>NC_081301.1:14912500-17727500 GCF_030435805.1 Mustela lutreola
ACCTGGGATGATTCATTTCAAGTTAAATTTTGTGTATGGTGTCAAGGAAGGGTCCATATTTATTTTGCCTTCTCAATGTGAATATCCAATTTTTCCAGTTCTATTGGTTGAAAAGACATTCCTTTTCCCGTTAAATTGCATTGATATTTTTCTTGAATATCAACTGACTACTTATGTGTGAACACTGTGTTATATTGCTTATACCATTACTACACCCTCTTGATACTGATTAGAAATCTGATTGGGACTCTGTCTATATATTTGGAGGGAAGACATCTCACCAATGTCAAATCTTCCAATCCATGGACCTGGCTTACTGCTTCTCTTTATTTAGACATTTGACTTTCTCCAGCAATATTTTGCATTTACCACTGCATACATGTTGTAACATACTTTGTAAGTCATGTAGTGTTTGGAGTGTGTTGTTGGGGTCCGGAACACCGGACAAGCATGGGCAAGAAAGAATTCTTGAGATGTCTTTGGTGTAAAAAGGTGACTTTATTATAAAGCACAGGGACGGTCAGGACCCTTGGGCAGAAAAAGCTGCTGCACTGGGCTTGTGAAGAATGGCTGATTGTATACTTGGGCATTGGGGGAAGTAAGGAAAATGGAAGGTTTCTAAGAGGACTTTCATGTATTAAAGAAGATCCTCAGGAAACTGGAGGCCTTGCGGTTGTCAAGCTAATACTCCCCCTAGCAAAGTATTAACATTAAGACAGTTGGGAGTTTCCTGGAGGAATGTTATACTCTGCCTCTCCCAAATACTTGTCAATGGGTTGCATGTTATAAGGACATTTCATTTTATCTACATTTCCTATTGCCTTTGTCTCCGTATCGTAAGTATTCCTAACTTTTTTTTTTTTTTAAAGATTTTATTTATTTATTTGACAGACAGAGATCACAAGTAGGCAGAGAGGCAGGCAGAGAGAGAGAGAGAGAGGGAAGCAGGCTCCCTGCTGAGCAGAGAGCCTGATGTGGGGCTCGATCCCAGGACCCTGAGATCATGACCTGAGCCGAAGGCAGCGGCCCAACCCACTGAGCCACCCAGGCGCCCCAAGTATTCCTAACTTTGAATGGTAAATACATTTCTAATTTTTAAAAATATTTTCATTGCTAGTATATAGAAATGTAATTGAGTTTTATATATTCTCCTACCTTGCTATCTTCACCAGTGACCTTTGACAGTTTCTTGTAGAATCCTTACGATTTTCTGCATATGCGATCACACTATCTGTGAAGAGTTTCACATCTTCCTTTCCAGTCTCTATGCCTTTTCTTTCTTTCTCCTGCCTGACTTCACTGGCCAGAATCTCTGGTAAAATGCTGAATAGAAGGGCTGCAAAAGTAAATCCTTCCCTTGTTACTGATTTAGAAAATAAAGCATGCATTCTTTGACTAGTGTGATGATAGCTGTAGGGTTTTTTATTGTTGTTGATGCCTTTGTGCTTATCCAGTTTGAGCTTTATCTGCCTTGTCTAATTTAATGTTTTTAACCAAATTTGGGGGTGTTTTTATTAGATATTTTTATTAGATATTTTTCTTCCCTAATCTTTCTCTTCTCTCCATTTGAGACTAATTACCATGTCTTTGACTACCTACTTGTTGTCTCTGAGGTGCAGTTCATCTTCTTCAATCTTTTTTTTCTCTGTTCGTTTGGTTGTATAATTTCTTATGATCTATCTTCAAATTTACTGTTGTTTTTCTTTTTCCCTGTCATCTCAGTTATGCTGGTGAGCCTTTGTTGGGAACTTTAAAATGTCAATTGTTATGCTTTTCATCTTTAGAATTTCCCATTTTTTATGTAGAGTTTCCACCTATCTGTTGTTTATTTTTTCCTTATTTCTTTGAATCTCTTAGGTGTATTTTTAAAAAATATTTTGAACATATTTATAATAGCTGCTTTGAAGTCTGGTAAATTCAACATCAGGTTTATTAGAGTTAGTTTCTATGGTCTGCCCTTTACCCCCTTTTTATGAACTATAGTTTCTATTTCCTTTGCAAATATAGTTTTGGTTGAAAACTGAACATCATAAACACTATGGCTCAGTATCTTTGGATTATATTGTATTTTCCTGAATATTTGCTGCTGTTGCTGTTGTTGTTATAGTATGCAGTTAACTTGCCTGGACTTCCTGCCACAAAATTTTATCTGAGCTATCGTATGCCAGCACTGATATTCCTGCTTTGTTTTCACGACTTCCAGCTGCTTCTTTTTCAACTTGGTCCTCTGCAGGTATTCTGTGTGCCTTCACAATTTTGTGGTCAGCCAAACATTTGGGGAGAGGTTATACTCAAATTTAGAGAATCTCTCTCTCTCTCTTTGGTTTGTTTCTAAGGATTCCCACTATTCCTTTGATTTTCAGCTGCTCTGCCCACCTTTGGTTTCATCTTCTGAAACTTCAAGCCCATAAGAGTTCACCTTTCACTACCTGAAGTGCACATTTCAGCTCAGTCTTTAAAAAGCAGCAAACGGAGATCTTTCCCTGCACCTTTCTATAACTAACGGGTAGATTCCCTTCTGTTTCCTGCCTCCTCTTTCACTGGATCCCCTGGGGTCTCTCCTACACTTGTGTAGCTTAGCCATTAGCATCTAGTTGGGACAGTTTTTAAACTCAGATTTTGGTTCTCCCTCCTTTTGCTGCCAGACTCTCCCTTGTAATTTCCTTCTGCTCTTCTGTTCCTGACCTCTGCTGTCTGCTGCTCTGGGCCCCTGAGGTTGCAGATTTCCACCACCGTTTATTGTCTTGGGGCTGGAGAGCATCTCAGGCCAGGAAGCCAGAGACTTGCAATTCTTGACTTTTCCAGTGGTGGTTTTTTAAGAATAAATTCTCCTATGGCTTCTGTCTGCTTTTGGGTGTTTTCCATTATCTTTAAGCAGTTGCTGTTATTTATTTATTTATTAGATTTATCTGCTTATAACTATTATCTGTAGGGGGTTTTGGTTGACAGCTTCCCTCTGGTGCCTTATGAGTTGCTGATTTAGTTATTAAGGGATTACTGTGGGTGAATCAACCAGTGGGGGAAACTAGAGTGTAAAGCTCAGACCAATGAAGGGACTATCAGAATGCCGCAGGCAAGAGATAGTAATGGCTTGTACTAGATGATTGTAATGGTTTGTGAGAAATTATCAAATTTCAGGGGGCTTAAGATGAAAGAATTCTAAGAAGGCTGGAGGTTAGTCAAGAATAGAAAACACTAGTCTTCTGACTTATGTCAGTGGGTTATTGGCCAATACATGGGTTCTTCTAGGTTTCTGAGGTAATGAGATCTTAAAGAATGAGGAACTCCTGGGACATGTGGTGCTTTCCAGACAGTATCTATGTTGGTTGGCGTTCTGTATGAGGTAGAAGGTTCTCAGACAGATTAATAGAGGCACTATTCTTTTCTCATTTTTCACGTATCCAATGGGTCATCAAACACTAGCTTCTGATTTCTCCTTTACACCCTCTCATTCCCATTCCCTTGCCCTAATATACGCCATCAGCTCTCTCAGTACCACAATCACAGTAGTCAACTAATTAGATGGCCCCCTTGTACAGAACAGCCAGACTTCACTGACTTCTTAAAATGGAGATCAGATCATACTTTCCATCTTCTTTATCATCTTCAAAGGCTTCCAGGACTTACAGATACAAATAGTTTCATCTTCCCCATTATTTCCTTACTATCCTATTTCTTTATAAAGGCAAGGATACACCCAGTTGCTTATCATTCCTTGATCTTCACTCACACTGCCCTGCCTTTGTGCCTTTTCTCATTCTGGTTTTTTTGCTTTCTCCTTCCTCTCTCTATTCAGATTCCAAAAATTGGTTTAAATACCTCCTCCTTGGTGCTTTCACTTCTTTCCATTTGACTGAAATATTTTTACTGAACACCTGCTATGTGTCAGGCACTGAGCTGTATCCCAAAGGCTGTGTGGTTGAGCCAGAAGCCTTTTCCCTCTGGTTACTGAAGATAGCACCAACCAGTGGTGGGATAGGGATCCTGTTTGAGATTTTCCACCATTCTCCTCCAAAGCCTACTATTCCCAGGCTTAGTCTGACCTCTGATACAGAACACACAGTAAGCACTCATTGGTTGTTTCTTAATTAAGTGCGTGCTGAAAGATAGGTTGCTCTCTGCCTTGTGTTTCTGCTACTCTTTTTTCCATGCCTTCCCATCATGAGGAGCCAGCCTATAAACTGATGGAGGCAAGGCTAACATACTCGTCATTCATTCTTTCTCCAAAATACTTCCCATTACCTCTTGCATGCATCAGGGCACCAATTTATGCCTGAGGTATGGGAAAGTTATCTACAACAACAAAAAGGCAAAACAAACAAACAAACCAAGTACTGAGTGGTAACCATTACCACCTATATTTGGCCTCAAAGAGTCACACGCAGTAACGACATCATTCACAGTGACTTATCTACAGAAAACTCTCAGGAGGTTGAAGTTATTTGTCCTCCTTAAATGAATCTCTGCAGGTGAGGTGAGAGGAAAGAAGGATGGTGGGAAAAAGTCCTTGCATGCGAATAGACAAGACATTTAACAACTACCCACCCATCTGTTCTCATTCTGCACTGCAATGTATAAAGCTTGGCCCAAAGACAAGACCATGTTTTTGCTTGGCCCATAGTGAGTTTTTAAAGGGAATCATGGGCTTCTGATTTAAATTTAAAAGAAAAAAAAAAGGAGGATTTCAAAGAAAAACTTCGATATCCGTTTGTTCTTGAAAAATTGATAAGTCTGGAAAACCTTTGCCATCATTTATGTAGCTCAGCCATGGGCTGGCACTGTGTTCAGGCTGCTCCCTTTAGATGTGGGCAGTGGTCAGACTCTACCATGGAGACAGTGTAGTTGGTGTGTACGTGGCTGAGGATTACTTCCATGGCCCTGGTGGCCTTTGAGATTTGGATTCTGTAGGTCATTGATGTTGTCTTATTTTATGTCCAGTTCTTTGATCGGATATATGTTACCAGTTGAATTATCATAACTAAGCCACCACAGAGATGTGACTGTACCGTTTCTACTGATGAGGTGTTTGCGGTTCAGAGAAGTTAATGACTTTGTCCCAGGTAACAGACAATGATGAGAAGAGCTAGGATTCAGATCTAGAGCTGTCGACTGCCTGAAGAGTATGCGAAATAAAAGTAAAAAATGTGAAGCAGCTCTGAGCAGGGGTAATGAGGAAATTTCATCTTGCAGTGATATATTAAGGATGTTATTCAAGAACTGTACCTTGCAACCAAGTCTCTCTTGTGATGAAACGCTCTCAAAAGGGAGAACTTAAAGCACTTTGTGAATTATTTAAAACTAAAGTGCTCCATACCCTGTAAACTGAGCATTTGGGATAATCCAAGAATGGATCCCTAGAGAAGAAACAGAAATCAATTGAGATCCGCAAGGTGCATGTTTTCCCCCTCCTATCTCAAATTTCTCTTTACCTTTGATTTCCTCAAGGTGAAATCAACCAGACTATTTGGCTATTTGGGGGAAAAAAAGAGTGCAGCCAACCACATGTTAGTGTGAGTCAAGTGTTCAAAGAGTTTTAAGCCCTGGGAAAGGGTTTAAAGTCTATCTCACACTTCCTTCCCTTTTTCTCTTGTGTAAATTGAGTTGGGAGTGGTTAGAAGATATCCCAATTATGCATGCACTAATGGCAGACACAAGGCTAGAACTCCCAGCTTCATGAATTCCCCTGGTTCTCTTATGTGCGGCCTCTTACAGGTCTGTCTCTGGTTTTTCAAAATCCTGAGCAACACTCTTTTGGCATTTAAAATCAGAATCTTGGATTGTCACTTATTTTGTCTACCCAGCTATGTCAAAATTTTATATATGCAAAGGCTATACTCTTCGTTTTTCTTATTTCTAGTACATAGTAAACATGCATTAAATTTGTTACTCTGTGCTAGACATGATGATGGTAATGACGTTCTTGATGCTCTTAGCTGTGCAGAGGATATATGTGATTTACGGTGGGGAAAGTTGTCAGTGATTGTGATGTTGGCACTTACCAAGATCAGTGATGGTAATTTTGTTGGCGGTAACAATACTAGTGTCTCCAACCGGGTGCCATGCCCATGTTCATATTAATGAGGAGGAAGATGATGGCAGCTATAATTCTTTTTTAAAGAATTATTTTAATTCCAGTATAATTAACATACAGTATTATTATGTTAGTTTCAGAGGTACAGTGTAGCGATTCAACAGTTCTATACATTGCTCAGTGCTTATCACCTATGTCACCCATTCCCCCACCACCTCCTCTCTGTTTGCTCTCTAATATTAAGGGTCTGTTTTATTTTTCTCTCTTTTTTCTTTGTTCGTTTGTTTTGTATCTTAAATTCTACATATGAGTGAAATCATATGGTATTTGTCCTTCTCTGACTGACTCATCTCACTTAGCATTATATCCTCTGGATCCATCCACGTTGTTGCAAGTACCAAGATCTCATTCCTTTTTGTGGCCGAAGAAAATACACACACACACACACATACACACACACCCTCCCCCCACCCCCACATCCTTCCTCATTCATGTATGGATGGACACATGGGCTGCTTCCATATTTTGACTATTGTAAATAATGCTGTAATAAACCTAGGGGTGTGTTTATCTTTTCCAATTAGTGTTTTCATATTCTTTGGGTAAATCTCTAGTACTGGCATTACTGGATCATAAGGTAATTTTATTTTTAACTTTTTGAGGAACCTCCACACTGTTTTCCACAGTGGTTGCACCAGCTTGCATTTCCAACAACAGAGCAAGAAGGTCCCTTTTTCCCCACATCTTCACCAACACTTGTTGTTTTTTGTGTTTTTTAATACTAGCTGTTCCCACAGGTGTGATCTTATTGTAGTTTTGGTTTGCATTTTCCTGATGATAAGTGATATTGAGCATCTTCTCATGTGTCCACTGGCTATCGGGATGTCTTTGGACAAATGTCTGTTCACGTCTTCTGGATGGCAGCTACGCTGTTTGAAGGTGCAGCTAATTGAAGGATAATAGTTACTGTTCTGTTTCCAGGTTGTTCAGCTTTTTGGCTTATGATTCTGTTTGAACCAATTTGGTTCTTCTTAGTACAAGCCAGATCCCAGTTCTTCTTAAAAAAAAAAAAAAAAAAAAAAAAGAAAGAAAAGAAAAAAGAATGAGTTAGCAGTGTACCACAACTAAATATCAGGAGAAGGTTCCTTCTGGGTCCTCTGGTGAAGTGTGTTTCTTCCTGAATGATACCAGATCTCACTACTGAAACACCAGAAATCCCCTGGGGATACAAGAAAGCCTGTTAGATGGTCAGGAGATGAGGAAAAGGGAGGGAGGGAGGGAGGGAGAGAGAGAATGGACAAATAGAAAAAATAAAAGAAAGAATGGGAGGCATAAAGAGCCTTGGGGCCAAGAGTCTTGAAATTGAAGTTCCCTCCGTGGTATTAATCCCTAAGCGCAAAACTTTGGCAATCATATGAGTAATTAGATTAAGCTTTAGGAGGCTGCATCAGGAGCCAGAAATAGCTCCATTTATTATTTTTTTCATTTATTTGTTTTTAAAAGATTTTATTTATTTATTTGACAAATAGAGATCACAAGTAGGCAGAGAGGCAGAGAGGAGGAAGCAGGCTCCCCACTGAGCAGAGAGTCTGATGCAGGGCTCGATCCCAGGACCGTGAAATCATGACCTGAGCCAAAGGCAGAGGCTTTAACCCACTGAGCCACCCAGGCGCCCTAGAAATAGCTCCATTTAAATGGTGCCTCTAACACTGACTAGTTATTAAGTGATAAAGTTTCAGAATACGATGAGGTTTAGTGGGGGTTTAGTCTGGAGCCCATGACCAAGAAAGAGTTCTTGAGACATCTTTGGTGCAAAAATAGTGGCAAGCACGGGGACAGGACCCCTGGGCAGAAAGAGGTGCTGCCTGGGGGTTGTGAGGGGTGGCAGGTTATGTAGATGCGGTTGGAGGAGGGAAGGAAAAAGGGAGGTTTCCATAGAAATTTCATATCCCAAAGAGGACCTACAAGATACCTGATGTCTTGAGGCCTTGTCATGGTCAAGGTCATTTTTCCCTCTAGGAAGGTATTAACATTAAGAGAGTAGGGAGATTCCTAAAGAATGTCACGTATGTCCCACCCAGGAGTGGGGGTGGGGGAAGGCTGCAGAGTGTCAGCATTTGCTTTGTCCTCAGCCAGCCTTCTGTTCCCTCATCATAAGGACCTTGGGCGCATCAGTAAACTGCTCAGAGCTTCATGCCCCCACCCCCAAATGGGACATTCTTGTTTCTTTTTTCACGAGTGAAGGTCAGATGTGGTTAAGTGCTGGGAGTCTGGAGTCCTCAGGGCCTGACTCAGGCTCTTCCTTTGTTGCGGTGACTCCCACAGCCATCCGTGCTCTACTTTGAATGTGCAGCTACGTTCTGCTCCAGCCCCACGAGAACCAAGGCGGTCTTTCTCACTGGTTTGTTCCATGTCCTGATTTCAGTGATTCTCTAGAACTTTTTTTTTTCCCCCTGCCTGCAAGAACTTGATTAGTATGCGAAGGAGTGGCCAGTCCACTCCACACTGCAGCAGGAGCCCAGGGCTGAGCAGAAAGCCTTGGGAGCCCTGTGATGCATTTCTCAATGGCAGGCAAAATGAACCCGGGACAAGCTCAGCTTTGCTTATTTCAAAAACTCTGTCATAAATTAACGTAAAGATGCTCTTTTTCCTCACCAGCCAGAGGACGGGCGCGTTTCAGTAGGCAATTAATCTTGGCTGATCTATATTAAATATTTATCTGCTGAAATGAGCCCCGTATTGTAGTGGTATTTTTCATTATAGGACTTTATCATTTCCAAAGAGATTTCCATGTGCGGACTCCCTTGTACATATTAAACCCAAATTTCCAGTGGAATGACACATCCTTTTTGCCGGCGACCTTTTCTCTCTCCGTAACAAGCTACTGATAATGTTGGAATTTACAGGGCGATAAACACTTTTATCAAGAAGGGGGGAGTGGAGCGATCCAGCATTCACTTGCCTAATAAAAACCCCAGGGACAGGCTCGGGATGGGGAAATTGGTGCCCCTTTTCAGCAGCATGGGGTGAGGGGACAAGCCTCCTTGGATGAGATCAGTTTCTGGAAAAGGCCTGATGAAGAGGCAAGGGAAAGTGTTGCCCTAGTCAGTCCCTGTAATTCCTTGCACTTGAATCGGGGCTTTCACATTCATGTCCGTGCTCTCGCTTGATACTCACAGCCAACCCAAGAGAGAGGTCTGACTGCCTGCCTCCGTTTTAGAAACCAGGCTCCTCCATAAGTGAAACGTTTGTGTCAGACACAGAGAACGGGGTGGAGCTGGGTCTGGAACTCGGGTCTGAGGAGAACCGAGTCCAGGGCTCTTGCCTGGGCCACACTGCCTCCCGCAGGGCAAAGAGAGAAGTGCAGTCTCCCCGGCTGCCGGCTCCGAATTGGGTCATTGATATTCAAGTCACTGGGTAGAGTGAATTTGTTAAACCTGAGGGTCAGCCTAGGTCTGAGCCGGGCCTCTAGTAAGCCTGGGCATTTCCAAGGGTAAAACGAAAAGAAAAAGAAGACTGGTACAAAATGAGCGAGAAGAAGAAGCAAGAAAGGGGAGGGAAGGAGAAGAAAGGGAGAGATTTGGCGGCATGCCTCTCCCTCATTCCCTTGCATTTGCACCAGCTCAGGATCTTATAAAAATGCAGATTTGGGGGCACCTGGGTGGCTCAGGGGGTTGAAACTTCTGCCTTTAGCTCAGGTCATGATCTCAGGGTCCTGGGATTGAGCCCCACATCAGGATCCCTGCTCAGTGGGGAGCCTGCTCCCCGCCCCCCACCGCCGCCTGCCTCTCTGCCTACTTGTGATCTGTCTGTCAAATAAATAAATGAAATCTTTTTTTAAAAAATGCAGATTTGGACTCAGCAGGTCCCAAGTGGGACCTGGCAGTCTGTGTTTCTACCTCCTCCCAGGGGACATGGTTGCTGCTGGTCCAAAGCCTACACTTTAAGCAGCAGGGTGGTTAGGAATAGGCCCTACACTTTAAGCAGCAGGGTGGTTAGGAATAGGCCCAAGGAGGAAGCGTGAGGTAGGAGAGTACGCATCCCTTGGCCTGCAGATCTGAGCCTGGGGAAGGGTGGGTTCATTTCGCCTCCACCGCCCACCTCGTGTCCCATGAAAATAGCAGGTCCTTGTGTGGTCTTTTGGTCCAGTGATCCTGGAGCTTTGGCGTGCTCAGCATCATGGGTCAGAGCCCAGCACCAATTTCTGTGCTGCAGAAAGGCTCAGAGGAGCCTAAGAAGGGGTGGTCTGTGATGGTGGTGACTTGCTCTGTTGTGATAAATACAGCATTTAAGCGAGGAGGGCCTGCCCTGCTCCCGGGGTGGGGTGGGGGCCGGCCAGAGAGCTTCTGTGTCTGCCGGACACATGGAAACACAGCATTTGTGAAAGGTCATCTACCACCTTTCTCTCCCCTGCACCAGCTCTTACTTTGCCATGAAAAACATTATTTCTGGATAACATTAAACTTGGTTTTTTTTTTTTAATTTTTTATTTTTTATAAACATATATTTTTATCCCCAGGGGTACAGGTCTGTGAATCACCAGGTTTACACACTTCACAGCACTCACCAAAGCACATACCCTCCCCAGTGTCCATAACCCCACCCCCCTTCTCCCAACCCCCCTCCCCCCAGCAACCCTCAGTTTGTTTTGTGAGATGAAGAGTCACTTATGGTTTGTCTCCCTCCCGATCCCATCTTGTTTCATTGATTCTTCTCCAAACTTGGGGTTTTTGAAAATAAAAGAACAACCTTTGTGTTGCTTGCTCCCCTTTCAAAAGCCCTTTCTCTGTCTTCCAAATGCTGGAGCTCCTGATATTGAGGCCTGTTGAAACTGTTTAAGGTTTTCTGTAACCGTGAGTGGAAATGGCTTTATTCTTCATGGCTCCCTCTCTCTTTTTTGTCTTTTTGGTTCCTTTTTTTCCCTTTCCCCTCCCTGTTGTTCCTTTATGTTCTTCCTTCCCTCTGTCTACCCTCCCTCTCCTCCATTCCACCTTTCCCGCAGTCCCTGGATGTCCGAGCCCAAAGAGACTCCCAATCGCCCAGGCCAACTGCCCCGACTCCCAGGTAGGAAACCAGGGTCTAGAAAGCCTTATGCTTGAATTCCGTAGAAGAGACACAGTCAGGGTCTCCGCGCTGTAGGGCTACACGCCCAGGGCCCCTCAGTCCCATGATTCGACCTCGTTCAGCACTGCTCTCAACGGTGACACCTCCTCTACTCAGAGTCATTGTCAGCCCAGGGACCGCGTGGGGATGGGGGAGACAGGGTGACAAAAGGCCTTGTCAGAACTGTTCCAACCCTCAGAGGATGTGCACAAGGCAACGTCCTCAGACCTTCACTGATGAAAACATAAATTCATAGTTTTGAAACTTCAAGGTGTCTATACCCTAGGACTCTGTCAGTTCATAGGAGGAAATATTCACAGTGTGAGTGAACAAAGAGGTGCGCTTACAATGATGCTTGGTATAGTCTTGTTCTGACTGACCGAGAAAGTGTTAAAAACGGAAACAGCCTGCATATCTAGCCATAAAATGTTGTTCGAATAAATTATGGTACATCCTTATAATACTGCAGAACCACTAAAAAGATTGATGACAATCCATGTGTACTGATCTTAGAAAAATAAATTTAAAAAAAACGTAATATATCATCAAATGAAAAATAAAGTTGCACATAGACACATGACCTGATTTTGTTACTTAAAAAAAAAAAAAGTTTGTGTCTATAGATATAGATCCTAGATTTCCATAAACATCAGTAAAAGAAATAAAAGTCCAGAGATATATGATAAACTAGATTTTCAATATTTTTCAAAACAGAACTGCTCTCATCTGGTCTTCGTATTCCCTGGCAAAATGCTGATTTATCCCCACTTGCCCTTAGAAAATCCGGTCCTGCCTTCATCTTTCCATTCTGTTCTCTTGCTGCCTCATGCGTCCTCACTCTCTCTGTCTCTCTGTCCCTTCTTTCCTGCTACCTACCTTCTCTTTCTCCTCGTACACCGTGTAAGTGATTTTTGAATGCTTCCATCAATGCTAAAAGACCCACAGAGGAAGAGCACTGGTTCCTGGTAGATCTTCCGCAAAGGCAGGCTGATTGATTGCAGATTGCGACCAGCTCCAACTTTCTGTCCCAAATGACAAATGAAGAGCTCTTAAAAACAGAATAAAATATCCCATATGAGGAGAAGTATCTCTGCCAGGCCAGGCATGAAAGGCAGTGAGCAATGAGAACTGTGCGTAATTCCTGACCTATCCGTAGCCTGTCTCATTTCTACACTCTTGGAACTGGTGCAGAGCCGCGCTGGCCGCGCTCCTCCGCTTGGCACTCGAGGTCCCTCCGCCGTCCATCCCCGAACTATGGCTCTGTCCATCATCTTCCTTTCCTGTCCCTTCATGCTGGTGGCTCTAGTCCTCATGGCCTAGACACACTGTGGCTTTACTCACGCGTGTTCTTCATTTGCTGAAATTCTAGGCAGACTTCGAGGCCTGGCTGCGTCCTTCCTCTTCTGGAAGTCTTCTCTCACACCCTCCTGCCCTGGCAGTATCCGGCGACTCTCACTAGCTCTATTGTTGGAGCTTTGTGCTGCTCTTAGCTGGGGCTGGTTCTTGGCACCAGGTTGCCTTTAAGGACAGCAAGCGTGTTGTTTTTCCTTGTGTGTTGAGTGCCTTATACCTAGTAGATGCTCGGTGAGTGAAATAAAGGACGAATGAGGAGGGGGGGAATGATTAGACATTGCACTGAGGTGTGAGATCCCTGGCTCAGTTAGATCCACTCAGTAATGACTGTGAAATCCCGATCTGGCTGAACTCAACAGAATTAGAATGACTAAACATCTTACTCATACTTCCCCTACTTAAAGCTAAGACATCCTTTCTCTTCTTCTATATGTCACCATACATCCAATGCTCTAAAATTAATTTTCCATACACTTGCTTAGGTCCAGAAAAGTCTCTCTCGAGATCATCTACCATTTTCCTTATGTCGGACATTTTATTTTATTGCCGTCTTTTCAAAATTATAACCAAGACTGTTACGATCCTCTTTGTGCACATAGCATTTTTCTTCTTCTGAATTATTTCCTTAGGATGGATTCCCAGGAGGAGGATGATTAGGGCAAAGCATATGAATACTCTTATAGGCCTCATTAGTTTTGACCCCACTAATTCAGAATTTGTGCTGATTTGGGCAGGTAGTGAGCTTCCTTTACTCTCTCCTCAAAAGGAAAATTGCTAGATAATAAACTGATGTAAACACAGTTTCCAAGGTGCTCTTGACAACATTTCAAGCAAAGATTTTATTTATTTATTTATTTATTTATTTTAAAAAAGATTTTATTTATTTGACACAGAGAGAGAGATCACAAGTAGGCAGAGAGGCAGAGAGAGAGAGAGAGAGGAGGAAGCAGGCTCCCTGCTGAGCAGACAGCCTGATGCGGGGCTCAATCCCAGGACCCTGAGATCATGACCTGAGCAGAAGACAGAGGCTTAACCCACTGAGCCACCCAGGCGCCCCTCAAGCAAACATTTTAAGCATTTTTTGCATATGTCTTTTTCTTGCACAAGGAACTTCCTTATAACTTATTCTCACCAATTCATTAGGGCAGGCTTTCAATGACCGACACACGTTTCCACCTTTTTCTACCCAATTGATGTGATCGAGACACCAGCCACCTGGGAAGGGTGCCCTGCGGGTTCCATTTGCTAAACATGTACGGAGCATATGTTGCTCGCTGGCTACTGTTTGAGGCGCTGAAGACACTGGTGAGTAAGACACGGTCCTTTCTCTCTAGGAGCTCAAGTCTGGTAAGGGAGACTGGCGGTGCCGTGGGTTCGGAGACATGGCCGATGCATGGACACGCACTCTGGCAGCCTCTCAGAGGGGTCCCTCTCACAGCCACAGGCCAGGGCAGAAGTCTCATGGGTGATCATAGAGTTGAGCTGATTTGCAAAGGAATGGGGATTTGCCAACCAAAGACTTTACATTTTTAATTTTAAAAAAATTAAATATTTTATTTATTTGTCAGAGAGAGAGAGAGAGTGTGTGCAAGCAGGGGGCAGTGGCTGGCTCCGGGAGAAGCAAGCTCCCTGCCAGTCAATGAGCCTGATGCAGGACTCCATCCCAGGACCCTGGGATCATGACCTGAGCCAAAGGTAGATGCTTAACCAGCTGAGCCAACCAGTCGTCCCCCAACCAAAGACTATAAATGGGGATGTACATTTCTGTTACCGAATGCATTAGACATGTCTGTTTGTTTCCAACTATGTAATGAGTCAGGCTTTTCATGCATGTGGACTGAATCTTCCCTCAACAACTTGTGTTTGCATTGTTTGGGTTTGTTTCTCTCCTGGGCAAAGAACTCAGGGAGTTCTTAAGGAGAGTGGAGTTCTAGGCTTGGCTCTTGTTGTTGATTTCCTTTGAGCCCTAGCAAATCAGTCTATCTTTCTGAGTCTCAGTGTTCTCATCCATAAAATGGGAATCCTTAGTTGGGTTAATATGAGAATAAAAGAGTCAATTGACAGAAAAGTACTTTATATTACAACAAAAGGATGCGAGGTAAGTGGATTTGTCTTACTCAGTTCTCCCTTAGCTCTCCAGGAGCGGCTAACTCGGCTCTTCTTTCAAGCTCCCCGTTGGAGCAGAGTCTCAAGTTGGAGCAAATCTAATCTATGAATGTGAAAATGATTTTCTAAATAAGCTCTCTATGAGGCCAGGAAAAAAAAATGCCAAACAAAATCAGCAAACAATCAGTCAGGGAGGCAGTGCTGCCTGTAACTGTGTGGGGAATGGTTCACTGCTCAGGAAAATTAGGCTCTAAATACAGACCGCTGCCCCTGGTGCCATGGGGCTGTGTGGGAGGGATGCAGGGAGCCGGAGGGGCAGAGTGGAGACTCGGGGGTCAGCAGTCCCCCGAGGGGCATGGGGTGGTATCCAGGACCAACCCGGAATGGTAGGTCCAGGAGAAGTTCCCAGAGAAGGAGAGGAACAAAGAACAAGATCTGGCCACCGGCCCGGAGCACGGGGCTGAGGAACGGTGGGCAAAGGACTCGGGTACAGCTTCATTCATTACAGACCGGCCTCAGTGAGTTGCTAGCTGCCAGAAACTTCTTTTCCCCCACCTTTACTGAGATAAAATTAACAACCAGAAATTGTATATATGTAAAGCATACAACATGATGTTTTGATATACATATACATTAGGAAATGATTACCCAATTAAGTTAATGAACATATCTATCACCTCATGTAATTACCATTTTGGGGGGGAGAACAATTAATATTTGCTCATTTAGCAGATTTCGAGTATACAACACATCGTTAGTAACTGGAGGCCCTGGGCTGTACATTAGGTCTACAGAAGTTTTTTATCCTGAGTAAGAGAAAATTTATGCCCTTTGGCCAACATTCTCCCATTTCCCCCACAGCTAGCCCCTGACAACCACCGTTCTACTCTCTGCTTCTGTGAAAGTTCCTTATGCAGCGGTTGGTGACCTCCTTTTCAAATATGTCAAACAAGGGACCTGGGGGGTACATGAGGAGTAGGGGGGGGGTGGCTGTCCTCATGGTGATCTCCGAGACCTTTGTCGTAGATGCCATCTTTACTGCCTTGAGAGATTCCTGGTATGCTTACATTTCTGGAACCTTCCTCCATTTCTGAAAAGTGATATTCTTTTTGTCCTAGCTCATGAGGCAAAGCACCTAATTCTAACCATCAGACACTCGCCGTTGACCTGTATTAATCAGTACCACTCAGTTAAGACCTTGTAAATAGCTTTGGGCTTTCTCTCTGGTTCTGTCACGGTAGGCTTTGCTCTTAGAATCAGAGGCATGCCAATATATATTTAACCACTGTTCCCTGTGTTTAATAGCCCTTAACAATGCACACACCCTTCCCCCTACAGTGCTCTCTGATTATTCATATTTGCCAATTTCCGTAATGGAAATAGTCCCACCTTCAGGCTACTGACTTGATGTCACTAGTCATGAAGTGAGCTAGGCAACCATGCGGTCAGCTCTCACACACCAGGAAGAGCTGACTTCTGCCACCCGGTACCCAGAACCACATTCTCCACTTCCTTGATGGAGGAACCTAGTCCTTTGTAGAAGTCCGTGTCCTGGAAGAAGGAGGAAAAAGGAGAAGATATGAGAAGAAGAAAAAAACAAAGACAGGAAATAATTCATATGCCCTTCGACAGGTGAATGGATAAACCAACAGTGGTGCATCCAAATAATTATAAAGGAAATGCAGAAGGGGAATATGTATGTTTGCAGAGCAATGGGGCATGTCCATAGCATTTAAAATGGGCGTAGCCTCTGATTCAACAACGCCCTCTCTCAGTATCTTTCCATAGAGAAAACATGCACCTGTGGACTGGGAGTTAGGGCCCAGGGTGTTTGTCGCCAGATGCTTATAAAAGAATGGTGAAAATACTAGATATCCACTAGTAGATGAAGGCGTAAATGCACCGTGCTTATTGATAGTGTAGAACACTCTGTAATTAAAAAGAATAAAGTGCAACAATTCTGTTGATGTAAACAATTCTATAGGGGTTCTGTTGGGACAAAAGCAAGTTACAGAACATTCCACAGAGCAGTGTTTCCCACATGTATTAAACACACCCACATGCGCCCACATAAAGCGATGTATTTTTTAAGAGTGTATTTATACACACGTAAACGTAGAAAGAAAAATCAGGAAGCTTTTAGCATGATAATGGCGATTATCTATAATTAAAACCTTTTTTAAAACAAAGAAACTGCATTCACGTATTGCTTGGGTAATTAAACATAAATGAACCATCATTAGGAAATATTATGATGGAAACTTATGGACCTTGTTTAGGATGTGTTCAGGAGAGTACCCAATTAAGATCACTGTCCTAGATATTTCAGGAAAATGAGTCCTCCGGTAAGGATGTTTTGTCTGGCTGCCATGAGAGGGAAACATGAAAAAGAAGGAAAGGAAAGGAATGGCCCGTGAGGAAGACAAGATAACCTATAAGGAAGTGAAGGAGACAGATGTAAAGAAACAGTGAAAGGAAACAGACCCTGGAGGAGAGGGAAAAGGTGAGTGAAGTCCGTGATCTCTCCGTCCCCATCTGGCAGAGAGTGCTTCATCAGTAAGACGTGCCTAGAGACTTACGACTCCAGCCAGCGCTTCGGATACAGCGCAGCAGGTGTGACTGGGGATTTGGTCCTTGTGAGGATGTAGATCTCATGATGTGAGGCGGCCTGGTCCCAAAGCCCCCAGGATGTTGCATTGGACCCACCCAACACCATGTCTGTTTCAGGATTAGTCTTGGAGAGCCCATCATATTGACTGTGCATGAAACTCGCCCCTCGCTTCTTAGACTTATTTAATTTTATCAGAGTAGAGTGCCTTCATGGCCTTACTGAGCTCAGCATGCGATTCACGAGCAACTACTGTGTTTAGGGCACTATGATGAACAGGGAGAGAGATAAATGGAATGAGGTTTGAACCCTAAAGGTGCAAGCTCACAGTTTGGTGGGAGTCAGGACTATATATACAACCCAAGGAGGGACAGAGTAACAAGGGCCAGAGAGATGATTCGGTGCAAACAAACTGCAGAGCTTCCTTCCTAGTTGGAAGGGGTCCTGTTCATTTGAAGTTAGACTTTAATAAGCCCAAATCATTTATTAAAAGAGAAAAAGAGTTTTCTTTTTAGCTATGCATTATAAACTCCAACCATCAAGAGATCAAGTACTGAAATAATGCAAGGTCTGGAATCAGACAGATCTGAGTTCAAATCCCAGCTCTGGTTTTACTTATGAGTGACCTTGAGCAAGTCACTTTCCCGTGTAAGCCTCCATTCTCTTGTATATAAATGGAGACAGGATTTAACCCACGGGATTATTATAAACAGTAAATAGTGACAGTGTAATTACATAACTTAGTACAGTGTATGTTTGTGTGTATGTATGCTACACGTTTGTATATATGTATGTTACACATATGTTTTACACTTACATGTGCTACGCATGTACATGCATACACATGTTTATATCACCATGTACAGCATGTACATGGTGTGTATATGCATTAGTAATTTAGAAGGTCTTCCAAAGTAATTGCCGAATTTACTCTCTGTGACTTAGAGCCACCTTTTGGAGCTTGACAATTCTGACAAGTTCACATACCTTTCTGAGCCCCAGTTTCCTAGCTCCTGGAATGAGAAGTCAATAGGTCCTGTGCCCATTTTCTTATTTGGGACCTGGGGCCGACCTGGGAGGGAGGCAGGGTTGGAACCACCCCTCCCATTCCACAGAGGAGGACACACCGGTGGGACTTTGTCAGGGCTGCCCAGGAAAAGAACGTGAGCTCTTTCAGCTCTGCGCATGGGGTCTCCCAGATCAGGGCCAGCGGAGGTCCAGTCCAGTGAGACGAATTCAGACCCATCCAGCTCTATCCACTGGAGGAAGCCCATGGGCTCGCAAAGTTTCTCTGTAATGTCTACCAAATCCATCTCTTAGTCATCGTGGTAGAATCACTTATCTCTATTTGCTCCTAGAGTTTGCTTCTCGTTCCTGTGCCCTCATATCCCATTGCCCTGCTTTCTAGGGCTGGATCACTCAAGGCCAGAAGAGGGAAGCTGGCTTCTCCCTCTGCCCTCATTCCCTGTGACACACATCCTCTAGCTCCGTGAACTGGGAAACACCTGCCACTTAGAGAACACAGCCGGCAGAGGGGAGGAGCGGGGAGGGCAGAGGTATCTTGCGCTGGGCAATCTGGGAAGTGACTCAGGGTAAGCAGAATGTGATTGACTCAGTAGCCTGATGTTGCTGGTCGCATTCACTCCCCACTTTTAGCCTGCCAGCCTGCGACAATCTGCTATAGACCTAGACCTCCAACATCAACCCATCACAGTTTGCATTTTGAGAGTTGGTTTCCACTTTGTGTCAGGCCAGGCCCTGAGAGTACAGAGGTGGAGGTGACTGTCCCAGGGAAGCTCTTCATCCGGGAGGAACGTAAGCAGTGTACAGATAGGATGAGAGAGTTGCAAAGAGGTTTGACCCGGCTGGGCGACGACCTTGGACAAGTAACATAACCTCAAACAGGTTCAGTTGGAGAGGCAGCAAAGATATCGGAGATCTGAGCATGTTCCTGGAGGGAGCAGCTCCTTGTGGGCCTTGCACGATGAACGGGACCGAGTGCTCCAATCCTGCATGCCTTTTTACCCCACCCCATCCCTCCCCCATGGTTTTCAGTTCAGCTTCCATGCCTCACTCCACCCCTGGGATTGCTGTATACCCCTTCTTCTCTCACTCGAATCCTCACCATCCCCCACACCCAGAGAAATCCTGTCCTTCCGTTGGCCATCAGAATTTCTGTGGCCTCATGTTGCATTCGATGACGACTCCCCCCAAGTTCATGCTCATTTTCTCTCTACCTGTTTCACAGGATCCTAGTATGTACTGACAAGGAACGCTGTCATGGAGCAATAGGGAAATATTATCCAAACCTTTGATTTTATGGATGGGGAAGCTGAGTCCCAGAGAGGAGAAACATCCAGCATGCCCACATGGACAGCACTCTCAGATGATAGAGCCAGACGTGGGATCCTGCATTCATTTTGTTTTCCAGTTTTCTAAGTTTTGTATCCCCTTAACATAGATTATAAATTTAAGGAGGGTCTGACTATTAAATTTCTGCTCACCAGGCAGTGGGTGCTGACAGCTGCTAGGATCCTGCTCAGGCCCCGAAGCCCCTGCTGCTGGTGTGATTCCAGCTCCCACTTTTGCAGGGGACCAGGAAATCGTGCGTACTTTCCTCCCTGGTCTACGCTCTCTGACCTAACGCTGTCTCCAGGGACAGAGGCCTACACAGCAAGATTTAGCTCAGATCAATTCTGTTTTTACTATAAATATAAGTAAATAGAAATATAGGCTACCCTGAGTTATTGAACGAGGAAAGGCAGCAGGAACACTTGTGCAGAGAAGGGTCTGCTTCTGTGATGTGGCCCCTGGGGCCAGATTGGCCACGAGGGAAGCTGGCCCTTCATGTCTGTTGCTAGAACAGGAACGGGTGTGGGGGAAAAAAAATGCTTGGAAGTAGCAAGTTCCACACCTACAGAGCCTGTTTCCCCTTGGGGCTGTGCCACCATCCGCATGGTGCCTAAGTAGCTGGCTTTCCTTCACATTGGAGCTGGGTTGTTAGGACTTGCAGTGGTGTCCCAAGGCATCCTCCCCCATCTCCGTGTGTGTGTGTGTGTGTGTGTGTGTGACAGTTTTATCCACTCTCACGAATTTTGCATGGGTTATTCGCACACTCTTTTCAACCTGATTTCCCAGAACAGCAGCCTCAACAAGGTGTCACTTGAAAAAGATATATATATATATATACACACACACACACACACACACACACACACTTTTAAAAACAACTTCCCCCAACTTTTTATTTTGGAAAAAATCAATTTTTTGAAACTTTTTTTAAAGTTAAAAAAAAAATTAGAAAAGTTTTAAAAATGAGAGAAAAGGAAAATCAGCAACGATATATGCTTAACCTGGATTTGAAAATCATTAATGTTCTGCTATATCTGTTTCCTCTCTCTCTCCCAGTAAATGAAGTCTTTTGCAGCTTTAGGAGACTTTGTGCCACTAACTGGGACGAAGAAAATCCTTTTGCTAGCATTGCTTTGCTAGGGAATCTGCTGCCAGAGAAAGCTTTCTCTAAATTGACTATCTCATTATGTGATTCTCCTGTTTGTGACTTTCATTGCCTCTTCATTATCCCCAAGATGAAACCTAAGCATGTATGTTTTCAACTCCCTTTGTGATCTGCCCAGTGCCGGTCTTTCTAGAATCTTCTCATACTATATCCACCCAGTCCTTTACCCAACACCTACCAGATTGTCTCTAAACTTTTCTTATTCCTTTAGACACATCACGTTCTCTCTCACCTGTGGGCTACTCCCTCTTCCTGAAATACTCCTTTTCCTCCTGTACCTCTGGCTAAATATTTCTTCAGGTATCTGTTTACATTTCACTTCCTCCAGGAAGCCTTCAGGGAAGCTCCTGGATTAGGTCAGATGCCAAAGCTATGTAAATCCCATTACCCACTGTACTTCCCAAACCAAAGACCTTCCCCTACTGTAATGTAGTTGATGATAATTATTTGTTTATGTTGCTTACTCTGTCTTCCGGATAGACTGTAAATCCTGCTAGGCAAGGGTCTTGTCCGTTTCTCCCAGCCATATCAACACCAGTTTCTGGCTCATTTCTTAGTGAATCGTAGACATACATTGGTTGGTTGAATACATCTTCTCTTGAAAAGTGAGTAGATGGGTGGCTAGGAGGCTCAGTTGGCTGAGGGTCCAACTCTTGACTTCAGCTCAGGGCATGATCAGAGGGTCATGAGATCCCTCTGACAGGCTCCTAGTTGGGTGTGGCGTCTGTTTAAGATTCCCTCTCTCCCTTTCGCTTTGCCCCTCTCCCGCATCACTTGCCCCACACTGGCTCTTTATTAGCGTGCTCTCTCTCTCTCTGTCTCTCTCAAACAAATCTTAACAAAAAGAGAGTAGAACGATATCAGTAATATTTCCCACCCAGATCTCTATCCCCAACTCCAGATTTGTATATCCAGCTGCACACTGGACATCTCCAATGGGTGTCGGGTAGACACGTCCATATATCACGTCCAAAACCATACTGCTGACCGCCCCTCCCAGTCACCAGCCACATTCCTCCTGCCCATTGCTTCCCCATCTCAGTTCACGCACGTTCTACATTTCCAATTGCCCAAGCGAAAACCCTTTGTCTGCCTTTGTTCCCTCTCACCCCTCCTCTGATCCAGGAAGAAATCTTACCTTTGCTACTTTGAAAATATAAATCCAGAATTGGACCCTCTCTTCTCTCCTCTCCTGTTACTCCCTCCTCTCTGTCCCAGATGATGCAGACGCTGCCTGCCTAGTCTTGCTGCTTCTACCGCTCAACTTCTACTTTCAACGTGGAGTGAGCTTTGGAAAACCCAAGTTTGTTCCTGTCACTTACAGAGCCCGGGGCCCGGCAATAGCTCCCATTCATTTCATAATGAAAACCAACGTCATCCCAGAGGTCAGAAAGGTCTTGTGTGGTCAGAACCCTGTTTTCTCTCTGACATTACCTCCTACTACTCCCTGCCTGTCCCTCATTGCTCTGTTGTCACCAGCTCTTCCAGGGTCCCCACTGCTTGGAAAGGTCTTCTGCCTGGTGTTGACACACAAGAGCTCGCCCTCCATCTGCTTCTGGTCATTTCTCAGTGAAACCTATATTGATTGCCCTGTTTGAGATTGGACCCCCTTCTCCCAGCCCTCCATTCCCCCTTAGCCTGTCCCACTTTCTCCTTGTTTCCATGATGTTTATCACTTCATATTTTTGCCGCTTCAACTTTTTTTTTTCCAGGTCTCCTGCTAGAAAAGAAGTTTCATAAGGGAAGGAAGGATCTATGGATGACTCGTGCACAGATCTATCTCAAGCGCTTAGATGCGTGTCTGAATCTTACTAAATCTTTGCTGCTGTATGCATGAATGGGTTAATGGCACGTTGAATGAATGCATGCATGAAGGTTGAATGAATGCATGCATGAAGGAATGAATGGTGGAACCAAATGGAGAGAATAGAGTTCAAGTTCACGTGTACCTGGAGTCTCCTGGCTCTCCTGGCTCTCCTGGCCTGGTTTCTGTAGCCTCTGTGGCCTCGTACAAGTCCAATAACCCATGGAGCCTTATTTCTACATTAAAAAAAAATGGAGTAAATAAAACTTCTCTACACATAGGGCAGCTTTGAGGATTAAACTCAGGTATTTGAAATGTGCTTTGCAAACTGGAAGCACTGTATAAATGTTAGTTTAAAAGGAGGAGGGAGAGAAAAAGGGGGAAAAAAAAAAAGAATAGAAATCACAAAGTAAGAGTGACCAGCGGGGAATGGCATGAGCAAACTCCCGAGATCCCAGTGCAAGCACTGGAGGGGATAAGACACCGGTAAAAATGAAGTGGAAGACACTCAGGCTAAAAATGCTTCATGCCCTCGAGGAAGGGGAGGGTGAATCATCCCAGGAGCTTTTACAAGGAATCTAGAGATTGCAAGTGGCTACATCCAGTGTTGAGCCACTGTTGTGTTTGATGGGAACAAAACCCACCCAGAAAAGAAACTGTCATCCAGAGTCATGAGAGGGGCAGGTGCCTGCTTTGGGAAGGCAGAGCATAAAAGGACAGTGACAAAAAGACAATAGCCCTTGTGGGCGGGTCTATGTGGCCAGCCCTTTACATACATTTTCTCTAAAAGGCAACTCATGGAGGAGGGACCTTTCCTGTGTAGGAAAGAGGCCTGAAGACGTTGTTTTGGGACTGGTACAAAGCCACATGGCTGATTAGAAGCAGAGTCAGTATTTGAACCCACCCTGAATTGATTTCCAGGCCAGTCCTCTTTCTCCTAAATTTTCGTGATGCACATATTTTGCTTTAAGATGGAAGCGTAAGGGATGTCTCCATAAGTTAAATCAGATTTTATTTGGGTCTTGATGGATGGGATTTTGACAGGTGAATCCCTTCATGTCTTCAACAAATATTTATGGAGCCTCTACTAAGTGTTGGGCACAGGTCATAGGCTCCTTCAGGGAGCCATCCAATGAACACAGTGGTGTCCTTGTTGTGGAGTTTATGCGATAGCGGGGAAATGTTCTGAGGCCGGGAAGAGTACTATGGGGAGGAAGATAATCGAGTGTGAACAAATGGATGAGATACTTGCAGACAGTGACATGGTTGCTGTAAGTAAATGAAAATCAGGCAATGGAATGGGGGCTAGTTTAGCTTGGCGGCCAGAGATTGGTTGGTGCCTGAGCTTTGTTTGGACGATGAGGGGGCTGCACAGCAGAGATTCGAGGGAAGGGCGCCCCCTGCAGGCCAGAGAGGCATGGACAGTCAAAGCATCTGGGTTTGTGGGAGGACAGAACAAGGGCACTGCATGGGATGCGGTCAATGGGAGAAGAAGGGTAGACAGAGAAGCAGTCAGTTCATAGAAGCTCTGGTCGGGAATTTTGATTTTGCGTTAATGAAAACACTTTCTTTGTTCACACTCTTTGTTCCCTTGGCTCACCTTCTCAGTGCCTTTGCTGGATCCTTCTCTTTTCAGGGGTCTCAGTCCTTGTGACTCTTCCATATCCATACCCACATTTCGATGATTTCTTCTGTTCTTTTCTCTGGTGGCTTTACAGAATCTATCCTGATGATTTGCTTTTATATCCCCAGCCCAGACCCCTTCCCTAGCCTCCAGATGTCTATACCCGGCTATTTAATCACCTTCTTTTAATGTGTCATATCAAAGTCTGAATTCTTGGTTTCTCCTTTCAAATGTGTTCCTCCACCAACAGTCCCATTTTCATCTGACCCACTTATCTGTACCCCAAGCCCAAAGCCTCCAGGATTCTCATCTTCCTTTCACACCCTCCACCCACAGATGCTCTAGATTTCACGGACGACACGCGTCTCCGCTATTCCTGCCCGCCGGACCAGCACGAGCCTCCTCCAGGCCACCGTGAGCATTCATCCCGACGGCCGCGGGGGCCACCTAGTGCCATCCCTGCTTCCGACGGTGTCACGCCCCACCTTCCACTCTTGTTCACAAAGCAGCGGACCGATGTTCTGAAACCTGACTCCTCTTCTGTCTTGTTTCTCAGATCCCTCCAGTGGTTTTTCATTGCATTTAATACGAAATCCAGAGTCCCACGATGGCCCACCATGACCTCCTTCGTGTGGTCTCGCCTGCCTCTCCCTGCGGCCCTCTCCACCCTGTCTTTCTGTCATTAGTCAAACACTCTCCGTTCTTACAGCATCGGGCATTTTGTAGTTGATTTCACCTTTCCTGGGACAGGTCTCAGCCTCCTTTATCTTCCCTACATCTCTGGGTTTCGTTTCATTACGAAACCTTCCACTGCCTCCCTATGAAAACAGGTCCTCTCCACCTCTGTCACTTACTGTCCCTTTACCTTATTTTATTTTTCCACGAGACTCACCGCTGTCTGGCATTTCATTGCATAAACATCAATTTCTTAACGGACTGGTTCTCCTGTGAGAACGGGAGCTTGACGAGACCAATACTTTGCCCGTCCTTTTCACTGCTGTGTCCTGCATTCGGAAGCCTGCCGTGAACATAGTAGGAGTTTTAATACAATATTGGCTGAAGAAATGCATAGACGGGAAGTCTGGGAGTCAGCCGATGGTGACAAGAGAGATACAGTCATTCTCGTTCCAAAAAGTTCAGAACCTACTACATACCAGGCCTGACGCTAGGTGCTAAGAGTATCCAGAACAAGCATCCTTTGTTCTCTTCATTCTCAGGCAGAATGAATCCTGTAACAGAGACAGAAGTAAATGGGCAATTTCAGTACAAGGTAATCCGTGTTTTGATTGGAGAAGGGCAAAGTGTTATTGATGAGTGAGAATGCCTGGAGGTCAGAGTGGGTTTGTATATTTGCTGGAGGTTCATAAAGAATAAACCTTAAAAAAATTAAAAAAAAAAAAAAAAAAGGAATAAGCCTGTCCACTCACTGGGCTGGGGGGAGATTAGGAGTCAAGAAGAAGCAAGTAGGCAGGAGAGACCGTGAAAGGCATTCTGCTCAGAATTAAGAAGTCTGGGCTGCATTTTACGTAGTGATTAGTCTCTGAGTGTTCATGAAAATGGAAGGGAAAGGTGCAGGTGGGCGACAGTAACTGTGGTTGGGCCCATTGAGTGGTTACATCCGAGTAGAGCAAGGACAGAGTGGCCAAGGAAGGAGCCGGGCACCTGAAGTTTAACTCTGGTCATGAGGCGTCTTGAATAGGAATCCAGAGCGTTTCCTGTGTACTTTGTAGACAGTGGGGACTCATTGCCGGGTCTCCAACAAGGTAGAGGAGCTGATATGAGCCAAACCCACCGTTCTGCAAGATAATCCTGGCTGTGGTGCGTGGAGGAATTTCAGAGGCCGGGGCACAAGGTGGGTGGTATTTTCACCTCTGTGTGTCTTGGCTAAGAATCTTGTTTTATTCCATCTCGAGGGTTCTTTCTCTGGACTTATTAGTCATGCTCCTGATGGGACAGTGGAAACAGGAAAGCACACGGGTGTTAAGGATTAATTCCAAAATTCCCCCTTCCTGAGGCTTTAATTGCCGCCTCTGCCTACGCCTGGGACAGGGTGCAGTAATAAATGGAAACAGGAAGTCACTAAGGCTTTGGATAGTTTAGAAAAAGGGCCTAAGGTAACTTGCCAGGCTCCAGGGGTGGGAGGGGGAGTGTTGGCGGCGAAATGGTCTGATCGTGGGGGGTGCCTATAATCATGAGCTTCTCAGGGCTGGAAAGGAGAGAGCCATTCATCCACACATTCATTCATACTGCCTTGATTTATTTAAGAATTATGTATTGGGCATTTTATAAGTTTCAGGAATGTCCTAGAGCCGAACAAAATAGGAACCATCTCGGCACTTTCTAGTGGAGGGGGTGACAGTAAAATCATCACACAAGTACACCTGTGCTCACCACGTTCACGGGTTGGGGGGCCCAGAGCTGGCTGGGGCAGTCAGAGAGTTTCCTCTAGAAGTCACCTTCTGGCCGAGGGAAGGGGAAGGAAGATAAAGTAGTCCAAGGTAGAGGAGACCTCAAAGGGCCCTTCAGTCCAGAGGTTCTCTGTTTTACTCTAGACGGGTCACCCGGGAGTCTGTTAAAAAGGCAAAGACAAAAACTCTGATTTGCTAAGGTTTGCAAAGTGAGCTCCTGCTTCTGTATTTTTTAAAAGATTTTATTTATTTATTTATTTGAGAAAGAGAGACCCTGCATGGATGGACGGAAGAGCAGAGGGAGAAATACAGAGGAGGAGCCAGAAGGAGAGGGAAAGAAGGTCAAGCAGACGCCCCGCAGAGTGTGGAGCCTGACCTGGGGCTGGATCTCAGGGCCCTAAGACCATGACCTGAGCCAAAACCAAGAGTTAGATGCTTAATGGACTGAGCCACCCAGGCACTCCTTGTTTCTGGATCTTAACATGCCTTCCCACCAAATTCTGTTGCACCCCAACAGAAATTCTCTGGGGGTGAGGTGGGTAGAAGCCTGTCTCACCCCTCAGTACCCATACCCTTCAGACCAGGGAGCCCAGTTTGAAAACTCTGACTCAATTCTATTCGACCGTATGGACCTCACTCACAAACGCACCCGGGAGAAGTTCTGTTGGGCAAAAGATTTACTGGAATATTGTCTTCTGTGTTTTCCCCAGAAAAATGCAAGTTCTTGGTCTGTATTGTTCACTGCTCTAGCCCCAGCCCCTAAAATAAAGACTGAATCTTGGTAGCTATTCCCCAACAAGCAAAGCGACAAAGACTTTTTTGAAAGACTGAGTTAACGAAGCAAGGGTTTCATGAAAATGTGAACATTTGGAGGCCACAAATCCAGTCCAGCTGTCCATTTTACAGGTGGGGAAAGTGAAATCCAAAAAGAATTCATTATCTATGCTGATCCAACTTAGTGTGGTAGAGAGTAGAGTTAACAACACCTTTGCTTGATATCCAGTGCCTGTTCCTGTAGACCCACTGTCAGCCTTGAAGGAAGCCAAAATATTGGCAGCAGCTTGCTGAAAATGCAGGAGGGAGGTTAGAAATTCAAGGTGGTTTAGGAACCGTTTATATAAATTCACAGACGGGAGGTTCACAGTGGGTAGTTAGCTTGGTAGACAGAATTTTGAGTTGAAAAGTGTAAACCAAATCTGGTGTGCACACAATGTTGAAACCGGTTGGAGGTTTTTGAACCTGGGGCTCTTTATCTGTGAGATGGGGATGGTCATAGCTACATCCCAGGTGGTGTGTGTCTGTTAATGCAAAACACCTGGCTCAGATGAGGTCGTCAAAATTACTTATGCTGAGGCATATGGGTCAGAAGAATTTAGCATGTCCAGGATTGGAAAACAGATACTACTGGTGGCTGAGTGTATCAATGTAGGTAGATAAGCACCCTCACACGAGCCAGCACCCTCACACGAGGTGGGGGCTGGCTCTTTTGGAAAGTACCAGGTGAACTCGTGGAAGGGTGGTCACTATGCTTTCATGAGGTGGCCACTGAAATGCCTTTCTCCCCAGGAAAAATAACATTTGCTCGTTGCTTGTGGGGACACCAAAAAGGAACCCAAGTATCATTTGATGAAGAAGAACCATTTTTTAGGTGCTTTAGAGGGACAGAGAGAATTAAAATTTAGAGTGTAGGTGTAGCTGTGAGATAGACCAGGGGGTTGGCACCCGTCTGCGTGTTTTGAAGTTTCATCCAGCTAACTCAAAGCTCAGACAAAAGCAAAAACAACTGAGTAGGTAATGTCTTCCATATCTATCACCCATCATCCCAGGGCTTATGTGAGACTCTTATACCTGTCAGTGGTTAACATTTCTGGTTCCATATTGAACCATTTCCAGTTCAGCTGGGCACTCGGGTCGCCTAGTCGGGTAAATACAGCAACAACACTTTTCAGCCACCTTGCAGGTTCTGAATCCCTCCTGTAAGCATCTCTGCCAATCAGTTATTCAGGTTCTGCTTTGATCGCTACCAACAGGAGCCTCCTTAATTCTCAGAGCGACCTGGTCGATTCTGATTAGTTCTGTCAGTCAGAAATAGCTTGCTGCCTCGAGTGGGGCTTTATCGTGCTGTCACCTCTTCCCGGTCGGTAACTTAGAACCCTCGGAACCATGCCTTCATGGCATTACTACTCCTCGGGTTCCAACAACTAGGAAAAATGGTGGAATCTGCTTCTTCTTGTGGTGTTTGGGCAATCAGGTACCTCTGGGAATGCCTTCAACCCTCCCAGATAGTGTGGGTGTTTCTTTTTTTTTTTTTTTTTCAACATTGAATATATCAAGTCAATTACCTTATTTAATCATCAAGTCATAAATTCCACTTGAAACATGTTTATTTTCTTAACTCAGGTGTGATTTGGGCTTTTTTTTTTTTTTTTTTAAATCAGTTCCGCCTAATTTGTATTTAAATAATGACTTTGTTGCTTAGGTTTAAAGGTGCTCCAAGCTGGGTGTGTGAGAAAACATCCTTGTTTTCTAATTTACTTTAGCCCAGGAGTTTAAAAATATTTTTAGGGTATGGGAATCTTGTTGTCAAACACACACATACACATGTGTACACACACACACACAGAATTTACTGATCTATCTGTTGGAGTAGCTCAATCTATAAATCTTTGCTCTGGCCTCCTTGATTATTTCCTTAAAATACATTATGTGACTGGCCTAGTCAATGGGTTAGCTCAGGGTCAGCAAACTTTCTATAAAAGCCAGATAATAAACAGCAAATATTTTAGACTTTGTGGGGTCTCTGTTGCAGCTACTAAACTCTGTCACATTGTCTGAAAGCAGTCACAGATAATTCACGAACAAATGATCATCATTGTGTCCCAATAACATTTTATTTACAAAATAGGCAGAGTGACAGATTTGATCTGTCACTGTTTACTGTAGTCCGAGTTAAATCTTTTTTGAGGACTTTGGTATATCTAAGTTGAATCAAGGAAGGCTTTAGACCCCCAATTCTCTCTCTCTCTCTCTCTCTCTCTCTCTTTTTTTTTTTTTTTTTAAAGATTTTATTTATTTATTTCACAGAGAGAGATCACAAGTAGATCACAAGTAGACAGAGAGGCAGAGAGGCAGGCAGAGAGAGAGAGAGAGAGAGAGAGGGAAGCAGGCTCCCTGCTGAGCAGAGAACCCGATGTGGGGCTCGATCCCAGGACCCCGAGATCATGACCTGAGCCGAAGGCAGCGGCTTAACCCACTGAGCCACCCAGGCGCCCCTCTCTCTCTCTTTTTAAGACTTTATCCATTCATTTGACAGACACAGAGTGCAAGCAGGGGAAGCAGCAGGCAGAAGGAGAGGGAGAAGCAGGGAGCCCAACACAGGACTCAATCCTAGGACCCCAGGACTACGATCCAAGCTGAAGGCAGAAGCCCACCCAGGCGTCCCAGATCCCTAGTTCTTGATATAGAACCAGACACTGGGTGAATGTGTGTTGAATGAGTTAAGGAAAAAGCTCGTTCTTAACTAGTTTAAAATAAGGACAGGGAAACTTTCTATATAGGGCAACAAAGAAGGACCTCGCTGGGAATGTGGATTTGGGGAAGGCTCTGAGATGGTATCGTGCTCGCTAATACTAAAATATTTTAACAAGGAAGCAATTGGCAATTACATGCAGTATTACTTGCTGGGGAAGTTGTTCATCTTTTTTTTTTTTTTTCTCCCCAAAATATGCACCACTGCAGAAGGAAATAGGCAGAGGTCTGACTGGGTGAGACCTGGATTTGAAAACCCATCTCTGTCACTGACAGCTGTGTGTCCCTGGAAAATTTCCTCCCCCATCAGACTCTCCGTGTTTCCATCTAAAGATTGAAGGCCATATACGAAGACATTCTCCGTGGTCCCTTGGAGCTCTCAAATTTGGTGGACTAAAAGAGAAAATTCATATAATTGCAATGTTTAATGGGATTTATGATAATTGAAGAATAATTGCCGCTCCAAACTTTTATTAATCTATATTTAGTTATGAGTCATGCTTTCACAATAGATGCTTTGGAAATAAGCAGAGAGACAAATTGAGTAAACAGGATTTTAAATATTTTATTTATATGCAGTTTGCATAATCCCTGGAGCCCATGAGCATATTAAGATCATTTAAAATATCCATTAAAAGTTATGTGTTATGCGACAAACTCCCCTTTTAGAATGCCTTGCCAAAGGATAAATAGCTAACATTTATTGAGTAGCTACTACTGCCAGATTAATTGCATTCATTATGCTTGATTCTTCTAGCAATGCTGCGAGGTAAATACCAGAATTCCTATTGTACTGATAGAAGATCAGAGACTCCGAGGAATTTGCAAAGAATTGCTCAGCTGTTGAAAGGCTCCATGCTCATTCAGAGCTGGGCCTTTCTGACCCTAAAGTCTGTGTTCCTTCCAGATGCCATCATATCTGCAAAACAAACCTGTTCTGTGGCCCTTTTGCTGGTGCTCAGTGGAATGAGCTGTTTGCTTTTCCCTAAGGTCCTCTACCCTGTTCTTCTGCAGAGCATCAGCAAGGGATCTTAGAAGTAAGCATGTATACCTGTCCTCCACTGGCATGGTGACACCCAAGTGGGCAGAGGAGGGGGAAGCAGGAAGAAACAAGGTGGACCCTGTGTCCACTCGCCGAGAATCAGGCCATTGGCATTTCTGTCCCAGCCCTCACACGGGTTTGTCACGTGGCCATCACCGGCCTGGGCCTCAGTTTCCCCCATTTGTGATGGTGATGGAAATATCCCCCATCCTCCAGGTTGTTGGAAGTATAATGGGCATGATGACAGAGCTTTGTAAAGGACCAAGTCACCTACAGACCCCACATAATGGAGGTGATGGGCTGGGGCAGTGGGTCAGGACAGAAGAGGCTGAATCTGAGATCAGAGACCCAGATTCGAGTCCCTCCTGCCGCTAGTGGTGTGTGGCTTTGGGCAAATCCTTTTCTCTCCTGTCCTTTAGTAGCCTCATTTGGGAAATGACAGGAATACCCTTGGTTGAGGCTCCGTTCTGTTCCATTCTGATGTTTTGGATGTCTCAGCAACGAGATGGCTAAGGTGATCGAGGGCATCTCAGGGAAATAGAGGAGCCATTTGGAGTCCATAAAGCAAGTGCATTCTAAGCTGCTTTTGCCCGCCGTGGATTCCCATGACCCTCACTGCATTCATGCCCTTAGTAACGGGGCTCCACAAAGAACCCCACTTGCGTTTTGGGAAATGGTCCGTTTCTATAAGACTTGGGCCATTCCAATGTGCTTGTGTATTTCTAGTCTTCTCAAGTTTCTACTCCATGAGTAGCCTGGAGCCCCATTCCAAGATGCTTCTCCTGGTTTCTCTGAACTTTATTCCAGAAAGCCTTCAGAACTGCTGCTGGGTTGGTATAAAAATTAAAATGCCATTACTTAGGTGAACACATTTGGAAAGCAGAAAGGCTTATATACTCATCGTAAGCAAGGATTATTTTATCCTCCACAGTTAAGTCAGTGTCTTATAATTAAAATGAACCTGTTCGCAATCATGTTTGGGGGGAGTTTTTTCCTTCTCTTCCTCTCCTCACCCCTCTGGCACCAAGTTGCCCTGGAGACCCACTTGACAGAGACCCTCTTGATGCCCCAATTCCTCAGCTGCCCCTCTTGCTTCTGTCCTGGGGCATGGAGACAATGGAGGATTTGTCTCTGGCATCCTAGTTGTTAAGATGCATCATTTCCATTTCACATACGCCCTTGGTTTCACCTTTCCCTGAGGTGGCTGGGGATCATGCTGGGAGAGACTGGGAATGGCAGGCGAGGGAGATGCGCTCGTACTTGCTCTCTCTCTCTCTGGTTCAGTGACTTCTTCTCCTCACTCTCCTCCTTGGCAGTTCTCCTTGCTTCTCTCTGGGGACAATTGGCTGCTCACAGGGGTCCCAGATCCCTCTACCCGTCACCATGCAGACACTCAAGAGGCTTGTTTTTATTCAGCTTCCAAATGATGAGTTAATACAATCAATGGGATTAGCCACCCAGGGATAAGCACCCGGATCAGTTATGCTATCCACAAACATTGATCGGGGGTGCAGTGTCTAGAGCATATTAAAAAATGTAGCCCTGAGTTAAGTCAGAACTCTAGAGAGCCACGTATTGGGACGGTAACACACTCGACTCTCATCGAGCTGCTTTTCTGAATGATGTTTCTGGCAAATGCACTTGGCTACCTGGGCATTCGTTATTGCTAATGGTATCAAGCACTGGTGTATCACCAACCAGCATCGACTATATCCATCTCTTTATGAGAAACCATGGGAGATGTTTGTGTCTTATTGTGGCCTCTGGGAAATGTGTGTTTCTTTCACAACTTTGCACAACTGCTCTGTTATCTTTTTGTTTTTTTTTTTTAAGATTTTATTTATTTATTTGGCAGATAGAAATCACAAGTAGGCAGAGAGGCAGGCAGATAGAGAGGAGGAATCAGGCTCCCCGCTGAGCAGAAAGCCCAATGCGGGACTCGATCCCAGGACCCTGAGATCATGACCTGAGCCGAAGGCAGCGGCTTAACCCACTGAGCCACCCAGGCGCCCCTATCTTCTTGACTCTATGGCTCTTTTGGCTGTGATTTCCTTTGACCACTGGCTGCAGGGAGGGTCAGAGACATCTGCAATCCACCTCTATGAAGTGTTCAGAACCTTATAGACTTACGTTTGTGGGTGAATTTAACCCAAACTTGCAAATAAAATATTTTCTTCCCTTTATTTTCCCATCTTTCTATATATGGAAGTCTGTATGAAACAAACTCCTCCAACTTTTTCAGCTGTGAAATCAGATTCAAGTCAAAGCAAAACAAAAACACACAAAAACCAACCAAACAAAAACAGGGGTGCCGGGGTAGATTAGTTGGAAGCTAATCTGCCAACTCTTGATCTCAGCTCAGATCTTGACCTCAGGGTCGTGAGTTCAAGCTGGGGATGAAATCTGCTTAAAAACAAAAATAAAAACAACAACAACAACAAAAAAAAACAAACAAAAACAAAAACAAAAAACACAAGCTGCCAAACATACTCTGTAAAGAAGAGTAAAGCAACCCGTCCCTTCCAAGTTCCTCAGTAGCCTGGATTACTCAGAGGACGTTGGAGAGGAAACTCACAATAACCATAGACTAGGCTCTCCCCACACCCCTGAGAACTGAAAACTGTGATCCTATTTTATAGAAGGGGAAAACAAAAACGAAAGTTGTATGCAATGGAAGCATCATTATGAATGGCCTTCTGCTAGTAACAATAATAGGAAAACACCCGCAGCGGCTTACAACTGTCCATACCCTGCTGCGATTGACGAGAAGTTTTCTGATCACGGATTCATTGACGTCTCAGCACGATGGGGTGAGATGGCCTGGTTTCAGACTTCACCACTGGTGTAAGGAAACTGCATGCCTGTCTCACGGCAGCTTCTAAACTGCTGGTTCCTTTCTTGCATTCAGACTCACTGCTTCTAGTGGATTCATGAGGATGAGATCTCGCCTCTCAGAAGTTCTCCCTACCAGTAATTTTTTAAAGAAAACATGATTGCTTCCTTCCCTCTCCCACCCCACCATCCAGTCCCTGCCGCCCAGCTTCCCACTGGAGCCTCCCCCAGAACCGGAACAACAGTGAAAATATGGACAATAACTAAGTTTATGGAGGTTTCCTTCTAAGTACTGAGCTTCAGGATTTACCCTGATGCTCAGCCTACTCTCCATGGGAGACATGATTCCCCGGGATGACATCTATGCTTTATAGAGTGTAAGCAAAATCGTTTACAATTTCACAGCTAATTGGTGGCAGAGTCGGGTTTTAATTCGGGATTTCCTCCTCCAGCGCCCAGGCCGAGAGATGCAGGGCTGAAAATCATCGAATACAATCAGCTTATTTCCCAGGAGACTAAATACCTTCCCAAGGGCACAGAGCAGTCTCCTGCCGGCTCCACACACAGCCTTTTGTCCTCAGTGTGTGCATCCGAGTGTGGTGTGTGTGTGTGTGTATAGGTAGGGGAGCACAGGGCTAGTAAGGGGGGTAGGACGAGGGAGGAGTCCCAGAAAGGCAATGCTTCCTTCTGAGAAAAAAGCCTTGGCCTTATGGTTTTCTCTCCAGCCTCGTCTGAACCTGTACTGTTGGCCTCAGTCTTCATCCATCCCTGCCCACGCTGTGACCTGCCCTCCCGGAGGCCTCCTGCCCCCCCCAGTGGGACAGGCCTTGCTGCAGCCACCCCATGCCTTCCATCCAGGGTCCTTTTTTAATCTCAGTCTAATTGGTTTGCCCGGCCTGCTGAGATGCTTAATTGGGCATAAGCGTATTCCACGGATCCTGTGCCATTGTGGTTCTGCCTTCTCCTCCGAGGGGAATTCACTGGCTCTGTGGGCTCAGAAGGAAAGAGAAGACTTTTTTTTTTTTTTTTAAATGTTGTGTTCAATTCACTGAGAACTTACATGAAATTGTTCTTGGGCCAGCAGAGCAGTTAGACAACATGACAAGAAAGGCTTTCTCTCCACCCTCACTCTCTCTCTCCCTCTCTTTTGAAGGTCGCTTATTGCAGTTGAAAGGGCACTGCGCTTTGTATCAGTCATGGGCCCTGGGCTCTAATTTCAGCTCTGCAGGTCATTCGCTCTGTGAGCTTGGGCAAGTAACTTGATGTCTCTGAAATTTAGTTTTCCTGTCCGTGAACTGAGTGAGTTGGATTTGATGACTTCTACCAAAGGAGTCATAGTGATGCTTTCAGAATAGGGGCCACATTCCCTAGGGACTAAATCTGGCCTGCCACCTGCTTTTATAAATAAAGTTTTATTGGAACGCATCTATACCCACATGTTTATGTATTGTTTACGGCTGCTCATACCGCAAGAACGCAGCTGAGTAGCTGTGACAGACTCTGGCTCCTCTTTTAGAACCTAGGTTGTGTCATTGCTGAAAACCTTTTGACTGCATACATTACTTGGAATTTAAAAATAGGACATCTTTACCAAATCCAACATAGCCTTTCAAGACCAGTGCCCACTCCATCCTATATTTTAAAGTTATTTTTTTCTTCCCACCCTTCCTTTTATCTCATCTCCTCTACTTACGTGCATATCTAGGACTGCCTTCTTTCTTTCTTTCTTTCTTTTTTTTTAAAGATTTTAATTTGACAGAGAGAGATCACAAGGAGGCAGAGAGGCAGGTAGAGAGAAAGGGGCAAGCAGGCTCCGTGCTGAGCAGAGAGCCAGGTGCAGGGCTCCATCCCAGGACACCGGGATCGTGACCTGAGCTGAAGGCAGTGGCTTAACCCACTGAGCCACCCAGGCTCCTCTAGGACTGCCTCCTTGATGTTCCCTAAACCTAGCAAACAGTCCTACCCCAGGACATTTGCACCTGCTCTTCCTTCTTCCTGGACACTCTTCCACCAGTGGCCCCCTGTTCCCTTCCTCATTTTCTTCAGGTCTCCTTTCCTGTCATCATGTTAAGAAGGCCATCTCTATAACCACACCCTCGCCCTACCCCGGGGCATCCTGACTGCCTTCCTCCACCTTATTTGTCATCACAGTACTTCTCCCCTCCAGCTTCTTACTGATTTGGTTCTTTATGAGCTGTGCACTCTCACCAAAGTTTAAGCTTCTTGATATCAGCTTTTTGCTGCTGTATCCTCAGATCTGGAAAAACAGTAGGTGCCCAGATTTGGAAATAAAATTGAACTGCTTCAGCTCCAGTGTTGTTTAAATCTCCTTCTGAATAGGTCTAAGTGCTGGGAAGCCCTTTTACTTAGGGAACTTTGGTAAACAGTATAACATTTTAGAATCCTGTAACTCTTCTAGTCTTTGCTCCAGTATCGCTACGATGGCCACGAAGTCACATAAATTTGTTCTTCTCACATTTTTAATCTGGATTGTTGGTCACCCAGAAGAGTTGAGAGATTGAAACCCAGTAACATGGTTAGGCACCCAAGGCCCTGCATCATGGGGTCACTGGCAGCCTCTCTGCCTTTTCCTCTTATCATTACATCTCCCTCACACATGCACACACATGTGCGCACACCCCTCTCTCTCCACCTGCCTCATCCTCCCTTCGTGCACGGGGAGTTCATTCTTCTTGAAACACCCTTCCCCTCTCTTGGGCCAAATCCAGCCCTCCCATCAAGATGGAACTGATACAACAGCATTCTTTGCCACTCCCACTGCCACCCTGGGCCTCTTGCAGATTGGGGCAGGACTCTTTCTTTGACTAAAATTACCATTACAAATAGCACAGTATGATTTCAGAGCTTTCCTAAACATGCACTTTCTGCCTCAAAGGTCAGAGAATTCCTTTGCATTAGGAGCCCTGTGATGCTGGAAAAAGGCAGGTGCCTGGCAGAGTCAGTGCTTCCTAATCTCTCTCTCTCTCTCTCTCTTTCACACACACACACACACACACACACACACACACACACACACACACAGCTTCTGAGCTCTTCCCAAGTCCCCTGCTGTGTGCTTAGCCCATCTATGCATCCCCCCACTTAGGCCTTGCACCTCTCCTGTGCAGAAGGAGCTGGGGACTCAGCACCAGCTGCCTCCCTAATGTCTTCAAGGAAGCAACCGGATGGCAGGGTAGTTGGTGAGCATCAGCATCAGAAAGATGGTAGAGGCTGTGGGAAAAAAGAGAGAGGGAGGAAGTCAGGAGGGAAGAGGGGGCCAGGGAGAGAACTGAGTCTTGAGCTGGTAATTTGGTGGTGGGACTGGTAGGACCTGGTTCTATAGCTTTTACATTTTATGTGTCAGTATCTATATTAAAAGACTGATACAAGAATCCAGATACCAGTTTTCTTCTTCCAGCACTACCACTATCTAGCTGTGTGACTTTTGGCATATTACTTAACCTCTCTGTGTGTAAATGCACATTGGTTTTGAAGAATGTAGTCATAGACACGTGGAAAAAAAATAGTAATCCAAGGTCATAAGTTATAAAACAAAGTCATTATATATGTATTTTGTCCATTACACTGAAGTACGAGTATTTTCTATGCACATACATAATTTCATAATTTTAGAAATTTGGGAGATAAGCTGATAAGAAAAGACTCTTTTCCTCAGAAATATCTGATGATCCTCATTGTCTTTTAAGGTCATCTCTTTCTGAGTAGCAAATTACCTCCATAACTTAGTGCCTTGATATAACAGTATTTATTATCTCACAGTTTCTGTGGCCTGGGTGCCTGAGTGTGGCTTCCCTGGGTGGTGTGGCTCTCTCCAGGCTGTGGTTATGGGATTGAGGCTCAGCTGGGAAGGGTCTGTCTCCCAGCTCACCGTGTGATTACTGTTAGGACTCAGGGCCTTCTGGGACCCCATTTCTTTAGAAGCTGCAGGCCGGGGCTTCTCTTGGTTCCTGGCCACGTGGATCTCTCCACAGAGCATCTCACACCATGGCAGGGAGAGAGATTGAGAGACACACACACACACACACACACACACACACAGGACAGGCAAAACGGAAGTTGAAATCTTTTGTAACTGAATCCTGGAAGGTACATTCCATTACTTCCACATTCCATCCATTGGAAGCGAGTCCCTTCCTGCCCACACTCAAGCAGAGGCCACTGGTTGCACAGGGGTGTGAACCCCGGGGCATGGGGGTCATGGGAGTCATGCCACAAGCCTCTACCTGCTCGAAAGTCCCCTCCCTCTGTCCCACTTGCTCCCTCTTGTCCTCCCCACGGCCACCTGTTCGGCTCTTCCCGTGTCTCACAGTCCTCCCCCGGACCTGCTCTGCTCCTGCCGGTTCTTCCACGGGGAGAGCTGTTCTCCACCACATTTCTGTCTAGAGTCTCTGTGGACTTCAGAACCATAGTTCAGCTATGACCTCTTCTCTGAAGCTTCCCCTGGAGACCTGAGAAGTCTGGGCTGTTCTGTGTCCTCTAGTCCTGGACTGACAACAGACTGGAAACATCTTATCTTTCCTGCTGGACTGTGAGCTTCCTCAGGACGCGGGCCCGGGACGTGTCCACCCCCCATCCCGTAGACCTCAGACTTTGCACTTTCTTGGTGCTGCCTGTGAGGGTCTTGGAGGGCAGCCGATTGACTTCTTAAGAACGGACGATGTGCAGGGTACCAAGCTGACTTTATTTAGAATTTCAACCGTGTTAAGAATTATGAACAGAAATTCCACAAGCAGACACAGACGATAAGCTCTGAGGCTTGGAAATGTACCAGTCTGAAAGCGTATTTTCAGAGCCACGTTCCTCTGCATCGGGGGTCAGACCCCACCACTGAATTACAGGGGCGCATTCTGGGGTGATCTCCCTGTTCTGCTTCTCCTTGCTCCGTGCCCCCGCCTTCATTCGTCTCTTCCATCTTGTGGCAGGAGAGGGAGACCTTTTCATTAAACTCTGGTTCCCATCATTTATCTAGGCTGACCTCCCATCCTCTTGGCTAGTCTGTTTTCCTCAAGGGTCTTAGAGCTTGTAATTCAGGCAGACCAGAGTGCTGGGTTGCTCCAGGAGGAGCTTCATCGTTGATAGGAACAGAGGTCATTATGAAAGCAAAAGCAGCCTGAACCACCGCCCTTCGAATTTCTACTCGTATTCAGTTTGTATGCTCCTTGCTCATTGCCCATGGACCTTTAATGATTTTCCTGTCTGGGAATTTGTGAGGATATGAAGTTATAAAACTCTCTTTCACACTGGATTAGTACCTGGCAGTTTCCAAAGGTGTTCTCACAGCCGTGGTTACATGTAATCTCTGCCCCAGCAGGAAGAAGGAGATAATATTAATTGGATTTTATAGATAAGGAGATAGAAGTCCAGAGAAGTGACATGCTTTGCCCGGGATGGCCCCGCAGAGCTGGCGAGAGGCAGCCTGAGATTGGACTCCCCGGTTGAAGGTGTTCAGTCTCCATCCCTTTCATCATTCGCGAAGGAAAGAATGGAAGTTCTCCCGCGTGTCACCCACGACATAGCTTTATTATAAATTCCAAATGGCAAATGCTCACGGAGTGCATGTTAAAATGGTAAATAAAACCACCTCCAGGCTAATTATCTGATTTGGGAATTGTCCTAGAGCGTGTCTCAACTTGCTTCCTGCCCTAGGTCTTCCCCGCTGTGAATAGCTTTCCCCTGTCCTCTCTCTTCCTCCCTCCCTTCCATCCATCCTTCCGTCCACTCGTTTGTTAACTCCTTTGGGTGGCATTGTTTGGAGTCCTACCATGTGACAGGCTCCGTCCCTGTGGTCTCCTTCACAGTCTGGTGAGAGAGAGGGAAAAGCAGCCAGGCAACGGTGACTTTTGCATCCTGATGCTCTGTCAGCAGCGTGAGAACGTGACTGTGTCTGTCTGGCTCTCCACAGCGTCCTGGGGGTGTGACCTGCGTGGTACATTTCTGTCGGCTGAAGAGAATGGAGGGCCCCAGATCTCAGTATCACCTGACAAATATTAAAAATAACCGTTGTCACTCTCTCACCTTCAGGAGCGAGGCCTGGGTGGGGTAACTGTGTAGACTCTGCCTTGGGGGTAGAAGTGGTAAATCGAGGCATCTTGCTCCTCTCCCCTACCCAGGGAGTTTGCCCGTTGGAAGGTGAGGAACACAGCCATCGAGAGGAGAGACCTGGTCCGCCACCCGGTGCCCCTCATGCCAGAGTTTCAGAGGAGCATCCGCCTGCTTGGTCGGAGACCTACCACGCAGCAGTTCATCGACACCATCATCAAAAAGTACGGCACCCACCTCCTCATCTCGGCCACCTTGGGAGGTAGGTTGGCAGCTGCTGGGCCAGAGCCTTGCGCCCCTGGGCCCGCGTCGGAGGGGAGGGTGGGGTCTCCTAGGATCAAAGCCAGACTAACATTTCTTCCACGGGACGTCACTCAAAAGCAGCTAATGCCAGAGAAGCTGCCTTGTCTTGGTGGCTGTGTTCACATCAGAGCCCTTGATTCCCTTCTCTGGGGACCGTCCAACATGAGTTGGCTAACTTCTGCGGAAGTACTAACTTCTGGACCTTCACCTTGGAATTAGCTCAGTTCGTCAGGGGTGCCTCCTCTGATTATTGGATTAGTTCCTTTGGAATGCAGTCTAATCTGGGGAAATGATGAAGCTTCAGATATGGTTTAGAGAATTGCCTTTGTTTATTTAAGTCTGCTTGAGGGACTGATAATTTGAGGTTATCATTTTACAAGGAGGATATTATTTGTATCTTCTACGGGTTTGGAGGAGGTTCATAGGAAAGCAGGCTAATTGTTCCATCCTGCTTAGCCTTACCCATCTCTCCCCATCACGTCCAACCAATCTCTAAGGGAGTAAGGAGAGCAGGAGAGGCTAATAGGGAAAATATACATTTTTTGAAAGGGGGGATATAGTACAAGCTAGCATATGCTTCTGGTTCTTGCCTACATGCAACATTTTACATTATGAGCTACAATCCCTTGGACATCAGTTTTCTGCCACAGGGACCAGGGCCACTGAATTTTGAGACAGGCTTTTTGCTGGTGGAGCTCAGCATCTCGCACTCAGAGAGCTGCTAGGTTGCATGTAGATTTGGCCCTTGCCAGTTAAACAAGACTGATGTCTTGGCAGAGGCAAGGCAGGTGGACGGAGGTGTGATCATCTCATTCTATCTTCTCCTTCAGAGGAGGGCTGAGTGTCATGGGGGAAGCAACATTTTAGTTCGGCAGGAGTCGGCCAGGCACCAGGAAGGTGGCTGCGCTTTCGAGGCTGAGCACACAGTGTACACTTGGAAGAAGCCCAGATTAGGAATTTGATGACGTCGGGAATGTCGGGGGAGAAGCTGGTTGGGCAAACTCATCCATCTGCACAATAAGAAAAGCCAGTGCTTATTATTTGCCAGCAGTAGGGCTCCCCTGTTGGCTGGTAGTCCTTAAAATCGGCAAGTGTCTTCCGGATATTTCCATTGTCTAGCTGAGGAAGCGGGGAGCTAGGAGAAAGGAATGGCTAGCAAGTGACAAAGCTAAGGGTTTCTCTTGTTTCTGTTTCTTGTTTTATTTATTTAAACTAAAAACAAGCAAAGCACAGTTTATCCTAAGTTTTTAACTTTGGGTTTTCTGTCCACAAAGTCTGCATCTTTCTTTTCTTTTCTTTCTTTTTTTTTTTTTTTTTTTGACTCAACATCCGTTATCTCTTTAACCAGCTCATTCACCAACCCCCCCTACCCCCCCCATTCCAAAATCAACCCACCAGTGTGTATTTGTCACCTGTTGCTAGTCAAATACTAAGTTTAGTAGGACTTTGAATGTTAGAATGTGTAGTATACATTCTCTTCTATTGTAAAGTGAAGACGAAATCACTTCGTCATTGAGTGTTTCATTCACCTGTGCCCCTTTCTCTTTGAACTTCTCCACATCCCATTTCACTTGAATTAAATAAAAAAAAAGAAAGAAGAAAGAAAGAAAGAAAGAAAGAAAGAAAGAAAGAAAGAAAAGGAAAGAAAAATATATTGCAACCAATTCAGTCCTTCAGTTAGAAGCTGCATTCTGTCCGAGTCCCTGGAAATCCCAACTAACAAAGCCCTTTCTACGGCTGTGAAATATATTTTTAATTTCTCCAAGGCGGAGTGGTGAATTATTCACAGAGCCTTGTTCCTCTTCTGTTTTTATAGCACAACATTTTAAAATATGCAGAACTTTGGACTGAGTTCCAGGGTTGGACAGCAGGCCCTAAATGCTCCCTCAGTCCTCAGCCTGGAGGAATGGGGAGCAGGAAGGGGAAGAGATGCACTGTTGATTGAACACAAAAGTGCCAGACACACCCTGTATGTGGTCCTTCTGACATCCTGTTTTCACTCATTCATTCATGGAACAATGGTTTTTGAGGGCCTCCTCTTGCAAAGGGAGCGGGGGATGGGGTCAGTTACAGTGAATAGAAGGGCAGGCTCTGGAGTTCACCTGCCTTGGTTCCAGTCCTGTCTCCTGGTCCACGCCAGTTTGGGGACACCTACTTTAAGCCTTGGTTTCCTCTTGTATAAATAGACCTGCATATTATGAAATTAAATAAAAGAGGCGTTAAGTGTGCTGAGCACAGTGTTGGGCACCAAACAAATTGTTGCTATGGTTGGTGGTGTTTTATTATTCTTACTATAAGTATTTGTAATTTCATGGGAGTAAGGAACAGGTGGATTTGGGATTCAAGCCCATTCCTACCACTTACTCGTGAATAGGAGACATTGAGAAATTCACTTTTCACCTGGATATCCGTTTTCCTGCCTAAATGGAAGAAGGTGCAGAACATGTTGTTCTGTGTAATTTTTCCTAAAACAAACACCATGTTCATTTAGAAGAAATGCTCTGATAAGCTGTTTGAGGTGTCAGGTGAGTTCCTAAGGGCCTGATAAAACAACAAAAGATGATCTTAAGCTGTCCCATGGAGGACAAGTACATGCCTTTATTTGGCTCCTGAGGGAGAGGTAAGAGGAAGGAAAGGCAGCAGGAGGGCCGACCCATGCCCACACCATGGGGTCCTCAAAAACCATGGGGTTTTTGGTGAAATGGATTGAACTCATAATGGACTTACTATGCATGATTTTTCTCACAGGCGGTGGTAAGGGGAAGAATCGGGGGTCTAGAATGACTTAGGAATACGAGGATAGCAGTTTCCCTCCATCCCTTAGAAGGAAACACCTTGTAGCCAGGTGTTTGTGTGATACGTATGGTCGAGTTGGCATGCGTGGGACTGGACGCCTTACCCAGCAGACAGATGTGCACAGACGCCTCCCTAGATAGACCTGGATGTGAGTTCATCTGTGTGCAGACATACATACACCCACAGTCCACATGTGCATATACAAGGGACTCCTGCATATAGAAAAGATGCCCAGTATATGTGCATCTGTGAGGTTGCACATGTATATGAATGCGTGTGAGTTACATGAATGTCTTTTTATGCACGGAAGCTTATGTTTTTGTGCTTATGTGTACTTTTGTGTGTCTACTCATTATTCCCCACCCTGCATTTTGGGAAAACTCCCCTGGGCTAAGGGAAAGGAACAAAGTCACAGAAACTCAGAAGGGAGTCGGGAAGGATGCCCCAGGGAACCCCAAATCCGGACATTCCCCTCCTCCACACAGGAGCAGTATCCCCTCTACACTCACAAGGTGCAGTGCTTGGCTGCCATCTCATCCCCATCCCCTGTGCGTCTGAGTCCCACTTTGTCCCCCTCTGAAAGAGGTGGTGCAGAGAGAGAGAAGCAAATCCCCTGGAGGACAGAGAGATGGAAGAAAGGCCTATGTGGGGTGAAGAGGCAATTTGCAGGAATGCCCAAAAGGGAAAGCAACTCTAAACAGAACATTCTCTTAATAAACAAGAAATTAAGTCTTAATAATGCAGCAAGAAGCCCATTAACCCCTCTTGATCTAAAGCTTGCTTCTGCCAGTTTTTAGTCCAAAGGGAGCTGTGCCTGTTCCACCTTTTCTTCTGTGGGTCCCACGGAGAGCCAGCGCTGACACTTGGAATATTTATTTCCTCTGCCTCCTGGCTCTTACTCCTAGTATATTCACATATCGAATCATTTGCCCCTGCGCTAGCCATTCAGTTGTCGATCCACCCATCCATCCATTCATCCATGCCACGATAACTGAACATCTCTTCTTCTGACCTAGGTGAGACATCAGGAGCATTACAAACGAATCCATAGAGTCCGTATTCCACCGGGCCACCACCCACCCTCCTGGAATTCATTGTCTAAGTACACACAGAGTCCTTTCTAAGCCAAATCTATTCAGGTCACTGTGGATTCTGAAGGACGGAAGATGACGTCCTCCCACATTACCAGTGAGACTTCACGGGGAAGTGCAAACATCAGTGTCTTACTCTGAACTCAGGTCTAGGCATGTGGGAACCAAAGGTTAATTTTGAGGATGATGAAGCTTCTCATGAGGAGATTTCAGTTAGTGCTTCAAGCAGATGTGTCACTCTATGAACACTGTAGATTCAGTTGACTTCCATATGTATTCATTCATCCACAAATACTCTGATCATCTGCAAATTACATGGCAGTGGAATAAGGAAGGCCATTTACCTCCTCCCGGACCTCACGGTGATTTTCCTCTAGCCAGGGAGCCGGGCTATTAAGCAAGCAATCACCAGGAAATGTGGGGGGTGAGGCATTGGAGAGAAATGAAAGGCAGGGACCATGTGGTTAGAGCCCTTGATCTAGTTTAAGTAAAGAGTGGGGGATTTCGGGAAGGCTTCCCGGAGGAGGTGCTGTCTTAGGTGACATCTGAGGGAGGAGTAAAAGTTAGCCAGGAAGTGGGGAGGGGGAGAAAGAAAGAAAAGAAGAATCCCCATCATGAGAAAACAGGACACACTTGTGCGGTATTGAGCTTAGCTGGAGAGAGTGGTGAGGGATGCAGCTGGAGGGACCAGAGCATCAGGACCTTGGAGTCCACATTCACAGCAGGAAGGCAGGCACCCTTCTTCCAGGCTACATTCCACTGTCTGTATCCTTTCCCCTTTGCTCTCTGTCTGGTATATGGAAATGGTGCTCTCGCATCCCTGTCTCCCTGCGCCAGCATTGTCCTCTAGAAGTATAAGCGTGAGCCACATATGACGTTTTAGATTTTCTCACAACCACATCTTTAAAAGCAAAAAGAAAGGGAAGAATAGAAAAATAAAAAAAGAAAAATAGAAAAAGAAAGGGAAGAATTTTATTTAACATGATATATCCCCAACATGGGCATTTCCACTTGTAATCAATAGAATATACTTAATGAAGGATTTTATATAATTTTTTTGTGTTTTCAGATGTTGGAAATCTACCGTGTAGTTTACACCTATGGCGTGTCTCCATTTGGATAGCCATATATCGAGGGCACGAGAGCCACACTTGATGGGTGGCTCTCATATAGGACAGCATACTTGTAGTCACTCAGCGACTCTGAAACAGGGACAGTATGTTACTCAACTGTCACCCCAGTGCCAAACTACTCAATGCATACATGCTGAGCTAAATTGAATGGACAAGATAGAGAGTCTTGAGAGGAAGTTGATTGAATCTCTCTTGGGGTGAGGGCATGGTTGGGAAAGCTCACCAGAAAGATGATGGCTCCCTGGGTTCTGAAGAGTGAATAGGAGTATGCCAGGTCAAGGACAGAGGAGGAAGGTTAAGAGAAAGTGAGAAAAGTTGGATAGGAATTCAACGGTCAGATAGGAGAGGGACAGAATGGCACTCTAAGCAGAGAAAAGCATTTGAGGCTTGCCCAGGGGAGGAAAATAAGCAAGAATACATCATGGAGACAGAAGGAATGGTTTAGGTGAAACTCATGGAGGGAGATGGCAGTGAACAGACAGACTGGAGGTTGCATGTGTTAAACTGAACAGCAATGGAACAGAATTCTAGAAGCAGTCATGGAGGGACCGGAGGCACAGGAATTAGTCTGTGGGTCAGGGCTGTGCGCCCTGCCTCGGATAATCACTGCACCAGAAAGGAATTTTTTTTTTTTTTCCTCTTCAACTCAAAAAGTAATCAGCATTCTAAAGAAATTTCAGTGATCTTAGAGATCAGACTTTTGTCCTCAGAAAGTATTGACAGCGTTGTTCTCTGATTATCCTATTTTCTTGGGTTGAGTAGACAGGAGGATAACTCTCATATAAGTGATATTTTACATTAATCAAGTAATGGTCATGGACGTTCCCATGTGTGTGGCAGGCGGGGTTCAGGTACTTTCTGCAGTTGGCTAATGTAATCCTATGACAGCCCTGCCCCCCCCTAGTTTTCACCTGGAGAAGGGGAAGGGTGGGGAGGGTGCGTGATGGTTCATACAGATGGTGCAGACCAGGCAGTCCTGCTCCAGAGACTGCTTTTTACTACGACTCGAAATGAGTTTCATGATGACAGTGAACCGGACCCTGTTGTAGGAACTCGACCAGTACCCATCAATTTATTCTTCTGAATCGCTCTGTGGAGTAGGTGCCATTCTTCCCCTAATTTTGTTAACAAATAAACTGAGGAACAGGGAGGTTAAGAAACATCTCAAGTTCACAGGGAATAGAAGGTGAAACCAGACACATCATGGTCATATCTGTTTATTAGGTATTTCCAGATCCCCCTTTCTGAAGTTCTGATGAAACATCTTATTTCAAATGAAAGGGGCCAGAAGGCAGTACTGTTAGTAATCTGTGCACTTATTGCAAAGGAAAACGTAATGGAATAAAATATATGAGTCTGTGCATTCACCTCTCGTTCTGTTTCTCCACCCCACCTTCTCCTTCTTCCTCTCTAATCTCCCTTCCTATACCTGACCTTCTTGCCACGTTCTGTCCCTGCCAGATGCAGCTTCCTGTCTGTGCATTGTGCTTGCAGAACCACAGTGCCTGGCTCCTGTAGGTAATGAGAAGATTTATTGATTGAACTAAAAAAACACTGATGTATTAACTATTTACTATCTACTATATCCAGGCACTGGGCTTCGTGCACAGAATAGGGCACTGGTCTGTGTAGATGGTGCCCGACCTCACTCATCTGACAGTTGAGTTTTTGTTCTCTCTGAGGCACCCAGTTTTCCCTCTGTCTATCCATATATGTCTTTAAAGAATGTCTTCTCTTTCCCTTTCTCATCGATCTGCCTCTTCAGCCATCCATCCATTCATCTGTCCATGCATCTGTCTGTCTGGGAAGGGATGCAGCAGGAGAAAGAGAGACAGGGGAAGAGGAAAGAAGGAAAGAGTAGGAAAGGGGAGGAACTGGATGCGGAGGAGAAAGCAGGAGGAGGAAAGGAGTATCCAGGGCAAAACCATCATTTTACAGAAGGAGACACTAAGTCTTAGGGAGAAAAGGTGGGTTATGTTGTAGATGATGTTGGTGAGAACCACGTGGTGGGTTGATAGAGGTTGAACTTGACAACTGAGAGTCTTTCCATGCCCTTTGTCCTCCTAGGGCTTAGTGCTTACAGCCGTTTCTAGACGGTTTCTCTTTCACCGTGCTCTTGATTTTCAGAAGTAGAAGGGAATTTGGGCAAGATCAGTGGGATGGTCAAGTCTATTGTCAGCAGCCAGACCCTGGAACCTTTCCTCCCACCCCACAGTTCAATAGGCTCCCTGAACTCCTTTCCTTTTCCATGCAGGGGAGGAGGCCTTGACCATGTACATGGACAAAAGTCGCCTCGATAGGAAGTCAGGGAATGCCACCCAAAGTGTTGAAGCTCTGCACCAGCTTGCATCATCCTACTTTGTCGACCGTGATGGCACCATGAGAAGGCTCCATGAGATCCAGATATCAACTGGAGCAATCAAGGTAGGCTTGAGGGTGGACTGGGTGGAAGGTTCTTAAGACAGCGATACTGCACATGGGTATTCTGAGACCCGAGGGGTCGATGTGGTCCCTGTCTTCACACCCATGAAGCTGACACGAACCGCGCGCCCCCTGCCAGCCGCTCTGACTGAGGTGGTCAGAGGCCCTGTAAGATCATGAACACTGCCATCAGGGTGACCACATGTATTGCTGCAGTAGCCCTGGCTATGGTCATGGCATAATTGTCAACAATCCTCTCATTGATTTTTAGGCTCCCTTTCTAGGTAAAAAAACAAAAACAAAAACAAAAAAACAAAAAAACAACAAACAAACAAAAAAACCCTGAGGCTATGGTGGGTAAATGATTTTTGCAAGGATCTAGATCTAGCAAGAGGCAGATTACTGATGCTTACTGAGTAATTTGTTAAACCCTTGTGTTTTCCATCCCATTTCTCATCACCCCCCATTTTACAGATGGGGAAACTGAGGTCCAAGAGCTAAAAACTTTTTTTTTTTCCCCCCTGTTCAGGCCTAGACAGCTAGAGTACCTGAACAGGGACCAGAATTCTACTCGCTGGACTAGGCATCAGCTATTTCTGTAATAGAATTTCAGGCTTTGTAGGTCATAAGGTCAAGGTTGCCACAACTCAACTCTGCAGCTGTAAGACAAAAATCAGCCATGAACAGTGTGCAAACAAGCGAGTATGACTGTGTGCCAATTATTATTTACGAATGAGGGCTCTCACGGGCTGACCCATACTCCTCTGCACCAATACGATCCAGTATACCCTTCCAAGACGGTGGACGTGCCCCATATTCGTGGCCAAGACAGTGGCCATTAGTCACACAGGGTTAGGGAGCCCTTGATATGTGGCTACTGAGGACCTAAGTTTTTAAGTTTATTTCATCTTAATTAATTTTCATTTAAACAGACACATTGAGTCGAGCAGCTCTAGACTTTTGATTCAGTGCCTCAGAGCAGAGGCACTTAAAAAAAAAAAAAAGGTTCTATTTTAAATGCAATAAATTCAGGGATTACCTTTCTAAAGAGAACGAGGGAAGAATTTTTGATAAAAAGGATTAGTTTTTCTCGGGGTTTCAGTGCAGATTTTTTGCATCTCACATTTTCTGAAACCCGATTATACCTGCATTCTACTCCTCAATCTTCGATCTAATTTCTTCTGAATTAAGTACAGACCGACCCTTATATTAAGACTTTCAAAAATATCTCTAGGGAAAAAGTGTGTGTGTGGCCGGGGTTGGGGGGGTGGGTAAGGCGGGTGATTGAAGGAGACACAGGCAGAGGTGTTAGAAATTGACCAAGAGAAGGGAGTGAGTTACTGAGGAGGGAAGTAGGAAAGAGAGAAATAAATCAGATCGACAAACAAAGAGCCAGCTTATCCAAGAAGAATCGCCTCTATTGGGGGGGATTATGTTGTTAGGGAACTCGCCACAGAGAGACAGATCTTTATGAAGCCATCAGTGTCGGAGTGAAGCAAAGGCCTGGTTTTCATTATCACCAAATGGTTCTCTACCCTCCCACCCCCTACCCCGGATGGGATGTGGAATTGAGATATTGAAGCTCTGTCAGAAGATAATCTTCTTTTGTGCACCCTGGAAGTGCAGCCTGCCTCCTTACAAGGAATTTCTCAGAGAAATAGCACAGAGACCACTCAAGAAGCCATTTTTAGATCACCACTGTCTTCCATCCTCAGTCTGGGACTTGGATTTTTCTTGCCATTTCTTGACACAACGTCAAGACCCAGCTGGCCAGAATTGTCCCACTGCCAGCTGTGTTTAAGACTAGCAGCTGACCGGAGTGAGGAAGTTCTGCCTGTAGCTTTCTTTCCCAGGATCTCCTTAGCGAAATGAATTGTAGCTTTGAGTCTCGCTCAATAACAACTATGTTAAGATTATAGGCCAAAAAAGGATATATTGCTTAAAAACCAACACCTAATAGTCCTCCTTCTATATACTGTTTCTGAAGTGCTGACCACTCCCCAAATAGGATCTCTTTACCTATTGAGGTGGGTAAGAGGATTCTGTAGAGGCGAAGTTGAGGCTGAGGAGGGGAAAGTTACTGATGCAATGTCGCAAGGTTTCCCAGCCGGAGGAGGGCACAACTGGCATTGGGAGAGTGCGGAGTCCTGTGGCCGTCCTTACAGGCCACGCAAGAACCGATGCTGTGCCTTCCCAGTGGGAAGCAGACCTCGAAAGTACCTGATGAATGATCGTGTTAAGTCATGGAAAGTCAAGGTGAAAGGGATGAAAAACCTCTTTTCATCCTAAACCATGCTTACTTCAAGGTTATGAAACGTCTTGTAGAAAATGGTGATAACGTCATTGTTCTTACCTAATTATGCGTATGTATCCATGACCCGTTCTGGAGGTTTGGGGTAATACAGTGCCCGTGGTTGAACATAAGCCACGTGTCAGCACATCCGGCCATCATGCCTCGTTGCCCAACTTTCCTGGAAAGGATTTACTAACCTCGGGTCACAGAAGTTTAGAGAAGTTGTGACTTCCTGAGGTCGCACAGCAAGTTCACAGCCCTCTTAGCATTTAACACGGATTCTCCCGATTTCAAGGCACATGCTTTTTGAAATATGCTGTAGTGCTTCAGTGTATTAATTCGTATCATACTTAGAGTGACCTTGTGACATGAGAGCCAGGGGATGGCTCCAGTCTATGAACTTGATTGCTCTGCTTCCCTGACATCCATTTGGTGATAGCCCAGGCGTGGCCTTGGCTATGGCAAGGTGCCATTGGCTCAGACCACGACACTTTCTCTGCCAGCTCTGCTCCACTGAGGGCTGACTCTGCTGGGCTCTGTCTGACAAGGGCACCTGTTTCACACCTGTCACCCTCATTGTCCACTGCAGGTCACAGAGACACGCACTGGGCCTCTGGGCTGTAACAGCTATGACAATCTGGACTCTGTGAGTTCCGTCCTTCTGCAAAGCACGGAGAGCAAACTGCACCTTCAAGGTAGGATGCCCGTGGAAACTGGGGACCAGAGAGCGTAGAGGGGAAGGAGACACTGGGGATTCTGAGGAGGCACGATGTGGAGGGAGAATGGAGAAGAAGAAGAAAGACAGAGAAACCGATAAAAACGAAGAATATGGAAATGAAGACAGGATATGATGCCTTTTTAAAATTTTAACATATACAGGACATTAAATTCATGGTTATTAATTAGTTTTCAGATATAAAGTATGAAAATGTGAGCTTTATCTGATTATTTTGATGAAAATGTCTAAACAGTGTTATTTATAGATGCTCCAGACCTAATATATATTAAAGTTTCATATCTTACCGTCAGAATATCCTATATTATTGTGTTTGATTTTCAATGTATTTTGGCAGGTGTTATTTGAATTCTAAGAACTATGGAGCATTTTATAGCATTGTTGATTCTGTGGAATCTTCTTTCTCCTTATTTGGTAATCATCTGTGGGTCTTTAATATATTTATACACACATATGTGTGTGTGTGTGTGTTTAGAGTTTACAAATGAGAACACTCAGTGCTGGCTGGGTGTACAGAGACAGACACTTGGGCACTGCTAGCAGGAATGCAAAAATTATGGGATTACCTGGGTGATATATATAAACATGTATTTTTTTTTTAATATCTTTTTTTCATGTCAGGTCCCTGTTAGGCGCTTCCTATGTACTCATGACCTGAAGGAAAATAAACTCTTTAAAATAGTCATTTTACCCCTATTAATTCATGATAAAGAAGTGAGGAGATAATAGGAGAAAAAAGACAAGGCTTTGAGTACAGAAAGTGTTATTTTGAAAAGCATAATTTATAATAGCAGCAAAAATGTAAAGATCTGAATTTCCCACATGAGGGGACTAAGCCAATGAGGTAACTTCCACACAGTATCATATTAGGCAGGTATGAAAATGTTACGTATAAGAATTTCCAAGAATATATGAAAGCGTTTTGATCTGGTGTTCATTTAAAAATGGGTAGTTTCTGACCGAATATATGGCAGGATCTTAACAATGCGAAAGGATAAGGGAAAATAATATTGCAAGGGAAGATGCGGAGATGTTAAAAGAGGTTACCTTTGGATGGTGGGGTCTTAGATGATCTATTTTGGGCTTCCAGTTCTTTTTCTAACTTTTCTACAATGATCATTTATTAACTTTATAGTTAGAAAAAAAGTGGCATGCTTTAACTTTGAGCAGACTAAAAACGTGACCTTCTAGAAAGGTATCTGATAAAGGTGATTCTGAATGTCAGTGGGAGGAAAGTGCAGTTGAGATTGGCAGGTGGAGCTAAGCAGAGCCTAATATGACTTTTATATTCTAGTTCCTTGGCAACCCTTTGATTCATGCTCCTGGTACAGGAGATGGTCGGAAACTGGTGCAGGAAGGGCTTGGTAGTGTCACTTGGGAGCACTGAACGAAAACTCCTCCAGGTATTTCAGGCCAAGAAAGAGGCTTAGTGTTCAAAGAAAACACAACACAACCAAAAACCTCAAACACACAAGAAATAACCCTGTCCCCTTTAGTGGAGAAAAGAGTGGACAGTGGGTTTGGTAATTGCCTGATAAGAAAATAGATAAGAAAGACCAATCTGCCTTGGGCGTGCCAAGATTTTCAACTTACCAGTTCCTTGTGCTACCTGCGGAGACCTTGTGAAGTGAGAGCAGCCTTTGAGTCCGCAAGTTTGGCTTCCGCTTGCACTTGACAACCCCACTGTGCATGTTGGCAGTGGAGAGACCTGTGAATTACAATCGGAGTAAATTTAGAAGGGATTAACACGATGTTCCCAGGAGGTTATTAAGATCTTAGGGACTTCTAGAGGCTGATTAGCCATGAAACTAATGAAGCTCAAGGTTCAGGGCTTCCCCACCTTCTGTGTCCCCAACTTTTTTCATTCTAAATATTTACTTCCACAATTTATTTTGAGTTCCTTGTCTCAATAAGCAATTACGGTAGAAGCCTCAGTCTTCCAAAACCCAGGTCCACCATTGGTTACATTATTAGAGGTATGTCGTCCACCCAAAAGGGGGTGATATCCTTTTCCTCTTCTAGATTGTTCCAAGGCCACCTGGAGAATTGGGTCCAAGTCTGGGCATCTAAATGCAAGAGGGGGACTAAGAAGTTGCAGTGTTCCTGAAGAAGGCTGTTGTATAATGAACAGCTCAAGAGAGTTGACTTGGGGCAGTAGGATTTGTCTGCAGATACCCCAAGGGCTGTCTTGCAGGAAAGATAGTCAAATTCATTAATGTGGATAAAATGAGCCAAACCTGATATGCTTACAGGAAATGATAAGGATCCCAGCTTTCAACAGGGATGAGATAGATCTCAATTTAAGCTCTGTATAAAAGAGATCTTCCAGTGCACATTCATGCCCAAACCTGCAATGCTCTGCTGATGTAGGGGGTGACTCTCTGTTAACAGAGAGTTGTAAGTAAATGACATTTGGTAGAAATGGTACAGATACTTTTTTTTTTTTTAAGATCTTATTTATTTATTTTTTAGAGAGAGAGAGCACAAGCAGGAGGAGTGGCAGGCAGAGGGAGAAGCAGGCTCCCTAAGCAGGGAGCCTGATGCTGGGCCTGATCTCAGTACCCTTCAGCTCAAGACCTGAGCTGAAGGCGGATGCTTAACCCACTGAGCCACCCGGGTGTCCCTGTTATGGAGATTGTTTAATTGTCATTCCATTGGGTTGGGTAATTGAAGTAGATGGTCTTAAATTCCTTTTCATTACTGATTCTAGGGTTTTATAAAGACAGTGAATCACCCAACCTTTATAGAGCCTGACCACATACCAAATCCAATGCTAAATCCTGTGCATGTGCCCCAATCAGTTCAACTCAATTCATCAAGTATGTACATATATAGAGATACCTTCAAGGATATCTATATAGATAGACATATTTTTTTAAGACTCCATGTTGGCATTGAATTAGGCATAAGGATATAGTGCTGAACAAGACAGGCACAGTTTGTGTCCCAGGGAAGTATTCACTCTATCATAGAAGATGGGCTTAAACAAATAATAATGGGCATAAGGAACTGTAGTGGGGAAAAATCCTGGGGCTTCCTTGTACCAGACAGTATGGAGACTGAAACTACTAGGGAGTCAGAAAAGATGCATAGGATGAAAACTGGAGGATGAAGAAGAGGCAGGGGTGTGGATATGGAGGCAGACAGGGTCTTCACAAAGGAGCACAGGAGGAAATGAAAATGTCTCAAGAGTTAAAGCAGAGACACTAGTGGTGGGAGAGACCAAACAATCCTTCAGATTCTGGAAGCATCTGCATCACATTAATGACTTGAACACTCATTTGACGGTAATGGGCACCATGGAAGGATTTTTGAAAAGGAGGTAGCATGAAAAGGTTGATATTTTTGGAAGATCACAGTGGCAGTCGTGTGGTCAATTACTTAGACAGGAGTAGACTGGTGGCGGGTGACCAGTGAGATGGGACTATTGCAGCAATCAAGATGAAATGTCACAGATTCAGACCATGAAGGTAACAGCTGGGGTTGAGAGAAATGGACCAATTTTAGAGTTACTTAGCAGGCATCATGACCAGAATTTAGTGAGAAGACCATGAAGAATTTGGATAATCTGGTGAATGGAGTGTGGGGATGAGACAGAGAGGAAGGGCAGGGAAATACATAAGATTCAAGGTAATATGCAATATAATAGAGATAATAAAAAATAATGCATACCTTTATGGAGATTCAGGAAACGGAATAATTCACTCAGACTGGCTAGGGAGAGGAGTCATAGAAAAAAGAAAAGAAAAGAAAAAAAAAACCTGAGGAAGAATAATATTCTCTTGCTGGAAGAGAAAACAAAACAAAACCTTCTTAAATATAAGACAGAAAACTACCTCATGACTTTTTGATTGGCTCGTATTTATTCACTAGGATACAAAAAACACTAAGTACCAAGAAAATGATTGATGCATTGAACCACATTAAAATTAAGAGCCTCTGTTTATCAGAGGCTGCTATTCATAGAATAAAATTGCAAACTGCAGAGTAGAAGGAAATATTTGTGATATAAGCATCTGACAAAGAACTCTTGTGCAAAATATATAAATAACTCCTAAAACCAACAGGAAAGAGGCAGACAATCCAGTAAGACACGAAAATGGGTAAAAGACATGAACAGGCATTTCACAAACAAGACTATTAAAATGGTAGATAAACATTTGAAAAGGTGGATTAACTTTTCTAGTCCTCGGAAAATGTAAATTAAAGCCACAATTCAGTATTTTGACACAGCTATCAGTCTGCTTCAAATGAAAAACAATGACAATATCAAGAAGTGATGGTGTGGAAAGGTGGAAATTTAACATGCATTGCTTGTGGGAGATTAAGTACGATCACTTTGGAAAACTCTTTTTGCCTCAATATGTCCTTGTCTTTTGACCCAGAAATTACAGTTCTTGGGAATGTGCCCAACAGAAATGGGACCTCTGTTCACCAAAAGGGGTGAATGTTCATAGCAGCTTTATTCAAAATAGCTTCCAAATGGAAAGAGCCCCAGTTGTCCATCAACAAGAAAATGGATGAATCAATTGTTGTACATTCATATGATAAGCTACAACACAGAAATGGGAAAAAACAAACTATTTTTTCTATGCAACAACATAGAAGTATCTCATGAACATAACATTGAGTAAAAGAAACCAGACACAAAAGCTTGCATGCTGTGATGATTCCATTTCTATGTGGGTCAAAACAGTAAAAACAAATGCATTGTTTTAGAAACTCAAAGGGCATTAACCCTTGGGGAAGAAGAATAAGAAACTCACAGGAGACGGAGAGATTTCTGGAGGCCTTTAAAATGTTCCGTTTCTTGATCTGGATGACAGCACATGGATGTGTTTACTTTGTGAAAATTCATAGTGCTGTACACACATGATTTATATGTATGCATTTCTGTGTATATAATATGCACCTATTAAACATTTATTTAATAATGTTCTCCATCTTGACATCCTCTGCAAGGAGAAGAAATGAATAAGGCAGAGACATAAAAGAGCAGGAGGTGGTCCAGCCCAGCTAGAAGACAGCTGCACAGACTGAGGGCAGAGGAGTCAGAAATAATAATGATAATATTTATCTAGCGCTGCCTTAGGTCCTGGGGACTGTGCGAATTTATTTGTATTGTATTTGTATTCATTTGTCTGTTTTTATTTATCTTAACATATTTATTTGTATCATAGAATTACACTTATTACCTTTTTAAGCCTCACACCATTCCTCCGAGGAAGGCGTAAATGAACGTCCCTACTTTGTAGGTGAGGACACGGGTGAGAGGTCACTCAGTGAGTGGTTGAGCTTGACATTTAACCCTTACACTCTGCCTCCAGAGCTTCTCCTTCTCAAAATGCTGGTGTCCTGTCTTCCTGTTTCCTTTCCTAATTCCTCTGAAGGACTCTGGGAAGGGAGGTTTATTTTGGTGGATCGAGGGTGATGTGAATGGCGCTCTAATGGCATTCGCCTCGTGGTGTTTCCTCCGCTGTTCGTGAAACAGGGCAGAGGTAGAAGGAAAGAGGATTGGAGGACACAAGGAATGAGAACGACAGGATCATAGAAATGATCACAGGCTATTAGTAGTCAAAACAGCAACAGCTAAACTGGTAGTAATAACGCTAATGGCATAATGATAACTTCTTATTTTTATACTTCTCTCTCCAAGAAGCCCATTGAGCGTTTTGCCGACATTGTCATGTAATTTAATCTAGCATCCATCTGGTGAGGTATACAGAGAGCAGAGCTCTGCCTTAGTAGCTCTTTGATGTGGAAAGGGATGCAGAGAGAATATATTGCTGAAATCTAGGATGATCCATAAATTTATTCATTCATACATTCATTCATTTAGCAATATTTATTGAATATCAATTCCATGTCAGATATTGTTTTAAGAGCTAGATATATAGCCGTGAATAAGCTAAGTCTCCATCCTTTTGGAGTTTATATTTAGTGTATGGGTGATAAACAAGTAAACAAAGAAATATATTTTCTTTACAATCAAAGAGATGATGAAGGAACAGGTCATGTAGAAATTTGTAGACCATGGAAAAAAGACTTTAGACTTAACTCTGGATGAAATGAGAAGCCGTTGCAAATTCAGGCAGTGGAGTAACCTGACCTGACTTACATTTTAAATGAGTCACTATGACTGCTGTGTGGAAAAGACTGTAGAGAGGGCAAGAACACAAAAAGGAACCCAGTTCAGGGGCTATCATACCACGGTGAGACAAAATGGTGGCCGGGACCAGGATAACAGTGATGCGGGTTTTGAGAAGTGATTTCACCGCAGGTACATTTTTAAGTAGTGCTGACATTATTTGGTGGTGGACTGAGAAAGCATTGGGAGAGAAAGAGAGAAGCAAAGTATGATCCCAAAGTTTGGCCTGAGCAACTGCAGTAATGGAATCCCTCTACCGATACGGTGAAGCCTGTGGGAGAGGTCACCTTTGATGAGACACGAAGAGTAGGGTGAACCAAGTTTGAGACGTCTATTAGAGATACAAATGCGGATGCTGGGTGGGCATTTGGAAAGTCGGGGTTGGGGAGAGAAGTAGAGATATAAATTCACATAGAGATGTTGTTTAAGGATGTGAGATTGGGTGAGAGGACCTTGGAGAAGAGGGTAATAAAAACCAAAAGAGGAAATTCAGTTCCTGAGCCACGGGGAATTTTATACTGAAGTGTTGGGATAATGGGATGATAATGAGGAACAATAAAAGGAAGCTAAGAAGTGGCTGGGAACGTGGCTGGGGAGTGATGAGAGCCTGGTATCCTGGAAGTCAAGTAAAGAACGTTCCTCAAATAGGAGATTGTGGTCACATGTGTCCAGTGCTGCTGGGTGGGATGATTAAGATGGGGACTGAGAACCGAGTCATGGATTAAGCAGCTTGGGGGTTTTGGTGAACGTGGCAGGGATCTTCCAATGGAATTATGGTAGTGAAAGCCTGAGTAGAATGAGTTCAGGAGAGAATGGGAAGAGAGGAAGAGAAGGGGATGTGGGACAACCGAGGAACAATGCCACAAATGTCACCACAGCAGAAGGCGATGGTGAGTCCGTGAGTTTTCTTCTTTTTTTTTTTTTTAACATAGAAGCCACAAAACTTCTATATGCTGATGGGATCCTCAGAAAGGAAAACATTGATTCTCTGAGCAGGAGGGATTCTTTTAGGGTCATAGTAGAGCAGACAAGAATGAGTAGGGTCTTGTGTATGGCTGGGATTATATACCTCAGAAAAGAGCACCTGGCAGCTTATCCCCCAGGGAAGAGAGGGAAAGGAGACTGTTCGGGTGCGTCCCAGATAGGATGTTGGGGAACACTTTCACGTACTTCTAATTACTTTTTGCAGATAGCAGTTGCATGATTTTTCACATTTTAATGTCTCTGAAATTAGAATGTTTCCTATAACTGATGGTGTGTCATGGTTTAACTGGCAGGGTATTTTTTCTTCATGTCCATCAAACCGTGGTATGTCTTACAATGAACGACACCTTAGACTCACTGGCATATGATGCTTTTCTTAATGAAACAGGAGCGAGGTCACTAGCCTCGTCTCAGTTTCCAAAACAGTAAGATGGACAGGAGGGAAGGGAGGATCTTTAAAAGGCGAGGGGGTAGGCAGAGAGGGCTAGGGGAAGAAGGAACAAGATACCCAGGCATCGTCTTGTCTCTGCTTCCAGATGGGACCACCTGAGCCTGTTGTGCTTTGAGAGTCTTCTCCTCATACCCCGACAATCAAATGGTACATTTCACTTGGTCTCAGGTCATTTTCTCCTCCCCCCTCCTCTTTTACCACCTTCTTTCCTCGTGTGTGTCTGCTTGAAACCTCAGCTCCTCCCAGACTAGGCTTTCTCTCCTATCACTCCGGTACCCCGGCAACGTATTGCAACATTTGCCTGTCTTCTTGTTTTTGTCTTATTCCACCATTCAACACACACTGCTCTCTTCACTCCGGGCCTGTAGAATTTTTTATATTTCATTAATCTTTTTTTTTTTTTTATGATTTTGCACTTGTACACATTGTCTCTCCCAATTCCTGGATGTGTACCTCTTCCAGAACGCTTCTCTTACGCCCTCTGTCCGGGTTGTCAGGCATCCTGCCCATCATCTTCCCTAGGATCTGTCACACCAGAGTATAATCAGCCTATGACGCATGGCGACTCCCCAGTTCAAGAACCAGGTCTTCGCTGGTAGGGACCCCCAGTCTGTCTCTAGAGAACTTGATGCATAAACAGGAGTCGGAGGACATTTGTTAAATGAATTTCTGAAGAAAGGAATGAAAAATGAACAGATCAGCTTCTAATGAGCTCTGCTCTCTCTGACCTCGTACACTTCTCCTTGCACGTCATACTGGATTCGGTTCTGCCTAATGACCATTTCCTGAGGGCCCACCATAGGCCAGCCGCTGCGCTAACGTGCACGGGACAGCATTTCTTCAAAAGTGCGTGCACCTTTTCCAGCGGATGTTACCTCTTTAAGGCAAGAGTTATGTCCCTTAATCTTCCAAATGCCACCTCCTCCGAAGAGCCTCTTTTAAGACTTCTTCTGTGGCATGATTTATTTGTTTTTATTCACCTTACAGCATATTCGTCTGGGTTTGGGTTTTATCTCTTCCATTAGATTAGATGATAGGCTTCTCTAGAGAAGGGATTTTTGCCTTGCCAGCTCTGCTTTTTGTTCTGTTCAGCAGTGCTATGGACGTAGGAACTCTGTACGTATTTGATCAGTTCGGTGTTTTCTTATGATTCGGTGTTTTCTTATGATTGAAAGAAGGGAGGATACTTAGAGAAGAGGAGAGAGAGGAAGAAGGGGGGCAGAGGAGAGGAAGAGGGAAAGGGAATTGAGGGAGGAGGAGGAAGAGTGGAAGAGAGTCAAGGAGGGAGGGCAGGGTGAGCAGGAGGAGGGGCTGAGGAAGAGAAGCGTGAACCACCCCTTGCCTCGGTAGCTGGGCAGCAATGAAGGAGTGAAGAGGGTTATTTCCAAACTCATCCCATGACAAGTCGTAGAAACGAGGAACAGAGTGTAGACATGTTTAGTGGGGTGTGTTTTCGAGCTGCTCCTCCCTCTTAAGCATTGTGCTCATACCCATTAGCCATTTCAGTCCTCCCACCAACTGAGCAGTAGGGATCACGCTCCCCATTATACAGATGGAGAAATCAAGACCCAGAGAGATAAAATCACTTTCCCAAGGTTCTCCTGGCTTTTCGTTCCTTGTCTCCTGGGCTCCAAGGCTTGTTTACTTCTCGAGGGAGCTCGGAGGCAGCACAACCCATTCCTAGGTGTGAGGAGAATGGGAATAAGCCCTGCCCAACTCCAATAATAGGAGAGAGGGGGCAGGATGTGATTAGGTCCGTTTTTCATAAAAGCCCCTCCGCCCGCCCTCCTATCCCCCATCACTCCACGTGTCCTTGGGACCCCAGGGTGGAACGCAGAGGGATTATGGCCAGTGCCTGCTCTAGTCCGCAGCTTTGGGGTGAGTCCTCGGCAGAATTAGCCCAGGTGGTGGCTTGTGATTAGGGCCTTTCTTGTCTGATTAGCAGGGCCTGGGCGGCACTGATGGGCACGGGTGTTTCTGCCTTCCCGCGGCTCCGTCTGTAAGGCCTGCTGACTAGAAGAGCAGTGTCTCTGTGACCGAGGGAGTGTCGTCTTCCACCCAGTTGGCTGCATCCAAATACTGGCTTTCCTTCGTGCGCCAAGAAGGGCTCTCTTCTCAGCCTTGCGAGGAGAACCGGAGTTCCTCTTAAGAAGTGGATTGAAGATACCAGTTAAGAACTCAACTGGAACACAGATAGACTGGGGAAAATCCAGAGGGCAGACTTGGTAGTGATGAGACCTTGGACTTGTTAATTCTCTGAGCTTCTCTAGGTCTTCTGATCGGCAAAACAGGAATAAAAACACCTTTGCTGCAGAGCCGTTGCTCTACATGTAGTTGTAGAAATGTGTAGAAAGCACCTGACTTAAATACCAATTGGTCCGATATAAAATAATCATTGCACTTACGACGCATGCCTTAATTCTCATGCGCCAGGTGAAAAACTCCATTTCTTTATATCAGTATCTCGTGTAAACCTTAATGAAGACCCATTTTCCAGATTTGGAAATTGAGGCTGGCTGAAGTTAAGTAACCATCTTGTGGGTGGCAGAGCAGGGATTTTAACCCAGACCCACTCAATGTCAGTGCTCTTAAAAGATACTGTCCTCAACCTGAAACCTATAAATCAGAATCATGATTTCTATTAGAACAAATAGTCCCACAGCCTTTTCTATGTGCTTATAGGCTCTGCTCTTCACTTTAGAAAGTCTATGATTTTCCTCGTTACTTGATAACTTGTATACCTTTGTTGGTATGCCATTTCTGTAGCTATTCTCATGTACTCAAAAAGAGCCAGAACCAGGAAAGATCAAATACCCCCAGACCAGAGATTACTGATGCCTTGCAGTATATATACCAATGCAATCTCTGACCTGGGGATGTCTGGAATCTTTGTAACTGTAGCCTCACACTTGAACAGAAAGAAGTGGAAATTCTGACGGGATCGAAGCTGGTCTTGAGAGAAGGTATCAGGACTCATCTCTTAGCATGTGGCGTCTGTACCTTTCAAATAGACTCGTGGCTGAGGACACAGCAGGGAAATGCTGACTGATAAATAGTCAGTGTGGTGAGATGGTCTATGTCAATAGCCATGTCCTATTAATTCCATGTTGGTCTCATTGGCAGGGCAGAAACCAAGCGTCACGATGCCCCAAAACTAAATAAACCGCCCATGAAAATTAATGCATAGAATCCACGTAGATAAGGTATCTGCTTACTTTTTAAGCTTATTAAATCATTTTCTGTCACAATGCATCTTACTCAGAATTAGCCTTTCTTTTATTATTATTGTTATTTTCCAGATACAGTCTACCTTGTCTTATGTACACAATCAGACATACCACTACTAACTTATAATTCACATCCCTGAGAACAGAAACCATACCCTTTTTTATGCATTCATTATTCACTTCTCTTTAATTCAGTGTTTAGCTCATAGTAGGTACTCAATAAATATTTACTGATTTTAAAGTAATTTGAACTGTCTAATTAATTTATTTAGAATCTCAGTTTTTTTATTGGGGTAATATGTATTACATAAAGTTCAACATCATAACCATTTTAAAGTGCACCATTTATTAGTGACACGAAGTAGACTCACAATACTGGGCAATGGTCACTACTGGCTAGTTCCAGAACTTTCTTAGCAAATAAAAATTCTGTATCCATTAAGCAATCATTCCTCACCCCCTTCCTTTTAGTGGCAGGCAACCAGTCTGCTTTCTGTCTCTATGGATTTGCCTTTCCTGGATATTTCATATAAATAGAGTAACACAATATGTGGTTTTTTTGGTGCCTGGCTTCTTTTTATTTAGCAAAATGTTTTCGAGGTTCATCCATATTGTAGCATGTATCAGTACTTTGTTCTTTTATGGCTGAATTAATACTTGATTGCATAGATACACCACATTTTGTTTGCCCATTCATGGGTTGATGGACATGTAGACGGTCTCCACTGTTTGACTTTCATGAATAGTGCTGCTCTGAACATTTATGTACACGTTTTTGTTTGAATATCTGCCCAAAGCTCTTTTGGTTATATACCTTATGAGTAGAATTGCTCAGTCATACGGTAATTGAATTTATTAAAAAAAAAAAAAGTTTGGTGCAAAAATAAGTTTATTTTGTGATAGCTTGCATGATTCCATTGTTCTCTCCCCTAAGATGATTATACATAAAAATGCACTGCCATGTGACTAACATGGCATCTCCCTGAGGGAGATGTATACCTCTCAGCAAGATGGCATTGGACTTGGCCACATGGTTTGTTTTTGCCAATAGAACATAGGAGATATATCTCATGCTCAGTCTTAGCAGCCACATGAAGAGACAATGTCTGGCATGGCTTTTGCTCTTTTCCTTCCATCATGATAATGATATATGCCTTAGCAAAGATGCTCCTTTGAGTCTAGAGGAAACACATATCAAAACCATGATGAGATACCACCTCACACCAGTCAGAAGGGCTAAAATTAACACAGGAAACAACAGATATTGGTGAGGATGAAAAGAAGGGGGAAATACTCTTACACTATTGGTGGGAATGCAAACTGGTGCAGCCACTCTGGAAAACAGTATGGAGGTTCCTCAAAAGGTTAAAAATAGAGGTACTCTATGACCCAGCAATTGCTCTAAGTAATTATTTATAGAGGACGCAAAGCTACAGATTTGAAGATACATGCACCCCAATGTTTATAGCGGCATTATTAACAATACCCAAACTATGGAAAGAGCCCAAGTGCCCATCGACTGATGAATGAATAAAGGAGATGTCATCCATATACACAATGGAATATTACTCAGCCATCAAAAGGAATGATATCTTGCCATTTTGAATAACATGGATGGAGCTAGAGAGTATAGTGCTGAATGAAAGAAGTCAGTTAGAGAAAGACCGATATGATTTTACTCATATGTAGAATTTAGGAAACAGAACAGATGAACATGTGGCAAGGGGGAAATAAAGAGGAGAGAGAAAGAAATAGACCATAGGAGATTCTTAACTATAGAGAACAAACTAGGTTGTTGGAAGGAGGAGGGTGGGGGTTGGCTAGACGGGTGATGGGCATTAAGGAGGGCACTTATTGTGATGAGCACTGGGTGTTGTATGTAAATGATGAATCACTAAATTCTACTCCTGTAACCAGTACTACACTATAGGTAAACTAAGTAGAATTCAAATAAAAATTTGGGAGGAAACAAAAACAAAAACGAAGAAGATATCCGGGATAGAGCCAAAGCTCAGCCAACATAAAACATGAGAAAGAAGTAAACCTTTGTGATTATAAGCCGCTGTGATTCTGAGGTTATTTGTTACCACGCAGTAGCTTAACAAAAGCTCAATAATACTGAAACATCGGATTAAACAGCATAAACCACTCTTATTTACTACAGGACTTCTCAGTGCCTTAACTATGCTGTGTATTACGAGTCTCAAGAGGTAGATTAAATACAGAGTTTCCTGAATGTATTTGATCTTGGTTACATTTGCACATAACTTGGCAAATGCTGGACTGTTCATACCATTTGGGTTCAACCCTGTCCAAAATAACTTTTTCAGACTGCTTTACTCTTTTTTTTTTTTTTTTTAAAGATTTGATTTATTTATTTGACAGAGAGAGACACAATGAGAGAGGGATAACAAGCAGGGAGAGTGGGAGAGGGAGAAGAAGGCTTTCCGCTGAGTAGGGAGCCCAACACGGGGCTCGGTCCCAGTCCTTTGGGATCAGGACCTGAGCTGAAGGCAGATGCTTAACCACTGAGCCACCCAGGCACCCCCCAGACTCCTTTACTTTTATGAAAGTACAGAGTTCTTTTTTTTCTTCTTCTACTGAAACTGGTGTATATTTATGTGTGTTATTTTCTTGTGATTTTATATTTATGAATCTTGTTCTCTCACCCAACTGGAGCTCCGTGAGACCAGGAAACTGTATTTTACTCAGTTTCTCTATCTCTGGCATTAAGTTCAGCACCTGTTTCAAAAAAAAAAAAAAAAAAAACTGGTGAGTGAATGGACTTTACTACAATTGCTGGATAGTGCAGCTCTATTTTTGCATACCTCTTATGAGCTAACTCTGTGCTTGATATCTTGCAAAGATGGCAAAAAAAATACAAGAAACAGTTACAGGTCTTAAGAGTCATAATGTGTAGCAGTGGATCCAAAACAGAATGTGTGCTAAAATTAATAATCAGGATCTTTAGTACCATTATTCTCTTAGGGTGTTTTTTGGTTTTGTTTGTTTGTTTGTTTGTTTGTTTCTGAGCACCTGTTCCTTTCACTACTGAGTCAAAGTTGAAATAGTTTTAGATTTCAAACTATGATGTTGGGAAAGATGATACAAGTCCTACTCAGGAAAGACGGCTGTAGAGAAGTGGGACATGCGAGGCACAGAGCAGAGGACCACAGTCCTCTCTGAAACACGTTCTGTCTCAATTCGCCTTCATTCAAACATATTTCCTGGAAACCCACTACTCTGCTCGCTGACAGGGAAAGGGAACATGAACAAGGCACTGCCTCTGGCATTCAAGGAGATCGCAGACCAGGAGGAACGTGAGCATAAACACACATAACATGGTGTGATGGGTGTCCTGTTAGAATTTGAGTTGTGTGCAAGGAGCTCTTGGTTGCCAGTGGAGGGGATGCCTGAGATCACCAAAGTCCTCTGGGGAAAGCGATAGAAGACAGGGTGAGGACAAGAAAAGACATTATTAGTCCAACAACTATTCCCATGCGTTACCTAATCTACTTTGTTTTCTAGTTCATGGAGGTGTCAGTTACATACAGAAAAGTTCAACCTCTTGAAGTGAAGAGTTCTGTGAATTTGGAATTTCTGGTCATGTGACGAAGATATCACCAGAGTCAGGATACAGACAGTTTATTTGATTTTTATATGGACCCGACCACGGAAGCTTTAATGAGGAAGCAGAAGCAGAGACGTTAAGCCTCTTGATGTTAGCTTCCCAGTGTCCTACAGTTCATAAGAGCTGGAGGCATAAATTTGAACAGGAGAGAACTTTCTACCTTTGTGGGGCAGTGGCAGTGATGTGGCAGGACGTGCCGAGGAGAGGGAAATAGAGAAGGTTTGGAGACATCAGCTGATCGAGGGATCGGGTGGCATACTTTTGTAGGTGTCAGAGTTGATTTTTATCATGACTTCTGTGAAGAGGCTTTTAATTATATTAAATCAACCTCTTCTTATACCCTCTGTGAGAGTATCTTCATGCTGAAATTTTAAGAAATTGAATTGCCTTCGTATCATAGTTTTGACCATACTCTCTTTTTGAAAGTTAAAATTGTGGGCGCCTGAGTGGCTCAGTCGGTTAAGCATCTGCCTTTGGCTCAGGCCTTGATCCTAGGGTCCCGGGATCAAGACCCACATCGGGCTCTGTGCTCAGCGGGGAGCCTACTTCTCCCTCTCTTTCTGCCTGCCACTCCCCCTGCTTGTGCTCTCTTGCTTTCTGTCAAATAAATAAATAAAATCTTTTTTAAAAAGAAAGAAAAAAACAAAAAGGAAGTTTAAATTGTCATGCAGAATTCTCCCTGCCTCCGACCCTTTGTCAGCACTCATCTGTGTTTATGTAGACCCTTCATTGTCCTTCTCCTCAACTAGGCAGAAAGTCTCAGGAAAGCAGGGATTTTGCTTCTTCTAGTTCCTTGTCCTTCCTGCAAGGTCTAGAAGATAACCTGGCACATCACCGATGAGGCCAAATCCATCTTTGCTTAATCAGTGAATGAACAGCAGCACAGAGTAGACGCACAGAAAACCAAGGTTGAGCGAATCTTAATGGCCAACTAGTCCAGGAGCTGGCAAACTTGCTCTGTGAAGAGCCAGATGGTCAATGTTTTAGGCTCTGTGGGCCGCACGCAGTCTCTGTTGCAACCACTCAGCTCTTCCACTGTAATGTGAAGGCGGCGATAGACAGCCCTGAAACAAATCTGTGTGGCTGTGCTCCAATAAAATTAATTACAAAAATAAGCTGCAGGTCAATTTGGCCCCTGGGCCGGAGTTTGCCAAATCCCATATAGGCGAGGTTTTGCTGTGCTAACGAACCATCCCAGACTCTCGGTGGTTGGCAGAAGTGAATGCTCCTTTCTTCCTTACGCTGCATCACGGTCGCAAGTCAGCTGTGACTTTTCCCCTCTGATGGGATACGGCCATTTTTGTGGTGAAGGGATAGACGAATGGCTGAACCCATGTGTCTGTTCTTCTAGCTCTGTTGGGGAAGATGTACCCATTCCTTGCGCTCACATTTCATTGGCCAAAATGTGTCGTGTGAACCCATCTGCATACAGAGGCTGGAGGGGTGTATACTTTTTGAAGGGAGGACACTGCCGGGATGGGGGCCGAAGATAAGTTAATGATAACCTCATGCCCTTTGAGCCTTGGGTTCTTTAAATTCTGCCGGTACACTTCCAGTGATGAGCAGTCTTCTACCTACGGAGGCAACCTGTTTCATCCCTCAGAACCCCTGATATTAAAGAGGTTTTTGTTTTATTGTGCTGAATTTCATTTACTTGAATCTTTCCTGTAAAGGTTCCAAGTCTATTGCTTAAGGTCCCAGAGAAGACAGGAGGATCCTTGGGAACACAGAAGGTTACTCTACCCAGAAGGGGGCGCCAGAACCCACCCACTTTCCCCCCAGGTAGCTGCCTTTCTTCATTTCCCCCGAGTGCAAATGACCCATCACGGAGACAGGGCTGAACTTCTGAATGAGATCATAGCCTTTTCGCCCTTTCTGCACGGTTTCACCCGGTGAATTATCGTCTTATTTTCATTCCACTCCAATGAGCTGTCAGCGATGGATACTGTAATTCACAGCAATAGAAACACAAACAGATGGGTAATTGACCTGCATGCCTTCATTACACTGGAGTTCAGAATGGCTGTTGGAGCCATAAAGTCCTTTATCTGCCAGTCTGAGATCCCTGGGCTTTCACAAGGAAGGGGATCAGGCTGGCTTTCTGCAAAAGGTTTAGTCCCTGTTGTTCTCCCCCTCCCCTTGTGCTTTTCAGAAATGGACAGAATTTGACAAGCAGAACTTAGCAGGTACAAGGCAACAGCTGGGACTCCTCTGGGGCTCAAAGGTATCTGCAGGGGACCACATTCTGATGCAAGAACAGGATAAAACAATATTTCTACTCAACCAAAATAGAATCTGTATTTCCCCCCTCTTTCTCTTCGCCCTAAAAGAAATTGGGCATTTAATGGGCAAGGAAATAGGTCAGAAAAGAGGACATCCATCGAAACTACTATGATTTTAAGGAATTATGATAGAGAGTAAAATAAAGTTCATCCAAAAAAACAAGCAAACAAACAGAACAGAAAGATACATGGTTCTTGCCTTGAACAAGACCTTAACCGATCCAGGGTGTTCAGACACTGACCCGTCTTTGCTCATGGTCCGCCCTTGGCAGGGAAACTGTGGCTCCTCTTCTTTATCTACTATAAACCATGCTCCTGTTTCAAGATCTACCCACATCCCACACATATCACGAAGTCTTCCATAATTATTGTCTTCAGGTTTATTTTCTTTCATCTTTGTAATATGTCACTGGTTGATTCAATATTTATTTTTTTTTTAAGATTTTATTTATTCATCTGAGATAGTGAGCACGAGTTGGGGGGGGTGCAGGGACAGAGGGAGAGGGAGGGGGAGAAGCAAACTCCTCACCGAGAAGAAAGCTGGACATGGGGCTCCATCCCAGGACCCGAGCTGAAGGTAGATGCTTACCGACTGAGCCACCCAGGCACGCCTCAGTATTTATTCTTTTAAGATTTTATTTATTTATTTTAGAGCCAGGGCAAGTGGGCAGATGGGTAGAGGGAGGGAGGAGGAGAGAAACAGACTCTCCACTGAGTGTGGGGCTCGATGTCACAACCCTGAGATCATGACCTGGGTCAAAGCCAAGAGTCAGACACTTAACTGACTCAGCCACCCAGGCGCCCGCCCCTATTCCATATTTAAAATATATTTATTAAACACCTGCTAGGTTCCAGGTGTAATGCTGCTTTTTGTTTTAATCATCAGTGCAGTCTTTTGTCTCTTGTACTTGGATTTTATGCTTTAGTTTTGAATCTCCAAGTAGCCCCTCTGTGTCCTTAGAACGTGAAGCATTTCCTCCAACAACGCCCCATGTACTACTTGTTGAAAGAAGCTAAGAGTTCCTCACAGCAAAAGAGCAGGATCAGGGTCAGAGATGAAGGTTGGACTGCAACCCCCAAATCTTAGAGGCACCTTCAGCTTGGTTGATCGGTTTCCCCTCTCCCTCACTCACCGAGCGGTCCCCTGGACCAGGTGCCAGGTTCCGACAGCAACACGGTGTCCTTGAACAGGTATCAAGAAATTCAGTGTAGGGGTCCTCAGAAAGTTCTTCTGTTACTCTAGTGCTCCCCAGTGGTTGAAACTCAACAGTGCAGTGAGTCCTTGTTTGTTTTTCTGAATCCCAGCTTATACCCTTTGTAAGGGAGAAGGATCCTCGACCTCTGCTACTGCAAGCAATGGTGTTCCTTAGAACAGGTTCCTTAGGTAGATCTCTGCCTTCTGTCATTCTTCCCTTCGGAGACTTGGTCTTCTCTGAGGCACCAGAATGCTTTTATCTCTTCTCTAGGGAACCTGGAAGCAAACACACAAACAAAAAAAGATGAACCTTAATCAAGAAAGGAAGGTAATGGTCAGGTTGGTCCTTAGCTGGAAAGAGTTCTATTGCCTGAATTTTGGGGATGTGCCGTTCCCACTTTCTAAACTGCTCTTCCTGCTGACCTCCATCACCTAATTCCCATGAATCCATCAGGTCTCAGCCTAAATGCCACTTCCTCTGGGAGAGCGTCTGTGACCGGCCCTATTCTAGTCTGGAGTAGGTGTTCTTCTTCTGCACTCTCCGAGCGACTTCGTGCTTCTGGTAGAGCATTGGTTTCTGTTTACACACCTTCTTACTATGCCCGGAGGTCCGTGAGGGCAGACACTGGGCCTGGCTGCCACATTCCCCCAGGTGTCCATAGCATGGTGCCGGGCACACGGAAGGACCGAGAAGGAGAGAAGAAAAGGAAGGATAAAAGAGAAGGGGAAGATACCCTGATGTAGTAACAGTGGAATGCTAAATCACAGAGACCTGTAACAACTCATAGGCAGGCACCCTCTGCAGGTTTCCTACCGGCCCAAGTGGGGCTACTCGGGGGGATGTTTCCAAGAAGGACTCAAGTTCGGTTTAGAGAATGGATTATGTTCTGATGTGGCGTACATGAGGAAGCCTAGTGTTTATTGAACACTTACTTACGCTCTTCTCTTCGTCTGCTTGGGCTGCCGTGGCAAAATACCATAGACTGCGTGATTTGAACGAGAGACCTTCCTTTTCTAGTTCGGGAGGCTCTGAGATCATGATGCCAGCAAATTCGGGGTCTGGTGAAGGCACACTCCTGGCTGGTGGACATCTATGTTTTCATTGTGTGCACATGTGGCCTCTCCTTCGTGTGTGTCCGTGGAGGGAGAGGGCGAGAGAGAGACTTTCCAGTCTCTTACTCTTCTTAAGAGATCATTAATCCTGTCGCAGAGGCCCACCTTTGTGACCTGATGTAAACTTCCTCCCCTGCTGAGGTCCTGCCTCTTGACGCCATCGCTCTGGAGGCTTGGGCTTCCGTTGACATAGGACACAAATGTTCAGCCATAGCAGCCAGCTTCTTGCTGAATGCTGTTTATGCCCCTCCCCCTCGTATATGCCTCACAGCCATCTCGGAGTTTGAACCTCACAGGCAGGGAGCCTGGACTTCCGAGAGGCTAAGACATCTGCCGAGGCCGCTCTACATCGGAGCCACCATGGGGACACTGAGGCAGGAGGTGTCTCCGGTCCTGCTCTTTCTCGCCCCTGAGCCACAAGAGCCCTCACATGTTCCATCATCCAGTCACCATTCCTGGATGTGAGGCCTGAGTCCATTATTTGGATGGTGGGACTTCAGGCCAGCTTTGGGCCAATTCCAACATCCTCCAAGTGCCTAGGGACCACTTTTTTTTCCCCCCTTTTCTTTTCGTTTTTTCCAGTCAGAGTGAGAAAGAGAATAGCTGTTGAGTGAAAATCCAACAAGTGAGTGTCTGGAGCCTCAACTGGCTTGGCTTTAATGTATACTCTGAGGGAGAGTGTGAGGGGAACAGACAAGGCCCCTGTGCCCCTGAAGCCCACTCGCTAATGAGGGAGATGAAAAAAAAAATATGAAAACAAATCAATAAGATCACTTCCACCAGTAACGAATCCTATGACGAAAATAAAAGAAGCGTTTTAATTTGGGTGATCTGGGAAGGGGTCTGGATTGCAGGAGGCGGGGAAAGAAGGGGATAGAGAGATCCGCCCGTGCGACAGAGAGGAGAAATCACTGTTCCGCACACAGACTGTATGTAAAATATAGGAAAAGATTGGGAGATGTCTGTGTTGAAGGTGAGGTGGGAGGAAGACTCAGGGAGCTGGGCAAGGAGAAGAGAACGAAGATGACGTGGTTGTTCCCACATCTACGTTGCCCACTCACTTCGCAGAACAGTGAAACATTCCAATTTAAAGTATAACAAGATTTTTTTTTTTTTAAATATAATGAGATTAGGGGGAGATATCCCATATGTTCAGCACGAGTGACTTGGTGTTCAAGTGAAACTCTCAGCTATTGCCTTCCGGGTCTTTTGAGGCAAAATGTATATGCTCGGCAATAATGGTGGCCTCTCTCTCTCTCTCACTGTCTCTCCCTTCCTCCTCCTCCCCCCGCCCCCCCCACTCTCTGTGTGTCTTTGGGAACTGTAGGGCCAGAATATTCCACCCCAGCCGGCAGCTGTATATCTTTCAAACAGTGGCTCCACAGGCCAAGTCCCCCTCCAAGTTATTTATGACTCCCATTGAAGCCGGCAGGACTCGGGCGCCAATTTGGAGGTCAGCAATGGACCTCTTTGTTGGACACAGGTCATCAGGAGACCGCTCCGGCGGTGACTGCTCTGTGAACCTCCGCTGCCGTAGAAATGGTTATGTAACTTTAAACAGTAATGACATTTTGCAGAAAAGTGCTTTTTAATTGCTACGTCTTCATTATTCTCTTTCAAAATTGCCCAGGAGATTCTGCCTCAGAGACAGCTCGGCATGATCTGAGTTTCCATTTTTAAAGAGCAATCGGTTTTGTGTTTCTGCTGCTCCCAGAAACCCCCCAACCCCAAATTCATCTGTGTTCAGTTGCATTAAATGGGGGTAGGTAATACTGCCTTTTGTATCCTTGCCAAACGGAGAAATGATTTGACGCAATTTTCTAAAAATGCTCTCCCCAAATTCCTTTTGGGCTGGGACCAAGAATAGAATATTTTATCCCCTACAAAAGGGAGAAAGAAAATGATGAGCAAGCTAGAAAAATAGGACTGAGAGGAGAGTCTATAGAGTTCCAACAGAAACTTAACCCCAATCCATAGACTCAGATGCCTATAGGGGATTGGGATCAGCTAAAAATAAATTTTGCTTTGGAAGCGAAAACCGCGATACAGATAAAATGACTCAATAATGCATAGTCTGAAGGAACCGGAGACTTAGCTGAGAAGGGACTCTGCTGTTCGATATGCTTGGCCCCATCGTGTGGTGTCTGCATCACCCTCCTGCACGCTGAGCCCTCCCCAGCCGTCGCTCAGCCTCACGCGGACCCCTTGCCCACTGGTGTGAAGCTCACTCCGGTCTTGGAGCCCGCAGCACCCAAGCCCTAGCGCTCCTTCTGTCTGTTAGAATACCTTCCATGGGGACCGATACGGATCCGCCTTCCTGAATAGCGTACCCCCACCACCATATCTTCAACAGGACATGGAGTTCTAGACTCTGCGTCTCGTGAAGTCCTGCAAACAGCTTGAGATGCCCTGCTGAGTATTTTCTTCTTCTGATTCAATACCCACAGGTATTGTTCATCTAACCTGAAGATTCTGTTGGTGCCTTAAAAAAAAAAAAAAAGTCAGTCCCGGGAGGGATTTCATCATCACTGTCCTCTTCACCACCACCACCACCACCATCATCATCATCACCCATAGGAATGAATTCGGGGACCTGGGCGACTCATTCCATTAAGTGCCTGACTCCTGAATTTCAGCTCAGGTCATGATCTCAGGGTCTTGGGATGGAGCCCCGTGTCGGGCTCCACGTGGAGCGGACACTCTTCTTGAGGATTCTCTCTCTCCCTCCCCCTGTTCTCTTCTTCTCTCTCAAATATAAATAGATCCTTTTAAAAGATACGAATGGTAACATTTACTCTTTGCTTGCCATGTGCCAGGAGCTGTTCTGGATGGTCTTCGGGGATTCCTTCACTTAGCCCTCTCAACAACCTTCTGATGTAGGTACTAAAAGCATCTCCTTTTTACAAAAGAAAGAAGTAGAGCCTTAAGAGGTTTGAGGGATTTGCCCGAGATGAGTGGGGAGTACTTAGAGGGGCCTGCCTAGCAGTGCCCAGCTTTTAACTGCCTCCTGGGTCCCTGCCTTAAGGCTTGTGCTGGAGGTGCCACCTTCTTTCCCACAGTGCTCTTCTGAACACAGTCTTTTTTAGCAGCCTGATGAAGATAGCTTCATTTTTTAAAAAAATAATTTGGGGGGGGGTTGTAGAAACACAACTGTGAAGCAGAAGGAGAGAAATGTTGAGCGTATTCCGCAAACCCCTGGCAAGTAGGACGAGGAGATGTCCCTGAAGCATGAGTGAGAAGAACATGCAATCCAGAGAACAGTCACTTTTCACACAGTGGGTTGTTAAACCGTTACCCGCATATGCATTCGCAGCTGAAACGGCCGGCAGCCCCAGATGAGGCAGAGAGAAATGTCTTAGGTGAAAGTGCTTCTGGGAATTCATTTAGCCCAGAGTTGTCTTTCTAGCTCCACGCCCTGGGCCATGGTCTGGTCTGCTCCCATCACAGGGGCACGAGAGTAGTGCACGCACCCAGAGAAACCTTTCTCCGTCCTCCGCTGTCAGGGTAAGACTTGGATTGGGCAGGTGTAGAGAAAAAGAGTATGGGGTATGGTTCAGAGTGTTCGTCCTCTAGCCTTGGGCTTGTCTAGCCTTGGGCTTGTCCCCTCCAGGGGGCCTTGGCCTCTTTGAGTTTAGAGCAAAGAAGAAAAAAAAAAAAAGTCCTCCCTGATGTCATCCTGGACTGATGCTATTTTTATGATGCACTGGTCTTACTAAATTATACCACTGTCCTTATGTTACTCTTATTCTTACTATTACTCTTATACTCTTATATTACTCCTTATATTTCTCTCATGCTTAAAATTTACCAGTGTATCCCCATTATCCACAGGATGAAGTCCAAATTCCTTAGCATACAATACTGCCCTGAGCCCTTTGGCACCTGTTCCCCTACAGCTCGGCACCCCCACCCGTCCGCATTCATTCCAGCAACTCCCAGACACACACCTCTCCACTCTTGCTCTTCCTTTCCTTAGAAGGCACTTCCTGTTCTTCTTTTTACATGAGGATCTCTTATTTACCTTTCAGACAGCCCCAGTGCCGTCTCCCCTTTAAAGGCTTCCCTGCTATCCGAGCCAGGCTATTTGCAGCCTTCTGCTCTCCGGTCGCCTCCTATGGCCATCTCTGCTGCAGGTCTATAAAGCAATGTTAGGGTGATGTGTGTCCGTGTCTATCCCTGCCGATTACACTGTAAACTCCCCAAGGGCAAGGATCATGTCTTTTTTATCTCTATAGACCTAGTGCCTAGCTCAGGACCTGTGCTTCATAAATAGAGTTCATAAATATTTGAAGAAAGGAACACAAAAGGAATGAAGGAAATAAGAAAAAAATAATAATAAACAATGATCGTGCGATTTCACTAAGGGTTTTGTCCCCAAATGGAAAAGGCGTAGGCCACATTCAGCTTTGGCCTCAGTCCTAGTGTAGCAGAATAAAGTATGCCTTTCAGGGGCACCTGGGTGGCTCCGTGGGTTAAGCCTCTACCTTTCGCTCAGGTCATGATCTCAGGTCCTGGGATCAAGCCCTGCATTGGGCTCTCTGCTCAGCAGGGAGCCTGCTTCCCTCCCTCTCTCTCTTTGCCTGCCTCTCTACCTGCTTGTGATCTCTCTCTCTTTCTCTCTGTCAAATAAATAAACAAAATCTTTAAAAAATTAAAAAAAAAAAAAAGGTATGCCTTTCAGGGGTGGCCAAGGTATGACTTGGAGAAGTCTAAGTAGGAGCATTGCAACTGGAGGCCTCGCCAGTGGGGCCCTGTCTGGATCCAGGCAGACCCAGAACTGTTTTGGATACAGTACACGGGAGAAGGCTAGCAGCTTCGGATTCCTACGCATCACTTTTCAAAACTGTTAATGAAACACCTTCCTTAACCTTTCTTTTTTGCCTTTCTTGCTATTCTCAAACAGGTCTTCAGATCATCTTCCCTCAGTATCTGCAAGAGAAGTTTGTCCAGTCGGCCTTGAGCTACATCATGTGCAATGGTGAGGGGGAGTACGTGTGTCAGAACAGCCAGTGTAGATGTCAGTGTGCGGAGGAATTCCCACAATGCAACTGCCCCATCACCGACATCCAGATCATGGAGTACACGCTGGCCAACATGGCCAAGTCTTGGGCCGAAGCTTATAAGGACCTGGAGAATTCAGGTAGAGAATCTAATAGTACTATGTCAATGGTCCCGAGCCAAGATTAGGAAAGAAAATGGTCTAACTGGAATTAGGACCCACTGTGAGGGAATAGTCAGTGACCCCCAACTCTTTCACTTGGGAGGGAATGGAGCCCCATGTAGTAGCTGTCATGGAGGAGGTACTCAGTCAGTCCATTCAATGGAGTCATGAATCATGTAATTGAGTTTGTGGTCCTAAGATGTATTATCTCTACGGTACCCAGAAGATAGAGTAATGCCCCATAACACAGAGAAGCTTCTGGAGAATGGAGAGTCAAAATATCTGTATTGATTCCTGAGTGTGTGTGTGTGTATGTGTGTGTGTGTCTAAATAAATAACACACATGTGTGTGTAAATAGGTATATGTATGTAGATTTTCATACCTGCACATGTAGGTAAAGAGCGATACAGATATGGATATCCAAAGAATCTACAGCTTGTCAAAGCTCAAGTGACTTTTCAGGTACTATTTCCAGCTTTTCGAGGTTAAGAAAATTCGTGGTCATGAATTTCAGGGGAGGAAAGTCAGTCTCCCGGGGCCATAAAGTGGGTGAGGGGCAAAGTTGGAGCTGTGCCTCCGTGGAGCTTCTAGTGAATGTGAAAGCCAGACATGAATCATATGACCATACAAATAGTTACAATATTTTAATCAGGCATGTGAAGAAGGAGTGAATCCGTGCAGGGGGAGGCTGACGTGGCCAAGCCGGTTGGGCGGATCAGGAGAGGGGAGTTGGGGGAGAGCATCTGAGATGCAGAAATCAGTGGGTGAGTGCAGGTCAGCCAGTGAGAGGCCATCCCAGGGTGCCTAGGAGGGAGAAGACCGTGACGTGGTTAGCAGGATGGTATAGGTGGGAAAAACGGGGAATGTGCAGAGATGCAGAAATAGTTAGGGTTTGATGTTATGCTGGTTCTGTGAGTTGAAGAGTTGGGTGTTGAGATTCAAGAACTTTTTTTAGGTATGTTAGTTAGACAGTTTGATGGACGCTGGTACCATTCACTGAGCTAGAACACCTTGGGAGGTTTAGGAAAAAGTACTGTGTGCTCAGTATTGGACATGAAAAGCTTGGGAAGCCTTGAGACTTCCATGAAGAGATGCCAAGTAAATACTTGGCATTTAACACCAGCTCAGGTATCTGCTAGCTAAATAAATGGACATATGCATTATAGTTTTTTTTTTTAAACTTAATATTCCTTAAATTTATCACAACAACTGCATTGTAGTGAGTAGTAATATTCCTGCATCCTAGAGAACGGAGGGTGCCAAGACCCAGTGCCTTATCCAGGGCCCCATCGTTAGCAAATGACAGAGTTGGTGATGGAATCCCTGATTCCAAATCCAGGGCCTGTAAGAGCTTCTGGAACTTTATTAATTCTTCTTTACCCCCGAGGCCTCAGTTCCCTCATCTGATAATTGAGAGGACATGTTTGTGGTTTTCATATTTGAATTCATTAAATGTTTCACAGAGAAAGCCTTTGATCGGACAAAATCATACTTTGGAGCCGCTGTGCACCCCAGGTGAAAGCTGAGCCATACTGAGCTGTGTTGGAAAACCGCTGGTTTTCATGAACTCAGCCCCCAGCCAGCGTGTGGAACCCACGATGCACGAGTGAGCCCGCGTTCCTGCAGCTCACATGGAGCCGGGGCCGCCCTAGAAACCTGCAGCCATCAATCCATTTAAAAAGTCCCAGGGATTCAGAGAAGAGAGGCTCCGGAAAGAAACATGATGGCCATTATTTGGCTTCAAATAAAAGAAGCATTTGATAAAATGTTTTTGCAGAGATTCTGCCAATTACTAAAAAGCAGAGGAGAGCATTGGCTGTGTGCAACGCAGGAAAGGTCCTTAGTATCTAATCTTATTCCCAAGGAAGAGAAACCACTTTCAGGGGGTTGGCTGGGGGATCGGACAGGAGACACAGCTGAGAAGTCGCAGAGTAGTTGAATAGGCCACAGAAATGATTTCCATGGCACACTTTCTCTCCACAAGAGCACACACTCGCTCCAGATATCCTGTACTTATCCATTTGGAATGGTTTTATGCATTAAGACAAGCTCACCCATCTCCACATGTATATGTGGCTTGTGCGTGTGGATTTTCCTCCTTTTCATTTCAGGCAATGGCCTTAAGGCCCCAGCCAACCAGGCACTTTGGAGAGATTAATGACCAGCCCAAAGGGAAAAGCCAATGATTCCTTCATGGCCAGAGTGCTGGTGGTCAGATAGAACCAATCTAGTTTACATACCCCAAAGGGGGTCTGTCTATACCTCCTTTACTGGGAGGGAAGCATTCTACTTTGAGTCAAGAAAATCAAATCATTTTAACTTTTAAATTATATACCCCTAGCTGACCCATATTCAGGTTCATTGAAATGGCTGTTATATCCTTCGAGGTCAACATAGCCTTCCACAGAAGGGCAGCATATCTTACACAGGGGCAGCCAAAGAGCACAGAGTCCTTCGGGCTAGGCCCCTGCCTCCAGCCAGCTCCTTGAATAAATCAGTCAGCCCAGCCGTCTTTTAGTCCTACACTGCCACACACCCCCGAACACTTTCTGTACATCAATAAGTGTTGAGACAGAGACAGTCTGATGTCACTCTCTCCAGATTTGCATGGGGTGCCGGGATACCTGTTTGACAGATGGAGAAACTGAGGTATTGAAAGCATGATGGTTGTACAGCTGCCGAAGGGACGAGATGCGGTCTGGTCTCCGACATGTCCGACTGTCAGTAATGACATGCCAGAAGTTTGGTGGGAGTCTGAGATTCCTGTTTTGAGCACCTTTTATTTACTTGTTTTTTCTCCCAATCCACTGGTCCTCCTTACGTGTCAAGAGTAAGTGAATAGTGCTGAGGAAGGGCATTCAATTCAGAGCCTGGCCAGAGTTCTAACTCTACCATTTACTGGCTGTGTGACCTTGGGAAGTTAACTGACTTCTCTGTGTCCTAGTTTCTGTAAAAGGAGGCACTAAAAGCACTTATATGGTTTAGGTGTAAAATCATTTATATAGGTTAGGTGTTTCAGACTGAGCATGGTGCTTATTGAAAGCTATGTAGGCATTTTTAAAAATAAAATGAATGCCTAATGGATCTGAAATTTCCTTGTAGGTTTTACAACATGAAGTGAAAGTACTAAGCTGCAAAGATAGATAGATAGATAGATCGATCGACCGATCCCTAAGCATTTAGCGGTTTTTTTCCCTGTAATATGACCAACCCCTTAATTTTTTTCCCCAATAGTGGGGGGTTGGGATGGCAGGGGTGAATGTTATATTAAAAAAAGAACAGCTCAGATTTGAGTCCTGCTTCTTGTCACTCGCAGGCTGTTCTACCTTCGGAAAATCGTTCCCCCACTCTGGGCCTCAGTTTCCCTCTGTGCAGAACCAGAAAGCTAGCCTAGGGAGTCTCTGAGGCCATGTCAAGTTGTAGCAAACACTGAAACTCAGAAACACAGACTCCACACACCCTGAGGCAGAAAACTTACCCCGGAGACAAAAGATTTGCCCCATCTGTTCAGCTGGGGTGTCCCCAAAATGGGATGTGACGTGAAAGGGTACGTAAGCAATCTCCATCGGGACTGGATCACACAGTGGGGAGCTTGACCCATCTCCGTTCTCCCTCGCCCTGCGGATGACACCAAAGAGAACTTTTGAGTTGGTGCTAATGTAGTTTAGCACCTGTCTACCACTCATGACCTTCCTGTGTGTCTCAGCGAGAGCAGATGCAGGGGTTCAAGCATTTAACCGGCAAGAGTATCGGCCCAGGATCTGTTAAAATGGTTTTCATCAAATTTGTGTTTCCCACTTTGTTCTTTTTAACTTTAGCTTATTTTTTTATTATGTTCAATTAGTCCGGCTTTATCGCTCCCATTCTATTGAAAGTATGTGATGGAGGTTTTCCAATATAAAAGAAAGAAAGAAAGAAAGAAAGAAAGAAAGAAAGAGAGAGAGAAAAGAAAAGGGTGGTTTAATTGATTTGGAAAAAAAATAGTAAGTAACTCGAAAGACAAATGAGATGTGACTATCATTATCAAGCTGGCGTTCTGATGACCATAGTCTTTTTTCCATGGGGACCCACTCCCTTGTGAGCAAAGGAAAAGGACTTTCCATGAAGGTAGAGAGGCCCTTGCATGGCGTGGTCAGAACAGAGAGGGCTGGAGCAGCAGCAGTATTCCTGGGCCCCAGAGGAGGGAGCTTTATTTGCAAGCCTGCTGTGTTCATAGGTGGGACTAAGCGTTGGAGACAACTTCAGAGGGTGGCTGCCCAGCACTCAGCACTTCTCTTTGGGGCTTTTTTTCTTGCTAGATGAGTTTAAATCCTTTATGAAGCGTCTCCCCAGCAACCACTTCCTAACCATCGGGAGCATCCATCAGCACTGGGGCAACGACTGGGACCTGCAGAACCGGTACAAGCTCCTGCAGAGCGCCACCGAGGCCCAGAGGCAGAAGATCCAGCGCACAGCCCGCAAGCTCTTCGGCCTCAGCGTCCGCTGCCGTCATAATCCCAACCACCAGCTGCCTCGGGAGAGGTAAGTGCCGCGTCTGCCTGCTCCATCTGCAGGCTCAGACTCGGGGCAAGTTTCCTTCTGTTCCCCATCCCCTACCGGGAATGCCAGCAGGAGATGCCCTTACAGCTGGCCAGCCAGGCATTGTGTGGCCCAGTCCAGCTGTTTCTTGGATCCTCTCTGACTTCTCTGCTTGGGCTCTTCTCTGCTTCTCTGTTCGGACTGTCCTTGGATTTCTCACTGTTTCCCAAATGTGCCCCAAACTTCCAGCCTCTGCCTCCGGTCTGATCCCTTGGACTGTGGAAGGGAACCAACAAGAACCCTGACTGCTAGGTGACATTCTTCTGGGTGCTCACAGTGTATTATCTATTTAACTTTAAAATTACTTGACAAAGCAGATTTGACCATCCCTATCTTCTATGGTGAAGAAACTGGTTAGCTAATGGGTCAGCTACCTTTGGAGGGCCTTCGATGGGGGCCTGGAGTCAGTAGAGCAATCAAAGCACAGCCCGGGATCCATTTAAGGAGGCACTCCCTGGCTGGGTCATGGGAGTGCAAGGTTCTCACCTGAGAGTGATAGGCTCCTTAAATGCCTGGATGCCTCCCTTGCCTCCCTCTGGGCTGACTGGACCAAAGCTCCCTGGTCTTTCTTCCCAGATCTCCTGGTATACTTACTGTCTCTGGAACCCAGCAGGAAGGAGGGTCAAACCCAGGCCTTTCAGACTCCGTTTTCACAGGGCATGTATGAGCTATCTCTGGGCCTTTCCTCTCGCAGCCACACAAAGGGGTCACCAGCCCGCAGAAGGCAGACAAGGGGGCCCTGCACTCCGCCTCAGCCAGCACAGCTGTGCCTTTCTTCATTCCACACGTGGGTGTTTGGGGTTCAACTTTATTCAGAGAGAAGAGGTCCGCTCCGTAAAAGAGTAAGGCTAAGGGGCGCCTCGGTGGCTCGGTCAGTTAAGCGGCTGACTACCGGTTTCAGCTCAGGTCCTGACTCCTGGCTCCTGAGATAAAGGCCTGGGTTGGGCTTTGGCCTCAGCGTGAGTCTCTCCCTCTGCCCCTTCCCCTGCTCGCTATCTTTCTCTCAGATAAATACACATTTTTAAAAAATAAACAAAAGAGTAAGGCTAAGTCACATTTCCTTAACAAATTCACTGTCAACCACATGTTTATACATACGGTTTGTTAATGCGCCTTGGGCGGATCGAAGAACAAGCTCAGAGAGGTCAAGTGGCTGGTCCAGAGCTGCAGTGCACATCAGCAGTCCCCAGCTGAAGACGACTCTATCTCCAGGGTCCGAAGACGTTTTTGTCTTCAGGAATTTTGTGTTCAGGAATAGAAGGAATGCGGGCATGCTCCCGCACAAGGGCAGTCTCTGCAACAAAGACTTATCTTCTCCCAGAAGTCGGGGTGCTGAGGTATGGCAGCCCTGCCATAAGAGGAAGAGACCAGATCCCCCGGTTCCCTGATTCTACATTCTGTGCTCCTCATTATCCTGCTCTACCGGCACTCAGAGCTTAAAGACCACTACACTCATCCCAGCCACCTCTGTGCTCCTGCTCGTTTTCCTCTTATTTGTTCAGACCCCGATCAAATGCCACCTCCTCCATGGAGTCTTTCCAGATTGCACCAGCCAATACAGAAGGGTCCTTATTTTAAGTCCACGTTACCTTTTTTTTTGTTTTTTTTTGTTTTTTTTAAGATTTATTTATTTATTTATTTGACAGACAGAGATCATAAGTAGGCAGAGAGGCAGGTGGGGGGTGTGCGGGAAGCAGGCTTCCCGCTGAGCAGAGAACCGGATACGGGGCTCCATCCCAGGACTCTGAGATCATGACCTGAGCCGAAGGCAGAGGCTTTAACCCGCTGAGCCACCCAGGCGCCCCAAGTCCACGGTACTTTAAAAACCCCTGCCTGTCTTCCCTGTTTCTCCACTATGAAATCTCCTTATACACTTGTCTATGCTCATCTGTTTTTCCCATTCCTTCCAACTCTGAACCCATCACTTAGCACTAGTTTGGGATCATTTACTTTATAAACCAAAGCGAATTTGCTGTGCCCGTTGCTCAAGCGTTGCAGTGCCTCAAGAGCGGGAACTAGGAAAGGGGTCGCGTCACAAAAGGGCTTCCTCGCCACCTGCAGCTGGTACCCAAATCACCATGGTGAGTGAGGGCCTAAAGATTTCAGGTAGGCTTCTGTCACGTGACCTGCCTCGGGCGTGGGGCGGGGGGGTGGGGGTCGGGGAGGTGTGGGGGGGTCGGAGCCAAGCACCATAAACCATGCTGTGAAGGATGTCGTTCAGAGGAAGGGTTCTGGTATCAATCACGAAAAGCTCCAGGTATACATAAAATTAGCTTGACAGGGCTGTCGTAGAAAAGTGCCACAGACTGAGTGGTTTAGACACCAGAAATTTATTTTCTCATAGTTCTGGAGGCTGGAAGTCTGCGACTGATGTGTCAGCAGAGCTAGTTTCTTCTCAGTCCTCTCTCTGTGGTTGTTCATGGCTACCTTCTCCCTGTGTCCTCACGTGCCATTCCCTCTGTGCATCTCTGTGTCCCAGTCTCTTCTTAGAAGGACACCAGTCCTACTAGGTTGAGACTCCCCGCCATGACCTAATTTTAACTTAGTTACATCTTCAAAGTCCCCTTTCTCTACGCCAAGAGTGAAGCGGAGGAAAGGGAGGAACACCCCACAGAATCAGGGGGCTAGATCGAGGTCCTGCCTCCCCATCAGCGAGCTGTGTGACCTTCAGCCAATGACTTCCCTGTTCCGAGTGCAGATGTCCCCATCTCTTCCCGCGCGAGCTGTCAGGCCAGAAATGTCCCTCCGCCACCGGCACCTTCAAACACAGCTCACAGTGTTGCCGTCTCTCCTCCCGAGATGAGAAAACTTGCCCTAATCACAGCATCCCTCCTCTACTCACCTGGAGAGGATGTCTAGAATTCCACCTGGGCAAGTCAGTCAATTATGTTCATTTAACAACTATTGAATGCCGGGTACTGGGGGGTGCCAGGAACGGGAACTCGGCACCGCGTGGATTCCTCTGAAGCCTTCCCAGGAGAGCTGAACCTCCTTGCTGGCTGTGAGCGGCTTCCTGACATCCGAATCGGAGCCTTTAATGAGTGTTTCTCACACCAGCAGGCAGGGCACCTCCCCGCCACGGAGCGGTGTCACACAAAGGTGCTAACACAGGGGACTTTGGGCCACCTGAGCTGAGCGAGCTGGAGTTTGCAAATGAGGCCACTGCTCTGCTGTAATTAGTTTGTGAGCCCGGCTCCAGGGGAGAGGAGTCCACCAAGCAGAGGCCATCGCTCCCATGGGTCCGGGATGCTTGCGTGCATCGCCGGAGTGTGGCGCTGTTGAGGCGGGGGTAGGAGAGGGACAGGGCATAGGGCTTTAACCCCACACGGACTGGGGTCCACATCATGGCTCCATCATTCACCATGAGGCTCTCTGGAAGAGAGCACCTCCCTGACAACAAGAGTTAATAATACTTGCCTTTGGGTTCAATATGAGGACGAAGATCGAACCATTTTTAAAAACCTATAAAATGCCTTGCTCCATGAAGAGAGGGGTCGGGGGTGGAGAAAGAGAGTGCTATCACTTGATATATGTTTTCTGAAGGCCAGGCACTGTTCAAAGCACCTGAGATGAATTAGCTCACTTCCTCCCTGATGCAACCTTAGGAAGTAGGTATTTTTGCTACCTTACTAGGTCTATTTTACAGGTAAAGGAATGGAGGCACAGAGAGCTTAATAATATACACAAGGTCAATAAATGTTAATTATTTTATTGTTACTTCAAAAAGGTGTTTACCTGTAAAATTAAGTGGTAGGTCAAGTCTAGATAATTGGGGCTTAGTTTTAAGGCATCCTGGAACCTTCACACAGGGCTGGAGAGCAAAAGGGGCATTCTGGTGATCCATTACTGCCAACAGACTCACCCCAGGACTTAGTGGCTCAAAACCACACTTTGTTATCAACTCTCAGGATTCTGTAGGTTCATAGGGGCACAGCTGGGGGTCTCTGAAGTCGGCCGGGGCTGGGCTCCTCTGAGGGCTTGACTGGACTGGACATTCCAAGATGACTCACGCCCACAGCTGGCACACTGCTGGGAGTTCAGCTGAGGCTGCGGGCAGACTGCCTACACGTGCCCTGTCCATGTGGCCCAGGCTTCTGGCAGCACGACAGCATCTTCAGACCAAAAGGAAGCTGTACGACTTCTTATGTCTTAGCTCTGGATGTCAGATGGAGTCCCTTCCGCCATATTCTATGGGCCAACGTCCGGCCTGGATTCAAGGGAGTGAATATTGGGAGGGTATGGGTCTTTTGGGGGCAGAGGAAATCTTTTTTGGAGATAGAGTATAAATAGAGCTAGAGGTGACCATCTTATATGTAGGGCAAACAAGATTAATTATAAAACCATAACAGCCTCTTACTGAGCAGCTATTACAACAAGCAGGAGAGCTGGCTAAGTATAAAGATTGTAGAGTCAGACTGCCTGGGTTCAAAGCCCACACTGTTCAACGGCTTACCTGCAACCCTGGGGAAGTTAGCACCGGCTTTGAGCCTCAGTTTTCTCATGTGTGAAAGGGGGCTGGTAAGAGTGCCAACTTCCTAAGGCTGTTTTGAAGATTAGATGCTTTAATCCACATAAAATGCTTAGAACACTGTCTGGCACATGGAAAATATACAATACGTAACAGCTATTTTCCTTAGTTATTTTGATGAGCTACTGATTATTTTGCGTGTAACTTACTTAGCCTTGGTAATACTTAGTAAGTCTAAGTGTTGGTAATGATGACATATTGTATATCAAATATGTCATCTAGTCCTCATACTATCTCTACAAATTTGATGCCATTGGATTGGACTTATAGATGCGAGAACTGATGAGGCAGAGATATAATTAACTTGCACGAGGTCACAGGGCAGGTAAGTGGCAAGATTGGGATTGTCTTGCTGTCTCATTGGTTGTCCTGCTGGTCAAGGGCCATGTGCAGGTCCTGAGCAGTGTGAAGCGGCAAAGGTAGGCAGCTGTGTTTGGTTAGGGCAGCGTGGTTTGGGTGTATGATGATGCCAAAAGCAGGGTTAGCTCATTAAGGTCACGGGGATGGGGATGGATTGAGATTAGAATTTCATAGCCTGGAACGTAGTGTGCTGAGATTTAGGAAATGGCCCCAGCTGTGGAACACTGAATCATCAATTCTGGGGCCCAGGCCACTTTATCTGGCAGCAGTACATCATCCCTGTTTATGAGTAGGGAAGTTAAGGCACAGAGATGTTAACAGACTTGCTGAAAATCACACCCGCCCGTAAGAGGCAGGATTCAAACCCTGGCAGTCTTTCCCATAACTTCTGGGCTCTCTGACCTGTTGCCGAAGGTGATGGTCCAGGACATTCGGATCCCCCGCCTACATACAAACTTCATGGTGTTGGAAATCACCCCACTGTCATTGCAAAGAAGGAAAGGAGGACAGAGAGATGTCAAGAGAGAGGGAGAAGTGGGGGCAGGGAGAGGAAGGTAGGAAGGAAAGGAGGGAAGAAGGGGGAAGGGCAAGAATAAAGCAGCAGAAAATCAGCTTGGCCAGTGCCGAATTGAGCAGACTTCTATGCCATTCCATAAATGTTGACTGACCACCTGGCCTCCCAGCCCAACACTAGACACTTGGAAGGCACTTAAAGAAACAAGCAACAGGGCATTTGTCCTCAAAACATTATTTAGCGGCAGGGTGTGCTTTTGAAAAGGACACAGCTTTGAACCACGGGACCTGAGTTCAGGTTGCGGCGCTGCCCTTATGGGCCTGGATGGGCCATAGTATGCCCTGTATGGGCTTGCATGGGGCATATTAAATCCATAGTGGGTCTGTAGCAGGTGCTCCAGAAGACACCAGGTCGAAAACGTGTGCCTTGCAGGGGCAGGTGCCAGCTGAGCAGTGAACGGTGACACCTCACCTTTCACTAGGGCTGTTCTTTACCCATGTTCTTTATGGGAAGTCTGAATTAGAGCTCACTTGGGAAAATTTGAAACTTCAACAGTTTGAAAACAACTGGACTCCGTTACCTTGAGGTCTTGCCCAAGTGGAGGAGAAATATCACTCAGAGAGATTGAGAGAACCACAGTTCAACTCCAAAATGTTGATTTAAGTTCAGTAATTATGTCCTAGTCAGTTTTAATGAGTAGCCTGTAGTTCAAACTAAGATCTTTTGCCCCAAATTACAATGGCCTTTTTTTTTTTTTTTTTGAGATTTTACTTATTTATTTGTCGGAACAAGAGAAAGCACAAGCAGGGGGAACAGGAGAGGGAGAGGGAAAAGCAGGCTCCTCACTGAGCAGGGAGTCCAAGGTGGGGCTCGGACCCAGGACACTGAGGTCATGAACTGAGCCAAAGGCAGAGGCTTAGCCTACTGAGCTACCCAGGTGCCCCTCCAATGGCCATTTAACTGTGTCTCCCAGAATCTATTGTACCCACTTTCTGGTCTATGTTCCACGAGAATGATTGAATGTCATTGAATGGTTGAATGTCAGAATGATTATATAAGAAGCAAATTCCATCTTGTGGCACCCTTGCTTAAAGCCTTTGGTAGCTAATCTCTGCTCTTAGGAGGAAGAGCAAAATCTTAAATTGACCTACAGGTCTGTCACAATCTGACCCCTGTCTACCTCCTGACTCTCTGTTGCGTGCCTCTTCTTAGCTGACACGGCTGTAATCCCACTAATCTTTCATTTCCCTCAATGCATATGCTTCTCCCACTCTGTAGGGCTTCACAGAGGCTCTTCCCTCTATCTGGAATGTTCTCTCCTTTTCCTCCACTGCAGTATCTATGGTCCTTGCACTAAAAGGGTGTCAGGACCTGTTTGACATGCTTTCCTAACATCCTGACTTCCCAAAAGAAGCCCCAAACTTCAGTTTAAAATAATACCTTTGCTTATCTATTTATTAACACCTATCTGTCTTATGAGACTGTCAGCTCCAGACAAGTGTGTAAACCCACGTTCTTGACCCCTTTAACACCCTCATTTCCTGGCATGGGAATCAGCACACAGTAGCTATTCAAAAAACATTGATCGCTGAATGGACAAACAAATTATTTTCTACCCGGAATGGGGTCCCAAAGGTATGGCGACATAATATTTTACAATGGTGTCCCGTTTCCATATAAATAACTTAAAGATTTTTCCACATATACGGGTAGGGTTGGATTGTCTTCCTCATTCATAAGTGAGGAAACTGAGGCCAGAAGGGGTGACGTGACTTGTCTCAGGTTACCCAGGGGATTCGTGAACGCACCAGGATTAAAACGGACGCTCTCAGACTGTGACAGTCCCAGCAGTATGGTCAGATGGAAACTGCAGATGGAGATTGTCTTCAGCTGACCTGGATCCAAATCCTGAAAGTATTTCTTGCTTCATATGAGACTTTGTGAAATGTACCCTATTGAAGAAAAAGAGAAAAAAGAAACAAAGAAACAAAAGGGAGACAAAAATAGGCACGTCCCAGAGTCTATGAAATTCACTGAGATGAAGAAAAATCCCTAACGCGGAGTAGGTAGTTAATGTCAGTGTGATTTGGTGTTTCTTTGCAGCGTGCTGTCACCTGATTTCTGCAGAGGTTAGAGTGTTGTAAGGCAAAGCAGATCCATGGCTTTAACTTGAGGGTGGGCGGTATAATTATTGGCATTTTCCGATGACTCTTGGTCTTTGGTTTATTTTTACTTCTCAGATTCACATGGCCTTGACCCAGCAGTCCGGGCCTTCGCCAAGCACAATGTAATTATGCATTGTTGAGATGAAAATCTCTTAGGGGCGTCCACCTCAGGCTCCAATCCTGGGGCCGTAGCTTCTGAACCCATGTCAGCTTTTAACATATTTCCTGCTCCACATGGTGTTTAATTGGTGTCTATGGAAAGATTCTGGTGACCAAGATAATTGTTAGCCTTATTATGATGACCCTCAGTCTCCACACTGGTTTTGATTCTTCTCTCTGAACCCTATAGTTACTTGCCTGGGGATTTAATCTCCATAGACTCCTGCAGTGGGGCAGAGAGATAGGACTTCTTATATTTTATTGAACTGAAGTCAGGTTTAGTTTATTAGACTGACAGTGTCTGCTCTGCTACTTATGACATGTGTGACCTCCACAATCTCTAAACGTACCCGAGTCCTCTGTTTCCTCATCTGTACATTCAGGATAATAAGAATAGCTACCCCGTAGAGTTGACGTCCCAGTCAATTTATAGGATATATGTGAAAACCCTTGGTAACTTATAAAGAAATGTGCAGGTACAGTATTATTATAATCAGGACCACCGGGGTAGTCAACCCTAGATATTTGATGAGGACACTATTTCCGCCTTCAAGAAATAGATGTTTCCCCTGGAGGAGACAAATCGTGAGCCCGACCACATGTGACAATACGGTAGAGAGGCAGTGGGATTTAAGATACCTAAGACTTCACACTCTGGAATCTGATAGGCCAAGAAGAAGGTACATTTGCTAACAATGTAAATTTGGCACAGTATTAAAGTATCTGAGCTTCACTTTTCTAATTGGTATGGTAGAGATAAAAATAATACCTAATGTTAGAAAATCAGTAAAAGAACATGTATGCCACTTTTAGCAGATAGTAAGGTGTCAAAGCCCACGGCTCCTTATCAGACAAAATTAGAGACCAATAATTTGTCAGTTAATTGCAAAAGTTAAGATTAAAAATAGGGAATCCTAAAATGTATATACATGCCGCACATATCTAAACACATTTTATTTTAACTTAAAATATATACATGCATATTCCTTGGCCAGCCTTTTGAAGCAGGGCCAGAATCTTTTTTGAGGATGCTGGTATATTCTGTTTGACATTTTACTGGCTTTCTTGCATAAACCACACCCGTCATTGTATATCATTTCCAACTTTTGTTTATTCAAAGTAGAGCAACAGTTCAAAGACTCTTAGGAAACAGTCTAACCATTTGCAGATTTTCACATCCCCCTCCTAATCATTTTCAGGTACTTCCCCTTTATTTCGATCGATGGCATTTTCCCCCCCTAGCAAATGTCTTTCTAGAATTTGTTCATGGAATTCAAATTAGTTTCCACAGAAAAGACAGCTCATATTTAATTGATTTATTTGACTTTGACTTCCATGGTATAATCACGGCAAATACAACTGGCATAAGCACATGTGGGAACAAGCGTGCTTGTTACTTGGAGGGAACAGAGACATGCGGGCTTTGTCGGCTCATAGCCAACCAGTTGTGAGTATTCCGTGAGCATCACGCATTTATCTGATGGAAGGGAGAGTGTCAGCTGTGTGACAAGTCACTCGCATGAAGGTCAATTACACCAATTTGTCCTGAGACAGAAGCTCTTACTCCTACTAACTTGCCACTGTTAGTGGAACAACTTGCTCAAGGTCATAGAGTAAGAGAAAAAAAAAATAATGATAATAATAGTTCACATATATATCGGGCACATTTTTAAATTTTATTAAAGATTTTTATTTATTTATTCGGCAGAGATAGAGAGAGATCACAAGTAGGCAGAGAGGCAGGCAGAGAGAGAGGGAGAAGCAGGTTCCCTGCCAAGCAGAGAGCCCGATGCGGGACTTGATCCCAGGACCCTGAGATCATGACCTGAGCTGAAGGCGGAGGCTTTAACCCACTGAGCCACCCAGGTGCCCCACAGGCACGTTTTTAAGTGCCTTATGTGTGTTTACTCATTGCATCCTTACAACAAGCCTATAAAAGAGATTCCATTGTGGTTCCTATCGTAAAAATAGGTTGAGGGCCAGTAGAGGTAAGAAGGGAGAGAAATACATTCCTACTGGGGAAGACTGGAGAATCCCCCTCGCCTCTTTGCCTGCGCTAATCTATTCATCCTCTAACTTTCAGATCAAACCCCCTTTCTCAGGGATAACTACCCAGACACATGGGACCAGTTTGCAAAGCCCTACGGGATGTCTTTATTACATCCTGCATGGCAGTTTTTCCCAACACTTGGCACATTTGCAATTGTGTTTCATCCCAGACTGCCCCATCCTGACCACAGATTCCATGAAGACAGCAGCCGGCCTTTCCCCCCAGCTCACAGTGACAGATCAAGTGGCCCCGCCCACCGTGATACAGTGTTTGCTGAAGGAGTTTTTGAGATGGAATTTGAGGGTTGATGATACTTTGCACTTGGGATGGAGAGAATGGTTTTCTATTCCGGAAAACGACACTATCAAGAATTGACTGTAAAATTAATTCTATCCAGAGTGGGAAATCACAAAACAGGAAAAAAAATAAAGAAAAAAAGAACATGAGTACATGGGCTTAGAACCCGACAGTCTGGCATTAAATCCTGGGGTGAGCTGTGTGCTCAGTGTTTTCTGGTCCTAAGTGCCATCATCTGTAAAATGAGGATAATAACAGGGCATTCCCCATCAAGTTATTGTGAAGATTACCTAAGATATATAGGCAGTGTTCTTAGCATATAGTAGGTGGTCAATAAACATTAGCTTTTATGAATTTTTCTTCATTGTTATTAAGATTAGACACATATATTGAGATGGAACTATGGAGGAATTGAATACCTAACTATGGAGTTTGTATATTATCATTTAGGTGATGAGTAGCTACTGGAAGAAAAAAAATTAGAAGGAATGTTCTGGTTTAGTAAAAGTTCTCTGCTAGCCATTTGAAACGGACTTTCTCTCCCAGGTGTAAAAGGATTCACTGTTTCTTCCCTGTGTTCTTTACCACTGAACTGTGGATCTCAGCAGTGGCTCTCAAACAGGAGTGGGCATCCTGATTACCTAGCGGGTTTTTTGAAAAATAGACTGCTGGCCCCACCCCCCGAGTTTCCAATTCAGCAGGTGTGGGCTGGTTCCTAGGATGATACTGAGGTTGCTGGTCTGGGGGCTACACTAACTTTGGATTAGAATATTCCCCTCACTGCTATAAATATAGTGTCCCTTCACTCAGTAGAAACTAAGCAAAAATGAATTCCCCTAAGTGAATCCTATAGATATTATGATGGGGTGAGGGCAGATGAAGTGATGTCTTTGATAGAAAAAGTTTAGGAAATGTTGACTTAAAAAAGAAAAAAACCCCAATAAAGATGGGGTCATATGAATATAGTTTCTCAAATTTATTTGGCCATAGAACCCTTTCTTGAAGTTTCTCAAGAGATTGGGTTCCTCAGTACCTAGCCTTGGAAAAGAGTGCTTTACACCAGATGAAGAGGCAGTGACCCAGATTATTTGGTGTGATACCACAAGTATCCCTCCAGTCAACAGAGTCTCATCCTTTAGCTTGTTTTCTTTGACTTGAGTTTCTAACACCTGCTGAAGCAGATGCTAATGGCTTCACATCCCAGCAGGTGACGCTCCTTCCGGGAGGTGGCCCAACTGCAAGCCAGCAGCAGCCAACGTAACAGCAGGAAGGTACTGGGTTCTGGTGTAATTAGGCCTGGGGACATTCCTAACCTTTCAAAGTGAACTAAGAGAAATACTTTATGTACAGGCTATTTTACTTTGCAGTGGGCTTTCCCATCAATGATTTGATCCTTCCGTACACATAATAACCTGTTGGGAAGCTACAGCAAGGATTAGTCTCCCCAATTACAGGTAAGAAAACCAAGGCTCCCAGAAAGTCATGCCTGGCCCAGCATCTTGCGATACTACTACTTCTGTGCCATCTTTGGCATAGTTCTTGGATCTTGTCGAAGAATATTTATGTTAATCTTTGTGCTGAATCTTTATTTATTCATCCATTCATTCCTTCATTCAACAAATACGTAATGAGTGCTGACTAGGTGCTAGGAACTACGTGAAGGATAATGGTGAAGGGTAGGCAAGACCAGCGGTGCTATACCTTAGGAGTCTGAGGCTCAGGAAGGTAGATGACCTAAAATTATTCCATCATAAAATGTCCTCATCAGCAGGGAATTTACATGATCAGCTAATATCTTCCTGTCATTTTAGTAAAGAGTAAAACAAAAACAAGTGGAGAAGTGTGTTGGCCAGAAGCTTGTATTAGTTGGGTATTGCTGTGTAACAAAGAACCACAGATTTGGAGACTTAAAACGAAGATATTTATTATGTCATCACAGTTTCCACAGGTCAGGAGTTTGGGCATGGTATAGCTGGGTCTCTGCCTTGTACGTCACAGGCAGCCATAAAGATGGGGAGGATCTGGGCCAGAACCCACGTCCCAGCTCAGTGCAGGTTGTGGGCAGAATTAGCTTCATTGTGGTTGGAGGACTGAGGTCACCATTTCCTTGTTGGTTGTTAGTCAGGGTTTGCTCTTACCTCCCCGCATGTGGACTCCCCCAGTCTTCAAAGGAACGAAGGTGCAATGGATCCTTCCTGTGCTTCAGATCTCAGAGCTCTCATTCTGCTGACAGTGAGAGAAAGCTTTCTGCCTGATTAGATTAGGCACACTTAGATAATTGATATTTTTTAGGTCAACTGTGCCCAATCACAGACCACCATCACGGGAGAGGTATCTTATTATTTTCACAGGTCCTGAAGATTAGTGCCTGGAATCTTGGGGAACGAGGGGACATATTTAGAATGCTGCCTAGTATAGTAGCATAGGTTGGTAGTAATGGGAATGGGGAAGAGATAATCTCAGTTCTCTTTGGGGCTGATGTTATACAGTAGTTTGCATATCTAATGCCTATATAATAAATTAACCCAAACTTAGAGGCTTAAAGCACCAACCATCATATTATGTTCATAGATCTAGGGGATCAGCAATTCATGCCCGAACTGACTGAGCAATTCTTCTGTGAAGTCACTCGTTGTATTCATTCGGCAGCTGGCTTGGGCTGGAGCTTCCAAGAAAGCTTCACTCCTGTGTCTGGTTCCTTGGAAGAGGTAGCCAGAGGCTGGACTCAGCTGTGCACCTCTCCCTACACAGGGTTTCTTCATGGGATCGTGGCCATGGCTTGTAAGTGGTCTCAGCTCCAAGAGGGAGTTTTTCAAGAACAGAAGGTAGAAGCTGCAAATCCCTTGAGATCGGAGTCTGTAAACAGGGTAAATTGCTTCTGCCTTCTTGGATTGGTCAAAAAAGTGGTCGAATCTGCCGAGATTTCAAGGGAAGGGAATATAGATGTGTCTCTGAGAAGATCGGTGAGCCATCCATCATACGTAGTGACTTTTGTTTATTTATTTATTTTTTGCAGTGTAATGATTTTAGTAGAAAGGAGAGGTGCACCCTTCAGAGACCTTGTGAAGAAACATTGTGTAATACACAATTGTCCTTTGGAAACTTTGTCAATCCAGATTGTTGTTTAGTGTATTTATCTTAAGGTTCTGACCCCTTGCTACCTGTTTCAACCAAGGTGCATGTTTTCTTACTGTTGTTGTTTTCTTGGAAGCTGGATAAAGGGAGAGGATGTTCCATAATATGATTTCCTTATTTGGGCAATGTGCAGTATGGGTATTGGAAATGGGGAGGAAGAGGATTCTGCCAGCTGCTGCGAGTTTCAGTTATGGAATAATTCCAGGTATTTGTTCTAGAATCAGGGAAATACAGGAAATAACCCCTGGCCCTACTGTGAGTCAGACCGAGCTCAATCTCCAGTGATTACCTGACCTCCATAAACACTTATTCAGACTAGTGGACCACACTGACCTTTCTGTCTCCAGGAATTAGTAACCGTTCAGATCCAGTGTTCAGTAATCCTTGAGGAGTGTGACTATTTCCTTTTCCCGCGTGCATTTTCACCCCAGGTATGATGGTCCCTTTCTGCAGTGTATGAGGCTCTTCTGAGACGATTGTGGTTCTGCAGCGTCCAGGTGCTGCTTGTGTGACTTCAAGCAAGGCACATAACCTGCCTGGGCTCTGTTTCCCATGCACCCCATCTGGTCTAAGCATCACTCAGCTCTGGGATTCTGAAAATCTGTCACTCTAAACCCACAGACAGCTCTCCTTGGAGTAAATTGCTACTTTGATAGTCCCTGACCTACTCATTTCTGTGTGTGTGTGTGTGTGTGTGTGTTTGTGTTTGTGGGGGGAGGGTGGCAATTTGGTGACAAAGACCTCTTGTGAGTGTGTATTAAACTGTCCTATTATAGAAGAGGTACAAGCCCACAGATAACCCCAGGCGGGCTGAGAGCAGCTGCCTGTCAGTCACAGAAGCCTACAAGTGCCCTCCCAACCACGGGGCAATGAAGCTTTTAACTAAGAATGTCTTTGGCATTTCTTTTCTATTTATGAGGGTAGAAAGAAGGCAGTCTGTGAGGCAGAACCCTGCGGCAACCCAAAAGTGTAGGGTCTGGGTGACGGGCCAGGAGATGCGTCGGCCAGCTGGTTTCCCCGGGAGGGATGGGCAGGGTTCCTTCTAACCAACACTACGAGGCAGATCTCCACTCCGAGCCCTGTTTGTCATTCCGCAGTTGTAGCAAGTAGGGCAGTTGACTCACTCAGCTGACGTAAGGCAAGAAAATAAGCATCTTCAGACCCTTTCTGTTGTTTTTAGGTTTTTTTCTCCCCCCCTCACCCCGGGGCTCAGAAGTGGCTTCCTGTTCAGAATAGAATCTAGAAGCTCAGAGGACTGAGTCAGAAATAGAACGAAGTTCTTACAGTATCCGTGCATAGCTGCTTCCTACCCCCCTTCAGAGCCACTTCCAATTCACCTCCCCATGTCCGCCCTCCTACTTGGCCAGCAAGCTCACAATGGGCGAGTTATAATCCCAGCGATGTGACGACTCACTGGTGACCTGCGGCAAGTCACGTCCCCTCCCTGAGCTGAGTTGTTCCTACCATTAAAATGAGATGCAGGGCGCCTGGGTGGCTCAGTGGGTTAAAGCCTCGGCCTACAGCTCAGGTCATGATCCCAAGGGTCCTGGGATCAAGCCCCGCATCGGGCTCTCTGCTCAGCAGCTCAGCCTGCCTCTCTGCCTACTTGTGATCTCTGTCAAATAAATAAAGACTAATTTAAAAAGTAAATTAAAAAAAAATAAAATAAAATGAGATGCAGGATCCCCTGTCAGCCCAAACCATGGTACGGGAGAGTTGTACAAATCAAGTTAGAGCACCGAACAGCAGAGTTTGAGGAAGTTTAAAAGTGACATAAAAATGTAAAGGGCTACTGCTTTCATCGTGTAATTCTGGTTGTTTTAAAGGACGGTTTTTTAAATCGGTGCTTTAGTGAAGTATCCTAGACCTGCAGAAAGCTGAAAAGATGGTAAGTGTACGAGAAGATGAATTTTCATAAGATGCGTTCACACATGCCACCAGCAGCACCCAGATAAAAAATAAAAAGCCCCCGTTATGAGCACTGCAGAGCCCCGCCCCCCCCACAGTGTCCTCCTCGGGCCACGCCCAGCCTGCTCCCTGGGGGAGCTACTGTTCACTGCCCCACTCACTGCGGCTCAGTTTTTCTTCTTTTTATACCAGATATCTGCTCAAGTAGTTACTTTCAGTTTTCCGAATTCGCTGAACCAATTTTCTCTCCTGCAATAGCACGAGAGAGTCTCCCTTGCTTCACGTCCTTTCGCTCATACTTAGCAGTCCCCGTCTTTTTTCGATTCCTTTAGCTATCCTGCCGAAGCATGTGTCTCGTCGGAGTTTTAATTGGCATTGTCCTGAGGACTAATGAAGTGGCGTTTCATGTACTTATTGGTCTTTTGAATATCCTCTTTTATGAAGTGCCTGTTCAGCTCGTTTGCCTATGTTCCCTTCTGATTATTAGATATCTTCTTACCACTTTGTAGTTTTTTTTCTTTATTTCTGGGACAAATTACATATATTAAATAGTTTAACGAGTGCATTCTCAAGTCGCATCTACTCTGATTTAAAGAGCAGTCCTAGGAGCCCCCTGACCCGCCCAGCATCCAACTAGGGTAGGAGTTCCTTATATATGATAAATACAGTCTTTGATTGGCCAGAGGTATTATTGCAAATCTACTCTCTAATGAAGGGTTGTCGTTTTATTCTTCGAATGGTATCTTTTGATGGATATATTTTATCTTAATATATCCCTATTAATCATTTTTTTTTCCTTTATGGTGAGCTTTAAAAAAAAAAAAAAAAAAACCTCTGTTTCCTCTAATACTATCATAATGTCCCCCTATGTCTTCTTCTAACGAAGCTGTTTGGTTGATGTTGGTAGTTATTATTATTTTACTGCTTTTCCCACTTAGATCTGTAATTCATCTGTTTATGATTTGGGGGTACATAAGAGAGATTAGGTGTCAGGAAGAGGTTTTGTTCTTGTTGCTGTTTTTATGTCAGTAACCAACTGACCCAGTGACACTTACTGAACTCTGTCCCTGGATTTATCACCTATAATTAACTTATTTCAAAGGTACCATTTTCTGTGCGAGCCAGAGAAACACCATAGTTTGTTTTCGGGAGAAAACCTACCGTCTTACCTGGTTTTCAAACGTACTGTATTATTACTCCATTCTGTAGTTGAGAAAGCAGAAACTTTGGAAGGACAAGCAATTAGCCGAAGTTTAAATAATGAGCAGCAGAGCTATGATTCAATACCCAGTCTTGCCTGACTCCAAAGCCCATGTCTTGCCTTTTCTTCAGGCATCACGGTGACAGCATTCATTAGGACTATGGAGGGTGAGTAACCAGAGCGACGAGGGTATTAAGCTATAATCAACTGAGCTGTTTTAGTAACCAAGAGGAATATTTTTACCTGGAGCATTTATACAATGCAGTTACTTGTTCTTTGCCCTCAGTAACAATAACAGTTAAGGGTCAGTCATAACGCTCTTGCCCTGCAAACCTCCAGGGAGCTTTGTGTTACTGATTCCAGCTCTGAAGACAAAGCGTGCTGTGGGTGTTACCTTCCCCATTTGAAGGATGAGGAAACTGAGAATCAAAGAGGTCAAGTGACTCATCCAAGGTCACACAGCAAGGTCAAATATCCAACAGCAAACAGCAGTAGAGCAGGGTCCAGGCTTTATTTAACGAGCTGACTCCCACCCCTGTGATGGCTCTGGGTCCCTGCCCTACTCACTGATGGAGATAAACAGCATGGTGCTTCATGACTGGACTTACGTCCTTTAGACCCGATCAGCCCCTTTTTGCTTTCTAGCCTGTGGGCCTGCGTCTCTCATTCTTCAGCCTGACTACTGCCAGGACCAATAAACCTTGCAGCCCTCCCCCTGCGAGCTGCCCGGGCTCTCAAATTTTCTTTCAGCCCCAGACAGGCTTCCCAGTCCTTGCTTCACTCGCCTCCAACACATCCATGCCCCAGAGCAAAATGCTGGATTTGAATATGCAGCCGATGTTACCTGTCACCTCCTTCCAGACGCAGAACTGTGTAATTGCAAAAATTGTCTCATAATCCTCCCCCATTAAGCTCCTGACAACCTGATTTTAAAGACTTCACTGCATTTTCACAGAGCTGTTCTCCCTGTTCCTCCTTCTTCTACCCTCTACCTCTGTCCTCTGTAAATCAGACCTATTCCTTCTTCCATGATTCCAAACTGGAAGGCATCTTCATCATGAAAAGGACTACCAGATTCTTCTCTTGGTCTTTCCCTTCTTTACGGTTGTGAGCCATTCGTTCCATGAGGCTCTGACATCATGGGAAGGACCCAGACAAGCAAGGAAAACAGGTTATTAAGGCAATGATGGAAACTTAACGAGGGGAATGCTTAAAGGCTTAATATTTATCGGGGGAAAATGAGGAACACAGAGTGGGTCTGATGACCACTTAATTCCCTCGAGCACGTCCATAAATGAAGGTTTCCTGCAGTTGAGCCCTGAACATTCTGACATAATTGACACACTCATTTTTATCAGCACCCTGCTTTTAACACACATGCACACGCACACACGTGCACACACGTATAGTCCCACGCAACACCACCAAAACACAGTGCATCATCAGAAGACTGGAAGCAACTGTTTGCCTTCCCAGTCTAGTCTACCATCTACAGAGTGTAGATTCTGTGGAGGATTATGGAATTACTCAGACACCCATTACAGTGTCAAAGAAATGTCAAGGAAGAAGCACAGGACATAAAATAAAAGAATAATTCAGAACTCCAATTTCATTTTTTTTTTTTTCATTTCCTCTCCCCCCTTTAAATAAACACTCCTGGTAGGCAAACAGGAGTTATGGATTATAGTTTTTTATTTTAGCCTAGATCTCTTTCTCCCCTCTCTCCTTGGCACTGGGTTTGTGTGATCTTCCCTAAAATGCCACTGGCCCGGCACTACATTCCTGTCTTAGGCAAAACCTCCAATTAAAATCAGCGGGGAGTTTGCTTGAATTAGGAATCCCAGCCTGGGCTCCCCACCCGGGTGGTTCTGAAAGGGAGGTGTGTGTCTTTGAAGGCTCTGATGGGAAGCCCTGGGTGGCAGAGCCTCTGTCCTCCAAATGACGAGCGACTCCAGCTGTGTCGCTGGGAGACCTGTCAGGTCGCCAGGAAATCCTGGCTGAGGCAGAGACAGAGGCCTTCGGGGGAGCATGGCTGGGAGCCTAGCCTCTCCTCCAGCCTGGGTTGTAGAGGGTAAGGAAAGTACACCGGGGATTGGAGGGAACACCGGCTTTGGATCCAGACATCCCGAGCTCTGATCTGTACATCCACGCTGTGTGACCATGGGAAAGTCACAGTCCCTCTCTGGCCTTCAGTGTCCTCTCAGGAGAATGAAAATCACAAAGTCATCCTATCTCAGGGGGCTGATGTGAGGATAGGAGGAAAACAGCCACAATGTAGAAAGTATTCAGGAAACCGTGATTCTTCACCTAAGCCCCCAAGTCTCCGTGTTCAGGTCTAAAGGCGAAGGGGCCAAACATTTCCCAGTCTTCTTCTGGAAGGTTTTCTGCTTCTGAGGTCCACCCTGCTGCACATGGCCCTCGGAGGGAGCCCACCAATCAGGTTTCAAGGTTTTCCGGCTTTGGAAATAAAAATGCTGCTTGCTGCCCTCACCTCCCTCCTCCTCCCCTCCCGGCCCTCGATACCCCTCCCCCACCCTCCCCTGATCAGAATGAATCGAAATCACATCCAACAGAAAGATGCTGATTTGGAGGTATTGGAGCTCATCTTTGGCTGCAAACGGAAAAGGCTCTGGATCCCCAGGGACAGAGGAAAACATTTAAAAACTTGGTCCTCTCTGGCTCGCACCGGCTGCCTTGCAGTGGGGCTGTGTCAGCCTTTTGTGCGACCCTCCCCTCCGGAGCGGGCCTATTAAGCCGCTCCTCTGTTCCCGGGGCTGAGGCAGGCTGTCACCAGCGAGCCTGGGAAATGGTATTTATAGATCACAGTCCCTCCTACCCCTGGTCCCCAGCCTCTCCCCGAGCACTTGTCGGTGAGCTCCAATTATCTGTGAATGGACGAGAAGGAACCTGGCAGGTCCAGAGGAAGCGAGGAATGTGATAATAGGCCCTTCACACCCTCCAACTTTCAGTGTTTTTCCATGATTTCAGTTTACTTCTCTTCTCGTGGCCTGTGTCCTTCTTGCCGCATCGTTGTAATTTCCCATTACGGTGCGCAGCACAACACGCGGTGGGGCGGGGGTTAGAGGGCGTGGGATGGAGCATGGAGTGACTCTGTGGGTCTCGCTCCTCGAGAGCTCAATGTCTCCGTCTGTGACTCAGCTGCTCCCACGGGCTGCTCGACAGCCTCCGGCGCAATACCTGCGGGACGGCGAGGGCTCCCCAGTTGTAAGCCGCCCAGTCCCTTGGCTGGTTGTGGGTGCTCTGTATCGGAGAGCATCACCTCGTTTCTGAATATCCGTGATCACTACCCAGAGCACTGGCTGGAGATGGAGAAGGTGTAGGAGCTTGGTCTGGGTAAAGCAGATTCCTCATTACCAGAAGTTGCTTATGTCAAGAACAAACCCACAAAACACTGGAAGGAGCTTGTTTTTCTGGTTTTGCTCTTCTCCACAAAAGGAAGGATGGAGAGAAGCCAAAGACAGTTGGCTGAGCTTTGGAATCAGGACTCTCACTAGTGACCCTGTTCCCCGTGTCCAACACCCAGTCCCCGCTTCTCAGCAAAAGCCGAGTTGTGGCCTTTTGGTGGCCCGCCCAGTGTCCACGCTCCCTGAGCCTGTGAGTTAGGACAAATGAAGGCTCGACTGAGCTTCTGCATGTCTGTGCTGCCGACTCTGACTTCATTCCCTCTTCTTTTCCTTCTCCAATCACCTGCTCCTACCACTGTCCCGTCTGCCCATCTAGGTCGGGCTCCACGGTCGCCCCCACAGTCTCCAGCGCCCAGGCGGGTTCTCCTCTCGCCGCCCTTCCCCGTGCTCCACCTCCCTCCTCCTTGTTCCCTTTCCTCCTGCCCCCCGAGCCTCACGCTCCCTACCCCCCTCCCCCTGCACGCGGCCTCGTTCTAAGTCCTCTGGCTGGATCATTAATGCCTTCTTTGATATAGCCCACAACCTCATGATTATTCTGAGGTCAGGAGATGCAGGTGCCACGCAGCTCGCTGATGCGCCTCAGAGGCCCTCTGTCCCCAATCCCTCCTGTGCGACAGGCCTGGAATCCTAATTCGCCACTAGCCCCTTCGCTTGTGGCATCATCACCGGGGACTTTCATCTTTTTCTCTCCCCCAACCAAGGATTCTGAGGGCTCGGCCACAATGAGGCATTGATTCAAGGACTGGGGGCTGCGCGGCTGACAAAGGGTCCCAATGATAAGACACGAGAAAGGGGGCGCTCGACGGGGTTATAGAATGCCTCGCAGATGGGAACAGAGGAGCTCTAAATGGGGTACTGTCCTGTCACTTGGAGAGGGAGTGACAGGGGCAAGTGTGGGCCATTTGAAAGAGGCATTTTGGAATGACGCTCTCGTCAGATGGAACCGTGCAATCAGAGACGTGTGGCGGGCCCCTGCGGCTCACAAAAATATCAGATGACTCAGAGCCAATATTCAGTCAATGCTCTGGTTGGGGAGGTGGGAGCCACGGGGCTCATTGTTATTCCAGCTCCGTTTCCTGAAGGCTGGGCCTGCTGCTGTTCTCCAGGCTGTAATAGGATTGGTCTCGTGAAGCAGAGGCTGGGGACGCCTGGAGCCGTGCGGGTGGGCGGTATCGAGAACGAACACTGCAGCCCAGAGGGGAGAAAAGAGACGTCGGTTTTTTGGGGTTTTTGTGTGTTGTTTTTTTTTTTTTTTTTGATGACAAATACAAGGAAAATATTAATGTTTGTGGTTCAGTCATTCAGCAAGCATTCATTCATGCCGCAAACAGTGGGAGAGCCGTGCTGGGGGCTGAGCCGCTCGGGGGAGGACGGGTCTCTCCCTCTCAGGCCTTCCAGCCCGGAGGGGACGCGGACAGAGAGAGCAGGTGTCTCCCCACCGTGCTCAGAACGCCGGGAGGGAGGTTTCACTGCCAGGGGCGGGTGGTTCCGTGGATTTAAAAGGCAGAGCAGCTTCAAGGAGTGCGCTAATTATTCCTCCATTTTCTCTCAGCTGATAAGCAACTCATTTAAAGCTGAGCGTTCTGGGAAGCCCTGTCAACGCTATCCACTTTCAAATGTCCCATAGAATAAAATGGTTTCCCTCAGACTCCAGGGAGAGAGTGAAATCCCTGAAAGTGTCTCAGTGCCTTCAAAGGAATAGCTTATTCTCTGGGATAAGAGTGTTTATTATTATTATTACCTGTTTAATAATTGAACTATACCAGGCTCTGTGCTGAATGCTTTAAATATCATCTCACACAGTCCCCCCACCCCACCCCACAGCTGCCGAAGGTGGGCTTCATCACGCTCATTTCGGATGTGCATACTGAGACTCAGAGACACGAAGTGACTTGTCCCTGGTTACAGGCCTGAGCTTTGAACTCGGTTCTGCTTGGGCCACTGCACCTGCTCTTCACTCTCAGGCTCTCCTGCCGCCATCTTGGCGCACAGGCTTGGGGGCCGTGGCTCCAGGGTGCAGGCAGTACGGTTGAGGTTTTGCTGACCTCTCCTGCCCCAGGCAGTTCGATGCAGGAGGGCTTCTCTTCCCAGGCTCCTAAAATGGAGATTAGGACCCACTGCCATCGCAGCCATCACTGTCGTCATCAGCATTACCACAGCACATTGTGGCCTGAAGAAAGCCTTTCTGGACTCTTGCTTGACACAGATTTAAAAACAAAACAAAACAAACGAATAGCAATGAGCCAAGAGACTTCTCCACTCCCTCGCTGTATGGCTTTGGGTCCTTCACGTCACCTCTGAGCTGCTCTCTCCATATCTGTAAAATAGAGCCGAGAGTCCCTTTGCAGGAATAATAAGAATTAACTTTTTTATCGAGTCCTTAAGACTAGATGGGTTTGGGGAGAAGGCTTGGCATAAAAATCCATGTCCTCCTCACCACAGCCCTGCATGGTAGTGACAATGAGGGAGGTGAACGAAAACCCCCGGCACCGCCTCAGCGCCTGAGTGGAGAAGCCAGGACTTGAAGCAATCTCTGACTGACCTCAAGTCCCAAGCTATTTTCAGGGTGTTGTTGTGAGGCTCAAGTGAGAGAATGGAAGGGGATGTGCCCTGTGCAGGGTAAAAAGTGCCAGACACATGTAAGGGATTCTTTGTAGCATGGAAGATGGCCAAGAGATGACTCGCACAGAAATGAGGAAAGATGAGAGGCCACTAAGCTGACCGCCTTCCGTATTTTTCCCTATTCTGCGGCTGCTGCTTATCTCATCTCGTATCTATCTTCACTGGAATGTTTCGGTGGCGGCAAATGGGGGACAGGCTTGGGTAGCGTTTGTAAAAGAGCAGAGGGCCCCTGAGGAAGGGAGAACCTAGAGACCCGTGCTGTGATGCAAGTCCCACTGAACCGAGAGTTTGGAGCGCGGGGGCAGAAGGCGGTGACGTCATTCTTACCTGTGAGGATCATGTAAGATCATCAATGTGGAAGCACCAGGTGATCTCTAGAGTAACATAGACTATAATTTGTTTTTGTTCGAAGTGGTCGGATGTCATATTACCTCCTGGGCAGAATCTGGGAAGGGGGCTGAAACACGTGATGCCCATCAAACACACAAACCCCTGAGTTCTTCTCCGTGGCTGAGTTTTGCGGTCTGTTTTGATCTGGCAGGGGTGTTTTGAGTTCGGACAATCTAATTTCCTGGATCCAACTCCTTTGGGGCTACTGTATAGCAGAATCCTGTTGCTGGAGGGACTTATTCCAGCCCACCCCTGGTGGCTAATAACAGTCTCCATTTTCCTTCTATCCCCCAGGACAATTCAGCAGTGGCTCGCAAGGGTCCAGTCGCTTCTCTACTGCAACGAGAACGGGTTTTGGGGAACCTTCCTGGAAAGCCAGAGGAGCTGCGTGTGCCACGGCAGCACCACGCTGTGCCAGCGCCCCATCCCCTGCATCATAGGCGGGAACAACAGCTGCGCCATGTGCAGCCTGGCCAACATCTCGCTCTGCGGCTCCTGCAACAAGGGCTACAAGCTCTACCGCGGCCGCTGCGAACCCCAGAACGTGGACTCGGAGCGGAGCGAGCAGTTCATCAGCTTCGAGACCGACCTGGACTTCCAGGACCTGGAGCTGAAGTACCTGTTGCAGAAGATGGACTCGCGCCTCTACGTCCACACCACCTTCATCAGCAACGAGATCCGCCTTGACACGTTCTTCGATCCGCGGTGGCGCAAGCGCATGTCCCTCACGCTCAAGAGCAACAAGAACCGCATGGACTTCATCCACATGGTGATCGGCATGTCCATGCGTATCTGCCAGATGCGCAACAGCAGCCTGGACCCCATGTTCTTTGTCTATGTCAACCCCTTCAGCGGGAGCCACTCCGAGGGCTGGAACATGCCCTTCGGGGAATTCGGCTACCCGCGCTGGGAGAAGATTCGTCTCCAGAACAGCCAGTGCTACAACTGGACTCTCTTGCTGGGCAATCGGTGGAAAACGTTTTTCGAGACGGTCCACATCTACCTACGTAGTCGGACTCGGCTACCCACCCTCCTGCGAAACGAGACTGGCCAGGGCCCCGTGGACCTGTCTGACCCCTCCAAGAGGCAGTTCTACATCAAGATCTCGGATGTGCAGGTGTTTGGGTACAGCCTGCGGTTCAACGCCGACCTCCTTCGCAGCGCCGTGCAGCAGGTCAACCAGTCCTACACGCAGGGTGGCCAGTTCTATTCCTCTTCGTCTGTGATGCTCCTCTTGTTGGATATTCGGGACCGAATTAATCGCCTGGCCCCTCCTGTGGCCCCGGGGAAGCCCCAGCTGGACTTGTTCTCCTGTATGCTGAAGCACCGGCTGAAACTGACCAACAGCGAGATCATCAGGGTGAACCACGCCTTGGACCTCTACAACACCGAGATCCTCAAACAGTCGGACCAGATGACAGCCAAGCTCTGTTAACCTGAGACTCCTTGCCGTGGGCTTTCCCTTTTGTTGTACAAACGTAACAGAACAAAGCAAAGCAGAACAAAACACAACACAAGTTTGTAAAATGTAATTAATATTCAAAGAAAAGGAGGAAGAGTCTTCATTCGTTGGAAACGAAAACGTTCTAGCAACTGTATAAAACCGTCGGGCATGTTTGTTATCTCTATATTCTGTCATGAAGAAGGGTCTCAGCCTTTGGAGGAGCTTGGAGGGGTTGCTTCTTAGGCCTCAGGTGCTGTATTGTCGGGGGAGAAGGGGAGAGCATATGCAATGAATTGCCAAGATCTCTGCTGTGCAGGTGCTAAGATTAAACGCTAAAAAGAAAGAGAGATATATGTAATGTACAACCGACACTGCCATTTTTCCTTGTGGGAGGAAATGGACATAGATAAAGATATTTCTTGGGTTATGATTTCTTCCCTCTCTATGCCTAATTCCTTGTGGTTCTTTTGACTCATTCTTGCACAGGGGTGGGGATGCGATGACCGTGCTATCTTACCCTTCTGAAGATGCTCAACAGCTGAAGCTGGTTGAAGCAGGACAGTAACGGGGTTTGCAGGGAAGAAACAGATACATCATCACAGGGTGTGAAAACAATAAGGGCCCTCAGTTATCTGCTGTCACACTCCTTGATTTAGTTTGTGAAATAGGCATGGAGAGAAAATGGCATGCCCATGGCCACACATAGCTACGACCTGAATAAGGATTTGAACTCTGCCTTTGACCCCCTTGGCAGAGCTCCTCCTTCTAAATCACACCAGCCATTTTGTAGTTTCTCCTCCAGCTACACTGCCAAGGGATGAGGCATTTTTCCGTCTCAGGTTGTTTTGATAGCTTTTTTTCTTTCAATTGAAAAAACCCCTCTCATCTACTTTCTCTAAAAAGCAATGGTCTCAGATTTCTTAGAAGTCCTTTGCATATTAAAATTTTGTTTAAGTAAAAATCAATAACCACAATAAACTATAATGGGGTCAGTTCTAACATGGCACTGCTCTACCAGGCAGACTTCCCCAAATAAGTATGGGAAAAAAATGATCCTTTGACAAGCTCAGAATGAACACACACACACACACACACACACACACACACACACACACAGCATGTACACACAAATTATAACACTGCCGTTTCCTTGGCATCTATGAAGGTGAGAGGCCTTGTTTTGGGACTTTGTAGTTAAATTGAAAGGAGAAAGAGAAGTCATTTCAGAGCACTCCTGTAGAGGATTTGGGCGGATACCACTTCTTAGCCTTCAAGATCTCTACGTTTATCGTTTTGGTGAGGCGGTACTTGCTAGAGGTGCTTCTGAACATCCAAATCTTCGTTTCTATATTGTCAGAGAAATAGGATCACCAATTTCAGGGTCAAAAGGAAGAAATGGAATTCCTCTGGTTTAAACTTCTGCCCAGTCCAAATCTAATCTCCTTCTCACCATCTTAGGGAGATCACCACCATTTACCAGCTTGACCATTCCAGCGGCAGGAAGCTAATTAGCTTTTCCACGTTCCTTGAATTCCTCTTCTGCTGAAAGGGAACAATAATGTTCATTCCATTTTGTGTTATAAAACAAATCTAGTTATTAGATTGTTCTTCCATACCTTGGCCAGCCTTTGCATACCTTCCACTCCCTGGTTCCAGTTTTGGAATGTGAATTTCTCTCAAGTTAACGCTCTTCTGGATACAATACAAAGACCTATCTCAGGGGTCACCACAGTCTGTGATAATACGACTCAAAGATTACCACATCCCTAATATAGTTTAGAAGTAAAGAATTTCCTAGTGTGTGTTTATGTGTGTGTGTGTGTGTGTGTTGGCGGTGAGTTGGGGGGATTAAGTCTTTTTTTGGGGGTAGTGGTAAATTCCAACTTTAATGTTCCAGTTTTTAGCATGAATTAGCATATATTCTGATAATGACTTTAACAATAACTTCCATTTCACATGCACACAGGTTTTTGGACCTCAGCTTTTGAGGATTCATTGTTCATTTAGACTAGAAATCCTTTCATGCCAGAGATCACATCGCAGATACTCATCAAGTATAAGATTTTGCAGAAGGTCAGCAAACCATCAAACATCTCTTCAATGCCTATTAGATGAATGGGGTATGTCAGAGAAACAAAAATTTGTAAGGACATGGTCTATACTTTTGTGCCACTCACAGACTAATGAAAAATACGGACATATGAACCAAATTGAAAAAATAAACAATAATTAAACAGTACACCATGATGAGTGCTATCGTGGGGTCAGGCACACGGAGAGAAGCCCCGGAGAAGTTATTTTCTCTCTTAATGAGGTTGGCCAAAGCTTTACGTGGGCATGTTTATTCTGAGTGTTGAAGTGAATCAGAGTTGAGCAAATAGCAAGAAGAAGGGCCAAAGGAAGAGAAAATGCAAAATATTTATACAAAGGATAAATACGCATGGTATATTTGAGGGTCAGGTAACAGCTTTAAAACTGTGGTTTTAAATGGGAAGCCTAACAAAGACCGTGAGGATTTTTTAAGTCTGTATGAGAAGTGGAAACCATGACCTGCTAAACGGATTTAAGACTGACCACCTCTCAGTGGCCTCTCTTCCTTTTTTCCTTTCCTCTCTACCTTCCAAGCACTTCAAGAACTCACGCTATAGGAACCCCTGTACTTGCACTTAACAGATCACTAGGCGATCTTTAGAGGCATTCTGCTACTTAATGCTTAATCACAGTTCTGTTAGGGCCTTCCACCTGAGTTCATTCCCAGACTGCACCAGTTGTATGTGCAGGAAAATCCCCTTCCCTTCACCTTGAAGATACTGACTGCATCACTTCATATTTCAAAGAGAACACAGCAATGTCCAATGATTGGAAAGGTCAGGAAAATAGAGAAATTTTCAAGGAGAGAGAAAGATTCAGACATCAAAATATTTATTCAAAGGCAAAAGAAAAATACTTTGCTATATAAAAGGACACAACGTTCTGTGGATTTTCCAATGTCTCCTGCTTGGGTCTGGCCCTTTGAGCTAACAAGGTTCCTCTCCAGCTGAGAGGAAGAGAAGCCTGAAGCCTTCAACTGAGATTTTAATTCAATTAGTGTCTTACCAATTTGATGCAGCAACCAAGGACCTATGATGTCTGATTAATATGCTGATGCTAAGGCAAAAGAGTGAACAGAATGCCCATTTGGATAAGGCCTGGCAGCAAAGCGTGGCATTGCCATGGAAACTGCAGAAAGCCATTAATTAGCTATCAGATAAAATCATTGGAAAATTCTGGACCCTGGCATATCTGCCCCCTTCAAAGAGGAGGGCAAGAAGAGGTCATACTAACAGCAAGGCTCCCTTCAATGATTAAAATCGTAGTTGTACACATGTCACAAAGTGGAAGAATGATTGGGAAGTAAAACAAATGGACATAATGAAAGAAAAGAGGTTTGGGGATTATTCAAATCCAAGAATATAATTTTTAATGTTATAGTATCTTGTTGGGTTTCCTATGCTGATAAAGTTACCTCAATGACAAACATTTTCTCCTAGTTTCTGTTCTGTGCAAAGAAAGGGAGAATAATACAGATCCACTGCATGGTGATAAGTGATCAGGGGGAGGAATCATAGAGTCAGAGAGTGTGGAATGATTAACCCATAAAATAAAAGATAGTTTGTATAATGTTCACATTTTTAAAAATTAAAATTAAAAAACTAAAAAGGCAGAAAAGGAGAAAAAGAATTAAAATAGCTAGCTACATATACATAATAACAAAATTTACTACACATATAATCACAATAAACGTAATTGGACAAAGCTGGTGAGTAGAAAGACAGGTAGACTACACATAAGTTTTTAAAAATAAAGGGAAAGAAGGTTTCAAAATAAAAGGATAAAAATATGCTAGACAAATATTAACTAAAAAGATGTCACACTGGTAATAACAGTCAAAAAGACTTTAAGGCAATATACATTAATAGTATTAAAGTTCAATTTAGCAAAGAAAGTGAGACAAGTGTGGACACATACAACCATAGACTCAGAATGGGAAAGAGATCAATAAAGAACTATAAAATTTCAACCTTTAGAGATGAGGAATTATACCTAAAGTATTCTGCAATAATTTCAACAATAACCATGATTATAGTCCCTCTCCATTATCGCCAAGTGAAGGGTTGTGTAGCACAATCTATCCAAGAGAAGAATCAAGAAATAGCTTGATTACATATTAAACTAATAGGATATACAAACACACATATAATGTTCTTGATAGATATACACACATATGTAATATACTAAATAATATATAGTATCTGTACTATTATACATACACACACTATAGCATCTGATTATACTATATTATAATCTATATTTCTTATTAAGCCAACACCATCTTATATATGGGGATTTTTCCAATTGAAGATCAACTCAAATCCTTGGATGGTTTTAAGGAGCCTAGGTTGAGTGCAGAGCACTCTCTTCCTGGAAACTGAGTATTAGTGGTTCCTACCCCATCAACCTTAAGAACCTAAAAGGAACTCTTCTTTCTCTCCAAATCATTAACAGAGCTTGCAGTTACAAATAAGGTCACTCCTTGATTTTCTATATCAGATCTAATTGTAAGCATTCTGAATCAAGGCATATGGTACATGTTCTGTCCACTTCCGTTCAGAATCTGAATCAAGGCATATGGTACATGTTCTGTCCACTTCAGTTCAGAATCTTCATTCTTTCTCAATAGATTCGCAAATCGAGATGAATGGAAGGAAAAGAATGGCACAGATTTGAATTAATGGACAGGAAATCATCTCAAAAGTCAAAGAATTAATTTGAGGGGAATTATAGATCTCTGAGAAATGTGAAAGCTCTGGGCTCTTTCTCAGTAAAAATGTACCATCAGTTACATTTTTTTTTAAAGATTTTATTTATTTTATTTGACAGAGAGAGAGATCACAAGTAGGCAGAGGGGGAAGCAGGCTACCTGCTGAGCAGAGAGCCCGATGCGGGGCTCGATCCCAGGACCCTGAGATCATGACCTGAGCCAAAGGCAGCGGCTTAATCCACTGAGCCACCCAGGCGCCCCACCATCAGTTACATTTTTGAATAATGTTTCATAGATCCCTTGATGACATTTCTTGGACATCTGGAAGACTACAAAACTTCATTAAGTACCTCAGATCTAGGTTAAACTTTCTATTTTACAAAATTTAAGCTTCAGCTTTTGGAGATGAGGAGTCATGCTCAAAGTGATTCTACAGGTTTGGAACACTTAGCATGAGTTTAGTTCCCTTTTCACTATCTCAAGTATATGTTGGCCTAGGATCACATATGAAGATAATGTAGCTTATACTGCAGAATCCTGCCCTTAGGGAAGGCAGTTGTTTGTTTGTTTGTTTTTAATTTTATTTATTTATCAGAGAGAGAGGGAGTAGCAAGCAGAGAGAGAAGCAGGCTCCCCACTGAGTAAGGAGCTCCATTCCAGAACCCTAGGATCATGACCTGAGCTAAAGGCTTATGCTTACCCACTCACTGAGCCACCCAAGTATCCCAGAAGAGAGGTTTGTTGTTTTAGTTTGTTTGTTTTTTTAAGTTTTTATTGATTTATTTGAGAGAGAGAGAAGGAGAGGAAGTACAAGCAGGGAGAAGGGCAGAGCAAGAAGCAGACTTCCTGCTAAGCAGGGAACCCTAAGTGAGGCTCCACCTCAAGCCCCTGAGATCATGACCTCAGTCAAAGACAGACAATCACCTAACTGAGCCACCCAGGCACCTCAAGGAAGGCAGTTTTTTTATATAAAGAAACCTCTTGAGGAAAATGGCAGTTATGGTCACTTTAATAAAACCTAATATATACCAAATTCCAAATGTATTAAGTAGATATATTCTCCATAAGTACTAACTTAAAGAAAGAGGTCTCTAAGCTGGAAAGCAATGACTGTAGTTGAAGGATATCAGGGATGCTTTGATAAGTCTGACGTCATCAGAGAATAAAGAGTCTTGTCCACCGAACCTAGTACAGGGTACATGAAGTTTGAAGGAGAAGATTCTGTGTGCTGTAATAAAAATACCATAGGTTGGGTGACTTGGACAACAAACACTGATTTCCCACAAATCCAGAAGTCCGAGATCAAGGCACTGGCAGGATTGGTGTTGGTGAGAATCCAGTTCCTGGTTCACAGAAAGCTGTCACCCCACTGTGCTTTCATACAGCAGAAGAGGCACGAGTGCTCCCTGGGGTCTTTTATGGGGGCATTGATCTCATTTATGAGAGCTTCATCCCCATGACCTAAGCACCTCCCTACCTCCTAATACCACTACCTCTGAAGTTAGAATTTCACATGGGAATTTGGGGGGGAACTGTAAAGGAGAACACAAAAATTTAGTCTGTAACAGTGTTAAATCAGCAAAAGGAAAAAAAAAAACCCTCCATTAAATAACTTGAAATAAACAAATGAGCTTCATGAATCACAAATTGAGTTGCTCTCTAAGTATCTACCTCCATTCTTGAACTTCCGGGTTGGAAGGTGTCCTCAAATCTGCATTGACTCCACCAATTTTTCTAATATTTCCCTAAGAATGAATGAGGAGCCTCTCCACAATCAAGGTCTTACAGTGTTGAGAAAACCTCTAAACGGAACTCTATACTCCATGAAGAAAATGACTTTGATAAAAAATTTAAATGAAAGCTTCAGAGCTAACGATAGGACAAAGGATGGACACTGATGCTGCAGGAATAAATTTCAGTGTTGATATCATCTGGGGTGGCTATAGTCTCTGTCAAGTGACCCCTGCAAGCCTTAACCAGGGACCAGCAATTGGTTTGACTTTGTCCCAGGTCTGTGCAAGTGAGGAAATTGTAATGTCTTATAAATTAGAGGATGATTATAAACACTGCCAAGGGATTGTTAATTATATGGTGTTAATTGTATAACACATAATTATAAATTAATAATAATGTCACCTGATCCTTTGTTGGTGTTCAACAGGATGCTGAGCTTAAACCCTGGGAACTGGGTTTTCCTGAATTATTAGGCACCAACAGAATGAGGATTAGAACTCAAATTTCCCAATTTCCAGATTAGTGATGAACCATTACACTCAACGTTATTGCTGACATGAGAATGTAACTGGCAGTGAGTGCTGTGGCTGAGAACACAGACCAGAAGACACGGAGCGGGAAAGAGTGATTAGAGCTCAGCCACTCACTACCTGTGCAACTTGACTGAGATATTTAACCTCTCTGCTTCAATTTCTTCTGTAAAAATGAGGTTCTTAATAGGTCCTTTCTAATAAGGTCGCTATGAGAATCAAGTACGTTTAAAGAGCCCACAAGAATGATTGGCATAGAGGATGCCTATCTATTTGGTACATAAGTGACATAAATAAAAATATAATTTAGATAGATATGCAAATTAATAATCTGCATAATGGCTAAAATCAATTGAGCTTATTTTACCAGCCAAGCACTAGAGTAAGAATTTGAAGACAGCTATCTCACTAAACTTCACAGCAAATCAATGAGGTGGATCCAATTTTCCCTTCCGTTTACATACGAAGAAACTGAGTCTCTGGAAGATGAGATAGCTTGTCTGTGGTCCCACAGCTAGTGATGGAATTATGATTCGTCATTGCTCGCAAAGGCGCCTCCTAATTATGCCACCCAGGGTGCCTTGTAAATGCAAATAAATGGTTGAAGTTATCTATAAGAATAACCCAGACCTTAAAAGGTACCTGCTGCCACTCCTCTAAGGCAGAACTATTCAGTTTTTCCAAGAGTCAGAGTCAAGGGTATCTAGATAGTGTTTAATGTACTGACTTGCGAACTCAGAGAGCCATAGGGGGCACCCAGGAGCAGTGAGCTGTCTAGAACAGATCTTCTATCTGCAAGGGCAAGGTCTGTCTCAGAGCCTAGAAGCATTTCTTACTCCTTCCCAAACACCTCAGAGATGCCTACTGGCTTCAGGTAGAGCCACCGCCTCTTTGAGCAAAGTACCTTTGACTTACACCTTGTTCTCTGGGAAAGCACAGTGTGGAGGGAATAAAATGAACACATGGTGAACAGGAGATGGAAAACTGTTGTCTGTTCCCCACGGCTATCATAAGAAGAGAAAGCCTTTGATCTGTAGCTGGGTCACTTCCCACATTTCAACATAGTGGGTGGAACTGGAACCGGTCTGATGCCAGGCTCCTGAAAACCCAATCCCAGGTCCATCCACCGTAGACTCACAAAACTAGGGGGAGCTCTAGGAGGAAAGGGAGGACGAGAGTGACTCCTAGAAACAGTGGGCAGAGCCCGTTGTTCGTGTTCAGGTTCCTGCTGTCACACTAGTTGCTCAATCTCTTTGCATCTCCCATCCTGGTATTGTCATCCTCGGCCATCACATGTAAATCAGTTCTCTTACAGTGCCACATGGACAGAAAGGTAGGATGAATAAACTCTATCAACTATTTATTGGGATGAGGGCTTCTAAATGTTCCAAAACAAAACTACAAGTCTTATCTCAAGCAGTGTTTATGGAAAGAAGACTATAAAAGCCTATTGCACCTTCTAACCTTGTAAGGTCAGCCAGGTCTTAGGAAATGGGATTTAGCATACATTTACAAAAAAAGGAAAAGAAGGCACATAAGGTTGGCTAAGCATCTACGATGTCCCAGTATTTAACATGTATCTGATTTACTCGTTTAGCACAAAATGCAGCAGTAAGAGGGAATGGTTAGCAGCATGAGCTCTAATGGCAGAAGAGGTTCAGTTCTTGGTTCCCTTTATGAACTCGGTGACCTTGGAAAGTTACTCAACCTCTTTGAACCTCAGTTTTTCCATCTGTCCCATGGGGAGAATACCAAGTCCCACTTCTTCAGGTTGGGTGAGAATGTTTCTTTTGCCCAATTTTTACTTTTACCTGAGTTAGTGCAGGTAAAGGCCTATCCAGAACTTCCTGATGCACAGGAAACACTCAGTAAAAGTTAGCTTTCAATTTTCCTTTGGGCGAGGCCTGGCTCAAGACTAGAACTTGAAACTAGAGCCTCATGATGCCCTTTGGGTTCTCCTGCTGCGTATGTGGCTCCTCTGGAATTGTCTGCCACACAGGAATTGGGTGGAGGACTTAGGTGAATCACTGACTTCCAAAAGTTCACAGGCAACTCACAGAAACACACATATTTAAAAGCCAAAATAGGGGCAGGGTGAGATCAGAGACGGTATTATTTTTAAATTATAAAAATAGAATCTGGGAAAAGGAGGGTGGAAGACCTAACTGGTAAAAGAAGTAATGAAGACTAGAAGCCCCAGACAACTATTCCCAGGGTTGTCCCTGACAAAGCCTGGTATTGCCTCACCCCATTTCTAGCCAAGCAGAGATGTTGCTTAGCAACTCACCCAGGAAAGGCAATGTGAGCTCTGAGCTAGTGCGTTTAGGGCAGACACTGCAGTCCTGAACAGGACCAAACTTTTGCTTTAAAACCCACCTCCAGCACAAGGGACACCTGCAAATTGAAAGCACCTGGGAGGAGAGTCTTCTGAGAGGTTAGATTGAGCAGAAGGCAGGCATAGGAGGAAATACTCAGTTTAAATGAGTGGGGAAAAAAATATGGAGTGGATTTTCTTTTCTTTCTTTCAAATGGTGCAGAAATTTGATGTGCTATAAGAAAGAGTTGCCAAGGCAAGGACTTGGTGAGTCTGCTTCACTGAACGTTGACGTGGCAGTTGAGGCCAGCAGGACATGCCCAGTTCCGAGCTCATGTGGGCCACCTCTCTCAGCAGCTGCAGCCTCTTGATTACCACCTGCAAATTCTATCTCAGAGCAAGATCTGGAGAAAATATTGTCCTTACTCAGTAGAGATTGGAGGTGTTAGAGATCAACTCTATATTCATTCCTTCAACAGATATTTTTTTTGAAGCTTGGCAGTTAGAAAGGAAGATAGGCTTTAATTTTTAAGTGTGATTCATGTTAAGGAGGGAAGTGTAAGATGCTATGGAATATACAGCCTGAACCCCTAATCTAGAATTGACAGAGAAGGGGGAAGGTCACAAAAAGAACCAGAAGCTGTGATGTCTAATAGGAGTCATAAACAATAAGTCAGAGTTCAACAAAGAGGGGAAAGGAAAATGGTTCCATATGGAGTAGCAGCTCATGCAATGGTCAAGTTCAGTGAGAGATAGGAAAGAAGAAGGGAGAGAGAGAGAGACAGAGGAAGAGAGAGTGAGAGAAAGAGAGAAGATATACGAGTATCATGTAGCTATATAAGGAAGAGTCTTGCAACTCGTATGAGAATTCAGGATTGTCTCCTAAGAGCAACTGGCCTCAGTTTACAGAATTCTAAGCATGGCAGCAGGTGATCAAATGTACTAGCATACAGTCAGCTCTTCTGCTATTCCACTCTATGCTCATATCCCAGTGCTTGGTTCCCTGGTCTAGTTCTGGTGTGGTCTTCTGCCTGATTTTCTGAAGAGACCCTGCTGCTGCTGCTGCTGCTGCTTCTGCTTCTGTTTCTTCTTCTTCTTCTTCTCCTTCTTCTTCTTCTTCTTCTTCTTCTTCTTCTTCTTCTTCTTCTTCTTCTTATGCTTATGCTTATTCTTATTATTATTAATTTTTGTCCATATCACCACCCCTTACTTAATGTATGGGGTCTTGCTCTTAAATCTGAGCTCAAGTACCTCCTCTCCTTCTGATTTTGCCTGTTTTCTGACTCTTAGTCACCCTCCTGCCCCTTCTACCCTTCCTATCCCTCCCCATATACTATTATGGTTGCTCCTGGTGCTGTTTGATTGGACGACTCCTATCGCCCTGCCAACACTAGGTAAAATCCACTGAGTGGTCTTCTCCCCATTAACCTAAGCAACTGTGTCTGAACCGACCAACTTCTTGCCAAGGAACTGATCCATTCCATAGAAAGTGTCTCATATTGATTTCTGTTCATCTGAGTGATGATGCAAGGAATCCATCTGGCTCAGTAGCCTCTTTAAAATAGTGGTGAAGGGCTCAAACGCTGGAGTCAACTTTCCTTGAGGGTGAACCCTGGCTTCTATCAAGACTTACCAGTGCCATCTTTGGTAAGTCAATTCATCTCTCTGAGCATGATTTCGTCATCCTTACATGAAGATATTCACATATACATGATGGGAGCTGTTATGAAGACTGAAAGAGATTATGGAGAGAAAAACCCTAGAATAGCACCTTGCACACAGTAGGAAGAAAATAAATATTCCTCTTCACTACTCCTCCAAAAGGGCATTGTCTACTTACATTTCTGATTTTGATCCTTACAATGCCTCTCTAAGATTGAAGGATTAAGGGAGATTACACATATAAAGCACCAGGTACATAATAAACACAAGATAAATATTAGCTATTATTATTAATTATCATTAATGAAGCAGAATATCCTTTCAGAGATTAACTGTGCCTTATTTTCTGGAACACAGACTCATAGTAAATGAGCAAGTCTTCACCACCCACCCTGACTGTCCTTTTTGTGTATTCACACATACCACCCACAAGAGGCAGCATGTGTCCTTTAAGGGCTCTTAATCTTTGCAAAAGGCCAGCATCTTCTTTGGTTTCAGAGGCCCTCCAACAAATCACTCCATCCAGCATCCAGGGAGGTTAACAGAATGGCTGCATTGCCCAACTCCATGGATACCACTCTCACCTTAGTCTTAAAAAATGGCATCTCATGCAGTAGTTGATAATGCTAATGACTGTTATATGCTGAATTGTGTCCCCTCAAATGCATATTTTGACATTCTAAGCCCTGCTACCTCAGAATGAGACTGCATTTGGAAACAGAACCTAAAATGAGGCTGGTATGGTGAGCCCTAATCCAATCTGATTGGGGTCTTTATAAGAAGAAATTTGGGAACACAAAGAGACATCAATGATGTGTGATCACAGAGAAAACAGCTTTTGAAAGCAAAGCAAGAAATTGGCCATCTTGGGGGGCCTGGGTGACTCAGTGGGTTAAAGACTCTGCCTTCAGCTCAGGTCATGATCTCAGGGTCCTGGAATTGAGCCCTGCATCAAGCTTTCTGCTCAGTGGTGAGCCTGCTTCTTCCTCTCTCCCTCTCTGCCTGCCTCTCTGCCTGCTTGTGATCTCTGTCAACTAAATAAACAAAATCTTGGAAAAAAGAAAGAAAGAAAGTGGCCATCTGCTGATCAAGGAAAGAAGCCTCAGAAGAAACCAAATCCACCAACACCTTGATCTAGGACTTCTAGCCTCCAAAACTGTGAAAATTCCTGTTGCTTAAGCTGCCTTGTCTGTAGCAAACACAGTCCCCATCAAAAAATCAGGCTGCAGTGACTGTGGAGGTAGGAGAGAATGAGAAGAGAAAATTGTTTCATTGGGAGATGCTATGGTGGCTTGGATTTCCTGAGATGAGACTTCACCTTGCTTCCCCATGGGGAACTGGATCTTTGATGCAATGGCCGTGCCTAGATGTCTTGGAGAATGGACACACAGTGTGTGGCCTTGAGGAAGCTATCCAGGACCCCTTGTGAAGACCCTGAGTTCTTCCGAGTGACTTCAGTATGAACCTCTGGATAAGAAGTAAGCAGAAGTCCTCCACGGCATCTCCAGATAACAGTTGCAAGGTAGTGGTCAGTAGAGACCAGAGACCAGATCTCTGCCTCATTTTCCTGGGACAATAAGTGTACAGAATGAATGCAGTATTCAAAAGAGGATTGGAGGGAACTTCATTAATGAGTGTGATGGTCATCCTGGTAATGAAGATGGTAAAAACTCAGAAATATATAATTTAAGAAGAAAGAAATAGAACATTTCTAGCATCTGTAATGTTATAGAATAAACTAATATCCATTATATCTAAATAGGCAGAATAGCTATGAAGTCACAGTCTTAGAATCAGGGGCATTTTTATCTTGATTTCTGTGGCATCCCTAGTACTAGCACAGCACATGGCACCACTTGTGTGCTCAGTATTGGTTGAATGAAAAGAGGCACTATGCATGTGTTATTTACTTTATTGCAGAGCTGCAGAAAGACTTTGAGCAGTAAAAGCGACCTGGCCAAGGTTACTTAGTGACCATTTGTCTTTGGGAGACACAAGGTGTCCTAGTCAGTTTGGGCTTTTAAAACAAAATATCTTAAAATCAACACCTAAAATAGAATTTATTTCTCACAGTTCTAGAAGTCAGAAATCCAAGATCAACATATCAGTGATTCAGTTCCTGGTGAAGTCCTTCTTGGATTATAGAGAGCTTCTTGTGTCTTCATGTGGAAGAAAGTGAGAACTCTAGACTCTTCTTATTTTTATAAGAACACTAATCCCATTTTGGGGCCTCCACTTCATGATCTCATCTAAATCTAATTACCTTTCAAAGGCCTCAGTTCTAAACACCATCACTACATTGAGTTACGCACGGTTTCAAGATTTGAATTAGGGTAAGGGGCACATACACATTCCATCTACCATACAAGGAAAGAATGAAAACAGCTACTTACATTCCAGTGCTCTTCTCAAAACCTATGTAGGTATTTAACATTCTTTCTCCAGAAGCATCTGGTTCAGGATTCTGCCTGGGCCATGCCAATGGATGGGCAGAATGATCTAGTATGACAAATCCTCTTTCCCTCTGTCCCCTTGTGAAAGGAATTTGCCATCCTCTGTGATCATCAAGCTGGCAACATCAGTCTGGGATGTTCGTTAATGACACTGACCTCAATCTGTCATGTTGCAAGGAACCCTTCACAGCAGCTAAGATTTGCTGCCATATAGGGCTTTATTGTACATGGAATTCTCCAATAAGCTGGTTAAAAATATTTTTGAAGCCTTAATGTGTACTTTTCAGACATCTGATAAGAAGCAAAATGAATGGACACATGCTGAGTGTAGAACGCAGGAATCCTGCTGAATTAGAAGATGCTCTCACTTGAATCATGGCACATTTCTCATGGTTGACAGAGCAAAGGTCTGGAATGATAATACCCTCATTTAAACCTTTCCTTGATTCTTTTTTTTTTTTCTTTTTAAGAGTAAACAGTTTATTGCAACTAAGAAGGCAACAACAAGAACAATAAAAAATGAAAACAACAACGACAAAAAACTTCACCCATTTCTTCCATTCCCAGCTCCCTACCTCTGGCAACCACTAATCTGTTGCCAGAGGTAGGGAGTTGGGAATGGAAGTTGGGAATGTCTGTGTTTGGTTTGTTTGTTGTTGTTGTTGTTGTGGGGTTTTTTTGTTTTGTTTTGTTTTTGTTTGTGTGTGTGTTGAGGAGTCCACATATTAGAGAGATTATATATATAGTATCTGCCCTTCTCTGTCTGCCTGAGTTCACTTAGTATAATGCCCTGAAGGTCCATTCACGTTGTCACAAATGGCAAGATTTCACTCTTTTCTGTGAATGAAAAATATTCCTCTGTGTGCGTGTATGTGTGTGTGTGTGTCTATATATATCACAGTTTCTTTATTCGTTCATCCATAGACAGACACCTTGGCTATTTTGAATAATGCTGCAGTGAGCATGAGGTACATGTGTCTTTTTGAGTAAGTGTTTCTTCTTTAGATAAACACCCCAGAAGTAGAATCGATGAATTATATGATAGTTCCATTTTTAGCTTTTTGAGGAACCTCAATCCTATTTTCCCGTAGTGGCTGAACCTACTTATATTCCCACCAACAGTATACAAGGGGTCTTTTTTTTCCACATCCTTGCTATCATTTGTTATTTCCCGTCTTTTTGATACTGGCCATTTTAACAGGTGTGAGGTGGTATCTCATCATGGTTTTTTGATTTGCATTTCCTGATGACGAGTGATGTTGAGCACCTTTTCATGTATCCAGTGGCCATCTGTGTGTCTTCTTTGGAAAAATATTCAGATCTTTTGCCTATTTTGTAATAAGATTATTCATTTTTTGGTATTAAGTTGTATGAGCTCTTTATATATCTTGAATATAAACCCTTTATCAGAAATACAATTTGCCAATATTTTGTCCTAATTAGGAGGTTGCTTTTTCATTTTTTGTTAATCATTTCCTTTGCTGTGTGGAAGTTTTTAGTACAATGTAGTCTCACTTATTTATTTTTGTTTTTGCTGCTTTAGCTTTTGGTGTCACATTAAAAAAATCCTTGCCAAGATCTATGCCAAGGAGTTTACCACCTATGTTTTCTACTAGAAGTTTCATGGGGGATTTCAGGTCTTACAAGTCTTCAATCCATTTTGAGTTAATTTTTGTGGATGGCATTAGATAGTGGTTGAGTCGCATTCTTTTGCATGAAGGCATCTGGTTTTCACAACACCATTTTTGAAGAGATTGTTCTTTACCCAATGTATATTCTTGGCTTTTTTGTTGTAAATTAATCTAAATTAATCTGGGTTTATTTCTGGGCTCTCTATTCTTTTCCATTGATCAGTGTGTTTATTTTCATGCCAATATCATACTATTTCAATTATTATAACTTCATAATATAGTTTGAAATCAGAGTGTGATACCTCCAGCTTTGTTCTTTCTCAAGACTGCTTTGGCTATTCAGGTTTTTTGTGGCTCTGTATAAATTATAGGATTATTTGTTCAATTATTTTTGAAAAATACCATTGGAATTTTGATAGAGATGACATTGAATCTGTAGATTGCTTTGGATAGTGTGGACAATTTAACAATATTTGTTCTTCTAATCCATGAGCTCGGAGTATCTTTCCATTTATTTGTGTCTTCTTTAATTTCTTTCATTAATGTATTATAGTTTTCAATATACAGGTCTTTCACCTCCTTGATCAAATTTATTCCTAGGTATTTTATTATTTTTTATGCGATTGTAAATGGAATTGTTTTCTTCATTTCTTTTTCTGATAGTTCATTGTTAGTCTATAGAAGTACAACAGAGTTTTGTGTATTGATTCTGTATCCTAAACTTTACTAAATTTGTTTACTAATTCTAATAACTATTTGGTGAAGTCTTCAGGGTTTTCTATATATAATACTGTGTTATCTGCAAATAGTCATCATTCTACTTCTTTTCCAATTTGTATGACTTTTATTTCTTTTTCTTGCCTAACTGCTCTGGCTATGACTTCCAATAATATGTTAAATAAAAGTGGTAAGAGTGGGCACCCTTGTCTTATTCCTGATCTTCGAAGAAAGACTTTTACCTTTCCACCATTAAGTGTAATGTTAGTTACACGCTTGTCATATATGGTCTTTATCATGTTGAGATATGTTTCCTCTATACCTACTCTGTTGAGAGCTTTTATGATAAATGGATGTTGAATTTTATTAAATGCTTTTTCTGCATCTATTGAGATCATCATATTATTTTTATCCTTCATTTTGTTAATGTAGCATATCACATTGGCTGATTTGTGGGTGCTAAATCATCTTTACATCCTTGGAATAAATCCCACTTGATCCCTGGTTTGTTTTAATGCAAGTTCGGCACAGGAGGGATAAAGGCATAGGTAAGCAATGGGTCTCCCTAGGATGGATTGACTTCCAACTATGCTTCATGAAGCAGGACCATTTTATTACTTGTATGCCTGACACCAAGCTGAAGGTTCATATATCTAATTCTCCAAAAGACTCTGAAAAAAAGACAGGCATAGTCATCCTGAGTCTCAGAAAATGTCTTTAGCTTTGGAAGAGCAGGATTCACATCAACTCTGTCTGACTCCCATGCTCATATCATTAAAATCACTAATTTCTTATTTCATCTAGCAAATCTTGAGTGCTAACTATGTGCTTTGTATTACTTAAATGCCTTGATTCCTCTAGAGGAAATGGTGGATCCTCCCTGGTCAAAAGCTTTCACACTATTCTTTAGTGTAGCAATCTTTTGGGTGAAATATAGGCCTTGTTCTTATCGGTACTTCACAATCATATGAAGAAAACTAACCTTACAGTTGAGTACAGTTGAGTACAGTACTATGCAAAAAAGGATTGAGTTATCAGACCTGGGTTGCTCAAACCATGCAAACTCTAAGAAAGGCCTCCCTTTAAGACTGGCCCTTGGCCAACTCCTAGGAGATGAGCTCTGAGCTTTTGGAATTCTACTTGATAAGAATGTTCATGTATATTTAGGGGCCTTGAGCCATTTGACCAGATCATGCAAATAAATGTAATTTACAGTGAATGTCTGTTTTTGCTCTAAGGATGTAAAGTCAGAGTAGCTGAGGCCAATCCCATAGAAATAGATGGGTGGAGAAGTGGATGGTTGTTTCAGGGTTGCCCAAGACCACTCTGAGGCTCCTTTACTCACTAGAAGCACTCACAGGACTCAGAAGTTATACTCACTGTTATAATTTATTATAGCTAAAGGACACTGATAAAAATCAGCAAATTATCACGATTCAGAGGGCACCTACATTGGCATATCCATTGCATGAGTGATGAATTCTAGGCTCCACGAGGACAAGTGCCTTTCTTGGCAGTGTTTTAGGGGGCCCAATGTCACCTGAATTCTAAACCAGTAGAGATTCAAAGAGGTTAAACAGTTAAAAAATCTATCACCATCACATGGATAAAGGAAACATTCAGCTGACTCTCTAATAATGCACCCCAAAATTATAAATATACCCACCCAAATTCAGAAAGCATTGGAAAACCAGAGGTTTCTCTCCTTGAAAGTAAATTTTCCATCCCAAGAGTATGGTCTCAGGATTAATTAATTAATTAATTAATTAATAATTTCTTAGGGAGACCAGTGAACTACTTTCCAAGTAGCCAGATTTCAGAGAAGAAAGGTCATCTGCTCTTCCAAACACAACTGTTGGAGTAAGAGGTGAAGTGTGGTCTGGAGTATGCTTCTAGTAAAAGGATGTCCTTTTGCTGGAATCACTGAGCCAGGAGAAAATAAGTTATTTGCATGTTGCAAGAAGTCAGTAATGCTCTCAGGACTAGAATTCCCAGTGGTCACAGAGCCCAGGATGCATCCCCAGACATCACGGCAAACACAGTGCTTTTTATTGTTGATTTACAACTCTCAAGGTCTCAATGGTGTAAGGTACTGCAAATATTTAAAATGCAAAAAGCCTTAAGTAACCTTATTTGAACTTAATTAACATCACCTATTTAAGAAAAACAATTCTCCTCCCTTTAGACCCAGCACTGTTTCCCAAAGCCTGTCCCTGATACTTGAGATAAGCACAAACCTTTGTGCACAAATTGCTTCACATCATATCAAAATTCGGCCAGTTGTTCAGACCTGGATAATGTATCCACTTCTTAGGACTATTTCTTCTCTCCCTTCTTTTATGGACTAATAAGATGGTTCTGAAACACAGGGCTTCTGTGTCTCACTTTCATTCCTCCATTTGTTCATGTAATGAACATTTGTTAAGCATGAGCTATGTCTTAGATGCTGCTCTCTTTTCCAGGGAAATGACAACAAACTAAGTCTTTGCCTCAAAGGGCTGACTCCCAGTTTTAGGAAGTGGAGCAAGTTCATAAACAGAGCAAACAGATATTGCAAGACCAATGACAGGAGTGTGTGTGGGATAAACTATGGCACAGACGTGGGAGTGGTCCATCTCCAGGTCAATCCCCTCTTACGTGACCTGCACAAACACTCCTTTTCTGCCTTCCCATCACCTCCTCTTCCTCGCTCTGGCCTTTGCTTGCCCCTTTTTGCTCCATTCCCCAACTATTCCCAACAACCACTTGTGATTTAGCGATGGTCCGTAGTACCTAGATCCCTCACCAACAATATTCTGGATCAGATGCTCCAATGACCACTGGCCTGGTGCTCAATCTATCCCAAATTCTAGTGCCATTCAGATTTGTACTATAGCATCTTTTGCTGCGAGGCTCTTGCTGACAGAGCCCAAATTGTACCTCCAGAGACCTAGAGCCTGTGGGGTACTTTCTATGGCAAGCCTGTGCCCTAGAATTGCTTATCCATACTGAAACACAATCCACTCTCCTCCTGGTTACGAGGCAAGATTTAAAGCCTTAATGGTGTCTCATTGATTTCTTTAGGTCTGCTCAGAGCTGGTGCTTGGCTGTTGCATATTTTAATTGTTACCGTTTTGTTCTTGCATCCCGAGGTGATTTTACCAGGAGGAACACATGCTTAAAGAAGCTGAATTAAATGCAGGCAAATCTCATTAATTCAGACTCCACTAATTCAGGCCAGACTAAAATATAACTCTGTGTTATCTAGAAGTAAAAAAGATTTGCTAAATAAATTAACAGAGGAAATAAGACTGCAGGGGAGAAGGTTCACCTGTTTAAAAGGCAGTGTTCCCAAACACCTTCAAGGCATTCTAGAATGGTCATCAACATATAAATAATTTCCTTTGTGTTTGTTTATTGAAGGTAGAGACTGGTTCTTCAAAGAATAACCTCTTATTTGGTGAACTTTTTCTTTAATTTGTTAATCTGTAAACTTAAGACTTACATGTTTTTCTAAAAAATTCACCAAATCCACCCCCTACATAAGGCTAAGTATATTACAGACATATTGTACCTACACATAAACATATGGGTGCATGCATTAAAAATACAATGAAAGCATCTTAAAATGAAATAGCATATTTATGGTTGGTAGGATTAAAGGTGATTTTTATGTTCAACTTCATATTTATAAGTATTTTGTGTAACGAACTCTTTTTGTCATCAACATAAAAAATATAAATAAACATTTTCTAATATTTAACAGATCTTTCCCCTAAGTTGTTTATATGGAATAGAATTGAATCATATCCAGAATTTTTGAATAAAAAGTCATGGAGAGTGAGAAGCTGGCTTACGTGAAGGCTTATCTTCATGTCACCCTTGTTAGAGGTGACTTGGTCCTGAAATCAGTTTAGAATATGAAGTAAGCCTGATGTAGGAAATGTGTTAGGGTTCAAAGCCAATGGCCAAGAAAGAATTCTTGAGATGTTTTTGGTACAAAAAGATGGTGTTACGAAAACATGGGGACAAGACCCATGGGCAGAAAGAGCTGCACTGGGGTTCATGAGGTCTGGCCCATTATATACTTTCAATTTGGGAGGTGGTTAGGGATCTTGTAAGTCTTTAAGGAATTTTGGAAGAGAGGTTTCCAGGACCTTGAGGAGCCTAGCTATTGTTGGGAAAATGTCATTTATTGCTGTCTAATAAAACCTTAGCCAGGAGACCCTTCAGATGTGTATCAGTGGGTCATAGGGTTGGGGGATGATTGCCAACATGGATCTTTGGGGGAGTGGATAGAGATAAAGGAAGTTTCCAAAGGAATTATTGTATGTTAAAGTAGATTTACAGGATCCTGGGGTTTGGGCTGACATTACCTTTTGCCCTTAGCAAAGTAGTAACATTGAGGCAGATGAGTTCCTCAAGAAATGTCATTCTGCCTATTTCAAGGACCTGTCAATGGGTTGTCAAGTAGTATGGAGATATAATTTTTCCTTTGCCTTTTCCAAATCACAAGAGTGCTTCTTATTCTTTATCAAAAATCATTATTGAAAGAAAAAAAGAAAGAAAGAAAGAAAGAGAGAGAGAGAAAGAAAGAGAAAGAAAGAAAGAAAGAAAGAAAGAAATCATCTATAACTCTGTGGATGGGATTGTGGTAGGTGAGGAAGGTATGTTGGTGCTGCCTTTGTGTGTATTCTCTAGGAGCTCATAGGTGTCAGGGTCAAACAGAATCAGTTCACAAACAGCACAGTAGACTACATGACTATTCAATGTCATACAAACCATAAGCTAACTACTGTCAGTAGCATTCCACCAACAGCTACCAGTGACCAGTATAGTTACTGCAAGTACATTGAGCATCTCATTTGGGCCAGATAATCTTCCATGCATTTTCCAGGCAGAATTTACTTTTTTTTGCTACAAATAATCACAGATGGATGTTCAGGGATATAAAAAATTTCCCGGGTTCCCCCAGCAGATACTTGATAGAGGTCACGTTCAAACCCAGCTAGACAATGCAAAGCCCCCAATACATATTTTTAGGCTCAGAGAAAGTGCATTGTACAGAAAGAGACATTGAATTAGTGGTTAGACATTCTGATTTTTGAGCCTGGCTGCTGCTACTAATTAAATGGATGACCTTGAGCTTTGTGCTTAACCTCTGTAAACCTCAGTCTTCTGTAAAATGATCAACATATACAGCTGAGGAGAATAAATGAGAAAAAGTGTTTTATAATACCTCAGAACCTTTTCTTTTTATTAATATAATTTCTAATTAATAGCAACTTCCTCTCATGATCCTCCCTGCTCTAAGCCAGAAGTGTAGATGGTGCAGGTGAACTTGTATTTAATAGGAGGCTTCAGCAGCCCTTTCAGGAAGTAAAGGCAGCATCTTAAACAAGTCGTCCTACCTGAGTCCAGGCCCCAGTAAAGCAGGTGGTAGTCATTTTTTTCTCTTGCTCCTGCCCTAACTTTCTAAAGCCAAAATCTGAGCTTGGATATTTTAATATTGATGGAATATTGCCTTGATGAACAAATATTTAGGAAGGCTGTTATGATCCCAAAATTTGAGTGTCATAACAAAAACACAATTCTATTTATCTCTCATATGATTCTCCAATGTGAATGGGATGGTTCTTCCTGGAGGCTCCCCGCTAGGTAGTAACTTGAAAATTTGGACTTGTTTCTTCCTGTGATGCATCTATCCTAAAGATATGGCCTTTGGGGGTCTCTGTGGAAGAAGAAAGGTTAGATCTGACTGAAGGTTTTAGGAGCCAGTCCTGGCTATGCTGTGTATTCCTTTAGCCCATCTTACTATTGCCCAGAATGAGTCACATGGTTTCAATCTACTGGAAGTCTTATTATATGCCCAGGGAGAGGAAATGGAGTCTGAGAATATTGTTGCTTTTTGTTTGTTTGTTTGTTTCCTTTTTTTTTTTTTTTGAGTTGTAAGGATTCTTTTTTTTTTTAATTTCTTTTTAGCATAACAGAATTCATTGTTTTTCACCACACCCAGTGCTCCATGCAATACATACCCTCCTTAATACCCAACACCTGACTTCTTTTCCAGAAACAGAGCTGAAATAGAGCCTCTGTGCATCAGTATGCCTAAAGTTTGTTTTTACTGCATGGAAATATTAGAATTGTTAGTCCATGCACCCACGGGAAACAACTTTATCAACTAGAGTACCGAGTTTATGTGCAGCTTCTTTGCCTTTTGTCTTACAGACCCCATTACCTTCAACATTACTTAGTTGTTCATTTCCCTCCCCACCACTACCTACACTGAGGCTGCTTCACATATTTGTAATAGTCAGATCCTCCTGTCATGGTATACATTCCCTGAGATCCCTGGGATCTCCTGACCTCCTTAACGATTTTTTAAAATATAGGTCTATAACAGTTTGCTCTTCATTCTGCAAAGATCCATAAGTATGACTAATGCATAATGTCATGTATCCAACATTACAATATAATACAGAATAGGCTCACCTTTCTTTTATTTTATTTTAAGATTTTTATTCATTTATTTGACAGAGAAAGAGATCACAAGTAGGCAGAGAGGCAGGCAGAGATAGAGAGGGAATCAGGTTCCCTGCTGAGCAGAGAGCCTGATGCAGGGCTCGATCCCAGAACCCTGGGATCATGACCTGAGCCGAAGGCAGAGGCTTTAACCCACTGAGCCACCCAGGCGCCCCTAGACTCACCTTTCTAAAAATCCTCTGTGCTTTACCTATTCAATCCTCCCTCCTTCATTCTCCCCCTAGAAACCACTAATATTTTGTTAACTTTCTAGTTTTGCCTTTTCTAGAATGGCATATAATTGAAATCATACAGTATACAGCCTTTTGAGACTGGATTTTTCATTCAGCATTATGTGTTTAAGGATAATCTATGTCTTTGATGGGTTAACAGCTTATTTCTTAAAAAAAAAATAAAAAACTCATTCTAGTAAAATAGACTATGTTCTATTCATTTCAGGTATATAATACAGTGATTCAACAATTCTGTATATTACTCAGTGCTTCATATTAAATGTACCCTTAATCTCCCTCACCTATTTCACCCATCCTCCCACCCACCTCTCCACATAGCTCACTTCTTTTAAATACTCTGTTTTATTGATATACCACAATTGTTAATGCATTCACCTGTTGATTTGTTGCATTTGCCTACTGAAGGATGTCTGGAATGTTTCTGGTGATTATAATACAGCTGCTATAAACATTTACATGCAGATTTTATATGGACACATGATTTCAAACCAGTTGGGAAAAAACCTAGGTGCACAAACATTTCAATCACATGGTAAGACTGTATTTGGTTTGTCAGAAACCATCAAGCTGCCTTCTTTTTTTTTTTTTTTTTTTTAAAGATTTTATTTATTTACTTGAGAGAGAGTGAGAGAGAGCATGAACGAGGAGAAGGTCAGAGAGAGAAGCAGACTCCCCATGGAGCTGGGAGCCCGATGTGGGATTCGATCCCGGGACTCTAGGATCATGACCTGAGCCAAAGGCAGTCGTCCAACCAACTGAGCCACCTAGGCGTCCCTCAAGCTGCCTTCTAAAGTGACCTTGACCATTGTTATTCTTAGCAGCAACAAAAGAGAGTTCCAGCTGCTGCATATTCTTACCAGCATTTGGTATTACCAGCTTTTTGTAGCAGCTATTCTGAAAGGTATGGAGCAGTTAGGAATGTTTTCATAGCTTCAACTACTCTGGCGTCACAATGAGAATAGCTAGCGGTGGTTCAGCAGATACTCAAGGGACACACATTATTTGCTCTAGAGAAGGGTGTTGTGGGTAGCTGGTAAGATGATGATATAAGGGAAGAGATGATTTTCCCCAGGATGACTGAATGAGCAATTACACAGAGTTAGGTCATAGAAAATCTTCATGCAACAGAAGTCTGGAACATCAGCTGGTTGAAAACTCCTCCCTGACTCCATTCTTAAAGCACTGCAACCATGCCTTTTGCAGTGGTCTTGTCCGAATTCACCTCCTGTATACCTCTCTGAATCATTGGTTTGTTGTTGGATCATCTTTGATCTTTCACAAGGTACAATTAGCTGCATAAAGATAAACAGATCTAAGTCATCATCTAGAAAACCATAATCATATAGGGATTCCAGGGAAACACTAGAGACTTATTCTTGCAAGAACAGAGATATTGATCACTAAGAAGAGAAATGACCCCAAGAAAGAGTTATAACAAATAATTAGAAAGAATAAGCACATAATCCCAATTTCATTATAGAAATCAAATCATCATGAGAAGTAAAAAAAAAAAAAAAAAGGAGAGAGAGAGAGAGAGAGAAAGAGAGAGTTAAGCTTCATGGAACACCAAAGTACCAAAGTGTTATGGAGACAGGTTTAGAAAAATAATATAAAATAACATGAAAAAGAATAAAGACCAAAAATGATCAGAAAGAAAAATGTAGCTACATATCCTAGAAGAGAGCAGACATATGGATGATTAATGTTCCTGAAAAAGAGAACAAATTAGACCAAAAAACACACCAATATTCTTATAATGTGACAGAAAAGACTGAATTAAAGAAACACCTACATGTACAAAGCGAAAGGGCACAACTCATCTTGGGAAAGTTGATTAACAAACAAACAAAGCCAGATGAGCAAAATAATATCAAACATGAGAGAGAGCCATGTTGGTTGTTAATTTTCAAAGATAAAGAATGACTCCTGAAGGCACTTGAATACACACAGGATCCCCTACAGAGATGGGGATGAGGAACACAATGGCTTCTTTCTGTTTAGGCAACATTCAGTGCTAGCAGACAGTGAAGCAATGTGTACAAGTAATGTCTACTCTGGTCCAAGGCAAGGGAAGTGTGACCCAAGAATTTTATACCATGCCAAATTGGTGTTCAAGCATAAATGTACCCGAAAGCCATTTTTATACATGGTAGAATTCAAGGTAAATGTCACCCATGAGCCTTTCTTGAAAAAAGACATGGTCATAAAATCCAGTCAACCAAGAAATGAAGCAAAATAAAATGCATAGAAAAGAGGAACTATGGAAGCAAGCAAAGTTCTTATGCACTAACTTTATTTTAATGTAGAACTAAGTTTAAAGAATTGTGAGAATTTTGGTTGCGGTGCAAAATGTAACTGCTATAAACCATGAAATTACGTACGAAAATGAAACTAACAAAAACTGAAGTAGAAACACACGAGGTGCAAAGAAGTGTGTGTCTGTGTGTGCATACGTGTGAGCTAATTTTTCTTATTTTTTGCCATGGTGGGTGGCTTCTAAAAATATTACTTATACTTGTTAAATTGAGAAAAACATATTTAAGCATATTATTACTGACTATAAATGCTACCAAATAGGGTGTTTTTAAAAGAAATTTTCATAGGATCTTCCAAATTCTCAGCAGAAATGAGAAATACAAAATGAATCAAAGAAGCACACATCCAAAAGCAAAACACAGAAAATCTAATGGAAACAAAAGTAAGAAATTAACAAAATAAAATAATAGACCTGAGACAAAACCCACACATATTATTTAATTACAATGGGATAAACCCACAAATTATTCAAAAAGACCATCATATTGGGGCACCTGGGTGGCTCCGTGGGTTAAAGCCTCTGCCTTCAGTTCAGGTTATGATCCCAGATTCCTGGGATCGAGCCCTATAATGTGCTCTCTGCTTGGCAGGGAGCCTGCTTCCCCTCCTCTCTCCCCACCTGCCTCTCTGCCTACTTATGATCTCTGTCTGATAATAAATAAATAAAATCTTAAAAAAAAAAAAAAGACCAGCATATAGACTCACAAAAACAATGTGAGTTGGAAGTAGTTAGAACAAGTACCTTTGAAAGATTCCGGTGTCAAATAAAGACCTACCATTCAAGCAAGAACATACTGGGGAATAGTTGTGAGCATAAAATAAAATTAAAACCAGGGGGAGAAAGAACTAAAGGCAAAAAAGGGGGATTTTCTAATGACATAACGATGGAGATCTGGAAATCATTGCTTTTTATGTTAATGCTAATTTTTATTATGTTACTGTTATGTTATATGACATAATTTTATTATGGTATTATTATGTTATTATATTAATTTTTATTATATTACTATGTTAATGCTTTTTATGCTAACACCATAGTACCGATATAAAGAAAAAATGTGGAAAATATCAAAATTACATAAAACAACATTGGTCAGGCTTCTTCACTGAACTCTCAGCTTCAGAAAGACACTTCAAGTAGAAGAAGAAAAGAGATGAGATAAATGCATAACCAGCGAGGCAGATATTATTAATTCTATATAAGAGCACAGCAAACACCCATTCTTTACAAGTGCCCATTGGACATTGCATATCTCAGTCTTATATTTGATCGCTATTAAAATGTCAATAATTGATCAAAGGTAGAAAAATCATTATATCATTAAAGACCTAGAGAAATGACTTCAATTATTAAAAGAAAGATAATCTGTTAGTAAAATTCAGCAACACTCATAATTATATTATGTTAATGTAAATTTAATATAAGAAAATCTGTTATGAAAGTAATAATGAAGATTAATTGCCTAAAAATAAACTTAACAAGATGTGTACAAGGCCTCTATGAAAAAACAAAACTGTAAAACTTTACTCATAACCATAACAGAATATAGTAAAAAAAAAGACACCTCTTCTTCTTTTTTTTTTTTAAAGATTTTATTTCTTTTAGGGAAAGAGTTTTGGGGGAGGAGCAGAGAGGGAAAACCTTCCTGCTGAGCCTGAAGCCTGACCTGGAGCTCAGTCTTACCACCAAGGAGATCATGACCTGAGCTGAAACCAAGAGTCCAGCGCTTCACCGACTGAGCCACCCAGGTGCCCCTAGACATCCCTTATTCTTATATAAGAAGGTTTAAATGACTTAAAAAGATCATGTTTTCTGATCACAATAAAATCATAAGGGGTTTGTAAGGACAGGGACAAAATAAAAATCCTCACAATCCCACCCCCTTCTTTGAATGATCCCCAGAACAAAGAGAAAAGCATAGCTAAAAGTGCTGGATATATGGCAAATAGCAATAATGAAAGTATATAGGTAGGGGTCTGCGTTATAAAGTTATAATTACACTCAAGGAACAATTAATAGCTCTATACACATTACCATATTTAAAAAACATGAAGATAAATGAATTACTTATTCAGCTAAAATGTTAGAAAATGAAAAATAAAAGGATGGCAAAAGGTGGGACTTAATAAGTAAAAATCAAAATTAGTGATTTTGAAAACAGGAACACAGTAGAATTAATAAATAAAAATGAAAGATGGTTGTTTGGGGAAAAAAATTAGACCATCCATTAACTATCTACATCTAAAAACAGTGTATGTGTGTTTGTGTATGTTGAGCAAACAGGGGAGTGGCTGGAAAAAGACACTACTGATTCCCAAACCAAGTAATTAGGACAAAATAGAGAAATGCAGACATAGTACAGCTCTGAATATTGACTTAAAAACACTAAATTCTTAGCAAATACAGCCCACCTTCACATGAGATAACACATTAACCCATTATAACCCAGTAGATTTTTTTGCCAGCTAGGAAGGAAAGAACTATTCAAGATTAAGTACGAATCAATATTATTCAATATTTTACTAGTTCAAGAGCAAAAGTCTCAGCATGTGATTATCTCAATAATCACTGAATCAGAAAAATGACAAAATTTTCTATACCAAATATTTTGGTGCTTAATAAAACATGAAAGAGATGGATACTTCCTTAACCCTATGTCAAACAAAACGTTGATATTTTGAAATAATAGAACTTTTTCCATTATGATAAAGAATAAGGAAGGAACATATCATGTTGACTATTATTTAAAATTGTTCTGGAAGTATTAGCCATTGCTTTTAGAGAAGAAAATGAGATACATAAAAAAGGAAATATAGAAAATTATTATCAACACATAAAATGACTATATATCATTAAAAATTTAGAGAAATGATTTAAATTATTAGAAGTTAAGATGGTTAGAATTGTAAATAAAATTTCAATGACTTATATATTATATTAGCATAAATTTAATATAAGAGCATATCTCATTTATAAAAGTAATAAAGATTAATTTCTCAGACATAAATTTAAGATATGTACAAGGCATATATATAAAAAACCCACAAAACTGTGAAACTTCACTGATAACCATAAAAGAAGACCATAGTAAATAAAAAGACCTACTTTATTCTTGTATAAGAAGGTGTAAATGGTTTAAAAAATCAATTATATTAATCTAAATATTGATGGTAACCACAACATATATATTAATATAATATTTCACCTTAGAACTTGAAAATAACTAAAAAAAAAAAAACCTCAAAAATCCATCTGGAAAATAAGCATGAGGAAATTGTGAGACCTGTTGTGGACTGCAAGAGAACAGGAGAGGGGACTAGCACCATCAGATATTAAAATGCATTTCAAGGATATAGTAGTAAAAACTATGTTCTACTGTAGCAGAAAAAGACTAACATATTAATGGAACATAATACAAATTCTCCAAATAGGCCCAAATATATATTGAACAAGAGGATTATTATAGAGTTTCAAAAGTGAGGGAAAGATGGTTTACTGAATGGATTTTTTTGGACAATAAGCTAGTCATTTGGAGTGAGCAGCACAGTGAAAGCCAAATCCCCATGTCATTTCCCACACCAGAATAAATTCTAGAGGGAACACAGATGTTAAGGTGACGTTAGAAACCTTGAACATAAAAAGAAAAATACCATTAAAAAAAGTTTTGAGTTGGGAAGGTCTTAACATATTTTACTTAAAACCACAAACTGCCAAAACATAGACTATTATTTTTCAAAGATTTTATTTTTAAGTCATCTCTATGGCCAATATGGGGCTCAAACTTGCAACCTGGAGATGGAGATTCCCGTGCTCTACTAGTGAGCCAGCCAGTCACCCCTAGACTATTAGCTATAAATACACAAATACTCTGTGTAACATTTAGAATCATAGTGCAAATAAAAACGTAGGACATGAGAATTTGATATGCAACATAGGAAAAATAGCTCATTCCCTTAATATTTAAGAACTGTTACCAGTCAGTAAAACAAAACAAAACAAAAAAACTGTTGTCCAATGTAAGAAGGCATAAAAAAAGCAGTTCAGAGGAAGTTTCACTCATGCACAGACACACACAAATAGCCAGTGAACATGTATAGAAGACTGTCAAAATTTCTCATTATTAAAGGAAAGCAAATTCACATAATAAGTAGACACCACTCTTATTTATCATTTTGGCAAAGATCAAAAAATGCTAGCAAGTATAAAAGGGAAACAGGCATACTCGTGTACTGCTGATGGAAATGTTTATGTATACCATCATTGTCCACCTCCATTAAAATGAAATATGCACAGATTCTTTTATCTAGCAACTAAATCTCTACACTGTTGGACACACACATGTAAGAATTTTTCTGAATGTCCATAAAAGACCAATCACATTAAGGTACACTCATGCAATTCTTGATACCATTCAAAAGACTGAGATTTTCTTTTTTTTATTGAAGTATAGTTGATGCACAATGATACATTAGTATCAGATCTCTAGCATAGTGACTGGACAAATCTATAGGTTATGCTCTGCTCTCCATGAGTGTAACTGCTATCTGTCACCACATAATGTTCCCTATGGTATCCCGTGACTTACTCATTCCATAACTGGAAACCTGTGTCTCCTACTCCCTTTTACCCATTTTATCCATTCCCTCACTCCCCAATGCCCTGGCAACCATCAGTTTGTTCTCTGTATTTATGGGTCTGTTTCTGTTTTTTGTTTTGTATTTTTTATAGTTTACAAAAAAATTGAGAATTTTCTTATGTGCAATTCTAAGAAGGATCTTTAATCCACATTTAGAGAAAAACAACAAACATTGTGTAGTGTGACCTCATCTGTTTTTAACAAATTAAATAAAGAATATATACACATGCTTGCTCGTGCTTTCAACATTTCTGGAAAGATTCATACACACATACACACAAAGAGCCCACAGAAGTGTCCTTTGGGGTGTAAATGTGAAACTGCCTTTTCAGGGAGACTATTCTTTACATTATCTTATTATTTAAATGACTTAAATTTGTACCATAAACATGTATTTCTTTTATAGTAAAAGTTTAAAAAGAGACAAGATGGCCATTTTTTTTCTGTGAACAAGTGAGAGCTAGAAAACAATATATTATTTATTACAAATGTTTTACAGCTTATGTGAATCAGTTTTCAAATATGTACAATGCATTTTATAGTTGACTCCTGAACAATGTGGGGGATGGGGCACCAAACCCCACACAACAGAAAATCCACATATAACTTTTGACTCCCTCAAAACTTTACTAATAGGTTACTGTTGACCTGAAGATTTACCGATAACATAGGGAGTCAATTGAGACTCACGTTGTTTGTATTTTATACTGCATTCTTACAATAGAATAAGCTTGAGAAAAGAAAATGTTATTAAAAAAATCACAAGGAAGAAAAAATATTTACAGTACTGTACTGTATTTATTTTTTAAAAATCCACATATAAGTGGACCCATGTGGTTTATGCCCATGTTGTTCAAGCTGTATTTTGACTCAGATAAGCTAAGAGATGAATTATAAAATATTATATAGTGGTTAAAAGATTAACCCATGGAGGCATACAAACATATGAGGTGGGGTCCTCCCCTACCACTAAAATATACATGATCTGTAGTCATCCATTCAACTATGTATTCAGAGCACAGCTGCTCTAGGCGAGTTGCTTGCTCTCCATAAAACGTGATTTCACAGTAAGATGAGGATAATAATAATAATGATAGTAATTGTGATAGTTATATTAATATCCACCTCATGAAACTATTATAATGATTAAATAAGCAAATGGCCATGAAGCTCTTAGCATAGTTCCTGATACAGGAATTACTTAAAATGTATCAGCTATAACCAAAAAGAGCAGGAAAAAAATGCCACACATGCTATGAAGACATTACCGAGACAGACAGACAAACACACACACACACACACACACACAGAGGGAGAGAGACCTGTGTAAAGATACAGACATATCTATTTATCTTCTGAAAACAAAGTGGGATTCATATTGTTTAGCTTTGTTTTTACTCATTGGCAATATATTGCTTTTATATAGATAAGTACACTTCATGCCCATTGCCCTGCCGTTACTCAAGCTACTCTGTTTTCCTGCCTGAATTTTTTGCAACAAACCCCAACCTATCTCCCTGTCTCCATTCTTCCCAAACTCCTTAAGCATTCCACATTGCCACAGGGTCTGACTCCACCATATGGCACTCGAAGTTCGTGGAATCTGATCCTTGTCTGTGTGGATGTCTTCGTCTCCTACCACATTGTTCCATGAACTTCATGCTCTTGTCACACCTTTCTGAGAAAAGCAAAGTACTCTAGCACATGCCTTTTCAGAGGTAGTGTGGTAGGACACGCACGTGGAAAGCACATGAACTTTGAATCCAGACCAACTTAACTTCTTTCTTTCTTTGCTTTTTTTTTTTTTAATCATTTTATTTTTTTATTATTATTATTTTTTTTCATCATGACAAGTTCATTCTCCCTCACCTTCCCTCTGGTAACCATCAGTTTTGTTCTCTCTGTAGTTAAGGGTTTGTTTCTTGGTTTGTCTTTCTCTCTCTTTTCTTTTGCTCATTTGTTTCTTAAATTCCACATAGGAATGAAATCATAAGGTATTTGTCTTTCTCTGACTAATTTATTTCACTCAGCATTATACTCTCTAGCTCTATCCATGTCGTGGCAAATGTCAAGATTTCATTATTTTTTATGGCTGAGTATTATTCCAATATGTGTGTGTGTGTATATATATACATATATATATATACATATATATACACATATATATATACACACACACATATATACATATACAAAATATATATACACATATATATATCCAATATATATACAATATTCCAATATGTATGTGTATATATACATGTACATATATATATACATCTGTATCTTTACATATATATATATTTATGTATATATATATATATATGATGTGGTATTTATATATAAATACCATATCTTCTTTATCTACCCATGTGCCTACCAATGGACACTCGGGCTGCTTCCATAGTTCACTATTGTAAATAATGCTGCAATAAACATCACAGTGCACGTATCACTTTGAATTAGTGTTTTTGTATTTCTTGGGTAAATATTCAGTCGTGTGATTCCTGGATTTCACGGTAGTTCTAGTTTTTGAGCCAATCTACATTTTAATCTTGGTTCCAACATCTACCGTAGGGTGGCCATAGGAAATTCACCTGACCCTATTTGCTAACAAAATTTGTTTTGGATGAGACAAACTTTTCTTGTCTAAACATCAAAATAATTATTGGGTTTACAAGCCAGAGCACAGCAATAATTAACAAAAAGTACAGTGTTCCCCACATAGCAATAATTGACTGAATGTTCACTCCCTAAGAACAGCTGCGGTCTTTTTCACATCTGGACTTTTCTCTTTGTTTCCACTATAAGCACCTCAGTTCCCTCGTTAACTCTTACCTGGATTATTATTACAGCCTCTAACTGATCTCCAAATTTTCCTCTGGCCCCTCCCCTATCCTTTCTTTCACATTCATCCGTCTGAGCACGTCTCTGACCATGTTGCTCTGATGTTCAAAACTCTTCGTTGATCTCCATCACCTCCAGACCAAGTCCCTACTTCCGGCCTGCACTCTTCCAGCCCATTTCCTTACCCTTGCCTGGGCTCCAGTATTCTCCAAGGAATGGAAGTTCCTTTCTTTATGGCATAAGAATCATATGCCAGCTACTGCATCTGGCCTCTTTCATCCATTTCTCCTCATCATTATACTCACTTTAGGACACAGGATTCCAGTAAGTTAAATGGCTATCTCAAGACCATCCTCCCAGTGAATAAACAAAAAAATAAAATAAATAAAACTCACGTATATCTGTCTGGCTTGAGACCTTCCATACCATTTTTTTAGACTCTACAACTACATTGAAATACATGCCCTAAATTGTTTTATTCTGCCAAATGAGATATGATGTGTTCATTAATTTGTTAGGCTGGTTCCTGAGGTTCACATGGGAGCAAGTTTAGAGACAAAGTATATATGAACCAGATGGCCAAGGGCTTGGCATACGTGCGGTACAGTCTGAATTCACTGCTGTAGCATGGGAGAGATTGGCACTAAATAATTACAGGAGGGGGGCAAACACGCTGGAGAGATACCCACTGGGAAGCTGTTTCAGTAGTGCCAACCAGAGGCGGTGGTGGCTAAGGCAGGGAGGATGGAGAGGTGACGGCTGACGGAAGAGATACTTAGAAGGCTGTCTATTTAACAAGTTCAGGAATCACCTCTTGGGCAAACTCCAGGCACCTGTGTGAAGTTCATTACTGCCTCCAATGTAACTGTTAGAACCAAAGTGAAATTTGTGATTACTGTTGCTCATAGGCCTTGAGTTTATTCCGTCACCATTAGTGGGGATAGGAGGCCTTCCAACAAGGAAAATGATCATTTTGCTTCACCGCATTATTATATCAGTTTAACAGGTACCGAGGTACAGCACTCACGTGGGTAAGAGAGACTCGGGCTTCCCATTGTAAAGGGATCGATAGCTGTTCTACCAGCAGTGGCTACAAAGCCCCTTTTAAAACTAATAATTGTGGAAGGGCTGAGTCCTTCATAATAAAATCTTTAAAACCTTTATAAAATTCCTCTGTAAAGCCATTTTCCTGGGGAGACCTATAATTATCGAAAGGCAAGATGAGAGCACTGGCCCATTTCACATAAACATGGATGGTACGAGCCTTAGCCAGGAACGCTGAGAGTAGAGAAATAAAACCCAGATGAGAAAATGAACCAGGGTCAATTTTTCTTCCCCATGTATTTTATTGTATACAAATGATAAAGCATAAACAGCCTCTGATTTCCCACCAGACTCTGATGATTTTTTTTTTTCTTAAAGGACTCTGCCTAACATTGAATCTCAAATCCTATCATTCATTCAAACGTACCTACCACATTCACCCTGGCAAATTCTGCCACAGTTAACCCTATTTTCATGTGACTGCTTCTTATTTTTTTTGAATTTTAAATTCAGGCATTTAGTTAGCATTCAAAATCTTCTTTTTTCTTTGATCTCCTAAAAACCAGAGTGGCGGGGGTAATTATAGCCCTCCAATCTCCCTGCTGGGTATACCAGAGTATACAATGCTGTTCAAAAAAGCAGAAAAAAGAAAGGGAGCTGGTTAGGAGAAAAAGGGAAGAGAAGCTGGTTAAGCTCAAGTTCACCGCAGTATCCTTCTGAGTCTTGCTTTTAGCAACCCTTTTTCAAGACTTCACTTCCACAGGACTTGGGCAAGACTCATTAATTCACACCACAGAGGCAGGAGAAGAAACAAGAGTCCTGAAAGCCAAACTGTTGTGTGGCCTGGGCAATCCATTTCATCACCTGGTTCTCAGTTTCCTTTTCTCTGTAAATGAAGGAGTTGGACCAAAACTTGGAGACCAAATAATTGTAACCTCTCGTTAACAACCCTGTTCAATCAGTAGTGATTTCTTCCTGTGCTCCTAGATCCTGAGGTGGAAAGAGTATCAAGTTGGTTAGTGATGTCTGCCAAGGGAGTAGGATGCGGTAATGACAACATGAGCGCCATTTTTTTTTTTTTTTTACATCTTTGAAATATGATGCTTTTAGTTCTTCTGTGATTCCTATTCCATATTAGACGAGACAGATTGTCTTGTGGGAAGGTGAACTCAATATTCCAGATTAAGATGACTGAGGGCTTAAAAATAGATGATAATCAAAAGGCAAATCATTGAATATGAGACAGGAGAACCAGAGAGATGAGCGTGGAGATAAATACTATGTGCCGGCAAGTGAACGGGCTGAACGTTGAGATGAGATCTTTTGTCGACAGTTGGTTTCTCCCTGCTGTGATGTTTGAGGGACAGCTGTGTATAAAGGATAGGGGTGGAGGGGAATCCTTCTGATGTCATTAAATAAAGAATTCCATAATTCTAGCACCCTAACAAATAGATATTTCATGGCATTCAGAAAATACTCAACAAAATAATATGACATCAAACCAGGGGCAATCTCACTACTGGGTATTTACCCCCAAAATACAGATGTAGTGAAAAGAAGGGCCATCTGTACCTCAATGTTTATAGCAGCAATGGCCATGGTCACCAAACTGTGGTAAGAACCAAAATGCCCTTCAACGGACAAATGGATAAGGAAGATGTGGTCTGTATACACTATGGAGTATTATGCCTCCATCAGAAAAGATGAATACCCAACTTTTGGAGCAACATGGACGGGACTGGAAGAGATGATGCTGAGTGAAATAAGTCAAGCAGAGAGAGTCCATTATCATATGGTTTCAGTTATTTGTGGAGCATAACAAATAACATGGAAGACATGGGGAAATGGAGAGGAGAAGGGAGTTGAGGGAAATTAGAAGGGGAAGTGAACCATGAGAGACTGTGGACTCTGAAAAACAATCTGAGGGTTTTGAAGGTGTGGGGGGTGGTAGGTTGGTGGAACCAGGTGGTGGGTATTAAGGAGGGCGTGTATTGCATGGAGCACTGGGTATGGTGCATAAACAATGAATTTTGTTACACTGAAAAGAAAAAAACAAAACAAAACAGGGTAATCTCCTACCCCTGGACAAATGGAAATGTTTGAAGACCTTTTTTATTGACTTGGGTGGGTGGCAGTAATGCTGGGATGTAAAGAGAGAGTCCAGGATGCTGGGAAACATCCCCCAAGGCACAGAATAACCTTGAATAACAAAGGATTGTCCTGCCCAAGACTGTCAAATTCTGTCTTAAAGGAATAAATGAAAGAACAAATGGTTGAAAGGCCTATCCTACATGTCTCCTATCGTGCTGAGACTCCAGTGTTCACTGACATATTTGATTTCCTCTTCTTTAACCCACATCTAGACTGTGTTTCCTACCCTTTCTTTAAAATCAGGTTTGGCCATATGACTGAGTTTGCTTCAATAGGGTGCGAATGGAAGTTACATATGACGCTTCTGGAACTGGTTTAATCAACCTCGCAATCTCTCATCCCTCTTACACTAGCTGGATAGAGAGTTCTCCTATGACCTAACAAAAGGAGAAGACAGAAAATGAAGGGAGTCTGGGACCTTGAATGACCATGCAGAGCAGAGCAGGCCCTCAACTTCTGACTCTCCACATTAGAAGAATAACTTTAAGCTTTTATTGCATCAAGCCATTAAAAGTTAAAGATTGTACATTATAGGAATTAGCCTATTTTGAGTAATACATCTAAAATTGAATCAGTTGGACTATGTGCTCTTCCCTAGCATGAAGAGCAAATCAGCATTTTTTAACCTCTGTCTCTCTCTGTCTCTGTCTCTCAACTGTCTCATACATGGATACATGTTTCAGGGCCTCTATTCCAAGTCTAGACTTCCCTATTCTTAGGAACTCTTTTGTTTTTCATATTTCCCCCTCTGTTCAGAGCTGTTGACAGTCTACATTAGTAGCTATAATATCACAAAAGGAGAAGCAAAGGGATAAGTGTCTCCCTTTTGTATATCAGAATTTCTGAGATCCATGAAGCATCATGACCCCATAACAGATTATAGGGTTCTTGAATTTTTTTTTTCAGCATAGCAGTATTCCTTGTTTTTGCACCACACCCAGTGCTCCATGCAATACATGCCCTCTCTAATACCCACCCCTGGTTCCACCAACCTACCACCCCCCACACCTTCAAAACCCTCAGATTGTTTTTCAGAGTCCAAAGTCTCTCATGGTTTACCTCCCCTTGTAATTTCCCCCAACTCCCTTCTCCTCTCCATTTCCCTATGTCCTCCATGTTATTTGTTATGCTCCACAAATAACTGAAGCCATATGACAATGGACTCTCTCTGCTTGACTTATTTCACTCAGCATCATCTCTCCTAGTCCCATCCATGTTGCTACAAAAGTTGGTATTCATCGCTTCTGATGGAGGCATAATACTCCATAGTGTATACAGACCACATCTTCCTGAATTATTTTAAATTCAGAAGCAAGAAAACTCATTAAGCACTATGCTAGGATCTATAGGTCATAAAAATGTGTTAAATATGACTGACTTCAAAGAATTTATATTCCGGTAAAATACATGAAAAACTACGTAGAAAGCTATGATAAATACATTTGAGGATAAACACATTCCTCTAGAAGTTTAAGAGGGAATATCACATGTGGTTCAAGGCTTCAGAAAATAATGAGGGCACCTGGATGGTTGAGTCAGTTGAGCATCTGTCTTTGGCTGAGGTCATGATTCTGGGGTCCTGGAATCAAGCCCGGTGTTGGGCTCCCTGCTCTCTCTCCCTCTGAGTCTCCCCTGCTAAGGCTCTGTCTCTCAAATAAAATAAATAAATAAATAAATAAATAAATAAATAAATAAATAAATGAAACCTTCTAAAAGATAATGAATTGAAACAATGCCCTTTCGGGTGGTTTTCAAGAATATGTAGGTTTTGGCAAATGAGCATAGGGTGAGGCATGAGACCAGTGAAAGGGGATGGCAAGAAGTCCAATTGGCCAGAGTCTAGAGCAGCACCATCCCACAAATGAGAGCCAGTTGCATTTTTTTTTCAAGTAGCCACGTTAGAAAAGTAAAAGAGAAAAAGGGTAAATTAAGTTAAACAGTACATTTTAATTCAATATATCCAATACACTATTATTTCAATATACAGTAGAAAAAAATATTAAGAAGATATTTCACATTTTTTTTCATTGACATCTCTGAATTCCGGAGTGTCTCTTACATTTGTAGCACATCTTAAGTTGGATTAGTCACATTTCTAGTGCTCCCTAGCCCCACATGTCTAGTGATTATTGTATGTATGTCTAGTTATATGTTTATATATATATATGTAATATATATATATTAGTTATATATGGTATGTTATATTGTTATATGTATGTATGTCTAATCTCGTGGTTATTGTATTGGGCAATGCAGGACTAGAAACCATGTCAATAAAAGGCCTGGACTTTGTTCTTGAAATCACCCACCTTGCCCAGATACAATCAATTGCACATGGTACTCAATACAGTCTGTTGGGAAGAATTGTTTCAGTAAATGCTTCCATGGAAGACAGAGGTTTATGAAGCTTCAAAGACTGACTTTTCTGCTGTGATATGAAAAAATACAATGTACTGTGGAAGAAAGTCTTAATTGGTTACCCCCCATCACCTTTCCTGAATGCCAGTCTCTGATACTCAACTTTGACATTTTAATGCCTGTTTTTCTGTCTTCTTAGCTACAGGAGATATGCTGCGGGAAAATCACCAACAGTACCCCGAGATAGGAGGTCTTAACCTTCTCAGACTTGTCACCAATGTCACCAACTCTAGGCCCTGAATGATATGTGGGTTTTCTGGAGTAAGTCCAATTGCCTGAAGGGTTGCTTTGGGTAGTTTCAGAACTTTTAGAAATTCTGAATTGATTTTTATTAAAACCAATGTCTGAATTTTTATTTTTATGATTTTCAGTATTGATTTTGCCATAATTTTTTTTTCCTTTTTGAACCCAGTGCTTGTTCAATCACCCTCATGTTCTCAAAGTTTCTGCAACTCCTTGTTCAGGGGTTCACTGCTTGCTTGATTTAAAAAAAAAAAAAAAAAAACCTTCAGAATTGCCCCCTGACTTAAGTTTTGGCTCCTTCCATCCATTCTCCCCAGAGTTGCTTGAGTGATATTTCCAAAAATAAACGGGGGTGTGCTCTTTCTAAAATATCGCTGTTTCTACAGAGGTCTCAAAGTAGATGCCAGAGGGCTGCTTTTGACTCTTAATGAGGTTTTGTTTTATGTAGCCATGAACTGTGTTTAATAGTAATGATAAAAAATAATACTTAACCCTCTGAGGGGCCCTGTTGAGTTCACCTCAAAACCACAGCTCCCCAGAATCTCCTCCCTTATGCAATCAACCCCCTTCATGTGAGTCTGAAACAGAGTCCGGGCTTTTCAGTTCACTACTTGCAGCATATTGATCTCAGATGACTTTTCACAGACTTGTATCACCTCAGATTTCTTTGGTGATAAGCTTCTTATACTTACTATTTCTGAATTGGAAAAAGTAACAGATAAAAAAGTTCAAGTGATTACTGGGTACCAGGTACTGGGCTTTGAATGCAAGGTTTACTTAATCCTTAATACAACCCAGTGGGGAATTAGGGCTGAGATCTCGATCAAAGGGTCATAGAACTAGTACGTATCAGGGTGGGATTCTACAGCTCAGGCTGTTAAGCACTCAACTGATGACCTTCCCAACACCCCAGTCTCCAGGTAGCAATACCTTTCTCTTCCCAGCAGGCCCAGACCAAATGCTCCTGCTTTATCTATGAGGCCTTCTCTGACATGTCCTGATAAATCATGCCTATTCTTTCAAGCCTACAGAGGGATTTAGCAAATACTTCACTAACACTGTCTTTTATATTGGTTGCTGTTTACAAGTATTTCACCTACTGGCTTTTGGTGAATCACTGTTTCCTTGCATCTTGATTTTCTTTCTTTCTTTCTTTCTTTCTTTCTTTCTTTCTTTCTTTCTTTCTTTCTTTTTTTAATGAAGATTCTAATAGAACTTACAGTGTTATGAGAAAGAAATGCTGATGGGATAATGCAGATGGAGTCTTAGAATAGGGCCAGAACATGAGAAATGACCAATACTGGTTAGCAGGTGAGCTATGGCTAACCTCACCATTATTGTCACTGAATATAAAGGAATTCACGTTAGATATTTCTATAACGCTAGTCCCTAGTATCATATCACATCTTTTGCCCAGTAAGGGTTCTAAAGAGTCTGGTGAGCTGAGTCATTGTGAACTGTTACTTTTTCTATTCCTCTTGCACTTTGGCTCTGTAGAGCTTCTTATTGCTATCAGCATTCTATGTCTTTGACCTCACTTGGATCTTTATGTTTAAGAATTCTTTTAGAATATCTCTATATGCTTATTTTGAATATCCTAGTTTCTTTTCTTTCTCTCTTCCTTCTTTCTTTTTCTATGAGGTAAATATCACACATCTTATCACGTTTACCAGTAATTAATTCAGTAAGTAACTGTAACAGACCATGACTATTTCTTCTTTTCCTCCTCTTCCTTCTTCTGTCTCCTCCTTGTTATTTTTGTTACTATGTTACTATTAGCACACATAACAGAATTATGAGGTTCCTAATGTTATCTAACGTCTAATCGGTGTTCAATATGTCCCCAATGCATCAAAAAATGTACTTTACAAGTTTTTTTCCTCTAAATCAGAATCCAAACAAGATTTGTACATTGAATTAGGCTGACATGTCTCTTAAGTCTACTTTACTCTATAATCGTCTTTTGTCTCTCTTAATGTTAATTAATTAAAATGTTTTTGTTGGAGGTATAATTTATACAAATCTGAAGCGTACAGCTCAATAAATTTTGCGTAGCCGTATAAAAACCTCACAGATTATGAACCAGAAAATTTTGAACTGCATGACCACTCTATCTTTTGCAGTACTGATTGGTTTTGACTGCTTTTGAATTACTTATAAAAGGACACTCTTCCATTTCTTATGAAAAAAATTAACATTATCTTTATTTATTTTTTAAAAGATTTTATTTATTTATTTGACAGATGGATTACAAGCAGGCAGAGAGGCAGGCAGAGAGAGGAAGGGAAGCAGGCTCCCTGCTGAGCAGAAAGCCAGATGCAGGGCTTGATCCCAGGACCCTGGGATCACGACCTGAGCTGAAGGCAGAGGCTTAACCCACTGAGCCACCCAGGCGCCCCTTTATTTATTTATTTTTTTAACTAGGATTTTAGTCACATAGGCCTTCCCATCTTCTGTAGCTGTCTGATTGTATATTCATGTTATCATCATATATGTTCCTCTACCCCTGTATTTCCTAAGATCTGAAAGTTCTATGTAGAGAACTGATTACACTCAGGTATATAGCTGGTGACTGGAAATTCCTGTTACATCCAGGGGACACATGGTCTAGTGGTCACTCGTTAGTGATGTTAAGATTGATCAGTGCATTAGGGCACCCTTTTTCTGACTCATTGTCGATGAAGTTCTCGCATTAACTTCTTACCCAAAAGCTTTAACAGCCATAGATGTATGGTGCCTCGATCTGCACTGTTTCATTAGAGTATAGGATATTTTGGGGGGGCAGTTAACTTGATGTTAGATGGCACCAGAGAGGAAAAATAAAGATTCCTAAGCTGAGCCACTAGGTGAATGTAGGCCCCGTTGATTGATTGGAGGTAATAGGGCTTTGAGGAGGGAAAATGTCAAGATTTTGATTTTGGAGGTGTTGCATTTGAAAAATCTCCTGGATATTCAAGTTTTATTTTCTGAGTTTAATAGATGAGTCTCAAACTAGAAGGCATTGTGACTGAGTATCCACATTTGGGCGTCTTCAGTGATCTTTCAAGCCTTGAGATAAAATACAATCCCCAAGGAAAGGACAGAAACAGCGATGAGACCCCAAATGGATACCTGTAGGGAACTGCTCTATCAGTTATGAAAGTTTTTAATATTCAAGGTAAGACATACCTGAAAACACTAGACTAATCCTGGGATCTTATAGCTGGAAACACTGAAGTCTAAGATGGGGAAAAAAAAAAAAAGAAAAAAAGAGAAAGAGAGAGAGAAACATTTGGATTAGGTGGAGGGAGTTTGGAGTTGAGCAATCCAGATTGGCAGGTTAGCGCCTGCAGGACCCTGGGCAGCATGCTGCTGCTCTAGGCTCCAACTTCCTAGTAGAATAACACTGTTTAAACCTAGTAAAATAACAAATGCTCATTCCTTTGGCTAGTTCCCAACTGATTTTAGGATCCAGAAAGTTTTCCTGTCTTGGGGGAAGCTTTCTACTATTTTCTTGAACCTCGTTGCTGCTGAATTGTGCTTCCTTGGCATCTTGGAGCACCCTTCATCGTAACTTTTTATTGTGCATTATTTCTCCTCTAGACTGAAATCATCTTCAGGGCTTGATCAATGCCTAAGATAATCTTGAAAAAACAAGAACCTCGTGTTTCGGCCGGCATGAGGGAGACACTCAGTAAATAATGAAGGAAGGAAGAAAGGAAGGAATGACAAGTGGAGAAAGTATTGGAAAGAAGAAGAATAGAGGAAGAAAAAAGAAGGAAGGAGGGGAAGGAATGAAGGAAGGAGAGAGGGTTGGAGGAGGAAAGGACGTAGGAATATAGCATTTTCGTATTCATGTCTGTATTTCCAGCTCTTACCACAGATAATAATAATGAAAATAACTGTATCACCAAAACACTACAAAGTATCACAGAGCCATTATTATATGTCAGTATTTCCTTTTATTGTACACACTATTTTCAGAAACTTTAAAAAATGGGTACTTTTTCTAAACAAGTTTTTTTTCAGATGAATAACATGAGACCCACAAAGTTGAAGTCACATGCTCCTGGTCATTAATTGAAGGTGCCAGCACTAGAATTTCTTTCCTGGAAAAGTTGGGTCCAAACTGCAAAATGTTTATCCAATGAATGAAAGAAGTTACAACTCACGTGACTGGAACATGGTAACCGCTCCATAAATGTTAGCTAATGTCATTCTTAACTTTCTATTCATTCCCTAGTAAGGGCCACCCATATACCAGTTTATATGAGTCTTGCAGCTGTCTATACTTATGTACTTGTCATACTCACTGAAGAGTTCATACATTTCTCTCTTGCTTTTAGACTCAATGGTAGGCACCTTGTGCACCAGGACAGTACCTAAAAATACGGTTATGTCTGTCAGTGCTTCAACTCTAATGCAAGTAAACAAGAAGTGCTCCCTAAATGTCTCTGAATGGTTGGTTGGGTGGCTGTTAATGGAGAGGCAGCTTTGTGCAGAAAAGAGAACATGAGATTGACTCATGAAGTTCTAGTCCTGGTTCAGTTACCAGCTGTACACTGGAAGGGGGGCTGCTTAAACTCTCCATGCTTTCACTTTCAATCTACAAAACTGGGATGATAGTTTCTGTCCCCATAACTCTCAGAGGTATAGTGAGGTTCAAATGGGATAATGCAAACCATAAATTGCAGCGCAGATAGAAGGTTTTATTATCCCAGTTATATTTTATCCCTTTCTGTCTACTTGCTGTACATTACCACCTTCTCATTTAGGTGAGCACTCAATATTCACCAAATGATTTTCCCTAAATCAATAATATAAACAAAGGAAACAGAATGATCTAGTAAAAGAGGTTCAGGAAATTGACTCTCAGGGTGTGTGTACAGTATTGTCTTGGAAAGATAGGCTGATATAATACGCTACTAACTCTCTAAGTCAGAGAAGAATTTACCAGAAAACCTGCAAGTAAATGCGTTTTCTACAATTCACTCTAGCACAGCAATTCTCGGGAGATAACACCATTAATACTCCATTTCAAATTAAAAAACATATGCTTTTTCCTCTCTTAAAAAAAAAACAAAACAAAAACAAGGGAACATGGCCCATTTTCTTTCCTTTACGAAAACAAAAGCTTTTAAAATGATAAAAATTGCCTCTGCTTGATAAAACAGCCATCTGCATCTGATTTAGTTAAGTGTTATTCTTGTATCTTTTTATATTATTATTATTGCTGGTTGGAGAAAAATGCATAAATACAAAGAGAGGTCTTTGCAAAGGTCACACAATTTCTACTTCAATTATCCTTAAAACTTTGCCTCACCTTCAAGTTGACCCTAAAATTGAATCTTAACCCTTAATGGAAGAATTTGAAGTAAAGCTTAAGGGAGCATTCCTAATTATTTATGTATAATATCTTGTCTTCCCCCTCCCCCACTTTGATGATGTCGGTCGAGAAAAGATATTAAGAAACTTTAGAATGAAGAGTAGCTATTGCATTTGGCATTTATATGACCCTCTAATATTGTAATCATTTTTATTAGTTATTTCTCATGTCGGTTCTGAGCAAAAGATTGGATAAGCTTAGTATTCAGAGTGGGTGAGCTAGCTCCCCATATGCTGTTAACTCCAGTATGACGGTCATAAACACCAAATGGCGTGCCATATGAAACAGACACAGGGCGGGTTTCCCAAATATGCAATTAAGATAACTGTACATGGCATCGTCTACACACATGCTACTGCCATTTCAGAATTAATCTCATGGAGATGGTTCCTTTGAGCTTAGGATAAAGGAAGCAGGAGAGAAGGCTTGTTGATAATGCTCTTAAATGGGCTGTGCTGATATTACCAGCTGAAGTCTGAAGATAATGCAGCTGGGAGAAAGGGGTTGGGTGCAGTTTTGGCTATAGATATTTATGCTTGGATGGAATGGTGAAAAGAGTGAATATTATGACACCAGACCAAGAATTCAATCAGAAGACATGGATTTCGGTCCCTTGCTCTACAGCTTACAAACTTCATGACTTGGGTCTTGTCTTTTACATCTCTGATCCTCTTTTTGGCCACTCAAAAAATGGGTACAATGACTCTGGGCTCTCTGAATAATATAAGAGGAGACAGTAGGATTGCCAAAACAGGGCAAATCGGCCGCAGAGTTAACAGAGAGCATTCTAAGCAGAAGGACTGGGCTGGGCAAAGTCAGTGGGACACAGTCCCAACGTGTAAGATGCAGAGGGTCAGTGTGGTGGAATTTGATAGGCCTGACAGACGGCATTGAGATCTAAGTCGACCAGATCAGGGAAGGAGGGGGGTACTGTGTAAGAGGCTTTGCAACAAAGAGCTGCAAAGCCATGGCTCGATTTCTTTTTATGACCCATCTTTTATTGGTTTGTTTGCTCATTTTTGCTAGCAGAGAAGTGAAATGTTCAGCAGCTTAGGAAAAAAATTAATCCAATTATGAAATATGGATTGGAGGGGGGGTAGAGAAAAAGCAGGGAGACCAGCTGGGAGACTTTTGAAAAATGTGGTTCAAACCAGTGCAATTGGAAAAGAAATGGAAGACAACTGAGAACTATAGGGGATGGGGCAGAATTCTGCATGCAGTTCTTGTCTGCATGACGGATATATACAGGCGGTGTGTGTTATCTGTTATAATTTCCTCTGCTGTGCTGTCCTTTGCAATTTGGAGATGACCCCTCTGATGGTGATTACTGTGTTGTGTGCAGCTGTGGCTGAAGAAAGTGACTTGAGGGAGCAGGATTTATCACATGAGTCAGAAGGCAGCCTTGTGGGCATGAGTCTGTAAGGAAGACCCAGACTTTCATTTAATAACCTCCCTTTCCTTTCAGAGCCCCCTACCCCCCTTTGGCTTCCTGTGTCCAGTATCCCTGTCCCCATGAATGACAGAATCTGAGAAGGTTAGAGCTCCAATGGATGGGCTCCTAAATGGAGAATGACAGGGTTATTGGCAGACGCTGGACTAAAACAAAATGAGTTTATAGTGGCAGAGGACTGGGTTCAAATTGTGTTTCTATGTTATACTCACTGCATGAATACAAGAGTTTCTGACCTTAGGCAAGAACAAAATATCTCTTGGCTTCAGTTTCCTCATTTGTAAAATCGATACACAAATGCATAAATTACATGTGTTATTGTGAATTAAATAAGATAATGCAGATTACGCATTCGGCACAATGCCTGCTCACAGAATGGAAGCCAAGCAAATGGTAACTATTCCAGGACTACGGAGAACTCCGCTTGCTACGACACTTAGCACTTTTTTCCACCCTCTCATTGCTCTGCCCCCTCTCTGTGTCTCTGTCTCTGTCTTTGTCACTGTCTCTCTTGCTTATAGTGACATCAACTACCCTGTTACAGGTTGCCCTCCTCAGAGAGCCCCTTTCCAATTTGAATATTGAAGAGGCGCCGTATTACAGAGTGGCATAGTTAGTCGAGCTAAAATTAGGGAGACAGGTGACATGTACCCACTGTAGAGTCTCCTTTCTCACTTTTAGAAGCAAAAGTCAGAGATCAGTTAGACGGTGCATGGGTATACCATGACAAAGATCATATAAGTGAGCCATCTATTTTATTTTTATTTATTTATTTGACAGACAGAGATCACAAGTAGGCAGAGAGGCAGAGAGAGAGAGGAAAGCAGGCTTCCTGCCAAACAGAGAGCCCGATGCGGGGCTTGATCCCAGGACCCTGAGATCATGACCTGAGCCAAAGACAGAGACTTTAACCCACTGAGCCACCCAGGCACCCTGAACCATCTATTTTAAAATAAAGCAATAAACTTCAAAGGTTTATTCCTCAAAGGAGAAAATCTGTGACTAGAGGGATAGTTAATTATGGTTGACCGTGGGGTGGATTCCCAAATATTCTAGTTGATTGGTCTTAGTCAGTAGCTCTCACCCTGGAAGCAACAGTCTCTCCAAGGGAGAGCTATTTTTGCTTGTCACAACAGGGGAGGGATGCTACTGACATCTAGTGACCCAGGATGCTGCTCTTTCAATATAAAGAGTGTTTTCAGGCCAAGGAATTATCTGGCCTTAAAATGTCCATATTGGCCCCAGCTGAGACACTTCGGTCTTTGCCAGTCGGGAGAACTTTTCTCTTTGTGCCACTGATAGTTTTTGGAATCTAGCCACAAGCCCGAGAGTGTATCACACCCTGTTGGTGCCTATTATTCATCTGGGGGTCAACATAAATCGGCTAAAGTGAGGAACACATTTCAAGGTTGGGAATCTTGCTTCCCCACGAGATGTGAGGAGGGAAGTACGATGCTTCAGCTGCTGCTGCTACGGGCTTGTGAACTTCAGAAGAATGAGTGTGAGGACGCAGGGTATATTCCAAAGACAGCAGAGAAGAGAGATGGAAAAAAGTTCAGGTTCTGGGAGACACCAGATCTGCTTACCTTCAAGTCTACCTCAGTTGTCGAATTTCATGCTGGGAAGTAATGAATACCCTTGTTGCCTTGTTGTATTCGTCGGTTGACATCAGTTTTTCTTTCTTTCTTTCTTTCTTTTTTTCTTTCTTTCTTTCTTTCTTTTTTTTTTTTTTTAACCTGCCAACGTGACTATATAAGCTAAAACTCTGAACAAGTGATCTCACATGTTTCCAGGAGTTTTACCGTCTTTTAGAGATTCTTTTGCTTAGAATTCAATCATTTCCAGGAAATTCATTTCTTCAATTTCATATCCTGGCCTTCCCATGATCAGATAGCTCTTCCTTCAGTTTTACATGAACAGAGCTCAGACCAGTTAGGATTGAACAACAGCCACGAGTTTTGTCATTGCAAACAAGAACAAACGGAAAATAAACAGAGGAGAAAAAAAAGTGATGTTTTCAAATGAAAGTAGTTCTAAAGTCTCTGATGCCAAAGGCTGTCACTCAACTCAATCAAAAAGTGTTTAGCATCTATTAAGAAATAAGGACAAGTCTGCTAGGGGTTAAGGGTACACGGATTAGAAAAGGCAGAATTATTTTTTCATAAGGACTTCACAGTCTTGTGTCAGGGGACAGATGAGTAAGGAGTTAATGAGAGTGTGGCGGGCCATCCCTCCAGTCCCAGCAGAGGGACTAAGGAAGAGAGGCCGCCCAGGGCAAGGAGTCATTTAGCAGGTCCTCTCCCTGCTTCTCCCTCTATCTTCTGATCTATTTTTAAGTGTACAATCCCATCGTACAATTCACCTCGTAGAATTATCTCCTAGCCACCTCGACCTTTCCACGATCAAGAACGTGAAAGACCAGTTTTCATCATGCCTTCCGTCTATAGCTCATGGTTTTGGTCGCTTTCGAATGCTGATGGCAGACGCACGCCGGTGAGGAAGGATGAGCAGGGCGACCATGCTTGGCATTCATTATCTGTGCCAAACAGCCCATGATACGTGGTGGAGGAAAACGTGATCGAGATAACGAAACTCTTACAAACACAGATGCAAAAGAGTCGCCCTTTCACAGACCCTCGCTAGGGGCACACGGTAGAAATGCAGAGAGAAACAGAAACATCTATTTTTAAGGAAGAAATAATAAAAGTTAATGGCATAAGAAATGACAAAGAGGGTGGAAGAAGATGAAATCCAGCATTCAAGTGTCCAGACAACTTGGAGAGAGTACCTGTCTTCTAGCAATAGGTTGGGAGCGAGGTGAGGAAGAGCTGATTTAAGAGAGTAACGTCAGGGAACCTGGGTGGTTCAGTGGGTTAAGCGACTGCCTTTGGCTCCAATCATGATCCTGGAGTCTCGGGATCAAGTCCCACATCAGGCTCCCTGATGCTTGGCAGGGAGTCTGCTTCTCCCACTAACCTCTGTCCTCTCATGCTCTCTCTCTCTCATTCTCTCTTTCTCTCTCTCAAATAAATAAAATCTTCAAAAAGGAAAAAGAGAGTAACGACAAATTTGTTCTGATCACATTGCTTTCAAAAATCTACTAGGACTTCGGCCTACTTTGGAAGTATTGTCACGTTCCAGGACTAATTAAAGGAATCGCACATGAGACCAGACATACGGAGGGAAACTTAAGGAAAAACAAGTCTTTTCCAAACTCCATCAACCAGTGGTTAAAGATATGGTAAGTTAATATGTTTCTCCCGTTTCCCACCCCTACCATTTCTGTCAAGCATAAAAAATAGACCAATTTGTCACTGCGTCTGCATAATGTCAGGATAAGAGTATACTGTTCCCTTCCCTTAGCAGAGGTCACTCGAAAGAGTGTCTCCAAGATTGTCGGAAGGAAAACAAATGAGCAAGCCCAGAAATTGGAGGCGAGGTGCTCTGCTGTGGCGGGGGAAATGCCGAGATGATGACTTTTGGAAAATTGCATCGGGTTTATCCAACACAGGACTGTTTTAATCACTGCACCGGGGGAACCGCTTCAAGGACGGATGGATAATGCATGTTTCAGAGAGGCTGATGGGGAGATAGTGCGGATCCTCAAACGTCTTGAACAGACCATTAAGTGAGCAAACGTCCTTGCACATCTGTTAGGGGTATGGGACTCAGAGTTTCAAAGGGAACTTTCAAGGTTTCCCGATGGGCCCAAAGGAGCACTTGGGGAAGCAGACTCTAGGGGGACTCTGGAGAGAAAAAGGAGGCATGTTCTGCAAAGTCAAGTCTGGTCAGGGCGTAGCATCCCCTCGCTCCAGACCCCTATCCACTGGGAGGAACTGTTAGATGGATGACTGATACACAGACAGAACAGACCCTCGGATAAGTACTGACCTTGCTACAGTCTCATCTCCAAACTTCCAGAATCTTTCTTAGGAAACTGACTGAGGTGCCAAGAGTTTAGGGAGGCACAAGGGGATGTGAATTTAATGGAATGGGGAGCGGCTTTGGCATTAAATTATCCAGGTTCATTTCCCAGCTTTGTTATGAATTACTTGTGCAACCTTGGGCACGTCACTTAATTGCTCCAAGTCTGGGTCTTCTTTTGCAAAGTAGAAATAAGTGCTCCTATCTGATGACACTATGCAAACATCAGTTTCTGTGATTGTTATAGTGAAGGGGTTGCTCTTGTCACCAGAGAAATATCAGAGCCCCTTCCTAGGGCTCCTTCCTGGGGCTTAGTTTTGTTCTTCATTAAACGAGGTAACACTCTAATTAATCAAATGCACAATAGTAATAATAGTTAAGGAACTTTCAGTATATGCCCAAACTGTTCTAAACACTATACATCTATTAAATCAAACATTAGCTTGTGTTCTAGGAAACAGTGTCTCCGTGTTGAAGTTGAGCAAAAACACAGAGAGAGTGTGAGCTTCTCATCCCAGGGCACACGGCTGGTTGGCAGAGCTGAGATGGGATCTCTGACGTTGTAACCTAATGGCTGCACCCTGCCTGATGATACACGGCATCAGAATAACATGGAGCCTGGGCACAGGTTCTTTGCAGATCTATTCCTTGGTGGCAGGGATGTCTCCAATAAAAGCTCCAAAAAAACCTTACATTTAGCTTGTGGGGTGAAGTCCCTGATGTCACTGGCAGCTTCTCTCGGGATTTTTACCTGCAAGGCTAGAAGGGCAATTCCTTTAATTTGAGTGAAGAATACAGCATTAAAAAAATATATGTATTTATTTGACAGAGAAAGAGATAGGGAGAGCAGGAACACATGCAGGGGGAGTGGGAGAGGGAGAAGCAGACTCCCCGCGGAGCAAGGAGCCCGTTGCGGGGCTTGGTCCTGAGCCAAACTCAGACACTTAATGACTGAGCCTCCCAGGCGCCCCAAGAATACAGCATTTTTAGAGAAATCTTTTGAGGAAGGATCCATAGAGCCATAGATGGTATCAAATGTAGAAGAGAGAAGGGAACCAATCTAGATCATTTCTCTCAATTTCAAGATGGCGAAACTGAGATGCAGAGAGGAAAGCCTAACGCCATGTCACACAGTGAGAAGGGGCCAGAATAGGGACTGGAACCCTGCTGATTCCAAGGCTTATGCTCGCTCTCTCTTACACTATATGCTGAGCATTGGTTACCTTGAGTCTCTGCTGTGATTTTTTTATGTGCATAGAATTAAAACACAATCACCAAAATATTAATATATTTTCATTTACAGATAGGAAAAGCTGATTTCCAATAAGGTAGGACACCTCTATTGAAGTAAACACTTGGTTAATTGCCTAGTACAAGGTTGGGTACACAGCAAGTATTTAATCAATACTTAAGTTAGACTGAATGCCTTGGATAGCAGACACATGGCTCTTTCCTTTATCTCCTAATTGTTTCCTCCACCTCAAATCCCCAGCCAAGTCTGTGTTGTAAGGACACAGTTTGATGTCCCCATTATTTGTTATTCAGCAAATGCATCGTGTGTCCTTTGATGAGCAACTTGGAATCAAGAGGACTGTATTGAGTTCCTCCCACACTGCCATTGAAAGCAGACCTTAGCACAATTCGTGGCTCATAGCAACTCCCTACAAACATGAGCTATTAGCACTGCTGCTCAGAGAGCTTGTAATGGTCTCTGGGGATAAATGATGATGAATGAAGAATGCCTGTTTTCTCCAGGAAGCTCCCAAATAATAGGGAGATTGTCACATTAACAAATAATTATAACGCATTACAATTATTAATGGTGAACGCAGACAGACTTGTAAAAGACACGTGGATTCTAAAAGAGGGTAGTGAGTTAATTATTCAGTGCTGTTGAAGTAAGCTCGATGCAGAGCTCACAGAGAGGAAATACTGAAGAGGGTTTTGGTAGGTGAGTAGGGGCAGGGAAAGTTAACTCTAGTAAAAAGCAACCAGAAAGAGCAAGCATAGGGCTTACACTATACAGAACTTCATGGAAACATTTGTTGCTGAACAGAAGTATGAAGATGTGTCTGTGAAGGAGAGGTGTTGAGCAGAGACGAGGGCTCCACCCTAGGAAGGGGCGGATGCCCAGAGTTCTTCATGCCAAATTTTGAATCTTGGGTTGTAGACTGAATGCCGCAGGGAGCCTTCACTGGGTATCAGATGAAATCGTAAGATGGTCAAACTGGGATTTTAAGAAGATGAGGTGGCCAACGGCATAAAAAGGGAGGAAGAAGTGGCAGAGGAGAGGGAAGTATTGGGAAGGTATCGAAATAACACAGACATGGCCCAGCAATCCCACCTGGGGGTATATATCCAAAGGAAATGAAAACAAAATATTGAAGAGATATCTGACTACCACGTTCAAGGCATTATTCACATAGCCACGAGATGGAAAAAAACCTTCACAGAAAAACGGATAAAGAGGTGAGATAATTATGTTTATATTCATACAATGGAGTATTATTCAGTTACGAGAAGGAAGGAAACCCTGCCGTTGGCAACAACAGGTATGGACTGGGAAGACATTATGCTCGGTGAAATAAGCCCGACAGAGAAAGAGGAATACGGTGTGGTATCACTTACGCGTGGAATGTGGGGGGAAAAAAAAAAAGTCAAATTCACAGAAACAGTAGAAAGTAGCAGCAAGTTGTTGCCAGGTGCTGGAGGTGGGGGAAAGAGACAGAAGTTGGTAGAAGGGTACAGATATGAGATGAGAGAGGTCTGAGTATCTAATGTATAATATGATGACTAGGGTTGAGAACACTGTATTGTATATTGAGATTTGATGAGTACAACTTAAATGTCCTCACATTTTAAAAGAGGTGAAATACGTGAGGTGATGTATGTATTAATTAATAGTTGGGAGGGTCCCTTCACAATGCATATGTAGATCAGATCATCACAGTGTCCATTTAAATACCTTAACGATTTTGTCGATTATACCTTAGTAAAGCTGAAAAAGTAGTACTGTCTTTAGAACAGATTTAGAAAAATATAGAATTTAAGTTGAGCAATTTGTCTCGTGCTTACTTAACTCTAGTTGATACTGTCTTGAACATTTAAGTACTGAAATTAAATGATACTAAACAATAGGGAGAACCAAATTGTTTTTAACAAAAAAGAATTAAAAAAGGAAAAAAAAAGAAAGAACATAGACAAGAGATAACAGAGGCTGAATACATTGGTGGAAGAGTGGAGAGAGACAAACTGAAAAAAAACACAGTTTTTTTTTTTTTACAAATTTTTTTTTAAGACTTTATTTATTTATTTGACACAGAGAGAGAGAGAGACAGCAAGAAAGGGAACACAAGCAAGGGGGAGTGGGAGAGGGAGAAGCAGGCTTCCCGCTGAGCAGGGAGCCCAATGTGGGGCTCCATCCCAGGACCCTGGGATCATGACCTGAGCCAAAGGCAGAGGCTTAACCCACTGAACCACCCAGGTGCCCCTGAAGAAACACACCACACTTGCTAGGACTTGGTGAGAGACCGGAGAAGCTGAGGGGGCATGAGTGGGACCCCTACCCCACAGTGAGAGGAAGCATGAATCCCAGCAGTCTCCTCACCCCTCTGTTGAGGTCACCTTCCTTCCCTCAGTGGTATTCCACTGGCCCTCCTTTTGGGGGGCTAAAACCTATAAAACCTGTAAAAGCAGGCTGCTCTCTTTCCAGAGCCAGCTCTGAGAGGAGAACCTGGCAAAAATCTTTCTCCGTTTCTCAAACCTGTGGTGTTTATCACTTGAGCTATTTGTCTTTGCCGGGCGAACATGACCATCTGTTACTATAACCCAACTATGAAAAAGAGATGCTTTTATTTTTTCCCCATGTCACTTTGTACTGCTTGGGTGACACCTCAAGGAAGAAAAAAGGCAGAGAGCAACAACAAACGGCATCAGTGATGAAAAGCGAGAGTCTAAGCTTCCATTTCCCACACATTTTTGCAACTCGCCACATAAAAGGACCCACAGAGTGTGTGGTAATACCAGTGCAGATACTCCCCCAGCTGTCTGTACACATTGTGTCCCTCACAAGTGAAATTTTTTTTTTAATTCCTTTCCTTTTTTTTTTTTTTTTTTTTAAATCTCTTCACCCGGCAACAAATGTTGTAAAAGGAGGCTCCAAGGTCAGTAACTTTTCCGACTCTCCCTTTCACACATGATGCCTTAGCCCAGATTATTTAACCTGTCAACGAAACCTCTCTATAATACAAACTCAACCTACTTTTCCCTCAAAAACTTCCACTTTTCCTCCTCAGGTGTTGGAAGCCTGGACCAAATGCAATTACTCCGGAATTCTCAGGACAAGGTACGCTCTTTTCTATATCTATTTTCTTAGCGCAGAATATACTTTTCCTGCATCCCCTCTTGACTTTCAGCTCCAGCCTCGCTGACCTCATTTCCATTCCATAAGGGGACCATGCTCCCGCTCTCTCCGGGACCTTTCCTCTACCTCGCTCGCCCCTACCCCTTAACCCAGTTAATGCACATATCCGCACACATAACACTTCATCAAGGAAGTTAGCCTTCTCCGAACATCCCTCACCATCCTCACTGGATTGTATCAACTCACATCCTACTTTTCTTATTACATAACAGGTATAGTGATTTGTAATCACACACACATGATTATTGGATTAATAGCTACCTCTTCCATAGACGACAAGCTCCATAATGCTTACCAGTGCATCCAATAGTATAGTGCCTGGTACAAAGTAGGATCTCCATGTGCACATACTGAATAAACAAAACATTAAAGGAATAAATGGATTAATAAATGGATGTGAAAATCTTATTTCCTCCTCAAGGACCAACTCTAATGCCATCTTGCCTGTACAGCTTCATCTTATGCTTCTTGTCACCCACAATCTTTTTATTTTTTCGAACATATAATGTATTATTATCCCCAGGGGTACAGGTCTGTGAATCGTCAGGCTTACACACTTCACAGCATTCACCATAGCACATACCCTCCCCAATGTTCATAACCCAATCATCCTCTCCCTACCCCCTTCCCCCCTGTAACCCTCAAAACCCTGTTTTGTGAGATTGAGAGTCTCTTATGGTTTGGCTCACTCCCAATCCCATCTTGTTTCATTTTTCCCTTCCCTACCCCCCAACCCCCCATGTTGCCTCTCAAATTCTTCATATCAGGGAGATCATATGATAATTGTGTTTCTCTGATTGACTTATTTCACTCAGCTTAATACCTTCTAGTTCCATCCACATCATTGCAAATGGCCAGATTTCATTTCTTTTGATGGCTGCATAGTATTCCTGTGTGTGTGTGTGTGTGTGTGTGTGTGTGGGTGGGTGTGTGTATCACATCTTCTTTATCTATTCATCTGTTGATGGACATCGAGATTCTTTCCATAATTTGGCTACTGTGAACATTGCGGCTATAAACATTCATCTTGTCACCCACAATCTTAAAACAAAAGTGCTGAAAGTGATTTCTCAGTCATTTGAATATTTAAACACATTCGTTATATCTCCCTTTGAAATGTTTGGAGGATGGTTTCTATTGCAATAGGGGTGCTATTTTGACTTTCTGATTAATGGCAGAATCTAAAGGAAAAGCTTTCCTGTGGCGGGGGAGAGAAAGAAAAGAAAAAACAAAACTGGGCTTCTCCTTTATTTGGGGAGGTTAGGCAAAGACAAGGCTTCTGAAAATCTTTCTGGCCTTATCCATTAAGAAGAGCCTTTTAAAACACCTCTGAGGTATGCTCAAACATCACACACCTATTTAAGTGTTTAATTTAAAGATAAGGAATGAAGAAGAAGATACAGTCCATACATACAGTGGAATATTACTCAGCCATCAAAAAGGATGAATACCCACAATTTTGCATTGACATAGATGGAACTGGGAGGAGATTATGCTGAGTGAAATAAGTCAAGCAGAGAAAATCAATTATCATATGGTTTCACTCCTATGTGGAATAAAAGGAATAGTGTGGACGACAGGTGAGGGGAGGGAAAACTGAATGGGAAGAAACAAAAGAGAGAGAGAGAGAGAGGAACCATGAGAGACCATGGACTCCAGGAAACAAACTGAGGGTTTCAGAGGAGAAAGAGTGGGGGTGATGGAGTAACCAGGTGATAGGTACTAAGGAGGGCACATGTTGTGATGAGTATGAGGTATTATACACAACTAATGAATCATTGAACACTACATCAAAAGCAAACGATGTACTATAGTGTGGCTACTAAACATAATTAAAAAAATAATAAAAATTAAATTAAAAAAAAAAAAAAGAATCTGTGATCCCTGGAAGCCAAAGCAACTTAATGGCAGATTTTGGCCCAGAACCCAGGTCTCCTGATTTTTAGTTTAATCCTTTCTTTAATATCAGTTTATTGTCATATAAAAACAAATAGAAATGACTAGGAGAAAAAAAGGGCACCTTATGTATTTCCCTCAATTGGAACATACTCCTAAAATGGGACAGATATAGACATTATTTATCCTGGACGGTGGATTCCAAGTTTAATAAAGCAAACCTTCTTGCCAAAAACTGGCAGGATGATTCTCTATAAAGTTGCAAAGAATCACTAAATTAGCCACATCCATCACACACTGACATGTTCCTGGGATGACACAACACCAAGAACAAGAGGCCCTTAATTTAGATGTCATTAATAACCCAAACAGACCTTTTGACACAGAATATTAATGCAAAGATTCTCACAATTTTAGAGCTCGAACTTGCTTTGGAATCAGTGCATATTTTACTTTAATATATATGTGGGGAAGAGATGGTAATTGAAGCTGTCTTAGAATTCATCCATTTTAGCAAGACAGCATGGTTTCTTGGGAAGATGTCTGCTCTGCCACAAATCTGTGGTGTAAACTTGGACAAGTCAACCCTCTTTTCAGCTTCACCATTTGCAAAATAATGGATTTTAATGGATTTCAGCTTAATGGGTAGTTTCTCCATAAATAACCCACACCTGTACAGTTCACTTGAGCACACAGCTGAATCCCACAATGTGAAAGGCACTGTACTTGGTGTTTTAGACACAGGTGAACAAAGCATAATTCCTGATTTTAAGGTGTTCAGAGCCTAAAGAACAGGGCTGATATATAAATAGCAAACTTAAGTGAGTATAACAGAAACCAAGAGAAACTTGAGTAAGTAATGCTAGGAAATAGAACTTAGAGCTATGGATAGAGAGCAGTTATTGAAATGGCAGAAAGAATCTGATGGGGAGCTCTTTGCTAATAAACTCTAAAATATCTAGAAAATATACAATGGAAAAAAGACAGTTTCTTCAATAAATGGTGCTGGGAAAATTGGACAGCTATACGTAGAACAATGAAGCTCGACCATTCTCTTATACCGTACACGAAGATAAAATCAAAATGGATAATAGACCTCAACGTGAGACAGGAATCCATCAGAATCATAGAGGAGAACATAGGCAGTAACCTCTTCGATATCAGCCACAACAATGTCTTTCAAGATATGTCTCCAAAGGCAAAGGAAACAAAAGTGAAAATGAACTTTTTGGACTACATCAAGATCAAAAGCTTCTGCACAGCAAAGGAAACAGTCAACAAAACAAAGAAGCAACCCACGGAATGGGAGAAGGTATTTGCAAATGACAGTACAGACAAAAGATTGATATCCAGGATCTATAAAGAACTTCTCAAACTCAACACACACAAAACAGATAATCATCTCAAAAAATGGGTAGAAGATATGAACAGACACTTCTCCAATGAAGACATACAAATGGCTATCAGACACATGAAAAAATGTTCATCATCACTAGCCATCAGGGAGATTCAAATTAAAACCACATTGAGATACCACTTTACACCAGTTAGAATGGCCAAAATTAACAAGACAGGAAACAACATGTGTTGGAGAGGATGTGGAGAAAGGGGAACCCTCTTACACTGTTGGTGGGAATGCAAGTTGGTGCAGCCACTTTGGAGAACAGTGTGGAGATTCCTCAAGAAATTAAAAATAGAGCTTCCCTATGACCCTGCAATTGCACTACTGGGTATTTACCCCAAAGATACAGATGTAGTGAAAAGAAGGGCCATCTGTATGCCAATGTTTATAGCAGCAATGGCCACAGTCACCAAACTGTGGTAAGAACCAAGATGCCCTTCAATGGATGAATGGATAAGGAAGATGTGGTCCATATACACTATGTGGTCCATATACACTATATACACTATTATGCCTCCATCAGAAAGGATGAATACCCAACTTGTATATCAACATGGATGGGACTGGAAGAGATTATGCTGAGTGAAATAAGTTAAGCAGAAAGAGTCAAGTGTCATATGGTTTCACTTATTTGTGGAGCATAACAATAACATGGAGGACATGGGGAGATGGAGAGGAGATGGGAGTTAAGGGAAATTGGAAGGGGAAGTGAATCATGAGAGACTATGGACTCTGAAAAACAATCTGAGGTTTTGAAGGGGCGGGGGGTGAGAGGTTGGGGGAGCCAGGTGGAGCCAGGTGCATCACACTGGGTGTGATGCAAAAACAATGAATTCTGTTATGCTGAAAGAAATTTAAAAATTAATTTATCTGATAAAAAAAGAAAATTTTTTTCTAAATAAATATAAATTATCAAGATTGATGGAGGCATATGTTGAAAGACTGAAATACATAGTCATCATAGATGAAATATGAAAATCATCCAAGTAATATAGAGACAGGGCACAATTCTGGTATATTCCACAATGCTTGGGATATGATTTTTGCTTTAAATAGCCATATACCTTTAAAGAAATCAAGTATGATGACTGCAGATGCATTGATTTGATCTCCTTTAAGACTACATGCTAAGGGGATCATAGTTCACTGACACTTCCAGGCGCTGTTCCCACGAACCCTGAGGTCACGTTTGCCCTAGGCTGCTCATAACCAGCGACTAAGCGAGCTAGAAATAGTAGTGCTGGTACATTCCTTCTCAAGGTGGAATTACTCTGACAGGCAGCCTGGCTGAGATTTTCTCAGAACTGTACTGTGGGCTGAGCTTTTCAATCCATCTTTTGTTAATGGAATTATTACATTACATTTCCATCCATCTTTTGTTCTCTCTTTTCACAGGTGTTGGACTTGCACTGTAGTCAGAAGGCTGTCTGCCTACTCAAGTCCTACCCTTATTAATTCTTCATAAACATTTCCTTAAAATAATCTATCACATCTAAACCCATCTAGATGTCTAATTCTTGGGAGACTTAAACTGCCATAAAAAGAAAAAAATGCACATTTTACCTGTTCCAGTGTTCTTCATCCCTTCGTATGTATACAAGTCACTATCTGATATCATTTCTTTTCAAGCTCAAAGATTTCCCTTAACATTTCTTTAAATTGTGTCTGGTAGCAACAAATTCTGTCAGTTTTTGTTTATCAGAAAGTATAAAAACAAATAGAGCTACAGATAGGTGTTATAGGCAATAGAGTTATAGAGATAGCTATGATAGGTAATATAGGTATTTACCTGTTGATTGATCTGTTTATAAGGCGTTATATATGGTGAAATAGTACAAAGAATGGAAGGGGGTAATTGGAAATTTACTGTACCCAGAATCATCTGTTTTTGTTTTAGCCAAAAGAAATTCAGTATTAATTTTAAGTAGATTGGAATCATGTAACCAAGCATATTGTAATTCCTAGATCAGGCAAGAATAACAATAAGAGGAAAGGTAGCCAGAAATTCAATTGTGGAATTCAAATGCTGCACTAGAAAACATTTGCTTAATGAAAAAGGATGAACACTAAAACAACAACAAAAAGGAGATATTGGAAAACAAATAATATAAGTGCTAGACCTAAATCCAAATATTTTAATAATTGCATTAAGAGTAATTTCATTAAATATTCCAATCAAAAGCTAGATTGTTAAACTCAATACAAACATGATATTCAACTATTTGCTGCCTACAAGAGATACTCTAAGAAAAACACAAATAAGTGGAAATTAAATTTACAGAAATAAGATCATGCACACAGTAAGTATAAGAAATTTATAATAGCTATATTAATATCAAAGTGGACATTAAAAGAGATATATTTCTAGAGAAAAGGAGAGATGCTTTATACTTATAAAAGGGTGCCTACAATAGGACAATATAAAAATATATTATTTATACATGTTTAACAACAAAGCTACGAAATGCATGAAGCAAAACCTGACAAAGTTGAAAGGGGAAATAGACAAAAATTACATTGAAATTGCAATACTTGTCTCTCATTAATGGATAGAAGAAACAGAAAGGAATTCACCAAAAATACAGAAAAACATTATTCTAAACTAACAGAACATTATTAATCAATTGAACTTACTTGATGTTTCTAGAATATTAGACCCCTCAAGTAAGAGATTACACTCTCTTTCAAGCATACATGGAACATTCACCAATACAGATAATTGCTTTGACCGTAAGAAGTCTCAATAAATGTAAAGTAAATAAATTTATTCAAAGCATGTTCTTTGATTATAATTACACTTGAGGTCAGCAACAGGAAAGCAATCTGGAAGTTATATATTTGGAAATTTAAATAAACACCAATGGCTAAAAGAATAAATTACACAAAAATTTTGAAAATATTTGGAATTCAAATATATACAAGAACACAACATATCAAAAGATATATGAGTATTTAAAGCACAAGTTATTCCACAAGCATGTTTTAATACAACATAGCTGTTCAACATATATAGAGAGATGTAGATACAGGCATAGATAGATACAGGTAGGTATTACAGGGGATATATTACCTGTATTAATAACATATTGAAAATTTGTGTTTATAAGGAAATTTATACCTTTAGATGGTTTATTAACTCAGAGAAAAATTTTAAAACCTTATCTTTGTCTTTAGGAGGTTAGAAGAAGAGAAGAAAAGTAAGCTTAAGTTTACTAGAAATAAAGAAATAACAGAAGGGAAATGAAATATTTAAAAAGTGAACTAGAGAGGAAGTCACTGCAACCAAAAGCTGTTTTTGTTCTTTGTTTTGTTTTGTTTGTTTGTTTGGAAAGACCACAAAATTGACAGAATTCTAGCTTGACCAAGAAAAAAGGAGAGAATGTCCTAATTACCACCATCAGGAGCAAAAGAAGGGCAACATTTGAAACTACAATCATTGAAAAATAATAAGTAAAGAATATGAATGACTTCAAACCAATACATTTGATGATATAAATAAAATGGTCAAATGTCTTGAAATGGCAAATCACATACAAAAAGAATTCCTCTGAGGCTATGAGGCCGTGTGTAAGTCCAGTCTCCCACAAAGAACAAAATAGAAAAAGGAAAAAGCAAAAAAAAAAAAAAAAAGGAAGAAGAAAATTTAAAATAATTTTTAAAAGACACAAGAGAACTACCGAGGGAAATGAGACTGAGGTGTTTTGTTTTGTTTTGTTTTTTGAATTTATTTATTTGAGAGAGAGAGGGAGCGGGTGTGGAAGAGCAGGGGGAGGGGCAGAGGGAGAGGGAGAGGGAGAAAACGACGCCCTGCTCAGTAGGGAGCAGGACCCTGAGATAGTGACCTGAGCCAAAAGCAGATGCTTAACCTGGCAGAGCGACCAACGTGGCCCAAAGACTGAGATTCTAGGAGTCAGAGCGAAAAGAATCATGGGGAGGGAGCCCACAGACAGCACCCGCCCGCATTCTTTTCCAGGGCATTTGGCAGTTACTAGAATAGGGAGCTAGGTGGCCATTGCTTAGTGGTAAAGAATTCCACAGGACTTTTGAATAACTCATAAATTTTAGGAGGAAAAAAAAACATGCTTTTGTGACTGCCAAGGCAGCCAAGACCTAGGGAGTCAGAATTTTAATAAAAAGGACAGAATGAATATAATTGTTGATTTCTCCTTGAGATATTGGCGAAATTCTTGAACCACAGAGGTCAGGGAAAGAGCAAGCAAGGCAGAAATGTTTTAGATATAGCACAGTTTTCCAAGTCTCTCGGAGCTGAGCAGACGAACATTAGAGATGAGAAACTACAAAAGGTTGTGGGGCAGCCGGGTGGCGAGGGAGGGTGGGGTGGTGGTCACCTAATAAACATCCTGAGATACAGCTGGGAATCCATGGAGTGCTGGAGTTAACCAGGGGTAGTTGAAACTTTGTTAGAACCGCAACTCTGTTTCACATCAGCCCCATTTCCCATCAGATTAAGGTGATCTGCCACCAGTCTATTTTCCACCCAAGGACAGTGTAAACATTTCTGGGGGAAAATAACATGGTGGCATTCAATTAAAAGTTGTCTGACATGTTAAAAAGGTGTCCAAAAGAGGCATCTGAGTGACTAAGTCGGTTAAGCATCTGCCTTTAGCTAAGGTCATGATCTCAGGGTTCTGGGATCAAGTCCCACATCGGGCTCCTTGCTCAGCTGAGAGCCTGCTTCTCCTTCTGCCTCTGCCTCTCTCTCTATCTCTCTCTCCCTGTCTCTCATGAATAAATAAGTAAAATCTAAAAAAAAAAAAAAAAAAAAAAAAAGGTGTCCAAAAGAAAGCATAAAACAGAAAGATACCCACTAGTGACTCAATGTTTAGAGGTACCAGAAATACAATTTACAAAGAGGACTACTGCAGAGTCTGGGTGGTTCAGTGGGTTAAAGCCTCTGCCTTCGGCTCAGGTCATGATCCCAGGGTCCTGGGATCAAGCCCTGCATTGGGCTCTCTGCTCAGTGAGGAACCTGCTTCCTCCTCTCTCTCTCTCTGCCTGCTGCTCTGCCTACATGTGATCTCTCTTTCTGTCAAATAAAAAAATAAGATTAAAAAAAAAAGAGGACTACTTTTTGAGGAAGTCCTTTGGGTATCTACAGATGTAAAACTATAATTAACTGGATATTTAAGTCTTGTGTACTGTTAAGAAAACTTACAAAACAAACAAACAAACAAAGTAAATAGAGACATATACCAGTTTCATGGACAATAGGATTCAATATTCTTCCCCTATTGATCGACAGCTTCATTGCAATCCCAATCAGACTCTCAGAAACCATTTTTCATAGAAATTGACAAGTTATCTCTAAAATGTATGTGTAAGTACAAAGGACCTAGGATAGTTAAAATGATTTTTGAAAACAATGAAAAAAGTTAAAAACTTCTACGCTATCTGATTTCAGGTAGTATATGTATAAGATTTCCTGTAGAGCTCTTCAAAAAATCAAGGCAGTGTGATAATAGCAAAAGAATAGACTTATAGGTCAAGGAACAGGAGAACAGGTTTGGTGATAGAACCCTGTATGTATACACCTCGTTGATTTTAGAGAAAGTTTTCAAAGTAGTTCAACTGAGACAGAGTATTTTCGCTAAATGATTGTTAAACAATTATATATCTCTATAGAGAAGACTGAACCTTGACGCAACTCAGAGGAGTCACAAAGTTATGTGATCAGATGGATCATAAAAGCCAAAATATCAAAGTTTTAGAAGAAACAAGAAAATTCTTTATGATCACAGAGTGAGCATGGACCCTAATGGAAAAAAAGTGGATTAATTAGACATCACCAAAACTAAAAATCTTTTTTTTTTAATTTTTCAGGAAAAAAGGGTTGAAAAATAGCAAACACAGGGAAAATACTATATATATATGTACATATATATAATATGACAAAGGATTAGTGTAAGAATAAATAAAGAACCCTTCAACTCAATAAGACAACAAAATTTAAAAATAAAAAAAAAGGATTTGAATAGACATTTCATAATAGAAGACATACAAAATAGTCAAAAGGGATGGGAAAAGACACTTGATAACAAAAATATAAATGTTAGAAGAATCCCAAACCAAGTGAAACTCATCTGTGGTCTGAAGTCAGGGTAGTGTTTATCTGTGGGGCGTAGCAGCAGGTGGAAGAGAGCACAAAGGGGTCTCGAATGTGTTGATACATTTCTTGGCCTGGGTGTGGGTTACTCATGTTTGCTTACTTACAGTGCATGTGCATATGTCTGTTATTCCACAATAAAGAATCTACTAAAAAGATTTAAAGGCTGGCTTTATAAAGTTAATATTCTGAAGTTTCTCTCCAAGAGCAAGTCATCTGAGAGTAGGCACAAAACACTTTGAAGATGAATAAAGAGAAAGTATTTCTATGAATGTGCATTTGTAGGTCTGGCACCAGAACAATGTAAGTTTCTATCTCAATTCTACTAGATAATAAATAATACAAGTTTCAGTTTCCTTAGCTAAAACATGTATATAACAATTACACCTGTATCACAGGGTCGTTTGAAAGAATAAACCGGGTATATTTGGTAAGATTACTAAGCATCACATGCTGAAATATTAAATGTGAATTAGGATCAGTAAATAGTAGCTATTAAAATAACAGTGTTAATAAATGTAAGAACAATAAAAATAATATCCATATGAACCAAAGTAACTTAAAAATAGAATAGAGGTGTAGAACAGGCTGATGGATTAGTTTTAAATGTTTAATGGATTACTTTTAAATGTTCATAAACTGATCTGAATATATATATGCATATGTGTGTGTTGTATATATATATACAATATATATATGAATATATATATATGAATATATATATGAATCAATATATAACACCAGTAGTATTTCAAATCAATGGGGATTGGGTGAATTGTATCATAAATCATTTTCAAATTCAAAGGCAGACAGCAAAAAGAGATAAAAATTTTTGTGAGGCATACATGACAGACAATGGATGATATATAAAACCAATGACAAAATGAGACAAACATTGCAGCTGAAAGTGAATCAGAGGATTCAGTTAAGAAAATCATGAAAGAAACATATATATATATATATATATGAGTTTAGTATGCAAAGAAAATGTATTATACTTCACAGAGAGATTATATTAAAACAAGTTATACTATTTTGCTTATTCAATTGCTATTAAATATCATACATTTATATTACCTTTGTGAGGAAAAGGACATACATTGTTTTGAGGAGTGTAAGTTAATAGTAATGTTTCGGAAGAGTATTTGGAAATATATATGGAAAGGGTTAAACCTGTACATCCTCATTGATCCAGAAATTACTCCTGTTGAGCTTATCAAACAGAAATAATGATCACACTCCAAGATGGGGCTGCTAATAGAGAAACTGCCTTGTTTGTAATAAAAACTTTTAGACATAGTGTAGTTCAAAAAATAAAAATTATTTCATTCATCCAAGGAAATACTTTTAAGCATTGACAGTGGTATTAGGAAATAATTTTAAAGGCAGAAGATAATTTCTACAATATACTCTTCCATTTCAAAAAACCAATTATAAAACCATATGAATAGTGTAATTATGTTTTTGCAAAATAAATATTTACATACATTTGGAGAAAAGACTAGAGGTAGAGTCCACCCAAATGTTAACAATAATTGCATCAGAGTGACAAAATTATGAATGATTTTAATTTTTTCAGACTGCTTATCTATATTTTCTTAAGATTTTACACAGTTCATCTATTACTTTCCAATAGCAGGGAAAGTAATAACACTTCAAAGCAATCCACATAAAGTAAAAAAACAGTACCCATAGTAGTAAAAAGGGGGTGACAGATACTCTTTGCAGGGATGAAGGCTATCTTTGAGTTTCGCAGTTAAAGAAAAAGACAATAGGTATACAAAAATTGTGAAGACTCTTCAAGGCAAGAGACACTCTTTAGGCAAGAGAGATAGAATGGAAAAAGAACAAGGAGGTTTAAGCCTTTTCGCTGACAGTGGGAAAAATTAAAAGTCAAGAGTTACTATATCGCTACTTTTTAGTTGGTCTAGATAAGAGGCAGAATTGGAGACATAAGAAGAAGTCAGATCATGCTAGGTCAGTCCATCATGTCACAGTAGGGAGACTGAATCCTCTAACAGGTGGGAAGCCACCGAATTAGCAGAGCGCATGATCAGATCTGGGTTTTAAAAGCGTCCCTCTGACAACACTGTTGGGGAGGAATGACATTGCTGGAGAGCAAGCAGAGATCAGATACATAAGATGTCCTTGCAGGGCCCCATGCACTGTTGACAGCTTGCAGTAAAGCCGTGACTAACACTGGTCAGAGAGAGACGAGTATGAAAGGAATTCAGGGTGTAGCAGTAACAAGACCCGGAGACTATGGAGATGCAGAAATGAAAGTGAGGAAACCATCAAGGAAGCCCAAATGTGGGTTCTGAACGTACGCTATGCAGATGAAGTATTGTTTGCCTTGTTTTGCCTATAGGCTTCTACTTACTAGACATATATGGGGTGCATGTGCGTGCACATACACACACACACACACAATTAATGAAAAACATCGATACATCTTTCAACTTTACCAAACCAAAACAAGCAACAAAGAAGGTCAAGGTAAGGGCGCCTGGGTGGCTCAGTGGGTTAAGCCGCTGCCTTCGGCTCAGGTCATGATCTCAGGGTCCTGGGATCGAGTCCCGCATCGGGCTCTCTGCTCAGCAGGGAGCCTGCTTCCCTTCCTCTCTCTCTGCCTGCCTCTCCATCTGCTTGTGATTTCTCTCTGTCAAATAAATAAATAAAATCTTTAAAAAAAAAAAAAAAAAAAAAGAAGGTCAAGGTAATTAAGAGAGGGAGGAGTGAGAAGAACTGAGAAACACAAAATTAACAAAGAAAATAGAGAAGACGTCAAGCTTGTTTAGGTACCAAGTAAGACATTTTGGGCAAGAGAAAAATATTAGAGACTCTATGATTCAGACAATTCAGAAAGAGCCATATTTTCCTTTGGGCTATAGATTCTGGTCCTTTGTAGAACCACATTTTTCTCCTAAGTAAGTAAGTAAGTAAGTAAATAAATAAATAAATGTACTGCTTTTTCATATTGGAGAATGCAACCTGATTTCTTCCATTCTTTGTTTCATTTGTATTTAAAGTTCTTTTTGTGATTGTTGCTGCTTGCTCAGAGCATAACGATGGCATTATATAAGCTTTTGCTGTGATCGTGACTTTTTTGTGCTGGTGTGGAAGAAATAAGTGTGGGCAGGAAGGCACCCTGGGTGGAGCAGAATGTACCATTTTGCCCGTCATGAGAGCTTTTCTCGGTGCCGACAGCACCCACTCTTATCACAGCTCCTGACGCAACAGACCGGAAGTAGTTGCTTTCATCTCTTTCTCCCTCATTTGATGAGGCAGGGGCTTTGTTAGGTAGGTAGAGGGAGAGATGGAGGGCGAGGGGGAGGGAAGGAGAGATGAGTAGACAGCTGTATGAATCCGTTGATTCAATAAACGTCTACTGAGTGCCCACACTGTGCCAGAGAGAAACATGGTCCAGTCCCCAATATGATAAAACACGCATGTCCCAGTCCCCCAGACCAGTGCCTAACCCAGGCCATGACAATTAGCAGGAGCTCAAAAATAAGCAATCATCTAGATGTGACCAGGATTTGGGTCTTGATCCTTTATCTCCTCTGGGACCCTGCACAAAGTGCTTTACCTCTGAATCTTCTGTTTCCAGATGCAAAAGTTGTATGTGCTGAGGGTGAATGAAGGGAGTGGGGTGGCTGTGGTACAGATTTCCCCACAGAGTGATGATGGTGGGAGGCAGCTTGTCCCATGTCCCAGTTTGATGGTGGCATGGCCTGCAGAGTTGGCAAGTATGTGGATCAGACAATGACAGTGAGGAAGGACCTGGAGGCGGAAGTGTTCCTTATTTCTGGGCAAAGCCAAACACCTGGTGATTAAGAGCACAGACTGTGGAGCCATCCAACTCAAAATTCGGACGCTGAAAGTTCTTGCCCGACCCATCGCTCAACTGTGGTCAAATTACTTAGTCTCTTTCCCTCTATAAATTGGAGATCAGAAAAATTAGTATTTATTGGGTCTGCACCCTGTTCCAGGCACTCTGAGGTAAACTCATTCCATCTTCAAACTGTCTCTGTGGAAGAGGTAGTGCCCTGATCTCCATGTTCTACACAAGAACCCTGAGACACAGGGCGGGACACAGGCGGGGGCCAGGACTGGGCTCCCACACGCCACCCTGCACTGCTTCTTTCTGTAAGTCAAGAGAGTACAGTAATAGAATGCTCGGGGATAAATATGAAAGAGTGCTATGGAGATTGTTTAGGCTAAGAAGCAGTAGAAGCGAGTTGCTGGCACAAGAAAAACATCATTATTATAATGATAACGACCATTCCTGAGTATATATAATAGAGTGCTTTATATACTTCATTCCATTAAATCTTCACACAACCCTCACCAGGTAGTTATTACTATTCTTAATTTTATGGGTGAAGAAAGTGAGAGGTTAAATAACTTGTCCAACATCCCAGTGGTTAGTAGGTGGCAGAGCCAGCACTCAGACGTGCCTGCCAGAGAACCCAACACCTACCTCCACACCACAGCTTCTGTCCATGGGTGAGGGGCAAGAGGCAGGAAATGAGAGGCATGTGAGGGACTGGCTCCTCGTCCATGGTTACACGTATGGAAATGATGGGTAAGAAAGCTGAAGCATAAGCTAGTTCAAGGGAGTCTGCAAACGAAGACTTTACCTTGCAGACCATGGTGAGTCATTAATATGTTAAGCAAGAGTATGTCTGGAGATCATCCCACAAACACGTCTTACAAACCTATCTCTGTTGTTGCTGGCATTCTAACCACCCCAATCCCCTAGATGCATTCCTTAAACACTGGCAGAAAGGGTTCTCTGAGTACATAGTCTGTAGTGCTTCTGTCTTCCTCTGAATTTTTACAGGATTTACCAACAGTGCTTCTTATGGAATATCAAACAGTATTTATATTTTACTGCCTATTACTTGTCTTTTCATCTAGGTTGTGATTTCCTAGAAAACGGGTGTTGTGTCGAGGGTCTCTGTGTATTAAGTGCCTGTATTCATGATGACACAATGTTGGTACTTTAGAAATGCCTACTATTGTTGATGCAATGGGTGTAGCATCATTTGGAAAAGATCGCCTCATCTCCAAAGGAACAAGCTACAGGAGAAAGTTTGTTCTTAGTCAAGAGTCAGAGGATCTGAACACATCCCAAAGTGATCAATGGTGACCAACTGAGAGAAATTCCTCCCTACCTTGAGCCCCAATTTCCTCCTCTAGCCAAGGAAGCCAACACATCCTCCTTTATGTAAAAAGGGAGGGCAAACACCAGGTACTCTGCTGAGCATGTGGTAGGGCTTGACTCATGGCTTGAAGGTGGAAATAGAATGTGGGTTTAGAATCAGAACATCATCCATTTAAATCCATGCTCCATCTGGGTGGAGGCTCCTTATTATAGGCTGAACTGTGTTCCCTCAAAATTCATATGTTGAATCTCTAACCCCCAGGAATGTGACTGTTATTTGGAGATATGGCCTTTAAAGAGGTAATAAAGGCAAAATGAGTTCCGATGGGTAGGCCTTAATTCAATATGGCTGGTGTCCTTAGGGAGGAGATTAGGACACAGATACACAGGGAGGGAAGACAACATGAAGACAGGGAGAAGACCGCCATGCACAAGCCACAGACAGAGCTTCCAAAGAGACGAACTCTGCTTACACTTGTCGTCAACTTCCAGATTCCAGAAACTTAAGAAAATAAATTTCTATTGTTTAAGCCCCTCAGTCTGTGGAACTCTGCTGTGACAGCCCTAGCTGACTGATATACTACTTAACTTCTTTGGGACTCACTTTGCTGTTGTACAAAAAAGGGATAACCATACCAAACTTCAGGGAACTATTGTGAGGCTGAGACACGATTTATGTAAAATAGAGATGGGTACTCTATGAATGACGTCGGGAATCTGTAGTGATGACAGTCATGGCAGCAAGAGGGTTGGTGACTGGAAAAATATCGTTGACTCTAGCTCACAGGGTTATCGAAGGGATCAACTGGGATGATTGGGGTATTTTTTGGGGGGAGGGGGGTTTTGGGGGGGCGATCATTTTGATGTGAAATATAAACAACCTCTGGGATCAAAGTGGCTGAATGTGAACCCTGGATTCACAACTGACAATGTCCATGACCTGAACCATTCTCAGTCTCCCCAGGCCTCACTTCCCAACCCATTCAACCAAACTCTTAGCCTACTTCGTTGAATTGTTGTGAAGAATATCTACCATCATAGGATACTTATCAGTACGTGCCGGGAACTGTCCTAAGCTCTGTATTAACTTATGTAATATGCACAAACATTTGAGGATTTGGAATTTTGTTATACCCTTTCTGTAAAGTAAGGAATCTGTGGGCATAGAGGGAGAAAGTGTACAAGTCACAGAGTTAGCAAAAGGTGTTGCCAGGATTCAAAATTGGACAGAAAAGCAGAAATGATTAGACATTACTCATTAAACATTATTTAGATGATTTTATTGTTCCTTCCCATGCTTTTTATTGGTTTCCTCCTCAAGCATGTGTCATCTTCCTACCAAGGCTAGAATCTTGATCAGAGAGCGTTTGGAGACCTGTCCACTTCTGAGACAATATACGCATATAAGCACCTCTGAGGGATTCCCCTTCCACTCCCAGGTCCCCTGGATTAGGCATCAGTGCTCTCTGACTCCTCAACACATGGCTCTGGCCCCTTTGGGGATTGTGGAGCCATGTATCGAGGTCCCCTGATGCAGTATGGACAATCTGTTCATAGGTTCAGAGCATTGAACTGCTCGTGTGAGACCCTTCTGAATTCAAGTTTCCCATAGACATGGTGACCAGCAGTGTTTGTGAGGCTTCCTTCTCTGCCACCCGGATGCTTGAATGACAGCAATGACCACGACATCCTTCTGACTCACAATACACATGCACCTTAAATGGGAAATAAATTTGTGTTGATTTAAGCCACTGAGATTTCAGCGTTGTTTGTTACTCCAACATAACAGTCCACCCTGACTGATGCATCCATCCCAGTGGTTCATTTCAATGTCCTGTCTTTTTCTCTTGGGAATCTTCCCTGCCTGATCATGCTCTCAAACCCCTAAATCTTCTTCCTCTTCCTCTGTTACTTCTTCTCTTTCTGCCTTCAATTCTTCCTGTCCTATACAGTTCCTGTCAGCAGTCTTCCTTAACGTGGGGCTGTCTCTGGGGGAAACCCAAGTATAATTGAATATAGGGACAGAATCACTCTGTCTGCCCTCCCTCTGTTTCAAACTAGGCTCAGAATGTGGAGCCCACCCTAGATTCTGCTCACAAAATGCAGCCACTGAAGCCTGATTTCTGAAGACATAGGCACAGTCTGAGTGACTGCAGCTGAACCAAGCACTTCAGACCTTATCTCCCCAATGATAAGGCTGTGTCCAGCCATGAGTGCACAGAGTATGTCCATTTAACAAGGACAAGAGAAGCTGATTTGTCCCTAAAGGGCCTTGAAATTCACTCCACTAGCATGAAATGGGTCAATAAAAACAAGAAATGAAATTGAGGTCAGAGACTTTCTCAGGAGACATAGTAAATAGCATCTGAGGCCCCCTCCATGCCGCTGTCCCCATGGTACTGCTGCAGAATCACTGGCAAGGTGCTGATTAATAGCCAGAGGAAATGTCACTGCTGCCCGGTACCCTGGGAACCATGGTGCCCTTTTCCCAGGAGGAAATAGGGAGCTGTGAGGACATCTTGGCAGCCAGACTGCAGCCCTAACAGGCAAGATTGTTTGCTTCAATCTCCTGTCCTATATTTGTAGCTAAAATCCCAGGGCTGTGTTCACTCATTATGATTGGGGATTTGGCTAGGGTATGAGTATTTTAGGGGCAGGGGTCAGATCTTGTTCAAGATTATATTTCAGCACTTTGCATGGTCCATGCCATATAATAAATGCTTATGATTTTTGATGAATGATTTAGTGGATATATGGATGTCTTAGTCTATTTGGGCTGTTATAACAAAAGCACAGGGTGGCTTATAAGTCACAAATATTTACTTCTTACACTTCTGGAGGCTGGAAAACCCAAGATCATGGCTTTGACAGATTCTGTGTCTGGTGAGAATCTGCTCCCTAGATGACTGTTTTTTTTTTTTTTTTTTTGCTGTAACTTCACATGGCAGGAGGGGCAAGATAGCTCTTTTGAGCCTCTTTTATAAGAGCATTAACCTCACTCATGAGGGCTCTGTCCTCATGTCTTAGTCAGCTCCCAAAGGCCCCCAGCTCCTAATACCAATACCTTGGGAGTTCTGTTTTTAACATATGAATTGCGGGGGGGGGGACCCAAATGGATGAACATCACAAGTTGTTCACTGACTGCACGTTCTATCAATTATATCCATTCCATCACGTTTACAGCCCTATCCCCTACATCTGCCACAGTGTCTGGCTCAGAGTACCCCAATAAGTGTTTGTGCAATTAATGATCAGCTGTCTTTTATACCAGGAGAGGAGAACATTGCTGGGATTGAGAAGAAACCACTTCTACAATGAATTAAATACTCGCCAAGTGTCAACTATGTGACTGTCCCTCAACAGGGTTGAGGACATCTCTGAGGCAAGACTCGGCTCTTCTCACTTCAGTGAAGAAGATAGGGCTTCCCACAAAGGATCTCAAGGGCAGCAGGTAAAGAAAACGTGGAGGCAAATTAAAAAGAGGAAAAAATCTTCCCCAAGGACAGAAGGAGAGGAAGACATGGCCTCTGAGAGTGATGACCCTTGATGTGAGGGCTGATTAATTAGATAACCGGAGTTTGCCACGTGGACCCATCAAGGGGAAGAAAGTTCCAGACAGAGTTTATTTTAACATCTGACCTTTCTGGCAATTCTAGGCTTATATACAGCACAGGGACTGTGGGCCATCCTGAAAATCTTCAGGAGAAGCTATGTGAAAATCCAGGCTTCTGAATCTTAACAAGATAGACGCTTCAATATGGTTTGTACCATCTTTCAAAGCTCTATCCAGCCTCATACCCTCTGGGAAGTCTTCAGATTAATCTAGCAAAAATTTCTACCCTGTGGGCTCAGAGTCTATCAGTTCTGTCTCAAGCAAGCTGTGTGATCTCAAGGAAGTCACCTTCATTTTTTTTCATCTACTAAATTAGGGTTTCAAGAATACCCTTCCCTTGAAATCGTAGTATAATTAATGACACAGCACCTGGTAGTTGATCAACCTCTGAGTTCCTTGTTTTTTGTTTTTCTCATCTATGAAATGTTATGATAATAAATGAGTCAACAAAGGTCAAATACCTAAAACAGTGAGTGGCACACAGTAAGCACAGATGAGTATTAACTATTATAATTCCTACTACACATTCCATCCATTCCTTAATAGATGCTGCTTGGTATTAATTATAGTAATAATACACAAGAGCTGAGCTCTTTGTATTACTCTGAACCTTTTTCCCATACTGATCTTGATCAGTAAAGAACTGATGGCCTGAGATCAGAGATCTAGTATGAAAATTCTAACTCCTGGCCCTTGGTCTTTCAGTCATGGGCCCCAGCCAGCATGCTCCTTGGTTAAAGATCAAGGCTGGTGAACCATCCAAGCTGCAGGCACTCTGCTCCTCTGAGCCTCCCGACCTCCTTCTGGCTAGAGGACACCGTGGGTGTTATCTGCTTTTTCCTAGCAATGCTGGCAACATAGGTTCTTATGCTGCTAAAAATATGCAGCTCAAGATTCAAGGTGAATCAGACAGATTGATTTTCAACTTTGACAAAGTTGAGAGGGAAGGAAAAATCATATTTAGTGGCTTCTGCTTGGGGTTAAGGAAGGTGGAAGACTTAAGGTTTTATTTTAAGTAATGAAACATATATATTTTTTTAATCCATTGGGGTTTATAACTTGTTTGGTCAACAGTTATTAATGTAGGTTCACTAGCAATGCCTTCTTGATGGGAAAGGTTAGGAAACTTCTCAATTTGAGAGACAGTCCCTCTGGCATTAAGGGTTTCTGCATCTTTCAACTTGACCTTTATCTCTTGGTTCTTCCCTGGTGATGCCTGGTCCTTGATGGCTATAGCAATTTGAGATTCAAAAACATTTACAGCCCTCTCCTCTAGGGATTTCAGTGAACCATGACTTCTGAACTAATACTATATTCATAATATTTCTCCCACAATAATGAAAGGAAGGGTAGGTACAATGCTTTGCTCTAATCTCTATGTTCTACAGTGGACATAGAACATATTTTTATAATTATGAATGCAGACACTTAAGAAATGAAAATATTGCAAGAAAATGTTGCAATGCTTGATATATTTAATGAGTACAAAATAAGTAAGTAGGAAGCCATGTACCATAGAAATAACCTTGATAACTTTCCAATGTTGAGAATCAGCATCTACTGGATATTTTAGCCAGACAACAGGCTAGATACTTTCTAATACTATAACCCCTATAATATTCACCAACAGTGTGGTAACAGAGGAAGCAATAGCTTCATTTTACAGATGAAGATATTGAGGCTCAAAAGGACCAATCAGCTTGCCTAGGATCACACAACTAGGAAATGAAGAAGGAAGGATCAGACCACGTCTCCAACACTAATGTCCTGTATCCTACAGCAAATTCTATCTCCCAGTCTGGAGGAAACCAGAGCTTAAATTCAGAGTATGGTGTAGTGGGGTGATGTGACATCATTGGTGAAGAAACAGAGCCTCAGAAAGGCAAAGTAAACTGCCTACCATTCATAGGTTTTGAAATAAGGTTTGTTTCACTTTAAACTTACAATGTTGCATGAGGTGTTTTTGTTTTAAGATTTTATTTATCTGAGAGAAAGAACACACAAGAGAGCAAAAGAGCAAGGATGAGCGGTGGGGAGATGGGGACTGAGGGGAAACGCAGAGGGAGAGGGAGAAGCAGACTCCCCACTGAACAGGGGGCCGGATGCAGGCCTTGATCCCAAGACCCTGAGATCATGACCTGAGGAGAAGGCAGACACTTAACTGACTGAGCCACCCAGGGCCCTGCATGAGGTGTTTTTTTTACTGCAGAATAAATTCTTCAGTGTCTGAACTTAAGTTTTCTTAGCTGCCAATTAAAAACAGCAGTCAAAGAAGAAGATCCAGAAAGAAGATCTAGAAATCAATAGCATCTCTCCTATTCACTACCCATGTGGCACAGGCAACTTACACATCTCTTTGTACTCTAGTTCCTTGTCTGCTGAATGTCTATTTGGGCTGTTGTGGCAATCAGTGAGAGGCTGCATGGTAACTGCTTTTGCATGGTGCCTGGCACAGAAAAGATCCTCAGTAATCAGGGACTCTATTCATGGACATTAATGGCTCGCCTTCTTTCTCTCTAAATAAAATGGAGAATATCCTTATCCAGTGCCTGGAGCATAGTAGGTGCACAGTAAATGCTCAGTCTTTTTGGTTCTTTCTGATAGATGCTTCTCTTCTTCTCCTTGACAGGCTAAGCACCCCCCAACTGGTGTTTCACCTCCTGGATTTTCTCCCTGCAGCCAAGTCCCTTAATGTCAAGCAGTGAAAGTGGATCCCGAGGAAAAAAGTTCCAAAGCTATTGTAATAGAAAGTTAGCTTCAGTCAACTTTAGCATTAAACTCTTAACAAGAGTGTCTGCCCTATAAAGGAGTCGCCTTGCAGCCCTTTCTCCTAAGAACTCAGGTTATTAACTCTAACTCCCTGGAGATGTACTGCCCCCATACACACACACACACACACACACACATACACCCTTTCAGGGCAGCCCCTGCTTTTCTCTCCTGAAGCCCTGCAGAGTTTCTACATTCTACTCGGTAAAATAGAGATTTAATAAGATGCTTAATTATTTTTGAACCAACAACAATATTTTGCTGAATACTGTAATTGCATTTTCCATTTTGCTAGAAAATTGAATGCTGAGAAGCATGTGAACTTGTCACATCAGTGCACAGCCTGGACAATCGACAGACCCAATACCAAACGCCGCGGCTCCTTTTGCAATCATCTGTAATTCCCCAACTCTGAACAACAGGTTTTGAAGACTCCCTGGACCCAGCTGGAAGAGAAACATGGGAGAAACATTCAACATCTATGTATAACTTCATGGCAGTGTAGCCGGGGACAGACAGTAAGTAAGGCTGGGCAGGCAGGGGTTGCATACAAAGATTCTACAGTGACTAATGTGTAATCTTATAATGAAATTGCACCACCACCTCTGGTTTGTCTTAATTTACTTATGTCTGCAATGAGACAGATAATCATGCCCACACTGTTGGTAATGGAGAATTTTAAAAGATACCGTGGATAACAGCTGACACCTAGTAGGTATTCAATAAACCAGGGCCTTTCCTTTGGTCAAGAAGACAGTCTAGAAAAATTGACTTTGGCATTGGAAAATAAACAGAGGGAAACAAAGAAAACTAGGAGAACAATACCCCCAGACTTTGCTTAGAGAAAGACACAGAATAATTAAAGTGAAGTCATTCTGGTCTTCGCCCGTCTGTGCTTATCACTCAGTTCACTGGCACACTTCTGCAGTGTCTATACTTTTGTCCCCTACATGCGGTGGGTAGCACCGATGACAGATTGCTGTTTCCACGAATCACGGGGCTGTTCATCCCCACCATGCCTCCTTAAACCACATCTCTGCATTTCGCACGATGCTGTGCTTTCTTTGCAAATCTTTTAGTTGCCTAGTTACTGGGCTAATATTGATAATACCTGCTCCATTGCATACCTAGCTTGACTCTGCAGCACAGAGGGTACCCCAAATGCCCCACGGGTGTGCTTCTGCTGCAAACTGCCGGCTGTGGTTTGTCTTCCTCAAGTGTCTTCTTCCCAGACTTCTGCTTCTCCACCCCCCCTTAACAATTCAAAAGACAGGTTCCAGCTTTCTCCACTCTTAACGCATGTCATACGTGCACTCCTTACACGTCAAGACAGGGCCTGTGATAAGGGCCGAAGCAGTTTGGTCGCCATGGATATGTCCCAAATTGGGAATAATCTTGGGGTCTCACAGAGTCTTTAATTTTTAAAAGATCTTACTTTTTCATACTAAAAACAAACCTGCTTATTATTTAAAAATTGAAAAAAAAAGTTAAGAAAAGAATAAAACATTATATATCTACATACATATGTAGGTAGACACCTTTCCACCCAGATAAATATAAATGCATAAATATAGATACATAGATACAGATATAAAATATCATCTATGAAGGTCATGACATGTTTCCTTCCAATGCTTTTTCTATTCATATTCATATTCATAGTTTTTTTTTAAATTTTGGATTTTATAATATAATACCTACTTGTCATTTTATAGTCAGATTCTTTTAAATTATCCTCTCCATAGACATGCTTTCCTGATAGATTTTTTTTCTCCAGAAACATCATGACAATGGCTGCATACTATTCCCCTGAACAGAAGTACCAGCTTTCTTAACTATTCCTCTGATGTTGTCCTTGTAGTGTTTTTTTATTTAAAATTTTTTTTTTTATCATAAGTAATTCTGTGATGGGCTACATTATGTGGCCCATAAAGCTGCTGTTATGACATAAGGCAACACATCACAAATAAGAAACATAATAAATAAATGTTATAGCACGTTAGGACTAAAGGGGACAGAGAACACCAGAGGGACAGTTGCTGCTTTCAATACTGTAGTCAGGGCAGGCCTCACCGAGGCAGAACCCTAGCAGGAGATAAGGAAGGCAAACACACAGGTATCTGGGAGAAGATCCTTCCAGGAATAAAATTCCAGGGTGCAAGGGCTTTGAGGTAGAAGAATGAAAAGGTGGAGACAGAGGTAATCTAGTATAGCAGTGCAGGGTCGTGCAGACGGTCTGTGGCAGAACAGATCCAGGGTGCTAGGATGCCATCTAGAGTGCTGGAATCTTCAAACCTGGAAGCCTCAGATAATGGCATGACCAGGAATGCCTTAACATTGCCCTCAGTCTGGCTGAACCGTAGATGGGTTTCTTTCCGAGCATGATGTCCCTTTTCTTAGAGCATTTACTTCAGAAAACTTCCAGTCTTAAATTCCTCCCGTCCCTTTGAGATGTAAATCTTCTCCCAGACTGTTGCAAGGTTTACAGCCCAGGAATGTCTTTTTCAAGGGCCTGGGGGGCCATCCCTTCAAAATGCTCATCTAAGGAGATAGTGCCCCTATTTCCTAGTCTCTGGGAGGGTCATTGCCTGATTTGAGCAGATGCCCAATTAGCAAGCACAGAAGGCTTACACTGACCTGCAACCCCCTCCCCAAATCATCCTCCAGCGCTCTTCCATAAGCTCACCCCATTGTTTAACCTCCATCCTTTGGTTTCATCAGTGTTAAATGATTAGTGTCCTTTGGAACTCTGATCCTCAGAATTTGTCTGGAAGTGTTCGCCTTGACAGTCATAGCAGACACTCACTTCTTGAAGTCTACTTCTCTTGAAGTTGAACTTCAAGTAGAACTTGAAGTTCCACAGCTGCATCGACCTAAATCCTAGGAGGCACTTCTCTCTGGTCTCTTTCTCCACATCCCACCTTCCATCCATCAACAAATCCTGTTGGCTCTATCTCCACAACATCTTCTAAGTCCAGATGCCTCTCTCCACTTCCATCTCGATTACTGGTAATGCCAACTTTATCATCTCTCCCTTGGAATACTGCAATGACTTCTTAACTAGTCCCCATCCTGTGTATTCCTTCTTGTTTACTACCTATAGAGCAGGCAGAGAGATCTTTTGAAAGTCAAATTGCATCCTACCTCTACCCATGAGGCTCCAGTGGTTTTCCATTACACCTTCAATAAATTCCAAAGTCTTTCAGAACTCCCAAGGCCCTGACTGCTTCTCTGACTCAACGTTATACACTTAGCTTCCCCTTCACTCCATCCCAGCCATTTTGGCCCAAAATGCACCCACTCGGAGGGCCTTGGAGCCTGTTGTTGCTCCCGTGCAGACTCTCTGGATGGCTGGCCTTCTCACTGCTCAGCCACTTGCTGGCATACGCTTTTCTCAACCCTCTGCCTGCCCCATCTGAAAATGTAAATCTTGTTATTCCATGTCACTGAGGCTTTCATAATACACACCAGAACGGGACATCATGCATTTCTTTTGTTACTGCCTAATCCCTCCTCCCCAATAGAAAGTAAGTCCCATTTTGTTCACTGCTACATTTCTGTAGCCTCACAAGTAAACATAAGTGTTGAGAGAATGAAGGAAGAAGTAAAAGACTCTGAGGTGTCCAGTAGTTTAAAAAAATTGCTCAGCTTTCTGACCCACTAGTCCTCAAATGTACTTGTCCGGCCAATCCTTTTCCATGCAACACATTTTAATATGGAAAAAAAAAAAGATCAAAAGCATGGATAGTGGCAGATTAAAGGTGGCTGAAAGAGCTCTGAGCTTGCTCTTCTCAAGAGGTGGGGTCTATGTTGCCTCTACTTGACTTGGGAGAGTCCCTGTGATTGCCTGGTATGAGAAAATGTGGCAGAAATGGTGCTGTACCAGTTTCTGGATGCAGACTGCAGGAAACTGGCAGCATCTCCCTCCTGCCCCTTGGAAAACTCCCTTAGACCCCTGAGCTGCCGTATACAAAGTCTGATTATCCTGACAATGCCATGCTGGAGATGTGAGCACACGCAGATGCCTTAGTCAGCAGTCTCGGCAGAGCACAGCCTTCCAGCCATACCCCTGAGGCACCAAACAAGTGAGAGAAGGTGCCTTGCACTCCTCAGACCAGCCTATCTGCCAGGTAAGCACTGGTGAGGGACAGCCCCTGAGACAGAAAAGGAAGGTTTGCTATGGAGCCCATCTTCATTTCCTCACCCACAAAATCACGAGATGTAATCAAATGATTACAGTTTTAAAACAACAAACCAATCTACATTTGGGTATTTTGTTATGCAGCATGGGATTGCTGGCATACTGATGTAATCCCCCTGCCCCTTTCCCCCCCATCTTTTCAGATGGGAAAACCAAGGTCTAGAGAGAGGAGAATAGTCATGCTTAGCTTGCTTGGTTGGCTCGTAGAAGAACTAGGACAAGAACCCATATCTATGACTCCAGTCCAGTGTCCTTGTGATAAGCAAAGAATGGGATTTAGGAGTGATTTTGGATCTCTTCCCCCTTTTCTCCCATGGGCTGTCCCCTTCACTTTAAGTCAACATTTCTTGAACACACTCTTGGTGTTAAACCAGACCTAGGAACATGCACATACTCATTCCACTCAGTCCCTCCAGGCAGGGGAATTCTTTAGGAACCAGACAGTGAGGACCAGCAAGAAGGGATGTCACCAAAGCTATAAAATGAAAGGCAAGTCCAGCCAGAGTGTAAATTGACCAGAATATATTTCATTCTCCTGGCTGCAAGGCCTCACACTTTCGAATGAATATGTGCTTAACTATTTATAATTGACCTTTGCACAAAAGAACATGAAATTTTTATAGCCCAAAGCTTCATTTATTAACTTTACTGGAGTGTAAAATATTTCTGTTTGCCATAAATTTATACCAGGACAAACAATATATATGCTAATTAGTAGTCATGTCGTCATCTGCACGCTGTTGTGTTGGCTGGTCATTTCCAACAGGCAAAATAGCAGAATTCAATCGACAGATGACAATTGAATGGCTTGATACTTGCTGTTCAAACAGTGAAGTCTAGAGCAGTGAATTAATGGTGTTCATTATAATGAGTCCATTTCCTTTTCATTTCCTTTATAAATTAGTCCAGGTAACACGCTGAGTCCCTTCAAGAATGGCTCCCGGGAACCTGCTGAGATACACCTGCAAAACCCACAACTCAGCAGAATCCCTCCGGCTCTCGTCCTGTGGTTTTCATGTTCCTTCTGGAGTTTCAAAAACTCACTGATGGTTCAGGCTTGGGAGGAACGTTAGAGATCATCTCTACTCCTTTCACAGAGAAAGAGATTGAGGCTGAGAGTGGTCAAGCATGTTACCCACTATCACACAGAAAAGCAGTGTTGCGGTCAGAGCCCAGGAGTGGGTCTCAGTGAAAAGAAAAAGGATGCACAAGCCCTGAGCAATCATCATTGTGGCCTACCCATTTGACAGATGGGAAAATCAAGGATCGAGGAGGACAAGTTCAAATACTATATCCCTCATGAAGCCTAAGTAGAACCTGTGGCTTCATTCTACCCAGTCATATGTCCATCAATTTCATAGATGTTTACTGAGTACCTACTATGTGCTAAGGGATGGAGGTAAGATGGTTATACAAGTATATGTAGCCTCCTCCCTCACAGAGTCTAAAGTATAGAGTAAGAAATATATATTAAGCAAATCCTTAATACAAGCATATATTTGTAAAATGTGATGGGCACTATGAATGCTAAGAGGGTGGGGTACGTCCTCGTCTAAGGGGCTAGATATCATATGAGAAGTGAGATCTGAATAAGGAGCAGGGATTTATAGGTGAAATGTGTTAAGGAGATGGATAAAACATCGTTCCAGACAGAGGGAGTAGTATGTGTAAAGGGTCTGAAGTAGGGAGAAACTAGACCCATTATAGTAATTAAAGAAATGTTGTGATAAATGAATGCACAGTATGAGGAAAGTGGTCCCAGTTTTGATCATATTGAGCCTTGTAGGTTTTAGTTCTTTATCCTAAGACATACAGAGAGCAAATCAATACTTAAAGGGACATGGAAATGACATGCAAAAATAGAACACTCTGTTTCCACTGTATCCCACCCATATGATATTGAATTTCAAGGTTGCTCTCATGGTTGTGTCCTTAACTGTAACCATTACTTGAACCATGTCTATTTCTATCCTATGTTTACAGCACCTACTTCAGTTCTTGGTATACAAGGGAAGCTTGGAATACTGCCTGCTGGATTAAAACACAATTTTCCTATCATCACCTACAAAATATTGGCAAAGAAGGGCCTACTGTTTTGTCTTTATACCACATGGATCATTCCATCCCTTCTCCATCATGATAAAAGTGTGAAGATGCGAAATATCCCAAAGCCATTTCTTCCTCATCTTTGCTGAAGACAAATAAGCCTTTTATTTCTGAAAGCAAATTTCTAGCTAAATACTTTCCCAGTTATACATAAATCTTCTAGGACAACTTTTGTTCCTCAATAAAAGGGAACAGTGAAACTGGTGTGTTTCCCCAACTTTCTTTTTGCCTTGATTTCAAACATGATGCCTGGAACTGCAGCAACCATCTTGCAATCACAAGGTAATCAAAGTAAGGAAATGGCAAAGACAACAATTAATATACAGACACCAGTCTCAATATTGTCAAGTTGTCAACACAAGCCCTCACTCTGGAATTTTATTTGACCAGAAAAATAAACTTCTATTAGTCTGAGCCACTCTAGTTAGGTTTTCTGTTATGTGCAGCCAGTCACAGCTCTAAAATACTACCTATCTCAAAATAGGAACTCAGTAACTACTCACTCTCTTCCTAATCCAGTCCACTGAAGATATTTTCCCATCAAGATATGTTTCTTGTGCATTTCTTTACTGTTTGCTCTCTTCACCTGGTGTATCATGTGTATTCCAATAATGGAGATAGAGCTGGAGACAGGGATAAAAAGAGAGGGAGAGAATTTGCAGGGGGAGGGGAGGTGAGATATGAATGGGTGGCTCATTCCATGGAACTTCCGACTCTTGATCTCAGATCTCACATCTGGATCTCAGGGTTGTGAGTTCAAGCCCCATGTTGAGATGGAACCTACTTAAAGAGAGAGAGAGAACTAGGAGAATGAAGTTACCCTAGGATGCTTAAAATCCTGTTGGAAGGTAAGAGATTCATACAGGCTAAATAATAATGTCACACACCAAATTGTTGAGAAACAGGCATAAGGTCTATGCTCCAAAGTCCATCCTGCCATTAACTGTGGTGGAACTCTGCAAAGTCACTTCACCATTTGGGATCTCTATTTACGTTTGCAAAATGAAGAGTTTTAGATAATCTCAAGTTGAGTCCTTCTCAAAAGGTAGTCCATGAACTACCAACACGTAAGTCACAGATGATGTAAACTGCAGATCCCTGGGCTCAGACTGAGAATCTCAAACTGAGGATAAAGGATTGGCATCTTAAGCACGCCCCTGGAGCTGTTAGAACACTGAAGTTTGAGACCCATTGTCAAGTTCTATTCTTAACCTAGCATTCTCTGATTTACTTGAAAAGAAGTACAAACTATTTTAGGTTGTACAGTTAAGACAGAAAACTGATGTTTTAAAACATTGTTTTAATTAACTTAAGATGATTAAGAGCTAGGGCCCTAGTGCAGCTGGAGATCCCAGCCCCTCCTGAACCAGAACCAAAGTTTACTGACAATTGCTGCATTAAATTAGAGGAACCTCCACGGTGTTTGCTGCTGGAGCTGTTCACAGTGTTGTCAAAACACCCTCTGTGCATATGTATCTGTGTAGCTGTATGTTTGAACACATGCATGCCTGTGTATAAATATATGCATGGCCACATATGGACGTGCACATGGGCGTGTGCATGTGCTCCAGCATCCGCTAATGCTTGTGCTTAGGGATCAAGTATGTACTACTGCGTACAGCTACATGTAACTACAGCACACGTATTTCTACACGTTGGTGCTTACACACTCCCACGAACTTACACAGATGTATATGAATGTATCGATTTTGCACCATTTGTTATTGATTCCAAATTGAGTTAACAGAAAACAGTAAAACTCTTGACTCGACAGTCCCCGAGGTATAGGAAAATAGAAGAGGCAATTGGATGATTTGCAGAGGTTAGACTCAGGATATTAACTTTATTTAGTTTCTTGAAATATCTTCCTGTAAGGCTTTTTTGGGTTGTGTTTCTTTGTGTGTTTGTTTTTAATGAGACAGAGGAGAGAACACGGGGCTTCTTGTTCCGATACTATGGATAACACGCTGGATGATCTTGGGCAAGTCATGTGATCTTCATGGGGCGGGGTGTCCCTTTTTTCCCCTGCAGTTTCAGAGCTCCTTGTTCAAACCGGAATGACAACATTTATGGTTTCTGTCTGTTTTCCTTAGAACATTAATGTCCCTTTGATAATAGGAGCTACAGCTTATTTAACTCCATATTCTTAATATCTATGAGAGAACCCAGCACATCATGATGGTGATGCTGATGAAGGTGATGAGGAGGAGGACGGTGATGATGACAACAGTGATGCTACTGCTGACACATGGTGCTAGTATTTATCGAGTAGAACTTTTAAACACTTTACATGGACCACTTCATTTGATTTTTACCACAAACCTTGAAATAAGTACGATTGACCCTTAAATAACATGAGATTGAGTGGCACACATCCACATAAAGACAATTAAAAAAAATTAATGTTAATAATTAACATACAGTGTTATATTAATTTCAGGTGTACATGCAGTGATTCAATAATCTTATACATCACTCAGTGCTCACCACGGTGGTCTTCATCCCCTTCACCTATTTCACCCATCCCCCACCCCCCCTCCCCTCTGGTGACCATCAGTTTGTTCTCTACTGTAAACAGTCCATTTTTTGTTTGTCTTTTTTTTTCTTCGTTCATTTGCTTTGTTTCTTAAATTCCACATATGAGTGAAATGATATGGCATTTATCTTTCTCTGAATGGCTTATTTCACCTAGTATTACTTCCTCTAGAGGCACCCATGCTGTCACAAATGGCAAGGTTTCATTCTTTTTTATGGCTGAGTAACGTTCCATTGTGTACACAAATCACATCTTCTTTGTCCATTTACCTATTGACGGACACAGGAACCGCTTCCATAATTAGGCTATTGTAAATAATGCTGCAATAAACACAGAAGTTCAAAAATCTTTTCAAAGTACTGTTTTGTATCCGTTGGGTAAATTCCCAGGAATGGAATTAATGGATCACATGGTAATTTTATTTTTAATTGGTTGAGGAGCCTTCATACTGTTTTCCAGAATGGTTGCACCAGTTTGCATTCCCACCAACAGTGCAAGAAGAGGGTTCCTATTTCTCCACATCCACATCAACACTTATTGTTTCTTGTATTTTTATTTTAGCCATGCTGACAGGTGTGAAGTGCTATCTCATTGTAGTTTCGATTTGCATTTCCCTAATGACTGGTGATGTTGAGCATCTTTTCATGTGTCTGTTGGCCACCTGTATGTCTTCTTTGGAGAAATGTCCATTCATGTCTTCTGCCTGTGTTTTAATTAGATGAAGTTGTTGATGATAATGATGATTGGTGTTGAACTTCATAAGTTCCTTACATATTTCAGATACTAACCCTTCTTTGGATAAGTCATTTGCAAATACCTTCTCCCATTCAGTAGGTTGTCAGTTTCTTGATTGTATGAACTTTTTAATAAATACCTTACAGTAATTTATATGTAGTTTGTCTTCCTTATGATTCTCTTAATAACTGTGTTCCTCTATTTTATTGTAAGAATACAGCATATAATATATAGAACATATAAAATTATGTGTTAATTGACTATTCATGTTATTAGTAAGACTTCTGGTCACAATAAGCTATTAGTGGTTGAATTTAGGGGGAGTCAAAAATTATATGTGGATTTTTAACTGCACGGAGCATTGACAGCCCAACCCCTGCATTGTTCAACAGTCACCAATACTACCATTCTCTCCATTTTAGGAAGATAGAGCTCAGAGAAATAACTAACCTGACTCACAGGCTATGAACTGCTGTAACCTGAATTCAAATCCTAGTCTGCCTAATTCTGAGTGGTCATTTGGACCACAGTGTAGTACTGCTCAGTAAAGAGTTATATGATGCATTATAAGAATGGTATTTAGTAGAATGAAATGTTTCTTTGGATTCCCAAAGAGCCTCACCTACAGATAACTGGGTTTAGAATCACATATGAGTGGTACATTTTAAAGTTGGAAGGGATCATAAAGGTCCCCAGACCCGAATGGTCTCCTTATATATTAAGGAAGTTGAGGCACAGGGAGGTAACGTGACTTGTTCAAGGTGGCACGATTATAGTTATGGTAGCAACCACAAAGACAGAACCCTGTGTTGCTCATTCCCAGTTGGAGTGCATTTTTTACTATCCCAAAGGGCTTTGTACCCTTTCCTCTTTTTATAAAAAAAGACAAAAAGACTTCAATGTTACCTTATGGTATCTATAACAATGAAGAAAATCACTGGAAATTTCTTCTGCACAAACATGAGTTGCAATTACCATTGTTATTATTATAATGATGCTGTTTGCGCCCCTTCTCCGTGTTAATTCCTAGAATCAGTGGACAGACACCAGGACAGGATAATTCAATATGCTGACGTACCTGTCATGACACCACATGAATCCAGGAGACAGAGCTTTCATGGACCAATCACCTCATCCCCCCGAAGTGCTCCATCTCGTAATTAAAAATTAAACCGTTTTCCAATGAAATAATTTTGTTCATTCTTCTTGCTCCCTCTCCAGTGCCTGTGGCACCAGCTAAATTTCGAATTAAATAATTCAGCTGCAATCCATTTAAAATAGATCACGTTTAGTGCTACGCTTCCGATTGGCTGCAAAACCAAGCCAATGGAACAAGATTCTCATGGATGTCACCGCCAAGGGTGTGCAAGGCGTGGGATTCCATTAATGAGGGCTGACTCCCTTTCCCTATTTTCTTATTCTCGGGCTCCGGCACAATGAAACTTTCCCCCTCCCTTTAACCGGTTCGTCTCGTTTTTCTCCCTTTGTTCTCATTTTTCTCCCCTTCGATCAAAAGCTTCTTTTAAAAAACAGATCCCTCCATTTTGCTTTCTTTTCTGGTCCTCTGCTCTCAGCCTGCTTTCTACATCTGCTTATTTGCTAAGGCAATAGAGACAGATTACGCCTCTCCCCATGCCCTGTGAGGGGAAAGTAGAAGGCAGGATGGATTAAGGGACTGTGCTGAGTCAAATGCTCTCTCCTCCTGGGGCTGCCAGTTTTCATCTGGCTCAGGCTGCCAGAGTCTCAGAATCATTATTTCATTTGACAGATAATACTGTAACAATAGCCTGCTCTGCTAATGGTCCTCACCTGGGGAGGCAGCATGGCAGCCAGAGGTGCTGTGGCAAAAAAAAAAAAAAAAAACCCAATGGGGAAGAGGCATGGGTTTGATGTGCGAGTGTATGATCTTGAACGAGCCCCTTAATCACTCTGGACCTCAGTTTCCTCAACTGGACTCTTCTCTGCCTAGATATCATGGTTTTATCTACTCTCAGGCTTCCCAGGTAAAAGGGAAATGTGAACCACAAGTGACTTTCAGAGAAGGTCAACCAGGATTATGAGTTAATGAGGACAGCTGAAGGAGAGCTAACAATTGCTAGGGAAGGGGAGGGGTGACACCCTGCTCCACAACTCAAGTATCCACGGAGGGAAGGAAATCCTATCCCGCTGCAAAAGAGGAGAAAGAGACTTACTGTTTTTCCCTGATTTTACTCTCTCTCTTCCCCAGAGGATGAATATTCACTTACATGATTGCTGTTTGAGAGGGGGAAAAACAAAAAAAACAAAAAAACAAAAAACAAACAAAAAACAAAAAACTGGCCTGGCTCATCTCAGCCCCGCCAGAGCTAACCTCTTTCAGAGCTAACCCTATCCACAGGACCTACACATCTGCATTTTCCCAAGGGTTTGTTTATAGAGGCAGTCTCTGCCCAGACTGGGGTCAGGACCTGGGGAGAGCTCAGCAGTGACCCAGTGCTGCCTATGTGGGTCGGTACATTTAGTTCAGAGATGAGGTAAAATAAAGCCCTTAAGGATGCTGACCCAATTTACCTTCCGCATAAGCTTTTGTCAGTAACAAATCTGCGGTGTTTTATTTTCATTGGTGTGTTTCTTGAATCTCATTACTTTTTTTCTTTTTAAGATTTTATTTATTTGAGAGAGAGAAAGAGAGAGAGATAGAATGAGCAGTGGTGAGGGGCAGAGGGAGGGAGAGAGAGAGAGAGAAGCAGACCCCCTCTGAGCAGAAAATACGATGCAGGACTCCACCCCAGGACCTGGGGATCAAGACCTGAGCTGAAGGCAGACACTTAACTGACTGAGCCACCAGGTGCCCCCGGAATCTTATTTCTTAATAAGTTCTAACTGTTGTAAAAGAAAAGCGGTGTTGTTTATTAATTTTCTAAAACTCAATTTTGTTTTTTTTCCTTCTTACAGGGTGCTGAGGAAAGATATAAAATGCCATGAGGTAGAAGAAGGGACAGGCTATCTCCTTACAGCTCTACAGAGCCACTTAGGACCAACAGAAGCTGTTACAGAGAATGATTTCCACCCTGAAACCATAGCAGGAACTCTACAGAGGTAACGAGTTCTTCATCACAAGGGGTGTCGAAGCTGTGGTGCTACCAACCACTAATCTGTAGTGTTAGCATGTGGTGGATTGCTTTGATGTAGAAGTGGAAGACAATATTGTGGGGGGTGTTTGGGAATATCCCTGGGTCCTGCTTCCCCTGTGCAAGTCTGTCACTTTCTTCTACAAGGGTTTCCACAGTGGTGGATGCCAGGATAGCTGTGGTCTTGAATAATTAATGACTGCATTTGTCATTTGCAGAAATGTGTTTAGATAGAGAGAACACAAGTTTATAATATAGTGTTAAGAAACTAAGAAATGCCTTTGCCTCCTGTCGATGCACTCAGTGGGGGCCCGTACACACACACCTACACATGCGCATGCACACTCCCATGTACTCAAGGCACACATGCACACACAGAGGTACAAACACAAGAATAAAAAGAAATAGAAATCTATAAAAAAAGAAAAGTGTAATTTCAGTTCAGAAAGACTGCCAAGTTATGATGCTCAGGACACTCAGGCCCACCAGGCAGAGGTGTTGGTGGACATGGGGGATAAAACATTGGGAACTCCATCATTTGGTGCAGCTGCCAGAAAAGTGGAGGCCACCATGGTTAAAGAGTTGGGGAGGAGCCAACATCACACATTATCATGAAGAGGCTGGTGTTTGTTAACCCACTTTTAGAAACTCATGCTTGATCCTGGGTGCTCCTCATTGGTAAGTTCCAAAAAGACTTTCTTGATCAGATCTGACTCTCATGGGGCTGAATTTGGAAGGCGGGGAGCCTACCAATCTCACAGGAATGGAAAGGTCTGGGGCTTGGGTTGGTCACTGAGAAGGGCCCCTTCATTCCTGAATTTATTCTATTCTTGGAAGTCATGTGAGACTTGAAGTCATCATGCAATTTCCATGTTCTGTTTTATTTTTTTTTTGTTAGAGTGTGTGTGTGCACACACATGCATGCAAATGTGTGTGTGTGGGGGTGTTTTTATGTTAAATACTCATTAGCAATCAAGAAAGTATGGGATCCGCAGTTAGTGGTGAAGGGTTGAGAGCAGGCTGGTGGCAAACCAATTCATTCACAGATGTCACATCTGAGGTATGGAAACTGGCATGTTTTTGTTTGCAGGCTTCTACTTGGTTCTGGGAGAAAAGAAAAAAGTGCAAAGTAATTTGGAGAGAAGTACAAGAAAAGCACAAAATAGAAATTGTTTCCTGAATAAGGCTCCTTAATTTCCCATTAAACCAACACAAAGAATAATGGGAAAAAGTCTCAGATATTGTGGCTGAAGACCTGAGTTTGAGAAAAAGGTTTCTCATTTACTAGTTCTGTGTTTCTGGGTAACTGACTTAACCCCTTGTACCTTAGTTTCCCTCAACCATTAACTGGGGTTAAGGCATTACTATGACCCTTCCCTCACATGACAGAGGTCACAGAACTAATATTAAAAGACTGTAACATTTAATAGTCTAGAGATCTTACTGTTTCCCCACCTAGAGTTTTGTGAGATTTCTGTGGTTTAATAAATTGTATGGCATGAATATATTAAAGGCTCTGATAAGCCCTGCTATAAGCAAACAAAAAGTACGTATGAAGAAACAAAAACCTAGTTTCCAAATCTAACTTTACCCTTGAACTCAGTTTCCTGGAAGCATCATTTAACGTTCCATTTCACACGTTTTGAGGGATAGGAGGTTATAGAAGGAACTTCTACTCTGGCAGAACAGTTGAGCACAGGATAGGAGTGGGATCAGCCTCCAAGTCAAGGAACGCACTGACGATTATAAAGTGCCACCCACCAAACACCCCCATATATTTAGTTTAACAATTTTACCAAAGCCCAGTCATGGTTTATCTCAGTGAGCCATTAAGAACATGATGTCGACATCCCCAGAAGTTAGAGTTCAATGGAGATTCCAACAAGCTCTTTTCCTTACGGGGACCTCCATTTCCTCATCTATCCTATCAGGCAAGTACCCCAAATCACTGTGAATTACTTAGACCATCAGCATCAGAATTCCGGAGCCCCAGACCGGAGAACAGAAGTGAGCATCTGTACTGTCAGCTGTTTCTACCATGGGTAATTTTGTTTCTCAGTATGGCTCAAAAACACTGGTCAGGAAAAGTCTTGGAATCATACCAACCAAAGCCATCCTTGGCTTTCTTGACATCCACATACTTGAAGTATCCGAAGTTAAAAAAAAAAAAAAAAATCAGGAACGCTGAACAAAAAGCAGCCTCTCCCCACTGGGAAAAACCACGTAAGACAAGGCTCCTCACCTGGGCGGTTTTCCAAAGCAAAGCAGAACCAGCAAAGCTCTCCCCTGTAATTCTAGAGAAGCTTCCTGCATGCATATGCGGATCCCTCTCTGAATCGGCCCTTCTGAAGCCAAGATGGTTGGAGTGAAACATAAAATATCACAGCATTGATTTAATGGCCGTTAAAAGTCCCTCCTGAGCGGCTGGGGAGCTCCTTGTCTGTATCCCTATGCACCACTGTGCTCGTAAACCTGTCACCATTAATCGCTGCCCAACATCCTGATAGCATTTGGGTCACACATCAAGGGGAGGAATGCGGTTTCTGAGGGGGTCTGGAATGTGGTTGTGGCAGACTTGCTCTTCGTCTACTTCTTCCCAAATCCTCAGTGTGGATGTGGCACCTAGCTCCTACTAAACACCTCGCTGGACATGTGGGTGCCACCTCTTTTAATTTGGAATGATCTCTCTCCTGAGCTGCCGGGAGACAGGATCTGAATTTATTATTCCAAGTACTTCCTTCTTCTCCTGGGCCCTGGTATTAATTAACCTATCCACATCTCTGTATTTCTCACAATTTGTTGTTCATGGCTATCATTGTAGACCAGTGTTGTCCAATGGAGATATAATGAGAGCCACAAAAGTGATCTGCATATCAAGTTTTACATTTTCTGCTAGCCATGCTCTGAAAGGGGAAAGAAGCAGAATTAACTTTTAAAGTATTTAATATTTTAATCTAATATATTCAAAATATTATCATTTCAACATAGAATCAACACAAGAATTATTAATGCAATCTTTTACAAAATTTTTTGACCAGGTCATTGGAATTCGATGTGCATTTTCTACTTACAGCATGTCTCACTCTGAATTAGTCACGTTTCAAGTACTTAACCACCACGTGTGACCATCATATTGGATAGTAAATTTCCAGACCAATAGAAGTGAGACTGTTTGGCTAATGATTCCCTTATCCATGTACTCAAATGTGTTCTGAGCACTGACTATGGCAGACGTAGATCAGGGCATTAGGCTCTTAGGACGTTGGTGATACAAAGTGCTATATGGAGTATTCAGCTGAGTTTCTGGTGCGGTCTTAAGGATTAGACTGTAGTGAACATTAGACTGTAGACCTATTCAAGCTAGAAGCATATTCCCAGGGACTTGAAAAGTATCTTATGCATGGTACCTGTTCAATATATATTTAATGGTTGGACATGTGAATGACAAAGAGCAACCCTCCATGAAGCTTGGATTTGAGACTGAAAGGTGTAATGGAAAGCTAAAGATTTAATTGTTTCTTGTTAGTGCTTTTGCTTTTGGGGTTGTGAGGTACAGTTTGGTCTCTGTACAAGAAGGTACTCATCCCCGCTCCTACAGATTATGACAGCTGATCTCCCCAGTGATGTGAAGAAAGGAGATATTTTCATGTTCATCCTTTATAAGGTATGGCAGTAGATTAGGCTCAGAAAAAAACGTGCTCTTAAGCACCAAGATAATTTGTGGAAATACCAGCCCTCTCTTACAAGATATGCAGAAATGAAATAAAATTAAAAATGTAAGTTCAGCCATTATACCTCAAATCTGTAAGAATTTTGGTATGAGATTTGCTGTTGTTGTTTTTAAGAATTATGGTATTTTATAAACTTTGAGGGTAAGCTGCTTCAAGAGATCAATATTTTCACAACAATAAAAAGTGATTCAAAAGAAGGGTCACTTAACTGAGTTTATTTTTATTGCAGTCAAATCTGGTTCATTAAAGAAAAAGATACTTTTAGGACTTTTATTTACTGTGTTTATTCATTTTTAGTACTTTTCTTTACCTTCCTTTTTCCTCTGTGACTCTGATCTACCCGACTATAGTTCTGTCAATAATAATAGCTAACACATATTAGCACTAACCAAATGCCAAGGATTTTGCTATCTACTTTAAATGAATGATCTCATTTGAGACTCAGAAAGCCCTATTATTTGGAGAAAAATGTTGTCTTTACTTCACAGATGTAGAAATAGGGGCTCGTAAAATTTAAAATATTTTCCCAGGATCACAGGAGACTGGTCCTCAAATTTTTGGCCTCAGGACTCATTTATATATTTTTAATAATTAGTGAGGACCCTGTATTAATTTTTAGTTTCTGGCATAACAAATTACAACAAACCTAGTGGCTTAAAATAACAACTTTGCCAAAAAATCAGCAGGTCATGCCCTTCTTCTTCTGGGTCCTCTATTCTGTTCCATTGATCTATGTATCTATCTTTGTGCCAATACCACAGCATCTTAACTGATGTAGCTTATTACCATTAGTCTGAAGATCAGGTAGATTGATTCCTATCATTTTATTCTTCTTTTTCAGAATTTTAGAATAATCTTATATATCTACAGAATAACTTTGGGGAGATTTTTATGGGAATTGAGTTATAACTATATACTAATTGATGAGAAATGGCATCTTTATTAGGTTGAGTCTTCCAATTCATGAATGTGATATGTCTCTCCACTTGCTTAGATCTTCTTTGACTTTGTTCCATATTGCATAGCGTTCAGCAAATAAGTCCTATCCTTGTTTTATTATGTTTATGCCTTTTTTCTCAGTAATTAAAAATGGTATTATATTATTAATTTTGGTGTCATAGGTTCATTGTTAGTATAAAGAAATACAATTTATTTTTTTATATTTATTTTATATTCTGTGACAACTTGTTGAACTCACTCATTAATTCTAGGGTCTTCTTCTTCCTCCTCTTGTTCCTCTTCTTCTTTTCACATTCCTTGGGATTTTCTATGTAGACAATCATGTCATCTTCAATAGTGAAAGTTTTATTTATTCTTTTCTGAATTGTGTGCCATTTTATTTCATTTTCTTGCTTTATTGCAATGGCTAGAACTTCCAGTACTGTATTGAATAAAAGTAGTGAGAGTAGATATCTTTGCCACATTACCAATCTTTGGGCAAAAATATTCAGTCTTTTACTATTAAGTATGATGTTTGTTATGTTTTTTTCTTAATGAATACTTCTTAAGAAGCTGAGGAAATTCTCCATTCCCATTTTATAAGAGTTTTGTTCATGAATGTTGAATTTTCTGAATTTTTAAAATGTATTGATAGATATGATCATGTAATTTTTTTCTTTCACCTATAAACGGTGGATTACAATTCTGAGATCAGTTCTTCTGTTTCAACCCTAACTGTTCCAACACTAACTGGTGTGCTACAATTTAATTATGGCACTAACCCTCCAGATTTAGTAGAAAGGACCCCCCATGGACCTTCCCACTGCCACATGAATCCACATACTGCCTTCACTTCAGGTAGCATCCCTAGGCTACTCACTTTTCTGGCTGACTGGCTACAGATTCTAGGGTTCCCACAGCAAGTTCAACAATTTGCTAGAATAAGGCAAGAACTTAAGAAAGTGCTATTCTTATAATTACAGTTTCATTACAATGACTACAACTCAGGAATAGCCAAATAGAAGACACATAGGGTGAGGTCTGGAAGAATCTGAAATACAGGGCTTCCATGCCCTCTCTCTGTGGAATCAGAGTACATCACCCTTCCAGAACACTGATGCATGTGTACCAACCAGGAAGCTCCCCTGAGCTTTGAGTCCAGAATTTTTATCATCCTAATATGGAATACTATTGTCGAAGCTAAAACACTATGCACAACCACTGCCGATTAACAACCATTATTTTTTAACAACTCTTAATTATTAACAATAAGCATCAATTATATGTGTATGTATGACTGTATACATACACTCACACCATATGACATGTAATTGCCATTCATTAAATATTATTCAATTATTATGCACTCGCTTCTCACTTTCCTACCATAATAAAAGAGCTATGTCTTACTCATTTTATCACGATGATGGTAATGATAATAGCCACCATTTATTGATTCCCTCCCATATGCCAGATCGATTACATATATTTAATCTTCATAAAAGCCCCATGAAATAAATATTATAATCTTTAACTACCAAAGAGGGAAACAAGTCTCAAAGAGGTGAAGTTATATATTCCAAAATCACACAGCCAGTAATTAAAATAACTTTTTTCTGCTATTTATGGTGTCCTTGTTTTACCACCTCTTTTAAAACACGTTCTACATGGCTCCTGCATCCACAGGTCTAGGGTAAGTAGCTTGATTGCTCTCTCTTAAGCCGGATAAGCTAGCAGAACAGAGGTTGGTTTAGATTGTGAAAAGACCTTTGTAGATAGAGAATCCTCTTTTCTCCCTTAACCTGTTAAACCAGGGGAAGTGGGGCATCTTTAGGTGCCGAAGTGATCACTTATCTTGATGGTTAATCAGCCTTCCATTTTTTATCTTGCCCCTCTGAGGGCCATCTTGTCCTCCTGAGCCTCATAAGCATTGATCCTTCAGCTTAAGCCCTGAGAGATAGCTGCCATATCGATAAAATCCCTACTGTAATTTTTTTCCCAAGTTATCAAAGAGTAGGCTATCAAGATGAGAGATACAATGAAGGCCAGGATTCACATGACTGGGTGCCTGATTAGAGGGTGAGCAAGACACTGAGGAAAATGGAAGTGCCTATGGTGATTGTGTGGCTTTGTCTATGAGATACTGGGGCCAAAACCTGTAATTAATACTAACGATTAATTACTAATTTGTAATTTTAATACTAACGATAATGATATAGATAGGTAGATAGGGTACATTTATTAAGAGCTTACTATATATCTGGCCTCATTTTGAGAGCTTTAAAGTATTATCTAATTTAATTCTTACACTAACCTTTTCAGAAAATTATTGCTGTTCTTATTTTACAGATATGTAAACTGTACCAGAGGAGCTAAAGCCACTGGCAAGGGGTAGAAAATTAGAAGAGGAAACTGATCCAGAGGCTGGTTTTATGTTTGAATTCCAAAGAGTGGTAGGCTATCCAGTTAGGAGTTCTCTAAGCCACTTGTGCCTGCTCAATTTCATGGATTAATGGAGGTGTTGAAGGGGAGGAAAACTTTTCCTTTCGTCCCTTCTAGGTTCTTTAGCTGGCCTAATAATTAGATTGACATAAAACAGATTAAGAGGAGAAAAACATTTAATTTCATACATGTAGGAGCCCATAAAAATATGAGACTCAAAGAAATGACCAAAGCAGGCAGCTTTCATACCTTTTAGACAAGGAAACAATGAATTTGTGAAGAATTAGCAAGACAAAGGAGTTTGGACTTGGGGGAGTGAATTAGGAAGAAGTAGTAAGGTATCTTTATACAGGCTTCTCAGCCCTGAACTTTATGTCTGCTGGGGAGGATGCCTTCTCCCTGCCTGGTACAGGAGGGCACCTTTCACATGGAAGAATTATTTCCCACTTTCAGGGGGACCATGGTGATCAGAGTGTCCTTACACAGACTGTTTCTTAAGGAACTTTCATTCCAAATAATCAAAATACCAAAAGTGGCATGTTGTGGAATGGGATATTCTGCTTCCCCTCAGTGTGAACTGGTAAACTTGCCTCAGTTCTAACATTGGGCTGAACATCAACCTCCTGATCTGAGAGGTTCTTTAACTGCAAAACAGGATTAATGATTAACCCATGGCTCTCTGAGGTATCCCAAGGACCAAATGAGGTCAAGTATGGAAAACACTGGGCCCATAACAGATTCCTGCCCACCGGCATGTGTCCTTCCTGCCTTCTCTCTTCTCCCCCTCATCTCTCCTTCCGCATCAGTAGCTGTGAGTAGCAAATTAATAGTGATTATGAAAGTGTTGTACAAATGCAAAGTTACTTATTGACATTTTTAAATTACAAAAATTAAAAAGATATATTTTTTTTCATTTCCCAGAAAAAAGCAAAGAGGAAGATTTAAATCATGTTCAATACCATTATTCAAATACAGCACATTTTACCTAGGCCAGACCATAAGCTCCTTAAAGGCAAGGTCCAGGTCTGTATTTATTAAGCAATGCATTGCCAGGCTCTAGCACAAAACCTGTCATGCAATAGACATTCAATACAGATGTGTGGACTAAACTAATATAATTGTAGGTGTTTTATTACCCTTTCAGAAATATTTCTTATCGCGTTCCTAACCTGACATTTCTTGCTGTTTATCATTTTAATCTTTTTTTCCCCCTTCGCTTGTGCATATGTGTGGGTTTCTGTGGGAGAGACAGGATGCGTTATAATGAATAAAACCAATTCCGTACAATTTTGTCGATACAAAATTGACAGTCTGGTTTCTCCGAAAAGCTCTCCCTTCTTCCCTACTAGGTTCTCTGTCTGGTCTAATCATTAAATTGATACAGAACAAATGAACTGAAGACAACCAAACAAAAGTTCAGGCACACGTATACCTCCGGTATATATGGAAGTGACCCAGGGAAAAGAATTCTGTGATTGGGCTGAAGTCACCACCTTACGTACCACCTTCAGCGAAAGACAAAAGAAGCTGTTGGGAAGCCAGGGAGGGGAGGCCACCGGGAAAAGCACAGTCAACAAGGGTAAGGTGGTGATACAGGTTTAAGACCCTGGCTTCTCCACTGAAGAGGTTTCCACAGATTATCATCTCCCACCTTCTGGTCAAGTGAGGAAGACACCCTTACAAGCAGAGATTTCCCTTGTTAATGTCAATACCTCTTAAGGAATGGTTTCACTTCTGTTTCACATTTACAGCTTCACCTGAGTCTGTTGTTCCTTAAAATTAAACAGCTTAAAATCATTCCCATGCCAAAAAGGCCTATCTTGGGATGGCAAAATTTGCTCCCCTTCATTTCGTTCCTTGCCATTTTTTTTTTTTAATTGTAAATATGGGGCACCTGGGTGTCTCAATTGGTTAAGCCTCAAACTCTTGATTTCTGCTTAGGTCATGATCTCAGGGTCCTCAGTCTTCCTGTCCCTCTCTCTCCCCCTCTGCCGCTCCCCTGCTCATAGGCACCTGTTCTCACTCTCACACTGTCTCTGAAATAAATAAATAAGATCTTTAAAAATAAAGAAGTAAATAAGTAATAAAATAAATAAAATTGTAAATATGATGTCACTACTGTCCTGCTCGTGATTTTGTATACCTTTGAAATTACGGTTCACAAGAGAAGCTCTCAGAAATGAATTGCTGCATTAAAGGGTCTGGGCTTTCTTGTCCTGATGAGCACCAGGCAATTTATGGAAGTGCTGAATCACTACATTGTATTCCTGAAACTAATAATACTCTATGGATAACTACACTGGTTAAAATTTTTGAAAAATCAAAAATCAAAATAAATTAATAGAGTCTGTGCTTTAACACCTCAACAGTACTTCAGTCCAAGCCATGACCTCTAAAGGTCACTCCTGGTGACTCCTACTTAGGACTCAAGATTCCCAGTTCAGAGTCGTTTTCTGAGCTTCCTGAGTAGTTTTCTGAGCTTCCTTTGCCACACTCCCAAGGCCCCAAACCAAATTCTGGCCTACAGGCCCCAGGCAATTAAAATATTTTTAAACCCCTTAGAGGAACTGAGATGTTGCTGGCTGACGTGTCCTCCCAGAGACCAGGCAAGAGGCTTTCTTAATTCTCTGGGGCCACAGGAAGAGAAAAAGAAGGGGGGAAAAAAAGACTAGCTTTTGCTAGAGAAGGGCTACACACACACACACACACACACACACACACACACACGTGCACAATCTTTTTCTTTCTTGCATAGTAGCGAAAAGGTACTGAAAGAGAGGGATATGTGCATCCCTTAGGGGATTTGTGCAGGGATGAACAAAGTGTCCCCCAAACCCAACCGAAGATGCAAAAAAGCCAGAATCATGGCGATGGTTAAGAGGGGCTCTGCTTGTGTCTTTAGGGGAAGGGCTGCTGTAAACTCACTCTGCTTGGAGGATGAGCTAGCCTGCGCGCTGACATTTGCACTTCAATCCAAATCCTTCGGGGATTCTTCTAAAGACAACATGGAGGTAGCATAATGACACCTCTGCCCCACCCCAGCCCCTTCTTCCCCTTCAGCAGCACAAGAAACCTGGATCTGTGGATCTGTCTCAACTCCTCCCTCAGCCTCTTTTACTTCACTTTTCAAAGGGCCAGGGCCAGTGGCAAGGCAGGAAAGTTCAGCTAGCGTCTTCCTCCTTCCCCTCTTCTTGAATCTTTGAAGGCCATGAGGTTGGCGAAGCAGCAGCACAGGGGATGTGAGGTGAGGCCACCTGCCCTGGGGCTCCCAAGCACTGGGTTCTGGGCCTCTGGCAAATCACCTACAAGTAGCTAAATTTAAACCATCACACCTTCTTCGTGTATTCTGCCTACCCTTCCTCTGCTCCAATTCTCTTTCCCTCCTCACTTCCACCCTCTGAACAAAGCATGTTTTTTTAAAGTGCATTCCCTGACTATGCAAATTTATGGGTCATCCAATGCTTTTCCTCGGTTTTGTGAGGGCCCCTGTGATTTCTCTTATTTCCTCCTTTAAAATATCGTGCCGTTGGCCATCAACCACAGGATAAAAACCAAACATTTTAATATGGAATAAACCCGTTTCCTGCTGTCCTTGGTTGCCTTTCTAGCCTCACCTTCCCTGCTGTCCTCACTCCTTCCTTCTGAACATCTTCCCGTTCCTGAAATGTATCATATTATTTATTCTTTCCAGACATTCGAACAGCTCCCTGTGTTGGCAATGCCTTCTGCTCCCCTTCCCCACAGCTTTTACTTGGTTTCCCTGACCCATTTTTCAGGTCTTACTATTGACCTTTCTTCTTCGTTAGCTCCTGCACACAGCCAGATTAATTGCATGTCCCCCAACTGAACCATAAGAATTCATGAGGGTAAGGACATGTCCACCTTTTACAGTGTTGCCTGTCTGGTACAGTTCCTTAGGCAGAGATTACTAATTGTTTGCCAATATCTATTCTCTCCTCTTCAATTAGAGACATCCTAAATTTTCCCACAGCATGTGGCCACTGAACTGTAGACTACATATCGTCACTACCCTGGTAGCCTGTTATGGCCAAGAGATTAAATTCTAGCATCAGTATGTGAGAAGAAATAATGTATGCTACATAAAAGGAATGGTTGTTGACAATACTCCTCCTTCCCCCTTCTCCAAGGCCTGGAAAGGGGGTGGCAGCCAGAGAGCTGCATTAGACCTGGAAGTGAAAGACACATTTTGAGACTAGTAAAGTTTCCCTCTAAGTTTTGGACAGCTTCATTCTACATAGACACATGAGGAAAAATACAACTTCAATCTGTTGAAGCCATTATATTTTGGGGTCTTTTTTTTTTTTTTTAAAGATTTTTTATTTACTTATTTGTCAGAGAGAGAGTGAGCGAGAGCGAGCATAGGCAGACAGAGTGGAAGGCAGAGTCAGAGGGAGAAGCAGGCTCCCTGCGGAGGGCAAGGAGCCCGATGTGGGACTCGATCCCAGGACGCTGGGATCATGACCTGAGCCGAAGGCAGCTGCTTAACCAACTGAGCCACCCAGGCGTCCCTGGGGTCTTTTGATTGTAGTTTGGATCATGATTTCAGTAGGCAGGTAGACAAGAAATAGTTTTTTTTAAATTAACATATAATGTATTATTAGCCCCAGGGGTACAGGTCTGTGAATCACCAGGTTTATACACTTCACAGCACTCACCATAGCACATACCCTCCCCAATGTCCATAACCACACCACCCTCTCCCTACCTCCCTCCCCCCGGCAATCCTCAGTTTGTTTTGTGACATTAAGAGTCTCTTATGGTTTTTCTCCCTCCTGATCCCATTTTGTTTCATTTATTCTTTTCCTACCCCTCAAACCTCTCATGTTGCATTTCAACTTCTCATATCAGGGAGATCATATGATAGCTGTCTTTCTCTGATTGACTTATTTTACTAAGCATAATACCCTCTAGTTCCATCCATGTTGTCGCAAATGGCAAGATTTCATTTCTTTTGATGGCTGCATAGTATAGTATTCCATTGTATGTATATACCACATCTTCTTTATCCATTCATCTGTTGATGGACATCTAGGTTCTTTCCATAGTTTGGCTTTTGTGGACATTGCTGCTATAAACATTCGGGTGCACGTGCCCCTTCGGATCACTACCTCACAGATTGGAAGAACATGTATTGTGAAATGTCTATGCTACCTAAAGCAATCTACACATTTAATGCAATCCCTTTCAAAATCCCATCCATTTTTTTCAAAGAAATGGAACAAATAATCCCCAAATTTATATGGAACCAGAAAAGACCTTGAATAGCCAGAGGAATATTAAAAAAAAAAAAAGCCAAAGCTGGTGGCATCACAATTCCAGACTTCAAGCTATATTACAAAGCTGTCATCATCAAGACAGTATGGTACTGGCACAAAAACAAACACATAGATCAATGGAACAGAATAGAGAGCCCAGAAATAGACCCTCAACTCTATGGTCAACTAATCTTCAACAAAGCAGGAAAGAATATCAAATGGGAAAAAGACAGTCTCTTCAACAAATGGTGTTGGGAAAATTGGACAGCCACATGCAGAAAAATGAAACTGGACCATTTCCTTATACCACATATGAAAAATAGACTCAAAATGGATGAAGGACCTCAATACAAGAAAGGAATCCAAATTCATCAAAATCCTTGAGGAGAACACGGGCAGCAACTTCTTTGACCTCAGCCGCAGCAACTTCTTCCTAGGAACATCGCCAAAGGCAAGGGAAGCAAGGGCAAAAATGAACTATTGGTACTTCATCAAGATCAAAACTTTTGCACAGCAAAGGAAACAGTTGACAAAGTCAAAAGACAACTGACAAAATGGGAGAAGATATTTGCAAACAACATATCAGATAAAGGGCCAATACCAAAAATCTATAAAGAAATATTTTTTAAATGAATGAACAATGGATGGGTGGATGATGAGCTGAATGTTTCTATTTGTGTTCGGATGTCTCCTTTTTATCAGTCACCATTTCTTTCTCATCTGAAAGGCTCCTCTGTGATAAAAAAAAAAAAAAAACAAACATACAAGTTTACAGGGATTTGAACAGAGATGACAGATAAACAGACAGACAGATAGACAGATCTGAGAGACAGAATGAGAAGAGAAACATGAAAAAGGACCAACCAGCGGGGGATCATTTAAACCTTAAAATAATAGGGGACCATGTTAAGTGCTAGCTAGCTATATGCTAGCACTGATCTAAGCCCTCTCTGTGCATTACTTTACTGAATACTCAAAACCATTTTATGAATAGGTACTATTATTGTTCCCATGTTAGAGATGAGGACACTGTGGGCCATAAAGAGTAAATACACAAAGTTATAATGCCCAGTTATGAACCCAGATAGTCTGACTTAGGAGCCCATGCCCTTGATTATTGTATCATACTGCCTTCTGAAGAATTAAAGTCCTCAAAGCACAGAATATCATTGCTGAAGAAATGTTAGAAAACATCTAATCCAGTTCCTTCATTTTACAAATAAGAAAAATGAGACCCAGAGAGAGGAAATGATTTGTTAAAACAGACAGAAATGGAAAGAAGTTTCCTATTTGCAAGAACAACAAGCAGCGTCAGGAATGGTGATTTCTATCAGCTGGCACATTGAGAATACTAAGGAAAGATTGTTCTGATGGAGGAATGATACATGCCCTACGGGTATGGGGCGTGAGTGTCAGAATATACATGGGTGCTGGCATGAATATCTGGTCCCAATTCTTCACTCCCTGTTCCTCATCCATACGCCTTGTCATGCAACTTTGCAGCATCCTCCTGCGCTCATCATCCTTACCCTGTCCCTGGTGGGTCTGGTCGTGTGATTTGCATTGGGCAACAGAATGCTAACAGACATATGAGAGCAGAGGTAAGGGTATGCTTGCACAGCTCAACTTGTTCACTTGCACACGCATGATTTTCCGTAGTAAAAATATGCCTCGGTGGATGCTGATTCAAAGAGAGGGTGGAGACACATGGAGCAGACCAAAACCAAAGCTGAATCCTTGAAACATACCCATTGGATCTGCAGGCTGAAGGAGAGCTCTCCTAGCCCACCCACCGTCTCCTGAGTGAGAAATGGGAGGCTTGCTACTGTCAGCCACTGGGATTTCGGGTGGTTTTTTATTAGATCACTAGTATGGCAATAGTGACTAATTCAGTATGAGTCATCTCTACCAAATGCACCTGATGCTAGACTATATCACAATCATTTCACATTTCCTTTGTATCAGTTTATTTGCTATAGCTTCCAGAGTTAGGGCATTTGATGGAATGAGTAACATCCAGTATGATTTTATGAACTTGCTGAAATTTGGAGGGATGGGGGAAGCGGAGATTGAGAGCCAGTTTGGAAGAACTTCTCCTTTAGAAAGTATGTGAACTTTTCTAAAGGCCATAGGACAAATTACTGATATCCTGTAGGACCCCAAACATGGGACATAATAGTGCAGCCTATAAAAGCAATAGCCTGGGAGAGAAAGACTTATTCCTTAAGATCAATCATATAATAATGCTGGTTGAGTATGCACTGATACTTCTTATCACTCTACATACTTTGCTCACTGTGGCATCAGTATTTGTGTTTAAGGCTGTCTTTACTGGCAACTGAACTAGGCAAGAGCTTGGATTTATTTCTTCTAAGCCCAGGTTAAAATTTTCATGCTATCATGTGGTGTTAGAATCAGAAATCTAAGAATGTAATACTTCTCTCATGTTAATCACCTCCACTTCCATGGGGTCCCAGGGAGTTCCAAGATAAACCAATCATGGTAAAAGGACAGGACTAAATTATTAATACTTGTCCCCACACCTGATGCTGCAGGGCAGTATTCTAGGTAAAGAATGGAAGAATGCACAAAACTATGGTTTCAGGTCTAAATGGAGACTTTTACTTCTTCTACTGCTCACTATCCCTACCAATGTAAATCTTGAAATACAGTTTCCTGTAGCTGCTTGAAGGGAATCAAATGGGGGATGAGTCATGGCATTGCCACATCTGAGAAGCAGCATGTGGCTCAGTTTACAGATTCCACACAGGGAACAGGAGGAAAAGAGCAAGTAAAGAGACTTGCTTGTCCATCATGGCCCTCTTACTCTTTGTCTAAGTAAAAGAACTATGGGATCTTGCATGTAAGGGATGGTAATCTTGTCTCCTAGGAAATTTGGTCTCTGCTTCTGCCACTCAGGTCACTTTCTGCCTTGCTGAGTGCCCCAGACACAGTTGGCATGGACAGAAGGATCTGAAGTATTGCTGCTTCTACATTATGTATCACCACACCTCATCTTCTATGTTAGGTCCAAGCTGAGTATAGTTGCTCAAGAGTGTTTGTTGAATAAATAAAGACTTGTGCTAAAAACAATGGCAGCCAGCAAAAACCAATTAAAAATCCACAAACTAAAGAATTGGCAATCTATCAAGAAGAATCAGAAATCAGTTGATCAATACATATTTATTGCGGTGTCTGTGCTAGGACTTGGGGATACAAAGGCAAAAGAATCAGAAGATCTGTCCTCCATGAACTCATGGTGTGGGAGATGATATGGTCAATTGTATTGACAATTCTGGCAAAAGCTATGCTGGAGCTCCCAGAGGACTCTACAGGATCACAGAGGTAGTTTAGCCTCTGACCAGACAAGCAAGAACTTCCTAGGAGATGAAGTCCAAGCTCAGTTTAAAGAGTGAGCTAAGGTGAGAAAGGAGGACAGATAGGGAGAGGGACTTGTAAGGCAAATCACGAAGGCCCACAAAATCCTGGCATGTTCAGAGAATGAAGGTGAAATATTTGGAATGTGGATTATTTACGTGCACGTTTGGGTGCTGGTCTGGGAAGAGGCATGATAAATTTGGACAGTCAGAAAGTGACTACCGATGTTTAACTAAAGCTCAGTGGAAGTTGAGATGAATAGCAGGTTTGCTTGGAGTTGCTGAGTGGGAAGGACATTCTTCACAAAGGAGGCAGTGGTAAACATAATTACAACAAAAATTAACAAGAGCTACTACTCTTGAACCTTGCATATGTGGTAAATATGTTACATACACCATTTTGCTGTAATCTCACTCCCTCTCTTTGGAGTAGCTGTACTGACTTTCCACTTTTTAACTGATGAAGCTATAAATGAAGCCCAGATAGGTTGAATGGTTTATCCAAATCACACGGTTGGTAAGGGACACAGCAGTGACTCTGGCCCATGTCTCTGTGTTCTCAAAAGAGATGCTCTTAACTTCCAACTCATATAATTGTGAAATGCACTTTAATGATAGGGAAAATTTGCTGAGGCAGAGATGGGGGTTGTACATTTTATATAAAGACCACACTACCGGCCACCCCAAGAGTTCGGAGGTGCTGGGCCCCATTAGGGAGCCTGAGAAGCTACAAAGATTATAAAATGGATCCCCAGGTGTCTGCACTTACCTCCCTAATGCATTCTCCCAGAAGGACCTGCTGTCATCTATTCCAGGAGACAGATATTCACCCTGAAGTTGTAAAGAGCAATTTATAAAAAGTGCATCAAAAAAAGTAAAACCTAGTACTTGAAGCTAATGGTTGGACAAACTGGGGCATAAAATAGTTTATTATTATTATTTAATTTCCCAAAAGAGTACACGGTTTCATCCTATTTATCATAAAAGTCACTGATATAATAAAAGCATCTCATCACATCAGCAGTCATTTCTACAAATAGAGCGTTGACGCTTTAGATATTAACATGTGTTATAAATGTCATTGATATATTAAGACTTTTCAGACTGTCTATCTAAAAATAGAGGAAAAGCCAGAGGGAGGGAGGAGGCAGACACAGAACTGACTAATTTGATCAGAAAAAGGGGAACCTATTCTTGCACGATGCAATCTTCTGTTTGTGACCAATGCAAGTAAACACCTGAATCTGATTTACGGTTTGAATTCTATTCACCAGCAGACGGTGATGCAGAGAAGAGACAGGGGCAGGAAGACAGGGAAGAAGAGAGAAAGAGAAACAAAAATATGTGGATTTAAGAGATTTTAATATCTGTAAAGACTCATATAATGCTCTCAAACAGTCTTAATTTGTGTGTGGGGAAACTGAGTCTTGGGAAGGCTAAGTAATTCCATCTACCCAAGTGTTGTTTGGTGTTAGATAAGAAAAACTTCAGAAATCTGGGCTCTAAATCAGAAATTTAAGGAGAAAATTGGCATTTTTTTTCTAAAGAGAATTGGGAAGCTCTGTGGGTGGGGGAAGCAGGCATTGGCAAGACGTAGGCATAGGAGTCAGAAAGAAAGGAGAAGGGAGGAATGAACAATGATTTGTACTATCCGATAGGATTGTTACATATATTATCCAACTTGATATTCTTGACAGCCTTGGAAAGGTGGGAAATTAGACCCATTTTATTCATGAAAGCCCAGGTTACTTAAGTCATTTGCTCATGGATGAATAAGTAGATTGCCTTTACTTATCTATGTCTCCTGAGGTGCCAGGCTCATTCTCAGCTGCACAACCCAAGGACAGAGTTCCTACTGTACATTTTAACTTGAGCCTTCACCTTGGCATCTTACGGCCATGGGCGGATAATGCAATCACCTGGGGCCAACCAACTCATTGCCCAGAAGAGCTCCCTCGAGGTCACAGGCGTGCTGGGCATGAGTTCTCTTTTCTCTGCTTGGCCTGAACCTTAGCACTGCCTGCCTCCTTTCCTTCTTTTCCTTGGGCAAAGCTGTAGGGCAAGGCCAATTCTTAACCTACGTGACACACACGGTTGCCCAGTTCGGTGAAAAAATAACAGAAACCAGTTGTCATACAATAAAGTTTTGAACTGATGAACTGTACAGATAACTAGAAGTCTAGTTTTTAAAGCTTTGGATTCAAATCATCACCACAGACGGTACAGAACAGGACATGGTGGGCATGTCATGTGGGGGTGGAAAAGGCGCATGGAAAGAGGGAAGAAAAGAGAAGATATTCTGTAGGATTCAAAAATAAATACTATGAAAATGATAGTTGTAGTTTGCTAATGCAAACTCGTGCTGTTGATGTTGTTGTTTTATTTTTAGGGCTCTCTTAAGTTTCCCTGGGGCCTCAGAGCTACAAAGAAGGCAAAGGAGATCAAAACCACAATGCGATATCACCTCACACCAGTCAGAATGGCTAAAATCAACAAGTCAGGAAATGACAGATGCTGGCGAGGATGCGGAGAAAGGGGAACCCTCCTACACTGTTGGTGGGAATGCAAGCTGGTGCAACCTCTCTGGAAAACAGCATGGAGGTTCCTCAAAATGTTGAAAATAGAACTGCCCTATGACCCAGCAATTGCACTATTGGGTATTTACCCTAAAGATACAAATGTAGTGATCCAAAGGGGCACGTGTACTCGAATGTTTATAGCAGCAATGTCCACAATAGCCAAACTATGGAAAGAACCTAGATGTCCATCAACAGATGAACGGATCAAGAAGATGTGGTATATATACACAATGGAATACTATGCAGCCATCAAAAGAAATGAAATCTTGCCATTTGCGACAACATGGATGGAACTAGAGCGTATCATGCTTAGCGAAATAAGTCAAGCAGAGAAAGACAACTATCATATGATCTCCCTGATATGAGGAAGTGGTGATGCAACATGGGGGCTTGAGTGGGTAGAAGAAGAATCAATGAAACAAGATGGGATTGGGAGGGAGACAAACCATAAGTGACTCTTAATCTCACAAAACAAACTGAGGGCTGCTGGGGGGAGGGGGTTTGGGAGAAGGGGGTGGGATTATGAACATTGGGGAGGGTATGTGCTTTGGTGAGTGCTGTGAAGTGTGTAAACCTGGTGATTCACAGACCTGTACCCCTGGGGATAAAAATATATGTTTATAAAAAATAAAAAATTATATTAAAAAAATCTAATCTAAAACAATAATAAAAATAATCCATTTTATAGGAAAAAAAAAAAAAGAAGGCAAAGGAGGATGTTCAGCTTCTCCTCCTCTGCCTGCTCCTCCTCCCTCCCCCCTCCCTCTCTCACTTTAACCTTCCCCTTCACTTTCTTTCTCATCTGGTCACACACACACACACCCCAACCCTCACAGGCACCATGACAATGCCTTATAATAATCCCTAAGGCATTTTGCGTTTGCTTTTTAAGTTTTCAAAATACAAATGATTTTAAGGTAAAGACTATACTTGCTTAAAGTAAAAATAAGCTAAATAAAATGGAAATCTATAAAACAGAAAGTAAATGTTCTTCAATGATCTCCCCTAGAGATGCCACTGCTTCTAGTATGGTTAAGAAGGTCACTAGTGGCATCACCCTGGCTTTCTTTTTCCTGGGTTTGGGTCCCAACTCTACCACTTCTGACCTGTGTGACTTTGGGTAAGTGAATCAACCTGTCTGAATCTCATTTTCCTCAAGTGAAAAATTGGGACTGGATGTCACACCCTGTCTCTTGGGATGGTTTGTGAGGACTGAATGTAATGATGTCCATCAGCCCAGTGTCTGACCCACACAGACAACATCCATATGCTAACTGCTCTAGCACATTCTTCCAGATACACAAATGCATATGAACCATTGGCTAATTCCATATATTGTAGACAGAAAATTTGTTTCCCCTTAAAATATTATGTGGGTCTCTCTTGATGTCTGCAGAAACAAACACATTTTTTGGAAACATTTAATCCAGTTAATGGATGTACCTACTCCATTCTTCACTGACAGTGATTGAGAGAGTATCCTCTTATTTCTTATTTGTTCTTTTACAAGCAATGCTGAAGTAGCCTAGCCTTTCTAACCCATTTGTTAACCTAATTTGGAATGTTCCTCAATTGTATCTCTCAAGCAGTCTGTTTGTTATATGAAAACTTGCTGGGTGGCATGATCCCCTTTGAAAAGAGGAGGAAAAGATTTTCAATGGTCACTTTGCTTAGACTTTCCTTCCCTGAGGGCGTCCCATGGCCCTTCATTCAGCAAAGGTTTATCTCCACCCTCTGTGTGTCCAAACATAACCAAGTACAGTCTGTGTGTGGAGACCCCATTGTGTGATGGAAGCATGAGATGTAGATATTACAGAGACAATGAGGCATTGAGCGTGGCCAAAACAAACAAATTTGAAGTTGTCTCCCAGTTTTGGTAGAAAACCAGGGGAATTGACATTAATCACTGCTCTACAAATGTCTCTTGGGTTTTGGCTACTTTCAAGACTTTTTTTTTTTTTTTTTTTTTTTTAATAATTTGGACCTACCATTCACTGGGGCCTGAGAATGACCTGGGTCTTAGAAGAGGCTGACTGGGTTTATCTATTTTTTGTCTGCATCCTAACTCTGTGGCACCCTATTCCAACCACAGCCAAAGGGCGCTATGAGAAACCTCTGATTTTCTACTTCTCAGCACTCAACTCCCTTGTGCTTAGGGAAATATTTTTTTGCAAGTTTTCTGATCCAAAATATCATAGGCAAAAAACCACTGAGACTCAGGTCTGCAGCAGGACTGGGAGGAAAACCAGAGAAAACAATAAATGAGGAGAGGAAAGAAAGAGCTGACATTTTCTCCCAGACTGAATAATGTATTTGAATGTTTCATTTTGCTATAGATTGAAAGGGGCTTAAGGGTGAAAGAGGTGAGAAGGGGAAAGGAATGGGGAAGATAGAGGGACCTGTGAGCCCCAAGAGATGGGCATTGTAATCTAGAAAGTTATTTCTCGGCTGGGCTTCATTCTAAAGTTCACTACTGAATTACGTGTTAGATGTTGAGAGACTGTCTCTGGGGTACTCGGAACACCTGTAATAGAACGTGCTGGGTGTGGGAGGACTTCTCCACCTCAGGACTTACCGAAATCCATTCAAACCCCTCTCTGTGCTTTGTTTCTTTTTTTCACTTCTTAATTCCCCACCTCTCTCTCTCTCTCCCTCTCTTTTTTTTCCCCTCATAGTTATTTATGTTACAGAAGAGGCTAAGTAAATGTTTGCTTACAACCATCTGAACGTTCCCTTCCTGCAACAGAAATGATGTAAAAAACAACAGGACTAGAGCAACTCCACACTGAAAATGCTTCAGATAATATATCAACTCTGTGGAATATAATATGCTTTGCTTTATCACAAATGATTGTTCTTAAAAGGTGTGTAAATTAAGTCGGGGTATACCCAGACTGATTCTCTCATACATTATGAAAATATATATGATGAGAATATATGACATATATGAAGACAACATTCTTTTGGGGGAAAAAAAAGTTCCAAGATGGATGCAAATTGGTTAAGACTTCTGTAACCTTCTCTAAAAGCTTATAGAAGCTTAAAGAAAAATATGAACTTACCAATTAAATTTTAATGGCACTCCAAAAAAGTGCAAAAAAAATGTAAAGTAGATGAAAATTTGTATTAACATTTGGTACAACTGCTTCAAGAGCTAGAAGGGGCAAATGCAATGACTACTGAGTAAAACAAAGAATAAGGAATTCCATATCAGCTTCTTATAAAATTTAGCACATAAAAGACATTGTCCAAATACGTGGTGAAGGAGGGAGAGAAAAAAAGAAAGGAGGAAAGAAGAGAAGGCATGGAAGACAGAAACTGAAGGATGATGGATGAGGGAGGAGATCGGATGACAAGAAAACTGAACTCATGGAGGAAGGTAAACTAATGGCATTATCTTTTGATATCACAGAGGATGAGAAAGCATTTCAAAGGAGCAAACATTCATTGTGAGTGGGTGCTGGGGGGGGTCCTATGGAGGGTCTGCAGGGAAATTATTTGATAACGTATAAGATCTTGGCCATAATCAACAACAGGGAGTGAGGGGAGTGTTGGAGTGCATGGTGCAACTAACAGGCTTTGCTATTACACTAGACTAGTTCCTTTTCCAGATTTTCCACTTACTAAATATGTGACCCTGGACCAATTATTGAACTGAGCCCTCAGATGTAAAGTAGGTTATAATATCTAAGGTCACAGAAAGAATGGAATGATAAAATACGTACTGAGGGGCTCCTGGGTGGCTCAGTGGATTGAAGCCTCTGCCTTCGGCTCAGGTCATGATCCCAGGACGCTGGGATTGAGCCCCGCATCAGGCTCTCTGCTCAGCAGGGTGCCTGCTTCTTCTTCTCTCTCTGCCTGCCTCTCTGCCTACTTGTGATCTCTGTCTGCCAAATAAATAAAATCCTTAAAAAAAAAAAAAATACGTACTGAGAGTGTAGGATAGAGTCTGGGCAGATTAAGTTACCGTTATTGCCATTATTAGTAGTATTAGTATCAGTATTAATAACCACTATCATCCTTTTGAAAATCAGTGGCTCAGAATGTAAAAAAACCTTACATGTATATATTCCCTTTGCCCCAGCAATCCCCCTCCTGGAAATGGATCTCTATAAAATAATTCAACACAAGTCTGGAGCTGAGAGCTCATCACTATAGCATTAGCTGTAATTGTCCAAAAAAAAAAGGGGGGGGGGAGCAACTTAAATGTCCATCAATAGGGGAATAATTTATAGTAAATTATGATGTATCAACATAATAGGGTATTATGCAACCATTACAATGATAATTATGACAATGTGGCATCACGAACAAATGCTTATGATTTAATGTGAAGTGAAAAAATATAAATATAAAATGATATATACAGTACAACTGTAGCTTTGTGAAAATATGCAGGCATACTGGCAAGTACTAGCATCTTAAATGCAAACATTGAAATAATTACGTACGGGTGTACACTTAAAGATTTGTTTTTCCTTTTTACAAATTGTTTTTTAATATTGCTTTGAAACCATCTTTTCAATAATAAACACATGCAGCAGGCAATGACTAGAGAGAGAAGCAGACTTGCTGTAGCTCACATCAGTAAGTTAGTGGTAAAAAGAGATTTGCTTAGAGACATGCATACAAGGGCTCTGGGACATTTTTGTGGGGAATATTTATAAATAATCAGCAAAGAGCTAACACTTACATAATTTGTACTAGGTGCCAGGTACTCTAGACTTTATGCTTAATGCATTTTATGCATTGAATTTTCTATAATAATACTATTTTACAGATGAGAAAAGTAAGTCTCTGTGTGGTTAAGGAACTGGCCAGAAGTCATACATTTACTAAATGATGGACTGGGGACTTGAATCTAGACAGTCTTATTCCCAAATCTATGATTCTAATCAACACATACACTACATTCAGCTAGTGGCTTTGTGGGTGAGCGACCAATGCACTCACATCACACAGGGCCTCCCCACTCAGAAAGATCCCAAGTGTGGGTTTGAATGCTTTGTTGTTGCTGTCTTAAAATTCTTAATAATTTTATTTTTGAATTTTTGTTTTGCAAGTGAAGTCAAATGGGAGCATGTTTTGAGGGCTTGGAGCCATTGTTTCCATGTGGTTCCACCTCCCTTAGATGTGTTCTTAGACTGGTTTCTATGCATGGTGTCTTGGGCCTTGCCCAGACCTCTACCTCTCCACCTCCACCTCATGGCCACTGCTACCTTTCATTCAGGGTGGTGGCCAGATCACATCGACAGAGCAAAGATGATGTTTCACCATGACCTCCTGCCCCAGCGGGGGGCCTGCATGAAGTCACAGGGCAGACTGGGGTTCAGGCATATTCCCCATGGAAATGTGGAATGCACAAAGCAGCAGTATCGTGTCATGGTTTGGCATCATCATGATGCATTCAGTGGGCAACAAGGCAGTGACCTCTTGCTTACCCATGATCCAGGTACTTAACAGACCTCTGTCGTCAATGAGAGATTGGTAATCTCTTAGAATGCTGTCACTCTGCCATGGGTTGGGCAATGGACCTGTGGGAAGTAGAGAATGAACTTCTCAGCCTCGACCAATACCAACAATCTATTTTGCACTGGTCCCTGCACATTATGCAACTCATCTTATGCTCTGCTATGGTTTATCAAAAAAACAAAACAAAAACATAAACAGAAATACAAATACAGTTAAAAGGGAGACTCTTGGCCTTGGCCTACCACACAAATCAGAGGACACAACAGAGGAGAGAATCACAGAAATGATGGTTCAGCCAGTGACCTGAGATCCCATGTTCTGTACAACTTCATTCAGGTAATATGAGTCAATCCAGGGGGAGAGTAAGACCATCTTGGTTGTCTCCCAAGCCAGAATACATAAAGGCATTTGGCAGATGCTGTGTCATCAAGGAAGGAGCGGATACTCCGTAGTTAAGGCACATGCTTGTCACCATTCCCTTGGACTGCAACCCAGGTATACCATAATTATGTCACCTGTGTGCTCTTCAGTAGTCACTCAGACAGGGAGAACATCTCAGGTTCTTCTGAGAAACAAATCAGGTAATGTCCATAAAGTAGTTATGAGTATAGCGCCTGGCACCAAATAGGCACTCCACACATTTTACTTGTTATCCAGAGCCGAGGCTTCTATAGCACCCTAGGTACTGAAGTGAGAACTTTATGCTTCAGATGCCATAAGGGAGACGGGATGATTAAGGATGACATTCTGCTGAGAAAGTTTAAGAACCAGATATTTTAATCTTTCAGGAGCTAAGCAGACCCGAACAGCAGGTACTTACACGTAGAACCAATATATATATATATATATATATATATATATATATATATATATACACACATACATGTAGGGAAGATATATGTATTTATAAATCCCTCCTCCCCCCGAAACAGGCTTTGAATATGCTCATGCACTGTTATAAAGGCTTGGTTGAGTTCCCAAAGTTATGTGAAAGACCACATGGTAAGGATAATTTTGGTTTGACAAATCAGAGCAGGTGCTGTCAGCTTACCCTTCTTCATGGGAAAAAAAAAAAAAAGTGTTTCCATGTGGACTTTCAAATTCTTAGACATTTTTAAAATTTATTTTAAAAAATATTTTATTTTATTTATTTTAGAAAGAGAAAGAGAGAGGGGAGGTGGGGGCGAAGGAGCAGAAGGAGAAGGACAAGCAGACTCTGAGCTCCACGTGGAGCCCGACACAGGGCACTCCATGACCCTGAGATCGTGACCTGAGCTAAAATCAAGAGTCGGACCTTTAACCGAGGGTGCCACCCAGGCGCCCCTCAAATTCTCAGACTTTTAAATAGATTATTAAATACATAGGAACTCCCAGTTGGAGGGGGGCTTTATTTTTTTTTAAAGGCTCTCTTTTAATGGTAAGTTAGTGATATGTCAGTTAGACTGTGAGGGAAGAAATTAACACTGTTGACAATTTAATGTGATAAAATCATTGTATACAGTTAAAGTCAACTTTATCGAGGCATAATTTATAATATTCAGACAAATGCTCCAATTTCAAGTATTCAAACCGGTGAGTTTTAACCTGTCCTGCAGGTTACACCTCTAACCGCTAATTCCATCAAAATACAGAATATTTTCAACACCCTGACAAGTTTCATGGGTGTCCCTTTCCAATCAGTTTCTCACCCCCCTGCTCCTGGCAATCACTACTCTGACTGCTATTACAAGAGATTATTTTATCTATTCTAAAACGTTAGGTAAGTAGAATCACACAGGATATACTTGTGTCAGGCTTCATTTGTTCAGTTTATTGTTTTTGAGATTCAGTGACTGTATTAGTCAGAGTTCTCCTGAGAAATAATGGGTCTAGAGACAGATAGTATTGTGTAGTATAGTACAGTATAGTTCACAGTATCTATAGAAGATTTTTAATAAGGTATTTGCTCACAGAATTATGTAGGCTTAAAGTCCCAAAAACTGCTATCTATAGGCTGGAGAGATCCAGGAAAGCTAGCGATGTTCAAAGGCCTGAAGGCCAGAGAGCTAACGGTATAAATTCTAGCCTGGGTATGCAAGCCTGAGAACCAGGAGCTTTGAGAGTCAGAGGTTGATGTCCCAGCTCAAGTAGTTAGGCAGATAGCAAACTCAACCGACCTCTGCCTTTTTGTTATATTCAAGTCCTCAGTGGATTGAATGAAGCCCATCCACATCTATTAAGAGCAATCTGCTTTCCTCAGTCTACCAAATCAAATCTTAATCCATCTGGAAACTTCCTCACAGGCACATCGAAATGTATTGTTCAACCAGATATCTGGGGATTCTGCCTGGTAATCAAGTTAACACATAAAAGTAACCATCACACTGATGTGCTGCATGCATTAGTAGTTTTATTCGTATTGCTGATTAGTATTACATACTGTGGATATACCATTTGTTGATCCGGTCATCTGTTGCTGGACATTATTCCAGCATTTGGAATAAACAGGAATAAATAAACTTTATTTTTAAATAAAGCTGCACAAATATCCCTGTGTAAGTCTTTGGTTGTGAACAGGAATTTTCTTTTTGGGGGAGAGGGGTAGAAAGATATTTTCATATCACTTGGGGCAATTTTGGGTCATGGGGTAGATATATATTTTTATCTTTATAGGCTACTGCTCAACTGTTTTTCAAATACTTGTGCCATTTTGCATTTCTACCAGTAATGTTTGTTAGGAACCTTAAAATTACAAACTGACAGTTACTTTACCAGAAAAAGATGGGCTTATTTGGTAATAAAAGGGATTTGCAATCAGGGACATTAAAGGTGCAGCAAAACCATAGGCAAGTACAGGGAACAAAGGAGAGGCACGTTTTTTAAAGGAGGAAAGGGTAAGGCCAGAAGGCTGTTAGGAACTACAGGTCCTTTGGAATAAACTGGAAGTTGAAACTGTGGTGGTTTTTCATTGGCTGAGCGGTTGAGGTGTGGGATGGTGGTTGAGGAAAGCGTCTCTTCCTCTAGCAAGGTCAAACAGGAATAAGGTGAAGTCCATTTCTTCCTGTTGGGCCTTCAAAGGACTACAAGTGGTAAGAGCGTGAGAGCGCCCCCTGCTGAAACCTCCTGGCTCCATTTTAGAGAAGTTACTAATTTTCACATGCTCGATAAATATTTGTTAAATTGATAATTTCTTAAGTAATTATTTTATCAGTAATGAATAAAGGGATCAGAGGACTTCAGATTTCCATGAAATAATTCCACAACAAATTTCTCTATGAGAAATTGTTTCTTTTTCCTTAATAGAGTAACAAGAGGGGTCATTGTACATATTAAATTGATCACCAAACTGCTTTCAGAAATATGAAGTCCTCAGATTTACGACTGTTGTAAAAATAAATTTCAGCACAATGCTATACGTATAGAGTTTAAAATACCATAAATCTGATGAAAAAGATTCAAAGTGAGCAATATAGGTAGCATGTTATTAAGCAAGAGAAGCATTTATATTCCAATCACAAACAACGGATTTTTGATATATATTGCTTCCCTTTTCTGCCATATGATAGTAGAGTTTTATCCTGTATTATGGAAAGTGTACAACCTTGCCATGGGGGCTAGCTATAGCTTTCTGGGCTGCTGTAACAACAATCACTGACTGGATAGCTTATAAACAACAGAAACTGGTCTGGCGAGGGTCCTCCAGGTCACAGAGTTCTTGAGTCTGCGACTAGCGTGGAAGGTGCAAAGTAGCTTGATGCGATCACTCTTGGAGCAGGAGCCTCATTCACGATGTCTCTATCCTTATGACACCTCCCAAAGGCTCCGCCCACTTAATACCATCACCTTTGGGGGTTAAAATTTCAACTCACAAATCTGGGGAGGGAACACAAACACCCAGACCACAGCAACCCTACAACGTGGTTGTGTTCACATTGTCCATGAAAAGCAAAAAACAGGGGCTGATTACAGAATCGCAACCGGTGCTGACTAAAATTCCGAAATCTGTCTCCATAGCATCCTGGCATAGATCCAACGAGGCAGCAAGCCCTCAGAAAATGAACTGTATTTATCTCTCCACCCTCCATATCCAAGAGCATTGTAAGGATTCCTTCCGTGCTCTACCTTCCGCGCTCTATGGGGACACAGCAAAGAGAACGACACTGATCTTTCTGTCCTGTAGGTCATCTGGAGCTCAGATCAGAGCGATATGCAAATACTTATGTTTGGAGGACACTTCACAGGCCCAAAATGGTTTGTGATTTCTATTCTGATGTGACTGAAGTACTCTTCTTCCAAGTCTGTAAGCCAGGAACTCTTGTTGCCCCCCTTCCAGACAAAGAGAAGCGTATGTAGGGGCTTTCCCAAGCTCGCCCTCCACCGCACTGATAACATCGCTGCTGTGACTTTAGTTCTGTCCCGTCCCTCAACTTCAGTGCTCCATGAATGACCATCATGCTACCGATGGGTTTCATACGCCAAAAACACTTCTATTTTTCCCTCAGTGGTAGAGGTGTTTCGTGACAGGAATCCCAATGTCACTCCTTTTCATCTTTCCTTTTACCTTTGTGGAGGTAGCCTGAGGTCGGTGGTAGAGGTGTGAATTGAACTTGCAACTCCTGATGACAAAATTCCCCGGGCCACGCACAGGACTGTGTTTATACATAATCATCTCATCAGGGGGTTATGAGACCTAATTAATTACTGTTTGTAAAGCAGCCTGAGATATGAAGATGAAAGGTTTTATCAGCGTGCACAGTGTTGGTTGCAGTATAAGCATGGTGTGTGGAGAACTAACAGAAATGACTTACAGCCCGTGTGGCAGAGAGGGTCAGTGGGAGGGTTTCATTAGTGCAACATCTGCACGCACTGAGATTCCTGGGAGGCACAGGATCCAGTCCCAGCAGACAAACCTCCATGTTTTCACCCTCGGGCTGTAACCAGGTGAATGAACTCCAACCACCATCAGCTTTAGCCATAGCTTGGATCTGGCCTTGGAGGCAGACTGCATGTCCTTCATTTTGAGGGGCTGTGTCTATAGCAGACAAATCAACGGGGTCATAGTTCCCTGGGCTCTTCATGTGGAAGACCACATTGGATCTGTCTTTTACGTTGTAAGAGGAATTTTTATTTTTCTGGAAAGAATATTCAAGCTGTTGTTGCTATTGTGGTTGGGTCCACAAACATGGGAGGTCAGATCTGGGCTTTAATAGCTTCTATTTGCTAGTTGGGTAAACTGAGCCTGGTTGGTTAATTAACATCTTGAGCCCTTGTTTTCCTCATCTGAGAAATGGTTTGCTGCCAGTAGGAGATTTAAATGAGAAGTTACTAAGTCCTGTGCTTTGTGACCACTTCACAAGTAAGAGCTTTAAGTATTCAGAACAAAGACCATACACAGCACCTCCTAAACCCCTCGTTCAGGAAATGAGGAGCCCCAGAGAGGGAAAAATTGGAGGCAGAAAATCTAAAAATTGGTGAGTATAATTCTCAATCAATGCCTTGCATCCTATGCTATGAAAACATCAGGATGCCTCAATAGTGTAAGATCTGACAGAGATACTGAATTACTTTATTTTACTGTCTATCTATCTATTTATTTAAGAACCAGCCCTGAAATGCACCGCCTTTGAAGTCAGAGCTATTATGGGCTCCAAACTCACCCTATTCCCTCATTGTGTCATCTTGGGCTGTGTCAGAGCTTCAGTCCCCTGTAAGAACTGGGATCTTTTATTACTATGGACTGACTGCTCGTTCTCCCAACCCTGCTCCACCAAATACATATGTTAAAGCCCTTAAGCCCTGTGTGATGATACTAGCAGGTGGAACATTGGGGGCTATGAAATTTAGATGATTTCATGAGGGTCAAGGTTCATGCCTCATGAGGGGATTAGTATCCTTATAAGAGGAGAAAGAGACTGGGACTTGATCTCCCTCCCCTATGTGAGAACATAGTAAGGAAGTAGCCATCGGCCAGCCACGAAGAGGGCCCTTTCCAAAACAGGGACATGCTGGCATCATGATCTCAGACTTCCAGCCTCTCAAATTGTGCAATATGAATTCTTGTTACTTAAGCCACCTAGTATATGGTATTTTGTTAAAGCAGCCTAGATTGACTAAGATATACCTATATTTACACCTCTACACATAGATACAGAGAGCTACATAATGGTATCATTTTAATGCTCAAATAAGGGCAAACACCTAACCTAATACTGACAAGGAGATACTCGCTAGACCTTAGTTCTTCCCTCTTCTTTTGTTTAAAAGTCAGCAGTTGAGCTTTGCTCTTGTTGACTGGTTAGCTCTTTCATTCCTGGACAACTAGATGCCAGACAATTGTTTCAGAAGCAAAGGTGTTTGGGGCCAAGGAGGGAAACCTCCAGATGAAAAATGTATTTGTATGTGAAGTTCCATTATTACTATTATTTACCTGCACTCAGAACAACTGCTGGGGAGACAAAAGCCCCAGCAGGATAGCGGTGTGATTCATCCACATCTTCCCTTTTGCAAGAGCTAGAGTGTGCTCTCCTATGCCAAACATTGCCTGTATTCCTTGGAACAAAATTTCAAGAGACTGTAGCTTCCTCTATCGGGCAAGCTGAAACAGCAGGAGGGGTTAATGTATTTCATGATGATTTATAAAATATCTTAGCAACTTATGAATATGGATATGATTTCTGCAAACAAAAGGTCATATGGCTCTCAATTGGGGGACACAATATTTAAGAATGCAATGCCATGAGGGCCTAAGGTGAGGAAAGTAGTTCAAGAGGAAGGGCGTTCAAAGGGTCTAAGAGGAGGCACACACTGGGAAAAATAGATAAAGATCAAGAAGGAGGCAGGAAACAGAGGCTGCCCTCATGCCAGAGAGAGACTGGCCAAGGGGAGTGCGAGATGTAAACCGAGAGGGGTCAGAGGAGATGAGAAAGGTAAAGTGGGGGCTCAAAGCAGTTAGGGAAGAGAAGAAAGGAGAAACAGGTCAAGGGCACCTTGAAGTATTAATGTCTTCAGAGAGAATGAAAAAAAAAAAAACCCTTAATAATGGAAAAAAGTTGTGAAAGTCTTTCCTACGGCATTTAAAGTAATAAATATGTATAGCATTTAGGGGCTGTATGGTGTGTGGTATATGGAAACATGGCTATTTTTTGGCTATTCAATTAAAGAAAACTCAGTAGACTATAAGCAGGCATCTTATAGGACTGATCTCATGACCAACGTTAAAGAATTTCTCAAGTGCTTGGAAGTTTGATTTGTGTTATAAGACTTGATACTTAGATTTATCTTTAAGTATTAGAATTTCCTACTGGTTTGATTGGCTCATTCAGACACTAAAATAACATAAGGGGATAGGAAAAAAAAAAAGGAGATGATACTTCATGAGGATCTACTGTGGCCAGGCTTTTCACACACCTATCTAACTCATATTTCCCAAAGAATGTTGTGTCATTGTCTCATTTGATTTTCTACCCAAAAGAAGATTCAATAGCAGATACCGTGTTACTTACAACTTATTTGCATCCATTTTGCTAGTAGGACCTCAAATACTCCTTTCCTACTCTTAATCCACATAGCTAATATGGAAACGAAGCTTATCTGAAGCTCCAAGGTTGGAACATCATAGCCATCTGACCATAATCATCATTGGTTAGTTCAGAGATGGATAAAGGACCTGATTCTGTACACACAGAATAAAAATACTAAAGAACAATCAGAATTCAGCAACAAACAGGGACCCAGTTTTGATGGACCACACTAGATCTTCTGAATACAGCCCTTCCTGGAGACGTTTTGGTTAGAAGAGCAAATGCATTCTCTTTGTGTCTCCATCTCTGTCTCTGCCTCTCTTTGAGTTGGTCTCCATCACTTGTAATCGAGGGCTCTGGTGAACAGAGATTTTATGACCATTATTTTTGGAAGACACTGAGTCCTATGTATCATTTCTGGAGATTTATAATGCATAATGACATATAAAATTCTTATAAGGTTCTACCTTAAATAAATTTACTTAATTTTGTTTAATGCAGAAATTGGCAAATATATTTGGGCATGCCAGCTTTTTCCCCCCTAAAATATCTATTTACATGCTCTGTGAATGACATTTTACAGAACACTCTTAAGGATCTGCTGATCCAAATAAATTTTCATAAGGATATTACAGGTTAAATATTTAGGTTAAAAATTAAAGTTAAATTATTCTTCTTTTCATATAAGTAAACCAAGTGAACCAAGATTTACCTAATCTAGGTCTCAAAATAAATAGCAAAGTTGTTAGATGAGATAAGAATGCAGGTGTACCAACTCTAAAGACCTTCGTGCAGATCCTTGATACTGAGGAGAGCTCAAGATAAAGGTAAGAAATCAGAGCCCACACCTTATTTATTTACAGTTTCTAGAAATTCATCAAAGAGCCTTTGCCAAGCGTTTGTGGAACCACTACGAAATACTCCTATGGAGGCTAAACTCTGTGAGCACATGGAAACCCCCTTTTATTTAGCATTCAGCATTCAGCAGACACATTCTGGCAAACTCTGGAGAAGCCTTCCAGCAGCTTAAGTGCTGACTTTTTCAACATCACTCAGCAAACCAGTAAAGAAGTTGGGACTAAAATCCAGATGTTTGAAAAGAATCCACATACTTTTAACAACTCTGGTCTATTTCCTCTTTGCAAGTGACGTAAGAACTATATGGGTCTAATTTTTATCAGATGAAGCATATGAGATGTGTTCATGGAAGATGGTCAGAATGTGCTGAGGAAGATTTCAAAGAAGGAAGTGCTCAGTTTAGGCTGAAAATGATCAGTAATAAATCCACAGGGAGGTGGCCATTGAGTCGTATTTTAAGAAAGAGGTGGAGTTTTGACAGATGGAGAGGACCAGGGAGGAACATTTCAGAGCTTCTGAGGTCATCTGTATGTATGTATGCTTTATTTATCTTGGGTAACGAACACACTGACATCAATTTTAGAACCTAATAGGTCCTCAGTTAATTGGTAAATACTTTTTCCTAAAAGAATGGCTGGCAAAAACCAATGCTTAGGTATGTTCTTAACGAGGCTTCTCAGTCAACCAGCATTGACCCAAGGTCTTCTGCAATTCCAGAGGAGAGAAGATGTACAGATATGTACAAATTATTTTTAAAAACCCATTTTGGGGCGCCTGGGTGGCTCAGTGGGTTAAGCCGCTGCCTTCGGCTCAGGTCATGATCTCGGGATCCTGGGATCGAGTCCCACATCGGGCTCTCTGCTCAGCAGGGAGCCTGCTTCCCTTCCTCTCTCTCTCTGCCTGCCTCTCCGTCTACTTGTGATTTCTCTCTGTCAAATAAATAAATAAAATCTTTAAAAAAAAAAAAACCCATTTTGAATGTTCCCTGTGGAAAAAAAAAGAGATGTCTCCTGGAGGGGGAGTCTTCTGAAAGATAGGCGTCTCCCAACTTGTCTAGTTAATGATTCCTATCTCTGAGTTTTATTTAGCTTAGCAAACAATACCTAATGACTATAAGAGAATAGGGATTTTCATGGATGTAGGTGTAGGTGTTCACTGTAAGAGTAATATTTATGAATCAGCTATACTATACAGCTGATACCCATTTATTATCTCAATAAATCTCATGACACATATGCCACTATCATCACCCATTTTCCTAATAAGTAAATTAATCTTCAGGGATTAATTACCATATTCAAATACAGAGGACTTGTTTTGAATGTCTTTGCTTTATTTCCTTCCAAATCCTTCTCCTTCCCCATATGCTGCTCCAGCTGACTGGCACAGAGACTCCCAGCCACCCAGTGAGTCACGAAGTTTCCAACCAGAGTTTATGCTGAGTAATGTGAAACGAATCTTCCCTATTATTTCAAATGACACTAGAGGTAGAAAGGAAGGTGGAATTAATGAAAAATCAGGTTTATAGGATTTAAAAAAAAATAGAATTGTACTAAATACAGGTGCACCCTATGGCCAGTTAAAGGGTATACAGAAACAAAGTCAATTACTTGAATTGGGTTGACAAATTGCTATCGTAGCCAGGCCCATGAAAGACCTGCTTTAATAATGACCTAAAATAATTTGTAATTACCTTGTAGATTTAAGTTAAGCTGTACCTTCCTTGGGTGTTAGTTTCTGTAGCCAGTGCTTAAGGCAAGAATTGTATAGGGTCTAAATTGCCCTTGAAAATCCCTCAAGTAATAACATTACAACCGTAAGTACATAGTACTTAATATGTGCCAAATACTTTGTACATAAATACAATCAACCCTCTGAACAATCCTATGAGGAAGCCCAATTATCATCCCCATTTTAGAGTACAGAAAACTGTTATAGAGAGATTGAATCATCTGTCAGTGTCCTATGGTTTAAGTGGTAGTTCTGAGACTTAGAACTAACTAACCAACCCAGCTCCAGAAACTGTGTCCTTAACCACTATACCCTACTGCCTGTTATCCATAAAACATAATACCCGTCCTCATTTTGGTAGCTGACTTGATTTAGGACTCATGGTGTCTAATCACTCCCATAACCACCAGAAGCAAGCGCATGTCCATGAGATGCTCACACTCTAATGGGGCAGCAGTGGACCGAGACTCCCTCCCCATCTGAGAGCCACTGATGCACCTTGAGCGGATGCCCATCGGGTGGATGGCTGAGAACGTCTCCCAAATTAAATTAATATTTAGATTTCTTCCTTTGCCTCTCTCTATCTTGCTTTCTCTCAAGGTTGATCTCTGAGTAAGTTTAATGGTTTAGTTTTATACCTGTTTTTGCAGTGAGGACTCGTCAACCTCTTCACGTCACTGTCACTGAAAGTCCCTCCAAGTTGATTTGTGTTCAGGATGCAACTCTGCTCGAGGTTGTGAATTATTCTCCCCTTGTTGGAAACTATTGATAGGTTGATTCCAAAATTCTTCTAAAAGCATTCCATTTTCCTTCTCCATGTAAACATTCCGGCTTTATCTGTGAATGTGCTCAGCGTCCCCACAGACACACTTGAGTTCCTGACCCACTCTCCAGAGTGCTAAAAATTAGTGAAGTGTAAATTAGTGAGTTAACTCTACTCCTGTCTCCTAAATCAATCCGTCAGGCACCTGCAGCACACTGCGCTGACGTGGGTGCGGCTGGTGACAAAATGTCTCCGTACCACAGTCCTTGCCCTTGAAGAACAGGCAGCATTTGCAAACATGGATTAATTAGTGGATAGCAAAATACATGCATCTTAGGATACTGAATGTGACATTCATAAAACAGACAATTTGTCAGCAGAAGAGGGCAATGCCAACTACATCTTGCAGGAAATACTCTTGAGGGGATTAAGAGATGGAACAAAGCGAAATCAACTTTTTTTTTTTTCCCCTGAATATCTGCAGTAATAGTGATAATAGTAGGAATGGTGATATAATTTACTGAGCATCTATATGCTCTAGATTATCTGCCAGATGCCTTATGTGCTTAATCCCTGACAGTCCTAATGATGCTGCAGCTTGGGTGTTATCACCCAATTGGGTCGATGATGCTGCTGGGAGCAACACCTCCTCCCTCTGACTTCTACGACCTCTGCTGACTCAGTGGACATTGTGCTGGTTCCATATATGACACTTTATCCGCACTGCCCCTGTCAGAGGCATTATTTCCCTTGTCTCTTCTAGACATCTTTTGAAATGGGTAGGAAAGGTAACATTAGTTCCATTCTGTAGATGAGAAAGGAGAGAAGGAGAGGAATACAGGAATCGCCCAAATTCACATGCATTCCTTCCAAGATATTTTGTGTCCTGCACTGTGCGAGCATCTAGGGCCGTGGGGTCAGCAAACACCTGATTCCTGTATTCTCAGAGCTTAGAATTTTAGGATTCATTAATTGTGTCACTACAGAACTATAAGTATAATGGCAAGCTGGGGTCCTGCTGTACAGGAAAACCTGGAGTGCCACGAGCATGTACAGTATGAGGACTGACCCACGCTGAGAAACTGAGGAGGATGCTGGAAGGACCTGGAGACCGGTACCCAGGAGGAGTCCAGAGTTAATTAGTTGGAAGTGAGCCAAATTATGCAGGGTAGGCGGGGCTTGCCTAAGACCCTCAACCAACAGACTGAAGCAGAGAGAACAGGTTACCCAAACAGGCAGAGGGGCAGGACTGCTGGTGCTCAGAGGACAAAGGGGGAGTATTGCAGAGGAGGCAAAACAGATAGAGCCCGGTCATGCGGAGGCCCAGGTGCTGTGTGCAGGCCTTTGTTTCCTCCTGTAGAGAAGCTGAGTTCCAGGCAGAGGAGTGACTTTTGCATTTTAAAAAGATCCCTGTGGAGGATGTACTGAAGAGAAGCTGGAGTGGACACAGGGAGGCTGGAAAGGGGGCTCTTTCAGGCATGGGGAGGGTTGAGGGGAGAGGGGAGGGAAGAAGGTAAAAGGTGAGAGGAGGGGGTGAGGGAGGGGGGAGCATCAGGATGAGGGGAGGGGCAGTGCGGCCTGAACTAGGAGGAAAGAGAAGTCAGTGGTTTTTAGAGATTTTTGACACAAAATGAACATAATTTGGAGATTGATTGACTTGGGGGTTGAATAGATGCTAAAGAAATGGCAGAGTCAGTCACCTGGGGTCCAAGTCTAGGGCTGCACATAATGTGACAAGGCCTGCTGCCAGGGACTTGTTCTTAATTTAGATCTTAACTATATCTGGGCAATGAGCAGGGAGCATCGAGACTAGGGATACAGAAACTGGTTAAGAAATGAGGCCACTTCCCACGTTCCTCTGTGGTATTTGGGATGCTGGACTTGTGGGAATCTGTGGAGGAGTCATGTGTAGGGGTGTGTGTGTGTGTGTGTGTGTGTGTGTGTGTGTCTAGGGAAAGAGAGAGAGAGAGAGAAGGGGAGTTAACTTTTCTCTCCTGCCCCAGTTTCTATGAGCTGCTCTGTCTTTTGTGCTCTTTGCCAAGAGGAAAGAAAACAGATTGTTCTTGCTCAGAGCGTTCAGCTGACTCAACTGGTGCCAAACCAAAAAAAGCCCTAAGAACATAATAATAATTGCTCATGTATACACAGCACTTTACAGTTTACAAAGGACTCTGCATTACACTCATAAAACTGTAAACCTTGTGAGGCAAGCAACCTACTATTAACTTTCCTTCAATTTGAAAGACACAAAAATGTTCTGAGAGGTGAAATGACTGGCTGGAGCCTTAGAGTATCGTCCAGACCTGAGTTCAAGTTCATCTGCCACTGTTAGATCAGGCTGAGTTCCGACTGCAGAGGCTGCCTTCCATGGCAGGGAGGATGGCACAGAGTCCCTGCTGATTTCCAAAGCCCTTCCACACTGGGCATCGCTCTCTCAGCATCAGAATGGGTATCACATTATCAACCTGCTGTCTGATGAGAAAACAGAATTTGCAGGTGCCCAAGGTCAAGCCCAAGGGCAAATATCCAGCAAGTGGTAGAGTGGAGAATTGGGAATTGAACTCAGGTCTTCCACTGCCCTTTGCCTCCGCCTAGGACTACTGTTAAACTAAGGGGTGTGGGACCCCAGGTTCAAAGAGAGAGAGATTTGAAGAATTCAAATATGATGTGTGTTGATGATGCTCTCATGTACAGATCTCCAGCTCAGGTTACAGCTCTCAACTGAAGGAGGCCAGGTCGGCAGCCGTGAGGAGGGGCCAGGGGAAGAGCAGCTGTCGTTGCGATCTCCTAATTGGAAATAATTGGGATTCTGTCTCAAACCACAGAGCCCTGATTTAGCCAACTCAGCCTCAACCAGGAAGCATCTGTTGCCATCTCCAATGGCAACAGTTCAATCCCCACTCCAGCACACCATCCTTCCCTGCCAACTGGCAGGCAGTAACCACTCAGAGCCTGCAGGTTTCTTGATCCAACCCCGAGGCCCCGGGAAGAATCAAGTTAGGTCAACTTCTCAAGTTCGGATAGGGGGGAAAGAGGTGGGAAGGGGAAAGAATGACACTAAAGACTTTGGGTAAAGGGAACTAAAGTTTCTGAGAATGTGCTAGGCCCTGCGCTAGGAGATCCATACTGCAAATCTATCTTATAGCCCAGTGAAGGAGGAGAGGGAAAAAATAGACCCAGAGAGGTTATATAACCCGTCCAAGGTCACACAGCGAGTGAATGGTAGACTGGGATTGGGTCTCCTGTCTCTCTGTGCTAAGACTATGCCCTTCTCCTATTACAACTCTTCTCCATATTTTATCATCTCTGTTGTTTTAAGACTCTCTGTTGGGTGTATTTCTGATGTGCTTTCCATCTCTCTCTCAAGGCAAAGAGCAAGAGCCATCCCCTCTTTAAAGCCCTCTCTTTCCTCCTAGGTCAAGTGTGGGCGGAGAGTAGAGTCCCCCCAAACCTAAGGAAGACAGGAGGAGACTGGGAAAGAAACCCACAGTTGCTGAGCAGCAGCAAATGTTGGCTGTTTTTGTATCACCTTGTTTGTGGGATGCTGGAAACCGACTTCTGTTTATTATGTTAATGAATCCTCCGTGATTCTCCATCGCTTATGCATAATTAAGATGGCCTTAAAAAAATACCTCCTTCTAGAGTTTGGGAAAACTGAAGTGTTTGTTTGGATTGGTAATAACTAATAACAGAAAATATGGCAACTGCTTCCAAAAGATCTGCAAGAGATGAGCTTCCTGATAGCACAAGGAGAATATTGAAAGAAAATCTGAAGTATGGGGTGGGGAGTGGGTCAGGGTGAGGGAGGACCTTGCTTTGTTCTCTTCCAGTCACCCATTATGAGGTGTTCCCAGGGCCATCTTTTGGGAAGAATGTTGACAACAGGATCAAGTATTCCTGGATGGCAAAAGAGTTGGAATGCTACAACAGAGGGTTTGTTAAAATGAATGGACTCCTTTGGGCTTCATCTTCCTCATTTTAAAAATGAACAGAGGGGTTCATTACCTCTGAACCCAAAGGGGTTCAGCCACTGGGTGGCTGAGTTAGTTGGGCATCTGAATCTTGGTTTCAGGTCAGGTCATGATCTCATGAGTTGTAGGATAGAGCCCCATGTCAGGCTCTGCACTTAATGGGCAGTCTGCTTAAAGATTTTCTCCCTCTGCCCCTCCTCCCACTCATTTGCATGCTTTCTCTTTCTCTCCCTCTCTCAAATAAATAAACAAATCTATTAAAAAAAAAAAAAGAACAAATGCAATGCAATTAATGTTTCTCAGTTTTACCTCTTTTCTGTTTATCTGTTTGAGGAGCATAGCACAGAGTTCTGGATCAGGGATCAGTTTGAGGATCTAGGCATCAAATAGTATGAATCACCTACCATATGTCCAGTGCAAACTGCAAATGCTTGGACGACATCAATAACTATGGGCCTGGGTTTCATGGAACTTACATTCTAGTCGTGTGGGATGAGATAAGCAAGTACATTCACATACAGAGAAAATAACTTCAGGTCGTGAGAGAATCTTCGCCAAAACAGAGCAGGATCAGGAGGGTTCTGGGATAAACAGCGCTTGAGGAAGTTAGTAAGTTGGGGTGAAGAAGGTAGGAAGGTCAGATCTGAGTGACCCGGAGGAACCCGACAGGCACGGATCTGTGGCAGAACTTTCCACGTGGAGGCAACCGCTGGAGCACATGGTCTGAAGTAGCAGTCAGTTTGGTGGTTGTTGGAACAGAAAGAAGGCTGGGGTAGCTTTGGCTCAGTGAGTTAAGAGGGAGAGGAGCCCAGGTGAGGCTAGAAGATAAACAGGGTTAGGTCATGTAGGGCCTGGTAATGAGAATTGATTCTATTCCAAGTGCCACGGGAGGGAGCCTTTGGAGGGTTTCTGGAAAAGGGTGACATGACCATGACGTAATGAACAATATGGGCCCCACCATAATACAATGTACATAATCACAACACTGATGACTATTTAGGAGAACCCCAGCTTTTCCTAGATCCCCTCCACACTCCTCCTCAATTCCCCAGAATTCTAAGGCTCCTTCTAGCTCTTACATGGCGTAGGCATATTTGAATGAATGAGGACTCTTTGGCTGAATGGCAGTATTTAACAACAACCTTTGATAATGCTGAGCATAAGAGAGTTTGAATTTATCAAATGGGGTGTGGCAGTTTGTGGCAGGACCCTCTCCTGCTTCCCCCCCACCGGCCCCAGGAGCATCACTGTGTTGAGGGTTGGCTGTTGGGTAGGAAGACAAATATCCTAACAAGGACCAATGTTATTAGTGATAAGGAGCGCAGGCATAGCTCCTTCTACTCAAGTCCTAACATTCTTACCATCTCTTCCATGAAAACTTTCCAAACGCTTATAATACTATTTATCTGCAAACATGTTTTTATTTCTTCACTTTTAACATAAGCTTCTGAAGTGCTAAATCCCTGCCTGATTTATATTTAGATAGAAGTCTTGCCTTTCTCCCTGGCCTGAACATATCTCAAAGGTGGGGACTGCACTTTCTTGTTGTTGGTTTGGTTTGGTTTTATTTTCATTTTGCTTTTTTCCTAGCCAACACAGTGTCTATTTTCTGTACTGAATTTTGCCCCCCACCAACATTCAAGTTGGTGTCCTTGCCCCCAGTGCCTCAGAATATAATTGTATTTAGAGATAGGGTTTTGAAAGAGGCAATTAAAGCAAAAAATGAGGTCATATGGATGGCCCGAATAGAATACAATGAGTGTCTTTACAAAAGGAGATTGGGACACAGGCACGAGAGTGCCTAGAGGAGAAACTCTTGAGGACCCTGTGAAAGGGTGGCCACCTGCGACCCAATGAGAGAGGCCTCAGCAGAAACCAACAGTGCGGACACCTCAAATTTGGATTTCCAGACTTTGTAACTGTGAGAAACCGTGAGAAAATTTCTGTTGTTTCAGCCACCCAGTCTATGAGGATTTGGGGACGTCAGCGCCGGCGGACTAATAGCTCCTGCCACGGTCTGTAGGATTTTGCTCCCTCACCTACTGCATTATGAGACCATCCAAGGCCGCAGCTGTTCACCTTTATGTCCATGTTTCCTAGCACGAGGCTTTGTACCAGGTGAATGAATCTAAATGGTAATAAGCATGGCAGACCCAGAGGGTTTAAGTGATTTCCCAAGTTCACTCTGTACCAGCACAAGAGCTGACCCTTCCCTGCTCTGATCTGGAGAAATCACAGAGATAGTCACGAGAGTCAGATTCAAAGTAACAAGACTGAGGGTTTAGGAAGCACTGAGAACAGCTATCAGGAATAGCAGGAGGCCCTTCAAGGGGACAAGTGGTTTGGGAGCAACACTCAGGCTCACACATGCTAAAATGCATATCCTGGAAGGTGATGGCTCCTTCCTGGGATGGCATACAGGGCCAGTTCTACCCCTCTGTCCACCAACTGCCTGGCTTTCTTCCAAGGCAGGAAGAGTTGTCCAGCGGATTGGTCAAGTCTGACCAGTGGCTCATGGAGCCACGATTCATAGTATACAAGCTCACTGTGCCTTACAAAGCTGGGATTAGATACTAGCATCTTTCTTGCATGCCCTTGACCTCTTCAAGAGGCAGAAAGCACAAGCTACCCCAGAGTTCCCACTGGGAACCTGCCATTCCTTTCTCCCCCGCAGGCTTGGTTTGGAGGAGCAGGAGGATATCTCCTTAGGTTTTGAAGCTACACCTCAACTCTTGACCAGAGAGCTTTGCCCTATGTCACTAGAGACTGGCACACATACGCCGAGTGAGGACTTGGATTCTCATATGAGCACTTGTCCCTGTTTATCTTCAAAACATAGGGAGCAGGGACAACTTTCAGGTCCCAGTCTGTATAAACCTTCTAATTAATTACCCTATCACCTTGCAGCCCCAAACCCTCCCACTATTACCCAAACTCTGGGATTTTTGCACAGAGACAGTTGGGCTGCACGTCTGTGGGTGGTTTCAGATCCTGTGAATTACGCAGATCCTGGCTCCCGTATCATCAATTATTCTGGTCCTTCATGTGGGCCTGCGTGGGCTGCATCTTGTGATTTCTGGTTCTCGCCCTGCAGGGACTCTTATCAGCCTGACCTTTCGAGTCACTTTGTCACTGAATTGCTTTTCTTAATTTGCAATGCCCCCCTTCTGCCTTTTTCTTCCTGACACCGATTTTGACTAGCACACTGGTTCCTAACTTGCATAGATACATTCTCAGTTCCCTCTCTCCCTCTCAAGTGTGAAGTTTATCACCTGAAAAAAACAAATCAAGTGTGACTTTTCCCCCTTTAGTTTCCTAATCATTTTAAAGCACTGATTTAGGTCCCGAAATAATAGGAGCAGTACAATGTTCTAAAAGGGTAATGAAAAAAGAAAAACTTTCCTTGCTTTGAGCATTGAATTCACTTTTACTTTTAAGATAAGAAAAAAACCCATATATACATACACACACACACACCCTTATATAAAGAATAGTGTTCATAATAGAAAAATTAGTTACTAGAGGTAAAACAAAAGAAAATAAAATGGATAAATGCATTTCTGGATATAGATGCAATTTTATTCCACACTCTACTGGCAGAAATAACCCCCTGAGGTCAGCTGCTCTGAAGCATTTGTTCCCATTCTAATAAAGATCCAGTGGCATTTATGCAGGGATGTGCTGCCAGGTAATTCTGCTGCTGCTGCCGCTTCATTTCTATCGTTCCCTGAGCCAGAATAATGTCAACTTCTCTAACGGCTAGAATCTGGGGAAAGCAAGGTTGCTATGTACCCTTCCTTCCAGAATCATGGAGAAGCTAGCTACTAAAACCAGAGGGTCCTATGCAGGTCCTAGGAAATGCACTGGGTCTTCTTCCTATATATGTCTGGGGGAATTACTCTGCCCAGCTGGTAGGGTGGCACAGGCTCTGGCCCATGCTTTACTTTCTTCACCAAGAAAAGACCTCACCAAATCATGAGATTAAACATATGCATCTGTATTTAATTATAATTGTCATTCTTTCTTTATCTGTTTATCTGTTGAAATTTCCAAATATCAAATAATAACAAAATGCAGTAAGATAATATTTATCTCCCAAGACTTCCTAAGTGCATCATACAGTGGAGGGTATATTTAGATCTTGTTGATAAGGTCACTTCCTTGGTTAATGCATTGTGTGCTCCAGTAGCATTTTAATTTATATAATTTGGGGGCTTTTCTAGATACCTCAAAATGATTGATTTCTAATATAATTCCATTTGATTAGAGGTTATACTCTCTAAGATATCTATTAAAAAAATTTTTTGAGACCTATTTAATAGTCCTGCATATGGTCTATCTTCATAAACACTCTATATATACTAGAAAAGTTGGTACATTCTATAGTTTCTGGATATAATGTGGTGTAATTGTCACACATGTCAATGTAGTTGATAGTGTTATTCATAGCTATATACTCACCGAATTCTTGTTATCTACCACTTATTGAAGAACAGTTTTAAAATCTTCAATTATGATTGAGAATTTATCTCTTTTTCTTTAATTCTGTCAGTTTGCTTCATGTATTTTAAGATCTTCAGTGATGATTATAGGATATCTTTTTCTCTTTGTCTGTCAGTTTTGCTTTATGTATTTTGAAGCTCTGTTATTAGGCATGTATACATTTATGATTACTATATTGTCCTAATGAATTGACTATAACAATCAATGCTCTTAATCTCTGGCTATACTCCTTGCTTTCAAATGTAAACTATCTTAGTAATAATTGTTTCAGGTACGGATCACCAGTGGATACTAAAACCAAGAGGAAAAACCTTGAAACAGGGTATTTGCATGGTCTCAAAGAATCTTCTAATGAGATATTTATTAATGACTAAAGCAAAAATAGTAACACTAGAGGAGAAAATCAGACACTATCTTGACAGAATGATCAAAGTTAATCACCAGAAACGAACAAATAGACAACATGTCCTTCCCAATATTTTACAGAGAAAAGGACGTAACAGCACTCCCAAGGTACTTCTGCCAAAAATGGATAACCTGAGCCTGATCATGAGGAAACAGCAGACTGGCCCAATTTGAGGAACATTCTAGTAAAGAAGACCTGTGACTTTCTAATACCTCAAGCTCATGAAGGACAGAGACCGAGGAATCGTTCTATGTCAAAGGAAAGTAAAGGGACATAACAATTAAGTTCAACATTTAATGCTGAATTAAAAGAAAAATTACACTTGCTAGAAAACAAACAAACAAACAAAAAACTTAGGGGGCAAGATTGAGAACAATAAAATAGGATCTATAAATTAGATAATAATATGGTAGCAATGTTAATTTCCTGATTTTAACCATTGTATTCCTGCTTATGTAAGAGCATGTCCTGGTTTGGGGGGAAACACACAATGAGATATTTAAATGTAAATGAGAATTATGTATGCAGCATATTCCCAAGTGATGCAGGAAAAAAATGATCTGCAGGCTTGGGTGTGTGTGTACAGATCTTCATGCAGGGAAAGGGAGGGGGAGCAAGAAAAAGAGAGATGCAGAGAGTGATACTGTGAAAAGTGGAGGTTAATGTGGAGAATCTGGGTGCGAAGTCTATAGAGATTCTCAAAAACTACTTAACAATTTTTCTATACATCTGAAATAATTTTAAAATGAAAGTGTTCTTTGTCTTGAACTCTATCTTGTCTGATATTAATATAGTCACTTCAACTCTTTTCATCTTAATGTTTTTGCATGGTATTTTTATTGCATCTTTTAACTTCTAAACTACCTGTGACTTCCTATTTAAAGTACTTTGCAAAAGCACCCCATCTAGCTTTTTTATTTAGTTTGACAATCCCAGACTTTTAATTGTAATGTTGAGTTCATTCAGATTTAATATTATTATTCATATAGTTGGATTTAGGTCTACTATTTTCTTATTACTTTTCTATTTGTCCTTTACTGACTTCATCTGGGTTAATCAAGTATTTTTTAGCATTTAATTCCTCTATTGGCTTTTCAGCTGTACCTCTTTACTCTTTTTTTTTTTTTAACAATTGCCTTAGGGATTCCAGTATGCACCCTTAAATTATTATACTCTACTTAGAGTTATGTCACTATTTCCAGTAAAGTGAAAAATCCTTGCAACCACAGAGTTCTATTTACCATCCTTTTTTTTTTTTTAATGGTGTCACCTATCTTCTGTGTGTGCAATATATATATATATGGTCTTATAATTTTTTTGCTTTAAATAATCACATACATTTAAATATATTAAGAAAAACCTTTAAAGATTTTATTTATTTATTTGACAGAGAGAGAGAGAACACAAGTAAGCAGAGCACCAGACAGAGGGAGAGGGAGAAGCAGGCTTTCTGCTGAGCAGGGAGCCCGATGTGGGACAGAATCTCAGGACCCTGGAATCATGACCTGAGCTGAAGGCAGCTGCCCAACCAACTGAGCCACCCAGGCGCTTCCTGATGTTTCATTTTCTTTGGATTCATTCAATATTTTAATTTTTGATTGTTTAACTATAATCAAATGTTCCTAGATGTCATTTTCTTTGTTTTTTATCCTTTTGGGGGCACTTTTCTCCTTTTCTTTTTGGATGTGCTTGGATTTGTAAGTTTATATCTTCCACCAAATTTGGGGGAAATTTCGCCGTTACTTCTTCAATTGTTTTTCTGTCCCATCATCTCTTCTTTATTCTCAAATTACATGAATGTTACAGTGCTTGATATGGTCCCGCAAGTCACTAAAGCTTTGCTACTTTTTTTTTTTTTAAGTCTCTATATTTTCTCTGTGCTTTATCTTGCCTAATTTCTAATACCATGTCTTCAAATTTGCTCATCTTTTTTGCGGCTATTTCTAATCTGCTATTCCACTTAAACAGTGGATTTTCCTTTTAAATATTCTATTTTGTTGTTGTTTTTTCTGAAATCTCCATTTGATTCTTCTTTATAATATCTATTTGGTTGCTGGAGATTCACTTATTATGACCATACATACATTCCTTTAAATCCTTGAATTTTTATGACAGTTGCTTTAAATTACTTTTTTTCTAATTTGAAGAACTGGGTTATAGCAGGTCAGTTTCCAGGATTGGGCCCACATTTTCCATCTTCTTCACATTAATAGTAATATTTTCGGTATTACTATGTGCTGAACAATGTGGATGCTACACTACTAAGACTCCATTTTGATATCCTCCTTCTGAGGATATTGAGTTGTGTTTTTCTTTTCCAGAAAGGTAACTGATCTGTTATAGAAAAATTCCATTAACAGCAACCCTGCGAATTTAACACTCAGCATTTTTTTGAGGAGCTCTTGCAGTGGTTAGCTCACTACTTCCTTGAAGAAGTCTAACTCTGACCATCAAAATCTCTGATAACTCCATTAAAAATGTCAGTTCCTTTGTGTTTCACCATAATGTGCTTTCTTTGTAATCCAAAAGCTACAGAGGTAAGCCTGTCGCCTTTTCAAATCACAACCAGAATTTTGTGGGACAGGTTTTTAGATTCTCAAAGTTCTCAGTGTTTAAAGTACCTCATAGTGTGAGGTGATTAGACTGATCTCTTTCCTCCGAATTGTTTGAGGTATTATAAATAGGGCTTGAGAGGAAACTCAAGAAAGGAGCCACAATTTGGGGGTTCAAATCCTAGCTCTACTGCATTATCTTGGACAAATTACTTAACCTCTCTATACCTTAGTTTCCATACCTATTGAATAAGGATAATAATACAAGTTATCTACTTATTAGACTGTTGTAAAGATCAAATCAATTGGTACATGTAAAAATAATGAACAGTTCCTGGCATACAGTAAGTGATGATCTGCTGTTATTACAGAACTCAAGATTTCTTTTAGAACATTTCTGGTATATCAACACAAGTAGATTACCTACGATCTACCTCAATAGAAACATTTTTTAAATTGCTGTTGAGAACGAGCAGATAGTCCATGTTTTAAGATGAAATCTGTGGCAGTAATTAGGCTGGGAGAAAGTTGTGGGACAGGGGACAAATGGGCTACGACCAGAAAGTCTCACTATACCCTGTGAAAATGCAAAGATCAAAATGAAGTTTGGCTTTCAGTGGGTCTCAAGGCTGCTGCCTCAGAACATGTGAGGAGTGTTCAAAAATTTTTCATTCCTGAGTCCCATCTCAGAACTACTAAATTAGAATTGCTGTGGGCCCTGGAATTTTCATTTCTGTGATAAGCTCTCTAACCCCCACCCCACACCACCTCTGAGTCAATTCTCAAACGATTTGGTGGCATAAGTTCATGAAGCACTGTTTAGGATATTAAGCACATTACTTTCAAGGACGATATTGCCACAAGCAAAAGTGATGCTTGCAAGGTAGTGATCAGCCTTGTTTTTCTAATGTGTACATGAAGAATGGAAAGAATGAGAAGTGGCTTGACTTTATTCACCCTGATAACAAACGAACAGGTCAGAACGTATGTCTACTGACTTCACAGCTGGTGCTTTCTCTGAAGCATTTGTGTGATGATTGTTTCAGTCAATTTAGAGACTGGGTGGGCCCCTATCATCTGCTAAAGAAGCCTCTGACAAAGGGTCCACCTTGATTTTGTCATTATCATCTCAGTTTATCTCTCTTTAAAATTGGTACAGTCCTGACCTTAAAGACGTGAGATGCTGTGAAGTTTAATTACTGTTGGAAGCCCTCAGACGCTCCAGATAAAAGGTACCACATTGATACATGGTATTACTATTATTACAATTTACCAGGCTCTGGTCACCTGCTGGGCTGTGTGTTATGTTGCATTTGAAAGAACAAGAATGAAAAGCAAGCACATCAGCTGCTGCTTGGAAATCTAACCTGACCTTAGACTTGCTCATTCCTTATACCTGAGCATCAAACCCATCTCAGATCCCAGGGGGGATACAGAGATTCTACAGCTCCTAGAGAAAGCTTGATGAGAAGCATGGGATAAAGAGGAATGAACTCTGACTTCGGAGGTGAAGGAAGGTGCTGAGCTTAGATCCTGGGCCTCCAGCTTACTAACCACGGGAAACTTTTCACCAACTCTTGGTGTATTGGAGGTAATGCCTAATTTTGATACAGTTGTTGCAGTTGCTTAGAGGAGGAAATGAGATAATGTATGCTAACCACTTTACATAGTACATGAAACTGAGTAAAAGCTGCTGAATGATAGATTCCAGAGAAAAATTGATGCAACTATCCAGGAGAGAGAAGAATGGTGAGAGAGAAGAATAGGATACTAGACAATAATCATTCCATAAAGATTATACAGTAACACTGAAACAATCAAGAACACAATGTTTAGCTAATGCTATTTCAAGAGGCAAGAAAGGCAGGTGGATGTTCATGAACTCATTCTGTTCTTAAGGAACAGCCTGAAAAGTGATTTCCATTGCCTTCATTTTACAGATGTGTAATGGAAGCTCACAGACCTGAGGTCCCGCAAGTCATCAAGGGTAGAGATGTGCTGTGACCCGTGTTCTCTTTGTCCCATGACAGCTGCCTTTCATACTCACATGGTCGATGGAAAGTGTGTGATTAATAGTCACATGTTTTGTTTTTAATTCCAACATATGGTTTTGTTTGACAAAGTAGCTTTTGAGAATCTTAAGCAATACAACTGTCATTTTAACATCTCACTGTTAATTTTATTCTTTTATTTTACTGTCACAGCTCTGCAAGGGAAATAGAGAGTGGGCATCATTATTTCCATTTTATTGACATGGAAACTGAGGCCCAGAAAGCATTAAGGCCAAGAGAGCAACCAATGAACATAATTTATATAAAGATTAAATGTTTCTTAGGGAGTTTTCTGCTTCCCTGTTTTATTCCTAATCATATCATAATCTTAAAGCAGGATTCCCTATAAGTTGTATACTGGGCAGGGCAGAGATATGAAAACAAATTCTTCTTTATCCCCCAAGGGTAGACGCAGTTAACCTTTTACCTAAACTGAAAGAGTTTCGGGCAGATAAACATTTTCTCTCAAAACAGTAATGGGAGCTCCCAGGTGGGATATTTTGTACTTGAGATATTCAACCCTTGGTTCCTCTGGTCCCCTGTTCTGTCTCTGAACAGCAGTCCCATAATATCTGCTGGGGTGAGTAACAGCCTCCCTCACTGTGCCTTCAGAAGCAGGAATGGCCAAGGGGTCCTCAGAGGGCTGAATGCTGCAGGGTGGTAGGTGTAGCTGATCCTGAGACACAGTGAGTTTCACTGAGGTCTAGGATTTTATTCTGCTCTCCTCCATCTTGATTAATTTCATAGCTAATGACTCTATGGACTTGGTGATGTATGATATGATGCTCTGTCGGGGACCAAAAAAAAAAAAATGAACTTTTACTAATAGAACATCTTCATGCAGTGAAAGGTTTTGCAAACGAATGTAACTCACACAGAATTATGTTGGCAGGGGAGTCCCAAGAAAAAATCTTCTGAAGACCTGGGAGCAAAAAAAGGGAGACCTAGTATAGAGGACAGGGAGGGAGATTTTTTTTAAAGGCACAGAAAGAAGAGAATGACATAGGTATACTTAGAGAGATAAAGACAGACGCATGGAGAAATAGATGCAGCTTGAGACAGAAATTCAAAGACAAAAGACAGAGATACGGGCAAAGTCAGACATATGTAAGGAGACTTCTGGTTAATTTAGTGAGTGGACTCAGTGGTATGCAATAATATTTTGCAAACATTTTTAGTACTTATCTCAAATAATGATATCTACTGGACATCTGCTTATTGAACAAATGCATATATTGAGCACCTTCTCTGGGTAAGGTACAGTGCCAGAACTTGGAGTTGTGATAAACAGAGCACATGCAAAACCTACTCACTGAAGTCTAATTAGAAAGACATTCATTAAACAAAGAAGAACAGAAGTAAATATCCAATTTCAGTATTGCAGTTACAGGGATGGATAAATCCACGGGTACAGAAAGGCATCTTTAAATGACATGAAGGTGTGATATAAATAGGAAAGAATAACAGAAGCATAAAAATTAATTTTTCTCTTCATACAGTTTTAAGGTTTAGAGAAGTGGAGGGGTTTGACCAAGCTCACAAAGGAAAACGTATCTAGAACTGATAGCTATTGCATACGCGGGACTTAAATTACACATTTTTATTTAGATGTTAAATGATAATGGGATAGTTCTAACAGGGAGAAAGTATAATTGAGCACTACAGCCATCCAGGTGCCCACCACTGACTACCAGACTCTGTTTAAGTCTAAATTCGCACCACCTAGAAAGAAAAAAAAAAGTAAACTGAGGGCCTTACATGTCAGCTACCTTAGTTGCATTACCCTTTGGTTTTCTTGACACTCTCAAGATGCAAATGTCACACCCCTTGTACAGATGATATCCCAGAGATTCAAAAGATTAGGTGACTTTCTCAAGTGTGAAAAGCTTATTCCTGATGTCGTCAGAAATTTCCACCCAGGTCTATTTAATCCCATAATCTTTCTGATAGGCTGTGCCATCAACAATAAAAGGTAGAGAAAGGATTGAGATGTTTTGCCACTCTGACATTTGGAAACAGGACAGCAGAATACTTCTACTTTCTCTTCTAACCCCTTCCCTTCTCCTTTTTATTGGCTGGGTGATTAGATTTATTTTTGTTCCTTAAGGACTATTCACATGTTCACTCCCACTGCATCTCAGGTCTAAGAAATGCTGGCAGGAAAAGTAGCACACCTGTTCCTCCTTCTCCACGTCTTCCCCTTCCATTCACATCAGCATATGAAGCTGCCATACTTGGTTAACTCATTGCCGTGATCTCTGAGGGCAATATGCTGCTAACTCCCAGGTGTTGCTATGGTGACCATGATGTCATAAAATGACACTACCTGTTCGGATGAGGGTGATGATAATTTTTTTTTTTAATCTAAGATATTAACTTCACAAGAATATAGAACGCAAGTTGTAAAAGTAGAAAGGAAACCGAGTGATGCAGAAACCCAAACGTTAGAGCATATTTTTCTCCTTAGTAATCCAGTTGGACTCGACAACCTCCATATGGTCTTTTCCTGCTCTAAGATTTTATAATTATGGGAAAAGATGAATAATTACTTCTCTCAGAAAGCAGCAGCATCATTGGCCTAAGGTTGAGACGACCATGATTTAAATAGGACTCTGAACTGAAGTGCAGGGTGGTTTTCCAAAAAAATCATTAAGATCTGGGCTCACTTCTGTTGAGCATTTGTGAGTCTTTCCTTTCTCCTAGCCTCAGTCCTACCATCTGTTAAATAGGAATGAAAGCATGAAGCTTTCTGCAAAGAGTGAATGAGAAAACATGTTCAAAGTACTTGGCATGCAGTGGTTCTACTTAAATATTATTTTCTTAGCTTTAAATACTTGCAAGGATATGTCATTTCACAGCATGAACTCAGGGAAGTCATTTTATCTCTTTAAGGCCTAACAATTTTGTTATCATTTATAAAAATGAAGAGAGTTGGAGAAAATAAAGATAAAGGAGATATAGAAGCAGATGGGAAAAAAAAGATGTATATGGTCTTATTAAAACTCAGTTAGTTCAGAATCTGGAACAAATGTGTCCATGAAAAGACTAGATATGCATGTGTGTACTATTCCAATCACTGTCAAATATGACAACCAATAAATGAAGCAAAATGCTCAGAACTTCCTAAAGAGCATTGGCAAGTGGAATTACAGCCATGGCGGGGGGAGGTGGCCTGGGACTTCAAACTTTCATGGATGGCTGGACTGGAGATATTAGATTTGGAGGGAGGGACATTACAGAGAGATAGGGGAGTCATTTCCAGCCATGTGATGGTGTTTTACACCCTAATGGGTGAAGACTTGCTTGATTTGGCCCTGGAAATCAGAAGGGCCACTGAAAGTTAAAGAGTATGGACTTTAGGTAGAGCTTTTATTGGATCAGACTCCTCAGCAGGCAAGTGTGAAGCTTTCAGAGAGGCTGAGTTCTCCACTCTTGGAAATTCCTTCAAGGTTAAGGAACTTGTTGGGCTTCTAGAATGCATAGAGGGTCTAATGCATTAGATAAAGGTGCACACTGGCAGGAAAAGGGACACAGAAACAGTGAGCTAGACAATTCCACATTCAGTAATTAGTTCTTTGATCCTAGGGGGACGTTTAATGGATAGATAGCTTATATTTGCTCCAGAGAGCCAAGTTTAAAATCTATGAACACACCAAAATGCCTGCAATGAAGATTTCTGTATAAATGTGAAATTTTCTTTTTCCCCTCAGCTTTGATTCAATTGCTAAGATTTTACATTCTTTAGGTATCTTCGAGAAACAGGATCTCTGGTTAACTATAAGAGAGTAGTTGATGAATGAGGTAGGGGATAGTCAGGGTCACAGCTGGACAGTGCAAATATGCAAAGTAGTTTATCCTTGATTAAAAGTAGTTCCACATGAATTAATTAACTAGCTAATCCTATAAGACTTTGTTGATACCCCAAAGCAGCATGGTGATGTTGTGGGCTAAAAAGGGAGGTATCTAAAAAAAAGAAAAAAGAAACCATTCCTAAAAGAATTATACTAAGTACTTTATAACAGTACCAAGGGCTTTAGAAAAGGGGGTCACGATAGGGAATAATAATGGTCAAATATGGTTGAATGGGAATTTCATGCCTCATCAGTCATAGACTTGCTCATCTGTGAAATGCTCTAATGTGTTTTTAAAATTTTATGTGTAGTCATTACAAAAATAAGCACACCATAAGCTGATCATCTTGAACCACAGGCCATGAAGATTCTGATGGACAAATAAAAGACAAACATTGCAGGATATTAGAAGTTTTACTGTGACCATTCAATTTTGAGGGTGATCCAAGCATTTCGGCCTAGGGCTCCATTAGGTGCATATGTCACTCCTAAGGCTGGAACCAGCCTGGACCCACCCAGTGTTATACCCGGTGTATGATCTTGGGCAAACTATCGCTTCTCTGGGCCTCAATTTTCCCTTGTGCACATGGTTCGACCCATCAATATCTAGTAGAGAGCATAGAATAGGGTTACAGGATACTAGCATTAGTCCTAGAACCCTCTATTCCATGACCATTCTTGAGGTTCTCTAACCTCTTTGAATCTCTGAGATTTACCATTCCTGGTTCCTTCCATCTGCTTTCACTGAAGCTTCCAATGTCCTAGACCAGATTGTTAATCTGGTTATTTCTGGTCATTCTTCATTCATTCAACAAATTCATTCATTCAACAAATAGACCAAGCTAGGTTGGAAAACTTTTTCTGGAAAAAACAGCCAGATAGTAATGGATTAGGCTTTGAAGGTCATAGGGTCTCTGTTAACAACCACTGTATTCAACTCTGCTGTTGGTACAAAAATAGCCATAGGTAGTACATAAACCAGTGGGAATAGCTGTGGTCCGATAAAACTTTATTTTCAAAGGAGGGGGAGGACCAGATTTGGCTTATAGTTTGAAGACATCTGAGGTAGATGTTGGACATCATAAGGTGAATAAAGTCTGCTATTTGATATCAGAGTTCAAAACTTTAAACTTTATAGCCCATTCTTTTTCGGTATTAGGCCAATGAGATTGAATTTCTTTTCTCTTTCATACATATGTATGCTTTTTTAAATTGAGATACAATCAGCAAAGAACACTACATTAGTTTCAGGGATATGACATAATTATTGGATATTTGCATATCCTGCAGAATGATCACCCCAGTAAGTCCCGTTTCACGCTACAGCAACAGGGTTCACAAAGACCTTATGGCCCATAAAGCCTAGAATGTTTACTATCCTATCCCTTGTAGAAACTTTGCAGAAACCTAATTCAGAATAACAAAATGGTTATTATGAGTAATAATTAAGAACAGAATTTAGGAATGAGACAGATACCATTTAAAATCCCGTAAAATGCTATTAATAATAACACAAATAACCAAGGGTCAACTATGTGATAAGTATTTTCTTAATAATTTGAAGAAATGTATTTAATGTGCTAATCACAGCAATTATATAGCATAGTAATTATTGTTGCACTCAATTTACAAACTCAGAGGTAGTTTACCTAAGTCACACACCTATTAGAATTTAAGAATTCAAACCCAGCTCTATGTATCTCTAAAGCTCAGGCCTGATTTATCCAGCTCATGAAGGATAAATAGGGGGCTTGCCAAGTTGAGGGAAGAGCATTTGAGAAGCAGCCTCTGCAAATGCAGAGTCATGAAAGCATGTTCAAGGAGCAGAGAGGAGGCATCTGGAAGCAGGAGGAGGCTGGACTGGGCAGGGCAATGGGACAGCTTATAAGAAGGTGGGGTGCCAGAGGGAATTTGCTCTTGCAGTTTCTTTAACCAGGGATGGTTGGTGTGGAAAAGCTACTTAGCCATGGTAGGGACTATGAAACTCATGGGGTGCAGGATTTTCTCACTTATTAAATTTTCATTGCATTATGACACCCTCCAAGGTATCAGTGGTGACTTGTTATGTCAGAGGCAGTCCTCACTTATTGTTCAGACTCTCCTTTTTAAAAAGATTTTATTTATTTATTTGACAGAGAGAGAGACACAGCAAAAAGAGGGAACACAGGCAGGGGGAGTGGGAGAGGAAGAAGCACACCTCCAGCCGAGCAGGAGCCTGATGTGGGGCTCCATCCCAGGACCCTGGGATCATGATCTGAGCCGAAGACAGATGCTCAACTGACTGAGCCACCTAGGAGCCATGTTCAGAATCTTTACTGGAGCGAACAGTGCTCATCCTACTTGAGATGCTGCTTTTACGACATTGCTCACCTCTGATATTTATTCAGAGACGTTAAACAGCTAAAATATTAGTTGATAGGGCTTACTATGGAATCCAAGGCCCGGCTTTTTTCAGAGGTGCTAGGAGATGTTAAGTCATTTTAAAGTAAGCAGAGGAACGCAATAGGACACTGTTAAAAGATAATGCGAAGTGCTTAGAAATGGCTTAACGTTGAGCTTCTGTTCACGATCCAGAGCCATCGACAAAAGACATGAGCAGATGCAGAATCTCCCATATGGTCCAGAAAAGGAGACTGGGTTCCAGAAGGGAATGGTCTACACGGGGTCACAGAACTGGTTGGACACGGGTTTTGTGCCAGAAAAGCCATGTGGTCTGGGTTCTCGATGAGACTAGATGACTGGTCTAATAATCCGAATATGGGTGATGGCCCATTTGACTGTGCAGATGAAACCTGCTCCAAGACTTTAGCACAACAAAGAGAAGACATGGCCTCTCCTGAAACTCATGCCTAATAGAAGGGTTGATGACTTCCATAGAGGAAATTTAGTACTTAGAGCTGCAAGAAAGAGGACGTCTCCATTGAAATTACAGCGGGATGATTCAAGTCACAGGGTCTCTCAGAGCTTGCCCATCACTTTTTCCCCCAAGGAAACTCTTAGGACTGAAGAGAATACAAGTGTACTCATAGGAATCCAGGGAAGTATCGCTCGAAATGGATTCCAAAAGCACAACATTCTTTTGAAGTCTCCTGTTTTATGGTCAAATGTCATACACACTTGGCATTAAATTCAACAGTATGTCCCTTTTTTGTTTGTATAGAGTCTTTGGGATGCTCATTACCCTGTAAAATTGGTCCTTCGCATACCCCCGCAAGTATAGGTACTCTAACCTGAGAAGCAGCACCTGATACCATGTGATAATTAAGATCATAATATCTCAGAGTTGAAATAGGTTTTAGAATCACCCTTCCCGACTGCTATTCAGTGCAGAACAGGGTAATTTAAGGCCACCTGATGTCCCTTCTAATTCTGAGCATCAATGAGCTCAGGTTTCAGTGAATCTTTATACCAATACGTTTCAGTGGGATGCTGTTTTCACCTCCATTATGGTAATTAGCACAGTATGCCTTTTGGGTGTTTTATAGTATTATATGCATACACACACACACACACACAAGAGATAGAACTTTAGATTATAGGCATTGGAGTCAAGATGACTTGGTTTCAAATTCTAGTTCTTCACAGCAGGCTGGCTCTGTGAGTTTATGTATGTTTCCTAACCCCACTTAGCCTCAATTTCCTTATTGTAGAACAGGAATAAAAAGACCTTCCTGTAGGAGTTGGTGTGAGCATTAGAAGAGGTAAGGGACATAAATCTCTTGCTACAATCAGTGGAATATACAACATGCACAGAAAATGGTAGCTAGCGTGGGCGTATGTATGTGTACATGTGACTCTCACGGTGACTGGCACAAAACACGAAGATTAATAACAATGTGTCGACTTGAACAGAGTTGAGTCATGTGCTGGGAATAGAGGGGTTTTATGGATTCCAAGGCTAAGATGCAAACCGAAAGAACAGTCCACTGACAACACTTGTTCCTTTACTTCTTGGCTCCAGGAAGCTCCTAAGACACAAGAAATTCTGGAACCCAGTTCAGTTCTGTAAAGCTGGGAGTCTGCATGTCTTCTTCTGCACTCAGACACATGTGCTGCATCCCGAGACACGACACATGGCCAGCCTTTCGCACATAAACCAGCTCTGTAGAAAGGCACTGGGCATAGTGGGGGAGAAAGAACAACTTCACCAGTGTTACCCTCCTTGAATTGAAGAATAGATTCCTGTTCATCTCTTCACTGACAACAAGGGATTGACTGGACTCCTGGGATGACCTCTAAACCCAGGTTTACTAGTAGGCAGCACTGATGTTGTTCAAAGTTTCTTCATGAAAGTGTTGGCTCCCCAGCTCTATCAGAATGCTGCAGATTAAGGAGATAGATCTAATTATTTATTTTTTCCCTGTGAGAAGGATGAAGCCTGGGAGGTGCTGAATTTCAGAAGTCCTTTATCCACTCATGGCAATGGGAACTTCAACGAAATTATTGGGATTGCATGCAGTTTGACTCCCTAGAAATACACCGTCTCTGGGCAGCTCACAGCATGTACTAACTCATCAAAGTACAGGAAAAAAATCTTTTCTCCCTATAAACTTGGTGAAATATATTAATAGGAGCTGTACTGCATATGCAGAATGTACATACAACTCTATTTATAAAATCTTTTTCCTGCTTCTTTTCCCAAGATGTTCTACTTCTCAAACTGAGCAGATGGGGTCTCTTGTTTCCCCCTTTGGCAGCTCTGGAACCCTGGGGAATTGCAAGGTATCTTTGTAAATGTGGGATCCTTATTATATGAGTGTTCATTACTTGAATTTAGATAGTTATGGTTGTGCAAAAAAAAGTCTTTACTATGGGGTGCCTGGGTGGCTCAGTCATTAAGCGTCTGCCTTTAGCTCATGTCATGATCCCAGGGTCCTTGGATTGAGTCCTGCATCAGGCTCCCTGCTTGGCGAGAAGCCTGCTTCTCCCTCTCCCACTCCCTCTGCTTGTGTTTCCTCTCGTGCTGTGTCTCTCTCTGTCAAATAAATAAAATCTTAAAAAAAAAAAAGTCTTTGTTACCTAAAAATATTCAAAACACTAGTTGTTATAAAATTAGTTTCTACCAAAGTATTCATCCTATTTCTTTCCATTGTGTCAAAAAAGATTTTTTGCTGTTTCGAACATTAATGATTTTATAAAATATTTTGAGCACCCACATCACGGTGAGAATACAATGCAAAACAAAACAGCCATTCTGGAGAAGCTGCACAGTATCATGAAGTTGATGGAAGTGATGTGGGGCTTTTCTGGAATCCATTCTGAGCCACTGGCAGAGGAGGATCAGGCTGAGTTAGACCAATTAACAATTGAAAAAGAGAAAATCAACAAGGAAGATGATTAGAAGCTTCAAAAGAGAAATATTTGAATATCAAAGGATTAGGAGAAGCCTAAGGGGGAAAGGATGAATCTCTCAAATATTTTTACAAAAATTACCTTCCTCCTAATCATGATATGAAAGCAAAATGCAAAGTGAAGAATTTCATTTCATTTGATCCTACAATTTTGTCAGAAAAATTACTGTTAAAAAATCAAGACCTGGCTCATTTTCTGATCATTTTAAGAATTAGCATGTGGTTAAAATTATCAAATAAATTCTGACTGTATAAGCTAAAATAAACTTATATTCATGCGTTTTAGTTTCACTTGCCAAACTGAACTTCTTGCATGCTTTTCTCTGGAATTGTGTTTCTATTTTTTTTTTTTAAGATTTTATTTATTTATTTGACAGAGGGAGATCACAAGTAGTCAGAAAGGCAGGCAGAGAGAGGGGAGGAAGCACGCTCCCTGCTGAGCAGAGAGCCCAATGCCGGGCTGGATCCCAGGACCCTGGGAGCATGACCTGAGCTGAAGGCAGAGGCTTTAACCCACTGAGCCACCCAAGCACCCCTGGAATTGTGTTTCTATATGAGGTAAATGCACTTTTGAGTGGATCTGATTTCGCAGAAGGATATTGTGTGCTAGTTAAGGCAATTAGGATTGTGTGCAGAATCTGGAGCTGGGATACTTGGGTTTTGGATCCAAGTTCTGGTACTTACTGTATAACATAGGAAGGTGATTTGATTTCCCTGTACTAAGGGCTCTTCATCTAGAAAACAGAATTAATAGCAGTCCTATTTCAGCAGAGAACTGGGAGTAAGGTAGTGGATATTGTATCAAGAGGCATCTGGCCTGTCTGTTGTGATTCATGAAGTGTGTCTGACTTTGGTGATGGGGTCTGTGATTTCTCCCCCCTACTTTTATTAAGGCTTATTTATTTATTTGAGAGAGAGAGAGAACATGTACACATAGTGGGGGAGGGGCAGAGGGAGAGAGACAGGAAGAGAAAAATCTCTAGGAGACTCAGTGCTGAGTGGTGAGCCATATGCAGGGCTCGATCTTGGGACATGAGAAAACCGAGAGTCAGTGGGTTAACCAAATGCATCACCCAGGAGCCCCACATTCTGTGCTTTTTAAGTGGGTATAGCTTATTTCATTCCTTTTCTCACTCCCTTCTGGAAAAAGCAACCTCCTCCTCTTCTAGATACTTTATTCTTTCTCTGCACAACCTTCAACTATTTTCAGAAGCCATTTCTGACCATTCCTCATGACATAGAAGGTTGGGTGGCTCTTCATGATTCCTATAAAATTAGTGAATATTGGGATACCTGGGTGGCTCAGTCAGGTAATTGTCTGTCTTTGGCTCAGATCAGGATCCCAGGGTCCCGGGATCAAGTCCTACATTGGGCTAAACTGCTCAGCAAGGAGTCTGCTTCTCCCTCTCCCACTCCCCATGCTTATGCTCATGTTTTCTGTCTCTCTTTGATAAATAAATAAATAAAATATTGAGAAATTTTTTTTTTGAAGATTTTATTTATTTACTTGAGAGAGAGACAGACATGGGACAGACCTATAAACATGCCAGACAGTAGAGGTAGGAGAGGGAGAATTGTAGCCAGTGAAAGAAATGGCAACAGAGAGCATGAGTGGGGAGGAAGAGGGAGAAGCAGGCTCCGATGCTGGGCTTGATCCCAGGATCATGAACTGAGCTGAAGGCAGACACTTAACTGACTGAGCCGCCCAGATGTCCCAATAAATAAAATCTTAAAAAAAAAAAATAGTGAATATCACGATGGCTTCTGTGGATCAATCCTTTCTCTTTCTTTCCAGTGGGCTTCAGGGATTCATAAAGGGATTCCTAATCATCAGCAATGAGTGTTTGCTGCAGCAAAGCTGACTGGGCAGCGAAAAGAACCTTGGAGAGAGAGGTCTGACATTAACTGGCCCTAAGAGTTTGAGTAGCTTGTTTTTCTCAGAGCCTCATGTTCCGTACACTCTGGAGTGGAAAAGTTGGATTGGTTCAGCTCTTTGAACTCTTTCAGCTAAAATGTCCTGTAATGTGATAAAACTTATAAAACAGATAAAACAGGTATACTAAACCTGGATGGGGCTATGCTACTTTTTTCCCTCCGTTTATAAAAGGAAGCTGTTCTAAAATAAGGATGAAGCCTTGTCTTTCTGCTCCATCTTTGGTCATGGTTGAATACTGGAGACTGGTAATCTCTCAGTGAACCTGGGAAGATCTGAATGGATCAACCTAGATGCTCTCTCCGCAACTCACAGAGCTTCATATTACTGCGTTTATTCATCCTCGTTTCAGGGCTCACTCCTCCAGCGGTGCAGCCTAAGTATCACCACCGCCATCATCTAGTGCCCCTTGTGGTGAAGTCCCATCTGCCAGGCAATACACTAAGTAACACTTTTCATGCATTATATCATATCATCCTTGCAGAAAGTCAGTGGGAGAGAAATCACTGTCCTTGTTTTAAGATTGAGACCATTGAGGCTAAGAGAGATTGGAAAAAATCCTGGAAATCTCCTTGGTAGTAAATTACAGGAATTCAAATCCTGGTCTTCCAGGCTTCAAAACCCATGCTCCTAACCACTACATTCCACAGCCTTCTGAACTGTGTCCACATCGGTTCCACCTGCACACTGCCTGGCAACTCCAGGTAGAATGTGCTTCTCTTCCCTAGGATCACTGACTATGCACTCCCTGCCTTTGTGTGTGGGGGGGTGGTGGGGAGCTGGGAGCAGGCTGAGTGGTTTTTTAAGTCCTTTTAAAGATCTACAAACATGTAAGACAGTAGAGGTAGGAGAGGCAGAAGGGTAGCCTGTGAGAGTATGGGCTTTGACCTGACAGCTTTGAAACCTGGTTCTGGCACTTACTAACTTTGTGGTCCTGGGCGAGTTACTTAACTCCCTGAGGTCTCAGTTTCCCTGTGTATAAAATGTAAAATGATATTTACTACCTCAAAAGATTAATGAGTTAATAAAAAAATTTATGAGTTAATAAATGTGAAATATTTAGAATGATATCTTGCATATGTTAAATATTACATGAGTTAAATATCATTATCCCATACACTTGAATGCAATTCAACTGACATTTTCTCTGCAAATTTTTCCAAAATTCTACCCCTTTGGATCCTTGTTCTCTGCTGTCTCATTAGGAAATTAAAATAAATTTAAAAAACACCACCACAACCACCACTACCACAAAAGAAGAACAATACTGGCAACATAGAATATTAGCTTCCTGATATTAAACATATTTATTAATTAAACAGATCATTCATTTTCATGTATGATTCAGACCTACATGACATAGATCTTATTTTTTGTAGGCTTTTCACTTATGTGCAAAATCAATGTTATTTGGACTTTTTTTTCCTTTTTCTTGGCTGCTAGGAAACTCACAGTCATATTTTGAATCGGTTTTATTAATTGATCAGAGCATAGGATCTGCATAATTTAAGTTTTCTCCAGTCCTGAATTTCCATATACTTTTTATATTCTCTGATCTTATTTTTAATTAACTATTTTTTTCCTGTTTTATGGTAAGTCCCCTCACATCCTCTATGAAATAAAACAGTATAAATTTGTTACTACTGTGAAGACTATCTTCATCTTTGAAATTCCCTAATTTTTAGCATTGCTTTATATACATAGATTTAGATTGAGACACTGTTAAAGGAAAACCAGAGCTGGGCTGTAATTAATTAAAGCAGTAAAAAGATAATTTCATCAGGAAATATTGTGAGAGAGAAAAAAAACAATCCTCAGTACAGAACTGGGCTCAATCCCAAAGAGAAGGAAAAGAGAGTAGTTATATATAGCTGAGGAGTAGAGCAGGGGTGGGGAATGACTAGGAAGGTAGGGTAACTCTTGCTAAATTGATCTAAGAGGGTTCTTTGCTGAAGGCTGGCCAGGTATCGAAGGTGGGGATTCTCGCTAAATCAATGGGATTTGACAAGACTCTTGCTTAAACTGACGTCTTGGAGGACACACCCAAGAATGGAACTGCAGTTGATGGAATGTTTGGAGAAGCCTGCCCTGAGTTTGGTTGAGAGCTGGTGAACATGCCAATATTCAATTATGTTTCTTATGATTCGTTTCTTATGATTCAATCTAACACTGTCTCAACAAGTGTTTATTTTAAACAACCTCAATTTTTTATTTCTTTGAAAATAAAAATGCCATTTCTTGAACCTCCCCACCCCCACCCCCCATCTGCCCTCAGCTTGTCAGTTTGGGCTGTGTACTCCTCGGCCCTAATGTGACACATAGTTGATATCTCAGAGCATTGTTACTTCCAAGTACACTTCGTATTTAATTTAATACATAATTCTCCATAACTGATTTTATTGATGAACTATACAGTGAAACATTATTTGTTAAAGATTTCACAGTACTTAAAAAAAAAAAAAAACTTTATAGTTACAAAAAAAAAAAAATCTAGTCCTTCATAAAGGCATTTGAGAGAAAAAAAATCCCAGATAAAGAAGTCCACAGGATTAAAGATCTATTCTGCTTGCTATCTTCCTCCGTTTCACATAAACTCAGTGGCCTTATTTTTCAAATAGGCTTTTATTTAGGAAACAGATAAGAGGGATTCAGTTCATTTCCACAAATATTGAGAATCCACTACTGGTTAGGCTGAGGATAAAATGTTAAAAAGGAAGCCTATTTCCTACCGCTGACGAGCAGCGAGCTGCGCAGGGACTTGTGCCAGAGAAACACACACGATTTTCCGTGTGACATGTACGCTCTGGGTTCCTACTTTGTAACTGAAGGCTGTCCTCCTCTGACAACTACGCCTCTTCCACAGTCCATCACCACTGTTGGTAACTGAATAAATCAGATGCAGCAACTAAATGCCAAACTAATGGCGATTTTATTAAAATGCCTTTTTACAGTAACCTAGTTTAACAAAATTAAAATATAAATAAATAAAGACGCTTGGCCAAGGTCTTTGAGTGAGTCCCTGACCAGCAAACCCCTGTCATCCTCCCTGTAGCCCTCACCAGGTCCTGTGAGAGAAGCAGAGGAGACTGCAGAGGACTTTTTGAAACCCAGAAACATGTAAGAAATGTCACATTAAAAATAACAAAGAAAGAGGAAACTCCAGTGCAACTGGTACCTGCTATTTGAATACAATTGTTCGTCGCTAGAAATGTGTGGCTTTTTTTTTTTTTTTTTTAGCACATATTTGTGGACAGAGTCATGGGATTTTAGATTTGTGTGAGATCCTAGACACCACCTTATACTGAACTTTGCATTTACAGATGAAAAACACTGAAATTCAAAGAGCTGCCAAATCTTATCCAAGGTTAGGATCCGGGTCTCTGACTAAAAGTGCTCTTTCTATGGCCCCAGCAGGTTGCCCCAAACCCTCCATCATTCCCCTCATTGTGACTTTTTCATGTGTGTTCTACTTTCATGCAAAACTTTCTGTATGTGTGTGGTGTTTTTTGATTTTTTGTGGTTTTTTTTTTTTTTTTTTTTTTTTTTTTTTTTTGTTTTTAGAATTCTCTCTCTTACGATATAACCCTTTTTGTGGCCATTTGCATGTCGTTGGGCAATATATGTCAGAAGTTATCACCCTGTATGACTTTTTTTTTTTTTTTTTTAAAGAAATAAGAATGTAGGGCTTGGGTGATTTTGTCTGTCTTTATGTGCCTATTTCTTCTATTCTCTCCATTTCCCTGCTTCCATACTCCTCAAAATAGGAGGGAGGTCATGGAATATGGCAAAGAAGAAATATCTCACGATTCTTTCAGTCAAAGGGCATCACAGACTAAATCGAGCCACAAGCGGAAGGTGATGTACTGAACCGAATAGCGGGGATTACATCTGTAAGCATCTGGGCTTTCACTGAACCAGCAAGAGTGGAGAGGCCCTGGTGCAGAGTCCCTCCGAGGAGAGTGGGCTAGCCTGTAAACTTTCAGAACATTCATGGGTGCTGGTCCAAAAATAATTCTAGAGGGCAATACCTTCAGTCTGTTTCCAGAAAGGGAAATATCTCAAGTCACGGTAAGGATACTGCTAGAGAGGAGGAAGATGAGAAAGCCAAAGAGGAATAAGGTTCTTTCTTAAGCGTGCCCACATTCATCATGCTTCAGAGTTCACTATAGCTTTTCATGGCCATTATTTACTGGAAGTTTTGCAACCAACTCATCAAGCGTATGCTTTTATGCTCATAGCCTGATTGAGATAGTTCAACCAGAGAAAAGGTACTGCCAGGAATCCACGTCCCTGGCAGCTGGAGTTATGCAGATCAAATAGTCTGGCGATTGCCCAGTAAGTATTTATTGGGTACCATGGTCAAGTCCCAGGAGAAACAACAGCAGACACGAGAAACCGGGATCCCCCTTGAGAAACTTCCTCGTCTGACTTCAACACTAAACCAGCCCAAGAAGAGTGACTGAGCTTTGGACAATCAGAAAAAAAGTCTCATTTTTGAAGATAGGATCAACTTGAAGACTAGCAAAGGAAACTATTTAGAGCTAGGTACACTTCACGGTGCTTTAAATTTTTATCCAAATTGCATATCATTAAATATAATTAGTAATTCTAGTAAACATAATATCTTAATGTCTTAAAAAAGAATTCCATTGTCATGGAAGGAAAAAAAAAAGCACAGCTCAGTAGAAAGACTCTCTAGCGCAGATAACCACAGATAATTTTACTTTAAGAAAGTAAAATTACTGGGGCCAAAGCAAAATTACTGGGGCCAAAGCAAACACAGGAACCCCCATCCATGTGGAGGCAGCTTAATACAGTCTTTGGATGTAGGGTGATAAAAATAGCATCTGAGGGCTAATCTTTCAAACCTAAACTTATAATTATGCAAACATCCCTTCAGGACATTAGTTCACTTAAAAAAAAAAAGGTATTTTAAATATGTCCTTTGACTTCTTCTGAAATGGCTTAAGGTGGCTTAGCTGTTAAAACAAGGAGGAGAAATAACATTTAAGGTTATTTGAAAAGGCATTTTTTAAAAAGTAGATAGAATTGGCACTTTCAGGTACTCGAGTGGAGAAGATTACAGTACAGGGACAATTAGTTTATTTTCTGGCAGCTAAGCTATAAAGAGAAACATTTTGAATTACACAATAATAGAAAACATACAAATTTATCTGTAGAGAAAATTCTTTCTGGACCTTAACCTAAGAAGAAATTTAGCATGTCCACCAGTATTTAAAGAAAAAAAGGAAAAAAAAAATAAACTAACAACATCATTCTATGCACTTTATCTACAACCAGAGTTTTACAAAAGATACAGAAATGCTGTTCCCCTAGGTGATTCACAGACTGGCCTTTCATAAAGGCAGAGGGTGTGACATTAAATCATAACTCAGGGCAGGCAATTTCGTGCGAGGCTGATATAATGGTGTCCAAGCATTCGGTTGGCCTAACTTAATGCTTGAATAGAACTTGAAGCCTTGAGATGAATGGCTAGTTAGTATGTCCACTACAGTACTTTTCTCACATGGAGGTGTTTTCAAGCAAGCTTTGGGGGAAAAAGAAAAAAAAAAAAAAAACAAAACTATGTCTTTCAATTCTTCTTTTCTTTACTTTACCTTTATTGAGATATACTTAATATACAAAAAGTTGTGCATGTATACACTTTGATGAGTTTGGACATATGCATAAATCCCTTACACCACTGTTGCAATAATCATGGTAACAAAAATGTCCATCGAATCCAAGAGCTTCTGTGTGACCCCTTGATTTTGTCTGTGCATGTGTGGTAAGAATACTTAACATGAGGGGCGCCTGGGTGGCTCAGTGGGTTAAAGCCTCTGCCTTACACTCAGGTCATGATCCCAGGGTGCTGGGATCGAGCCCCGCATCGGGCTCTCTGCTCATTAGGGAGCCTGCTTCTCTCTCTCTCTGCCTGCCTCTCTGCCTACTTGTGATCTCTGTCTGTCAAATAATTTTTTTTTTTTTAATTTGAGAGAGAGATCACAAGTAGGCAGAGAGGCAGGCAGAGAGAGAGGGAAGCAGGCTCCCTAATGAGCAGAGAGCCCGATGCGGGGCTCGATCCCAGCACCCTGGGATCATGACCTGAGTGTAAGGCAGAGGCTTTAACCCACTGAGCCACCCTGGAGCCCCTGTCAAATAAAATTTTTTTAAAAATCTTAAAAAAAAAGAATACTTAACATGAGATCTATACTCTCATTTTTATACACACAACACCATGTTGCTAACTGTAGGCAGGATGTTGTACAGAAGATCTCTGGAACTTACTCTTCCTGTATAAACTGCACCTTTATACTCATTGGACAATTCTCCATTTCCCCCAGTCCTGTCCCCTGGAAGCCATCATTTCACTCTCTGCTTCTGCAAGTCTGATTGTCTTAGATAACTCATATAAGTGGACTCATGAAGTATTTGTCTTCTGTGACTGACTTATTTCACTTAGCATTAGGGAGCACTTGTTTTGCTTCTTTCTGTGATGTTTATAAAAGAGGACATCCTGTCAATGTTTTCACTCATACATTCCAAGCATGGTTTTAAGACAAAAGCCAAGGGGTGGTGATAAGATTAAAATCACAGTTTACAATTCTAAAGGTGTCCATTTGCTCCCAAGGAAGATAAGTCACTGACCATTAGTTAGTCATGTTTATACTGAGAAGGATTGTTTATTAAGAGGGCTGCAATTACTTCCCTCTTATGGCCACACTATTTGCAATGTAACCTTGTAGCCCTAGCCATCAAGAGATGGAGATCACCCCCAACTGCTTGAAACTGTGCTTGCTTTGGGACTTGCCCTGATACATATGGTATCATTAAAGTGACAGTGTGTTGGTTCTGAGCTTAGAACTTCATCTGGGTCTCTTGAAATCCCACTGATACCATGTGAAAACAGACTGTGCCTAACCTGCTTAATGATGACAGACACCAGTCTTAGGCATCCCCTAAGGTGACCAGCCAACAGGCAGGCAACCAGAAACAGAGCTCCCTAGGTGATCTGCAGCTTACTGTAGGTAGATGTCTGAGGGAACCCAGCCAATATCAGAACTGCTCAGCTGAATCAAGCTTAATTCATTGACCCACCGAATTAAAAAAGAAATATTGTTTTAAGCCACTAGCTTTTGGATTTTTTTAACCACTTGCTAACATATATATTTAGAAATTACCAATAACAGCACCTTATATTTACACTTTATTGTTGAAAAGTATTTTGCACCTACTACCACAGTTGCCTCCTATCCAAAGTCTTTTTTTTTTTTTAAGATTTTATTTATTTATTTGACAGAGATCACAAGTAGGCAGAGAGGTAGGCAATGAGAGAGGAAGGGAAGCAGGCTCCCCTCTGAGCAGAGAGCCCGATGTGGGGCTCAATCCCAAGGCTCTGGGATCATGACCTGAGCCAAAGGCAGAGGCTTTAACCCACTGAGCCACCCAGGCATCCCTATCCAAAGTCTTTTTACATAAAGAAACATACCTACATTTTCCTCATAAGGTTGTGACGACTAATGGAGGCATGTGGACTGGAATACAGTAGGTGCTCAATGGATGTTTCATCCCTTTATTCTCCATTGCCTGGGTCCCAACTTTCATTGTTGTTGTTACTGTCACCCCCAACTGGAGAATTTTTAGATATTTTTTCTTCTAATTTTAACCCCCATAAAACTCTTAACACTACAAACATATTATATACCCATTTCTGTACAGTATGCAAATCTGTGCCTTATGCATAACGAGGAAAATTTGTTTGCCCCATAAGAACCAATTTTAACCTCCTGGGGGGAGCACATCATTATCATTGAGAATGCATGCTCTGTTGGTATCATGATATGCATTCTTGTTTCAAGCTGACCCTGGAATCATGAAGTGATTTGTATACTAGGGTGTAGAGCTTAAGAACTTCAGGCCTGAAAGGTTAACCTGGGGCATTTGATTCCAAGCCAAGCACTCTTGGTACTCTATCAAAGAAGAGAGCCTGGGTTCAAATGTGCATTTCATCTAAGGTTGGATAAATTGAATCATCTATCTTTACAACTCTGGGGTGAAAACCAACTAATTAAATGGCTTGTAGTTGTTATAGTTAAGGAGGGAAAAGCTCTATAAATGCTTAATAATCACGTTGACAGAATTGGAAGATGCTATTTGCTTCTCTGTGTAGAGAGACAGTTTTCAGATGAACAGAATTCATTCTCTGGAGCCATCCATCCAGCCTCTCTCTAAATTCACACACAGTACATATCTTTAAGGATTTATAAGACAGAAAAGAAAACAGCAGTGAAGCAGATGAAAACATTTCCTTGATACAGGCATAAAGCTCTAAGGACTAAAAGTGAGGAGGGGAGCCACAGACAGGCAAAGGCTGAAGAAGATTAAATGTGTACGTGTCACTAATCACTATATTCAACCTTTACAAATGCTCTTTGTGAAGAAAGGCATTTGCAGAGAGAGAGTGTATAAAGAAATGTGAATCCGACCTGAGCCACAAAGTTCACAGGACGAAATGTGATGGTTATTAAGCTCCCACTGGCTTGCAGCCAAATGCAGTATGCCCCTGTCCACTCAATTTAACCTGACCTTGGCTAAAGAAGCAATTTTCCTTATGCATATGAAGAAGGGGGCTTGCAAGGAACTGAAATATGAAAGCATCTAGAGTCTTCTCAACAGTTAGTTTACTTAGGAAGGACTTCTAAGTCCGACTGATTTCTGAGCAATTACCAACATATTTCTAAACCAGGCTCCTCCCAGAGTCTCCTGGTGCTCTGAAATGCCTCTCACTTTTTCAGCCAGGTAAGAGTAATAAATGAGGAAAAGAGATTTTTCTGTCCCCAGATATTTCCTGCAAGAGGAAACAATGGATGTTGTAAATACTGAGTGAGTGACTGAATGAGAGGAAGGAAGGAAAGAAGCATGTAGGGAGAAGCCTCAGTAGCCTAGATCTAAAACCCGATTATCGTTTTATAGATGGGAAACTGAGGCTTAAAGGCAGGAAGTGATTTCTTTCAAATTCACAGATTGAACTAAAAGGAGAGCATATCTATCCAGGGCTCACTGTAACACGTTAGCTCTTACCTCCTATGAAACAGTGATCTGTGCTCATCTCAAGTATCGATTTTATTCTTCTACACTTCCTTTAGGGACACAAACTAATAAAAACTCTTCTGGAATTACCTTTTGACTCTTTCACATTCAGGTTGATTTGCAAGATTTCTCACCCTAGAGAGTCCATTTCTGTCCCTCCCTGTTCCATCCTGTGTCCCTTCTCAAGCCCACGTTCGGAAGAGGCATCATCCGCCTGTTGTCTGTTCCCAATGGGTCAGAAAAGCAGGCCATCCTACAGCCTGCTGACCACCCCTTCTTCCACACCCTCTTAGAAGGAAACCCTTTTTCAAGTAGCACTCTGACATCAGCTGCTCTTCCAAATGTCTTCGTTCCGCAGGAGTTCTCACTGTTCCCAGCACATACATTGGTCCCACTGGCTATTTGCTTTGTGTCTGATTCATTGACTCTAGAGGAATCCACAATCTCTCTCTTTTCTGCCTTTACTTCTCTTGCTCCATTCTACTCTTCCTTGATGTCCTTCTTGGCTCTCAAAAACTCAGCTTGGTTGTATCATAGCGCTAACTTTCTTATGGTCTACCTGAGGCTTCCTTGCTATACTATATATAGCGGTTCCAGCTGTACTCCCTGCCCTACCTTACCTTAGAAACACTAATCTATTTTGGTTGATTTAAGGACTCCTGCTCTCATTCTCTTTTCTATCTCTGGGGTCTTATCATGCCTGGATTCTCTTGACTTACTTCTGAACTCACTAGCCTGGTTGGAGCCTGAAGAATTTAGATGAAACACTGTCTTCATGGTTAAATATGACACAAGGGTTTTAGATGGTCCCTAGCCCCTATGCCGTCCACTAAGTCAGAACCCCTTCTAGTTCTGGTGCTGCCGCTCACTTGCTATGAATAGTAGGAAAATCTTTTCCCTTGTTGGTCCTAAGTGTACTCGATTATGATCTGAGGAGGATTGCTTCAATATTCGTTCATTCATTCATTGACCCAGCATACACATCTTGAGCTGTTATTTTGTGCTGAGAAGCTTACTGGTGTCAGTTTAAGGGATCGCAAGGGTGCCTTCACATACAGGTCACATGAGGTCCCCTCCCCCACTTATTTCTGCAGAAGCCAGAGTGACTCATTGTATACAGGAAGCAGATGTTCATAGCCAGGGCCTGTGGGGCATAGAAGCACCCCTTATTGACCCTGTTGGCGTCTGTCTATAGAAGGGGAGACTGGCTGGGGGAGGAAGAAAGGAAGCAGCAGTGGATCTACCTTTTCCCAAGTCCTTCCTGCAGCTGAGGGAGGTTGAAAATTCCTGCATCCTGAGGTTGAAAATAGACAGAGTAGGACAGAAATAGCAGCACCTGCTTCAGGCTGCAGTCTCACAACCTGAGCTCCCAGAACGAGATATGCCTGCAGGCAAAAGCACTTGCCACGGGGAACTGCAGAGGAGCGATGCTGGCCCTGAACATTGTTTTAATTACCAGGTGCCTGTACTCCCCGAGTCTCTTCTTTCCCTCCTCATCACAGATGGGCCGTTAGAGTTGACATTGGGCCAAAGACTGGGACAGAGCTGGTTTTTGGCCTCGACTTGCTGTGGGATCCGGATAGGACTTCTGTCCCTTGGGCCTCAGTTTCCCCATCTATAAAATCAGAAAGCAGGTCTTGACTAACAGGCTGGACCCAGTGGTTCCCCTCCTTGCATTCCTGTCTCTCCTTCTTACCCCACCCACAGCCCACAGTCTTTTCTTCTTTTCTTCCTCCTCAGTGTCCATGATCTCCCTCCACTGTTTTTCCTCCTCCAAGGACTGTAGGAAAGGGGGTGATTTGCGTCCAGAGCACCCAGGTTGGCCACAGAAATAGTAAGAACAATGGCAGGCCTCACATCTCAGTCTGTCTCTCTCCCTGTTGTGGTACCTTCAGAAACTTGGCTTTTCTGGAGAGGCCCAAGCTGGAGCATCCAAGGTTGGAGGGGCCCAAGCCAGGGCATCCAAGGTTGGTGCCCAAGTGGACCAGTTTGTCGATCAGTAGGATTTTCACAGCTTCCAGGACTCTCCTTCGTGTCACTGCTTCTCTCACCCTTTGCTGCTCCCTTCTGCTAATTTCTTCCATATCAGACACTCCCGGCCTCCATTCAGCCCATAGGCAGTGTTCTCATGTTTTGTCCTTGTCACCCATGTTCACCCTGCTGGCTACTTCACTGCCACCCTTCCTCATCCAGGAGACTTCCATTTTCTTTTCTTTTCTTTTTTAAAATATTTTATTTATTTATCTGGGAGAGAGAGCGAGAGAGCAAGCAAACACACAGAGGAAGAGCGAGAGAGGGAGAAACAGACTCCCTGCTGAGCAGGAAGCCCAACGCAGGGCTCTATCCCAGAACCCTGGGATCGTGACCTGAGCCGAAGGCAGATGTTAAACTGACTGAGCCACTAGGTGCTCCAGGAAACTTCCATTTTCTAAGGATTACCTTATTTCTTCAGCAGGGGTCCTTCCTCTTTTCCGCTTCCCTCTCCTGCATGTGGCCCCATCCTCTCATCTGGTGGGGGATTTTTCCCTTCTGTGTCTTCTTCTTCTTTTTGTTCTTTATCTACCCCACATCCTGTCTCACATTCTCCTTCCATATCTCCCTCTCTCATCACCCATCCCTACCCTCGACTCCTTGCTACAGCAACCCAGTGCCCCGGGAAGAACCACAGTCTTGGACGTGAGATGGACATGGGTGGGTTTACATTCTGTGGTCTTGAGGAACTTGCCTAAACCTCAAATACATGATCTACTAATCTTCAAAATGGGACAAAACGTCTGTGTTGACATGAGATGACATCTGTGAAGCATCTATGTCTTAAGAGACCACAAGAAATGCAATGCCTAAAAAATAAAATGGGCTATTATAATAATCACAGTCATCCTCATCAACAACAGCAACAATCAAATGCTAGTCTTTCTCCTACTTTTCCCTTTTCATTTTCCAAGTCTCTTTCTCAGTTCTCAGTTCCTCGTGGATGAGGTTGTGTCCCTATTATATGCTCTCATCACCCCCCCTCCCCAAATGGTCCTTCTCCTAGTTTCTATCACACCGACTTATGGTTGCCTGTTTGGCCTTCCTTCTGTCCTCTCCCCTTGGATCGGGTCCCCCGTCTTGATCATCCCTGTGCGTCTGGGATAGTGCTGTGCTAGCATCGTGTACCAGGGCCAGGACCAGAGTGAGGCCAGCGAGGTACCTAAGCCATGATGTGTGGGGAGCTCAGAATCGTGCCTCTACAACAGACACCCAGTAAACATGCACTGAGTGGTTGTGTGTTCCTTCCCCTGTATTTTCTTAGTGCTATCAGTGTGTCCATTGCTCTTCTCCCCCCAGTCTTCCATTCGCTCCTGTCTTCACCCACAATTTTCAGTTCCTGGCATGGTCCTTGAACAGCATCAGCCTTCTCTCCCTTCTACTCTCCTCCTCCAGTAGCCCCCGTGCTCTTTCTCATAGATCCTCCCAGCCCCTGTTCTGCCTACTTGCCTCAATCTGGCCAACTTTCTTCCCTCGGCCTCTTTCTTTATTGATTTGTATGGGGTTATTTTGTCCATCGAGGGAAAGGATTTCTTTGATACTCCAAAGGATCAGCCTGGGCACAAAAGCCACGGACAGCTCTTGTTTGATGTGGACGATTTTATTCCCATTCAATTCCCTGGGTTTTCAAACAGCTGCAGATCTGTGAACTCAAAACATCTGAGCTAGTTCATCCTTCCTATTCCGAAAGTGTGTGTGTATATATATATATATATATATATATATATATGCCTGTGCACTTTCACAATATATATATATATTTTTTTTTAACAACCTGTCCTGTACGTCACTGAACAGAGGTCACATCATTAGTAGGGCCCTGAGTTCATCCTGAGAAGTTAAAACTGTTAAATTAAGACCAGGTCCAGGTACAGCTCTTTAAACAAAAGGGAAAGATACAAGCAAAAACCCAAATGACTTCCTTCTTCCTGTCACATGTTCGTTGTGTCCTCCACTTTCTAAGGTCAAAACTTTTTTGAACACTTACATCTAATATCTGAGCTACATTCACCATTAGCAGTACAATCCTTCTCTAATTAGGATATCTGCCCAAATAAAACTGCACTGAATAATTTTAAATTAAAAAAATTATCAAATAGGGCACAGGTGGCCTTATAGATTTAAAATATGGATACCTAAGTTTATATGAACAATTTGTAGCTAACTAAATGGATATGTGCTATGGGGTTTTGTGTTTCCTCACTCCAAGTGTCTGTGGCTCTCCAAAAGTTTACCATACATTAGCTAGCAGGCCTGATTTATAAAGTATGATAATTGTCTTGACATTTGCTCTAATTACTCTTAGAGAAGGGGTTAAATTCAAAATGAAAATGTAAATTCGTGGAAAACCCCACACTTTGGAGACATCACCTCTACCTGGGGAAGCAGAGAGCCGTGCTGAGCTGACAAGTCCAGACAAACAGGGAAGCAGGAGCATCTTGGGTACAGAAGATATCTGATATTTGGTGGAAGGCTAAGGTGCTGCTGCACCTTCTCTGGAGAAACATTTTGCAATGTTCGACACAATTTAAAAACGCATGTATAATTGACCCTGCATTCCCAATCCTAAGAATATATTCCACAAATATACTGGCACATGTGAGAAAAGATGTATGTATATGCAACATGAACACTGAAACATTGCTGGGAGAAAAATGATCAGAAATAACCTAAATGTCAATCAGCAGAAGTAATTACGTTACACACATGCCTTGAAATATCTTGCAGCTGCCAAGAAGAATGAGCTTTTATGTACCAATATGGTAAATCTTTCTGATATAAGACACCAAGGGGGATGGGCTGGATGGGTGATGGGCATTAAGGAAGGCTCATGATGTAATCAGCAGTGGGTGTTGTATGCAACTGATGAATCACTGAACACTACCCCTGAAACTAATAATACACTATATGTTAATTTATTGAATTACAATAAAATTTTTTAAAGATTTTATATATTTATTTGACAGAGATCACAAGTAGGCAAAGAAGCAGGCAGAGAGAGAGAGGAGGAAGCAGGCTTCCCGCTGAGCAGAGAGCCCAATGCGGGGCTCGATCCCAGGACCCTGGGATCATGAGCTGAGCCGAAGGCAGAGGCTTTAACACACTGAGCCACCCAGGCACCCTTAAAATAAAATTTTTAAAAGGCCAAGTGTTAATATCATGGAGAGGATGGTACCATTGTGATGCTTTTTAACATGTCAGCTTATCTAGCCCGAACTATAGTCTTCAGGATGCCCTATTCATATAGTTTTGGTTAGGGACAGCTAAAGAGATATTCTCTCAGGAGAACTGGAGGGCAGGAAGCTGTGGTCATTTTGTAGCACATGCGAACATTAGTTCGCATTGAGTAACATTAGTTACTCAATCAAACATTCATATTGATGCAGCTGTGGAGGGAGGACTTCCCAGATGTGATTAAAGTCCCTAATCAGTTGACTTTGGGTTAGTCAAGAGGGAGATTATCCAGGGTAGGGCTGATTTAATCAGTTTGAAGGTCTTTAGAAAGAGTCCTAAACATCCCCTGGGACAGCTGTTGCTTGTTCTTCGCCTTGAATCTTCCTTCCCGACCACTCCCTAGGCACGAGGATTTTCAGCTCCTGGTTGTGGGGTTCAGTCTGCTTGTGATTTTTCCTCCCTGACTGCTGCCCTACAAACTCTGGGTTTGCTTAGCCAGCCTCAACAACTGCATTAGCCAATTTCATCTAATAACTCCTATACATATATGTATGTATACATGTGTGTGTGTTTATGATACAGGTTCTCCTTTTCTGGTTAAACCCTGGCTGATCAGCCTTTAGTATAAAATACATATATATAATAAATACATAAGTTGGAAGCCCAGAAATCACCAACAGTGGTTTCTCTGTGGAGAGGATTTGGAGGCTTAGAAGATAAGAGAAATGGTGGGAAGAGATGCATTCCTACCTTTTATACTTAACTTTGTGTTTTAAATTACTCAAAGTTCATAGTTAAATTTTTAAGGTAATAAAGAAGAGCATAAAATTTGCTATCTCAAATTGTTTTTATTTTTTTATTATTTATTTATTTTAAGATTTTATTTATTTATTGGACAGATAGGGATTGCAAGTACACAGAGAGGCAGGCAGAGAGAAAGAGAGGGCAAAGCAGACTCCCTGCTAAGCAGAGAGCCTGATGTGGGGGCTCGATCCCAGGACCCAAAGGCAGAGGCTTTAACCCACTGAGCCACCCAGGAGCCCCTCAAATTGTTTTTACAAGTATAGTCTTGTAGGGTCATATTTACACTGTTGCTAAACACATCTCCAGAACTTTTTTTATCTTGCAAAACTGAACTTCTATACCATTTAAACAACAGTTGTTCTTTTTCTTCTATCCCCAGCCCTGGTAACCACTTTTTATTTCTTCTTTCTATGCAGTAGACAACTTTTCGATGTCACATACAAGTAGAATCAGACCCTGTAAGTAGAATTGTGGTCATGGTTAATTTTCACACAATTTTTAAACTGTATTTAATAATTTTTTAAAATATATTTATTTATTAAAGAGAGAGAGTATGAGTAGGAAGAGGGTCAGAGGGAAGGGAGAAGAAGGGAGAACGAATCCCAAGCAGACCCTGCACTTAATACAGAGCCTGACGAGGGGCTCAATCTCATGACCCTGAGGTCATGACCTAAACTGAAACCAGGAGTTGGATACTTAACAAATAGAGCCACTCAGGTGCCCCTCAATTGTATTTAAATAATTTCAACACCGTGTTTGAAAATACTGCCAAAGCACAATAGCTGCTCCTAATACCTTCCCTATCTAGCAGAAGACTATTCATAATTGGTTGACTAATTATTTGATTCATTGTTTTCTGTCACTTAACACAGACCTGATTTTATGCTTAACTTCCATTTATTCAACAAATATTCATTGACTAAAAAAAGTGTGAGCTACCAGGTTGGATACCCAGGAAAATGAAGAGCAATAGTTGAAATAATAAAAATTTTATTTATCATATTGGCTGTCTTTGGAGCCGCTGGAATAATGGATATAACATAGTCAGCACAGTTGTAACATTCTTATTAATAAAAATGAACTCCAATGTGGAGCCCAAGGAGGGCAATCCCTATTCCTTACTGCAAATCCGCTGATTGAATCTGGGGAAGCCAATCACCACTGCTCTGGATGCTTGCAGAGATGGACATTAGGGGTATATGCTCTGTGAGCTGTACTGATTGAAGTCATGTGCTCTAGTATAAAACAATTCATTGAGACATATTTTATTGAAAGTGAAAAAGAAGGGGACAAGAATGCAGGATGCACTTGAGCCTGGTTCATTTTTTTATTGTGTTTACTTTAATCATAATTCTTTAGTCAACTGAAGAACATAGATAATTTCCCTTTATTCATTCTCCTTTTATATATGGGTAGGCTAATATTACTACTACCAAAGTCATAATACTATGAATGATAATTTAAGCCATGCATTGAGAACTCACTCTGTGTCATATACTGTTTTAGTCTCTTATATGGATGGATCCGTTTAACTTTAACAAAACCCCTATGAAGTAGGTGAATGTCATTATCAGCACTTTTCCAATTAAGGAACTAGGGTCTATAAAAGTTATAAAATGTGTTTATGGTTAAGGAGACTGTAGGTCCTTTGTCAATATGTACATTGCCTTACTGAGTACATGTATTGTGGTGGGCCAAGGGGGTATGGAGATGAAGAATATCCAGCCTCTGCCCTTGAAGGTCAGTGGAAGACAGCAGACATAAATAATGAGTTATAATTTAATAATGAGTTGTAATGTAGTGAGTATAATTTAAAGCAAGATAACGAGGGTCTCAAGAGGCACCCCAAGAAAAGAAAACAGAATGGGGAAGTTCAGGCTCTTGTTGCCTTTTATGTCAGAAGTCACACATGCTTACAACAAAGCTGGCATCATTGAGAACAGATGGCCTGCTGGTGAACAATGTTAGAGGCAGTTTGTAAATTGCAGTGCATGCATGCCCACATTTGCACAAGCAAATGGCATTGTTTTGGGTCCTCCATACCATTCCATTTCTACACAAGGATCATGGTGTTTTCACAGTTCTTGGCTCATTCTGAACGATTTTTCAATAAATATTAATAAATAGTTTACTATAGATAGTATGGGTTTTAGATTCCAGAAGACCTGGGTTCAAATACAACTCCATGGGTAAGTTACTTATCTTTTCTGGTATTTAGAGTCCTTATTTATTTAAAAAAAAAAAAAAAAGGGAAACTGTAGTGAGATACAAACCTTATGGGGTTATTCTGAGGATGAAATGAGAAACTCAAACAAAATGATTAGTATCATGCCTGGCACACATAAGTGACTAGTGAATAGTTGCTATGATTGGGTTCTTTTTTTTTTTTTTTTTTTTTTAAAGATTTTTATTTATTTATTTGACAGAGAGAGATCACAATTAGGCAGAGAGGCAGGCAGAGAGAGAGAGAGAGAGAGAGAGGGAAGCAGGCTCCCTGCCGAGCAGAGAGCCCGATGCGGGACTCGATCCCAGGACCCTGAGATCATGACCTGAGCCGAAGGCAGCGGCTTAACCCACTGAGCCACCCAGGCGCCCGCTATGATTGAGTTCTTAACATAATGATGCAAAAGCATTCTGAAGGATTAAGCCAATAGGTTCCTCAAAGAGACTACTTTGGAAAATATCACTCCATTGTATGGATTTATCCTGGTATATATGTTAAATACTGAGCCATGCTTCTTTAAAATTTTATGCTGTAAAGTGAAAAATATATGTGTGCTCTATATTTGGCATAAAACCAAAGAAAGAAAGTCTGCTGTGTGTAATTCCCTCGTACCTTCAGTGAGAGTGGTCTAGCAAATGAAACAGTATGTTGGTAAACTCTGAACCATGTTACAAATCTGACTTAATCCAAGCTTTCTCGATACCCAGAGGGTGGCACAGCCTGGATTTCATCTTGTCAGACCTCTGGAATTTCATCACTGAAATTTCTATCTTTCTCTGGCCAGTAGATTTCTATCTTTCTCTGGCCAGACCACACTGTGGGCATTGTATTCCTCTGACCTGCTTTATCACAAACACGGAAAGGGGCTTGGAAAGGGGGTGTGAGGTTGTCAGTGGATGGTTTCTGAACTGGGGATTAAGATCATACATCCACAAGATGCAACATGGGGGTCTAAGGGGGTAGGAGAAGAATAAATAAAATAAGATGGGATTGGGAGGGAGACCAACCACAAGTGACGCTTAATCTCACAAAACAAACTGAGGGGAGGGGTGTTGGGAGAAGGCGGGTGGGGTTATGGACATTGGGGAGGGTATGTGCTATGGTGAGTGCTGTGAAGTGTGTTAACCTTGGCGATTCAAGATAAAAATATATTATATGTTTATAAAAAATAAAAAATAAATTAATTAATTTTTTAAAAAAAGGATCATACATCCACATACAAATCAACGTGGTCTGCTTAGTATATTCCTCTCTGCCTTCCCCTCCCAAATGCAAACTGGAGTCTGGAAGCTGCTCGAACATTATGGCTGTTATAGAACCAAGCTATAATTTTCAGGCTAATGGAAGACATATTGGCAAAAGTTGACATTAAGTGGAACTAATTGCACTGTAACTGCAAAATAACTAAGAAATAACTACCCTATAATTTATGGTTCAGCGTGGACTGCTCAGTAACTTTGGAGCTCTTCATATAGCAAGGAGCTCAGTGATGCATGAGCTGCCAAACTTTCCACCATTCAGGGGGCTCTAGAAGCTGAAGCTCAAGCATCACACAGATATGCAAGGCTGCGGTTTATAAAGGCAACCTTCCCTACTCTGTGGGTAACGGCTTCATTCTGATGCTTAATGGATGAGAACTGTGCCTCACAGAGTCTTTGCTGCAGGTCCACAGTAAGTTGAAATCCCAAGCCTCGTGCATGCTTAAGGAGTATTTTTTTTTTTTTATGCTGTACTTCTGCTAATGGATGGACATACTGCCACAGACCAATAGGTTAAAAGAGAAAGTAAGGGTAAGTGACAAGGAATAAAGAATATGCATCTCAAAAACAAAAGCCCAGGACCAGATGGCTTCACAGGTGAATTCTACCAAGCGTTTAAAGAAAAGTTAATACCTGCTTTTCCAAAACTATTCAAAAAACAAAAACAAAAACAAAAGAGAAGAGGAAGGAAAACCTCCAAATTCATTTTATGAGGCCAGTATCACCCCAATATCAAGATTAGATAAAGACACCACACACACACACACACACACACACACACAAACACATACACACACATACACCCCTACAGGCCAACATCCCCAGTGAACATAGATGCAAAAATCTTCAACAAAATATTAGCAAACCAAATCCAACAATACATCAAAAAATCATATTCTGTAATCAAGAGCGATTTATTCCTGGGAGAGTGGATCAATATTACAAAACAATTATCAAGATACATCATATCAATAAGAAAAAGGATAAGAATCATATGATCATTTCAATAGATGCAGAAAAAGCATTAGACAAAGTACATAATTCATGATAAGAACTTCTGCAAAGTAGATTTAGAGGGTACATTTCTCAACCTAATAAAGACCTTATATGAAAAACCCACAGCCAACATCATATTCAGTGTTGAAAAACTGAGAGCTTTTCCCATAAAGTCAGGAACAAGACAGGAATTCTTACCACTTTTACTCATTGTAGTGTTAGAAGTCTTTGCCGGAGCAATCAAACAAGAGAAAGGAATAAAAGGCATCCACTTTAGTAAAGAAGAAGTAAGATTTTCATTATTTACAGATGACGTGAAATTATATACAGAAAACCATAAGACACCACTAAAAAGAAATACTAGAGCTGATAAGTGAATTTGGTAAAGTTGTAGCATACAAAATCCATGTGCAGAAATCGGTTGCATTCCTATACACTAATAATGAAGTAGCAGAAAGTGTAATTAAGAAAACAATCCTATTTATAACTGCACCAAAACCAATAAAATATTCAGGAATAAACCTAACCAAAGAGATGAAAGGCCTGTACTCTGAGAACTATGAAATAGTGATAAAAGAAATTCAAGACGACACAAGGAAATCGAATGACATTCCATGCGCATGGGTTGGAAGAACAAATATTGTTAAATGTCTATACTGCCCAAAGTGCTCTACAGATTTAATCTAGTCCCTATCAAAATGCCAAAAGCATTTTTCACAGAATTAGAAAAACAATCCTAAAATCTGTCTGGAACCACAAAAGACCTTGAATGGCCAAAGCAACCTTGAAAAAGAAAAACAAAACTGGTGGCATCATAATTCCAGATTTCCAAGTTATATTACAATCATTAAAATAGTATGGCACTGACATAAAAATAGACACAGATCAATAGAAGAGAATAGAAAACCCAGAAATAAATCCACAATTGTATGGTCAATTAATTGCTACAAAGGAGGAATGAATATCCGGTGGGAAAAAGACAGTCTCTTCAACAAATGGTGTTGGGGAAACTGAAAAGCTACATGGAAAAGAATGAAACTGGACAACTGTCTTTCAGCGTACACAAAATTAAACTCAAAATGGATTCAAGACCTAAATGTGAGACCTGAAACCATAAAAATCCTAGAAGGGAGCATAGGCAGTAATCTCTCTGACATGGGCTGCAGTAACATCTTTCTAGGTGTATCTCTCGAGGGAAGGGAAATAAAAGCAAAAATAAACTACAGGGACTACAACAAAGTAAAAAAAGTTTGTGCCTAGTGAAGGAGACCATCAACAAAACTTTCAGCAACCTACTGAATGGGAGAAGATAATTGTACATGGCATATCTGATAAAATGTTAGTATTCAAAATCTATAAGGAACTGATACAACCGAACACCCAAAAAACAAGTAACACAATTAAAACATAGGCAGAAGACATAAACAGACATTTCTCCAAAGGAGACATGCAGATGGCTAACAGACACATGAATAGATGTTCATCATCACTTACCAATAGGGAAATGCAAATCAAAACTATAAAGAGATATCACCGCACACCTGTCAGAATGGCTAAAATAAAAAACACGAAACAACTTTGGAGAAAACATGGAGAAAAAGGAACCCTCCTGTACTATTGGTGGGAATGCAAAGTGGTGCAGCCACTGTGGAAAATAGTATGGAAGTGCCTCAAAAAGTTAAAAATAGAACTACCCCAAGATCTAGGAATCGTACTACTGGTGCTTATCTAAATACAAAAACAGTAATTCAAAAAGATATATGCATCCCTATGTTTATTGAAGCGTTATTTACAATAGCAAAACTATGGAAGCAGCCCAAGTGTCCATCAACAAATGGATGGATAAAGAAGATGTGGTATTGGGATGCCTGGGTGGCTCAGTTGGTTAAGCAGCTGCCTTCACTTAGGCTTCAAATTCTAGTACTTCCAAACCACCTTCTGAGTATGGCCTTAATACACGACTTCATTAATTGCCCATTAACTAGTGTGATAATCTTCTGATATTCTTGCCACCCACTTTTCTTTCCTACCTCACTTGAGTCCCAAGTTCTACGTCTCACAGCTATCTCTTACCTCCAAAACCCAAAACGTGCTCAGGCCGCTTCCCTTGCTTAAACTCTTTAAATTACCTCCTGTTGTCTAAAATAGTATTTTTCAAAGCAGTGACCCAGGCAACACTAATTACAACAGATGCACTGATATATATGTATATAAACACTCACACACACAGAGAGAGAGAGAATATCTGTATCTGTCTATATATATATCTCTCTATCTCTCTCGTTAAATGTATTTTTAAAATGCTGAATACTGTGTCCCTCTCTTAGAAAGACTGTAAGAAGGCCTGTAGAAAAGAATTTTGATTATCTTCAGTTAAGTTAGTTTTGTTCAATCTTTGGCCATAAAAGTTCATGTGTGTATGCATGTGAGTGTGTGTGTGTGTGTGTATGCACACTTGTGTGTGAGAGTAATGCCTCTCTTTATACCCTTATTGCCCCATACACTCTAGTCTCTTCCGGAATGCACTTTGGGAAACACTGGCCCCGGGTTAGATCCTAGCTCTTTAGTGTACGTTCTTCTCTGCTCACCTAATTTATAACCACTCTTTCAGAACGTCCACAGATACTGTTCCCTTCAAACTTTCCCTATACTGCCCAACCAGATTTAGTCATTCCTTTAGGTTCTTAGAGCAGTCTGTTCTAGATCTCTGTACATTGTTCTGTAAATATTTGCCCTTTTAATATAAGCCAGGGTGTCTCATTTTGGCACTACTGATAATTCTTTGTTATTGTGGGGGGGGCTGTTTTGTGCACTGTAAGATGTTAACAGTTTCCCTGGCTTTTACTCACTAGACTCCAGAAGCACCAAATTACTCCACCACTCCCAATATGATGATCGTGAGTGTCTCCCTATATTGTCAAATGTTCAGTGGGGCATAAAATTACACCCTGTTGAGAACCACTAATCTAAGGTGTGAGGTACTAGAGGCCAGAAGTTTTGCTCACTCATTTATCTCCACACCTAATACCCATGGTTGATCGACTGTAAATACTTAATAAATAGTTCTTTGCATCCCCCCAAATCTTTGCCAAACTACAGAACACATGAATAAAATAATTTCATCTCATTATAAATAAATATCTGCAAATATGATATTATTATTATATTAATATCAGTAATAGTAATGTAATTAATTATTGTCATCCAACCACATTTCAAAAAATCATAGCTTGCATTTGACAGATTTACTGAAGGAAACAGAAAAAGTAAAACTGGATTGTTGATATGGTAAATAGCAGTTTGGGTAAAGCATTAGGTAGTAATAAGAGCCACATATTTAATGTTTTTACATTTCCCAAATTACTTTCTTAACCTCATTTTCACCAACTGCAAAATGGGTAAGCAGTTATCTACTCTTTAGATTTTTTAAAAAATTTATTTATTTGACAAAGAGAGATCACAAGTAGACAGAGAGAGAGAGAGAGAGAGAAAGAGAAGCAGGCTTCCTGCTGAGCAGAGAGCCCGATGCGGGACTCGATTCCAGGACCCTGAGATCATGACCTGAGCTGAAAGCAGCGGCTTAACCCACTGAGCCACCCAGGCACTCCAGCTGTTATCTCCTCTTTAATTTACCTCTGATGGTAAATTAAATACATATTTTAGAAAGACTGAAAATGCTAGAGAGCATTTTCCTTACTCAAGAAAGGAGATGACAATCTTATTCAACATGTCTGAGGACTAGAAGATACTGCTCCTTATAAATTTATTCTTCTCCAAAAAATAAATTTCTGTTATTCTCTGAAGAACTAAAATATAAGTATCTAAAGACCAAAAAAATGATTTTTAAATTTTAATTCGACATTATAGATAGTAGCTTCTGTAAGTTATTTTACTAATAACCTTTTTCAAAAACTAATTGTATCATATTTGCACATAATGGAACTTCTCCTTCATGAGACAGAATCATCATTATAACATTCATGGGCATACTGAATCATTTCGACCTCCCTCTAGAAGGTTCAGCACATTGTACATTCTGCTATTGTTTCCTGGTTCTATTTGTTTTCTGTAATTTCTTTTCTTTCTTTTTTTTTTTTTTTTAAAGATTTTATTTATTTATTTGACAGACAGAGGTCACATGTAGGCAGAGAGGCAGGCAGACAGAAAGGAGGAAGCAGGCTCCCCAATGAGCAGAGAGCCCGACGCGGGGCTCGATCCCAGGACCCTGAGATCATGACCTGAGCCGAAGGCAGAGGCTTTAACCCACTGAGCCACCCAGGCGCCCCTGTTTTCTGTAATTTCTTAATTTTTTTTTCCATCAGGTACACACCTGGAGCTGTCCCTCTTCTTGCTTTCATTGTGTCTTTGCTTAAGACTGCCCTTAAAAATGTGTTGAAACTACTTATCTTCTGTAAGGATAAGAAAAAGACATACGAATATGTGTTTTTTACTTAAAAGCAAACTGAGAATAAATAGGGCCTTGAATCCTCTTTCTTAGGAAGAAAACATGTGGACGTTACTGTGTAGATACTGAGATGCCGGTTTTTAACTGCTCCGAAATCTTTTATTATTTCTCCTCTTTTCAGAGTTTCAGACTACATTATTATAAAGAAATGGCATTGTTGTTTGGGTGGGTACCAGACACGGGAGGGATGAGATTACATTCTGTGTCTGCAGGAGGAACGGTGAAGGAGCGTGGGAGAAGGTAGAGACGGAGAAAACAAGACAGGATGAAAAAGTAGACTATCCGAGGAGAAAGGTGGCAAGAGAAGATTCTGGGTGTTAATCTTCTCCTCAAAATGATTTATTCTACTTCTATTACGATCTTGTGGTAGAAAAACAGTCTTCAGAGAGAGACTTTTTCCAAATATGTAAGTATGCTCTTCATGTGAAGGAGTTGTAACTACTTTTAATCAAATGAGTACTTGGTATATGAAATAATGGTTATCTTGAAAAATGGGCACTGGCATTCATATGTAACAGAATTCTCCTGTGACGCCAACTCCCCTTTAGAACAGATTATTTTTCTCTTGGGTGGAGGTCACAGATTTAAGCTCTTCGTGTTCCCTTTGTTCTAGGTGAGGCTTCTATCAAGGAATTTCTCATATTCCCTCTCCCAATACTCTCTGCTGCCACAGTGAGACTTAGGAAGCACAGAGCTGGTGATAATTAGCACTTCCTTTAAGCACATTTTTTAAGGTTTTATTTATTTGAGAGAGGAGGTTGAGAAGGAACAGTAGGAGAGGGACAAGTGGATTCTGCATTGGGCAAGGAGCCTGACATAGGGTGGGATCTTACTTCCCTGAGATCATGACCTGAGCTGAAATCAAGAGTCAGACGCTCAACCAACTGAGTCATCCAGGCGCCCCGCCTCCTGTACATTTTGTCTGCATACAGTCTTAATTCCTTGAAAAAAAAAAATGTAAGTAGACCTTTACAATCAGAATCCAGAAATTCTGGGGTTTATTTTAGGATTTCATCTGTAAAAGAGGAATGATATTATCTAACTCGGTGCTTCTTGAATTTTAATGCGAACACAGGTTATCTAGGGATTTTGTTAAAATGTAGATTCTAATTCAGAACGTCTGGGCTGTGGCCAAGACTCTGCATTTCTGTTGTGGTATTTAATTTATAGGGTTTGAGTAACGATTAAATGAGGTAAAACAACTTAAAAGTTCTCAAAGGACTATGCATATAAAAGCCAAGGATTACTGTTATTTTCTGATGATATACTTATACTAAAATAGACTATCCAGAATATAGTTGAAAAGATGTGATGAATTTTTTTTTAGGTAAAAGGATTGGTGTTAGAAAATCTGGGTTCCAGTCCTAGAGCTTTTGGGTAAGCTACCTCTTGAGTCACTACTTTCTGGCATGTAGAATGGGAATGATTGCTCATCTTAGAAGGATTACATCAGAAAATGTATCTAAATTCCCTGTCATTGGTTCTGGCACCTAACAGGCCATCAGTGCCTGGCAGTTGTTTTATTATATTGTTACAGAAGGCATAAGGTACAGATACTAGTACCTCTGTTACTTTGCCCAACTGTATGTTTTAAGATGGCTTGCAATGATCCAGAGACTCAAAAAAAAAAAAAAAGAAAGAAAGAAAGAAAAAGGATTGAGATTATTAACATGAGAAATGGAAACTTTTTACTTATAACTAAACACAAAAGACATCTGTGACTGAGAGGATAACGGGGAGCATTTTGAGAATGTTTACCCCAACACTAGTTTATTCTCAATAAATATAATAATGAGCATTCGTGGCCATTAGAATTACAGAGTTGACATTTATAAACCCACATGTGTCTTATTTATTCAGAACAGTTCAACCTGAATTGAGCTCAAGTCTCCACGAGTGCTACCGAAGAAGAAAAAGTTCTTCTGTAGACATTAAGCGTATGAAGCACATTACTACGGAGGAGGAGGAAGATGGAGGAGTGCAGGTAGAGCAAATGCTGAACTCTATTAGTTTGGATTGTCATTTCTTACTCACTTTTTAAATCCATATTAAACTTATTCTCCTGGCAATGCCTTCTACTCAGAAGTTTTAAAAGTAGTCCTTGCTACAGAAGGTAATATAGAAATGGATCCTCTGTAGCAAGTGGTGGATGATAAGCTCCAGGACCAAATCTGGACCTCCACTTATTTTTGCGGATAAAGTTTTCCTGGAAAACAGTCACGCTCACTCATTTACATATCACCTATGGCTGCTTTCACACCATAACAGCAGAGCTGAGGGGTTTTGATAGAGGCTGTATGGACTACGAAGTCTAAACTATTTACTATCTGAACTTTTACAGAAAAAGTTTGTCGAAATCTTCTTGAGAGGAAAATAAATCTAGCATTTGTCAATAGCCTACTATATGCCATGTCCTTCATCCATGTTATTTTAATCAAAACCACATTATAAAAAATTTTTTAATGATTTTTACTTGCCCGTAAGTGTTGCAGATACAGCAATAATCAGTAAGACACAGTCACTACCAGCTTAGGTTATAGAGATGGGTAAATGGGATGACACTTAATATGAACGGTAGAATGATATAGACCCATGTAGTTAGAAGATCCAGTTGATGCAGCCATGCAACACAATATAACTTTGAGATAAATATTAAATATTCCTCCCCTCCATTTTAACAATAAAGAAACTGGGACTCAGAGAGGTTGAGAAACTTCCTCAAAGTCAGGTAGCTAAAACATCAAAGTTGAATTAAAAAAAAAATACATACTCACACACACACACACATACACAACATATTTCTTTTCTTTTTTTAAATTATGTATTTGACAGAGATAAAGAAAACACAAGCAGGGAGAACAGCAGAGGGAGAGAGAGAAGCAGGCTGTCTGTGGAGCAGGGAGCCTAATGTGGGGCTCAATCCCAGGACCCTGGGGTCATGACCAGAGCCTACGGCAGACATTTAACCTACTGAGCCATCCAGGTGCCCCCACACATATTTCTAACTAGAAACCCATGCTCATTGCTCAACTGACACTGTGCTTCTGGAGTGTGTCTTAGAATTGCTGTCTCCCTAGTGTCTTCCTTCTTATCTGTCCTGCCTTATCCCATTTTCTGATTTCAGGAAAATTTCTAGAATTCTGATCACTTTTTTGGCATGGTACCATTCCTTAAGTCTATTTTCTCTTTGGACCCATGCTATCCTAGTGCCTGGCCCATCTGACTTAATGTTCTCACCAGTATCTCATTTATGTGCCTTGATGTGAGGTTTCTCAGGATCCCTGGCTCTCGTCTGACCACATCATTTCTACTCTCAGATTTTCCCTCAGTATTCCTGACCAAAAGAACTCATGATCCCCCATTAGTCAATCACTTTGGATCTCATGATAAACAAACAGTGAATAACTCCAGTCAATTTAACACTGGGATCCAGAGGGATACTGCTGTGTTCCGTCTTGCCTAGTACATCAGCAATTCTACAAGGAAAGATACACTAAAAGCACTGTAAGGAAGACCCTTGCACATGGAATCAGTAAACCTGCGTTTAGGTCTTACCTCTATGACTGTTATTTTCTCATTTGTGAAATTCAGATAATTATAGGTATCTTACAGACTTACTGCGAAGTTAAAACGAGCCAAGTTTTGAGACGGCACTTTGTATAAATATAAGTAATTGCACATATATAGGGTGATGGTATTAATGTTAATTTTACTATTAGGTATTGTGTAAATGCATTTAAACTGTCATGCTAATAATTTAATATTACAGTGGGATAAAGAGGACAAAAATAAGAACATGGGAGATTAGAAGCAAAATATGAATACCAAGTACTGTTTTAGGAAAAAACAGAGGCAGAGCATAACCTGGAGGATCAACAAGACCAATGCCAGAAGACAGGTAATCTATGGAAAAACCAGACACAAAAGACAACAGGAACCCCATGCTTTACTCCACCTGAGGACTTAGAAATTGCTTCTCTAACTCAAAGGAACTGGATGCTTCCTCCTTCTTAAATATATATTTTATTGTTTATAAAATCTAGTATGTTTTACACATAACATAATTTTTCATTTTCTTCTTTCTTATGGTTAGTTTTCGTAAAACAAAAGTGTACAGATTGATGGCAAATGGATGTGGGTTCCTTTTGGAGGTGGTGAAAGTGTCCTAAAGTCGATTGTGGTGAGGGTCCATGACTGAATATGAATATACTAGGAAACCCTGAGTTGTAAACTTTATACTGATCCACAGCGTCAGTCATTGTGCAACTAACCAAACACGTGCAGTGGTTTACTTCTCTAAGCATATGGGAGGGTGGATTCCCCTCCAACTTTGGAATTAGCATGCCAAGGTGACTTACTTTGGCTAGTGAACTATGAATGGGGGTGCCATGAGTCACTTAAAGACGGAGGGTTTATGAGCCGCAATGTGACTGGACACATTTCATTTTCCACTTAAGTCTCCATCAGGCTGTGCCTCAGCTCACCCCTGTTGTCCCTAAGAGGGAATCAAACTTTTTCTTTAACCCACTGAAACACTGGTGGTGTTTGTTACCTAGCATAACTTAGCCAGTCCTGAATGTTAAATCTAACCTGTCATAAACGACACTGAAAAACACCAAGCCTTCCCTACAGAAGAATTTGCAACGGCAAGCTCGCCACATACGAGGGGGCAGGCCAACGTATAGGCAGATCCAGTAGTAATTTTAGAAAGGACAAAAAGTGAGTGTTTTCAATGTCTTTTCTAAATTTCATCAGTTAAATAAGCCACTCCTCCCTGGAGGAGTAGGGAGAACAAAGAAAGACCATAATTTGTTGAAGTGAAAGTTCCATTATGGACACATGATTCTATGGGAATGGAGGTTCTTCTTGAGTAAGAGGGTAATTCACTTAAACTCTCCAATAGTATTTGAGTTCTTCAGTAAAAAGTGTTGCAGCTCTACACCATCATCTTCCCTCCATCCTTTCTTCTCTTTCTCCTCAGGTTGTGTGGATTAAGTGAGGTGATATATGTGAAATGCTCTGTGAATTGCAAACTGCTACATTAATATTAGTTATGATCTTCCATTCTGTGAAATTAATGCAACTTTCTCTGCCCTGTTTACCTCCCACAGTTGTACAGAACCCCACTCAGATGGGAGATGAAAGTAACATCACTTCATAAATTTTAAATACCCACATGTATCTAAGCCATTAGTATTATTTTAATATGTGTTCTTATCAATAATGCATGTATTTATTTACTACCAGACTCTAAAACTTCCTAGAACTCTAATGTTGAACTAATGACTCTTCCTCTGATAAAAGTTTCCCTTTTCTAAAGAATGGAAAGAAATATGGTATCTACCTGTTAAGGACTAAATGAAAATTGCTTCACAGAGTTTGGAATTTTGTCCCCCATAACATATAACTGATAGTGTTATCCTCATCTTAGAAGGGCTATAAGGTAGCACTTCATGGACACTATTTTATTCACCTTTGGTTGGGAGATCATCTGATTACCTGGGATAAGTCAGGGTTAAATGTGAAAAGGAACCCACTTTGTTTGTTTGTTTGTTTGTTCGTTTTTAAGTAGGCTTAAACCCAGCGTGGAGCCCAACTTAGGGCCTGAAGTCACAACCCTGAGGTCTACACCCAAGCTGAGATCAAGAGTCAGATACCTAACCAACTAAGTCCTGAGAACACTGTCTTTCAAATGTGGATTTAATCTACATGCCTCAACCCAGCTTTTGTCAGTAGTAACAGTGAGGCACTGATCTCTGTTTATGAAGGTCTATTATTTTCACCTATTAGTCTTCAAGTTTCAACATGAGGTTTGGCCTCTGAGAGCCTACAGTGTTCAGAGGCCCTCTGCCAACCCTCGTTAGAAAACATAAGAGATAATTAGACCCTTTCTTTAGTTCACTGGAATGTTGGTGCTGCTTGTTACATAGCATAACCTTGCTCATTCAAACTAATAAATCTATCAAGTTATAGGTCAAGCTGGGTAATTTAAAGCATCCCCTACTGAAGGTCTGCTTTGACAAGAGTAGAGGAAAGGAGTGTTGCTTATTCACTTCCTAAATTCCCAAAACTTTTGTTAATAGATATGTCTGAAATGACTCAGAGTTAATGCTTTGAGTTAATGCTCAGAGTTAATGGATACATTGCCATTTGCAGCACAAAAGCCTACTTAGACTTCAAGCAAAAGAGAAGGAAGAAAGATAGGACAGAGAAAATAAATCAGTGTGGGTAATTGTAAGGCTGATTGCTGCATGAGGTAGTTTTCAGTTCCATGTGTCATATTTGGCAGTTGTGGGTCGCACATTACTGAAGCTGGATTTCTTTACAACAAAGGGAAGTAAAACCAACGCTATCAAAATGCACCTGCCCCTCTTGCCATCACCAAATGAAAAGAAATTAGACTGACTAATCTGCACCTCTTTTTGGGTTTAACATCATTAGAGTTTGGGTTTTCATTTAAATTGAGACAAGGGTCAAGAAGAATGTTGCATTTTCATCTTTTTTTCTGAGGAAAAACCTGCAATTTTGAAGGCAGATAAAATGAAGCACATAGAAGACATGGTGAGAGACTCACTACCTTCAGAAACAAGCCTAGATGGGGTTGAGAAAACAGACAAGATTTGAGCATTAAACCAGAAAGTCTCCCCTGAATTCATGTTCTAGATGCAAAAAGTAAATATGACAATGGGAGCTTTCCTAAATTAGAGCCACATTATCATTAAGAATATGGAAAGAGAGAGGGGTCTAGCATTTGTTGAACACATACTATGTGACAGGAATTGTACCTCATGCCTGTAAGCCTCACTTTCCCAATAACTTTTATAAAGCACTTGTTATTGGATAGATGTCTGTTAGGTGTTTTACATGCACCATCTCATTTAATTTTAACTACAAGTCTGAGTAGATTTTCTCCTGTTTTCAGATGAGGAAAGACCAAGCTCAGAAAAGTTAAGTGAACCATAACAGCTAGTCAGCCAGCTAGTGAGTTGGGAATACTGATACTTGAATTTCAGTCTGGTTGATATTAAAGCTCAGGCAATGTCCACGATGCCAAACCATCCCCTGGAGGTTTCTAGTGTCTCCTCCTGCAGAGGAGATAAAGCTCCTCTGCAGGGTCCCTCTACTAATATACCATGTATACTGGGGCTAACGGTGTCTCACAAAAAGCTGAATTCCATAGGATGTTTCCTTGAGTTGGAACAGAATCAGATTCTTTGCAACTTCTACTCATTGACACTAAAGGTGTCTTCTGAAACAACACGGAACAACAGTCATTTCTTCATTGGAAATAGCAATTTAGTTGCTATTCAATCTTCATTAGAATGTTTCCTGACCCCTTTCATCATTAGATCAATGTTTCCTTAAATGTGGCTGCTGTAAAGGGACCATTCCATGTTTTGGATAGAGAAATGTGCCCATTTGGATCTCAATTATTCCCCTAGTACAACATTCAGATTTAAAAGTTTCACTGTAAGATTCATAAAACAAATTCTCTACCACATAAGACTTCTCTGTTTATAATCATTTGCATTTCCCAATTGCTGGAGAAGTGATATAAGCTGCAGTGAAAAAAATGACATTTCATTGACACACAGTGGACAATAAAATGACATAATTATGTCCAACACGCATGGATATTTTAGAACTATGCCCAGAGAATGTTAAATAAATCTCTTAAAATTCTGCAACTGCAGCAAGCTTTTGGTTCTCCTATTCCACTCTACTTTTTGTTCATTGGCTTTTAAAGGAATTTTGTCAGTAGAATCATGAGGGCTTTTCCTTATATTTTGTCATCTATCCCATTTCTGTCATTCTCTAAGAAGCTCAATGTATTTATCCCTTTGACTTCCATGGATTATTTATTAAACACATTTTTTTAACTTGTTAATTTTAAAATTTGCAGTTTTGTTTTCTCCCACTTAGAGAAAGCCACATTATTGTTTAAGAAGTGTGCAAAAATACAGGAATGTTTCTTTGTCTTTCCTTTTTTTTTTTTTTAGTTTTTAATCTTATTATACACTACATGACCATTGCAACCTAAGGGGTATATCTATACCTCCAGCTTTTTTGCAGAGTGTCTGACATGCTGAAGACCCGTAAAAGCTGGTAAAGAGACAGATCTCTGGGAACTCCAATTAGTTATAGAAAAGATTCTTGCGAAAGAGGCAGGATGGAGCAGAGACATCCGCCTTTTAAATTCTAAGATTCAATAATTTGCAAAAGAATGGAATTTGGGCAGTGTAAGATCATCTTATCAGTAACTCCTGAATGCTCCCCACAGTCCTTTAAATACAGTTTAAAAGTATGTGGCAACATTTAAGGTGTGAGGGATTAGCAGACCTCTGCCTGCGCCTTCACCCCATCCACCCTCTTACTTGTCCCTGCCACATTACCCCCCACTGGCTTTATTTCGGAATCCCACATGAGCTGAACTTTTTGCACATCAGAGTATTTTTTTCCTACTTTTCTGCTTGGAATGCTTCTTTCCCCACTTGGGTAATTTCCTCACTCATAAACTCTCACTTAAATGTCATTCTCCTAAGGAGGCCTTCCTTGTGTATCCCCAGCACAAAACCAAGTACACAGTGGTCCTTGATACTAATAAGCTGAATTATTAAGCAATTGCCACCCACAGTGTGCATTATCTATATTTGACTAAGTGGGAGACAAAAAATAAGACGTGCCATTAAAGAAGCTTTATGTTAAGCCTAAAAGCAAAAAAAGTCTTAGCTTGTTTGATGAAATGCTACCTATTCGTTATAGTCACATAACATCCTTTGTGAGGAGGAGCTAATTTCCTTTTCTTCTTTTTAAATAATGGCTCCTGTTTTTTGTTTGTTTGTTTTTATTATGTTCAGTTAGCCAACATATAGTACATAATTATAATTTCTTCTTTCATGAAATTTAGAGTAGATGAAATTCGGGATACATGTCAATGAGTATGAGGTTATATATCCCTTCATCCAACAGATCTAGCCTTTATGACTACATTTAAATCCGTGACGGGTACTTGGAATAACACCATGATGGGATGGTTTGGTTTGGTCTCATTAGTCAAAGGAAAGTAGTAGTGATGTGAATTTGTATGTACTTCATCAAAGAGATGGGATGTGGAGGAGCCAGCTAGGATAAAGTTGTGCTGAAGTTCTGGTCTCTGGCTTTTTCTTTATGAAATGCAAATCACTCAAAAGGAAGGGCAGTGCCAGTTGTCCAAAGGGACAAGGAAGGAGCTAAGTGTCACAATCCTCATCTTCATGATGGGATTGATAACCTCAAAGGGTGGCTGCCAGTCCAGGGTTCAGGTTTGGATGATACACTATACTGATCAGCCAGATGAGCCCTACCTTATTCCTCAAAGGAAAGGCATTCTAGGGGCACCTGGGTGGCTCAGTGGGTTAAAGCCTCTGCCTTCGGCTCAGGTCATGATTCCAGGGTCTGGGTATCAAGTCCTACAATGGGATCTCTGCTTGGCAGGGAGCCTGCTTCCCTTCCTCTCTCTCTCTCTCTCTCTCTGCCTGCCTCTCTGCCTACTTGTGATCTCTGTCTATCAAATAAATAAATAAAATCTTTAAAAAAAGAAAAGAGATTCTACAGGTATAGAGTTAGACAACATCAGCTCATGTCTATGATCGAGCCAGGACAGATATGATATACCGAGCAAATAAACAACCCCCAAGTTTTAGAGGCCAAAAATAACACAGGTTTCTTTCTTTCTTTCTCACAATACATGTCCATGCAGGGCAGAGGAGTGCTCTGTCATTATAGTCAATTAGGGACCCTGGCTGATGGAGAACACATCCCTACATATGCTTCCAGGATTACCGAACACACTGACACTGCCATGATAATTAAATACATCTCAAAATGACACACAGCTTATCTGTTTACATTTGGGGGGGTCAAATCCAGTTATGTGACAACATCTAACTCAAAGAAGGTAGGTAAGTATAATTTTCCCATGTGCCAAGAAGGGAGAAAATCTGGAATTTTTTTAAAGAGACAATAATTACTACAGTCTGCTTTTCTAATAGCAAAAGTTATATTTACATCACTAAATTAGGAGAAGTCTTCAGGCCTATAAATGTAAATAATCATGCTTTGGTAATATAAGCATTGATAAATATTAATGTTTTATATATATGTTTTACATGTCCAAATGTTTTATGTATTACATATTATATAATATATATATATAGTTTAAAATTTACATATAACATATATATAAAATATATATATAAAACTTTTCTTTCCTGCTTATAAAATATCCATTCCCACACCACCAAAAAAGAGAACTCAAGAGGTTAACTCAAGAACTTGAGGCAAGTCATCCACTCATTAGTCAGCTTGAAGTCCAGACTCCTGAATAGTTCCCTGCTCTTTCTTTATCAAGTCTAGAGGTAATTGCTTTTGGTTCAGAGATGAATTACAAAACTCAACTGAAAATGCCTTTTATAAGCCAATATCCAATAAAATAACATGCACAGCATTACCATAATAAATACTCTCAATCATAAATAGAGGAGACACAATAGGTGGTCTATCACAACTACGAAATCCTACTAGACATATGTGACAAGGTTTCCTCTGGGATTACAAAAGTTCCCAGATTAGTGGATTAGTGGATTAGTGTTCCATTCTGTTCCCCGGTTGAGTCCTCTATTCCTTTGCTTTCTTTGGCCTATGATACTGTTGTGGTCCATTTCCTGTTCATAGAAACGGGATTCTTCCATTTCCATTAACCTCCTTGGCCACACCAAAAAATGGGCATTGGAAAACATGCCCTGTGCAGTGGCTGAGCATCTTTCTCAGTTTCTTTGCTGCTTTGGAGTTTGAGAATCCTATTATTTTAAATCTCAGACAGTCATAGACTGTGATTTGCTTGCAGTGCCACTCCCTTAAAATGCTAGTAGACCTTATATCTCTGAAACCAGTCACTTCTATATGCTAATATCACTCTCACTGTTCTTTCCTAGATATATTTCTTAGATTTGATATATCTTTGTTTGCTTGAATCTTCTCCTTCCCCTCCCTGCCATTTTAATTATAACAACCCATAAGGCATTCTCGGGAAAGCCAAGATTTCTCTCTCTTCCCCCTACCCCAGTCACTTTTTTGCAATTGAATGCATTTACTGGATACTGAACCTAATTGTACTTTTCCTCTGAAAAACCTTAATGGACTCAAGAGGTTTTCACTGTGGTTGTAATGGCCATTCCTTCCACCTGACCCTTGGTGCAAGTCTAAGTTTTCTTTGGTGTCTGTTATAGTCAATGACATTCTTGATGATACATACGTTTTTTAAAGACTGGGTTGAAAAACAGTTTCTTCTTTTAATCCTGCAAATTACTAAACCCCAGAGTGTCTCTACCTGCTTCTATTCAGTTATTTTCTGAACTCATTCGTCTCTTGTCGCCACTTGCCGAGTGTTGCCAGAAGCACCTACATCATGTACCACATCACATGAGCATGATGGTGATGATGACGACAACCCTTAAAACTCAATACCTTAGGGCAAGTCCAGTACTGGCAATGGCTCTCTACTCTTTGCTGCCTCTCAGGACCCACGTGGTTGCAAATACCACCCAGCCACAGGCTTCTATTGTCACTGCAGAAATGGAGAGTGTCCATAATAAAGGAGGAACTGCCTTTGAAAATATTCCCTCCAGGGGAAATAGAGAATGCTTCTGCTCACATTCCATGACCATGTCCAGCTTTATGGAACTGAAGAAGCACAACACTAGGATGTGACTCAGAGAATAAGAATCAGAAGAAATAGCTAATGACCAGCCCTAATAACCTCCACACCATGTAATGGCTGAAGGATATTCAGTTCTTCTCTCTCTTTTTTCTGGGTCAATGCACCAGTCAAGGACACTCAATTGAAAGAGTCACCAGACTGTTCACTAAATTAGGAGAAGTCTTCATGCCCATAAATGTAAAGAATTATGCTTTGGTAATGTTAAGTATTGGTAAATATTAACCGTCAGTGTTTAGGTGAATGGAGAGGGAACCAGCAGTACACCACTCGTAGTAACTGGTAAGAAACACAGCTACACTTAGTTGATAAAATGGGAGATGCTTCACCCCTGTAATTCTTCAGCCAGGCTGAACTGCTGTAAAGGCTGGTACCTACTAATGGAAGTTCTCCCCCACCCCCCCGAATGCAGAAAGGTGACCCAGCATCTCTGTGGACCCAGTGACTACTGAAAATCTTTGTACATATTTTCTACTCTGTTGGAATGTACAGGTTCAGATGAGACTGTGGGATTTGGCCACCAGCTAGAGATCTTTTCTCTACTCCCACCTTAAACCCTGGGATCAGTAGGAAAATTAAAGTTTTAAATTGTACATCTTGTCACAAAGCACATTCTAACTTGAGGATGCTGAGACAGATCTCTACCCACAGCAGTGACCTGAGTAACAGCTTTTCTGCCCATGACTATGTTTGTGGCATTTGTAGTTATGCGATCTTGAATACCTATTAAATCATCCCATGCCACAGTGTCCTCATTTTTAAGAAGGTATGATCCATTACATATCCCTCATGGTGTTTCCATCTCTCTAAATATCTTGAAGATATTTATGAGATACCACTTGGGTCAAATGCTATACTTACCTTAACAATCATCATGGCTTTCAATCAAAGTAACATTGTTGCCATTGTTATTTTATTGACCTTGTAGAGTAACAAGGGAATTTCTATGGGTAGTTGGAAAGACAGATTAATATCAGCCTTCAAATTATTACCCTCCCTCTGTTTATGGATCAGCATAAAATTGTTTTTAGAATCAGCAATCTTTGGGGGATACCTTTGCTTGCACAGACAGAATTTATCTTTACATGACTGGTGGGGGGTGATATTCATTTACTCTGGCCCTAATTCCAACATAAATATATAGTATATACAAGAAGCTTGCAACATAGATGACTGGTTGTTAAAATACAGAAAGATTGTGGAAAGAGTCATTCTAGCTTTGAGGAAGTTTGAGGACACACTTTTATCTGGAATGGTTTAAGTTCAAGTGTTCCTAGAAACAAAGTGAGTAGCTCAGCTGTCAGGGCCCAGCACAGATGCTGTGTCCTCTTGAAACCCTCTGATTTCAAAATTATCACATCCTTATTTATCAGGGAAGCACAGAAAACTAGTGGTTTAAGGCATGGCAGCTGTGTTAGACAACCTCAGCTTACATACCCCTCCGCTAGTCACTATCCGTGTGGCCTTGGACACATAATTCAACCTGAGCTCCTGTACTTCATCTGTATACCATTTAGCATTGCATTATCTGCCTCCTGGGGTTTTTGGAAGAATTAAATACTACTATACATGTAAACCACTTGGAACAATACCTGACGAGTGATATTCACTCAATTACTATTTGCCATTTTTAATAGCCTGGTCCGTCTAATAGAATACAGTTCCTATATTGTGTATTTGTATTCTATATTCAGACGGTGAGCACCTTGACATTGAAGAAAGGAACCACTTAGCACGGTTGCAAAGTAATATCAACAATAATAATAGTAATGACGAAAACTAACATTAACTGAACACGTACCACATCCTAAGCATGTTTAGGTGATTTAGAAACCGTACCTCATTTGATCTTGCCAATTAATCTTGTTAATTTTGAGGAAACTGAGGCTTAGGTAGTTTAAGAATCTTGCTGAAATGGGAAGGCATAGCCCTTGATGATAAACCTAGGTCTATTTAGTTGCAAATCCGATGCTCTTACACACTAGGCTGGTTTATTCCACAGTATGCAAACTTCCTCTTTGAATTCTCAGCCTTTAGCACATCTCACACTCAGTGAACATTCCGCAAATGTTTTATTTCTACCCCCATGTTTGTTGACTTACATGTGCTTTTAGTTTTGGGAAATGGTGATTAAATGTGATTGCTTAAATATGAATCACTTGGCTATATGGAGCACATTTTAAAGACTTCATCTTCTACTTGCCCATCACCCTGTATTTCTTTTAGTTTTTTATTTTTCTAAAATTCACATCTGACCCTGTCTCTCCTCTCTTTAAAACCATCAACAACTCTCCATTTCTTCCCAGATAAAATCCAACCTCTGAATTTGGAATGCTAGCTTGTCATAATCTCTTTCCCTCCGTATCTCAGCTTGAAAACAAAACTGGATGAAAACAATAAAAATGGCTAATATGCATTCAGCCGTCAGTCCTTGGTTTCAGCCTGTTAAATAAATTTCCTCATTTCATCCTCAAAAACCTAATACTTAATCCAGAGGTAGGTATTAGTATTATTACTGACTTATAGATGGGGCAGCAGGATTATCTTGGGCAAGGTCACAATACTAAAAGTGGTGGAGTGAAAATTTAAATTATAGGAATCTGGCTTTAAACCTGCAAACAGGTTTTAAGGGATACTATATTGAGTGGTGGGAGCATATACCAAGGAGCCAGTGCTAAGTTTAAAGATCAGGGAAATTTCCCTGATGGGGTGTGTTCAAAGAAGAATCTGGTCTAGAGTAGGAATTCATCAGGTGGAGAAGACAGGGCATAGAATTTTAGTGAGAGAAAACCGTATGTGTGAGAACCTTAGTTTGAACGGGTAGGGAGAGACAGAGAGAGAGAGAGAGATGTATTACAAGTCTTTAGAAAAATGGCTATCTCATTGAAGTCAAATATCTTTTTTTTTTTTTAATTTGCTTATGTATTTCAGAGAGAGAGAGAGAGAGAGCACGTGCAAGGGGAAGGGGCAAAGAGAGAGGGAAAGACTCCCTGCTGAGTGCGGATCCTGATGGGGGCCTTGATCCCAGGACCCTGGGATCACGACTTGAGTCAAAACCAAGAGTCAGACACTTAACTGACTGAGCCACCCAGGCACCCCCAATATACAGTATCTTAATTGAAACCCCCCCACGATATTTATCTCTTGATCAAAATGTACACATGCACAGGGATAATACATGCCCATAAAGACAATACCCTATTTAACAATCTCAGGGGGCCATCAAAATTGTCTGCTAAATTCATATTGCTTTTAAGTGGAAATCAGCTGTGACAGTTCACAAAGGGGATGCTTTTTATTTGATGAAATAACCTGAGTCATCTTTTTCTGTTTCTTTCTAACAATCCAGTTTCTATGTTCCCCCAACCACCACTTCACCTCTCATCCCTTCCTGTTCTGGGTCCCTTCTGGATATCACGTTACATTTATGCTCCACTGAGAAAGAAAAACACAGATCCAGTTCCAGCAGAAAGCACAAATACGGAACAGTTCCATTAAATAGAATGAGTGCTACATGGTTTGAGACTTGTGGATGCCTTTGTCCAACCAGGCTTTTTGTTGAATTAAAACTTCCTGAAGCCAGGTCAGCAAAATTTGTTGATGTTTGGCCTTCCACAGGGGTACAGATGCTGCACTGCTAAACAGGAGCCTTACCTGCATAATTTTCATTGAAAGATTTATTTCAGCTTTCATGTAAAAAAAAATACATAGACATCATATAGATATACTTAGTATCATTAATAATATTGCAATGTTGATCACTGGAAACTTAACAACAGCAACTATTAACTAATAATAATAGGCACCACTTAGAGGGAGTTACTTGCTGAGCATCAACATCTCGCTAGATATTAAGAGAGAGCCTGTATTTCTGAACTCCCCCTTCTCCCATATAGAGTAGTCTCTACTCCACTAACACTTCCAGCTTCTTGCAAGAAATTGTACTCTCAGATTCACATGGAGGATAAGTGAGTCATTAACTGTTGAGTAGCAAATATTGGTCTGTGTTTTCAATTATTTAGATTTCACTCCCTTCCTTCCTTCTCCACCCAGTGATGTTATGATTGTACATGTCTTTCTACTTTGCTTGATGCCCTTCCTTGCCCTCTGGATGAGATTCCAGGTCCTGAGTAGGGTGAAAGTGGAAATGGGGTTAGAAATGGGCTTTAACAAGTCCTTTTAGCCTCACATTGATCTAAACAACATTGGTCAAAAACTTTTAAAGTAATAAATGTAATATTTTATTTTAAACCTGCTGACTCCTGGATGTATTTCATTCTTGCATCAGAATTAACGTAGAGCTTCTTAGAACACACACACACATGCACACACAGGGGCATATATATATATATATATATACACACACACACACACATATGCCATTATGTATACATACCATACATATTATGTATACATACCATTACTATATATATGGATACTGAAACATATAAATTCTCCCTGAGGATACAATACACACACACACACACACATACACACACACACACATCTTAAAGTTATAATGTGGACCAAATTTCATATGTATATATGTGCGTGTGTGTGTGTGTTATGTATATTATATATAAGTTATATCACAAATATAACTTGAGTTTGAGCTTATAATTATGCATATAATTTATGAACATACATTTCAAACAATATAAGGTATAATAACTTTAAGCTTTTACACACACACACACACACACACACACATTATTTTCCTGTTACGAAGATCACTGCTTAAGCTAAGACACCCGAAGGAACTTGTTTGTAACTGTGCAGCCAGGCAGCTAACATTCAAAGCCAAATCTGTCTAAATTCAAAGCTTATGCACATAACCAAACAAATCACTTCTCAACAATTACTTGACACCTTTTAGAAGCCTGGCTGAACTGTTGTTTATGGGTATGGGAAACAGGATCTCAGTTCCGACTCTGTTGCTTATTGTCTATGTGATTTATAAATCGTGAGATCTTAGGTAAGTTTTAGTGTGGAAGGAAACAAAATGAAAAGAATCACAACCATGGAGGTCCTCAGTACTGAATGTGTAAATGTTCACATAGCACTGAGGAGTTTAGCTTAATAGAATAAAGAATTTTTGCAGGGGGGGGGCGGTGTGGGAACAGAAGTGCCCAAGACAAAGTGACTACCGGAAGAATAAAACTAGAAAAAAGACTGGAACCTGACTGTAAACATTTTGAATTCTGCCCAAAAAACTCTGGACATTGTATTTCTTTGTTAGAAGCAATAACAGCAAAACCAATACCATATATTAACTATTATTTGTCAAATACTCTGTTAGGTTTCTTATACATTGTCTCTAATTTTTAAATCAACCCTGAAATAAACAGCTGTAAGTATTCTCACTTGATTGGTAGGAAAACAGGAGCAGAGGGGATGAGAATATTTCTAAGAATTACTGAAGATCTGCCATGACAGCAATCACATCTTATTGAAGGATACGAGATAGCTGCATGAAAACTGAGACATTTGTGGTCAACCTTAAAGAACTGGAAGCATTTGAATGTAAGAATAAGAGAATACGTCATTCCAGGCTAAGGGAGCAACCTCAGAGGAAAGAAGCATGGGAACAGAAAATTAATAAGGCACCTGACAGTCTGGGGAGGGCAGCAACCTAGTATGTAACCCTGAAATTTCTTTGTAAGGTGAACTGCAAAAAGAAAATTTGCTCAAACATATTCTTCTGAGTCTATATGCATTTCTTCTTCTCATCCTGACATATAGCTCCATGGAGGAATCTGGGGAAGGCTTCCTATTACTGAATTGGATGAACATCTTAAAAAAAAAAAAAAAAAAAACACCGCTGTATCTTTATCAAAAGACAACATAACATTAATTTCTCACCAGTCTCGGGAACTCATGTAAAATGTATGCGTTGATTTTTTAATTTTCTCTAGTGCAGGTGGCATGCCGCAGTGGGGATGGGGGTGTGCAGGGGAGGGCGTCTGTAGTGGAATCAGTTAAGTCACGCAGACCCATGCATGGAATGACCTTGCTTGCATGCCAAACTTCAGGCGGAACAATAATGAGAAGGTAGCAGAACTAATCAATTTGGAACAGGGCCCATTCCCTCCACCACTCGGGCCACTTAGGATGCAGGTGGTGTCCTGAGCTTTTCCTCAAGCTTGCCCTCTGAACACAAACACAAGGCTTTCTCTTACATAACTCGGAGAAAATGTAGGTTTGCCATCTAAAATAGAAGCAGAATTTGTCTCCATGCTAATGTAACTATTTCTCTTTTGGATACCCTTTTCTCTTCTTCAGTGTCTCCCTTTGTTTCAGACCTTCTGGAATATTTAGGGTATCTTACTAAACCTAACGCTATCTGGTTGATGACCCCCAAAATCCAAGAGCACTTCATGTGTCCTGCTTGCAGAAGATTTGTCTGAGCTCTCTGAACAAGGACCGATATTCCCTGAACCTCATTTTGTTCATCTATGAAATGGAGACACAACAGGGTTTCTGTGAAGATTAAAGGGGAACATGTATTCAAGATATTTACCAATGTTATTTATGACTGTGTTTTGACCCTTCTCCACAGACATACCTGATTTTGAAATGTAACTTTAGCAATAGCTTGTTAATCTTAGGCAAGCTTCTTCAAATTCCCGAGCCTTGATTTTGCCTTTTATAAAACAAAAATAAATAGGTCTATCTTGTGAAATTGCTGTGAAGATTAGCTGATACAATATTCATGATATAAACATTTACCTAATTGTTACTCATCTCTGTAATTTCCATAGCTCTTTGCAGAGTACATATTACTTATTCAGTACTAGAGCCTTAGGGATTGAAAAAATAATTCAATAATCTTAAATTCAGGCCAACGATCTGGACTCTGATAGTTTCTTTTAATACATGCTGTTCCACCTGTATTGTAGGTGAATGTATCTTTTGTCTTCATGGGTGCTTTTGTCATCAGTTCCATGGGTAGAGCCCCAGAAGACCCTACCTCTCCTGAACTGCTAGAAGCAGAAGTTTTCAGAGGTTACTAATCCCTGATGGTTTGATGACAAAGTGGCTTCAGTCAATAGCACTGCTCGACCATGCTCAGAGAACCACAGCAATGAGCATGATTGTTCCCTAGGTCTGCTACGAATAAGAATAAGATTATAAATAGAGAAGCTTCTCTGCTTCAAGGCTTTAAAACCATGACATTTCTAGATATTGACAAAGTTTTGCATCAAAGTAAAAACCCATGGTGCCTCTATCTGCCACTTACAGTTGGAATGCTAGTCTAGACAGTGTCAAAAAGGGCTGTGGACAAAACAATGTTACAACAGCCTTTTAGAACATAGCACTGTCTCTGAATGAGGGGTTTCAGTATATAAATTCTCTAGAAAACACACACACACACACACACACTTTTTGGCTCTATGTCAGGATAGTTATGTCGCCAACATGCACAAATGACAATATGATACGCTTTTTACTTTGCATGTTTTTGGACTATTTTGTGTTCTCATGGTAATTTTAGGGACACTAACGAGTTTTAAGAAGTTGAGAGTCTACGGTCATACACCCTAAATGCCCCTGATCTCATCTGATCTCGGAAGCTAAGCAGGTCAGGCCTGGTTAGTACTTGGATGGGAGACGTTGAAAGACTTTCTAAACAGGAATCCAGTAGGAAATTGTGGGATAAATGGATCCTCAAATCCTGTCACTTGAAAAGAAAGAAATCAGTATACACTTAACTTCTAATAAGTTTACTCTCTGTTGGGTTATATACCAACTTTGTTTTATTTTGTTTTCTCATCCTTATTTCCTGTGATCCTCACAACTTCATAAGGTCAGAATCTTGTTGGGCATCTTATAAATAAAGATTCAGATGCTCAAATCTTACGTTAATAATGATTTGGCTCCTTGGGATTTGCTGGCCAGACATAAAGATGCAATGTGCATAAAAACATTTTCTAAGGCTGGTGGTTCTGCTAATTGGAGGACCCTCCCTTTGCTTAGCTGAACAACTGTGATGACTTTAGATTAGCACTGCTGGAAGTAGGAGCTAGTTCAGACCTAAATTATGGTGTCTGGTCACAGAAAAAAGAATTTTGAATGCCTAGAGAAAAATACTAGAGAGAAGAGCTCTAAGTCAATTAGGATGGTCTTTTCATGTACTGAAAGGAGGAAAAAGGAGCCCTCAGTGACAAGAGGAGAAAGGGATTTTTAAAAAAGTTATGTCTTTACCTGGGGAGAATGCTAACTTGTTTGCTTAGATATGTGTGATGTAATCTCCCTGTGCCTTCTTTCCTGTTACTTTAAATAAAATGTGTATTGCTCACCAAAGCTCTGGTGCAAGTAAATCAGTCAAAGGATTTTAAAGAAGGATAGGTTTCTGAATTTAGTTGGGATGCAAGATGAACCATGAAAAAGCACTTGCACTGATGACACAGAACTGACATGTGGCCTTCATATGGGGGACATATTCTTAATGTCTGGCACATGGTGAAGAAAAAAAAAATTAAAACCTGTCAAAATATATGAGTTTAATCAAATTAAACAGATGAAAGAAAATATAGGGTCAGAGAAAAAGTCAAAAATTCATTCCAGGAATAGAGAGGATTTTTTTTCAAACAACCATTGGAGTTCTTGCTTTTTTCATTGGAAGCATTGGATGCTATCCTTCCTATGACTTCATTCAGGTTCTGCATCCTTTGTTTCTATAGCCACTTCTGCCCTTCTTCAGACATAGGCAAAGCTACTAATTTTAAGATACTTTCCACTCTAATAAACAAGACATCAGAATTACCTCCTCTGCAGAAGCCACTATGCTCGATACTTCCAGTAGGATTCAGAATTCTTGTGTTGCGAGATCAGTTCCTTGGTTCATGGGGCTATCACTAAGGGTTGAAATGAAGGACCTAGTTATACTCTATGACATCAATATCAAGAGTTAAGCTGTGTGCCCTCATCTTTCTACCATCTCCTTTCAGTTTTTAACAATGTTGTCACAGAGGAGCAAGACCCATAAGCAATGCTTTGGAGTGAGAAATGATACTCAAAACACTGTCTGGAAATACAGTGTTGCTATTTTAAATGACCATACAATTTATCCAAGCATTCAACAAGTATATTTTGAGGAACTACTATGAGCCAGTCTTTATGCAAGATGCCTGAACTATTCGAATAATGAAGGCAAAAATTATTTTTGTCCATTTACTGCTCAAGTCTAGTGGTGGGGACAGGAAAGAAATCAAACAAGATCAATTCACTACATGGGAAGTAATGTGATGGGGAAATTGACATGGTATGAGACCACAGAGAAGAGTTACTTAGTCCAGACTTAAGGATCATAGAGTCCTTACCAGAGGGTATGAAGTCTAAGCAAATATTTAAAAGATGACTTAATCAATCAACCAATCAATTAATTAATTGACTTAATTAATTAATTGGCTTAATTAATTAATTTATTAAAAATATTTAAAAGATGGCAATGACTTAGCCAGACACATACAGAGAAAAAGAGCAGAGAAAGGACTGTCAAACAGAGAAACTATCTTCTAGTCATCTGAAGGAAAGATGGCAAATTTGAGCATTCAGGAAACATAAGAGATAAGTCTAAGTAGACCACAGAGCTGGTGAGAAGTATGCAGAGATGAAATTGGAGAAATGGACAGTGGCCAGCTCTTGAAGTCTCTGGGAGCCACTTTAAGATTTTGGACCCTATCTTATAGTTAATAGAGAGTAATCAAAGGGTTTAAGCAATGGAAGACATAATCAAATACACATTTTTAAAACATTGCTCTTCCTGAACTTTGAAGAAATGTTTTGTGTTTCACTGTAAGAATGGATGCAGTGAAACAAGAGATGATGGCACATGGCCCAGAGTGGTAGCCATGAAAATGGAGAGAAATAGACATGAGGAATATAAAGGAAGTACATTTAGATTACGATTTGATCATTTTAATTATTCTCTCAATAGTATTTTCCTAATCTAGTCCATATTTCCTGGACTGTGTTACTTAAATAAATGCCATGTTACTAAAAAAGAAGATGCTAATATCTCTTTGTGATTTCTCAATGTCAAATACCACTTATTTCTCTTGCCCCAATGGTCTAATTGATGTGTTAGTATTTATCTTCATCCATTCCTTCATTTTTTTATCCCAGCATACATTGGTTGAATATCTACTGTATTCTAGGCACAGATCTAGACACAAGAGACCTAACAGTGAAGGGATAAAGACTTTTTCTCTTAGCATGTACAGTCCATGAGTGTTGCAAACAAAAACAAAGTAAGTAAATAAATGAAGAAAGTAACCTCAGAGAGTTCTAAGTGCTGTCACAGACAGTAGTGAAAAAAAGTGACAAGAAGGGACCACTTCACATTGGGGAATCAGAAAAGGTCTCTCAGAGAGGTGACACGTGAGCTGAGACCTGAGTTCTGAGTTCTTCATGTTCATGAAGGATCTGGGTGAATGTGTTCTAGGAGGGGAGCAGTAAGAGAAATTGCCTTTAAATGACCATCCTATTTAATGTTATAGCTTAACATTCCTTGCCACTTAATCCTGGCCCTATTTATGCTACTCCATTTTCTTTCTTTTTTTGTGAAGGACTTGTCAGTTTTTAAATGCTTTACACATTTTACGCTTTCCTCTTCTTTATTGTTTGTTGTCTATCTTCTATTACTGGAACAGAAGTTTCAAGAGGGCAGAAAGATTTCTGTTTTGTTCATTGGTGCATCACCAACACAGGAGAGTTCCTGACATATAGCTGGGTGCTCAGACACCTTTTTTTTTTTTTTTTTTTGCAAGTGAATAAATGAAAGAGCAAATTCTAAGTGATTAGGAACAGAAATCAGGACAATGTGACCAGAGCGTCATTAATGTAAAGTGAGGTAGGACATGAAGCAGAGATGGAGAAAAACTCATGCAGAGTTCTGGAGACCCCAGCAGAGTCCAGTTCTTACTTTTAAAACTCTTCACTAGTGGGATTTGAGTGGATCAAAGGAAGAGTTTGGATTTACATTTTTAGTAAATTGCTCTGGGTACTGTGTGGTAAATGAATTTTGGAGTGTGAAGAGAGAGTAGAAGAGCGATCTTCCAGGGAGTGAAGACTTCAGTGACTCCTAAACCCATTTCCTCAGCCTTCATGGATTGCTCGATGTTCACTATCTTTCCAGTGTGGTGGGCATCAGCTCCGCAGTAATGCATTATGGGGGATCTGCCAACTCCCTTTCATTGCCATGGCCAACGGTAACAACAGCCTGGAATCATGTGAAGAGCTAATCTGGGGGAGCATCTTTCATGCCAAGAAAGCATAAACATACTTCAGAGATGCAGCCTTGATTAAAAATACATGGACACTCTGTATGCATTCACTCACATATGGCCTTTGATTGCCTGGCATTTTCAATTCATCCAAGAACATTATGGTGCTGCATTATGGATGAGAAGACACATTTCACCATCTTAAATGGAGGGTTTTATGTGCTTTTTCTTTCTCCTCCTTATCTTCCATCACCCCCCACCTGTTAGTCAGAGATTAAACTGTTTAATTAAGTCCTGATTAACTGTACTTCCAATTTGGTCACGGGAGTGTTTTCCATAGCTTTGGCTGTTGCCTTTCTTCATGGAGATGAGGGCTTGCTGTGCCCTAAAGATGAGGAGTGTTCATGCCATGCCACCAGCTCTCCTTGCTGGCAAGTTCCTTTCACATCTTTAATATCTAGCTTCTGTTGCAGGTTTTCCACAATTATCCCAATCTTAAACAGGTGAATTAACTTTTATATATTATGCATCCACCAATAAACCTGCTCTACATTTCCACTGAAGCCTCACCAAAGTATTCTGATGCCTTTCTCATCTTGAAGAGCAAGATAGCATGGCAGCTATGAAAACAGACTCCATCGTAAGACAAACCAAGACACAAACACAAAGACCAAGATTTGGATTCTAAAATGATCTCAAACTAGCTGTGAGATTCTGGGTCAAATTAATTGATGTCTCTGAACCTCATTTCTCTTTGGTGTGATGGGGATATAGTATCCTGTTGGTTGGATATAACAAAGCCATGCCATGCCATGCCATTAGGTAATATCTCAAGGGCTCAGCACAGTGCCAGGGACAGAGTAACTACCTTCCCTGCCCAAATTCTGGTTACTATCATTGCTCAGTGTTTCTGTATTGCTGCACACATTTTAGCTACTCAATTGATGTCTACCTTAAATGAAGCACTGAAGGGAAGTCATGATGCATTATGACCTACTGGTGCTAGTTCAATTAGGATAATTAGTCACTCTAGCAGACTAGAGGAGATTAAAGCTTACAACGTGACCTGTTAAAGGTTGAGAGGACCATGGCCATTAGACTCAAAGGAAGAAAAGATTGAAAGAATTTGTCTATCAGGAAAACGGGCTGTGTAAGGGCAACAGCAAACCATATACTAAGTAAAACTCTGACCCCGGAAACATAAAGCAGATTATCATGTTTGTCCTGAAAAAGGCAGGAGAAAAAGGGTATCAGTGCTTACTGAGTACTGAATCCTTACACAAGTGAAACTATGTCCTTATTTTTATAAACCAGTCAAGCCAAACAAATCAACAAGAAAATATTAATTGAGTATAAGTTATGTGCAGTTTTCTGCTTTGTACCTTACATTATCTCATTTATTTTCCTTATTAATCCAATTATTATACTTGTTAGAATACCTATTTTATAGGTTGGAATCTCGGGGTGAGCCCCAAGCATCAGTTTTTTTTTTAATTTCCCAAAGGGATTCCAATCCGTACCCTCCTAGAATTCCAGTTTAATTGATTTGGGGTGTGACAAGGGCAATGGAATTTTAAAAATCTTCCCAGGCATTAGAGGTTGAATAGTATTCCCCCAAATACACGTCTCCCTAAAATCCTAGAATGTGACCTTATTTGGAAATATCATCTTTGCAGTTGGGAAGTGAAGATGAAAATGTTTGCTTTATAAATGTTAACATGAGGTTGTATTGGATTGGAGGACTTTAAATCCAACGATTGGTATCTTTGTAAGAAGAGAGGATACACAGAGATACCTATGGAGTGAAGATGGCCATGTGACAATAGAGGCAGAGATTAGGGTCATGCAGGAATAGGACAAAAATGCTAAGGATTGCCAGGCAACACCAGAAGCTGGGAAAGGGGCAAAGAAAGATTCTATCCTAGAGTCTTTAGGAAGAGCGTGGCCTTGCTGATACTTCAGATTTAAACTTCTAGCCTTCAGAAGTGTGAGGGAATGGATTTTCATTGTTCTAAGACATCCAGTTTGTGGAAATTCATTATGGAAGTCATAGGAAATGAATATAATAGGTAATTCTAATACTCAGCTGAATTTGAGAACTACTGTTTTAGGTGGCTAACCCCAAATCACAGTAGGTCATCTTGACTTTGACTCCTTCCATCCAGGGCACAAATCCCTTTGTGGAGGGGATGTCTCTCACAGCTGTCCTCAGAAAGGTAGAAATCTTACGCATGAGGGAAAAAAGTTCTTTTCCCTCTTGTGTAAGAATCTGAAAAGACAGGTTTTCAGATTGGGCTTTCTTTGTTCACTACTTTTAAAAGATCTCATGTGCCCTCCTTGGGCACCGTGGACACTCAACACTTTGGGAATCACATACCCAATCCGGGTCTCTGTAGATCTGTACTCCTTTCTTTTAGAATATTACCTCTAGGAGAATTCCAAAGAAGATATTTAAAGAGAAAAGCACAATCATTACAGTTGAGAAACTGCTCTTGAAACTTATTAGCTCGTGACTCATACTCCTGAAAGGAGCTAATACCTTAATTTCATATTTCTCTGCTCAAATGCAGACCAAGGCGTAAACTGAAATGAAACTTTACACTAATGGCTTCTTAATTATACCCATCTAAAAGCAATTACCTGAGTTTTAGCAGATACAAAGTTAGGGTTGATGGGACCAGCAGATGAGAAAAAAGATGAAAGGTCATCTGCAAAAAAAGATCAGTGGAGAGAAGATAAAACACTGTGAGGAGAGAGGGGGAAAAAATCCAGAGATAAGTAAAGGTTGATAAATGCCTAATAATAGTACTGCCTGGTTTCAAAAACAAGGGTGCCCCTTCCTCCCCTAACTATTAGAAATGAGGCTAAAGAAATGTTTTATTTCAAGGTGGAAACTGATGAGATGTGAAACTTTGATACTGGAGCTACAATTACTTTATACCTATTGTGAGCCAAAACTTACTAAATAGTAGAACCAGGATTCTAAGGTGACAGTGACTGAATAGATATCCGCGGTGTGTTCTCCATGAAAAAGGAGCATATATGGCATAGGGCAGTCCGCAATATTACACGCAGCTTGTGTGTGCACAAGTGTGTGTGCTTGCACATGCTCAGGCATGGCAGGAGATTCACCAAAATGTCTGGGCACCCTCCTTTGAGTGGGAGATTTTGATGCCACTCTACCTTGTGCTTTTGTATCCTGATTGGATTATTTGCTATGAGCATATATTCACTGTGGATAAAAGGGAACTACTAGAAATAAACATCAGGAAAAAAAAAACAAGCCTATCTAGTGGGGTAAAAGCAAATTATATTGATTGCATTTATCTCCATTATAAACTGAACAGACATGGACTCTAGGAGCAGGTTTGACAAGCATCTCAACATAAATCAGGGTCTCAAATTGAGACCCATGGACCAGAATCCATCTCACAAGGCATATATATTTATTTAGGTTTGCATGATCATTAAACATTTTAAAATTTGGTTATCTTCAAAGGTACTCCTTTCAGTTAAATTTGCTGTATTCTGCTTCCTGGCTGTCTCTCTGTCTCTGTTTCTGTCTCTAGTGTGTATGTGCATGTGCATGCGCGCGCACACGTGCACGCACACACACACACACACACACACACACTGAGTCTATTTCACTTATTTCTTTTAATTTGTCTGACTCTTGGCCCCTGGGGTTGGAGCTCCCTGCTTAGATGGAGTCTTACTGTTTATTTGCCTTTTGGGCAAGAAAGTCTCTCCTTCCTCTCTCCATATATTTATGGAGAGGGAGGAAGAGAGAGAGAGAGAAAGAGAGAAAAAGGGAGAGTCTTTGAAGAGAGTTAGTGATAGGACTCCAAGTCCTCAAAGATTTTCCTACTTCTCATCTCATTTTTCAATCATGTGAGTCACCTCTTGGTTTAGAATCTGTATTTTTTTTTCTTCAAATGCTGCTTTCACATGGTCTCCATGACCAGAAACCAGCTATAGATTGAGCATCATGAACTCAATAGTGGCTTCCAGTTATTGATGTCCATTCAAAATTCTGCATTTTTGCACTGTTGCCTGATTTGGAGTTGGTAGGAAGAGCTGGTTTCCTGTCAGATAAATTTCATGCCCTAATACTGCATTTAGATGCATTTTCACTTCTGTGACAAATTCAAGAAACAAGAAATATTTTCTATCAACAACAACAAAATTAAAAACAAAAGCTAACACATGTCAGTTATTTCCTATATTCCCTATTATATTGACTGTTTTATCAGTGATAATTCATTTTAATTTTCAGAAGAATCATCTGTAGCAAGTATTATTACTCTTATTGTATAGATGAGGGCAGCAATACTGATTGGGATTACACAACATTAAATGCTAGCAACAAAGCAACAACCTAAGTTTGGTAGCAAAGTATGAACTGTTTCCCTAGATTTCTAAAATGATCCTTGGACCCTGGTATGCTGGAGCACCTGGCACCAGCTTGTGGGATATGACTGTGTGTACTCCTCAGTTCAGTGATGTCATATTGGCAGCTTGGAATCAGCAATGGTGATGGTGAGAGATTTCCACCCTGGGAATTGGCACTTGCTAAAAATCAGCGCTTGCTTTATTTTTTTTTTAAGATTTTATTTATTTATTTGTCAGAGAGAGAGGAGCAGGAGTGAGCACAGGCAGACAGAGTGGCAGGTAGAGGCAGAGGGAGAAGCGGGCTCCCTGCCAAGCAAGGAGCCCGATGTGGGACTCGATCCTAGGATGCTGGGATCATGACCTGAGCTGAAGGCAGCTGCTTAACCAACTGAGCCACCCAGGCGTCCCCAGAGCTTGCTTTTTTGTTTTTTGTTTTTTGTTTTTTTTTCCTGTGGGAAGAGCCCTCTATTAAACATTCATTGGCATACTGCAGCTCCTAAACTAGAATGGAGCTCCTTTCACTAATTCAGTTTTCGTCAGAAGCCCTATTTATCAGGCACATGGTTGACACCAGAGAGAAAAATGGTGCTAAAATAATCCCCAACTTCAGAAATGTACAGACTAGTGAAATCTGACATGGAAGAAAACTAAAGATCACAATATCCAACAAATACCAGGGCAAGAAGTGAAGTCACCTAGTTGTGTAACAAATAATAATAATAATAATAATAATAATAATAATAATAGCTAGGGATTTTATAAGTAAGTTATAGTTAGTAGGTAACATTCTAATAAGAATTATTCAGGGGCACCTGGGTGGCTCAGTTGGTTAAGCGTCTGCCTTTGGCTTAGGTCATGATCCTGGGATCAAGTGCTGCATTGCATCAGGCTCCCTGTGCAGAGGAGAGTTGGCTTCTCCCTCTGCCCCTCCCCCTCGTTCTCTCTCTCTCAAAAATAAATTTAAAAAATATTTTAAAAAAGCATTATTCAAATGGTTCCTACTTACTTAACTCTTCCACATAAATGTGAACTACAACTCAAATGGACATCAGCAATAAAGGACCTTTTCACTGTTGCTTTTTCATCTGTTTTTGTTTGTTTGTTAACATGATAAGTACGAAGAATTATGCACTAGCTTTTCTCCTCTGTCTGAAATGACTTTTTTCTCTCTAAATAATCCAAATAATCCATCTTACCTTCTAATCCTCAGAGCAAATGTTATCTCCTCAAAAAGATGCCAATATACCCCTATAGTTACTTGTGTGTGCCTTACTCTCCTCCCCCCAAAAGACAATATGTTGAAGTCTAACCAATCCTAGTGCCTCAGAATGGGACCTTCTTTAGAAACAGGGTCATTGGAGTGGTCATTAGAGTGGGTGCTTACCCAATACGACTGGTCTCCTTATAAAAAAGGGACCTTGGACCCAGAGACAATGTGAAGATATGGGGTAGAATGCCATGTGAGGATAAAAGTAGAAATTGTAGTGGTGCTTCTGAGAGGCAAGATATGTCAACATTTTCCAGCAAACCATCAGAAGCTAGGAGAGAGGCCTAGAAGAGATTCTCCCTCTCAACTTCAGAAGGAACCAACCCTGCTGACATCTTGATCTAGGTCTTTAAACCCCCAGAACTCTGAGATGATAATGTCAGGTGGTTTAAGGCATTTAGTTGGTGGTATTTCATTGTGACAGCCCCAGGAAATCAATATACTCTGTTTTGTGTTTATTCTACTTCTCTTCTTGTGTCCTTATTTATGTATTTAACTCCCTTTCTCTTCACAATGGAATGTAGGGGTCTCATGTTCAATGCTATCACTGGTTCTTGATCATGGGCTGCCACCTAATACGTAATAGGCAAATGTTTTGGGAAACAATATAAGAAAATTTATTGACTCATGTAGTTCAAGGAAAGCTAGAAATACAATTTTAGGTAAGTTTGATCAAGTAACTTGATGTAATCACCAAAATCTATATTCTCCCTGTCCCTCTCCTCCTCCACAACCCCATGGATTTGGTATCAGTTTAATCCTATGCCCAGCTTCTCCAATGGAAACCAGATGGTTCCCAGTCATCCCAGACATTATCAGTCAAGATTTTCACTTATAAGCAAAAAGTGGCTAACACTAAAAGAAATCCCCTAAAATTAGGCAGTTGATTCAAAACTCAACTGAATCAAAATTCAGTTGATTCTAGGTGATGGGAAATAGGATAGATATGTGCTCCTTGGGGCTTCAGGTGTCCACATCTAAGTAGAACAGAGGAAAGCAAGGATTTCTCAGTTGACACAGAGGAATGTCTGGAACTGATATTGCCTTCACTGGCCTGGACTGGGTGGGTCAAGGGCTCATCCTTGGCCCAATGACCCCATTCCTATGACACAAAGCTAGGAGTGGTCAAGGTTACTCAAATAAACTGAAGCCGTGGAGACTGGAGGTGGGGCCATTGCCACCTAAAACTCAAGGACTTCTTAGAGACAGGAATGGGAAATTGGAGTCTGAGACATAACCCAAACTGCCCAGCACATAGTCTAAACATAGTGATTTTAGTATTCTTGAGTCACTAGCCTCCACCAGCGTTACATGGGTCAAACAAATAGTTACTATATCATAACTAATGTCTTTTCTCTGTTGTTCTTCCAAGTTCTACTCTTTGAGATCCATTGCTTTGTTTACTCTTTATAACTCGAATACAAATTAAAACTGACATTTAGTTTGCTCACATCCTTTTATCAAAATGTGATGACTCATTTGAATGGATTTGGATGGATTCAAGACTTTCTACACCTCAAAAGCACCCAAATGACACTTTAAAGATATGAAGCCCAATTTAAAAATGGACAGATTCCTGAATATAGGTCTTAGTATATAAACCAATTATTAAGCATAGCACTATCTATAATTCAGAAAGAGAGAAGACAGAGCATTTACTCAAATTTATTTTTTGTTATTGTTGTGGAGGGAGGATTATTCCCTTCACCAATTGGTTTCATGTTTTTTAGTTTTCTTGATTGATGTTCTGGGTAAAAGCTTGAAATGAACAGAATTTCTACTAAAAGCTGTACTTATGTGATTCTCTCAAACCACTAGCATTTAAAGGCTAGAATGCACTGGTTTCTAGGGTATAGAATAAAAGGATTTAAGAACACAATTAGTAACTTGTTCCAGCAATTAGAGCTGAGTTTAATTACAAACTAACCTCTTGATAGACCATTTGACAGTAAGCGCAAAGTGAGAGAAAGAGATCAGAAAACTGCTAGAAGCAGCAGCAAAAGAACTTTTCCATATATTTATTTTTGCTCACATTATCTTCATACCTAGTGTTGTTGCTTTTGCAAAGGGAAAGGTACAGATTTTGTTCTTTAAAATGTTTTATTTTTTAACTTGGCAACAGGGTTTTATTTTTGCATTCTTTCTCTTCCACCCGAGAACCAAGCTGCCATCCTGGATTTATGCTCATGTGACACTAATGGGACCCAGTGGGTTTCCTCTCCAACCCCAAACCCCAAAGACATGTCTGTCTGAGCATAAAGGAGGGCACCAAGCATGCTCAGAACCTAAAATGTTAAACATAATGGGGCTTAGAGATCACCTGGTCTAATTCAAGCAGATTATAGATGTGCATGCCTGGGTTCTGGAAAAGCTGTAACATTCTCAAGATCAGAGAGAGAAGTGGGAGCCAAGACCCCAACACGAGTTCTATCAGCTAAGTGGAACAAAGTCCACTTTATGGAACAAAGAAAAGGTTTATCCATCCTGTGGTTGCACTGGAGCAATTTATTTTCTTCCTGTTAGCATTTCCAAAAATGGAGACCTCAAAAAGATAAATAGGAGACCATTCTTTCAACGTTGCATATTTTCCCTTAAGTACCAAGACTCAGATCCATTTACTGGGTGTGTTACACTGATAGAGCTTTATGCAGAACCATACTGGCCACATGCATAGAGCCAATTACATTACAGGGAGAACTGAGCAGAGCAGGAAAAAACATGTGGTTAAGAATTAGGATTGGCACAATGCCCTATTCTATTTACTAGCCACAAGTAAGTAAGCCTTGTCACCTCAATCATTTTGCTTCTCCTGACTTCTGAATGGGAATCCTAATGTCTTATCCAATATTGCATTTACTCAGGAAACATTAATGAGTACCTACTATGTGCCAGAAACTGTACCAGGTGCTAGAAATATGGTGGGAAGCAAGCAAAGTTCCTGATCTCCCAGAGTTTATATTATAACAAGGTGGACATGTAAGCAGAGGATGAAAATGAGGGAGAGTCATGCAATAACCCAGAGGCAAAGCTCTCAGAGCTGAGGGATAACCAGTAAAATTTTCCCAAGTCTCATCTAACACTGAGCAAGAAAGCCATAATTTTTTACAAGGATCAAATGCCTACCCTCTGAAATAACAATAAGAAAGTTGTAAACACCTATGCTAATAATAAAGTGTTGCATTTATTAATGGGAAGCGTGTTCTGCAAGATTATATATGAGTGATTTATAGTTTTATGACTTTTTACCAATATTCTAAAGTAAATGTATAATGCCTTTATAATTTCTTTTAAAAGTTATTAAAAATATGAAATCTGGACCCAGTAAACAACACTGTGTTTACAAGAACAGACTATAAATGACAGGCTGGGTTCAAATCTTGACTCCACTGTTCGCTGGCTTTGCAATTTTACAATAATTGTTATTTAAATCTTGCAGATTCAGTTTCCTCCTCTGTAAAAAGTGGTTAGAAAATATGGACCCTAGAAGGGCCCAAGAGGACTTAATTATACACTGAAAGTCAAGGACACAGCACAGTGGATGGGTCTGGAAGGGCTCAGTAAATGTTAGCTCTTACAATGTAATAATTAGGACGGTATGATCATTTGTCCCCATTTCTCCTATAACAATGAACTTTACTCCTATAGAAAAAGTGCCCATTAGCCAAGAAACTTTGTAGAATAATCATCATTCTCAACTTGCTTTCTAAAGAAAATACCAAAGCAGGTCCAATTCAGAATGCAGGTTTGAACTGAGCCACCATCCAGTCCCTGCTTCTGCTGCTAAATAAGAGACAGAATAGAATGGCCTCTGACACATTCCCCACATTTAGTACAATCGCTTACTACACTAACCCCTTATTGTGTGCAGCACTCTACAACTGCCACAGTGAGAAAGTCCTTTACATTAGTCTATGTCCTTGTAGGGTGAGGTCAGGAAGAGTATACAGAATTCATGATTTCCAGAGCAGCACTCTTGGCCCCTGCCTGGAATGTCAACATTCACATATGAAATGATAGGACTCTTACTAATAGTGGTCATATTTCATAGGAACATATCATAATCTCTTGGAAGAACAAAATATACAATTACAATCAACTTCTAAAGAGTACATTATATACGTTATGTTCAGACTACGCTTCCTGCTAAAAATAAGGCAGGCTTAGAGCCCTAATGGTCTACTGCTATTCATAGGGACCTGGCTCTCGTGAGAAGAGTTCTTTATAGATAACAGGTCATGGATTGCTTTGAGAATCTAATTAAATTCATGGGCGCTGTACAGTTCCCCAAAATGCCATATGACCATATTGCACAAGATCACCAGATATCAGGATCCCTACAAAAACAACCCTGACCCCTAGTGTAATAATTTCATGCTTGGTAATATCTTATATTACCCACAGTTACCCAATTAATTGGCTCCTTTACTGTGTATGGGGAGGCTTGACCCAGTCTTTCAAATGATTGGGTTACTCTTAGCCTGGGAGATTCCTAGAACAAAGAAGGAATATAAGAAGGCCCTCCCTTGCTCACCACCTTCCCTGCTTCTTCAGCATTTTTTGCCAAGTCTCCCAAGTTCCCCAAAGGTTCTCCTGAATCATGAAATATAGACAGATTATTTGAGTTAAGCCTAGAGACATTAGATTAAGTGACAGGGAAGTCAGGTGGCCACACAGCTTCTTCCCCCTTCATTCAAATGAAGTTGTGGTGGAATGACAAATACCACTTCCATCAAATATCTCTGCTTAATCTACTACACATTATGCACCAATTTTATTTATTCTAATTAAGGTTATATGTTATCTGTTAGATACAAAACAAAAAGGTTTAACTCCTGTCCTCCTTCAGTTTATAGGTAAATTAAATTATTCATGATCACTAGTAAAATTGTTTTTGCATTTAATTAATATATTGATAATGATGTCAAACATTGATTGAGGAGCCGGAATATGCAGACATTGTTTAAGACTCCTCAAAGTAACTCCAAGAAGTGGGTTTTGTCATTTTTACATCTGGTAAGGAAAATGAGGCAAAAAAAGGTGAACAACTTGTTCAGACTTACACATCTAAATGGGAAAAAATTCTGTTTGAATCCAGTCCTTTGTTTTAAACCACTATATTCTTGCCACTCCCCCATATTAAGATACCTTTTTAGGCAAGATTAAATTCTTTAATTTACCACAATAATCTTGGGTTTTTTTTTTAAATTAAATTTTAGTTAGTTTGACATACAGTGCAATGTTGGGTTTCAGGAGTAGAATTCAGTGATTCAACACTTAGATACAAGAGCCAGTGCTTATCACAACAAGTTGGGCTATAAGCTCTATTATAAGTATCTCCATGCAACAATGAAGAAACCTATGTTTTAGACAGTTAAAGGACTTATACACAAATTTAACCAGCACTAAGTACGCACTCAGAATTCAAACACCAAAATCTAGGATCTTGGCTTTGAGGACACACACATCCCCCAACTGGGGAAAAATATGCAAAGAAAGTTTATTGACCACGACCAAGTGGGATTTGTTCCTGGACTCCAAGGGTGGCTCAGCATTCACAAATCAATCAACAGGATATGTCACATTAATAAAAGAAAGGACAAGAATCATAGGATTCTCTCAATTGATGCAGAAAAAGCATTTGACAAAATACAACATCCTTTCTTGATTAAAACTTTCCACTGTAGGGATAAAGGAAACATATCTCAATATCATAAAAGCCATCTACGAAAAGTGCACAGCAACTATTCTCAATGGGGAAAAACTGAGAGCTTTTCCCCTGAGGTCAGGAACACAGCAGTACTGCCCACTTTCACCACTATTGTTCAACATAGTACTTCAATATATTGTACAACACAGAAGTCCTGGCCTCAGCAATCAGACAACAAAAAGAAATGAAAGACATTCAAATTTGCAAAGAGGAAGGCAAATCATTACTCTTCGCAGATGACATGATACTTTATGTTGAAAACCCAAAAGACTCCACCCCAAAATTGCTAGAGCTCGTAGGAATTCAGTAAAGTGGCAGGATATAAATCAATGCACAGAAATCAGTTGCATTTCTATACACTAACAATGAGACTGAAGAAAGAGAAATTAAGGAATCAATCCCATTTACAAGTGTATCAAAAACCGTAAGACACCAAGAATAAACCTTGCCAAAGAGGTAAAGGATCTGTACTCTAAAAACTACAGAACACTTATGAAAGAAATTGAAGAAGACATAAAGAGATGGCAAAACATTTCATGCTCATGGATTGGAAGAATTAATATTGTTAAAATGCCCATGCTACCCAGAGCAATCTACATATTTCATGCAATCTCTATCAAAATGTCTTTGACATTTTTCACAGAGCTGGAACAAATAATCCTAAAACTTGTGTGAGACTAGAAAATACACCAAATAGCCCAAGGAATGTTGAAAAAGAATGCCATTGCTGGGGACATCACAATGCCTGACTTCCAGCTCTGTTACAAAGCTGTGATCATCAAGACGGCATAGTACTGGCACAAAAACAGACACATAGACCAATGGAACAGATTAGAGAACCCAGGAATAGACCCTCAACTCTATGGTCAGCTAATCTTCAACAAAGCAGGAAAGAACATTCAATGGAAAAAGAATAGTCTCTTCAATAAATGATGCTGGGAAAATTGGACAGCCACCTGCATAAATATGAAACCAAATTGGACCATTCACTTACACCATACATAAAGATAAACTCAAAATGGATGAAAGATTTAAACATGAGACAGGAATCCATCAAAATCCTTGAGGAGAACACAGGCAGCAACCTCTTCAACCTTGGCCACAGCAACTTCTTGCAAGACAGGTCTCGTAAGGCAAAGGAAACAAAAGTGAAAATGAACTGTTGGGTTTTTATCAAGATCAAAAGCTTTTGCACAGCAAAGGAAACAGTCAACAAAACCAAAAGACAACTGACAGAATGGGAGAAGATTCTTGCAAATGACATATCAGGTAAAGGGCTAGTAGCCAAGATCTATAAAGAACTTCTCAAACTCAACACCCAAAAAACAAATAACCTAGTCAAGAATTGGGCAGAAGACATGAACAGATGTTTCTCCAAAGAAGAAATACTAATGGCCAACAGACACATGACAAAATGCTCAACATCACTTGTCAAAAGGAGATACAAATCGAAACCACAATGAGATACCATCTCACACCAGTCAGAAAGGCTAAAATTAACAAAACAGGAAACAACAAATGTTGGCGAGGATGCGGAGAAAGGGAAACCCTCTTACACTGTTGGTGAGAATGCAAGCTGGTTCAGTCACTCTGGAAAACAGTATGAAGGTTCCTCAAAAAGTTAAAAATAAGGCTACCCTACGACCTAGCAATTGCACTACTAGGTATTTACTCCAAAGATACATAGTGAAATGGAGGGTCATTTGCACCCCAATGTTTATAGAAGCAATGCCCACTATAGCCGAACTGTGGAAGGAGCTGAGATGTCTTTCAACAGATGAATGGATAAAGAAGATGCGGTTCATATATACAATGGACTATTACTCAGTCATCAGAAAGGATGAATACCTATCATTTGAATTGACATGGATGGAACTAGATGGTATTACGCTGAGTGAAATAAGGTAATCAGAGAAAGACAATTATCATATGGTTTCACTCATATTTGGAATGTAAGAAACAGTGCAGAAGACCATAAAGGGAGGGAGGGAAAACTGGATGGGAAGAAATAAGAGAGGGAGACAAACCATGAGAGACTCTTAACTATGGGAAACAAACTGAAGGTTGCTGACAGATGGGTATGATGGTCATTAAGGCGGGCATGTGATGTGATGTGCACTGGGTGTTATATGCAACTGATAAACTGCTGAAAACTACATTTGAAACTAATGATATATTATATGCTGACTAATTGAATTTAAATTTAAAAAGTCTAACATAGGAAATTAGGATCCAAGATCAGTAACTGAATGATAATAATTTTCCAGGTGGTTAAGGGATTATGGTAAATATTTGGAAATCTGGAGATCCAAGGTCTAACCAAGGCCCTGCCACTATTGCTACCAGTACTTTCTTAAGTAGAAAGTTTTGGACATTAAGTGTACCTGATGGTCATGAACACCAATAATTACTCTTGTTCTTACACAGCCAAAATCGCAGGATTCGCTAGTTTGTAGGAAATTGTTTGTCTCTACAATGACTAGCCCCAGACTGATCTCTTTTCTAAGTTCTTTTGTTGATTTTCGCGTTGCTTGCCTCGTTTCCGTCCTGGTTGATAAACTCTCCATAGTCGCTTCTCATCTGTCAGCACCAGGAGGGAAGGAGAGGAGTCACTGTCTAAAGGAGAAGGGAAGAGATAGGTAGAGAGATAGGCAGACAGACAGACAGATGGATAGATAATAGATTGGGACAGACAGTGAGGGAGAGAGCTGGAGAGGAGGAGGGTGGGAGAGGGACAGAAAGAAGGAGAGAGTGTTGGGGCTGGGGAAGAGTCTGTGTGTGTGCAGTTTGGAAAAAGTAGACGAGATTGCCGTTTTTATGGTTTATTTATAGCCTCTTAAATTTTAGTTCTTTTCATTCTTTTCTGATGGCAGAAGTACTTACTTTGACATCTGCAATGATATTAATGAAGATGGTAAGATTTTTATTTGTATCCAAGGGGAAAAGGGATTGCAGGAAGACTGAGAGACACTATTTTAGAACAGCATTCCCATCTTTGCTCCCAATCTACAGCTTCACCTGGTTGTGCGCACCTCTCCTTCCCCTTAGCTCTCACAGAATTCTGTGCCCACATACGGGTCCCTCAAGCCTCACAAAGCAAACTCTGTGTGGTATCAATGACATCCTCAGGTCTTCTTGAGATTATGTCTTGGTTCTTGACTGTTTCAGGTACTGGTGTTTGCAATGAGTGAGGCTGACAGTAGCAGAAACAGTAACAATCTGAAACATGTGATTCCCAAGCAACCACACCAGCACTTATCTCACCTAAGTTTTGAAAAAAATCTGGAATTTCATGTCCTATCAGATTTATCATACTCCATGTGGTCTATTCTTCCTCCAGACAGATCTTTTTGTTTGAAAAAAGACTCAGGGGGCACTTCTCAGGTTGGATAAGGAATTGGCCTGACTTCCATTTTGTTCCTCATAATCTATGTAAAGTCTTGCATGGGTTAATGTGACATAGATGCACTAATTGCATAATCTCCCATAGGTATTTCTGTCCACCTGTGTGAAGTGAAAATGTACACATTTGTCCTAAGATGATCTCTTTTCAACATTTTTATTCATTTTCAAGTAAGCCAGGGATGGGGAATATTATGAAATATTAGGAAATATACTTTTATTTTCTGGTAGAGCTTAAATTATCCCTTCTACCAAAGTTCTGTGATTGTCATACCTCTGCTGCCATTTGGAAATAAGTACCATTTCTTTCGTTGAGAGCACCTCTTAAGTTTCATCTGCAATATGCATTATATCATTAATGCACATCATTTCTTTTACAGGATTTAAAGTTCTTTGAGGGCAAAAAACTGACTGCTAACTTCTCCTACTTATTTCCTGATCACAAGACATGTGCAACAATGGGGCTCATTGTTGGTTCTATAATGATAATAATTACACTGACCTTATTTGCACCTTGCATTGTCTTATTAATTTGACTTTTATCCTTCCCTTGCTCTTCTCAAACTACAGAAGCCATATTTGCTTTCTGGATCAGGAAGGTAGGGGTGAAAAAAATTAATATGACAAATCAGCTAAGCCCAGCGAACCATGCAACATGCTTGCTATCACACTATTTCTTGGGACAAGTGAAGTGGAGTGGTCAAAACAGGCTCTGGAGCCTCACTGCCTTGGTCTGAAATTAATTCAATCAGGAATTAAATGTGTGGCCTTGTCAAATCATCTAACCTCTCTCTACTTTACTCTTCCCATCTGTAAAATGAGGACAATAAAAATGCCCACTTCGTTAGTAGCTAAAAGGATTAAAGGAAAAAAAAATTATGTAAATTGGTTGGAATTGGTGCTTGGCATACCAAAAATACTAAACAAATATTAGTCAGTGTTATTTTGTCCTACTGCAATGCAATATTGTGAGTTAAATTTTTACATATTCATACCACCTATAAATGATACAGCTAAAACTCAAGACACATGAAGGAATGTAGTTAGTAAGTGGTAGAACCAGTGCTTAAATTCAGTTCTTTAGATGATGAAGAAGGAATTGAGAGTAACTACATGATTCACTGGGTGTTCAGTATGTGCCCAGTAATGTGCTAAAAGCTCTACAGGCATTATCTCATGTGACATGCAACGACAAAAATGAAGTAGTTTCTTTCATTGTCCAAGTTCTATAAATGGTGACCTCTTGACTCAGAAAGGAGACATACCTGTCGAATAAGTGGTCGAGTGAGGAACTAAAGCAGATATGTCTGATTCCAAAACCACATACTTTGCTTCAACTCTACCTAAGAGCTGGGAACGCATTTCTTGTTCTAAAAAGCAAGGGTTTCCAATGATAGTGTGCGAGTCTGGGAGTGGGGCTGGCAAAAGAATGAATATAGACAGCATTCTGAAAGAGAGTCATTTATAAGTGAGATTACAGAATCTGTTTGAAGATTCCCCCAGAGGACACATTAAAAAGATGACTTGCACGCAACTTAACGAGAGGTTAGATGAAACGCACCAGGCTCTGTGTAGGCAGGATGTACACCGAAAATTAAATCCACGTTGGAAATGTTAATAAATGCAGACACATGTTCTTGTTTGTAATGTGCTTCTTGTTTTTCTCATTTTCTTCATGTTAGAACAGTGAGGGCATCTCTGTTGGGTCTCCTGGGGCCTGGTTTTTTGTTTTGTTTTGTTTTGTTTTTTGTTTTTTGTTTTTTTGTTTTTTCCTCTCTCTGGTTGTTTTGCTTTCTCTCTATATCTCTCCCCACCCCACCCTCATGCCCTCAAAATGTGATTTCATAGTTGAGACGGTCAGGACCCAGGGGTGTGACTATGCACAAGAAATGAAGAATAAGGAAAGAACACTCATGGGGCTTCCAGACCATGCATCCCACAGCCATAGTAATGTTAAAGCCAATCACATCACTTTCTCAAGGATTTCTCAGGTTTCCTTTGGTGATCCATACAGTGAAGTCCAGACACTTCCACAAGATGTTTAGGGCCGTAGTGTGTTGGCCACTCTCTGGCCCTCCTGGCCATCATGACTCTTCGTGCCTTCTACCTTTTACCTGATATGTTCTCTTCCACTGGAAACCTTCATTCATTTTTCCATATCTAATTCAAATGTGATCTTATTTAATAAATCTTTCCCTGCAGGGCACCTGAGTGGCTCAGTGGGTTAAAGCCTCTGCCTTCGGCTCAGGTCATGATCTCAGGGTACTGGGATGGAGCCCCACATCGGGCTCTCTGCTCAGCGGGAAGCCTGCTTTCTCCTCTCTCTCTGCCTGCCTCTCTGCCTACTTGTGATCTCTGTCTGTCAAATAAATAAATTTTAAAAACTTAAAAAAAAAAAAAGTCTTTCCTTGCAATTCCCCAGGTAAATTCAGTTGCCCGGACCTCTTGGTTTCTCTAGCACTTTACATTTATCCTTTCTGTACCGTTAATATTAGCATAACAAATTGAATGCTTCATATGTAAGGAACAGGTCTAAACATCTTACATGAGTTTTTTAGTTTAATTCACCTAATAAATATATTAAACAAATTTTTTTTTCTCCATCCAAAAATGAGGACTCTGAGACTCAGAGACATCTTAGGAAACTGTTTGGTGCATGCTAAAAGGTGGTAGAGCCAGAATTAGTGTTCTGATCCCTCTACTTTCAACACCCATACAGTAAACAATTACCCTTGACCATCATTTCACATTCATCCATAATGATTGCAATATGAGACTCACTTTGCTAGTAGTTCTTGGTATATCTGAAGGCAGAAATGTTTTCTTAGTCTTCTGGAGAAGGTTGGGTAGTGTAGTGAAGAGAACCTGGTTGAAACTCTAGCTTATTTATTACTGAATCACTCTGAAAACCTATCTCTACTTCTTTATAATGGGCACAGTAATGTGTAGTCAACAGAGCTGTAAAGAAAGCAGGTTACATATTAATAATACTGAAGACTAAGGTCACTCAGTATGGTCTGGTTCTTGTTCTTTTCTTTCCCTATATCCGCCCAAGATCCTGGCCCAGACTGAAAATCCAATAAAGGACTTATTTTGTTTTGTCTTCTTGTAAAGGAAATAAGACAAAATAAATGGTGATTTTAATCTCAAGGCCACCTCAAGGGGAAAAAAAAATGGCCTTTATTCATGACAACTGATTTATTAACTGAGTTCTCTAAAAGGCCTGGCAGGTTGATGGGTTTGCATTCAAGGAAGAGGGTAGAGAGGGATAGGAAATGGGAATATTTTGAATAGGGAATATGGGAAGAACTCAGCACAGATGGGGAGGAAGGCAGACAGAATATTCCTCAGGAAAAGGAGAAAGGAGTTAAACATGTTCCCAGGAAGCAATTCCTGGGGTTCAGTGCCAAGAATTTGGTCCAAAAGACTCTTGGAATTAAGATCAAGACACTGGCATGTCATCATCATGCAAAAGGTGACCAGGAAGAGGGGGAAGATACAGCTTTCTACAACTGCAATGAGATAAGAGTGAAAAGTAGACTCTTTAGGTCCTGGATGTTAGCCCTTATTTGGCTACTCTCCAACCTCAGGACTTGACACCAGTCTTTCTCTCAGAAAATGGGAGAAATGATATCTACATTGCCAGCGTCAAATGGGAAAAAAAAAAAAAAGGAAAAGAAAACTATCAAAATGTTTTTATCATAGGACTTAAATACAGTGAGTGTTTACTGAACAGATATTTATTTGGTTTGGTTTGGTTTGACCCCCTACCCCCAACCCCAATACCTCACTTCCTTTCTGTATTGGTCACATGCACAGGTAGAAAGAAGACATAAATGTATTTGTTCTATCTGAATTTTATCCACTTGCCAAAGGGCTTTCTACCATCATATCTCAGTGCAAAGCTTTCAGGAGCTGTGGATAACTTCAAGTTGCCACGCTCCGGCCAGACGACAAAAGGGGCCAGGCCAGCTTGTCTCTCTCCTTACCATTTCCTTCATCACCCAAATCCAAGCCCTTTGGGTTCTCAGCCAGGATCACCCACAGCAGATAACCAGAGAACAAGGATGAAGAGACTGACACCTCAGCATTGTGACATATGCATTGAGTAATACTTATCTCATCGTTCTTTTGTTTAGCCATGGTTCCCACTCAATGAAAGGCTGTGTGGAGGACTATGGAGGAACTTCTGTTCTAAATAAAATGTCTCTTGTTCTTACAGTGGTACGTGGCACGCTTAACCATAGCTGGCTTGAAATCCTTCTCTCAGTTTCAGAAATACCATCCTCTTTCTGGCTCTATGTGCCTCATTCTTTCTCATTTGTAAAATGGTGGGGGGGGGTGGGTAGAAATATAGGCACGAGGTAAAGATTAAATAAAATAAATCTCAAGAAGCAGGTGCAGCTGCTGGCACATAGAAATATTTAATATCACTAGTTGAAATAGCAGCAGTGATGACAATCACAACAGCGATACCAGGAGTTGTTCTAGTGGTAAAATATATTATTATTATTCTCCCAGTGCCTATTGCTAATTTTCCTAAGTCCTCTTTCTGGAAGTAGTAAGGAGGCAAGTACTGCTGCTTAATAGCAGCATGGAAGAGGGGCAAGACCCCTCTCCATTCCTCATTGTCAAATCCACAGCACACTTGCTTCTGTACCCATCTTCCACTATCAAACACCAGCCCATCTACCTGAGTGCAGATCGTATCTTCTCTCATGTGTTCAAAGTTCTTTCCTATACAGACTCCTGCTTCCCTCTCTTCTGGAATACTGATATCCCCCTCTACTGCCTCTTTCCCCATGGTATACATACTATGGCATTACCCATTCGTTGAAAGAAGCCCTCTCATGACCTCCCATTCCCCTGCAGCTGCTCTTTTGTTTCTCCCCGCCTCCAACATGATTCATTTGCTAGCTCAGCTTCTTCATCTTCCGCTCACTGTTCAACTCACTCCATTTAGGTTTCTATCACCATCATGCTAGAATATATACGGTCTAAGTCATCAATAATCTCATGTTCAAAACCAATGGATTTATTTTGCCCTCATCCTCCTTACCACCTTTTAACAGTCAATTACTCTCTCCTTGATAACCACTCTCCTCCCTCCATTTCCAAAACTGAAGCCTTTTTCTCCCTTAACTTTTTTTTTTTTTTCCCCAACTATCCTCTTTTTGGCAAATGAGTTCAATATAGACCTGGATTCTCAAGCCAGAAACGTAATCTCTGTGATTTTCATTCTTTTCTCACTTGTTCGCTCTTTATTCATTTTTCTAGTCTCTTTTATCACTCAGATCCAATCCATTATCAATCCATCAGTAGGCGTAGAATCTCTTCCAAATGAATCCTGGATCTATTATTATTATTACTATTATTATACTATGATTATACTATACTATTATTATACTATACCATGGCTGCCACTGCCCTCATCCAGGCCCCCTGCAACTCCCATGGGAATACCATAACACTTCCTAATTGCTCTCCCACCTCTTTGCTAGTCTTTTCCCCTCCATTACCGAATTAACTCCAATCCATCTGAACATGACTAGCTCTTCTCTTTGCCTCATACATTTAAAGGCCACCCATTAGCCAGAACCCAAGTCTAAGCTCTTTAGAATGACATAGATAGGTAACCTGTCCCCTTTGGCTATCTCTTCAATTTCTTCTCCTTGATACCCTCCATTCCCTACTTTATGTTCAGGCAACATGGGTATGCTTAGGGTTCTTGAAGTGCTCTTCCCTCTTCCTCATTAAATCAAACTTAGCTCCTGTCCTGAGAGATCCCATGAGAACCTCTTCCAAAAGACAGTGCGTCTCTGCTACTTTTGTATCTGTGCACACTTCTGTATCTTGTGCACACCTCTGTTGCTAATGATTTATTTTATACTCCTATCCTTTAATGCAATAATTATACAACCTGGTGATAACGCAGGATTCCCCTGGAAAATTTAGAAACCCAAACCAAAAGCTACTGCCTCGGTCTCTCATTCAGGGCTTCTGATTTTAACCGGTATGGAATACTGTTTGGGTATCAGGAATTTTTAAAAATCAAAGATTCTAATGTGTAGTCAAGCTGGAGACCCCTCCTTGAGGCTAGGGATGTCCTGTCTTTATTTTTAATTCTTGTTTTTTAGGTGTTCTACATCCTATCTGGCCCATAGTTGGAATTCAACTTATGTTGTTAAAAATACACTTACCATAAGTGAAAAGCTTATGATACAATATGATACAGAATTCCAAAATTAAGCAGATAAAGCTAAATTAAGAAAGGTGAATTTTCAACAAGAGTTGGAAAATGGAAAATATGGAAGATTTTGGAAAATGCCTGGAATAGACTTGCAACAATAGACCTGCAACAGTGTTAACATCTGAAAGAGGCAACTAAAAGTAGATGGGATACATAAATAAGGATGTTCATAATTAAGAATGGAGAATCCTGAGGCCATTTGCAAAGTGAGTGGAAGAAAAAGGAAAGCAAGAATTTGATGGCGAGACTTTAAAAGTATGGGAATAATAACAAGAGGTCAAGATAGATACCCATGGTAGTCTTCTTAGAGAGGGTGGCATTGACATGACATGAGGATTGAAGAGAAAGAGACATTCAAATTGTGCAGCCCACTTTTCTAACTACCACCAGTAAATGGTATTTGCACTCAAATGAACAGAGTATTTTTTGTTACCAACAATTACTGATGGTAATGATAATTTCACAGCCGAATGAGGTGGGCTTCTGTCCTAGTAGCAGACATGAACTTTGGAGAGCCATTACATGGTTTTGCCAGTTAAAAGCTGTAGGACTTTTGGCAAGTCACTTAACCTCCATGACTCCGTTTTCACCTAGGTAAAATGGGGATAACAGTTATGCCTTTGTCATGGATTTATTGTGACAAACAAGTGTATTAGTTTAGGTAAAGTGCTTTGAAGAGCCAAGCACAGGGTAAGTAACAATAAATATTAGTTCTACAGTACAGAGGTAGGGGACTGCCCACTGTTTGGACAAAGTCAAGGCTTCCAGAGGAGAGTGTTAAAAAGGAAAAGTGAGATTGCATTCATTTAAGTTACAAATACAAAAAGAGATTTCCATTTTAGAACTAAATCTATAGCTATGTGTAAGATGTGTTTGATCTCACTCTCAAACACATACACACCACTAGAATGGTAGTAAAATAACCACATTAGTGAACATTTAAAATGATTCTCTTTAAATCCTTAATTATTATCAAATTTATATATAATCTCTACAATAGGCTAACCAACTGTCGCCTGGGAGAGGTCATTAAGGCTCCACTGATTAGATAAGAATAATTTGCAATTAGCTTAGAGATTGTTAGCATGAAAATGGGCCCATCTAAATTTCTTGAGTGTTCTTGAAGCTACTGTTCTCTAAGGTAGTCCAAACACTCATATAATCCTATTGATAGGGTTAATTAATTTGATTAGGATATTTTAATTTCCTATTTCTTTTGTTTTTTGTTTTTTTTTAATATCAGACTTGCTCTATCCAAATGATCATAAATTATTTCTAAAACAGGCCAAACTTACAGTCAGGTTTAAACTTTTCTATAAGCCTCAGCATTCCACTAAGAATAACAAATTATCAGAAGTAACATAAGTATTTATTGTTACCAAAGTTCTCTCCTGTTGACTCTCGCTCTTTTTATGCATTTCTGCAAATCCGCCTCAAGGCTGCTTAACAGACCTCTATTCTCCCGTGATGCTCATGAGCTGCTTTTCTTCCTTGGAGCCTCAAAAGCACTCACAGTCTGAATCAGACTCCTCAACTTACAGAAAGAAGTAATGGACCCTATTCCAGTCCTTGCATCAGACCTTGGGTGAAATCCTTTTCGGTCATCTACTCCATGTTTGATCCTAAGCAAGTTAATGGAATTCTCTTTGAACTACTGATGCTCACCACCTTCAAGTGGAAGTAAGAGCTCCTTTGTGGAAGCTTCTAGGGAGGGTCCCCAGAGATCATGCATGGCATAGATAACAGCCCCCAATATAGCACAGCCATTATTCGCTTTTATCATACACTTGTTGATTTTCTACCAGATGAACTTTGCTTCCCCTGTTATACTGTAGTTTAGAGGGAAGAATAAGTTTCTTCTGAGTTAGGGTCTCCTCTCTCATTTTCATGGTTCTTAGCATGAAGCGTATGGTTGACAAATATTTCTTAGTTCTGCTAAAGCCTCTAGTCCAAACCATTTCCAGTAGGAAACTCAAACCAAATCAGTAGGTAATGCTCAACATAATAGACATTGTATATTTTATGTAGTATATGTAGGAAATGTATATGTGTGGTGCTAATGTATCTATAGAAAATCATATATAATCAGTAACTTATCTATAAAACACAATTAAGGATGAAATAGATGAAACACACACATTTGTATAAAAGCCACATACGTAGCTTCTATTCATATATAGATGTACAGACTTACCATAGATCTTGTAAACAGATGCACAGATGAGATACAAAGAGATACTTTAACTTAACAAAATGTTGTTAAGGTCTAAACCTTAGAGTACTTGTTTTATGACTATATAAGTACGACTTGTAATTAGTATATATACATACCATAGATAGGTGTATGTATAGTAATACTCTGAATTAAAATAAATGGATATTCTCCTTTTATCCTTGTAGACACCCCTACCTACAAGTTAGTCTCTATTTTTTGCCTTCCCCTCTCCCAATTCAGTAGCCTCACTACTGAAGTCAGAAGGGAGAAGAACCTAGTGGTGTGTTACAGTCAACCAGTTCACCAACAGAACTGCAAATTTTTTGGAATTTTTTGCAAGCCAGTTGTTAAACAGAATCATTAGTAAAAATTAAATTATATAAACTTACAATTAGATAAATGATTTTAAAAGAAAAGCTAATACATCCTCAAAATTCAACACTCAAACTAATTATTTTCTCTACAATTTGCTATCATCTATGCTCTTGACCTTGTTTATGCCTATTTTATCCGTGCAGCCTCTATTTGATACAAATACTGTAGAAGGAATGCTGGAGTGCATTTCTTTCCACTTGTGTTCCATGTCTCCTTTTTAGCTTGCAATGAGTATTTATACCACAGAAATTGGCCAATTCTTAAGTCGGTGCCTTTTCTTTTTCCTGGAGAGTCAGATGTTAAACATTTGCCATCACAACCCTGGATGAGCCTTTTTGCCTGTATGCTTCATATTCCTCTTGGAGGCTTGAGGATTAGTAGCTAAATAAGGTAGTTGTGAAAGAAAAGCAGTATTGGTATATAGATATATATGGGGAAACAAACCCCATATAAACATAGTTAAATTACATCCAATAAAGAAAGTACAGAGAGTGGAAGGGGGAAGATTTCCCTGGAAACTGTCACAGAACACACACACATGCTTTTGAATAATGAATTTAATTTCCAAGCTTCACAGAGAGCTCTTTCCTGCCTTGGCTCTCCCTTAACCTTCTTCCTACTGCCTTTTCCTCACCTCTCTACCTGAAGTTCTTAAAGAGCTGCAATTCTAACCTGTTCCCTCCCTCTCTATTATTCCACTAATCGGTCTCCGCCCACATAATTAAGGCAATCACCTCCTCCTGCCTCCTGCAGAGCCGCTTTAATCACCCCTCTCTTACTCTGGCATAGCGACCTTCAGCCTACATGATCTGGGTAACAATCTTAGGGGCCCTTCCCACACTGTCCCCGAGTCTGCCCACCTCTCTCTTCCCTCCAGCCCACCACCAGGCCAGGGCTGATCAGCTGCTAAGAAGCCATTCTCCAACCTCCTGTTCTCCACCCACTAACATGTTTATCATCTTTGGTCAGAAAATCAAATTTCTTTCCACCTCTGTTTTTCTCTCATTGCTGTCTCCCAACCTCTTCCAGGCTCCCAGGAGGCTGAATTAAACTGCTCAAAAATCACCTGAGAAAACACTGAAGGAGTTATGGGTGTTAGCACCTGAAAAGCAATCCACTTCTTCAGTATCTCCGAGAAAGGGAGCAAATATCATCCTTGACATCCACAAAGAAAGAACAGGGAACCGTAGATAAAAAAGCGAAGACTATGACTTCAGATCAAGGCAAGAGCGGACACCCCACCTTGAGCTAACCATCACTCCAGTTTGATGGCGAGACAGTGAACTCTAAGACTTGGGATTATTTAAGAGCCATCACAAGAGATGCCTGGGCTGAGAAGGGGATTGGATTAAAGGTTCTATAAAGTCCTTTCCAGTCTAAAATCATCTCGTTCCATGAATCTCTGAGTTGTAGCCTGAAACCCGGGCCACGGGACCAATAATTTTGACTTGCATTCATCTCTCACTTCTCACCTCCTTGCTTTGCGTAATTTACAGCACAATTTTGTATCCCTGCTTGAAAACAAATTGGGGCTTCTTCATTACAAGATCCCCCACTGGATTTGGGCTGGTTCTTCTTTGAAGCCACCCTGCATTGCTTTCTTTCTTCTGGTGAAACAAAAGGGTAAATTTTCCCCAGTAATATAGTGAAGTACTTCCTAAAGTAGGAAAAAGAAAAAAAAAAATAAAGACAAAGTAAAATAAAGTGCAAAAGAGCCTTAACCAAGCATTTCAGAGACAGAGGATGAAACAGAAGAGGAAGCATAGAAAATGCAGAGATTTTTTTTTTTTAAGATTTTTTTATTATTTGACAGAGAAGAATACAATGAGAGAGGGAACACAAGCAGTGGGAGTGGGAGAGGGAGAAGCAGGCTTCCCGCTGAGCAAGGAGCCTGATGCAGGGGCTTGATGCAGGGGCTTGATACGGGGACTCAATCCCTGGACCCGGGGATCATGACCTGAGCAGAAGGCAGATGCTTAACCACCCAGGTGCCCCCTGAAATACAGATTCTTACCATGCCTTTTATCCCAGGCTCTTAAACATCATGTGAAGCCACATTATTGCCCTCATTGTTCATCTTATTATTATTTAGCATTTATATTTGCAAGGAGTTTAGGGTTCATTTTTATTAGCAACCCCTCATAATCTCATGGTGGGGAAGGCAGAGTTGGGGGCCTCCTCTGGTTCTGATGAGATAAATGAGCCCAGGCAAATTAGAGGCTTTGAGTAGGTCTTTCAGTGGACTAGGGGCCAAGGGGGAGATTCAAGCATCTGACCACAGAGTCTATGTTTTGAGTAGGGGATATGCAGGCCATACACATGGGAGGTAGCAGAGTGTGTTGGAAAGAGCACTGCCTTTGGAATCTAATACTTGATTGTCCTTAGGATTTTTTTTTTCTCACTGAATCTTAGTTGTGTCTTCAGTAATATACAGAAGAAATAAATCCTACATTACTAAATAGAGTCATTTCTGAGAATACATTAAGGTAGGACATTTGAAGCAGGAGTTGGTATTCTGTAAAATTTAGGTCTCTTTTCCATTTCTTTTCATGTGGGCTTAGGGTGTGATTGTAATTCTACCAGCATGAAGATTGAACCCCAGGCAGTATGATAAGTGGAAAGTGCTAGGGAAGCAAAGATGCGTAGAGCCAGGTCCTGGCTCCACAGATCCAGATAGAGAACATTAAAGGTGGGTAAAAATTCTTTGCTTCTCATCCCACTGAGAGGTAGAGACTAATAGCATTCATGACTTGCTTGACCAGCAGAAGATGGAGAAAGTGACATTCTACCACTTCCAGACTAGCCTATAAGAGGCCTGGCAACTTCTAGCTTGCCTCTTAGAATCCTGACCTCAGAGACATTGTCTGTATATATATATACTCTCTAATTGGTGGTCCCACCTACACCAACTCTCATAATTCAAACAGGAGTAATGCCATCTTGGATCTTCCAGAAGAACTCATCTGCCAACCAAATGTAATCAAGGAGGCTTTGTTGGTACCATGTAGAATAGACAATTCAATCAACAGAGCCCTGACCGATTTCCTGACCCACAAAAATACATGACACAATAAAAGGATGGGTGTTTTAAGCCATTATACTTTGAGTAGTTTGTTTAGACAACAGTGGCCAACTGGAACACCAGTTAAATCCCTACTGTCAAACTGGAAGCCACAAAAATGGAAAATTGGAACTCCAATCTTAGCCACTCTCTGCATTTCCAACCTCATTTCCCTGAATACTTTGCATAGTTTATGCTTTTCCAGAAAAGGTTCCTCTGTCTGGAAGGTACATCTACGTATCATCCTAGACCTGTGGAAGTCTCATTTCTTCGCCGAGTATTTTTTGATGATTTCTATTAGTTAGAATAAGCAATGTTGTCTGTTTTAACATGCAATACAAAAGTCTCAGTGACAGAGCACAATAAAGTCTTACTCTCTTTCATGTCACAGACTGATATAGACTAGAATCTTCTCTGGCGTGGCTCCCCTCCGCGATGTAGGGCAGGATTTCAAGCTTACTTCCAATAGTTCCACTGTCCAATAGTTCCACTGTCCCTGAATCCTCTACATCAGGCCAGATGCAAGAAAATCATGCATAAGCCAAGAGTCTCATAAGGAAATGTAGAGGCCATAACTGACAGTGACATATAGATGTCCCCCATATGCCATTATCTAGATTTGGTCACATGGTCCCAATCTAACTGCACTGGCAGCTTAAAAATATAGGCTTTCTGTGGGCCCAGAAAAATAGAAGGACCAGTAGGAATCCACTCAGTCTCTGCTACACCACTGTTGTCAGAGGTAATCTATTCATCCTGCTAAGAGTGTTTAATATCAATCTTGATTTTAGACTTGTGCCCAGCTCCTTTTCTAGCTGTGTGACCTGAACAGATCGCTTAACTTCTCTGAGTGTCAGTTCCAGTTGTAATGAAGATAATGATGTCCATGCAGAGCCATGTGAGCAAAATAAAGGCCTCATTAAAAATACTCAAAAATAGGTTTGGGGGTAGGAAAGGAATAAATGAAACAAGATGGGATCAGGAGGGAAACAAACCATAAGAGACTCACAAAACAAACTGAGGGCTGCCGGGGGGAGGGGGTAGGGAGAGGGTGGTTGGGTTATGGACATTGGGGAGGGTATGTGCTATGGTGAGTGCTGTGAAGTATGTAAACCCAGCGATTCACAGACCTGTACCCCTGGGGCTAATGATACATTATATGTTTAAAAATATATATATGTATATGTATGTATATATATATGTATATATATATACATATATATAACTTAAAAAATAATAAAAATACTCTGTTCTAAAAAAAATTTAAAAAAATACTCAAAAATACACTTCATTCTTTCTTTCAACATGCCTTCTAAAACACTCTCTGTACCCAAGATGGACAATTTTTCCTTCTGTATCATCAGCAGGCATTATTAATCAGTTATGACACTTTATTTTCTATTCATTCTGTTACTCAGAATCCTTCCTAGTATGACTTTCCAGGCAGCCAAAACTGATATATTGGAGTTAGTCTTTAAAACAAAGCCTTATTTGTGATTTTTCATCTAACATAGTCACTAGACAGAAAATCTTACGCTTTGGTTTCCATCATTGTGTTTTTATACAGGCATGTTTGCTTCTCCAATGAGAGGTTAAGTCTTTGAAGACAGATATTCTGCCTCTATTATTCCTTTCCTATATGGTGCCCAACACAGTGCATGGCACTTAACAGAGCACCTGTCTCTGAATTGGATACATAGTATTGGAAACAATAAGTACTGTTTATTGAGAGGACATGATAGTCACATGCTTTACATGCATTTTTTTATTTAACATGAATTCAAAACCTTACAATGAAAGAACTATTACTATGCTGATTTTGATGATAGAAAACTGGGCCTTAGGAAGGTTAAGTGACTTTACCAAAGCTATTTAGCTAATGAATGAGAGGACATGATTGAAACCCAGACCTCCCAGGGGCCAAAGCCCAGGACACTGACCACTGTTCTACATCATCATCATGGCTCACCACATGCTTGCCTACTTCTTTCCAGGTCGGTGGCAGTTATGGAGATAGAAGACTCTTTCAGCGGACAAGAAAGGAAATGAGAAACATGATGGAAATAGACTTCTCAGAGACAATGAGGGGATGAATAAGGGTGAAAGAGAGCATTTTGAGCAAGGGGAGAGAGGTTCAGATAGGGTAAAGCTAGAACAGAAGAGGAGACTATGAAAGACAGGTATTTTGATTAAAGAGTGGGGCCTGCACAATTTGTCTTCAGAATCCTAAAAATGGGGGCACCTAGGTGACTCTCAGTTGGTTAAGTGGCTGCCTTTGACTCAGGTCATGATCACAGGGTCCTGGGATTTAGCCCCAGGTTAGGCTCTCTGCTCAGCGGGGAGCCTGCTTCTCCTTCTCCCTCTCCCTGTGGCTGCCCCTCCTTCTGCTATCTCTCTCGAAGAAAGTCTTTTAAAAAAAGGAATCCTAAAAATTAATCTCTTAAAAAAAAGGACAGATATTATCGATGACTATTTATTAACAAACTCAACTTGAGTCTTTTAGTTAGAAAAGACTTTCTGCCACCATAATCTCTTCACCTGACATTTCGTCTTTGTACTTGCAAAACACAGACAAGAAACTAAAGTGATTTTCCGAGTGCTAAGTGTCAGACACAGAGCTGGATGCTTTTTTGTGTATATTTATTTATTTAATTTTCAACAAAACCCTGAAGGGTTGTTGGTAGTATCCAATTCCACAAATGAACAAATAAAACTGAAGCTTAAAGAAGGGATTCATTCATGCAATACCCATAGCTACTAAGTGGGAGCTCTGTCTGAGATGGGAGACTGTTTGTTTTTTTTCCCCATACATGACAGTTTTCTCTAATATCTATGTCTATAGCCATTTTATGCGATCATCCACTACTTGTTCACTTGCTTAGTGTGTCGTCACAGAAAGAGAACTTCATCCAGAACGCTCTCTGCTTATGAAACAGTTCCTGGCATCCAGTAGGGATGTAATGTTGAATTGAGTGAATATCACTCCTGGACTTAAATAGCTCAGTTTTGTTGTTGTTGTTTTGTTTTGTTTTTGTTTTGTTTTGTTTTTTAATGCATAGACGAATGGATACCTGCAAACTACCACCTGCTGTTAGATCTGTAGATGATGGTGGGGCTTGCACAGGTAGTAGGTGTGGAGTGTAATTTCCTAGTGTTGACAGTTTCCTACCGTCCTTTATCAGTCAGTCTATAGTCGAAGTTCTCACTATCCCCACGTACTGCTGTAGGACTTTTTGAGTCCTGTGCCTCCGCACTGCTCAGAAATGGAAGGGCAGTGCAATGTGAAATGATTAAAGGAATGGGAAAGGAAACTCGGGATGACAGATTAAAAAATGTCAGCCTGCAGAAGGGAGAGATGAGGGGCTGGCTTAACAACTTTCAAATGCCTAAGAAGCTATGTAATAAGGAAGGTGACCAGGTTCACCCAGAAAAGGAAAAGTGGGCTGACTATAGCTTCGAAGACTTACAGTGGAATTAACGAAGAACTGCCTGGCTACAGGTCCTCAGACACAAAAGCAAGCTACATGGAGGAGGCTGTCTTCTTTCCTGCTTGATAAAATCGTTATGGGAACAGACGTTCCCCTGCCTGGTATTGGGAGTGGTGGTGATTTGTAATGAATTCAGTCATTACTTGTGCCTCAACTATGTGCCAATTGTTGTGACACATTGTGATAGGCATTTTCTTGCTATTTGCTCAGAAAGGAAGAGTGGCTTCCATTTTTACAAACAAAGAGCTGACTCAGAAAAGGAATATTCCCTAATAAAAGTGACAGGGTCAGGACTGAGAACCACGTCTGCCTGGCTTTAAGGCACAACAGCAGCAATGACAACAAGGATAACAACAATCAACGTTTACAGATGACTTCCTAGGTGGCAGGTACATTGTGTTATGCATTATGTCATTTTAACCTCCTGGCAACCTTATTTAAAAAGATTTTAAATCCACAATTTTCAAGTGAGGAAGCACTGCAAGGTGGCGATGTTATCTGTCCGAAGTAATATTATCTCCTAAGTCAAGAGTCTGGATTCACACTCAGATCTTTCTTGTTCTTAAGGCCCTACTCTTCTTTCTCTAACATGCCACTTCTCCCAGTCTTATATATGAATAGATTTAAGAGTCTCCAGTATCAGTATCTGATATATAATAGAGAGAGAAATAATAACATATAGGAGGGAGAGAAGACTGTTTTCTGGAACAGACATAAGAGGGTAACCAGAGAGAGGGAGAGATAGAGAGGGAACACACAAGCATCATTGAAAATGTGACATTATAATGGAGAATTTTAAGATGGGTTGGGTTTCCTCTCAGACACAGGGAGGAAAGAAAGGACATGAATTAAGGAAGAGGTGAAATTGTGTAAAATTAACAATACTGAAATGAAGGAACTAAGCAGTTGACAGAACATAAAGTGTGTTGAGTTGGAGCATGTCAGGTAATTTGGGGGACAAAGAACAAAGAGCTTCAAAGTGACTAGTATGAATGAGACAGTGGTATATACTTTCTACTTTCCTCCTAGGCATGGAGACATCCCCTAGCCTTCTGAATAAGAATTTCAGGAATTTCAAAGAATTCCAAGATTTCTATTTTGAAGGAAGGTGAATGGACAAAAGTAGAAAGTACATGTTGAGAACCAGAGAGATAAAATGATTTCCCTAAAGGCATTAGGGAAGTTGGTGGCCTCTATCATCCTAACTCTGATCCCCTCAAGATTCCTTGGAGGCAACCACCATAAGTTGTACATGATCACAGTGACACAACTTCCTCCTTAAGGACTGAACAAGCTGTCAGTTTATTCCTCTTATTAATACTGATTTCCATGGGATTGCAGTAAAAAAATCAAATAACAGATGATTTTATTATTATCTTTTTTGTTAACATTTTCAGATATTCATCTCACTGTTTTTGCCTGCTTTGAAATAAGGTAGTTCTTCCTCCTGAGTATATGTCCAATGATAATCAAAGCAAATTGGAGGAGTCATACCTTACACATCTGTCCTCTTAGTTACACTTCTACATGAGGTGATATAACCTTGTCTGTTTTATTCTTTTAAAACATAAATGATTAATGCCCAATTATGAAGGAGGTCTATATGTTAGTAAAGGCTGGACTACATAATGATAATAATTTACATTTGCAAATCATTTTTGAACACATTGTCTCCTCTGAGCCTCAGATTAACCTGTGAGCCACAAAGGGCAGAGGATCATCCCTTTTTTTGCAGATGAGAAAATCAATACGTTGGCAGATACAATGATTTTCCCCAGGCTCACAAAGCCAGTAAGATGTTCATTAAAACCTACAGTCAGGCCCCGTCTTAGATTCATGTTCTTACTTCACAATTATGGCTTTCATGTGGTGATGGCAGTGGAGAAGGGCCCAGTTCCCAGTGTAGACTAAGTCAAGGTGGAGAGTCTCTGGTTCCCTCTGTACTACTTCTGTGCCCTAGGGAAAGTCACTTCCTCTCTTTGAGTCTCTATTCACTCAACTGCAAAATCAGAGAAAAAAAAATTATTTCATTGTTTCCAGTATTAAATGAGACATCATGTGTCAAATGTTTGGCATACAAAGAGTTCTTTGCACATGTTAGTTCTCTCCAAATGGCATGAGTCTGGGATTGTCCTTGAGGGAATTCCGATTTTAATTTTAAGGGGAAATAAGCCTCATTCTCTCTACTGAGCTCTAGGAGGACAGAGGTATTGTGTTCCCTGAAATCTTTATCTCCTTTGCCTGTACTGAGCATGGTGCACAGAAGGTGCTAAGCACATACGATTTTCAAAGACTGAAGTGGGAATATGGGGGTAATGTCTTCTTCAGTGTTTGCTTAATCTCATTATGGTGCATTGTCCAAAGAGTTATGTGGAGCCAGAAAGGTACAAAACAATGTCCTTGGCTTCAGGGCCAAACCAGGGAACCCATGATGAAGTGCAAATATATCAGCTCTTAAAGGCAACGATGGTGAAACTAGCCCAACAGGAACCCAGAGCATGACAATTCAGCCATCTCTGTTCTTGGAAGTGCCTGCAGAATTTACTTTTCAAGAGGCTTCATCTGTCAAGCTCCCTAGCCTATCCTTCTGGCAGCTTTCTCTCTGGAACCTTATTCCAAAAGCAAATCCAAGGATCTCAGCCTTCCAATTGTTGATAAATAAACCCCTCTCTGAGAGCCTCCGTGACAGTTAAATCTGTCCACCCAAAGACATTTCCTAAGCAGGACGGGCTGTTTAAACTCCTTACCAGATTGCAGCTGGCACCCACCATGTCGATTTTTCCCTCTCCTTATAATCATAATGGGATCTCGGCAATAAAGATGGATTTGTTAATTTCCATCCCCTTCTCACTTTCTCTTTTAATCACTGTCGAGCATAAATTAATTTCAGCTTAAAGAGCTTTCAACAAGATTCCGTCATTGTCTAGGGCAGTAAAGGTCAAAAAACAGGAGCCTCTGAAAATACTCATCAGCTGTTTGCCAGGAATAAACTTTAGTTATTGACACTTAATTATTTCTATTTTGTCCATGGCAAGCTGGAGTCAGAGAAAGAAAGGGAGGGGGGGAGGAAGAGAGAGAGAGAGGGAGAGACGTCGAGGGAGTGTAGGAGGAGAAAAGGAGAGGGAGGAAGGAAAGAGAGGGGTGCAGGGGAGAGAGGGGAAACAGGAAGAGAGGCGGAGACAGAGAGAGACAGAGAGACAGAGAGAGAGAGACAGAGAGACAGAGAGAGAGAACCCAATTTGATCACCCACCTGCTGGTATGTGGAGTGTTACATTTTCTCCTGAATCTTTGATAAAATGAACTAAAGTTTTAATATCAGTTTTGATACTGTTTGTCCGTTTTTTACAGGGTAAGATATAGTTAAGTATTCGGTCACCAGCCTGTTTAAGTCCCAATTCTGCTATATAGCAGCAGGAGTGCCTGAGGAATACTTAATCTCTGAATTTTTACCTGTTAAAAATGCAATAATTGCACCATCATACAGAACCATCCTGTGGAATGGATGAGAGAAAGACTATAAATGTCTAAGTACGAATCCTGGAATGTCAGGCATCCCACAAAGTGTAGCTATACTTGGTGGTATTTCCTTTATAGGTCTGTCACTTTAGATCTACGATGAACTGCGGACAGTGTTAAAAGGCAACAAAGTATGGAAATATATAGAACCATAAGGGAATGGATTTTTTTTTCCCCACCATGTGTGGAAGAGAGTCAGGAAGGCAGTATTTAAAAAAAAAAAAAAGCCTTCTCAAGTGATCTGTAAATACAATTTTCCTTGCTCTTTAGTGAGATACTGTAGTGAAGTTTGGACTTACTGAGATCAAGATTAACCCCCATTTCTGACACTAAGTCTGTGGGAGCTTGGCAACTTAATTATACCTATGAACCTTAGTTCCTTCAACTGTATAATGGGAAAAGTACCTCCCACATTTGATTGCTGATGAGGATTAAATGACACGATATAGAGAATCAATGAACTTAAGACATATTTGGGAACACGGATAGCAGATGTGTTTTACAGTCAGCATATAATTAAACAATAAAAACGATGCAATTATTAATACTAATAACTAATGCATATAGCATGTTCTACATCCTGGGGACTTCTCTGACACTTACATATAATAACTCATGGAACCCTTACTAAAAACCCCACAGTGGTGGTATCAATATTGTTCTCATTTTACACATGAATAAACAGAGGAGGTCAGAGACATTATTTAACTTGCTCAACATGATATAGAAATGGTCATGCAGCTAGGATTTAAGACCCATGCAACTGCATCCAGAGTCTAGGCTCTTCATCATTTTACTACTCTGTTTCGATGGAAGGAAAAGGAAGGAGATCTTACACTATTTGTCCTAATACAGTGGTATGTTAATACACACACACACACACACACACACACACACACACACACGATCCACTTCATGGCCAGGAACTTCAGGGATGGAATTCTAATAAAAAAGCCCAGATTTGGAACTTCTAGAGGGTGGCCATATGGCAATGCAATCCTCTAATAACTGCAGGTAAGGAACTGTGTGATTTAATCCTCATGACAACCCTGGGAGACTAGTATTTTGCCTATAAGGAAATCACTAATTAGAAAGTTAAGTCACTTGTATAAGAACACACACAGGAAGTGTTAATGCAGATTTTGGACTGAAGTCTGTCTTAACGCAGGACCTGGGAATTTTAAGGACCTGGGTATATAACTTCTCACTTAATTGCAGCACTTTTTTTAAACAAAAGTAGCAGAGAGGGAGGATACTATTAAAATCATTGTTCTTAAGCCTTTAAAAAATAAATTCTGTCTTTCTACATTTTTGTCTCCTTTCTCTCCTCAACCTCAGCACCATTCCAACTACTGCACATATCCATGATTTGGAGATTCCAGAATAAACAGTTTCAAAACTATTTCTACCTGTGCTCCCAACTCAACAGCATCAGACATACGTGTGATTTCTCTCAAGGGTCTGTAAATAAGGATGCAAGGTATGGAATATATTACCTGGGAGCTAGTGGGTCTGGGGAGATCTATGGGAAGTGGAGACAAGGGTTTCAGAAACAAATTTAACTAGTATTTCATAACTGGGTGGGGGGGTGTGATTTGATTTTGGATCTATCTGGACTTGGCTGGTTTTATTGAACCAGAGTCCATAAGGAAGACTTAATGTTTTTATTGGCTATTATAGCAATCACATTTGGCTCAGACCAGTGAGTCCGGGATTCTAGACCAGTTTTTAAGGAGAATTTGGGTAATGGCCATATTCTACACTGCTCTATGTGACAAGGACTGGTAACTGTCTTTAGAGGCTGAAACTTGTGTTCACATGCATTATCTCCTCTTAGGTCATCCTTACAACAACTGTACTGGTTGCTCTATTATTCCCACCTTGGGATAATGGAATTTTTTTCCCAAAAAAATATACTCTGTTGAACATTAGACATGCTAAACCACTCCAGGCGTACTTGAGGAAAGAGGAAGAGAAGATGACTAGAAATCTCCCACTCCATTCGCAACCTGTCACCTGGCTTTAGGTTTCAAGCAATGTATCATGAGTCTACTATAGAGCAGACACTTTGTGGGACGCTGAGGGTAGAATTCTGACTAGGAACTGTGGGCCCTTTCCTCTCAGAGCTTATTTGCAGCGGGGAGTCAGATAAATGTACTATCCATTACTTAATTATATTTCTAACACGTGTTATGAAGAAAAAGACTGAATTGTAATAGGAGCTGATCTGTTTAAGTGAAGGGCCTGGATCATCAATGCCTTGGACTTCAAATCTTGTGCTTTAAGTCTTTAAGTACTTTGAAAGCCACTAGATTTAAAAAAAAAAAAAAAGAAAGAAAGAAAGAAAGAAAAAAAAAAAAAGAAAACTCCACATTTAATGAGATACTCTGAATAACTTTCAATGATGTCTAAACATTTCTGAATTTTCATTTTAGTTTCCATATTATATTCTTTCAATTTGGGGGAAAATAACTTGGCAAGATATTTTCCCTCCATCCTTATCATAATACCTTCAAGGTAGTTTTTATGTCATTGACAATTGTCTGCACAGCACCCTAGCTTCTGACCACACAGTATTCACTGCCTGAAATCCTATTCCATCCCTTTTATTGACCACATTTGATGACTTTTTTCATGATCCATTCTTGCAAAAATCTCATTACTCCAAGTACCCATGTCATTTCTCATTTCTCAAGATTCCAAATGTTCTTACTATCTATACAACTCATTTACCCATTTCCTTGAGTTCCTGGCTATCTTTTTCTTTCCTTTTTTTTTTTTTTTTTTCCCATAGATGCCCCATCTCCCAAACTCAAGAGTGGTGTCTTAACATTTGATGACTTTCAAACCCCATCTCGTGGCATCCCTTCTCATTCCATTCCATTTCTTTCTAATCAATGACTACTGACTTATTGTTGCTGAGTCCTGTCCTGGATTGCTGTACCTTAATTTTAAGGAACTTAAATTCTGAAGTAAAGGTGTGGAGTTGATAGGTAGGAGGAGAGGAAAGAGAGAAGATTATATGCAAGAAACAAAGCACCTTTTGAAAAAAAATTTTTTTTGAGTGGATATTTTAAAAAATTAGATAAATATGGTGGGAGGAGGGTTTGCATAGAGGTTGGGATACTCCCCCAGCTTTTTGAGAGACTTCAGAGGGATATGGGATGTAAAATAGGACATTCTAGACAGGGAAACCAGAGTGAGCAGCGATACTGAAGCTTATCTAGGAACAGGGCATAGAGGGAAACAGTGTGGGCTGTGGGATGGTTAGAGATTTGGGATTTTATAAGAAAATGATGTTTTTTTAAATTTTTCATGAAGTTATAAGTAAGGTATCTATCAGAATTCTTTTAAAAAATATTAGTGTCCAATTCAACGACAAATATAGTTTGAATCATTTATGTAATCATCTTATAACCAAGCACTACAACTCTATTTCAATGCCTCTATCTTATCATCCCATCTGTGCAAAATTAGGGGTAAATGATAATATGACATGCTGTAGAAAAACAGGAATTCTGGATATTTTGAAAAGAGAAACAAGGCAAGGTAAAATTGAGTTATCCCATTGTGCAAGGTAGTACATTCATATTGAATTAAAAAGTTTGCTCAAAATGATGGTCACATTTTCAAAGGTTATATAATCAGAACTTTTTTTTATATGTATCAGCATTTCATTAAAAGTAATGTAGTAAATGTGAAATGAGGTTTTTTCCCCTCAAGCATGATTAATTGTATAAAGATTTTGTGGGAAACCTATTACCTTGATTTGATCAATCAGTATGACTGGGTGTTGAAATAATACTAGGACTAAAAAGGGGGAAAAAAGTCTAAAAATAATGGCAACGATTCAAATGATGATCTATTCCATGAAAATATAAAAAGCAAAATTTGTATGGATAATTTAGAAGTTATCAGAAAAACATATCCTTCTACTGATAGAGAGAGAGAGGGAGAGAGTGCGCGCGCAAGCGCACAAGCATTGGTGGAGGGGCAGAGGAGAGAGTCTTAAGCAGACTCTGCATGCTGGGCATAGAGCCTGATGTAAGGCTCAATCTCACAACCATGATATCAAACCAAGAGTCAGATGCTTAACCAACTGTGCCACCCAGGCACCCTGAGGTAAATCCTATATTCATACAATTTTAGAGAAACAATGATCATATTCGGTATTTGTTTTTCTTTTTGGCTTCGTTATGTTGTTTCTATTTCATTTATAAATTTGATTTGTTGGTAAAACTGCAAAAGCACTATTATTTTAAGAAGTATATGTCTAGACTTAAGCCTGAGTTCTATTATGAGGAAAATAATTGGAACCTTCATTGGTGGCCCACAAAAATATTTTTTATTCTCTAGATAAGAACTACATATTACCTTAATTTATGGTGGAGAAGAGGGCAAAATAAGATCTGTGCTTTAAAATAAATATTTCAGCCAATACAGAGAATGGATTGAAGGGGAGCAGGGACACCAGAGAGAAGTAATTATATTGTCTAGACTAGATAATATAGGACCTGAATCAAGACAGCAGTGGTTGGAATGGAGAAGTAGACAGATTCTAGGAGACAATTTGGTGCAATAATAATCTCTTGTTACGACTAATGATGATGATCATTTAGCAGCAGAGAAGTTGCACCTCTGTGCCAAATGCTTCTGGGGTTTATAGAATTCAGGCCAGAAATTAGTAAAGGGGCAGTTTGTCAAGCTTATTGCCCTGTAATAGTTATCCTCAATGGGTATTTGTTGATTTGGTTTGATTACTTTGTGTGGAATACAAACCAATTAAACCCAAGCCATATCTTCACGGAGAGGGAGGTCTATGTAGACAACACAACAAGGGAAATTTTCAAAATATCTCTACCTTATCCTCATAATTCAGGACAAGAAGGCTGATTCAGAAGATAGTGGTCAGGAGGGCAGCAGAGAAGATTGGTGATGGGAAGATGATTAGCCAGAATTTTATTTCTCTGAATACTGTATGTCTTGAGAACTACAGTGTGAGAGAAATCACCAAAGGGAAAGGTTGTTCCCTCTTCACAAATATGAATGAGTAAATGGCAATTCCTGTTCATTAAAATTCTATGGAGATAAAGAATGAAAATTTGTAGATAATTAGCCGATTTCTCTATTTGTAGAACTCGGCTGAGCATACATAAAGAATGGGCTTGCTATCGATGCATGTGGTCATCATCTACAAATGGAAAAATCTGCTCATCACCATTAAAGAGGATTTTTCATGTCATTTGCTTTGAAGCATTAACAAAAGGAAATATACAATTAGAAGGAAGGATACTGCTTCTCTATTCACTGCCACTGACTTTGCCTCAGACACAGCATAATCAGAAAAAATACTATTGTCTCCAATTTTGAAAACAGAGTAGCAAGATAACAGAGAACCTCCACCTTGATGAACTAAACATCAGGTCTTTATTAGTAGGTGCCAGGATGACCCCAAAATGAAAAGGTGGTACCTAAAATTAGATTAATTTTAATCTAATCTCAAATTTGTAAAATACCATGCACTTTTCCAGTCATATCATACTTATGCCATGTATTGTAATTGAACCTTCATAAGCTAAGGAGAATCTTTGTTAATTCTGTGACAGTCCACACTCTTAAAGTCTTGTTTCTATTCTTCCTCTAGCCATGAATGACTCACAAATCTACACTGGGCTCCTCCTTAGTCTTCAACCTTGGCCAGATCAAAATGATATATTTTATCTGAAGCCACCTCTGATATATACTTGTCTGTCGGAATTAATCATTGCTTTCTCTGCCCTCTCAAAATTCAGAAGTTATTACAGACTCCTTCTAATTTACTGTTATTTTTATTAATCTTGGCTGATAAGAAACTGAAAGTAGTGACTGTACCTTGTCATTTTTCTTGGACTCTCCCAGGGCACCGAGCAAAGACAGCTCCAAAAACTCAACCAGTTTTCCAGCTAATAGAGATATTCCATGTATGTTTTGCTTCATTTTGATACTTTCAGAAAATCTATGGCACATCAGGTCAGCTATGATTTCTTCTAATTTAATAATTAAGATAGGGAAGTCTCAAAGTATTAACACAAAGACCCTAAAGCACATTGTTTATAGCTGATATGATAAAAGTCATCAATTTTATCTGATGTCAAGATAATAGTACTCTCTCCTTTACACCATTTGGGCAAAGCTGGAAACATGAATATCAATGGTACCACAGGTTTGAGCCTTGGTTTATCTTTTCTCAAGTCTTTTGCAGTTCCATTACTCAGAAAATTCAAAAGGTCTCGTTGTTCTTGTTGTTTTACAACAGAACTATTTCATTTTTGTATGCTTCCGATACTTCATTTTCTTGAAGTAAGAGGTGGCGTGTATTTGGGGAAAAAAAAAAACCACTGAAAATAAAATTAAATTAAAAAAAAAACATAAGGCAATTTTATTGTAAAATTAAGATGGACCATTAAGATATGTAAAGACCTCTCAAGTTCTTATAGAATTAGGTCTGACAATCACAATCCTAATATCCACTGTATTATATAGGATAAGATGTAAGTGAAGATATTCCAAAAGACAGTTTAAATGAGTTACCATTTCTTTCTCAAAGAAAGTTCAGAGGACAACAGAACATGCCATGGTAACCTTCCAAATTCCAACTCACAGTTTCAAATGTTGAGGTAGTTATTGCCATTGAGACTATACTGGACATGTGGTGATGGGCAAGTCCTCAACTGTACAAGGGAGAATCCTCACATAATAAGGATGTTTTGAGAATCAACTGGGATAACATTGGGAAAACACTTTTTTGGTGTCTAATACACAGTGGGCACTTGATCAAGCTTATTGTTCAGTGTCAGTGTTGTTCTTTGTTATAGTAATGGTGGTGGTTGTATCTTCGTCTTTTTCCTTCTTTACCTTTTCTACTTATTTTTATACTTCTCACTTCTTAAAACCTAATTACATAATATACCTTCTTAGATAAGGGTTTTAACATCAACGATAGAGTGAGGCATTCAATCAAGTCTTCAAGAAATTCTTAGTCAACTTTTACCTGAGACTCCCACCAGCAATAATTTCCACCCCTCCACCTCATAATAAGGCACTACCCAACATGTCCAGAGCCTTAGTAATTATGATTCCCAGTGGGTTAGATTCTGCCACTTTTACTAGACTCATTCTTATACCAGTTCTTTAATTAATGTAAAGAAAGAAGTCAATGTCAGGTGCAGGGTATGAAGAGAGTCAGTTATATATATTCTTGAATTATAAACTGCTCACTCCTCCAGTGGATAGTCCTGCTAGGTTCTTCTTCCTTCCCTGTAGAAGCTTACCACAAAAAACTTTTTTTTTTTTAAATTTAAATTAACTTAGTGTCTCTTGTTGCTTAGTTTTATCTATTCCTCCTAAGAATGAAATTTCTGACCTGTATCCATACCATTTTTTTCTATATTTCTCCTTTAATTCCCTTCTACTTAAGACTAATGATATGTTTTCTTAGAATGAGCCACCTCTCTGTTCTTTTTCCTCATAATAGCTGTCAATAACTTCAGTGTCATGGAATTTTTTTTAAGATTTTATTTATTTATTTATTTATTTATTTATTTATTTATTTGACAAAGAAAGAGCAATCATAAGTAGGCAGAGAGGCAGGCGGGGGTCACGGGGAGCAGGGTCCCTGCTGAGCAGAGAGTTCAATGTAGGGCTTGATCCCAGGACCCTGAGATCATGACCTGAGCTGAAGGCAGAGGCTTAACCCACTGAGCCACCCAGGCATCCCAGTGTGATGGAATCTTGAGCAAAGTTTAGGTTAAGGGAAAGAGGATTACAATCCTACTCTAGTATTTGGAGTCTGGGATTCATGAATTTCCACCGCACTGTTCAAATGATTTCTTTTGAGAACTATCCATTTTTAAATACTCACTTTTTTTCTGAGTCACTTTCCTGGTACCATAATGTCAGGTGTCATTTATCTCAGACTGTAAGATAGATAGCGCTTTGCCATGTGATACTTTAAAATAGTTTTGCTCCACGAAACCCATATGCTAAATGAAAGTGTCTTCTTGGTTAATTTTTATCTCTCACAATCTACAGGAAAAAAAATTGATAAATATTAAGTGTCTAATAAAAGTCCCATTATGAAAGTATTAAATGATAGACAAGGGAATCAATAAACTAAAGCCTCCCCCCCCCACCCCAGTTCTCTAGCAGTGGTTTGGGCAATTCCATGGTTTAATGATGTCCCATGAAGAAGTTTTCAAGTTGAGATTACAGAGCCGTTCTCGGAGAAGAAAAAAAGCATATAATCCCATTATATCTGCCATTATAAATTATTTATGGGCTAAAAAAGTACTTTCAGTGATCTGTGAACTGAAATAAAAAATCATGTCCATCCAATACTTCAAGGTAAATAATAAACAATTCCATATTCTTCCAAGGTTTACTTATGAATTACAGTCTAGGAAAACAATGATGGTTACCAACACTTGATCTTCATAAAGTAAAATTTCCTTGCTAAAATTAAGTGACCCCTTACTTATTCTCTATATATGACCTTCCAGTCAGCTTTCCTAGAGCTGGCTTCCCTTAGAAAAGGAATGAAGAAATTTGATCAAACTTAAGTAGACCATAATCAACTATCAGTGAGATACTTTCTCTGTCATTAGACATTCAGCTTCCTTGAAGCAGTCATAGGGTCTATTTCTTGCTGCTTCCTTGGAGCTTAGAAGAGTGTTCAGCACATAGTATATGTTCAATAAATATTTATGAAATAAATTAATACACACAAATAGAGTCATAAAAAGAGATACAGGTACCTATTTAAATATATTTTTTAAATCTGTATATTATTACATCAATTTCACAGCCAAAAATTATTCCAATCCTCACAACAAACTTATATAGTTAGAACAGGCAGCTAATGTTATGATTATGTACATTTGCAGATGATGAAAATGAGGGCTGAAAATATTTCCCTGAGGTTAAGAATCTATTTACTAGCAGAACTGAGACTCCAACTAAGGCTTTCCTCGTCGTCTTCTGGTGATTTCTTTTCACTAGCTTCCTCCTACCTCTCAGATTTAGTCATTCAAACTGGAACCCAGGATGGCTTCCTGGATCAGACTGACCACACTTGCCTCTCTCTGGTTCCCTCCAGAGACATCCTGGGCCACCCTGAGCTTCCTCCAACCAGAGCATCCTTAATTGCTGGAAAACACAGTGCTACTGAGCCTACTCATCAGCCAGTTGGCACTTTTTCAAATGAGCCACTGAATGGCAAATGCACAGATAACACTGGGATAAAATGAGCTCCTCTTATTGATTTTCCAAACCAATATGGCACGGGTGCTCCCTCTTTGTGCCATCTCCTCCCTCTGCCTGGAGGCATTCTCCGCCCGTTCATCATTTTAATTAGACATTACACCTGGCACAAATGCTGAGTTGATTAACCTTAAAGGAGCTGAATAGGTTCTGTGATCGTTAACACGGGGCCCCTGACATATTATAACTCATGTTAACATGTGCTGTTGCACAAACTCACAGCTTCTTCAGCCCACTTTCCAAAGCTGCCGTGCGGGGTAATAGCATCTACCGAGAGTGCTTCACGAAGTGTGCTCCCATAATAACGCTGTGAAAAGCAAGATTTAAAAGATGGATTGGTGTGGACTCTGCAGATACCATTTTTTAATGTTTATATAAATGCACCTTCTGTGTCAAGGGCGGGGATCAAACGGATGGTCTTTTGTGTTGGAGTACTGAAAAGGAAGGAACACTGCTTTTGGAGGTGGAAAACACGGGGATTCATCCTGTGCTGACTATGATTTCCAAACAGTCTCTTAATTTCACTGAGTCTCAAACTCGCATGGAAAATGGGAGACTGAAAAGAACATGAAGGTTTCCCCGCATTGTCTATAACTGGGACCCATCAGCACGCCTCTCATCTAGGATGGGGATCCTAGAGACAGTACATAGAGAACACTAGCCAATCCTTATTCTTTAATCTAGGTTAAGTACTATCTGCCTCAAATAACTGATTCTTGCTGGTAAGATAGTTTCAGTATGCCATAAAGATGTCAGGAACCCCCTTTCATCTCCCTGACAAGCCACAAACATCAGCCCTTAACATCCTGTCCTGACTTCATGCCCCACCTCTCCAGAGCTAAAGCATCTCCCTAACACAAGTCACACCTGTGCTTCACCTCCTGTTATATCCAGATGGAAAGACAGACAAGAAATAAGTCCAGGAGGAGGAAGAAGGAACTTTTCAAAGATCCTTTCATGTTCTCAAGAAAGCTCCCTCCTTTTAGCTTAAGGAAAGGATCGCTTTTCTCGGGCAGGTGTGGGGTTCGAGTTATAGATCCATTCCTCTGGTTTGCTCAGAGGATCAGAATAACTGGCCAGTTAGATTGAGTCTCAGGATAACAGGGACAGTTCTTAATCTATTTTTTGGGTATCTCTAATGCCAACAGAAATGCCACACAAACGGACACAAAATACGCATTGATTGAATTGCTTAAAATAGTTGGGATTTCAAGCAAAAGCAAAGAGTGATGAAAAATATATCCACATTTGAATATTTTTATTTCTCAAATAGCAGTATTTTGGTGACAAACTATTCCAGTTCACCTTTGGCCAATTATTCCACTTATAATTATTATTGGATAGGGGAAGGAACTCTTATCTGAGAAAGGCAATTTGTCTCATTTGTTAGTCCTGTGTGCTCGTATTAGATCTGGGTTTTCTTAGCTGTGTGACTTTGATCAGGTGACTTGTCTTCTCTGAACCTTGTTTTCTTCCTTATTAAGTTTTTGTGAGAATTAATTGAGCTAATATGTGTAAAGCCCTTGGCATAGAATCTAACACAGTCAATACTAAGTAAATAGCACTTCATTTTAACATTACAGTGAGAAAGAGAAAAAAAAATGAAATAAAGAGAATTCCGTGAGTTATTGTCTATCAAGGCTATAAGAAAACAGAGGGTAGGAAAAAGTTAAGTTTCCTTGCTTTGCCTTAAAATACAGGGAGAATTCAGTCTTTTTGGAAGTTCCTGGAAATGAGAATTTGTGTTCTGACACAATGATCTTATTTCTTATATTCTTGTCTGAGAATCAAAGGCAGGGCCCAGAAGATAGGCCTATGAGCACCTCTTTTTATCTGTCGAAACTTAAGGACTTCAAAGATGGCCCACTTAAACAAAATCCCTGACCTCTCGTCCTTGTCCATTTCTGTAGAAAGGTCATCCTCTCTCTGGCTTGAGGCTTGTGGCAAGCGGAGAAACATCCAGCCTTGCAGGAAAGCTTCACAGATTGGTGCCTGAACTATGCTCAGTTAATAGGCTTCATCTTGGAGGAATATAGGAAGTGGGATCACTTAAAGAACTCTTGTCATGCTACCACTCTTGCTGAAGAAATGTCCATATGTTCTTTGATTGCCACAGTACATACCCAGGACCACAGCTCCAGTGTCACCAACTCAGGATGTTCTCCTGGACACCTACCAACACCCTCTTAGGTAAAAATGCTCCAGTGTCCTCCAAAGCATAGCATACATTTCTGTTTTACTACCTGCCATCTGGCTATGATCATTTGGCTACTCCCTGCATCCCTGATTTGACTGTAAGCTGGGATTCATCCATACTTTAATATATTAATCTTTGCCTTGCTCACACCAAGCACAGTGCTTGACACTGGGGAAACTTTCAAAGATAGATTTTTTTAAATTTATTTTTTGGTATAGAGCACTTGGTCTTATATGCAAACAATGAATCTTGGAGCACCACATCAAAAACTAATGATGTGCTGTATAGTGACTAACGTAACATAATAAAAAATATTTTAAAAATTTAGAAAAAAGAAATTTTTTTTTGAACAACCAAAGAAGTAAACATGTTAACCAATTAAACAAGATGGTGCATTGGGAAAGATATACTTTCTGCTGAATAACAACTGAGTTCATATACTGGCTATTTCACCAACTGACTATATGACCTGTCCAAACTATCCAGTCTCTCCAAATCATAGCTTTAGCCTTTGTAAAATAAGGATAAATAGACAAACTATATGAGTTATTAAGCTGTGGTCTCTCAGTTCCAAATGACTATTGTTTACTGTGGAAAATATTTATTTTCTTTGCCATCTGGAGGTGGAGATGCTGGGAGAGGCATCAAGACAAGAGTTGGAAGAGAAGACACAATCCATCCTATGTAGTTCTTATTCCTGCCATTCTCGCTAAGTACCCCTCATTCCCTCTGGCTGCAGTAAGGTGCTCCTGCAGAAGCTGGTTCTGGTTGGCAGTGCCCCAACACTCTCAGAAGCAGCTTCGCCACATGTCCAGAGCTACCAGCCTCTGCCAGTCAGTGGCTCTTCCTTAGTGGTCTTAATCCCAGCTTTCTGGAGCCCTCTGTCAAGCTTTATAGATTTAATAATTCTAACTTCTTTACTTTTGCCTCTGCCCCAGAAGAGATACCTCAGTCCTATTTAATTTCCCATCCCACTTTACTCTCTTTAGTTCTCCATCATACGACAAACAGATTTCATATTAAATTTTCTCTGTTTAAGTGACTAGATTCGTTTCTAATTGGTCTGACTGAACCATGACTGATAGCCCCACCTTGTAGGATTGTGGTATGTGTGAGATACAGCCCCACCATCAGACATTCAATGCAATGCTCTGCTTGCAGAAGCAACTTGTAGAAGTGACTTAATAAACAGCTCTAAGTTATTATTAGTTAGAATGTAAAATTTACCATTTTAACCACTTTTGAGTGTACAACTCAGTGGCACTAAGTGCACTGCTACTGTTGTATACTTATCACTACCATCCACCAAAAGAACTTTTCATCTTCCCAAACTGACACTCTGTACCCATTCAATAATAACTTCCCTTTCTCTCCTGCCCTCAGACCCTGGTAACCGCTGTTCTACATTCTTTCTCCACAATTTTTTTTTTTTTTTACTCTTCTAAGTACCCCATAGAAATGGAATCATTGTGTCTGAATTCAATGAGCACAATGTTTTCAAGGTCCCTCCATGTTGTAGAATGCATCAGAATGTAATTAACTTTTTAAAAAAGATTTTATTTATTTGAGAGAGAGAGAGAGCACATGCAGGGGAAGGGGCAGAGTGGGAGAGAGAGAGAAGAAGACCTCCTGCTCCATGCGGGGCTTGATCCCAGGAGCCCAAGATCATGACCTGAGCCAAAGGAAGATGCTTAACTGAGTCACCAAGGTGACCCCAGAATGTAATTAATTTTTTAAGGACAAATGATACTCCTCTGTATGTATATATTGTATTTTGTTTCTTTATTCATATCTCCATGGATATCCCAGTTGTGTCTACCCTCAGAGTACTGCGAATAATGCTGCTATGAACACAGGTATACAAATATCTGTTCAAGTCCTTGTTTTCATTTCTTTCACAAGTGGTATTGCTGAATCATGGGGTAATTCTATGTTTAACTTTCTTTTTTTTTTTTTTAAAGATTTTTTATTTATTTATTTGACAGAGAGAGATCACAAGTAGGCAGAGAGGCAGGCAGAGAGAGAGAGGAGGAAGCAGGCTCCCTGCTGAGCAGAGAGCCCGATGTGGGACTCGATCCCAGGACCCTGAGATCATGACCTGAGCTAAAGGCAGCGGCTTAACCCACTGAGCCACCCAGGAGCCCCTATGTTTAACTTTCTGAGGAATCACCATACTCTACAGAGGTTACAAGATTTTTCACTACCACCAACAATGTCCAAGGCTTCTAATTTATCCACATCCTTGCCAACACTTATTATCTTCTGGGATTTTTTTGGGTAATAGCCACTCTAATAAATGTGAAGTAGTGTTTGTGATTATTGCTTCTATTGTTCTGTTCCAATTCACAACACCTTGAAAAGAAAAAGTTTCCCATATTAAAACTGAACACATGCTGTCACTTCAGAACTGAAAAGACTGGGTGAAGAGGAATAGCTTAATTGATGGTATCACCACTGTAATTCTGACATGCTCACTTTTATTATGTTTGCAAGGAATGCATAAAACCTTTTTTTGTTTGTTTGTTTCCTTTATAAAATACAGGTATGTCGGAATTGAAAATGCTCTGATAAATTTGGAGGGAGAGCATAATAAATTAACCAAAAATATAAGAGGAAAAAAGTCATCTAACTCTCATTTGATTTTATAGCTTTATCTTACTTAGTTAAATTCAGTTTGATCTGATAAGTTACCAACCATCCAATAATGCACCAGATTCTATATTATACATAGACTCAGTCAGATAGGAACTTGCCCCCCACCACCTGCAAGAGATCACCACCAGATAATACCAGACAGACAATTTTGACTATTGACGTATGTCTAGGATATGCCATCACAAAGCTCATGGGAAATACTCCACTTACTGACTCTGTGAATTCTAGTCTTAAAACCTGTCTCAGTATGCCAGGGTACCGCTTCTCATCCTGCCTCCATATATCAGGAGCATCTTACTTAACTCGGGTCTTGAGGACATGATGAGGAGAACAAAATGAGATTTTCATTTTTTTAAGACTTTACTTATTTTATTTTAGAGAGAGAGAAAATGAGTGGGGGGAGAAGAAGAAGGGGAGAGGGATGAAGAGGGAAAGAAACTCAAGCTGACTGTATGTTGAGCATGGAGCCTATTGCAAGGCTTGATCTCATGAACTTGAGATCATGACCTGAGCAGAAATCAAAAGTTGGATGCTTAACCAAGTCACCCAGGTGTACCATCAATATTTTTAAAAGTAGCCTTTGAAATCCTTTTAGAGCAAAGACTGTCTTTGTTCAGGAAAATACCCTGAAGATCTTCCTGGGATGGTTGATACTGTCTTGAAGACATAGGGTTTTAGGAGCCTAGGAAACCAAGAAGTAGATAAACTAATTTGGACAGAAACTGTGAGATGAAAGTAAAAATGGAAAATAAAGAAGAAAGGAGTAGAGAGAGAGGAAATGAGACAAAGAGCAACCAAGGAATGTGCTATGAGGATGAACACTGACAAGCAGAAACAACAAGTGGTCTTTCAGAAACAGAATAATTCAATGTTTTTAAATTTATTTGACAGACAGAGATCACAAGTAGGCAGAGAGGCAGGCAGAGAGAGAGGAAGGAAAGCAGGCTCCCTGCTGAACAGAGAACCCGACGCGGGGCTCGATCCCAGGACCCTGGGATCATGACCTGAGCCGAAAGCAGAGGCTTTAACCCACTGAGCTACCCAGGTGCCCCAGAATAATTCAATTTTTAAGGTTGTGTGTGTGTGTGTGTGTGTGCTGAAATAGAAATCTGTTTTATGATTTGATTCTTCAGTAAAGTTACCTACACATATGCAAGCCTGTCTTGAGATTTTTGTTTTATTCCTCTTTTTAGAAATCAAAGAAAGGGAAAAAATTGGCTTCCACATATAAGTTGATCCACTGCAGAACAGGGAGAGAACATAATACAAGATGAGAAAATATTCCCTAAATTGTTTTAGTAGAAGCAGAAGTTCACAACCAAAGAGGGTCAAGATAAAGGAAGATCCCAGGAAATTCACACACACACACACACACACACACACACACAGGAGAAACCATCAGAATAGTTATAACTATGGCATATATATTTGAGTAAGTATTGCCTTGGTTTTTTTTTTTTTAAGACAAGGTGATTGTGTGCAATTGGAATATCTAAGAATATCTGAGATCCCAATACAATAGGTTGTGTAAGGTAGTGATTAGAATCACAGAATTTAGATTCAGTAAGAATCAAGTTAATTTCTTATTTTTGCCTCAGGGTTTTTGGACACATTAATTCTCTGAACTTCAGTTTCCTCACCAGTTACACCAATAATTATGTCAACCTTCTGAGGTGTTTTGAAAATTCAATAAAACGATGCAAATCAAACCAAGAGGTGAATCTTGACTTTACCCATAAATCACAGCTGTCGTTTCTCACTTTTTTCGGCTTATTCACCATACGATTTATGTTACAGTCCTGTTAACTCTCATCCTTCCAGGAAGATGAACACCTACTAAATAAAGCAAGTTCTCTCTGCACACTTTTTCTAATATAGAGTGAACATTTTTTTAAGTACTTGCCTCCCTACAGGACTGTGAGCTCCCAGGGAGATGGCAGTACCTAATACATCTGTGTGCCATCAGCAGTTGTCAGACTCTATTGGCCATAATAGATGCCCACAGCAGATATGCTGACTAGATGGATGGATGAAGAAATGAATGAATCCTGACAGACAATGAGCTATAATCCATGCTCACCTGGTGCTGGCTTTTCAGAGGAATTTAGGAATGTATAAACTGACCCAGAGCCTTTTAAACATGGACTTCAAAGTTCTTTCTATGCTGACCCTGCCGGCTCCTAAGTTTCATCTCCCATCGCCTTTCTACAGGGTTCTATTTCCCATCAATTCTGACTGTAGAGGAAATAATAAGCACTTTTGCCTGCGTTATCAACTTCCATTTCTCCCCTCCTCATTAGTCCCAGTTTCCATGATTGGTTCCTGTGGTTCTGGGCCATAGTTTTGCTTTTGCAGTTGGGCATAGGACCTAAGACTGTACTACAGAGTGAATCTTAGGACTTCACTTGCAAAGCTAGAAGACAAAACAGATCTTTGTCCCTGGACCCTATAATTCGTAGATGTGAATCTTGGAGGTGCCATGGTCAGTCTTGCTAGCATGAGGAAAGCCAGGTTAAAGAAAGACAAAAGAGGAGGCAAAACTCTGGCATCACATGAAGAAATAGTGCCAAATCCAAGATGGCATCATGGAACTCTAATACAAACTATTTTGAGGCCAACAACACATTTCATTTATTAAGTTATGTGATAAAACAAACTTTGGTTATAGTTCATTTATCATAAGTCAGCTGGAGATGGGCATTCTATTGGTTGAAACTGGAAAATTAGCTGATAGAGGGGGGCTATTGTTTTCAATCCCTGTCAGTCTTTCTTTTAAACTATTTTCTCTTGTGATAGGATACCTATTTTTTTTTAAAGTAACATATAATGTATTTTTTCAGGGGTACATGTCTGTGAAACAGACTTACACAAGTCACAGCACTCACTGTAGCACACACCCTCCCAGTGTCCATCATCCAGCCACCCTAACAGCCCATCCCACTCTCCTCCAGCAACCCTCAGTTTGTTTCCTGAAATTAAGAGTCTCTTATGATTTGTCTCTCTCCCTGGTCCCATCTTGTTTCATATTTCTTTCCCTTCCCCCCATGACCTTCTTCTCTGCTTTCCAAATTTCTCATTATCAGAGAGAGCATATGATAATCATCTTTCTCTGATTAACTCATATTGCTTAGTATAATACCCACTAGTTCCATCCATGTCATTGCAAATGGCAAGATTTCAGGGTTTTGATGGCTACATAGTATTTCAGTGTGTGTGTGTGTGTGTGTGTGTGTGTGAGATATATATATCACATCTTCTTTATCCATTCATCTGTTTATGGACATCTAGACTCTTTCCATAGTTTGGTTATTTTCATTTTGGAAACTATTCTTTCTCCCTAATGGTCTTGTGAATTTTGTCCCACCTCCCCCACAATAAGTCAGAACCCTGAGGATGAGAAGGTCATCCAGGAGTTAACTAACTGGGGACACGATGGAAACCTGAAGCTTCCCCATGGAACCCTGTATTACAAGAAGAGAACTCATGCAATAATTAAGTTTACAAGCCAAAAACAGCATTGAATGTAGATGAATAAGGTCCTGATGACATCATTCAACACCTAGCTCCAATTATTTCTGAAGTGAGATCTGCCCCTTGCAATCTCCAACTACGAGAGCCAATAAATTCCTTTACTGGCTCAAACTAGCTTGAATTGAATCTTTGTCATTTGTAGCTAGAATGACATTAGTGAGGACAATGAACCTCTCCTAGATACTTCAAGTTCTCTTAATGGATTCCTGCCTCAGTGCTCTTGCATATGCTATTCCTGCCCTCTGGAAGGTAGTATTTAAATATTTAGTTTTTGTAGCATAACAGAACCTCCCAAAATTTAGTGGTTTGGACAACACTTTGATTTGCCTCATGATTCTATGTTAGAAATTTGAAATAAGCCAACCTGGATGGCTCTTCTGGTCTTGGCTAGAATCACTAATGCAACTCTGCAGCTAGGTTCTCTACTTCTAGGGTTGGCTGGCTATTATCTCAAGTGATTGAAACAGCTAAGCCACATGGCTTTTATCATCTGGTAAGGCAGTCTACACTTATTTGTATGGTGGTCTCAGAATTCCAAAGAGGAAAAATGGAAGCTTGCAAGGTACCTTGAGGTTGAAACTAAGAACTAATACAACATTGCTTCTTCGTATTCTCCTGGTCAAAGTGAATGCTAAGGAAGCCACCTTGCATCCATGGAGGGAGGGAAGAGGAAGGGGAAAAAGGTAGACATTACTGCTTTATGAGAAGAGATACAGAGTCTAATTTCCAACAGTCTTAGATATAGGGAAAGGAATGATTGCCACCACTGTTGCCAATTACCTAGCACAAGGTCTAGCTAGTAAAGTTTTCTTTACCTTTTAAAACACTGCTCAGGTGTGAGTATGTCTTCAAAATATTTCCTGAGCACATGTCTGAGAAAAATTCATTTTATTTGACACATAGTTAGCATTCATGAAGTATTTTGTGAATAAATGAATGAAGGAATGAATTTCTTCTCCATGAAAACTTATTCATACCGTTACTATTACACATATTACCTTTCATTATGATCATTTGTCTTTCTTTTAGAGTGGAAAGCTTTTTGATGAAAAAGGCTATTATATATTTTTCGTTTTGCTTTCCCCCATGCCCAGTACTCTTGTTTGTAGGCAAATAATTGTGTCAATGACCCCATCTCTGCCTAGACTGAACTTTAGTTTACCTTCCTTCTCAACAAAAATGACCTGCTGATGTGGCCAGAGACTGTTCACTGACAAATCAGATTACATTAGTGGTTCAGAACCACAAAAAGTATAAAACTCACAGTAGATAGTTAATCATAATGAAATTAGCTCAGTGAGTCTCCATCTAAATCAAATCAAATATCCGTTTTATAGGCTGAGGAACAGATAGATACAATCATTCTTGCAACCAAAAGAAAGCTAGGGAGAGAGCAAGTGCCAGCAAGGATGTGAATGGGCTGATGTATCTTTGTGTGTCACCAGAGGTAAGAAAATAAATAAATAAAGACTCACGTAAATGAATTGCAGTGGTTTGGTTTAACCTAATCAATCTGTGACTGGGTGGATGATGGAATTCAGTAGGCTGTGCCAGAGAGTGGAGAGAAATAAATAAATTCTTTCATTTCAGATGGAGAAATTATCAGAGATAAATGAAATCTGATGAGAGACTCAGCCAACAATTGTAACACTGAATTTTTTGTTTGCTTTTTCTTTGTCATATATATGTGTGTTTATATGTGTTTGTGTATGTGTATGTATATGTGTGTGTATATATACGTATATATATACACACACATTTACACACATAATTCTAAATATATGTATAATATATATAATTCTAAAATATATAAATATATATAATTCTAAAATATATATTTACAGACTTTTAAATTAAGCCCCTATTTTGGCATTTAACCAACAGGAAAAAGATGCTTAAAAAAGTTCCTCCATCTTTGTTCATATGTGTGGGTAAATGTTAGGGTAGAAGTTAGAAGTGGGCAAAAAGGGATAAATAGAAGTTGAAAGGTTGAAGAATTCTTGCACAGGAAGATAGCGATGACTTCAGATATCAGTGGCCTCGGTAAAGATAATTGATTTAGTACTCACTGTGTGCTGCACACTGTTCAGAACCAAGGATACTCAATAAATCTTAGCTAATTTCTTTCAGATTTAAAGATTATGCTACCATGATGACCATTTTGTAGTAGACTGCCAACACCAAAATCTGGGGCAACAGTGCTAATGTGTAGTTCCTCAACTTTTATTACCCATACTGGGTACTGATTGTAGTAATCATAATGATAATAAGTAGTATCCTCACTTCTATGGCTTATACAATTTTGTCATCAGTGTTGTTGTACTTGAATGCTCACTACTGGGCCATCTGGAAATTAATATACCCATTTTATAGATCGGGGTAAAAATAGGGTAATTAACATGACCAAGATCACAAAACTACATTTACATATATAACTGATCCATACCACAAGTTGCTTTATTTGCTTCAGGTAGCCTTGTTAAGTACATCAAGTATGGGGGGGGAGTTGATTAGGATATTAAAACATATGTCCCAGAAAAAATTTTTTTACAATTTTTTTCTACCGGCTTAATTCAGTGAAATAGAATTCAAATAAAATTTTATGAATATAGATTGATTTCCTTGCTACTATCTCTTAACATCCTCTGTAATTCATTCTCTATTGCCATACTGGTCTATTGCCTTTCTGATAATTTCTTCTCCCTGGTTAAAAATACCCAGTAGCTTCCTTGGGGCACCTAAATGGCTCAGTCAGTTAAGCCTCCGACATTTGGTTTTGGCTCAGGTCATGATCTCAGAGTCATAGATCGAGATCCAGCTTGAGTTCTGTGCTCAGCAGGGAGTCTACTTGAAGATGCTTTCTCTCTGCCCCTGCTCCCACTATCATGTGCACACTCTCTCTAATAAAGAAATCTTTAAAAAAAAAAATCCAGTAGCTTCTAATTCATTTTCTAGAGTTTAACAATTCAATCTTCCTAGCAGAGCATTTATTTATTTTTTTTAAGATTTTATTTGTTTATTTGACAAGCAGAGATCACAAGTAGACAGAGAGGCAGGCAGGGGGGGGGGCGGGAAGCAGGCTCCCTGCTGAGCAGAGAGCCCGATGCAGGACTCCATCCCAGGATCCTGAGATCATGACCTGAGCCAAAGGCAGCGGCCTAACCCACTGAGCCACCCAGGCGCCCCCTAGCAGAGAATTTAGACTTCATAATTATTTCCTGTTTCTTTTTTTTTTTTTTTTTTTTAATTTTTTTATTTTTTATAAAAATATATTTTTATCCCCAGGGCTACAGGTCTGTAAATCACCAGGTTTACACACTTCACAGCACTCACCAAATCACATGCCCTCCCCAATGTCCATAATCCCAACCCCTTCTCCCAAACCCCCTCCCCTCGGCAACCCTCAGTTTGTTTTGTGAGATTAAGAGTCACTTATGGTTTCTCTCCCTCCCAATCCCATCTTGTTTCATTTATTCTTCTTCTACCCACTTAAGCCTCCATGTTGCATCACCACTTCCTCATATCAGGGAGATCATATGATAGTTGTCTTTCTCTGCTTGACTTATTTCGCTAAGCATGATACGCTCTAGTTCCATCCATGTTGTTGCAAATGGCAAGATTTCATTTCTTTTGATGGCTGCATAGTACTCCATTGTGTATATATACCACATCTTCTTGATCCATTCATCTGTTGATGGACATCTAGGTTCTTTCCATAGTTTGGCTATTGTGGACATTGCTGCTATAAACATTCGGGTGCATGTGTCCCTTTGGATCACTACATTTGTATCTTTAGGGTAAATACCCAATAGTGCAATTGCTGGGTCATAGGGCAGTTCTATTTTCAACATTTTGAGGAACCTCCATGCTGTTTTCCAGAGTGGCTGCACCAGCTTGCATTCCCACCAACAGTGTAGGAGGGTTCCCCTTTCTCCGCATCCTCGCCAGCATCTGTCATTTCCTGACTTGTTGATTTTAGCCATTCTGACTGGTGTGAGGTGATATCTCATTGTGGTTTTGATTTGTATTTCCTTGATGCCAAGTGATATGGAGCACTTTTTCATGTGTCTGTTTGCCATCTGGATGTCTTCTTTGCAGAAATGTCTGTTCATGTCTTCTGCCCATTTCTTGATTGGATTATTTGTTCTTTGGGTGTTGAGTTTGCTAAGTTCTTTATAGATTCTGGACACTAATCCTTTATCTGATATGTCGTTTGCAAATATCTTCTCCCATTCTGTCAGTTGTCTTTTGATTTTGTTAACTGTTTCCTTTGCTGTGCAAAAGCTTTTGATCTTGATGAAATTCCAGTAGTTCATTTTTTCCCTTGCTTCCCTTGCCTTTTGCGTTGTTCCTAGGAAGATGTTGCTGCGGCAGAGGTCGAAGAGGTTGCTGCCCGTGTTCTCCTCAAGGATTTTGATGGATTCCTTTCGTACATTGAGGTCCTTCATCCATTTTGAGTCTATTTTTGTGTGTGGTGTAAGGAAATGGTCCAATTTCATTTTTCTGCATGTGGCTGTCCAATTTTCCCAGCACCATTTATTGAAAAGGCTGTCTTTTTTCCATTGGACATTCTTTCCTGCTTTGTCGAAGATTAGTTGACCATAGATTTGAGGGTCTATTTCTGGGCTCTCTATTCTGTTCCATTGATCTATGTGTCTGTTTTTGTGCCAGTACCATGCTGTCTTGATGATGACAGCTTTGTAATAGAGCTTGAAGTCCGGAATTGTGATGCCACCAACGTTGGCTTTCTTTTTCAATATCCCTTTGGCTATTTGAGGTCTTTTCTGGTTCCATATAAATTTTAGAATTATTTGTTCCATTTCTTTGAAAAAGATGGATGGTACTTTGATAGGAATTGCATTAAATGTGTAGATTGCTTTAGGTAGCATAGACATTTTCACAATATTTATTCTTCCAATCCAGGAGCATGGAACATTTTTCCATTTCTTTGTGTCTTCCTCAATTTCTTTCATGAGTACTTTATAGTTTTCTGAGTATAGATTCTGTGTCTCTTTGGTTAGGTTTATTCCTAGGTATCTTATGGTTTTGGATGCAATTGTAAATGGGATTGACTCATTAATATCTCTTTCTTCTGTCTTGCTGTTGGTGTAGAGAAATGCAACTGATTTCTGTGCATTGATTTTATATCCTGACACTTTACTGAATTCCTGTATAAGTTCTAGCAGTTTTGGAGTGGAGTCTTTTGGGTTTTCCACAGATAGTATCATATCATCTGCGAAGAGTGATAATTTGACTTCTTCTTTGCCGATTTGGATGCCTTTAATTTCCTTTTGTTGTCTGATTGCTGAGGCTAGGACCTCTAGTACGATGTTGAATAGCAGTGGTGATAATGGACATCCCTGCCGTGTTCCTGACCTTAGCGGAAAAGCTTTCAGTTTTTCTCCATTGAGAATGATATTTGCGGTGGGTTTTTCATAGATGGCTTTGATGATATTGAGGTATGTGCCCTCTATCCCTACACTTTGAAGAGTTTTGATCAGGAAGGGATGTTGTACTTTGTCAAATGCTTTTTCAGCATCTATTGAGAGTATCATATGGTTCTTGTTCTTTCTTTTATTGATGTGTTGTATCACATTGACTGATTTGCGGATGTTGAACCAACCTTGCAGCCCTGGAATAAATCCCACTTGGTCGTGGTGAATAATCTTTTTAATGTACTGTTGAATCCTATTGGCTAGTATTTTGTTGAGTATTTTCGCATCTGTGTTCATCAAGGATATCGGTCTATAGCTCTCTTTTTTGGTGGGATCCTTGTCTGGTTTTGGGATCAAGGTGATGCTGGCCTCATAAAATGAGTTTGGACGTTTTCCTTCCATTTCTATTTTTTGGAACAGTTTCAGGAGAATAGGAATTAGTTCTTCTTTAAATGTTTGGTAGAATTCCCCCGGGAAGCCGTCTGGCCCTGGGCTTTTGTTTGTTTGGAGATTTTTAATGACTGTTTCAATCTCCTTACTGGTTATGGGTCTGTTCAGGCTTTCTATTTCTTCCTGGTTCAGTTGTGGTAGTTTATATGTTTCTAGGAATGCATCCATTTCTTCCAGATTGTCAAATTTATTGCCGTAGAGTTGCTCATAGTATGTTCTTATAATAGTTTGTATTTCTTTGGTGTTAGTTGTGATCTCTCCTCTTTCATTCATGATTTTATTTATTTGGGTCCTTTCTCTTTTCTTTTTGATAAGTCGGGCCAGGGGTTTATCAATTTTATTAATTCTTTCAAAGAACCAGCTCCTAGTTTCGTTGATTTGTTCTATTGGTTTTTTGGTTTCTATTTCATTGATTTCTGCTCTGATCTTTATGATTTCTCTTCTCCTGCTGGGCTTAGGGTTTCTTTCTTGTTCTTTCTCCAGCTCCTTTAGGTGTAGGGTTAGGTTGTGTACCTGAGACCTTTCTTGTTTCTTGAGAAAGGCTTGTACCGCTATATATTTTCCTCTCAGGACTGCCTTTGTTGTGTCCCACAGATTTTGAACCGTTGTATTTTCATTATCATTTGTTTCCATGATTTTTTTCAATTCTTCTTTAATTTCCCGGTTGACCCATTCATTCTTTAGAAGGATACTGTTTAGTCTCCATGTATTTGGGTTCTTTCCAAACTTCCTTTTGTGGTTGAGTTCTAGCTTTAGAGCATTGTGGTCTGAAAATATGCAGGGAATGATCCCAATCTTTTGATACCGGTTGAGTCCTGATTTAGGACCGAGGATGTGATCTATTCTGGAGAATGTTCCATGTGCACTAGAGAAGAATGTGTATTCTGTTGCTTTGGGATGAAATGTTCTGAATATATCTGTGATGTCCATCTGGTCCAGTGTGTCGTTTAAGGCCTTTATTTCCTTGCTGATCTTTTGCTTGGATGACCTGTCCATTTCAGTGAGGGGAGTGTTAAAGTCCCCTACTATTATTGTATTATTGTTGATGTGTTTCTTTGATTTTGTTATTAATTGGTTTATATAGTTGGCTGCTCCCACATTGGGGGCATAGATATTTAAAATTGTTAAATCTTCTTGTTGGACAGACCCTTTGAGTATGATATAGTGTCCTTCCTCATCTCTTATTATAGTCTTTGGCTTAAAATCTAATTGATCTGATATAAGGATTGCCACTCCTGCTTTCTTTTGATGTCCATTAGCATGGTAAATTCTTTTCCACCCCCTCACTTTAAATCTGGAGGTGTCTTCGGGCTTAAAATGTGTTTCTTGGAGGCAACATATAGATGGGTTTTGGTTTTTTATCCATTCTGATACCCTGTGTCTTTTGACAGGGGCATTTAGCCCATTCACATTCAGGGTAACTATTGAGAGATATGAATTTAGTGCCATTGTATTGCCTGTAAGGTGACTGTTACTGTATATGGTCTCTGTTCCTTTCTGATCTACCACTTGTAGGCTCTCTCTTTGCTTAGAGGACCCCTTTCAAGATTTCCTGTAGAGCTGGTTTGGTATTTGCAAATTCTTTCAGTTGTTGTTTGTCCTGGAAGCTTTTAATCTCTCCTTCTATTTTCAATGATAGCCTAGCTGGATATAGTATTCTTGGCTGCATGTTTTTCTCGTTTAGTGCTCTGAAAATATCATGCCAGCTCTTTCTGGCCTGCCAGGTCTCTGTGGATAAGTCAGCTGCCAATCTAATATTTTTACCATTGTATGTTACAGACTTCTTTTCCCGGGCTGCTTTCAGGATTTTCTCTTTGTCACTGAGACTTGTAAATTTTACTATTAGGTGACGGGGTGTGGGCCTATTCTTATTGATTTTGAGGGGTGTTCTCTGAACCTCCTGAATTTTGATGCTCGTTCCCTTTGCCATATTGGGGAAATTCTCCCCAATAATTCTCTCCAGTATACCTTCTGCTCCCCTCTCACTTTCTTCTTCTTCTGGAATCCCAATTATTCTAATGTTGTTTCGTCTTATGGTGTCACTTATCTCTCGAATTCTCCCCTCGTGGTCCAGTAGCTGTTTGTCCCTCTTTTGCTCAGCTTCTTTATTCTCTGTCATTTGGTCTTCTATATCACTAATTCTTTCTTCTGCCTCATTTATCCTAGCAGTTAGAGCCTCCATTTTTGATTGCACCTCATTAATAGCTTTTTTGATTTCACCTTGGTTAGATTTTAGTTCTTTTATTTCTCCAGAAAGGGCTTTTATATCTCTCGAGAGGGTTTCTCTAATATCTTCCATGCCTTTTTCGAGCCCGGCTAGAACCTTGAGAATTGTCATTCTGAACTCTAGATCTGACATATTACCGATGTCTGTATTGATTAGGTCCCTCGCCTTCGGTACTGCCTCTTGTTCTTTTTTTTGTGTTGAATTTTTACGTCTTGTCATTTTGTCCAGATAAGAGTAAATGAAGGGGCAAGTAAAATACTAAAAGGGTGGCAACAACCCCAGGAAAATATGCTTTAACCAAATTAGAAGAGATCCAAAATCGTGAGTGGGGAGAAAGGGGATAAAAAGAGGTTCAAAAAGGAAGAAAGAAAAAAAAAAACAAAAAGAAAAGAAAAAGAAAAAAAAAAAGAAAAGAAAAGAAAAGAATTTTTAAAAAAAGAAAACACCTAAAAAAATGTAAAAAAATATATATATATATTAGATAAACTAGTAAAAAATCATTAAAAAAGAAAAAGGTAACAGTTTAAAAAAAAATTTTACCCGAAGGCGAGAAAAAAAAAAAATGAAAAAGAAAAAATTAAATTAACTGCAAGACTAAAAAAAATCACAGGAAAAAAGCCATGAGTTCCGTGCTTGGCTTTCTCCTCCTCTGGAATTCTGCTGCTCTCCTTGGTATTGAAACCGCACTCCTTGGTAGGTGAACTTGGTCTCGGCTGGATTTCTTGTTGATCTTCTGGGGGAGGGGCCTGTTGTAGTGATTCTCAAGTGTCTTTGCCCCAGGCGGAATTACACCGCCCTTACCCGGGGCCGGGGTGAGTAATCCGCTCGGGTTTGCTTTCAGGAGCTTTTGTTCCCTGAGCGCTTTCCGGAGAGTTCCAGAGGACGGGAATACAAATGGCGGCCTCCTGGTCTCCAGCCCGGAGGAGCCGAGAGCCCAGGGCCGCACTCCTCAGTGCGCCCTCAGAGAACAGCGCCCAGTTACTCCCGTCTGCCTGACCTCCGGCCGCGCTCCGAGCTCACCGAGCCTGCGACCGGTTCAAGGTAACACGGAGCTGCGAGCTTACTGTCGGCTCTGTCTCTGTAGCCGGCTTTCCCGTTCCAATACCCGCAAGCTCTGCGACACTCAGACACCCCCGATCCTTCTGTGACCCTGCGGGACCTGAGGCCACGCTGACCCCGCGTGGGCTTCGCCCCGGTTTAGCCTCTGGAGCGATGTCCCTCAGCGGAACAGACTTTTAAAAGTCCTGATTTTGTGCGCGGTTGCTCCGCCGCTTGCCGGGAGCCGGCCCCTCCCCCCGGGGTCTATCTTCCCGTCGCTTTGGATTCACTTCTCCGCCGGTCCTACCTTTCCGAAAGTGGTTGTTTTTCTGTTTCCAGAATTGCTGTTCTTCTTCTCTTCGATCTGCCGATGGATTTTCAGGTGTTTGCAATCTTTAGATAAGCTATCTAGCTGATCTCCGGCTAGCTGAAGCAGTCTCAGCTTGCTACTTCTCCGCCATCTTGACTCCTCCCTTATTTCCTGTTTCTAAACTAGCCATACTGTTGCTCAAGTCCTTGATTTTACAAGCTTTTCTCTTTTATCCACTGGGCATATGTTTAAGCTTCTTTCAGGCTTCTACATGAAAATCATTTTCATGTACTCAGTCATTAAGTCAGTCACGTGCTTATTCTTTTATTACCCCTTCATTCACTAAACCAAAATTTATTGAATACCAAGCACACCAACATATACAGTGTACAGATGCTAGAGATGTAGCAATAAAATGCAAAGACAGAGTCTGTGATACTGGAGAACTCCCCCTCAAGCCGTGCTTGATTCCTGCTAGCCACAGTTACTTCAGTCTCTCTGGTCTTATAACTCCCTCATTTGAGCACCACAAATCTAATTACTATTAAGATGTTTTACCATCCAGCAGATACTTTGTGTAAATATATTTCTCTGACTTCAGATTGTCAGCCATTCAAAAGATGAGATTCACCTGTTAAGCTACTTCACTGCCTAGCACTAGGCCTTGCATATATTAGGAGTTATATAAATGTTCATTCAGTGAATTAATTATAAAATTGACTCTGTCTTCACATTTTCGGTTCTTCTAGTGCGTACCATATGGCTAAAAGTTCAAGTTTTCAACTGAGGCATCAAAGGTTCAAATACTGGCTCATCCGTACACTAGTTGTATGACCTCTACTATGTTACTGAACCAATGTAAGCCTTACAAATGTTAAGTATTTTTTACATATACAGCAGGTATACATTTTTAATGTACACACATACATTTTATGTATATACATATGCATACATGTACATTTTATATGTATTGCATATTTTTATATACATATACACACATTTTTATGTATACATACATTTTATGTATATACAAACACATTTTTACTTATACAGCAGAAAGTAGCACCTCCGCATAATTATTTTATACAGATTCAGTAACTATCCAATATATGATTTTTTATCAGTACAGCTGATACACAACATGCATTAGTTAAATGGTAGCTAATATTATCAAAGAAAAGGAGGCATTTATGCATTGTCACAAGACAGATTTAAAATAGCAGTTGCTAAATATCAAGCTTGTGGGTGAGGAGTAGAAAATTCCAGATTTTAGATTTCACACAAGCAAGAGTTTTGTTTTTTTCGCCTCGCACATGTGCTCTGGCTTTGTTTGTCTACTTCTTAAAACTGAGAACCCTTAGTATAGCTGGGAGTCCTCCACATCGCCCTCCTCCTGCGCCACCCTCACTTCTGTTCTAAGAGGTCCATCTTCAGTGCCCTGAGACAGACAGCACAGTGATGGAAGTGGGTCTCATTAGCAGGATGGCCCAATTGCGTCCAGCCTTCCCCACACCATCAAAGCAGTGGCGCCTGTTTCACGGGCAGCACAAGAGATGTAGGAGGTTTCAGGATTACAATAAAGATATTTATGTTCAGGGTCATTGGAAGAGGCTTTAAAAGGAAAATATCAAAAGAAGAGAGATCTGTGAAAGCTCTTCCTGAGCAGCATCCTTGGGCTCCTGCTAAATGATGACTCTGTGTAATTAAAATGAACAAAGTGTGTGACGATGTTCTGTCTCCACAGTCCCAGCACCTTCTCTCTCTCCCCCTTTGTTTAACTGCTTTGTTCATCTGAAACTGGTGTTAAAAAAAAATAACAGAAATAGAAGTTGAACGTATTCCTGCAGGGTTGTATTTTTAGTAGCTCATCACTCCGCAGAAGGGGCCCGGAGGTTGCAGAGTCTAATTATGAACCGAGAAGGTTGTGTTGGGAAGAGGAGGGACACTGGAGTGGGGTGAGAAGGGTGCCAGGCAGGTGGCAGGGGTAGGCTGCTTCCTGCTAAACTCCAGCCAGAACCAACCAACAGCTTCTGGGCATGGAGGATTAACAGAGGCCGAGAAATAAGGAGATGCTAGCCAGTTTTTGATGGACAAGTTTCCTAACTGGACGTAGGAGGAAAAGCATCCTCTTCATGACACCACCCGGAAAATGCTATCCCATAGTGAAGTGCTTCCGGAGGGAGATGAATCAGTTGAAAGCAGACCATCAGGGAGACAGTAAACAAAATGATGAGGAATGGTGCAGACAACCACATTCAGGTGCTCAGAGGGTAACCACAGAGAGGGTGTTGGGATGAACTTTTTATATCTTTATTGATGATCACGAAGAATTAAATAGCACTTGAACACAATTTATTATTGGCATTGATTTATGAGTTAGCATGTATATTTATAGCTCTTTTATATCTGCCAAGTTCTTCCCTATCATCATTTTTAGTATTTTATGCTTCAAAGACACTGCAAGGAAAGTATTCTGGCAGGTGGTGAGAGATGTGTGCCATTCATCATGTTAGAACTTTGTCTAAGGGTAAACTGAGGCATGTGAGAAGTGGTAAGACAGGTCACAGGGAGCTTCTGAATTAAGAACTGGGAGAGAAATAAGTGGGTCAAATGAAAAAGAAGTAAAAAAAAAATAAGTGAGCTTTATTGATCTAAGTCTAAGAGGACAGAAATAGGCACTAGGAAATGTGCAAGGGATGCAGCAAAATGAACCAAATTACAACTGGACAAAAGATGAAGAAACCCAGATAATTGAGTTGGGGAGTAGGGTTTTGGTCAGAATAGCTAATACTTGATAAGCTCAGCAGGTGCTTTTTAATGCTAGGTGACAAAAGTGCTTTATTCTAAAGAAAACACTACTGTGTCCTGCTCTCTCTAGATGATGCTACAGTAAACAGATGCCTTATTGTAACAAACCATATTTTAAAGCCCCTAATTAATACTTCTGGGTTGGCTTATTTCACATACAGGCTCAGAGTAGGCATTTATCAGATGATTATTGCATGAATGAAAGAAGGAAGGATACAAAGTTACAGTTAACAAGCAACATGGAAGAAAACAAGTATTTTCTCTATTGCTTTCTTTAAAAAAAAAAAACTTTTATTTATTTGAGAGAGAGAGAGTGTGTGCGCACATGAGCAGGTGGAGAGGCAGAGGGAGAGGAAGAAGCAGACTCCCTGCTGAGTTGGAAGCCCCGACAGAATGCCACGCCCTCAAGATCATGACCTGAGCTGAAGGTAGATGCTTAACTGAATGAGCCACCCAGGCATCCCTTGCTATTGCTTTCCTGATGTCTAACTTACCTATTGTTGCATAATAAGCCAATTAATGGCTTAATCAAATACCATTTAGTATTCTTCATGACAGTATGCATTGATTGGTTCTGGTTTTGTTGGTCCAGGTAAGCTTGACTGATTTTAACAGAGCTTGCTTATGTGTCAATGGTCAGCTGGCAGCTTGGCTAGAGAGAGACTGGTCTAGGGCCTTATGCACATGTTTGATACTGGCTGATTGCTGGCTGCTATTACAGGGGGACAGCCACATGACTCTTATCCTACAGGCTAGCCCAGGTTGTTCATACAGTAAAGGACTAAGAAAGAAAAAGTATGCAAGGTCTCTTAATGCTTAGGCTCGGCTCAGACTGGTGCACTCACATTTCTGCTTCATTAATTGCCCACATAAAGTCACAAAGCTAGCTCAAATTCAAGCGAAGTGCAGAGACTCCACTTCTTCATAGAAAATGCTGCAAAATACCTGGCAAAGGGATATGGAGAGAAATAATTACTGTCTTTTTGCAAACAATCTATCACACCTGGATTAAATTTCTTGACTCTTAAGTGTCCATTAAGATTATATCTGTGTGTGGCACAAATAGAAATTCAACTGAGCCTAATTATGCATCAACTGAGTTATAAAATGACTGAATACATATACTCTAATGTGAACTATATGATTAAGTACAACTGAGGCAGAATATGCAAGGTTACAGTATTTTTAGCCTTACAGCTTAATTTGTTGTTGTTGGGGTTTTTAAAGATTTTTTTTCAAAAATTATTATTTTATTTTATTTTTCCCTCTTTTTTAATTTATTTATTTTCAGCATAACAGTATTCATTATTTTTGCACCACACCCAGTGCTCTATGCAATCTGTGCCCTCTATAATACCCACCACCTGGTACCCCAACTTCCCATCCCCTGCCACTTCAAACCCCTCAGATTGTTTTTTAGAGTCCACAGTCTCTCATGGTTCACCTCCAACTCCCTTTAAGATTTTATTTATTTATTTGACAGACAGAAAGCGAGAGAGGGAACACAAGCAGGGGGAATGAGATGGGGAGAAGCAGGCTCCACATTTAGCAAGGAGCGTGATGCAGGGCTTGATCCCAGGACCCTGGGATCATGAGCCCAGCTGAAGACAGACGCTTAATGACTGAACCACCCAGGTGCCCCTTAATTTGGTTTTCTTACTGTACCACTCACTACCTCTTTACTTTTCCTAATTCTCAATTTCCTAATCTAAAAATGATATTCATACTAGTACCTACCATATGGGGCAACCATGGAGTGCTACATGAGGTTAACACTGTGTGTTTTAAACCGAGTGAATTAGTTAGTCAACATGTACATGGTCAACATGTGTTGGCTATCATCATTGTCTTTAAAGATCATAAGAGTGATGTTCTTATAGGCACTGATAGGAATAAAGTCTATTACTCCATTTTTCATCATCTTAATTCCATTTACTTACACATTAATTACACATTCAGCAAGATAAAACTTCTCTAGATAGTTTCAAAGTAAACATTAACACCCAAAACCATGCTTCTCCTATATTGACCCAAATTGATAAGACCTATGTGCATTCTTTATCAATCTAGCCAAACTAATAAGGTCTTGGAAAAAGCAAAGTTGTCTCATTTAAAGATTGTGATGGTGTTTTCCCATTTCAGACTGGAAATTATTCTGATTGCAAGGAAGAAAGAGAGTGTATAGGATTTCACGGACCTTAAATCAACTCCCCACATGCTTCTGAACTATTTAAGTGCTGTACTTGGTGTGACTTCATGTCTCCATAAGTAACAGCAGGCACGCTGAGTGGGCTTAGATCCCATCTTCCAAGGCAAGAGACAGAAAAACAACAACAACAACAACAAAACAGAAGGGGAGGAAGGAGAGGGAATTATCATGGATTTGAACCCTAATGAGTGATATGAGTGATAATGTTTTCTAATTTGTTCCCATGTCACCTATAACTCCAGGATGCATAGGCATTCTAAAAAACAAAAACCAAAAAAAAAACCCCAAAAAACAAAAATCCGGAAATTTCTGTCTGAATAAGTATAACTCAATTATTTAACAAAAATAGAATCTGAGGCTCTGTTAAGTAACTTGTCAAAGAAAATATACCAAATCTGTAGCAGAACCACGCTTGTGCAAGTCTAGAGCCTCAGCTTCCATCAATGTGAACACAAAATTAGGAAAAACCAGTGTTAAAGAAAATTGTCTTTTTATTTCCTTATCATTGCAAAGTTTGTATGAACAGTTCGCAATTTCCTTTATCTTACTTTATATATGTATGCATGTGTGTACATGTGTGTGTTAGAGAGACTTTCTAACCATGTAACTATGTAATAGTATAATTGAAAGTACATGATTTGAGAGTCTGAAAATCTAGTTCTGTAACTTACTCGATTCACCAATTTAGGTCATTACCTTGGCTACTCGTATCTTTATATTCCTTTTTGGATGGAGATGACCTAGGTAGGCCAATTAAAATTGTTTCAATTTATATACATTCTGTCTTCTTACCTTGCAAGCTTGCTATAACTACTATTAATTCTTTTTTTTTTTTTGAGGAAAAATGAATGTACATGGAGACTTTTCATATACTACAGAGTGCAGCCCAAACACAAATGGCAATTTGGTTTAAACTCTCAGGACTAGAAGTGTAGCCTGTGGATTCCAGTATCATCTGGGGCTTTTAGTGAAAAAGATCCTTAGGCCTCATCTCAGGTCTACTGAATGATGATATGTTAATCTTCACAAGATTCTCAACAGTTAATATGCATAAGAAAGGAGGCACTGGGGGTGCCTGGGTGGCTCAATGGGTTAAAGGCTCTGCCTTCAGCTCAGGTCATGATCCCAGGGGCCTGGGATCGAGTCCCACATCCGGCTCTCTGCTCAACGGGGAGCCTGCTTCCTCCTCTCTCTCTGCCTGCCTCTCTGTCTACTTGTGATCTCTGTCTGTCAAATAAATAAATAAAATCTTCAGAAAAAAGAAAGAAAGAAAGAAAGAAAGAAAGAAAGAAAGAAAGAAAGAAAGAAAGAAGGAAAGAGAAAAGAAGGAGGCACTGGTGTATGTTGCATGGATGAGATTTATGGTGCTCTAAATGAACCCTTGAAAGTGTACAGAGCTCTCCTGGTATATGCATATAGGCACATAAAAGCAACATAAAAGCAACAGAAAATGGGGCGCCTGGGTGGCTCAGTGGGTTAAGCCTCTGCCTTCGGCTCAGGTCATGATCTCAGGGTCCTGGGATTGAGTCCCGCATCGGGCTCTCTGCTCAGCAGGGAGCCTGCTTCTCCTCATCTCTCTCTCTGTCTGTCTCTCTGCCTATTTGTGATCTCTCTCTCTGTCAAATAAATAAATAAAATCTTTAAAAAAAAAAAAAGCAACAGAAGGAGGAAGAGGAGGAGTGGGAAGAGAGGAATGGGGAAGGAGGGGAGGAAAAAGGGAAAGGGGAAGAGGAAAGGAAGAGGGAGAGCTCAAATAATCTACCCTTGGTGTTGGTGCAGGTGATGGAATTTATCTGAAAGGATACAGCAAGGGGAAGGGGAAAGCCCATCGTAGAGTCTTGAGTCTAGACAATAATCTCTACGGGAACTTGAAAAAGTTACCTCCCTATCCTGAATCTCAATCTCTGCTTCTGTGCGATAAAGATGCTTACATTATTTCAAAGATTCCTTTCAGTTTTAAGATTCTGTGAATGATTTCTGCTCTCACTAAGCTGTGAGCCAAATCTCTACTCTGCAAGCCAAATGGTATCCCCTCTCGCTGCTTAGACCAGAGGGAGAAAGACAGGTTATTTCTCTCAGAATTTGATTATGGAGTTGGAGTGGCTATATTTTAAATACGGATTAGAAATCCTAATATGTTCCTTGTAGAGTAGAAAGTTAAATGTGGTGCGTATACATGTATGTACATATACATGCACACATATACATGGATATAATGGAATATTACTCAGCAATAAAAAGGAATGAAATTCTACTATTTGTGACAACATGGATGGAACTTGAGGGAATTAACGTAAATGAAATAAATCATAGGAAAACAACAACCGTATAATCACACTTACATGTCAAATCTAAAAACAAAAACAAAAAAAGAAGGATAGCTTAGTCAGTTAAGTGTCTGCCTTCAGCTCAGGTCATGATCTAAGGGTTCTGGGATCAAGTCCAGCATCAGGCTTCTTGCTCAGTGGGGAGCCTATGGATTTCCACAGGCTTGTGTTCACTCACTCTTTCTCTATCTCTCTGATAAATTTAAAAAAAAATCTTTATAAAGCAAACAAACAAACAAACAAAACTAACCTATAGATATAAGGAACAGGTTGGTGGTGCCAAAGATGAGGTGGAGGGGGATGGGTGAAGGTGGTCAAAAGGTACAGAATTCTAGTTATAAAATAAATAAAACCTGAGGGTGTATTGTACAGCATGGTGACTATAGTTAACTTTTTTTTGCATACTTGAAAGTTGCTAAAAGAGTAGTTCTTAAAAGTTCTCATCATTAGACCAAAAGTTGGAAATATGTGTGGTGATGGATGTTAAGCAGACTTTGTGTGGTGATTATTTTATTACATGTATATCAAATGTTACTATATATAATATATGTATATGTATATATCAAATCATATAGAGTGTATGCCTGAAACTAATATAACACTATATGTCAATTATATCTCAATAAAAAAGGAAAGTTATAGACTTGAAAATGAAATAGTTTAAATTCTCTAGATTAAGAGAAAAAATTGGAGAAAGGTCTTACTCATCTAACTGTGGCAGGAGAGAATGACAAAATTTCTCCTTGAGATGTTGTTAGGTTGGGACAAGAAGAAAAGTCAATAGGAGGAGGGTACCAAAGTACATCCTAAAGAACACAAAAGCAAATCCATAAGAGTTTGATAAGACACGACTTATATACTTCAATTTTCAGAAAACTGAGATAAAACCATTTAAATGGGTTTTCTTTTTGGCAGGATTTCTTTGTTGTGCTTACGTGTGACACCATTTGTTAAAAATGTAAATGATGTGCCTCTTTGTAAACTGGCTTCACCATGAGCACTTTTTATGCATTGATGTTGTGCCTACTTTGAGAAATGTTATGTGACTTTAGGGAAGTCACTTCTCTTGGTGCCATTTTCTCCTTCTGTACAAATGAGGGGGTTGGCTTAGAAATCTCTAATGTTCTTCCCAGGTATAAAATGGTACAGTTGAATAATGCCTAAAAAAAAAAATACCATTTTGAATTTGGAAACAATAATGAGTCAGTGCAAGACACAGAACAGGATAATAAGGCTGCCAGTTTGTGTGGTACAGATGATCAATGCTAGGGAAGATCAGGAAGGTTAGATTTCAGTGTGGGCTCAAGCTGTTAGAACAGACTGGGCCACCCAGCAAAGGAGAAGAGGAAGGGGTATTTTAAGGAGCTCTTCCTTGAATTGAGGTGTCAGGAAAGGGAAGATTTCAGTATCTGGCAACTCTTGGTCCCCAGAAATGAGACCTAACTTGAACTAGCTCAGGGGAAAAAAGGTGTGTGGGGGGGGATTTATCAGAATGGTGGAGAATACGCTAAGTGACTAGGAAAAGGGTAGAGAGCAGAAGACCTCAGGGACAATTAGAACTAAGAACTGAATCACCACCAGATGGTTCACTCTGTTCTCTCTGTACATCTGCTTTATATTTTCTTTGTATATCTCTTTCTCTATTCAGCAGGAGCTCCTAAACCTCACATTTTCTCACTACCTTTATTTCCAAATCAGAGTCTCCAGAAGAATGCTTCTGATTGGTCTATTTGGCTCAGGTAACTGGATGAATTACTTGTGGGCAGAGGAGCAGGGTTACCTAATACAAACATGGCAGCTCATGCCTCATCCTCACAGACGAGAAAAATCACTCTGAGCTGGAAAGTCATCCTAATGCTCATTAAAACACTGAAGACATGGTCAGAACTTTGCCTAAGATGTGTTCAGCTAGTGTGGGAAAGGTAGAACAAGTCAGCTGAGTGCTGGTCTGGAAGGATTTTTAATGCTCAGACAAGGGGACCTTATTTGCTCCATTTTTAATTATTATAATTATAGAATAATAATAATAATATTGTTATTTTGTCCAGTGGTTTTGAAAGTTAGGTTGGTGCCATAATGCAGAAAGAAGAATTACTTGGGGGAGTGAGGGTATGCTTACTAAAATACTGAGCCCATGACCCATCCCCAATTACTATGATTCAGCAGATTGGGCTGCAACACGAAAACTGGTGCTTATTAAAAATTCTCTGGGTGATGCTAGTTAGTAGCCAGTTTAAGGATTTACAGGTCAATCTGATATAACTTTATTGTGGACCTATTAAGCATAATATTTTTTACATAAGTTTCTGAAAGACAAAATCTGCTTGTTTCAGAGGCATATTCACAAGACATTTATCCTTTTCTTAAGAAATCTGGCTCTATTAGCGAACATATAGCTTGTATATAAATAGACATAAATGATCAAATATCATTTGGAAGCTCAGAGGAATGATTAGAACTGGAGGTGGTGTGCAGTTAGCAAAGACTTGGTGGAGGAGGCAACATTTCAGTTCTTAAATAATGGATTGATTTTTGAATATTCAGAGGAGGAAGTTTATTCCAGTTAGGAAGAAGAGTATATAAAAACGCCCAAAGGAGAAAAATCTAGAGTAGGGTTTCTTAATTTCACATCCAAGGATACCCCAACGGATCAGTAAATTTGTATGGAAAAATATTTATTTTTACTATCATCTAATGGAAATTAATAAGTCCTTAATTTGACAGCAAACAAAAGTGGATTTAGTAATACCTGCAAATTTTTTTACCACTCAAAATTATATATAGGGGTGCCTGGGTGGCTCAGTCAGTTGAGCATCTGGCTCTTGATTTTGGCTCAGGTCATGATCTCAGGGTCAGGAGATCGAGCCCCATATTGGGCTCTGCACTGGGAATGGTCCTGTTTAGGATCCTCTCTCTCTCTAAAAAAAAAAAGAGAGAGAGAGAGAGAAACAGAATTTACATATAAATTATATATAATTTATAATATATACAATATATAATATTTGTATATTATTATATATTGTACTAGATGTAATATATATATATATATATATATATATATATATATATATATATTGTGTGTGTGTGTGTGTGTGTGTATTTTTTTTTTTTTTAAGTAGGCTCCACATCCAGCATGGAGCCCAACACAGGGCTTGAACTCGTGACCCTGAGATCAAGACCAGAGCTGAAATTAAGAGTCAGACGCTCGGTCTGCTGAGTTACCCAGGTACTCCCATATTTCTATGTTTGATTAAAACTGTAGCAGATAATTTGGATTCTCATTTTTTGCTCACATTGACTCAAAATTTAGAATAGCTATAGATCCACTAGCTCTTATTAAGGACTCAACAATAAATAAGATTAATGAATTAAAATCAAATTATTTTAAAAAGTATTTTATAACCATTTGCTACTAGTTTTCTTTATAATTTTGTAAGTTTTATTTCATGCATTTAAAAAGATTGTTCTGAAAATATTTTTTGGTTAGCTACAACTGGGTAACAGATTATCTTAAAATTTATCCACATACAATAACCATTTTATTTTCTCGTGAAATTTTGGATAATGAATTTGAGAAGGGTCAAGGTAAGCAGGTGTTAAATGTGATCTCTCATGTGGTTACAGCTCACTGTTATCCGCAGTCATCAGCAGCTCAGCTGGGCTAGATACCCAAGATGGCTGGGAGTTCAAATGGGATGGACTACCCATCTACCTCACCTAGTACCATGGGCTTCTCACATCTTAGTGGCTGAGTTCTGAAAGAGAAGCATCTCTAGAGGTAGTATTCAATAAGAGAGTAGTCCACTAGGATAAAACAGAAGAAAGAAGATTTCTGACCTGGATTTTCATGTCATGCAATGTCACCTCACCTCCTTTCTCTTGGTTACTCATGAATCACTAAGGCCAACTCAGAGTTGAAAAAAGGCAAACCCCTAGTTATTTTGGGAAAAGTGTCAAAAAACTATGGCCATCTTTAATCTGGTACAGAAGGATTCCATAGGCTTCAGTAAACTGTCAAAACTCTTCATGACATTAAAAAAAAAAAAGTTGATAATATTGGCTCTAGCATACATGCTTAAGTAAAGACTGTATTCAATGAAAGAATTAAAATTAGCTTTAGAGGGTATTCAAGGTAGCCAGTAGCTAGCTACTGAGTCATATGTATACATTTTCCAAGTTCTATTATTCCAATGTCTGTTAGAAACAAACAAACAAAAAAGAAATAAATAAAAAATCTGCTTAACCTTGATGGGTCAAAAATGACAGAACTGAGCTTTACCCCAAACCAGAAGAGCAAGCAAATAATTCCATAATGGTGAAAGGATCTTGCTTATGGGTAGATAAGACTTGTCTTCTTCTGTTGAATATAATTAAAAGAGATGGGCAAGAGATGTGACAAGGCCCCTGTAATCTCCTCTCAAACATGCTGCAGTGATGAATCAAAGAGATGGAAACTGACACCTTCCATCTCCGGGACACCCAGAGTAGAAATACAGTCAATAAGACGGCATGTTCATTGATGTGCAAGGTCTCTTCCCTATCAGGAGGAGAAAGATGAAATCTGACAGCTCTCCCCTCAGTAATTCCTCACCTCTTTCCACCACTGGCTACAGATGGAAGAAACCTTTTGGTGAGAAAGTAGAAGTCTGTGTCTGTGGGATCTATGGGTGGGATTTTTATCCAGGTCTTTAGCCAAAGCCTTTAGCATATTCACTTACAGGCTTTAGCCAAAAGATGGCTACGGGAGTTATTAACATGGGAGAGAAGCAGAACTCCTTAGGTTAGGAGACATGCAGGCATACGAATCAGATGTATCTTCACCGTTTCATTTAGGAGATGTCTTCTTAATGGATCACAGTCTACTCAGGAGAACACATGGTTCAGGATTTCTTACATGTGCTTGGGAATATCAAGTATTTCAGGTTTGAATTATAACTGAAAGCTCCTTAAAGTCTAAGATAACTTTGCATCCCTAGTACTTTTCAGTGCTTAGTTGAGAGTAAATCTTTAAATAAATGCTTTATAGAAGAATAAATGATGGTTGAATGAAACTATATAGAGGTCTGAAGAACACTTCCCAGATCCCAAAGAATAAAATACAGGCTATTTAGCTGATATATAAGACCTTGTATTACCTGACCTCTGACTAGTTGTCTGGCCCAATCTCTAATTACTATCTCTCCTTCTTTGGTCACCAAACTAAGATAACACAAAGAAACTTGTATGTCTTAGCAGCTCTTTCCATGTTTATTCAGCTCCCAAAAGGTTAAAAAAAAAAAAGAAGAAAAAAAGAAAAGAAAAAAAAAGCTAATTTGATTAGCTAATTTTGATTAAATTTCTCTGTGAGAAGACAGTGCTTGAGTAGACATCCAAAAGAAAACACCAAGCCAGCCCCGTGAAGATCTGGGAGTGGGGGTGGAAAGCACAATCCAGATGGAGAGAAAGCAAGTAAAAAGTCACTAAACCAGGAGCTTGATATTCTTATTGTTTTTTCTTCAACAGAAAGACAGCTGGTGTGACAGAAAGATAAGGAATGAAGGGGTAGTTCCATACAGATGAGGTCAGAGAAGAAAGAGTTAGGGAGGGTCCATGTCATTTAGAACCTTGAAGGAAAGCTATATTATAGGGTTTAGATTGTGTTCTAAGTGGAATGGGAAGCCATTCAACTGTAGGAAGCAGGAGTGGGCATTATCTGATTTGTCTTTTGAGAAGAAAATCCCCTGCCAGAAAACAAGTAAGGATGCAGATAGCCTAGGTAGAAGGTGATGTCAGCAGTTATTGTGAAGTAGTGGTTCAGATCAAGGTGATAGCAGTGAAGCAGGAGAGAAGTAAAGAGTTTTAGTCTATTTTTCAGAATCGAAACTAGTAAGATAGGACAGAAGGATGAAATTTAAATAATCAACTAATGAGAAAAATGTTTACATTTATTTACAGGTTAAGAAAAAGAAACAAACATCAATACAACTCTGAAATGGTATTTTTTTTTCTCCTATCAAATTGACAAATGATTTTAAAAAATGGTAAATCCCTAAAATATGCAAGTTTTGAAACCCAACCTAACTGTCCAACAATCAAGGATCAATGAAATAAAACATAGGGCATACATATGTTTAAATGCTCCATGGCCATTACAAATGATGTTGTGTAAGAACACTTAATGACACAGAAAATGTTCAAAGTTTTATCTGCTCAACAAGCAGCTGTCAGGGTCCCATGCTTCTTGTTAAGTACCAAATGGCTTTGGAGTGAAGGGAAATGCTAATATCTTTAAAATTTGCTACAGAACTTCCTTACGGTTTTAGACTTTTTTTTTTTTTTTTTTTTATGTGCTTGGCAAACTTCCTGAGAGTGAGGCCCAAGTGACAGTGAGACTCCCAGGACATGTAATATTATGATGCAAGATTAACAGAAATAGAATCACTGAAAACAAAACAAAACAAAACAAAAAAACCTTTAGGCAAGTGGTTTTGGTATGGAGTTGGGAAAAACATGGCTGTATTATATAAATAATATATACTATTATATTGGGAATAAAATGGTCTGTGGCAGGGCAAGATAGACCAGAATCTGCAAATGCAGGATAGCAAGTTAGGTGGGTCATAAACTTAGTCAGGCTGTCTTAATGGCCATGATAACAAAGCTCTTTCCTATTTCAGACTCCATCTTCCTTAGGAATTTGCAGAAAACCTGGCAAGGACTTTCCATTTCCATGGTATGTGGCACGGTATTTTCAACTGATTTTTCAAAAGGCAAAGAGATCTCAACTCTGTCATTAAAAAACAGTATCCCAGGTCAGAAAATTTATTTTGTAGACAGGGACCTAGAATGTAACCAGTACAGAGGGAAGGGTCTTTAAAGAACATATAATGGATCTTATTAGTAAAGGATAAACTGTGGCTCCCATAAAGATATAATGCAAAATTACCCATAGATGTATGTCCACAGGTGAACCTGAAGCATGAAAGTTATGCAAGTTGGCTCTAAATGCAAATTAAAGTTGATTTCAAAGTGAAATGGAGTGTCTACCATTCAGTGTTCAGGCTTATTGTTGCTAACAGACAGTAGAAAACTTATTACTCACTCCCTATGTGTAGATGGCTTTTGCAAACTTGTGCAAGAGCTATGGAATTTGTTTTCAATTTGCTGTTTTTATTCTCTGTATTGCCTGTGGTTCCAGGCAGCCCTTAAACAGAAAGCCCATGGCTCAGCTAATATTTCATTTTGGAGATACCATCATGTGCTGGTATCCTGCCATCACTAAAAGATTAATATCAATGCTGGCTGTCATTTCTTGTTAGTATGCTTAAAGAAAGCAGCCCTGTTGCACAGAAACACACTGAACCAGCACTGCACTGGAAAGCAAAAGCATGCCTCTGTCACTTTGAGTTCAGTAAACTTGGGCAAAACACACAGAGTTACAGGTCTTCATTTTTTCATCTGAAAATCAGGATAGTAAATTGGTCCAACTTGTATTTGATAAGAAAATAAGTATAAGGGGCACCTGCATGGCTCGGTCGGTTAAGCGTCCAAATCTTGGTTCTGGCTCAGGTCATGGTCTGAGTACTGAGATCTAGCCAGGTGTAGGACTCTATGCTCAGCGGGGAGTCTGCTTGAGGTTCTCTACCTCCCTGGCCCTCTGTCCCTCCCCCTGTGCTCTTTCTTTTTGTCTCTAAAATAAAATGAATAATTAATAAAAGAGAAAAAATAAGTGTGAAAAATCCTTGTGAACCTTAAATACCTCTTCAAGTATAAAATAGTGATGTTCTTAAGCCTAGAGTATTTTATTCTATCCTTTAAATTGCTAGTCTCTACCATGAAAGTTCCTGCATGTTCTTGTTGTCCATCACTGCAACACTAACTCCCCTCAGTCTGCATCTCTAAATATAAGGTCTACTTCCTCCTGTCTTCATGCGCTGAGCATAGCATATCACACTTACCCCTTTGATCATGTAAATGGGAAGTTTTTGTTCACCTTCTGATTCCCAAGTCACATTATCTAAATGTCTTCTTGAAGTTAACATTTGCCAAAATGTGTCATGGTTATGTATCATGGGCACGGCCATCAGGCACTGGACTGCACTTCACACATATTATCTCATATAATCCTCAACTGCTTTAGAAGGCAGATATCACATGCTTTCTCTCTCTAGTTAGACTGTATTTCTATGAACACAGCGTGAGTATGCAATTCATTTTGTATCTTCAACATGACCAAAATTGAACTCAATATATGTATTATTACTAGAATTCCCATTACTATTATTATTATTATTACTTATTACTAATCATTAATATACAATTACATATTACCATTATTAATATTTATTGGGTTATTTATGAGGTTCTTATAACCTGGAATTCAAACAGGAAAAGCTACTTTTAGAAAGGTACTACTGGGAAAATTAGGATTCATATTTAAGTTCTTCTTATTTCAGAACAAGTGCTTTCAGTTGCCACTTTTTCACTGCCTCCTTTGGGAGGATCTGGGCAGAATCTTGGACCATCTTTAGCTAATGGAATGATCTTGGTCCAAATTAATCCATCAGGGAGTCTTATTAAGACACTGTTTCCTCCACAATATCTACTTTGTGACGCCACCAAATCACTGAATAAGTCTACTTTGTGACAACACCAAAACACGTTTGCTCTTTGCACTCCATGGTCTGAAATTCTCAGACTGCCACCATCAGCTAAATGCCCTGTCTGTAGGTTATTTGGGATAAAGAAATGCAAAAAGTGAATTTATCCATTCTTCTCCAGAGAAGGTCAAGTAAATAAAAGTTCTTATTCATCTGTCAATAACCTCATTGTTGGTGCAATGTTAAATACACTTAAAGGAACCCATGGATATTTCAGTTGTTCAGAGAAATGGTCCTGCTGTTGATCACTGGCTTTGAAGGGGATGATCAGTGTGATGGAGCATAGGACAGTGGTCAGGCTGAAGTTTCCTGGTTCTAACATTGATTACAAATGAAAGACTGCCTAACATTAGCCTGATGATATGTCTTCACTGCCACTGAACACCTTCAGGAAAAATAAATAAATAAATAAATAAAATAAGAAAATAAAAATCCATATACCCTTCAGATGAGCCCAGGAACCCTGGTAAGGAAAGGAGCTCTCACTGTAGCAGAAACCAGAAAAAAGTTCATCAGAAACACAGAGAAACTAACAAAAAAGAAAACCAAGACAGAAGTATTACTTTATCTAGGAGAAACGGTTTTCTAAGTCTGATACTGTTGACTACATGTGGTATGAAATAAAGCTAATGTAGAAAAGAAATTATTTTTTTTTTCATGTAAAAGCACCTGTTTGTTGTCAAATTCTGGTCAAAATTCTTCATTTTGCATAGGTAGGAGGGATAACACTTTTGTACAGCCCAACAAAAAGTAGAAGCACCATAGACCTGCTCACTCAGTCATTCATTCACTGACTCAATGAACCATTCACTCCTGACTTCTTTCATTATATCACTCACTTCTACAAATAAGTGGTACAGCTTGCAGTAGAAAACCTATACTTAATAAAACCAAATTTCAAAGGAAAATAAATATGAGCCAGGAAATAAGGGATATAGGTCCAGAAAATGCACACAAAACTTGCCAAGCTCTTGACCAGGAGCCAGGGAGGAGATGGAGCTGGCAAACTAGTCACCTGGGAAGTAATTTTCCAAAATACATACTCCTCTATCAAGGAAAGAACATTTCTTTGGTGAGAAATATAACAGAACTATTGAAGGAATGAATACTTTAGAAACTCCATAATGATTCCAATATTTGTCTTCATCAAAAACAGTGGACTAAGGCAAAGGTACTTAAATGATACATAATACTTACTTACATTTGAGCCCCCTGGGGGTGACAGTAAAAAGGGAAAGCCAGCATGATATATAATAATGGGAATTTAAAAATTTCATTTATACTGCTTGAATTTTGAAAGAAATTGATTACTGAAGCATTTATGTAAACTAAAGGACATACAGTAGTTAGTAGAACAGTCTTAGGGAAAAGATACCTGTTCTTCAATTTTTTTAATTTATTTTTCATGCTACCAAGAAATATCAGAGAGGAAAGTATAACCAATGGACATATACCCACCATCCAGGCTTAATAATGAATATTTTATCATGTTTAATTTGCATGATTTTTCCTCAAATGTTGTAAGGTATAATAAATAAATTATGCCTTTTTACCCCTAATATTTTATTTTTACTGGTTATGATTTTATTGCTTAATTTTTTTTATTTTTTAAGAATGCATTTCTTAAAAATAACATTTTCTGAAAAACCTGAATACTATTATCATATACAGTAGAATAGAAATAATTTCTAATTATCATCAAATATCACATCTGTTTTCAGATTCAGTCATTGTTTCCCAAAATGATATAGATGGTGTATTCAAAATTCAATCAAATTCAAATTTATAATCTTTAGAGTTACTGAAATATCAGGACTTTGGGAAACAGGAATGATTATCATGGGTGGACATCTCCCAACCTGATAAGTATGACAAGATTGATTAGACCTTTTCTAAAGAAAGTTGCAGGAAGACTTATAAGAAATATAATCTTGGCTCTTTTTGTCCTTAAAAAACATTAAATAACACAATTTTTGTCCTTTTAAATATAGATGTAAATTTTAAGCAAAAAAATATATATAATTCAATAGTTTTTAATAAAAAATACAGTCCCATGTTACCACTACTGTGAAAATTCCCTTCTATTCCTTTGGAGGCATCCCTCACCCAGTATGCACAACTCATTTCCACATCGTAGAAAGATCTGCTCTTTAAGTTCATAACACATATACATGGAGCATGTATATTTTGGTATCTGGATTTTTTAAAAATTATTTTATTTTTTTTACTTAGCATAGCGCTTTTGAGGTTTTTCCATTTTTTTTGCATGTATCAGTAGTTTGTTCTACTTTATTGCTCTGTACTATTCCACTGTATGAATATATCAGAATTTCCTTGTGCTTTTCATTGATAGGCATTGCAGGTTGTTATGAGTCTTTTTGCTTTTATGAATAAAGCTATGAATATTCTATTATAAATAGTTTTGGAGATGTAGATTTTCATCCAGCTTGGTAAAATGTCAAGTAATGGAACAAATGGGTAAACATTTAACTTTATAAGGAATGGCAATTTTTTTTTCCCAAAGAGGTTGAAACCATCATACATTCCACCTATAAGTGGAAATCCAGTAATTTCATGTCATTATCCACATTTGGTAGTACTAGTTATTTTAATCTTAGCCATTTTATTGGGTGTATTATGATATCTCAGTGGTGTAGTTGAACATCTTCTCACTTAATGTTTTTAATTCAGAAAGTCTTGTGCCCATTTTATTGGGTTATTTGTGTCTTATTACTGAGATAAAGGAGTTATTCATATATTATACCTATAAGTCCTTTAAAATGAGTATTTTCTCCTAGAATGTGGCTCTATAATTTTATGTTTAAAAGTTGTATCTTGTAAGACCCTAACAGTTTTAATTTAATGAAATTCATTTGTCTTTTGTGATTAATGCTTTGGATATCCAGGAAATATTTGTCTACCCAAGATCATGAAGATATTCTCTTTTAATTTTCTAGAAATTTTATAGCTTTATATTTTATATTTAGGTTTATGATTTATCTCAAAATAATACTTTGTATGTAGTATGTGGTAGGAGTCAGGTGCATTTTTTCCCCAAATTCATATACTATTGTTTCAGCACCATTTTTTAAAGATAAATGTTATCCTACTGAATTATTTACATGATTTGTATGCTTAGTCTTCCTAAAAAGTCATTTGACCAAATATGTGCAGATTGTGTCTAGACTCTCCCCTCTGTTCTATAAATTCATTGATCTCCTATTAATAGAACAGTATCTTTATTCTGTAGATCTATAGTAAATCTTAAAATCAGTCCTCCAAATATGTTCTCTAAGATTGGCTATACCAGGTTGTCTTTCTAATTTTTATAATAATCTTGTCAGTTTCTATAGGTAAGCACTATTAGAAATGTGACTGGTATGACAGTCAATCTCTAGATCTTTTCATGGAGAATGGATGTCTTAAGAACTTCACATCTTTAAATTAATTGTTATGATGTATCTCTTCATTTATTGGGCTGTTCATTATTTCTCCCTGCAGCCTGTTTTGATTTTCACTATAGAGGTCTTCCACAGTTTTCATTACATTTATTTCTAATTATTTTATATTCTGATGCTAATTATGAGTAATATTTTAAAATTCACTTCCCCAATGACTTGTTGCTAGTGTTTAGAAATGCATCTTTTTGTACATTGGACCTGTATTCTGCAGAATTGCCTAATTCATATATTAGTTCTGGTAGCTTATTCATAAATTCCTTAAAATTTGCTATGTTAATATCATATCCTCAGTGAACAAAAATACTTTCATGTTTTCTTTCTAAATTTTATGCCTTTCATTTCTTTTCCATGCCTTAAGTCACTGCAGAGGATCTCCAGTACAAGTTTAAATAGAAGTGGTGAAAACAGATATTTTTGACATGCTCCCAAACTCTGAGAGGGTATATAATTATTTGATCATTAAGTATGATGTTAGCTCTTTGATTTTAACAATTCAGTTGAAATCTTGGCTTTTTTATTTCTCCTTTAGTGAAAATTGTTGTTAAAATCATAGTTTCTCCTTAAATTTTGCAAAAAGATTTTTCATGCATTCATGAGATAAACAATGTACTTTTTGTTCTCTTCTCTTCTGATGTGACAAATTTCATTGATTCATTTTGCTGTAGGGAAATACCACTCAGTCATGATGTACTACCATTTTTGTATATCATTCGGTTAAGCTTGATAATATTTTTAAAAGACTTTGTTTTGTTTTGTTTTTTAGAGTAGTTTTAGGTTTGTAGTAAAATTGAGCTTAAGGCAAAGAGATTTCCCATATCCCCAGTGCCCCCCACACATGGCTAGCCTTCTTATTATAAAAATCTCTGACCAGGATGGTATATTGGTTACAGCTATGAACCTATACTGACACATCACTGTCATTCAAAGTCCACAGCTTACACTATATTATGGTTCACTCTTGGTGTTGTACATTCTGTGAATTTAGACAAGTGTATAATGACATGTATCCATCATTATAGTATCATATAGTGTACTTTTTTAATGAACATGTAATGTATTATATATTAACATGTAATGTTATTATTTGACCCAGGGATACAGGTCTGTAAATCATTTCACATTCACCAGAGCACACACCCACCCCAATGTCCATAACCCCGCCACCCTATCCCTACTCCCCCATACCCCAGCAACCCTCAGGTTGTTTTGTGAGATTAAGAGTCTCTTATGTTTTGTCTCCCTCCTGATCCCATTTGGTTTCATTTTTTCCCTCCCTAACCCCTATGACCAACCGTCCTGCCTCTCAAATTCCTCATATCAGAGAGATCATATGATAACTGACTTTCTCTGATTAAGTTATTTCACTTATCATAATACTCTCTAGTTCCATCTATTTGCAGTGGCAAGATTTCAGGTTTTTTGATAGCTGCGTAGTATTCCATTGTTTATATTTATATGCCACATCTTCTTTATCCATTCATCTGTTAATGGACATCTAGGTTCTTTCCACTATCACCAGTGCTATTTGACATAGTACTAGAAGTACTCAGCAATCAGACAACAAAAATAAATTAAAGCCATCTGAATCAGCAAAGAAGAAGTCAAACCCTCATTCTTTGCAGATGATATGATGCATTATATGGAAAATCCAAAAGACTCCACTCCAAAACTGAACTGCTAGAACTCATACAGAAATACAGTAAAGTGTCAGGATATAAAATCAATGCACAGAAATCAGTTGTATTTCTATACACCAACAACAAGACAGAAGAAAGAGAAATTAAGGAGTCAATCCCATTTACAATCACACCAAAAACCATCAGATACTTAGGAATAAACCTAACCAAAGAGGCAAAGAATCTGTACTCAGAAAACTATGAAGTACTCATGAAAGAAATTGAAGAAAGACACAAAGAAATGGAAAAATGTTCCATGCTCATGATTAGAAGAACAAATATTGTGGATGTCTATGGTACCTAAAACAATCTACACATTTAATGCAATTCTTATCAAAATATCATCAATTTTTTCAAAGAAATGGAACAAATAATCCTCAAATTTATATGGAACCAGAAAAGACCCCAAATAGCCAAAGGAATGTTGAAAAAGAAAACCAAAGTTGGCATCACAATTCCAGACTTCATGCTCTATTACAAAGCTGTAATCATCAAGACAGTACAGCATTGGCACAAAAACAGACACACCGATCAATGGAACAGAATAGAGATCCCAGAAATGGACCCTCTCAACTCTATGGTCAACTAATCTTTGACAAAGCAGAAAAGAATGTCCAATGGAGAAAACACATCTCTTCAACAATGGTGTTGGGAAAATTGGACAGCCACATGCAGAAGAATGAAACTGGACCACTTCCTTACACCATACACAAAAATAGACTCAAAATGGATGAAAGACCTTAATGTGAGACAGGAATCCATCAAAATCCTTGAGGAGAACAGAGGCAGCAACCTCTTTGACCTCAGCTGCAGCAACTTCTTCCTAGAAGCATTGCCAAAGGCAAGGGAAGCAAGGGCAAAAATGAAATATTGGGACTTCATCAAGATCAAATGCTTTTGCACAGCAAAGGAAACAGCCAACACCAATAGACAACTGATAGAATGGGAGAAGATATTCGCAAAGAACATGTCAGATAAAAAGGGTAGTATCCAAAATCTATAAAGAACTTATACCCAAAGAACAAAGAATCCAATCAACAAATGGGCAGAAGACATGAACAGACATTTCAGCAAAGAAGACATCCAAATGGCCAACAGACACATGAAAAAGTGCTCAACATCACTCAGCATCAGGGCAATACAAATCAAAACCACAGTGAGATACCCCCTCACACCAGTCAGAATGGCTAAAATTAACAAGTTAGGAAATGAGCGATATTGGCAAGGATGCGGAGAAAGGGAACCCTCCTACACTGCTGGTGGGAATGCAAGCTGGTGAACCACTCTGGAAAACAATATGGAAGTTCCTCAAAAAGTTGAAAATAGAGCTCCCCTATGACCCAGCAATCTCACTACTGGGTATTTGCCCTAAAAATACAAATGTAGTGATCTGAAGGGGCAGGTGTACTTGAATGTTTATAGCAGCAATGTCCATACAGTGTAGTTTTACAGCCAGAAAAATCCTCTGTAATCTGCTTATTTATCATTCCCTCACTTACAACACCTGGCAACCACTTTCTTTAATGTCCTTATAGTTTTGCCTCTTAGGGCATGCCATATAGTTGGAATTATACAGTATATAGCCTTTTCAGATTGTTTTGCTTCACTTAATAATACGCATTTTAGATCCTCCCTACCTTTTAATGGCTTGATAGCTCATTTTTCTTTAGCACTAATTAATATCTCATTGTCTGAATGTACCACAGTTTGTTTATCCACTCACCTGAATATCTTCCTTGTTTCCAAGTTTTGGAAATTAAAAATAAACCCAATACAATCATCTGTATGCCAGTTCTTATGTGAACAAAAATTCTCAGCTCCTTGGGCAAATAAATACCAAGGAGCATGATTGTTGGGCCATTTGGAGAAAGTATGTTACATTTTATAACAAATTATCAAATTATCTTCCAAAGTGGCTGTACTATTTTGCATTCCCACCAGTAGTCAATGAGACTTCTATTGTTCTTCATCCTTATTTGCATTTGGTGTTTGCAGTAATCTGGATTTGGGCCAGTTAAATAGGTGTGTAGTGATATCTCACTGTTGTTCTAATTTGTATTTCACTAATGACATGTTATGGTGAGTGTATTTTTGTATGCTTATTTGCCAACTATGTATCTTTTCACTGAGGTATTTGTTAAGGTCTTTGGTCCATTCTTTTTTAATTTTAATTCCATTATAGTTGACATACAGCTATATTAGTTTTAGGAATACCACATAGTGATTCAACAATACCATATATTACTCAGTGCTCATCAAGATAACTGTACTATGAATCCCCTAAACAATTTCACCCATTCCCCAAACCACCTCCCCTCTGGTAACTATATGTTTCTTTTCTATAGTTAGAGCCTATTTTTTGGTTTGTCTCTCTTTTTCCTTTGTTTTGATTCTTAAATTCCACATATGAGTGAAATCACCTGTTATTTGTCTTTCTCTGACTGGCTTATTTCACTCAGCATTATACTTTGTAACTCTATTCATTTGCAAATGAGAACACTTCATTCTTCTTAATGGCTGAAATAAATAAATATCTATTTATAGATATAGATATAGATATAGATCTCACATCTTCTTTAACCATTATCCAACAATGGACACTTAGGCAACTTCCATAATTTGGCTATTGTAAATAATGCTGCCATAAACATAGGGGTGCACATATCCCTTTGGATTACTCTTTTTGCATTCTTTGGGTAAGTACCCAGTAGTACGATAGCTAGGTCATTGGGTAGTTCTACTTTTAAGTTTTTGAGGACCCTCCATACTGTGTTTCACAGTGGCTGCACCAGTTTGCGTTTTCACCAACAATGCAAGAGTTCCCCTTATTCTGCATCCTTACCAACATCTGTTGTTTCTGGTTATTGATTTTTCTTGTAGTTTTCATTTGCATTTCCCTGATGATGAGTGATGTTGAGCATCTTTTCATGTGTCTGTTGGCCATCTGGATGTCTTCTTTGAAAGAATGTTTATTCATGTCTTCTGCCCATTTTTTAACTGGATTATTTGTATGTTGGGCATTGAGTTCTTTATAGAATTTGGATAATAACTCTTTATCAGATATGTCATTTGTAAATATCTTCTCCCATTCAGTGGAGTTTCTTTTAGTTTTTGTTTGTTGTTTCCTTTGCTGTGCAGAAGATTTTTATTTGGATGTATTACCAATAGTTTATTTTTGTCTTTGTTTCCCTTATCTCAGGAGACATATCTAGAAAGATGTTACAGCTGATGTCAGAGAAATCATTGTCTCTGCTCTCTTCTATGATTTTTATGGTTTGACACTTAGGACCTTATCCACTTTGCATTTATTTTTGTGAAGGTTGTAACTGGACCAGTTTCAGTCCTTTGTATGCAGTTGTCCAGTTTTTCCGATACCCTTTGTTGAGAAGACTGTCTTTTATCCATTGGATATTTTTGCCTCCTTTGCCAAAGATTAGTTGACCATATAATTGTGGGTTTATTTCTGAGTTTTCTTTGTGCCAGTACCATACTGTTTTGATTTTTACCACTTTGTAATATAACTTGAAGTCTGGGATTGTGATACCTCCACTTTTGTTTTTCTTCTCTTTTTATTTTTTCTTTTTTTCTTTAAGCTTTTAAATTTTAATTTCAGTATACTTAACACAGTGTTGTATTAGTTTAAGGTATGCAATATAGTGATTCAAAAATTCTATATATAGGGGCACCTGGGTGGCTCAGTCGGTTGAGTGTCACCCTTTGGCTCAGGTTATTATCCCAGGGTCCTGGGATGGAGCTCCACATCAGGCTCCCTGCTCAGTGGGGAACCTGATTCTCCCTCTCCCACTCCCCTGCTGTGTTCCCTCTCTCACGGTCTCTCTTTCTCTGTCAGATAAAAAAATAAAATCTTTAAAAAAGATTTTATTTTTTTATCTGACAGAGAGAGATCACAAGTAGGCAGAGAGGCAGACAGAGAGAGAGGGGAGGAAGCAGGCTCCCCACTGAGCAGAGAGCCTGATGAGGGCTCAATCCCAGGACCCTGGGATAATAACCTGAGCTGAAGGCAGCGGCTTAACCAACTGAGCCACCCAGGCGCCCATAAATAAAATCTTTTTTTTTTTTTTTAATTCTATATATTATTCAGGACTTGTCATGAAAAGTGTACTCTTTAATCTCCACCAGCTATTTCACCAATCCCCCCCACCTCCCCTCTGGCAACCATCAGTTTGTTTTCTGCAGTTAAGAGTCTGTTTCTTGGTTAGTCTCTCTTTTTATTCATTTGTTCATTTGTTTTGTTTTTTCTTTTTCAAGTTTGCTTTGGTTACTCCAGGTCTTTTTTGGTTCCATACAAATTTTAGAATTGTTCTGGTTCTGTGAAAAATGCTGTTGGCATTTTGCTAGGGATTTCATTATATGTGCAGATTGCTTTGAGAAGTGTACACATTTTAACAGTATTTGTTCTTCCAATCCATAAGTACGGAATGTCTTTTCATTTGTTTGTGTTGTCTTCAATTTCATTCATCAATGTTACATAGTTTTCAGAGTACAGGTTCTTCCCCCTGGTTAAATTTATTCCTAGGTATTTTATTATTTTTGGTGCAATCATAAATTGAAATGTTTTCTTAATTTTATCTTTTCCCCACTTTATTATTACTGCATAGAAATGCAACAGATTTCTGTACATTAATTTTATATTCTATGATTTGACCAAATTCATTTATCAGTTCTTGTAGGTTTTTTGTTTTGTTTTTTTTTTTTTTTGGTGGAGTCTTTAGGATTTTCTGTATGTAGTGCCATGGCATCTGTAAATAGTGAAAGTTTCACTTCCTTTTTACCAATATGAATGCCTTTTATGCCTTTCTCTTGTCTTATTGCTATGGCTAAGACTTCCAATACTATGTTGAATAAAAGTGGTGAGAGTGGACATCTTTGTCTAATTCCTGAGCTGAGGGAAAAGCTCTGTTTTTCCCCATTCAGTAGGTAGTTCACTGTGAGTTTTTCATGTAATGTTTTTATTATGGTGAGATATATCTTCACTCACTTTGCAGATATTATTATTATTTTTTTTAATCATGAATGGATGTAGCACCATGTTGGATGCTTTTGTGCATCTATTGAAGTCATATGTTTTTTATCCTTTCTCTTACTGATGTGATGAATCATGTTGACTGTTCTGCAAATATTGAACCACCCTTGCATCCTGGGAATAAATTCCACTAGTTTTCTTTCTCTTCTTCTTCTTCCTCTTTTTTTTTTTTTTTTTTTTTTGGTGGTGTCTTTACCGGCCTCTGGTATCACAGTAATACTGGCCTCATAGAATGAATTTAAAAGTTTTCCTTCCTCTTCTACTTTTTGGAATAGTTTGAGAAGAATAGGTATTAACTCTTCTTTAAATGTTCAGTAGAATTTGGGACACTTAGGTGCCATAGTTGGTTAAGTATGTGACTTTTAGTTTTGGCTCAGGTCGATATCTCGGGTCATGACCTCAGGGTTGTGAGATGGAGCCTGAGTAAGGCTTCACACTCAGCATGGAGTCTGCTTGAGACTCTCCCCTTCTTCTATCCTTCCCCTCCATGTTCTCTCTCCCTATAATATATAAGTCTTTACAAATAAAGAAATGAATAAATGAATGAATGTTTGGTAGAACTCACTTGTGAAGCCATCTGATCCCAGAGTTTTGCTTGATTTTGATCTTTTTGAATTTGTTGAGATTTGCTTTATGGCCCAGTATGCGGTCTATTCTGGAGAATGTTCCATGTGTACTTAAAAAGAATGTTTATTCTGCTATTTTAGGATGGAATGTTCTGAATATATCTGTTAAGTTCATCTGGTCCAGCATGTCATTCAAAACCATTGTTTCCTTGTTGATTTTCTGTTTAGATGATCTTTTAAAGTCCCCTACTATTATTATATTACTACTAATTATTTCCTCTATGTTTATGTATTTGGATGGTCCCATGGGGGGTGCATAAATATTTAAAATTGTCATATCTTCTTGTTGGATTGTCCCCTCTATTATTAGATAGTGGCTTTCTTTGTCTCTTGCTACAATCTTTGTTTTAAAGTCATTTTGAAGAAAAAAATAATAAAGTCTATTTTGTCAGGTGGTGCCTGGTTGGCTCAGTTGGTTAAGCAACTGCCTTTGGCTCAGTCATATTCCGGGGTTCTGGGATCAAGCCTTTAACTTTTATTTGTCTGGGCAATTCTTTATCTCTCCTGAATTACAGCCTTGCTGAATAGAGTACTCTTGGCCAGAGATTATTTTTTTTCCTTTCAACACTTAGAATATATTGTGCCACTCCCTCCTAACTTGACAAATTTCTGTTGAAAAGGCCTCTGATAGCTTTATGGGGTTTCCCTTGTATTTAACTGATATCGATTATACCTCCAGTGTTATATCTAAGAAGCCATCACTATACCCAAAATCATACAGGTTTTCTCCTATGTTATTTTCTAGGAGTTTTTATAATTTCTTCTGTTTTCAATTCATGACCTGTTTTTTAAAAATTAATTTTGTGAAGCATGTAAAGTTTTTGTCTAGATTAATTTTTTTGCATATAGATCTACAATTGTTCCTACATCACTGTGGAAAATACTCTGTGTTCCATTGCATTACTTATTCCTTTGTCAAAGATCACTTGATGGTATTTATGTGCATCTATTTCTGGGCTCTCTATTCTGTTCTACTGATTTGTCTATTCTTTCATAAATACCACACTGTATTGATTACTAAAGCTTTATAGTAAGTCTTGAAGTCAACTAGGGTTGTTCATCCATCTTCTCCTTCAATACTGAGTTGGGGTTTTTTTGTTTTTGTTTTTGTTTTTTGTTTTCTTTATCTATCTATATAAATTTTAGAATTAGTTTGTCAATATCAATAAAATAACTTACTGGGATTTTTACTAGGATTTTGTTGAATCTACAGACCAAGTTGAGAAGAATAAACATCTTGGTAATATTGAAAGTTCCATTCCATGAGCATGGAATATCTTTCCATGTATTTACTTCTTTGATTTATTTCATCTGTCTTGTAGTTTTCCTCATATAGATGTTGAACATATTCTGTTGGATTTATCCTGAAGTATGTAGTCTTTTGGGAGTGACAATATAAATGTTATATTGTTTCTAATTTCAAATTCCACTTGTTAACTGCTACTACGTAGGGAAGAAAATGACTTCTGTATATTGACCTTATATTCTACAAACTTGCTATTATCACTTATTAGTTCCAGCAGTTTTTGTTGTTGTTGTTGTTGAATATTTTGCATTTCCTGCTGAGATGATCATGTTACCTATGAATAAAGATGGATTTATTTCTTCCTTTCTAATCTGTATACCTTGTATTTCCTTTATTGACTCACTACATTGGCTAGAATTGGCCATTTTGAAAAGCAGTAGTTATGTTCAGGTTTTCCTACTCCAGCATTACTTTCTGCAGAGATTACTAGTTATTTGGTAAGTTGTGATTCTCTATATTCATCTTTTGGTGTCTCCAGTTTAGGGGGTAACTACTGAATTGTGACTTCATTTATTTTACAGATGGGAGAACTGTTGATTTTTCAGGTTATTCAGCTTTTTATTTGTTATTAGAATGGAGTAACAACTTCCAAACTTCTCACATGAGAAACCAGAAGTCCCAGGATTGATGGTATTTTGATAAGAATTTTTGCATCTATATTTAGGATGGACTTTTTTTAATGTTGGGTTTTGCTGTAAGGTTTAGAGTGACCTCATAAAGCCATTCTTCTCTATTTAGAGGAGACTTTATGTAATGTTGGTACAATTTCTCATACAGTGTTTGTTAGAAATAATTAATGAACCCAGGAAGCCTGGGTGACTCAGTCAGTTAAGTGTCTGCCTTCGGCTCAGGTCATGATCCCAAGGTCCTAGGATTGAGTCCTGCATCAGGGTCCTCACTCAACAGGGAGCCTGTTTTTCCCTCTGCCTGCTCCTCCCCCTGCTTGTCCTTGCTCTCTCTCTCTGACAAATAAATACATTTTTAAAAAAGCTTTAAAAAATAATTAATGAACCTATCTATACCTGGAACTTTATGGCATACATTTTAGTTATTATTTTTTCTCATTACATAAAAAAAAGAAAAAAGTACTCTTGCAAAAAATTGTTTACTTGTGATTCTCATGTTAGTTTTGGAAATCTTGATGGACTTTCTTAAGATTTTATTTGTATATATACAAATATGTACATTTGTATATATTTATTTATCTGCTGAGCAGAGAGCCTGATGTGGGGCTTGATTCCAGGACCCTGAGATGGACCTGAGCTGAAGACAGAGGCTTTACCCACTGAGCCACCCAGGCACCCCTCTTGATGGACTTTTCAAATTAATTAACTAAAATTATTCAAAATTCCTGTTATCATTTTTTTTAAATTTCTGTATGACTTGTAGTGATGTTTCTTCTAGAATTCTTCATTTAAGCAATTGGGTTTTCCTTCTTTTTTACATTTAACCTACTAGGGATTTTCAAAGTTGCATTACTCTCTCTCACATTTACCAGTCTAAGAATTGCTCCCTTTTGTCCAGAGTATAGTTCTTTTATATTTAATATAAAATCAAATTACTATGCTCATGTTTAAATGTACCATTTTCCCTTTTATATTCTTTTTTTTTTTTTAACCTCTTTTTTCCCTATTTACCTATCGTATAATTTTAAAGTGTACAGTCCATGGTTTCAGGTACCTTCACATTGTTGTGCAACCATCATCACCATCCACTTTCAGAACTTGTTTCATCTTCCCAAACTGAAATTCTGTAGCTATTAACTCCCCATTTTTTCCTCCTCCCAGCCTGTGGCAACCACTAGATATCTATATCTATATTACATATATCTATCTATAGATATAGATACACACACACACACACACACACATACACACACGTGTATGTGTATATAAATATTTTATTTATTTGAGAGAAAAATGAGTGTGCAGGAGAGCGGGCAGAAGGAGAGGGATAGAGGCTCCCCACTGAGCCCTGAGCCCAATGTGGGGTTAGGTGCTCACTTCGGCAGCACATATACCAATGTGGGGTTAGATCTTCAACCCTGAGATCATGACCTGAGCTGAAATCAAGAGTCAGACGCTTAACTGACCAAGCCACTCAGCCACCCTGTAATCACTACATATTTTAAATATTCCATCTATCTCCATTTTTAGATATGGATATAGAGATACAGATAGATATAGATAGATAAAGTATATAATACATTTTATTGATTTATTTTGATATTATATTTTCATTTATCACAACTTAACTTGATTATATGCAACTTTACCTGTAGTAAACTTGTAACAGTATAATAACATCTATGACTCCTTCCTTTAATTTGTTATTATTGTCACACATTATTTTCACTTTAGTTAATTGGCTTTAAAGGAAATTAAGAAACAGTTTTATATTGATTTACATATTTATTATTTCTAATGTGTTTCATTTTCCTTATATATCCAAATTTCCATATTGCATTAAGTCTGAAGAATTTCAGCACTTGTTGCAGTGTGCATCTGCTTTAAAAATATTTTGTTGTGGGGCGCCTGGGTGGCTCAGTGGATTAAAGCCTCTGCCTTTGGCTCAGGTCATGTTCCTGGGGTTCTGGGATTGAGCCCCACATCGGCCTCTTTGCTCAGCAGGGAGCCTGCTTCCTCCTCTCTCTGTCTGCTTCTCTGCCTACTTGTGATCTCTGTCAAATAAATAAATAAAATCTTTAAAAAATAAAATAAATAAAAATATTTTGTTGATCTTTGAAATGCTTTCATTTTGATGAAATGCTTTCATTTTGTCTTCATTTTTGAAATATTTATATACATATATAGAATGCTAGTTTGACAGTGTTTTATTTTTCCCTCTCAGCATTTTCAAGATGGCATATCATTAGGTCTTAACATCCTTTTTTGTACAATTAAATGCCAACCTTCATTATTATTATCATTCTCCTATATATAATATCTCATTTCTTCTCTGGCTTTTAATACTTTTTCCTTTTCTTTCTTTTCTTTTTCTTTTTCTTTTTTTTTTTTTTTTAGACAAATCCTGCCCAGTTTCTTCCTGGTTTTGACTGCTTTCAAGTGTCCTGAAATCATTATTTTTTTCTAGTTTTTATCATTGTTATCATCTGGATAGTTAGTCTTATACAAGGCACTCTGTCATTACCAGAACACAGAACTCAAGTATTTTTGTTGTTGTTGTTGTTTGTCTGTTTTTTGTTTGTTTGCTTGTTTGTTTCTAATATTTACCTATTTATTTGTTATTTCTGGTAAGCTTTATTCTTTTGTGTGAACCATGTTTTTGTCATATCATTTTCCTTCTGCCTAAAAAACATCTTTAATATATCTTTTAGAAAATGTTAGCTGATGATAGCATGTTCTCAGTTTTCCTTGTTTGAAAAAAGCATTTCACCTTCATTTTGAGAGATGTCCTCATTGGGTATTGAATTCTTCATCAACATACATATTTTCTTTCACACTTCAAAGTCTGTGGGCATTCTTATATTTGTAATGTGTCTTTTTCTCTGGTTGATTTTAAGAATTTTCTTCTCATTGCTGGCTTTCCGAAATTTGGTAATGATTGCCTTGGTGTGATTTTGTGTCTAAACTTCTAAAGCTTTCGAGCACTTTGAATATGCTGTTTTATAGTTTTCCTAAAATTCTGAAAACCTTCCTCCATTATTTCTTCAAATATTTTTTTCTGAATCTTTCTCTCTTTCATTTTGATGTGTGTATTAGAGTGTTAGAGGTATTCCAACAGTATTCCAGTGATTTTGACACTGTGCATTTTTACCTGGGTTTTTTCCCCTCTCTGTGCTGAAGTTTTGATGTTTTCTATTCCCTGAATTCAAGTTCTTTGATTTTATTTTGTCTCCTCCTCCCCAAAATATTTAATATTTTATTAACCCCATTAGGGATTACATTATTTTTTGTTTTAATTATACTTTATTTTCCTTCTCTAGAATTCCCATTTAGTTCTTTTTTGTTGTTATTGTTGTTAACTTAAAAAAAAATTAAAGTTCGATTAGCCAATGTATAGTGCATCTTTAGTTTTTATTTATTTATTTTTTATTTATTTTTAGCATAATGGTATTCATTATTTTTGCACCATACCCAGTGCTCCATGCAATCGTGCCCTCTCTAATACCCACCACCTGGTACCCCAACCTCCCACCCCCCCGTTACTTCAAACCCCTCAGATTGTTTTTCAGAGTCCATAGTCTCTCATGGTTCACTTCCCCTTCCAATTTCCCCCAACTCCCTTGTCCTCCATGCTATTTGTTATGCTCCACAAATAAGTGAAACCATATGATAATTGACTCTCTCTGCTTGACTTATTTCACTCAGCATCTTTAGTTTTTGATATAATGTTCAATGATTCTTTAGTTGCATACAATACCCAGTGCTCATCACAACATGTACCCTTCTTATTGCCCATCACTGAGTTGCTACATCCCCCACCTACCTCCCTTTCTGCAAACCTCAGTTTGTTTCTCTGAGTCAAGAGTCTTATATGGTTTGTCTCCCTCTCTTATTTCTTCCCCTTGGGTTTCCCCTCCCTTCCCCTTTTGTCCTTTGCACTATTCCTTATGTTCCATATATGAGTGAAACCATATGATAACTGCCTTTCTCTGACTGACTTATTCACTTAGAATAATTCCTTCCAGTTCCATCCATGTCAATATAAATGGTGGATATTCATCTTTTCTGATGGCTGAGTAATATTTCATTGTATATGAAACACATCTTCTTTAACCATTTATCTGTTGAAAGACTTCTTGGCTCTTTCCACAGTTTCATAATTGTGGACATTGCTGCTATGAACATTGGGGTACATGTGCCCTTTTTTTCACTAATCTGTATCTTTGGGGTAAACATCCAGTAGTGCAATTGCTGGGTCATAGAGTAGCTCTATTTTTAATGTCCTGAGGAACCTCCATACTGTTTTTTATATCTTTCATTTCCCTCAAAATTTTGTCCATATTGTCCTTTAAGTTATTGAGCACATAGAATTTTATATTTATATTTATATTATAAATATAATAGCTGTTTAAAATCCTGGTCTTTTAATCATTTCATTCATTTGTGGATGTGTTTCTATTTGCTGATCTTTCTCCAGTTTAATGTGTCACATTTTCTTGTTTCTTAACCATAATGCATGTTGGGCACTGTGAAACTTATACCAAAAAATGCTGGATTTTGTAGGGTTCTTTTAAGCAGTACTGGACTTCATTCTTCCAAGAAGTTAAGTTACTCATGGAATAGACTGATTTTTTTGACTGAGGCATTTCTTAAGTTTTGTTTTGTTTTTTTTTAATTTGGGGATACAATAACTTTCCACTCTGGGGCTAGTATAGCCACACTACTAATTTGTTTTCTGTCTGGATTATTTAGTAAATGACAATATATTTGATCCTATTATTTATCCTGGCTGTTTAGAATTTAAACATCTCTTATTCTTTTGTAAGCTCCAGGAACTTTTCACCATACAGCACCCATTCATTCTTTGCTTAGACATTTGTAGTTTACCCTTTGCAGACATGCCTTACTATTCAACATAAGACTCAACGATGCTCCTATGCAGGTATTTTTTTTTTCCCTCCAAATGGAAAACATGACTGCACCGCCATATACTGACAAACACACTTCTTTCTTTCTCTTTTTAAACCAGTAATATGAATACTTAAATCACAATACATGCTAGGGTCCGATTTTATAGATTTTTTTTAAGATTTTATTTATTTGACAGAGATCACAAGTAGGCAGAGAGGCAGACAGAGAGAGAGAGGAAGGGGAGCAGGCTACCCACTGAGCAGAGAGCCCGATGTGGGGCTCTATCCCAGGACCCTAAGATCATGACCTAAGCCAAAGGCTGAGGCTTTAATCCACTGAGCCACCTAGGCACCCTGATATTATAGTTTTTAAATTTCTTTCTCTTTTTGTCTGCCCATATTGTGTTACCAAAAACACATTATTTTTCTTGCTGTTGCTCTGAGTTTGTTTTTTTTGTTTTTTAAGCAGGTGCAACCAACTCACAATCCTGAGATCGAGACCCAAGCCGAGATCAAGAGTCTGACGCTTAACTGACTGAGCTACCCAGGCACCACTGAAACATTTTTAATATCCACAAGATGTAACGTCTTTCTACGTATTCTAATATTCTTTAAAAAATAACAGAATCAGTATTGCAAATTTAATCTTCTCAATGATTTTTAGAATAATTTTATTAAGGCCTTCCCCAATTTCTTTGTAATCAATAGTAGAAATCCCTGTTTCTAAAATCTAGGAAGACTTGACAGTTTTTAAATAGTGTCTTGCCATTCAAAAAGAAGAAGAAAAAATTTATGTATATCCATTTTTTTTTTGTTATGCTTGTTCTTCTTTGGCTATTTGTATTATTTAAAGTTTTATTTGTTCTTATATCTTTCCATGTGTATATCACAATTATAAGTGCTATCCTTTCTTTAAGCATATTTCTGTTATTAGTTTTATATGTGAGTGGTTGACTTTATATGTTAATTTTTATTTCTATAGTTTATCACTTGATTAATATTTCTGAATTAATGAATGAATCTAAATTAAATAAAATAATCATCTTGAACCCTATTGAATATATTGAATGATAATCTACCCAAAATATCAATGGTATATTTTCTCACCTTTCATGACAACAACTGCTTGCTGGCATGATTTTCAAAGTAGAATACTTTTGCATCATTTGCCCCAGCCAATCTGTAATTTCATTTCAGAGAGATGAAATCTGAGACTCAGAGAGGTGACACAACTTACCCAGGAGCAACAGTGGCAGAAAGGATGAACTTGGATGTATACCAAGGTCTCCCAACTCTAAACATAGTGTCCTTCCTAACACATGTCACTGTTTCTCATCAGATGTCTGCCTCCTTTGAAGATTTATCCCAGCATTATCCAACTAAGAATTGTAATAATGCATTTGAGTTCTCTTTGAGATTGTGCCAATGATGTTTTTCAGAGGTGGGACAAAGATAGTCTTGAAAGTGCTGGCTGAGTTGATATTCAGCCTCTAGAGAAGGAAAAAGAAGGATCTGGGAGTATAGTAAGATAGAGTATGACAGACCTACATAAACTGGTGGAGATGAGTTGCATCTCATGTGTCCAGGTGTATTGAAGGAACTGTCACTCATGCATTGGTTTATGAGGTAGAGGTAAGTTAATTCAAGTTAATATGCAGAAATGTTTCTAATAACAATCTGTCAAGAGTGAAGAGGGACATTTCAGGTGAGAGAAATGAAAAGAGAAAAGGAATACCAGAAAAGAACTGAAAAATCAGTCAAGGGAACAGAACATTTCTCCATTATAATCATAAAAGAGATGACTAGAATTACTTTCTCACTAGCTATTCATCTTAGAGTTAATAATGTTCTGTGTTTAAGAAACTGAACTATAAAATCAAATATACCTGGGTTCAGATCCCACTTAAACTACTTAACATTTCCAAGTAGCAATTTCTTTTCCTTTCAGGTGGAAATAATGATATCTAATATAATTGAAAGGGTATGAGGATTACCTGAGATAATATATGCATTGAAAACAAGTATAAAAATACAATATGATCTTTAAAGGGCTAGAGTGGTAGATGTTATCTATATAATCTATAATAATTAAAAAAACTCAATTATTCTATAAAGAAGTTATTGTGGCCTTAAAATTAGATGGAGAGCCAATGTGATAATAAATAATAATGACGGAGAGGGTATAGGAACATCATTCATTCATTTACTCAACAAACGTGTTTTAGTTACCTATCCTATACTATTCACTTCTAGGGATATGTAGAAAAAATTAAGTTTTTGACAAAAATAACTAATAATCTTTAAAGTGTAACACTTAAAGTGAAGTTGGAAGAAGTGGAAGATAAGTATGTGTACAAGAAGACTGAAAGGGAGCAAGTGTTTGGCTTTAAAAACTCAAGGAGGACATGGCTGTTCTCCAAATGTCCCATAGGCATAGAAACCTAAGAACTTTAATTCAGATTCTTCTTTAGATGAGAGCTTTCCAAAAATGAAATAAAACTCAATACTAGTATATATCTACTCCTAACTATATGCCAGATCTGTGCTAGGGAAGTCTGTCATTACCTTATTTGATCCTCAAAATACACCCGTGAAATAGATTTTTTTTCATTAAAACTAATAAATAAACTGAAATTCAAAAATGCTATTTAGATGCTTACTCAATGACACAGAGTTAATTGTAACAGAGCCAGTTCTCATACCTATGTTAAGCAGAGATCGAGCTCTTAATTTCCAAGTTACATATATATTTTTTGGGAAGATAGCAACATATCACTCACGTATTCCAAGTATACTTTTGAAATACCTCTTGACCACCTGGGGTGGTGTGGATGACTGAAAGTGACTTAACAGAGTAGACTTTAGAGCTTTTTCCAAACCTAAATCTTAACATGCTATGCCTAAAACACATAATTTATTTTATTTTTTTATTTAAAAAAAAAAAAACTTTTTTGGGAAGATTTCATTTATTTATTTATTTATTTGAGAGAGAGATAGTGAAAGAGAGACCAGGAGCAGGGGCAGAGGGAAAAGCAGGCTTCCAGCTGAGCAGGGAGCCCGATGTGGGGTTTGATCCCAGGACCCAGGGATCATGACCTGATCCGAAGGCACACACTTAACCAGCTGAGCCACCCAGGTGCCCCAACACATAATTTACTAACATTTAGTGCTATACAAACTGAGGGAAATAATTCTATCTTTCTGAGACTGGTCATCCGTTACTAAAGTGAAGGTAATATTGGTAAAATGAGGAATATGTTGATAGGATCGTTTAAACAGGTAAACAGAATGAGGACTATTGTGTGTTCATATGCATTTAAATTGTAAACTTGTGCGGAGGGAGCCCTGGTTCACCCTGAACACCATGTGTTTCCACACAGTGGAATACTCAGTGAATGTAAGTATTTGTCACTTTTTTTTTATTATTAGGAAATCCATTTCCTAAGACTAAGGAAAGTACAAAATAAGTCTATTAAAATGTGTAGGAAAAGAATGCAGAAAAGAACCCCAAGTCACTTTTCTGTGGTCTCAATTCTCCATAAATATAAAATGATTGGGTTTGAATGTACATCATCAATGGGATTATAATTAGAATTATTAATCACTCCAGGCTTAGAACCAAGACTCTAACAAAAGAGAAAGACCAATACAGTTGGTGTTATAAATTAATCCATTATCTTATCTAGAAAGAATTTATTTTTAAAAATTATACCCACAAGTATATGGTTATTTGATTTAAAAAAAAAAATACGGCACAATCAATTCAATTAGAAAAAGGTGGTCTTTCCAAAAAGTAGTGTGTGAACAATTAGCTATCTATAAATAATGAGCCCTGACCTCTAATTCACATAATGTATAAAAATTAATTTGAGATAAATCACAGGCCTAAATGTGAAAGGCATAAGCTTCTAGAAGTTGTAGATTATTTTTAAACTTATATATTTTAGAGAGAGAAAGAGAAAGAGAGAATCTTGCAGAAATCAAACTTCAGACAGTTAACCAACTGTGCCACCTAGGTGCCCCAAAGATGTAGATATTTTTAAAATTAATATTATTAGGTAGGCAAAAAGGTCTTAAGTAGGACTTGAACAGCACTGACCATAAAATTGATTCTTTTTTAAAAAAAGGGGAAAAGACTTTTTTTTAAGACTAAAAACCAGTTTATTAGACAGTATCATTAAGGAATTAAAAAGACAAATCACAGACTAGAAGTAACTATTTTCAATAAATATATCTGATGGAGGATATACATCCAAGTTATACAACAGACTCTCAAACTTTTAAATATCAAAAATGAAATTATAAATCCAGTTTAAGAAATAAACAAATGACTCAAGCACTACACAAAAGAAGACATGTGAAAGGACAATAAACATGAAAAGTCATTTACAACCATTAGTTATCACTAAAATGCAAATTAAACCATCGTGAGGTGTCTCTTTAGATCAGAAAGTTACCTCTTATCAGGCATGATAACTGATTTGAAAAAGATGGGTAATATGAAGTCTGAGCTAGGCTAAAGAATAACTGGAACTCACTTACATTACTGGTAGGAGTGTAAAATGGTAAAACCATCTTGGAAAACTGCACAGCAGTTCCCACTGATGTTCAATATAAATGTGTACCTTAAAACTAAGTATTACCTATCTTTGGCACATCCCTATAGAAATGAGTACAGATAGTCACACAACCTTGTTCAAAAATCCTTGTATATTTATTTTTTAGACAATTGTCTAAACAACCCAAATGCCCACTGATAGCAGAATGGACAAATGAACTGTGATATACTTATTTAAATAAATATTACAGAACAGGAAAAAAAAACTATTAATAATAGAGTTAAAACCTCAGACATGTTGAGTGAAAAAAGACAACAGAAGAATATATAATGTACACTTCATGTATCTTTAAAAGACAAATAAAAATAAAGACAGAGGTAATTTATGAAGCCAGAAATCAAAATAATGACTACCTCTTGTGATAGGCAGAATTATGGCTCCCAGCAATAGTCATGTACTAATCCCAAGAACCTGTAAATATGTCAGGTTACATGGCAAAGGGGAATTGAAGTTGTAGATGGAATTAAGCTCTAATTGGAACTAACTTTTAAGGTCACTAATTAGCTGACTTTAAAATAGGGAGATCATCCTAGATGATCCAGCAGGACCCATGGTACCTACAAAGGTCCTTATCAATGGAAGAAAAGCAGCAAAGAGTCAGGGAAAGAGAGGACAATGGAAATAGTGCCAGAGAAATGAAATGTTGCTGGTTTTGAAGACAGAATGAGGCCATGACCCAAGCAACACTGCAGCCTCTTGAATCTGGAAAAATCAAGGAAACAGATTCTCTACTAAGGCCATCAGAGAGAAATAAAGTTCTGCCAACACCTTTATCATGGTCTAGTGTGACTGGTATGGAAATTCTGACAGTAGGGAAAAAAGGTGTATTGTTTAAGTCACTAAGTTTGAGATAATATGTTATGGCAACAATAAGATACCAGGTGGTTATATGGGAACACATCCATATAAAAATTGTTAAACTGCACATTATGATCAGTGATATTTATGCCTATACTCTATACATGTCAGCCCTCAGTTAAAGAAATCAGTTATCATTTAGGCATTTTTTTAATAACTGGCATTAATTTATATTGCCAAAAATTTGGGGATATGGTCATTTTAATTCACTACTGAATGGAAGTGTCAATTTGGTGAATCACTTTGGTAGGCAATTGCATAGTAAATGTGAAGATGCACAATCTTTCCCATCTAGCTGATCTATTCCTAGTATTATCACTTATAGAAATTATTTTGCTTACATAAGGAAGACACATACACCTATTACACATAGGCTGCAACAGTGTTTCTAAAGATAAAATAAGGAAAACAAATTACTTAAAAAGAGGGAAATGACTTACTAGAATTTAATGTATTTAAATGAATAAAACAGAACTGCATGCATCATAACAGAAAAGGGAACTCAGTATATAAAATGTTGAATTAAAAACAAGCAATTTGCAGTATGATATATGTAATTTAGTAGCACTTATAAAACACATAAAGCACACTTTCATTGTTACATACATACTAGTAAAAATATAAAAACTATGTACAGGAAGAAAACATATATATCTAAGATAAAATGGAACTCTGAGGAAGAGAAGAAAATGGGATGAAGGAGGTTAATGAAGAGAACTTCAAGTTTTGTTAGGTTATTTTCTTAAAAACATATTCTTAGGACACCTGGGTGGCTCATTCAGTTAAGCCGCTAACTCTGGATTTCTGCTCAGGTCATGATCTCATAAAGGAGTTTGCTTATCCCTCTCCCTCTGCTCATCCCCCTACTCATGCTCTATCTCTAAAACAAACAAACAAACAAACAAATAAATAAATAAATAAATGAAATATTTGAAAAATATTCTTACATATTTTCTTTAAAATATATAAGGCAGAAGGAGGTAACGACTATGGGAGGGAATAGAGTAGAGAACAATGGAAAAAGATGGACAGGTCTTTCCTTGCAATAGGAAGTATCAAGTCTGAAGACCTCTGTAGGAATGGTTGCCAACCAGAGGGATTTAGTAATATCTGGAAACACAGTAGTATCTGGAGACATTTTTTTATTGACATTTTATTGACTGGAGGAGATGTTACTAACTCCTAGTAAATAGTGACCAGGGATGCTGATAAACATCCTACAATGTAAAAGGACACCTCTACACAGAAAAAAATTATCCAGCCCCAAATAGCAGAAAGGTTTTCTAAAAACAGCTCTAAATCTTTTTCTGGTGGTAACCACAGTAGATGAGACAAATTTTGGAGAAGGATACTAGCTTAGCTTTTGTTTGAAGCTAATACTCACTGCTTTTTGGATTGGGGTGGTTGAAATGGATGGGATAAGAATTGGTGGTTGTGGAATAGGGAAAGTATTTGGAATAATTTCTTAAGAAAATGAACCACAGAGTCAATAAGAGGTAAGGAGATGAAGTGACAAGCAGTGGGCAGAGGGCCCAGTCAGCTCAGTCTTGTCATCTAGGTCCATCTAAACTTGTGATTAATTAACCATGCTAAGTGTACAATCAACTCTGAAGACTCAGCACACATGACCAGAATTATGTTGACTTTAAATTCTCTGAGGGTGAAGTTAAGAAGGGTGAGTAGATCAGTAAGCACTTATTTGGAAGCATGAAGCCCTGGATTCTAGTCCTAGTCTACCCAAGAATTTTTTATTGCTAGATATATCAATTTATATCCAACCTTTATTGTCATACTACAAAGACCAAGACTGGTGAATTGGACAATTCAATGGTATTGCAAAGAGCTGTTCAGATTCCTCCCCTTTGAGGAGAAAAGGAGTTAATCTCCTAGCTTCTGGAGAACAAGATAACTGCCCTCAGCTTCTAGCTACATTTCGACTTTCCTCACCAAAGTCTGTACCCACCTCCTGGAATTGTCAATATCCAATAACTTGCTGGTTCTTGGGAATATAAAGACCTGGCTCTCTTGTTCCCACTCGAGAAAGATATGAAGACCATGCCATCTTCATAATGTCCTGTAGTATTGGTTAACATGTTCCATTGACACTGAACCACATGTTGACTTTTCCAACTCTTCACAATGCAATCCGATTTTCTCTTCTTCAACAGTTACTGATAAGAGCAACTTTCTAATTAACCTTGCCCATGCTAATCTTCATTTTGGTATCTGCTTCTTGGAAACCCAACCTGTAATAAATGACCTCCTGGTTCTCTTCCATTTATCACATTTCATTAATTTCATGCCTACATCTCCAGTCTTAGTGTAAAATCTGCATCAGCATGTGTTTGAATATGGGTATGGTGTGTATGCCTAAAAAGTCGTCATACATAACCTCTCTTGTCCCTACCGTCTTGAAAATAAAGTGGCCATAATTTTAAACCAAATAAATAATTATGGTATTCTTTGGCAAAAAAAAAACCACCTACACTACCTAAAATACTAAATAGCCATACTCACCACACCAGCACATTCATAGTATTTTCCCCTTAGTTAAGTACTTGTCTGCCATTAATTTATTGCTAGAGAAATGGATATCTCTAGATATCCAGCTAGATCACGTAATCCTCCATATTTTACAGATGGAGAAACTGAGGCCCCGATACTTTGAGTGGCTGCTGATTTTGCATAGTGAATAACTACAAGATCTGGGACTAGCCTATGGTTATTCTGCTTTTAATGACATAGTTCCTTCCATTTATGTGGTAGAAACAGATTCAAAACTAATTAGGCAAATTCATAAATGATCAAATCATCATCGTATTTCATCTTGACTTCAGGAAGAACAACCATATCCTTTTTATGTAAGATTCTATTCCTCAAGATGCAAGGAAATTCGGACCCAACCAAATAATTTGGAATTAGAAAAGAATGTGGAGGCTATTTAGCATAGAAAATGCACATAAGCTCTGTCTCACTGCCAACTGTACTCATTTGGCAAGTGCTTGCTGGAACATCATACGGATGATGATATTAATCCCACATCTGGCTCGGTGGTAAAGAAGTGTGTTGATTTAATTCGTGATGTCAGCCATGAGCATGGGAATCAGCATCAGTGACTTTGATACCATGTGTCTACAGACCTAGCACTAGTGAGACTCCTTTATTCTATGAATAGAGATACTTAGTCCCAGACAGAGGAGACATTGCAGGAAGAGTATACAACACACACACACACACACACATGCACATACACACACACATGCACACACACACCCCATAGTGGTCAATACTAGAATCCAAGTTACTTGACTCTGAGAACAGTTTCTTTTTCCTACTATCTGTGTTGTTCAAAACAATGTCTCCTAGCCTAGCCACATGTAGCTATTTAAATTGAAATCAAATAAAATTAAATAAAATGCTAAAATTAATTTTTCAGTTATACAGACTATATTCAGTATGGGACTTACAGAATGCCATCATCAGCAAGAATTCTATTGGACACTACAATACCAATGGGCCTCTGAAATAATTATGTTCATATATTCCCATGACTTAGTGAATACTCAACAAAAATTAATTGAGGGTGATAACTGATGTTAAGAGAAATCTACAAGTTCTTTAGCTTATGCAATAGGCTGCATCAAAATTATATATCTCCTGGGACAAGTTCTGTCCAAAGTTAACATTGTACCTTCTGAAAGTACATAGGGATAAAAGCTAGTTTTGAACTTCATGCATACCATGTGCCTTGAAATACATCCTGTGCCTTTCTATGTTAGACTCATACTGTTAGATTCTGAGGTAAAACCTTCATGGGACATTCTCCACACATAACGTAAGAAAAATGTCAACCAATATGTTACTTGGGGTATAAGAGGAACATATATTTAATGAATTAATTTTTCCTTATTGCTTTCAGTGTTGACCATAACTATCTGTCTAGGAAACATTTCTATATATAAGAACATACACAAAGGAATTTGAGCAGGTTCAAATCCTCAATGTAAAGCCCACTTTCTTTTGTTGAAGCTACCATGTAGTAAATAAGCACTGTTACCTCCAATTACATGATTAATCCTCACAGTGCCCCCTGAGAGCTAGTATTGTTTTTCTTTCACAGAAGAGAAAACTGAACTTTAAAAGGTAATTTTTTCCCCAAGACACTAAAGTGGTAAATGCCATGGAATTTGATCTCAGCTCTGTGTGTCTCTGTCTTCAAAGCTCATGGTATACGTCACGAGCATATACTTAATGCTGTCTTGTCTGATACGGTCTCTATAAACCAACTCATTTGACCAATTCTTTATCTTCAAATAATTTTGGAGAAAACTATCTTTGAGAATTACTACTAGAGATCTTCGCTGTGATTTGGATGCATTATTGAAACTATAAGGTCCTCATCTTCTAATGCATCCTTTAAATTCGTCTATATTGTCACCAAAACCCATGTAATGGATTAATTATATGATTAGGGAAGCACTTGGACTAAGATGGAAAGAAACTGGACTTGATGTCCCAGAATCTGATTCAAACCCTCAGTTCTCTCCCCCAATGGTTATTCACTGCTGTTTTCCCTAAACCTCAGTTATCTTCATATAAGCAAGACTATATCATCAAGCTGCCTTGTGGATTAAGAGTCTGTACTGAAGCACAAAACAGACTATGGCGCATTACTGGTGCTCAACATATGTTTACTCATTTGCTGACCTATGAGACAGGTGACGTTTTGTTCTTGCCCCAACTTAAGAACCTATTTGACTTCAAATACCACTGAACTGTGGTTTTTGTGTGTGTGTGTGTAGCATGGTGATGATTCCTATACTGCATCAGCGTATTTTGTGAGGTTTAAATGGAATGGTATGAGAGAAACATGTAAATAATTGTGAAGGATTAAACTGTGAAGGTAAAAACCAGCTTCATAGAGGCTTAGTATAAACCAGGTCCTATGGTGAATCACTCTATGGGCATTATCCTGTCAAATGATCACAATGATCCTATCAAATAGGCACTATTGTTATCTCCAATTTTTATAAGAAACAACTGAATAGTACAGTTAGAAAGTAGTGAAGACAAGATTCAAAGCCAGACTGAGTGCACAGCCAGCACTCTAACCATTACACTTGTTCATTCATTCATTCATTCATTCATTACAAGCATTCACTGCATGGAGTGGTATGCGTGAAGGTAAGAATAACAAAGTGTCCTCAATTTTCTGCTGAGAATTTTAAAATATTCTCCAGAGACAATGGGTCAGGCCACTTCAAGCCATGCTCCAACTTCCATGCCAACCCCATACCTCTTTCAGCATGCAGGATCTTGATGTTCTCATCCATCATTCCCTTTTTAATAACACCCTCCCATTCATCTACCCTTACTTCTTCACACCCCCTGGCATGTTGACAGTGGCTGGAGTTTCCCATTAAAGCAGTCACTCTTGTAGAAAAGGGAGCTGACAAGATTAATGTCAGTCAGTGACTAAAGGCAGCATCATGCATCTCTGCACTCAGGTAATTGGGAGAATGGCATGTCCCAAATATATCTGGAATACTTTCCAAAAGTTTGCTGTAAAACTGAGAGATCAAATTCTATCATTTCAGCATTTCTTTCACATACTTTGATGTTCAGGAAGTCTGGAATCCGCAGTTGATAAAATGGATGGTGGCACTTGATATTGTCTAGTCATTTAATATGCAGAGAAAAATTAGTTATAGAGAGGTAGCATAACTTGCCCAAGGTCGCTCAGATATTTCAGTGCAACAGGCAAGGTAAAATGTGTTTCTCATGACTTCGACCATTGCCTTCCAGATTTTTCTTATAAATCTTATCCATCTGCCTCCAACGTCTTATTCTTCCATCTGCCTCCACGGAAGCTGAATTGACTTCCGTAAGTGAGTTCTCCATTTTCCCCTAGAGTGAAGCTTTTTAGGTATCTTGCTGACAGAATTTTTAATAAGTATCTTTCCTTTTAAAAAGACCCACTTCTTTCCTTTGCTCATCTTCCTGCCGCTCCCTCAAGAACAGACCATTCCAACTGGCCCTACAGTCTCTCTCTCTGCCTCGCTGCTTCACTGCATTCTTTAACTTCATCCTTCCAAAAGCACAAGGCAGCCCTTGTGCCCTGAATTTAGAATGGAAAGTGGGAACTATCTGGACAAAATGACAAGGAGGGGGGGAAATAAAAAAAAGAAAGAAAGGAATTTCTGCCTCACATGCCTTTTCAGAGACAAAATGAAAAATCATCCTTGTATTCCCTGGGAATTAAATTCACAAAGTAGGTAGAGTTCTTTAGGATCCCTTCTGTCTAATAATTGTAAATGTAGTCTTATTATATAAAAGTTAAAACAAACAATGGACAGTTTTCAGGACAGCACATCTACCATGTTTGCATCTACACCTGTTAAGATTGTATACTTTCATGCTGAGCTTGACCTTGGAGAAATCACTTCACTCTTTAGACTTTAGTATCTTCGTAAGTAAAAGTGAAAAAAACATTGATATTTTCTATCTTCTGGTTTTTTGTTGTTGTTGTTGTTAATTATTATTTGTTTATTTTAGAGGGAGAGGAGCAGAGAGCACAAGCAGTGGGGGAAGCAGAGGGAAAGGGCCAAGCAGAGCCTGGGCTGAGTGTAGAGCCTGACATGATGCTCAATCTCACGACCCTGAGATCATGACCTAAGCCAAAACCAAGTGTCCGATACTTAACTAACTGAGCCACCTAGACACACCCATCTCCCCTTATGTTATAACTTAGTTTAGCTTAGGCTAACTAAGGACTCAAGTGTTTAAAGGAGGAATAAGAGGAGAAAGGAAAGTTGGGGGAGCATGAAGGAGACGGCAGGGAGAAGGAAAAGCATAACTCCACGTTAAGAGGTTAAAAGCCAATATAAAAGAGTAGGCACTTGTCTCCTATGCATTCCTTCACCATTCAAACACGGATTTGTTTTCTCTTATGCAGCCCCAAGAGATTGATCTAGGATAAGGGTTGAGTTGGTTCAAGGGGATATACTTTAGATTAATATATGCATAACTTTTCTAGCTTTCACAGCTATCCAAAGAAAAACTGGATGCCCCAAGAGATAAAATGCATTCTGGTCAAGAAAACATTCAAGTTGAAATAAGTCTGTCTTCTGCCAGCTATATTCAGTGGGAACTTGGTGATTTCAAGAGTTGATTCTTATAGCTATTGAGTGAAGTTGTAACTTAATGGCTTATAAGTTTGTGAGTCTTTGATTCCAAAATATATATGAGTCCCTAAGTCCATGATCCTCTGAATCAATAACTATGGTTCCCGTGCTGGTGTCCCATGGAGCGTGTACCCAAACCAAATCAATTTTCATTGTGTTATGTTTTCCCCAACCCTTGCCTAAGGAACATTAAAGTGGATTTTCTGAATAGCTGCCTACATCGTATATGCTTAGTTCTGATTTCGTCTTTGAAAATAGAATAATGGTAACAATAACTGTTAACTTTTATTAAATGCTTAATATATACTCAATATATGGCAATGCATTGTATATGCATGATGCAACTGATTATAATAACCCATTGAAGATAATGCTACTGTATCATTATCTACATTATAAATGGGGTCTCTGAGCATTATGTAGGTCACAGAGCTCAGCAGAAATAAAGAGAGTTATAGAGGGCTCTATAATAATAAGTTATTTATAACAGTCTTATCAAATCACATTCACAATCGCATTTATGGGAAGTATTGTGACATGATTTAAAAAAAAAAACTTTAGACATAAATGTAAGTCTTGGTTCTGCCACTGAGAATCAGCATTGACATTTACTTTATCTCTCTTAACCTCAGCTTCCCTATTTGTAAAGTAAAAATAATCATATTTTCTCATTTACAATGATTATAATAATAATAAAAGTGAAAGTCAATGAAAAGGTTAGACATATCTAACTCATTATCATATAACATATTAATGGCTTAAAAATGCCTTATTCCATTTAATTTGACACATGTCCTCTGCTCACACTGCTAAGTCTCTTGTCTAAAAATCATATAGATTTTTGAAATGTGGTCAACATGGTATTTTTGAATGCACATTTTGGGGCAGATTATCCAGGTTTAAATCTCTTTGCTACAATTTATCAAATGATTGGTCAAATCTTGGTCAAATGATTTAAAAATATAAAAGCCATAATTTTTGTTCATTTCTAAAAAAGAATAATAGTAAAATTACATTAAGAATTTAAATAAAATTAAATTAGTTTACATATGCAACTATTAGTCATGCTATGTGGGATGGAACAAATGTTCAATTGTCTTGATCATCATCATTATAATCACCAACAGCATTTTTCGTGCATATATTATAAAAGTAGTTTTGGCCCAATAATACACGATCTGTATCTTTTTGTCTTTGTCTCATAGAAAGTATGACTCTTATATAATGTGATCAGTAACATTTTGCTTAAACTTTTCTTAACACTCCATAAATTCTGTATCATAGAGTCTCAGAATTGGAAGCAATCTTGGTCACTGTTGTTTTGTTTTGTTTTTCCTGATTTTCAATCTAGCACTTGAATTTCTTTACAGAAATATTACCTACAACTTTCTCTCTTAAGGATGACCTTTGAGGACCTATAGGTCCTGAAAATCCTAAAACAAACTATTTGTTTAACCTGTATATTCCTACATTGAGTAAATGAACTCTTTCCATTACTGTTGTTTGTTTGGGTGTGTACTTAAGTGTTGGAAATAGCTCTAGATACTCCAGTGATACAGGAAATTGCAGTTTCACTGAGTCAAGGATGGTGAATTTCTTCTGTATAGTATCCTTACCAATTAGTTGTCACATTGATAATTGAACATATTCAGTGACTAGAATTTCATCACCTTTCAAAGGATGGACCCATTCTCTATTAGTCAAGGGCTCTTAATCTCAATACCATAGACTTTCTAGATCTTTAAATAAAATATTACATGCTACATCATACACACACACACATATATATTTATTTCCATTTCATGGTAACATATATAAACATATATGTGTGTATGTATGTAAACATATATGTATCTTTATATATGTGAATAGCAGAAGATATATACATAGATACATGTATAAAGCTACAGAATATATGTATGTGTATGTGTAATTCAGAATGAGAAGATGATATAATTGCTCTATTCTGACTCTACAAACCACATCTAGATACTTCAATTTGTTTCTGATTATATTTAAGAGAGAAACATGGGATACCTGGGTCGCTCAGTTGGTTAAGCGCCTGCCTTTGGTTCAGGTCACTGAGTCCTGGATCAAACCCTACTTTGGGTTTCTCTGCTTCTCCATCTCCCTATAGGTGTTCTCTCTCTCTTTCTCTAATAAATAAATAAAATTTTAAAAAAATAAGAGAGAAACAAACTAGAATCTGACTATAGAACACTGGTCAAAATATTTAATGGTTTCGAACTGAGCACTATTATAGGTTAGCTAATTTAATTAGCTAACATTTATAATGTATTTACTATGTACCCAGCTCTTTTCATGGATTAAATAACTGAAATAGAAAGCGATAGAGATATAAATAAGAGAGAGACTATATTGGATATATATATATATATATATATATATATACACATACACACAGTCATACATATGTATAATGCCTATCTCTCTCTATATATGTGCATGTACATATACAGATACATACATACATACATACTTTGCATATATATGTATGTTGTGGGTTTTAGAATCATAAACAGTTCCATAACCCCTAAAATAACTAATAGCATTATCTTAAATAATCTAATATTTGTAAGATACATAAAATAAATGCACATATAAATCTTTGGGAATGATGGGATATCATTCAATTATTTAGTTAATTGTTTGAGCTTAATTATCCTAACCATCTTTTGGGTTTGCATACTCCATTAACACAGTAATCACACATCACTAAAATTATTTTCTAAGAACAATTCTGAGGCCAAATCACTCAGCTACAGTCCAGCATATAAGCGTAGGTACTGTTAATAAGATGTGTATATGTATGTGGGGGAAAGGGGTGGGGCAGCAGGCGACAGGGTCCCAAAATCAAGTGAATCTGGAATATAATAATGGATGCTTGGAAGCATAGAAATTTCTTATTTTAAAACTCTGTATCATAAGCACTATGTTAAGTTTAGCTTTGGAACAATTTACATGGATCTCAAGCATGAAGCATAGTAAATAATCAGTTGGTTTTACCATTGTAATTCGACTCAGGAAGAGGCATAACAATGACACGGATCTGAGACTAGAACAAAAGTAAGAAACCTATCAAATCTAACCTTTCTAACATAAACATTGTCTATATCATAATAATCCCCGTACCATTAACTAAGTATTTGGGATAAAATTATTACTTTGTCAAATTTGATTCCATTGTTGAGACTCAGGATCAGTACATCTAAGATTTAAAAAGAACTATATCTAATTGAATATTTTATTAACAGACTGTATTTGTTAGAGAAGTTTTAGACTTACAGAAAAAACGAGCAGAAAATATAGACAGCTCCCATATACTCCTTTTCCCCCAGTTTCCCCTTATATTTTTTTCTTGCCCTAAGTGATCCGTCCACAGCCTGAAGATGGATTAATCTCCTTTGGTTTTTAATCCCCTATTATTAACATCTTATATTGAGGTGGTGCATTTCTTATCATTGATTAATATTAACACAGTTATTATCATTATTTTTTACATTTTATTTTGATAAATACATATAACATAAATGTGCCATCTTAACCATTTTTTTAAAGACTTTATTTATTTATTTGATAGAGATCACAAGTAGGCAGAGAGGCAGGCACAGAGAGAGGAGGAAGCAGGCTCCTTGCTGAGCAGAGAGCCCAATGCGGGGCTCGATCCCAGAACCTTGGGATCATGACCTGAGTCGAAGGCAGAGGCTTTAACACACTGAGCCACCCAGGTGTCCCCATCTTAACCATTTTTAAGGGTACAATTCACAGTGTTGTGCAACCATCACCACTATGTATTTCTAAAACTTCATCACTCCAAACAGAAAAACTCTGTATCTACTGAGCAATAACTTCTCATTTCTCCCTTCCTGGTAACATTTAATATATTTTTCCATCTTTGTGAACTTCCCTATTCTAAATATTTCACATAAATGGAATCATACACTTATGTATTATTTCATTTCCGCTTCTTTCACTTAGTATAACGTTTTCAAAGTTCATCCAAATGTAGCATGTATCAGAAATTCATTCAATTATATGGTTGTATAAAAATTCTGTTATATAGACACAACACATTTTGCTTATCCATTGATCTATCGAGGGAATTTGAGTTGTTTCCACCTTTTAGCTATTGAAAATCATGCAGAAATTAATACTGGCATATAGGTAAATGTTTGCATCCCTGTTTTCCATTCTTCTTGATGTATACCTAGAAGTGGAATTTCTGAGTCAAATGGCAATCTATATTTAACTTTTTGAGGAGTAACAAAACTCTTTTTCAAAGTGGCTGCACTAAAAAATAATGATAATAATAATTAAAAAACAAAATGGTGGCACTATTTATATTCCCCCAGAAATGTAAAAGAGATCCAATTCTCCACATTTGCAACAGTACTGTTATTATTTTTGTCATTCCAGGAGGTGTAAAGTAGTATCTCATTGTACTCTGAACCTGCATTTCCCTAATGAATGATGCTGAGGATCTTTCCATGTGTTTATCAGTCATTGGTGTATCTTCATTGGAGAAATGTCTATTCAAGTTCTTTGCCTGTTTTTGAATTGAATTGATTAATTTATTGTTGTTGCGTTACAAGAGTTCTTTATATAGATATTCTGGATACTGGACCCTTAAGAGATCTTCAAAAACTTTTTCCTATTCTGTGAGCTCTTAATTATCTTGTTTGTACCACTGATGTATAAAAGTTTTTCTTTCTGGTGAAATGGCACCATATATGGGACACCAATTTGGAGCATACACAGCCTTCTGGAGAAACTTGCCCCAGTTCTACAAGGTATTACTACCCAACTGGCATTGTAATTAAGTCTTCAAAAGGCCATTCCATGCTTCTATCAGGATAGTGGGAAACATGGTAAGAACAGTGAATTCCATGAGCACGGGCACACTGCCACAGTTCATTTTCCATGAACTGAGTTTCTTTATTAAAAGCAATGCTCTGTAGAAAACCATGGCAGCAGCTAAGATAGTGTATAGTCCACAGATAATAGGTAGGCAGAAGCACTGCCTGCTGGGAAGGCAAATCTCCATCCAAACTAAGTATCTCTTCCATTAAGGACCGAACACTGACCCTTCCATGATGGAAGGGCTCTAGTGTATTAAACCTGTCTCCAGGTAGTTGGCTGATCACCCTAGGGAAAGATGCCATACTGGGAACTCGGTTTTGGTCTCTGCTGCTGTCAGAATGGACACTCAACAGTTGCCCTAGCAAAGAAGGCCTTGATAAATGGAAGTCCATGTTTATGAGTTCAAGCATACCTCCATTCCTGTCACCATGGCACTTTGTTCATGAGCCAGTTGGGTGAGGATGACAAAAGAGGCCATGAAAAGAGGCTGGCTGGTATCCATAGAATGGGTCATTCTAACTGGTTATCAAAATTCTCTTCTGCTAAGGTCACCCTTTGGTAAACATTTAACATAAAGCAAAAATATCTTCACAATTTTTTTTCTAGAGGAGTCTATCCATATACCTCTTCCCCAAATTTCCTTGTCACCAATTCTCCAATCAAATTTCTGACCATCCAGCCAAACCACTGACAACCACCCATGAACTGGCATGTAATCACATATTTGGCTGTTTCTCCTTTCAAGCAAATTAAACACCAGGTTGTTCTGTTCAAATATGACCACTGATAGGGTTTCTTTTCGCCACTGTCCTTCAGGGATGTCCTTGAGAGAGGCTACAGAGCATAGCTGTCTACTTTCAGATAACACCTGCATATTGTGCATGAATCTCTGTAAATCAGGTCTGAGCCTTCTCTTCTTCTACATACTGATTGTAGACAACTCCCCATGAGGTCATAGGTGTAGGCTGGGAGAAAATAGTGTGACTGAGTAGAGGGACTATCAAAATTTGGGCCACTTCTTTGTGTACCTCACTTATGCCTTCAGGGACTGCTTGGGCCCAATCAAGTATTTTATACTTTCATTCAATGATTGAGTGCTGCTGTACACACCAAGCTTATGGTTTGATGGGTCAAATAACACCCATCAAGTGATGGGAAGCTCAGGTAGCAGAACTTTGTGGCCCACATTTAAACACTTAGTCTCCAGTAAGGCCCAGTATTCAGGCCAAGAGCTGTTTTTCAAAAGGAGAGTATATTTGATCCTTGAACCCAGACTTGAAGGTACAAGTCCACTTATATACAGATTTCTTTTTATAAAAAACAGTATAGTTGTTATAGATGTATTTTCCTTATAATTTTCTTTTTTTTAAGATTTTATTTATTTATTTGACAGAGATCACAAGTAGGCAGAGAGGCAGGCAGAGAGAGAGAGAAGAGGAAGCAGGCTCCCTGCCGAACAGAGAGCCCTATGCGGGGCTCGATACCAGGACCCTGGGATCATGACCAGAGCCGAAGGCAGAGGCTTTAACCCACTGAGCCACCCAAGCACCCCCCCTTATAATTTTCTTAATAATGTTTTACTTTCTCTAGCTTACTGTATTACGGGAATACATTATAGAGTACATATAACATACAAAATATGTGTTAATCAACTATGTTATCAGTAAGGCCTCCAGTCAACAGTACTGGCTATGATTTTACAGGCTATGTCTCAGGAAGCAAACTGTTTCTTCTGGTCATTTAGAGATATGGAAAAGAAAGCATTTGCCAGATTAATAACTATACACCAGGTCCTAACGAATGTGACAATTTGTTCATACCATGAAACCACATCTGCATCCCCTGCAATTAGAGTCACCACCTGGTTAATTTTACAATAATCCACTGCAATTTTCCAAAATCCATCTGTCTTATGCACAGGCCAAATAGACAAGTTGAATGGGAATGTGGTGGGAATTACCACCTCCACATTATTCAAGTCATTGACGGTAGCAAAAGGAAGTAGCCACCTTTTGATCCAAGTGATGCTAGATCTAAAAACAGGTTCAAGTCCAGGAATTATTTAAAGGGCTATGACTCTGCTTTTATGATTCAGATTATACTTTTGTTCACTTGACCTAGAACTCTTCTGTTTAAACATATCAGGTAAGAATTTAGCTGGTTTTCTATCCATTTCACATCTAGGAATACCATGATCAATGAGCCAAAATTAGAGGTCTGAACAAGTCAGACTGTTCTGATTACTGCCTTGACTCTGTTGTCCACCAAAGTAACCAAATCCACCTTATTTTTGGTGGTTGAGTTGATACTACCTACCCTCGGCAATGCTCCAAGTACACCCATTGCATTTAGATTTCCCAAATCAGTGATCATATCTCCCACTGTAAGATCTCACAAATTTACTTATCAGGCTGAAAGCTATGTCTTCTGTACCCTCCCAAGGTGGGTGAGTAGGTCTTAAATGACAAATCTGCTCTAACACTCCCATCTCTCCAAGTCTTTTGTTCCCTTCCTCTGCATTAAACCAAGGCAGATCCAACATTATTAGTTCACTCACTGTGGGATCTTTTTTATCCATGTTTCAGGAAACTGACAAACTGTGAGAACCTTTTCTAAGTTCTCAAAATGCAATATTATGTGCTTAGTAAACCTATATCAAGAACCAACTTTATATACCTTCCACCATTATCCCACACCATCAGTATCCATCCCCAGGTTTCTGTCTAAATAAATTAGAAAACTGAGGTAGTTCTTTTGGAGTGTAGAAAACTTCTTCATGGGTCAAACCTTATATCTCACTTTTAGGGGTCTGATGGAATTTGAGTGTAGTTATAGGTCTAGAAGCCAAGAAAAATGGTTGGATGCGTCCTGAGGAGAATTATCATTTTCTTATATAGTAACTGCTTCAAGGGAGCTCTTCACAGTTTTCTTAAGTAATGTAGGGTTAATACCCTCAGAGTTGGAAAGTCCCTTTCCACTGAGAGTGGAGAGGATGATGCTTCCACTGACAAAGAAGACTCATCAAAATTTAGGAGATCAATGTTTCCAGTTCATCATAGTCTTTTCCCACATGTCTCCATTCTAACTTTTAAGAGTCCATCCTTCCGAGTCAATGCCCTCACTTTAATAGGAGACAACCTCTGCAACAGCATCTGTTTAATTCAGCTAGTTTAAAGATGAGATTCTGTTTGATCATCAGCAGTCTCAGGAGATAAGTGTCTCCTTTAGGGCACACATAGCAGCCTTCAGGTAATTTATGTAACACTTGAATAGTGAATTTGACTCTCTGGGCTCAGCTTTTCATATCTTTATTTTGTCCAGCAATCATATTAGGAGTAACTAACCAATCTCATCATATTTGTTAGTTTAAAAATTGTATATATATATATATATATATATATATATATATATATATGTATAGTTTTTGTTTGTTTTTGAAAATATTGTATGCATAGTCATCTAAGTCCTTGCTTCTTTTAAGTGGTTGATAAGGAGTATCCAGTGGTGACATTTTGAATATCCCTATTGCCAAATCACATAATGGACATTATGCTCTTTACTACTGGAAATAGAGTCATTAACATCTTTAAATCAATCACATTACAGTGGCAATCTAGAAACCTGAGAACCAATTCAGAAAACTTAAAATCCTGTTCCTCCCTCCATACCAAAATCAGGGTATTGCAGAGAAAAAGAATTGATAGCAATTGGTTCATGTAATTATAGAGGCTATGTACAAAGAGCTTCAGTTAGCAAGCTGGAGACTGAGGACACTTGATAGTGTAATTCTAGTCCAAATCCAAAGACCTGAGGACCAGAAGAGTCAATGGTGTTCCTGTCTGAAGGAAGGCAGGCTCAACACTCAGGAAGAGCTCATGTTTCAGTAGGTGTCCAAAGGCAAGAAGAAAATAATGTCTGAGTTAGAAGGCAATCAGACAGGAGGAATTCCCACCCATCCAGGCCTCACTGATTAGATGAGCCGACTCACATTAGGAAGGCAATCTACTTGACTCATTGTACTTATTTAAATGTCAATGGCACCCAGTAACACCCTCATGAAACCACATGGAATAATATTTGACCAAAATTTCTGATTACCCTATGGCCCAAATTGACATATACAATTATCACAGTTTATAGGTTTATTCTTATGTCAGTACCATACTGTTTTGATTATTATAACTGAAATATGCTTGAAATTGGAACATATGAGTCCTTCAATTTTGTTCTTCTTTTTGGATTATTGTGGCTCTTAAGGCCCTCATTTTCATTTTTGCAGAAATAGTTATTGGGAATTTAAAATGAATTGCATTAAATCTTTAGGACACTTTGGATAGTTTTGACATATTTAACAATATTAAGGCTTCCTAAACATGAACACACATATATATATACTTTCATTTATGTCTTTAATTTCCTTCAGCAGTGTTTTGTAGTTTTTAGTATAGACATCTTTCACCATTTTGGTAAATTTATTTTTAGGCACTTTATTCTTTTTCATGTTATTGTAAATGGAATTTGTTAAATAATTTCTTTTTTGTATTGTTCATTCCTAAACACAATTGATTCATGCATGTTAATTTTTTACCCTAAAATTCTGTTAAATTTGTTTATTAGTTCTAATAATTTTCTTGTGAGTTATCCGGGATTTTCCGAACACAGAATCATGTCTTCTGTAAATAGAGATAGTTTTCCTTCTTTCTTTCTACCATTTTATTTCTTTTTCTTGCTTAACTGCTTTGTATAGAACCTCTAGTACAATATTATGTAGCAGTGGTAAAGTGGATATCCTTGCCTTATTCCTGATCTTAGGGGAAATATTTTCAATCTTTCACCATTGATAATAGTGTTAGATGTGAACTTATAAAAAATGTCCTTTACCGTGTTGAGGAAAGTGTCCTTATATTCTTAGTTTTCAGAGTATTTATTTTTTATTATTTTTTTAGTATTCCAAAATTCATTGTTTATGCACCACACCCAGTGCTCCATGCAATACGTGCCCTCCATAATACCCACCACCCAGGCTCACCCAACCCCCCACCTCCTTCCCCTCCCAAACCCTCAGTTTGTTTCTCAGAGTCCACAGTCTCCCATGGTTTGTCTCCCCCTCTGATTTCCCCCAACTCACTTCTCTTCTCCATCTCCCCATATCCCCTGTAATTATTCCTTATGCTCCATAAGTAAATGAAACCATATGATAATTGACTCTCTCTGCTTGACTTATTTCACTCAGCATTATCTCTTCCAGTCCCAACAATATTATACAAAAGTTGGGTATTCATTCTTTTTGATGGAGGCATAATACTCCATTGTATATACAGACCATATCTTCTTTATCCATTCATCTGTTGAAGGGCATCTTGGATCTTTCCAGTTTGGTGACTGTGGCCATTGCTGCTATGAACACTGGGTACAGATGGCCCTTCTTTTAACTACATCTGTATCTTTGAAGTAAATATCCAGCAGTGCAATTGCAGGTGGGGGTAGTTCTATTTTTAATTTCTTAAGGGATTACCACACTGTTTTCCAAAGTGGCTGCACCAACTTGCATTCCCACCACCAGTGTAAGAGGGCTCCCCTTTCTCCACATCTTCTCCAACACTCGTTGTTTACTGTCTTGTTAATTTTCGCCATTCTAACTGATGTAAGGTGGTATCTCAATGTGGTTTTGATTTTAATCTCCCTGATAGCTAATTATGATGAACATTTTTTCATGTGTCTGTTAGCCATTTGTATGTCTTCTTTGGAGAAGTGTCTGTTCATGTCTTCTGCCCATTTTTTTTACATGATTATCTGTTTTGTGCATGTTGAGTTTAAGGAGTTCTTTACAGATCTTTGGATATCAGCCCTTTGTCTGTACTGTCATTTGTGAATATCTTCTCCCATTCTGTGGGTTGGGATATGCCGGGGGGAATATCTTTTCCCATTCCTTTGTTTTGTTGACTGTTTCCTTTGTGTGCAGAAGCTCTTGATATTGATGAAGTCCCAAAAGTTCGTTTTCACTTTTGTTTCCTTTCCCTTTGGAGATGTATCTTGAAAGAAGTTACTGTGGCCCATGTCAAAGAGATTACTGCTCATGTTCTCCTCTGGGATTTTGATAGATTCCTGCCTCATATTGAGATTGTTTACCCATTTCGAGTTTATCTTTGTGTATGGTGTAAGAGAATGGTTGAGTTTCACTCTTCTACACAGAGCTGACCAATTTTCCCAGCACCATTTATTGAAGAGACTGTCTTTTCTTCCACTGGACATTTTTTCCTACTTTGTTGAAGATTATTTGACCATCGAGTTGAGGGTCCATATCTGGGCTCTCTACTCTGTTCCAATGGTCTATGTGTCTGTTTTTGTGCCAGTACCATGCTGTCTTGGTGATCAGTTTTGCAGTAAAGTTTGAAATCAGGCAACGTGATTCCCCCAGTTTTGTTTTTCTTTTTCAACATTTCCTTAGCAATTTGGGGATATTTATAGCATGAAAAAAATGTTTGATTTTGTCAAATATCTTTTATCCACTAATTGAAATGATCATATATTTTTCTTATTTCTCTTTATGTGATGCTATTATGTCAATTTTTTTTCTTACATTAAATCATTTTTGCATTCCTACAATAAATCTAAGTTGGTTATGGTAGATAATTCTTTAGATATGCTGTTGGAAATAGTTTGGTAGTATTTTGTTGAGAATTTTTCATCTATATTAGTAAAAGATATTGATTTGTACTTTCCATTTCTTGTTATATCTTTATCTAGCTTTGGTACCAGAGCAATGTTGGTCTTATAATGAGTTAGGAAGTGTTCTCTCTCTCTCTCTCTCTCTCTCTTTTCTTTTTTCTTTTGGAAAGATTTGGTATTAACTATTATTTTTGTTATAATTTGCCACTGAAGCTATCTGGTCATGGACTTTTCTTTGTTATGAGGTTTCAAATACTGATTCAATCCCTTTAGTTATTATAAGTCTGTTAATCTTTTCTATTTTGGCTACAGTCAGGTTTGATCATTTGCATATGTCTAGAGATTTGTTCATTTCATCTAGGGTATCTGATTGAGGCCTTTATCTTTATTATTATTATTTTAAAATTATTTTTATTATTTTTAAAAATATTTTTAATATTATTTTTAATTATTATTCTTTAAAGCTCCATGATAGGCATGGAGCCTACTTTTCAAGCCACCGAGGAGCTTGAACTCATGACCCTGAGATCAAGACCTGAGCTGAGATCAAGAGTCAGATGTTTAATCAACTGAGCCACCCAGACACCCCACCTTTATTATTTTTGAAGATAAGTATTTATAGGTTTATATTTTGCTTTGAGCACTACCTTTGTTGAACCCTGTAAGTTGATATCTCTTTATCTCTTTATTGACATTTTTATTTTTTAAACAGTTTTCCTGATTTCTTTTGTCTACATTTCCCTTCAGATCTTTGAGCATACTTATTACAGCAGTTTCTTTTTTTTTTTGTTTCTATATATGATTTATTGTAATAAAAAAATAAAATCAAAATATTCTATCACATAACTGCAGTCTAATCGTGAGATGAACTCAAGTCGAGGAATGTTGTACAAAATACCTGTCTTAAACAATACTTCTCAGAATTATCAGACCTGAAGGAAGGAAGGAAGGAGAAAGAAAGCGAAAAAAATTCAAGACTGAGAGACTGCCACCAACTGAAGGAGACTAAGCGTATCATGCTTAGCGAACTAAGTCAAGCAGAGAAAGACAACTATCATACAGCAGTTCTTTGTCTAGTAAACCCCATGTCTTCAGTTTTCTTAGCAATGGTTTCAGTCAATTTATTTTGTTCTTTTTTAATGAGCTATACATTTCTGCTTCTTTTTAATGCTTTGTATTTTGGGGGATTTTTTGAAAACCTAACGTTTGAATATTATAAAATGGTAACTCTGGAAATCAGATACATTTTCCCTGAGTTTCCTCCCTTCCTCCTTTCTTTATACTCCTCCCTCCTTCCTTTCTTATTTTCACTGTGAAAGGCTATAGCAATCCATTATTTAGTGACTCTCCCAAAATATTAAAAAAAAAAAAAAGAGAGACTGTATTCATTTTCATTTGTAGTCACTGAAGTCTCTGTTCTTTCAGGTCGTGTTCAGCTCATAATTTGACAGAGATTTCCTTGAAAGCCAGAGGTTTAAACTAAAAAACAAAACCCAAAAAACCCACAATAAACGAATAAGGAAAAACCAAACAAGATCAAATACCTCTCCCAGTCTATGCTGATTAAGCATTCTAACACTTAGCCAGTGGCTCCCATTTAGCCTAGGTATCAGTCCAAGGTGACATCTTCGGGTCTGCTCAGGTCTTTGAGTACACATTTCCCTCAATATGCATGCGGCTTCCTAAATTCCTCCATATAGATAGGTGTTATTGAATATCCTAATTTCCCAACAAATCTCCTTCGGCTTTTCTTTCTGGGCCTTACACAGTCTGTCATATGTATCTACCATAATATTTTGCCCCAGACACCTGTGGATTTTTAGGTCATCTTGCAGCATTCCTGAGTTCCAAGTTAGGCAAAGTAAGGATGAACATCTTAGTGTCAGTCATTCTGTTGCCTCCAGATATTTCATTTTAACCCAGCTCCTATTTCTATTAATGGTCTTATCTTTTTGAATGTTGTGCACATATGTTTCACAAATGTTTAACAGAACATGGGTTGGAGAATATGGTAAGTTTGTCATTAAACAGAAGGCAATATTGAGTTTGGTGATTGGTCATATAATGATTTTGTATCCTTAGCTCATTACTTATAATACAGGAAGATTCTAGCAGTCAGTATTTATAAAGAGTATCTTTGAGAAATTATTTCCTCTCTTAATATGACCAACTAATGTTGAAAACAATGCATACCTTTATCCCATATTGGAAACTTGCAATACATGAGCATATTATAAATTGAGAATCCATATAGTAGATAAATAATTAGAGGTAGCATTTTATAAATGCATTTGCTTATCAAATTTCACCACTTCCTTCACATATCTCAAGGAATATTTATTTAGAACTTCTTGGAATAAAACATGACTAATTCAGTAATGATGTAATCTCAAAATTCTTATACAGAGGTTCAGAAGAAAAAGTTAAGATGAGGGTCTTCTAGAATAGGCCAGCTTCTACTCAGCAAAAAGAAATGTTCAGTAATTCACATACACTACTTTCCCACTGCTTGCGTAGGTCTTTTTCAAAGTGGGTTTTATGGTTTGACCACAAAAGAAGTTTAATTACAACTACTGAGCACCAATACTTGTATCTGGTGCTTTCATACTCTAAGTAGCAAGACTAACCGAACTAAGCTCCTAATAAAGTATGCTGGGAATGAAGGTGGGCTGGTGATAAACTGGGCTTATCATATGCATTCTCCTCAAGCAGAGCCTGGGCTTATCATATGCATTCTCCTCATGCAGCCTGTGATGCAACAGCATAAGAGCCATTCTTTACATTCTCCACCCTCACCTGGTGGCTTACTCTGTGATCTCATCCTTGTCACCCATGGGATGAATTATCCAGACTAACTAATTTCACAGCTAGTAAATTACAGACATACCTTACGAATCTCCATCTCATTAGGGAAGGTTAATTTAAGTAGACAATCAACAAAAAGAGAGGAGAAAAAATTTGTCTTGAATAGAAGATTCTCTACATATAGAGCACACAATGAATTTACAACCTCAACATCTGTGATTACCAGAGCAGTTATAGTAGTAGTAGTAGAAGAAGAAAAAGAACAACAAAAGGAAATTGACTCATTGCAGTTTCCTCTGATGAATGATGAATTTCCAATTAGCATTTTAATTACTCAAACCACTCTCAGCTGTCTTCAAGATAACAATAAAACAAAACAGCAAGTTTTCATACGGGTTCTGAGAAGGGAATATGGCCCCTGACTATAAAGCAGTCACTCAAGCTTGGTTTATCTCCCTCCATAAAGTCTACCTGACCAAGTGTTCAGTGAAAGTTATCACTATTATATTAACTTGCTGGTAACACTATTTTGCATACATGTTCCAGGAGACAGTATCTTCCCTCTTACTTGCCATGTGCCATTGGGCAAGAATTGATAAACATTTAAGTCTCTTACTTCACATGAGTTAGTCATGTGAAATAATAAAAATATTGGGTTAGGCTGTATTGAATGTTTTCTGATTAACTTCCATGGAGGTTTCCAGGACATCTCTAGCTTTTTTCCTCTATTTCAGGATATTGATTTTTCAATAAATAAGAATATCCAAATGTCTTTTATCTTACATTACTTGCATGTCAAGAACTTTTTTTTTTTAATATATTTTATTTCTTCTCTGAAGGCTTTCTGAAACAAAGTCCATGCATATTCATAGAACTAACTCCAGTTCTGAATAACTGGATCCCATCCACTTGGTTCACGTCTAGGAAACATCCAGTGTTAGACTACATTGGGAAAAGGAAGGTGTCCAAATCACTGGACTGCAAAACATCACTATATTCTGTGCCGGTCATACCACAAATGAAGAATTGTGTTCAGTTCATTAACTCAACTGAGTTATCAGGGGGAGGGAATACAGGTTAGTGAAGGTTTATAAATTCTGACTCATGAGGAAGAAGGAGTTAGGAATGTTTAGCTTGAACAAGAGAAAAGGAATGAGAAAGGAAAAAGCAGAGATGATGGCTGGGTTTAATAATACAGACATATATTTTAGCATGGGAAAGATACAGAGAGGGAGAAGTTGGCTTAATTCCCATACTATTAGAACTATCATCTTTGGACGACAATATGCAGAAAAATCTGCATGATTTTTAGCCAGGAAAGTCATATAGAGTATTTCTACACTGGACAGAATGTTGGAGTAGAGTGTCTGACATTTTTTTCCTCTCTAAAATATTGTGATTTCTAATTATGGTGCAATTAAAAATGATGATGCAAATCTATATTTATTGACATGGAAAGATGCCCATGACATATTGCTGAGTGAAACATAAAACAGGTTTTAGAACAGTATGTTCGATATTATTCCATTTATATAAAATCCTGTGCCTATTTCTGTATATATCCATAGAGAAATGTTTAGTGAAATGCTCACCCAAACATTAACTGGTTATATCTGGATGGTGGATTTCAGATGAGGTTACTTTCTTTCTCTTTATATTTAAGTGGTTTGACCATTAATAATAACCATATATTATATTTTCAAATCAATAAAATTATTTTAAAAATTAAAAACATATATTAGATCATTCAACTTCTTGACAACATTTTGAGATTAGAACAAGCTACCAGTGACAGAAATTGATTCGGAATCAGAGTAATCTGATTGCCCATCCTTTTACCCACTGTGTGACTTTTATTTTTATTTCTTTATTTATTTTAAAGATTTTATTTATTTATTTGACAGAGAGAGCGAGTGAACACAACCAGGGTGGGTGGCAGGCAGAGGGAGAAGAAGAAACAGGCTCCCCACTGAGCAGGGAGCCTGATGTGGGACTCAATCGCAGGACTCCGGGACCATGACGGGAGCTGAAGATAGGCACTTAACTGACTGAGGCACCCAGGCACCCTGACATTTAGAAGAAAATTTTACCTCTCTGAGTTTCAGCCTGTTCCTCTGTAAAATGAAGATTAAACACTACCACATGGGCTTATTGTGAGGACTGATTAAGGTAAGATATAAAATGGCCTCCTGGGATACCCAGGTGGCTCCATTGGTTGGGCAACTGCCTTTGGCTCAGGTCGTGATCCTGGAGTCCCATGATTGAATCCCACACCCATGCTCATCAGAGAGTCTGCTTCTCCCTATGATCCTCCCTACTCTCATGCTCTTTCTCTCTCATTCTTTCTCAAATAAATACATAAAATCTTTTAAAAAGCAAATAAAATGACCTTCTTTAGTCTGAGTGTAAACAAGTACTTACTTAACAAATGTGAAGTGCCTGATAAATGCTCAATTGCTTCATAAATGTTAGCTACCATTGTCATTACCAATGATATCATTTTCTAATTCATTTCATTCAAAACAATTTACTAATAAGCATCTGAGAAGGTTTGGTGTTTGCACTGATGAAAAAATATGTTTTGGATTCTATGGGAAATTTTTTCTTTTTTTCTGTTGCTAGGAGCCTTCTTTTATCATATCCTTGCATATTGTTTGGTTCATCAACCCACAGACAAACTTGCCCAATATAGGGTTTCATTCCTCAAAGCCCTGAACTGAAATATCCCATTCCGTATTTCCTACATGCAAATTTTCAACAGGGATGTAGAGGCAGATTTAGAGGCATAATTATCACCCTTGCATTTCCTTCAGGTCTCAGACTGGGGCCTCTGTCACCTTCAGGTTTATGTGTGCATGTGACAAACAAAACATTAGCCATGATGAAGTGACAACCTGAAGGTATAAATGGCAACTGGAGAAATACGGGGTTTGCCGACTCTTTGCATCAAATCTTGGGAGTAGTCTCTCATGTCTCATTGTCCTGAACTTGGTGTCCTTTCTTCCACTCTACTCCTAAATTTGATCATCACTTCTGCTCATGGTAAGAATGTGGTAGGATTTATCAATAGCTAGCAAGAGGACCTCCTTTACTTCTACTCTCCTAAAAGGGCCAGGGCATAGTAGGTTTTATTACACCATAAATTACAGTTGGAAACATCAATATACTCTACACATTTGTCAAACAACAACAACAACTAGCAGCTCTTTACAGTGAAGTTCCCCATAACAAATCTGTCACCTCTGCAAGTGGGTTTTTGAAATATCAGAAGTATTTACTATCAGATGCAACCCTGGGATAAAATAGCAAAGTGCAGTGCCCCTTGGAGGACTGCCTTAGGACAGACTGAGTTCTCAAAGCAGAGAGCACCAGACTTCTCATAATGCCACCCCATGGTGCAGAGGGAAAATTTCCAAAGGGATGAGTGGGGGCAGAGGGAAGGATCAGAATCAATCTACCTTAAGGTGTTTTAATGTTTCCTAATCCCTGGTAGAGACCAATGTCCCCTTCAAGGAAGAATCTGTAGTGTAGACTCAACTATTTCAGAGTGACTCCACTTGCAGACCAGGCAACATTAGGACACAAGATTATTTTTCATGCCCAGGCTTAAGGTTCAAGGAAAGATTTTGTGATGTAGTTTCATATACAGTGTGTAAATTTTGAATTCTTCCATTTCTGCATCAATATCCTCTGAGAGTCTGTTTGCTTAGAAGTGAGTCAGGCCTGGAAATTCAGACAAATAAGACAAAATTTCTGCCCTCAGCAAGCTCGCATCCTTGTGGGGGATACAGGTATATCACCACTGTGCAATATTTCAAACACTAGTGCTGCTCTTGGGCAGGATGAAATAGGAAACTAGGAATACACACTCTTAATTCCACTTGGGGAAATTAAAGAAACAAGCTTACAGAAAAATTCCTTAAGCTGACATTTGAAGGAGGTACAGAAATCGTCCTAATGCATAAAGAGAAGTCATTCTATAGAAAAGAAACAGCAAATGCAAAAGACCAGAGATAGCAAAAATTTTGGAAAACCATATATTTAGTTCAGCATTGTTACAAAAGAAAAAATATAAAGTAACCCAGATGGAAATGTAGAACAAAAGTGTTCTCCTCACGTCAATCAATCTGTGTTTCTTAAAATGGGCTATGAGAGATAGATTTGGATGAAGATTTAGTTTCACAAAGACAGGTGGTGGAAGAAAGCACTACTTTGTTTAAATCACAGTTATGCTTTTCTGTGACATTGGATAAATCATGTAACCTCTTTAAATCTCAGTTCCCTACTATCAAGTATGGATTATATTACCAACTTCAAAGAAAATTTTGTGAGGATTAAATGAGATAACATGTCTAGCACAATTCCAAACTCAAGTAGGCACTCAGCAGCCATCTGCTATCTGTATTTTCAACGCAAGCTCTTTCCTTAACTTCAGCTCTCATCAAACTATACCTACTTAGCTCTCCAAACCTTTCTTTGAAATAAATAAAATAAATCAAAACCAGGGGTTAACCTTTTAAAATTCCTTACATAGTAAAATGACAAGGAATACACACATCTGAAGGGGTTTAGAGTAAGGAAAGATTCTCATCTTAGAGTAAGAAAAATTCTCATTGAATATTTGTAACCCTGTGCATTAGGTACTGTTAATTTTGTCCTTTAATTTGTTCAGACCAAAAGCTTGGTAGTTATTTTTGACTCCTCTTTTTCTCTAATTCACATCAAATTGATCAGCAAATCTTTTTGGCTCAGGTTTCAAAATTACCCAGAATTCATCCTCTTCTCACCACCTGCACTGGAGCCAACACGGCCCAAGTCACCATTTCCCTTAAAGAAAATAAGTGGTGTTTCTGTTCCACACTTGCTTCATTCTATTTTCAAAAAATAGCTGTGAAAATACAGGAAAGTCATGTCACTTCTGTGCTCATCTCACTCAGAGTAAAAAGCACAATGTTTATCATAACCTCCAAGACTACACGATCGAACATTTCACCCTTCCTTTCTGATTTCATGTTCTACTGCCCTCACTCAGTTCCAGCAACAATGGTTCTCCTGTTCCTCCTCAAAGGGAATGGGCAATTTCCTTCCTCAGAGCCTTTGCCAGGCTCCTCATTTGGGAATACTTGATTGTTCATAGATATACACACATTGTTCTTTCACATCTTTGTATTTTAACTCAAATTACATTCTAAAGAATTGATTCTGTCCCTACCTAAAACTGTAGTGATTCTAGTCCCCAAATTTCCTATTCCTTTTCATTGATTATTTTATTTTAACATTTCATGCTATATAATATACACTTCTTTTTCATTAGTATGTTTAGTTCTTGTTCTAACTCCCACTAGAATTTTAGTTTCATGAAGACAGGGACTTTGGTCTGTCTTTTTTTTTCTTTTTTAAGACTTTATTTATACAAGAGAAAGAGAGAGAGAGCACAAGCAGGGGGAGAGGCAGAGAAAGAGGGAGAAGCAGACTCCCCACCAAAGTGGGAGCCTAATGTGGGGCTTGATTCCAGGAACTCGAAATCATGACCTGAGCAGAAGGCAGTTGCTCCACTATCTAAGCCACCCAGGTGCCCCACTAAGGCAGTCACTCAACCGTCTGAGCCACCCAGGTGCCCCAACACTTGTCTGTCTTAATTATTGTTTATTTTCATCACCAAGAAAAGTGTCTCGTACCTCATAGGCAATATACAAGTAATTATCAAGTGGCAAAATTTTGCCAATGAAAAAAGTAATTCAAGAGCAAATGTATAATTTCTTGAGGTTATAAAGCAAGTGTCAAAACTTGCTATTTCTAAAGCCCACTCTCATTCTACTATGTTTAGGATGACAATATAACAATGCCAAAACTACGAAACTTTTTAGAAATAAAGAGGGGTTAAATAATTAAAATCATGTGATGTTTTCAATGAAGTACAGTCAAATAAAATGCAACAGTATATAAGAAGAATTATACACCATGACCAGGTGAATTTTCTGAAGTATGCAAGAGTATTTCAACATTCAAAAACAATGCAACATATCACATTAACAGACTAAAGAAGAAAAATAGCATGATCATATTGATTGACGCGGAATAAGGAATTACCAAAACCCAATGCTAATGCATGATTAACAACTCTCAATAAATGAGGAATAGAAGGGTGCTTCCTCATAATGATACAGAACATGACAAAAAAAAAAAAAAAAACCCTACAACCAACATCATACTTCATGGTGAGAAACTTGAAGCTTTCCCACTACAAACAGAAATATGGCACTCTCACTCCTCTCACCATGGCTTTTCATCATCATACTGGAAGTCTGAGACACTGCCATAGGATAAGAAAAAGGAATAAGAGGTATACAGATTAAAAATGAACAATTAAAAGTGTCTTTTTTATCAGATGACATGGTTGTCCCAGTAGAAAATGCAAAAGATGTGACCAAAAAACTCCTGGAACTATTAAGCAATTATAGCAGGGTTGCAGAATACTAGATTAATATACAAAAGTCAAACATTCTGCTATATACCAGTAATAAGTGGAATCTGAAATTAAAACATTGTCCTTCCCATTTACCACTGAACCAAAGAGAATAAAATACTTGGGAATAAACTTAACTAAAGTGGTAAAAGACTTGTACTCTGAAAACTGTAAGATACTGATGAAAGAAATTAAAGATAACACAAAACAAATGAAAAAATATATTCCATGCTCATGAACTAAAAGAACCAATATGGTAAAAATGCCCTTACTACCCAAAGCAGTTTACAGATTGCATGCAACCCATATCAAAATACTGACATTTTTCATAGAACTAGAACAATAATCGTAAGATCTGTATGGAACCACAGAACACCCCAAATAACTAAAGCAATCTTGAAAAAGAAGACAATGCTGAAGGTATCACAACCCCAGATTTCAAGATATACTACAAAATGGCAGTAATTGAAGCAGTATGGTATAGGCATAAAAACAGACACACAGATCAAAATAACAGAACAGAGAGCCCAGATACAAACCCACACTTTTACAGCCAATTAATCCTCAACAAAGGAGGCAATGATTTACAATGGAGTAAAGACAGTCTCTTCAACAAAGGTTTTGGAAGAACTGGACAGCCACATGTAAAAGAATGAAACTGGACCACTTTCTTACACTGCAACACAAAAATAAACTCAAAATGGATTAAAGGTCTAAATGTGAGACCTGAAACCACAGGCAGTAACTTCTTTGGCATTGGCTACAGAAACATTTTTCTGGGTATGACTCCTCTGGCAAGGGAAACAAAAACAAAACTGGAACCACATGAAAATAAAAAGCTTTTTTCACAGTGAAGGAAACCATTCACGGAACAAAATGGCAACCTACTGAATGGGAGAAGATATTTGCAAGTTATATATCCAGTAAGGTGTTAATACACAAAATATATAAAATATATAAAACTCAACACCAAAAACAACAATAACAACAAAAACCAAAAAAAAAAAAGAAAAAGAAATCAGAGAACCCAAAATAAAAATGGACAGAGGACCTGAATAGACATTTTTCCAAATAAGACATACAGATGGCCAACTACCTAAAAAGATGCTCAAACTAATCATCAGGAGAATGCAAATTAAAACCTCACTGATATATCACTTAACACCTGTCAGAATGTCTAATCTTAGAACACAAGAAATAACAAGTGTTGGTGAGGATGTGGGGAAAAAAAAATAAGGAACACTCCTGCATTATTGGTGGGAATGCAAATTTGAGCAGCCACTTGGAAAACAGTATGGTGTTTTCTCAAAAACAATTAAAACTAGAATTACCATATGAGTCAGTAATTCCACTACTGGGTATGCACCTAAAGGAAAAAAAAAAAGACTAATTTGAAAAGCTATATGCATCCCAATGTTTATTGAAGCATTATTTATAATAGCCAGGAAACAGAAGCAACCCAAGTATCCATCCATAGATAAATGAGTAAATATGTGGTATGTGTGTATGTGCACACACACACACATACACACACACACACACACAGAGGAATATTACTCAGCCATAAAAAAGAATTAAATCGTGTCATTTGCAACAACATGGATGGACCTACAGGGTATAATGCTAAGTGAAATAAGTCAGTCAGAGAAATATAAATATCACACAAATTTCACTCAAATGTGAAATTTAAGAAACCAAAGGAAAAAAAAAAAGAAAAGAGACAAACCAAAAAAACAGACTCTTTAACTATAGAGAACAAACATGGTTGTCAGTGGTGGGCGGGGGAGAGATGAAATAGATAAAGAGGATAAAGAGTATATTTATCTTGATAAATACACTGAGAACTGAGAAATGTATAGGATTATTGAATCATGATATTGTACACCTGAAACTAATATAATACTGTGTGTTCATTACATACACTTGGATTAAAAAAGAAAAAGGAGAGCAGATCTCATGTTAAATGTTTTTAACCACAATAAAATAAAACCAAAACTCAAGAGAAAAATAACACATAATCATTTACATTAGCTCCCCCCATTCAATGAAATACTTATGTATAAATCTAACAAAATATATATAAGATCTATATAAGGAAAACTGCAAACCTCTGTTTGAAAGATACCAAAGAATGACTATATAAATGGAGAGATGGTTTCCAAGTTCATGGGTAGGAAGACTCAATTTTGACAAGATATCAAATCTTCCCAACTTGGTCTATAGATTTAATACAATCTCAGAAGGGATGAATACCCAGCTTCTGCATTGACATGGATAGAACTGGAGGAGATTATACTGAGTGAAATAAGTCAAGCAGAGAAAGTCAAGTATCATATGGTTTCACATATTTGTGGAACATAAGGAATAGCACAGACGACATTAAGAGAAGGAAGGGAGGGGCACCTGGGTGGCCCAGTGGGTTAAAGCCTCTGCCTTCAGCTCAGGTCGTGGTCTCAGGGTCCTGGGATCGAGTCCCGCATCGGGCTCTCTGCTCAGCAGGGAGCCTGCTTCCTCCCCTCTCTCTCTGCCTGCATCTCTGCCTATTTGTGATCTCTCTCTCTCTGTCAAATAAGTAAAAAATAAACAAACAAACAAACAAATAAATAAATAAATAAATGATTTTAAAAAAAAGAGAAGGAAGGGAAAAATGAAGAGGGGTGAATCAGAAGAGGATATGAATCAGGAGAGACTATGGACTCTGGGAAACAAACTGAGGGTTTTAGAGGGGGTGGGCATGCGGGGATGGGTAAGGTAAGCCTGGTGATGGGTATTATGGAGGCCACGTGTTACATGGAGCACTTGGTATTATACGCTAACAATGAATCATGGAACACTGCATCAAAAACTGAGGTATGGTGTGGCGAACAACATAATGTAATAAAAAAATAAAACAAAGTAAAAATTAAATAAAATGTAAAAAAACAAAGTTCAATAAAGGTTTTACATTGTAATAATAATAATAATAATATTAATATTAATATAGTCTCAATCAAAATCTCAGCAAGTTATTTTGTGGATATTGATAAACCAATTCTAAAGTTTATATTGAGAGGTAAAAGACCCAGAATAACCAACTCAGTATTGAAGTTGACTTCAAGACCTACTATAAAGCTATAGTAATCAAGATAGTGTGGCATTTATGAAAAAAATAGATAAATCGGGGGCCAGGGGGACAGAGTAGAGAACCCAGAAACAGACATAAATACAATCAAGTGGTCTTGGACAAAGTAATACATGATACCATGGAACATAGATAATCTTTCTCACAAATAATGTGGGAACAATTGCATATCCACATTCAAAAAATGAATCTAGACACAAACCATACCCTTCACAAAATTAATTTAAAAATGGGTCAAAGACTGAAAACAAAAAAAAAAGCAATCTGTAAAACCTTCTAGGAAATAACATAGGAGAAAACCTGGATGACTCTGGGTATAGTGAAGACCTTTTAGATAAAACACCAGAGGTACAATCTATGAAAGAAAAACATGAGAAGCTAGACATCCTTAAAACTAAAAATTCTGCCCACAAAAGCCAATGCTAAGAGAATGACAAGACAAGCTGCAGAGTGGGAAAATAAAGGACTGTTATCCAACCAATATAATGAACTCTTAAAACTCAACAATTAGAAAATAACGATTTAATTTAAAAAATGTGCAAAAGACTTACCAAAAAAGAGGTACGCTTAGCAAGTAAACATATAAAAATATGTTCCACATCATATGTCAGCACGGAAATAAAAATTTTAAAAAGTGAAATTCCACTACACACCTATTAAAATGGCCAAAATCCAAAACACTGACAACACTAAATAGTGGTGAGCATGTCGAACAAAAAGAACTCTTATTCATTGCTGATGGGAAAGCAAGATGGTATACTCACTTTGGAAGATTGAGGCAGTTTCCTATAAAACCAAACATAATCTTACCATATAATCATATAACCCAGCAATCCAGCTAGTTCTTCCTGCTATCAAGCCATAGAATGTGGAAGAAACTCAACTGTGTATTACCAAAATAAGTAATATATGAAAAAAGTGTACCTGAAAAGGCTACATACTACATGATTCCAACTACACGGCATCATGGAAAAGGCAAAACTATGAAGACAGTAAAAAGATGGGTGATTGCTGGGGGGTTGTGGGGCTGGAGGAAGAACTGTAGAACACAGAGGATTTTTAGGAGAATAAAACTATGCTGTATACTGCAATTGTGGATACATGTTATCACACATTTGTCCAAACCCATAAAATGTAGAACATGCAGAGTGCACTGTAATGTAAACTGTGGACTTTGGTTGATAATGATGTCAATTTAGGCTCCTCATTTGTAGCAAATATTCACTATGGTGTGGGATGTTGAAAGTGGGGGAAGTTGTACATGTGTGGGGACAAGATGGCATATGAGAATTCTCTGTACTTTTCACTCAAGTTTGCTACAAACCTACTTGAAAAAATAAGGTTTATTAATTTAAAAAAACAAATGAAGTTTAAAAACTAATGCTATTGTCTGACAAGTTGTTATAATATTAATGTGCACATAATTTAATTCTATTTAAAACTATTTTCAAAAACAAAATACTTTATAAGTATCACATATCTATACATATTAAACCAAAATATTAAAACTATTTTTATATTTGATTATCTCAACATTAAAATTGAATAAGCAGCATAATTATTCTTGGCATATGTCCATGTATTTTAAACAGTTTCTTAGCTATATCTCTTTCTAATATTATGTTGCTGTTTGGGGTGCCCCTCACCCCTGATAAAGAATGTACTCTTTTGGGTGCCTGGGTGGCTCGGTGGGTTAGGGCCTCTGCCTTTGGTTCGGGTCATGATACCAGGGTCCTGGGATCAAGGCCCACATCAGGCCCTCTGCTCAGCGGGGAGCCTGCTTCCCTTCCTCTCTCTCTGCCTGCCTCTCTGCCTACTTGTGATCTCTGTCAAATAAGTAAATAAATAATCTTTAAAAAAAAAAAAAAAGAATGTACTCTTTTCATTATGCTCTTACTAATTTTTTTCATTAAATTATCTGCAATCTTTTAAATTTCATGTTATGGTTAACACATTTAAAGTTTTTGACATCATCTATGGACTCTGGTCTCTATAATTTTAGCTGAGAAAATATTCTCTCTGTGAATGTGAGATAACTCTAAAGTAAGGGCAAATTCTGCTAACTGGAGAATATTCTTATATGCTATGTATTAAAATGAATAAATATTTCAGCCCAAATATTTTCACAGCAATTGTCTTTTTCTTTCCATTAATAGAATGTTACTGCGATAAGTACTTTTACAAGACAAAACTTGTCAAAGATAGTGCTCTATACATGATTCTTTTTAATATTTCATTAAATGGAGTTGCTGGAAAATCAAGGGCCTTCTCAATGTCACTGCATTCCTGTACAGAATATATATGCAATTTTTTGAAAGTTAAAAAATCTGAAGACATTCTGGGGCTCATATCATCGAATAGGTTGTTACAGATTTTGAACAATTATGCAGCCAACATTTGGAGGACTTAGGTAAAAAATGAAATAGTGCACTATCATTCTGAAAACCTCCGATTGATTTAAAAAACACTTCTTCCAAAGCTTAAATATTTCTAAAATCTGCTTTATAATGGGCAACAAGAAGAAAGCAGGCACCGCTTTCCTAATGAATTTCTTAAGCTGCTTGATTGGACATAATTATTGATGATAAAGGCCACCGGCAGCAATTCCATGCCCATTTTCCTCTATTGGTTTAGTGAAAACACAGGTTTCATCATGATGTGCTCCACCAAACTCTGCATTCACATTTTCGGTACAAAAACAACGAATTTTATTTTCAATGTTGTACTTTCACCTGAATTTATAATGCCATGCCTCAAAATGTCAGATATTTCATATTGTACTACATGAACTTCCAAAAGCTTTACTTTGATCTTAAGAAATTTTTTTAAATCAAATAATTATTAGAATTAATTAATTTTCTATTTATAGCATCTGGTGATACCCATACAGAATTTGCTTAATTTACCTGTCTGTGCAGTTTTCTTATATTAATGGAACCGACATGTTAATAGCTATCACATCATTTTTTATATTTGCAGGATAAAACTTCAAATAAAAATGAGAAGAAATAGAGCAAGCATTTGATCTACATAAATGAAAAGTCATGTTTTGCAGACAGATAGGGAAATATTTTCCACTGTAGTCTCCTGGGCTAATTAGTTCTTTGGAGGAATGATCTTCATAAATTAACTGCTCATTTGAAGCAGATCTGATTTTTCTTTAGCATTCTGTTTTTCCACGGTCAGTGATATTGCTGTACTCTTCATGGTAGGTAGTTAGACTCGTCAACAAATACTTTTTAGGATAACTTTCATCATCAACCTTCTTTAGTAACTGGAATTCAGCACTAGTTTTTAAATAACTGTTCACTTTTTAAAGCTCATGGCATCCAAAAGGATTTTTTTTAAAAGCAACAAAAAGATTACCAGATATAATGCATAAATACTTGAAAATAATCACTGTCGTGACTGTGGCCAGCCAAATAGTTGCTAAGTCACTATTTCCTGCCCACATTTCATGTACCTACAAGCTGTAATTTTCCAGATTGCTCTCTGACCCTGGTGGCCGGAGCCTGGGCAGTTTCACACACCTTGAGCATGCTGGATGTCATGTGGGGCGCAGCACAAGTGGTCCATAAGGGCAGTGGTACTACTTCTACCGTACTGAACACTATCACCTAAGCACATTGCTTCAAGTCCTTGAAAACAACTTTGTAATATAACCCCTGGAAATGATCTGACGAAGAGAGGCAGTACATACCGGTCATTCTCCCAAGTACAGGCATTTGTTAAAGTGAAAATTCAATGCGTGGTACATGAATCTCAGATGCTATCGGTGAGAGACTATGACAGAAACCCTAAGAGCACTGTAGATGTTCCCCAAAACTGCACTGGCTTATTTTAATGCCCAATGAGTAATAGTATTTTGTTATAAATTAAAAGGAAACCAAGAAAAAAAAAGTCTGAATCTGATGGGGAAAGAAGGCAACAGGCATAAACCAAGACCATGTCATTTAAAGAGGAATTAAAGATTCCTTAACCACACTCCAATAGATAGTGAGGGGTACAGAAAATGAAAGATGTTGTGTGGCATAAAAGAGAAGAAAAATGTTTTATGGGAGATCGTTCTAAGAAGATCCATCCTCAAAAGATAATGAGTGCCTGAATTAGGATGCTTTCAATGACAAAGAACAGAAATGAATAAAATAATAATGAAAATAAGTTTGGTCATACATTGTGATTGCAAAAATGCCTAAAAACTCTTGGGTTTTTGTTTTGTTTTGTTTCGTTTTTAATCTGTGCTCTTTGTTATGACTCTTCCTTGGAACGCTGTGACTTGCTTTGGACGATATGACACTGACCTATGTGTCACAAGCAGAGGATTATACAATACTTTCATCTTAGAGCTTACCTTCTTTTTGCTTTTGGGAACCCTATGACCACTATGATGCTTACCTAAGCCACCTTGAAAAATGATGCATGGCCATGTGGCCAACTGATCTCCAACACATCGACGACTCCAAGTCAAGTACCAGACACATATATGAGGCTCCCACTGACGGAGCCAGCCCAGCTAAGCCAGTCCAGATCAGAAAAGCCACTAAGCAAATGCATAAAATCAGGAAAAGACTGAATGTTTGTTTTATATGGTTTAGTTTGGGGTGCTTTGTTACACAGCAGTAGGTAAATGGATATATAACAGGCTTTTTGTAAAAAGTGAAACAATACAGTACAAAGATGTATAAAGACCAGTAACTCTTCCTTGCCACCCATCTCTACTCCTTAGCACCATCAATTTCACCCTTGTCACCCTCGGTAAGCCTGACAGATACCTTTATAGACCTTTCCTCTTTAAACATATGCATTTATTTATTTTCTTGTTATGTTAGGTTAGTCACCATACAGTACATCACTGGTTTTTGATGTAGTGTTCCATGATTCATTGTTTACATATAACACCCAGTGCTTCGTGCAATCCGTGCCCTCCTTAACACGTTTTTTAAAATACATATAGAACTTCGCTTCACACACAGAAAGTGATTATGGGTGTTAGTTGGAAATTTGATTTTTTTTTTTTTTTTTATTTTTTATTTTTTATAAACATATATTTTTTATATACATATATTTTTATCCCCAGGTCTGTGAATCACCAGGTTTACACACTTCACAGCACTCACCAAATCACATACCCTCCCCAATGTCCATAATCCCACCCCCTTCTCCCCAACCCCCTCCCCCCGGCAACCCTCAGTTTGTTTTTTTTCAACTTGATTATCCATTACAAATGTACGAGTCAGTCAATGTAAATTTATACTTTCCAGTTTTTTAATTTTTGGGGTAATGACTTTGTATACACACACACAGATGTTATTTTCCTTAAGTAAGATGATATCAGGCATTTTGTGCAGTTTTTTTTCCTTTATCTACCTTTGCTTGCCCCCCACCCCATTCCCTCTCACAAAACAGCACACATAACAACGTGGCAGGGATCTTTCCATACTGTGTCCCTGCTGAAGTACCATGTATCAATATACCTAAACTAATACACATTTGTGTGCATGCATGTAAAACTAGGAGATTTTTGCCAATTTTACTTTCTAAATGGGACCTTATAAAATATTTTTCTTAGTACACATATTTCCTACTTCTAAGTTTTCTAATCAATAACACCTATGGGATTCCCTTTGTCAGTTAGCATGGTTCTGATCCATTATTTTTGATAGCTGTAAAATAATCTCTTGGTATAAATGTGCTATAATTTATTTCCCTATTTCCCCTATTTTGTTTGTCACTTTGGTACTACTTTCTGCCTCTATGAATAATGTGGCAATAAACACATGTATCCATAGATCTTTATATCCTCAGTTTTTATTATCGGGAGAAAGACCCCAGGAATGCTGTCAAAGGTTAAGTATATCTTTAATTTTAATAGCTGTTTCTATACCGTTTTCACAAAAGATTGTAACAATTTATGCTATTAGCTGCACAGGCATCTAATGAGCATGAAATGATCTCTCACTTCTACATATTAATTTGTTTTAGCCTGACTTCCAGTGAGCTTGTGCATCTTTTTGTGTGTTTTTAACCATCTGCTCTGGTCTTACGGGAAACACTTGTGTATATGCCATTTTCCTCTTGGCTACTTTCAACTTTTTTTCAGTTTGAAGTAAATCTTTCTATTAAATAAATACTACCCACCTCTCATTTCTGTTGCATTTCTTTTTCAATTTAATTGCTTGTCATAAACTTCAATTATGGCACTTGATCATTGAATTAATTATCACTAAGAAGATTTTTACTGACCCCAGGACATGCAAACAATATTGTCACAATTCTAAGATGTAGCTTTTTTACATTTTATTCTTTGATTATATAGAACTAATTTTGGAGCATCTGAGATAATGATTTTTTCCTTACTTTACACCAATAACCAGTTATGCCAGTACAATTCATTAAATAACTCATCATTTTATCAATGAATTAAACTACCACATTTATTCTACATTAAGTTCATACAAAACATAAAACATGTATATTCTTCTCTACTGAACTGTTTATTTATATATTGATTTATTAACACTGACTTTATGTGATTTTCCCCCATCAGGTAAGCACATCACTCTGATCTACTCTCTGTTGATACATTTTTTTAGCTCTCCTGCACCACTTTTGTCTTTAAACATATACTTAATCTATATCATGAAATGCATTTTATATATAAAACTGTATAAAATATATATGTAGTACAACAAATGTAGTAAATTAGTACTTGTATATACAACAGTTTAAGAAATAGAACATTACCATTGGTTTTGATTTTCCACGATTCCTTCCCCAGCTAAAATTTAAGTCTTACCCCTAGCACAAGGAAGCACTAAATTTCTTGTTAATTGGCTACTTTTCCCCCCAGTGTTAGTAAAATTGCTAGATTTTAGGGTGTGCGTATGCTTGGTTTTATTAGGCAAAGTCAAACTGTTTTCCAAAACTGAAAGGTGAATTCACACACCCAGTAGTGGTCAATGAAAACTTTGGTTCTTCTTCCTTCCTCATGATTACACACTCTTTTGTTAAGTACTTATTGTATACTCTTTCACTGTAGTTTTGTATGTAAGATTTGCACTACTTAAAAAAAAAAAAATGGGAAGTGACCTTTCCACTTTATTCTCTAAGAGACATTTTGTAAGATTGGAATAATTGTTCTCTGAGATATTTTATAGAAATTACCTCTTTAGGGGCGCCGGAGTGGCTCAGTGGGTAAAGCCTCTGCCTTTAGCTCAGGTCATGATCCCAGGGTCCTGGGATCAAGCTCTGCATCAGGCTCTTTGCTCAGCGGGGAGCCCGCTTCCTCCTCTCTCTCTGTCTGCCTCTCTGCCTGCTTGTGATCTCTGTCAAATAAATAAATAAATAAAATCTTTAAAAAAAAAAAGAAATTACCTCTTTAATTAACTGGGCCAGTTGTTTTGTTTGTGGGGATAGATTAAAACATTGTTTTAATATCATTAATGTTTATAAAGATGATTCAGATTTTCTACCCATTTTCTCTCATTCACTCAAGTTCATTAAATTATATTTTTGAGGATTTGATTCATGTAAATGCTTCCCCATTTATAGGAATGTTTATTATGCATATTGCCTCTTACTTCTATTAACCATTGTTGAGACTCCACTTTTGTCTCTTTTCCTTTTTTATCATTATTATCTATGCCTTCCTGTTCTCTCTCCCTCTCCACTTCTCTTTCCTACACACATACACACACACACACACACACACACATATTTTTGTCTTTATCATTAAACCCTATTTAAAAAAAAAATTCCTGCTCTTCTTTTATTATTTTCCTAGTTAATGTTTTACCCTTTTGGCCTTTGAATATAAGGATTTTGGAACTGTAAAGTTCTTTAGCTACAACACAACTTTTCCATTGCTTTATAGATCTAAATATTTTCTAGTGTCCATATAATTTCTTCCTTGATCTATGGGTAAAGAATATTAGAGATATTAGATAAGATATTTGAATATCTTATTCAATATAAGTTTATTTAATAGTTTATTTAAATTTTGAAAGACAAGTATATGATTTTTTTCCTAATGTATGCACATTAGCACACAGCTACACATATTTGTTTATATTTACTTTCATTACCTTTTTTATATTGACATCTAATCTCTTCAGCTTGTCTGGAAAATTTAGTGACATGATACTAATTTAGTGAAACTTAGTGGAAAAATTCTTTGAAATAGAAAATGATCAGTTATTTAAAATTGTCGAGAAAAAAACTTTTGGGGGCAATATTCCATTTATCTATCTATCTATCTATCTATCTATACACACACACACACACACACACACACACACACACATATATATTCTGTTTGGGTCATCTGTATTCTCTCTCAATTGCTGAGACATATTTCACAATATCTTGCCATGATGGAGATTTGTTGTTTTTTTCCCTTGCAGATCCATAATGCTTTCACTTACATAACTAGAAGTATATTATCGGATGATTACAAGTTTGAAATTATACTGTTTTCTTAGTAAACTGAATCTGTCTTCTCTACGGGACAGCCCTCTAGGGGCACCTGGGTGTCCCAGTTGGTTAAGTGTCTGCCTTGGGCTCAGGGTCCCGGGATAGAATCCCACATCCAGCTCTCCTAGTGGAGTCTGCTTCTGCCTTTGCCCCCCCCACCCCTGCTCGTGCTCGCTCTCTCTCAAATAAATAAAACCCTGGAGGAGGGTGAAGAACAGCCCTCTACCTCTTCCAAAGCTCTTCAAACCTTGCTGTCCATGATATCTGAAATCTCAACAGCCATGCCAGCTCCAAGGTATTTTCCTGTTAACATTTTTCTATTGTGGTTTTGCAGTCTGTGGGTACATTTGTGGTTTTTTCCTCTGGTAAATAATCTATATGTGTATTGTTTTAAAATATTTTATTTACTTATTTGACAGACAGACATCACATATAGGCAGAGAGGCAGGCAGAGAAGGGGGGGAAGCAGGCTCCCCGCTGAGCATAGAGAGCTCAATGCGGGACTCAATCCCAGGACCCTGAGATCATGATTTGAGCCGAAGGCAGAGGCTTTAACCAACTGAGCCACCCAGGCGCCCCTGTAAGTGTATTTTTTAAATACATTTAAATCTTTTAAATGCAGAGAATATTCTATTTGCATTAACTATGGCTATTGGTATACTTGGATTTGTACCTTTTATATTGTGTGCTTCTTATTTATTCCAGCTTTTTAAAAAAGGTTTTAGTTATTTATTGGAAAGAGAGAGAGGGAGCACAAGCAGGGGGAGCGGCAGGCAGAGGGAGAGGGAGAAGCAGGCTCCCAGATGAGCAGAGAGCCCGATGTGGGCCTGGGATCATGACCTGTGGCAAAGGCAGATGCTTAACTGAGCCACAAAGGAGCCCCTATTCCCGTTTTTTTATATTTTACTTTTATTTCCTTCTTTCTCTTTTATTTTGGAATGAGTTCATGTTTCTTCTTTACTAATTTGGAAATTATACACTGCCCTGTTCTTTTAGTGGTTACTTAAGAAATTATAATACAAGTTAATTTGTTAATAAAGTATAAAGGAGGCACCTGGTTGGCTCAGTAGGTTAAAGCCTCTGCCTTCGGCTCAGTAGGTTAAAGCCTCTGCCTTCAGCTCAGGTCATGATCCCAGGGTCCTGGGATCAAGCCCTGCATCGGGCTTTCTGTTCAGCGGGGAGCCTACTTTCCCCTCTCTCTGCTTGCCTGTCTGCCTGCCTACTTGTGATCTCTCTCTCTGTCAAATAAATAAAGAAAATCTTTTTTTTTAAAAGAATAAAATTAATCAATATAGTTACTCCTCCACTGAAAATGCAAAAAGAAGAAAAAAAATAAAATCCATGATATACACTGATAAGCTTTAATTTAGGTCATATCCTTTCAGATTTATGAACTTTCAATGAATAGGGTTCAGACATCATATAGGTCTTGTGCTTCTCAACCTCACCAAGGTCCCTATGGGCATTGTTTCTCTCAGTTCAACCAGTGATAGTGAAGTCTTGCCCTAGTATAGATGATCTATCTAATCTCACATTATAGGTCCTAGGCTTTCTTCTTTCCTTTGGCTCAAAAGTTTCCTTAAAACTGGGTTTAGGCCTGGGGCTCCTGGGTGGCTCAGTTGGTTGGGTGTCAGCTTTGCACTTAAGTCATGATCCCAGGGTCCTGAGATCAAGCCCTACATCAGGCTCCTTGCTCAGCAGGAGCCTGCTTCTCCTTCCTCCTCTGCCTGACATTCCCCCTACTTTGTGCTCTCTCTCACTCTCTCTCTCTCTCTCTCTGCCAAGTGGATGAATAAAATCTTAAAAAAAAAAAAAAAAGAAAGAAAGAAAAGGAAAGAAAAAAGGAACAACTGGGTTTAGGCCTCCACTAACTGACAGATTCCAGCAGCAGAACATTGTCTGGAAAACTCTCATTTATCCTTTGTGATCACACTTTGATATAGTCTCTGGCTACTGATTTTTTTTCTCTGATTTTTTTCCTTAGGTGCATTAGATATTTTTTAAAAAGGGGATATTGGTTAAATTGGTTGGCTGGATGGCTCAATTGGTTAAGCATCTGCCTTCAGCTCAGGTCTTGATTTTAGGGTCCAGGGATTGAGCCCCACACTGGGCTCCCCACTTAGCTAGAGTCTCCTTCTCCCTCTGCCTCTGCCCGCCACCCCAACTCATGCTCTTTCTCAAATAAGCAACTAAAATCTTTTTAAATTTTTGAAGATTTTATTTACTTATTTTAATTAGGCATTTTAAATATTGTGTACTGGCTAAGGTTTCACTGCTCTCTAGGCTGCCATATTGCCCAAAATATATGTCTTTGGCCTTTTACACTTCATGAGAACTCTAAGATCATTGATTCCAGTTCTAAAATATATATATATATATATATATATATATATATATATATATATATATAATTAAACAAAGTGAAATAAATTAACTTTAGGGATTTTAATCAATGGTCAATAAATACATCATTAAGTCTGGATTGAAGTGACAAACTCATAATATTATTTCCCCAGTTTTCTGGTTCCATGTCTGGAATTGACAGACAACTGACTTAATATTAAGTTACCAGGATGGGTAGATTAATAAGCACCTTAATGAATTCATCTACATTAAATCCCTGAACTCTAAGGATCTTTCCTTGCTGGGAAATATAGAAGCCTTCACAAATAAGCACAAGCAAATGAAATTAGTCTTTCAATCACTGGGCAGATAATTAAGTATTAGGATCCTTGGCTTTTCTCCTCATGTTTATTAGATGTTCTTCATTACTCAGACATGGAGCTGAAGAGTTCCATCACTGCCAGCTGGTGTGACTTTGTGACTTTGAAGCCTTTGCTTCTGGTGTGGCAATTTCAGCAGGGAGCTATAACCTCGGAAGCCTCTTGTTTGGGTTCCCTCATAGAAACCATACCAAGCACTACTCTTCAGATACTCTCTGTAGCAGTGGTTTTAGTCCAACATGAGTTTCAGTTCCAATCCTACCATTTTGAGCAATGTGATCATGGCTTATTCTTCTCCTCTCTACACATGTTTTTCCTTTGCCTTAAGGTGAGTGCTTCCCAAGTTAGACCTTCTAGGAGTCTGAAAGGTTTGAATGATTGTGGTCAGTGTTGATATGCACTTCATGTTGTTTTCTATCCAGTTGTGAGAGAGTTGTGACAGCCACGAGACAGCAAAGGCAAGTCCTTCGATTCATGGATAAACATGATTTTCCTTGTTTGTCTCCTTGGTAGATGAGCAACGTGCAGTAGTGAGATAAGAAAGCCCAGCCTCATGTATATGTTCTGAAGACCTCCCTACTCAGATTCTTTGAGGGGCTTACCTGGTCACAGTATCTCTCATGAGCCTGAGGAGGAAAACCAAATGCATAATGTGGGCCATAGTCTACCAGATAAAATATCTAGTGACATTTTTGCCTGAATCCAGTGAGATAGGCATTCTCATCTTTATTTTACAGATGGGAAAAATCAGGGCTCAAAGGAGCTAACCAGCCTAAATCTTGTGAAATGATTAGCACATAGAACTTCAGGGATAGAAAGATACAACTAACCTCTATATTCATTTCCCTTGAATCACCTGGCGCTGCTCATGGAGTTGAGTTCCAGGCCTGCATCTGTCCTTTGCAAGGTACTGAATGTGGGAAGGGCCATAATCCCCTCTTGTTCTCATTCCTTCCAAAAATCAAAGATGAGAAGGACAGTATTTTATCCCATACCATTGTTTTAATCATATTTAGATTAAATAGCACATGAGCAATGTGTTTGGAAGGTTTAAATACATAATAATCAAGCTGGTCCTTGGGAGATATGTCCTACGACCGCAGTACTACCGTGATGTAAAGATTAAGGATCCACACTCTGGAGTGAGACCACCTCCGTTAGAATCCTGGCTTGCCCATTTATTCCCTCCCTGCAGACTGAACACAGTAAGAGCAAGTGCAGGACAGGTTGTGTTGAGGCTTCGAAGAGCAAATGAATACCGTACATGGTACATGGATACTGTACATGGTCAGTAACGTTAGCTGTTAGAAGTCCCAATATATGCCTGGTTACGGGGAGTATTTTAATAGTGCTCTATGCCTGTGCCCTTATGTATAAAGTACATACCCATGCTTGCAATACATACGCATGTACATATCCATGCTTGTGAGCACTTGACTCGTGAGAACATCACGAACACTCTGTGGGAAAGCTACGTGGCCCACAAATCTTCCTTTTATCCTCCCGCTTCCTACTTTAATGCACTTATTCGCCGCATCTTTCAACAAATAGTATCATGTGCCTGCCCACTGTGTGCAGGAATCTCAGCTGGTATCCGAGGACAGCGAAGAGGAGGAGGGGGCAGGAATGGGAGGGTGCAGATGGACAGCTCCCCAAGGAGGAAAAGGGAGTCTGCCCACACAAGACACTCCTTAGAGTGCGGGTGAGGTAGTCAGCAGCAAAGGATTATGTTCTTGGCAGAAGCAAAGCCCTCAGGGCATTCCAAAGAAGCTTCTCTTTTTCTTTCATTGGAGTTCTGTGCTGGAGCTATAAACCCTCCAAATGAGTTGAGATCATTAGGGAAGCTCCACTGATCACTGGTGAAAAAACGTAACAGTTGAAACCAGAAGCCTCAGAGTGGGAAGCTTGCGGAGGGTTACAGGGGAGAGGATGGGAACAGGGATGGCTCTTAATACTTAATAACAAATACTAATAATGGCAGAGAGTCAGAGACTAATTAAAAGTTTCTAAAAAGAGAGATTGAAAGAGATAGAGAAAGGAATTCATCCGTAATATTTTGCCTGACTGGAATCAGGAAGTACTATGGCCTAGGGAAGGGAATAAAAAAGACAAGGAGCCTGGCATTTGGAGACAAGTCCTGACTTGGGTGACTTGAGCCACCTTGGCAAGCACTTTCATCTCTCTAAAACTTAACGTTTCTCATGTGCAAAGTGGCGCCTGGCTTTCTATCTCATTGGGTTTAGTAAGTAACAACTGTGCACTGAATCACACTACATAACATGAGCAAACTGCTTTCTTTCCTCCAAGGAGAAGCACTGCCCAAGAGTTGTTAAAAATGACCTCTAAGTCCTTTGCAACTTGACAATTTTATGTTATAAATAAATAAATAAATAAATAAATAAATAAAATTTCTGAACTGGTATTTCAAATAGAGAAGGTAATGGAACTTGGAAATTAAATGATATTCTTAAAGGACTTTTGCTCCAAATATTCCTATTACTAATCTATAACAGTCTCTGATACTTTTTTCCCATTAGACATTCATTTCTTTGGTGTAATTCTACATGACTTCATCCTCTTCTAATGAAAGCGCAAGTAGATAAGTCATCACCTACCACTAACAATGAACTTCAAATTAAGAGGCAGACAGTTTCCTAAGCAGACAGTTTCATGGTCTGTAGGAAAGGAAGTAATTGACAAACTGGACATTTGTAATAGCTAGTATAATGCAGGCTTGAGTAGGGAGAGAGTTGGCAAATGAATCTGCCTCAAAAATGTAACTTGTGAAGCACTATAAGCAAAGATAAATGAGATTATTGAATACCTACTGTGTGTCAACTATGTAGCTCACTCAATTTGCATAAGAATTAACGAGGCAAATCTTTTACAGAGAGAATTTTAAGTGCAGAATGAATTCATAACTCACCCAAAGTTAAAGGACAAACAAGAGAGGTAGGAATTGACTCCAGTGTCATGTTCCTTGCCCACTCTCCTGCTTCCCATGCTCAAGGCCTCAAGAGGTTTCCAGAATTGCTTGTCAATCACAGCCCTGCAAATGACTCTAGAAACAAATGATTTATAGAATTACCTGATTTTCCAATCTGTATTTTTGGAGGTGTTTCATTATTTGTGAGTCCACACTTAATACATTTCCATCTTCTTTCTCCTTTTAAATTCCCTAATTGGTTGATTGGTACCTCGTCCTCACAAGAGGTTCTTGGAGGCAACATATGGCATTCAGTCTTAAGAGTCAAAATTCAGTTGATGATTGTGAAAGTGAAGAACCTAAAGCCCCTCCTTAGAGAGGCTGATTCAGTGGTTATGAGAGGGTGGTTGGAAATCTGGATCTCATTTTTTTTTTTAATTGCACTACTGGGTATTTACCCCAAAGATACAGATGTAGTGAAAAGAAGGGCCATCTGTACCCCAATGTTTATAGCAGCAATGGCCACGGTCGCCAAACTGTGGAAAGAACCAAGATGCCCTTCAACGGATGAATGGATAAGGAAGATGTGGTCCATATACACTATGGAGTATTATGCCTCCATCAGAAAGGATGAATACCCAACTTTTGTAGCAACATGGACGGGACTGGAAGAGATTATGCTTAGTGAAATCAGTCAAGCAGAGAGAGTCAATTATCATATGGTTACACTTATTTGTGGAGCATAACAAATAGCATGGAGGACATGGGGAGTTAGAGAGGAGAAGGGAGTTGGGGGAAACTGAATCTCTTTTTTTATCCAGCACAGCTTCACCACCCCACTGTGGGCAATACGAGGTACTTAATACAGAAGCCATTCTTGGAGCACAGAATGGCCTGAGGCAGGTGTTAGTTGAAATCTGAGTTCAAATCTACATCCTGCCATTCACAAGTTCTGTGAATGTAATACATTTCCTCAAACGGCCTCTGAGAGCCAGTGGCATCACCTATAAAACTACCGGAAGAATTTCTGCCTCATGGTGTAGGCTTGAGAACAAAATGAGGCAGTGTATTAATGCCTAGCTATGAGTAAATGGTTTCCAGCGGTAGGGTAGAGAAGCAGAGATCAGTAGAAGTTCGTTATAAAAATGCTGGAGCCCTTTGCCTGGGTGCGAATCCCGGCTGACACATTTGCCAGCTCTTTAGCATTGAATGAATTCCTTAACCTCACTCTGTCTTAGCTTCCTCATCTTCAAAATGAGAATATCATAAGGGAAAATGAGAATATCAAGGTACAAAGTCAAAATATTAAGTTAGCTTTCCATTAAGTCACTGTAAATATTAAATACACTGATATCTACAAGGAGTTTAGGACCCTGACTGACAGTAAATTCTATTATTGATATCAATAATAGTTCCGTAGAGTATCGGAAACCCATCTGGTTCTCTCCAGTGCTGTGGGCAAAGTAATTACTACCAAACACTGTTAAATTAAAAAATAATAATAAAAATAAAATAAAAAAAAAAAAACAGCCAGTGTTGGGAATACCAGTGATGGGAAACCAGAGTAAGACTTTTAGATGATGTCCAATGTTCCAGAAATTAAGCATATGCCTGGCAGAGAGTTCCTCTACCAACTTTTGCCCTCTTCTAAAACCAAAGCACATTCCAAGGGGAAATTTCATCCATATGCTTCCCATTGACTCATTTACTTCTAAACCATCCAAATATTATTGGATAAATATTTGGTGCTTAAAGAGAAATATGAAAGAATCACAACATGATTTCTTAAAACATTTTTTTTCCCTGCCAGACAAGAAATCACATGTTGGTAAACAAACTTGTCAACCAAAGTGAAGTGACAGATATTATCATCCTGACTTTTTTCCACTACTCCAGTGTTACTGTGGATTTCAACTGCTTTCACTTGCTTCACATTTGCCTTCCTCTGGTCTGTGTGTTTCATTTCCTCACCCCTATTTCAACTATATCTTGAGGGTGGGTAGATTTTACTCTCCAGTTGTACGGCAAAGAAAATCAGGTCTGACACTTATTTCTACATATATTTGTATAGAATGAAAAAAATACCAGGAAGAATTCCTATGCTTATAGGCAAATAATTGGATATTTAAAAATCTGAATTAATCAATCTACTTTTATGGTTTTTATTAGGAGGTTTTACCAGAAGTGCGACAAAAAAGGAAAAGCCCTTGACTGATGGATATATGCATTCATCTGCTCATGTCAATGTCCCCTCTACAGTATTTTGAATTGATATTAAGTCAGATTGGCAACTAACTCTATAATATATGGCAGAAAATGTTAAGGGCATAGAGAGGAATGAATATTCTACAGAAATGCAGAGGAAGAAGGGGTTCATTTTGGTAAATTTGTTCATAAATTTTTTTAAAGATTTTATTCATTTATTTGACAGAGAGAAAGATCACAATCAAGCAGAGAAAGAAGGGGAAGCAGACTCCCCGCTGAGCAGAAAGCCCAATGTGGGACTCTATCCCAGGACCCTGAGATCATGACCTGAGCCAATGGCAGAGGCTCAACCCAGTGAGCCACCTAGGTGCTCCTGTTCATGAAATGTTTTAAGCAAAAACCAAATGTGGAAGGCTTTACAAAGGATGAGTAGGATTTTATACAGCATATTTGGATGAGCTATGGACTGTCCAAACAGTAAGACTAAAGACCAGGATGCACAAAATGACAGACAATACTCAAGAAATAACCTGTCATTCTGTTAGATCAGAGCAAAACTTGTAGAACAAACCACTGAATCAAAATCAAATTTCAAGGAACATAAAAGTCATCCAAGGCAAACAGAATATGTAAACTGGGTCTGGTTTATAGTGGTTTCAGCCAATGGTCCTCCAAATGCCAAATTTGGCTTGATAGCTACCAGTGATGGGAAACTCAGTATCTGTCCAATAGTCCTTGGCATGTTTGGAAATCTATGATTATTATGTGGAATAAATATTTACCTGCAAGTAATACTTTTACGTATCTACTGGATTACAAAGAATAAGCATAGTCTTTCCTTACAACACTAAATATATTTAAGGAAAATAATAATTTATTTACTTACTCACCATCTCGTTGAGTCTATGCTCCAGATTCTGAACTAATAATGGGATGGATGGCAGTGATCAAACAGATCCAAACTCTGCCTTTATATAGCCTCTGGCCCCATGAAGGACACACGCAGGCAAAGAAAATACACTCTGAGAGGTGAATGATGAGAGAGTTTCAGGTACTGAGGAATTACATCAGAGAGGCGCAGAATCCAGATTAGTGAAAGTGGAAAAATCCTGGTATCCAAAATTATGCTCTTTTTTCTGACAAAATCTCAATTCCTTCAATTCTCTTGCTTACTACTTTGTTCACTTTTCTGTGATCATGTTCTAATCTGCCTTCCCTTCTTAAAAATTGGAAGTAATACTGTGATTCCCATCTTAATAGGGAGTATTAATTATCTATTTTTATATGTTAGATTTCTAAATATGAAGTTTCAATACGTAACAAACATTCATGTTAGGATGACCATCTTTCATTATTTTATTATTTTATTTTATTATTACACTTGCAATAAAATCCCCCCAAAGTTATCGAGGCAAACGTGTATACATACAACACCCATACACACACACACACACACACACACACATGCTTACATACACATTTTTGTTATTATAAATTTTTGCAATTGCTTCTTTCTCTTGGACTTCCTTTTGTAGTACTACACCCCCCATTTTAGATACAGCACATTTCTCCAGCTTCTTCAGGACACTTTGAATTCTAATTCTGTCATCCAACATATTCCTACCATCATGTCACCTGTATATTTGATGATCATGAGCCTTTACTTCTCATCCAAGACATTGATAGAAATGTTAAACAAAGTAGGACAAAGTCCAGAGCCTGAGGGCTATCACCATTCTGTGTCCTCAGTATTGGCATTGATCCATTAATCAGCACTCATGGGGACCATCTTTCAACCAGTTACAAAACCAGTCCATCATACCTCCATCAAGCCCCCGTTCCTCACTTCTATCTACAAAGACATTAGGGAAGACTTTGTGAAATGGCTCATAGAAAGCTAGATATGCTGTATCGACTTCCTTTCCCTGATGTACCGTGCTAGGCTATAAATACTCTAGAGTGAAATGAGGTCAGTCTGATTTGACTTACTCTTGGAGAGCTCATGCCATGACCAAAGTGAAAGTGGTACTCTTTCTGTATGATGAGAACTTCAGAATTTGGGAGCTGTAAAGGATTGTAGAGATTATCTCATCCAGGCTCATCATTCCACAAGTGAGTCTCAAGCTTGAAATAACTTTGCCTATGGTCACACAGCTAGTCAGAGCTTGAAATGTAGTTATAACTTATATTCCCCTCTTCACACTTAGGAGGAGTGGAATTGACTTTAGAAAAACATTTCTCAAAATATATTCCATGGAATATTACTTCTAGGCTGAAAAAAAAAATGTCCCCATGTTCAAATGCATTTGAAAAACCTGTGCATTGCTGTGTTAGTGATTCACAATTTATTCAGTCACTTACTGATTGTCCCCTATGCATCAGACCCAATTTTAGGCACGGGGATAGGACCGTGAATAAGATCTCTTACAGATTTTCTTCTGGGGGAAAGACAAACATTAAATAATTACTCGAATAGAAAGATTACTATGAATTGTAACTTGCTCTGAAAGAAATTTAGAGGGTGTTTTGAGAGATGGGGGGAGTGCGAGAATCATCCTGAGAAAATGACATTTGAGTACATAGAAAGCTCAGATTAGAAATATCTTGGCATACCCAACATGATGAAGCAATAGGGGAGGTTGTCAACCATGACCTGAGAAGAACACATAAGAGCTAAAGAAAAAGTTTGCTGGGGATGTCAGAGGAAAAAATAAAAATATGAATATAAAGTACTTTGATACATTTTGAGAAAGAGGACGACCCAACTTCATTAGCATTTTGAAAATATTACACTGGCTGCTCTGGTGAAAGTAGTGTGTGGCGGTGAGAGGACGAACGCAGGAGGCTGTCAGAGAAATTTCAGGAAAAAGATCTGGAATGGAGAAATTGGCCTCTTCAATACTGACCTACTGTTTTAAAAAAAAAAAAAATGAGTGAAACTATTAACCTCTTTATCATTTTTTCCCCATGATTTTCCAAACTTGACCACAGAATCATTATTTCAGTAACACCTATTTTACTCCATAAAATTCTGATGAACACATTTTAAGAAATGTTGCTTTGGGATATCTCAGGCTAAAGTCACATTCCAGGCCCTTCAAAAATGGTAACAGAACTTGCCATTTGCTTGGTTTGGAGAGTGTTCTTTGTTTCTTATCTTCCCAGCAGATGATGCTTTTGTTTATGAGGGTCACCCTGGTGCTTGCTGGTTTACTTTCATTCAAGTTTCCATATGTCAGGCTTAAGAGAAACGCAAGCCCTCAAAGTAATCCTGATATATAACTGTGTTTACTTATGTATCCTTTCATTCCTTACCTTTCTCTACTCATCCTCAACTCACAATGCCATCTGTTTTCAGAATGGAATTCTAATAGCTCATTAAGATTTAGCAAAACTAACTCCTACATTAAAAAAAAAAAAAAAAAAAAAAAACACCTACTTCCCAGACTAATTAACCAGCAATGAACTTCACATTTGGGTACATTTCCGTAGGCTGATTTAATCTCTTTTTTAAATAAAGATTGAGGAATAACAGGACCAGAAGGAGGGGCACCAAGGTGTCAATATAAAATAATAATCAAATTCTACATGGCGTAGTGTGATTTCTGTACATCATCAGCTCTTTTAATCTGTAAGGAAGGACTTCTCATCTTTGGATGTGTGCATGGATTACCTCTGGGCCAGGATGAAGGCAGATCCCAACTTAGTGCGTCTGAGGGGGCCTGAAATTCTGCTCCCAGCGAGGCTTGTAGACCCGGGACCACACTCTGAGCGGTAGGAGTGTGAAGCACCATTTCAACCTTGCATTTCAGGGAATCTTCTGATGGAGTATTTCAGCAATCAGTAACAGAAAATCCCAATCTCAAAAAGCCTTAATGATGACACTGTTATATCTCACACAATAAATCCAGTGATGGGGCGACTCCAGCCATGATATGTGAGCATCCCAATGATGTCATCAAAGATGCAGGTTGCTTCACTCTCCCCACTCTGCTCTTCTCAGCAGTGCCTCCATCCTAAGACCACATCTTCTGGTCGGGATATGGATACAGCCATTTCAATGTCCTATTCAGATGTGACAACATCCCGAGGAAAGTATTTCTCTTCGACAGTTTTCTTCTTAAGAACAGTGCTACCCTGGGACACCTGGGTGTGTTGGTGCATTGGGCAGCTGCCTTTGGCTCAGGTCATGATCCCAGAGTCCCAGGACTGAGGCCCACATTGGGCTCCCTGCTCATCAACAGTGTGTCTGCTTCTCCTTCTGCCTCTCACCCTGCTCATGCTCGCTTTCTCTCTCTCTCTCTAATAGAAAAAAATAAAATAAAATCTTTAAAAAAAGGAAAAGAAAGGAAAGAAGGAGGGAGGTGGGAGGAAGGAAGGAAGGAAGAAAGAGGGAGAGAGAGAGAAAGAAAGAGGATCAGTGCAACCCTGGATGACAGTCCCCAAGCAGGTATCCGTCAGATTTCACTGGCCAGATCTGCACCATGTGCACTAGGGTAAAGGTGCACAGGTGCACAGGGCAGGTACTCCACCTTATGTCCTCTGCCCACACCCAGATCACCTGCTATTTTTTGGGCAAAATGCATTTAAGCCCTGATTCTTCCTCGAGAAACTGCATCGCTGAGTCTGAAGGTCACCTCCGGAATGCACATAGGCTGGAAATACTGAGGCATTGAAGTCCTAAGTTAACAAGCTGAAACAAGTGAGGGCGGGAACTAAAAATCTGGCCTCCTCACTTCCTAGCAGGTAAATTTCCAGTCCTGCAGAAGGTCTGCAGCAGCACTAGCCCCGGGGTGCAAGAGGAAGCCGCCTAATTCATCCTGGGTGGCTTCTCACAGAGTGACTCCTTTACAGAGATTCCCAGAAGCATGTCCCAGGACTCTAGTGAACCCATACTGGGCTCTATTCTTGGAAGGACAACTTAAAGCAAGTTAAACTATCAGAACCCGACCAACTGGGGAGTGGGAATACTTCAAACAACATAGATGGATGGTTTGAAATACATGAGCCCCCGAGCAGTAGCATTAACTTTACCAGGGAACTTGTAAGAAACCAGGGCCCCTCCCTAGACCTCTAGGATCAGGATCTCTGGGGCCGGAGTTCAACAATCTGTGGTCTCACAAGCCTTCCAGGTGATTTTGATGCACGCCAGCTTAAAAAACCCCGGGTTTAATCAACATATCCCTGGTTCTGAGGGAAGACTCTCCTCCCATGAATCATCTGATCATGAAGAGAATGGATAAATATCCGAATAAAATCATGGTTTTTTAAGGAGTGTGAGGTGTGGTGGGTGGAAAAACAGATCCTTCAAAACAAGCACAGCTGCTTCCCTGCAGTCAAGAGTAGAAGCAAGTTGCCTATAACCTCAGAACTGGAAAACAGGAGAGGTGGGTTCCGAATCCTAGCTTACGACAACAGACACAACGCTCCTGCCCCAGTTTCCGGAACTCTGCGGTCACTGCGGGACTGTGGGCAAGGCTGGAGAGGGAAGGCCCCTGAGAACAAGATTTCCCTTGCCACAAGCCGCAGCATGTGTTCCTTCAGTGGCAATAAATCCCATGAAAATGCAGATAGATAAAGTGTTCTGACATTTATATTCCAGCATGAAATACACGAAAATAATAAGAGGGAAGGATAATAGTGCAACATGAAGCTTTTATTAATGTTAGACTAACTCTGTAGGGGAAATGGCTCATTTTATTGCTTTAATGTCAGGCTTTCTCCTTTCCTCCAATGGGCATAAAACTGGGGCTGCCTCTGATTTTCAATCAGTAAATGAGAAAGCAGTTATTGAATGGCTCAGTCTGTCTAGCAGGACTGTATAAGCCATGGGGATGTACCAAAATGCAGGAGATATGGCCTCTCCCAGGAGTTCATGATCTGGTCGGGAAAACCACACAAATGGACATGTTCAGATTTAACATTTTCTGAATGAAAATGAAATGTTTCAGAGATGATGTTGATTGATTTTATACCTATTACTTCATTTAAAAATATGATTAAATTAATAAATACCACATTAAGACAGAGTATAACCAGGTACTAACTTGTATTCAATATGCATTCTGAAACGAGAAAGACTATGAGAAGTGTAGCTCTATCATTAATTTGCTACATGATCATAGCTAACTCATTTCCCTCATCAGATGTTTCCTATTTAAAATGAGGGCACTGAACCAGATGAATGCATCCCAAAATTATGTTCTGTGGAAAATTCCTCTTTAGGATATTAATAGGTTTGCAACATTAAAAAAAAAAAAAGGTTGAGGGTTGGAGTGAGTGGTATAAGACAAAAAACATTTAGAGATATTTTAGAAACATGTTCAACACAATTGAGCAGGTTTGTTTCCCCAAAGACCTCTCAGAACCTTGAAGATGCCTCTGTGTTTTGGGCATCTCTAAGAGGAAAATCGTATTTGTACCCTATTGTAAAATTGCTTTATTATAAAACCTACTATTATATGGTACCAGGTAACATCCTTTATTATGCCCCAGAACCAGAGTGGAAAATGCTAGAAACCCTGTCTAAGGACGCTTTCAGGGACATGGTCCTGAGACATGGCAGCTCAGGTCAGCTCCCTTGGCCAATCTTTAAAGGATAACTCAAGTTCAATTCAGGGAACAGCAAGGACATTCATCAAGGGGATACGGCATGAAGAAGAAGGAGAGGAACAGGGAGGGCAAGTGGCAGAAGGAGAAGAAAAGGCTAAAGCTTGGCATCATGTTTTCCTTTACTAAGACCATAGACAGTAATAAACCTTACATTTGTCCAATAAGTTCACAATGCATTTTCAGACAGGTTCCCAAATTTAAAACCCCTTGCGACCTAGGTTTAGCTTTTCTGTTCTCGACCTTTTTCCCCCCAGCGAGAAAACTGCAGCTTGTAAAGGTAGCATCTACCTTTCTCAACATCACCTTCTGTGTTCCCTCTCCCCTGATCCCTTCATTTTTTGCCGAGCTTATTTGCTTATTAAGTTTTCTGCATTTCAGAGTGTGCTGAGTTTTTGGCTTTTAGTTTTTCTACAGCATCCTGCTACGTACTTTAGAGCCCAGCCCTGATCATCAAGGACCCCGCACACCTTTAGCATATATTGGCAATAAAGGTAATCCCACAGGGCAGAGAGGCTATTTAGAGGGAAACCTGACTGGGTTGTGCTAGTTTTCAACATATACCACCTGGGTCCAGTCCTGGTGATACCACCAGCCCTCAGCTTGGTGTCTGTAATTAAATACCCCTGATATTGCATGAGTTAATTGCTACATGTTTATAAAGGTCTTTGAGAAATCAAAGTTCCGCTTGGTAGGGAGGGTGCTCTGAAGGCAGATGTCTAATGGGAGAAGCAGGAAGTTTGGGGTTGGGAGACCAGCTGGCTGGGCTCAGTCCCAGGCTCTGCACCCTCTTCCTGGATGATGTTGGGCAAGTCACGCCTCTTCTTCTAGCCTTTTTATCTCTTTGTATTTTTTTTTTTTTTAAGGAGCTTTCTAAGGCTTCTTTCAGATCTCACATACATTTATTTTTTAATGTGAATTGACCAAGTCAAACTCAGCAATCAATGAGGTGACTGGTGTCACATCAGATAGCCCTTGTGGCCATTATTTGAATCGGGGCACTTGAAACCTTCCCAACCCCCTTCTCCTGCCAGAGAAGATGAAAGCGTCATTTCTGACCTCAGCACTGGCCTTTGCCTTGAACTTGGCAGTGCCTTTCACATTACCATTTCCAGCTGGTTCTTTGCCCCCTGGCAAGACCAGACTTTTCTGAAAGAGTGTAAACTTCTCTGAACGATATTTGAAAATAAAATATAATTGATTTCACAGCTCCTTGAACCTCTCCTATCAGGAATTGATTTTTTTTTTCCCCTCTTCTGTTTTACACTCTTGAAAATGATTTGAGTGATGGCAAGTAGAAACTTCAATACATAAACATCCCTCATCCTTTCTCCCTTTCTCTTTAAATTCATCCCTGATAAAGAGTGTGTGTAGGTATGCGTACAAGTACACGCATTTGTACAACTCTCCTTCCACATACATTCATATCTGTGTCTGTGAGTTCATCAGTCTGCATTCTCTGTATATGTACTTTTGTATATCAGTGTCTCTGTTTTTGTGTGCACACACACATGCAGAAAATACATTTATGTACACGGGTGTGTTTTCTGTATGTGTGCATCTGGGTGCAAGTCTGCATGTGTACTTATGAGCATACAATTAGCACATGAGTTTTTGCAGACATATATGTTTGCATACATGCTTGTAGTTTGTGCATAAATTAGCCTATATGTGAACAGATAATTTTGTGTCTAGGTAATTGTGCAAGTCTGTTATATCCATAGGAATAGGTATATGTAAGTGCCAATGTAGTTAGATTCACATTTCAAAGAATACCTAGCCTTGCTATTCCCCCTTCTCCCCAAAGAAAAAAATAAATAAAACTCAACTTTTCTTGGATGCACCAGACAGCTCCTGCCGATTTGGACAGTCATTATGAACTACGGAGTGCTCTCCTCTGCCAGCCCAGTATTAGCTGTCACTTCCTTGGGTAGGATAAAGTCACCCAACTGGACTGTATCCTAATTATCTGGCAAGAAAAGAGGTGTGGCAGATGCTGCTGAGGGACCTGGTAACCCCTTCCTCTGAAGCAGCCCAGGGTATCAGTTGGCTCCCTAGAAGCCACCCCTGGAGCTAGTGCTAGACGATTTTTGAGTGACACAAGGGCTAGCTTAACACGGTACTGATTGAAACATTGGTGTGGCAGAAGCTGTCGGTGCCAGACAGGCCAAGCATACCTCTTTCCCCATCCCTGGCCTGCCTAGATTGGTGTGAGCGGCAGATCTGTGCTTCCTGTCAGTCAACCTGTCCACTCGTAGCTGCCAACACTGCCAGAGTGGTCAGTCTGTGACAGTGATGGCTGGTTGGGGAGAAATGGAACTCATGTTCACATAGGCCCTTGGCTTCCTTTAGCAGGGAGAGAGAGCTCCCACATGGGACCTGCATCGTGACCAGGAGAAAAAAAATGAATACCTCTACCAGCTGCAAGTAGAGTAAGACATAGAGACTCATGGAGACTGAGGATAGGTGGGTTTGCCTGATCTGGGGGTGGAGCTGAGGAGCCGGACTAAAGAAAAGCATACCAGGTTGTTAGTATGGAGACTTAGGCTCAGGTTTCCACTCATCTATCCACTGGTGGCTGCGAGACTCTGTACAAGTTACTTCAGACAGATCTCAGGACAAGGTCGGGTGTATTCTCAAAATAATGACAAGACAGAGTGGGGTCTGGCCATACTCTGCTAGGATGGGGAGAGTCCCAGCATCAATTTTGGATGAAATGTAGTCAAATAAACGCAATGTGTAGGGTATGGCTTTGCCAACCACAGAAGTTACAGTCCAAGATCAACAAGACTCTGAAAAGATCCAGGTCTGGCCTATTCCTGTCTTCCAGGCTCCTGCTCCACTGCTCACTGATTATCTGCATGTGGATATTTCACATTCCAGATCTCCAAAGTCAAGTATACCCTTCTCTTCCCCAAACGACTGTGGCAACCACATGCAAATTGTTACCCATCCCAGACCTTTCACCTTTATGCCCTTGACTCATCTCTAACCATGCAACAAATCCTCTGGACTTTCCTCCTAAATACCATGTTAGTCCATCTTCACTAACAACACAGGAGTCCAGGCTAACCAGTGTCTTCTTTTGTCTGGATTTTATAATAACCTCTTAAATCATCTCCCTGCTTCCACTCTGTCCCTTTCAAGTCCATTTTCCACATTGAAGCCAGAGTAACCATTTAAAAACTATAACTTTGGTTATGTCTTGCCCTCACTTGAAACCCTTCTGTCATCCTTAGGACAACACACAAATCCACTTGCATGTCAGGTGAGGCTCTCCATGATCAGATCTGTGTCCACAGCCTCAAGTTTTCACATTCTGTTCCCCACGGCACATTCTAGCCATTATCAATATCTTTCATGCCCTTCAGTAAAGAAACATTCCCTCTCACCCTCTCTCCTGCTCCCACTTTACCTGAAATACACAGTTCTCCACTCTGTCCATCTGACCGATTCCTATCCTTCTGTCCAATTTAGTTTTAAACGTATTTCTTTTGAGAGGACAGTTACATATATCAGTGCAGATGTCTTGCCAAATCATTCTGTACCAAATTCTGTGTCACTTGCAAAGAACTCATCACATAGAATTAGAACTGATTGCTTAACTGATGGTCTTCTTTATTAAAATTCATGTTGTTTTAGGGCAGAGGACAGGTCTGAAATATCCACTTCTGTATCTCTCCTGCCTAGTACAGTGCTTAGCACAGAAAGTGTCCCATAAATATGTGCAAAGTGAACTAATAAATGAACACGAATTAATAATACTTTACATAAGACTATGTTAGATCACTCTATGGGAAGGATTCCATAAATATGACAGACACCTGGAATGCAAGTTCCTGAGAGTAGGGACTTGTTTTGTACATCAGTGTACCTCTCTCCTTCTCAATAGAAGGGTCTAGTATAGGGCAGGCTCTCCATTAATAAATTAAGGATTTTTAAAATAATTATTTCATATCATGCTATGCACATATTTGGAATGCACCAAGTTTCTTAACTTCTTCCACCCAGATACCTGTAACATCAAGGAAGAATATATATGTTCCTGCAGAACACCTGAAGAGGTAAGTCAAGATGGTGCACTTTAAGGAAAAAATCTCTTTCAAGTCTTAAGGTATAGCTCAAAAAGGCTGCAGTTTCTTCATCACGTACACAGTGTGCCTGTGTCCGTTTAGATGTAGGTTTACCTTACTTGCCATGAGCAAAGCTAATCACTGAGAAATATATGCTGTACACATTGTCTGGCTTTGTAAACTTTCTGGCATTTAGCCATATACCATTTCCAATAAGCTTATTTTACTTGGAGAATGAATGAAACCCCGCTGGTTAACTCGGGAGCCGTATTGTAGCCAGAGATATGATGTGGACTCAGTGGTCTGCCAAACATCAAAACCTCATTTGGGGATGAGGTTTTGGAAGTTTCTCTCTAGAATTACACACACAGGAGGTCTCCTATAAATGAATCCAGGAGCTAGCCAGGACAGGAGTAATTGTTCACCGATGTCTCACAGCTATTAGAGTCCACCTCTTGCTCCGCCCACAATGTCCTCTCACTGCTCTCCAGCAGTTCTCTCTTCCAGGAGCCTCCCTTCTGCCTTTTTTTTTCTGTCTGCCAGTGGTAATTGCACAAAATGACTCATGCCCTTCCATTCTCTCATGCATAGAACACAAGGCTTTTGAGGCCTCTTACATTATCCCCTTATCCTCGCATACCCTCACTACTGAATATCATCTGCAAATTTAATTAGCCAGCAATTTATTCCCTTTGCCTAATCATTAATGAATTTGAATAACTTGATGAAAATGGGAAAGAAGAAAGTTTCTCAAATGCTGTGTACAGAATAGAGAACTTCATTTTTCCCCCCTCTCCTGCTTACTGTGATGGGAGCTGGGGGGGCAGGTGATGGAAGCCGGAGCCAATCAGAAGTCAGATATAAAAATACAATGAGGTTCAGTGGGGGTTTGTTAAGTAGTTCCAAATAAAGAATACCAAGGAGCTTATCTAGCATAATACAGTTGTTTGTGACACAAAGCTGTTCCATTCATTTTTAAATGTTTTTTTCTCTTCTAAATACTAGGTAAGCAATTTCCAAAACTATTAAGCCATTTTGGGGACATCATGTTGCTTATGTAGTATTGTCATTCTTTGGGAGGCCTCCTTGAAGAATCTGGATTCCTACTTAGATTGCCCTGGCCTCAAATCACTTCTCTTTCACTGATAGGAGGACTTTTGTTTCCCCCTTCTAAATTAACAAAACAATTAGGTAAGCTCGTCTTCTTTCCAGCATCGACTCCCTGGAAAATTTCTTCTGACCTTTGGGAACAATCCAATCCATGGCACCAAAGAGAAGGTTACTCTTGTCTCATTTTCAGAAATTGGTCTGGAAAGTTTGAAGCAACAAAGATGGCCATACAGCACACTGGCCATCATTGGATGCTTCCTTGATTGGATGCAATGACTTTCAGGCAGCATCCATAAAGAAACCAGTGCATCTTCCCATTCAGTGTTGTCTTTCCTACAATGTGTCTTCACCTTAAAGTATTATTCTAAAGCACAAATGCTTTGTACATGAATTATTTGAATGTTATCCTCATTAAAATATACAATGATATGAAGCAGTAGGAAGACAGCTGGCTATAAGATTAGAGCAAGCAATCTCTTCTATTTACGCACTGTGTGGTTTCCACCCACCAGTTCCCTTCTCTGAGTCTTGTTTCCCTTCTTAAACGAAATAACATGATCTATATATTTCACTTAATTATACTTTGAGCTAGGTGAGGAACAAGGCTGCAGTTCGCTGATTTTTATATACACAAGGCCTACCACAATACAAATAGTTGAGGATAAATTAGTGTTTCTTGAATAGACTTCAAGAATTGTTTTGAGCTAGTGTGAGAGAATGTATGAATGCAGACTACCATTCATCATCATCATCACTATTATTATTAATTGTTACAGTTGTGTGATCGACTTCTATGGTTAACCGAGAAGAATTTGGAGTATCTTGAAAATTTAAATTCATTAAACCTTTCTAAACTGTGTGACAACTTTCTCGTTCTGTTAGTTTACTCTGATGGGTACAAAATGAATCTTTATTTCTGTTGGTAAGTATGGGACAAAACTCACAGTTATGGTTAAAAATGTCCATAAACTTTGTATAAGAATGCAGATGATAGTTCATGATTCCAGAGTCATGCCCCTACATAAACATTTCATTAACCAAAGAGAATTAGATGTGTGCCATTACTGGGGCAAAACAGCATATTGGAAAATAACATCAAAACTGAGGTCAGAAGATATAAAGTATAGTACTTGCTCTACCAAGAGTGATTGTGTTAACTGAAGAGGTAGGCAGAGTTCTAAGATGGCCCTCAAGATTTCTACCATATTGAACATACACCCTGTGTAATTCCCTGTCTCCCTACATGCGGGTAGCATTTATAATTCTTATGAAATATGATTCCCATGATAGGTTACATTAGATGGCAAAGGTGAAGAAATTTTTCAGATGTAATCAATGCCCCTAAGCAGCTGACTTTAAGTTAATAAAAAGGGAGATTATTCTGGGTGGGCCTGATCTAATCAGTTGAGTGCTCTAAAAAACAGTCTAGACATTAGAGACATTCAAAGCAGCACAGATACTCTCCTTCTGGCTTTGAAGTAACAAAGTGCCCTGTTACGGAGAGGGCCTCATGGCAGGAAATCATGGGCAGCCTCTAGGAGCTGAAGACCTCAGCCCTAAAAACTCAAGCAACTGAAATCTGCCAATAGCCAGTAAACATGAGAGAGGATCCTGAACTTCAAATGTGATCATGCCCTTGAACTGATTTTAGCCTGGTGTATTCTGAACAGAAGACTCCTCACTGACCAAAGCTGTGAGATAAATGCCTATTGTTAGAAGCTACTGAGTTTGTGGACATTTATCATGTCGCAACAGAAAACTCATACACCTTGGATAACTGATTACCCTTGTGACCTCAATTAAGAGTCAAGATTATAACCTCTTCTAAAGTTCTGAAATGTGAAAGAACTAGCCCAATGCAAGATATACTCATCATTTGTAGTCCTCAAAATTTTGCTTCAATTCCATTTTCCCTAGTCAACTTAACATATATTAAATTAAACTTTTCACCTGCTTCCTCCTTCTACTAACTCCCAATCAGCTTTGCCACATATGGTTCACCTCTTGGTTAATAGCTTCACCAACTATTCCATGCCCAAAGTCAGAAACACTGGGATCTTTCCCTATCCCTTTCTCTCTTGATTCTCACACAGAGGATAAACTGCCATCTCATCTGAGAAACTTCCTGTAGCTCTGGCCTCTCTCATGCTTCCCTACTATTCATCCAGACGACTGCTATGGCCTTCTCGCAAGACTGTCCCTGCCCATTTGGTACATTTTTTCGCTGCTATAGGAATTATCTTTATCAAGAGAAAACTGCTTTATTCACTCGCCTGCTGAAACGTGCCTAAGGGCTCCCGCGCATGGCATTCTGTGTTCTTCACACTCTGCTTACAGTCCTCCCCTCTCTTTTCTCCACCATGCTCCCTGTAGGCCACACTTAACTTTCTGTGAATATAACAGCTTGATTTATATCCCTGTCCAAAAGAGGGTGCATGGATGTCCTAACCTCCTGTACCTGTGAATGGGACCTTATTTGGACACAGGGTCTTTGCAGATGTAATCAAGTTAAGATGATATCATTAATGTGGGCCCTAACTCAATAGAACTGTATAAGGGGAATATTTGGACACAGACACACACACAGGGAAGAGAATGCCACATGAAGACAGACACACAGGGAGAAGACAGCTGTGAAGACAGAGGCAAAGACTGGAGGGATGCTACCACAAGCCAAGGAACACCACAGCCACCAAAAGCTGCAAGAGGCAAGGAAGGATCCTCATCCTCCCCAGGGGCTGTGAAATGACCATGGCCTGGACAACACCTTAATTTTGGGCTTCTAGCTTCCAGAATTATGACACAATCCGTATCTGTTTTAATCTAGCAGTTTGTGATGCTTTGTTATGATAGTTATAGGAAATTAATACAATGGTTATGTCAACCCCTTTCAATGATCTAAGACTTTAAACAAGCTACTCCGTTCTCCCAGAAACAGAAATTTTCTAAACATATTTTAGGATCCAGTATATAAGCCATACCTTCAGATAATCCTTCATGGAGAGATTTGGACCAAGTTTGTTCTCTTTTCTTGATTTTTCTCAGAAGCAGGTTTTCTGATCTCTGTTACAGGACTTCTTACACTGAATTGTTCTGTTATAATTTTCTTGACAGTCTCTTGAACTACAATGAAAAGGCTTTGAGGTCAGAAATTATGGCATATAGTTCTTCAACATGCACTTACTGAATTTAAAAAAAAAAAAAAAAAAGACCAACACTTTCGCCAGCCTCATATATCTAATGGTAGCTAACTTCAGAAATTTTTTTTTTTTTCAATTAAGTTGCCTTTTAGACACCTTGGAAGGTAGGACTGTTATTTCCAATTTACAGATGAAGAAACTAAGGACCCATAAATGTTTATTTCACCCTTCCTTTTGCTCCCAGCAGATTAGCAAACCTCCAGTGCCCTCCAGAGAGGCTGGCTATCCGTCTCTACCAGGTGTCACTAAGCAACATCAATTTTGAGAGCTGAGTAGTTTTTTGACGATCATAGTGTGATCAGCAGATGGAAGTTATAATGGAAATTAAAAAAAATAAAAATTATTTAAAAAGGCTTGAAATGAAATATGTCATATGATCCCTTTGAGTAAGTCCAACATTTATCACCATTTAATTGACACGCTGAATGAATTATATATATGGCATTATAATGATGTAATAGCTCACAGTCCTCATGGCTTGTGGAGTTGAATGTTCTGAGTGCAGTTTTTGGAAGCAAGAGATGGATGAGAATGAATATAGTCATCTGGCACACTGTTCAGGGTTTTTACCAGCCACACTTTCCATTACCAGCCATTGTTTAAATACTACATATTATAAGCAACATACATTCACTTGGACAGTGTAGAAATACTTCATGGGAAATATACTTACTTTTTAAAATATAGGTATTTTAAAAACATAGGTACTTACTTATTTTTTCTTGTTTACTCAACTCACTCTTTCTATCTAAAAACTTTTTAACATATTGGCTTTTTAATGTATTGGCTTTTACAAATCATCCAATGCAATTGAGTCTAAGTTCCCAGCTTGCAGATTGGTGGTTAGGGGGCCATCAACTTATAGAAAAACTGCCATCAGTGTGTTGACATGGGAAAATATGATCTTCTCAAGATAAATGGTGTTGATGGAGAGCTTTCTTTTCCTATATGAATGACTTCATGCCCCAAGGAGCCGAAATAGAAGAATAAACCTGAACATGGCTTGGCCAACATCAGTCTTCTAGGTATAAGTCTAATATGCAGCAGACAGCTAACAAATGTTGGATGAATTCAGTTTTTCTCTTTTATTTATGCCCTGGTTTACACAGAATGGTGGAAAATGAATTTTTGTGCAAAATAAAATTTTACTTTGACATTGAAAGTCATCATGTCTATCTAGATATAATAATAAAAGCAACAATGACAACAGAATAATAAAGTAACAGTTAATGATTACCAAACACTTATTTATCAATCAGTGCTTTTTTTCTGCATAAAACGAACTTCCTAATTGCAGATGTGAAATGAGAGCAGGGGCTTTCTTTCTAATCCAGGGGACTCTTACACTGAATGCACAGACCACATCCTTCCCACAGGTATGTTAAACTCAAGCATGCTTTCTTGCCATTTCCCACCACTTCACTGAGAAGGAGGCCCCCGATCTAGGACAGAATAAGGGCTCGTTCTTGCCCTTCCAAGTTTGCGGATGCTACTGAGGAAAGTGGATACTATTCGTCTTTGAGAGAGCTTGAGAGTTCACAATGGGAGTTGAGAAGGTTCTGGTCAGTCGGTCAGTTAGTACAGGTACACCATTCTGACAGGTACAAGAGAGACAGTGCAGGGGCTCATGCTGTTTTATTTGCCCAATTAAGCTAGATAAGGCTGCAGTAACCATTGATCCTAAACGTTCAGCAGTTTGAAACAACAAAGCTTGTTCTTCACTCATACCATATGAATATCACACCTTTCTGGAGGATTTCTGTTCATACAGACCAAGGCTGATGGCATTCCAGCCTTACTGAGCATTGCTGGCAGCTGGAGGAAGAACGAAAGAGAGGGACAATCACACACTGGGTTTTCGTGTTTCTACTGGGAGTTGATAGAGGTCACCTCTGCTGACGATCGATTTGCCAAAGAAAGACAAGTGGTCATTTATAATGTCAAGACAGGAGAGGTGGTCCTCTTGAATGCCTGAAGGGGGGATGTGTGTCATCAGAGTTAATGGTGAGTAGCACTGCTGCTGCTGATGCTCTCAGGGAACGGGGCCAGAGGGAGAGCTGCAGTCATGGTCTCCGAATGATCTGCCGCTATTTTCTGTTGTGCCCATGCTGATAAGGCTTTTAGCACCAACTCCAGCAAAACTGTTCAGGTCACCAGCCGCTTCCATATCTCTAAATCCAACGGCCAGTCTCTGTCTTCATCCAGTTGATCTATAAGCACTGTATGACACCTATTTCTCTCAACCACTTGAATTCCAGGTGAGCACACACCTCTGGTTTTTCTCTTACACTATGAGCTTTTTCTCTTTAGTTTCATTTGCGAGTTCTTCCTTGTCTTCCTGACCTTTTTATCTTCTAGTACCAAAGGACAATATCAGTGGCTTTCTTCTCTTCTCCCTCTAAACTCACTCATTTTGTGATCACACCCAGAATCCTAGTTTCAACCCCCCACTTCTGGGCTGGATAATCTTAAACGCATATAAGTGCCTTTAGCTTTTTCCTGAAATCTAGCTTTCTCTGGTCACCTGATTATTTGATATCTCTAATTTGTCATGTTTAAACCAAAGTCCTGATCTCCCTGTCCAAACATGCTCCTGTTTTACTCTTTTCAGCCCATTTTGTTGTCTTCATCTTCCAAATATATCCAGACTGAATGTATTCACCAGTACCAACCTGGTCGGAGTCACATTTGCATTATTACGTTATCCTCCTGAACAATCTCCCTACTTCTAACCCTGATTGAACCACTCCCTCATTCTGCTATCTCGCATTAACCAGAGTGAAGTGCAGTGGCTTCCCATCTCAGTCTTTGTCACCCCTTGAGTCACACATATTCTGGCCTTTCATTCTTTCCCTGACCTTATTTCTTATTAGCCTTCTCTCTACTCACTCAGCTCCTATCACAGCAGCCTCTGACATTTCCTTCAACCATTCCAAATATGAGGGTGTTTGAGTGGCTTAAGTAGTTAAGCATCTGCCTTCAGCTCAGGTCATGATCTCCAGGTCCAGAGACTGGGTCCCACATGGGGCTCCCAGCTCAGCAGCGAGTCTGCTTTCTCCCTCTCCCCTGGCTTCTCCCCCTTGCTTGTGCTCTCTCTGTCCCTCTCTCTCTCAAATGAGTTAAAAAAAAAAATCCTTAAAACATTCCAGACTTGCTTCTGGCAGAACTAGTGAGTGTGTGGTTCACACTTTTTTGTGATGCCATTTCCGGTATATAGGCATGGCTCCCTCCTTTCTTTCTCAAGGCTTTGTTCAGAAGTTGTATTTCTTTTTCTTTTTTTTTAAATTTATTTTTTATTTTCAGCATAACAGTATTCATTATTTTTTTAATTATTTTTTTATTTTTTATAAACATATATTTTTATCCCCAGGGGTACAGGTCTGCGAATCACCAGGTTTACACACTTCACAGCACTCACCAAAGCACATACCCTCCCCAGTGTCCATAATCCCACCCCCTTCTCCCTAACCCCCTCCCCCCAGCAACCCTCAGTTTGTTTTGTGAGATTAAGAGTCACTTATGGTTTGTCTCCCTCCCAATCCCATCTTGTTTCATTGATTCTTCTCCTACCCACTTAAGCCTCCATGTTGCATCACCACTTCCTCATATCAGAGAGATCATATGATAGTTGTCTTTCTCTGCTTGACTTATTTCGCTAAGCATGATACGCTCTAGTTCCATCCATGTTGTCGCAAATGGCAAGATTTCATTTCTTTTGATGGCTGCATAGTATTCCATTGTGTATATATACCACATCTTCTTGATCCATTCATCTGTTGATGGACATCTAGGTTCTTTCCATAGTTTGGCTATTGTGGACATTGCTGCTATAAACATTCGGGTGCACGTGCCCCTTTGGATCACTACGTTTGTATCTTTAGGGTTTGCACCACACAGTGCTCCATGCAATCCGCGCCCTCTATAATACCCACCACCTGGTACCCCGATCTCCCACTCCCCACTCCTTCAAAACCCTCAGATTGTTTTTCAGAGTCCATAGTCTCTCATGGTTCACCTTCTCTTCACAGCACTCACCAAAGCACATACCCTCCCCAATGTCCATAATCCCACCCCCTTTTCCCAACCCCCCTCCCCCCAGAACATACTGCCTATGTTCTCCTCTAGGATTCTGATGGATTCCTGTCTCATTTGAGAGAGAGAGGGACAGAGAGAGCACAAGCAAGGGGGAGAAGCCAGGGGAGAGGGAGAAAGCAGACTCGCTGCTGACCTCAACTCTCTTCTCTTCTCCATCACCCCTTGTCTTCCATGTTACTTGTTATGCTCCACAAATAAGTGAAACCATATGATAATTGACTCTCTCTGCTTGACTGATTTCACTAAGCATAATCTCTTCCAGTCCCGTCCATGTTGCTACAAATGTTGGGTATTCATCTTTTCTAATGAAGGCATAATACTCCATAGTGTATATGGACCACATCTTCCTTATCCATTTGTCCATTGAAGGGCATCTTGGTTCTTTCCACAGTTTGGCGACCGTGGCCATTGCTGCTATAAACATTGGGGTACAGATGGCCCTTCTTTTCACGACATTTGTATCTTTGGGGTATATACCCAGTAGTGCAATTGCAGGATCATAGGGAAGTTCTATTTTTAATTTCTTGAGGAATCTCCACACTGTTCTCCAAAGAGGCTGCACCAACTTGCATTCCCACCAACAGTGTAAGAGGGCTCCCCTTTCTCCACATCCTCTCAACACATGTTGTTTCCTGTCTTGCTAATTTTGGCCATTCTAATCAGTGTAAGGTGATATCTCAATGTAGTTTTAATTTGAATCTCCCTGATGGCTAGTGATGATGAACATTTTTTCATGTGTCTGATAGTCATTTGTATGTCTTTATTGGAGAAGTGTCTGTCCATATCTTCTGCCCATTTTTTGATATGATTGTCTGTTTTGTGTGTGTTGAGTTTGAAGAGTTCATTATAGATCCTGGATATCAACCTTTTGTCTGTACTGTCATTTGCAAATATCTTCTCCCATTCCGTGGGTTGCCTCTTTGTTTTCTTGACTGTTTCTTTGGCTGTGCAGAAGCTTTTGATTTTGATGAAGTCCCAAAAGTTCATCTTCGCTTTTGTTTCCTTTGCCTTTGGAGACATATCTTGAAAGAAGTTGCTGTGGCTAATATCGAAGAGATTACTGCCTATGTTCTCCTCTAGGATTCTGATGGATTCCTGTCTCACATTGAGGTCTTTTATCCATTTTGAGTTTATCTTTGTGTACGGTGTAAGAGAATGGTCGAGTTTCATTCTTCTACATATAGCTGCCCAGTTTTCCCAGCACCATTTATTGAAGAGACTGTCTTTTTTCCACTGTATATGTTTTCCTGTTTTGTCAAAGATTATTTGACCATAGAGTTAAGGGTCCATATCTGGGCTCTCTACTGTGTTCCACTGGTTTATGTGTCTGTTTCTATGCCAGTACCATGCTGTCTTGGTGATCACAGAAGTCGTATTTTCAATGTGACCTTGCCTAACTGCTCTTTAAACATATAAACCCCTTTTTAGCGCCTGGGTGGCTCAGTTGTTAGGTGTCTGTCTTCAGCTTAGGTCATGATTGAGCCCTGTTTCGGGCTCCCTGCTCAGCGGGAAGCCTGCTTCTCCTTGTCCCACTCCCCCTGCCTGTGTTCCCTCTCTCACTGTGTTTCTCTCTGTCAAGTAAATAAATAAAATCTTTAAATAAATAAATAAATAAATAAAAATATCCCCCCTCTTTTTGCCTTTGATAATCCACATACCTCTTTCTGAAATGTTTTATTTTTCTCCCCATTGGAACTTAGTGCTTTTAAGTACTTTATCATTTACCTATTAATTTTGTTGCCAGTCTCTCCCACCAGAATTTAAAATTCCTGTCTCTTTTGTTGACTTGGGTATCTCCAGTACTTAGAAAAATGCCTAAACCCAGCTGGCTGTTAATAATTTTTTAATTGAATGAATAGATGATAAAAGAATGAATTAATTAATGAAGTTAATTTGTTGTAGTTTGGGCTTTTCACAAGAACAACCTGGGATTAAAGGACTGGTCGGCCCATGTACAAGTGACCCATCAATCTTCTTAAGTAACACCACTAAAGCCAATTTCCTTCTTATTATTCAAGCATAGCATATGCAGTGAAATCCAAACTATGGCACTATAGCAAAATCACATCATATTGTGTATAATATCTAGTGTCTCTGGGCTAATATATTTTAGGGAATTCTCTAATGACCACAGGGAGATGAAAGTCTCATTTCAAGGTATTATTTGATTGGATGTTCCAGATCACAGAAGGGGAATTATCCTGGGGATCCCTATCAACACAATTTGGTATTTTACTATGACTCATTTATTCCTCAAATGAACCTAGAGAGAGGGTTCTGGGGTAACTTTAGTTAAATCCCTTTTCTTAATGCCTCTCCTGAAAGATCTCACTGACACTTGTCATACAATTAGAGCTGGTTTCCTCTCTTTGGATGACAAAATGGAAAAAAAAAAAAAAGAGAGAGAGAGAGAGCGGGAGAGAGAGATGAGATGAGCAAAGTGTACGAAGAAGAAAGCAGAAAGGTTTGTGGGTCCTGTCCTTTAAAAAGTTGTATTTTTTTTTTTTAAAGAATATGCAATGCTTACCACGTTCCTGTGAGAACTTTGTCCTCCTAGAAATTATGCTTAGTGTATGCTGACAATGTGGCTATCAGAATGTAAACAGGGACTTGTTCAGTGGAACTGCTGTCACAGAAGGAGTAAGCTGGTCTTTTCAAGGATCCCGTAAGTAACATCCCGCAATTTTCTTGAGTGTGGCCCTATTGAGAAATAGACATCAAAGTGTAAACGTTATTAGAAATCAAGTTGTCTTAGAAAAGGGAACCTCATCTGCAACCACACTTGGGTTTTCTGAGAATTTACTCTCTAAAATATATATCAGCCCTTAGAAGTTCTTGGTCTGTTCTATTACCCAATCTCCTGTAGAAACAGAACATGTAGTGGGTGTTAGAAGACACAGACATAAACAAACAAAGAAGGCTCTGTCCTGACATTCCGTACAAGAGATCCACAAGAGCCCTGAACTGGTCATGTTGAACTCCTCCTCTTGAACCTACCAACCAGGGAATGTTCTTCCTTCTTGATAATGTGAGAGGAAAGGTCCAGAGAAATCAGAAGTATTTCCAAATTGAGGAAATGAAAGGGACATCTGTGGCAATGTAAGGAAAGGGAGATCTGTGTTCTTCCTTAGCAAAGAAAATTAAAATTAGCTCTAATCAGAACTCACTGTTCATTGTCTTAAGGGAAAAAAAAAAAAAAGATAATAAAATCAGAGGAAAACTTCTTGACTTTCAAGTCAGTATCCAATTGCAACAGAGGACCCTTTTTGACTCACCACTTATATACTTCCAAGAAATTGTGTGTGTGGATAATGAGAATGACTGTAATACTTGGGCTTTTAATAGAAAAAAAAAGAAATATTAGTAGAGAGAAGAAACCACTTGAATAAACAGGCTGAAGCCTGTGTCATACCAAGATATTTTCTGATGGACTGGAGTAGGGAATGAAGTGTGATTGTAAAATACTTTGTCAGTCAATATCTGCCACTTGATGCCCTTAAAAATATGTTTCTTTATATATTATGAAGAATCAAAATTAAGCCCAGCCCAGGTAGAAAATCCCTCCTTATTCTGACAAAAAAAAAAATAAGACAAGTAGACTCAAGTGTTACCCCATTTAACAAGTCAAGAAACTGAAACAGAGGACCACTGATCTGCCACAAGAACTTTGTGGTCTAACAATACATCTACAAGCTAAAACCTAAATATCTATCCTTATAGCTGATACCAATTCTCCAACCACGTTTTCAATTTTTTTGGCCTGCCATTCTTGATCAAGGCCTTTCCTGTGGTATTTATGTGTACAGGTGAATAAATTTCCTTTCAGCATCATAGTAGAAAAAGACAGAGTGAGTTTCAATTTCATGTACATAGAACTGAAGGCATTCACTGGTTTTATTCAAGTCACCAAAGTCAATGAACTATCTAGTAAATAAATTCCTTAAGCATATAGATTGAATCCATACTGCTTAGATAAGAAACACTTTAATAAGTATTTTTGTCATGAATGAATAAAAGTTCTATCTTAAATATGACTGTGATTTGTGATAGATTATGAGAGGTCATTGTGTAAGGTTTGGGGGATGTTGCCTTATTATCTTCATCTACTTCATCTCCTGAAAGAATATTTCCCTTTGCTCAATTCTCATTTTTCTCTATGATAAAAGACTTGATTAAAACATGTGGACAAGTTTTGAAAACTAATTATTACTTACCTTCTGCAACTGAAGTTTTCCATTAATTTAAGTCTTCCATATCAAACACCACTCTGATTTTGGAAAACCCACGAAGCTTCTCTGCCTCCTGCTGGGTGAGTATTGCTGGAAGTGAGGGTATCGGGGCTGGCACTTGGCCTAGGAAAGGTCACTCAGATGGCCCCATCCATGACTCTGACTCCTGAGGATTTGATGTAGAGTTGCAGAGATGGTAAAGAATTATTCATGGTGGCAGCATAACCAAGAGTCCCATGATAGCAGTGGTGGTAAGGGTCTACTGGCAAATGGCAACATCCAGAATCCCTCCACTGGTGGCGGTACCGTTTCCAGTGTGTGCAGACCACAGATGCATTTCCTGCTGCTTAGCCTCTCAAGGTTTCTGCATTTTTAGCAGCCTGATTGATGAGTCTACAGTTGATTCTGTAAGCTACCCAGTATCCTTGCAATAAATTGCCTTTATCACCAAAGTATTCGTTCTGTTGTTTGCAACTAAAAACTATGACTGATAAAGAGATTAGTACCAACAAGTGGGTTACAGGCAATGGTCCCCAAGAAGAAAGGAGGAATCTGTGATAGATTACCTGACCACGTTAGAGCTGAAGGCAGTAGTAATTCTGTTATAATTCAGGGAAGGGAATTTGGATGCCCATGGCGGGAAACAGTGGTACGGCTAATTAAAGCATCATCTGTGTGTGCCTTGAATGAAGTACCCATTAACATCAAAGCTTTGGGAATTGCACTGTCATGACCATAAAATAGTATGAAGGACAGGAGCAGCCGGGTGAGGCATCTACTCCTCATAGCACTTTAAAGCCATAATGAAAAATAATGAAGAGCAGAAATCCCTAAAATCTTAGCTCAAAACGAGGACTAAAATCTAGGGATTTTCTATGAATTAAGAAATACAGACAACAAAACCATAACAAAACAAAACAATCTTTCTCTTCTGTAGCCACAAAACTGAAGTCAATGACAGATGAAATGTCAAATTACAACATCAGTGGAATTAACATCTTTGTATTTCTTTGATGTGAAAACTAGGCACTGATTTGTTTCAAAGGGTCTCTGTTCTTATTTGTTCTCTTACCCTGGGAAAGTCAGACAGTGTCATGGTTAGGAGCTAGCCAGAATATCTCCATTTTACCATAGGAGGGAAGCAGTCAGTTAGTTGGTGTCCTATTGCCTCAATTTCCCTTTCTATAAAGTGGGGAACAGCAATAATATCTACCCCATAGAGTTATTGTGAAATTTAAACTAATTAATATATGTAAGGTTATCAGAAGACTGCCTGGAACACGGTAATCCCTGAACTAGACAGCAGCTAGAGCTACGGTGGCCAGTGTTACTGTTACCACATTGCTGACACATTGCTGATAAGATCTGTAGGGGAGGAAGGAGCAGGTACCACACTGAGATGGCAAGAGACATGCACGTGAGGGGATGCACAAAAAGCTCCAAGAAATACATGGGCCTCAGTGTTGTTTCTATAGATCCTAGGAAATCTCCAACAGAGTAAAGAGCCAATCAGGATTCCTTGCGTTTTATGCCATTGTGGGGGAAAAAAGGCAGGATGCTTCACTGACCTCTTAGGATTTTAAAGTAAAAAATAGACTGATTTTATCTATGCTTCTCTGACTCATTTACTAGGTGAATTAGGCTCACTTTATGTTGCCTCTGGAAGATGAGAAGGATGATTTGGGCCATAACGAGAATAGCATCCTAATTGGCACTTATGACCTAGCAGAACCAGTGTTGTTACAAATAGCCCTGTGCTTCCAGGTAGAATGATTTCTTGTTAGGGTCCTGAAGAACGGCAGGAAACAGAGATAGAAAGCTACCTATAAGCAAAAGCTTATTCAACCATACCACAGAATTTTGCCTTAGTGAAAAGGTACAATGCTAATGTTTTAATCATTTAAAATGAGACTTAGTCTAATCATAGGAAAACAAATAGCTAAACACAATCTAATGCAAGGGAGGGTGATTTAATAACTTTTAGATTTTTGTTTGTTTTTCATTATGCCACCCACATTTGCTCTAATACCCAAATCATTTAGCAACTCAAAGCTTTGCCCATGGCACTTTATTTTCTTGTGGAAAGATGGAAGTTGTTAAGATCTCAGTTGGCTGTTCTCTTTTTTCTTTTTGGAATGTACAATGCAGTAACAGAATATATTCACTATGAAAAAAAAAAAAAAACCACTTATCTGGGGAAAAAAAAAAAGGTGAGAAATGGGAGGGTGATCTGCTACTTGGAAGAAAAGAGCAAGTGACCTCAACTTTGAATCCTCACCATGAACTTGGGAATTTTGAAGTTGGGAATGTTTTTCTTCTTAAAGCAGAGAATGTTTCAAAGTGTGTTTGAGGTACCAATGACTTCCTAGCTCTGGAGATATAAAGGGGGATTGCTGAAAACTTGCCATTGATTGCTCTTTCTTTGGTATATCAGTTTAAAGATAGCTGCTCACATTGGTGATGTAAGCTTGTCTGACTTACTTTGGCCTTCCAAGGGCATTTGTTCAGCAGACCATGGCAAGGGTGGACAGAGAAATTCCATAAGAAAGAGAAACATGGGTACTATTTTCAATCACTGTCTCAGCATCCTGGGCTAAATCAAGTGCTTAATTTTCTGTGAAGTCTATTTTTTCAGTCTCAATGTAAATTGCAAGGCTGGAAGGTACTTCAAAACTTATAAAATCCAAATTCCCCCAGAGAATTCTCCAAACCATACAAGCTAATTATAAACCTTGATTTTGTACTTTTTACAAGACTGTACGTTTTAATCAATGGATGAGTGTTAACATCTCTGTTACATATTAACCACAGTAAAAGAATAATGGTAATGTTGACAGAAATGTTCTTTGGTGTTATCATGTTGGGCATTGTGCTAGCACTTTCCATCTGTGAACACATGACTTTAAGATAGGTGCTCTGTGTTCTACCTCACAGATGAGGAGTTGTTCCCCACCACGACCAAAAGTATCTCTCCTTCACGGAGCAGTACTTAAATCTCATACTTGCTTCATAGGTCAGCTCAAATTGTCACCCATCCTATTCCCCTTTCCTAATGTACTCAACAATAATCATTTTTCAATAAATATTTATTGAGTACTTTTTGTATGTCAAGCACCATGCAAGGCAAACAGTATATTTGTAGGTGAAGAAAAAAATTATATTTTTAACCATGTGGTAATGTAAAACCTAATGGAGGACACAAATAATAAATAAGCAAATTAATATATGATTAGAATGACAATATATATAATCTTGGAGTAAATTTCAGCCAGTGGTCAAAGCAGGTGGCCTTATTATGCCTACTTGGGACCTTTGTGCAAATAGGAAAAATTCAGCCTTTGCTCAAGAGTCTTTACTGACCATCAGATTATTATAATAAATACACAAATCCGTGCTGACTAGCAATGACAGCAGCACCTCCTAGGATTTGCAGTATAGAACCTACAGAACTGTACGCAGAGGCCTTGAGATGGCAAACACAGCAAGCTGTCAAGGATGAAGATGTGTCAGCCACTCAGAGAAGGCAGAAGAATATTTTTGGGTGAAAGAATCAGCAAGTATAGAGACGTTGAAATGGGGAAGAACATATGGTTCTGAGAAACTGAAAACAGGCCGGTGTTACGGAGGCATAATAAATCAGAGAGAAACGGTACTGGGAAAACAGGCGAGCAAATACGGAGTGCGGCTCTACTGAAACTGCAAGTCTGCTCCCTGACTTTAAGCCCAAGAATGCCAGAATCAGATTTGGGTTTTTAAAAAAAAAAAAAAAAAAAAAAAAAGATTTGGGTTTTTGCTTGGGAGGATAACTGGGAGTGAAATGGGAAGTGTGATACAAATAAAGGGCCATATTGCGAGAGTCTGGTTAAGCGGTATCAGTGGTCTTTAGTAGTGACTTGACATAATTGTTCTGACTTGACATTTCTGGTTCCAAGCGAGGGTCTTTACGTTGGTAGGGACTCTATTTTACATGCTATATCTCTATTAGTTTTGGAACTTTGGAGATGTGAAATAGGTATTAGAATAGGGAAGGAAGAAACTCACTTCTCACCTCCTCTGTGCCACCGGTTGAGCAGGCACTGAGATGCGTGCGGTCTGACATGCAGGCGTTTGAATCAGCAATCACCGCTCTTGGAAAGGAGTGGGGGAAAGCAGAACTTGGGCAAAGGGAGAAGCTGAACAGCCATGCAAGGCCAACAGAACCCCAGCCCACTCCTTGTGTACTGTCACATTTACTGCCTGAAAGGAACAGAATGAGCCAAGGGACCAAGTCGTGAAAGACACTCCATGTTAGGGAAACATTTCTATCTCAGGACCTTACATAATGTGACGATAACTGAGTGCTTTAAAAAAGGAAGTGGCTTCTGAAAAGAATGGAAGTAAAAAACCAGAATGATTATGGAATGGGACTTGGTGGTGGAAAAAATGTCCTCTCTCATCAAGGACTTCGTTAAATGAGGCCCCTTCCCTGTAACTCAGTTTCCCCATATGCAAAATTAGAGACTTAAAGCAGATGGCCTTAAATGACCCTCCCTATTCTGAAATTCTGTGATTCTGAGTAAGAAAACCCAGTTTAGGAAACCCATTACAGCCGTAGCTGTCCTTTTCCATTAGTCCAAATGCATCTAGACTCATCAAAATGGGTTTTGACTCGCAGGGACCAAATGTCTTCATTTAGAAGAGACGGGAAAGGCAGCCTTGCAAATTACACCATTTCTTCCACCTCCATTATGCTCCGAGCATTCTGCCAGTGCTGTTACAACCCAACAGCACGCAGCCAATTGGAGCAGAAAAGACAATAACCTTAATGGGAAGGAATTGGGAGCTGGGAGACGCCACAGATTGTATTAGGAGAAATGAAATAATATTTAATTTCCCTGGTCATAAATAATCTGTCTGCCCACATTACGAGCATATCAGAGTTGACAGGGAAAATAGTCACCAACATGGGAAAAAAAGGTCATTATTTTTTCATTATTAGTGGGTAATGAGGGTGGGGGGCACATCAGATGTCTTTTTTTTTTTCCCCCTGACAGATGGAACTGCGGTGGCAGAGTTGCTAAGAGTAGCTAGTAATCCTCACAATTTGTTAGCAAGAGGCAATAGCAATGATCTTGGCGATTCCTCACTCATACTGGTAAGGTTGTTTATAGGTTTCAAAGTACTAAGACATTTGTTTCTTCATGAGCATCTCACTATGTGAGAAAGGACAGTCATTTTAAAGGTTAGGTTAGTGAGGCTCGATATTTGATAAATTGTTTTGGCAAAGCAATGACCTAAGAACTTCAGACTTAACCTTACTAATTTCAAAATTCGGTTATCATAGCCAACAACCTATACTCTTTATTTTGACTCGCATTTTTAAATTTAAATCAGCTCACGTTTTTACTTATACTTGTTTTAAAGGATTCTTTACGTAGCACCATCATAAATGGAAGGCTCAAGTCAGCAGTCTAAACTAGAGGTACCGTTGATTCTCACTATTCATGGTAGTTACGTTCTGTAAAGTCTCCACAAATACTGAACTGTTGCCTCGACAGGAAATTCAGGGCTAGGTTCCTGCAAACCTCTGATCACAACATTTTCATCAACCAATCAGTATGTAACCTTTTTTTTTAATGTGTTTCTGTTCAAAGACATCTTCTTTAATATGTATGGTTGATTTAATCTGTATCATTGATTTAATGTATATTGTTGACTCATTAAAATTCCAATTCACAGCCAATAACACTAACTCATATCTGAATGAAGCTTTATCTAATACGTGTTTTCTCCTTAAGGTACATCCTTGTACTTGAGTACAAGTATTCAAGAGTTAGTACACTCTTTATCACTATGTTTGGGGGCCATTTTAAACCATAAAACAACTAGCAAAAAACACTCACAAAAATGTGAAAAATATGGCATCAAACAGACCATGTAACAGACACATCCACAGTATGAGAACTGAAACAAGGAAGCACGGTGTCACCTTGTCTAACCTCAGCTGGGAAACTATGTGTAGGGTGACTCAATTTTCACTACACTGTACACGTCTGCAAAATTGCTGCCAGTATTGATTCGGTGATTACAAATAAATTTTAGTGAACAGGTGAACTCAAAAATATAATTTCTGCACATAATGAGGATCGACCATCACTTTAAAATTAAATCCAAGGAAAACAATTACATCCTAATTTCTCAGTAGGAGGTTTGGTTTTTTTCTTTGTTAAAAAAGGAGGGTGAAATCGAGTGTTGAAGACTTTGCTGGCCTCAGACAAGGAGTTTCCTCCTGACTTAATCTGAAGGATTGGAATAATATTAAAATGAAAATAATTTTCTGATCATATGATACACTTTTTCTTACTTCCAGGTTTATGTACCACTTACGATCATTTTGAGAACATTTTCAATCATCACAAGTATCACAGATAAGACATTTGGAAGATGCCAAGGGTATAAACTCACTCTTTGGGAAACACTGTGCTAGAATATGAAAATCCCCCCGATGTCCTGAGCCTCTATATCCTCCCAACACTGTGGTAGGGACAGCAGTCTTCCCAGGAAGATGCAGCTGACGGTAACTCCCTGTGGCTGGACAGCTTACTGGGCTGCTTAGCCACCTCTGCATTCTATTCTTGTTCTTGAGAGAAACACTTTTTACCTAAGAGATGTGCAAACCTTCAACTGGTTGACCTTATCTCCCTGATATGTCTAAGAAATCTTTCAATCTTTAAAAAAACAAAAACAAAAACAAAAAAACCAGAAAGATAAATACTGCTCCCCTCTTGAAATGTGCTTCAGAAATAATTTCATTCCCCTGTTTTCTTTTGCTGAGTTAAAGAGCTGAGTCTGAACTCAACAGGAGACAGTCAGCTTCTGCAATCACTTTCTCGGTTGGTGGGACAGGAACTTGTGGGGACCTGTTTCTTGTATCTGAGCCCAGGCTCAGATAGGTAGAGTTGCCCCAAACTGCTGTGTGTGAGCAACTTGTGTAACACCCAGCAAATACTTACTAGTTTGTATAGACAGTAGGGATCAGTGAGAAAAATGGAACTTAAAATACTCCTTATAATAAACAGAGCCATACAAGCTTTTTTTTTTTAATATAATTTTTTATTTTTTATAAACATATATTTTTATCCCCAGGGGTACAGGTCTGTGAATCACCAGGTTTACACACTTCACAGCACTCACCAAAACACATTCCCTCCCTAATGTCCATAATACCACCCCCTTCTCCCAAACCCCCTCCCCCCAGCAACCCTCAGTTTGTTTTGTGAGATTAAGAGTCACTTATGGTTTGTCTCCCTCCCAATCCCATCTTCTTTCATTTATTCTTCTCGTACCCACTTAAGCCCCCATGTTGCATCACCACTTCCTCATATCAGGGAGATCATATGATAGTTGTCTTTCTCCACTTGACTTATTTCGCTAAGCATGATACGCTCTAGTTCCATCCATGTTGTCGCAAATGGCAAGATTTCATTTCTTTTGATGGCTGCATAGTATTCCATTGTGTATATATACCACATCTTCTTGATCCATTCATCTGTTGATGGACATCTAGGTTCTTTCCATAGTTTGGCTATTGTGGACATTGCTGCTATAAACATTCGAGTACACGTGCCCCTTTGGATCACTACGTTTGTATCTTTAGGGTAAATGCCCAATAGTGCAATTGCTGGGTCATAGGGCAGTTCTATTTTCAACAGTTTGAGGAACCTCCATGCTGTTTTACAGAGAGGTTGCACCAGCTTGCATTCCCACCAACAGTGTAGGAGGGTTCTCCTTTCTCCGCATCCTCGCCAGCATCTGTCATTTCCTGACTTGTTGATTTTAGCCATTCTGACTGGTGTGAGGTGATATCGCATTGTGGTTTTGATTTGTATTTCCCTGATGCCGAGTGATATGGAGCACTTTTTCATGTGTCTGTTGGCCATCTGGATGTCTTCTTTGCAGAAATGTCTGCTCATGTCCTCTGCCCATTTCTTGATTGGATTATTTGTTCTTTGGGTGTTGAGTTTGCTAAGTTCTTTATAGATTCTGGACACTAGTCCTTTATCTGATATGTCGTTTGCAAATATCTTCTCCCATTCTGTCAGTTGTCTTTTGATTTTGTGAACTGTTTCCTTTGCTGTGCAAAAGCTTTTGATCTTGATGAAATCCCAATAGTTCATTTTTGTCCTTGCTTCCCTTGCCTTTTGCGTTGTTCCTAGGAAGATGTTGCTGCGGCTGAGGTCAAAGAGGTTGCTGCCTGTGTTCTCCTCAAGGATTTTGATGGATTCCTTTCGCACATTGAGGTCCTTCATCCATTTTGAGTCTATTTTTGTGTGTGGTGTAAGGAAATGGTCCAATTTCATTTTTCTGCATGTGGCTGTCCAATTTTCCCAGCACCATTTATTGAAGAGGCTGTCTTTTTTCCATTGGACATTCTTTCCTGCTTTGTCGAAGATTAGTTGACCATAGAGTTGAGAGTCTATTTCTGGGCTCTCTATTCTGTTCCATTGATCTATGGGTCTGTTTTTATGCCAGTACCATGCTGTCTTGATGATGACAGCTTTGTAATAGAGCTTGAAGTCCGGGATTGTGATGCCACCAACGTTGGCTTTCTTTTTCAATATCCCTTTAGCTATTCGAGGTCTTTTCTGGTTCCATATAAATTTTAGAATTATTTGTTCCATTTCTTTGAAAAAGATGGATGGTACTTTGATAGGAATTGCATTAAATGTGTAGATTGCTTTAGGTAGCATAGACATTTTCACAATATTTATTCTTCCAATCCAGGAGCATGGAACATTTTTCCATTTCTTTGTGTCTTCCTCAATTTCTTTCATGAGTACTTTATAGTTTTCTGAGTATAGATTCTGTGTCTCTTTGGTTAGGTTTATTCCTAGGTATCTTATGGTTTTGGGTGCAATTGTAAATGGGATTGACTCCTTAATTTCCCTTTCTTCTGTCTTGCTGTTGGTGTAGAGAAATGCAACTGATTTCTGTGCATTGATTTTATATCCTGACACTTTACTAAATTCCTGTATAAGTTCTAGCAGTTTTGGAGTGGAGTCTTTTGGGTTTTCCACAGATAGTATCATATCATCTGCGAAGAGTGATAATTTGACTTCTTCTTTGCCGATTTGGATGCCTTTAATTTCCTTTTGTTGTCTGATTGCTGAGGCTAGGACCTCTAGTACGATGTTGAATAGCAGTGGTGATAATGGACATCCCTGCCGTGTTCCTGACCTTAGTGGAAAAGCTTTCAGTTTTTCTCCATTGAGAATGGTATTTGCGATGGGTTTTTCATAGATGGCTTTGATGATATTGAGGTATGTGCCCTCTATCCCTACACTTTGAAGAGTTTTGATCAGGAAGGGATGCTGTACTTTGTCAAATGCTTTTTCAGCATCTATTGAGAGTATCATATGGTTCTTGTTCTTACTTTTATTGATGTGTTGTATCACATTGACTGATTTGCGGATGTTGAACCAACCTTGCAGCCCTGGAATAAATCCCACTTGGTCGTGTTGAATAATCTTTTTAATGTACTGTTGAATCCTATTGGCTAGTATTTTGTTGAGTATTTTCGCATCTGTGTTCATCAAGGATATTGGTCTTTGGCTCTCTTTTTTGGTGGGATCCTTGTCTGGTTTGGGGATCAAGGTGATGCTGGCCTCATAAAATGAGTTTGGAAGTTTTCCTTCCATTTCTATTTTTTGGAACAGTTTCAGGAGAATAGGAATTAGTTCTTCTTTAAATGTTTGGTAGAATTCCCCCGGGAAGCCGTCTGGCCCTGGGCTTTTGTTTGTTTGGAGATTTTTAATGACTGTTTCAATCTCCTTACTGGTTATGGGTCTGTTCAGGCTTTCTATTTCTTCCTGGTTCAGTTGTGGTAGTTTATATGTTTCTAGGAATGCATCCATTTCTTCCAGATTGTCAAATTTATTGCCGTAGAGTTGCTCATAGTATGTTCTTATAATAGTTTGTATTTCTTTGGTGTTAGTTGTGATCTCTCCTCTTTCATTCATGATTTTATTTATTTGGGTCCTTTCTCTTTTCTTTTTGATAAGTCGGGCCAGGGGTTTATCAATTTTATTAATTCTTTCAAAGAACCAGCTCCTACTTTCGTTGATTTGTTCTATTGTTTTTTTGGTTTCTATTTCATTGATTTCTGCTCTGATCTTTATGATTTCTCTTCTCCTGCTGGGCTTAGGGTTTCTTTCTTGTTCTTTCTCCAGCTCCTTTAGGTGTAGGGTTAGATTGTGTACCTGAGACCTTTCTTGTTTCTTGAGAAAGGCTTGTACCGCTATATATTTTCCTCTCAGGACTGCCTTTGTTGTGTCCCACAGATTTTGAACCGTTGTATTTTCATTATCATTTGTTTCCATGATTTTTTTCAATTCTTCTTTAATTTCCCGGTTGACCCATTCATTCTTTAGAAGGATACTGTTTAGTCTCCATGTATTTTGGTTCTTTTCAAACTTCCTTTTGTGGTTGAGTTCTAGCTTTAGAGCATTGTGGTCTGAAAATATGCAGGTAATGATCCCAATCTTTTGATACCGGTTGAGTCCTGATTTAGGACCGAGGATGTGATCTATTCTGGAGAATGTTCCATGTGCACTAGAGAAGAATGTGTATTCTGTTGCTTTGGGATGAAATGTTCTGAATATATCTGTAATGTCCATCTGGTCCAGTGTGTCGTTTAAGGCCTTTATTTCCTTGCTGATCTTTTGCTTGGATGATCTGTCCATTTCAGTGAGGGGAGTGTTAAAGTCCCCTACTATTATTGTATTATTGTTGATGTGTTTCTTTGATTTTGTTATTAATTGGTTTATATAGTTGGCTGCTCCCACGTTGGGGGCATAGATATTGAAAATTGTTAAATCTTCTTGTTGGACAGACCCTTTGAGTATGATATAGTGTCCTTCCTCATCTCTTATTATAATCTTTGGCTTAAAATCTAATTGATCTGATATAAGGATTGCCACTCCTGCTTTCTTCTGATGTCCATTAGCATGGTAAATTCTTTTCCACCCCCTCACTTTAAATCTGGAGGTGTCTTCAGGTTTAAAATGAGTTTCTTGGAGGCAACATATAGATGGGTTTTGTTTTTTTATCCATTCTGATACCCTGTGTCTTTTGACAGGGGCATTTAGCCCATTAACATTCAGGGTAACTATTGAGAGATATGAATTTAGTGCCATTGTTTTGCCTGTAAGGTGACTGTTACTGTATATGGTCTCTGTTCCTTTCTGATCTACCACTTGTAGGCTCTCTCTTTGCTTAGAGGACCCCTTTCAAGATTTCCTGTAGAGCTGGTTTGGTGTTTGCAAATTCTTTCAGTTGTTGTTTGTCCTGAAAGCTTTTAATCTCTCCTTCTATTTTCAATGATAGCCTAGCTGGATATAGTGTTCTGGGCTGCATGTTTTTCTCATTTAGTGCTCTGAAAATATCATGCCAGCTCTTTCTGGCCTGCCAGGTCTCTGTGGATAAGTCAGCTGCCAATCTAATATTTTTACCATTGTATGTTACAGACTTCTTTTCCCGGGCTGCTTTCAGGATTTTCTCTTTGTCACTGAGACTTGTAAATTTTACTATTAGGTGACGGGGTGTGGGCCTATTCTTATTGATTTTGAGGGGTGTTCTCTGAACCTCCTGAATTTTGATGCTCGTTCCCTTTGCCATATTGGGGAAATTCTCCCCAATAATTCTCTCTAGTATACCTTCTGCTCCCCTCTCTCTTTCTTCTTCTTCTGGAATCCCAATTATTCTAATGTCACTTATCTCTCGAATTCTCCCCTCATGGTCCAGTATCTGTTTGTCCCTCTTTTGCTCAGCTTCTTTATTCTCTGTCATTTGGTCTTCTATATCACTAATTCTTTCTTCTGCCTCATTTATCCTAGCAGTGAGAGCCTCCATTTTTGATTGCACCTCATTAATAGCTTTTTTGATTTCAACTTGGTTAGATTTTAGTTCTTTTATTTCTCCAGAAAGGGCTTTTATATCTCTCGAGAGGGTTTCTCTAATATCTTCCATGCCTTTTTCGAGCCCGGCTAGAACCTTGAGAATTGTCATTCTGAACTCTAGATCTGACATATTACCAATGTCTGTATTGATTAGGTCCCTAGCCTTCGGTACTGCCTCTTGTTCTTTTTTTTGTGTTGAATTTTTCCGTCTTGTCATTTTGTCCAGAGAAGAGTATATGAGGGGGCAAGTAAAATACTAAAAGGGTGGCAACAACCCCAGGAAAATATGCTTTAACCAAATTAGAAGAGATCCCAAATCGTGAGGGGGGAGAAAGGGGATAAAAAGAGGTTCAAAAAGGAAGAAAGAAAAAAAAGAAAAAAGAAAGAAAAAAAGAAAAGAAAAGAATTTTTAAAAAAAGAAAACACCTAAGAAAAATGTAAAAAAGAAAAAATATATGTATTAGATAAACTGGTAAAAAATCATTAAAAAAGAAAAAGGTAACAGTTAAAAAAAAAAATTTTACCCGAAGGCGAGAAAAAAAAAACAAAAAATGAAAAAGAAAAAAATTAAATTAACCGCAAGACTAAAAAAAATCACAGGGCAAAAGCCATGAGTTCTGTGCTTTGCTTTCTCCTCCTCTAGAATTCTGCTGCTCTCCTTGGTATTGAAACCGCACTCTTTGGTAGGTGAACTTGGTCTCGGCTGGATTTCTTGTTGATCTTCTGGGGGAGGGGCCTGTTGTAGTGATTCTCAAGTGTCTTTGCCCCAGGCGGAATTGCACCGCCCTTACCCGGGGCCGGAGTGAGTAATCCGCTTGGGTTTGCTTTCAGGAGCTTTTGTTCCCTAAGCGCTTTCTGTAGAGTTCCGGAGGACAGGAATACAAATGGCGGCCTCCTGGTCTCCGGCCCAGAGGAGCCGAGAGCCCAGGGCCGCACTCCTCAGTGCGCGCTCAGAGAACCGTTTGCCTGACCTCAGGCCGCGCTCCGAGCTCACCGAGCCTGCGACCGGTTCAAGGTCACCCCGAGCTGCGAGCTTACTGTCGGCTCTGTCTCTGTAGCCGGCTTTCCCATTCCAATACCCGCAAGCTCTGTGATTCTCAGACACCCCCGATCCTTCTGTGACCCTGCGGGACCTGAGGCCACGCTGACCCCGTGTGGGCTTTGCCCCGGGTAGCCTCTGGAGCGATGTCCCTCAGTGGAACAGACTTTTAAAAGTCCTGATTTTGTGCGCGGTTGCTCCGCCGCTTGCCGGGAGCCGGCCCCTCCCCCCGGGGTCTATCTTCCTGTCGCTTTGGATTCACTTCTCCGCCGGTCCTACCTTTCAGAAAGTGGTTGTTTTCTGTTTCCAGAATTGCTGTTCTTCTTCTCTTCGATCTGCCGATGGATTTTCAGGTGTTTGCAATCTTTAGATAAGCTATCTAGCTGATCTCCGGCTAGCTGAAGTAGTCTCGGCCTGCTACTTCTCCGCCATCTTGACTCCTGATCCAGAGCCATACAAGCTTATTGACTTTTTATGACCAACACTGCTGGTGTAGAAAGACAGAAAATTAACTCAAGTTGAAAAAAAAAAATGGATTCTAGGTTCAGATTTGCCAAGTATTGAGGGTCCAAATAAGTCATTTAGCCTTAACATTGTGGACATGGCTAGTCCAATGTACTAATTCAGAGTGGCCCACTGCAAAGACACGTAGTGTTAGCATGTTAACTAACATTGCTAGTTATTACATGAGTGACCAAAGAGCAATGTATTCAGTCTCTTTGCTTCTCAGTTTTGTATTTATAGAATAAGAGTAATAGAACTACTTAAGAAGACCTTTGCAAATAGTAAATGAGGTGTTTGGGGAGCAATAAAAGTACAAGGCACCTAGGAAACTGTTAGTTCACAAGAAATTCCTTTTAATCTAAGCCTCACATTTCTCAGCAGTAATCGGGAAATTTTATCATTTGGAAGGAACTGGTATTACAGAATAATAAAGAAGAGAGCTTTCACAGCAGACAGGCTTGGAGTCCAATTCCTCTTCTGCTACGTGCTACCCTGTGAACTCGAGGAAACTACGTAGTGTCTCTGAGTCTCAAGTACTTTCCTCAGCTTTAGGAAACGATTATAAAAGAGACCTCCCAAGAAGTAGTCAGGATCAAAGCATGTAAAGCACTTAGTGCCTGGAACAATGTAAAGAATCAGTAATTTTTTAAAAAAATTATTTAAAAATTGTTTCTCTTAAAGTTTAAGAGGTATTGATACTAACCAATCTTAATCATCGGGAGAAATACTCATGGTTTGTGGAGACTGAGAGCATCAACTCTTGATCAGGATTGCATTAAGTGTGTAGATTGCTCTCGGTAGCATAGGCATTTTCACAATAGTTGTTCTTCCAATCCATGAGCATGGAATGTTTTTTCATTTCTGTGTGTCTTCCTCAATTTCTTTCATGTGTACTTTATAGTTTTCTGAGTACAAATTCTTTGCCTCTTTGGTTAGGTTTATTCCCAGGTATCTGCTTGTTTGGGATGCAATTGTAAATGGGATTGACTCCTTAATTTCTCTTTCTTCTGTCTTGCTGTTGGTGTATAGAAATAGAGAATCAGCTTTTTTTTTTTTTTTAGAGCATCAACTCTTAAAAGCACAAGGATTTGGCAGTCAGACAAACATAAACTCATAGTTGAAAAACATCTTGGTGATCATACAGGCCACTCTCGGGCAATATTTGCTTTGACTCTGTTTCAAAGCCTTTGATCAACCTAGGGGACACTCACTCTTATGAGGCAGCCCATCCAATTGTCTTGAAGTTTATTCTGTTAAGAAGTTCATAATTCTATCAAATGAAGTCTATCTTCTTGAGACTTTCACCCATAGGTCCTGGTTCTGCTGCTACATACAAAGGCAGCTCCTCTGAACACCATGGAAGCAGTTGAAGACTATCACCCTATCCTGTGGTGGGTGTGAGTTAAGGGATAAGATCTTGGTCTGACACATGTGGGTTAAAACCAAGTCACCCTGTACTCTCAGGTTGTGTGATGTTAAAAAATAGTTATGTAACTCATTAAATCTCAGTTTCAATACAGGGCTACAGACACACACACACACACACACAGAGCTTCCCTCAGACTAAGTGATAAAACTAATGAAATGGTGCATTCAAATTCCCTAGGACAGCGCTTAGCACAAAACAAGTTACTTGCAAAGTTGCTGCCATGTTTTAGCCATTAAAATAAATCTAATCTTCTTCCCTGGCCTCCTTAGTCCCAGACTGCGTATCTCCCTGATTTTTAATTTTCTCATTCACTATCCTAGATTCTTTTCTCTGAATATACTCTAAAAGTGTGATTCAGAATTATTCTTTGTATTCCAGGCCATCGGACCTGAATGCAGAACAAAAGAGAATAGACATCTTCCTCATGAAGTAGCTTTCATTAAAGTCACACCATGCCACAGGTTAATACTAAGTGACATTCAACTAATTCCCCATAGTTTTCTTTTCTTTGTTCTTTAACTTCTGTTACAAAAACAAATTTCATCAAATCCAACCCCATAAACAAACAAAGGCCAAGAAAGAGTCTGCTACTTGCCCAAGGTTACATCAAGGCTTGGCCAAGGTCTGAGGCCCAGAAAGCAGGCTGCCAACTCTCAAACCACTGCTGTTTTCAACCAAGCGTGCTGTTTCTCGCACTGTAATTCCTGAGGATTGCTTTAGCAGCTTTAAATTCTTCCTTCATCTCACCCCTGGGACCCAAAGGTCATTCTCAGTGTAAGAAAAGAGGTGGATTCAGGGAGTGGGAATATGGTCAAGCTTGGGAGAAGTAACTTTCACAGGGGTGACTCCAATATCTGGTGTCCACTGCCAAGTCACTGACCCTTACTGTCTCTATACCCTTTGTACACTATGGCCTGGACAACCCATAACAGCCAGTACTGAAGGTGAAGTCACCAGGCAACAAGACTTCTGGTCATGACTCCTTCTTCTCTGATATCCCCCTTGATAGTCTCTACCACCTGAAGCCTCTGATGCCTTCAGTGCCTCTGCTTTCTCGCTTGTCAGCAGCCTTTCCCCACGTAAACTTTGGTTGGCTTCCCCCTCCAGATTGTCTAACAGCTGCTCCTGATAAATACCAGAGCAGCTGATTTTCTGTAGGAAATGAAGCACAGCCGGTGGCTGGCTGTGGTGACTAAAGACAGAGGAACTTAACAAGTCCTCCAGCGGAAACTCAGTTCAGCAGGGGAGGGCTACAGCATACAAGGAACAGAGGTCAGATTCAAAAGTAGGATGCCAGAGACCAATCATCAGAGTAGGATACCAGCGACCTCTATCATCATCGAAACATTCTGATCATCAGATTGATGAAATACTGATTTATGGATTTCAAAACAATGAAAATGACCATGGATTAAAGGGGGATTATTATTATTATTAGGGTGGCTTGAAAGGGTTAAGCTTCTGCCCTGGGCTCAGGTCATGTTCACAGGGTTCTGCGCTCCCTGCTCAGCAGGCTCCAACTTCTCACTTTGCCTCTCCCCTTGCCTATATGCACATGTGCGTGCTCTCTCTCTCTGACAGATAAATAAAATCTTTTTAAAAAGATGGATTACATAATGATAAAGAGACCAATTCCCTGAGAAGAAATAACAATCCTCAACATGTATGCACCTAAAAATAGAGCTAAGAACAAATTAGAGTCAACATATATAAGGCAAAACCATTAAAATTAAAAAGAGTAAGAGGGGAACGTGAGTGGCTCAGTTGATTAAGTATCCAACTCTTGATTTTTGTCTCATGTCATGATCTCAAGGTGGTGGGATCGAGCCCCACACCAGGTTTGTGTTCGGCTAGGAGTGCGCTTAAGATTCTTTCCCTCTCTCCCCCTCTGCCTCTCCCCACATCAATCTCTTTAAAAAAAAAAAAAAGTTTATAAAAGAGTAAAACACATATGCATAATTCAATACTGCCTTTTTTAGTAGTTGGTAGATCAAGTAGGTAAAGATTAATAGTTGACGTGGACAGCACTACCAATCAACTTAACTGATATTTATAGAATATTCCACTAACAACAGCAGAACACATATTCCTTTAAGCTCAGAGGGAACATTCACCCAGATAGGTCACATTCTGGCCTAGAACACATATTAAAAAATTTAAAGAATAGAAATCATACACAGCATGCTCTCATACTACAGTAGAATCAAACAAGAAATTAATAACTAAAAGATAAGTAACTCCCACATATTTTGAGATCAAACAACGTCCTTCTAAATAGCATACCAAAGACAATGTCACAAATTTTAAAGCATATTTTGGACTTAAAAAATGGAAATATAACTGAATAAAATTTGTGAGTTGCAGTGAAAGCAGCATTAAAAGTAGAATTTATAGCATCAAATATCTTAAGATCTAAAATCTAGTCTAGATCTAAAATCAATCTAAAACCAAGATCTAAAATCAATAACATAAGATTCTACCTCAGAAAGAGAGAAATAAAAGGGAATTAAGTATTAAACAAGCAGTATGAAGTAATTGATAAAAATCAGAGCAAAAATCTATGAATTTGGAAACAGGAAAAGAATAGAGAAAATCAATGCAACTAAAAACTAGTTATTTGAAAAAAAATCAATAAAATCGATAAACATCTAGCCAGGCTGAGAGAAAAAGAAGGTACAAGTTTAAAGCACTAGAAATCAGGTAGGGTCATCACTATTGATACCTTGAACATTAAAAGGATGAAAACTTACATGTCCCCGAATTTGATAACCTAGAAAAAATTGGCAAAGCCCTCAAAGGACTCAAAATACCAAAATCCACTAAAAAATAATCCGACTATAACTACAAATGTTTTAAAAATGAATCAATAATTAATAAACTTCCCAAAAAATCACCAGCCCAACCTGGTTTTACAGGTGAATTCGAATAAACATTTTTTTTTAATTCTACTTAACATTTAATAAAACAATGATACCAAGTTTCCATAATCTCTTCCAGAAACCAAACACAGAGGGAATATTCCTTCAATCATTTTATGAGGTTACTACTACCATAATAAGAAAACCAGATAAAGACATTACAAGGAAACTATAGGCCAATATCTCTCACGAACATTGATGAAAAAATCCTCAATAAAATATTACCAAACCAGATCTAGCAATGTATTTAAAGAATTTTAAAAATACCACCAAATAGGATTTATACCGGGTATGCAATGTTGGTCCCGAAAGCAAGTAATGTAACCTACAAATTACCAGATCAGAAAAGGAAAAGCACATATCAGTTGGTGAGATAAAGCATTTGACAAAATTTGTTGCCTCATGATGATAAAAACTTCTAGAAAACTAAGAATACAGGGGAAATTCTTCAACTAGATAAAGAATATCTAAAGAAAAAACTGCTGTAGTTCAAGTCATACTAAATGATCAAAAACTGGGTACTATCCCCTAAGATCAGAACAAGGCAAAGATACTGTCATATTTGTCACAGCAATATCCCAAAATGGGTCCATCTGTTAGCCTTGTCTGCAGTATCAATTTCTGAATGAATATCTATAATTTTGACATAAAATTCCATGCCTTTTCCAAAATTTATAGTTTATACTGTTGGGGTCATATGTGACAAGAGTATCTATCCCATAAGGTCATAATCCTCTAATATTGTGACCTGTTGGCTATGTTATATAGTATTTTCTTCTTTTTTATGTATCTTTGATTCAACCTGTATAAGGCAGATGTTTAGCATTCTTTATCCCCATACATAATCCAGTTTCTCCAGCAACATCTATTAAATAATCTTTGTCCTTTCCACTATTCATCTATACTACTATCTCCACCATATACTAAGTTGTTACTTTTATTTATTTATTTAAGATTTATTTATTTATTTGACAGAGATCACAAGTAGGCAGAGAGGCAGGCAGAGAGAGGGGGAAGCAGGCTCCCTTCTGAGCAGAGAACCTGAAGTGGGGCTCAATCCCAGGACCCTGGGATCATGACCTGAGCCAAAGGCAGATGCTTAACCCACTTAGCCACCCAGGTGCCCCAAGTTGTTACTTTCAAATGGGTTAGGTTTTAAGGCTGGTAAAGTCTTTATCAAGAATTTTTAAACTCTTTCCCTTTACTGCTTGGTTATTGCTATGATTTTGTCTTCAAGTCTGACGGGGAAAATCCTCTCCCTTTGTTCTTCTGTTCTAAAATTCACTTAGGTCTTCATGAACATTTTATTTTTCTATGTACATTTTAGAAAACTTTTCCAAGTCTTCAAAAATGCTAAGTTAATGTGAAACTTTCTAGGGATTTGGGGATTGCAGACAATTATTTGAATGCCATTCAGCATCTCCTAAGTGCTTGGGAAAACTGGACAATACTTGGCATGGGCCAGACACAGTGCAAAATGCTTGATGTGTTTTACTGAAGACATTTTTCACAAAAACTCCATGAAGACTGCATGTCATTAGCATGTAGACTGCAGACAGCAGGCGCTGGATCCCACCAGCACTTCTGAGGGGTCTTATGCATTCATCTCAGAACCGACCTACAGTGTAGAAGGAGGAGGCATTTGTGTATCTGCTCCCAAATCCTGCTGGTTGACAGCTTGATCCTTCTTGGGGCACTGACTCTCTGGCTTCCGGATTGCATGGTTGCATGCAGGATATTTCATGTAGGCGCCCCTTGAGAAACCCTGGGGCAAAAAGCTAGAGGTACCTGATGAATGTCTGAGGCAAGGTACTGCCAGGTTACTCTGAATTAGGCCATTCACCACTCACATGGCTAGAGTAAGCGGCGAGGTCCCAAGGACTGGAAGGGGTGCACAAGACTTGTTTGGTAGTCACTGAAACTGTGTGAACTGACTTATTGCAGTATCTAACCTGGTCTTAATGGAAATAAGTATGTATTACCCTTGTAATCAGAAACCACACACACACACACACACACACACACACACACATTATTGTTTGGTTCTATAAAATAGTTCAGTATCCTTATGACAGTTAACTCTCAATTCACATTGAAACCACTACGGCAAAGTGAGACATGCTAGGCATCTCAGAGTCTTCCTTCATTTCTTCCTCAACTATTCAACCACCAAAGGCAATCATTTCCACCTTCTAAACAATATTCAGAACTGCCCTTGCTTCTGCATCTGCTGCCCCGGCTTTAGTTGGGGATTTTATTAGTATGTACCTCAAACACTGCCAGAGCCTCCAATCTCCCCCATTTGTAGTTTATACCTAAAATTAAACAGGGACGTAATAAAATCCTGCTTAAAAGTTATTTCAAGGGCTCCCTATTGTCATAAACTTTAAGTACTTTACAAGGAAGTCTCATAATCTAGTCCCAACACACATATCAAGCCCTAGTCTACACCCTGCAGTTGAGGCACACAACAGAAATACCAAGGAAACCCTAAGACTTTTCATGCCACTTGGATTGTGGACAAGCCTCTCTCTACTGGGAAGACTTTCCCTCACTTTTACCTAGAGCAGGAACTGGGCATCCACAGCCCTCAAAGAGCAATCACCCATGAGCTAAACATGATTTTTATATTTTCAAATGATTGAACAATTTTCTTAAGGATAATAATAGTTTGTGACACATGAAAATTATATGAGATTCACATTTCACTGCCATGACTAGGAGTTTTTCTGGAACACATCCACACTTGCTTATTCATTTGCATGTTGTCGAGGGTTAGTTTGGTGCTATCAAGGCAGAGCTGAGTTGCTGTCAGAGACTTGTGGCCCACAAAGCATAAAGCATTAGTTACCTGTCTTTTTACAGAAAACATCCACCGAGAACATCCACCCTTCCTTCAAACCCTGCCCACAAAGAGTCATTCACAGCTCTGTCCTACAAAAATGAGTTCTCACCTCTAGGAAAGCATGATACCCACCTAGCATGAACTGTGCATCTCCATATCTTCTCCCTTCTGTTACCCCATTCCTTTCTTGGGAGTCAACATTATGTCTTATTTATCTCTGGTTATCCCCTGGCCACCAGGATGGTGCCAGGTATGCAAAAGGGGCTCAGGTGACATTGTTTGCATCTGTCCAGTTTCAAGCCCTGCTTCCTCTTCTGGAACATACTGGTCAAGAGCATGGGTTCTAGTGTTGCCTTGCCTGAGTTTGCTGCTGGGTCTAGCATGCAAAGCTGTGCAGCCCTGGGGTCACTCTAGACCCTCTGTGCACCTGTATCTTCACCTAAGAACCAAAGGTAGTAACAGTAACTCAGCACAAGCTTGTTCTGAGAATTGCATGTGATAATATATGCACGGTGCCAAGTACAGAGTGAGCACATAGGACACTTCAGTTAATATTAGCTGTTACGATGATGATTATGTAATCCCTAAAGCTTAAATGAAGACTTGGGATCTCCTGGGAGACATCAATGACCAAACAATATTCCTACGTACACAGCTCCATGGTGTTACTTGCTCCTCAGCTATTTTAATGTGCTCATGTGTTGTTAAATCAAACGGTGTGTTTGTTGAGGCAAGGGACAAGATAGGTTGGAAAAAGCAATCTTTCCATTTTATCTAAGAATCTCTGTCAATCTTGTTTTGCTCACGTCTGTCTTCTTCTTCTGGGCTTGTTTTCCTTTTCTCTCCATCTTTTTTCCCAACGACTCTCTCTGTCTCTCCTGGCTTCCCTGACTTGCCTGATTACTTCGATGTGCTCTTCCTCCTTCTCAGCCTACCTTTATTTTCTCCAGCCCCAGCCCCTTACCTTCACTGCTTGTTCAATATTCCCCCCCTTCTGCCTTCTCTTCTCTTTATTTTTCTCTCTCTCTTCCTATTTACTTTTATCACCCATATTCTTCTTTTTTTGTCTTTTATTCCTTCCTTCATTTCCTGGATGAAAACATCTCCTGTCTTTCTTCTTTTTATTCTTTGCATCCTATTTCCTTTTTTGTTGTTGTTGTTCTTTTTTTTTTTTCCCTCCTTTCTTTCATCTTTCTGCTACTTCCCCGATCTCTCCTCCTTTTTTCCTCCTCCTCCATCTCTCTGCGCTCTAGGCCACCGAGGCTGGATCCCCTCCCTGGGTCCTGTGTGGGGTGGAGGTTGCCCTGTCCCCTAGATGACCAGCACATCAGCAAAAAGCCATTAGTCACCCAGCAGAGGAAGAAGACCGTTGTCTGAGGGAGTGTGATGCTTGGGGAGCATCTCAAGGCCAGGCAGAAAATGGAGTGGTCAGGAAGGAAGAGGAGGCGGTGTTTAATGGAATGGAAATAAAATAGGTGAGAGAAAATGAGATGGAAAAGCAGAGATGTACGACACAAGAGAGTTTAGTTGGAATGAGATTGTCATCAGATCAGCTGGGGGGAGAAAATGGAAAAACAAGTCTGTTAAAGTGAATTTTTTGTCATAACCACAAGCTTTATATTCTCAGCTTGCCGGCTTGGCTTCCCAACGCTGTTTTGTTCTTTCCTAACCATTTTGTTTGATCCTTCTCTTCTCACCAAATTTCACAATTTACCCAACCCTGTCTGATTCCTATTTGCTGACTTATTTTCTTGGGCACGCTGGGTTGGCCAAAGGTTTACAAAGAAACCATGCAGCACAGTGGTTAGAAGCACAGATTCAGGGGGGCACCTGGGTGGCTCAGTGGGTTAAAGCCTCTGCCTTCAGCTTGGGTCATGATCCCAGGACCAGGGTCCTGGGATCGAGCCCCACATGGGGCTCCCCAGAGAGCCTGCCTCCCTTCCTCTCTCTCTGCCTGCCTCTCTGCCTACTTGTGATCTCTGTCAAATAAATAAATAAAATCTTTTTTAAAAAAGCTTAAAAATAAAATTTAAAAAAAAAAAAAGCAGCACAGATTCAGGAGTCAGAAGAGACTTGAAATCTGGCTCAAAACAAAAGCAAACAAACAACAACAACAAAAAAAAAAAACCAAAGTGTTTCGTTATGCAAAAAATGCTGTAAAGTTACCTTTTCCTGTTACACATGACAGGCTTTGGGACAGATTTACTTGGGCCAGGATCCCATTTCCCCTCTTATCAGTTTTGTGAGCTTGACCAGTTTTATTGACTTCTCTGTTTTTTTTTTTAACTTTATCACAGGGATCACACTAATTATTCTCACAGATGATGTTCATGTGAAGATGAACGGAGACCACTGAAGCCAAGTGCCAGGTACAGGGCCTGGTACACAGTCAGGCTCTATCAATGTTTGCTGGCTTGTTATTAATATTTTAATAGATGGCTCCAACCCTCTCTCATTGTAAGTTGAGATTGTCCTTTTTGGATTATATACTCTCTGCCTAGTATTATCCATCTAGATAGATGCTCCTTGCCCTGCACAGCCCTGCTCCTTATTCAGGCCGCCTTTCCCAGATGGATGTCCAGGAAAGGCCAGGATTTGCTCAGCAATAACAAGATTTGCATCTTGGCCGACTTCACAACTGCATTCAACCTCATCTGCCCCTCCCACACCCTCCCTTCCTCTTGGTTCCTGCTGGGGGAAAGAGGAGGAAAAGGTTGAACCACCTCCCAGGAGAAGCAACCTACCCCATGAATTCACCACTCTCAGTTTAAATAGATATCCACAATTAAATATACATCAAACAAACTCCCCCCAGTGGATGAGTCCGTCTCACAGTGAGAGTCTTGTCACAAAAACCTTTTCTTTCCATCTCTCTCCTCTCCACCCTCAATTTCACCACCCCCGAAGCCTGCCCTTTGGAAATGCTCTTAACACCCACCCTGTGCTTTTAACCCTGGTATTATGAGGGTGCAACCCAGCTGGAAATTTCCAAAGATGATTTCACTCAGTCTCCTAAATACTTCCTTTCAATGCAAGGGGGTGACTGGCCTGTGCATCAAAGGGAGTGAGGTTTACTGGATACCCTGTCACCTGGGATGCTGAAGATGCTCACCTACAAGTCGACTCCTGGCAAGACTCCTTGCTACACTTTCCCTCAGTTCCCTCAATGGCACAATGCCAAGGGATCCTTGCAGTTGCTTCTGGCTCTAGTATTCAAAATCCCAAACTGTATTCTGGTTAATAAATATAGATATCTGCACAGCCTTTATTTCTGCGTCATATATCCAATACACAGATAATAGCAAAACTGTTCTGGAAAATTACCACCACCCTTGACCTGCTTCCTCAAATCATAGGATGCAAATTCCAAAACATGCATGTTGAAAGAAGACTATGGAGAAAAACCACCTTCCTGAGGATAGGAAACAGTAACTTGGTTGTGTGATAGTGAATTAGAGAAGTTTCTCTCCAGTGCCAAACCATCGAATTTCAAAGAAAAATACTGAGTACCACTCCTTCGGACCTGAAGCAAAAAAGAAAAAGAAAGAAAAAAGAAAAAAAGAACAATGAATCTGGGAAATGATGTTTATATAAAGATAAAATTAGGGAGGAAGAAGAAAGAAAGGGAAACAAAGAGTTTTGGAAATAACACTTTAATAAGGTGCCAAAATAATCCAGTGTGAGGGATGTGAGGAGGGTTGTCTTTCTTTAGTGTATATTTTATTCTGGTTGTCTGTTTAAACTAGGAATTGTGATTTTTATCAGGTGGGCTTCTTCTCACACATTAGAAAGTAAATTCCCCTTGTAATGCTAACACCACATCCCCAAATATGTCAGTGGTAGGAAACAGTGAGCAATGAAAAGGAGGACATGACAGTAAATGGAGAGAGTTGATTATAATACATAATCTTACATTGTAGAAGGGAAAAAAAATCAAAGAAATAATGGAAAGCCGAAGTAGGGCAGTCAATCAAATTTAGGAAAAGAATGAAGTCGAAGAGGGATGTTGTAAGGCAAAAATTGTCGTATAAAGGGCAGAAACACTGGACTGGGAACTTAGAGACCTGGCACACAACTGAAGTACTACCAAACTGCCTCACAATGCTGTGAGGCTCTACAAACCTCAGTAGATGGACATTTTAAACAGGGAAACAAATAGCCTTTTTTCCTATTATAAAAAGTAACTGTGAAAATCAAATGATATAAGGACAACACAGTGCTTTGTGAACTGTAAACACATAAGTGACATTTTTATTGTAAAATATTATTCCCAAGTGACTGAAACAGTGATGGTCCTGAGGTTATTATAAAGCAGTACATCCCAGAGATCCAGGCTCTCCAATCTCTGAATGAAACTGCAAGCCCTAAGTGAGTCTTCAATCTCTTCCTGTGGTGGCCCTTCCCTTACCTAAGCAATAGTCTCTGGAGCGCTGGGTCTCCAGAATAGGATGTGAACTAATGGGGTAGACCTATAGCACTTCCTCCATTTACTCTGTTTGAAGGGCCTTGCCTTGGATGAGGCTTGGGTTTTTTCCACAAGTAAATGGAGCACTCAACTATCTTGATTTTCTTCTGTGCTGGTCTTGAGCCTTCACTGATAAGTAGAAGCCTGGCCTTTTCTTCTAGCACATAGTATGTCAATTCTTACACTATCACCGTTGGCCTGTGGTAAATGCCATCTGAAGGGATGCTGTCCTGTACCCTGTGCTCTCATGTATAGTGACAGTCTCTGCCATCTGCCTTGACTTTCATGATCTTATGCATGTATGTCTCCCTGCTGACTGGATTAAACAGAAGCCCCTGATCAAAACAGACCAATCATAATTCCTTCCTAAGAGTTAAGGGGAAGGAGAGATTAGATGAGGATATCTGAGTGACTAGATAGGCAAGCCCAACTTCTTTCAATGATATGAGCATTCTTTCTTTCACTTTCTGGGAAGACCAGAAAAGTAAAGGAAGCTTTCAGACCTGGAAGAAAATAAAACAGACCAAGAAAGAATTAAGGTGGTTTCCTCCATCTGAATCCCATCAATAGGCCAAGTCTCTGATGCATCTTTGCCTCAAGGATCCATGAATCCTTCTCTTATGTTTGTAATAATCTCTTGTGTTTGTAGTTTGAAACCAACTACTTAATTTCTTCATAAATTCGCAATGATTATGTGAAAGGAGACCTAGGATAAGGAGCCAAGCAGCATGAGTACTCATTCTGAACTCACATGCAATGATACTAAGGAATCGTTGGCAAGTTCCTTACCCTTCTTGAGCCTCAGTTCCATCACTCTCAATGAGCAAAAATAACCTAAGCTCCCTCAGATGCTGGCTGGGAATCAAGGATTTAGAAGAGTTTTATGAATATGGACATGTGAAAGATTATAATATAATGTGTATTAAAATTATTTCTTCTGTGGGTGCCTGGTTGGTTCAGTAGGTTGTGTCTGGCTCTTGGTTTTGGCTCAGGCCATGATCTCCTGGGTCATGAGACTGACCCCATACTGGACCCCACACTCAGTGAGGAGTCAATTTCAATATTCTCTCTCTCTGCCCCTCACCCCACTCATGTGCTCTCTTTCTCTCAATTAAATAAATAAATACTTTCTTCTAAAATGGATGTCTGGTCTAATTCAGAGGCTCTGTAATCTCAGGTTCTAAATTATATTTTGAATGTTATTCCAAACAACAGCTGAGCTAGGTTACACATACACCCTCTCCTTAACACGCCCTGAGTCTTTCTGTCATTGTTTGTTCCTATGCTGGCCCACTCTGAACCAGTATCTCCAGTAATTACCTCCTTCCTCCTGTCACCCCCCATATCTCCTTTGGCCAGTGTCAATTTTGTGCTTTCCTCTTTAAAGGAATTGCCAAAGCTTCCATGATTGTCTTGTGGATATGCCTGGTGAGAATACTTTCTATCTGCCTGGAATACTGTGGGCACTTTATAACACAGCTAACATCCTGTTTTATGATACTGAATGTCCCATCAACTTGGTGTGGAGAACTGATACTGGAAAGACAGACAGCCAAGGTCTGAGTCTTGTCTTGAAGTCTTACAAACTGTTTGATTTGAGAAAGTTTCTTAACTGCTCCAAGGTGGTTTCCTCATTTTAAACAATGGGGGCAGTAGTTGAACTTACCCCAGGGGTATGTTGGTGTGATTAGAAAGCACAGAGAATATAAAACATTTAGCACTGACTTTGGCACATGGTAATAAATTGTAGCTATTGCAACATTCCCTGTGCCAGTCCTGACCTATTTTCCCTGAGATCCATTTTTCTCCTTCTGTGGGACAGAGCCCTGTAGGCTGCACATTCCAGATTCCCAATAAACCAACATACAGATGTATTCAGCCAACAAGAATACTGAAATGAGACTAAAGAATGAGAAGAAGGGAGAGAACATGCTATTTCCCTCCTCAGCCTCCAGCTCCACCTCCACCCCACATGGTGTCTACATTAGTGATGGTATCTCCCATGTTCCTCCAGTTCATCCTTGTTCCTCTGAGAAAACTTGCTGAGGTCCTGGCCCAGGGTTCTGGTAGTAAGATTTCTTTCTCCTTTCCCTCAAAAGCTTAGGGATGGTGGTGGATTTCAGCTGTTACTAATTTTGCGTTGCCTCATTGTCCCTTTTCGGCCTCTAAACTCTTCCATCATCTGGTACTAGATTTTCTATACCACATTTCCTCTCAAAGTTGTTTCTGTTTCCCTGGCTAGACCATGATTGGTACAGCCTACCCCACCCACATCTCAAATAGACTGCACATTTATTGTAAACAGAGATTATGTCTGCATCTTCTAGATTTCCTTATAGAAAATCATATATTCAACTAGCACTAGACACACATTTCTTGGCTGTAATACTTGAACACAGTGACTTAGCAACTTCTGCCTGTCTGTATGATCAAGTGAATCATCTTACTTTGGTGTTAGGTCTAAGCCAAGAATGTTGGGTGGTCAACATCCCCTTGGATATTCCTCTGTCTATTTTTCTAATGGTGTCTAGTCATCCAGGTACCAATGACCAGGAGAGAGAGTTTGATCATGGGCTGTAGCCTATCTTCTAAGCAGCTTCTTCTGTAATATTGTTAATCCCTAGATGTAATAAAGATTTTATGCATCAAATTTAGTTCTGTTTCACCTCATTCATTGTGTTAAATATATTTCATTTTCACTCATTCCAGTGTGTCTACTGGCAAAAGTAATCACAATCTGAAAAACCCATTTAATAAACTTAACTTTTAGTAGCGACAGGGTCTGAGGTGCAAGATATTGGACTAAATGCTACCTCGCAATATCTTCATCTTTTCTTGATTCTGAATGAGCTAGATTTCAGAAAATAGGCAACAAGTGTTTCTTCTTTTTAATATAGTTTCCTGTTAAGTCAAAGATGGTAAAACCATATCATGCAGACTACCTCTTTCAGTTGCCATAGAAGATATTCATAATCAAATGTGGAATGTTCTCATGAGGTCACGGAAGACTTCTCAACACACCTTTCCAGGAGACCACTACCAATCAATTGGGGCTGATTCTCAAGATGAAAGGTGCTGTCATTTCTTCTTAGTGCTTTCCTTTTCATAGAGTGGGCATGGTAGCTGCCTCCCTATTCCCAAGTTTTCTCTCCTCCATTTTTGAGAAGCCATGAGCTTAGGGGAGATTAAGAACCCCAATTTTTGTGCTGTTCATGATTCACCTAGCTATTGTTATAGTGACCTATTTGGGTAACAGGGACATCCCGTGCCAATCAATGACATTGATTAAGGAACAGACGTGATGGAAGTTGGATCAATAAGTCATGAAAAGAGACTTTCTAAGGACTTTTGGGAGATAGTCCCCTCGATCTTCTGGGAGAGTTACTCAAAGCCATCCCACTACTTCTTCCTAGACAATGTGGGATGAGAAACAGTTAAATAATTTTCACCCCAGAAGGGAAGCCAGCCTTATAAGGGAAACTAAAACTTTCACAAAAGAAGGCAGATCAGACAGACAGAAGAATTTGCTTTCAGAAATCACTGAGCCACTGAATCAAACCCACCTGAAGAGCTTCCTACACTAGATTTCCACTTTATGAGCTCATAAATCTCCTTCATCATTTGGATCAGTTGGAGGAGAATTTGCTGTTACTAAAAGCCACATGCAACAGCACATCCAGCCTCAGACTTGAGTAAGTTCTGCTGTACTCACTACCTGCTCTCTACATAAAGACTGGCTCCCGCTCTCAGATCACATCAGGCTCGTTTTTTCCCTCTTCATTGTTCTTACTTAAATGCTCACTCCCTACAGATCTCTACCACCTCACAGCACCTGACTCACCTTCTTCACAGCTGATTTTCATTTGTTTTACTGCCCTGAATAAGCCATAGCTTATTACTCTTTTTCATATTCTAATACTCAGTAGGTACATCCTCTGGAGAAGGGGAGGAGATAGTCTTACATAGCCTCGGATTTAAGAAGTTTCAGAGGTGTAGCTGTCCACCTTGGAGTCAAAATGCCTGAGCTGGCAATTCACCGTTTTGTTTTTCTTCCTTGTGTGTTGTTTTAAGTGAATTTTAGAGAATTTTATAGTGGAATGGGACCTTAAATGATATACTAGAGAAATGTCCCTAGAGAGCAATTAGGAAAGTGGAAGTCTAGAAAAGTCAAGTAACTTGCTCTATAGCTGGAGATCTTGAGGAAGGAATGGAACTCAGGTATGCTGACTCCCAGCCAGTGCTCTCTCTCTTTTTGACTCCATACCCACTTTCTTTCACACTGCAAGTAGTTTACTGGGGGCCTCGCTTGCAGATATTCTGCATAGAGCTCTGGGAATTGACTGTTCCCAGACAGAAAATCAAGTGGAGATGGGAACGATGTTGCTGTCATTCACCTGCAGGACAAGGACCTGGTCAAGCATACTGACAGATTCAAGACTCTCCCATAATTCCCCAGATCAAGAAGTGTGGAGGCTGTCAGGTTGTCTGTGACAGCAAGGGAGGCCAGAGTGGTTTGGACTTTCAATCCAGTCAAATCCATTTTCAGGTTGGTAATTTGAAGTGAATTTCCTAAGAAACTAGTGAAAGAGTAAAAGAGAAAATTCAAAAACCATCTGATCCTATTTCAATCCTTAAATCCAAAGTTCTCCAAAGATTCCTATATTACTTGAGGCTAATGAGGCTTTCAGCAGGCAGTGCATCTTACTGGTTAAAGACCATTACATCTGGAATCAGATGTCCTAGTCTGCATCCATTCCTGCCACTTACTGGCTTCATAACCTGGGATAGCAAGGAAACCCCGTCAAGACCTAGCTTCTCCTTCTGCAAACTGGGGATTCGAGTAGTACTTATTTCATAGGATTTGGAGGACCTTTAAGAAAGTTAATTTTAGTAAAATGCCTAGTACATTGTCTGGCAAATAGCACATCCCAAAGAAGTGATTACCATTAATATCATCATCACCATCAAATGTAAAAACACATTTTGGTTTTTTTGCAGGGAAGAAGAAAGGAAGTATAAAAAAAATGAATGAAGAAGAAAGAGAAGAGGTAAATAAGTATGGAAAAACAAATAAGAGGATTAAGAAGCACACGCACACAAAAAAGAAAAGATAAGATGGAGAGAAAGGAAGGAGGGAAGAAAGGAAAGAGGGATGATGGATTCAGTCTGTTCCATTCACATATCGTGAACACTGACATTTGTTCCAAGTACTGTGCTTGTTCCAACAACGATCCCCTACATGAAGTTTATGAGAGAAAAATATTAAGTAATTGAATAAACACAAAAATATAATTATAACCAATTGTAAATACTACATCATATAGTCAAGGCAGACCTCTCTGTGGAAGGGATATTTACCATTGGTTTTCCGTAACTTAAGCATGCTGTAAGGCATGTTTGCATGCATTATGTTTTTTCATTTAGTTTTGCATCCTTTCCTTCCTTCACTCTTCATTTATTTTGTAGCAACCATATCCCAGACCTTTAATATCATCGTTTGTATATACAGTTAGAAGATTGTCTATTTGGTCAAGAAATTCCTTATAGAGTTGAGGAGGCAGGCGTATTAAGAAATAAAAGTCATGAAGTCTGGTGGGAGTCATGAAGCAATTCATAAGTGAAAAATTATTCCTAGGGGATGGTCAGGAAAAGACCCATAAAAAACTAGCATTTTTTTTTCACCAGTGACTCTGACTCTTAACCAGTCTCTACAGCAATTCAGAGATGCTATCTCATCTGTGAAACCATCTCATGCGGGAGAGAGGTCATGAAAAAGATCCTGAAATTCAACATAGTTAAAGAAAGGGCCAGAACCCAAGTTCAGAGTCTCTCAGCTCCATGACACAGAGGGAGGGATAGGAGGTGGTGTTTCAAGAGGAGTTGCCAGTAAGAGGACTGAGAATAGCACATTCGTCTCATGTAGGCAGAACTCAGCACAGTAAGTGACCAGCGAGGTCACAGAACTCTGCCATTAGCAAGACCGGTGTGGGGAGCTTTCCATTGTGCTGAGACCTCTCGTGACCAACCCACTGAAGCTTCTTACCTTATTTGCTTTCTTCCAGCTTCTCAGCCACATCACACCCACTCTCTTTCAAAGACTCACAAAGTATCAACTCTTTATAAAGCTGATGTCAGAAAAGGGGGCTGGCATATTTACTGTGGAACAATACTGCCATATTAGGCTCACAGTGGCATCTGGGGTAGAAAGGTCCAGAGAGACCGAGTTCTAGTCATCAGGTTCCATACACAGGTGGGTTTTAGGGGTTACATAGTTCCACAGAAATTGAAGCCCGATTTTATGAGCATGTATCCATGTGCATTTTCGTACAAAGGGGTGTGTGTGTGTGTGTGTGTGTGTGTGTCTTTTGTCAGGTTTTCCAGACATCAGTGACATCAACATGTCTAGTAAATACTTATCCTAAAACTTCTACCTTTTACAAACTGAGACCAAGTTTCAGTAATAAATCTAGTTGTTTATAAATAAGTAAAAGGAAAGATAATTTATATTTACCAAACATACAAATTATAGCTATACAGAGTATGTGATACCTATTATCACAGCTGACTATAAAAATATATGAGAGCTCATTTTCTCCATTTCTATAGCTTTGGAAATAGCAACAGAGATGTTGAGCAATTTGATCAAGACTCTATAGTACAAGGCAGAATTAAAAACTTGAATCCAGATCCCAGGATTTTAGGACTATATTATATATATATATATATATATATATATTAGTTGTCTTACATTCTTTTACCTTCAAAGGATCAAATTTAGAAAAAAAAATTCATATGTTGCCAAAGAGGAATCTGTAAATTCACAGTATGCATAAAGGGCTTCATTTTTCTTACTCAAATATGTTGCATTCTGCCATTTTATGATGACATTCTATGTATTGACAGAGTTCAGTTTACTACAAAAATAGGGTATGGGTATAAAGGCATAGTATATGGTAGAGATATAAAGTATATGAGCAAATGGTATGAGTATAAAGGCATAGGAGCTGAGAGCACGTCACCCCAAGACGGGCCACTTTGGCATGAAGATTACTCTGAGCTAAAGGCAATCAAGACCTAGGGACTCAAGAGAAGATTTTTGTCCCTCCTGTAACTAAACAGGAGAATCTAAATTAGGCGTCTTTCCCAAAATAAGGGTTATTAGTAGAGATAAATTTTATCTAGTGAGCCATCTGTATGACTGGGCAAACATCTCAAACACTTGCTCTTCTTATTGTCCTATGAATTGCATTCCTTTCCCCCACTCCCTTCTCCTTAGTCCAGGATGACATATAGACCTCATTTTGCCTGTCTTTGGAATTTTCATATCTATGTGAATTCCCTATACATACACTATTACATTTGATTTTCACCTGTTAATCTGTCTCATGTCAAATAAAAAATATATACATTTTATGTAATCTCTTTATCCAACATGGGACTTGAACTCACAACTCCAAGATCAAGGGTCACACACTCCCCCAACTGAGCCAGCCAGGTGCCCAGTGTCTCGTGTCAATTTGATTCTTAGTCCACCTAGGAGGAAATTTGATGGGACAGGACTTGCTTCCCAGCAAAGGTATCTACTTAAGTTTGGCAATAAGTTACATTATGCTGCCAGAAAGATAAGTAAGCTTGGTGGGCTCTAAAAATCGGAAATACAAATTTGGGCCAGAGGGAGCTCCCCCTGTTATCCCAAACAAGGTGTATTAGAATGACAATAAGAACTATGCAGCACTTCATTCTTCCCCCTTCTATTTCCTTTTACTTTTTGATTTATTGGGATTTTGTCAAGGAAAAGAAATAGCATGGAATTCAGAAGAAAGAAGGCTTGCCTTTGTGTTTGGGATCCATAATTTAATTATAGTGACAATAAAAAAAAACCCAAAACAGAATGCCTGTCCTGTGTGTAGTACAGAGCTGTATCTACAACTAGGCTAAGAACTTGATGCTCATCATCTTATTCAATCTTCAAAGTGACACATCAAAGTTGATTCTCTTATTATTTTCACTTTACACATAGGAAAAAATGAGTATTGAGCATTTGACAGGTATGTGTACATGCACGCACGCACACACACACACACAGCTTGTTCAAGGTCACAGAACAATTCTCTGGCAGAAGACTGGATTCAAACCCATTCTTGCAAGATTCCAAATTTCAGGGACTTGAAGGAGTACGATGCTTACTTCTTTCTTTGGCTCTTTTCCTTTGACCTATTTATTTACCTTCTTTGACTCTCATTTTTTTCATTTAAGACCAAGTCAATACAATAGCCACAGTTATCTTAGCATATTGTTTTGAGAACTAAATGGGATCATGCATATAAAATGCTTGGGCCATAGAAGGAGGCTTACAAAAGGTTATTCCCTTCCTGCTTCTGAATCATCAACCTTCTCTCTCCTTGGAGTTCTCCTCCACCACCTCAGTGCCTCCATCCTTTCCCTGCCCTGCCCCCTTGCTTGGGCACAGATGGCAGAAAGGCCCAATGACATGGACCATCATTACCACTAGCTGTGTGTCTGGGGTCAAGTAATTTCTTCATTATCTTTCCTTATTGCAAACAGCTTTTGTAAGAGAAAGGGTCCATTAGTAAATATTGATGCCGGCAGGCAGGGCGTGCCAGCTGTCAAACAGCTGAAATGAGGGATTGTCAGTTCAGCAGCAAAAACATGAAAGCTAGTTTAAAGCAAAGATTGAATAAAAAAGTAACTTAACGAGAAGAACAGGCAAACACTCAACAATGAACAAAGACACAGAAAGTTTCAGTTTATATTGTTTGGAGCAATGGTGTAACTATTTGAAAGCCTATGCTCTGAGACAGAATTCAGTTTAAATCAATCTGTAGAGAGACTTTTTTTAAAAAAGAAAAGAGAAGAATGCATGATGCAAACACTGTTTTCAAGAAGTTTACTAACTAATAAAGTAGCATAGTGTGGTTATTAAGAACACGTTTTTGCATGTAGAAAACTCTAGATGTAAAATCCGATTGTATGACCTTGTGTTCCCTATGTGAGTCTCAGTTCCCTCCTTGTAAAATGAAAATTATAATGCCAACAACATAGGGCTGACGTGAGGGTTAAGAAAGCATGTGACATTGTCTCTAGTACACTGTACACCTCTCGACATCACTGATTTTTTTTTCAAGTGGTATTATCACATAAAATTGTTAATACACAGAAAATTCTAGGAGGAAAAATATAGCTTTTGAGATGGGCTTAGTGTTCAAAAATATGTTTGCTTGGATCAGGATTTGGAAAATGGAGTGGGAACATTTCAATTGTTTATCCAGAAAAGGTGAGGATTTGGCCATGGTAGATTTGTTGTTGTTGTTGTTGTTGTTTAGATTTTATTTATCTGAGAGAGAGAGAAAGAGAGAGATCAGGGAACGAGGCAGATCGGGAGGGAAAGGGGGAGAAGCTCAAGTAGACTCTGCACTGACGATGGAGCCCAACGCAGGGCTGGACGTGGGGGCCTCTACTTGAAACTCCACATAGGGATCGAATCCATGACCCTGAGATCATTACCCTGAGATCATGACCGGAGCCAAAACCAAGAGTTGGACACTTAACCGAATGAGCCACCCAGGCACCCCTGGCTATGCTACTTTTGTAAAGACTGTCACAGGCAGGAAGAACCATGAAAACAACAGTGGGGAGTGGGAAAACCTGGGACAGGAAGTAAGGAGCAGAGGGTTGTTTCATTTGTCTTTGAACATAGTATATGGAGATGGGGATTGTTGGTGGTAGACTATGAAAAAAATTTGAATCTAGACTTTTAAAGGTCTTAGATGCTAAGTAAGTTAGGACCCCAATCTCTAGTAGTAAAGTTGCCATCGACAGTTTCCTTGAACAGGATAGAAATATACCATTTCTTCTCACTGTGGTGTAGTTTCAACTGTAACTTTAAATTTGTGGTGTTCAAGAGCATTAGTTCTGATGTACAGAACTTCTGAGGCTCAGCTTACCATAGTTCTTAATCAAACTATTTCACCTCTTTCTATTTCTTCAGTCTTTTCCTCAGTAACATGAAAAAGTTTTGATATCTAACTCATAATAGTATTAAATGATGATTAAATGAGGTAATACACTGCATCATTTAGAACAGAGCCTGGCATCATCATCACCTAGTACCAAGGCCAATCAGCTACTCAATAATGCTCAGTAAATCCCATAGTTATTACTGAATAATTAAGAGACTTGGGTGGTTGGTGATGATGATACTTAACAGTCTTTCTCCTACAGCCAACACGCTACATCTAATTTCCCCTTTGAAGAAACAGTAGGTATTACTATGTCTAAGCCACTGTGGTATAAAATATAATAGCTTTGACAGGACTGCAATGGAGATATTGCAGCAGGAATGATGGAGTAACAGAGGCATGATGAGGAAGATCATGCTGAGAAATCAGGTCTGTGGTGATCAGAGATAAGAATCAGCTCAGAGGAGTACCCAACTTCCAAGAAAATCACTGGTTAGTTTGCTGGAGGAGAAGCACTCCCATTTAAATCTTGGCTCAACCAGAAATGAATTTCCCTGCTGGTTTGTCCTAATTGTGTCTCAGACACTGATTTTGTTAAGTGATCTTACAATTTTTATCCCCAAGCTACTGATGCTCTACTGGCTCTCTATCACTTTCTATCCAACTGACCCGGGTGTCAACCCCTGAAATCTAGACATAGACTAAACATTGTACTTTACAAAGGGTGTGCTGCACTGATTGGAGCTTCACAACAACTGTTAGAGTTTAGGTAGAATATATATTGTCCTCATGAGGAAATAAATAACAGCACATCACAAACCCAGTTAGTAGAAGCACTGGCCTGGAACTCTGCGGTGCCCTGCCTGGCTATCTGAAGTTCTACCGCCGACCCTGTGCTGCCTTCTGCCTAGAGGAATCAAAATCCAATAGAGTGTGTGCAGACAGGAGATATAAGAACATTACTCTCAAACCCAGATCCTACCACTTGTGTGGTGCTTTCTCTCAAAATTCTTAAATATCCTGTCATTACACCTCATGTAACATAGTACAATAATGGGCTGTTAAGTCTTACTTCAAAAGTTAGGAAACCATGGGAGAGAAGAGGGTTTAGGAAATAGGGCCTATAGGAGGTAGCTAAGAAAGACTGAGGCTATTTAGCTGGGAGAAGGAGCGGGTGGATGAATTACTTAATAATAATCTTTAGGGGTTATTAAAATACCAGCTGTTACCCATTCCACCTGAGACAGTAGGGAGGAAATTGCAGTAGAGAGAATTTAGCCACAGCATTATGAAGAACTTTTTCTCCCATTTAGTTATAAGGTCTATTAGACACCAAAACACAATACTAAGCAAAACTGTGGATTTTTTCCTCTGGAAATATTCCAGAACACGCGTGCCGGTAGTTTTCCAAGCACTACTTCTTGGACCATTAAGATCAACTCACTTGGAGCATCTCTTACAAACACAGATTCCTGGGACTCACTTCAGATTTTCACAGTTGTAATCTCTGGGGGTAGAAACAGGAGTCTATATATTTTAACAAGGCACCAGGTGAGTCTTGCGCACAACCACATTTGGAAAGCCTTTGTGTATGTAGAATCAGTAAAATTTAATGCAGCAAGTTAAACTGAGCGCCCATTTGGTGATCTTACCACTGCTATTAGCCTCAGGGAATAAAGATAATAAAAGAATGTAGTATAATTTTAGTCCTTGTGGAGCTTTCAGTAAAGTAATTAAAGATTAATGATGAATTAGAGCAACTGTTTTGCCTTTAACGTAGTGTGATTCGGGGAAAGTTTCTTAATTCCTTTGGCCTAAGGTCCTAAATTGTTAAATTGAGGAGTTGAATAAAATGGTTTTATAAGTTTTCTTGTGTGTCTGTAGAATAATACAATACAGAATAAAGCCTATTTAGAATAATAACTAAATGCTAATTAAAGAGTATGAAACGGAATGAGTATGAGTGAGAAACCAATTTACAGGGGCAGGGCTTACTAGAGAAGACCCCAGGAAGAACAGGGGATTTAAACTTGGCATTGAAAGGTGGATGTGATAAAAAGATAAATGCACATGTACATATATGTTAGGGAGATCTATTTTTTAAAATACTACTGTGTAAAAGGTACACACAGGGCATCATTTAATACATTACAGCATTTAATATCTGTAACGGCTTATGTTGTTGAACTGAGTTGAATTTTTAGAGGACTTTACCACATACTAGTCATTTAGGTAGGTACTTCATATGTACTACCTGATGAGCAATCGCTATTACATCACTTCCCACGTGAAGTGCTAGTTTTCTCTTTATCCCCCAAATTCTTATGTTTGCACTGCACGGGGATGGATTTGGGGAAAGTAAGAGAAAGGAAGGCAGACAGGCAGTCAAAGGAGAGGAGGGAGGAAGGGAGGAATAGAAGATAAGTCTACAGAGGTAAAAATTAAATGAAGAGAATAGGCTACTGAAAACACGACTCTAGTTTGAGTAGAGGATAAATGCTCAGTTGTTTTTCATGGTGGTTTTTTTTTTTAATGTAACTGCGGAGTAATAAGGAGGTGGTGCATGTAGTTTTCAATGATACTTTTTCTTTAAGACCTCTGGATTTAAACAATGCAATACAGTATAGTATAGCAGCTTTAAAGTTAAATATTTCCTTATTTAGTAGGTTTTATAAATAGTTTTTCACTTGTTTTCATTGTTTGTTTTCTGTTCATAGAAAGAAAGGACTATCTCAGCCCCTCAAGGGCTTAAGCCTCATGAACTTCTGTCTCAAGTTTTCATTCAGACATTTAATAAAGTGACCAAATCATTTTTATCAGTGTGTGGATGACACAAATTCACAGGGATCCCAGTAGTTACGAGTCTAGACTTAAGGACCGGTTAAACATAAATTCAAATCCCTGTTCTGTCTAAAGACCTGTGTGACTCTGAATAAAAGCTATTTGCCCTTCTGAACCATTTGCCTCATCTATAAAACTGGGTTGTTTCTGTGATGATTCAATGATATAATGCATATATAATCTTCATTGATCAAGTATGTGTTACAAGGTATAATTATAAAGCAACTTCCAATCCATTCAAGCACACGAATTGCTTTCTCTGCCCTCAGACAGGCACCTATCTACTCTGGTCATGGCAGAAAAAGTTCTAAGGTAATACAGTTATAAACCTCTGCTTCATTTTAATAATTCATGTGCCCTGGGCCATATCATTCTCACAACCTGGAACTTGATATAAATTGAAAACTTTCCACCCCCTTCCTCTTCCAGGCTTGCTTCAGTCTCACCCTATAGGGGCAAACATGTACATAGATAGACATCTGCTCCTCTCCCTTTATTCTGCCTTCTAAACACCCTGTAATTGGAGCAAAAGTGGCAAAGAGGCAAGGGAGAAACCAGGAAAGTTCCTCCATGAGTGGTCTGGCTAGAGACCTAGCATCAGTGCTGTGTGCACATGACAGATGTATAATGCTACCCATGTCCCCTGAGAGCTCTTTTGGCACTACTTCCCTAATTCTGAATTTCTATCATCTCGATTTTCATCTCTATGACAACTTACCTTTTGTTCCTCAGTCCATAGTCTTCAGCTCTACTAGGGACTTCATGCCTCTCCTTCCATGCAAACCTCTTGGACAATTCTAGACAACTCTAAACCATGGCCTTTATGCCATGATCCATATCTGATTTGCAGTAAAGGTCATATATCCTTTATTCTACTAAATGGGGAGAGTGGTTATTTCCCAAATTACCGTTGTGGTTTGGGGTCTGACTCAGGTATGACTCAGAATTAGGTAACACAAAGGGACATTCAATAAGCTCTTCAAATGGTTTCCCTGAAGTCGCATGTACTGATGTGAAGTGCACAGGGACACCCTTTCCAGCTGTACCCTAGGAAAAAATGTAAGACTTAAAGCATGTACAGCTATTTCCAAAACTCTACACTCTCCATTTGATGACAGTGTTATACCCATAATAAGAGATAAGGGTTGAGAAGGTGTCGGGTTATCATTCATTATTTCAACATGTTGGCTTCTTCATCTAGACCTTCCTTGCAGAATATGCCTCCGTCAAAATTGCCTTTCTGTTACATATATAAAGCTGACAATACAGTACTTAGTGGCATTGTTAGAAAGGTGTGTGCTCATGTGTGAAGTTGTTACTGTTATAATTGCAACATTTTACTCATTTCCTAGAGAGATACACATGCATACACACAGTCTTTAGTGCTACGCTTTAAGAGTGGCACTGGGGAATATAAGTTGTTTCCTAAAGGAAGTTCAGTAAGAGCAAACTTCACAGAGATATCAGATTTATTATTTTCATATTAGGCCATATGAAATAAATATGATGGCAGTTTAAAGTTTGATATAAACCATAACAATGATTACTTTTAAATACTCAAGTTCAGCATGTAAATATTGAGTGATTTGGCCCTACTTTATTTTGCCAGAAACTCTTCAAATGTCTCTTCAAGACATTTTAGAAACATTGAACTTGAATATGACAGCTTGCCTGCCTGTGTTCCTTCCTTCCTTTTTTCTATTTTCCTTCATCTGTTCCCTCCTAAATCATTTAGTACAAAAGCCATTAAGTTAAAGGGATAAAGGTTTGCAACCTTTAGAAAAGGAGGTCAGTGCCTAATAGATGTACTGGAGCATTAATGGGTGAGGAGAGTTTCTGGGGAGGGTAGCTGGAGGAAGTATGTAGGTATGCCTAAGTAGTTTTACACACAAACAAACACATACACACACACACACACTCGATCTCAGGGGTCTGTCCACTGAGAAGACCCCAGGACAGTAACACCCCAGCTGAATGAACACATCCAGGACCCAAAACTGTGTCTCTAAAAACATTCTCCCCCCGGGTCTCTGGGTAGCTCAGTCAGTTAAGTATCTCCTTGTGGCTCAGGTCATGATCCTAGGGTCCTAGAATTAAGTCTTGCATCAGGATCCCTGCTCAGTGGGGAGTCTGCTTCTCCTTCTCCCTCTGCTACTCCCTCTGTCAAATAAGTAAAATCTTTAAAAATGAATAAGTAAATAAAAATAAAAACATTCTCCACTCAAAGGAAACTAGGATCCTCAGAGAAATGTCTGATTTCAGGGTTGTGAGAGGGAAAGTTCAAGATAAGCCTGACACAGGTTGGTGTGCCAGAAATAAGGTAAATGCAAAGAATACTTTGGACCTGTAAAAAGGACACAGAAATCAGCCAGAAGAATCTCCCAGTGGAATAAGCTAGGCATCAAATTAAACAGAGATCTTACTGGATTATAACCCACTAAATAAATATGCACCCATGAGTCCATTGTAATACAAATAAATAAACAGGAAGAATAAAACACCTTTCCTTCCACTAGAATGCCACCTAATAAATGGAGAAGAAAAAACAGTGATAGAAAAATCACTACTTGTCAGCCAGAGGAATAATTAATTTCTCCAACTAACATTAATGGATGCTGAAGCCAGTGGGTGAACATAAGGAATAGAATATTTGCTTAGTCTCAAAATAACTCCCATATCATACTTAAGGAAGTAATTTTACAGTAGAAAAATCCTACAGACACAACCTAAACCAGGTGATCAAAGTTAACATCATCACTAGTGGGACAAACTGAAATTGTGCATCACTTGATAGGATTCTATGAGAAGACAAAAATAACAATTTTATGTTGTTGCCAAAAATCTATAATCTAAATCTGATCCTAAGGAAACATCAAATCCAAATTGAATGACATTCTATAAAATGTAAAATTATCAGCCTGTGATATTCAAAAGCATCAGGGTCATTAAAGATAAGAAAAGGCTGAGGAACTAATGTTGATTAAAGGCTACTAAAAATTTATGACAATTAAATGTGACACATGACTCTGTATTAGCCATTTTTGCTCTACAGGACATTTATGGAAATTAAAGATATTTAGAAGGGGATTGTAAAGTAAGTTATATGTCAGTCCATGTTCTTTGGACTCATAAACACTAAATATTTAGGGTGATGGGACATCATGTCCATAACTCAATCCCAAGGGCCTCAGGGAAGGAAAAAGTCTTTGTACTATTGTTGCAAATTTCTGTAAGTTTGAAAAGACTTCAAAATTTTTTAAAAAGTTAGACAGACACTGTCTAATTGTAATAACAATTACATATCCTTCCAAGTTAACTAGAGCATTACCTGATGGCATTGGTTACAGAATGGTGGCCGTAGGCAACTGATTACCTCTTCTAGACTATCCACATGCATACACTGATTCACATGCACAAAATACTTTGGTAATTTGTATGATTTTACATAAGTATGTGTCATGCCATAAGTGTACTGAGTGCAAAGGTCATTTAGTAGAGAAAAAAAAATCACTAAATTTGCTTACTGTGTGTGAGCAATGAGGTTATGGTTACCACCATATATTTTAAGTGGCTTTTTGATGTAAGAGTGCTTGTATTTTTTTCCATAGGCATAGAAGAAAAACAACAGACAGAAGATTGAGGTTTCCAATTTTGATTCTAGAAGAGATGACCTTGTGGTGAATGCCGCTGAGGAAAGGCACTGCTTTATGAGATATTCATATTGAGATCTGACCAAGCCAAGTCTGTGTGATGACCTGTTCAGGAAGTGGCAGAACAGGTAAATGACATAGGGAGAAAGGTGAGCTACCCGATTTCTAAATCAGATATGCCCGAGGAGGTAGAGTCTTAAATGTGGATGTTTTAACTCTTATTCCTGAACATATCAAAGATGTTCTCAGTCTAAGATATAAGAATTAAAAATGTCAGTTTTTTTCCATCGATTCAATAAACATCTCATACTGAAGGGCCTGGTTTCAAGTGGAAGAAAAAGAAAAGTCCTTCTGTAATGTCAACATAACAAAAATAATGAGATTATAGAAGAACACTGACTGATCGGCACTTCATAATTGAAAGATGGGCCTATTAAGGGGACACAGCAGGTCTGAAGGAATTGTGTGATCATTTGCACAAATGCTAATTTTGATATGTGGTTCTTCATCTCCATAAGCATAATGCAGCTGGGCCAGCAAGATGAACAATGCATTCATTCCCCAGGAGGCCCATGCCTCAGTGAATCAATGCCAGAAGAGCCATTTGCTGGGGTTGGACAACAGGGTATTCTTTCTCTCATCTTGTACTTGTGGACACAGTGTATCTGAATTGCCTGGATGCTGTGTTTATAGGGACAGCCATCTTCTTTCCTAGTGGAAACCATCTTTCTCTGGATTGTGTAATTTTATAGATGAAGCTTAGGGCAAATCACCTCTCTTCTCTGACCTTTATTTCCTCATTGAGAATATAAAGAATTTGGGATAGAAAAGCTAACATCTCTGCAATGACTCTGCTTGGCATGTAGTGTGATAGGACAGAAAGAACTTGGGATTTTAAGTCAAAGAGACCTGGTTTCAAACACTGCCTCAGCTACTTGTGAAATCTTGAGCAAGTTTATTGTGCTCTATGAGTGAGAAGAATAGTACCTTATTTTCCGGGTGCTGAGAATGCTAGTTGGCATATAGCCCTTGATAGGTACTTGCTGCATCACTGAGTTTTATATATGCTAATTTACTATACACAAATATGTATCCAATCAAATAATCAGATATTTACATAGATGTACATATACTCCCACAAAACCCAAAGAAGATATAGAGCACAGTCAAGTGATAAAGATCTGCCATGGATTTAAGGTTAGTGTGAACTCTCTGCCCCAAACCTACAAAGCCCCATCAGCATAAATAAACACTTAGCAAATGTTTGCCACATGAATTAAAAAAAAAAAAAAGTACATGCAACCTCCATCCTCATAAGAGCAAATCCATAGTTTTAATGCAAATTGCAGAGAAATAGCCACCTGCTTCATATGTACTCTTCCTTTTCTTCCCTTTTTCTTAATTCTATCTGGTTTATTATGGTAGCTCATCAGAGTGGATATTTCTCATGGAATGTTCTGAGGTCAGTTCCATCTAACCTCATATGGAAATGCCCACACGTCTACATGTAACCCTAACATATGTTATTGTTGTTGTTGTTGTTTAAATAAAAATCCACTGAAATAAATAATCCCGGGTCTGTCCCAGTCACATGTAAGGAAAACCTCCATTAGGTCCAATGGACAGTATAAATGCAGTGGTGAACCCTGAAAATATATGTATTTTATACATCTCTTCTCAGATCCTTTTGGGAAAGATAATGAACTATAATATTAGGGAATATTCCAATTTTCTCAAGCAGGAAAAAAAAGAATTTGACGAGTTGGAAAAAATGGACTTAAAAAAAAAACGGTGTAGTATTTGATGTTTAAAAAATCAAATAAAAGGCCACAAATTGAATGGAATAGCTTTTGTTAATGCTGAAACTTGCAGGGCCAGTTAGAACTCATTAAGAGGTGATGGGAACTATGCAGATGAGATCAAGTTTGGTAATTGGCTGGTTCTGAATCCATTAAAAAGGTTATAGGGTTGTTTGGGTGGGTTATGTTTTATAAATGAATGATTAGAAGTATATTAATGGGCCAATGGGTTATAAGGCTGGGATTGGTTTGGTGATATAATGTCTAGAATAGCACTAAGCTGGGGACAAGGTTATGTGGATAGGATTAAATTTGGGGAATAGGTCAGCTATGATCATATTAGGTGGGTTATAGGGTTATAAAAAGTGTCCTGTGTTTGATGGCAATAAGAAAATGAGATTCTAGTCAGACTTCACTTGCATCCCTAGTACTTCTAATGTTCTAGTGCCTTTACATGTAGAAACTACTTTCTGGAATTTATGTGGACTCTGGACCAAGACCCCCAGAGAACTCCAACACCAATCAAAACCCCTAATTCCCAACAGAGTTAAAAATCCTCACTGGTCTGTTACTAAGATTAAAAAAAAAGAAAAATGCACACTGGGGAAAAGGAAGGACTGAAGTAGTGTTGTAAGATTTTCTTAGAAATTTCTCTCAAGAGAAAGTGACATCTGAGCAGAGTCATGGGAAGTTGAATACATACTTGGTATGTATTGAGGTAGTGACTGCAGGTTGAAAGGTAGTCTAGGGGGCGCTCAGGTGGCTCAGTTGGTTAAACGGCTGCCTTTGGCTGGGGTCATGATTCCAGGATCCTGGGACCAAGCCCCGCATCAGGCTCCCTGATCAGCAGAGAGCCTGCTTCTCTCTCTCCCCCTCTCCCTGCCGCTCTACTTAACTTGTGCTCTCTCTCTAGCTCTCTGTCAAATAAACAAATAAAATATCTTAAAAAAAAGAAAAAAAAGGTAGTCTAAGAGGAGGTTGCATTTTTGTGAGAACATTTGGGCATGCTAAACAGACTCATGTCTTCAAGGAATTCAGAAGTCCTGTGTGTATGTCTGTTTTGGGGAGGTTTGGGAGTAATAGATATGTGTATTTGTATGGGTAGTAAAGGATTAGATTGGCAGGGCTGGAGTTTGAGAGAAGAGTGGCTGTAGGCTCTGTTCATGAATGTGGCTTGGTCTTTTCTGCTAGTCTGTCCCAAGATGTATTCTAGATCAAATAATGTTATAAGTATACAAAATTATTTTTTATAAAGGATTTTGTGGATTCAAATAGGTTTGCTAATGCTACATTTTAAATTCTCAGCATCTGCCTCACCTATAGATTTGATGTTCAATCCACTTTAGAATTTTAGATGTTCTGAGGAATTCTACTATGACAAAAATGTGAATCCTTACTCCACCCTGTTTTAACCTTCCTTTATCACAGACACATTTTTACCCACTCTAACCTCAAAAAGAATGGTTATCAATACCCATATGAGTAAATTTTTTTAAAAAATTTATTTGACAGAGATAGAGACAGCAAGAGAGAGAACACAAGCAGGGGGAGTGAGAGAGGGAGAAGCAGGCTTTCCACTGAGCAGGGAGCCCGATGCAGGGCTCAATCCTAGGACTCTGGGATCATGACCTGAGCCGAAGCAGATGTTTAACAACTAAGCCACCCAGATGCCCCTTGAGTAAATGTTTAAAGGAACACATTTTGGGGAAATACTGCTCTAAAAAAAGAGAAGCCCTTATAACAAAAACTAAGGAAGTAGACACAAGGATATTCATTTTTCTTATTTTACAAGGGAGATATAATGATGCTAGAAAACTAAGATACAGCAAAGAAATATGTAAAAAAAATGCTGATGTTGAATCTGAACAATGTGAATTATCTACTACTAAGTAGTTATATGACCTTGAGAAAATTTCTTCTAAGTTTTCTTAAATATATAATTAGGGCAAAAAAGGAGCTCAAACTATTAAATAAGGTAATGCATGTAATGATGAGTGCTATGTCTTACCATAAGAGCTTGACTGATGTAATAGTTGCAATAATTCTAAACTTGCCCACTGTGTTAGATACTCTCCCATGCTTGGTTTAAATTCCTGGTTCCTGAGTTCAAGTGTAGGAGAGCTCTCCCCCATGTCAGGTCCAGAGTTTCCCCTTAATCTGTTGTCATCTTTGAGGGCCTAAAGGGAAACATCTTTATCAGATAAGATTAAGGTAGCATTTATCAGATAAGATTAAGGTATCATTTTCCTTCTTGGCTGCAGATGGTAAAGATGATTGATATTAATCGAATGAGGTGTTCATATGGGAGGACCAAAGATATAACTAAAAAAGAAGCAGATTTTTGAGTGCCCAATATCCTAGTCTCATGAGAAAGGAGACCCCAGCTGACAAGGATGTTGAGCCCATAGAGAAGCTAAGCTCAGATCACAAGTAGACTTTCCAGAAATTTCCGTCCCAGCCTCTGTGCTCATTTTTTCATGGGTAGCCATGCTTGAAGTGGAGAACTGACAGTTGAGAAACTAGACAGCTGGGGTCTATTTTCTCCATTCTGAACACTTGCCTGATATTTAGACTTTTTAGGTGTCTCTCCTTAGCCTCACAAGTCTTCTTGAATATACCACTTTTATTAATTAAAAAATCTTATTCTTGTCTTTAAAATGTTTCTCAAAATTACCCTTGCTGGCACAGCAGAAATTTCCTGGGTATAAATCAAGTTCAAATAATTAGTAACGACTAACATAGTTTCCCCCTCCTTCCAGGGTTTGGCAGGGTTACACTTAAGGAAATAAAGAAGTCTGATCTCTGTTTCTTGGGGACACTGAAAGGGGAGACCTGAATTCTGTCCTGCTTATGTTCCTTGTTCATTTCCACTCCATCATGACTTCTACTTCACAGCTGCAAAGGAATGGTTAAATTTCTTTATCAAAACAGGCTGAAGATTTAAATCCTTCCCTATAATTATTATTATTAATAGGTTTCAATTTTTCCTCTTTTGGGATGCCCATCAGTGCCAGTCACTCACTTTCCTCTCTAACATACTCACCATATTTTAGACGCATTCGATTCCTGGGTTTCGCATGTTTTTCTCTGTTTTTTTTTTTTTTTGTTTGTTTGTTTTTTCTATGAATGTAATGGTTAACTTTTTGCTCCTCCAACTTTTAAGCTACTCCTTAACAACATTGCCTTACTTTGCATTCTATGTGCCCCTTTCCTGGCCCAGTGCCCAGAGCTAAGTAACTGTTCAATAAATGACTGTTAGATGAATATATAAATGAGTGAAAGCATTTTCTAAATTCTCAGTAGTGTATCTTACTATACCCATTTTTTTTTTTTTAACAAGAAAGCCGAAGCAGTTGACTGTGATTGTACATTCCTGTGAAAACACACTGTGGTCTATAATAAAAGAAACAAACAAAAAAATAATCTTTAGTTCAGCTAATTTGATAACTTGCCCTTATTTCCTTGTGAATGCGTATCTAATAGGTTTTTTTGTTTGTTTGTTTGTTTTCTGTTTTGTTTTTTTTTTTAATGTTTGAAAACAAAACTTGGTTTGTAGGCTGAGTCTGGAGCCAGAATGAATTTCTTCCATTTGTGTTAGGAGTTTGGATGAGGACAACTGACAGATCCTTAACTACAAAATCACAAATGGGCATCACCATAATAATCAGGTGTATTTATAAATCAGGAACAACTTCCCAGCAAGACTGCCTTCCCTCACCTCCCACTGCATTACTGCTCCCTGCCAAAGCTGTCAGCTTGTGCTCGCATTGCTAATTAACTGCACCACTCAAAGCAGTGGATGGCCAAAGGAAGCAACCCACAATTTTCCCTGTAATCATTTGTGTTTCAGGTCCCTGGACTCTGGGACCTGTTCTGCTTGACTTGTTCCCCACTCTCCAAACTGAGCACACCCACATGCTCACACCTGGGGGAGAAAGAAGTGGCCTCTTCAGAGGGGAGAAAGAGAGGGAACCATCTGTGGTGCTTGCAAGAGAAAAACCTTTGGGCTGATTCAGTAGCTGGACTGAGTGTGAAAGAGACAAAGCAGGAAAGTTGATAAATAAGCTCCACAGCTTCCTAAAGAAAACATTCCCTTTGTATTCCCAGCACCAGATATTTTCACATTAGGTGGCATTTTCCCTTGAGAATTTTACAGATCCGTGCAATTCTTCATCCATACAAGCAAGGCAATTTTATCAGACATCCACTTTTTCTCTACATCCAACACCAACCCTCCAGATTAAATCGCCATTATCTTTTACCCTAATTCCTGTAATAGCCTCCTTTTCCATTACGCAGCCACAAAATATGATTTATAGAAATCCAGTCCTGTGTGAGATTCCCCTGTTTCGCCCCTGCTGCTTAAAACTCTAATTTCTTTCCATTAACCTGAGGATCAAATCCTAAATTAATAATGGCTCACAGTACCCTGCACAACCTTGGTTCTATCTAACTTCCAGCTCCCTTACCAGCTACTTTGTATCCCAGTTTCTGAGTACCAGCTCTTTGCATAAACCACACTTTCTCATGCTTCAGGGCCTCTATGTGTTATTCCTTCTGCCTGACCTTCCTGCAATCCTTTACATGTCCTCCTACTCATCCTATAGGACAAAGCCTAACTATCACTTTATTATCAGTAACATCTACCTCATCCATTGACAACCTGTACCCACTAATTTTAACCAGTCTTCCCATCTACCTTCTAACATTTCAGCTTTTGCTTTTTTTCCCCCATAGTACTGATGATTATTTGTAGTTACATGTGTATCTGCATACATAGTCACATCTGTCTGTCACTAGCCTAGTGATTGTCAACCAGAGGTGACTTTTGCCCTTTAGGGGATGTTTGAAAAAGGTTGTAGCTACTTTTGGTTGTAAAAAATGAGAAGCAGGGGCATATTATAGACATCTAGTGTGTATAGGCCAGGGATGCTGTAAAATATCCTACGATGCCCAAGATAGCCCCCCTCAACAAAGAATTCTCCAGCCCCAAATGACAATGGCATTAATAGTTGAGAAACCCTAATGTAAGTTATGAGCTCCATGATACAGGCAGAAACCAGGCCTGTCTTAAACATTCTTACTTCTCTAGGATGTAGGGTTTGCTTAACCTTTAGTGCATTTAATAAATGTTGATTAAATGAATGTTTGGATAATCTACTGTATTCCAAACATGGGTCATGCACTCGCTGACTAATCATTTACTGAGCATCATGATAGAGGTGGCCATGTGTTTATCAGGAGCTTTAGAATCTAGAAGAGGAATAAGAACTTAAACAATAAGTTAAAATTGAGGTAAATTTCAAGGCATCACACATTATAAGAAATTATTTTGGGGCACCTGAAGCATCTGCTTTCAGCTCAGGTCATGATCTAGGGTCTGGGATCCAGCCCCACACTAGGCTCACTGCTTGGTGGGAAGCCTGCTTCTCCCTCTCTCTCTGATCTCCACTCAAGCTTGCTCTCTCTCTCTAGTGTTCTCTCTCTTGAATAAATAAATAAATAGTAAAAAAAGAAATTATTTCCCCAGTTCAATGGCATCGAAGATGTTCAAAGGAAAAGGTAACATCAGTCTTTCACTTACTCAATAAATATTGAGAACAAGAGGATGGGGATGTGGCAGTGAATAAGACAGACAAGACTTCCACCCTAATGGATCCTACATTCTAAAGGGGAAGGCAGAAAGTGAAAAATAATAGATAAAAATAAAGGGGAAGACATACATTAAAAGGTACATTATAAATCAGTAAGATCATTCCAACTGCTCTATGTTCTATGAAAATAAGAGTTAACATGATGAGATAGAGCATAAGAGGGAGAGCCCACTTTAAACAGAATGATCAGCTAAATTCTCTCTGATTTGGCAATTTATAAGGTTTGAGCGTAACTGTGTAGTTCATATAATCAGGCCATTATAAAAACATTACCAAAAAACATTATCAAAAAAGTGGGTAAGGTAACTTTCCAAACAAACGAAACATCATATTCAATGTCTCTGATGTAAGAGAGACCTTTAATGTTGCGGGGAGAGAAAGGGTATTAATGAGTTTAGGATCCAATGAGATTCAGGGAAAATGGTATCAAACGAATTTGGAGGTAACACAGAAGCAAATTATGAATATTCTCTAAGTCATGGTAAAATGTACGGTTTTTATTCTAGAAACAATGAGAAACTGTGGGTAAATTTCCTAAATTTACATTTTAAAGGATCATCCTGGCTATTTCATGAATAGAAATGGAGAGAGGAGAAGCAGAGAAATCGGTTAGTAAGTCCCCGCAGTGGTCCAGGTGAGAGATGGCGTTGACTTTTATATGGTGATAGAAGTAGAAAACAAAAGTAAACAGAGACATTTTTCTGAGTCATAATAGACAGCAGTTTGTGACAAAATAGATGTTAGATGGAAGGAAAAATGAAAAATCAAGATAGTGTCTAAATTTTGGTCTGAGAAACTGAGTGTAGGAAATATTGTTTACATTTAAAAAAAGAAAAAAAAAAAAGACTGGGGAAGAAAGATGATTGTGTTTGTTTTGGGGGATGGATGGCCAAGTCCACCTGCAAGGTTACACATGAAAATAGCAAAAGTAGTAACACTTACATGTCACTCATTATGTATCAGACCCTCTTACATGCATTTTATAGATCTTGGCTGTTTTAGTCTTTAGAACAATTGGTCACAACAGAGATGTGACCAATATCCCCATTTGACAAATGAGGAAACAGAGAATTGGAGTAACCTATCTTAGGTCAAACAGCAAGTCTCATAGAAGTGGACATACGGATTAAGCAGTGATATAGATGCATTTGTAATTCAGAGTAATGTATTGAGGGTATGGATATCAATTTCTAAGCCATCAGAGTTAAGACAGTCAGGAGATTTTAAGAAAGAAAATGTAAGCAGGAGGGGGAAAAAGCCTTACAGCTTTGGTAATTTGATTAAACACTATAAAAAAATGGAAATAAATAAATAAGCAAATCTTTTTTCTATGGTAAATTTACATTCTGTAATATTAGAGCAACTGAGAAATACAGAGAATCTTCTGTTTTTCAGAGCTCTGAATGCCAGGTTAAGTATCTTTGTTTTCTGCAAACATTCTGGGAAATTTGAGAGTCGTCATGCAGCGGGGGGAGTACCAGTGTAAAGTAGTGCTTGGAGATGGCAGATCAGGCAGTGGTAGGTAGAACAGTTATGAGTGGGTAGTGAATAAAAGTTTTGAAATCATTTAAAAGGCAAGCACAATACCAAATTTCCTCCCAGGGACAAGGAATAAAAGAACAGAGTAAACAATACATGGTGTTAGCAAGGGGGCATCACAAGGGGCTGATAAACTCATTTTAGCAGAACAGCCCAATTTCCCTGGGGATTCTGTCTCTCAAAATGATATTTCTCCTTGATGCCTCCAATGCATTCCTTCTCTTTCACTTTCCTTGAAGATAGATGATTTAAGAACTGTTGGGATTTTGTCAAAGGAAACATTCTCAGGGTTTCTGGTTCTCAACAAATGGAGCCTGGATGAGAAATTTCAATCTTGTGTAGATATGATATATTGTGTATAAATCTCTGCATGTAGAGCTGAAGATCTAAAATATGCACATCTAAAACCTTTAGACACTTAAAATCTATGCTTCAGTGTCCAAATAGTTGCTGCTGGCTCCTTTTCTCTTTTTGAATAATCCTTGTGGGAAGTCACCCTGAAGAATATGGAAAGAAAGATAACTATTATTTATGGCTGGTTTCTATATTTCAGGTTCTGTGTTAGGCATAACACTACACAACTACATCAAAAGGCAATTTGACTGTTTATTTATCTAGTACAATTGAGCTCTCTATTTACGTGAATTTCTCATTGGACCATAAAACTCTAGAACACTGATATAGTTGATACCATGGGCCCACAGTCACATTTTTCTTTATTTAAGTCCTAGCTTCCATCCTTTATTTGGAATATAAACTTGGATAGGTAATTTAACTGATTTTGGCTTACTTTATTTTAAAAACAAAAGAAATATTAATAGTATCATGATGAAGATTAAGAGTTAATAGACATAAGCTGCTTAGTATAATATCTATCATATTGTATCAATGAATGCTATTATTACATCTCCCATGCAGACCTGGAGATCAATTAATATTTGATGTTGATATTGTTGGATAACAAACAGTATGTTCTAATATGGGTTACTTTAAAAAGTGACTTTGAAGGCTGTTGATTCGAGGAGATTTGAGAAATGCTGAGTGTAGTATGGTTGTACTGATGAGTTAATTGAGACTAAAGGTGAGGGGTGGAGTTCAGAGGAAAAGAAAAATCTAGGTCCTAAATCATGTGTGCAATGAAATAGTGTTCAACATATGACATTAATGAGTAGTAAAGAGTGCTTAAAACCCAGGAGTTCTAGCAGTTACTATGAGACTTATGTATTTGTAACTAGGAACTCAAGTACTGTTATAAAAACATTTGTGCATTTTTGGGAGGAATGGGTCAGTTACTTATATAAGATACTAAAAGGGATCCATAAATCAATAAAATGTACAGCTGGAAATTGTGAGAGCCAAAGAAGAGCTCTTTATAAGAGAACATAAGAAAGATTTGTAACAGAAGCAAAGACAAGCTAGAGAATGGTGACATCACCTCAGAGACTATAAGGTGAAAAATAATAAACAGGCTTCAGAGAAGAAGTGTTGTCATGGGAGAGTTGGTTTCAGAAACAAAAGAAGGTGAGAGAACATTCTGTGAGAAACTTTGATTTAAAGAGGGAAACTTATAATGGAGTTGAGGTTAAAACTGGCATAGAAGTAAGAGCCAAGAGAAATTTTAGAAAGTAGGAAGCATAGATTATTATAAACAAAAGTACATGATAAGATATGTGACTGTATGTGTGTTTGCATGTGGTGGGGTAAGAGCACATGCTTGTGCTTGAAGGCTTGAATTTTGATGGATGGACAAGGATGCCTGTGATGAAAGCAAAACTGCACTGATTATGGGGCACCTGGGTGACTCGGTTGAGCATCTGACTCTTGATTTTGGCTCAGGTCATGGTCTTAATGTCATGGGATCACGTCCCGAGAAAGGCTCCATGCTCAGCACAGAGTCTGCTTGTCCCTCTTCCTCTGCTCCTCTCCCCACTTCTCTCCCTCTCAGAAATAAATAAATAAAATCTTAAAAAAAAAAAACTGCACTGATTGTCCTATAGATTTCACTTGAAATATAGTTCCTTGAATTAAAAGAGATGCAGGATGGATGTAAGCAGTAAATAGTTAAAAAAAAATAGAGGCTTTTTTAGAGATTAATAGTTAAAGTAACCTTTCCAAAAGGCTTAGAATGTTGGTGAAGATTGTGGTTAAGTTAGACCCTCTGGTTTCCCAGCTCAAGTTCATCATTTTGTAAATGTGTGATTTCAGGTAAATGCATATTTTTAACTTCAGGAAAACTCCATTTTCACATCTGTAAAATGGATATAATAATGATACTAACAAAATAATTCCTTTAATTCTTATAAATTGTTTAAAACACTCCTTGGCGGATTTTAACTATGACAAAAGTCTCTGTTAAAATACATAAAAACATATACACATGTAGCAACTGTTTGACTTTGGACACATTATGTAAGACATCCAAGTCTCAGTTCTCATGTATGGTTTACAGAAAAAAATAAGTATATGCCCCCAGAAATTTGATGGTTAAATAAAAATTTAATGAGATAAACCAAGGAAAGCACATAGTACTATATCTTGCACATGAGTCAAGCAATATTCTCTATTTTTTGTTATTATCACTATTAAAATTACTCTTTATAAAATCACATTACCGGGGTGCCTGGGTGGCTCAGTGGGTTAAAGCCTCTGCCTTCAGGTCGGGTCATGTTCCCGGGATCCTGGGATCAAGCCCAGCATCGGGATCTCTGCTCTGCAGGGAGCCTGCTTCCCCTCCTCTCTCTGCCTCTCTCTCTGCCTACTTGTGATCTCTGTCTGTCAAATAAATAAAATCTTTAAACAAAATTTAAAAAAATGAAAAATAAATAAAATCACTTTACTTTGAATTTAAGTAAAAAGCACAAACTATCTAAAGGAAATTACTAAAACTAAAAACTATCATGTTTTAACTTACAGTATTATTTTCATAAGATGAGCTGCTGTCTCAATTGGTATATTTTCCTAATAATCTGTTGTCATGTATTAACATCATAACTAAAAGAAATATGGGTAAACACCTACTAAAATTAAATAAACAATAATAAACATATATTACTGCAAAAAGCAGTAATTTATCTAAAAGAAATTCTTTTTTTATGGGGATCAGTATTTTTAATTATGTACCCATTTGTTCATTTGTATAACATCAATGTTTGTTTCTGAAGGTCTTTGCATACTTTCTGCGATATCAACTTTTGTATCTTGTAAAAGTACTTAAGGTTTCCCTGGTCTGCTTTGAGTCCTTTTCTTTAATTTTAAAATAGGTTTTTAAAATTCAAGATGTCTTGTAACAACCCCTCCTGCAATTAAGAGACAGACGTGTGTCTGGATGTTTTAGCAGGGGGAAAAATTTTTCGAAAACAGCTGTAGTTCAGAAAGAAGCAATTCTGCTCTGTCCGTGGTGCTGAATATGATTTTCTATGGGTATGGCAAAGCATTAATTGCTTGTCCAAGAATCCAAACAGAATTTGATTTCTACAAACACATGAACCAGTCTGGAATGTATAACAGCCAGCTGAAAGCATACAAAGATTAAAAGTAGAGGATATGTCATTTTATAGCATTAAATGAATGTGACAGTGTTATTCATTGTTTTTCCCCCTTCCAAAACTGGAAATGTTTTAGATAATGCAAACAGATATAATATTTGATTTCCATCCTTTGGGTTAAATGTTGCTTCATTATTATTGTATGTTTAAGCTTTTCTCCATTAATTAACTCCTAGCTTAGTTTCTGAGCTTGTGAGACTTCCAAGTCAAACAAAGTATATATTCAAATATATTATTTATGGCAAAGGTGTTTGTTGAGATCCTACTATTTTGTGACATCTTATATCATGTATTTTGGGGAAACATTATTTTAAAGTTTCAGTAAATGTCAATACAATTTTAAAAAAGCAAACTTTTGTGAAGAAAGCATATGACTACAAGATCTTTATATACAACTACTTGGGCATTAAAGAGTAATGGGATATGGGATTCTGAATGTAGGGCGAATCAGGTTCTGACTTGTGACATTGATGCAGACTATGAAAGGGCCTATTTTAAAACTTATGCTTGTGCTTTGCCCAATGCTAGATAATCCTATCAGTATCTAGGGACAGGAAAAGGCAGAATGGAATGAAAGATTTAAATCCAATTGAATGCATGGAATTTGTCTGCAAAAAGGCAGATATGGCATGTGGATACTCCAGTGAGATCAAATGGCTTAAGGAATGTTCAATGACTGTTGCTGCATTACCCTTGGGTTCTTTCACTTTGAATTATTTCACTATGAAATACTCATCTGCTGGCTGCAGAGAGAGAGAATGACAGAGAGAAAAGAAACATCTTTGCCTTGTCTAAACTCTGTGGAGAGGCTCCTGCACATAGGTCGGGCTTGTCTCCTTTCATTTATGTTAACAGGCCCTAAATCACTTTTTCAGTTCACTGCCTCCCACCATGGAGACCACAGCACTTTGCTCTTCCATGACACCATAGTTACAGCAGGCTCCCATACTACGTTTGCATAGGTGCATTTCTACGGATTTGAATAAGCTTTCCCTCCTTCCAACCATCACACTAACTTTTAACTTCTGGACACACACACACAAACAAACACACACTCCACCAAACTACCAAAACCTAAAATAACATTGTCAGTAACAGTCTTATTAAAATTGTAATATACTAAGTAGTATCTACCCCAGTGTTAATGTGTGGGGGTTGAACTTTGTAAACTTTACAATTAATATCTCTACCAAGGAGGTACTCTGTATTCAAATTGTCTTTGGACTTCATAGCCTGACCTTTTGTCTTCTGAGCTCATTTTCATAAGTACTAATCCCTAAATATTCTGTATGCAATTATTAGCCTGTCTGAGTTGCAAAGGAGTCACATAGAGTGTGGGTGAGTTTAGAAATAAAGAAATCTAGTACAAAGTCCTGTCTGGATATTTAGATAGATGTGGTTGTAATTTTTTTTGTTACTCATTAAATGTGTATGAGAAAATCAGTTCCACCTACAGTCAGGGTTATTGTGCTCTTTAGTTTGGTTTATGTATGTAAGGGAAACACCGTGAAATTTAAAGAACTATTACAAATAAAAATGTGTTAATTGATTTGACAAATTCTTAGAGTGTATACTAAAAGCACAGTATTCTATCTCAGGAATAGTTTTTTATTGTTCTTTTCTTTCATTTCCTTTATTGTTTCAAATTTAAATCTCACAAATTGGCTAATACCTCTTCTAGGCTGTTTCTTCAAGCCAGTTGCTACCAGAAGTCATTGGGAAGAAAGAACTACTTCATAATGGATCTGAAAGGAGCTTATGCTGTCAAGTTCTTAATAGACAGTTGTGTAGCCCTAGGCATGATCGGCACAACCGGTGGGTGCTCTCTAGAGATCCCCCAAGGATTCAATAACTGGGATAAATGGGCAATGGAGAATGAAATGAATTGGAAAAGTGCCTGGTTGACTTCATAAATACTAGAAGGGAAAGATAGGGCAGGATTTATCATCCAGGAATAAATCGGTTTTACTTGGACTCTAGATACACATATGCATGCATTTGGGCACACAGGCACATGCACACACATTCTCATGCCCTAATCTGTCTTCTGCTTTAAATTTATTAAGATTTCTTGTGCTTCATTCTGATAGTAAGTTGACCCACCTGGACTTCAAGTGTAGTCAAGGAAAACACGACCTTATCTAGAGCATAATTTGTCTCTATATCTGTTACCATAAGAAGCCATATCTCTGGGGTTTGACAGTCACCCAAAGAGAGAGAAGACAACCTAAGGGTCTCTGGCAGAAATTGCTTTTACTTAGAACTATTCATCAATGTGCTTACTCTACTTTCTCAGAGTTTTCCTTCCATGGCTTACCTTTGTAATGCAAATACCTTCAAGCTTCCCCTTAGAAATCTGAGTATTTAAATTTGATGCCTCCTCTGCTAACCTGATACTCAGTATCCTTCGACAGCATGTAATTAGAATAACCAATATTTATTGGGCAACTATTTGATGCTAAATACTTAAAAGACATGACCTTATTTAATTTTTGTAACAAAACTTTGAGGTAAATATTAGTATCATTATTAGTATCATTTTCATTTTACAGTTGCAAATACTGAAAGCCACACAGGCTAGTGATGATAATAAGGTCACAGTCATCATAAAGGTAGGAAATAAAATTTGAATCCAATTTTCCTTAATTGAAAAATATTCTAGCTCTTTTAGAATTTAAGTTACAAATGGCCTTTCTCCTCTCTTATGCCTACATGAATTTCTATATTATATTAATGCACAGCAACAAAAGAATAAAAAATTAACAAGTGGGACCACATCAAATTTTAAAAAGATTCTGTACAACAGAGGAAGCTGCCAACAGAATGAAAAAGGATCCTACAAAATGGGAAGAAAATGTTTGCAAATCATATATTTGATAAAGGATTAATATACAAAATATAAAATCATAATTGAATAGCAAAAAAAAAATCTGATTTTAAAAATGGGCATGGGAACTAAATAGGCACTTTTCTAAAGAAGACATACAACAGCCAACAGATACAAGAAAAGGTGCTTAGTATCACTAATAATTAAGGAGATGTGAGTCAAAACCATAATAGCACATCACATCCATTATAATGGCTATTATAAAAAGACAAAAGTTGAAGATGTGGAAAAAAGGGAATACTTATGCACTGTTGTGGAAATATAAACTGATACAAACATGGGAAATAGTATGGTGGTTCCTCAGAAAGTTAAAATTACAACTACCATATGATCTAGCAATATTACTTCTGGTATATATCCAAAGGAAGTAGAAGCAGGATCTCAAAGAGATACATGCACTCCCAAGTTCATTGCAATATTATTCACAGTTGCTGAAATACGAAAACAACCTATATATCCATTGACAAATAAATGGATAAAGATGTGGTATATATGCAATGGAATAGTATTCAGCCATAAGAAAGAAAGAAATCTTTGCCGTTTGGGACAACACAGATGGTCCTTGATGGCACTGGGCCAAGTGAAATAAGTCACACAGAAAAAGACAAATAGTGTATGCTTTTGCTCATGTATGGGAACCAAAAATAAAACAAAACAAATGAACAAGAAAAATAAAAGAGAAACACTCAGATGGAGGAAACAAAATGTTGGCTCCAGAGGCTGGGGGATGGAGGAAAGGGAAAATGTTGATCAAAGAGTATACACTTCCAGATACAAGATGAGTAACTTCTGGGGATCTAATGCACAGCATGGTGATTACAGTAAATAGTATGGTACTCCATACTTGAATGTTGCTAAGACAATAGATCTTAAATGTTCTTACCACAAAAAAGAAAGGTGATCTGTGACAGGATAAAGGTGTTATTTAAGTCTACAGGTGGCAATTACTTTGCAATATATAAGTATATCAAATCAACAGTTTGTACTCCTTAAAATCACACAAAGTTACATGAAAAGATGCTCAACATCACTCATCATCAGGGAAATACAAATCAAAACTACAGTGAGATATAACCTCATACCTGTCAGAATAGCTAAAATTAACAACACAGGAAGACAAGAGAGTCAGTGAGGATGTAGCGAAAGGGGAACCCTTTTACACCATTGATGGGAATACAAACTGGTGCAGCCACTCTGGAAAACAGTATCGAGGTTCCCAAAAAATTAGAAATAGGGCTACCCTACAATCCAGCAATTACACAATTAGGCATTTACCCAAAGGATACAAAACTATGGATTTGAAGGGTCATATGCACCCTGATGTTTATCACAGCATTATCAATAACAGCCAAATTATGGAAAGAACTGAAATGTCCATTGACTAGTGATTGATAAAGAAGTTGTGGAATGCATATGTGTGTGTGTGTGTGTGCGTGTGCATGTGCATTTGCACACATATGTGTATACACACATGTATGTATATATGTATACACATATGTGCATATGTGTTTATATATATTTATACATGCATGCACACACACAATAAAATGGAGTATCAGTCAGCCATAAAAAGAATGGAATCTTGTCATACATAATGATGTGGTTGGAGCTAAAGTGTATTATGCTAAGCAAAATAAGTCAGTCAGAGAAAGACAAATACCATAAGATTTCACTCATATGTGGAACTGAAGAAACAAAACAAGATGAACGTGGGGGAAAAAAGAGTTAAATCATAAAACAGCCTCTAACCTATAGAGAACAAACTGAGGGTTGTTGTAGGGGAGTGGGAAGGGGGATGGGTTAAATGAGTAATGGGCATTAAAGAGGGCACTTGTTGTGATGAGTGATGGGTGTTATATGTAAATGATGAATCACTAAATTCTACTCCCTAAACTAATATTACACTATGTTAACGAACTGGAATTTAAATAAAAACTTGAGACTAAAAAAAATTCTTAAAGCAATTCCTAAGTTCAGAAATAACCAAGAATTTAAAAACAAAAACAAAAAACAAAATGCATAATGTGAGTCTTGTTTTGTCTTTGCAGAAAAAAATTATGCAGTTATATGTCAATTACAGCTCAGTAAAGTTTGGAAAAAAATCAGAACCATGTATAATGCATTAAGAATATAATAGGTCAACATTTAACACTTTGTGTTCATTGCAGCCAATTTTGTAAGACTGCCTGTCAGGAAAGTTAGATACTTTTAATAATTATATATTTATGGAAACTTTTAAAGTATGCCCTTTGATTGAATAGCAGATTCTTATCTGGGTCTAATATAACTAAATGTATCCTTAAAAGTAAAAAACATTCCCTCACTCTGGTAAGAAAGAGCTGTGTCTGTGGAAAGATGGTCAGAGAGATGCAACATTGTTGACTTTGAAGATGGAAGAAGGAAGCCATGAAACAAAGACTATGGTGACCTCAAAACAGATGCTCTCCTAGAGCTTCCAGGCAGAAAGGTAGCTTTATTGATGCCTTGATTTTAACCCAGTGAGACCCCATGTCAGACTTCTGACCTATAAAACCATAGGAGAAAACTATGGGAGAAAACACTCCAAATCTGAGGTAATTTTTATAGCAGTTATGCAAATCTAATAAGTCATTAGACATTTGGACTACCCAAGGTTACAAGTCTTTATCTTTACCTTTTGATGGGCATCACCTACAGAACTAGATACACTTCAGTTTTTGAACCAAACATGTTTCAAAAATGATCCTGTAGCCTTGGCTCTACAGTCTGGTGAGGTTGTGGTCTGAAGTTTTGAATTCATATGTTGAACTCTCTACATCACAAACACCGCACATATCCAAGATTTGCCCCAGGTGTAAGATCATATTTCGTAGTTCACTCAACAAACATTTTTTTTATACTTACTATGTGCCATTTCTATTCTGCTTACTGAAACCCAGTGGTGAACAACTTGGACAAAGTCCCAACTCTTATGGAATTTACATTCCAAGCAAGAATAAGCAAACCATGGCCCATGGATCAAAGCCAGTCCACTACCTGTTTCTATAAATGAAGTTTATTGGAACAGAGACATGCCCATTCATTTGCATATTGATAATGCTCCCTCTGCACTATAATAGTAGAATGGAGTAGTAACAATGAGGACTCCATACCCCACAAAGCCTGTAATATGCACTTATGGCTCTTTAAAAGAAAGGTTAGTTAACCCTTACTCCAAAGAGAAGACGTGCAATGAAACAAATACATATAAATATGAAGACTGTCATGCTGAAGAAATATAGGGTGCTCTGGAAGTGTCTCAGAGTGTGGGGACAACATTTAACTAGTTTGGTATAACCAAAAACTTAAAATAAAAAAAAAAAAGTGTAAGAGTTAACCATATAAAGAAGGTGTGAGAAGTCAGGAAAAAGTGTCCCAGGTATGAGGAACATTATGCATAAATGCCTGAAGATGAGAAAGGCCATGACACATTGACATCAAGCTGCTCAGAGAGTAACTGGAAGAATAGCCCCAAATGATGTCAACGCAGGCCACGTCAAGGATGTTGGATTCAATGTAAAAGGCATTGCATGGGAACTTAATGACTCGTCTTAAGCTGGGTTTCTTGGCCCCGTGTTTGATTATCTCCTTGACTTGAAATCCTGTCATGATTTGCTGCAGCCACGTGGCTATGTGGCTTCTTTCTTTTTCTTTTCTAAGATTTTATTTATTTATTTGAGAGAGAGTGAGTGAAAGAGAGAAAGAGTGAGAGGAGTAGGGGGAGCAGACTCCCTCTGAGTCTGAGGGAGCAGACTTTCCGCTGAGCAGGGCGCCCAACACGGGGCTTGAACCCAGGACTCCAGGATCATGACCTGAGCCGAAGGCAGATGCTTAACTGACTGAGCCACCCAAAAAGGCACCCCCTGGCTATGTGGTTTCTTATCTGCCTAAATCCTGGAGGGTCTTCTTCCACTAACCTTGGTGTTGCTTCCTTAATAACAACACTAGATAGATTCTTGCTGAATTTCTAACCAAGTCCCACGTTCTTTCTGTGTTTTACCTATCTCCTTGCATCCACAGCTGCCTCAGACTTCCTAATATGGGCCTTTCTCTGTCACTCCCTGGGTCACAGACTACTGGGCTGCCATGGCATTCCTTACTTCTCTGAGTCCCTGCCCCCATTCTGTTGGAGTCTAGTTCCCATGATGTAATAAAAACAGACAAACCAACAAAAACAAACTGACAAGTGTTATCTTAACTTTAAGTCCCAGGTTTCTAACTTCATAGCTTTGCCATTTTGAATAAGACGTGACATTAAATAGCTCCTTAGCTTCTTCATTTCTAAAATGGTCATAGAATTTTTACGGGAATTAGATGGAAAATTATGTTACAGTAGATTGACTACATAGATGGACCCTACTAAAGACATCCCTATATCTATACTCTTTGCTGTACCCTGCCACCCTGACATTTGACTTGACCCTGTGGCTTTCTTTGGTTAATAAAGAAGTAACAAATGTGACACAAATAGAGACTCTAAAATATGCTCAAGTGTTTAGCTTCCTTTCTTACCTCAGCCTTCCTGATGAGAATGTACCTGGACTAGTCTGTTAGAGAATGAGACAAGTGGAACAGAGCTGAATCAGTCTGTTTATGGCAGCCGAGGCCCCAGGCATGTGAGAAAGTCCTCTTAAGATCTGTATAGTTGCCTGGCCAACACACTGCTAATTACAGACACTTGAGTGAGCCCTATCATGTCTGGTTTAGAACAGCAAAACTGACCAAGTAACTCTAGACTTACAAAAAAAAAATGAGTACTTATTTTGTATTATCTTTGAGGTTTTGTGGTTAATCATTTCATAACTTTTTTTTTTGTAGCAGCTGCTAACTGATACATATACGTGGGATATGTAAGTGAGTGAGATAACAGTATGCCAAGGATACACTTAGTGACAAATAAATGGTAGACCCTCCCCACCACTGCAACTGAGGTAAATATTAGCAGGTGTCAATTCAGAGTACAAAATGAAAATTGTCAGTTCTCTCATTATAACACTGGTTGGGTGGTGATTCACGTCTGCTGGGTTTCCAGACAGCATGGTTACAGACACACACGTATGAACAGTTGCATTAAATAAACTGTGGCCCCACCAACTGCACTCTTAAATAAGCACCTGCCTATAAAGGTTCAAGGGACTCTCACCAAAAGTTACCTCTAAATCCCATTTCCTTTCTTTTTAGGAGGAAAGGCTGTGCCCACCACAGCTACCACATACTCCTTTGCCCAGCAGAACTGAACAAGCTACATCATGTTAGGGTCAGCACAGCCTGGCTTCTGAAGTAGGTCTGGAGACGGTTTCCAAAGAGACATGTTATTAAAGAAACAATGCCTTTGTCTCGGCAGCAGGGCTAAGTGCTGTTTATTTCCAGATGCTTTCCTGGAACACAGGGGAGGGAGTGCAGCTGCACGTCATTCATGGAATGGCTGAGACAGGATGGAGGCAACACTGAGAGGAAATGACCAAGCTCATTTAGGGCTGGGGACATGATGAAATTTTCTGTCCCTGTCAAAAAAGAATTTGGTTTCCTTCTTCATTGACCTGCACCTGCTCCACATTTCAACAATTCTTGTTTGTGTGAATGACACTGTCTGTTTCTCCTTTACCTGATCATCTAAGCTTTACAGTTTTTGATTTCTCCATATAAATGTCTTTCTTATTCTGCTTTCTCACCCTCACACTGTTCCTTCTGATTGAGATAAGTACAGCCAAGTGGCTCAGACCACAGGCTGTGGGGGGGGAAAAAAACTGTTTTGGTTAGAATCCTGTTTTGAATATCTATTCTCTATTTGTCCTTGGACAATTCAAGACCCACTTGCATTATACCAAAACCACAGTAAACATAGTAGCTACATTATAGGTGTGTTTTATGAAATAACTCACCATTAAGTGCTTATCTCAGTGTTTGCAAAGTACTTGTTTTTATTCCATCATCATCATCATCATCATCTTTTTTTGTTTCTATTATTATCCTGAGTGCTGGTGTTTGTCTCACTAAACATCTCCCATCAATTCTGCTCATCTATTTTCCAGCTCTTCTCTCTTCTGAGTCTCTCCACTGGTCCACCATCTCTCCTAGGATAACTCCCGTTATTTGTAACATGGTGGACTCATTTCCTAGAGATAACATAGCAAACTACCACAGCAAACTACCCCAAACTGAGTCACTTGAACACCATAAATTAATGTTCTCACTGTTCTGGAAGCCAAACATTTGAAAGCAAGATACTGGCAGGGTAACCTTACTATCCTCTGAAACCTGTAGAAAACTGCCTTGCCCCTTCCTAGATTCTGGTGACTGTCCAGCCATCTTTAGTGGTCCTCGGCTTGTAGATACATCACTCCAGCTCCCCATAATCACATGGTATTCTTGTTGCGTCTCTGTCTCCACACAGCTGTCTTCGTATAAGCAAAAGATAAACTGGTTTAGAAACCCACGCTACTGCAGTATGACTTCATCTTACCTAATTGTATCTGCAATAATCCTGCTTCCATACAAAGACACATTCTGAGGTACTAGAGATGAAGACTTCAATACAAATAAAGGCAAAGATTTAGACAAGCCCATAAGACATAGCTCTGCAGGATCTGCCTCCATTTATATCCCCATCTCTATCTCTCACCACTTTCCACACCACCCTCTCTGGCCATAAGAAACTTTTGTTTCCTAATGAGTTGATGATACATTGTCTTCTCAGCTGTCTCACCACCTTCCATAGGCTGTGCCCTCTGGAAGGAACACTCCCTAATACCCTCCTCACTTGCTTTCTAGCTAACATTTACTTATTCTTAAAATCTCAATTTAGTCATCACCTATTATAAGAAACCTCAACTGAAGCTTACTTCACACACACCCTTTAGGATGACTGTTATCCAGAAAAGAAAAAAGAAAAGAAAAAAAAAAGAAATAAAGGAAGTATTGGTGAAGATGTTGGTGAGAAGAAAATGGAAACTTTGTGTGGTGCTATGCAACCACTGTGGAAGACAGTGAGGCAGTTCCTCAAAAAATTAAACATAAAATTACCTTAGGATTGGGGCACCTGGGTGGCTCAGTAGGTGAAGCCTCTGCCTTCAGCTTAGGTCATGATCCCAGGGTCCTGGGATTGAGCCCCGCATTGGGCTCTTTGCTCAGCAGGGAGCCTGCTTTCCCTCTCTCTCTGTCTGCCTCTCTGCTTACTTGTGATCTGTCAAATAAATAAATAAAATCTTTAAAAAAAAATTACCTTAGGATCCAATGATTCCACTTTGGATGTATCCCCAAGATAATTGAAAGCAGGGGCTGAAACAGACATTTGTACAATATGCACAGTAGAATTATTCAAAATGGCCAAATGCTGGAAACAATACAGATGTCCACTGGTGGGTGAAGGAATAAACATGCTTGGTGTATATATACAGTGGAATAGATTCAGACTTTTAAAGGAATGAAATTCTGGCACCTGCTACAACATGGATGAACCTTAAAACATTATGCTAAGTAAGATAGACACAAAAGGGCAAATGTTATATGATTCCACCTATGAGGTACTTAGAAGATTAAATTTTCTAGAGAAAGAAAGAAAGAAAATAGAATAGAGGCTACCAGGGACTGGGGATGGGGGGAGTGGAGAGAAAGAAGAGTTATTGTTTAATATGCATAGAGTTTTACTTTGTAATGATGAAAAAGTTCTTCAAGTGGATGGTGGTAATGGTTAAGAGCAATGCAATACATTCAGTGCCACTGAATCATATATGTAAAATAGTTAAAGTAAGTTTTATGTCATATATATTTTTATCACATTAAAAAAAAAAACCTTACATTTAACATCCTCCCCCAAAACAAAACAGAAACAAGTGAATGGATTCTACTTATGTATCCAGAGGTACAAGCATAAATCTTTTGTTGGTTAATTAATTTTTTAAAAGATTTTATTTATTAAGTTAACAGAGATTTTAATTTAAACAATACATAGATAATTTAAACAATACATAGGTAATGCATCTATATATGTTGGTGACTGCCCTCAGCACTGTGTAAACATTAACTCAACCATTATGATACCTTATGATACAGGTAACATTGTTATACCTGTTTTACAGGTGATTATACTGAAATACAGAGAGAGAAAGCAATTTTCTAAGGTCAGAGTTTTGTATGAGGAAGAGCCGGATCAGAGAGAAAGTGTATGGCTCCAGACTCCTAGCTGAGATCATGCTCCTTAACTTCCACAAGCAAGACCTTCAGAGCTACGTTCACCGTAAAACCAATGCCACTTCATTTTTCATGATCCTTCTCAAAACAATCCCATCCTATTTTTATTCCTATAACATTAGTTACTCCTATAATGTTCTTTCATGTTCCTTACTGAAATGAGAGGGTCTCTCCCTTATATTCTGGACATTCTTTGGAATTTTCCTATTTATGTGATTTTGCCCCCATTATTTGTCCTATCTATTTCTATGTAACAAACTACTTTCTAACTTTTCGGACTACAACACAGCCATTTGGCTTTACTCAGTATGCCAAAGGGCAGCTTGTCTCTGGATCATGTGGTCTCCACTTGGACAGCTGAGGCTGCAAGGTACTTCCAAGAGGATGGTTTCTTAATGCACACACTTGGCACAGGTCACGTTACTTGGCATGCTCAGTGCTACTTGGTGTTCTCTGTCTCTCCTCCCTCCCCCCCTTCCCTTCTTCCCTCCCTTCACGTGGCATCTCAGTCTTCTAACATAAGAGGACTCCACTGGGTTGGGCTACTCAAGGCAAGGTGATCTCAGGGTACGCATGCTTTATACATGGTGATTGACTTCCAAGTGGTAGGAAGAAGAAGCTGCCTAAAAGTTAAAGACTGTTTAGAACTGAAACAACATCTTTCCACCATATTCTATTTGTCAAAACAAATCACCCACAGTCAAGTGGGTGAAGAGACAAGCTCCATCTCTTGATGGAGTAATTGCAAAGTTACATTGCAGAAAAGCATGTGGAATGAGAGATAATGTGACCACCTCGGTATCATGCAAATTCTTATTACCTATCACTTGTCTAGTTGGAATCAGATACAGAGCTACATGGCTTTAGGTTTATATTAGATAATACTCTGTCACAGTCAATCCTGTAAACAGCAGAAACCCAACTTTAACTAAAGATGAAAACAGTATGTACCAATTCACTTACCAAAGTACAGAACAGGAAGGACAGACTTTGGTTGTTTCAAATATAAGTCCAGGAAATCAGATACCCCAGAACTCTCTTTCCTTCTCTCTCTCTCTCTGTTGGCTTCAGTATATCTCCAGAACTGGTTAAGAAGCATGAAAAGTATTGGAAATGGGTAACAAGCTTAAGGAGAGATACTAGAGATGGAGATGAATAATTGAGTATTATCTACATACAAATAGATAATTGCTGGAGGCTTGGAAGTGGGTGGGTTCTTTACAGAAGATTAGAGGGATAAATGGGAGAAAAAACAAACCCAAATCACCAAGTGAAAATTTGATTTTCTGTTTTGTTTGTTTTGTGGTATATGCATGAGTATGCATGTGTGTGTATCTGGTCAGGAAAAGATTTATTAAGTCCTTTAATTATAGTAACTAGTATTACTTAGTGGCAACTATCAGTAAACACTCTGTTTTACCTATGTCAAAGTAAAGCTGTAACTGTAAAAAATAAACGAAGTAACACATTGTTTAGTGGGAAAAGATGCTGGAATTGGACTTAAGAACATTTCTCTAATTCTCCATTTTCCACAGATGAAAAAGGTGCCTTGGGACAAGTTTTCTACCTCCTTCAGGTTATTTTTTAAAGATATAAAATAAAGAAAATTAAAAAATAATAAAATAAAATAAATCAGGAGATTGAACTATAGGAGTGTTAAAGGCCCTTCTAATTCTAAAAGTCTGTACACTACAAAAAGGCTTTTCCCAAGTATATAAAATGCTACAAAACAAGATTTTATGAGTTTTAAAGGCTGATTTATTCAGAATGTCTGTGTGTGTTGATCAATTTCACCTATGAATGTCAACCATTCCATTTTATTTGCACTAATGGGTGAAACCATCAGGGTTACCACAGCAGTTTGACCAGGTTCATGGGGTCACAGTCAAATGTAAACCGACATTAAGTGTGGATGGGGAAACTAGATGAGTCCTCTTCATGTAGCTTCTGTGCTAATGACAAGCTTTTGGTTAGTGGAAATTCTGTAAATTTAGTTGCTTCTTAACTACATTAGAAATACTTGCTATTTAAAAGAACCCCAGGGTGATTTTTTTCCTAAAGAGTGAGTGCCTTTTGTAATATGAATCCAAATGGATTAATTAGTGTTCTGCAAACTCAGATTTTGATATCTCCAGGGTTCTTAACACTCAGACTACCCTTATTGCATAGTCAAATATTTCTATTTTATTTTCTCCATAGAATAATTTGATATGCAGATTGATATCTGCTAAAGAGATCAGTCAGATGTGTTTTTTTAAGTGAAATTTTACCTCAATTGTCTAAATTGGTGTTTCTGCTTTTCAAGTTCATTAAATAATTGCCTCCATATCAGCTAGACTTTGACAGCCAAGTCTTTTCCTACTTCTTTTCCCTGCTTTTTTCTAGTCAGTCATGCTTTCAGTTTATGCCTAGTTTACTTATTCCTTAATAATTTCTTTTCTTTTAGCTAAATTTTCTGTGCATGTTTTGTTGATTATAAATGAAATGAATTCTTGATGTAAAATATTCACGAATCCCCACCATGTATAAAGTAAAATAAAAATTATTTCATTCTGTCACTCCTCAAGCGCTTAAGAGTCAGTGTTCATTGTTTGGGATATATTCTTTCAAACTTTAATTCTGAGTTTTAAAATTCAATATATCATATTGATCATTATATAAAATGCACATATAGCCACATTTTTTTCCAGTATTATGTAGCATCCCACTGAATGATTTTCAAATCATATATTAAATTAATAACCCAATTTTAAATACATTGCCTGGGTTCTTCTCATTTCGATGTTGTCTTGAATATATGTATATATCTCCATTGATCTACCAAGGATTTTCTTAATATAATTTCTTCAAATTAAAATTCTTGATTTGAATAGTATGCAAATTTAATGTTAATCTTTATTGCTCTAGTTTCCACCAGGAAATTACATTCAGAAAAAAGTATATAAGGATGCTGGCTTGACCATACCTTTGGCTAAGCCTGGTCTTATGAATCTTTTGACAAATATTTTTTTCTTAGTTTTTATTCATGAGAGACAGAAACATAAAGAGGCAGAGGGAGAAGCAGGCTTCCCTTTGAGCAAGTAGCCCTATGTGGGACTCAGTCCCAGGACCCTGGAATCAAGACCTGAGCCAAAGGCAGACACGTAACTGACTGAGCCACCCAGCCTCCCTGATAATTTTTTTCTTTATTTCTTCTCTTCCTTCCTTCCTTCCTCCTTCCTTTCCTTTCTCTCCCTCCCTCCTTACCTCTCTTTCTTTCTCTCTTTTCTATTTCTTCCCATCTCTCTCCTTCTTTCATTTTTCCCCTTTCTTTCCTTCCTTCCTTCTTAATAACATGACTAAATATATTTTCATATTTGTGGTTATTTATAATGTGCTCTTGAATATATAATGTCTTTACATTTCCTCATCTTGATGCATTTTCACTTCTAAACATTACACTTTTTTCTTTTAATTCAAAGGCACTGGGGTCAAATCTTTTGAAGTCATCTCATAATGAAAAAGAATAAAGTTCAATGTCCTGGGTCTCATATTTGAGACTCTCTTGAGATGGGTCCTACCTGATTTTCCAAATTTACTTCCTGCTTTTATCCTATTCCAGCTTCCTGCTTTTATCCTATTCCAGTCACACAGCCCCCTCATCTTTACCAAACATTACGCTCATCAGTGCCATTAGATATTCACTTAATTTATACTTTGAAGGCTCATCCTCCCCATAAAGCTTTTCTCCTATTCCCAGACTAAGCTGAGCTCCTCTATCACTAACTCTCATAGCACTTAGAGATGACAACATTCCCTTCAGGATCCAAAGCACTTGCTTTCCCTCTCCTGTTACCTCCAAAAGAAAATAATTCCTATGGGCTAGGATGACATTTAGTTCATTTGCATATCATTTCAATTCATACAATGCAGTTTAGAACACATTAAGGACTTAAACATCTTTGAATGGTCCACCCATTTCTAATCCTCTGCCTTCACTTACCCTCTCAAATGCTAACTTTAGTTTGAAGCTATTTGTAGTAACCAATATTTTCAGATGCCAGCATGCTTCTTTCTGTCTTTGCTCATGGATGACATGCTCTCAGGTCATAAGAGTGATCACATTACACAGGTCTAACAAAAATAAGTGATAAATGAATGAATGAATGAATGAACATTCTATCTTTCTGACCACCATAATTATTTTGGGAATGCTTACATGAACCAAACATAGTCTTGGTTCCCTAGGACTTTTCTGCTAGAAATACCATCTCTTTCCTTGGTTGTCATGGTACCAAGGAATGCAAATCAGGCTGGCAGTTGCATTCTCCAGGGCTCCATAGATGGAACCCATTTAAAAATCTAGAAGAGCCAAAACACAGAGAAAGAACAAGCGTGAAAATGAGCATATTGGACAAATCATTTGAGCCCTAGATCAAGACATGCTTGCTCCTCAGTTCCCTCAGGATTTCCATTTAGAAGAATCTTAGGAACAAGTTTAATATGTTTGAATTCCTCTACATGCTATGGAACTATTCCTAATAAGAAACATTATTCCTTTAAAATTCTCTGCCTGCTACCAATCTGAAATGTTCCTTTTGGCTCTTCCTTCTTAATTTATGAATTTCTGAAACCCAGCTTAAAATCCTCCATTCCTAGTATGTAATTTCCCCAAGCTTGCCAACTCACCATATCTCTAAGTGCTTGGGGAGGGGGTGTTCCTGTGAAGTGCTGTTCATTTGATTGGAAGAGAGATTGGAATGCAAGAGAGTACAAAGGAGCAAGAAAAGTTTAAAAGATGTGCAGAAAAATAAAATGGTTACAAAAATTATAGTACATTTGTTCTTTGGCTATTATCTGTGTATTTAATAATGAGAAATACTATATAATAACAGGAGGAATGCTTATGAGACATTTTAGCAAAACAGGGCATAGTGTTGCATATGATGTAAAATAATGAGTATTAACTTAAAACTAGCAAGCAAGAAAGAAAAAACAACCTCTTGGTTTCAGTATGGTAGGATTACAAGTGAGTTTTTTTTCTTCTCTAAATACTTACATTACTTTTACAGTTTAAATAAATAAAAGTTTTTCCTTCTATTTCCCCAATTTTCTATAGTGTGTATGTGCCTGTGCATGTGCATGTGTGTTATCACAGGTGATAGGGAAAGCAGAAGATGTGGATGCACTGTCTCAGCTCCTCAACTTACCATGGCATCTTAGCAAGATTCTATCATCCACAGTTTTAGTTTCACCATCTGTAAAATGATGGTGAATGAAGTTGATTCAAGATTCCAAATGCAAAAGCCTGCTTTTCTTAAAGAAATTATGTGCACTGAGTGCTCACTTACCAAAACTTCAGGACCATTCTTTATTTATTGACTTATTTATTTTTTATTTTATTATGTTAGTCACCATAAAGTATATCATTAGTTTCTGATGTAGTGTTCCATGATTCATTGTTTGCATATAACACCCAGTGTTCCAAGCAATAGGTGCCCTCCTTAATACCCACCACTGGGCTAAACACATCACCCCACTCACTTCCCCTCTGAAACCCTCAGTTTGTTTCCCACAGTCCACAGTTTCTCATGGTTTTTTCCCCCCTCTGACTCCCCCGCTTCATTTTTCCCTTCCTCCTCCTAATTCCTCCATTCCTTATGTTCCATACATAAGTGAAACCATATGATAATTGTCTTTCTCTGCTTGACTTATTTCACTTAGCATAATACCCTCCAGTTCCTTTCATGTTGATGCAAATGGTAGGTATTCATCCTTTCTGAAGGCTGAGTAATATTCCACTATATATATGAACCACATTTTCTTTATCCATTCGCCTGTTGAAGGACATCTTGGCTCCTTCCAAAGTATGGCTACTATGGACATTGCTGTTATGAACATTGGGGTGCATGTGCCCCTTCTGCACTACATCTGTATCTTTGCGGTAAATACCCAGTAGTGCAATTGCTGGATTACAGCATAGCTCTATTTTTAACTTTTTGAGGAACCTCCATACTGTTTTCTAAAGTAGCTGTACTAGCTTCCATTCCCTTCAACAGTGTAAGAGGGTTCCCCTTTCTCCACATCCTCTCCAACATTTGTTTTTTCCTGCCTTGTTAATTTTTGCCATTCTTACTGGTGTAAGGTGGTATCTCAATGTGGTTTTGATTTGAATTTACCTGATGGTTAATAAATTTGAACACTTACGCGTGTGTCTGTTAGCCACTCATATGCCTTCTTTGGAGAAGTGTCTGTTCATGTCTTCTGCCCATTTTTTGACTTGATTATTTGTTTTGGGGGTGTTGAATTTGAGAAGTTCTTTATAGATCTTGGATACCAGCCCTTTATCAGTAGTGTCATTTGCAAATTATCTTCTCCCATTCCATGGGTTGCCTTTTATTTTTATTGATGGTTTCCTTTGCTGTGCAGAAGCTTTGAATCTTGATGAAGTCCCAAAAGTTCATTCTCGCTTTTGTTCCCATTGCTTGGAGACAAGTCTTGAAAGAAGTTGCTGTGGCCAATGTCAAAGAGGTTACTGCCTATGTTGTCCTCTAGGATTTTGATGGATTCCTGTCTCACATTGAGATCTTTCATCCATTTAGAGTTTATCTTTGTATATGGTGTAAGAGAATGGTCATGGTTCATTCTTCTGTATATAGCCGTAGAACTTCCCCAAAGAATATATGTGTCCATGATCTTGATACACAGGAACCACTCATTCTACATGAATCCTTTTCATAGAGAAACATATTTCTGCCAAAAGGATAACAACAGGGTAAATATACTGCATTGTGCTTAGACTGGGTTTCAGTATTGAGGAAACAATATTGAATAATTGAGACTATGCTGGACTACAGTATGTGTCTTTGGCTAAAAAAGAAAGCAACTACTCATCTCTAACTGATAACTGCCAACCCAGAATGTTGGCTCAGAGGTGTTTCATCCTCCAATTTCTCAGGAAACCTGTAAAAAATCTGAATTTTTAAAAATATTTTGGATGCTATATATTAACTCAAATTCCAATACAAAGTATTCATCTGAAGAAAACAAAAACATCAATTTGAAGAGATAAATATATTCCTGTGTTCATTGCAGCAGCATTATAATAGCCAAGATATGGAAGCAACCTAAGTGCGACCAACAGATGAACAGATAAAGATGATGTGGCATATATCAAATGGAAGATTACCAAGTCATAAAAAAGGAAATCTTGCCCATTTCAATATCATGGATGGACCTAGATGGTATTTTGCTACATGGAATATGTCAGAGAAAGACAAATTCTAAATGATTTCATTTATTTGTGGAATCTAATAAACAAATGAGCCAACAAAACAGAAAGAGATTCATGGATACACGAAAGAAACAGTTGATTACTGGGGGTAGGTGATGAGCAAAACAGATAAAGGGAATTATAACTTCTAGTTATAAGATAAATAATTCATGAGATATAATATACAGCATAGGGAATATAGTCAATAAAATTGTAATAAAGTTGTATGGTGACAGATGGTAACTAGACTTATCATGGGGATCATTTTGCAATCTATAAAAAATATCAAATTACTATGATGTATACCTGAAACCAACAGGATATTGTATGTCAATTACACTTCAATAAAAAGTAATTACAATACAAAATAACCTTTGCAAGTTTTAGAAAACACATCTTTAGAATAAATCCTATCCTTGGACCATGCATTTACAATCTCTCAACTAGGTGAGATGTAAATACTCTTTTAGTTCTATGACTGGTTTTAAATTAATTGGTCTTTATTTCCTTGAGGTCTGTTGGAAGGGTAGGTCCACTGGTTCGTTATTATCCAGCATCTATTCACTTCTTTCTTTCTGTTAAAAAAAAAAAAAAAATCTATCCCAGAGTGGAAACAAACATCTTTCCTCCACTTTGAGTCTGTTTGTTCCTTTGAAGTTAAGTTCATCTGTAGCTCTAAGGGCAGCTTATGGAAATCAAATGCTGTATTCCTGTGGCAAGACTGTTTCAGGCATAGATACATGGTCCAAGCCAAATCAGAGACAAAGGGTTTTGGAACTTTTTCTGGAAACTTTTCTTAAGCTATTAGGAAAAGAAAATTACTCTTCCTTTTGCTAGACTGGAGCTAAGAAAGCACTAGCCCCAGATGATATTGAAACCATAAGGCAACAAAAACTCTAAGAGATTAAAAATAGAGGAAGCAGAAACAACACAGCTGGGAGGGAAATAATGGATCCTCACTGCAGTATTCGTGGCCCTATATCCAGCATTGCCTGAAGCTAGTAACCCTGGATTTTCTATCATGGATCCTCTAAATCTTCTTTTTAACCTTAGCTAGTTTGCATCTGGGTTTCTATTGATAGGAACCAAAGTCTACGCTGCTACACAGAGCAGATGAGGTGACATGGGAGAACTCTCCATAGCCCTAAATTTCCACATTACATACAAAGAAAAACCAAAACAAACACAAAGAACAGTTTCTTCACCCTCTCGGAAGCTAGATATCTTTACTGAAGCATGGCTAGGCATAATGTCACCATGTTCCAGCACCATCTCCAGATGTTACTCTTTTGAATAAACATTGTCAGCACCTTCTCTTTGCCTGCTGGAAAAAGTAGTGCTATTTTTCTTTTGTCCCTGTTGCCATATTCCCCTGCAGAACCATTTCAATTTAGTGAAGTACAGAGGGACCCAGCAGTTTGCATCTTCTGTTATGAATGTGGTGCTTGAAATGCCAGAGTCAATGACATGAGACGCAGGGCTTCATTACTTGTCAGCTCACCCAGACTCAGGCTTCCCAGGACCCAGTGATAGTTTGCTGCCAGAAAGACACATTTGAATTTCAATGTGCCAAGTCTCTCTCACTGTATTTTCCATGTTGCAGGCTACAAATGGCTTTTAGAAATCTTTCGAACATCCCAGTGACTCAGCTCCTTACCTTCTACCATTGCCTAACACTAAATTCGATATATTTATTTAGAAGTTATAATAAATGCAAGAGTAAGTGGTCTAAGAAAGAGTATGAACCTGCAATGACAAAACTTTTAATAAATAAGAAACTTTCAATAGACCGCTCCGGCTTCACATGAGGCAATTTGGAGGAGGTGAGGAGCAGAACATGTGGCCTCTGAAAGCCAGGTTTAAGTCTCTACCCTTACCTAAATAAGTAAATTTGGTGAAATTGCAGAACCTTTTACTGTTTTTAGTGTCCTCATAAATTGGGAATAATAATGATGTCGATCTTCATAAAATTGTTATCTATATATTTCATTAAATTTGGAACTATTATTAATCACAACTATTTTGCAATGAAGAATTAGGACTAAGAAAGGGAAAATCCATTCATTCATTCAATAAGTGTTTAGGATAGAATTCTTTTTTTTTTTTTTTTTTTTTTTTTTTTTTTAATGGACCTTAACAGTTGATAAAAGTGCAGCATCAGGAATCAGAATGTCTTGGTTCCAATTCTTGACCTAGTCATTACTAACCAAATGATCTACAGCTTGGTTTTTTGTGCCTCCCTTCTTTTTCTATAACTGGATCTGTCCCATAAGGTTAGAGTAAATGTTCATCAGATTAAAATTCAGGACTGTGACAGCCACATAGTAGGCACTTAATAAGTACTTCATGTTATTACTGTTACTGATATTGTTGCTATTTAGGACTGGTGCATTCTGCAATGTCTCAGACACAGTGAACATGAAGACAGTAGAATGTGGCTGCTTTGAGTTGAGGTTCTGAATTTATACTAGACAACTTGACTTTTCTATTCTTTAACTCTGGGTCTTTGAGCAAATCACTTTGCCTTTCTGTCTTGGTTTTCTCGTTTCCAAAACTAGAATATTAATAGCAAACAGTTTATAGGGCAGATGTGAAGACTACAAAAGAGTTATTTCATGTAAATCACTTAGTAAACACCTAAGATACAATCCATAATACTCAATTATTCTTACCATTATTTCCATTATTAACAACAATGTCTCTTTTTGAGGTTACATAGGAAATCAGAGGCATAAACTGGGAGTTCGTTCATATCACTACATAAAAAGCTGTTGATCGACTAGGCTTCAAACTGATGTCTGACTCCAAAATCTACATTGTTAGCATTATACCATATCATCTCTTTTTAAGAAGATGAACAGCGGAGCAAAGCCAAAGGCAATTTTAGATTTATTTTACTGTCATTTCAAACACATCAGTGCAGGGTGCCATATCACTTTTGGAAATGTATATATTTTTAAAAGGATACAAAAAGTAGCTATTATAACCCCCAACTGCTTGCAAAGTAAATTGTGCTAACCCCTCTGCTCCCCATTTACAAACATATTTGGACTACATCTGGAACAAAATCATTAGTGGCAGGAAGACAGATGTGCTTCAAAGTTGGGGTGTGCACATAGACATCGAATATTGATGTTGATGTTATTTACTCATTTGATTCTTTACTTTTTTCCGGAAAGATGGATTCTGAGCTTTTTCAAGATTTATTTCTTCTTTCCTTAGTTCCCAAGGTGACAAATCAAAGTTCACCCCAGGAACCTGTAAACTATATCATGGTGGGAGAAATCCGTCAGACGTGCAATAATATTAATAACTAGTATTGTGCAGTTGTCAATCAGCACAGTCTTTTCTCAGAAATAACTTAAGGATCTTCTTCACATCAAAGCAGTACGTACGCAGCAATGAAAGAATAATGCACAGTGCTGTTAAGAGATTGACCAATATGGCAAATTTTACTCCAGATTTTAATTTTAAATATAATTTATTAAAGTAAAATTAAAATTTCACTGGGTTTATTTGAAGACATATACTTACGGGAGAGAATACATGTGATGCAACAGTCCATTAAAGAAAGCACATAATGTGCCATGGATGAGAGAAACAAATAAGAGATTTGATGAGGGTGGGAATAGAAGAACATGAGGCAATGCCCTTGAGCTATATCTATTTAGACCGCTATAAAATCTCATATTTATTTAATGAAATACATTAGAATTTGTTTTATCCTGAGCTAGTTGACTACTGAAAGTGAAAAAAGGTTTTCCTCTCAACAGGGACGTAAGAGTTATATTGCTTGGTAGAGCCTGTTTTCAGAATACCATACACATTTATTTGTGGACACTAATCAGTGAATGTGCTCTCCATGTCCTCTCTGCTTCCGCAGAGAACAACCGAACTCCAACTCATATAATAAAATGTGTTGAAATCCAGGGAGGAAAGAATATGGGTAATTTCAGTAGACTGTTTATGAAACCCAAAATACATGAAGAAGTCCTAACTCCCAACACAATAATATTAGGAGGTGAGTCTCTGGGGTCATGAACAAGTCATGAGGTTGGAGCCTTCATGGATGGGAAGAGTGCCCTTATAACACAGACTTCATGTTCTATTCCCACCTGAGGGTGCGGCCGGAAGACAACTGTCTGGAAACTAGAAAAACTGTTCTCACCAGACACTGAATCTGCCAGCACCTTGATCTTGGACTTTCCAAACACTGTAACTGCGAGAAATAAATATGTGTTGTTTAAATCACCAAGCCTATGGTTTTCTTGTTATATGGTGTATGCTATGTTATAGCAACCCAAGCTAAGACATAGGCCAAACCAAAGTATATTTTGCCCATTGTGCATTACATGTTTTCTTTTGTACATTTTTTCCATGCAGTCACTGAATGTGGAGCATATTTTCCAACACTCATTTCTGCATATCTAATGTGGGCCAGTCTCAACATTCTAGCCTAAGCTGTAGTCTGCCCATAGAGCTTTCCCTGAGCCTCCTTTTTGAGTCAGAATTTCCTTCGTTGCTCTCAAAGAACTTTGTTTCTTTCTATATTTTTAAGATTTAGTAAATTGGATACAAATTTGCTTACATGTTTTTCTTCCAGATTCATCTGTAACTTCTACAAGAAAAGAGCCCGTGACTTATTCATCTTGCTCAATATGGCACACATCACATAGTAAATATTCAACAAAACCTCACTGACAGAAAGAACACATGCCATTTTTGTTTCTTTACATTAAGTCTCTTACATCATCTAGCCAAGCACCTAACAAATAACAGGGGCTAAATGAATGTTAGGTAAATATTGATATCTGAATGCTGACCAAAGTCAACTTTCATTGTTTCACAAACCTTATGGTTAGGGTAAGCCATTTTATTTCAGTTTATCATGATTCAATTCACAAAAATAGCCCTTTTGAAATCTTTCTGTCTTTGACCTTCTCACATCTATGTCCAGGAGGCCTTTTGTTCCCCAGAAATATTTGTTATTCAGGGAAAATAATGCCCCAGGGTGACTAATTGTATAATAAATGAGAAGAACTCAACATGGTCTTTTCCCAGGCCCAATTTAGTGCCAAGTGTTTTCTCCTATAGCCCATTTGCTCAAAGCACAAAATAATTGTATTAACTGGGGACTTTGGGGGGATGATTTTTTTTTTATTTAAAAGAAATGTTAATTTGCTATTAAATCTCTTGTTGAAAGACTAATAGCTTAATGAACGCATTAAACATGTGCAAATTAGGTTTTTTTTTTAATGCATTACTTAGTTTCAGATTGAAAGGGGGTGATACATCATCGTCATCTCTGCAGGAATTAATGAGGCATTAGGCCATCTCCTGTCATGGAGGCCAGACTTATGAACGATCTGCCAAATTGCACATGCGAACCTTGTCCTGCTCTCCCTTTCCACCCACCACATACATCTTTTCTGGGCCTCCTGCTTCTGCTGCCTGAGCTTTGGTATTTGAAATACAAATGTGGGTTCACCATCAGTTTGGAAGTGAAAAGTGGTCTATTGCAAGTGACAAATGTTGTTTACTGTTAGTAGAAAAGAGGGTGGAACAATGAGTGCATATATTAACATCACAGGGGATGGGTTTGGTAGTCATTCAATTGCCATATTGCCCTGTGAAGACACATAACCTCTCTCCATTTCTCTCAATCACCCACTCACTCTTAGACATCTACATTAAAATAAAGAGCCCAAGGCAAGGCAAGCTATCTTAACGATAATAAGTGGCAAGGTGTTCTCAACTCACCAGCTTTTGTCACCAGCTCTCCATCTTTCCTCATCACAAGCATGGCTTTTCCTGCCTGCATCTTTTGATATATTTGCCTTATCCTGCAGTTCCCAAATCAGCAGTTCCAAACCTCCATGAACAAGCAGCATTTAGAAGCCATCAGTTTAATTCTATGACATAAACTACCTCGTACCTGCATTTATTTTTATAATTAGCAGGTATGACATTTAATTCTGTTTCAAGAATCTTTGATAAATTTTTGGTGTATCTTCAGATAATTGAAGATGTCATGGCCGACTTAAAAATCATGGATGGAGATCGCTAGAACAGACAGTGTGTTAGGTATAGAAATAACATCTGTGTGGAATGTGGAAGCCTTATAACAAAGTTAACTAATACCTTACACTTTAAAAAGTATTGTTTAGCTCTGCATTACTTCTTCAAGGTGTGTATATGTGTGTGTGTATGTACATGCATGTATATATGTAAGGTATATGTATGTGTATATATATTATATATAACATACCTAACATTGTTTTCCCCACATAACGTAGTAATTTTCTCTATTTGCTGGGCTAGATGCATGAAACTTGGGGCCCTAATCTATGTCTCTCACTAGTCACCAAATTTGCCTGTTGTCTTCCAAGCACATTTCAATTCATGACTCAGGCTTACTACATAATGGTTCCTCGTTTACAACACAGCCCCCATAACAGCAATTCCCTCTCAGAAAATTTTAGATAATTCACCTTCAGATTCCATGTAAGTCCATTCTATTCAGCTGTACTATTTCCTAAAAGCAGATTTAGGACAAGTATATTCATTCATGATCATTATCAGTGACCTAGTTAAGGATCTCACGCTCCTCATCCAATCGATGGTTTTGTGGTTTTTTTGGTTTTTTAGATAGACACATACTTCACTAGTTAACATTCTTTTGGTCGTAGGCAACCGAAACTGATTACCTAATCATGGGACTAAAAAGGAGGTTCATTTATTAGAAGGAAATGGGGTCGTTCATAAACTGGAAGATGGGTTGAACAATCAAAAGACTTAGGAGCGAGGAGTCAGGACAGATCCCAGCAACTCTAGCTCCTCAATCATCTTTTAGGAGAGTGCAATGCTATGACTACATTTCTGTGATATGTAGAACCTGTGTCTTAAGAATTTTACTTGCATACAAGTCATCCCAGGACACCCTGATCAATACGGTATGGCCAGGGAGGTGTGATCACTCCATAGAAACAAAGATTCTAGGGTCTAGGTCCTTCATATGGAGGACTTTCCAGCAGAAAAATATGAGTAGGACAGTCTACTACAGCCATTCCCACTGGGAATGTGTGTATGGAATGTTTCCTTTTAGTAGCCACAGAAGGCTCAAACTTCAGCTAACTCTTCCCACCATCACGGCCACATTTTCTTCACTGCTGCCTTGAGTGTATAACAAGAACAGATATTTCTAAAATTGGGAAGAATGGGCTGATTTGACTTGAAAAGTCCAATTTTTTTATTGGGTTATCCCTCACTCCTCAATTAAAATAAAAAGATAGATAAACACTAATATGTCTCAAGTAATTTTCAAGGTGGTGTGTCCAGTCTTAAAACTATGAGACTCTGAAGATGAAGGGATGGTAATCCTAGGGTATCCTTTTAGTGCAGCCATTCTGGAGGTAAGTTCACCTGAGTGGTGAATGTTGCTGATTGGATGGTAACAATGATGCCACCTAAATATTGATTCCCCATGTTTCACTGATGTACTTTAGTGCTTCTACCCTAATTATAAAACTAATATATACTCAATGCAGAAATGTTAAGAGATCAAGATGTACAAAACATAAAAACCTTTACTTACAACCTACTCTGTTTACACACTGCCCTTGCCACTATGTTCTTCATGCTTTGTGTACTGTTTTTTGTTTTTTATTTTTTAAGATTTTATTTATTTATTTGACAGGCAGAGATCACAAGCAGGCAGAGAGGCAGACAGAGAGAGAGAGAGGTAGAAGCAGGCTCCCTGCTGAGCAGAGAGCCTGACTGACACGGGGCTGGATCCCAGAACTCTGGGATCATGGCCCGAGCCAAAGGCAGAGGCTTTAACCCACTGAGCCACCCAGGCGCCCCTGCATACTGTCCTTATAACCTTTGTTACCATCCTTTTTCTACTTAATGTGCTGTAGATCCCACACAATGATAATATCTTCTAAAACATTTATTATTATTATGCCAGTGGTATATATGAATCATAAAGTGATTAGAAAATACAAAGAAGAGAAAGAAAAGTCACCAAGAATCTTACCACCCAGTGGTAGCTGCTTTAAAACAATGTGGTATATACTCTCTTAGGTTTAATATAAAATGAATTTAATATGGGCAGACCATTCCACTATATGAATGTATTTTAATTACTTAATAATTCTCATTATGCAGTTTATTTTTAATTTTCTTATTAATAACACCACTGCAATGATCTTTTTTATGCATATTCTGTATGTATCCCTTCTATAACATTTTTTTTCAGTTAAATTCCTGAAAGGTGGAACTGTTTGCTAATGATACATGCATTCGTAAGTTGCCTCTTGGTATGAGTTCTCATTTGTTTTCAAATTTCTTTCAGATTTATTATATCATTTGATTCTCTCAACTGTGCTGGGAGGGAGGCAAGTGAGACATCATTATCCTCTTTCACAAGTGGGAAAGCTGAGATTCAGAGAGTTCTGCCCAGATCATACAATCCGTAAGTGGCAAAGCCTGGCATCTATTCCAGGCCCTTTGTCTCCGATTCATATTTAAACACAGATGTGCTGCTGACAGAGTAAAAATCCAGTTCTAATCCTCAAAGAAAAACATGGCATAATAAGATAGCTCTATTTATGGTCTACCTATTCTGAACCACGCACTCTGTTAGATTATTCTAGATACACGATCTCATAATCCGCACAGTAAACTTGTGTGATTGGCTTTATTGTCTCCTTTACAGATTACAGGACAGAGGATTAGTGAGGTTAAGTAACTTCTTCAAAGACACATAGCAAGGAGGTAAAGGGAGGATTCCAGCTCTAATAGTGAAATCCATGCTTTCCCCTATGCACCATGCTACAGTCCTTCATTACGAGACTCCAGCCGAAACTAATTTCCTTCAGTGAAAGATAATGTCTGAATGAGGCTTGCTTCCACTAAATTTGACAGAAAAACTGAGACAGACAGACACGCATGTGTTTAGAGAGTCAGGGAGATTTTTTTTTTTTTTTAATTTTATTTACTTATTTATTTGAGAGAGAGACAGAGATTGTGAGAGAGAGATTGCAAACTGTGGGGAGGAACAGAGGGAGAGGGACAAGCAGACTCTGTGCTGAGCACGGAGCCAGATATGGGTCTCCATCCCAGGACCCCGAGATCATGACCTGACCTGAAACCAAAAGTCAGATGCTTAACCAACTGAGCCACCCTGGCACCCCAGTGATTTTTTTTTTTTTTTTTTTAAGGTCAAGCACAGAATCAGCCAAGGCTAAAGATGCAAATCTAAATCGACAAGATCTTCTAGGCACTTGTATCTAAGAACAAGAGAAAAGGAAATGGAGTTGAGTAGAACATGTATGAGGCACAGAAATTACTGGGATGGTGAATGGTCAACAACCAGCTTCCTATGGGGGGAGGCAGTATCTGTAGTACAGCTGAGCCTTGAACAACACAGGGGTTAGGGACACTGACCCACACACACATTTAGAAATATGCATATATGGGGCAGATTTCTCCCTCTCCCTCTGCCTCTCACACTGTCATAACTTTTGACTTGCCCAAAACTTAACCACTAACAGCCTACTGTTGACTGGAAGTTTTATCAGTGTGATAGTTGGTGAACAGATATCTTGTATGTTGTATTATATACTGTATTCCTACAATAAAGAAAGGTAGAAAAAAGAAAATGTTTATTAAGAAAATCATAAGAAAAAAATACATTTGCACTACTGTACTGTAAAAACATCCATGTATAGGTGGACCCATGCAATTCAAACCTGTGTTGTTCAAGGGTCAACTGTACTTAGCAGTCTCCTAGGTATAAACACTCCCACACAAAAGCTAATTTCAACCTACCAGCTGGGCTCATAATATCATCAAGAGTGATTTTGTTCATCTTTCACAAATGAAATTCTACTGGGTCCTAGAGATACAATTCCTGGAATATGATATTCATTACAGTGAAAAATTAAACAATTATTGAACCTTTACTTTATATCAGGAAGTATGCTAAGCATTAGAAAAACAAATTTAAGCCAGACATGGCCCTGACCTAAAAAACAAACAAACAAACAAAAAACCCCAAACCCTTCCCAGGCTAGTAGTGGAAAAGATATGTAAACAGTTTAATGTGATATATGAGTAATAATAGAAGCAGATCCTAGGAACAGTGATGATATATTAGCATATTAAAGTGATCAGCTCCACTCCAGTGGGCCATCTGATTCTTCCACACTTACCTGCTATAAATTTTGCCCTTTTTTTGACATTATACTATCTACAGAAATATTCAAAAATACTGTATATAATCTGTATTGCATAAGTGATCTACATGTTCAAAGATATCTTCTATACACGTGATAGGGTTCCCTCTTTCTCTCCACTTCTATCAACAAACATACAACATAATGACATTCTCAGTGGCTCTAACTGCATTAAGTTTGTAGATGAAGACTGGAACTATTTTCAGAAACTTAAAAAAATTACCAAGGGAGGCACTTTCATCATTTATTCATACGCAGGCTCTTTATTTTTTATTTATTAATGAGGTTTAGAAAATGGTACTTGTAGAGCATCAAGTGTCTTTCTTATAAAAATAAAATATGACTAATTCAGGCTTCAATGGTTCTGCCCCAACCTAGTATTCACCTTTAGAATATACATTTCTCCTCCTGAGAATCACAAAATGAATGACCATTTCTATGCTTCTGGGAACCAACAGACTAATAAAATGCAACTAGGTTCACAAGACTAAAATAATTAGGCAGAGTCCAAGTGTTTCATGTATCTGAAAAAAAAAAATCACTGGTTGTATTTCTCATTCACTGAAGCTATTCAAGAACACAATAATAATTTGATAGGAATGTTTCAGAGAGACTTCAAGCCATCAGGGTTAATAGGTTGGGTTAGGTTAAACTAGATCAGTGTTTCCCAAACTATTCTAGAAACTGGCGGGGATGGGGGGCAGGAATTAAGAAGTATGGCACAGAAAAAAAAAGAATACCATACAAATAAGTTTAGGAAACACCATATTCTAAAATACCCTCACAGGGGCGCCTGGGTGGCTCAGTGGGTTAAAGCCTCTGCCTTCAGCTCAGGTCATAATCTCAGAGTCCTGCGATCAAGCCCTGCATTGGGCTCTCTGCTCAAGCAGGGAGCCTGCTTTCTCCTCTTTCTCTGCCTGCCTCTCTGCCTACTTGTGATCTCTGTCTGTCAAATAAATAAATAAATAAATAATCTTTAAAATACCCTCACAGAGATTCACAATATATTTAAATATAATTAAGGATCTGAAAAGTCCTACAATTAAGAAACAACTTCAACTTTGATTCTTTTGGGATTTTCTACACTGTTTAGTTTCAAGAACTCTTTAAAAATAGGGCACTATTCATTTATGACGTATTCCTGCATCACACAAAGCAACAGGTTTAGACAATTGGAAATAGAATATTGTTAAGGTTTATTAAATGCAAATGTTTCATCTTCAACAATTTCACATCCCATTTAAGACAATGGTTCAATCAGTTTAAAGTCTTGTTGCCAAAGAGAATTTATTACAAAGCCTGGTCTGCCTTTATCCCCTCTTTGTATTTAGCCCAGGTCATTGTGGAAATCTCAGCATGACCACCATTTCTACAGAGGAACAATTTTCAACCCACAGATCCTGCATAGCTCTCTCAGGGCACATATCATTAATCTGAATTATTATCTGATTAATATATTTCTCCCACTTGTAGGCTAAGAATGCCATGAGGAAATACAGTTTATTTTTGCTAAAAGTTGCATTTACTGTCGCTACTATAATGCCTACTGCAGAGTGTTGCTTAATAAGTCTGTCAAATGCTTAAAGACTAAAGATCCTCCTGGAAGTTTAAGTTCCTTCCCCTCTGAATGTATAAGTTCAATCTTGTGCAAAAAGATTTTGCTAATGACTTAGATGAAGGCTAGGAGATATGTTTATCATTTCAGTAATTGGCACAAAGTTTAGCAAGTGGGTATGGAATGATCGATGAGGGAACAAAACAAGTCTCATCAGGCTGAGTCAATGAACTGAATCCCTAAATCTGGCCTTTGATAGGGACAAATGGTAGGCCTGCAGAAAATTCCAATGAACAATTGCAGTGTGAGAAAGTTAGGGCATGAGGAATTCTCATGTGAAATAAGGAACGTGCGTGCATGCACACTCACACACACATACACACACAGAGGAATACTGCCTAGTTCAGTAGGCACAAGGGAGACACTGCTGACACAAATGTGTGTTGCCTCAGACTGTTCTGTGGGATAACATGAGATTTGGGAATCTGGGTTACAGCATAGTGCTTCAGAGTACAGGCTCTCACAAGATGGACTTTCAGGAGTTGAGTCTTAGTTCTGTCACTTAGCAGCTACACAACTTTAAGGAAGTGACTTGATCTTTCTGTGCCTTGGTTTCCTTATCTGTAAAATGAGAGCCTCAAAATTACTCTGAGGACGAAGTGCTAATAGAGTAAAGCTACTAGAAAGGTAAGCTCTCTACAAATCTTAATGATTATTATCAATCATAAGTTGAGTATTATTACTGTTGCAGTAATTCTGCTTTGAATTTTTGCATAAGGAGCTTCAGTCAAAGAGGGGAGGCAACACAGCATGTCTGTCATCAGTGTGCATTCTGCATCAGGTAGACCTGGACTGGATCCCATACACACTCTTACTAGCCATAGGAGCTTATGCAGGTTATATGCCTGCCATTACTTCCTTATCTTCTCTGGGTAATTGAAAGAAGTGAATGAGTGTCACCTGAGCATCCCTTAGTTTTGCACAAGAACATAGTAAGGGACAATTTCGGAGGGAAACAACAGGATGGTTGTGCAAGAAATGCAGTAGGCATTATAGCAAGAAACCTAAGACAGGATTGCGTCAGAACAATGTGCTTAGTGTTTTAAAATATTTGAGGGGCTCAGATAAAATAAGTGTAGAACTCTGGGTCTCAGCAAATAGGTATAGGCTATAGAGAGACACACTTTAAGGTCAGTATAAAAATAAAATAATATTATTTGAGCAGTCATAGTGGTCCAAAATTGGGATGGGAGGCCTCAGAAGATAGTAAATCGTTTACTCCAGGGGTCATTTAAGCTTCCATGGCACAACACGGCATGAGTCGAACTAAATATTTTAAAGCTCCCTCCAAACCCTCTGTGACCGTAGTTCTTAACATCCTATTAATAGTCACATGCGAATGTTCCTTTGAGCAGAGATATTCTCTGACTCTGTCTAAATGTAAGAAGACAGAGGGGCAGGGAAGGAAAAACAGGGAAGCTGCTTTTGTCACCTTAAAAGAAGATCTCCATTTCACCAGACGTCACTCATAAACACCTATACAGTAGAATCTCTGGACACCCAACACATGTCGAGGGTACTCTGACTCATGGCCGTCTGGGATATTGACGCCAGTTCATGACCACGTGAGTGCTGTACACTGCATTAATGCTATAGAGCATCTTTCATTCTGAAAGTCTGCAAATCATATCAAAATGCCACATTCTTAAGGCAAGAGGGGCAGCTATGTTTAACAAAATTAAATCTTCAGGGAGATTTCTTTGATACTGAGGTAAAGGCAGAAGAAACTAAGGAAACAAAATGCATATGTCAAGCCAGGCTTTGACCTTCTCACAGGGTGAGAGACAACAGCATTCAAAGAAAGACAGAAATCAGTAGACGGAACCTGGCAGTGTTCTGCGTCTGAGCTGGCTGAACCCTAATAATAAGCAAAATATAACAATATAGCTTGTTCTCTTAAGAAAACATGTTAAGCATTTCACCTGCATTATTCTTTTTTAAAAAATGAATGAAACATCTAAGATTTGTCCTAAGGGACATAAGATAATTCAATAATTTTTAAGATGTGGATATTGAGGTTTAAAGGGAGGAGGCTGCTAAAAACCAAACTGCTCAAACAGGGCACAGCCAGGATTCGATCGCAGCCGGTAGATTTCAAAGTCAAGGTTTTCCACTTCATACCATGCTGCGCCTTGCTCTTACGCTGCCTTCTCAAATCCTCCTTCCCACCGAACATTCAACGTGGCTTTATTGTAAGCTATTCTCCCCTCTCCAGATCCTCCCAGAGCACCCTGCACCAATACAGCTGTTAGCTTTGCTGTTACCATTACTTGAGCTACAAGCTCCCTCAATACTTTCTGCCCCAACTAATGACCAATGTTTATATATTCTGTGTGGTGTCTGCATGCCAAACACATAGAAGTAGTACTAGTACACACAACAGTATGTAGAAATAATATCATTACTACTTATAGAAGTAATAGCTAATATTTGTGGAGGGACTACCCTGTGTCAGATCCTATTTGAAACACCTTTCATGCACCAACTCATTTAACATGATAAGAAACCAGAGTGGTAGGTATAATTATCGTATCCATTATGCAGAGCATTTAAGTACCTTAGATACTTAATTACATGAACATGCCTTCTCTTAGCATCAAGAACCGCTATGATTTTAGTCTAAGCTTTGCTCACCTCTTGCCTTCTGCTGCTTCTAAATCATCACTGACAAGGTTCCTATAATCATCTTATAAAAGCTGAGGTCTGCGTCAGTCTGTTCCCCTGGTGGTGACATTTTCTGCCGGGAAGAGTCCAAACCCTGTCATTTGTCAATTCAGCCCTTCCAAATCAAGTCTTTCTTGTATATGTCTTTTCCTCCCTCCTTCACTTTCCATATGCTCTAGATCATCTAGAAGCCCACATCTCTGAGGCACTTCGAAATATTTCCCTTATCTTACAGTGTCCTTTCCTGAGGTTGCTCTGTAGGAGAAAGTAAACGTCCCACTGAAGCCCTGATCACACCCAGCCCAAACTGCCACCCTCCTCCGCCTGGATGAGTGCCATGGTCTCTTGCCTGATATTTCTGCTTCTATTCTTCTTAAAAAAATAAATAAATAAAAGTTATATATATATGTATGTATTATGTTCAATTAGCCAACATACAGTATATCATTAGTTTTTGATGTAGTGTTCAATGATTCTGCTTCTATTCTTGACCCTCCCCTAAAGGTCCCCGAGAGCAGCCTGAGGGAGCGTTTGTCAAAACGAAGTCAAATCATCTACTGCCCAGCTCAAACTCTGTGACTGGCTTCTCATCGCATTCAGAAGACTTAACCTTGCCCTTGAGACCCTACATGGTTTGGCTCACGCATTCTGTTTGTCCCCCCCCCCCCCACACACACACACGGTTCTTGTTCTCACATCAGCTGTGTTGGCCTTCTTTCCTGCTTCAAGCCCATGAGCTCACTCACTGTTCGCCCATCATCGCCTTAGCAGGCTTATTTGTTCCCTGTGGAACTGTGATTTATAATAAACATATATTCGGTCCTTATCCCCTACTCTAGCACAGAGCTCCTACAAACCTAAAAACTCCTCAATGATGAGCGTGATGAAGGCATCTTGTGTAATGTTAATGAGGCAACTTTTGGAAAGCACCTAAAGATGGGGGCTGGTTGCCAGGGGAGCCAATTTTCAGTCTAACCCCTCAAACTCTCCAGTGAAGAGAAATGGGCTGGAGGTTGAATCAATAGCCAGTGGCCAGTGATTTTATCAATTGGGCCTATGTAATGAAGCCACCATAAACAAGAACTACTACAAGAGCAAGAACAAAAACTGAAAGGACTGGGTTTGGAAAGCTTCCACATTGGTGAACAGGAGGATAATTTCAAGGAGGGCCCACCTGAAGAGGGTATGGACCGCTTTCATGCTCCTTCCCCATGCCTCGCCCTTTGCATCTCTTCCATCTGGCTGTTCCTGAGTTATATCCTATTATAATAAACTGGTGATCTAGTAAGTAAAATGCTCCTCTGAGTTCTGTGAGCCACTCTAGCAAATTAATTGATCCCAAAGAGAGGTCATGGGAACCTCTGCTTTACAGCCAGTGGGTCAGAAGGTGATAATCTGGCTTTGTGATGGATGTCTAAAGTGGGAAGTACGGTGGAGAGACGGGCATTCTTGTAGGACTGACCTCTAACCTGTGAGCTCGGATACTATCTCCTGATAGATACTAGCATCAGAATTGAGTTGAATAGTAGGACCCCAGCTGGTGCCAGAGCATCCCTTGTTGGTAGAGAGAACAATCATTCCCATGTTGAAATTGGTGCCAGAGCCCATTTATTCCACAACCTGGCTTTTCAGATGAGTCTCCCTGATTTTATTTATATCTCTGTTCAAATGCCAACTTTCCAGGCAAATTTTCCTTGGCCTTATTTGGAGCATTCCTTGCTTTTTAGATTCACTTAACTACTTAACTTGGTTTCTCTTTCTTCACAGCATTTCTGACACATGATGTGTCAGTGTTTATTAATTTGTGTACACAATCTGCATGCCCACTTTAAAAAAAAAAATCTAAGCACTATTAGGTTCAGGGATTTAGATTCTTTTGTTCTTTTTCTTTTCCCAGCAAATACTGTTAGGCACAAAAATAAATATTTGTTAAAAGAGTGAATGCTGTTCTGTGGCATTTTTCCCTTCACTCTAAGAAATCCTGTGTGTTATGCCTTTTTTCCCTCACAACAGACAGGTTTGACTAATACATGCTCCTTAGGTCATGGCAGATTTTTATAATTTGTCCTTAAAGGATCTGCTTTTGTTTTATTTAATTTATTTATTTCCCATATATCTCTATTTCCTTCACTATAGAAAATCAGTCTAATATAGTTAACCAGTACCCTTTTGTTTATAGGAGTTCATGTATGTATGCTGTCATTTTGAGGTTAATGTATATTTTAATGTGTATAACTGAAAGTTTGTTATATTCCTCATTCCGTTGTTTCTGTTTTCCAGACCCACGCATACAGCGACTGCGCCTCTGGGACACTGTGTCTCGTGGGTTTTGACATCCCATCATGTGCAGCTGTCGCCTTTTACCTCCCCTCCTGGGGCTCTTCCACTCCTTCCCCCTGACTGGAATGAAAACCCTCCTACTCATCCTTTAAGATACATGTAGGAAAATTTCCTTTTGAATATATACCCAGCAAAGACTTGAGGAGCAAGACTAGTCCAACATTTAACCTGACTAGGTATAACTGGAGTGTTCTCCAGAATGCCTGTGCCCACTACCCTACAACCAGCGATGCCGGCCAGGTTCACAGCCTCACATCCCTGGCAACAGCGGCCATTACTGAGCTTTTCAGGTTTTTTCAGTGCACTTTCCACATTACGGTATCTATGACACACAGTACTCTATGCTATCAGGTCCCCATTTTTGTCATTCTTTTTGGCCTGTGATTCCTAAGGGTGGAATTGCATAGTTATCTTTGTACTCTACTCTAGTTGAGTGCCTATCACAATATACAAACTTGATAAAAATGTGTTGAATAAAAAATAAGCTGTGTCCCATCATTTCACTCCAGATTCATTTAGAAGGTTTATTTACTCTAGAAATTCTGTGTGCTGACTGCTATTTCAGGTGATACAGACATTTTTTTCTATAGTTCTTGGAGGAAGTGTTTTCATTCCTATTTACATATGAGGAAATGGAGGATGAACATCTTGAAACAACTTAGCTGAGGTTTTTCAAGAGATCTGGATCCAACATGGGATCTGAACCTGGGTCTGAGTGACTCCAAAGATAAAGGCCTTCTTTGTTCTGTTTATTCCACTTGACTCATGTGGTAATGAGGTAAATGAATAACTGAAACTTGTTTCGATACTATTTGATGAGTATTCCACCCCTCCCCAGCAGGTAACAGAGTACTTGTTTTTTAATTTAAATTTTACTCAGATAACATACTAACACAGTATTTTTTTTTATTTTTTATTTATTTTTTAATTTTATTTATTTATCTGACAGAGAACACAAGCAGGCAGAGAGAGAGAGAGAGAGAGAGAGAGAAGCAGGCTCTGCACTGAGCAGAGAGCCCGATGCGGGGCTCGATCCCAGGACCCCAGGACCATGACCGGGGCTGAAGGCAGAGGCTTTAACCTGCTGAGCCACCCAGGCACCCCCTAACACAGTATTTTAAATGCACCATAAACCACAGCTCAGAACTCCTGTAAGATCATGAGAACCCACATTCAGGACATTTTGTTGGTGGTGGTGTTTTTGTTGTTTTTGTTTTGTTTTGTTTTTAGGACGTGTTAAAGTTATCACCATTTGCAATGATCTTTGGCGTGTGTGTGTGTGTGTGTGTGTGTGTGTGTGTTTTCTTTTTTCCTGGAGAGTTCTTAAGGAATGTCAAGTCAACTAGCTATTAATCTAGACACCAAATCCTTGCTTATCTACAAGACATTAGAGGATTTGTGAAATGTCTGGTTGAAATGTATTAAATCCATGTGTAAGTGTTAATTTTTTCCTCAGTGCTAGACACTGTGCTAAATTCTGACACACGATGATGAAAAGACCAAACATAGTCTGTTACTTTGTAACTCGGTAAAGGATATGACCATGTGGATAAGACAGAGACAGAACAAATTGAGAAGTGACAGGGCAAAATGTAAAAACATTTTTAGGGATACTTACCCCAGCCCTGGAGCAAGGGGGACTCCTGGAAAGAAATGATGGACATAAAAGAGCACAGGGAGAAGGCAGAGTGTGTTCAGAGAGGAGGGAATAGAACATCCAAAAGCCTAGAAGGGAAACCAGGCCTTGTGTATTCAAGGAAACCAGGGAAGTTGAACATGTGGGAGTACAGAGTGCAAGTGGGGAGGTAAGCTATTAGAATGTAAAAATTCTCAATTAGAGAACTGAGCAGGGGCCAGGTTATGCAGGCCCATTATAAGGTACCTAGAGTTTATATACAAGGGCATTGGAGAGCCACTGGATGGTTAGCAAAGCAGAGGGATGACATGATCAGATCTGCAGTTTGGGAGACCGTCCTAGCTGCAGAAAGATCAGACATTACAGGGGTGTGAGACAGGGAATGGGAATTGACAGCAGAGTTAAGCACTACAACAACAAAACCAGTGAGGAGGCATTTGCAGTGATCCAGGCAAGCGACAATGATGGATGATGGTGTGGATAAGACCGTAGCTCTTAAAGATGGAGAAAAATGAAAGAAATTCCAATATTTTCAAAGTAGAATAGACCTCGGGATGGACTGGATGTGGGAAGGAGGAGTCAAGGAGATCACCTAGGCCTCAACGCTAATCTCCTGACATACCATGGAGTGTAGGTTCCAGGCTCCTCGTCTCTGTAATGAGCATTTTGCCGTAGGCATTTCATGCAAGTTATAGAAAAGCAAAGAACAGCATGAATCTAGAACTAGGAAGGTGACAAAATCCAATTCTCTTGTGTCCCAGTTTTCAATGGAATATCATCTTAGTGCACATTAATGCCTGAAATTCTGGCTGTTTGCTCCTGGTTCCCCTTCCCTTCCCACTCAGGCCAATAGAGCAGATGGCGAGTGAAGGTGGTTAAGCCATAGTTGATGGCTAACCGTTCAGCGTGGTTAGAGGAGAGTCTCCATTTCCTTGGCCTTGGATCCTTCTGTGGTAGGGCTTGCACTAGTAGCACCTTGTGACCTTTCACTCAGTCTCCCACCAGGAGGAAGGCACTCTTTGAATGGTGAATTTGAAAGGAGAAGCAGTATGTGTGGCTGAGACATGCCTCTGAACTTCCTAGCTTCTGTTGCGACTCTGCAACATCTCCAGTATGCCACACAGGACTTATCTAGATGAGAAAGTTCAGATTAGTTCACAAACTGAACAAAGGTCTTTTTCAAAGCTTATTTTCTAAACTTGTCATTACCTCCGCCTCATTTCACCCTCTTTTGTCCTTTTCCTCTGGTCACATTCCATGTTTGAAACTCTTCCCTTTATCTGTTCATTTCTATTTCTTTCCCTCACCATTTTGTCTCACGAGTTCCTCCTTGGAGGTCTAATTTCTCTTTCAATCTAAAGGATATCAAATATTTGTGATGATTTAAAAACAGCCCTGTTCTTTCTCTCTCTCCTGTTCTCTCAGATGAGATGAGAACAATTTCAAATCTATTAATTAAACAAGTCTCACTTTGTCATTCTAAATTACTTTGAAACCAGTGTTAATTTCTATATAACTATCTAGTTTTGTAAATATGATCAATTGGGATATAGCATCCAAAATTCAAGGTCTACCTTCACCTGCACTTACACAACTTTTATAAGTAATTTTTATTGCCTACATATTTAAATCTGCGATCCTGTAGCCAAATCAGCCTGTAGGGAATCCAAGATTTTCTGGAATGTTTCCTGGAATTTCCTTTCATCTTTGGGTTATTGTACACCCTTTACAACTTAGAAGAAGGAACTCAAAACACATTTTTTTCCAAAAAGTTGCTCTTGATCATGCTGCCTTGATCATTTATATACTGCATCACTCCACACATACACATTCTACAGAAACACTTCACTAAACATTTAAAACTTTTCCTAAAAATCCCTCCAATCTTGAATTTGTAAAACAAACAAACAAACAAAAAACAACATCGATTTTCCTCTTGGAAGACCTGCATAAAGAACTGTTAAACTTAAATGTCTGAGCCTTGAATGATCACCTCTCCCCACAGCGCAGAGAAGCACACATGTTTGCTCTCATCAAGCCTATCCTGGTTCTTCCAGAGGTCATATTACGCTCTTGACTTCATTGGCTCTATATTGAATGTTTACTCTCCTAAAAACAGCATTTAAGAACCATTAGTTATCACAATTTCCTTTGGTTCCATCATTAGAAATGCTGCAGAATTATATTAAAATATAACAAATCATTTTATATTTGCATATTATTAAATTATAACCACCTTATTTTTGTTGCAAGAACGATTTCTATTCCCATTTGCATCTATACTTCTATAGGCACCAAGTTTGTTATTTCTTTTGTACTTTCCAATACAAATTATTTGCCATTCTGTACTCAGTAAGTGATCAATAAGTGCTTGTTAACTAAGTTGGCAGGAAATTGGGTTTTTGGCATCTGCCCTTGCAAAGAAGAGACATGTCCAGCCCAGAAAGTGTGAGAAAAAGGAGTCCACAGAGACGGGCCATTTGGAACCTTGGCAACTCACATGTTGTCATATTGCCTCAGAGTCCTGGGCCCTATGCTTAGGGGAAGAGAAAGAAGAGCATCCAACCTCTGATCAAGGACAAATGATTGGAGGGAATCCTCAGAGCAGCAGGCAGAAGAGAGGTGATGCTAGACAGAACTTTGATCTCCCAGGAAATCTCAGATACTGAAAGGGTACTCTTATTGTCTGGACATTCGAACTCTGTCCAGAGCCACTGCCATGGGGAATTCAAATGTGAGAAGATACAACTTCAGAGCAACGGCCATCATAGATGACCATTTCTGCTATAAGTCCCTACGGCTCCCAACTCATCATTTGTAATTAAAGCAAGGACTGATGAAATTTTTCATCACTGGAATTTCTACTACCCTATGGCATTATCTCTTGAGTCTTAGATGACAGGCTGAGGAATAAGACACTGAATTTTCAGACCATTTGTCTTGGATAGCCTACAAGCAACCACTTATCATTACCTACCACCATTCTATTATAATATACTGAGCTGTCCACCTCCATCGTCCTGCTTGTGGTATTTCTTCTGCTCAATGAGCCCCTCATCACTGCATTTCTCATCTTTTAAGATCCAGCTGAAAACAAAACAAAACAAAAACCCTCTTATTTGAACCCAGGCAGAATTTACTGATTCGCACTGTGAGTGTAAGAGACAGTCTTCTGGGATTCATACTGGAGTATGAATTCATGCTGGAGCATTCACTTAAGCCTCTCCTTGCTTCAGCTTTTGAGAGGCAGGATATCATATGAATCCTAACTTACCTACCTGAGGGATGTGGTAAGAAATAAACGACTGTGTGCCCACAGGTGCACTTGTATATGTTTATGTATACACACATATACAGTAACATAATACATAATCCACTCACCTATTCTATATTAATAATATATTCTACATTACACATATTATTTTTATAGTAAAATATAATACACATATTTAGGATACTGCCTGGCAGTTAATAAATGCTGAATGTTTCTTATTGTCATCACCCTTTAATTTCTTATTTCTTCAAATTTTCATGGTTCTTTCTCCCCTCTTCCCTCTATTTTTCTGTATCTTTCTGTCTCTCACGTGCACTACTTCTCCTATGCATTACATTGCAGGGTAGCCCTGAAGTCTGCAGAATTGATACTTATCACCCAAGCACTATTAGTAATGAGATCTCCACTCTCAAAACGGGTCCTCGGATGGGTGCCACACATGTGCAGGAGACGCACTCACCCCCATACGTTACCTTCCATGGTCTTCTTTTTGTTCAGACTCCTGAGTTGTTTCTACTGCTACCTGCACTGAGACAAGCCTTGCTTTCTGCTGCTATTTTCCACCAGAGGAGTGGCAATGTTCTTGTCAGGGAGTGTCCCCACATGCTCCCAAGCTTATCCACCCTTGTGTTGCTGACAGAATGTTGGTTTTTTATGGCAATGAGTGAAGAACAGATACTGAAAGTTGGGGGGGGGGTGGTCAGATACACCCCTTCTTCCTAAGTTCTGTATCAAATTTTGGCTCCTGGTGTCTTACTCTGTCTGGGCTGCTATAACGTAATACAACAGACTGAGCGGCTTATAAACAACAGTAATTGTTTGTTTGTTTGTTTGTTTTTAATAGTTCTGGAGGCTTGAAGTCCAAAATCAGGGTACCCTCTTTAGGGTGGCAAGATTCTCATTGTGTCCTCACACTACAGAAGGGGCTAGGAGCTTTGTGGAGTGTCTCTTATATGAGTATCAATCTCATTCATGAGGGCTCCATTCTCCTATTTAAACACCTCCCAAAGTTGCCATCTCCTGATGCCATCACACCAGACATTGGGATTTCAGCCTATGAATTCTGAGGGGACACGAATATTCAAACTGTAGCACCGGGTATCCAAAGCTTTCATGTTTCATGCTCAGGGCAGCGCAAATCCCGGGAGACACCCATCTTTCCAACACTTTCCATGGTTTTCTTCCTATGGATCTCTTGAGCTCCTTTCTTATCGAATTGTTCTCTTCTTTTTCATAACTACCAAATAATAGCCTTGGACATGTGATCAGTAGCTAGAGGGGTGTGTGTGTGTGTGTGTGTGTGTGTGTGTGTGTGTGTATCTGTGTATGAGAATGCTGACCATTTATTATCAACATCATATGTAGTTTTGAATATATAACAAAGACAAGGAAATAGCCAATAAATAAAACTAGCACTAAAATCACAAAACATATTTAACTCTTCAAGGAATGTGTCAAGCATATTTCAAGGTTTTATGTATGTATCTATATGTACAGCTCATGCCAACACAATGATTTCTAATTTCAAAGTAGCTCACATATTAAGTTACGCTCTTCCTTACAAACTTGGGAAGTAGGCAAATGTATATTATTTTGTCTTTCATGAGGAAACTGGTGGTTAAGTTTCCTCATGGAAACTCTTCATGGTGGCCACATCTCCAGAAAGATTAAATGGAAGGGCTTGGATATGAACTTGTTATCTGATCCAAAGTCTAAAATTTAACATCAAACACAGTAGCTCCAAAGATAGTAATGGCTCTCATTCTTATCATCCTAAAATAATTTCCCATCTGTTTCATAATTTTATTTGTGACTCATAAAACTTGAATTTACATGATACAATCTTGCCATAGAATTGCATTCAAGGAAATATAGTGCAGTGATAATAGATAATTATACAGTTTAAAATATTTCCGGAAGGACCTCAAAGAAGATCAAAAAGAACCTTCTTTTTTCCAGCCTGCTTACGTCTTATCCTTCTTACTCTTTTTCCGTCTATATTTTTTAACCCCTGTCCTGGGTAAATTTTAATTCACTCCGATCCAAATTCGTCATAATACCAGGAAATAATGCCAGGATTAATACCAAGGAAAGGGCTGACAAAGACAAAAACCATCTCAGGGGATAGAAATATATAATACATGAGTGAGGAAAGAGACTTTATTCTTTTGGAGTTAGGGAAAGGAAGATGGTAAGCCTTTGCAATACACTCTCTTATTTAGGCCCCACCAGATATCCCAACAACTTTGTTGTGACACAGGTGTCTCTGGCATTATTACTGCTTCATCTTAGGGAAGAGGAAACCAAGTCCTGAAAGTAATAAGGGTAGGATATCCGCCTACTGCAAAAATATACAGACCTGGGTATATGCAAATGTAGCTTTGCAGGCACACACGCCATTACACTTCATTTCTCGACTGACCCTCCAGCACTTGCATTTGATATTCTATCAGTTAAGGTCCAGAACATGTAGAGGAGGACAGATGTTCTGCTTATTTATCTACCTTGTGATGTACACGCAGTCCTAAAATTATAGTTTCATCTTATGACTGTGCCAGCCTCCGACTCGTGATATTAATCAAAGGGTGTTTAAAACAGGCTGCAGAGGATGGAGAGGAACAGCTACGCTCAGGTCACAGCCCCAGAACTACAACCCTAGAGGTGAGATTCTGCTTTGTAATTAATGAACCTCTGTTCATTCATGATGAGGGTAATCAGAGGAAAGCCAGTGCTTGGAAAATACCCTGGAACTCCCTCCAGCTGCCATAGGGAGCTCCAGCTTCAAGCCTGACCACAGACTGAACTGTAAGTATTTTCATGATTTGTCAGTCATCTCTCTTTCCTCTAGTTCAGGTTAGTCATTCCTAAAATTCTAAAGCTGCATAAAACAATAACAGGCATCTGACTCCAACGGGCACCTGACAGGAGTTTGCTTCCAGACAGCAGAGGATGCTGCAGCCTCTGTTCATATACACCCCCTAGAACTACTGTCATCTGAGATCATCTTCTCCCATTCCTACTCTGCTCCAGCCTTACTGTCACTTGAGCATGTTTTCTCAGGGCATTTGCCTTAGCTCTTCCCTATTTGGAACATTTCCTCCATAGACCTTTATCCAAATCCTTATCATCATTTAGTGTTATTTTTTTTTAATTTTATTTATTTATTGGACAGAGAGAGTGAGAGAGCACAAGCAGGGGGAGCAGGAGAAGAAGAGAGAGAAGTAGGCTTCCTGCCAAGCAGGGAGCCCAATCCCAGCTCGATCTCAGAACTCTGGGATCATGACCTGAACCAAAGGCAGACGCTTAACCATTTGAGCCACCCAGATGCCCCTAGTGTTTTTTAAATAACACATCTCTTAGAGATCTTGCTCTCCACCTTAACTGAAAGGACCCTGAATTAGACTGAGCTCTCTAAGAAGCAAATACCAAGAGAGAATTACACTTGCAAAAAATTATCAGGGGGGAGCGCTTGCAAAAAAATTATCAGGGGGAGCTACCACAGTAATGCAGTTCTGACTGAATGAAGGGGAAGGAATGAAAGAAGGCTGCGTAAAAGCATCTGGAGCTGTATTGCAATGGAAAGCAAGTTTGGCATAGCCATAGGAGCCAAAGTTTTAAGTTAGAGAATTCAAACATCTCTCTGCCCCATCACGGACTGGGAATACCCCTGGGGGTTGTAGCCTTACTGGAAATGGGGTGATGGATATCAGAAAGCAGGAATGCCCACCTCTCGAGGTCTGAGCACTGCATTTTCATGGTTGTCCTATACTTCCTCCCTCCCTTTTCCACCTTCACCATATCTGTCATTTCCCTCTTAGAACTGTCTCCAGTTATATACTTTGTTACTTATTCTGTTATTATTTTTCTCCCTCACTAGGCTAAAAATTCCAAGAAAGCAGGAATGCTGTTTCTCCTCATGCCCGAAATGTATGTATCAGGCACATACAGTAGGTAGCGAGTAAATATTTTTGACTTGTTAAATGACTGATAAGTAGATCCATCACTGAACCTGTGAGCATGAAATACGCTCCTAACTGACCTTCTGTGAGCGACTGATAGAAATCCTTGACGCACCCATCACGACACTGCCTCTCCTTAACAGCCATGTTTGTTCCTTTCTACCCACCTTCCAATCCAACGCGAACTCTCAAACTATTTAAGTGGCCGTTTCACATATTATAGCTAAACTTAAACCTCAGCTAATATCAGCCAATGAGGCCAGCCTAATGATAAACTTTGGAAGACTTGTAACATTTATAAAATGCTTACTTCTAAATGAATAGTATTATAGATCACTCAGTCTGAGTACTTAAGTGTGTAGTGGATACTTTGTAGCCCAGTTAATGATCCTGTTCTTCCATTTTGTCCTGAGATTTCACATCCATCCAAACCTTTCTGGCTATTTTAAAGATTGACATTACTCACCATTTAGACATTAACAGGGAACGCTTTGTCTCTGTAGGTTTCTAAGCCATTCTGGCCGCGCAGACAGTCTGCATCACTTTCGCTTCTTTCTCCCCCATTCTTATTAATATTTCCTTCCCATAAGCTAAAAACTTTATGAAGTAAGAGACTGGAGCCAGCACTAAGTTCTGCCTTTACAGAATTCTCAATTGGTGTAACGTGAACGCCAGTGATCCCAAATACACATTGTGCAACTACTACATGCGGCGCTTTTGATTTCCATCAAAATCTACCACTTCTGTTATGGCTACAACTCTCCTTCATTGCCACTGAGATGGTTCATTTGGGAGTTTTGAGACTTACTCTTTAAAAAGTATTCTTGGGGGTGCCTGGGTGGCTCCATTGGGTTGAGCATCTGACTCCTGATTTCAGCTCAGATGATGCTCTCAGGGTTGGGAGATCGAGCCCCACATCAGGCTCCACACTGGGCACAGAGCCTGCTTAAGATTCTCTCTCATCCTCGGCCCCTACAACCCCCCTCCCCCGCAAAAAGTATCTTTGAAGCTATTTCATTTTCCAGTGTTTGACTTATTTATTAATTTGATTATGTATTTTAAAAATACAGTAGGATCAACAAATAGTATGATCATCAGCAGCCCTTGTATTTGCGGCAGCCATGTAATTTTACCCCAAGACAAATTCAACAATATCAATCCCTTCAATGACTCGATCAACTCTGCCCTTAGAACAAATTCTAAGTCTGCTACATGGCTTCATCTTCCATCTCCCTCCGACCTCTCTGAGCTCATTTATCTTAATTTATTTCTCAGCAGAGACACGATGCTCCCCACACTACATTTCTATTTCATCTCCAGCCCTTCCTTCTTGGAAGCTCCCCCGACCCCACCCTCACCCCCAGCCAGGTTTGATCCCCTTCATGCTTCAGGGTCCAGCTTAGAAGTCGCGTCCCTGGGGAAGCTGTCTCCGATTCCGTCTCGGCCCAGGCGGTCCTACGTCCCATCACCGGGTATTTCACACGCGTTACAATTGAGTGCATTTTACAAAAGGTCAGGAGTCCCATCCATTTTGTTATACTCGTGGGACCTGGAGCAGATATTTCTCCAAGAAAGGAACAGTAGGAGGGAGAGAGGGAGGAATGAGGGGTCAACAAAAGCAACCAAACCATGGGACCAAAACTCAGTCCCGTCCGTAACCGCGTCCAACCGCACTGAACTGAGACTGACCTGCAGTTCTGGCTTCCTCAGAAGCGGACTTCAGGCCGGTCCGTCAGGAACTGCAGCATCTGTGCCAGGTCAGTGGTCCGCCCGCGGACCTTCCCTGCCCTTGAAAGGAAAGGAACTTTGCAACGGCTGATCTTTCTTTCTTTCTTTCTTTGTTTTCTTCTTCTTCTTCTTCTTCTTCTTCTTCTTCTTCTTCTTCTTCTTCTTCTTCTTCTTCTTCTTCTTCTTGGTTTTGTTGTTGTTGCTGTTGTTTTGTTTTGTTTTTGAAGTATAGCCGCGCACAACGTTACGTTAGTTTTCCTACTGGGCCTCGCCTCACTCGCTTCCTCCTGCTCCTTCTGTGAACTCTTTCATTCTGTACAGCTGCTGGGCCGGGTGCTGCTCCCTCTGGAAGCAATTTATACTCAGTATCTTGGGGTTTTCATGTGCTTCAGCTTATCTGGGAACAGCTCCGGTGACGGAGGAGAGGACCGAAGGGCCCCCGAGCCCAAGGCTCCCCGGAGCGAGGAGCGACGAGGCGCAGGTAACCTGCTCATCTCCGGCCGCCGCCGCGTCCTCGCAGTCCCCGGAGCAGGCGGGCAAGTCCCGCGCGCGGCCGATCCCAGCTCCGCGGCTCTGCGCGCGCAGCTTCCAGACTGGAGCGGCCCCTCCTGCAGACGGGTCCGGGCCCGGGAGCTGCAGCCGTCAGACCTGCCGACTCGGAAGCCAGACCCGGTCCGGGGACGGAGTGGTTCCGACTCGGAAGCCAGACCGGGTCCTGAGACAGAGTGGTTCCGATTTGGATACCAGACCGGGTCCCGGGACGGAGTGGTTCCGACTCAGAAACCAGACCCGGTCCGGGGACGGAGTGGTTCCGACTTGGACGCCAGACCCGGTCCGAGGACGGAGTGGTTCCGACTCGGAAGCCAGACCGGGTCGCGAGATGGAGCGGTTCCGACTCAGACGCCAGACCGGGTCCCGGGATGGAGTGGTTCCGACTCGGAAGCCAGACCGGGTCCCGAGACAGAGTGGTTCCGACTCGGAAGCCAGACCGGGTCCCGGGATGGAGCGGTTCCGACTCAGACGCCAGACCCGGTCCCGGGACTGAGTGGTACCGCCTGGACACCAAACCGGGTCGGGTTGGACTGGGCCTAAAACCGACCAGAGCTGGACTAGGTCCGACTCTGAAACCGGACGGAGCCCAGACTGGAGCGGTTCGGCCTCGGCCCCCAGACTGGGTCAGAGGGAAGCTGGGCTGGGTCCCGCGTGAGGCCCTGGGTGAGGGGGATGTTGTTTCGTGGCCGCACAAGGTTAACCTCCGCGCAGCGACCACCGCAGAGAACTTCCGACGGTCCGGGATGAGCGGGTGCCCCGGCAGGTGCCCTAGAGACGAAGGGGTCTCAGCCGGGCCCTCGCTGCGCAGGGCGGCGGGAAGGTCATTTTTCCTCCTCTCCGGTGTCTCGTGTCCCGGTGAGACCTGCTGGGACCTCAGCTCGCTCTGGGGCCTGCGGGCGGGATCCCGGGGGAAAGCGGCCGACGCCCCCGACGACGAAGAACCGTCGCCACAGCTCGTTCGTGGATTTCCATGGGAGGTCGGGGGGCGAAGCCACGACTTCACTGGCAGGAAAAGGAAAACGGAAAACAAAAACAGAACTGGGTGAGAGTTAGATCTTCCAGATGGCAGCTGTGGGTTGGCTCTCAGGCTCGCACTGGTTGTCCCTCTGTTCCCTGCCAGGGAAGGTCGTTGCCCTTTCGTTCGTCTCGTCTCCGTGTCGGAGACCTCGGCGGGACAGCCGTGGGGCTGGGCCGGCCCGCTTGGTGGCCGGACAGCCGTGCGGGTCGCACCGCGCGTGCCGGGTACCCGCTGTCCGCAGATGCCGGAGCGATGGGTCCGAGTCTTCCTTTGGGTTTTCTTCGGGAAACGCTCTGGGTCCTTGCAGGCTGGTATCTTTTTCACCCTCTTTGGGGACGCCCTTTGTGTCCCTGAGGTGGTTCGTGCTGCCAGGGATGCCTCCCGTTGATCCCAGCTGAAACCTAGGAAGGTCCTCTTAAAAGAGTTTTCGGCAGGTCGGTTTGCTACTTTTGTTTTTGGGAGCCTCATGGTCAGAAGCTGGTCAGATTGGAAGCTGGTATATAATGCCCAAGAGAAAAAAAAAAAATTTTTTTTTTTTTAAGGCCTTCTCCCTGAGCTAGAATGAAACTGTGTACCCGAAGCCTTTGTGGAAGGATTTGGTAAAACATTCCCGAGACACATAGCATTAAATCGGGAACATAGGAATCCTTTCATTTTCATCTTAGTTGAAGATCTTCCTGATACAAAAAAAGCAAATGGAAAGTAATACTGTTGGATGGGGAGGGTGCCTGGGTGGCTCAGTGGGTTAAGCCGCTGCCTTCAGCTCAGGTCATGATCTCAAGGTCCTGGGATCGAGCCGGCATTGGGCTCTCTGCTCAGCAAGAAGCCAGCTTCCCCCCTCTCTCTCTGCCTGCCTCTCTGCCTACTTGTGATCTCTCTCAAATAAATAAATAAAATCTTAAAAAAAAAATACTGTTGGATGGTTTACAAGCTTCTTGGTATTATTCTGGTTGCAACCCATTTCTTTGAAGAATTAAAAACAACTCTCTTTGTCCTACAGATTGAGTCTTTATAAGAACAGGAATTTGGCTCTAGAAACAATTCAAAGCCCTCCTACTTTTTTTTTTTTTTTAAACCAATACCAAAACTTCCCCTATTTATCCCAAAGGGCTCGCACATATTATAAGAGATCTGGGCTGAAAGAACAAAAGTCCTTCTTGGGGAAACTTGCATTATTTCTCTGTGAGTTTTCAATTAGCAATAATCGCGCCTCGGATAAACCTCATTGGCTACGATACTGCCACTGCGCAAAGCTTCTCTGTGAGTTTTGAGATCAAAGTCTTCTACCTTGTCGTCTACAGGAAACAAGGTACTTCTTACAAGAAGGGAAAAGGGAGGGGGGAGCCCCTTTTGAAAACGAGGCCTATAAACTATCTTAAAAGTCTCTTTCACAAATATTAGTAAGACGCTTTAGTCACCTGAGCAGAAAACCTTAACTTGTTCCATCTGCCAGAAACGCAACTTGGATACAACTGTTCTGTTATAAACTAGTGGATTTTGAATTATTATATGTCTCATGGCTAAAATTTTAAAGCAAAAGCTGTAACATCTTGATTTGCATCTTGTACTCTCAGAATACAAAAAGTAACCCAAAGGTTTTTCAAGTTCCTGGGATCTAGGATAATCTTTGGTAAATAAAAACTAGTTTAAGTTTGCTTTTTTAATTAAAATAGGCATGTCTTTAGAGTTATCAGCATTAAGTGTAATACTTTTATTCTCCCTGGGTTTACTAAAAGTCAAATAAGCTTATGGTATCTGTGTTACAGAATTTATCAGGCAGAAAGATAATTTAAGATGATGGGTAGCTGTTTACGGTCTCATGAAATTTTCATGACTAAACATAATTAAGAACAATGAATTAAATAGATAAAAGTAAGATAAAAATTTTCAACAACAATTATGTTTTATGGTATGGTGTACTTAAAAATATTTTCCACAATATTTTTGGTAATCGGAAACCTTAAATGTGTACTGAAACAAGTGATGACTTGGTCAGGAGCACAGGTAACGGCCTGGACTTGGTACTGGCATCTGAAGTAGAGAGGAATTTTGTGGGACTGAGAGATTAAACTGTGGAATCTGACACTGTCTCCAGGTAGACAGTGTGAATCAATTTTGGATCATAGTACAAACACCCAGCTGGTATCAGAAAATGGTTTGGTGGTTTTGGGGAGAAAAGACACACATTAGAATTGGAGTCAGAATTATAATGGCAATCTATGACGATTGTAAAGGAATTATACTTGTCCTTTTGGGGTTGTAGTATCGAACAACTACCATATACTCGCCTAAATCACCCTTTGGTGTCCCTTAATGCACCCAAAAGTAGGGTCGAGCACTACGGATAAAGAGAAAGGCAAGCCCAGCAGTGCTTTTTGCTACTAATGAATGTAGGACTGACTTGAGTCCAGGAATATTCCTGATATTATTTTTGTCCAACTCCTTTCTCAAAGATAGTTCCTGGTATCCATCAAATCCACCAACCAGAAGAACACTGGGCTGTGATTCAGGCACAAAGCTTACTGTGCAGCTTTGGTCTTCTCACATCACCTCTCTGGCTCTTGATTTTAATATACATCAGATTAATGAGTTTAAGTAGACACCATCTATGGTTCTCCCATCCTGTTGTCTTGGGTTTCCAATGCCCCATTCGCCCTGGGCAAAGGCATCCATGTCCCTCTAGAGCTGACTTGCCCCCTCTTCCTCTGCGCACATCCCTCCAGGACAGTGCATCATCTTGGGCCCCAAAGTGGTATTAGGCAGCCAGACATTCTCATTTACTCACAACTATTTCCGTCATCAGGACCCACTGTATCCAGTGGCAATTTACCACACATCGTTAATATGTTTGTTCTATTTTGTTGGCGGAATATGAAAGTTCATCAGCAAGCCCGCACACAGGGAAAGCATATTGAAATGAGCATTACAGATCTGTCAGGCTGGAGTTTATGGCCTTTTCTCAGTACTACACTGTAAGTCAAACAAGCCTTGATTGAGTCAGCAGCCTCCTGGGTACTCATTTGCCAAAGTGCGGGAATTTTAATGCTAAGTTTTTCTGCCTGCATTAGGCAGGAAGGGTGAGGTGGGGAGGAGGTAGGCAGATAGCTTTGGCTTCGGGGTGTTAGAGACCAGCCTGCAGTTCCACAGGCACCAGGAGGGGAGCTTTCAGTGGGTTTGGCCTCTTATCTTCTTATCGTCTTATAGATTTTGGAGACCTAGTGCCCGGGAGTTTTAATACTCAGTTTGCAAATCCTCCTTTTAAAACCAGTGCATTGAAATGCAATGGGAAAGAGAAAGGGGGAAAAGAAGAAAAAGAAAAGGAAATATTCAGTGAGGAATGGCACTGGGAAAAACAAAAGATGATGAAAGAAAAGGGGGAGAGAAATCATTAAAATCTCAGTTACAGAGCAGGATTGATGCCAATATCCTTACACCTTTTCTGCTTTGCCAGTGACTTCTAGGAAGGGTTCAGGCGCTCTCACTGGGGGGAAGAGCGCCGGGGAACCGCGTTCTCCGAACAGGACTTTGTAGATGCCGATCCTGTCTAAAGGGAATACAAAGCTTTGCAAGTCCAAATTAATGCACTGGGAAAATGAAAATTTTGCAAACAAGATTTCTGTTTCTTCTTTTAGGCAAAGTAAAGGAAGCACAAAATGAGGAGAGCACATTTCTACCCACGAGAAGAGATCTGTTTCTCTGATTTGGGGAGGGTCAGATATTTTCCAGCAGGTGGTTCCAAGAAGCGGCCCTGACTCAGAGTCAGGTGTGATTAGTACGAACAGATAGCAGTCACCACCATGGCTTCTTCCTCGGCAGGAAGGGTTATATCCACTCCTTTTTCCTTGAGCATTTGGTATTCTAGGAGGCAGAATCTATTTCTCATTCCAGGGGCGTGCAGCTGTGAGTCACCTGGCTAATGCGGGGGCCATTCCACATTCCAGAAGCATGGAGCCGTGGTCTTTAGGCATTCCAGAGGCATTTGAAGCTGCAGGTCATTCATTATGCCAAGGTTAGTTTCTCAGACTGCAGAGCCAAGAGCCTTATTCTTTGCTAGTTGAGGTTGGAAACTGCAAGGAAGATGTAACTCCACTGGTGTCAGAAGGACAGAGATGGCATGAAAGACAGAAAATAAAAATTAACTGAAAAGAAGTCCCAGTTCATTCTTAGAAAGAATGGCAGGGACAGCATGTCGTGCACATGGATTTAAAGAGGAGATTTCTTTGAAGAGAAAGAAAAGTATAAATACAAATCAGGTTATAATTTATTGCTCTATCTTAATTCAATGAGAGGCAAGATATAGCATAGTAATGAGGCATACTGGAGCTCAAATCGATCAAAATTGGGTTCAAATCCTGCCTCTGCTTCCTATTAATTGTGTAACTTTAAGTGATTTATTTCATCTTTTAAAATATCGGCTTCATCATCTATAAAATGGGGACAATAAGACAACCTGACATTCTAAGATAATACCCTTAAAAGTGTTTAGCACAGTCTCTGCCTCAAAGAAAAGATTATAAACTTTACTATTATTATTATTATCACTATTATTTTGTGGGTGAGATTCTTGAGTTTTAAAGATGAAGATAATGATCTTGTTTTAATAGGGATTAATACCCATCACTCATTCCATTACCTTCTATCCTACGTCAGGCACTGTGTTAGGCACACAGTTATTTTTGCTAACTCTGGACAGATTAAGACTGGACTGTGTCTAATGGCCACAGATTCAACTCAGTAGGCTCCCAGTGAATATCTGCTATATACAGTGCTCTTTTTTAATTCCAATATTTGAAACAAAGATCAAGGGGATTTGTATTTTTGTCATTAAAGAAAGCATAACACAGAGTTAGATAAACAGAGATGATGAGGAAGGGCAAAAAGCGTATGGAATTCAGAGGAGATCAGGAAAGTTTATTTTTAATAGGCACATAGGCTGGACACTTCTCAGGCAGTTCCAAGCACAATTATGATGATGGCAAGAAGGCTGTACCATTCCCAGCACTGTGTCTTTGTAGGTTAAAATCCAATAGGACAGGTGGTTGAAGCCAGATAAGGAAGAACCTTGATTTTCATGCTAAGAGTATGAACTTTATTCTACAAGGGGTGATGAGAAAAAGGTAAAAAGAAAATATTTGGTTTGCTTTACTCTTTGTTGTTTTTGTTCCTACAGGTGAATGGCATAATCTATCCTTATGGATCTCCCAACTAAATTGCCAAATATCGGAAGAGAATATATGTGTGTAGCATCTCAAGATCGCCAACAGAGGACACATTTGTGATCTATGAACTATGGGGTAAAGGCGGCAAGGCAGACTCGGGATGGGGGCAGGGAACTTACATGTAACCTGCTTTACTGTTGGAAGACAGGACCTCAGGGAGGTGCTACCAACAGCAAAGCTCAGGCAGGAAGAGGAGGTTTCTTTGTGAGCGTGGGGTGGCCGCAGAGGCCGCAGAGCCTGCTTCAGGGGGTCGCAGAGGATGGCTTATGAATGTGCTGGTGTGCTTGTTAAAAGTGGATTCTGTAATCCTCGCCAGGACCAGATCTCCTTGGAGCAATTCCCCATGGCCTCTAAGAAATAAAGGTCAAAGTTTCTATCATAGAGTTCTCAAAAGAAATAGCAAATCAAGCTGAAAAAGACTCTGAGAAAACATCTTGTGATTCTTGCAAACATTTGTTGACTCTCTCCCGGTTCTAAAATCTGGAAATACAAGCTTCAGGGAAAACACAAGTTCCCTGCCAGGCTGGACCCTATAGGGTAGAAACTGTAAAATCGTGGACTCCCCTTAAGAAATGAATATGGAAATAATGAATAAAAGTTTAAACTTGAAAGTAAATCTTTACCTTAGAAAAGAATCGTAACAACTGACAATGCTAATCTGCTGACAAGGCTGAAATGCTGACATATATTTCACAAAGACCAGAAAAACATGATTTTCTTTATAACCAACATATTGTACCTCTACATTGTTGTCTACATTTTACCTGTATCCTTTGATATTTTCATATGGTGATATGTCTATACTATTTTCTATAGAGAGATTCAGAAATAAAGTTATTTTCCCCCTCTGGTGCTGTTTTTTTTTTCCTTAATTGATGCTTCAAAAATTTCCCATTATTCTCCCCAATTCATTATTGAAAATTAGTAGGTAAATATTTAGCATTGATATCATTGTGGGAAAACTAGTATCAAATTTCTTTAATATGTGAGCATTCGGATTTCAGAGAACTTCAGGTCTTCTCATGCAAAATGTAATTTAAATATTCCTTGTGTTGACAATACTCATGAACCAGTTTGTGATCAACATTGGATTGGCATAGTAGGACTTTCATGCTAACTTTGTTAATGTCTATAGTTTATGCCAAATCAGCAAGAAGTGAGTGAGAACACGCAAAGACTCAGTTGGACAGAGTGGTTTGGACCACTGAAAATGGTGGGAAAAGGCAGTCAAATAGTCCTTTCTTTTCTTTTTTTAAAGGTGGCTCCACATCCAGCATGGGGCCTGATGCAGAGTCTGAACTCACAACCCTAAGATGAAGACCTGAGCTGAGATGGAGCATCAGATGCTTAACTGACTGAGCCACCCAAGCATCCTAGTCGTCTAATACAACCAAGGATTTAGTTCAGATAGAGTACAGCGAGCGAGCCAGACAACAGTGGGTACTGAGACTAGAACTATGTTTGCAGCAAAGAAGGCTGGTCTGGAATGAGTGTTAAATACTGACAAGTGGTCAGATTTGTATTATCATACTTCTAAATTTTAGAAAAAGATACCTGCTGATTTATCACTGAATTTACAAAAAAGTGATGGCTCTACATGTTAAGATCATTAGTACGAGAAGATACCTATCCACCTGAGTCATAGCTCTGCCCCCCTACTGACCTGTGGAATCTTTTTAATGACAACTAGTCACAGAAGGGAGGACACACCACAAAAATACACCTCACCAAACTTTACCAAATATAGACCTATTTAAAATTCCCTTTAGCTACATGCAGAAAGGCTCACACCACTGGAGAAGAAGCAAAGTGTAATGAAGGAAGGTTCAGACTAAAAAGAGACAGCAGTCTTGATCAATTATGTAATGCAGTACTTTCCCTTTGAAAATTGTGAAAAAAAGAAGAAAGAAAACACACATAACCATGTGATCACAATGCTAATGCAAGTCCCACAGTCCTAAAGCTTAAACTTCATTTGCCTCCTGGTACATCTGCCTCTGTTCCCTGTGGTTTCCATGGAGCTCACATTAGAGTTCAGGGAGACAGACAATAAACACATGAACAAAATAGTAAACAGACAATTTCATATAGTTACTCTGCAATGAAGAAAAGTAAAATAGGATGTGTGATAAAGAGTTACTGTAGGCAGGGAAGAAGCAACCCTTTGAGCGAGGGGTCAGAGGAGACCCAGTTGAGGAAACCAGGTTTGAGCTGAGATGGGCACCAGGAGAAATCAAAATCTCCAAATCAGCAGACCCTGGGACCATGAGGCTTGGAAAGAGGAATGACTAGTCCAAGCTCCCCCAGCAAATCAGGGACAGAGTTAGGAATGTCGCCAAGACATCCTGGACCACATTAATGTCCCTTGCACCCACTCAAGGACTCCACATAAACTTTCCCTATAGATACTCTCTCTCAACATAAACTGACAGTGCTTACTGCCTTCACTCAGCTCCTGGTAAAGACATTCACTTATTCATTTATCTATTTATTTATTAGATTTTTTTTATTCATTTATTTAACAGACAGAGACCGCAAGTAGGCAGAGATGCAGGCAGAGAGAGAGAAGAGGAAGCAGGCTCCCTGGCGAGCAGAGAGCCTGATGCGGGGCTTGATCTGAGGACCCTGAGACCATGACCCAAGCCAAAGGCAGAGACTTTAACCCACTGAGCCACCCAGGCGCCCCTCACATATTTGTTTTTAAAATCACCAAAACCCCAAAGCCAAGTACTCAATTCAGTAGTCACACTGCGATTTCACAGTTTTAAAATAATCACAATGATTAGAATAACTCATTTCAGGGCCATAAAATCATTAAGGAAAAAAAAATAAAACTATAAAAACTCAGAGATCAATCAAGCAAGTATTCTTTAGATTATTTTAATTACATGTCTGTGTCAGATTACATCAATCAAATAGTCAATCAAACAATAAAAAATACATACAAACATAGAGATGTATGTGTGGGTGTGTATATATACATATGTATATATATGTGTATGTATATGTGTATGTGTGTATATATGTGTATATGTATATATATATACATACACACACACATATATAAAGAGAGGGAGGGGGGTACCTGAGCAGCTCATTGGGTTGGGCCTCTGCCTTCTGCTCAGGTCATGATCTCAGGGTCCTGGGATCGAGCCCCGCATCGGGCTCTCTGGTCAGCAGGGAGCCTGCTTTGCTCTCTCTCTCTGCCTGCCTCTCTGCCTACTTGTAATCTCTGTCTGTCAAATAAATAAAATCTTTAAAAAAAAAAAAAAAAGAAAGAGAGGGAGGGAGGAAGGATTCATGTGTAACATAGGCTTATTTATTTATTTGCTATTTATATTATGTGTGTTACAAAAAATCATACAAGACATACAAATTTTAAAAGATGCCCCAGAAATTAATGAAAGTAAAGTTCCTTTATACCTTCTACCCTTATTTATCAGTAGATCACTGTGTATGCACTTTAGGAAAGATCTGTCTCTCTTTGAAGACTTCTGATCTAGTAGTCTATCACTTCCAGTTTAAGCACAAGAAAATGGGGCCAGAGAAGAGAAATGAGAAAATAATATTGATGACCCAATGTAAAAAGTACACTACAGTACCTTATAACAAACTCAGCGTCCTATCTAAAGTCTTTTAAACCATCCCTGCTATTTGCTCAAATTATAATTTTTCCCATGCTTTCATTTAGTCTTTGCAAGGCCTCTCCTTACTCCCTAGGGGTTTCTTGCTTTGCCCGTGGTCTCCTCTCAACAGTGCGCAATTCAGGATCAGCAAACCTCTGTCACCAAACCCCAGCAAAGAGTAAACTCCCTCAAGTCCATAAGCTCAACCTGAACTCCATCCGTTTTCCTCAAGGATTCCCAGAACAGACACAGGCTCCCAGCCTGCTTAGGAATGCGGCACTGCACTTCTCAATAGCATTTTATGACACATTTCTCAAATCAAATTTAAAAGCATAACTGAGTGGAATTAAATTAATGCCGTCTGGTAATGTCAGCAGCACCAGAGCTGCAACAGGCTGGCTTAACTCTTAAACCTTCTAGAGCTCCCTGATACATATTCAATCTCTAGTGTTATTGAGAGAATCTGTGCACACCGTGTGTGTGTGTGTGTGTGTGTGCGCGCGCGCACACGTGCGCACGTGCGTGTGTGTGCCTGTGCGCCTGTCTGGTGGGGTGGAGGCTGGAACGTAGTGCCTGAGTGGTCTTCAAGAGCATAAAAGGAGTTACAGAGACTTAATGATCACACAGGCCCCATGACCTTGCTGTTTTTGAGTTGACAATTGCACTTCCCTTCCTGTTCCACAGAGAATGTTTAACTTCATCATATCATTTGATCATGATAATCACCGTGGGAGGAAACCATTCATGTTTTTATCTCCTTCCTTTATTATGTCTTTCTTGAACTCAAGTGCTGGGACTCCAAATTCAACATTCTTTCCACTCATTAAGTTTAATAATAATGACAACATTATGTGTCTTTTCAAGGTTCCCGTAACCTCTTTGTTGCTAAAGCCAATATTCCATTTGTCATTTTCATCTTAATTGACTCAATAGCATCATTTTACTTACTTATCACTTCCCTGTTGTTGGAACATGTTTTCTCCAATTAATTTCAAGATACATGCCCTTTAATTTTCTTTGTATATCACCAAACACTCTCAGTGTCTTTTTCTGGGGACTCTTTCTCTTTCCTAAGTGTTAGATGTTCTAGGGCTCCTTTTTCCCTCTGGCTAAACTACCCCGCTAGTGATCTTATTCAGCCCATGGTTTGATTTGTTTTTTGTTTGTTTGTTTGTTTTGTTTGAATTAAGCTATACCCTAACATGGGGCTTGAACCCATGACCCTCAGATCCAGGGTTGCATGCTCTACCAAAGTAGGTAGCTACGTCCATGGTTTTAAATGCCACTTACTACAATCGTTTTTGGATCTACATCTTCAGCCAAGCTGTCTCGCTTGAGCTCCAGTGACTGTATCCAACACCAGGTATCTCCTCTTGCATGTCTTACAAGCCTATCAAATATCACCGATGTCCCATTCTTGACCCCTGCAGACCTGCTCCCACAGTCTGACTCATGTCTGTAAATACAAACTCATTCTATCTTATTTATTCATTTATTAATTTACTCATTTATTAGTCTTCTAAAATTTGACAGACTGTATATTTAGAAGTCAACAATGAAGGTAAAAATCCCTGCCTACATGGGGCTGCTAACAAAGAAGGGGAAGACATATGTTGGTTGGCAGACTGGCCCACTTCCATGGAGAACAGGGAGAAATCAAAGACAGAGGTCGACCACTCCCAGTTAGTAGGCGGCGGAGGCGATAAGCAAGGGAAGTTACTTACAAGGGTGTCCTGGGTGGCTGCAAGACATGTAGGTTTCTGCATCCACCTGTCAAAATATTCAAAATGTCTGTAGAAACCTGCAGTTGATTCAGTCATACATACTGTTTGGATGGTCTCAATGACACCGTCCTCTCCAGGCTATGCTCCTGGAACAGCTCCCGTCATGGTAACCTTAGGAAGAGCATACTTCCTGGGATGGGAGGTGGCAGACAAGGAAGGAGTCCAATTGCCTGGGTCCAGCTGTGGTCCAGCTGTGGGCCAACCAGCGGTCACATCATCTTGCTCCCTTACCTTCAACAACAGACATTAACTAAATAAATCAATGTACAGTACACGGCATATTATGTCAGGGTGAAGTGTGTTCTCAGGACGATAAAACAGGGAAGGAGAAAGGAGGCACTCCAGACAGGGAGAAATGAAGTAATTGTCCAAGTCTGCACCGGCAGCAAGGGGTAGAAACAACATCCCATTTTGAATCTGACCTCACACGGCATGCTGGCAATCACACACTCTATCCCGCCAGCAAGAACGTCGGATCTTCTTTAGGGTACCTGGCCAGTTAGGGTCACTCAAGCACATAGAGAAAACCCTAACTCATGTGGTAAATTGCTTCACAAACCATGAAACCCAGAGGTTCCAGTCCTGGAATGCCAGAAACTGTCTTCCTTCTGGAGACAATGGCAGCTGCAAATTTAGCTTTCATCCGGATACTCCAACACCCACTAGAAGAAAATAAACTTTTTTTTTAAAATAAACATCTTTTTGGTAAGGAAACCTTTCCCAAAAGGTATCAGCAGACCCCCCCCTCACACAATTGTACAGATTGTGATCACATGATCCCACTAGACACATCCCTGCCAAGGCAATCTGCACCCTTAGTATTCTGGTTGGACTGTAGTCCCCCTGGCCTGCGGCTTCACTTTCTGTGGTTTCAGTTACCGGTGGTTGATCCCGGTCTAGAAGCAGATGATCCTCCTCCTGACATGTTGGCAGAAGGTCAGTAGCAGCCTCATACCACATCACAATGCCTGTGTCATTGACTCAATTCATCTCATCATGTGGGCATTTTATCATCTCACATCATCACAAAAAGAAGGGTGGGTACAGAGGGAGAGACCACATTCACATAAATTTATTACAGTCTATTGTCCCAGTTGTTCTATTCAATTATTAGTTATTGCTGTTAATCTCTTACTCTGTCTATTGGATGTATTTAATTCCATTATAAGTATGCATATACAGGAAAAAAAAACATAGTATATGTAGGTTTTGATACTCTCCACAGTTTTAAGCATCCCCTGGGGATCTTGGATCCTATTCCCTCAGAGGAAAGAGAACACATTTATATTCCTGGAGTCTAGGATAGTGTTATCTTCCCCTGTCTAATGTGAGGGAGCAATTTCAAGAAAATCTGTCAATAGGAAAATGGGAAGTAGGAACCGCTAGCATTTGCCATTAATATATTCAAAGCCTTATTTGTCATCTAGCGATCAACAAAAGACACATAAAAAAATTTCTTAAGTAGTTATTAATTTGGCTTAGAGTAAGAAATAAAAAAAAATTACAAGGGATAAGGAAAGGGGAGGGAAGTTTGGAGTAGAATGATGTTAATCTTAATATGAAGAAGAGAGAATGTACAACAGTCTGAGTTGAGAAGGAAAGACTCAGTTCCTCATCAATGCCCAGCCATGAAAAAGCTGTGTGATTGGGGCTGATCACTGAACCTTTCTGTGACTCCATTTCTTGAACAGAAACTCTAATCTAATAATGATAATTAGTCACATTTTATGAACAGCCCCAGATTGAATAAGATGCCTGTTTCAGTGAAAAGGAAGAAATACGTGATATTCCAGCTGAAAGTGGGTGTGTTCTCCACTTACAGATATAGAAAGAATTGGAAAGAGTGTGTCTACAGCACAAGATAATTGAGTTAGTCAAGTAGATGCTGCAAAGAGGGCACAGACATATCCATTTGTGTATTCACACACACACACATTCTCCTACGATCTTTCCTTGTTAAAAAAAAAAAAAATATATATATATATATATATATATATATATATATATATATATAAAATTGTTTATTGTTCTTTGAGCAATTATTGTTTGCCAGGCACTAGCTAAATAATTTATGAGCATCATCTCATTTAATTTCACAACAACCCATGAGTTAGGTACTACTCTAAAATAGTTTTCTGTTTGAATTATCGGGGATAGAGTTTTCAAACTTCACTTCATTGTATGCGTATACACTTCCTCTTCATCACTAAATGGATGCCATTTCAGTGAATGACTATGGTCTTCAGGTTATTTCTTCTAAATTTAAATACAGTATTTCAGTCATTTTCCTTGCACCAATGAACCATTCTGGAGTGCTTTGAGCTGATCAGATCAAAACGGTGCTGGAAAATTTAGCACCAGCCAGTTCTTAAATGCTGAGTTGGCTCTGGTTATTTCTTGACCGCCCTGCCTTTGCTTACCCAGCCCCAACACCAGAACGCGGTGCCCATCAATCATTGTAACATGTCCCTCTCAGCAATTCCTCAACAGAAACCTTGACTGAGGAATCATACCGACGACAGCAAGCTAGTATTTCACATTGGATTCCTCTTCAAAGCACTTGACTCAGATGATGTGCGTAAGGGATAGGAGACAAAAAAAAAAAAAAAAAAAAAAAACAAGGTCAGAAAGGGATTCAGAGAGAAAAGAGTGGTTTGGCACCTTTCCCATGAGAGCTCCAGGGGAAGGTCCTGGGCTCAGCCAAGAGCACCAGGTACAGAGTCAGGAGAGGGGGGAGACTTAGGGAGTCTCTGCCAACATCATGCTGCATGTTTTTGGGCAATTCTTTTTAAATCTCCCAGCATCAGTGTTCCCAGCTGTAAACGTGGTGGGAGAGAACCAAGGTAGGGTTGGAAGGTAGCTGGCGGAGGTGCCCGCAGCAGACATGGCGAATCAATCATGGCACGTTTTCCCACTGAGCCTGGGATAGGTCCCCGTGTTCTTCTCAGCACACACTCCAGGTAGCCTAGAACAATTAGAGTTGGCACATCATTTAGAATATATCTGTCATTCCTGGATGAAATAATTTCTAACATTCATTTTGGATCTAATATTTCAGGAATATATTGCTGCCGTGGAAAGAATCATGAAGTCGGGATCAGAAGGCCAGGTTTAAATTCTGGTTCTGACATTTATTACTGCTGTGACCTTAAGCAAATCAACTCATATCTTTGATTTGTTTTTGTTTTTGTTTTTTTTAATCTGCAAAATGGGAATAAAATATCAATGTCCTATGGTCAGAGCGAAGATCAAATGAGATATATGAGAACACACCCCAAAGCATCTAGCATATCCTGGCAAATTGTAGGCATTCAATCACCCATTAAAAGAAATATTTTAAAGGTGACACCTGGTGAGACTAATGCATATGTGATGAAATTGCTAAGCATGCTGGAAACCAAAAGGAAAGGGAAAGAGAAAAAGAGGGTCATTCCTCTCTGGAGGTTTCTGTTCTTCCCTTTATCCACCATTGCTGCTGCTGGCTTCTGGAGTGCTTATTCTGGCTTTGCTATCAGCAGCCCACCCATACTTCATGTCCTCAACCCAATCAAGAGACGGGATCTTCCTCTTCAGCTCTAGATACCTAACTCATCAATCTATTTCTGAAATACATGTCCAGGAAATACCCATATTCCTCTCTGCTTTTGTCCCCCTTGTGGGCTCTCTCCCCACCCAGAAAGGGATGGATATTCCAACAGTATATTAACTCAGCAGGATATATTGTCTTGGTTCATTTATACTTAGCTTCAACCGTGTGTGTTGGGGGGTAAGTTGAGGCCAGGGAATGATACTAGGGTGTTGTCGGACTCCGGTAGGTTTTGCGGGCCGACAGGCACGAGGAGAGCGTCCGGGCCAGCCGGTAGCTCCCCTTGGGGCTGAGCAGGATGGCGAGTGTCGCGAGTCCAGGCGCATTAATGAACCACACCAGACTCGGGGGATCTGTCGAAGCAGGATCTCACTTTATTGAGCGGGGTTGCAGCTTATATTGGGTAGGGGATGGGAAATGAGGTCAGCGGGGAGAGAGCCTATGGGGTTTGGTTACGTAGTCAGTAACTGGGTAGGGTGTGTTGGGCGAGAGGAGGAAATATCAGAGATATGCGGAACCGAAACCGCCACGTTGGCGCCAATACTGCCACGGTGGCGCCTTTTCTAGCCAGAAGAGAAGGCAGGCCAGCACCATCTTTGCTGTGCCCAACAGGGTTTTCCTTCTTTCATATCATCAGCACAACCTGAGGCATCGAAAGCCTTCATCTCTATGTCTCAAGTTTGTAATCATCCTGCTGTTGGAAGATAGTTGTCCATGCAGGATGCTTAGAGTGGAAGTGTTAAAATCCTGCACCCAAGCAGCAGTCAGTTGGTCACTATCGGGTTTACTGATGGCAATTACAGGGACTGCTCCATTGTTCCCCCACACAGGTGGGGCGTGCTCACAACCAGAATAGATTTAGGGGTAGTCCTTAGTCCATACACATTCCCGCATTGGTGGCAGCTGCTCCGTGCTCAGGCAAAACAGAAAACTCTTCCGGAAGACAGCACTTCAGTCCTCCCCCTCTTTCCTTTTGCACCATTCTATAGGATCTTCTCTAGTCCAGGATGATTATGCATGTATGCATGTGGGGGGGGTTCTCATTATGCATACATGTTTCTTACCTTTATTCTTAGGTCTGAGTCCATTAATGTCTTTGTAGTCTATAAATGTAACATCGCCCAAAGCAGGGGTGGGCTTATGTTCAGGAGTGTGTCCCGTGTAAAGGACTGGTTCAGGGATGGAGGAAAGAAACTGATAGGTCCCTAGGTGGGTAAAAACACATATTAATTCATAATTTCAAATATTTTCTTGTCACATTTTTACTAGAATATCTTTTACTTTTGTATAATCAAGGACAATAATTCTTCTGTCTATCATGTGATTTAGAAGTTCCTGAAGGCGTCTGGGAGAAATGGGGTCTGGACAAGACAAGAGGAAGAAATGAGAAGGGAGGAAGTGGGGTGAGGCTTTGGATACTTTGCAGGATGAAGTAGACATGAATCATCCCTAGCTGAGAGCCAAAGGGACTTTTATAACCAAGGACATCTAATACTCAGTCTGGGGTTATTTGCATTATTGTGATGCAAAACTCTTAGCTCTCAAAATTTTTCACTAAAATATTCTGTACATAGAAGTGGATATATATATAAGCAGTGTGGGTGTGTGTGTGTGAATGAATGAAAGAAAGTGCAAAGATAAATGTCCATGTGGACACAGCTCAGAGCAGTCTACAGGTAGGGCACCATGCATGTAATACTGAGATAACTCATTAAGAGGGAAGCCATGATTTCAAATTACAGAAGTACAGTTCTCCCCAGATATCTTCAGAAACATCATGAGAGATTTTTTTTTTAACTTCTGAAGAGCACAAAATCTGAAAACCAAACCAATTTTTTCTATATCTAGAAAGGGTCAGGAAGGCTCAGAGAACATTTGGTTTGGACACTCCCCATAACTCAGATCGGCTGTCTTCTCTATGGAGTCTTCATCAAACGTTGTCCAAGAAAAATTAATTACTTCATGCTCTTACATCACTTTGCTGACACAAAACCTGTCATCAAGCATTTTGATGTCTGTGCCTCTCACCCTTATCTGCTCCTCAGTACTATGCTTATTTTTCATATTTCTCCAGAAATTACTCCTTTGTTCTGTGCAATGAATTAAAATTACTTTATAACAAATTTCTGTTGCCCCCTAATAAAAGGCTACGTGCATCTCCATTGATTCAGACTTGGGAAAGTAAGAAAAGTAAGAGAATTAGTCCAGGACTGATTGGAAAACCCAGCTAGAATGGTAGAAACTGTGACACCATGTTCAGAAATCTCTAAAGACTGCAGAAAAAAAGAAAAGAAAAAAAAGTAAAAGTGAACCAAAATTCGACAAACCCTAAAGACCAACTTACAGAATTTACTGGCAGGAAGCTATGCTCTCTGTAACAGCCATCTGCATCCAAACAATACTGTCTTCCCTCTCCGCTTCTCTACTTCATTCCCCTTCAACCCCATCCTACTGAATCTGGAACAAAAGTTAAAACTCCATCCCTAGTAGCCTGGAGTGAGGTGAGACCCACTTCTGTGGTGATGAGATAGTCAGTGTGTGGCCCCATGAGCCATTGCAGTGGGAAGACAGTGTCTCTTTGGAGATCCATGTTGGGCCTTGAAGGTGTATCTCCTCAATGATTTTGTCTGATAAACTATGGCTAAGATCAAGTATACTCCATTCCCACCAGGGGCTCAATAGATTTTGGAATATTAGAGGTGGGGAGCCCAAAACACAATGAATGATACCGGTTCCATGTTGAATATAACTGCTAAGTTTTAAATAACCAACTTACAAATTTTGGCACAAAGTCTATTGATCTTTTAGTTTTCTGCTGTTTAGAAACAGAGCTTAAATCATGAAATAGCCCCCCGCTCCCATTCCCAAACCCTAGGGAGCCTCCATACCTCCCTCTGTATTCATTGGACATAATTTCACATAATTTTAAAGACTGGAATGTTTATGGAACACTCTGTGGCCCGCCCTATTCTAATTTGGCCATGGGAAGATGTTCAAATTGATTGTTCAAAATCAATTTAGGGGACCATTAGTCATCCAAAGGCTAATTGCTGTTATTATCTTATTATTCATCATAATCCCAATAACGTAAGAATAATGCAAAATTGAAAAGGTAAATCCAATTTGCTTTGCAATCATTGGAAAAGATCGTAGCGATTTCTAAACACAGCCCTTGGGTGGGCGTTTCAGTGCTCTTTGCTCCAATCAGTCTGGCAGACATCTACTAGGCCCTTCCTGTGTACAAGGCCATTAAGTATGCTACTAAGATGAAGGCCATGGGGTGGGGGAAGGAGGGATTTGGTGTGGTGGGAGGATTCAGCAATAAAAAGCATATGGCCCTTGATTTCATGGAGCTTTCCGTCCACAAATGGTGATGTGTTTATTCAGTATTATGAGAAAGACATGAATACATACAATGCAATTCACCAGTTATTACAGGTGCACACTATAGGGAAAGGTTTTGATTTTTAGGGTTCGAAGACTTCACAGTAAGGTGGCCAAGTCATGAATGTTACTTAGTATTCTATTGTTCCAAAAACAAAAAAGTCATTCTGTATTAGATAACAGATTAACAAGTATCTCTTTCATTATTTCACTTCTTAACTTAGGTATACATTTCAAATATTACATTAATTAAAAACCCTGTTTTCCTGCAAACATTAATTTCAGGAACTCAATTCCTCCCTAAACAATAAACAAGCAAGTGATTGAACAAAATATCCTTCTATTCCTTGACCTCTTCTTATCTCAGTATTCCAAATTACTCAAGAGAAGTGCTTCTACTTGTTTTTTTCTGTTGTTGTTGCTGTTTGTTTTGAACGGCACAATTTGGAGACAAAAAATATTTAAGATGGCTACCATCTCATCTCTGGCCCTTTAAAAGAAGTCAATTCTTCAATACTTCTTGTAAGAATGACACAAAGAACATTGCTATGGGGAAGAAAGCGTTCCTTTGCCCCACTTACGTACTCAACTCCTTGTTTCCCATTCCCATTTGTTCAGACTTCTGATTCCTGGACCCTAACTTTTCGCTGCTATAACATGTGCAATAAAGATGTTTAAAGGTTCCCTTGTGCCAGCAAACAGATGAAGCACCTTATAAGATAAACTTATCGAATTCGTGGAACAATCCTATGAAATGTTACAATCTTGAATTTGCAGATTAGAATTCTAGTGATAATATGACTTGCTTAGGCAGACAGGTGATGAGTGGTGGTGCCGGGCTTTGAGCCCAGGTAATCTGAGTCCTGAGCCTATATTTGTAACCACTTTGAAAAATGTTCCTGTCTGATTAGCATTGCAGTATCCTCTCCTCTTGCCCTTGTCATTTTCAGGGAAAGCCATTATCTACCAACTCAATGATAAGTCTAGATTCTCATGGGAGGGGGAGAAGGTTCAAATAACCATGAGCCAAAAAAAAAAAAAAAAAGAAGAAGAAGAAGAAGAAGACAATATTGTAAACTGACCTATCCCAGATCTTCAAATCCATTTACTGGGCACATCCATGATGATATTTAATAGCAGAGAGACTGAGAAAGGGAAATAAGATATGATCTGGGCCAAGATGTGAGCCATGGGATGAGATGAGCTTAGGGAAGCAGAAGGGGAAAAGTGCATATAATAGTGCTCACATGAACACTGCAATCTTAGTCTCTGCTGGAGTTGGCATTCATCTCTGAAGAAGTAAATCATGAAGAGTCTTAGCAAGAGAGAATGGAAGAATCCAAATTCTGGGGAGTCTGAGCCTCCTGAAACAGGATCAGCTGTGACTCCCTGTATTAGGAACTTAGCAAAGCAAAATAACTGTTCTGATTCTTAAGAACAGTCGTTCTTACTGTTGGTTCAGTAAGAACAAACAGAAATCATTGATTTATCCAAGCCAGCTGGAGTTCATGGTTAATGTCCAATCCTGTGACCAGGAGTGGGGACTCCAGGGGGAGACAGCTTAGTTCACAGGTTGAATTCACAACTCCCTAATCAATGCCTACCTCACTAGCAAAAATGTTAAATGAAATAATGTAGTTTAAAGCTACATGGAGTGAATGGCACATGGTAAGCATTTACTATTAGTTAGGTTAAAGAAAAAGAAAGATTGGGTATTTGAACTCAGAGAAGATGCCAGACGTTGGGAAATACGATTTTATTTATTTTTTTAAAGATTTATTTATTTATTTGAGAGAGAGAGAGAAAGAGAGAGAAATCAGACAAATGGGCATGGGGACAGGGGCAGAGAGAAAGAATCCCTAAGCAGACTCCCAAGTGAGCACAGAGCCCCATGTGGGGATCCACCTCACAACCCATGAGATCATGACCTGAGCCAAAACCAAGAGTCAGATGCTTAACTGACTGAGCCACCCAGGTGCCCTGAAATGTCATTATTTTAAAGCCCATTTGCTTGCAGCAGATTTCAAGGTCCACACTCTTTCGCTCTGTTTGTTTAAGACTTATCCTACCTTCCCTAGGCTCTGATGGGGCAGAACCAATGCTTGAAAGCACATCAAGATCCTTACTCCTAAATGGGGCTGAGTAAGGCCGGTGCAAATAGCATTTGGTGAGAAGCTCTCACCAAAAAGAGCATGATGAGGGTTGGAATAAAACCAACTGGACATGCTGCTCTTAAGCCTGAGTTACGATGGCTGTTTTTGTTGTCATAGTTGTTTACTTTGTCTATCCCAGTTCACAGATCTGGTGGAAATACCACCTGGAGCTTGATCGACTACACACTTCAAAGTTTATAGTGGGGTGGGGGGCGGGGTGGGCGGAGATTATGTTTCCCTTTAACTCTACTGATTACCTCTGGTTCCATGTTTTTAGGCAAGTTAGGGTAAATTATTGCTATTAGGAATTGTTACTTGAGTCCACATTCAGTATATCCTTAAAGAATCAGGATATCCGAAGAATCTGAATAATAGAAAGAATACTGGTCAGAGAGGGAAAGTCCTAGATTATGGTCACTCCTGTTTAATGCTTTTGTGGTATATAATGCTCTGGTTCCTTCCACTAGGAGCTGGGAAGTCAGAGAAGCACTGTCATAATTTCAACCTTCTAGACTGTGATAATTGCTTCAACAACTGCAATGTGATAAGAGCTAACGCAAGGGAAGGACTGTGACTGAAGAGAGTGGAAGTCTTCAAGGAAGAAGTGGCATTTAGTCTGAGATTCAGAGGAAGAAGGACTCCAAACAGGTTTTAGTCCATAGAGGGGCTTGGAAATGAAACCAACAACTTTGAATTTTATTCTCCAAGGCAGAGGCAACGTACTGCCTGGAAACAAAACAAAACAACAAATGAGCCAGTCAGGAAATCTAGGATCCTGATTAGCTGTGTGGTTGTGGGCAAGCCATTTTTATTTTCTGATATACACAGGATAGATGAAAAAGTCCAGGGTAATTTTTTGTTTCAAAAGGTTTTTAGAAAGACATGTTTTATAGGTACAGATGTATATGTGCTCATGAGATAGGTAACTATTCTTCCTTTTAAGCCATAAATCATCCCTTTAATTACGATCAGCTGTCCACCATGGCCAGACGGGTGCTCTTGCCTGTCAGGTGTCTGTTTTATCTCTGTGTAATTGGCTCCTGAGTGTTTCAATATATTGGCAGCCATGACCCTGCTAGGAACTTATAGAAAGGTGAGGAGTGAGGGGAACAAGCAAAATAGTACCTTCAGAAGATAAAAAGGAAACAAAGATATTTATCCTTCCCGAACTCTGTGGTTTTATCAAAAATTAAGTTAGCAAATTAAGTATTCTTTGGAGGTAATGCTAGATGAGGGCCCATGAATTGGTAAGGTGTCAGAATCATAGGCAGGATGACATAAACAATTACATGATTATGCCCCTGAAACAAAAAGCCACCTAAAACCCAGAAGAGACAGTGTGGTGTAAGAAAAGAACCATGGTCTTGGAGTCAGAAGACCCACATTTCAGTTCCAAGTTTGCTCCAACATCATATGTGACTTCGACAAAGGAGTTATCTTCATGACAATTCTGCTACTTGTAAAATGTTCATAACAATGTTTATGATGCAAAATATCTAGGGAGAATTAATGAGATAATATATGTGAAGATACTAAATAAAGGTGGGTATTATGGAGGGCACATATTACATGGAGCACTGGGTGTGGTGTATAAACAATGAATTTTGGAGCACTGAAAAAAATTAAATTAAATTTTAAAAAAGGAATCAGTAGTGTTGAGAAACAATGGTTGGTTTGAGTTCTCCAAATATAAGGAACAAAGGTTGAATTTAAGATAGTTGAGGCAAATGATAGATTTCATGAGAAACTATGAAGTAAGCTGAAATCTTAATGACATGCCACAATAGGAAAACATCACTGGAATTTGAATAGAAGGTGGTTCTGTGGACCTCACAGCAAAAAGCTGTGGTTCCTCCCTCCAGCAGGTGTAGCTGCTCTAGGTGTTTTACCCATCTCCTAATTTTTACTTCTATGTTTCTATGCTTTAGACCTCTTCTTTACACCTATAGCTTCTGCCTTCTAGATTTTATTTACTCAGCTCTGTAGCTTGGTAATAACCTCCTATGGTTATTTTGTTTCCAGATGCACATTTCATTCATTTATTCATTCACCTACTCAAACAATATTCAACAAATATTTATTATGCTACAATGTCTGCCTTGCTGGTGATGTAGTGGTGTCATAGACAATAATCCCTATCCTCAGAGATTTTGTGCTCTAATTTGGATAGGCAGATCGTAAATAACCTATTAGATTAGAAGATAATCCACACCATGAAGAAAACCCAAGCAGAGAGATGGAGTGAGAAGTTACCTGGGTGGAAGTGTTGGCAAATTAACAAGAGTGGTCAGAGTGGTCACTGAGAAGGTGAAATTTGATCAATGAACTTTAAGAGGTGAGGGAATGAGACACATGGAGATCTGCAAGAAGAATGTGATAGACAGACGAGCTAGTGGGAAGATTGTTGCATGGGAGTAGATGTTGGAAATGCCAAGGAACAAAAAGGAGGACAAGTGGTTGGAGTGGGATGAATAGGAAAGACAGCAGTAGTAGAGAATAAAGTTAGAGGTAAGGCAGAGACCCAAGTTGTATAGGACCTTGCAGACTGTGTTAAAAACTTTGGTTTACTTTAAATGAGAGAGGAAGCTATTGAACAGATGAGTGATGTTCTTGATGTTAGCTTAAAAATAGATGAATATAAGGCAAGGGGAAAAGACAATGGAATAATTCAAATGAGAGACGCAGATGTCTACAATGAAGGAAGTAGCAGAAGGGGTAGTAGGAAGTGGGCAGATTTGGAGTCTACTTTGAAGTAAGGGTTGCCAGCTTTTTAATTGGCTGTGGCTGATAGAGAAAAATCAAGGTTTCAACTGCCTTGTTTAATCTTAACTCACAGCACACTATTCCAAGAATAGGGGTTGGATTCTCTGAGTAGAGCATTTCCTACCATGCTACTGGATGGTATATGAGTTGGTCAATCCATCCAGAGCAAGTATGGTAGCCAAACTTGAAAGTGGGGCATGTGAGAAGCTCCCCACTGGAAGTCAAGTCTACCTGGGGCTCTCCTTTCAGCAGGGGGTGTGGATGAAGAGTGCTTGCCCTACAAGGGTCTGGGAACACTCTTTTAAAATGAAATTGTTTGTTTGGAGATTTTTAATGACTGTTTCAATCTCCTTACTGGTTATGGGTCTGTTCAGGCTTTCTATTTCTTCCTGGTTCAGTTGTGGTAGTTTATATGTTTCTAGGAATGCATCCATTTCTTCCAGATTGTCAAATTTATTGCCGTAGAGTTGCTCATAGTATGTTCTTATAATAGTTTGTATTTCTTTGGTGTTAGTTGTGATCTCTCCTCTTTCATTCATGATTTTATTTATTTGGGTCCTTTCTCTTTTCTTTTTGATAAGTCGGGCCAGGGGTTTATCAATTTTATTAATTCTTTCAAAGAACCAGCTCCTAGTTTCGTTGATTTGTTCTATTGGTTTTTTGGTTTCTATTTCATTGATTTCTGCTCTGATCTTTATGATTTCTCTTCTCCTGCTGGGCTTAGGGTTTCTTTCTTGTTCTTTCTCCAGCTCCTTTAGGTGTAGGGTTAGGTTGTGTACCTGAGACCTTTCTTGTTTCTTGAGAAAGGCTTGTACCGCTATATATTTTCCTCTCAGGACTGCCTTTGTTGTGTCCCACAGATTTTGAACCGTTGTATTTTCATTATCATTTGTTTCCATGATTTTTTTCAATTCTTCTTTAATTTCCCGGTTGACCCATTCATTCTTTAGAAGGATACTGTTTAGTCTCCATGTATTTGGGTTCTTTCCAAACTTCCTTTTGTGGTTGAGTTCTAGCTTTAGAGCATTGTGGTCTGAAAATATGCAGGGAATGATCCCAATCTTTTGATACCGGTTGAGTCCTGATTTAGGACCCAGGATGTGATCTATTCTGGAGAATGTTCCATGTGCACTAGAGAAGAATGTGTATTCTGTTGCTTTGGGATGAAATGTTCTGAATATATCTGTGATGTCCATCTGGTCCAGTGTGTCGTTTAAGGCCTTTATTTCCTTGCTGATCTTTTGCTTGGATGACCTGTCCATTTCAGTGAGGGGAGTGTTAAAGTCCCCTACTATTATTGTATTATTGTTGATGTGTTTCTTTGATTTTGTTATTAATTGGTTTATATAGTTGGCTGCTCCCACATTGGGGGCATAGATATTTAAAATTGTTAAATCTTCTTGTTGGACAGACCCTTTGAGTATGATATAGTGTCCTTCCTCATCTCTTATTATAGTCTTTGGCTTAAAATCTAATTGATCTGATATAAGGATTGCCACTCCTGCTTTCTTCTGATGTCCATTAGCATGGTAAATTCTTTTCCACCCCCTCACTTTAAATCTGGAGGTGTCTTCGGGCTTAAAATGTGTTTCTTGGAGGCAACATATAGATGGGTTTTGTTTTTTTATCCATTCTGATACCCTGTGTCTTTTGACAGGGGCATTTAGCCCATTCACATTCAGGGTAAGTATTGAGAGATATGAATTTAGTGCCATTGTATTGCCTGTAAGGTGACTGTTACTGTATATGGTCTCTGTTCCTTTCTGATCTACCACTTGTAGGCTCTCTCTTTGCTTATAGGACCCCTTTCAATATTTCCTGTAGAGCTGGTTTGGTATTTGAAAATTCTTTCAGTTGTTGTTTGTCCTGGAAGCTTTTAATCTCTCCTTCTATTTTCAATGATAGCCTAGCTGGATATAGTATTCTTGGCTGCATGTTTTTCTCGTTTAGTGCTCTGAAAATATCATGCCAGCTCTTTCTGGCCTGCCAGGTCTCTGTGGATAAGTCAGCTGCCAATCTAATATTTTTACCATTGTATGTTACAGACTTCTTTTCCCGGGCTGCTTTCAGGATTTTCTCTTTGTCATTGAGACTTGTAAATTTTACTATTAGGTGACGGGGTGTGGGCCTATTCTTATTGATTTTGAGGGGCGTTCTCTGAACCTCCTGAATTTTGATGCTCGTTCCCTTTGCCATATTGGGGAAATTCTCCCCAATAATTCTCTCCAGTATACCTTCTGCTCCCCTCTCACTTTCTTCTTCTTCTGGAATCCCAATTATTCTAATGTTGTTTCGTCTTATGGTGTCACTTATCTCTCGAATTCTCCCCTCGTGGTCCAGTATCTGTTTGTCCCTCTTTTGCTCAGCTTCTTTATTCTCTGTCATTTGGTCTTCTATATCACTAATTCTTTCTTCTGCCTCATTTATCCTAGCAGTTAGAGCCTCCATTTTTGATTGCACCTCATTAATAGCTTTTTTGATTTCACCTTGGTTAGATTTTAGTTCTTTTATTTCTCCAGAAAGGGCTTTTATATCTCTCGAGAGGGTTTCTCTAATATCTTCCATGCCTTTTTCGAGCCCGGCTAGAACCTTGAGAATTGTCATTCTGAACTCTAGATCTGACATATTACCGATGTCTGTATTGATTAGGTCCCTAGCCTTCGGTACTGCCTCTTGTTCTTTTTTTTGTGTTGAATTTTTATGTCTTGTCATTTTGTCCAGATAAGAGTAAATGAAGGGGCAAGTAAAATACTAAAAGGGTGGCAACAACCCCAGGAAAATATGCTTTAACCAAATTAGAAGAGATCCAAAATCGTGAGTGGGGAGAAAGGGGATAAAAAGAGGTTCAAAAAGGAAGAAAGAAAAAAAAAAAACAAAAAGAAAAGAAAAAAAAAAAGAAAAGAAAAGAAAAGAATTTTTAAAAAAAGAAAACACCTAAGAAAAATGTAAAAAAGAAAAAATATATATATTAGATAAACTAGTAAAAAATCGTTAAAAAAGAAAAAGGTAACAGTTAAAAAAAATTTTTACCCGAAGGCGAGAAAAAAAAAAAAATGAAAAAGAAAAAATTAAATTAACTGCAAGACTAAAAAAAATCACAGGAAAAAAGCCATGAGTTCCGTGTTTGGCTTTCTCCTCCTCTGGAATTCTGCTGCTCTCCTTGGTATTGAAACCGCACTCCTTGGTAGGTGAACTTGGTCTCGGCTGGATTTCTTGTTGATCTTCTGGGGGAGGGGCCTGGTGTAGTGATTCTCAAGTGTCTTTGCCCCAGGGCCAGACGGCTTCCCGGGGGAATTCTACCAAACATTTAAAGAAGAACTAATTCCTATTCTCCTGAAACTGTTCCAAAAAATAGAAATGGAAGGAAAACTTCCAAACTCATTTTATGAAGCCAGCATCACCTTGATCCCAAAACCAGACAAGGATCCCACCAAAAAAGAGAGCTATAGACCGATATCCTTGATGAACACAGATGCAAAAATACTCAACAAAATACTAGCCAATAGGATTCAACAGTACATTAAAAAGATTATTCACCACGACCAAGTGGGATTTATTCCAGGGCTGCAAGGTTGGTTCAACATCCGCAAATCAGTCAATGTGATACAACACATCAATAAAAGAAAGAACAAGAACCATATGATACTCTCAATAGATGCTGAAAAAGCATTTGACAAAGTACAACATCCCTTCCTGATCAAAACTCTTCAAAGTGTAGGGATAGAGGGCACATACCTCAATATCATCAAAGCCATCTATGAAAAACCCACCGCAAATATCATTCTCAATGGACAAACACTGAAAGCTTTTCCGCTAAGGTCAGGAACACGGCAGGGATGTCCATTATCACCACTGCTATTCAACATCGTACTAGAGGTCCTAGCCTCAGCAATCAGACAACAAAAGGAAATTAAAGGCATCCAAATCGGCAAAGAAGAAGTCAAATTATCACTCTTCGCAGATGATATGATACTATATGTGGAAAACCCAAAAGACTCCACTCCAAAACTGCTAGAACTTATACAGGAATTCAGTAAAGTGTCAGGATATAAAATCAATGCACAGAAATCAGTTGCATTTCTCTACACCAACAGCAAGACAGAAGAAAGAGATATTAAGGAGTCAATCCCATTTACAATTGCATCCAAAACCATAAGATACCTAGGAATAAACCTAACCAAAGAGACACAGAATCTATACTCAGAAAACTATAAAGTACTCATGAAAGAAATTGAGGAAGACACAAAGAAATGGAAAAATGTTCCATGCTCCTGGATTGGAAGAATAAATATTGTGAAAATGTCTATGCTACCTAAAGCAATCTACACATTTAATGCAATTCCTATCAAAGTACAATCCATCTTTTTCAAAGAAATGGAACAAATAATGCTAAAATTTATATGGCACCAGAAAAGACCTCGAATAGCCAAAGGGATATTGAAAAAGAAAGCCAACGTTGGTGGCATCACAATTCCGGACTTCAAGCTCTATTACAAAGCTGTCATCATCAAGACAGCATGGTACTGGCACAAAAACAGACACATAGATCAATGGAACAGAATAGAGAGCCCAGAAATAGACCCTCAAATCTATGGTCAACTAATCTTCGACAAAGCAGGAAAGAATGTCCAATGGAAAAAAGACAGCCTTTTCAATAAATGGTGCTGGGAAAATTGGACAGCCACATGCAGAAAAATGAAATTGGACCATTTCCTTACACCACACACAAAAATAGACTCAAAATGGATGAAGGACCTCAATGTACGAAAGGAATCCATCAAAATCCTTGAGGAGAACACGGGCAGCAACCTCTTCGACCTCTGCCGCAGCAACATCTTCCTAGGAACAACGCAAAAGGCAAGGGAAGCAAGGGAAAAAATGAACTACTGGGATTTCATCAAGATCAAAAACTTTTGCACAGCAAAGGAAACAGTTAACAAAATCAAAAGACAACTGACAGAATGGGAGAAGATATTTGCAAACGACATATCAGATAAAGGACTAGTGTCCAGAATCTATAAAGAACTTAGCAAACTCAACACCCAAAGAACAAATAATCCAATCAAGAAATGGGCAGAGGACATGAACAGACATTTCTGCAAAGAAGACATCCAGATGGCGAACAGACACATGAAAAAGTGCTCCATATCACTCGGCATCAGGGAAATACAAATCAAAACCACAATGAGATATCACCTCACACCAGTCAGAATGGCTAAAATCAACAAGTCAGGAAATGACAGATGCTGGCGAGGATGCGGAGAAAGGGGAACCCTCCTACACTGTTGGTGGGAATGCAAGCTGGTGCAGCCACTCTGGAAAACAGCATGGAGGTTCCTCAAAATGTTGAAAATAGAACTGCCCTATGACCCAGCAATTGCACTATTGGGTATTTACCCTAAAGATACAAATGTAGTGATCCAAAGGGGCACATGCACCCGAATGTTTATAGCAGCAATGTCCACAATAGCCAAACTATGGAAAGAACCTAGATGTCCATCAACAGATGAATGGATCAAGAAGATGTGGTATATATACACAATGGAATACTATGCAGCCATCAAAAGAAATGAAATCTTGCCATTTGCAACAACATGGATGGAACTAGAGCGTATCATGCTTAGCGAAATAAGTCAAGCAGAGAAAGACAACTATCATATGATCTCCCTGATATGAGGAAGTGGTGATGCAACATGGAGGCTTAAGTGGGTAGAAGAAGAATAAATGAAACAAGATGGGATTGGGAGGGAGACAAACCATAAGTGACTCTTAATCTCACAAAACAAACTGAGGGTTGCCGGGGGGAGGGGGTTTGGGAGAAGGGGTTGGGATTATGGACATTGGGGAGGGCATGTGATTTGGTGAGTGCTGTGAAGTGTGTAAACCTGGTGATTCACAGACCTGTACCCCTGGGGATAAAAATATATGTTTATAAAAAATAAAAAAATTATAAAAAAAAAATAAAAAAAATAAAAATAAAAATAAAAAAAAAATAAAAAAAATGAAATTGTTATCATCATCATTGGCAGGCCTTGTTACTAACTTGCAAAACTTCACATCTGCCTCATTTTACAGTTTGAATATGATAATTAGAATGGTTAAATAATGAACTCAAGTTTATATGGTTATGCTACAGTTTAAAATAAGATTAGATTCCAACCAAGCCCTGTGCCTCTTTATTTTTCCTTTTTTCACTACACTCCAGTATTGACCTTTAAAGGTAGGAATTTTCCCCCTGTATGTTTACTTCCCTAATTACAAAATCTGCAAGTGAGAATATCTGTTCTTGACATCTGGTCAATGCCTAGTACAGCACAGTAGTTTTTAAGGTGGCTCTGGAATCATATGTGTCGGGGTCTGACCAAAGGTCTTATTAATTGTGTGTTCTTGGGCAGGTTGCATCATTACTCTGAACAGTTAGTTTAGGATTAATATCTGTGCATTTCACAAGGGCATTGTTTATAATAAACAAAATAATGCATGTCCAATGCTCAACATAGTACCTAGACCCACATTAAGTTCTAAAAATTATTAACTTAATACTATTTATTAGTAACAGTATTAGTAGTAGTATCCATAGTTTGGATGGATAGATGAATGGACATGCAAATGGATGGAGAGTTATCCTGTGACATCTTTTACAAAAAGCTGCTTTTCTTTGATGAAGATTTCTTGTATTTTGATCTATTTTGGCAGCCTAGCTAAAAGGGTGGAGATTCCAGTTGTAAACTATACCCTTCAGGGTTATCTGAATAGAGTGGTTGAAGCAGAGAAAATGGCCAATAATGTTAAGAACAAAGTCCATCTAACAGAAATGACTCCAGCTGCAAGATCATCAGCCCCATAAATTATTTACGCTATTGTTGATCTAGAATCCGCTGCTACAATTTTAAAATTAATTTAGTCTAATTACCCCCACTTAATAAGATAACTTGTCAGTTATCACCACTCCCATAATCTCCTGCATTTCCGTCTCTTTTTAGCCTAAATTATCCTCTTCTAAGCTTGTTTTTAATGTATTGCAAAAAAAAAAAAAATCCTTGGAGGTATAATTAACTTTTTCATTCAGAATCCTAATTTCCTCTCCAGCTCTGTTGCTGCAGTATTTAAACTATTTATTATGCAAAGTTGCAGAACTTAAACTATGAATTATGTACAAATCTCTGGATGCAAGCTCTGCCCTAATCATGGCATCTTGGTGTCTTTCTAGTTTGAGGTAAGCAAAATGTGGGCGAAATGAATGTTGCAATTTACAAATGGGCTTACATTTGTGACTAGGCTTTTGAAGGGTTATTCTCTATGCCAGTTATTATTTTTAAAATCATCTTTAAGCCTATAATTCCTTAAATCTTTTTTATCTATTTTATTTGTTGTTGTTGCAAATGATGGAGATTTTGGTGCAGATGTTCTTATGCAAGTCTAATGAGTACCAATAGATTCTCATTCATTCATTCATTCAGTCACTCACTCACTTATTCATTCATTGAATATTCATAGAACAACTCAATGGCAACTGAACTAGGCATAGAAATGAAACAGTAAGTGCAATGCTCTCAGTCTCAATCCCAAGGAGTTTATACGTTAGCAGAAGAAAGACGCCTGGACACTCAGAATTCAGCTTGATAAGTGCTATGATGATGGGACATAAAGCAATGTGGAAAGACAGAAGTTGGGTACCTAAACACACTGAGGGTGGTGGGGACAAGTAAGTATCCTAGAACATTTGATGTTAAAGTTCAGAATAAGGGCGCCTGGGTGGCTCAGTAGGTTAAAGCCTCTGCCTTCGGCTCAGGTCATGATCCCAGGGTCCTGGGATCCAGCCCCACATTAGGCTCTCTGCTCAGTGGGGAGCCTACTTCCCCCTCTCTCTCTGCCTACCTCTCTGCCTACTTGTGATCTCTGTAAAATAAATAAAATAAAATAAATCTTTATAAAAAAAAGTTGAGAATAAGCTATAGGAATTGGTTGGGAAAATGTGTGTGTGTGTGTGTGTGTGTGTGTGGTTTGTCTAGAAGGCTGAGCAGAAGACACGCATGTATATAAGCTAGAAGGTCAGATAGAACATGGCCTATTCAAGACTGGAAAAGAAAAAAAAAAATCAGTATGACTGAAATTTGGTTAGTGAGGAGAAGCAAGTAAGGAATTAATAGCCGTGTGTTTACATCTCTCCATGTAACCCAACCTGACTTTCTAGAGGCAATATGGTAAAAGATCAATAGACCGAATGCTTAAATAAAGAGTTGGTAATTTTTAAAAAGGATTTTATTTATTTAGCAGAGAGAGAGAGAACACAAGCAGGGGGGAGCAGCAGAGGGAGAGGGAGAAGCAGGCCCCCCACTGAGCAGGGAGCCAGACACAGGGCTCAGTCCCAAGACCCTGGGATCATGACCTGAGTCGAAGGCAGATGCTTAACCAACGGAGCCACCCAGGTGCCCCTAGAGCTGGTAATTTTTCTTATTATCTGGTGATACACATATAAATCAAGCAGATTGTATGTGTCTATATCCAGCAGTAGAAAGTCTAAAAACAAAACCAAACCTGTGAATCTTCCTTTCTGTGTACCCTATGCAAGTTATACAACTTCTCTTAGCTTTCTTTTTCTCATTCATTTAAGAGTATAGGTAATAGTACTAGTGTCCTGTGAATAGTCAGTAAATACAGCTATTTCATTTTGGTCTTAAAGGTCATATGGGACATTTAATTCCCCAGATGCAGGCTTATTACTATCTTCTGTCAGTTTGCCTCTGAAATGAAGGAAGGCAAAACATAGAATGAATAATAGATTATCCTTACAATGTTCACATGCTCAAAGCACTCTTCTGAATGGTTTACATCTATCATATCATTTAAACTTTGCAACAAACCATGAGGCACACACTCTTTTTTTTTTTTTTTTTTTGACCATTTAGAGATGAGGAATGGAGGCACAGGGAATTTTAAGTAATTTGTCTAAAATTAGTGGTGTATAGGTAATTCGAACTCAGGATGACTGACTGGGTCTGCAGCACTCCTGTTAACCACCACAGACTGCATCTCACTGGAGTAGAAATAAACATACAAAAGACAGTACTGCATACTCTATGCTAAGTGGACAGTGATTGCATTTTTTTCCAGCTCTATTGAGACAACTGACATATACCACTGTGTAAGTTTAAGTTGTACAATGTAATCATTGGAGTTTAAGGTGCATATTGTGATGATCTCTTATGCTTCTACATAGTGAAATGATTACTATAAAAAGGGTTTGTTAAAGTCACCATTATGTCACATAATTACCATTCCTTTTTTATGGTAAAAACATTTAAGATCCACACTCTTGGCAACTTTCGAGTATATAATGCAATATTATTAACTATTATCATCACCCTGTACATTAGGTCCCCAGAACTTAGTCATCTTATAACTGGAAATTTATACCCTTTGGTCGACATCTCCCCATTTCCACCACCTCCTACCCCCTGGCAATCACCACGATGCTCTGTTTCTGTGAGTTTGACTATCTTAGATTTCACATATAAGCAATATCCCGCAGTATTTGTCTGTTTGATGTATTTCACTTAATATAATGCCCTCAAGTTATGTCACAAATGGCAGGATTTCCCACTTTCTCATGGATGAATAATACCCCCTTGCAGATACTTACCATAACTTCTTCATCCATTCATCTGCTGGTGGAAACTTAAGTTGTTTCCATGTCTTAGCTACTATGAGTAATGCTATAATGAATGTGGGAATGCAGAAATCTCTTTGAGGTATTGCTTTCATTTCTTTTGGGTATATACCCAGAAGTGGGATTGCTGGGTCATATGGTACATCTATTTTGCATTTCTTGAGGAACCTTCATGCTGTTTTCCACAGTGTCTATATCAATTTACATTTCCACCAACAGTGTCCTTGGGCTTCCATGTTTCCGCATCCTGGCCAACATACGTCATCTTTTGTGGGAGGTTTTTGTTTGTTCTGTTTTGATGATAGCCATTCTAAGTGTCAGGCGTTCTCTTGTGTTTTTGACTTGGTTTTCCCTGATAATTCATGATGTTGAGCATCTTTTCATGTATCTGATGGTCATTATACATCTTTTTTGGAAAAATGTCTATTCAATTCCTCTGTCCATTTTTAATCAGTGTGTTTGTTTTTCTGTTGATTTTTATGATTTCCTTATATATTTTGAATATTAATCTTTTATCAGATAAATTACTTGCAAGTATTTTCTCCCATTTTTTAGGTTACCTTTTCACTTTGTTAACTATTTCTTTTGCCACGAAGAAACTTCTACTGTTTGATGTTTAATTTGATATTCCACTTTATAATTTTTGCTTTAAAAAAAAGATTTATTTTTTTAATTGAGAGAGAGTGAGAGCATGCATGAGTGCATTAGTGAGGGTAGGAGCAGAGGGAGAGGGAATCTCAAGGAGACCTCCCACGGAGCATGGAGCCTGATGCAGGGCTCCATCTCACAACCATGAGATCATGACCTGTGCTGAAATCAAGAGTTGGATGCTTAACCCACTGAGCCCTTCAGACACCCCAATTTCTACTTTTTTTGCTTGTGCTGTTGGTGTCATATCCAAAAACAACTTTGCCAAGACCAACATCAAAAAGGTTTCTCTTTATTTTTCTTCTAGGGGTCTAATGGTTTCAAGTCTAATGTTTAGGTGTTTAGTCCATTTTGAGTTAACTTTTCTGAGTGGTATAGAGATCCAATTTCATTCTCTGCATGTGATTATCCAGTTTTCCTAGCACCATTCATTTGAAAAGATTACCCTTTCTCCATTGATCATTCTTGGTTTCATTGTCAAATATTAGTTAGCTATGCATGTGAGGGTCTGTTTCTTGGTTCTCAGTCTTGCTCCCTTGGCCTGTGTGTCTATTTTCATGCAGTAGCAAACTGGTTTGTTTCCTATAGCTTTATAATATAGTTTGAGTTCAGGTAGTGTGAGGCCTCCAGCTTTGTTCTTTCTCAGTGTTGCTTTGGTGACTTGGGGACTTTTGTGTTTCTATGTGAATTCTAACCTCCTTTTGTTGTCCCCAAAAGGGAGCTAAAGCTAAAATCTTCAGTCTCTTTCTGGTCTGCAGATTGGAGCTGGCTTTGTACATACTCGCTAGCCATCTGCCAATGCTCACTCTTGTTGCCATTGGAATCGCACTTAAGGAGCAGCCATAGTTGGTGGAGGAGAGTAGGTGAAGTGTGTGGCAGGCTCTGGTTGCCCTGTTGGGAGGATCCATTGGTGAGGTCTCCCCAGTGGCTTTTGAGAACATCTCTTGATGGAATCTACAGTGCAGTTATTATGATCCACATCTCCAGTCTTATCTGCTACTGTCATAGCTTCCCCATTATGCAGCTCTTGACTCAGTACTCTAAATGGGATGAGAGAAAAATGGGCCTTTTTGGCAATATTCCACACAGCTGAGGAACCTGGATACTCACTCACAAATTCTCACTTTTTCCTGCAGATGAAATCACAGGCTGAGAAGATTTCACTCGACATTTGACTGAAGTGAGTAAAGTTCCTCATACTTTCCAATGTGTCCTCATACTTCCCAATGTGTCCAACCTTGTATTTGTTTTTTGCTTATTATTTTTAAATTTCTCCAGCAATGATGGACTGCAGATTGTACTCTCAAAGCCTAGACTTCCACAAAGGCTCACTTGTCTATGACAATACTCTCCAGGAGCTCAGCACTGCAGTATGGTGATAAGAGCCACTGTAGTGCCATGCAGTGTCCACAGTTAGGCCACCATCTCTATGCCTAATACCTAAAGTTTGGTTAGTCAAGACTTCTTCTTGGGTCCCTTGGTGTATGGCACTGCTCTCACAAAGCTCTCACAAAAGCACTTTTGTCCTTGATTGATACCAAATTGTTGCTGAGAGGAAGATGTAACTGAGGGCATATTATTAGCTAAGTTGTTGATGTCCCTTCCAGTTACTGTACTTTTCTGTGGTTTTTCATGATTTTCCAAGAGAGAGCCCAACCTGATCTTAATGGTTCAGGACCTGAATATTTTTTGAAGGGAAGACTATATGAATGAAGGTATAAAAGATAAAGAAAACCCCAGTAAGGCAGAAAACCAGGTCAATTGAAAGTCATGTGACTTGTGTCTTAATTTTAACTAGTGATTTGTCCCCCATGACTCTTGGAAAGTTCATTCCTTTGTCTAGAAACTTAGCTTGCACCATTGAAAAATGAATGGGTGATAAGAACCGACCACTCAGGTAAACTTCAGGATGGATATTTTGTTCTAAAATCTCAGAGTGAGTAGTCCAACTGTTAAGGTATATTTTTTCATTTTCAAAATGATATCCTTGAGATATAACTTGATATTGAAGAAAACATTTCTTGGCAACTTGCCTAATAACGTTGAAAGCAATTAAAATGAAAGTTTTTTTTTCTCTTGAAATCACATTTTATTGCACCAGCTGTGGAGTTTATTTGTTTGTTCAAGTTCGCCCAGTTGGAGTTAATATCTCTTTCCTTTATATCCCTATTGCACTTTCTCAGTCCCTTTGTTATAACAATTATAGCATTCTAGCTAATATTAAGATTGCTTGTGTACATGCCTGCCTCTCTCCATGAGTTAGAGCCCCCGAAGGCAGGGACTGCTCTTTCTCTCCCACTATGCCTAGCATTGTGCCCAGCATGTCATAAGGACTCAGTGAATATTCATGGACTCAAACAAATTCACATTTCTGAAACTTGACTCCATTTAAATTTTGGAAATTATTTCAATTGCTTTTCTATTAATATATTCTTTACAATAGCAGAAATCAGCTTGCATTTTATAAAAGCTTTGCCACTGAATTTACTTTTGCTTAACTGTTAAAATCAATATAAAAAATAGAATAAAATTCCAAAATGAAATCAAAAGATAATGGCCATAATTAGACTAATCTAATTATGCAGCAGTAACAACAATTTTAAAAAGTAGGTTATACTGCAAATCACATTAAAAAACATGTATGCGAATCTCAAGTTTACCCATTGCTAAATGAAATGGCATTATAATATCTTCAAATGGGTCTATATGATTGCATACTGCTCAGTTTCTACAATGGGACCAATTATATTAGTTACATATCATATCCTGGGAAGAAACAAATATTTAAAATGAGATTTCTGGTCTCTGTTTCACTTTTGCTGAGTGACCATGAGCAAGTAAATCCACATATTCCACTGGTTTCCTGATCAGTAAATATAAATGGTTACATCTACCTAAATGATGAAATGGTATCTAAGAGTAAAACTCTACAAGTAAATTTTAAGGGTGCAAATTTCCAGTCCCACAACTGATTATGTATACATTTACAGTTGGACTACTCATTTTGAGATTTTGTGGTAAAAATATAAAATACTGTATTTTATTTTTCTCATCTGTATGATGTAGATAATGATAGTGCCCTCTTCCAACAGTTCATGTGAAGTCTAAATGTGGAAAATTTTATATAACGTCTACCAAGTAATCATTAATATTGGAATAATGCATTCCATGAATAACTATATATTTTTTAAAAATTATACCTTACTGGATTATGATGAGGATCAAACAAGATAATTTATGTAAGGAATCTTAGCAGTGATAAACACCTTTTAAAATGCAAAGAAGAGGAATTATTGTTAATGACATATACATGCAGAAAATAATTCACTGTTTTATTCTCTTAACAAAATCTCTCTCTCTCTCTTTCATGAATGGGTTGGAAAATTTCCATAAGGATATGTGTCACTTTGGGGAGAAGTGAAAGGTGCTTTCAAATAAAAATAACACTGTGATGATGTGCATTTAACACTTAGCAGTAATAAACTTAAGCAGTGCCTCATGATACTCAGAGATCAAAGTCTCATGACTCGGCAAAGATGAGATGCCCTAGATGAGATAAGATACTCAAACATGAGGTGAGGTGCCTATTTCCAGAACTGGCCTGGTTTACATTATACTTTACTGTGTCTTGAACATGCCATTGTGTTGAGCAGAGCTGGGACAAGCAGATAAGTGTGGTAAGCCTCAGTTCCTGTCATAGTTATAATGGGCTGGAATGTGAAGAACAGTGTCCCCTTTCAGTTAGAAAGACTAGGGATTCGTGGAGAATCCTGGTGGACAGCTGACCCATCGAAATGTGCAGCCCTTTAGAGAAGGTTTACTTGGGTTACATTAAGTGTCCCCTATATCCTGACATATGGGGAAGAGAACTGGATGTGGGAAGACAGTGGGATACCAGGGAATAGAGGAGTCATGACCTATTGTCTCAGAAGAGCATAGACTACCAAATACAACTATGTGCCAGCTATTTCTCATGAGACTGTCATACTCAAGGTTTTTCTGAAAGCTTGACTGAAAGGCCAGGGATTAAAGGAACATAACAAGATACCCAATAGGGCTTGTAGCTAGACAGAGGAAGAACAGAGAAGAAAATAAAGAATTAAAGGAGAAATAAATCTGTCTAAACTAAAACATCATTAGAATATATATGTGGGTGTATATACACATGTATTACATATATATTCATATGTATATGTGTATATATGTATATATACACATGTATGTATATATGTACATGCATATACACATATATTCTAGCAATGCTTTATATGTGTGTATATATATGTAAATACAATGTCTATTATATATATAATATTTTATGATTATAGTCCTCATAATCCTTTAATATTTTTATAAGATTTTATTTATTTATTTGATATATAGAAAGAGATAGCAAGGAGGGAACGCAAGCAGGGGGAGTGGGAGAGGAAGAAGCAGGCTTTCTGCTGAGTAGGAAGCTTAAGGCAGGGCTCAATCCCAGGACCCTGGGATTATGACCTGAGCCGAAGGCATACTCTTAATAGAGTATGAGCCACCAAGGAGAGCCCCTCTTTTAATATTCTAAACCATTTGCAATCTTAATGAAAGATGTAAAATAAAATCTGCCAGAGGAAAGACATACACTTGGATGGGAAGACTTAGTACTATAAAGGGTCAGTTTTCTAGTAATGAGTATAAAAGGGAGAAGAAGAGGAAGAGAAATGGATGGAGAGAGGTCAGGGAGAGGGAGGAAGAGATCGAATGAAAAAAATGTATCTCAAAATACAAAGATAATACATGAAGTAATAGATATCAAGAATGCATTTATAAGTGACAAAAAATACAGAAAACCTACTCTTCAAACAGTAGAAGCTTCAGACGGAGAAAGAGGGGGAGCCTGGGTGGTTCAGTAGGTTAGGCCTCTGCCTTTGGCTCGGGTCATGATCTCAGGGTCCTGGGATCGAGCCCCACATCGGGTTCTCTGCTCAGCAGGGAGCCTCGTTCTCCTTCTCTCTCTGCCTGCCTCTCTGCCTACTTGTGATCTCTCTCTGTCAAATAAATAAATAAAAATCTTAACCAAAAAAAAAAGGAGAAAAAGGAACATATAGTGAAGAAAAACAACAAAAAAAAATAGTAGAGGAAAGTTTGGAAAACCACTACTAAGTAGGATTTATTCTTTGAATATACAGTTTACTTGAACATATCAACATAATTTTCTACATTCTTATAATGGGGGAATTAGCTGACTCAAAAGGCACTTAATAAATTTGAAAACAATACTTGAGAAAACATAGTTTAAATAAGAATATTAAACTAATACAATAAATATCAAGAAACTGAAAAAATGGCCACTATTCATATTAGTATTCAAAAATGTCTTAGATGTTTTGGCAAATATCCCAAAGCAGGAAAATAAATAAATTTGATACATATTTGATGAGCAGAACTTTTAAACTATCCTTTCTTTAACAAAGTTATTTATAAAAAGAACTCAATGTTTCTGGTAGAAGGCACAGAAATAATAGAATTTGGGAGGTGGCTGGATATAAAATAAATGTACACTATATACATATTTTTCTCTATTCAAGCAATAAGTAATTGAAAAGAGAATAGAGATATCATCAAAATAGCCACAAAATTAAAAATTATTAAAAATAAAATTATCATCAAAGAGACGGGAACCACATAATACTATTCAATATTATTGAAAAACACAAACTAAAATCTGCCAAGGACAGTGGCATGCCCCTGGGTGGAAAGATTTCATACCATAAAGGGTTAACTTTGCAGTAATTAAAATAAAAATAAGGGTCAATTGCAATTAGATAATCACATGCAAGCTTTATCTACCTCTTTCTATCTAAACATCTCTCTCTCTGTGTATTTATGTATGTGTATGTGTATGTATATGGATAGATAGATTTCTGCTAGTTGCTTTGTTGAGGAAAGAAGACAACTCTATAAAATGATCTTAATATCATAAAAAGTCCTAAATCATATCTAAGAAAAGTGTCAAAGGTGGAATAATAAAGGTTGATTGGCCTTGCTGATATTTGAACATACTCTGATAGCCTCTGTTCAACTCATTGTAGTACTAGAATAAGAAGATAAAATACATCAATCTCTGAGGAAGCTGATAACAGTTTAACTATTCTGACACATTAGCCAACCACGTTAGCTTTGGTATTTTTCAGAGACAGCATGCAGAGCACGCTCCTCATTAAGGTCTTTGACTTTGCTGTTTCCTCTACTTCAAATGCTCTGCTATTAGATATACACATAGATTACTCTCTAGCACTATTCAGGTTCTGTTCAAATGTCATTTTACAAAGGAGGACATCTCTGGATTGTTTTTCTGAGAAGGGCATCCTTCCTCACTCTCTATCCCCTGCTTTATTTTATTACCATCAAATACTGATTGATTGAGTTAGTTATTTTGTCTGCTTTCCTCTATTAGAACATAAACTTCAGAAAAATGGTGACTTTGTTTTATTCCACACTGTAACTCCAGGACTTAGAAAATTGCATGGCAGAAAGTATGTACTCATAATCCAAAAAGAGGTCACAATATTTATATAAGAATTCAAAATGTAACAAAAGCAGCATTTCAATATGGGGGAAAAGGATGATTAAACTTAATAGAGCTGGCACAACTGGCTACCCATCTGGAAGAAAATTAAGTTGGAGCCTGTCTCACATGATAGAAAAAATAAATTCCAGATGGTTTAGAAGCTCAATACAAAAATAAATGATTAAATAAATAAAACAAAAGTATCACAAGACATTCCATGCACAGGAGTAACCTTCATAACCAAAAAAAGAAAGATAGTGGAGCCCCTGGGTGGCTCAGTCAGTTAGGCGGCTGCCTTTGGCTGAGGTCATGACTTCTAGGTCCTGCCATGGAGTCCTGCATCCATGGGGTAACCTGCTCAGCGGGCAGTCTGCTTCTTCCTCTCCCTCCGCCCCTCCCCCCATTCATGTTCTATCTGTTTCTCAAATAAGTAAATAAAATCTTAAAAAAAAAACAAATATCTCCATAAAATTGGAATATACATATACTAATTTATGTGTGTATATATCTATGTATAGATACACTAGTGAATAGCCAAAAACTGAACTAGGGAAATATAGAATACTTACCAACCTGATGATCAAAACAAACAAACAAACAAACAAAAAAACCAGAAACAAAGAAACAGGTTTGACATATTCTTTATAAATTTAAAGAAAAAAACTAAAAGAAAAATGTAAACTATTATATCCAATCTAAATAGTGATTGAAAATATGAAGAAATATTCACATGAAGGAAATAAAATTCTCAAGTTTAATGAGGCATACCTTTATATCCATCATGTTCACAAAAGTTTATGACTGATCATTCCTTTTGTATTGAAGATACAGGGTAAAAATGCTCTCATGTATTGTTTGTATAAATTTGCCTTGCTAGAGGACTATTATAGAGGAATTAGGCAGTACCTATTAAAACTGAATATATTCATATTCTATGTGTGTATCAATTAGCTTTTGTTACAATAACAATAATCCCCCAAAACACAGGTACTTAGAATAACAAAACACATATTTACTCTATCTATGGATCACCTATAGTTCTGCTAAATTTGGTTAGTTTTTTCTTTCTGGGAATCAGGCTCAAAAAACAACCACTAGGAAGGGTCTATTCTCATAATGGAGGAAAAAACTCAAGAAAATATCTGGAGCTTAATTCTTCTCAAAGTCGAATTTTTTTGACCATACCAAGTCCAAAGTCAGTGCTGGAAAAATACACTTAAAGTTAAAGTGTGGTAAGGAAGAAAATGAGTATTTATTTGCTGAGCAATAGGATAATCTACCACACTATTCAACCCAGAATTCCCAATACAGTGAATCTGTCCTTGAAAAATTTAGTATGAGCGGGGCATCAGGCTGGTTCAGTGGGTTAAAGCCTCTGCCTTTGGCTCAGGTCATGATCCCAGGGTCTTGGGATCAAGTCCTGCATCGGGCTCTCTGCTCAGTGGGTAGCCTGATTCCCTTCCTCTCTCTCTCTGCCTGCCTCTCTTCCTACTTGTGATCTCTGTCAAATTAAAAAAAAAAAATTTTTTTTAATCTTAAAAAAAATTAAGTACGAGTGTATATGTAGGAGATTGAATAATATCCATGGCCAAAGATGTCCATGTCCTAACCCTCAAAACCTGTGACTATGTTATCTTACATGGTATTAGGGACTTTACAGAGATAATTAAATGAAGGGTCTTGAAGATGGGGAAGTTATTTTGAATTTTCTGTGTGGGCCAAATGCATTCATGAGGGTCCTTATAAGGAGACAGAAGGATCAGTTAGTAGTAGGAGATATGACAGCAGAAGGGAGGAGCTGGAGATATGTGAGGAAGGGGCTAGGAGTCAAGCAACAGAGGCAGGCTCTAGAAGATTAAAAAGACAAGGGAACTAAATTTTTTTTTTTTTCCTGGAGTCTCCAGAATTAGCTGCTAACCCATTTCTGGAGACTTCTCCAGAACTGTAAAAGAAAAAGCATTTTTTTAAACCACCAGTTATGGGGTACATTGTTAGAGTGGTAATAGGAAATATTTCCTTTCTCCCAGTCTCCGTGTGTGTGTGTGTGTGTGTGTGTGTGTGTGTGTGTGTGTGTTTACGCAATATATATCCTACACACAGTGTGTTTGTTACAACATTGTTGATAATGTCAAAAACTAGAAACAAAACAGATTCCATTCATTATGAGACAGGTGAGTGATCATCATCCTACACTATAGAAAATGTTCAAACCTTAGAATCTCACACAGCAACTCAAACATGACTGGTAGCATTTGAATTGGAAGATATTCTGAATGGTATTGCTGCAAAAAACAAGATGTTAAAAATGTATATATTGTGATTGTATTTTTATAATCAACAAGAGTGGTAGTATTTATTTTTAAAAAATAAAATCATTTTATTATATTACTTTGCATCTGCATTTTTTCTTTTGATACATGTTTGTGTATATATATAATCATATATATTCTTTCTGGTGGGTGTGCATATATATGATAAATATGGCAAGGATACATAATAATACACATGGAGGTGCAACCATGATTACTCAGTAGAAAGAGTTACTGGTGAAGAGTTGATTTGTGTGAAAAGAGGAGAGGAGGAACAAATTTAAGGGGAAAAAATTCTTGAAAAAGGAAATTCCATGATATGAGTATCATAATATAAGCTTTTATAGGATTGTTATTTTTTTTTAAGATTTTAATTTATTTATTTGACAGAGAGAGAACACAAGCAGAGGGAGCAGCAGACAGAGGGAGAGAGAGAACCAGGCAGTGGGAGAGGGAGAAGGAGGCTTCCCACTGAGCAGAGAGCCTGACGTGGGGCTGGATCTCAGGACCCTGGATCATGACCTGAGCCAAAGGCAGACACTTAACCGACTGAGCCACCCAAACGCCCCTACAGGATATTTATAATATATATATATATATATATATATATATATATATATATATATATGTCAAAAATTAGAAGGTAAAGAATTATAAACATGTATTGCCATGTAGGACTGCCTACAATTTATTTTTAAGGGGTGAAAAAAGAAAAAAATACATAGAGATGCAGGATAATGTAGATAATATGATTGTATTTGTTAAAAAAAATTAACAAATGGGGCACCTGGGTGGCTCAGTGGGTTAAGCCTCTGCCTTTGGCTCAGGTCATGATATCAGGGTCCTGGGATGGAGCCCCACATCTGCTCTCTGCTCAGCAGGGAGCCTGCTTCCCCCTTCTCTCTCTCTGCCTGCCTCTCTGCCTAGTTGTGATCTCTCTCTGTCAAATAAATAAATAAAATCTTAAAAAATAAAAAGAAATTAAGAATTAACAAATATATATACCATATGATTGTATTTATATAACACTAACAGGGGGCCAGGGCTGGTGATGCGTGGGTCAAGACACTACTGTCCTGTGTCTTGAGTTAATCATTGCTCTACCGTTATATATGAAATCTGTTCACAAGTTTTCATTGTGAACAAGATTGTGGTAAACATGTTAGTATACAAAACCTTCTCTGAGTTTAGGATTATTATCTCAGGATATATTCCCAGAAGTAAAATTATTGGGTCAAAGGGAAAATAAAAATTTTTAAGACCTTTGATACCTATTGCCAAGCAAAATGAGATGAACAAGTTTACAAGTCCATTCTGAAAGTTTGCCAACTTTCAAGACACTATCAATCATTGTGACCTTGATGCAATATATATTCAATAAAAAAAAAAAAGGCTGGCAACAACAAATAGATATTCTTTCTCTAATATAAGCTTGCCCTGTAGATGAGATCCAAGTGAAGCTATCTTATCAAAAAGGGGAGAAATTTAATGTTTATTTATTTGGGGTTTACTATGTGTCATATACTACTTTACATTTGCTTTTTCATTTATCACACATAGAAGAGCTGCAATAAATCAATACTTGACTGATAAACTTTTACACAGTATAAAAGGCTATAGTTTATTTAGTGTTTTTATTTGCATGATTTCATTTATGACTAACAAATCTTGTCAATCTAAGAATATGTTTTCATTTGTCTGTTTTTCCTTCAAGTTCTTAGTGAATTAAACTTGTGAATGACTTCTCAGAATATTTTAAAATAACTTTAAAATGTGATGTACATTTAAAAAAGGGTGGAAGTAAAGAAAGTCAGTGAACATGTTTTAAGGGAACTTTATGAAAGCATTTGAAGCTTTGAAAGGCGATTTTTCCTCCTCCTCAACAATTTCCAACAAAAGCTCGATTTGATACTCCTCCTCCATGCTCGTGTCTCTTTAATTTTACAGGTTCTTAGCTTGCCTTCTTTTCTGATATGCCAATGAAAGGGAGATCCAGGCCACAGAACTGCACTGATCTGAAATGCTTCCTTCTCTTACTGTCCTCCCTCCGTCTCCTCACCGATATCCACCCACAGAAACGCCATTCTCTCTGATGATGAAATTCCATGATTGCACTTAATGCTGGCAGCTATTCCATAGGGACAAATGTGTACAGTGAAACAATTCTTTCGTTGAGAAGATCCATTCAAAGAACATAGACCTAAAAGAAGAAAGAAAGAAACTGTATCTTAAGGATAAATAGCAGTCAACTTCTGTCCAGCCTAGTGGCAGTCAAATGTAAATAAAGATCAGCCAATTAAATCATTGAAATGCTTCCCCAGGAGGTAGAAATAATGTCTGTGGGTTGTTCAGACTGTGAGGCCGATCAGAAGCGACTGCAAATCAGGTTAGTAGTCCAATGTTTGGTGCAACTGAGATAGAATGTATACAGTGATCCCAGCAATAATTATAGCTTCCTACTTTGTATGAAATACACTACCTTGCTGGCTTTAAAGGGCGTCCAAAAAAAAATCCCATTTAGGTCTCACAAAATCCCTGTATGGTAGGCAAGTCAGTTATTACAAAGCCATCCTACAGATGACCAAACTCTGAGAGGAGTTTGCTTGCTCGAAAGGACCCAGTTAGTTACTACTGGAGCATGAATTTGTTCTAGGTTTTGTAAATCCAAATACACCTGTTTTTTTTTTTTCCCCTCTTCTCCACAGCCCTATTAAAAAATGTTTGTTTTCTGAAGGACAATCCTATTTACACAGGCCTCCATTGCCCATGAACTGTTCACCATGATCTCTGCCGAGTCAAGGAGAATGCAGCAGGAGATACAGAGAGGGATGAAAGACTGGAGGCAAACATAGGTCCTTATTATTTTAAAAAGGTAGAAATAAGCTGGGTTGGACAAAATACAGTCTGATGATTTGGATACTTGCTCTAAGGGCGATTCTAGAATAATAAGTTGATGGAAAGGTCTGGAGGTCCCTGAAAGAGCTGAGATGTCTCGCCCATCTTGCTATCTTCAGGTACCTGGGGCCTGGGTGGGCAATGATGAAAGGGAAAGCAAAGATCCCTAGAGCTGAGCCTCGTTTCACTAGGCAAAACTCCGGGGGATGAGCCCTGTCTCAAGTGTCCCCTGGATCGGCCTTGGCTTCTCGGCGCTCTCATGACCACCATCAATCTCCTCTAGTTATTACTTCCATAAAGAAATAGAGACTCCTTGATCTGCAAACACCTTTAGGAGAATCTTTTGCACTTGCCCTTCAAATTAATCACTACCTTCCATACAGAAAATTTTGAGCTGCCATGGTGTTAAACTAACCTCATGTTCTCCTATATTAAGTTTATGAGACCAGAGAAAGTTACTATAAGACCTTTCCTGGACTTAAGGAAGACATTCGTCAAACGTCTCTCCCTGCGTCCATATGAGAATGGCTAGTATAACCAGAACTAGAGTGACTGGTTGAATAGTTTTACCTGAATGAAATCAGAGCAATCTAGGGTAGAGTTTCTAGGACAAGTGCTTTCGGAAGAAAGAGGGAGTGAATGTATATTTCTCTTTTCAGTTTTAACTTGAAAATGGTGATGGTGATTTTAGTGGATATTAGTTTTTATTTTCTGTTTGCTTGTTTTAACCACAAAAGGACTTTTTTTCTTTTCAGTACATTCCATGGGGTTCTGGGAGCATAGTGAATTCTGTTATTTTGACTCTCTGGATACCAGCAAGGGCCTGTGATCCAGGCTGACCAATTAGAAGACGCTGGAATCCCTGTCCGTACGAATTATCAAGATCTTATAGTACATTACTTGCTATCTTCTTAATCCAGTCAAGTCAAGCACTATCTACTCTACAGAGAAGGAAACTGGGGGGCACATAGTTTTTTAAAATTTACTCAATGTCACACATTTAAAGTTTCTGAGGATGGATTCATACCCAGTGACATTTTGTTTTCCAAGCTCTTCATTCATGATCAATGCTTCTGTTGGCACAATATGTACCATGCCCAGGGCCTGTGATGCTTTTGGAAACCATAAAAAGTTTTGATTTTGATTTATTTCAAAATCAAAGAAAAAATAAGTGTAATAAAAATGAATGTATAATAATGAAGTTAACCTAGATTTTATCCACCTTGATACCAACATAGTCATAAAATACGTTTTTAAATTTATTTTTTTATGGGTAAAGGGGCCCATAAGGACAAAAGTGCATGGGACCCACCAAAGGCACAGTGCAGCCCTGTCTCCATGCCAATTCTGCTCACCTACTTCCCTTGAACCATGCAAGGTAGAGGAGGAGGTGTGTGTTTGATGCAGGGTGGGTGGACATCAGACGCAAAGACTGGAGCGGTACGAAATGTTTGGGGACCCATTAATGAAAGGTGAAAGAGTCTTGTGCAGAACGGGGGCTGCTGCGGTGGCTAACTCACACTGTGGGTTTACCTTGCTAACATTTTTGATGTCTCAGTGTCCTGATGAATGTAACAGAGGAATTTCTATTTTCCCTTATTTCCACATAGGCACATGTGGGGCTTTCATAAATTTGCTTAGAAAATGATCAGAACCTTCTTAGGCTTCCGCGGCCACAGCCAATGAACTTTTCTCTTTTAAATACCCAGGCTGTCTGAATGTATCACCAATAGCAATGACAACTGACATTTGTGTAATACTTTGTAGTCAAAATTATAGGCTTTGGATTCCAATAAACCTTTGTCCAAATCCTAGCCCCACCCTCTCCCAGCTGATTCAGAGACTAATTATATCTGTCTTTATGCCAATGTACTCTTAAAATATACATACTTTTTGTTTTTTCTTTTTTCTTTTTCTTTCTTCTTCTTTTTTTTTTTTTTTTTCCTTAAGGTAAGGAAGTTACTTAAGCTCCCTAGGTCTGAGTGTCCTCAGCAATGAAAGAGATACAGAGTAATGATCTCGGAGTTAGGAAATGCTAAGAGTAACTCAGTACATGGCAGCTACTGTCTTCATTTGTACCCCCAATTTACAGATGAGAAAGCAGATTTAGATAGCAGAAATAAATTACTCAAGGTTACAGTCAAAAAGAAGCAAGGCTCAATTCCATTATAGAACCAATTCTCCTGCTTTTCTTTGTATCCACAGTCAAGTTCTTAAAGTGTGAGTCAAAGACCCTGAAATGAGAACCTTCTTTGAAGACAGGACCATCAGCAGGTACATTAAAGGGTTTCATCGAGGAGCAAGGATTAATATCATACTAGCTTAAGAAAAATGCTCTCCTACCTCTAGTTCCATTCTGATCTCTGCTGCTGTTCCTGAGCACCTGACCTCTCACCCAGAGTTTCTGATATGTGTTGGTTTTATTAATGGTATTATCCTAGGGATTTCAGACTTGGGTTCTTGCTCCATTAGGAAATTTCCAGGGAGACCGTGGTCATTTTCTTTTAATTCAAGTATCTCTCATTTGTCATTGTCACTAAAAAATTCATGGAGTTAAGAATTATAGTTATTTAGAGCACAGGAGACCTTAGATATTTATGATGTAGTCATAATAACTATAATATTAATAAAAATAATACTCAACCTTGATCTATCCATCGGACTATATAGCTTTCAAAAGGCATTTAAATGTAATCTCATTCAATATTGTGAAATAAGCAGGCCAGGTGCTATGACCCCTAGTTTACAAATGAGAAAGTTGAGGCCCAGAAAAGTGATTTGCTTGCCTAATGCCACACATCCCTCATCTGAATCTCATATACAGGAATTCTGGTTCCATGTCCTTTCTCATAGGATGGTAAATTTCTAAACAGTTTCTCTAGCCACTCTCTCAAATAATCCAGAAATAGATGTCCATAATCTTTAGACTTGATGTCTGGGAGAAGGCAGGTAGCATCCATGCTCCCAATTTAACTCAACTCAACCAATGTTGAATAGGAAATTATTCTATGCCAAACAAGCTGTGAGATTCCATTGGAAGAAAGAGGAATGGTTGAAACATAGATCTTGCCCAGGAGGACTAGACAGTGTAGTGGAAGAGATAGATATAACGACAGCTAATCACAAATAAAAGCATGGGGGACTAAGAGCTGTAGCACACACAGGCAGCCAACACTGGGATGAAGAGAGGGAAGAAAAGTGACCTCCTGTGGGAACACTTGTGAAAGATTTAAAAAGTGACAACACTGTCATGGCTTGAGGATGAGAGAAATGTTGATGGTCAAAGAAATAAGAAGGAGAACAGACCGGAAGAACTGCCATGAGCAAATTTATGCAAGTACCTGATATGTTTGCAGACTGGCCAATATTAACTCTGGTTTGGCACATGGGAGGCATGGGTGCAGCCTTCCTAAAGTCGTGGCCCCTGGAAGCATTAGAAGTCATCTGACCCTCCACCTGACATTCTTCCCACAGCTTTGACCCGTCTTCATTCAGGGCTCATCCACTGAATTTCCAGATATCTCCTCCACTCCTTCTCAAAGGATATCATCTGCCCTCAGCAGGGAGACAGTGGTTCACAGTGCTTTGCAGCCAGGATCCACTTCCCATTTTAAACCATCTGTTCACATTAGTAAGAGAAAGGAATCTGCACCTTACCTCTGTTTGCACCTACTTATCCCTATTACTAAGATCCCACAGAGCAAATGGCCTTGTTATGTGGCAGTGAGAGGCAATGAAAATACCTTGTGTTCAGCACTTAGAGTACTGTACAACTAAAAGCTCCCAAGTTGTTTTTAGAATATGCATCACCTTTAACAATGATGTTTTTAAAACTGCATCAACGCGTGGGTCAGGACGCTGGACTGAGGGTTAGGAGAAAAGGGTCCTGGCCACAGTCTCGCAGCGTGAACTTCACATGCCCTTCCTCTATGGGCCTCAGGTGCCCATCCTTGAAAAAAGGAAAAGAAAGAGGACCAAAGCCCCTGGGCATTAACACTCTGTGTTAATTGTCTAAAGAAAGAAATTGCAAGGGCATCAATGCAAAAATTAGGTCACACTTCAGATATCCTTGGTAGGCTCAGAATAATTGATCAATCTCTTAAAAAAAAAAAAAAGAATTATTTTGCCTTTTTGTCCCAATGAGCCTTTGGGGAAAAGTGCTAAGGGTTTGGGGAACATAGACAAAGAAAACTATCCTTGAGGTATTTTGTTCCTATGAAAGTAAGTCCAAAAGAGTCATTTATATATCTGATCTCTCTCTCTTTCTCTCCCCTTTCTTCCTCATCATTATGAGACTATTGTAATATAGTGAATAATCCTGGATGTTGAAGACAGCCAGAGAGCCATAGGATTTTAACTACCATTTCCCGCACTTCCACAGGACCTTGCCTGAATTCGCCTCTTTCTGACACTCGATTCTCTTTTCAATTAAATGGGAATGATAAGACTGATTTATAGAGTTGTTGTATGGGTTAAATAGGATGATGTCTTTAGAGAGCTAATATATTCTCTGGCAAAAGAAGTCCAATAAAAGCTACAATGAGAAAATCTTGTTAAACATCTTTACCTTTCTATTTTTGGAAGCAATCATTAGACTAACTAAAAGTGGAGTCAGAGAGACCAGGTTTCAAATCATGGCCGTGGCATGTACTTAGCACTGTTATTCCTGAGTTCCTTCATCTGTAAGGTATAGACCAGTCTTTCTTGTGGGGCTTTGGTGAGTGTAATGAGAGGATAGGTATAACCATATACATGGTAAATCCTTGATAAATGTTAGACACTATCATTATCACTGCCTTTGATCATTCATTCATTAACTCATTCACAGTCCCCATCATCAGTATTGCTGTCTTACAAATGCTTCCTGAGCATCTAATAAGTGCTAGGCTCTGTGTTCTGTGTTGGGTCCATAATGACAACAATGTTCCATTTGCTTCCCCAGCATGAACTTAGAGTCCAGAAACAAAAAGAAAATTAAAAATATATAGATATCTCCAATCCAGTACCTTATAGTATGCATGCAGTGCTGTGGAATGTCAGAGAAAAATCTTTAACATGGCTGAGGACTGACCTCAGAGGTGGTTCCATCAAGGAGTTGATGTGAGGGTTGAACCAAGAAGGATCAAGAACAATGGGCTGGTCAAAGGAGGCTCAGAAAAGGTAGGTGTGTTCTAGGAAGGTGACTATCATGGAATAGTGATTCTCAAATTTTGTGTCCCGTTAGAATTACCTGGGAAGCTTTGAAAGCCATGGAGGCCTGGGTCCCTTCCCACACTAACCCAATCACAGAATCTCTGGGGGGTAAGACTCAGGCATCAGTGTTTCTAAACTTCCCCAGGTGATTTCAATGTGCAGCCAAGGGAGAAAACACTGGCACAAAGTATGATAGCAGAATTAGAGTTAACCTAACTTATTCCAACCTAGAATAAGTCAAGGCAACCAGTGAGGAGGGACCCAAAGGATAGGAGCATGAGTTTGGACTTCACTTACATGTGGTGATTAGCCATTGGGGAATTTAAAAGGTGCAGAACAGAGTGGCCATATTTGCATTTTGGAAGAATCTGTCTGGACACAGAACAGTATTGAATTCCAGAGGGGGAAAAATTTTAAAAAATTGAATATGATGCATAATCTTCACAAAGCATAACTTATAGATTAGACCTGGAAGAGTGTTCTCTGTATATGGTTTAATAACATGTAGAATGGATAAATATACAAATGCCTGGGGCTCTCCTCAGACATCTAGGAAAAGTTCCTAGGATATGGGACTTTGGCATTTGCACTTTTATTAAGTTCTCCCAGAAAGATTAAAAGCACCTGCCAAAGGGCTTGAATAACCATATTACAAAGGATACTCAGTCATCAAGGCACCAGAATTTCATTGCTTATGTGTAGATCAGGCTGCGTTAGTAACACGATCAGTTCTTGGACAGAAGGCTGCTAGGTCTGCTGGCCTTCCCATCCTTAGCTTTTCTATCCTTGGTCAATTTCTCTCCTTGCCCTGTAACATACTGGGCACCTACAATTTCACCTGTCCTTATTTCTATCAAAATCAGTACTCCCGTGAAAAACTGAAATGTGCCACTGACTCTTTCCCGAGGCTGGAATCATGTGTATCTGTGTCTAGAACAAACCCTTAGCTGTGGAATGGAAGGGTTTGTCTGCTGTGAAGAGAGCTGTTGGTCTCCATAAGTCCCAGGTGTGAGGGGAGACCTCTTTTGTCTGCTGGTGGGGGTGATCACTTGCTGCACTGATGCGTAACAGCAGACCCCTATCATAGCCCTGGGAGGTGGATCAAGGACAGATCAGCTCATTAAGCAGCAGCTGAGGCAGCTAAGGCCCACACTGACATGGGCACATCTGACCCAGTACTTCTCAAGGGGATGCAGGGAGAGGGATCATCTATCCTGACCCTAATGAAGAGATGCCAACAAGAAGGGGACTGGCAGCCACCCCAAACCTCCAGCTCCCAGCTTCTTTAAGGAACCAGACTTCAATAAGCAAGCAGAAAGCTGCCTTCGTATGACTCAACAGTGACACCCAGTGACTCTCTCTGTCAATCCCAGGTGGCTGTTCCCGGAGGATCTTTGAGGGAATACATTTCAGCCTCCATTACCTAGCACTGAAGCAGCGGCAGCAATCACATCAAATTCAGTCCCGAATAAGACAAACATAATAATAAATCCCAGTTTGTATTAGCATAATCATCTAACTGTTGAAGCATATTCCTCTCCCCTGTTAGGCCATGTCTGATGTCAAACATAATACCGCCACGCAGCGTTAGACCTGCTTGACTTTGGAGTCACAGGCACATGTTCTCTCCCTTACGTCCTTTGTCCAAATTTCATAAGCCCTTATTTTCTATCACTTACACACACACACACACACACACACACACACACACCTTTGGGTTCAAGGAGATTTAGACTTTAATAATGGAAATAAGGCTCCAAGGACAGGGATGTAACAGACCCACACATTATACATTGGGCCAGCTGAGTCTGGAAATGAGAGAGACATAGTAATTTGTGGTGTAACCAGAAGGAAGTGATCAGCATAGCCACAGGATTCCAATCCATGCATATGAATAACAAGAGGAACTGGGGACATCTAGCTCAGGAAACAAAACTTGATGGAGTAGAGAGAACAGTAAGGTTGGTTTCCTTCCCTACTGGATGGGCAGGAGTATAAGGAAGAGATTATACTGGTTTTATTTGGTCCCAAAGGGCAGGCACAGAACCAACGAGTGGAAGTTTTGAGGAAACTGCTTTCGGCTCAGCATTAAAAAACCAAATAAATAAATAAATAAAACAAAAACTCTGAAAAAAAAAAATAAAACCCTACTTTATAACAATTGGATTTATTGGGAAATGAAAGAATTTCAGGAGGCAGAGAATTTCATGTCATCAAAAAACACAGCCAGATAGATCTGTCATGATAATTCTCATTGAAAAAAATAAAATCGAGAGAGGGGTGGATACAGAAAATTCCAGAAGCAACACTCATAAGAAAAAGGACAGAGATCGGTGATACAGGATATAGGGGTGCAATTGGGAATAGGGAATAGGAGGCTGATTGAAATCTTTTCCAACTATCGCTATTTTTTTTCTAATTGAAATGACTCCTCATTCTCACCAGACCAACATTCTTTATTTGCCGTTTGCTTCTTCGACCTATGTGCTCTTATTTGCCACATGGAAATGATACTTTCCCACCCCTGCCTTACTTTTCCTTTCCAACCTCCCTTCTCTCCATTGCTTCTTTCCCAACGGAGGTCTAGCAAGGTTCAGATCTGGCCCTTGGTGAACTCGAGTCTGTCCAGGGATGGAGGAAATAAATCGTACGCATGCACCGTCTGAGGGAGGGACTGAGGAAGGTAAGCTAGGATTTTCCAATGCACAATGATGGACTGTCAAGAAGCTGTCAAGAAGGGACAGGTGCATTGAGGGAGGGAATGGGTACAGAAACAGACTGATATTTTCCTCCAAATATCCGATTCCCTGATTCTCGGATTCTCAATCATGTGTATTATCTCTCCCAGTTTATTCCTGCCATTCCCTGTTGTGCCTTATCTTATTCTTCCGATAGATTATGGATAGCGGGAAAGGAAAGTGTAAAGAGAAAGCTGAAATCACAGAAGAGACCATGCAATAGAAACACCATGGAATATGGGTTTTGATTCCATTATAGGCTGGCCTCCAATGAGAAAAAGTAGAAATCAAAAATTGTGAGGCTTCAAGGTCAAAGCTGGGCTAATATTGATATCAAATATATCTTAACTGGCAGATAAGGTCAAACAGCTGGGCTGTCTGACAAGTAACTAAGCAGGATATCAGGGCTCAAGCCGGGCAGGCTAGAGTTTAAAACGAGTCTTCAGACCAGGCAGGAATAGAAAACTAGAATAGGAGGCGTACACCTGATCTTCAACCTGATGGCCCACTGAGATGGCTTCAACTCCTAGAAACAGCCTGTGCTTTAGAGATATATATGGATTTGAATCCCAGTTTAACCCTTCATCAATTATGTGAATGGAGTTAACTCATTTCCCATTCATGAGCCTTAATCTTCCCATTTGTAAAATGGGGAATTTTGTACTAATTTGGCAGGATCGTGCTGATCTGAGGCTCAAAAGAATAGTGCAAGGAAAGTGCCCAACACAGTGCCTGACACACTGTAGACTTCTTAAGTAATGATTGTTAATATTATGATAGACCTAGGTGGAATTGGAAAGGGGATGGACAGTGGAGCCCACTCAACAACGAGCCTATGTATTTGTGGAAATGGGTATCAATTTTTTTTTTAAACGTAGTTCCAATATATTCCATGCCCTGGTAAAGCTGATTTGAAAAATTAAGATTTCTTTATATTCACACTTGGAAAGCATTGAGGAATACAATGGCTTGTGTCTCTATTTATTTTTCCTTTTCCTATTCACTTATCCCATCATTTTTTCTGGTCTTTGCTACAGCAACCAGCTGTACTCAGGTGTAGCCTAACAGCTCCTGATCTTAGCTGCACTGCGTATCTGTTATTTTGTTTCTCCCAGGGCTTATCTGCCTCAGTCACAGGATCCCCTGCAGAAGCCCAATCAGCCATGCTGCCGTCTGTACCAACTGGGCAATGTACAAGTAAGTGTCAACACTTCCTGGGTGACATTTGACCAACGGGACAGGAGCCGTGGGTAGATATTCCCTTAGTCCAAGCCTCAGACATTTCATAAGCACCTTCCATCCAGCTCCTCAGAACATTACCAACAGAATTGAACTCTGGTTTTCGATAATAGTAACCAGCTCAGTCACTTGTGCATCAGCTGCTCTCCCTTCTCCATTTCACAGTTCCCTAACCCTCCAAACTTGGTGTTTGCCCTCCTTTCCTGTTTCATTTTTTCGGACCCTCCACGCATGTACTACATGATCAAATGATTTAAACTAAACCACCTCCATCCATACAAGCGCTTGTCTCGGGCTCTGCCTTTCGACGGGAATGCAAGCTGCATGATTCTGAAAGCAGTAGCAAGAATTCCACAATTTTAGCAGAAAGAGCTCGGTAAGACTTCAGGGATAATGTAGTCAGTTCCAATATTTCATGGACGGGGATGCGGAAGCAGAGTCCGTAACTTCTTCAAAGTTACTGCTTGCTGCAAAGGAGACGTGGAAGAAGAACAGTTGGGGGATGGGAAAAGGGGCTGAAAAGCAGAGAAAGACAAGGTCTGCTGGGTGACAAGAGAGAGGAAAGTGCAAGCCATTAAAACGTCTTAGCACAGTGGGGATGACACGTATTGAATCTACCCTGTCAGCAGAGCAGGGCGCAGTACCCACCCTGATAAATGCCAGGTTCCCTTGCTGACACTTGATAAAGGTTCCGTCTCACGGCAGAGCAGTTGCCAAGAATGGGGCGATGGTGCTGCTCGCTATTTTAACCCCCAGGGCTCTCCAGAGCAAGACATGGAGTAGAGGCTAAACGAATGTTTGTGGGAAAACGGGCAAGTCGGTGAGCTGAGGGTTAAGTGTTTCCATCATGAATGTGCACAGACCTCGCCCTGCTGTGTGCATTTGGATGGCTAACTATACATAAGCGCACCTCATTTTTCCCTCTTTCTTCTCTGTTATTATTTCATGTCTGCGTTTTTAAAAAAAAAAGAGTTCTAGATTTTCATGCGTCAGTGAGCATAGCCACCCTTGAGTTCCTGTACACACCGTCTGGTTTCTCAAATGTTACAACGCGGTTACTCTAAATCACACGTTCACATACTGCCAAATTCCTTACCTTTTGTGCACAGAGGACAAGGGGCTCCTTTTATGCTCATTTGTGTAAACATGTTTCTCTTCCTTCTCCAGTCTCGCATAATTTTTTTGAAGTTATATCAATACTGTCTTCACAAGTTGAAAATTCTCAAATAACTTATTTTATGTATAACATAAATAATTAATAAATATTAAATATATTAATACATATTAAATAAATTAAATTATAAATTTATAATTTAAAAAATAAATATAAATTTATAATTTATAAAAATAAATTATAAATATATTAATAAATATTAAATAAATTAAATAAATATTAAAGTCTCAAATAACTTATTTTATTTATTTAGAGAATAAAAGAAACAAGTGGACATAGATACAAACACACAGAGACAACTTACTAAGTACCATGTGCCAAGCATGTTGCTATTTATTAGAGCTAAACAGATGGAGGCAAGGGTTCCTTGGGTTTGGAGACATCAAAGATTGTTATGGCAGAAATTTGTCTTTATACTTGACCCCTATCTCCAGAGTGAACACCCTGACTTATTAGGGTAGGCATTAACCTGAATTGATTTTCATCCTGAGAACTTCCAGGAATCCTGCTGGTCAAGTGTTCCTTGGGACAAACTGCTACACTTTCTCTTAGGGAGAAGAAAGTCTAGCATTGAATTTAAAATTCTTCTGGTCAAAATTGTTCCTACCTTCTTCTGGTAGGTCTTATTAGATACACAGGTGCATCTCATTCTTATTGTGCTTTGCAGATACTGCATCTTTTATGAATTGAAGGTTTGTGGCAATCTTGCGTTGAGCAAGTCTGTGGGTGCCATTTTCCCAATGGCATTTGCTCACTTCATGTCCCTGTGTCACATTTTGGTAATTCTTGCAATGCTTCCAACTTTTTCATTATTATTATATCTGAATTACTGCAATCTCGTGACAAATCTTTAATGGATGAAGAGTTGTTTCTTATGGATGAGCAAAGAAAGTGGTTTCTTGAGATGGAATCTACTCCTGGTAAAGATGCTGTGAAGATTGTTGAAATGACAACAAAGGATTTAGAATGTTCCATCAACTTAGTTGATAAATCAGCGCAGGGTTTGAGAGGATTGACTCCAATTCTGAAAGAAGTTCTACTGTGGGTAAAATGCTATCAAAAAGCATCACATGCTACAGAGAAATCGTTTGTGAAAGGAAGAGCCAATCGATGTAGCAAACCTCACTGTTGGCTTATTTTAAGAAATTGCCAGAGTCACCCCAACCATCAGCAGCCACTACCCTGATCAGCAGCCATCAACATCAAGGTAAGAACCTCCACCAGCAAAAAGATTATTACTTGCTGCAAGTTCAGATGGCAGTTAGCATTTTTTTTTAGTAATAAAGTACTTTTAAATTAAGGTATGTAAGTTGTTTTTTTAAAGACATAATGCCATTGTACACTTAATAGACTATAGCATAGTGCAAACATAACTTTTATATGTACTGGAAATATGTGCATTGGGTAGCTAACTATACATAAGCACACCTCATTTTATATGTACTGGAAAAAAAAACAAAACAAAAAATTCATTTGACTTACTTTATTGTGATACTCACTTTATTGCAGTAGTCTTTAACCAAACCCACATACCCGCATGTCTCCAAGGTATGCCTTTTTGGTGCATGTCACAGGAAAAAAGTGATCTTCTTTATAGCTTTTACCACATTTTAAATCGCCTGGCCAAAGTTTTATCTTCACTGTGAGCTACAGGAATATGGAGAGCATGTCTGTTTCTTTTGCAACCATACCCTTACCACTTGACATGGACCTAACAGATTTGTTTTGGACTCTATGTAATATTCTATTGATTTCTTCATTAAATGAATAGATATATTATACACTGTGAATATGTTTCCTAATTGTGTGTGTGTTTATGTGTGTGAATATATATATATGTCTATATATACATATACATATATATAGTTTATCACAAACAGTGGAGGAAAGATATACATAATGACAATGCTTCTCCAGTTAAGGGTCTCTCTGAATATGGCTTTGAGGTTACTACTATTTATAAAGTGGAGATAAGAAACCTATGTCCTCTTCAACATGCCAACTCCATTTTATCTATTGATAAATTGATTGGGTCTTGGTAATACTTTGTTGAAGAAGTTAAAGTGATAGGTTATAAAGAAAATGTTGAATAAGACTAACTGCAACGACCTCATTACACATAGAAAAACAAGGCTGGGTAGCATACAGTAACTTGTCTAAAACTCACTGCTTATCAGTTGGAAGTCTAAGTCCCCAACCAAAACCCCCCAAATAAGGTTCTTTTGATAATCGATTGCTATTCCTTCTATCCAATTTCTAATTTTCTTGGTCAGTGTATAAGCAATGCAAAAGCATTAATTATGCATTAATTAATAAAGCATTAATTATTTTCACCTAGGATTTTCAGCATTGTTATGTATTCTTTCTTTTTGATTAATTTTTTCCCCCTATTTCTACCTCAACAATTTTTTCCCACATAAGCCCTTCACTGTAAGCAACACTAAATCCTCACTGGAGGCAGTCTAAGACACAGATAATAACTCAGATATATATAAATTCTATTCACTTAACATTTCCATACAAAAAGTTTCCTTATTTCCTTTATATATTTTTTTAACTTTTAATAGTTCTCTCTCTTTTTTCTTCCTCCAAACTCTTAGTCTTTTCCTGTTGACAACTATTAGGAATCTCAAAGTTCGCTCTTGTCAAGTGCCATCCTAAGGATTCCCAAAAGTATTGGTCCCCAGCAGAATCAGACTGAACAGAAACCCATAAAAGAACCACTGTGATCTCTAAGTTACCAGGGGAAACTGTAGAACGAAATCACTGCGAGGACTTGGTCATGCTGAAGGTCTGTAGAATGGCCGCGCACCCAGTCAGATGACTGACACAAAACCACGGCAAAAACTTATTGTTTACAATGTATCAGACATTAGGAGGAACTTAGATACTGCATCTTCACAGGGGTCAGAGAACATCACAAGTCTTGTTTTACAGGTATGGAAAATGAGGGTCAGCGAGGTCACTTGGCTAATAATGGTGAAGACTGCAATTGGAATCCAGGATTTTCTGATTCCATGAACTTATGCTCCGGAGAGGCCAATTTTGCGGAGGCTGGCTCATTAGCAGCACGGAATCCAAAGTACGGATGAAGCTTTTTTGTCAAAACTCTTAAAAGGGAGAAGTGAAAGAGGGAAGCCTGGGTGAAGCTCCTGTGCACTCTCCAGCAACCTTGAACTAAAGTCCCCACAAACTAGTCTGAGGAAAGAATGCTGCCTCCTGCTGGACAGATGAGGAAGCTTCAGCTTAGGGAGTGGCCTGCAGTCACCTGTCTAGGGGGTGTCATGGTCACAATCTGAAGGAGGACTGGAGTTCAACTCCACTACCACTGCCTTTTTGTTGTTGTTTTTGTTCAACCATGTTTGACACACTTGTCAGCTACGGGCTTAATTATCATTGTCCTCAAACACTGGTTGCCTTTGCCTTATTCCAACTCCTTGAAAACACTCCTTCAAATGACGTTTACTAAGCAATGACTCCATATCAAAAATTAGGCTAAGAATTTTCATGAACACAGAGATGAACACAGTGTAGATTCTCTTCAAGCATCATACAGCTGAAATGAAGGAGATAATGTGTAAAAACAAAGGCAAAGGTAAAAATCATACATGATGTGTGATAACAGTGTTAGTATGTGGCAGACACTCTTCTGAGACTGAACATGCATTATTTCATATAATCTTTATTTCAGACAACTGTTGATGCCCCACCCAATGTCACTTTGGCCCACCTAAATTCATCTGTGGTTGAAGTGGACGATTTCCATGATGCTAAACACTTCCTCCCTCAAGGGCCTACATCTCTCTGCTTTCTTGCTTGCCTTTAACCAAAACCACAGGAGTTTTGTCAGCCAGCAGCTAGAGCATACAGAAAATGTCAAAGGGTTAATGTCCCCAGGAGCAATCCTTAACCAATGAGGCAATGAGGGATGGGGGCTGGTCAATGAATACCCCAGCTTCCCCATCCCTTCATGGGACAGCTCCCAGGTACATTCTGTAATTCCCCAGAAGATTCCAGTAGCCTGGGGGGTAATCCAACCATTAAAGAATTCTTTCTCTCTTCCCCGCTCTCACTTCTTCACCCCTCCTGCAGGTGCTTTTTGGTATTGTCTTGCAAATGAACTACCTGCTCCCAATCACTGCCTCAGGCTCTGCTTTGGGGTACAGAAGAGTGTCTAGAAAATGACCCTCAGGATGGTATTCTAAAACTGGAAGAACCACTGCTCGGACAAAAACCAGGGACTGCTTGCTGCTTTGTAAGGTGGTGGCAACCATGCCGTGGTGTGGCATCCTTATTAATAAGTCATCCACCTCTGGTGAATTGAAATAAGAGGAAAATGGAAGGGGAAAGTCTAGATATTAGAACAGGCCTTGCACTTACATCGGATGAGGACAATGGAATTCTAAGAGTGATGGGACTGGATGTATTTTGGAAAATGCCTTAGAGGTTTAGAGGATAAAAAATGGAGGTTTAATTTAGCACTATCAGCACAGGGGCCCCTCTGAACGCCAGAAAGTGTCCATGGCAATATTTCTAATCTAGAAAAAGACCGAACCATTATCAACACAGAAAGAAGTTGGGTTGATTCTTTTCTCAAAAATCAAAATTCTCTTAAAAGAGAGTAATAAAGAAGGAAGTTAGCATGATTTGCTCATCTCCAGCAGCCAGAGGGCAGAGCATCATGAAAATCAGACCCAATATGAGATATACAGTGATTCCAAGGAACTACAATGGAGATGGAACATTTAGTCCCATTAAGTCTTTTATGTTAATTCAATGCTTTGATAAATAGTGGAACTCAAACATTTGGAAAGTGGATATCTGGGGAGATGCTCCTGAGAAAGAGAACTGTCTAGATTATTCTGCACTCCCCACATGCGAGGGGGGAGAGAAAGTGTGCTTCATTCTTCTTGCTAAAGAGGAGTAGACTCTCATTGTCTAGAAATATCACCCCTAAACAGATACCTCTCAGAAAAATCTCCTCCTTCAGATTTTTGCTCATTACCTCCCATTGTTTCTTTACCAGTAATTAGTTTTATCTTAGCATAGCCCAAAATGGCATATGGGAGGGGATGGCTGGTTCTACCAAAGGAGCAGCAGAACCTGGCTAATACGTACTGAGAGGATTGGAGGGCAACTATGGGAGTGAAACTTGAAGTGGGAATATAAGGCTGGGTAAGGGAGCGTTTAAGTTTATTCTTATGGTCACTTTCCCATGCCTCAAGATTTATCATCCTAGGAAGGACTCTTAGAGTCAGTCTTACTATACTGCAAAGATGAATCACTGAAGCTTAAACATGATCATAAGTTAAAAGGTGGATATGCCAGAGCTGCCTTAGTGAAGTGCTGAGAAAGGAGTTGGAAAGCTCATGTCAGTGAACATATTAGCAAGAATTCATTAGGTGAGAACAGAAAAACTACCAAATGGACTACCACTTCCTTCAAGAAAGAGATGAGAAATGGGCTAAGGGGGTGGTATGTTAGTATTGTTGGGTCGGTGGCTCCGGGAACGCAGGAGGAACAATAGAAATGACTGCTGGGGCCGCCATCTTCCAGCCCCCTCCCCTTGACCTTCTTTCCTCAACCCTTGACTCTCCCGCCTAAAGGATGTATGTATGCCCAGGTCACATCTCCATAGGTAACCCAATACCTATAGGAGTATCAGGACCTCCTCCCCCATACCCTCTGATCACCAAATACCTTACTATATATGGATGTGAGCCCATGCCCTGCCTTGACACGATAAAAGACCCTCGCCAACTCCCTCCCAGCATGACTTCCTCCACTTCCCGAGTCACAGAACCTCACCCGAGAGTGCCCACCTCCTCCCTGGGCGACTTCCCTGGCTCCCCTTCTCCTGAGCCCTGAAACTTCGCCAGAGAGTGCCTTTAATAAATCTTGCCTTGCGCCTACCCTATCTGGTGTTGTGTTCACCTCGCCTGCAAAACTTTATAAGTATCATTAAGAAACTCAAATTACAGGGCACCTGGGTGGCTCAGTAGGTTAAAGCCTCTGCCTTCGGCTCAGGTCATGATCTCAGGGTCCTGGGATCGAGCCCAGCATAGGTCTCTCTGTTCAGCAGGGAACCTGCTTCCCTTCCTCTTTCTCTGCCCACCTCTCTGCCTACTTGTGATCTCTCTCTCTGTCAAATAAATAAATAAATAAATAATCTTAAAAAGAAAGAAAGAAAGAAACTCAAATTACTGTTTGTTTTTATTTGGAGTTGGCCATATGAGGAAATATATGGAACTGGGACCCATAGTCTCCATGGCGGATAAAATTTTAGGATAGAAAAGACCAAGTTTCAGCACCACCAGACACAAGGTAGTTTGGCCATCATTGGAAGCAGGGTCAAGATGACATGCAGAAGGCCTTTAACCATCTTGGATTTGTGGAAATGGCTAGTAAATCATGACAACTCTAGGACTGATATAAATAGGAAGCTCAAAAGCACACATTGTGATTATATAACCAAGAAATTTTAAGAGCTGGTCATCATAAAGCTATATCAGTGGCTGCAATGGGAAATCATGATCACTTATTCAGATTCTGGTCTGAGGCCAACAAGAGAAGGGAAGATAGGATCATGTTGGTAAGGAAGCCTATAATACTCGGCAAATATATGCTGTAAATCCATTTCCCCATTTTTTTCTTCAAAGGGATCACTGCTGTGCTAAAGCAAATTGTGCATATCTCTTCTTAGCTCTGGATTCAGTAACATGATGTGGATAGCTTTAATTACCCACGAATGCAAAATTTTACACCATGGAAACTGGCAAATACTATTTATCAAGGTTTTATTGTTTTTATTTTTTCCTCAAAAATCTTAGTATTAAGCATTTAACAGGCCACCACAGTTTATGACCATACACACTGGAGCAATTCTACCCTGGGGAATAGAGATTACTCCAATTTGTTTACAGATCTGGAATACTGGTTAGGAGTTGACATTGAGACCAAGAGATCCAAGATACCCCCTGATACAATCAGGGCATATGGTATATAGGTGATAAATGGAGTTCTGGGTCTACCTCACAATGGCTTCATTGCTTATGAGGACTTACCCTGTGGTAATGGGATGAAAATATATGTCAAAAAAGTCTTGAATAAGAAAGTTCACAGTAGCATTATTCATAATAGTGGAAAACTGGAAGTAATCCAAATTCATCAACAGATGATTGGATAAAGCTACTGCATACTATTCATATAATGGCATATTGTCCAGAAATTAAAAAAAAAACTTTCGATAAGTGCAATGATATGAATAAATCTTAAAAACATTATGTTGAGTAAAAAAAGACAGATATATGAAAATGCATAGCTTATGATTCAACTGATAAGATTTTTTTAGATCTGGCAAAACTGGGCTATGCTAAGGGAAATCAGATAAGTGATTCCCTGGGGAAAGAAGTTGATCTCCTGAGAAGGAGCATGAGAGAACTCTCTGACAATATGTATATATCTTGATTTGAGTGTTGGTTACACTGGGGTAAACATTTTTGAGATTTACCAAACTGTACACTCAAAATATGTGCACTTCATTAAAATTAACTCAGTTAAATATTTTTAAATGACATGGCTAATGATTATTTTTGGACTGCTTCCAATGGTTCAGTCATTATTCTAAGTGTTCATATATCACTTGTTTCTTAGAGTCACTTTATAGGTATTCTTTCTCATTTTACAGAAGGAAAAACTGAGACACTGGTAAATTAGTCAAGGTCAGACAGCAAAGGCATTTCAGACTGAGTCAGTTTCAGGCAATCTGACACCAGAGAAAAGCCTCTTAACATCTATGTTGTAATCCAGCCCTCCCCAAAGTCCACACCTTTAAATATTGACACTCATCGCAAAAAGATAAAGTTCATAATTACTGCGTGCCATTTCTGAAAAGTCGTTATCATATAATGGTTGCTTGGAATGGTAATGGATGCTCAAAGATACCTGCAATGAAAGGTGAGGAAAAGATCCTACAAGTTTAAATGATGACTGGAGGCTCCAAACAGCATCCTTGAACTGCAGGCAGGGAGGCTGCCTGTCAAGAACCATCAAGGGGAGAAAGCGGCTCAGTGTGAGGCTGATCAGACAGCACCTAGAATACTGTAAACAGTTCTGGGCATCTCAACACGAGAGAGCTGTCAAGAAATTGGAAGAGATTCAAAGAGCATCAGGGAGCATGATTAAAGGACTGGAGGGACTGATTTATGAGAAAAGATTAAAAGAACTAAATACTGTCTGCATAGATCAAGCATAACTAAGGAGGGACATACTAACAACATAAATATTTGAAGGGCATACACACAGAAGGAGGAAGATTGTTATGCTGCCCCATGGAGGTATAAATAGAAATTAGAGTATGGAACACAGAGATGAAAATGTTGTCCAAATATTAAGAAACATGTCCCGACAATGAGGTCAATTAGACTTGAAGGAGCTTCCCAAAGGACAAGTAGAAATCCAGTGGCCAAGCCATTGACAATCAGTCTTGATGCAGAATAATAACATCTTAAATGCTCTCAGGTCTAGAAAAATGTGATTTTTATGGAGAAATTCTCCCAACCTCTGAAATATATTAAGGGTAATTATGGTAAAGCCATTTGCAGTGCTTCAAATACTTTTATATTTAATACTTAATGGCAAATCTTTATAGGAGATATTCCACCTCCTTTACAAACTGGGGATCCTCAGTGTTAGAGAAGTTTTTCAGATCTTCCAGATGTTAAGGTACAAAGCTAGGAGTCCAATCCAGTTTTTAGAACTCCAAAGCATTTATCTTTTCCATAAATAGACAGATAGGAGCTAGTCTTGTGTTGGTCATTTTGAATATATCCCCAAAAAGAGCCGGGGAGGATCAGTGTCTGATTGGCCCAGAGAATATTCATCTGATATAAGACAGTCTTCGGCATTGGCTGGATTTCAGGATCACAAATACATTTTCAAAAGAGATGTTAAGCTTCAACTATTCTGAGGAATATATGCTGTCTCAGAAACATTCACATTGTGAAATTCCAAGTACTCACAAAACATTATGCCTACTTTGGACTCATTAATTAATTCATAATTTATTTGTTCCCTAAATATATATTGAGTGATAATACATGCATTGGACATTGTGCTGAGACCATCGCTGTGGACAGTTCAAAGTCCCTGTCCTCAAGGAGTTTACAGTCTAGTTGGGAAGAAAGATAATGGAGAAATACAGATTTAAGGATAGGTACTGATAGGTGCAATTAATAATGATAAAATAGAATGAAAAGGATAAAGGGACAAGCCAAAGACTGGCAGATAATATTTGCAAAAGGCACATCTGATAAAGGACTGTTATCCAAAATACAAAACAAATTTTAAAACGCAACAACAAGAAAACAGTTTGGTTTAAAAATGGGCCAAAGTCAGTAACAGACACATCGTCAAAGAAGATACACATATGGCAAATTAGCATATAAAAAGATGCCCCAAGGCGCACCTGGGTGGCTCAGTTGGTTAAGCATCTGCCCTCGGCTTAGGTCATGATCCTAGGGTCCCGGGATGGAGCCCCGCCTTGGGCTCCCTACTCAGTGGGGAGTCAATTCTCCCTCTGGCTCTGCCCCTCCCCCAGCACATGTTCACTCCTTTTGTCAAATAAATAAAATCTTAAAAAAAAAAAAAAGATGTCCCCACATATCATTTTTTTAAGACTTTATTTATTTGACATAGAGAGCGAGAGAGAGACAGAGCAAGGACAAGCAGGGGGAATGGCAGGCATGGGAGAAGAGGTTTCTCAGTGAGCAAGGAGCCAGATGCAGGGCTCTATTCCAGTCAGGACCTGAGCTGAAGGCAGCTGCGTAACAGACTGAGCCACCCAAGTGCCCCACCCCACATATCATTAAGGGAATACAAATTAAAATAACAATGATATACCACTGTGTACCTATTAGAAGGGCCAAAATTTGATATACTGACAATGCCACATGCTGGCAAGGATGTGGAACAATACAACTCTTATTCATTGCTGGTGGAAATACGAAATGGTATAGCCATTCTGGAAGATGGTTGGGTGGTTTCTTATACAAATAGACATACGCTTCCCATATGATACACAAATCGTGCAATCGTATGTGCTTCTTGGTATATAAAGGAACTGAAAAGTGATTTCCACACAAACACCTGCATGTGTATGTTTATAGCAGTTTTATTCATAGTTGCCAAAACTTGGAAGCAACCACGATATCCTTCAGTAGGTGAAAGGATAAATAGATTGTGGACAATGAAATATTATATAGTGCTACAAAGAAACAAGGTATCAAGCCGTGAAACCATAGGAGAAACTTACATGTATATTACTAAGTGAAAGAAGCCAATTTGAAATGGCTACATGCTTATGCTTATGATTGTAACAATATGACATTCTGAAAATGGCAAAATCATAGTGGTAAAAAAAAAAAATCATGGTTGCCAGGAGTTGGGGAGGTAGAGGAGAGGAATGCAGGCAAAGCACAGAAGATTTTTAGGGCAGAGGAAATAGGCTGTATGATACTGTAATGATGTCTACATGCCAATGTGACTTTGTTCAATCCCATAGAAAGCACAACACCAAGAGTTAACTGCCATGTAAACTGTGGACGTGGTGTGAGTATGATGTGTCAGTGTAGGTTCATCAATTATAACCAATGTATCACTCTGGTAGAAGGTGCTGATAAGGAGGGGAGGCTATTTCCGAATGTGGGTAGGGGTATATGGGAAATCCGTACCTTCCTCTCAGTTTTGTTGTGAATCTAAATCTGCTCAAAAAATGATTTTCCTAAGCACATACGCACGCACACACACAGAGTGAAAAAGTAGACTAGGATGGGGGTGGTGATTAGCATGTTTATATCTGGAGGTCCTTGAAGCTATGTTAGGAAAGTCGTGTTTGAACAGAGGCCTGACTGAAGCGCAGGAGTGAGCTCCATCAAAATAATGGAAAGGGCATATCAGTAGAGGATGGAGCAACGTCAATTGCCAGGGGTGACGTGAGTTGGTATGTCCGAGAAACAAGTCAAGGATTCCCAGTGGCTGAGTGGAATGAGGAAGTAATAAGGATTGGGACAGGAGATACAGTCAGGAGACAGATTCTAAAGGGTGTTATTTTGATTGTAAGCTCTTTTCACTCTGAAGTCAGAGGCTATTGGAGGATTTTGCTCAGAGAAGTAACATGCTCTCTCTTTTGTTATTAAAAGAATTCTGGGTACTGTGTTGACTACCGACTGCAGGGAAGTAAAGGTGAAAGCAAAAGACCAGTTAACAGGCTACTATTGCAATCCAGGTGAGAGGTAATGACAGTCTGGACTAGGGTGGCAAAAATGCGGGTAGATCTGATCTCAGAAATACAATCAGTAAGATCGGCCAATGAGTTAGGGACGTGAGATGGAGAGATGGATCATCTTAGACCGTATCATGTTCCACTGCAACTATTTTCTCTTTGTCTTCCTTTCTAGCTCGCAAATCCCTTAAAAACAGGTATTAATCACTTTATCTACAGCACTTAGAAATGCCTGGAATACATCATCAGGTTGAAAAATGTAAATCTGTTGAATCAAATGCTTCTTGTATTCTGAGGCTGCTTAGCACAAAGAAGACCAAACTGAGAGATCTTGCTTGTGTCAATTCAATTCAAAAATGTGCCTCTGTCTCTTCATGTGTCTGTTGAGGAAGTCTGCTTAGATCATTGGTTTTGCCAGCCACTTTCAACTTAGGGTTATCAACTTTTCAGAAGGTGTGATTACAGCATGGGTCAATAACAAAATCATCATTTGGGATTGGGAATCAGATCTTAGCTCTGCAAATTTATTTGCCGCCTGACCTTCACTAATTAATATAGTAGTGCCTCTACTTCTTCATCTGTAAAAGGAGGAATTCCCTGAAACTTCTGCCAATCCCAAGGATGGGGCAAGTGAAGATGGACAAGATTCTGAGCTTTGATCCACTCCAGGTTCATCTACAACAGTTCTATTTTTACCAGTCTATGTATTTATTATCTACGTCATGTTTCATTACAGAAAATGGTTTTGGGGGGCAAAATGTGAATAAGAAAGCACCATATTAAATAATACCTACACCCCCTTGTAATATAATATCCTTTGGGTCACTCAGAAATCTTGTGGAAAACCATAATGAACCAGACACAGTTTGGGATGCTTCAAACATGACATTAAATCCCAGACACAGAGCCTCTGTCCTCAAAGCATTTATAGTGTAGGGCTGCTGTGTTCTTATCTAGGAGGTCCCTGGACCATAGAATGTTATACATTTTTTCAGAGAACCATGTACTCTTTGATATTATACACAATATTTTGTAACACTGTATGTGTATTTGATTTTCCTAGAGACAACATGTGCTGTTTCCTCCTGAATATTTCTCTGTAAAAACAACAAAAAATGAAAAGGCCTTTCCACTGAAATATAATTAATTGAATTCTCTTTTTTTAAAGATTTTATTTATTTATGTGACAGAGATCACAAGCAGGCAGAGAGGCAGGCAGAGAGAGGGGGCAAGCAGGCTCCCTCCCGATGCGGGGCTCTATCCCAGGACCCTGGGATCATGACCTGAGTTGAAGGCAGAGGCTTTAACCCACTGAGCCACCCAGGTGCCCCATAATTAATCAAATTCTTAAAATAAGCTTTGATCTCCAAAAAATTAAAAATGACTAGAAATAGTGATTGAAATCTCTTCCAGTTTTCTTATTCTACGTGTCTATTGTTTCCTCTGCAATTTTGCTAAGATGGAGGATCTAAGTGTAAATAGAAATATGTATTATTTCTTTTGTACCTTTAAACATAAATTGATACAAACATATTTTTAAAAGTGCAGGCAAACAACGCTATAGATAAATCCAAATGTGAGAAAACAACCTACACTTTCCCCATCTACACATGCAAATGGATAAAAAATAGAGTAAAATGTGACTTATATAGAAAATGTTCATTCACTTCTGTGTTTTCCCACAATATTGATTTCCTCTTAACAAATAAGTTTGTTTAAAAGTCATCTACTAGACAGAGGAATCTGGCTGGGGAGAGGGTCTGTTCAGGAAAGGGAGACAGTTAAAAGTGTTCAGGGCCACTGCCTATTGGAAATCAATCAGAAGTGAAGATAAAACATTTCTACCATTATAATGGAAGGAGGTGGAAAATAAGATTTCATTTATGCAACCATGATTTATAGGTAGCTTTTTTCTTTATTTTCTTTTTTTCTTATCCGGAGTCCTGGTCTCTTCCCAGTTCTACCACAAGTTAGCTTTTTAAAAGAAAACAACATAGTTATTTTATTTATAGTTATATATTTATTTTCCTTAGCTTCCTCTGTAAATCCAACATCAAGCTCCAATATCAGTGGATGTATATAGAGATTTTTCAAAACCACACTTCTAATACCTAACATATAATAGGAACATAATAATTCCTTTTTTAAGCAATAAGTCTTAAATGAATGTATGAATGAATGAACAAATGAATGAGGGATTTATAAGTCATGTGTTCTGGTGGAAAGAACTCAAATAATTAAAGGAATTGAAAGACATGAATTGCATGCCCTGGTTTCCCCAATTACCATATGCATGACACTGGGAAAGAGATTTTAAAATCTCACAATTCGTTCTCCTCATATGTGAAATGAAGCCTCTTGAGGTATGTGAAAATATGTGAAAAACATTTTACCAACAAGAAAACACTGACACCACAGTCCCCATTTAATTGTGGTCTCTGACGTGGCTCCTGAGGTTTACTAATCTCCGACTAGCACCCTTCATTAATCTGCAGAGTTCAAGGACAAGCCTAGTAATTTGCTGCACTCCCAGTTAGCTGCTACTAGAGAGTGGATCTTAAATAATAAAATTCAGGACAAACACCTGGAAGTTGTGGATACCATGCAAGTGGAAGTTGTCTTCTCTATTTTTCCCCCTCTTTGCTCATTCTACTATCAGATCATACATTAAAAAAAAAAAAAAAAAAAAGTTCTAAAGGAAAAAAAAAAATCCACACCAAAAAATCTGAACAAGCAGCAAATGTACCCAAATTATGTTAAAATATATTAAATATAATAAATGTGTATTGCCTTTTTCATGAAAGTTGCCAGAGCTATTTTGGGGCTTGATTCAGATCCAACCTCCCGCTGAGATTTAAAGGGTTTTAACATGCAGTTTACAAGAGAAGAGAATTTGGCTTTATATAGTATACTTTGTACTTCAGTTTTGCAAAAGAGCATCATAAAGCAACATGTTAGATCCCCGCCTTGTGGGAGGTGCAACTAGATGCAAGAGCCATCCTGAATCCAGCGCTGGGTCATGCTGAGTTCTGATCAGCTGACTTGACTTTACAAGGTGGCAGTGGTTCAGAGTATAGAGAGAACCCAAAGGGGGGCAGTCAATTCACAGGAGTAGTGCAACGTGGGGTTCTGAGATGAAATTAGCCAGAGACTAGAGGGAAAAGTTTGGAGATGAGAAATGGAAAATATACTAAAAATAGCAAAGTGAACTGACTCATCTCTGAGATTTCTACTGTTGCTCTGCATGGATAGACTAAAATCCATCAGCTCTTCAGATCCAGCTGTGACCAAACAATGGCGTTAATTCAACATAAACATTTGCTGAGCTCTTTCTCTGGTCCCATTTAGTCAAGACCATTTCTCACATAGATTTGATGTCATGTCTCTCTCATTGGTCACCCCTCGCTGGTCCTACAGTTAATTCCCTTTCTCATACCTTTGGTGCTTCTTTCCTGAAATATTTCACAGGTTCTTCTAATGGCCTCCTTGCTCCCAAATCCACAGAACACAAATCACCAGATGACATGAATCATGTCATTTTCCAGTGTAGTCGATTGCATCTTCCAACAATCCCATGAAAGAAGTATTATCGTCCCCATTTTGTGAATAAGGGACTCACCCATGAATTTTACATGAAAATTTATTCTCTCTGTGGTATGCTTGCACAGTATCTAGTTCCATGATCTTGCTCTTACCGCAATGTTTAATCATCTCTCCATCTGAATGTCCATCTCCTAAACTAGAACTTGGATTTTTTAGAGACTGAGATCTTATCTCATTCATCTTTGATCTCCGGTGCCTAGATCAGAGTGAACGTTAGTTAAAAAGTTGAATAAGCATATAAGGGCATGAATGAACGAATATATGTATGCATGAATGAATGAACATGAGTAGTGTTGATGGTTCTATGATTCTAGAAAGAAGCAAAGAGTACATTATGTCCTGAAGCATGTTTTATAAAACTCTAGTTTGATGCGATCATCTATAGGAAACAAAAAGCTCTTGGGTCGAAAATGATTGTAAAATTTGAAGAATCTCATCCAGAATATTCTCAAAACAGGTTGTCAGAAGGCACCAAGTGCAGACTTTTGCCTAACACAGGGTTTTCCAAATGTATTTAGCCACAGAGTCCTCTTCCTCTTCTTCCTTCCACCTTGTCTCTACGTCATTCTCTTCCTCCCGCCCTTGTTCTTCTTCTCCTTTTTGCATAAGAGGGATTAACAATTCCAAAACAATTACTATGCAAATATAAACTAAAAATCACAGGGCCAAAATAATATTTGTTCTGAGTCATTTAGGTATTGTCTATAGCAGAGACTGCTCTGGGAGGTTATTTTCAAAACGGAAGTTCCATAGAACTAGTCAGAACACACCATAGAGGTTCTAAGGTTTGATCCTGTGATAACCCTGCTCTGAATCACTTGTCATGTTCTGGAGAGTCTAATACAAGCTTTCGATAGTGTGCTTTTTGTAGCAGTTGGAAGATTCCAGAGAATGTTAAAAAAAAAATGAGCTGAAGGATTGAGAGTAGAGGGAAGGCACAGTCTCGGTACCTGCATCAAACACTGGGAGCATTTTATTAGAGAATAGAGACAGGCATGGAGCTCTGTGCACTTTCCAGTCTGAACAGAGCTGAAGAAATCACAAGCCAGTTCTCAGCACTGACTCACAGTCCCTGAAATGGTGAGGATGGAAAATCACTGCTCTGAGTAGCAACAAAATGAAATATTTCTGAACACCTTTTCCTGACAGGTTTAAAAAAGCAAAGGAAGCAAAGGAAAGGGGGTTGCTGGCTGTGAAAGTCTTGGATGAATGTATGGAGAGCAGTTATTTTAGTGGTGCTGGTGATAAAAATTAAGTGGGGGCCTTATGGGAAATGTACATTTCCTCGGAATGTGTTGGGACAAATGCAGGTTTTTAGAGGCGATCTCAGAGGCTGGGGTGGGGCGGTGGGTTGGCAAAGAATACAAAGTCATAACAGGGACAGGGCGAGAGGAGGAGTGAGACCAAAAAAGACACACTTTGCCAAAGCAGAGGAGATAACAGTTAGGGATATCTGGGGCAGCCTGTAAAATACTCAATTCTAGCAATGCAAGGAAGGGAGCAGGAGAAGGACAAATCAAGGGAAGGAGAGAGAGAAGTCGGAAAGGCAAAATGAGGAAGGGGGATAGAGAGGAAAGAATTCAGAAAGAACATAAGGTGGAGAGGAGGAAGAGGAGAGAGGAAGGCATGACTGTGTATCATCGTAAATTAGTGAGCCACAGCTTAACAAAACTGCAAAGATCCTGAGGGTCAGACTGACTTTGGCTAAGAAGATACCTCTGCCATTTGATAGCTGTAGACCTTACACAAATGCATAAATTCTCAGAACACTTGTTTCTTCTTCTCCGCTTCCTTCCTCTTTTTCTTTTTCTTCTTCCTCTCCCTTTTCCTCCTCCTCCACTCCTCTCTTTCTCTCTCCTCCTCCCCTTCCTCCCCTTCCTCCTCCTCCCCCTCTTCCCCCTCCTCCTCCTCCTCCTTTGTCGTCGTCTTCTTCTTCTTCTTCTTCTTCTTCTTCTTCTTCTTCTTCTCTTCTTCTTCGTCTTCTTCTTCTTCTTCGTCTTCTCCTTCCCCTTCCTCCTCTTCTTCTTCCTCTTCTCCCTCCTCTTCCTCTCCCTCTCCTTCTTTTTGGAAACAAGGATAGGAATATCTATTTCCCTAAGCCACTTTATTGTTTAAATAAATAATGTTTATGAAGGGTCTAGAACCACACCTGCTATATGGGTAGCATTCAAGCATAATCACTTCTTATAAATCGCATAACATAAATACCTAAGCAAAAAGTAGAGGAAAGAAATGTTCTTGTATAATGAGTGCTAGGCACATATGTTAGCCTATATTATTATTAGTAGCAGCAGAAGTAGCAATGTCATCATTAGATAATCTTATGCCTTATGCTGATGCATATGATGTTCTATAGAACACTGATCTTCTTATTGGCTTATGAAGAGGGGAATGCATTCATTATATCATCTGTATCTAAATCTAGCTAGTGGTTTTGAGAAACAGAAAGACATGGGGACTTGCCCTGGCCAAGGAAATTATAGGTATGGTAGAGGGTTGGGCAGAAAACTCAAGTTCAAAAGGGGCTGCTGGGCCTGTCAGTGGTCCACAACCTGGCACTAACAGGCATCTCCAGACAGAGTAGGTTTCTCTCTGGATGAATACAAGCTCTCACATCTGCTCTTCTTTATATATATACCATACTTCCCTGCCTCTAGATGCAGGTGAACTCATTTGTAATCCTCTGTCTTGGATGCAGCCATAGATTATCAGCACCATTCAAGAAAAAGTCTCAGTTTGGTTGAATCCCAATTTCCAAACTTCAGGAGAGAAAATCTGATCTTCCCCTCATGAAGCAGCTAACTTGCATGGTCTAAAAACCTGAGAGTCAGAAGCATAGGAAAAACATTTTTTTTTAAAGAGTTAGAAATCTGGAAAAAAAAAAAAAAAGTGTTTGCCCTCCATTTTTGGAGAACCTCGTTTATTGAAGACACCAAAACATCCATATATAAGAAAAGAAATTTGCTCAACTTCAACACAGCTTTTACAAAACTTATTTTACCCAGAGTTTTTATTAACATCAGAACATGTTATGCATCTGTATGTGATTCACAGGGTATGTGGGATTTTAGAACCAAGGGGAAAATGGCAGAGAACCCTTAAACACAGGCAAACTGTAATGATCAGTGGTTCGACATAGTCCCATTTCACAAGCGAGAAGAACGGAGATTCAGAGAAATGAAAATATCCGAGGCCACAGAGTAGATAGTGGCAAACTATGACCCAATTGTCCGAATCCCCAGCTTAATACCATTCTTTCACATCCTGTTGATTCCTAAGGGCTGCTATTGTTGAAGTATTGCTAGATAATCTATGAAGCTGACTACCACCTGAACCCCTAACCCATTAAGTCCTCTGGGATTGGCATGTTGAGATTGGATTTTTAAAAGAGCCAATGAAAAAAAATCACATTTAATTCACTTGGCTGGGACACAGCTATTCTATAAAGTAAAGGATGCCTGGAGAATGAACCCAGTATGATACTCGTGCTGACTACAAAGTCCTTCAGCTACTCTATTCATTAAAAGATTTCTAATTTTTGTGAGACAAGTTGGTAGCAATTATCAATCACCAGTGACCTTTCCTTGGACGGATGCAGTGATGGGCAAGGGAAAAATACTAGAACGTGGCTGAATTCACAATCCAAACCAATCCCTTCTCCCAATCAGCCCACCCCCACATATAAACAATTCAATATCCTGGCTTCTGAATTTTGTTGTGAGTTTGATTATAAATCTTTATATAAATATGCTCCACGATCAGCCAATAAAAGGCAATTAGATGTTTCATTTGCAGCCAAAGTATAGTTATTTTGTGGGATTTGGCTGATTAGTAGGGGACATTTTGAGATATATGTTTCAGATAACAATGAAACTAATCTTTACATACTCAATTACTTCATGTGATTCCTTCCCAGGCTCCTGCTACCTTCAACTTTTCTTTACTCTGTTGAGTGATTTGGCTCTCAAAGATACATGCCTGGCCACATGCAGAGGACTGGGACCAATCCTGCCTCATTGCAGAAGGGCTCAGGAATATTTACTCAGTCATCTGGAAGATGAAACATAAAGTTGGTTTTACTGGGATCTAGCTCTAGAGTGTGTCTGGCTTTTAGTAAATGGGTATGCTTTATTTTTCTGATAGGATATCCATCTTATATTTAAGTTTCAGTAAATCAGTTTCATGTATATACTTACATGCCTGAATCCCAGCTTGGTTAGCATGCCAGGTAGTGGTGTGGTTCTGGCGTTGGGCTCAGACATCTGCATTGAATCTTATACTAATACTTACTAGCTTTGCAACACTGGGCAAACTACCTAGCCTAACTTAGACTTGAGTTTTCTTTTTTTGAAAAATGGGGCTGATTATTTCTATCTTAGAAAAACTCAAAATAGATATTGTGTACAAAGCACTTGGTATTCTGTATATATTTTTAAATGACAATTATTCATTTCAGTGCTATCCCAGGTCTTTCAAATGGGATATTTATTTTCTTATCCCTCTTGTTCCTCCTCATAATGATCCACCTAGTCTTTGGTACACCTGTCTATCACCTCTATCTAGATCTCCTGGATACTAAAGGGCCACAGACTCTCTTAAGATGCATTTATTTATTCTCAATACTCGTCAAGATTTGCATTCAATTTCCTTTCAGTGGGATGATTATGTGTCTGCTGACTCCACTGAGTATGTCTGATTTTCCAATCTTGAAACCTTCCAATCTGGTCTCTCTATCAAGGACTTGGCTCCTATTCTTAGTCTGATTTTGGATATGTACCATACAAACCATATGCCATTGTCTGAGAATATAGAATTTGGTTGTCTCATAGAATATATACAAAGATTTTAAGAAAACAGAATTGATTAATAGAATATTTATATTATCTATCATCTGTTTTCAGTTATATACTTAAATCAGGCAATTTGTAACATCTATTAAGAGACTTCTCAGCAATTACATTATTTGGAAGATTCTCTTATAATGGGATCAAGGGAGCAGACATGCAAGTTACTTCAGCAAAACTTTGAAATAAATAATAAATAGGCAAAAATATATAAGGCTAAGAAGTCCAAGATCAAGGTGCTGCAAGACAATGTCTAGCAAGGGCCAACTTCCTGGCTCATAGACAGATGTCTTTTGCTATAAACTTTCACGGCAGAGAGGGGGTTGGATCTATGGGGTCTCTATTACAAAAGCACTAATCTCATTTATGAGAGCTCTTCTGGAAAGACATAATCACTTACCAAAGGCTTCAACTCCAAATTATCATAAAATTACTATTATATTTTTATATTTGGTTTCAACATAAGAAATGGGGGCAGGAGGGACACAAACATTCAACTGATAGCAGTGTAGAAGTAGTTAATCACAAGACTGCAAATTAAAGTATTGCCATTTTGATGCAACAGGGCTGCTTTTAAATAAAATCTTAATGGTGTGGTCAAGAAAAAAAAAAAGATAAATGGTATGAAGATATCTCTTCAATCTCATACCAATGGGATTTGAAGAATGGTAGTTTGCAAAGATAATTACTAATTGATTACAGAATACAAGAAAGGATACTGGCTCAATATTTTAACCCAGAAGTCTATGACGAGGGGATTAAGTTTGTATGTGCGATTGAAGACAGTATCATAACTGTGAAAACATCAATCTCCAAAATAAAACTGATACACAACTGGTGAGTGCCAGAAATATAGAGAAGTCAGCATTTGAGTCCATGCCCAGAAGCCCACAGTCTAATGAAAAAAGATTAAAAAAAAAAAAAAAGTCAACTGAAGTAGAAGTAAATGCAGAGGAATCATAGAGGTAAGACAAACTTGCATTGGTAATAAAGAGAAGAAAACATCTGGGCACATGGGGTAACATTTGGGAAAGAGTGGATGTCACTGAAGAAAGACAATAAAGGATCAATAGTAGTCTTCATAAGATGGTGAGAGGATACTCCAAGAACAAGGAACAAATTTATGCATAAAAGAAACTTCAGTGAACAAGACAAGAAATATATGTCTAATTTTCACTAATTTACAAAAGGCTCTATTGAAACCAGAGCTTAAATCAAATTATATGAAGCCAAACTTTAAGCCAATGCTAGAAGCCATCCCAGACATGGTATAGTTGAAAATATAAATGCCTCAACAAATGCTCGGGGAGGGGGTGGTAAAAACATGGGTTCTTAAAATAAACCATATATATTTGGGAGGATGACCTAATCTTTTGGAATACACAACCAATAAAAGATGGACACACCAGTTTATAATTTTTTTTTTCAATGTGCTTTGTGAATGACACACCCTGGAAGATTATACAAAGGTTGGGTGTCATCACATTAGGGAGGTTGGTCTGCTTTCACTCTTGGAAGAACTAGTCACCTGTGGCTTCTAATGTGAATTCCTAATCATTGAGCTGAGACTGTACCCTATGAACCATGGAATATTATTCATCAAGACACTTGAACTATTTGATTAAACATTGAGTAATTCTAGGTTGAAAGTATGATCTTGTGAGAATCTATTCTAAGAGCAGGAGCCCTTAAAGAATAACACAGTTTGATCCTTACCACTGTCCTTAAAAGTGCCCTCCAGAGTCACTCTGACCACCACTTTGATACAATCAAGTGATTGACACTGGCAAAAGTGTTCACCCTGCCATGCTTGAAATATCAGCAAGATTTGACGTTGGTGATCTTTCCTCCTTGCTTGATACATCCTTTCCACTTCTCTTCCAGATCATGCTCTCATGGTTTCCTCCACATTCACAGACTACTCACTCTTTCTCAGTCTTCTTCATTAGCTCCTCTTCATCTCACTGACCACTTAAATCCAACGTACTTCCAGGTTTAGTATTGAACTTCTTTTTGGTTTCTACTCACTCCCCTGATAATCTCACTCTATGGTTTCAAATACCATGTATACTTCCTGACTCCTAAAGTTTCCCATTTCCTTTAAACATCAGTTTTGTGTACACTAATGCCTACTGAACTTTTCCCTTGACTTTCTCATAGGCACCACAAACAAAAATTCTGAAATTGAATTCTTCCTCCCCTACCTCACAAAACTATTCTGCTTAGAGGCTTTCTTATTTTGATTAATGGAAAATTACTTTCTCAGACCAAAAATCTTGGCATCATTTTGACTCTTCTCTTTCTTTTGAACCCCTTTGCCAATCTAGTAGCTAATGTTGTTGGTCTTACATTTAAGTATATCCAGAATTTAGTCCTTTCTCACCACCTCTACTGCTACCACTATAGTCCAAGTCACCATTATCTCTCACCTGTACTATTAAAATAGCCTCCTAATTACTCCTGCTACTTCTAACTTTACCAACCTTCTTCCCATCCATTCTAAACATAGAATTCAGATTAATCCTGTTAAAACACAAGATAATGTCACTGCTTTGATCAAATCCTTCCAACAACTGAGTCCTTAGGTCACCAAGAGTACAGTGGCCTACAAGGCCCCCGTGACTTGGAAGTCAAACCTGTGTGATCTCAACTCTTTACCCTCACCAGCCACAATGGCCCCCTTGATCTTCGGTAAACATTCAGGAGTATATGTAAGTTAATCCTTTGAAGTTATTCCCTTTGACTAAACTACTCTTCCTCTAGATGTGTCACATTTACTTCCTCGATGTATTTGCTTAAATCTCATCTTTTCTTTGGTGTCTTTGTTGGCCACTATATATATTTTTTTAAGATTTTGTTTATTTACTTGACAGAGATCACAAGTAGGCAGAAAGGCAGTTAGAGAGAGGAGGAAGCAGGCTCCCTGCCGAGCAGAAAGCCCGATGCGGGGCTCGATCCTACGACTCTGGGATCATGACCCGAGCCGAAGGCAGAGACTTTAATCCACTGATCCACCCGGGCACCCCTGGCCACTGTATTTTAAATTGTATTCGTTACTCCCTGAACTCTCTATTGTTATCCCCTACTCTATTTTTCAATGGTATTTATTATCTCCTAATATATGCTCTAGCTTATCCTTATTATAGACCTCCCCAATAAATCACAAATTCCATGAGGCCAAAGTCTGTTTTTTGTACTGTTTTATTTCCAACGCTTAAAAATGGGCTTATAACATCCATAGTAAGGGCTCAACAAATCTTTGTTGGACAAATGAAAAAATAATATATCCTAAAGTTAAAAATTATAGAGTATGCTGGAACCAAAAGTAATGTTAGGAATCATCTAAGGTGGGGATTATTCATGAGGACAATGTTATGTTTGTTATGTTCAACATTACCATATAAAGACTATTAGATATTTAAATATGTGTTAAATAAAAGAATGAATGGATTTCTTTTTTCTCTTTCTTTCAGTCATTAAGCATCTGCCTTCAGCTCAGGTCATGATCCCGGGTCCTGAGGTCAAGCACTGCATCGGACTTCCTGCTTGGTGGGGAGTCCGCTTCTCCCTCACCCTCTCCCTCTGCCTCTGCTCCTGCTTGTTTTTTCTTTCTCTCTCTCAAATAAAATAGTAAGATCTTTAAAAACAATGATCTAAGGTAGTTTGTGTATGTTCTACAGATGAAAAGAACCCGAATCTTTGAAAAACAAACTGATTTGTCTGTCATAGGAACACAGGTCTACTAATAAATAGATCAGACTACTGTTTTTTTATTGCTGTATCTACAAAGACAAGTACAATGCTTGGCTTGGAGCAAATGTTCAATGAGCACCTTTTGAATGAGTTTCTCAGTGTTCTTTCCATCACAAAATACTGGTAGCCTTAACTTGTAATTTGGTGGAGCACTGGGAAGTGATAGGAGGAATAGATTACTTTCAAAGTTTATTTTGACTATAAATTTCTGTTGAGCAGACATTCTAAATATCTTGCTAGTTATTATGTAATCATACTTTCTTTTCTCCCTCATACTCCCTCACTCTCCCCCATAGAGAGAGAGAGAGAGTGAGTGATTGCGCAGGAGCAGGGGAGAGTCAGAGGGAGAGGAAGGGGCAGAGGATGGGGGAGAGAATCCCAAGCAGACTCCATGGAGAACACAGAACTAACTCGGGATTTGATCCCACAATCCTGACATCATGACCTGAGCGAAAATCAAGAGTCAGTCACCTAATTGGCTGAGCCAACTCAGCACCCCAGAATTTCTTTGGATTGTGAAATAAGTAACTTCTGAATAAAATATGAAGATTATGCATCCCTAGTTACCTGAACCAGGTTATTAGTCATGGTTGGCATGATTTGGTGACCATAGCAGGGCTAGTTTAGAAGCAAAGTTGTTGATGGAATTTAGAGTGGTTCTGAGGAAATTTAGGTTAGCTCCCATTTACCAAAAATATCTTAATTCCTGAAATTCAATCTTTAACAAATCACATTCTCTTCTCTAGTGTTTAAATACAAAAAAAAAGAAAGAAAGAAAGAGAAAAAAGAAATCCATTCATTCTTTTATTTAACACATATTTAAATATCTAATAGTCTTTATATGGTAAAGTTGAACATAACAAACATAACATTGTCCTCATGAAGTTTACAACCCATTGGGGGGGCAGACATTAATAAAATGACTACACGAGCATATAACTAATTTTATTTATTTATTTGTTTAAGATTTTTTATTTATTTAGCAAGAGAAAGATCACAAGTAGGCAGAGAGGCAGACAGAGAGAGGGGGAGCAGTCTCCCTGCGGAGCAGAAAGCCCGATGTAGGGCTCAATCCCAGCACCCTGAGACCATGACCTGAGCTGAAGGTAGAGGCTTAATCCTCTGAGCCACCTGGGTGTCCCACATATACCTAATTTTAAACTGTGGTAAGTGAATTTATAAAAAATGACACGTTGCTATAAGAATATATAACTGGTCCACTGGTGGATGGGTCATGGAAAAGCCACAGTTGAGCTAAGACATAAAAGATAACAATATTAATCTTGGAAGTTTTAGAGAGACGAGATTCTCCCAGGTGGAGGTGAATACCTATGCAAATATTCTGAGGGTGGGTGGTGTGGAGGTGACAGCTTGGCTCCTTGGCAACTAAAGTGGACCATTTTGGGTGGAATAAAGAGAACAAAGAGAAGACAAGTCCATATATGTAATAGGATCTACATTTTTGGTCTTTAAGAGTAATGGGGAGGTTTGGAGATCCCATACCCCAAAGATCAGATTTCCCCAACATTCAGTAATGTACATGTCATATAAGTTTTTAAATAGAAAGGCTTAAACAGAATGTGTTACTAAGGGCTAAAATAAGAAACCATTTCTGAACATTAATTTTGTCTAATTCAAAATTTCCCCAGATGTCATTCCACACCTATACATACCTTGGTATTGGTTGATATCAGCACCACATGTGCACACATTTTAACTTATATTTTCTTTCCTTTTAAAGAAACTCAGCTTAAACAGATTTCCCTGTCATTGTTTTCCATAAAGCTCTCCTAGTGTTTGAGTTTTAAAAAAATGAGTTCAATCTTGGTTCAGTTCCGGCTATAGTTCAAGTCAGGTCTCGATTTGCCTGAACCAGTTTCTCTTCCCTGGGCAATACCAGTCTTGCCTAGATTTGCTCTTTAGATGAAATAGAGTTTGCTCGTTTCAATTTCACAAGAGCTCATATTAGAAGCTATTTCTCTTTTAAATAATAACAGAATTCCAGGCAAAGATGGTCAGGCAGGAAAGTTTCATAAAGCTGTGAACAATAAGCTCGTACTGGAATTGATTCAAATGTTTAATTATTTGTTGAGAGAAGGTTGTCTGGAGACTTCACACAAGAAGACACTTTATTGATTTTTATTATTCAGGGAAGGTAATAATTTTGATATATATATATATATATATATATATATATATATATATATATATACCAATTCCTCTGTTAAGCAATAATGACAAAATGTTTGTCAAAATAATGCCAGCCACTGAGAAAACGAAGGGTCCAGAGAGTCCTTCTTCTTTATTTCAAGTCATCAATCTTGTGGTCTCCAAACCTGCAGGGACTGTCACAATAATGTAGGTTGCACTGAAGATATTTCTAAAGTCGAGAAAAGATACACCAATTTCTTTGTATTTATGTCAGTATCAGACTAACGTCTTTGACGGAGTTCACTGTAATAACAGGCCCAGTAGCTTCAGACATCAGCCAATATTTTTAAGGAGACTTGTGGTCATTTAGCATAGGTAGATAATGACCACATGAGGTCCAAGGTAACTGGGTCAGACGTTACAAAAAGATTAATATATTTCATATATTGTGAGTGAACAAAAGCAAATAGAATCTACAGAGGGATTAAGAATAGGTAAAAAATGACACTACAATGTAACAAATTATCCAAAGTACTCAGAAGCAGCATCATGTGAAGAAAAGAGCATTTGCTGAGTTAAATTTAGAACATCTAAGTTTTAAGTCCACTACTGTTCCTAAATAGCAGCATATTTTTGGGAAAATTACTTTGTCTTTTTGGGCTTCCATTTCTGCAACTTAAACCGGAGCTAAATGGAAAAAAAAAAAAAAAAGGAATCTCTGAAGCCCTTTTCCAGATCTATGATTTTATAAAGATCACTGAAAACTGATGGATGAGTTTGGGAAATATAAGTATAACCAACTAGAGGGAAATTGGAACAAGGAATAAAAAAGATAGCATAGTATATTTCTCAATAATATGGGGAGAAGTGGAATGTGGGAATCAGACAGGCGGATGTGAACATGGATGGAGTTTGCAGAGGGACAACCAACTGGAAGGGAGAAGTACTTTCTTAAAGATACTGTTCCACGACCTCAGCCATTCACGTTAGAATCTGGAATTCCAGGATTACCCTAAGGTACGTACTCTAAAACTTGAATTTCAAAAGTGACCTTAGTTATGCAAGAATTTATGTTGATTTATATGTTGGTGGAATATGGTTAGGAGTCTAAGGAAAATGTAAGAGCAGAATGGGTGTCATTCTGCTTTTACCTCCGGAGTCCTCAATATCCCTCAAAAAATTATTCAGCTTTATAAACAATATATTGTGTGCTCCCCCATATTTATGGAACATCCAATGTAGGAACATATGCCAGTCCTTATCTCATGTAATCTTTGAACACAAGTAGTAATATCCTCACATTGTACACGGCTATGTGAAATGTTAAGGAATTAAGTTGGTGATAGAACAGAGATGGTATTGCAAAAGCCATGAAATAAATCCATAGCTCTTTCCAGAATGAGGCAAGGACTACCTCCAAAGTGCTTTGTCCCTTCTTACTATTAGTACCATTAAAAAATACTCTCGATTTCCTAGAATCTGGCTACTTCAGGCATGCAATCAGGAAGTCTTCAGCAAAAGCCACCTGAACAGGCATCTGAAAATAAGTGAGGTCATTGAGGAACATTTAGGAAACTATAGCTTGTACTGTAAAGATTGATTTTTTAAATGCTTTACTCTCCGAGAGAGAGAAAGAAAGAAAGAGAGAGAGAGAGAGAGAGTATAAGCAGGAAGAGCAGAAGGCAGAGGGAGGACCCAGCTCCCTGATGAGTAAGGAGCCTCATATGGGACTTCAGCCCAGTACCCGGGGATCATGACCTGAGTCGAAGGTAGACACTTAACGGAGCCACCCCAGAATCCCTGTACTGGCTGATCTCTTAAGTAATTTTTCCTAAGCTAACTTTTCTTTTCATCCAAAAGTGATAGTGGAAAACCATAAATGAGTTTCTTCATAATAAGGGGAGGGCATGAGTTAACGGTCTTCAGTGAAGATATGACAGTGGGACTGGAGAAGAGGTGAAGTATAGGGGAGACAGTCTGAAGATGATGAAACTGAATTTTTTTTTTTATATTTTTTTTAAAGATTTTTATTTATTTATTTGACAGAGAGATCACAAGTAGGCAGAGAGGCAGGCAGAGAGAGAGGAGGAAACAGGCTCCCTGCAGCAGAGAGCCCGATGCGGGGCTCGATCCCAGGACCCTGGGATCATGACCTGAGCCGAAGGCAGAGGCTTAACCCACTGAGCCACCCAGGCGCCTCGATGAAACTGAATTTAATGGTTGATTGGATATGGGCAGATAAAGGAGTGGGAAAAAATCTGCAAGGTTTTTGTCTTGGAAACTGGGGCAGGTAATACTTACAAATAAGAAAAAATACAATGGTGTAGAGAGAAAGCCTTTCCTTTACTATCCATTCTGCCTTACTAAGCTGTTCATGCTTATGGGCTCCTCTCAGCCATCACATGATACATATGTCATTGCTTTTTACCTTTCTGAAGAAGCCTAGCAGAGCCACAATGCAGGCTACATTCTTGGCTCGGCTTTCCCTCACAGCCTCATTGAACCCAGGGAGTGGCCCGAAAGCCTGGTTTTCCTTTACTTGTATAATAATGTGAGCAAAGGATGCTCTCTATTGATAGTGGGGCTGGTTCTGTACCTCTCAGTGTGCAACAGAAATGGGTAATTATCCCAGAGATGTCTTTGTACGCATCAGCCTTCAAAAGTAGATCCTTAAGTTTGACTTAAATAATTTGAGTAAAATAAGATTTTTACTCACATGAGTTAAGTCTTCGTAGCCCATTTAAGAATGCATTTTCCCCTGTTCTTCAGTTTTTATATGTTAAGAGATGATGTCTTCTGTTGGGGCTTTCTCGGAGGACTTCCTGAGAATGTAATTCTTTAATCACTCAAAACTCAGCAAGTATGAACTGGTTTAGTCATTTCTCCAAGGTTTCAGAGGATGTTCTCAGACCCTATGGATTAGAATGCATCTTTACCTCCCTCCAAATTGACTCGCTTTCCCTTCAGTTAATAACAATTCATTACATGAGAAAAACACCTGGTTCTGTTCACTCCTCATTATTTTAAAGATTTACGATGACAAGAATTGAAAAACAAACAGACAAAAACAAACCAAAAAAAAAAAAAAAACCCCTCCCATTATCATTAGACACTGCTATGATATCAAAGACTACAGTACGATTTAAGGCAGAATAAAGAAAATAAAGAAAATCATGATAATGCCAGTTCATGTGCTTTGGGAGAATGGAAAGAGTTTAAATTATTAAACTGTCAAGTTGTCAGGACAGAGACAACCTCAAGTCTGGAGCTGAATCCCTCTGTGGCCCTCACCCAGGCAGCTGAGAGCACAGAAGGAAGGGGGTGGAGGGAAGGGAGGTTTTAAAATTCAAATGCCTCCTGTCCTGAGTGTGCATTTCTATCGCAATTCCCCAAGAGACTGATAGCTAGTCTGTCTCTTTGAGTCATAGGTGTATTTACTTATTCTAAGAGCAATCCTTAGGGGAAAGAAGAACTAAACACGTCTAGAAGCATGTTGTAGAAGAGAAGAGGAAAGGAAGACATCAGGGCAGGGTTTGATGGGCTTTTTTTTTTTTTAATCAACTTCTATAGAGTAAGAAAACAAATATTTATTTGAATGTACATGGGTTCATGACACAAAGCCCCAAAGTTATACTCCCACACCACATGTCCTAAAATGCATTTTGCAGACTGTAGAAAATAAGACCTTGCCAGAGTATGCAGCTTGTTTAAGGCCTCATAAGATACTGTGATATATGTAATATATTTCATAATCATACTCTTGGGAAACAGGACAGGGCTTTAGCCACTTACTTCTTCCATGACAGCCTTCCTTGCTGCAAAGCACTTGTGATTCTGAAGACCTTCTGTGTGGTGGGGGTTGGAATTCATGTGCATCTATCTAGAGCATCTTAAGAGCTGGTGGAAAACTTTCTCTCTTCCAAATGATAAGAGAAAGAAAAAGGATGGGGAGGAGAAGTAAGCTGACTCAGAGTGGTACCAAGATCTTGGCAATGTGGTCTTTGTGACAAGTTTAAAACATACTGTGAAAGATTCTTTCTCTGAATCATGTCTTATCTTACCTCTTAGTATAACCTCACTTTTCCCTTTTGCCTGACCAATTGCTACACTTGACTGACTGAATGGATGGATGGATGAAGGAGTTAATGTGAAATTATTTGCCACATTTGTGGATCATGTCTCACATGACTAACAAAAACAGCATATAAGCTAATCAGTAGGCATCACATTTTGGGGGATTTTGTTTTTTGTGTGTATGTGTGTTTAGTTTTTGTTTTTTAATTTGACAAAGCTGGTTCAATAAAGACAGTGCATACCCTGTTCTGTTTTTTCCAGAGTGTGCCCCCATGTTAACATAGCAAACATGTGGGTACATCTCCTTTTGTATGAACATCCAATTAACATGAGCATCTTGAGTCTTGAAGCTGAAATAAGTATTAGTGAATTTATATTTATAGGTCTGATTTTCTATATTTCTCTTCACAATTCCCTAGAAACAGATCTTTTATCAGATTTTTTTTACCCCTTTTCTATTCTGATTGCTGTATTCAGCTTCTCATCCTTGTGTTGTCATTCGTTGCTGGAAATGCAATTACCTATCTTATATTATTATCAAAATGTATCCAAGAAAGTTTGATCAAGAAGAAGAAAAATTCCACCTCAACCACTTCTGTTTTAACATAAGTATAATCTTTTCCTACGAAAGTTAGTTAACTACATTTTTCTTTCTTTTCTAGCTTTATTGAGATTAATGGACACAACATTGTGATAGTTTAGTTGTACAATGTAATGATTTAATATGTGTTTATATTTGCAAAATGATTACCACAATAAGGTTAGTTAAATGCATATGTCACCTCACATACTTAGAATTTTGTGTGTATGCATGTGTGGTGAGAACTTTTAAGGTCTTGGTGGCTTTCCAATATACAATATGGTGTTCTCAGGTATGGTCACCAAGCTTCAGAGTACATCCCCAGGATTTGTTCATCTTATAACGGGACGTTTGTACCCTTCGACCAGCATGTCTTCAACTCCTCCCAACCCTGGCAATCACTAGTCTGCTGTTTCCATGAGTTGGTTTGCTTTAGCTTCTGCATATACATAAGATCACACACTATTTATGTTTCTCTCCATGACTTAAGGACTCAAGGTCCATCCATGCTGTTGCAAATTGCAAGATTTCCTTTGTTTTTATGGTCTGAATGTATACACACACATTTTATCTGTTTATCCATCAAGGATAGAGGGAGTTTTTCCATGTCTTGACTATTGTAAATAATGCAGCAATGAACATGGGGCCATAGATAGGTCTTCAAGGTAGTGATTTCATTTCCTTTAGATAGATCCCCAGAAGTGGAATTGTTGGATCATATGGTAGCTTTTTGGTTTTTGTTTTTATAATTTTGGGGGGGAACCTCCATACTGTTTTTCACAGTAGTTGTACCAATTTATCTTCTTACGAACATTGAACCCATTATACAAGGGTTCCCTTTCCTCCATGTCTTTACCAGCACTTATCTCTGTCTTTTCAGTAATAGCTATTCTAAAAGGTGTGAGATGATATTTCATGGTGGTTTTGATTTGCATTTCTCTGACGGTGAGTGATGCTGAGCACCTTTTCATATTCCCACTGACCATTTGAATATCTTCTTTGGAAAAATGCCTGTTCAGGTCCTTTGCCAATTTTGAAATCAGGTTATTATCATTATCATTATTACCGTTATTGAGTTGTTCAAGTTCTTTAGTGATATTAATCCTTTATCACCTGCATGGTTTGCTAATGTTTTCTCCCATTCTGTAGGTTACCTTTTCATTTTACTGAGAGAGAGAGAGAGAAAGAATCATTAGCATATGAACAAATGAATGAAATAATTCAACCAAATACTTACTTAAAGTAGGATGAAGGAAGGGATGAATATTGGTAAAGAAACGAACTATGGGGTAATAACAACATGCATTTAACCATTGCCTTGATGCCGACAATCTCCTCTACACCAGGTTAACACATGCCTGACATGTCAGTAACAGGTCAAGGCATGGATAGTCCTTACTGGGTTCAAACACATGACTGAAAAAGGATAAGTAATTGAGCAACTTATGTTCTAAAATTATTTTATTGGTAATTGAACAATTACACTGTTTTACCCCTTTCTGAGTCTGGGTGGAATGAGACCCAGGAAGATAATATTTATTTGGAATGGGAGAGAGAAATGAAAAAAAAATAATAAGGGAGGCAAGAAAAAAGGAATTAATACCTACTGAAATAATAATATAAACCATTACACTTTGGGATATTTTACCTCTTTGTTTATGCCTTATGACTGCCTTATGCAGTTATCTTATTATTCCTGTTTTACTGAATAGAAAGATAAATTAAGGCTAATTTCCTTCAGTGGCCTGGGAGAGTGGTAAGGACAAGCTGAGAAACAACATGAGAAGGTGTGGGAGGGGAAGGGAACTCAAAAAAGGATTTTGAAAACAAAATTTTTTCATGCACATAGGCACCAAGACGTATACTGCTGCAAAATAGAATACAGAGAGCCAGAAGAGAGAATTCCAATAATTAAAACATATTTTAAAAGTTGCATTCCTTGACTACATGAATAACATGACAGACAAAATCAGTTTTGAATAAATTAGAGCATGAGTGCAAATTGGTTGTCCGCTAGAGAATCCTGACCATGGTGGCCTAGGTGCTGCTCTAAAAGTTGACATGTTTCAAATAAAACCTTCAATTTCTGGGTTTTCTTAAAGACTGGCAATACTGGACCCATTTTCCCATATGAAAACAATCACGTGGACAAGAATATACCTGTCCTTTAGGGAGGGGAGGGTGTGCAACTGCTTGTTTTTCAAAATGCCCAGTCAGCCTATGTAATGATTTATGTTGCTTATGTGGCTCCTAAAAGATTCTGAGTTTGTAACTACTGGTTTTAAATACACCTTTTTGGAATTTGGAGAATATTTAAATACCTGTGTATCATAGCCTATGATAAATATGGGGGGGTAAAGATGATTAAGATACACGATTCTTTCCTTAAATTCAAAGTTCAGCAGGATAGATTGAATGTTTAAAAAAAAAACATTAAATGTAAAAATGCTACAACAAGAGTTAGTGGAAAGTGCTATGAAACGGCAGAAAAGAGAGAAATTCATTTCCTTTGGGGAAGAAGGAAAATATTCAAGACTTAAAGTAATGTTTGAACTAGATCTTAAAGAAGGAACAGGGATTTAAAAGTTGTAGATTTGGAAAATATTCCAGGGAAGAACTATCAAACACGAGACATCTATAATAATATACAGCGTATGTAGAAAAGTATGTGGCATAGGTAACATGTATCAGCATGAAAAAATATAGCATGTTGAGGGGGAAATGGTAATTGCATGTAGCTATAACATTAAATAAAAATTGAGGGGGAGGAGTAGTCAATAAATGGAGATGAAACAAAGACTTTAAAGGTCCTTAATGGTCATAGAAGGTCACTTACACATTATCCTGTAAGCAGCAGTGCCACTGGGAAACTTTTTTTTTGGGGGGGGGGTTGGTGTTGTGATTTAGTTGATTTAAACAATGCACTGGAAGGATTTCATTTTTGGAAGTGATAAAGGAATAAGAGATAATCATGAATTCTACCAAAGTTACTGATGATGAAGATGGAGAATACAGATTTAAGAGTCATTTCTCAATTAATTTAACGTAAATTAATTCAATTTAATATTAATCAATCCCATAGAACATTTGTTAATCAAGCCTCATGTGTCAAGAATCATGATGGATACTAGAAGTAGAATTCTGAACAAGACCTGTGTCATATTAACGATTATGCTACTGAGACTCTGAGTGTGAGACCTAATAGAATCAATGAGCACAGCTGAGAGTAATAAATGAAAAAGGTAAACAAATAAGATTTCTTAAAAATTAATGTACTATTGAGGTCCTTTTAAGTCTGTAAAACCATATCTCTATCTACACCGCTCTCCCAACTGAGGTCTAAGATAAAATTAATGAAATATCATATATTTGGTTTAATGGTCTCAAGGCTTGCCTGGAAATGCAATCTCAAATGTGCCCTGTGATTGGTTCCAGAGCTTTTGTTCAATTCAACCTTTCTGCTACAACTGCCCTTGTTTCCAATTTTTTTGTTCCAAAATAAATTTTTTGTTCCACAGAAAGACATGTGATATGAGATATATATCTATATATACATATAGATATATATCCTTAACTCCATAACTTTCTATGCCTCTGTGTGCCTTAGCATGTGCGCATGTGAACAAACACACACACAAATGTGGCAATTTTCCTTTTATGTTATATTTCATCATTTGGTCTTACAGTAATGCAATGTGGTTTTTTTTTTTGTTTGTTTTTCTTTTCAAAAACTAATGTCTTAGCTCTGATAGCAGTGCCTTGCTGAGCTTTTAGAAATTTTGCTGTTTGCAGGAAGGCAATGTACAGGGGAATCCAGAAGGAAAAGAAAAGCAAGTTTTAATTTTTCACCAGCAATCACTTTTCGACCTGTGTTTTCTCACATGTCTCAGATCCCTGCCTTTACAATGTCTTCCTTGCTACTTCTTTGCTCATGGAAGAAAAGCTTTAGGGAATTGAGGACTGGATATGTGGGATGAAAGCTTCTGCACTTTCAGCAAATTCTAATATTTTTTTGCCCAGAGCTTTGTGGATGGAAAATAACTGAAATGGTAGTGACTCATTATCACCTGGGTGTGGGGTGGATTGGGTGTCAGGAGCCCTGCATGCTTTCAGCTATGTGATCCTAGCAAGCCACATTCTCTGTGTAGGTGGCAGTTGCCTGATCTGTAAATGGAGGGGGAAGCTAGACGATCTGTAAGGCAGCTCTGGGTTCATGTGTAAGGATAATCCCAGAGGTATATGGTGGTTAGATTCCTTTGCCAAATAGGATCAGAAATTCCCAAGCCATTGTTTAAACAGGAAGAGCCTCCTCCCCAAAAGGCATAGTTAAGAAATCATTATCTGGTTATTTAGGTTAACCTTACATTTATCCCTACTTTATATCAATCAATTCTTTTAAGATGTATGTGTCTTTGGAATCAGAGGGGGTGCCATTAGCTATCGTCACATTAATTAAATCTCCGTATGCTTAGTGTAATGTGTAAGGATTCAGGACTCCATAACTTTCTGTGCCTTAGTTTTCTTATTTGTAAAATGGAGTTAATAATAGTATTTGTTGATTGGGCTAATGTACGAAAAATGTCCAGAACATACTTGACGCCATATAATTTTTTTGCCATTATAGCTATCATCCAGAAGAGTTAAATTGCAACAGAGTAGGTGTTTTAGAAAGTACCAGTGATGATCAGTGATGAGGATGTGAGTGAAATAGGAAATCAAATTGTTGGTGGCCAGACTAGAAGTCTGAAAGGTGATTCTTGGGGATGGTGGAGATTGGATAAAATAAATAGAGGGAATTCAGAGGATGAGGAGTGAAATATGATTAAATAACACCTTAATTTCAATTCAAAAGAACACTGTCCATACTCAGTCTTCCACTGTGCTCCAGTAGTCCACACAGACACTACCAGGGGAGCATGGCCACAGACTGAAGATCAACAATCATTGGATGATCTAGGAGTCCTTTAAAGTTTAGCTGGAGGAATGCCTTTCTGACCTCACTTGAAAGGTTCTCGCTACTCAGAGTTTATGTCTTCCCCTAGATCAGTTTTTATGTTCCTCTACTCTGTCATGCAAATTCCCGACAGCTTCAGACAACATGAATCTTTTTTTTTCTTTTTAAAAATTTAAGTTTTTTTTTTAAGATTTTATTCATTTATTTGAGAGAGAGAGAATGAGAGAGAGAGAGAGAGCATGAGAGAAGAGACATCTGCAGGAGAAGCGGACTCCCTGCTGAACAGGGAGACCAATGTGGGACCTGATCCCAGGACTCCAGGATCACAACCCAAGCCGAAGGCAGTCGCCCAACCAACCGAACCACCCAGGCATCCCTCTTTTTTTTTTTTTAAATAAAAGATTTTATTTATTTATTTGACAGACAGAAATCACCAATAGGCAGAGAGGCAAGCAAAGAGAGAGGGGGAAGTAGGCTCCCCGCTGAGCAGAGAGCCCAATGCGGGGCTCGATCCCAGGACCCTGGGATCATGACCTGAGCTGAAGGCAGAGGCTTTAACCCACTGAGCCACCCAGGCGCCCCAAGGCATCCCTCTTTTTAAAAATTTAAAGCACCCTCCGTAGAATAAAATTCAGTACAAAATAACATGCATTGCTATTGTCTTTTGTACAAGTGCTTTTTAAAGTGAATAAGAGGTATAACCAAAGAATTGGATTTGGGTAGAGTTACATATTTATCAACCCAGCTACATAAATATGAAGCAACTGGCCCTTCTCATCTAACTGGTAGATTTTAGACCTTGGATTTAAATCCAGATGCTTGGCACAAAAATCCATTCTGCGTTTTAGATTGTGTTTGTGTTATTTGCAAAAGTTGCCTGAATATTAGAATAAGCTTATGTATTGTTAGTTAGAAACATACACTCCTGATTTGGACCTAGTGAGTCATAATTTTTGAAAGAGATACCTGGTCATCTAGTCAGTGAAAAACACATCTTGGTAGTTCTGATTATCAAAGAAGTTTGGAAACACCGGTTGAAGGGGGGGTGGGGAGGGATAGAATTTAAATCACCCAATCATTGAAGGGGAATTAAACATACCTGATATATCTGTATCTATTTCCAAAAAAGCAAATTATGGACACCAGATTTATTTAAATGGTGGTAGAAAGTATAATAAAGCACTTCTGGGAGGGAAAGACATGTCAGTCATATAGAGATGATGAAACACATACACAATAGACGGTCTTGGAAGACTACATGCTCAGCAGACATTTGGGGTTTCCTGGATCTCTGTGGTATGATCAGCCAGTTCCAGGAGGCACAACTCCTCTCCGGGGAGGCACAAGGCTTTGGGCATCAGAGGTACAACTGAAATAATGCTTCCAGAGAAGAGAGTATAAAAAATGTGTCCCAAGGTAATTTTTCAAGCTGATGATGGGGGTTGAAGGGAGGGAAGAAAGTCATTTTCAGGCCAATAATCCCCACTGCACAGCCGCTGTGAGCTGTGTGAATCACTGAGCACATTTCAAGGAATAGCTGTCATGTGTCACTAACGAATTCTCACTGCAGATGGGCTCCATGGTACTCAGGATCTATTTTGGGGAGGCCACAAGCAGGGAAAGCCTGCTAGTGCCACTGGAAGGAAATCTCAGCCACCCTTGAAAACATGAGGGGAATAAAACCTTACGTCCAAGCACATTTTCGCCTTGTTATGACTCACATTGCCTATAGCTCTTCTCCCCTATTCTGTATTCTCACCCTCCCCTCTGTGTGCTCTTTTCTTAGGCAATACCGACATCTTCCCTCGCCTAAGTCTGTGTGTGAAGCACGCTGCTTGGAGAGTTCTGGATACCCGGAAAGAAAAGAATGATGTAAGAGTTAGTGTACACATTGCGTGTTTTCTGTGATTCCAGTGGCATCGAATCCTTCCATGTGCCATCAGTTCACTTCTCCATTTGCTGGATGTTGACACCCAGGACTGCCTAAGAAACTGTCTGTTGAGGCTAGGAAGTCCTTCTTTAACCATAATCCCTGTGGTAGGATGAATAATGGCACTTCTTTCCTCTTCCCTCAAAGGCATGGGTATCCTAATCCCTGGAAGCCTGCAAATATGCCACCTTCCGTGGCAAAGGGACTTCACAGATGTGATTATATTGAGGGTCCTGGGATGGAAAGATGATCCTGGATCAATCTGAGTGAGTCCACTATAATCCAAAGGGTCCTTAAAGAAGGAAGGAAGGTCAGAGTATAAGAAGATATGACAAAAGAAACAGACTAGCGAGAGCGATGGAGGCTCATAAGCCAAGGAACACAGACAGCCTCTAGAAACTAGCAAAGTCAAGGAAACTCATCCTCCCTTGGAGACCTCAGAAGGAATGCAGCCATGTTGACTCATTTTAGACCTCTGACCTCCAGAACTATAAGATAACAAATGTGTGTTGCTTTAAGACACCAAGTTTATGATAATTATGTGAATAAGAAGTAAACTCATATTGTGTTAATCCACTGGAATGTTGGTGTATGCTTTTAAAAGTGAGTCGTGTTGCTGTAAAAAGTATAGATCCTAGACAGTACAGTTCATGGTATTTTGAGAAGTTATGTGGTCACCAAGTTGGATGTTACTCAACCCGTCTCCATCCTTCTTTACCTTGATCCTTTATTTTCTTCTCCCTTTCTCATAGTCTCAAGTTCAATTTACTTTGTGTCCTCCCCCAATGCTCTTTGTGACAACATCAGGCTCAGAATGATAACTTTTCCCAAAGTCTTTAAACAGTTATGCATTTTTCTCCATGCAAAATAAATAAAGTGGATAAATATGGCAAAACAAATGGAGCATCTCAACAAAGAATTACCAAAAAGACAATTTTAAAATGCAATTATCTGCAGTGCATCTGTTCAGACACCCTAACTACCATTTTTCTCTCTAAATTTCGACTTTTCCTTCTGGTGGCCCAATTTTATCAGGCTTTTGAATAGGTTTCATTGGAGATTGGGCTGGAGTTTAGGCAAGACAATTGAAATTGTTTATATGCCAATATCATCCTTCTAACGTTTTCTGGTTCTTTATGAATATGGAGATAGATGGGCTCATTGCAAAAGCCAGGATACATTTTTCAAACAGCTTCACAATTGTTCCTACCCACCCTCTCATGCCCTATTTTTAGCTTACCTTCTGCAGGTATCTGTGCTAGTGAAGGCAGGTTGGAAGCAATACATGACAAGGTTCTATGCAACAGCAGAGTTGCACAATGTAAAAAGCTGGGACACCTCAGTCATTGAGGACCAGCTTGGAGTTGAGCTACTTGATGCAGAAACTACATGTGAATATTTGTGCGACTGAGAACTAAACTTTCATTGTGTCGAGTGACTACACTTCAGAATTTTTTTTTTTAGTAGTTGCCTGACTCTTCCCTACAAAGAAGTGGAGAAAAGATATAGAGAACTGTTTGTATGGTCCAACTTTGCCATTGTAACATACAGGATGATCAACATGGAGTGGTTTGCCCAAGGTCACATATAGAACAGTGGCCAAGACAAGAGTTCCCAAATCTTTTGACTCCATTCAGGCACTTCACTCACATACCCAGCATTCGAACCCCTCATATAGTCATTTTCCGATCCTTTTCCTTTTCTATTTTTGAAGCAGGTGCCAACCTCCCTGTCCTGAAGCAGCCAGGGAAACGTCTTCAAGTCCAGCTCATAGCACTCTCTGTGGCATTGATTTTCCATGAGATTTATGGCATTGACCTGATCTCAATGAAGAAACTAAATCCAATTCGCTAAGGAATTACAAGCCTGTCTGATCAATAATCTATTTATCTCCTTCACTTTGCCATCTTTAGACACTCCAAACTTGTCATGGGAAATTGAAAGCATTTAAAAAATATAATTATGCAGCCTCAGGAAAGGTCTCCAACATTTCTGAAGATTTTCAATTGCCTTTGAGGAAATGCTACCCTGGTTTGAGTAATAAAGATCACTCTGGTCACTATCCAAATATCTGGCCTGGGCTCATTAATAGAAATATAGTGTCAGGATAATAGGGCCTGTAATTGCAGCATTTTCCATACTGGCAAGATTTTATCTGGGATATTGAGTTTAGATCTGGGAGCCTGATTTTAGAGTCCCCTAATTGAATTGAAGTACATCCAAAGGAAAGCAACCCAAGTTATAAGGACTATAAAGTATTTTGAAATATGAGGAATATTTAAAGAATTTGGATATTCTGTTGATGTGGAAAAACCAAGGAAACTTGAAAGACAACCTTAAATAATCAAAGGCTGGTACATAGGAAAAGAAGTTTGTTCCATATAGATCCAGATGGCAGATGTAGAATACATTCAGACAACTCAGCTAGGAGATTTTAGTTTGATTTCAAAACAACTCTTTCTTACGATTTAACTCTCATAAAATGAAATTCTCTTCTCTATGCCATAGGAGAAATTTGAACCAATGATCGATTTCTTAGTGGTGGACTATGGATTTTAAATGGGAAGTAGTGGGATTAGGGCAAACACCTATCCTGCACATTGATGCAGCCATCTAATCCATAGGGTCTGTTGCTAGATTCTCATTGGCCCATATCACATTCAGTGATAACCAGAAGGTCATCATACATTGGCCCACTTGTCCTTGCTTTCTTCTTCCTGATTCTTGGATTTATGGGTACATACTATTGCTCTGAGAATGAGTTCTAACCCCTTAAGAGCACGGATGCTTTGGTCTGTGTAAGCTTGTCCTGTTTTCTCCTATAGTTGTGTGAGTGTGTCCATGTGATCATGTGCATGTGTGTTTTGAATTCTTGAGTAAAAATGACTCTTTCCCCAATTATGGAAATCTTGGTATAGTGGTTGATTAGAAAATTTGAAAAGAGATATTGAATATTATTATTTTTATCCCATAAAATTTTACCTTCACACTTACTTCCTATTGCACACCATTTCTGTTGACCACTATTATCATTTTTTTTGACTTGTAAGAGTATTATTTTTAACTGTTAAATTGATATTCCTAAAACTAACTTGGATCAGTTAAGTTAGCTACTCAAAACTATTCAAATGTATAACGTGTTTGACCCCAGTGTTTCCTATTGCACTGTCACTACTCCTCTTGACATAATCCTTCTTTAAACTTACCATTCCTTGAGACTCACCTGTAGTCTACCAGCTCTTGTCTCTGTTTATGCTATTTCTTTCATCATCTCATTACAACGAGGTAACACATTATCCATTTCCAAAGCTCTGCTCAAAAGCCACCCTCTCGTTAAAACATCAATGACTCCTGTTTCTCTACATTTCTTACTGGGTGCTTATCTCACCCACTTTTGAAGCAATTATGTGTGTGTGTGTGTTTTCACATCTTTTAGAGAGCCTTAATCAGTGGTTCCTAGGTTTAAGTAAGCATCAGATTCACATGGAAGGTTTTTTTTTTTTAAAACACAGGTTTCTGGGCTATCTCCTAGAGTTTCTGATTCAGCAGGTCTGGTATAGGGACTGAGAATTTACACTTCTAATGAGTTTCCTGTGGATGCCAACGCTGTTATTTTGGAGACAACACTCTGAGAATCTCGACTAGTCTAAACTATAAATGCCTGCTAAGGAGGGACCCTAATATCTGTTAATAAGATTTCAGTGTTAATTAATAACATTATTGTCGTTTTGAGCTATATGATTCTCTATTCGGGAGGCCTGTCTTATGCACACTACACAGTTTAGCAAGATCCCTGGTCTCAACTAGATGCCTGTAGCACCTCTCTCCCTTCAGTTGTGATAACCAGAATGTCATCATGCATTGTCAAAGGCCACCCTTCCCCCAGCTGAGAATCACTGGATTAGAAGTAACAGAAATACTTGACTCTTCGTTGTCAGTTAGTTCTGGTTCTAAGAGAATTATACATGGAAAGACGAAAATCAAATAAGAGTTTTTTTGTTTGTTTTTTGTTTGTTTTTTTGTTTTGTTTTGTTTTTTTTAGAGTGAGTGTCCATGACATATTTAACCCAACGGTGGCGGGGGGTTCTGTAGAACCAGGTTGAAGCTCACAGGGTTCTACCTCAATGTATGCCAGTTGCCGGATCTTGAAATCTTACCTTGATAGGACTAGCTTCCTGGTATAGAAACCTATGCTATGGTTAGTCCACTTATGTGGTCTTGCTAAAAGCAGGCACAATCTGCCTGTCTGAACCTCCCCAAGGTCTTCTCTGTCCTTTTTAATTACACTGATAGTACAGATTTGGTAGTGCAGAAGATACGAGCTTGAAAAGGAACATAACGTTTTAATACACAGTAATTCTGTCCGTCTATAAACGTGGCCCTCTATGTCTCCTGTAGTCGGAAGGATTTTTATTCCCTTGGGAAAGAATGAAAAAACAGGTAGAAAAGGAGATAGTAAATGCTCTCTTCTCTGGTTTTCCCCTTTCCCCATGCTTTTTACAGAACAAGCATTTTGTGTTTGTTGCAAAAATAACTGAATGAACAAACAAGAATAAATGAAACCTATGAAGGAATCTTCGATAACATTATCTTGAAACTGCTACTCAAATTGAAAATTCTATTTTTCTATGAGCCAACTGCCTAGCTTTTCAGAAATGGGTCACAAGTTGCTTAAACACAAATAAAAGAATGAAAACTGACTCCCTATAAGTACTCCTTAATTACTAATGTATGCCATGCTCTGCATTAATTATCTTCTCATTTAGCCTTACAAAAGTTCTATGACATTAGTATGAACACCTATATTTTACTGATGAGAAGACCAAGGCTCAAAAAGCTAAAGTGACTTGCCCAAGGTCAGGCAGCTGGTTAGCTTCAGAAACAAAACCTGAGCCAATGCATTCTAATTGCACGTGATTGTTTCACCCACCATATAGTCCTCTGTGATCAACACCCCTGAGTGATACACACTCCACTCACAAGGCTGGGCTTCCTCTGTTCTGACAGCACGTGACTGAGTTAGTTCCAGCTCTGATGATGACAGCATTTGTGTCTCTTGCTACAAGCTCAGTTTCTTGAGGCTTAGATTGATGGTCCTTCTTTCCCTGTTGAAAATCTCTAGACAACACAAATACTCTGTCAGTGCCTTGAAACTCATCAAAAGACATAAACCCTAAGACCTACTGGTTTGGAAGTTTCAGACTGTGATTCACAACTGCACGTAAGAATAGCTGGGACTTATGAATACTCTCCACTCTCCAGGGACACCACCACCATTTTCTTAAATCAATAATCTCATATGATCCTCAGGACAAGCTTATAAGATAGACCTTGTCATTATCCCTATTCCATAGACAAGGATACTAAAGCTTTGTGTGGTGGTATTATCCTCATTGGACAGAGGCTCAGGGTATGAGAGTCACTTATTCAAGGTCGGAGACAGAACTCAAACCCAAGTCTTTTGATAGCTCTTAAAACCATTTCCACCACTGGACAGTGATAAATCATAAGCTCAGACTGTTTATTGACGCCAGTGCCTTCCACCTCTCCTGTAGGGTGACAGGATCTACCTATTTAAGGGTATACAGATGAGGCATACTGTGTACTCTCAGGGGTCAAAGAGACCTAAAGAGTGCAGGCTTCTCAGACAAACGGTTCTGAGCTCCAATTCCAGCTCTGATTCGTTATCTATGAAACCTTCAGAAAGCCATTTCTGGTCATCAAGCCTCAGTTGCCTTATTTAAAATTTAAGGATAATAGTTTTACCTCCTTCATCAAGTCACTATTAGAATCAAATAACATGCAACATCAAACACACGGTAGGTGCTCAAAATGGAATTGATCACCAGTAGCTGGGAAAATAATCCATATACGAGCAAAGAGAGCTGAAAAAAATATTTTTTATTTACTCTTTTAAGCATTTATTTATTTATTTGACAGACAGAGATCACAAGTAAGCAGAGAGGCAGGCAGAGAGAGAGGAAGGGAAGCAGGCTCCCTGCTGAGCAGAGAGCCCGATGGGCTTGATCCCAGGACCCTGAGCCAAAAGCAGGGACTCACTGAGCCACCCAGGTGCCCCCAAAATATATATATTTTTAAAAGTTTTCGTGAACTACTATATACTTTTAAGAGGAGGGATGACTCACGATGAGTTTAAATGTGATTAAAGCATTTTAGCTCAAGGATGCTCTAGGGTAGCTATGCTGCCCCTTTCTTAGATAAGGAAACCAGAGCTCAGGTATATCAAATGACTTGCTTAAAGTTTTATCACAAACTCGTGACTTTAGGGCTTTGGATCCTGTTCTATTTGCTTCCAGTGATTGGTGAAGGCTTGTGGAAACTAAAAAGATGAGAAGTCCCCTGAGCACAGGAATATGTGACTCCATATAAGGGAAGACCAAACATTGAGAGACTTGCATTTAACATGTCTTTTTCTAATTTTCTTTTGTATCCCCAACCTCTACATCGATGAAAAAGATAATATTTTCTGCACAATCTATGGCAAAAGAACTTTAACTTTCAAAGCATCCCTGGAAGGTGGGTATTCTTTCCATTTTAAAGGTCAAGAAAGTGAGGCCCAGATATATTAAAGCCCTTGGCTAAGATTATGCAGTAAATAACTTTAGAGCCTGGATTCTATCTCTCCCAAATTCATGTCTTTTCTGATCTGTATCTCCTTTACATTACAGAGTCTGCTGGTATGTTCCCCGATACCTGCTTTCCAGGGCCAAATGCTCTCTCTCTCTCTCTCTCTTATCTACAGAGGTTCTTAGCTGTTGCACTTTAACCTTGTAAAGAGGAGAAAGAAACCCTGAATGGAGAACTGACCACTAGTTGGAGAGAGACTGGTTCTTTTTCCCAAACAATTCCAACTACCCCCTGCTCCCCACTTTTTATGTTTTTTAAACATCTAATAATGATTGCCATAGAGGTCCATTCATTGGGTTGTTGTTATACACAGTGGCACATATGGCACATATGGGGGAAAATAATTGCTGTGGAAGAAACAACTGGAAAATATATAATGGCATATTTGGAAATGCACAGAAAGACTGCAATCCACAATGATCCATATGTCCCCCAGCACAATCCCCGGGATGTCTTTGCTGCTGGAATACCAGTGCAGTGTATGTCCCAGCTTAGATCACATTGTTCATGCACTATGGCTTTGTTGTGGAAAGATAATGTATACTACTTATGGTGCCAGACTGAGCTCCCTAAAATGTAATTGCTAATGTTCATTCAGACACATACAGGTAACCTGTTGTGGTTCCTCTAGATAAAGGTTTTGATGAGTCCCTAGTAACTAAAAGACAAAGTGCATAATTGCTCTTTATATATATATATATATATATATATAACTCAGCATTTCCGTTACTCTTGCCCCATGCCAAGTCTCCAGTCTTCCTTCCTGTTTATCTACACTCCTCCTATCTTTCTGAATTCAGACCATGTATCACAGAAGATGAGAATAAGATACATTTTAGGTAAGCACTTTTTAAAAGATTTTATTTATTTATTTGGGAGAGAGAGAGCACATGAGCAAGGGGGAGGGGCAAAGGGAGAGAGAAAAGCAGACTCCCCATTGAATGGGGGGCCCAACTTGGGGCTTGAGATCATGACCTAAGCTGAAGGCAGACACTTAACCAACTGAGCCACCCAGGTGCTCCTCGATGAGCATTCTTTTTTTTTTTTTTTAAAGACTTTATTTATTTATTTGACAGAGAGAGATCACAAGTAGGCATAGAGGCAGGCAGAGAGAGAGAGAGAGGAGGAAGCAGGCTCCCTGCTGAGCAGAGAGCCCGATGGGGGACTCGATCCCAGGACCCTGAGATCATGACCTGAGCTGAAGGCAGCGGCTTAACCCACTGAGCCACCCAGGCGCCCCTCGATGAGCATTCTTAATCTAGATTCTGATTGGGCTTCATAGGTTCCCAGTCTTGGGATTGTATATAAAACTATGAATGTATTGGACATGTGCACTTTTCCAAATTATAGTTATTTTCAGACTTTAAAAATATTGTTTACCACCAAACCATTAAGAAACCACTGCAAGATTTACCAGTCTGCTAACATGTTGATCTAGATTGATGGTGGCTCTGAGATTACATAGGCCTTTCCCACACTCATTTGATTATGAAATATTTGTATTAGTTCCCTACGGCTGCCATAACAAATACCAAAAACTCTGTGGCCTGAAACAACAGAAATGTATGTTCTCACGGTTCCAGAGGCCAGAAGTCTGAAATCAAGATGTCAGCAGTGTTAGTTTCTCTAGAAGCTCTGGGAAAGAACTCATTCCAGGCCTCTTTCCTAGCTTTTGGTGGCTATTAGCAAACCTTGGCATTCCTTGGCTTTTAGACACATTCACTCTAATCTCTGCCTCTGTCCTCATGTGGCTTGCTCTCTTCTACCTGTGTCTCCATGTCTCAAGTCACCCTCTGTCTTTTCTTATTAGGACACTTGCCATTGGACTTAGCTTAGCAGAATGTCATCCCAAGATCCTTAATTTAATCATATCTGCAAAGACCCTGTGTCCAAATAGGGTCACACTCACTGATTTTGGTTGGATATATCTTTTATTGGGGGAGGGAGCACAATTTGACTTAATGGAAATTAATATTTCCATTAATCAGGAAATATTTGGAGAAGCTAAAATTTAGGGGTGGGGTAATAATTGGAAAAACTAGAGCAGATCTCATAAAATACTGATTTTTTTTTTTATTAAAATACTCTTCTAATGGCTTGGAAACAAATTCTTCCATTCTTTCAGGCCCAAATTTTATAATGTTGTGAGATTATGTTTTTCCTTAATATTTTGTTTTATTTCCTTTTTTTATTTTCTTCATATTTAACAACCAAATTATTCTTCCATTCAATCAACATCTGAGTGCCTGTGGTGTGCCTGGTTCTAGGTGTTGAAGATAGAGTGGTTAAACAAACAAACAAACAAAAAAGATAGTCAAGTTTTCCCATCTAGTGAAATTTATAATAAATAGGGAACTAAATATATGCTTTTAAATAGTGATTTTTCTTAAAAATAAGAAAAAAAAATTATGAAATGAAATGGAAGATCTGAGTGCTATAACAGACAATACCATAGAGAATGTGGACCAGGAAAGACCCCTCTTATGCACTCAATTGGGTCCCACAAAATTCACAGGTTAACGCCCTTAGACCACATGTGACCTTATTTGGAGATAGGGCCGAGAAAGGAGGTGGTAAGGGGGAGGCCCTAATCTAATCCAGTGGAATCGATGTCTTTGTAAGAAATATCAGGGAAGTACACACATAGAGAAGGGGCTATGTAAGGACACCAGTGAGAAGACAGGCTAAGGAGAGAAGTCTCAGGAGAAACCAGCTTTGCCCACCTCCTTGATCTTGAACCTCCGTACTCCAAAACTCTAAGAAAATAAACTTTTATTGCCGAAGGTGATGGTTTGTTATGGTAGCCCCAGCTGATGGCTACGACCTCTGTGAAGATCAGAAAAGACTAAGAGGAGAGATACTGAAGCTGAGATTTGAAGCATGGGTAGAATTTAGTCAAGTGAGGAAGTGAAAAGAACACTTGAAATAAAGCAAGGAAGACATGCAAAGGTTCTGAGAAAGGAAGACATTTTATATTTTCTAGAAATAGAAAAAAGTGAGCATGGGGGATCGTATCATGAAGGAGAGCCACGGTGTGGCCAGGTTTCAGGTCAAGCAGGGCATAGCAGGTGGTGGTGAGAAGTGGAGACGTTGTTGTAAATGCAATGGGAAACCACAGAGAATTTCTAAGAGAGTTGGTTATCGTGATCCGGCAGAGTGACCTCTTTAAAAAAAAAAAATCTCTGGTTACTTTTTTGTGGTGAATGGATGGAAAGCGTAAGAATCATAGAAAGGAAATCAGAAGGTTACTGAAGTAGTCACGAAGAGAGTGGTTCTGGAGTGGGGGGATGTTTAATACCGGTGTCTAGAATAAATACAGACTCAATTCTAAAGAAACGTACACAGGCATCATCCTGTAATGTGGGCTGAATTTATAACCACTAAGAGGATGGGTGACGGGATCAAGATCAGCATCCCAGAAGGGTCATCACGGGGAGCATGGAGAGAGCAGCTTCTTCCCACCCTATGGGGGGAAGAGAGCCTCTGCACCCCAGGGAGATGCAGGCTGGCTTTGCTCAGGAGTCTTCCTCTGCAATCACGGTGTTCCCTCCAGGAGAGACGTTGCTTAGTATGACTCCCTTCCCCTTATTGACTTCTGTTTGTGGTTCTGATTAAACAGCCTCTGGCAGGAGGAAATCCTTTCTGGGAAGGGCGGGAGAGAGGTCTGCTGTTTCCCAGAAAAACCTGGCAGTCATTAGGCCCCACTAATAGTAGCTGATGAGTTAATTGTCCTCCCTAACAAGCCTTCCTCCAAGAGGCAGAAATAAACACTGGCAGGGGGTTGTATGAAAATAGCCAGGTGCTCAGCTCCAGCCCTCCCCGGTCAGCAAGAGACATGCAATTTACCGTTCCCGCTTAGGGTGAATGTGCTGGTACAGGTCAGCAAGTTCAAGATGGTGAGGGGAACGATTTAAAAGCAAATGAAAAGCCATAGTTTTCTCTCCACATGGTTCGAGTGCACCTTGGCTAAAACCACTCCTGCTCTGTCATTTAAGCCTCAGGCTTTCCCCCTTGTGCCCGCTCCTGGGAATTGGCAACGACAGCAGAGAGCTGGAGCCCTGGGGTCCAGCTCAGTGCCTCTGACCCACTTTGCTGAGCCTGGCTTTTACTGCCCCCTCTTGGCAAACGCACACACTGTAGGTTCTCTCCTCAAGCCCTAAACCCTAATTTTAAGGCAAGGATTCCCGTGCAGCCTGACACAGTCTCCCCTAGGATATCAGCACCACACTATTTATTTCCAGTTTGCTTTTAGGTCTTGACTCGAAAACCAGCCAAATACTATTTACTTTCTGATTTTGTGGCTCCTTTATCTGAGAGGAATTGTGCTCCTTTATAAAATGATAAAATGGAAGATTTGGAAATTTCCTTACAGTTTATCTAGTCCAAAAATTTCAGGTACATAAGCTTTCTATATATCATCTTTGTCCCCTTCTGTGCCCATGAAAGGCATTTCTAATTAATCACTCTATACTTTCTCACTGATCCCCAGACACCGTCTCAGTTCTTTTGTTTTCATCATTAATCTTTTGGCTTGGATCAAAGATAAAACCTATATATTGCTTAGTTACTACCTTAATTTTGCAGATAAGAAGAAGGGACCAAGAGAAGCGATAAGAATCTAAGAAAGTGCTCCCAGGATAGAGCTCTTTCCATTGAAAATCACCGTATTCTTTAGAAAAGGGAATCCTTTCAGGGGTATTTTAATGGCCCATCCTCTAACGCCATATTTGCAACTATCATGGTTTTATGGGGGTTATGGGTTGAAAAGTGTCCCTCCTCCCCCATTCATGCTTATGTTGAAGCTCCTACCCCTTCTGTGACTGTATTTGAAGGTAGGACCTGTAAGAGGTAATAAAGGTTAATTAACACAGTAAGGATGGAATACTAATCCAAATGGAATGGTGTCTTTGTGAGAAGAGTAATGTGTGTACACAAAGGACATATGTCCATATGTGAGGACACAGCAGGAAGGTGGGTGATCGGCAAGCCAGGAAGAGAGCTCTCACCAGAAACCAACCAGGTTGGCAGTGCCTCCATCTTGAACTTCCAGCCTCCAGAGCTGTGAGGAAATAGTCTGCTGTGTGGTATTTTGTTATGGCAGCGGGAGCTGTGTCATAGGGGGATCATTCATTTATTCAAACATTTACTCTTCATCTAGCATAGTGCTGGGCATTCCACAGGGTGTAATCCTCACACAGGAAAATATTTTTCTAAATTTTTTGAAAATTGAAATTTTTAGGTTTAGATTGGAAAATTTAAATTTTCTAAAATTTCTGAATTTTTCTAAAAATGGAATAACTTCTGGATCAAAGGACCACGCTAGGCAGGGGCTGACAGCACATCTAGTTGTTCTGAAGAAAACTATTGGTAAACATAGACTTTTGGGGGCAGAGGGAAACCCTGAGATCATGTAGTTCAGGCCTTTTACCCTTTAGATGAAACCTTAGAGATTTTTCCAAAGCTAGATAATCATCAGTAGTGGAACTGAGGCCACCACTCCGTTGTCTGATTCAGTACAGAAAAGCACTATGATCCCATGCTGTCTTGATCAGATAGAGCAAATCAAACAGGTGAGTTTATTGGTCACTTAAAGTCATCCACTGTACTCAGTGCTTTATAAACATCATCCCAAAGCACCAATAAAATCTTGTGAGAAAGCCATCATGCTCCTTTGCCAATAAGGCAAGTGAGACAAAGAGTCTGTGTAACTTGCCAGCACAATCATGGTGGACATTACTGGTACGCATTTATACACAGCCCCTTCTCCTTCCTGGACACAAGAAAGACTCGTCAGCTTCTTTGTTCTTTGGCAGGGTCATTCTGTTAATTTTGAACAATGAATTATGAATAGGGTGGTGTGCTCAGGCTGCAACAGTGAATACACATGCAAGACCTTTGAGTTCTCTCTTCTCCTTACCACAGGGATTATGGAAACTTCTTGCTGCCACAGACAGAATCTGCTGGGATCAACAACAGTCCACTTCTTATAAGGAAGTTGCCTTGGGTCCCTGCTGGACCCACTACTATTTGTTGAGCCGTTGATACATAGGGTTTGTTTATTACCACAGCATTGCTTTTTTTTTTTTTCAAAGATTTTATTTATTTATGTGACAGACAAAGATCACAAATAGGCAGAGAGGCAGGCAGAGAGAGAGTGGGGGAAGCAGGCTCCCTGCTGAGCAGAGAGCCCAATGCGGGGCTCGATCCCAGGACCGCGAGATCATGACCTGAGCCGAAGGCAGGTGCTCAACCCACTGAGCCACCCAGGTGCCCCAGAATTGTCTGTTCTATTCTGACTACTATAAACCACAAGGTACGGATATCAGTTTAAAAACAAAGTCTTGGTGGGTCATTTTCTTTCCACTACCTTGGAATTACATCTTACCTCTGCCAATTAGACAATTTCTAAATAAATACAGAGCCTCATGTTCCTCAGTTGTGGAAGTTATACTGACACCTCCTTAAGATAGTTGTTGCAAGAATTAATTGAGAAAATATATATAAAGTCAGTGAAACACAGTAAATGCTCCAATTTTGGTTTGCTATTTCCCCAGCTCTATCACTCCATTGAAATAAACTCTGAAATGAGTCATTCCCTGGACGCATTACGTTCTTGTCAGGGTCACAGGATCAAATGCACACAGTGACCAGTTAGTTACGGTAAATCAGTAATTTAAGCTGCATATGGTGAACTAGAGACTTCTTAAACCTTTAGAAGGGGCAACTACTGCTCACCTGCAGGCTGAAGGTGGCTAGGTAGATTGTTAATGCCATGTAAATGAGATACCAGAAATCCTGAATTTCTTATGAGATCTATTTTTATTTTAATTTAGGAAAGTACTGATTCTTTCCTTTAGACTTATAAAAGTTGCATCAGAGGGGCGCCTGGGTGGCTCAGGGTCCTGAGATTGAGTCCCACATCCGGCTCTCTGCTCGGCAGGGAGCCTGCTTCCTCCTCTCTTCTGCCTACTTGTGATCTCTGTCAAATAAATAAATAAAATAAATAAATAAAATATTTTTAAAAAACCAAGGTCTTAAAAAAAAAAGTTGCATCAGAACTCAAATTACATACACGTACCTACAGGCCAACTAGGTTTCCTGGCCATTTGTTTGTAATTTCTGGATCCGATTTCTAATGTTAACCTCCTCTACCTAGCATGAATTGTGCCCTCTTGAATGCTGGGCTTCCCAACTAGACAGGCAGGAAGTCCCTAGAGGAGATCGACTTCATCCTTCCATGTCTAGCCCTCCCACGGTCCAATAACAAACCTGAAACAAAAGAGCGCGAAGGGCTGAATGGCATTAAATTAATAATGCTTTATAAATGGCAGACTTTCATGGAAGTGAGAGATTGGATTTAAGCAATTTAAAAGTAATCTTCTCCATATCAAGGAACCTGGGACACTAGGTTGTTCATCCCAATACAAGGCTAAGAATTACCTGGACTGAACTTTCAATTAACCTGCACCCCATCCCTTTCCCCATTCCGATGTCAGAGGGCAGATGAGTCTCCTGCCTTATAATGAACACAAATTCAAAGGGACATTGGAGAGCTGGTGCAACGTTCTCAACTAGAAAAGCAGTTTTCTAGTTGAGAACGTTGCACTCTTAATCTCACAAAACAAACTGAGGGTTGCTGGGGGGGAGGGGGTTTGGGAGAAGGGGGTGGGATTATGGACATTGGGGAGGGTATGTGCTTTGGTGAGTGCTGTGAAGTGTGTAAACCTGGTGATTCACAGACCTGTACCCCTGGGGATAAAAATAAATGTTTATAAAAAATAAAAAAAAAATTAAAAAAAAAAAGAAAAGCAGTTTTCCCTGAGGCATGTAAGAGAATCCTCAAGGAGAGCGTAAGACTCTGGAAGGTTTATAAGTGTGCCCTCTAAAACGTCCATTACCTAAAATTACTTTCAGACACAATCATTATTTTAAAATATAAGGTAACATTAGAGAAGGATGTTGAATTTGAATGCAGGTGTTCTAATAATAATAGCGAAGAATACATGTTTCCATTTATTGCATCCTGCCATGCGCCAAGCACAATTCAAAGTGCTTGACCTGCATTATTTCACTTAACCCATAGTGCCTTCTGAGGTTGGCTATGATACTTTATCCATTTTAAGATGAGAAAACTGAGGCTCAGGTAGGTTAAATAAATCTTGGTAAATCACTCAGCCGAAATATTAGCTCAACCCACTTCTAAAGGCCATGATTTTTTCTTTTTTTTTTTTTTTGACAGAGATCACAAGTAGACGGAGAGGCAGAGGGAGAGAGAGAGAGAGAGAGAAAAGCAGGCTCCCTGCTGAGCAGAGAGCCCCATGCGGGACTTGATCCCAGGACCCCGAGATCATGACCTGAGCCGAAGGCAGCGGCCTAACCCACTGAGCCACCCAGGGCCATGATTTAATCAAAACAGTATTTCCTTCTGCTAAACAGGGACCTATATCCTCACCTCTCACCTCCACAACAATCTTTCAGTAGGAGTCCAATGAGAGAAACTGATGAAAATCATTCTCTTTGCAATGAGACTTTACAGACAACTCTAAGTGATATATCCTCAGGTTGATATAACATTTTCCCTCCTAAAGTTCTTGAATCCCTTGTAGCATTAATAATATTATAATTTTATATAATTACTCCATTTTTAGCTGCCAGATTCAAGTACAGGACAGTTAAGTATCTTATCTATGATCTAATTCATTTAAGTGTCAAAAAAATTAAAATCTAGGACCATATTCCATGGAATATTCTATGGATGATTTGTGGCATGTTACTCTATCTGTGACTGTTTCCTTAGAGTAAGCCCTCTGTGATAAGATTACTTAAATGATTAAATGAGATAAGAAAAACAAAAACAGATTGATAGATGCTATTGGCAATTGGTACACATTAGATAGCCAACAAATGCTCGGTTTTTTAAAAATTACCGATATCATTATTACCTAAGTATTTTTGTCTCTATTACCAAATGTTAGCAATTCTAAAATATTGATAGGTATCTAAGAAACATCAGAGATGATGATCAGTTATGGAGTTAGTTATGAAGAAGAAAAGGATATCACTGGCTCTTTAGAGTGTAATGTTCTGCAACGAGAATACCACATTTTGAGTTTAAGAAAATAATGTGCAATATTTTGTAAGATGCTCATGCATCATGTGATCTCTGCCTTTTATTATCTTTGAGTGCTTTTATAACACTGCAAGTTGCAGTAAAACAAATAATCGTTTTCAGAAATGCAAAGCATATCCATGAAATGCAACAGATTATCACTCTATAGACATTGAACAGTTTTGCAGATCTGAAATTTCAGCATTCCTTATGTGACTACAATGTATGAAACTTTTGAGTTTTCCTCTGAACCAGTTGTAACATCTTATTTGTTCCTTAGTAATTAATTAGTTAAACAAAATAAATGTGTTCATGTTACATGTGTATGAGAGGCATAATTTTACCTTTCTGAAAAATAATCTTCTAACAAGAGTTATAAACTCTGAGTTCAAGGATAGGCTTCATCATTCATTCTAGTACAACCTTAAGCAATCACCTAACTGATCACCCTGTGGGTTTCTTCTTTAAAAAAAAACTACATCTATATCACATATAGGTCCATATCAATGCTCTCCTCATAGGTTGATTCTGAGATTCCAACAAAAAAGTGGATATGAAAATGATTTGAAGTTGTAGATTTCTATACAATTGCCAAGGATGGAAGTTACTAGAATTATTATATTTGGTGGGTGGTAAAGTAGAAGCAAAGACAGGTTAAGTGGCTCATAGTCAGCAATTCGTTGGCGGAGACAGAAATACAGGCAGGCTAGTTGCTATTTAGTCCAGTATCCCTACTAGATCGCTGTGTTTTCCCCTAAAGATCAGAACATGTTGGCTTGAAACAAGAGGAAACTGGTAGCAAAGTGATTGTGTGTGTTATCAACAAGATAATAAGCTCAATAAAGAGTCCATTACGAAAGAGCCTGCAAGGCAAGTGGATTTCCTTTGTAAATAATTCCTCACAGTCTCCAATGCAACCATTTCCTTCTACGGAGCTCTGGCCCACCGTGAGTCCTGATGGGAAGAGCCAATTCTGACAAAAGAATGATGATGCTGAATTCAGAGCTCATGTGTGCAATTTTCAAGTTTTCAAAAAGCTCACCTTATCTTCCATTTCTCGTCCACTTACCAACTTGGAGCTGCTAAATTGAGTGAGACAACTATCCCTTAGTTCAGCCCTAATCTATCTGCATGAGATGATGTTTATATCTGGTGTTTCTTACTTCTTTTCCTTTTTTTTTTTTTTTTTTAAGCCAGATACATCATATGGTAGATTCACATTGAGGCAATGTTGGTTAAGGATCTAGGTTCCTAAACTTGAGGAGGTGTTAGACTCCAGCATCTCAATCACTGAGAAAGCAAACTCATCTAACTGTATGCTTCTTATTCAACCCTGACTTAATTTGATTTTATAGTTTTATTTATCTAACATCAGTAATATTTCACCAACAATAAATTCGTGAAGGAGAAACAGAAAAAAGAGCGGGAAAAGAGGGATGGGGGAAGGAAGGAGGAAAAGAAAGAATCACTTAACCTCAGGACCCCCCCCCCCCCCAGTAACTAGCTGGTAAGCATCTGGGGAAGTCATGATGCTTCCCATGGTTAGTGTTTCCCCCACGGAATGGAAAAGGGCTTCCGAAGTATACCTCTGAAGCTCTAATCTAGAACATGAAATGACTGTTGATCACAGGAATGTACTTCACAGAGTATCAAAATGCAGAGGCACTCTCTGCAAGTACCAACCGGAGAGGGATATTTACTACCTCTGGGTATAGGAAGAGACCAAAGCTCTACAGAACTCACCAAATGCTAAATGGCTTACTGAAGCTCCTTGTAGACCTTTTTCCTGGCTGCTAATTTATCAACTCCGAATTACCCTTTACATTACATGACTATGTGCATAAAGCAAAATGCTATGTGGTGTGAAAAATAGAGCTGCATTTAGGGAGCCTTTTTACAGTAGAGTTAAAGGGTTGCTCTGTGTTTATTTCAGGGGAAAAAAAATATTCAAACTCCCAAGGGACCTCTAACTCTATTCCACTGTATTCAGTCTTGTAAATTTTTTGGAGACATGAGATTGACAAGTTAGAATAAGGCTCAAGGGTCAACACCCATAGGGTAAGACTAGAAGCGTTATTGTTATCATCATCATCATCATCTTCTTCTTCTGTTCCTCTCCCTCTGCTTTTCAATGTTTGCTAATGGTATTAGCACTCCCTGGCAAGCACCTGGATAACAATGAACTCAGCTCCACCTCTCCATAGCTTCAGTTACAACAATGCTGTGGATCACTGTCTTCTGATGCTCTGCCTTCCCACACCCACTTTCTCATTCTCAATGCTCACCTAACTTCCACATATCCTAGGAGACAGGCACTAATGCTATAACTTTTTTATGGATAAATCATTTAAATAACTTGCTCAAATGCCTCTGGCTTAATCCAGTTCTGTCTGATCCAAGTGTCTTGATCAACACATCATTCTGCCACCCTCAGCGGCAGGGTTTCCCTTAATCACACTGGTCAAAACCCATTCCTCCTTCCTCTACTCCTCTTTACTCTGTTTCAGATTTTCGAATGTTAATGTGAGTACAAACTTCCTGAAAATCTTATTAAAGTAGAGATTGTGATTCAGAAGGTCTGGGGTGCCAATCTGCGTATCTGCATTTCTACTAACCTCTCCAATCCTGCTGAGGCAGCTGCTCCAGGGGAACACACTTTGTAGACTTTGTATGACTTCCACTGTTGTAGGGAAACAATCAGGTTTCATTTCATCGGAATGTGAAACTATTAATTATCATATATACAGGACAATCACCACATAGTGATTTTTATTATAGGTATTTGAATATTAATTATCACTCACCAAATATATTTATCGAGCCCAGAAAGTAGTGTTCTATAATCTTGCATCCCCAAAAATATCTTGTATAGAATTTTCTACATTTAGTCACCCAGGAAACTTTGCTGAATGAATAAAATAGAAAGGTAAGTTAGACAGGGGTTGCTAGTGACAGGAAGGTGATGAGGTTTTAGAGATGGTCTCAGCACATATCCTGGTCTTCGTGATCTATCCTCTCAAGGAAATGGGCAGATTACTTCTAATACATAAGCAATTATTGGGAGGAAAAAAGTCCCAAGTCTTAGGGAAGCAGAAAGACATGGTGTTAAAATGGAAATGACATATGATTAAGATCTTAGTGACTTGACATGTGGTCTTAACACTGTTTTTAATTCTCTGTATGATTAGCAGAGCATCTCTTAACCTCCTGAGACCTCCTTTTCCTTATCTCGTAAAGGATGAGTTTGGGCTACATTAGGTCTCATCCAGCTCAAACCATCATTGAGCCACCAATGTCCCTTGTTGTGGGAGCAAGAAGGATAGGAACATAGTCAGGGGCAGAGCGCGTTATGGTGGTTCATTCTGTCTCTTTCATTCTCAAAAAAGGTAAAAAGGGCATCCTGTGCTCTGGGCATGAAGGCAGCTGCAATTGCTGTGCTCTTTTTGGACTTAATCTGTCACAGCTGCCTGTAAACTGCAGCTGAGTGGTGGGTGATGGGGGCTGCTCGAATGAGCTCCATCAGTGATCAATTTACTACCCTACAGCTATTCAAGATTGCACCTCATTTACTCAAGGAATGAACTGTTGCAAGACAAAAATCCTTGCTGACGTGACTGAAGTAGGTCATGTTTCTTGTGTTACTCAAGCAGTGGATATTGTTGGGTTCCCAGGAGCTACAAGGGCTGTGCTGGAGGAGTGGGTATTGATGTTTCATGGTACTGGGTGCCTATGGAAATTATTCCAGACTCCCAGAAGGGCCTGATTTGGATAAAGAGACTCTTTCTTGATCATGGCTAAATGAGGGACAATGCTATACAGCCAAAGGATTCCTAAATGTTATAACTAAATGCTATTATCATCTTCAAATTGGGGAAACAATGTCCTTTCTTTTTCTCAAGACACATAGCAATGCTGTGGTGTTTAGCAGTGCTAAGTACACAATGAAGGTACTCATGGGTATTCAACTCATGTTGAATGAGTGAATATATTTACTTGGCAAATATTTATTGAGCCCTGAACTAGGAACTTTGTATACAAGTATTTTGGTCGTTTACTGCTACTTAACAAAACTACCCCAAAACCAGGTGGCTTAAAATAAACATTTTATTATTTCTTACAACTATGTGTTGAATGGATTCAGCTGGATGGTTCTTCTGTCAGTGGAGTCTGGTCATCGGGAGACTTAGCAGAGCTGTAATGTCTAACTTGGCTCACTCACATACATGGTGCTGGCTGTTGGCTGGCTGAGAGTTCACCAGTGGTGGTAAGCCAGTGTCTAAGTGCTATGTGGGCTGGGCTTCTAACAGCATAGCACATGAATCCTTAGTTTCAGGGATTGGAAGCTGTCAGTCATCTTAAGTCTTGTTATCATAAGTCTCAGAATATCATCTCTGCTACATTTCTTTGGCCAGTCATTTCTTTTGCCAGCCTGGATTAAAGAGGAGGAGAAATAAAATGTATCTCTTGATAGAAAGAAAAAAACAGCATGTACAAGTAGGGAGAAGAAGGATGGTTGAAGACATCTCCAGAAACTTGATTATTATTATTTTTTTAATCACCTAAGCTAGTCTCTTAAATTTACATAAAGTGCTAGGATTAAAGGCACAAAGAAATATACCAGCTAAAATGTAAAAAGACTGACACTAGAAAGTGTTAACTAATTTGTGGAGCAACTAGAACTCTTGTGCATGGTGGTAGGAATGTAAAATGATACAATCTCCTCAGAACATCATTTGGCAGATCCTTAGAAATATAAATAAAGAAGTCACATCACAGTTATAGAAACACAGAGCAGATCAGTGTTTGCTCAGAAATAGAGAGGAGGAAGGTGGGATAACAGACAAAGAAAGGGCACAGAAAACCTTTGGAATTAAGGAAAATATTTCACCCTTTTGACTGGGTGGTGTTTACATGGATGTACCTATTTATTAAGAATCATCAACTTTACACTTAAACTGGGTGTATTTAATTGAGTGTAAATTATACCTCAGTAAACTTGATTTTCAAAAACAAGGTTCTAGATGTCACCTGGTGTCTTTTCAATGTGACTGGTAGGATTGGGGAAAAGAGGCCTCCCAAATCAATCTGCGTATCACCTGGCTTTATCAAATTTACCTGACTCTGCTTTCTTTTACCTACCACAGCTCCTTCTGGTTTTCTGCTCTGGGCTGCTCTTGCTGTATGTGACATAATTTACTTTTCTTCAAGACAGTGATGCTACAGGGGTGCTGTGTTGGGAAGACATTTCTCTGAAAGACTTGTGTGGCAGAACACTGATATAGCAGTGGACACATCACAGCATAAGATATGACTAAAATCTAAATTTTGAAGACTGCTTTCTTGAAGCTTCTTTCCTAGTTACCACAGGAAATAGAGCACTGAATAATTCTCACCCCGGCCACCTCTGCTAGCATATTTCCATGGAACCTTCTATAATTTCTTTAATAAATGATATTCATAGTACTCCCTACAATCATTCATATACTTTTTGAAGTATGACACATTTAAACATACTTACTGCAGTGTCAACTTTTTTCCTCTTCAAAGCAGTAATGTCTATAAAGAGGGATCATGACTTCTACTTTTTTTTAAAGATTATTTATTTTAGAGATATAGGGGAGGCAAGAGCAGAGAGAGAGAGAGAATCCCAAGTAGACTCCCTGCCAAGCATGGAGCCCCCAGTGGGGCTTGATCCCATGACCCTGAGATCATGACCCAAGCTGGAAATCAATAGTTGGTGCTCAATTGACTTGAGCCATCCAGGTACTTATTGTTAAGTTCAAATTTAAGGCAGTTTGAGTTCCTCCTTCCCCAAATACATACATTAATATGCAGTATTCCCAGCATACAAGGGCCTCACAGTGTAAAGGGATAAACAGTAACAAAGCAGTATGGCTCTGTGCAATAGCATATATTTTTTTATTATAATACAGGTTGCTAGAGAGCAAGGAAGAGATGCACATAACTAGTACAGGTGATGAGGAAGGTGACGAAGTGATGAAAGAAAGGTTTCTAGAAGAGAGGGAAGGAATGTCTCAAAGTCTGAAGGGATTATTCAGCACAAGATATATAAAAAAAAAAGTGAAGAGGAATGGAAAGGGTATAAAACATTCTATGCAGAAAAAATTGCTGCACCAAGGAAATGGAATTACTGACCATGCATAAAAAACCAATATATTGACTTATGGGGGAAAACCCAGTGATTTATATAGAAGAATAGGTAGATGGAATTGCCTTTACATGTAGATTACTCCAGTGAATCACCATTTTCTTCTTTACCCATTGGCTTCTTCTTCAAGCTGATCCTCGCATGGTAGCCACAGTGACTGTTGCAGCTCTACACCCATCTCCTCATTCTGAATGACCTAAAGCAGTACTTTACAATGCCAGCTGTGCCAAAAGTGAATCACCTACAAATCTTTTACCTAAAAAGCTCGTATGTCAGAAGACATGCATGTGCATGTGTTCTCATACACCCACACACAAACACACACAGCAATTCTAATGCACATTCAGTTCAGAACCACTGAAATAAAGAAAAAATATGGAAAATTCTGTGTGAAGATATTCGCTTTCCTCCATAATTAGAGGTGTGCAAACTGGAACCATTTCTTACCTATCAGATTGATATAATGTGTGAGAACACATTCTATTTATTGGCCAGGCTACAGACAAGCTCATGCATGAGGATCTGGATGCAGATTAGTACGATGATTTTGGATCAGGATTTGGCAATATCTAATAAATATGCATTTACCTTTTGACCCATGAACCCCACATCAGAAGTTTATCCTGATTTTCATCCTTCAGATATGCAAAAATGTGTATACACAAGCTTATTTATTGAAGCCTTGTTTGTAATTTTTAAAATACTGGAAACAATAATGTTAAAGACCATATAATAAAGTGGTTAGGTGGTTTGGAATGGTATAAAACGACCAGTGCTATATGGTACTGTTGAAAAAGAATGAAGAAATCTTCTGTGGACTGATAAGAAGAGATTGATAGGAAATCTTGTTATTTAAAAAAAGAAAAATGCAAAAAAAAAGTTTCTCTGGAAGCTACCTTTTGTGTAAGAAAGAAGAGAAATAAGAAAATACACATTTCTACTTCATTTGTGTGCCAAGAATAGGAGGAAGGAGAACACAGAGACTAACAAGATTGGTCATTAATGGACTTGAGTGGGAGTTTGGTGAACAAAATGTGGAGCACTTCCTTAGGGATAGCTTGTATATAGTTCTACCCTTGTTACCAGATTGACATATGACATAATCAAAAAATATTAACAAAGATGAGAAAGAAAGTTGAAATAGAATACAAACAGAAACAAATGTCCCTTGTTGAATCTCAAATGACTAGCATAGCCACATTGAGGGTGAAAAGGCAACTAACCCAATTAGTTGTGAATATGATGGTTTAAGATAATCAAAGAATTTCAATAGACAGATAGGATTTTGAGCCACTGACTTAGGAAAAAATAATGTATCTTCCAATAATTTCCACACACACACAAAATATATATATTCATATTTATATGTTTATTTATATATTTATAAATATATTTATTATTTATATATATTTTTATATATTTACATATATATAAAGATTTTATTTATTTATTTGACATATAGAGAGATCACAAGTAGGCAGAGAGGCAGGCAGAGAGAGAGAGAGGGGAAGCAGGTTCCCCGCTGAGCAGAGAGCCCCATGCAGGGCTCATCCCAAGACCCTGAGATCATGACCCAAACCAAAGGCAAAGGCTTTAACCCACTGAGCCACCCAGGTGCCCCCCAAAAATATATATATATATTGTTTTTCCACATCACCTTATTTTTGTTATTGCAAACTTTCTACAACTTTGTTTTTCAGTGTTCTAAGATTCATTGTTTATGCACCACACCAAGTACTCCATGCAACACGAGCCCTCCTTAATACCCACCACCGGACTCACTCATCCCCACAACACTTTTCCTTCCAAAACCCTCATTTTGTTTCTGAGTCCACAGATTCCCATGCTTTGTTTCCCCCTCCAATTTCCCCATTTCACTTTTCCTTTCCATCTCCTAATGTCCTTCATGTTATACCTTATGTTCCACAAATGAAGCCATATGGTAATTTACTTCCTCTGCTTGACTTATTTCACTCAGCATAATCTCCTCCAGTCCCATCCATGTTGATTACAAAAGTTGGGTATTCATTCTTTCTGATGGAGGCGTAACATTCCTCCATGTATATGGAGGAATATATACATATACATATATGGACCACATCTTCTTTATCCATTTGTCTGTTGAAGGGCACCTTAGCTCTCTCCAAGATGGCAATTGTGGAAATTGCTGCTCTGAGCACTGGGGTGCATATGGCCCTTCTCTCCAATACAATTGTATCTTTGGGGTAAATACCCAGTAGTGCAATTGCAGAGTCATAGGGAAGCTCTATTTTCAATTTCTTAAGTAATCTCCACACTGTTTTCCAAAGTGGCTGCGCCAACTTGCATTTCCACCAACAGTGTAAGAGAGTTTCCCTTTCTCCACATCCTCTGCAACACAGAGTCCTCAGACTGTTTTTCAGAGTCCATAGTCTCTCATGGTTCACCTCCCCTTCCAATTTCCCTCAACTCTCTTCTCCTCTCCATCTCCCCTTGTCCTCCATGCTATTTGTTATGCTCCACAAATAAGTGAAACCATATGATAACTGACTCTCTCTGCTTGACTTATTTCACTCAGCATAATCTCTTCCAGTCCCGTCCATGTTGCTACAAAAGTTGGGTATTCATCTTTTCTGATGGAGGCATAATACTCCATAGTGTATATGGACCACATCTTCCTTATCCATTTGTCCGTTAAAAGGCATGTTGGTTCTTTCCACACTTTGGCGACCGTGGCCATTGCTGCTATAAACAGGATTCTCAGCTCATCATAAACATCGAAGACCGTGGCCCTTCTTTTCACTACATCTGTATCTTTGGGGTAAATACCCAGTAGTGCAATTGCAGGGTCATAGGGAAGCTCTATTTTTAATTTCTTGAGGAATCTGCACACTGTTTTCCAAAGTGGCTGCACCAACTTGCATTCCCACCAACAGTGTAAGAGGGTTCCCCTTTTTCCACATCCTCTACAACACATGTTGTTATTTTTTAAATTCAGCCTCTTTCCCACTCCCAGCATCTCCTTATTTCTCACTGACTGGATCAGATCAGTGGCCATCTGAGCCACTGGCTATGGCCAGGGAGATGGCACATATTCATCCATTTAAGCTATTCAGGTTTATATCAGAGCCAGAGGTGCGGTCAAACCCAAAGAAAGGAGTGTTCGTAGAGTAAAGAGATTAACCCCAATATTATGGGGAAAAGACAGAGGAGAAATATATTCACAGATGAAAAGGGGAGCAGACTGACAAATCCAGCCAGAAGTTGTTCACTGAAGGGCAGGGATGGAATGGAGTCTGGTCTGGGGACAACACATGACATTTTACTAATTCATTCAATTCATTCATTCGTTTTTAAGAGGGGGTGGGCGAGGGGCAGAAGTCAACATGGAGTCCAACTCAGGGTTTGATCTCAGACCCCTGCAACCATGACCTGAGCTAATCAAGACTTGGACATGTAACCAACTGAGCCACCTGGGGAACCCCAACACATGGCATCAAAACAACAACAAAGGACAGAATTTAGGAGAATTGTAGCTCTAAAGGTTCCTACTTTGAGTAAGGGAGATGTTTGATAACTAGATTGAACACAAAATGAAAGCAAAGGAGATTTTTCAGAGATCCAGACAAATGAAAACAGTCCCACTAATCTCAGGGAAAGGATGTCCTGTAAGTTCACGACAGACAGTAGTCCTGGAATAGGACAGGATTCTCAGATCATCATGTAGCCCTGGATAAACTGTGAGCTTGTGGCATTGAAGGTTTTGAGCTCTACCTCACAAATTCAGTAGGATAGGGGTGAGTCCCAGAGATCTAATTTTTAAAAAAAATTTTTTAAAGATTTTATCTATTTATTTGACAAAGATTGAGAGCACAAGTAGGCAGAGTAGCAGGCAGAGGGAGAGGAAGAAGCAGGATCCCTGCTGAGCAAAGAGCCTGACATGGGGCTCAATCCCAGGATCCTAAAATCATGACCCAAGCCGAAGGCAGTGACTTAACCAACTAAGCCACCCAGGCACCCCAGAGATCTGATTTTAAACAGTCTCCTAAGGAGATTTAGGTATACATGGTCTGACCACCACACTTTGAGAAATCACTATACTGGAGAAGAATGATGACAGTTAACTAGTAAGTTTCAAGTGCTGAAAAGAAAATGAGAATCCAATGGACAGAATTCAGGTTCAGATATAAACTTGACCACTGGTCTAACCAATATTACCTATCCTAATGTTAGTCAGATGTAGCATAAAAAAATGTACCCATTACTGTACACTTTTCACTTTTTTATGCATTACAACATTTAAATTTCACATCAAGTGTAGAAGGCAGAGGCAGTGTAACTTGCTTAACATTATCTCAGTAAGCAGAACTGACAGAGGTTCTGCCTGCCTATGAAAACTGAGTTTCACCACAGCACTATATGCTACCTCCTTGAGGAAGAAGGTCTAGGGTAGCAGAAATGAAAGTAACTCAAGTCTAAAAAATTGGGGACTCAGGAACTCTACAGAAATCTTAACTGGGATTAGTTTTAGACCTACAGGACAGTGGAAGTATGGATGCTGGCAAGGACTGATCTTAATTGTAAAAATATAATAATAATAATAATAATAATAATAAAATAAATAATTACAAAAATAGAGGGAGTGTTGGGTAAGATATTAAAGTACCAGTAACAGAAACTAAAATAAACAAGTAGGACTACATCAAACTAAAGAGCTTTTGCACAGCAAAGAAAACAACAAATTAAAAAGGCGATGTACAGAATAAGAGAAAATACTTATAAAATATATATCTGACAAGGTATTAATACCCTAAATACAGAAAGAACTTATATAATTCAATAGCAAAAAAAGCAAATAAGCCAATTAAAAATGGGTAGAAGACCTGAATAGACATATTTCTGAACACAACATACAAATGGCCAGTAGACATAGGAAAAGATGTTCAACATCACAAATCATCATAGAAATGCAAATCAAAACCAGAATGAATCAATACGTTTATAAGATGGGTACTATCAAAAAGACAAGAGGTAACAATGTTAGCAAGGATGTAAAGAAAAGGGAACTGATACACTTTTGGTGGGAATATAAAATAGTATAGCCATTATGAAAACCAGTATAGAGGTTCCTCAAAAATTTAGAAGTTGAACTACCATGTGATCCAGCAAGCCTACTCCTGGATATATATCTGAAGGAACTGAAATCTGTTTCTTGAAGAGATATCTGCACACGTGTGTTCATGCAGCATCATTCACAATAGCCAAGATACGAAAACAACCTAAAGGCCCTTAGACAGATGAACAGACAAAGAAAATATAGGATCTATGACATATAGACATGAATATGATATATACATACGACATATCATATATATTATATAGCACATACAGTGAAATGTTAGCCACAAAAAAGAAGGAAATTTTGCCATGTGCAACAACATGGATGAATTATGGGCCTTATGCTAAGTGAAATAAGCCAGGCAAAGACAAATTCTTTACACCATCACTTATATGTGGATTCCAAAAAAACAAAGCAAAATAAAACAAAAAACCTGATTTTATAGTTACAATAGAGAATAGAATGGTGCCTGCCAGGACCAAAATGTACACACTTTCAGTTATAGGAATAATTAAAGAGGATCTATATATGACATGGTGGCTGTAGTTAATAACAGCATTATATACTTGCAAGTTGCTCAGAGTAGATCTTAAGCATTCTCACCACACACACACGCGTGCACGTTAACAAATGTTAACTGTGTGAGGTAATGGATGTGTTAATTGTCATAATCTTGGTAATCATTCTACAAGGTATATGAATATCAAATCATTATGTCATATACTTTAAATATATATGAATATATTTGTCAATTATTCCTCAATAAAATTAAAACAAGAGAAAAGAGTAGTATAACTTGAAAGGATTTTTTGAGGGGTCGGGTGCCGGTAAGTCATTCTCAAGCAAAGAATGGCACTTGGATTCTGGTTTCATCACAGATATTTGATGACATTGAGTATGCTGATTGATATTTCTGTTTTTCAGTCTCTATCACTTGTGAAATAAGACTGCCAGCCTTTATACTTCATAGAGGGATATGGAGAAATAGAAGATGGGAAACCAACTCTACATTTTTCAAAGAAAATAGAATAAAAGCCACCCAAAATAGAATCCCATCAATATATCTCTGAACTGGTAATTTCAAGTAAATTATAAAATAGTCTTGTAATTTATAAATAAAAGTTATCTTTCAAAACATGAAAAATGGTTAATGTGCAATATAAGCAAAGGGAGGGCATCTTTTTAGTATAAGACACCATACCAAAAATTTACCAATCACCTTTATAAAAATGTTTACATTCTGTCATTTCACTTCAAAATAAAACTGTGATCCAAAATCTGTTAATGAGAGATATTTTGAAAACATGTCAGCAATACTGCCATTAACCCATACCTAGTCGACGGCTTCTAATTGTCTTTTTGGAAGCATCACCCAGAATAAGAAAGGACCTCTATAGTCTTTTCTTAGCACCAATAACCCTATATCCTCTCTTGTGTGTCATAATACAGTCAAGTCCTGAAAGGAGAGGAGTAGAGCTGCAACCCAGATTCTTAAGTAAGCAAATGCACACCATCAGGGTACCCACTCCACCCTAAATCACGACCTCTTCCCACAGAAGCTTCTGAGGGTCTAGCTAAACTTCGAATTTGCACAATAACAGAAATCAGTATGTACAAATATGCCCACGGACTTGACAGAGAAAACTTGCCAGCTCTACTGATACCACCACCTGGTAGCAGTCACTTTATATACACTACTCTCTCTAATCCAAAATGGACTCTGTCTCTTGCTCTTTTTTCTGGTTTCTTTGGCTACCTACTAGTAACTTCTATCCTTAGCTATGCTGCTGCTGATACATAGGCAATTTCTGGTCCCCTCATCCTATTGTTAGCCACATACAATTTAACCTATACCCTCAAAGAATTCAAAAGGGAAGAAAAAATATGTATGCTAATCAAATAATGAGAAGCACTCTGAAAAGGCATACAGAAGAAGATTCAGTGTATCATAGAAACATAGGGGAAGGTGCAACTCACTCTGCAAATCAGAAGGGGCTTCAGAGAAGAAAGGTTAGAAGGAATGACTTCTGTCCAAAAATGCTTTCTCCACTTATGCCTGAAATCCCAGCATCATTCACTAAGGTGTGCACAGCAGCATGGCAGAGGTTTTAAGCAGGAGATGTTTGGTGGAGACCTCCTATTACCCTCCCTCCTTTTCCACTTCCCCATCTCAACCACGTCTCAGACTTAACAGAAACCAGTACACACTCAACCACATTTTCAGCACCAGTAACAGTTCCATTTTACCTATAAGTATAACATAGTTTTCTGAGGATGATAAGACAATCACATATCATGCTGGTTGAGACAGGGACCCCCCACTTAAGCTACCTGTGAGAAAATTTGGGGCCATTCCATTATAGGCTCATTGCTTTGGAATTCAATTTCTCCTCTGGACATCTATTTTCACTAAGGAGAGGGAAGTTGTTTGAGAAATACAGAAGGGCTTTGGCCATTCTTTTCTCCTCTATCTCCTCTTCAGCTCCCCCTTTTTTTTGGCTGTTGTGGTCCCCTCTCTCCAGGCAGAGGGTAATTTGTATAGTAGCTGAAATAAAAGCAGCTTAACAGATGAAACCCATGGTCAAAGCCTGTGGACATCATTGAGGAGTTAATGAAATTTCTGTGCCTGGAACAGATTATTAGGCAACAGCTGAGATTGGAAAAAGATTAAGCTACTGAATTGCTGGCAGAACCAAAGGAAAGAGTCTAAAGTCAGCATTCATCATGCCTCATAGAAGATGAACAATTCGGGAAATAGAATCGGGTGATTTGTTCTGAGCTCTGAAGGCAATGTGCTTTGTCCTTCCTCGACCTAAACGAGTGGACGTTTCTCTTGGCTGGTGCATTCCATCACTCCCTCTGCCCCAAAACTCTCAATAGCACCCTGGTGTTCATGCACTCATAACCTAGAATTCTAGAACTTTCCAGGCCCTCCCTGGTATCCTCTTCCAAAATATATCTCATGGCTTCCCTACCTAAATCATCATTTTGAGAGCATGAGGCCATTTTCACTCAGAATATTTTGCTTAGACTTTTGTTATGTTTCACTTCTACATGTCTGTTTATACAATTGCCCCATCTGGAAGAAATACCTCCACCCTTTATACTGAGCTGTAAGACAGATAGTAAAATTGGGATTTTGCCTTCATTATAATACGGAGAATTCTATGAGTAGGTGCCTATGCACTGCATTGTCCTTGCTTGTGCTCAAACAGAGAAGAAATAATAATGTTTTCTGCTCACAAGGAAACTGAAGTCCTAGCAATGATATAATCCGTAAAAGACATTTGCCAATAAATTCCTATTATGTCTATTTATTGAGCATTTACTAGATACCAAGCATTATACTAAATGCTTTTCATGCACTCTCTTTTAGCTATCACAAATATTGTGTGAGTTAGGGACTGTAATTATCCCTACTTTACAGATGAGTAGATGTTAAGAAAGATGGAGTAACTTGCCCAAAGTCAGTAAATTGCTAAGCCGAGCTGTGAAATGGAGTCTCCCTGACACTTAAGAACATGGTGGTATTCTTTCCACCGTACTGAAGACTGATTTAGCTTTTATGTGTAGAATGAACTAGAGAAGAGTCAGGATACAGAGGAATGTATAGTTAAACAATCCCCAGGAGTATTCTAAGAGTTAATGAGAATATGGATAGAGAAGTGGCAACTGGAATGGGGAAAAGTGACTAATATGAAAAGATAGATCCTTTAAGGATTATTGCCTGTTTGGGTTCAGGGTGCCAAAAGAGAGAGCTGTCAGAGATAAGACTTAAAATCTAACCCCAGTTAATGAGGGTATATGCAAAGAGAAGAAAATCTCTTGGGAAACAATGGTTTCCCCGTAATATAAACCCACTGGCCCAAACTTGCTTCTGGATAAAATTTCCTCCAAGATACCAAAAGAGCCATAATATCCACAAGAGTGTTTAATTCTTCAGGTAATGGCCATCATTGCAATTCCTGTTTGTCACATGTCAGGTCCTGCAGTCTCGTATTCCCAGAAGACTATCCCTCCTTCTCTAAGGCAGAAGTAGGAAAGGATTAGAAGACATTGAGGGAGAATGGTTTCTCTTCCTTCAATTCCAGTCACAGTGGAATAAAGTCAATTGGCCTGCACTTGATTTTTTATTTAACTTGTTTGTGCAGTAAAACGCTTTGGATGCAGATTAACTTTCCTGCCGTTCAATACTGCCTAATTGATTCACCTACCTTGAAGCAGATGCTTGCAAGGCCTTTGATAAATAGATTGAAAGCCTTTCTTTGCTTCATAACTGCCTCCGTAAGCAATAACTCAACTGGGAGAGAGAATCGTGAGTATCCTCCGGTGACAAAAAGCTCCAGGGTCTGGGTCAGGAGGAATAAGTGTCTTCCTCTTCCACTAGAGGCACACTCATTTTATTGAGTGGTCATAAGGTTATGGGAAAGCTATTTCAGAGACATTGCAGGGGATCGCTGTGTGTTGAGCACCGTGTGGGCTGGAAAGTGTGTTTGCAAAAGCACACTTCATTCTGTGTATCCATCAGGAAAAATCTTGGAGATAGGTATCGAAATTCAAACTCTGGGGATATGGAAACTGATGCGCCAAGAGGTTAAGTAACTGGCTCGAGAGAGCACAGTTAGGATACAGCGGAGCTAAATTCTAACCCAGATTATTTTAATACCTCATACCATGCTCTTACCACTTTACCTCCCTCCTTGTCGATGCAGAGTCCCAGTACATTCCCTCTCTAAAAAATGAAACCCAACAGTTGTTAAATCAGGGATTTAAAATTGAGAATAATGTCACAACAAATTGACAGGATGGGTGTTCAACAAGCACACTCAAGTGCTCCTTCCAAGCCAAAAAATAGTATCCGCTTACTGTGGGGGCCTCTCTCCAGGGGCGTGGGACAAAAGTGACAGCAAAGTGGGAATGGGATGGAAGGGGCCTTTGATCACTGAACAAAGCAGTTGCTCTCACAAGGACGGACACAGAAACAATCAGCCCCTGCCCGGGCTCCAGGATCAGGCAGCAGCCTCAGGGCCTGTCTCTAGTACAAAGGCAGACACCAGGTTTCCTCCCCAAACCTGACCATGTAGTTCCTATTTGATCACCAAATGGATGCGCCTCCTGCAAAGAGAAAAGTCATCTTGTAGACTCTGCTCACAGTTGCTCTTACAGCTGCCAGTTCTCTGGACTATCTGCCATCTTTTCCTGCCGTGTTTCTTCCATAGTTGTATGTGCACTCAAATGCATCTGTTATACTCCCCTGGCCCACGGGTCATTACACATGTAAGAGATAGTGCATATCAAACACATGCATTGACAATCTTCCCTTCGTTCCTTCTACTGTTTATCAATATTCTTTTCTCAGTACTACTAGATACTTCATGCACTATTATAGGCAATATAAAACATGACCTTCACTTTCACAGAGCTCAAAAACTAGTGAGAGACAAAGAGGTGATAACACCAGCTACGGTGCATTGTGGCATCATAGTATGTAATCTGGTATTTTGGGTGGTCTAAAGAAGAATAAAGAATCCATAACGAAAGACAGAATTAGGAGAAAAAAGTTTTAATAACAATATTTATAGTGCACATGATTCCTTCTAGGCTTACTGTTGAGCTTTTCAGGCACTGACAATAGAGTACTCAACACATCAGACTGGACTGCAGCTCTAACGGGGTGGGGAAGACACACGATAAATAAGTACTCAGATATATTAGATAATGTCAGATCGTAATTCAGGCCAGGAGGAAAATAAAACAGGGTAATGTGATATTGAGTTGCTCAGGAGTGAGAGCAACATCGAATGATGTGGTCAGAGAAGATTACCTGAAGAATTGATATTCGAGTTAAGATTTAAAAGAGAAAAAGGAGCCAGCATTAGACTGAATATCACATAGGAAACATCATGAGAAAAGACCTTAGGCCAAAAATATCTCCCGTAACTGCCTTAAATTCCACTATTGTTCATTAGCCTGGTGTGGCAGACAGAGAAATGAAATTTTTAGATCTCTTACTATACGGGGCATATCTGACTGATGCCCCCAGCTACTGCCCCCATGGATACACCATGCCTGCTTCCCACAGGCTGATCCCAGCCAATGGCTGAGTGCGATGAGGTCCACTGTAGTGAGACAAACGGATTACTTGGATGGGTTACTTTAGCTCAAGATCTTCCATTGGCGCAGCTGAATCTTTCTCGGAACTGTGCCCATAGTCTGAAGCTCCACCCTTCCATCTTTTTCTTTTTCTCCCTTCACAGATGTCAGACCCGCATCGCATTGTAAAGCCTGTCTTCTCCTGTCCCTTCCCTAATAAATCTGCTGTAAATCTTATCCCTTCTAGATTTCTACTTCTGAGTGGACCCCAAAAAACATAGCTACAAGCAGGAGTTACTCCCTAGGGATTCTGCCTTAGGAGAAACAAATGGAAGAAAGAGAAGTTAAGTGTTAAAGACTGAGGGGTAATGTATAAAAATGAACAGTGATATGTATTTAGACAAAAATAATAAAAGTGCTATGGGAGAAGAGTGAATATGGGACCAAAGACCAAATATTAAAATCCAGAATCAGACAGCCCATAGTTAGGAACTATATAAAGGTCAGTGGCTCATAAGTTTCAAGTGTAGAAGACTCAGGTGCTGGAAATTGACTTTATCAAGGTCAACTTCTCTGAAGAATTGAAAGTGTTCCTCTGAATATGCTGCTTAAGCACATGAGAATTAGAATAAAATTCTGTCTAATATTTCTTGTACTCTCATTTCTAGTATTGAAGTTCTCCTACGAACTCATTTAACCTATATTTTCTTATTTCACAAGTGAACTCAGTTAAGATCTAAAAATCTCCTTTAGTCTCCCTCAATTGAGGTGTGGAATTTAGGCAACTCTAATAGTTGGCTCATAGTTTGATGCTCAATATAGAAGGCATAAAGGATACCTTAGGTACTGACAGGTTGACCAATGCCAAAATCTAGAAAACTATTAGAATTTAAAGGTAGACATGTCAAAATCTAAAGTCTCCAAGGGAAACAGAAAGCCAAGTGTTGTGGCTGAATAGCCTTCTTCTATGATACCTTCTAATTAACTTCCTTAAGTTTTCTTCACATGTTGGTTGTTTGGGTAATGGTGGTAAAAGGTTAGCAAGAAGGTTAAGGTAAAAGGTTAGCAAGAAGGAGCTGTATGGGAGCAGTGCTTTATGATATACATAAGGCTCAGTCAAAAGCTATTTTTGATTTATATTTCCCTGATGTTGAATGATGTCGAGCAGTTTTCCACGTGTCTGTTGGTTATTTGTATGTCTTCTTTGGATAAATATTTGTTCATATCTTCTGCCTATTTCTTGACTAGATTATGTTTTTTGGATATTGAGTTTGATAAGTTCTATATAGATCTTGGATACTAGCCCTTTATCTGATGTGTCATTTGCAAATATCTTCTCTCATTCCACAAGTGTGATACTAGGTATTTACCCCAGAGATACAAATGTAATGATCTGAAGAGGCACACGCATCTCAATGTTTATAGCAATGTCCACAATAGCCAAACTATGGAAGGAGCCGAGAGGTCCACTGACGGATGAATGGATAAAGAAGATGTGGTTCATATATACAATGGACTATTACTCAGCCACTGGAAAGGATAAATACTTACCATTTTGCATCAATGTGGATGGAACTGGAGGGTATCATGCTGAGTGCAGTAAGTCAGAGAAAGATAGTTATTGTATAGTTTCACTCATGTAGAATATAAGAAATATCCTGATAGGGGAAGGGAGGGAAAGCTGAATGGAAAAGAATTAGAGAGGAAGACAAACCATGAGAGACTCTTAATTCTAGGAAACAAACTGAGGGCTGCTGGAGGGGAGGTGGATGGGGGAATGGGATAACTGGATGATGGGCCTTAAGGAGAGCAGGTGATATGATGAACACTGGGTGTTATATGTAACTGGTGAATTATTGAACTCTACATCGGAAACTAATGATATGTTGGCCAACTGAATTTGAATTAAACAACAACAACAACAACAAAATGTATTTTTGGATCAAGCTGCAAGTTGTTCAGTCTTTTTCATGATGCTACCTCATACTGACATGAATAAAATAACCTAATATTCTGACAACCAGAATAGTTCTGTTTCTTCTGAATGATCTTCAAGGGACTATAAGCACAAGAGGGGTGGGGTGAGATTCTGGTATCAGCAATTTACATGTCAGTGGGAAAGAGGAAAACAAAGAATACAACTGAGGAAACAGTGAAAACTCACCAGGCCAGCAGGTAAAAAATATTCTATGAAGAGTATGTTGAGAAGACACAGGCAGATAACAGAATTTAGAACCCAGTTAAGAAACAATGTAACAGGGATCTGAATAGCCAGTCCACACCAGGCATGAGATATCTTTAGAAATTTATGTAATCACGAAGTGCAGAATCAAGAATGAGATTCTGAACTTCTGACATAAGTCCTTTGGATGTGTTAGTATAGGCTATGCTTCTGAGGTGTGATTATAAAGACAATCTTAAACCTATTAGAGGTTACATGATAATAGTTAAAGAAAAAAATTAAAACACATATAAATTAGTAAATAAAAACAAAAGATATAAGAGAGCAAGAAAGAAGTAAAGGGATTGAAATGTCATACCCACATGAAAATTACCAAATAGCAAGTAAATGAGAAACTACAGCTAAAGCACTTCTCAAAATTCCAAGTTAAGACAACAGAGCTTTAATAAGAAGAAATCACTTATGCAATATCTCTAAAGTGTATCCAAGCTTCATAACAATGAAGGATGTTCAGTGACACAGAGTCTGGATGAATACAGGTGGAATAAATAAAGGTAGTGTAGTCTTTGCTAACTCTTGGGACATGAAAACATAAGATGGAAGTTTGTGTCATACTAAGAAGTTGTTCTCCTATAAAAGAGGCAGTGCTTGGAAGGTATGGAGTCAGTGAGCCTCCAACCCATGCTATCTTTTCCAGAGTGTTACTTAAATTTTACTTGCATGGTGCCCTTACCCACTGAAAACCAGTACTTAGGAATATCTTTCTTGATGGGTATAATTACGAAACTCTGTTCTGGAAGGTTTCCTTATTTCTTTTTTAGAATACAGAGAAGAGTGAGGATCTCCCCTCTGTGGCTACAGTGTAGATGATTTTCTTGAGGATTTGTTCTTGTCTGTCAAGTCCCAAAGACTCTCTCTGAAGGACTGGCCTCTCTTAACCAGTCCAATCTCCCTTCGTGATTTATAGTGGCAGCTTTGTTTTTCTATAAAAACGGTCCCCAACAGCACACTGGTGTACTGCAAGCCCATTGCAAGTGAATCACCAGATGCTGATTTCTATTTCCCTTTAGCTATAACTTCAAAGACATCACGACGGTGATGCCTGACGGAGCACTGAGCTGAGAAGTTTGTGTAATGCTGACCTCTTGCTACCAGTAAGAGGTGCAGTAAAACATCAGGCCAGCAAAAAGAATGATTGGGCATTTACTAAAATCTTTGAGTCCTTAGTCTCAAAAAAGTTCAATAGGGCCATAAACAGTTCTCCTCAAATGGCAAAACAGTGCCAAAGGATGACCAAGTGAATGGTTTAATAACCATGGATGAATTTATAGAATCTGTGAGGCATTGTTATACTGTGGTAGTGATGATGTTCTAATTGTTACTGAGTTTTTAGTACTGTTTGAGTCTTTCTGTGCCTTCAAGTGGGACAACAGAAATTCTAGTACTTGAATGTGTGCTTCCTATAACTTTTTCTCCCCACTGCTGTATGGATTGGACCAGAGTTGTCTGTTTACCATGACTGTCGTTCATAGAAGCTGGAAGGTACATGCATGGGTGAGTATCTGTGAATGACATTTTCTGATTGGGAAAACCTGTAAATTACAAAGCTCAGTCTGTTATTAGCACTTATTATGAACTAGAGGCTTTGTAGGCTAGAGGCTGTAATAAATCATTTACATAAACTAAAAACCGAACAGAATTCTGAGAATATGCTCTGAATCACTGGGAAAGAGCCCAAGGACCAAATGGCAGAGTCTACACTGGGGACAAGGTGGGGAGTTATCACATTAATCTGTATGCTTACTAGGGATTAAATATTGCTAAGAGAACTTCCATGTATTCCAATACTTCTATGACCTTCCCACATAGCTAATCAGGTGGCCGTTAAGTTAGATCATTAGAGCCACAGTACCACCAGGAGAAACTGCTAATTTTACTCTACTGCATTCTGTAGTTTATCTTCTCCTCTGTCTTGTTTCCAGACAACAGCCCAGCATGGGTTTTTGGTTCTAGCCAGACTGACCTCCTTCACATCCGTAAGACCAGCTTCCATATACTCGAGACATCATGCTGAGATAATACATAAATACATTTCTGATCCTCAAAACAGCTACATAGTATGATGCTATTTTGTTATCACAACTTTATAAGTGAAGAAACTGACACAGAGAGAGGTTATATAATGTGTCAAAGTTTACATGGTTGGTAAGTAGTGAAACTCAGATTTGAATTCAAAACTGCCCAGTCTAAAAATCCCTTGCCTCTTCTTTTTTTCCTAGCTCTTAAATCTCTCCTCCCTAAGGTCTTATTTTCGATAATATGCTAGTTTTGCTTGTATATTTTGATTTAATTTTGGATTCCTAGTCATCTTCCTCAGGAATTAATGATAAATCATCATCTTCCAGGTCTAGGGGATATAGAGGGCTAGGGTGATTAGGCGGTTTATTTGGTTTCCCTCTATAACATAGAGACCTACTTACTGAAATTAGTGTGAGGTCGAGGGTTAGTCAGTTATATGAAAGAGTTATAGGTAGAATAATTGATGCACATATTTGGGGAAATAACGTCACAACTGACACAGGGCGGGGCAACTAATTTTACCACAGCAGGGGTGCCCACTAATCCAAACATGTAATGTGTGAGCAAACGTAGGGTGAACCAGTGTCTGGGTTTGTTCCATCAGTCCTTTAAAAATATGCCAGACATGGGGTGGGATTATGGACATTGGGGAGGGTATGTGCTTTGGTGAGTGCTGTGAAGTGTGTAAACCTGGTGATTCACAGACCTGTACCCCTGGGGATAAAAATATATGTTTATAAAAAATAAAAAATAAAAATAAAATAAAAATATGCCAGACAAACATATTTGGCATTTTGTCAAAAAACTTTCGGCAAACCTCCAGACAGAGGAAGTAGTGATAAAGAGAACCATGCTGAGGGATGTTTCCTTGGAAGAAGAAAAAGATAGGAGATGATAATGTTGAGAAAGAGGGATTCAAATAGAAGCATCGTGACAATTGAGTCACTGCAAACATAGGAAGGCCAGAATAGCCCTCTAGGGGAAGATTTTGGAGCTTTTCCAACTCCATTCTTTTCTCTAGCCATCAAGTGATAGAGATTTGTTGAACATGACACCTGGCTGCTCTGCATTATGGATTCGAATGGAGAGACAAAAGACAGAGCTAATTGTTTTCCATGCATTCAAGTTTAATTTGGTGCACTTTTAATTAGGGCTCTGATGGGACTAGGAATCCGTTCCTTCTGCACAGGCAGCTCCTGACAGCAGGTGAGTATGTAGAGGAAAGGGATTCTTACGGAAGCCACTCGGGTCACATTGGCATCAACATAGCCGTTACAGAGGATGTCCTGGGAACTGTCAGCCCTAATGTCAAGGGTGAGCCATTCAGGATCAAAAACATGCAGCAACATTTGATACATCAGGGCTTAGCCAACATGCAAAAGGCAGCTAGGCTCAGAATCGGTAGAAGAGGGTCACATAAAATCATCCCTAAGAAAGTAAAACAAAACAAAACAAAACAAATTAACATTTAGGGACCAAATTTTGTGTGGTGTAGGAGCATGGACCCATAGAATAAAAGCTCTTTCTTTCAAGACTCATAATTATCCTTCCTGTTCTATATCCTTTACAACTGTAGAAATTAAGGTTGAGTAGTGATAAGTGACTTTCACCCAGTGTACACAGCTAGGAATTAGTAAGTCAGACATCAAACTCAATTCTCTCTTGCACCATGTTCTTGTTTCCTTCTGTCCTCCAGTCCCTCTCCCAACCCCTAACATGGTCTATTCTTTCTGGTTTCTGTGAAATTATAAAGATATATTCCCCTCCTATGGAAATGTAAGTATGAGTTTGATATAGAAATTATCAATATCATTTATTTTTGTAGATATTAATTATTTTTGTAATAAATTTATTTTTTGAATTTTATTTTGGATTCAGTGTATCAAGTCTGTAACAGCAGCACTGGCAAATAAGGTGAGGTCCTTCTCTAGTAACTGATGATATGTGTTACATAAATGACTTTGTGGAAGACCTGTAGGCAACACCTTTTTATACCCTTTTCCCCCAAATTGAAATGCTGTTCCCAAGTTGAACTAATGTTTACTAGTGTGAAATAAATCAAATAATGTAGAAAAAGCCTTAGATGCAATTTGGCCACTGTGACTATCAAATGTCCTACTGAAGCAGTGCCCAAGGAGGAAATTGGGTAAATATTATAAGATTTTATCAGAGTGCGCTATTCATTTTTTAAAAAGTAGCTATCTCATGAACATGTGCAGAATCCCCAATGGTACCAAGTTTGAGGGGTCAATCAAGTTTCTTTGCGCATCTGTCTCCACATCCCTTTCAATGTCAAGTGTTTTTCCACAAGGAAGAAGAACGTAACCCAAGCAATTTCTCTATTTCTCTGACATGCGAAAGGGAATCCCATTAAATTTCTTCTCTATCATTAGACCTGGACTACTCCAAAACCTCCCTAATTGGATACCCTGTTTTTATTTTTACTTCCTTTTAAGTCATGTTCTTATAGAAGAACAAATATTTTACCTTAGTATTTTTCATTGTAAAACAAAACAGACATAAAAATCATAAAACATATATAGATAGAAATATAGGTATTATTGTAGTGTTACAATGCAAACCCACTTGAAACCACTACCCAGGAAAATAGAACCTTGCCATTTACATCTGTTGGCGTCTGGCTTGTTCTAACTCAAAATCTTGCTCAATCCAAAGGAACCACTCTCCTGACTTTCATAGTAATTATTTTTTAATTAAAAAATTTTGCCATCAGATTCCCTTGATTAGTCTTGCCTATATTTTAAACTTATGTTTACTATGTCTCTTTTAATCTATAACCACTAAAACCAATCTTTTCTTTTCTTTTTCTTAAAACTTATCTGTTGATTAGCCCAAGGGATTTGACTTGTAGAGTTTCCCACAGTCTGGCTTTTGTTGATTACATGTCCACAGTACAGCTCAACACATTCCTTCACCCTTCACATTAGCAGCTGGATACAGAGCCTAATCACACTCATGATTTGCACACTCAATTGCTTTGGCAAGACTAGAAGTGGTGCTGTGGGCTTTCATCAGGGGCACATCAGGTCTGCTTGTCTCTCTCTTTAGAGAAGTTGTCAGGTCGTACAACTCAGTGTCTGGACCCATTACTTCACTAGGAGTTGTCAAACATTGATATTCAAATTGTTTCATTTCTCTCTCTTTTTAAGGTTGTCCTACTTTTGTAAATAAATGCTTCCCTCATCTGCTGTGTGGCTAGCAGTTAGTGGTACTATTCATACAGAAACTAGAGAAAAAGATAAGCATTTTAATTTTTTCTCTTAATTACCAGTTTCCTAGAAAAACTGGATTCCCTGCCATCTTCCAAATGTGACCAATTAATTTTTGTTGTTATTTTGTTTTGTTTTAAATTTGTTTCATCAGGAACTCACTTATTTAAACATATTTGACAGGTTTCAATCAATGGCAATTACTATTCATTTTGGAGAACGATTGTCTTATCTTTGGCAATGAGAGCCTCCTTGGGATGACTCCCAAGCCTATCTGACATGATTTTAGTGGTCTTTGATTGCTTCCCCAATATCTGGATTGATTGAAACATTTCTTGTCCCCAGACCCGGTAGTAGCTATTTTTTCCAAGACAACTTGCTATGTTGTTTTATTTTTTCTGTAAGTGGAAACTGATATTTCAAGGCCACAATCAGTACCCTATCTGTGCTCATCAGTACTGGCCTGGTCATTGATAATGTTTCTTCATTGGAAGAACTAGAAGAAGAAAAAAAAAAAAAAACAGATAGGTATAGATACAGGTATCGACATAGACAAAGGTATTGATAATGTACATGTGGGGGAAATTTATTTTACTGATACTTCTTATTCAAAGTTAAAACTATAGGAGTTTTTGTTTGCTTCTTTTTATTATCATTATTATTTATTTAAATCAGCTCTATACCCAGTGTGGGCTTGGGCTCACAACTCCAAGATCAAGAGTTGCACGCTCCATGAGCCAGCCAGGCACCCTTTTAAAACCTGGACTTCTGCTTAACTTCTGCAATGCTCCTCTTTCATAGCAAGAATCTTGGCCCTTGAGGGTACATGAAATAATAAAATTAAAATAGTCCATATACTTTTATATTCACTTTATCCCACATTATCTGTACAACATTCTTAGAAAAAAAAATACTAATACTTTTACCACTAAAAGCAGTTTAAAAGAAAGTTGTGTTTTGTTTCTCTGTCTCCCCTCTCAATTTTTATCATTGTACTCTCACTGAGCACACAGCTCAGACGCAGTGCTCAAATACTACATACTATACTCCACTGTTTTAAAAATCCTCCACTTTTATGTCCACAAGTAACTATTCATTTCAAGCTCTACACTAATTCTCGTGTCAATGTGTTCCTAGTTATTTTGATTGTCAGATGTTCATTCTCTAGGAGTTTCCTTAGGAAGAGCTCATCAGAACACAATTTTTTTGGTTCTTGAATATTGATAAGAGTTTGCACTCCTTATATGTGAGAGTCAGTTTTGCTGGATAGCAACTCTGAATATTAAATATATGGCTCCATTTTCTCTGGCATAAAATATGCCTGTTAAAAAGTTTGATGGTGAATTTTCTTTCTCTTACGTCACTTGATATCTTTGCCTCCATGTCCCAAAGACTTTTCCTGCTTTTTTTTTTCTTTTTACTTTTTTACTTTTAATTTTACTTATTTGAGAGAGAGAGAGAGAGCATGCGTAAGAGAGAGCACAGCAGGGGGAGCAGAGGGAGAGGAAGAAGCAGGCTCCCTGATGAGCAGGGAGCCCCATGTGGAGCTGGATCCCAGGACCCTGAAATCATGTCCTGAGCCGAAGGCAGACACTTCGCCAAATGAGTCACCCAGGATTTTTTTATTTAAAGTCTCATAATCTTACAAGTATATATCTTGGTATGGTCTTCCTGGGTCAGTAATGTCAAGTACATAGTACACTTTTGTAATGTATCATTTTGAGTCTTTTTTATTTCAAGAAAGGCTTCTTGAATCACAACTTTCATTATTGATTCTGTTCCAATGATTTTTTTTTTCTCTTTAAGGACTCTATTACTGTGTAATAAATAATAATTATTTATTTATTTAAAAACAAAGATATCTTTGTTTACCCTCAATGCCTGTCAGCTTTTTTTATTTTTTTGAAAAAAAAAATTTCATTTTTTCCCTCCTTTTCTCTATTTCTCTTAAATCATTATGTCATATTTATTTATTTTTGTGTGTGTTTCCTCTGGTTAAGATTTCATATATCAAATTATTTCTTTTTTCTTTTAATTTTTGCCCCTAGTTGCATGAACTCATGTTTTAGTTTTTTTCTAATTCTGACTTTCCCTTGTGTTTGAGTTCCTACATCACTTACATCTTTTATCTTGTGAGATAATTTAGTCTTACCATGTTCTGAATGCATATGTTTCTCGGAGGTTTTGAAGGACCAAAGAGATGTTACTGCTCCTTACTCCATTTTGTCTTGTAATAATTTGGTAGGGGATTTAAAGTCAATACTTTTATATTATTTATTTATATGTAAAATTAGTCTTCCTGATATTTTAAATAGGGCTTTGATTGAGGATGTTTTTTATAACTTTTTTTTCTGGTTCTCTCAACTGCTCCTATCATGTCATGTTCAAAAATATGGTGGCTTATTATCTGCTATTTCTTGGTTTGTTTATCTGAACAACTTTTATCTGCAAATGAGCTTTCCTTTGTCTCTGTTGTCACTGTCCTGCATCATTTTGGTGTCTTTCCAGAAATTTCTCCTAAGTGTGGGCACTGTTCTGCAAGGGAGTGCTGGTGAATAGTTCAGTGCAGATTACCTGCTCAATCTCTGTTACTTCTTGTCACGCCCCTGTCTTCCTCTGGCCCAGATCCCTTTCTCTCCTGTTACCAAAATGACATGCTGTGTTTCTAATGAATATTGGTTGATCGCTTTCAGTTTTGGTTCTCTGTTGCTTCTCTCTGTCATCGCCACACAGATGATGATATCATGAAGGTCCTATGGATGCTAGTAATTTGCTTATAGTTTGGTACTGCTGCAAATACTTTGTTGGCTAGGTTTGTTACAAATATAGTCCAGTGTTTTTTGTTTTGTTTTGCTACCTACTTTCTTTTGGGTGGTGACTGAGAGAGAATAAAAGACTATGTCACAGCTGTCATCTTCCTAGAATCCCCTGAAGTAATCTTCTTTTAATGAAAAACAAATTATGTCACTTTCTTGTCTAACACCTGCTTTTGATTTCTCAATTCATTTATAATAAAATTACAACTTCTTGCCCTAGTTTATAAATTTCTTGGCTATATATCAACTATTAATCCCTCCAACCTTATCTGTTTCATTCTCCTCTTCCCTTAGAAGGTTTTAGAAATTTCTCTTCTAGACTCTGCATTTTCCTCATATGTTCTTCCTTCTGATTTTTATGTCGGTCTCTCATTTTATTAAAATTTCAGCTTAAATTTCCAAGAGATTCTCTCAATCCTTATACTCTAAAGAAGAGAGCACCAAGTCACTGTCTGCTACATTACCTACATTAAATACTTATTTAGCACTTACCACTAACTAATACTGTTGTGATTTATGTATTTATTTATGTGTTCATTCAGGAGTGAGCAAACTATACCCTAAAAGCCAAATCTGGCCAGGCACTTGTTTTTGTAAATAAAGTTTTATTTATAAATCCAGACATTTCTTTAAGTATTATCTATGACTGCTTTTTCATAGTAATGACAAAGTTGAGTAGTTGCATGAGAGATCATATGGCCCACAAAGCATAAAATATTTAATGCCCGGCCATTTACAGAAAAATATTTTTCTAACCTTCTCATTAGTTCATAGTTTCCTCCCACTAGAATGTAGGCTTCATGGTAATTCAGTCCCTCTCTGTATTTTCACTACTTTATCCTCATAAAATTTGGTAGCTAACATACAGTAATCAATCTCTAAATATTTGTGAATCAATAAAACCAATTTTGAATTGCCAGCATCATTTTTAGTCTATCATATAGTCAAAATTTAAAAACAAAAAATATTAGAAACTTAGTGATGATTGTAGTCAATTCACCACCCAAATAGCCAGATGACAAAATTAAAACTAGACTCTTAAAGGCAATGATTCTAAGAAAGAACATTGGGAATTTATATTTTTACAACGATCAGCAAATATATGAACATATAAATGTTTAAGAGCACACAAGCTCTGAATTTAAAAAAATGACTGGACTGAAAGCTCAGTCCTACTACTGGTTATGAAGCCTTGTGCTAATTAATTTACTTTCTGTATCTCCATTTATTAGTGTGTAAAATAATTTTAATGAGATATGTAAATTACAGGATTATAATGAATATTAAATAGGCAGAGTGTCCAGCCCACAATAAGGGTTCCACATACTTTATGTGGTGATGATGGTAGTGAGGATGATGTTGATAATTACAAACTGTGGTGAAAAAAGGAGGAAGAGGGGGAAGAAAACTGAAGAGAAGAGATGGGAAAATGATAATGTTGGTAAAAATAAACTTAATAATTTCAACTTATCAAGCTAGTACTCTGTTCCAGGCACCATGATCTGTGATTCCCACTGATTGTATTATTTAATCCCTACAAGAGCCTTGTGAGGAGGGCACATCAATATCTTGATATTACAGATGAGAAATCCATAGCTGTCTTAGGCTAAACTATGTAGAAAAGAACATATCTCAGATCTAAATTCAGACCTGCGTGTCTCCAAAGCCATAGTTCTTGACCTATATAGTTTTCTCCTTACCCATCTAAATGTATCTCTAAACATCTACCCACTTCCTCTTTAAAATGTGACGTGCAGGGGTGCCTGGGTGGCTCAGTGGGTTAAGCCGCTGCCTTCGGCTCAGGTCATGATCTCAGGGTCCTGGGATCGAGTCCCGCATCGGGCTCTCTGCTCAGCAGGGAGCCTGCTTCCTCCTCTCTCTCTCTCTGCCTGCCTCTCTGCCTACTTGTGATCTCTCTCTGTCAAATAAATAAATAAAATCTTTAAAAAAAAAAATGTGACGTGCATAGATTTTTGCTTGCAGGAGTCTTCCAACTTATCTTCTCTAACACATTTTAAATATGCCCAGTCATATTTTGCCATCCTCAAACATTGCTTTGGATTCCAAAAGCATTCTTTTCTCCCTCCCGGGAAATTCTCATTTAGTCTCTAGACCATAGCCAGCTGTCAAAAGAAATCAGTTGGAGAGAATGATTTCCACCGAGGTGTTCACAATGAAACCTGTTTAATTGCTGTTAATTCTCTGCTCGAATATAAGCTCTTGTAAGTTTGGATTTTGTAACTTCAAGCTTGCTGGCATAGGAAAGGTGCCAACCTAGTGGCAGAGAACATCAGTTTGGTTGCTTTGTAATAAAAAGAATATTGACTGCTCAAATCCAGAAAGAGCCATAGCTTTCCAGCTCTCAGGTCTCCCAACTCCTGCCTTGCACCTAGTAAAGTAAGGAAATACCTTGGTAGGAATAGTAGTAGAATTAGTAGTAGAAATAGTAGTAGTAGTAACATGAACCAACTATTTAAAATGCCAGGAAGTGTGCTAAGCATTTTACAACCTGATGTAATTATCCTTCACAAAAATGCTATCAAGAAGTAATGAACCAACCCTATTCATAGATAGGAACATAGGACCTAATGATTTGCTATTAAATCACATGGCCTCCCCCATATTAATTTTTTTTCAAATTCTGAAGCTTTTTCTTCTTAACCACAAAGCAGTATCTTCTCAGAAGTGTTATGCATATAAAAATCCAGGACTAATATGAAGAGTAGATACTTCATCCCCTTTTATAAATGACAGAGTTCAGATCTACCAAGAGTGAGAATTTAACCCATTATTCATCAGTACCATATCTGTCTTATGTTATACCCCAGTGTATGCATGATATATATCTGAATGTCTATCCTTTGATCAAAGATCCCACCATAAGCTGTTATTTATGCACATGCACTCCCAAGTAAGTGATCAAATATGTTAAACAATGTGCTGGTAAATGTTTAACAACTAGCTCCCTGGGATGCAGATGGGGTAAAATGGGCCCCGATTTCTCACATAAGCTAATTTCCATGTTGTAAATGCTCCCTATCGTTGATTTCAAGCTATTGATGTGACATCATCTGAACACAGAGTTATGAAAAGATGCTAATGATAGGCTTATGCAAATTGGCATAAACAACATGTGTTGTCCTCCACCTCTACTCTCCTTTCTACCATACACCTATATTCTCACAATACAAGAATCTTCTAAAGTAGGTAAGACATAGAACATGCCTCAAACCCACACTGAAGTGAAGACACGAATGTGGAACATACTATATAAGAAGCATTTGTATTGCATGTTTCTCCTTTCCTAGATCCTATGTATTGTCTTTTAAATATCAATGTGAAAACCGGTAATTACAATTATTATGAATTGAATGTTTGAGTCTCCCTAGAATCAGTATACTGAAGTCATAACCCCCAGTGGGGCTCCCTTTGGAGAGGAGGCCTCTAAGGAAGTAATTAAGGTTAAATGAGGCCATGAAGTTGAAGCCCTGAACTGATAGGATTAGTGTCTTTATAAGATGGGACACCAGAGAGAGCTCTTTCTCTCCATGTGTACGCACCAAGGAAAAGACAAGTGAGGATATAGCCAGGAAGAGAGCTCTTGCCAGGAATGGAATTTACTGGCATCTTGATCATGGACTTCCAGCCTCCACAACTGTGAGAAAATAAATGTCTGTGGCTTAAGCTTGCCAGTCTGTAGTATTTTGTTATGGCAGCGCTAACAGGCAAATACAACATCTGACAATATCACTATGTGATCTTGAAGAAGTCTCTTATTTCCTCTGAGACACATGTCAAAGAAAGGATTGAACTAAAATATTTATAAGATGCCATCTTGATTTAATTTCCAAGATCTTGTGTTTCTAGGGCCGCCACTCGTCTTTTCTACTTGCAGTCTTTTTAGGAAATGCTGGGCATCTAACAAACAGTCGAAGCTGTCTTGAGTCCTAATAATGATACAATAGAGTGATCATATTTAAGTTACGGTATATAGTGAAATATTTGTAATAGAAAAAAAGAATAACTTCCTGAGGGGATCATCACACCTGGCATCCGATAAAGGAAACCGCAGTTGGGATTTCCATCATCGGTTGTGAACCTGTACCAAGGTAGGTGCATTAGAATCACGCGTGCTAATTTGTTAAAATAAAGATTCTGTGATGAACCACGAGACTATAAACCTAGAGAGTGTGTACGGCCATTTTTCTTTATTAGTGTGAAACAGCTGCACAGTGGCAACATGAATAAAGTTGGGGAGTAGTAAGTAGACACTTACAACAGAGTGTTGGTTCGGTGAGCTATGTTATAGTTCGATCTTACACCAAACAGCTCATGATCTTGGGTAAGCCATTTCCTTTCTCTAGGTCTCAATTTCCCCCATTTGTAAAATGGGTTAGATGCGCTGGGTTAGATGGTCTTTAATCTACCATCTATCTAGAAACACTTAAACTACCTACTGATTAATACCAGGATATTAGACATATTTTCAATGTTAAGGTGAAAAATAGTTTAGAAGGGCATGGATTGGTGGAGATGTTTCAAGCACAACAAATCATTGCATGTTGACAATCCTGTCTTCTAGCTAATCTCACAGCTGGCCCTGGCTTAATACTCACTAAACTTTCTGCTCAAAGAGAGTATTTGGTCTCATGCATTGTCCCTGTCCTGAGTCCTATAACGAGGTACCCTCTTATTTGTATAAGCACAAAGTCAATTGAGAAGTCAAGAAGAGAGGTGATTTTCAGTGTGTGATCCAGCACCCCAAAGGACACCTCTTATTTCATAGTAAAAGCCATTTTAAAAGTTCTTTATATTTTTGGGGTGTTTTATATGTTTCTCAAGGGTTTGTAAAAGATTAAGAAAAGTCTGTTACCGGAACCCAGTATAAAGACCGACACTTCCTAAGTAGTAAGTGGATTTTTGTATGTAATGAATGAACTTTTCTTGGTTGTTAATTTTACTCCTCCAAATAACTATCTAATAGTTTGACTCATAAGGAAGGGTATGAATAGAATGAAAGTATCCACAGAATCTCCAGGTTTGTTGTAAAACTCAAATAAGAAGATTATATTTTTGCAAACTCTACAGTCCTGGATAAAGCAAACAAACAAACAAAAAACTCAGGGGATAAGGATATTATCTGTTTTCCTCTGAAAATGTTCTCAGTTTTTTTCTATATTCCCCTTGCTTGGTCAGAATTTAGTACCCACAAATAGTTTGAAATGTTGATTGTAATGCTGAACAACTGAATATTAGAAATTCAGCACCTTGAAAGAAGAAAATTAAACAAGTTTCCATCAAGGTGCAATGATTTAAACCAGCGGAGCTCTAAAGATGTAAATCCAACTATGAAAGAAGTCCAAGTAATGTCAGAGTTGAATCAAGGCACCATAAGCAGAGAGCATGAGGACTTTACCTCAAATGGTATTTTATCCAGGACTGAGAGACTTTATGTTGTGAGTGTATGTATGCACCTGTACGTGCTTGCATATTTGTGGGTGTGTTTATGTTTACATTTTCCAACTGCATACATTGTTTTTATAGTTCTTTGAAATAAATATGCTGTTTACAGAGAAAGGAAAATAGATTTCCAAGAATTTAATTTAGAATTAGAATTTGTTTTTATAATTACTTTTCAGGCCTTGAAATTCATTGCTATTACAGAAGGCTATACCATTGATCATTTCTGTAAGTTAGTAGAAAATACTTTTTGGCAATGTTGAATAAGAAACATGTCTTGTGTTTCGTGGTTAAATTTTTGATCACAGATATGTTCTTAATCATTAATTTAGTTTTTAAATTAATTAATATGAAATTAATTTAAAAACTAACAGTTTTCCTCAAAACTACTACCAAGGAGATAAGAACTCCACAAGCTCTACTAGGTCTTTGAGTCTCTTCCTTCCTACCGAGTATCATGATTGGTATTATTTCTAAGGAGTTTCATTTACTTCCTTGAAATCATCTGGAGCCTAGTCACAATCCAGTGTAGAATGTTGAGATAAACAGGAATCATAAGCCTTACCATTTTTGCCATATATTTGGATTAAATGAGGCAAGACTGGGTCTTTAATGAATGTGCTTTATTATCTGAAAGTTGATTAGTTTGGACTGGGTTATAAGTTACAAACACTGGTATGAGGACTGATTACATCAAAATCACCTTTGAAGTTGTCTTTTAAGAATCCACTCAATGCAGTATAGTATCCTAGACTGAATCCTAGAACAGAAAAGGAACATCAAAGGCAAACTGGTGAAATCTGAATAAAGTCAATATACCTGTCTTGTTTTTTTAAGTTTATCAAATGTACCATGGTTATGATGATGTAAAGATTAAGGAAAACTGAGATAAAGGGAATATAAGCACTCACTAAACTGTGCAACTTTTTTTGTAAATCTAAAATTATGAAAAAGTAAGAAGTTCTTGAAATACAGAATCTAGGGGCATGAAGGTTGTTCACTTGGTTAAGCGTCTGACTTTTGGCTTCAGCTCGGGTCATGATCTCAGGGCCTTGAGATCAGACCCCACCTGGGGTTCTGTCCTTAGTGTGGAGTCTGCTTGGGATGTTCACTCTCCTTCTGTCCCCCCAACTTGTGCTCTCTAAATAAATAAAAATAAATAAACAAACAAACAAATAAATAACTGAAATCTTAAGAAAAAATACAGAATCTATGTTCCTACATCCAAATGGACTAGAAGCCCAAGAACCTATTCCTCAAAAATTTAATGTGCACTCAGGGATAGGGTTCAAAGAGCTAGAGGAACCTTCTTACTCTAAAAATGTACTATTAATTTACAAGTCATATGGATCCAGGTATTTGGATTACCTATACTAGTGGAAGTCAATATTGGCTTTACATGAGGATCATCAGGGGAAAATTTTCAAACTCCAGAATCTATGACTCCCTTAATCTATTAAATCAGAATTCCAGGGGCTGGCACCCTCATCTGTATAATTGTTGTTGTTGTTTAAATTTTCTATGAGTAATTGTGATCTATAACTGGAATTAAAAATTACTAAAATGAAAGTTTCAATTAAAGGGTAAACAGAAGGTTCAGACAATCAACTACTATAATAACAGCAATGTCCGTGAATTTTAGTACATCAACAGCTGCAACTGGTAATCACATAATGTACAATTCAGTTTTATATTCCCTGAATATCCTTAATACTCTAGGGTTTAGGGGAAACATTTTTATCTAACATCTGTATAAAACAGCTTAAACTGTTGGAATTTTAGCATTTTTTCATCACTCCCAATAATACTTCCCGGATTAATTTGGGGGACTAGCTGTGAGGAAATTCAGGGTACACTATGCTACAACCAGCTTCCTCAGTGACAAGTTTTGACCTTTATCCTTTGCTTCTGCTTGTTCAAGGTCAAGATCAGAAAACCTGATCTAGTAATAACAAAGTAATAACAAAGATAGTGCACAAAGAGCTTGATATTTTTATGTATAATCTAGATGAAGAAAAATCATCAAACTCTATTTCCCTTGCTCTGTTATAATGTCCTGACCCAGTTGTGCAAATGGGGTTTCCCCTAGTACTTATGACTGTTTCTGTTCCTTCTTGGGTGCTGATCACTTCATATGTGTTAAAAAATTCACCCTTCCCTTTTTAATTAGATGAAGAAATTCTACCCATCCTCCAAAACCCTACTTTATCTGTAAATCCTTTCCTGGCATCACTCTTCTCCCACTTTTCTAAACTCGAATATTATATTTGGTACTATAGAATTAAGTAATTAATTCTATTTTGACATATCATTGTTCTCTGTTCTTTCACATGTGCTAGGAGGCAGCAAGATAGAGTGGAAAGAAGGAAATCATTGTAGTCATTTAGAACCAGGTCAAAAGCAATCTCCACCTAAGCCTTGTGTTTTCCTCTTGATAATGAGGGATACTAACACCTATTTTGCAAGGCTGCTGCTTAAAATATTGAAGTATATGTAAAAGTGTTTAGTGTATTATTGGTAGCGAGTGATTGTCAGCTTTTTCCTTTATTTCTTTCCTCATATGTCTGCATTAAGTGATAAACTTATGATAGTATCTAATATCTGTAGAGAAATTTACAGTTCATAGATTCTTAAAACAATTGAGGGAAGTATGTTTCCAAGTCCTATTTTATAAATTAAAAAGGTGATGAGATCCTGAAAGGTTAAATACCTTCCACAAACCACCACCTTTAATGGAAAATCTGCTAATATCGCCTGGCCCTTGCTGCTCCAAATGCAGGACTCCCTTCAGGGTATTACATCAAATATTTCGTAAATTGATTAAAAATAATTCATTTACCCAAAAGTGAAGGATTACCTTCTATGTGCCAAGCCCTTAGCCAAGCCTATAGCATATAGTAATGAATGAGAAAGACTTCATCTGTATCCTCATGGAACTTGGAGGCTGGCAATTGGGACAGTGATTAGGCAAGATTGAAGCAATCTTGATGCCAAATCCTTTCTTGCAACTTTGGAGCTAGGGAGCATTACTAGGGGAGTGATGGCTCAACCAGAGTCAGCAACACTTCTCATATCTGGGACCCTTATGATCAGAAGTACTCACTGACAGTATTGGTGACAGGACTGAAATGAATTTACCCCCATGTCCGTCAAGGCTCATTAGCACATGTCAGAAACTTTCAGAAGCTAAGAACTATAACAAGACAGACTGCTATAATTACTAGAAATAATAATCATTAGCACTATTGTCGTCTTCACAAGAGTGATTCTTTGGTGTACAGAAAGAAAGCCCTTCTCTCATACAGCTGTACTTTCCTCTGGGCTAAAGTTCATCCTGACCCAGAAATGTCTTCACTGGTGATTGGTGTCTTGCCACAAAATGGCTCTAAGAAACCCACAGCAATGGGTGTCATCAACAGCCCATCTCTACTGCCATAGCATGAAGTTCCTGCTTGTGTGCCGTGTTAATAAGACTTTCAGATGGAGGTAGAGATCTATCTTTAGCCCTATGTGTGCCCCAAACTTGGGATATTTGTTGTACTGAGGGCCATGGCTGATGTGGAGCCAGAAAGTTGGGTTTTTACCATTCTGCTGGCCCAGGATTTAGTAACCCTAATACAGAAGTTCTATAGACACCTACCTTCAAGCACTTGTCACTTCTCCCATAGACCCATTTGTCCCAGCTTCCACCAACGTATAGATATCTATGTTTGGGGGAGTAAGGTGTTTGTGGAAATATTCCCTACCTTTAAAGAAACAAATGTTGCATCCAAATTTTGTCCTATTTATAATCCAGCCCTCTTTTTCCCCCCTCTTTCCCTAAAGCAGGAGGGTCCCTCAGAGCACCTACTTTACCACGTTGTTGAAAGACGAGAGGCAGGATGGAGACTTAGATGATCTACATTCAATGACGCTACTTAACACGCAAACTTGGGGAAATTACTAGCCCTTTTAGGGTCTCGGTGACCCCATGTAGAAAATGATAGCATTTAACTAGTGTCTTTTATTTCTGAGATTATTTGACTAATGGTAAGAAGGTAACAATTAAGAAATGATGTTGAAAAAGTAGTTCAGTAGTTATGGTTAAGAAAATAAAATTGGACAATTTAGAAGTTGCTTCAGGGAATAAGAGATACCCTATAGCTCATTCTTGATTTTTGCGGTGTTGCTCTAATTAATTAAAAGACTTTAACATGTTTTGCTGCATGTGATTTGACTCCTCTACACTCTCTTCTCAATTTTAGTTTATGTGTAGCAGCTTGTGTGAATTAATCCTACAATTACCATATAAAAAGGAAAACAAATATACAAACCAGCAAAAATAGCTAGCAATGATTGTAATAGTGTATGAGGCTCAATTTTCATTTTTCAAGACATGAATTCTTAAAATTTTTCATTCCCAGTATTGTTTAGACCTTAAACATATATTTCCATGTCTGAGCACATGTATATGACTGATTTTGTAGTTTGTTCCAGACTGATCCAATAGTTTAAGAGGGAAGAGTTATTCAGACAGGCACATGGTCCAATTCTTGAGCTTTATGGCATCTTCGGAAGTTTTGGTCAAATTTGCCATTAAGTGCATACTGACAGTGGGAGTTGTATACCCATCCGAAGAAGAAAGAAAACAATCTAGCTTGGGGTTGGAGTATATTCCTGCAGCCAGTTATTACTGAGAGTGGATTAAGAATAATAGGGTGAGGCCATCACAAGACACTAAGAAGCAATAAAACCTATTTACCCAGCTGAGTCAGTGCCACAGAAGAATAGAGCCTTGGGGATCCATGAGCACAGAGTTTAATCAGCACCCTTGGAGCCAGGGCACACGAGTGGACCCTGCACAGCCAGTGTGCTCAGCACCATGCTGAGATGGAGAAGAGTAGTCATTCTGTAGCCCACTTGGCTGTTGCCACCATCCTTTCTCCGTAATACTCATCCTGGCCAGTGAGGCTCCAAGACCCAGAGTCATGTGTGATCCGCACAGGGATGGAGCCTCTGTCAACTGCCTTTAGGAAATCACAGGGAGATCATCAGGTGCCATGTATAGCACAATTCTGGTGGCCCAACCTATACGAAAAATATAATTGGGACAGATGCTGAAGAACTAAGATGATTTCTAGCCCATTTCTCACTTTGGACGTACAAACCTGCACCTACAAAAGCCTCCTAGGAGCTCATACTCAATATGAATAAAATTAAGCTAATAATATTCTCTTCTGTACCTCCTTTTTGCTCCCGTATTCTCTGGCATAGCAAGCGACAGGTCATTCCCCTTGTTTAAAGTCGACACCTCACCCTTCTCTTCATTATGTAAGATCCAGGGGTAAAGGGACTCCATCTATTTTATTCATTATCTTATCTCAGGAAATCTAAGGAAATATTTGTGGAATGAAAGAACAACCAGAATACAAAAACATTTTTAATGGACTGCAAGGGTCTGCTGCATGTAATATATGATTTCATTAAAAAAAAAAAAAGTGGAAAAATTTTTTTAAAAAAGTAGAATCAGAAAAGACAAGGGATGCCTGACTGCCTCAGTCAGTGGAGCATGTGATACTTGATCTTGGGGTTGTGCGTTCAAGCCCCTCATTGGGTGTAGAGATTACTTAGAAATAAAATCTTAAAAAAAAAAAAAAAAAGAAAGAAGGTCTTATCTGATAGAAAGTAATCAAACCAATGAGGAAATAAGCCTTCCCAATTGCTATGTTAGTTTTCTGTTGCTACTATAACAAATACCATAAACTTCATGGCCTAAAACATGTATTTTTTTAATCTCATAGTCCTAGAGGTCACAAGTCTAAAATGAGTCTCACTGGGGGAAGTTTAAAGCACTGATAGGACAGTGTTCATTTCTGGAGGTTCTAAAGGAAAATAGGTTTTCTTATATTCCAGCTTCTGGAAGCTGTCCACTCTCTTGGCGTGTGGCATTCTTCCATCTCCAAAGTCAGTAGTGGCCTGTCAAGTCTTTCTCATGCTGCCATTTCTTTGGTGGTGACTCTTCTGACTCCCAATTCCCCTATTTAAAGACCCTAGTGATTACGCTTGGATCATCTCAATAATCCAGGATCATCTTTTTACCTTGGTGGTCAGCTGACACCAATTAATTTCAACTATAGTCATAATTCCCCCTTGGCATAGGCGCAATGTACAACGTGCAACATTTTGAGGATCAGGAATGGAACATCTTTCAGAGCCATCATTCTGACTCTTACTGTAGGCTAGGCTGATAACCACAGATTTCACACTGTCCCGTGAGGAAAATTACCCTGATTATGAAAAGACTTGATGAAATCTGGGTCCTCTATAAGCCCTCTTCTCATCTTAGCTTGTTGAAGTAAAACTCATTCATCAACAGTTACCTTAAATACCACCTCCTCCATAATTCCTTCTGTGATTGTCCTTGTGGGCATCTATGTCTCTTTCATTGACTTTTCACAGAGCTTTCATTATATAACAAGTCACATTAAATCTTGTATTATGGACAGATACACTTGCATAATGTGTCTTTTCCCCTTTGTAAGCTTCTTGAGGATTCATTCCCAAACCAGTCTTAATATGCAATTTCTCCATAATACCTACGTGACTTTGGGAAGGCATATTGCTTCCTGGGTTCTCAGTTTCCCTGTACATTTATCAAATTTCCTTACAACAAATATTAAGTGCGAGCACATTCCTGGCACATGGAGGTTGTTCAATGAATGTTATTTCTCTTCCCCACACATACCTGTGATAAACTTGTATGCTTTTGTGTGAGAGACGACTTTTGGACGAACACTTGGCATCTATACATTCTTCCCGAATGACTGAGCTCTGGGAAAGCAGGGACTCTGTCTTTCATGTTCATTGCCATGTTCCCTGTCCCAAAGTGCCTCTCAACAAATAAATATTTACTGAACTAATGAATAATTCTTAGTGAAATAGATAGGAATGTTTCTCTGTCTTCCAGTGGTGTGTTCTCCTAACTATATATCCTGTCACAGATTTTCCTGATTCATCTGGCACAATCTGTATCTCTAAACCATTCACTCCCATATACAAAATAAACCCTGATAAAATTAAAAATCTTTGCATAGCTAACACTTCAGACTCTTTCAATCTGCTCTCCTCCTGCTTCTACCTTCCCTCCTTGCAGACATCCACATTTTTCCCCTTCTGGGAAAGTAGACAGAAGAGAAGCGTGTTTCCTAAAATGAATAATTGATATTTCTTCAGAGCGACCTACCCTATTCTACTTGTTCTCTTAATTTACTCAGTTTATACCAACTGATGACAGAAGCCCATTGTTTTGCTGAAACATTAACTTCACAAAGTCATTCCGCTCCCATCTGCAGCACTTAAATTAATGATTCCCTCTGCAACATCTGTTTAATTAACTATCGGCACCATAGAAGAGGCGTCCAAATACCCCAGCGACTAAATCAGGCTCAAATTAGGGAAATACGATGTTAAATTGTATCAGGGAGAAGCCGAGTTTATCCTTCCGAGCACTGGCATTCATTAGCTAGCAGTCAACCCATGCATCTTCATAATGAAGTAGTGTCAGCAGTGCTTGGCTGTAAAGTTCTCATTTAGGGGCTGCATGGGTCCCTCTAGTCATGGTCACCACAGGGAGCTAGGAAGAAGGGCTTAGGGACCCCAGAGGTAGCACATCCTTCCTTCATCTTTGTTCCTGGAAAGAGCAATGGAGTTTCTATCGGGCATGTGCAGGCTGAGGGATTCTGGGAAACAGCAGTGGTGTGGGGAAAGTGACATTTGTGAGTCATTTCTATTACGAGTATTCCATCTTCCCTGAATCCTTTTAGTTGTATTTGCATAATTATTTGCATTGATCTACATAAGCAGGAAACTGATCTGGGCTCTTTGGATGCACTGGGAAATCTCTTTAGTTCATAAACTTGACAGCATTCATTTAACAAAGATCTACAAAGAATGTACTCCGTTCAAAGCATCATACTTGGCACAAGGGAAAGGCAAATTAGACACAAATCCTGCTCATTGATAATTTACACCAGATAGAGTACACTGTAAACATGATTCTAAACCTGTGTGTTCTCCTTTGTGCATGTACATATGGCACCAACTGCAAATAGGGTAGTTGTTGGGATGAGAGTGAACTGAACATAACTCCTGCTCTTATGGTTTATGATCTGGGTTGTGTATACACACACACACACACACACACACACACACACACAACTGGAGTACCAACTCCAATACAAATAAAAAGACAAGCAATATATTCACAGAAATAGAGATCAGCTATCCTAGGTGCTCCGAAGGAGAAGGCATCCTATTAATTCGGGGAGTGGTGTAGAAGAACGAGTTCAGGGAGTACATGTCCCATTAGCTAGTTCTCAAGGATGGTAGAATCTGCAGCCATATGGAGAAGGGGCAATTTAGAGGTAGAGACAGCAAGACAGAAGAGTGTTGCAGAATCTGAGAGCAGTGCATCATCTATTTTATGTGGACGTAAAGGGTGCTTTCAGAGGAAGCCTCTACTTTCTCTTGATATCTTAGTGTCTGGCACACAGTTGGTCTGAAATATTGAAGCTAGCTAGGCAATGCAGAAGGAGACCCTTACTCACCTATATGTGCCTTCTCACTCTAGCCTTTGAGTTTGCTAATCTGTACTGACACGAATGCCTGGCTTCCTCCCTAAGCCTGACATTTTGACTAGTTCATTCTTCTAGATGGCCTTTTCCCTCAGACCATGGTCACCATGAATCTCTTATATTCCATACCAAACTTTGACAGTCAAGAACAGATTTCCTAGTTGGATCCTGATACCCGGTCTCAGGATCTGCCTGACTAAAATTCATGTGTAACCCTCTCTTAAGGTACAGCATTCAGAGGCGGATGCAATTATCTCTGTGCTGTTTGACCAACACAGCCAGGCCATGACCAACACAGCCAGGCCTCGATAAACACTGTTTCTTAACACTGGTTAATTCATTCTGGGTTCATTTTCTGCACAAGGAAGACCTACTGAAAACAGGACTGATACCATGGGAGGGGGAAAGGTCTCCCTGGCCAGCCAGGGTCAGAAGAAATAACTTCAGTGAAGGAGGGATTAAGAAGGTCAGGAACTGAAGGTCAGGTTCAAAATCACTTAAGAAAAAAAAAAATAAAAACAAAAACAGTCCATTGCACAGATTACCCGAGACACTGTCCTGTGTCTAATCAGACACCAGCAAGCCACAAATCTGGTGACTGATTCAACAAATTTTCCACTTTGTAGGGTTTTTTGTTGCTATGGTGACAAATGTGGTGTGAAATTGCAAGTTTGCAAACTGTACAGTCATGGAGCTCCTAAAAGCAAAGGCCTGGCAAAGCCAAAAGATGTGAGGAGCCGAGGAAACAGAACAGGTGCAGAATGGTCCAAGAAATCATCAAGCTTCTGCATAAGAGCATCCTTGTGCCCTTCCCCTCCACAAACGCTGCTAAGTCTCCAGATCTAAGCAGCCACATGAGCCACAATACTAGATGCCAGATGTACACATCTGTTAAGTCACATGCGTGAAAGGAAGGATGCCATGGAAAGTTCTAAATTTATTTTCAAAAGAACTTCTGAAATCTGGCAACTTCTCGCAGGGAAGAAACGTCCTAATGTGCTAACATCATTTTATCAGTGATGTCACCTACATGTTGCTTACAGGAGATAAGAGATCATTTTCCTTCCTCCTTTCTTTGCTCATTCTCTTGCCCTGAAAACCACTGTGACTCAAAGAATGTATTTAAAAACAATTTCCACTCAGTTGGTCAAGAGGTAGGATATGTTGGCGGGTAGGCATCAGTGCTCTAATACCATCAGGTCTGGACTCTGGTTCTAGTTCTGTGGCTTATTCACAGTATGAACTTGAGCAGTTGATCTGATATCTCTATAAGCCTCAGATTTTATTTGTTGCTTTTGCTTTGTCTTAGTTGGAAAAATAGTTAGAAAGTACTTACCTCACAAGGTTACTGTATTAAAGGAGATAAGGGTCATAAAGCAATGCATACAGTGTTTGACACAGGACAAACATTCAATAAACTCTAGTTATTAAGGTTAGTATTAGCTAACTACTAGTACAATTTCTCAGGGGTGTGGTATTTACTTTTTTTAAAGAGTGTGAAAATTCAGCCTCATTGTGATTAGTGAGAAAAGGAATAAAAAGGAAAAAAATTCAAAGAATATATATATATAAAATTTCCCATATATAAATGACAATGACCAACTGGAACTGTCGGGGGACTGATCCTTAAAGTCGGAATGGCCCCAGAAGCAGTGATTTGACCTATTTCACCAATGATGAAAGGAAGTCCAGGTTGGCAAATTAAAATAATCCCCAGCTTGGACAGCGATAGGAGACAGGAGGGCAATGTGGAAAATATGTTATCATCAAGAAGTCCCAGGAGGATATCCAGACAAAGAAGCAGATGGAACACAACCTTAGAGAACCCAGAAGGCTTCCTTCGAAATCCAGATATAGGGGCAAATATTTGACCTCAAGGCAATCTGTCTGCAAGAAAATTTCAGAGCAAGTTCAGGGCAGGGGTCTGAGCACGTGTCTCGAACGCAGATGCAGAAGTTACAAAAGGAGGACGTGGCCCCTCCCTGAGAGGGACACACAGTAATTTAAGCTGGATGGCAGGCAAAGGGGAAAGGCACGTTGCATCAACTTCCAAAAGGTGACAAAAATATCTAACTGCTGGAAATATTCCAGAAATGTTGAAAATGCACTTGGTCAGTTGCTGAAATGATAAAAGTCATAGTTCTATCATAGTACGTCTGTGAAACTCAGAAAAAAAAAATCATCAAAGCAGAAAACCAAAATACAGAAAAACTATGAGTGTCATCATTGCACTATCTTAACATTTACTTAGCACATTCAAGTACTGGTGTTTGTTTTCATTCAAATTGGATGGTTCCTATTTTTCTCTTTGTGAGGATTATAAAGCAATGACTATAATTGAGCATACGAAAGATGGGTCGCAGAAGCCTACATTGGATCTTGTGAGTATGAGGTCTTTTGGTTTCATTTGTGATCTGGTCATTTGCATTGTTTTCCTTCTGGGACAAGAAACAGTGTCCCAGGGGCACCTGGGTGGCTCAGTGGGTTAAGCCTCTACCTTCAGCTCAGATCATGATCCCAGGGTCCTGGGATCGAGTTTCGCATCAGGCTTTCTGCTCAGCAGGGAGCCTGCTTCCCCCTCTCTCTTCCTGCCTCTCTGTCTACTTGTGATCTCTCTCTCTCTCTCTCTGTCAAATAAATAAATAAAATCTTAAAAATAAAAGAAAGAAAGAAAGAAACAGTGTCCCAGAGAGGACTTTAATTACTGGCTTGTCAGTATTTGTGCAGGGAGTTTAGGCAGACACGTTGACAGAGAAATATCATTGAGAAGTAGGAAGAACCTTCCAGAACCCAAATATTCCTACTACAGAGATCTTAGCCAGCAGTTGAGGAACAACTGTGTCCTAATATCGCATGAAACTAAAGCACTGAATAGAATGAATAAACTTTAAAAAAGAAGCTTGTTCTGTTTCCAAGGCCTGAAGTTGGTTTAGAAACAAGCGTTTGAGTCATGGACCATAATTATCTTGAGCTATTGCTACCAGGCAAGATTTCCTGAGAAAAACTAGTAGCTAGTACACCTACATTTTATTTAAAATATACTCATTCAATACTTGCTAATTCATCAGGAACGGAAAACAAATGAATTTTCCTCTCCACCTGCTCATTAGACTTAATGCTCATAAAGATACACTACAATCATGTCCTTCTCTGTGTTGTAAGGGCAGTTCTCAATCATTTCAGCAGGTGGAGCTCCACACAGAAAGACAGCTGTACCAATGAGATTTTGCATCTCTTCTGTGACTGGCAAGAATTTCAGGTACAGAAATGGTAAGGCATTTAGCGTGTGTCCAACACATTGGTCTCACACATGGTGTTCCTTTTAATCTTCACAATTACTTAATTTGGTAAACGTTATTCCCTCCCTTTTACAGATGGGAAAACAGAGGCACAGAGAATTAACCCAAAGCTACTCGGCTACGAAACAGAAGTATCCAATTTATATTAATCCCTATTGGTCTTAAGTAAGAAATTATTAAATAAGTGAGATTATTAAGTAACTGAACAGCCCTAAAATTTGATACATTTGGTTAAAAAAGTTATTTAATAAAGATGTTAGAATTTCCCAGCTCTAGCGCTAGACTGGGAATCCAGGTATCTGCTCTGCTGATTCAAACTGAAAACAAACTGATGACTGCCAGAGGGGAGGTGAGTGGTAAGAGGGAAGGTGGGTGGTAAGAGGGGAGGGTGAAATACATGAAGGGGATAAAGAGGACACTTATGAGCACTGAGACATGTACGGGATTATTAAATCATATTGTATACCTGAGACTAATATGCCACTGTATGTTAATTATACTTGAATAAAAAATAGTTTAAAAATATGGGCCACTTTTGGTAAATATAATAATCTCCACTGACCAAAATTTCCCTGTTTTTTTTTTTTTTAAGATTTTATTTATTTATTTAACAGAAAGAGAGATCAGGAGTGGTCAGAGAGGAAGGCAGAGAGAGAGAGGGGGAAGCAGGCTCCCTGCTGAGCAGAGAACCTGATTCGGGGCTCAATTCCAGGAACCTAGGATCAGGACCTGAGTTGAAGGCAGAGGCTTTAACCCACTGAGCCACCCAGGCGCCCCCTCCCTGTATGTGTTTTATGACTCTCCTGGTATGTGCTAGTTTTATAATTCCCACCAAGAAGAAAAATGTTCCCACTGACTTAAACTAGACCAGTAGCAATCTCTGAACAATCCCTGGTTCATAAGAAATAAGTACTGAGTGGAATTTGAGAAACATCTTTTCCACCTCAAGTGACTCTGAGTTGACTCTGAAGTCATTTTGTGTGAGTCATAGAATAAAGCTGCTTATGAGACCATACATTACTGTGATTCTGGTATCTGAATCCCATCTGACTGGTTATTGAACTATTCCACACATCTGCATTTAGTGTCTTGTCATGACGTGAATATTCTTGAAGGCTAGACATCTGGTCAGCACTTCTCTGATCTCTTATGGAATTTCAAAGTTACTGTACAAATGCCTGCTCGGTGAAATTGATTCAGTGAAATTGACGAATGGGCTATTTTTAATGGAGTTCCATTAATAATGCTCTGTGTTCTAAAAACTACATTTAACACAATGAAATGGGTGCTACTTGATAATCCAGACTCCAGGTATTCTAATCGTGTTAGTCTGTTTGGGCTGCTACAACAAAAATACCATATACTGTGCTTTAAACTACAAACATTTATTTTTCATGGTTCTGGAACTGGGAAGTCCAAGATCCAGATGCTGGCAGATTCATTGTCCAGGGAGAGCCCATTTCCCATCACAGATGGTCTTCTTCTCTCTGTACCCTCACATGGCAGAAAGGTGGAGGGAGCTTTCTGAGGTCTCTTTGATAAGGACTAAATTTATTCCTGAAGGTGCCAACCGCATGACCTAATCACTTCCCAAAGGATCCACCTCCAAATACTATCACATTGAAGATTAGAATATGAATTTGGAATAGGAATATGAATTTGAAAGAGACACAAATATTCACTCTACAGAACCTTTCTATAGAAAGCATGAATCAGCGAGAACCATAAACCTGATTGTACTCTTACTTACTCCAAAGATTATGGTTGTCAAACTGTCCTTGAGTTGGTCTATATTGAGGATGACAAATAGGTATCCCACTGGCCTCTACTCTCCCATGTGTGCCCATGGTGGTCATTCTTAGTGAACCATGCCACATACTCATTGTCACAGTTCTTGGACTTTCATAAAGAACCCCAAGATTCTCACTCCCTACCCATTAGATATGGCACAAAAATGGAAAGGTACTTACTTTTCTTGGTCTAGTAGAAAAAAAAAAATGAATAACTCACATTGGACCAGGGCCACAATATTGGATCAGAAACTTTTCTTTTATGGAGTACTTTCAATAAACATTAAGAATCACAGGGCATCAGGCTCTCATCTTTTCCAAAGAATAGTATGAAATATGGGTGAAGTCACAGTGAAGAATGTACAGGAGCTATGTAGCTGTCCATAGCTTGATATTTGCTATTGGTCTTGTTTAAGCCATTGGGGACATTTTTCTTCCTGGTGGGAATTATAAACCTGGCACATACCAGGAGAGTCATAAAATCCCCTCTGGTATCTTTAATCAATCATGACTAGTATATCTACCATACATTCTCCAAGTTTAAAATAGAATAAAGTCACATAATAATCTTTCTCCCAGCAGCTAGACTGCCTTTCAGCACAATGACCCACACTCTATGGCTGTATTAACAGATACGATCTATTCTTTAATGGAGCTCAGCCATGGGGATTAGCTACCTGTAATGCAGTTTGGGCTGTCAAGCACTCTACCAAACTGCTAACACATTACAAGTTATAGGCATCAATTCTTTCTAAGTGAAAAGGCATTTCACATTCAAAACACTTCAAACCTAATAACAGGAAATTATCATGATGGATCCCCTTCAGCTGCTGAACGGTAAAGAGATGGAGAGAAAAAAGAGAGGCACCCAATCAAAAAATTCATATCAATTCTTTTTGATCTACCTGGGGCAGATTAAACCCCTATAGTGGATAAGCTGTCAAAAAGATTGCAGGAGCTGAGCTGTAGATCAGAAGTGTTTCTGTTTGATGGCAGGAGGCAAATCCTAATAGAACAGGAATAAAGTCCAGTGGCTGGGGTAGTCCAGAGTGGCCTGGGCAGTCCAGGAAGGCCAAGTAACCTACATCATTCTGAATCTCCTCATGTTTAGTGTAACACCAGGATGTTGACAACGCTCAGAGAATCAGAACTGGAACAAGATCCTGGAATAAAGCTCCCACTAAGCAAGGGGAAACTGGAATGTTCTGTCTTCTCTGTCCCATTTCATACGGCTTTCCGAGTGTGGTCAGACCTGCAACTGATTCTGGAATAAACCAGAGACAGAGATGCTGATACTACCTGGCATTTTGGACTTCATGTCAACATTAAGGGTAGAACAGTTGTTATTCCCATATGACTGAATTATATTCATTCATTCATTCACTCATTCACTGTTAATTTGTTCAATGATTTATCCAGTTTGGGTTATATATTCATGGCTTTTCTAGATAACATGGGTTTAAGAGATCTTCATAAAAATAAGAATTTTTTTTGAAAAAAAGCCAAACCATCATTTTCTGATTCTACCACCACACTGTTAGTATAATATTCATCATCATTCAGCATTAAAGAAATCTTGTGGTTCAAATATATGCTGGGTTAGTCAACAGGTTTCAACTAGCTGGTGGAGAATTATATGGAGAAGGACCAATCTGTGCCTAGTGGAAAAGTATTAAGACTGAGTATAAACATTTTCAGAGGAAGGAGAGGAGGGTATAGAGTGCTCCTGTCAACTCCTTGCCTGCTCTAAGCATATGGCATTCCCATTCTCAGTTCTCCTCCTTTAAAACTTTTTTTGTTTTATTTTGTTGACACTGCTACCAATTTAACATCCCAGTATGTGATGATTTGATGGCTGGATGACCATAAGCAGATGATTTAATATATTTTAATATTAATTTTTCAAAACATTTTCATGGAGTGATAGCTCAGTACCTTCACAAAATAATAAAGCACCTCTCAAATAATTTCAGATCGAGGAAAGTAAGAGTATATTCAAAAAACAAGGTCCACGCCCTCATGAAGAGGGATTGAAGACTGTCAAAGTAATCGCACCTACATATAATTCCTTAACTTAGGTTAAGTGCTGCAGAAAACAAAAACACACACAATTTAAAAAAAATCATACAGAAAAGGGACTCATTATTATCTGGGATGGGACAGAGGGGATGTCAAGAAAGATTTCCTGGAGCAATTGATGCCTAAGCAGATGTGAGAAACACAAAGACATCACCTAGAAAAAGTTCAGTAAAGAGCACATGCAAAGGCCCTAAGACAAAAAGAAGAGTGACTTCAAGAAGGAAAGACAGGCATGGGTAGAGGCCAAAGACGAAAGGCAAGCCAGGGGACATTAGGGGGAGAAGCTGGATTGTGTAGGACATTTTACGCCATGTCATCTATTTTGCCATCTTTTTCTAAAAACAGTAGAAAAGCACTGAAGGATTGTAATCAGGAAAGCCTTAGGATGAGAATCATATTTTTTTGGAAAAATCACTCCCACATATTTTGGAGATAATTGTTCAGGAAAGTCCAAAGTGGAAGCAGCAGAAAACTATGTCAAGTTTGTTTGTTTGCTTTTCTCCAGCAGTGCAAGAGAGGAAATCATGAGGTTATATAATTGTTAGGATTAGACCAATGAGGGCTGAGGGCTAAAAATTGGTAGGAAGATTGATGCCCAGGATTAGTCACAAAAAGACAGGGTCTATGATTTTAAAATATTGAGAAAACCAATATTTATGTCCTATTTATTCTTAGCACTGCATTATGCTATGCTACAAACCGTCCAAATGCTTAGCCTCACCTCATTCTTCCATGAGCTCTATCATGTAGTTGTTACCATAATCTCAGTATATGAAGGAAAAAAATACAAAGGGAAACAAAAAACAAAAAAACACCCCTCTGGAGAGTAGACAGCACAGACCATGGTGCAGGAGATAGAATGAGCTAAACCGGCAACGGCAGCTGAATCGCAACGTCGTTCCAGTGTTCCAGTCTCACACGGGCCATTCCTCTCCACCCAGACACCCTGCAATGGCTCTCCCATTCTTGACTGATGCCTGCATATCAACCTGAGGCCACTGTGTCTGCCTGGTACTTGAATTCCCATCTTGCTACCCCAGTCCAGCTTTCTGAAAGGAAGCAACAATGTAGCTGAGGAGAGCACTAGAGGTGAATGAAGTTGATTTTTCTTTATTAAAACACATGTTCTGAAAATCTCTATTTACTTTCCTGACTCCGCCAGAGCCCGAAGGGGTGGACACATTTTCATTCCTGTCATAAAGGGGCTGAGGACACCGTGCCTATTTAGTCTGGTTGGAGGATACAGTTTCGGGGACTCTGTTAAGACTGTCTCATTAGTCATACAGCATTTGCACATTGATGACTGAAGGCAGAATATGACCTTAATTACATTACCATGCGAAACTTGATGTTTTCCTGGAGGGCCAGGGGATGAAGGGAGAGGGACAGAGTCAGCAGCTATGGGCCAAGGATAGACAATACCACGATATTATGTCGCTGGTAATTAAGAGGTAGGGGTAGGAGGAAGACATGAACAAGGAAAACAAATAACACGTCCTGAGTATCTTTTGTTTCTCAGGAACTAAGCTATGCATTTGTACATATTTTATGTAAAATAATTAGTAAGGATAGCAGTGAATTTATATTACAAATAACTCATAAAATACAACAAAAATATGCTTTTTCTAAAGTTTTGGAGTTTGCAAAGCACTTCAAAATAGGAAGGCCCTATTATGTTATGGCTTAAGGCGACCAATCAAAAGCACATTTTTCCTTTCCTTAAGTTCAGAAGTAACTAAGGAAATTGTCCCAAAAGTAAAGACAGGTGGGGTTGAAGTATGTATAGGTTCTTTATTGTTGAAGCAGTATTGCAGAACCTTCCCCTCAGATTTACTCTTACCCAACTCAGTATAGACACAGGGACAGGAGGACAGAAGAACTATCTCACAGGTACACCTGAAGGCATGAGGTCCCAAAGAGCACTATCCATAGACTTCATTCCATGACTCAAGTGTCACTCCTCCTCCTTTGGGGAGGAGCAAGGTGTGGGGAGGGATTTAAAGGGCTCCTCTAGAAAAGTTCCGTCAGGAAAACATGAAGATATAAAAATAAGCTTTCCACAATTGTAGTGCAAAGTGAGAAAGCATGGGCTTTAGCGGAAAATAGACCAGATACTTAATATGTTACCTTCAGTAGTTTCCTAAACAAGTCCCTGAGCCAGACATCATCACTCCTGTCTCTAATTGATGCTATCTATATGTTTTGTTTATAGTGGAAGCCTGGCATTCATTTTGACTTTTAATATTTTATATTTTAGAACTCTACCAGAACATTACAATATTAAAATATTATATGTCTTGAATACTGAGAATTGTGTGCTCTAGCATACTAGCTTGCATAGAGCAGGTGTTCAGCAAAAAATACCAAATACAGTGCATTATGTAAAACATGGTTCATATACCCTAGGACCAAACAGTGCAAATGGAGCAGTGTTTCACAAAAAAATTGATATGAACTTAATATGTAGTATATGAACTACTGATGATATTCTAAATGATTTAAGGTGATACATGAAAATATTTTAAAATTTTGATAGTTACATGTTTATTTCTTCCTTGATTTTTTAATTTCAATTCCTTTCAAATATATGGGTATATATATGTACATATATAATTACAGTACCATATTAATTTTATAGATGTTATTACTTAAGTTGAGGTTAAAGAAGAAATTGAATGTTTTTAGAAGTTAGTAAATATAGGGACAGCTGGGTAGCTCAGTCGGTTAAGCATTTGCCTTCAGCTCAGGATCAGGTCATGATGCCAGGGTCCTGCGATGGAGCCCGGCCCCGGCCCCAGGCTCTCTGCTCAGCAGGGAGTCTGCTTCTCCCTCCGCCTCTCCCCCTGATCATTCTCTCTCTCTCTCTCTCAAGTAAATAACTAAATAAAAATCTTTTTAAAAGTTAGTAAATATAAAGAGACTATTAAGTAAATGAAATATGGACAGCAGACAGGTTTGGCTAAATGCCTCAAACAAGTGCACAGATAAACTAGTGTTTGAGAAGCTCCATAATAAACACTATCATTTTATAGCCAGACAGTGGGAAGAGTATCATAAACAGTCTAATAGATGCGGAAAACACGAACAATAGTTATTGAGAGAAAGGGGAAATTAATTCCGAGCAGTGGGAATTTGGGAAGGCTTTAAGGAGGAAACAGTGATTGAACTGACCCTTGAAGGCTGCAAAGGGACTTTGAAAATCCAAAGTCCACACTGCATATTGCATTCATTTTGGGGTCTAATGCTGTTACATTTTACCTGGCCACATTTCTAGGCCATTCCTGAGGAGCTGGTTCCATTTCTAATCCCCATGAAGAATCATTTTTATTACAATCTAAGGTCACCCAGTGGGTGACAATAATTTCCCACCTCTCCTTTAACACTGCCTGATTGTCTTCCAAATTTGTTTACGAGGCATTTATAGCCAAGAACCCAATTAAGGGTGTTTATCCCCTACACAAGTGTGATCAGCAGCACCTAGAAACAGTAACAGGGGCCCCCTCCACACACACAGCCTCTTTCTTATAAATTCTATATCACAAAATGAAAGTCAGTTACAGATCCATTAAGGGGGAGATGTAATGGGAGGGAGACGCAGGGAGCTCTATCTGGGTTGAAGAAGATAACCTGCATAAATCAGCACACCTTGCAGCTGAACATTTCTTTAAATAGCTGAACAGGAAAAGAACACGCTCCTTCTATTAATATCAGCAGCACTCCCTCCTGTCTTGAGTGGAAACCAGCCCTCAGTGCTGGGATGGGGGAAACGCTGTTGCCCTATGCTTAAGTGCTACAACCCAGCTAGGATTGTGCATCTGTCAACCCTACAGTATTGTCCCTGAGGCGGAACCTGTCCCAGACTATTCTTGAATCTGTCCTCTTCTGTATCCCTATATCATCCAAATTTACCCATTCTTGTATAATCTAATAAGTTACCTTCCTCTAACGTGGAGACTGCGTCAACAAAATCTTAAGGTTGGCTGGTTACATGAGGCCAAGCACAAAGCCACACTTAGCTAAGGCAAGGGCTCTCTTAATTTTAAAACACTTTGTTCCATGCCTGTGAGGTACTACCTAAGGTCTTAATTGAATTTAAATTATATGTTATTTTATTATTACACAAGAAATCCTATTGCAGACTTATTGCACAAGAAGTTTCTTGTAGAAAGAAAAAAAAAAGTATAAGATTCAACTGAGCAAACACAGAAAAAAAAAAATGTTAATCAAAATCATACCAACCCGAAATAGTAGTTTTGGTGTGAAGATACATAAAATACATCCAAAATGCCTTAGGTAAAAAATCTCGAGGTTAGATGTGTTTCAAAATTTGTTTAGATTTTAGAAAGTTAGTTTGGAGCATATTTATTATATGACATACCATCCACAGCAGGTCTAGGGCAGAATTAGTAAAAATCATGAATATTCACACGATAATGGTGCTAATGTCTAAAAATAAATTCATGTCAGCTTAGGTTAGGTTTTGTGACCAAATGTGTTTTGGCAACAAATATGCAAAAAATACATTTAATTTGAAGGGTATTTGGATTTTCAAATTGAACATTAGCGCTTACATTATTACTGTTCTCTAAACTGCTCTTCGGCGTGATGAGTATATTATAAACAGCTTTCAGTGTGCAAAAAATATGTATCTACGCCATCACTGAATATCGAATTTCCACTGTTAAAATTTTAATACATACATATTTTTAAATGCAAATGATACAGAAATGCAAAACAAAGATGGTAAGTGCCATTTTATACCACCTCCAGAGACAACCACTGTTTACTGGCATATGCCCTTCTCGGCCTTCATTCTCTCTATCTACAACCTCATAAAATTAGCTACGTGAAAAAACTGGAATGACATTATGCATGCCATTCTGAAATCTAGTTTCTCCCTGTAAGATATTTTGAAAATATTTCCTTATCATTAGTATACATCAGCCTCATTCTGACAAGTGACCTCATAATAATAAATATAATATAATAGGTAGAATTTCCTCCCTTCCTTCCTACACATCTTCCTGCCTTTCTTTTTAATCTCCTTGTAATTATTTATTTTTTCCAGCTCTGTTTGAAATGCTAGAAATCAAAATCACAATTCAAAATCCCTAAATTTAGGAAGCATAGTTTCTAGTGGACAGAAAGGAAATGAAGAAGATACAAAGCAAAACTGACCATATAGGACATGGTAAGATGAAAACTGAATCCTGCAAAGGGATAAGAAAACATCAAGAGCTGAGGAGTGCAAATTTAGATGGGCTGGCTGGGAATGCATGATGGTTGCCACCCCGCAGAAGGTAAAGAGGAGACAAAGAGTAGGTGGGGGTAGGTGGTCATGCAGATACTGGGGGAAGAACACAGCAGTCCAGGCAAAGGGCATGTCAGAGTACAAACAAGGTGCAAAAGTGAGTCTGGCACGTTTCAGTAATAGAAAGGAGGCCAGCATGGCTGGGGCCAACCAAACAAAGGGGGAGAACCCAGGGGTGTATCAGAGACGGAATCAATGGTCAGATTTGGGCCAGGAAGGTCATTAGAAGGTCTTTAGATTTTCCTGTAGATGACTGGGAAGTTTTGGAGAATTTGGAGTAGAGAAGGGAAAGATCTGGATTTTTATTTGTAAGGAATGTCTCAGTGGGTTGAGAATACATAGAAGGGAGCAGGAGCAAAATCTGGAAAGAGATTTTAAGAGGTTATTGAAGTTATCTAGGTAAGAACTATCTTGGGTGAATGGGATAGCCATGGACTGGGTGAGGAAGGATCAGGTTAGGTATATATCTTGAAGGTATGGGTGAAAGATTTGCCAATGGGTTGGATAGGATGAGTAGGTGGAATGAGAGGTCTCCAGGGTCCAAAGTGTGTGGCCTGAATCAGCAGGAGACAGGTACCATCAGCTGAGATGGGGGAGAACACGGGGGCAGAACTGGGTCGGGAGGGGATATCAGGAATTCACTCTTGATCATGTTCAGTTTGAGATCTATGCAGCACATCTGAGGAGAGACCTCAAATAAGCAGTCGTCCTGAGAGGAAAGATCCAAGCCGGAGACTTATGTTTAGGAGTCACCGACATTTACATGGATTTAAAAGGTATGAAACTAGATAAGAATCTTAAAGATGAAGTTATGGTTAAAAATAAAGATTCTATTAAGCTACTGTCCAATTTTTGGACATAGTGTTGTTATATAAAGAATGGAAAAAAAACTGTTATGCACACATTTTGAATATGTATCTGATTCTTTTCCCCCTCAAGTCAATCTTCTTCATGAATAATTTTTTGATAAGAGACACCTGTAACCTAACTCAAGTAAATGGTGAATGATGCTTCATCATTCACCATCAAAACACAATAAGTAGTTTATGATGCCTAGAGAGTCAGCAAAGTTCTCCATAAGGATAGGAGATATCATTTCAACTATAATCCTAAAGGCTGCAAAGAAATTTTGCACTTAAAAAGTGGAATACGGGGGTGGGGGCACCTGGGTGGTTCAGTGGGTTAAAGCCTCTGTCTTCGGCTCAGGTCATGATCCCAGGATCCGGGGATGGGGCCCCACATCCGTCTCTCTTCTCAGCAGGAAGCCTGCTTCCCTTCCTCTCTCTCTGCCTGCCTCTCTGCCTACTTGTGAACTCTGTCAAATAAATAAATAAAATCTTTAAGAAAAAAAAAGTGGAATAAGGGCAGAGCACATCCACGGTAAGAGGAAACGTCCTATGAACAAATATGGCATGAGGAAGAAACGTAAAATGGCTTAAGACAAACTAAATACCCACAGATTAAGAGGCACGTGGTATCTTCAGAGCAGCATAAGAAGGGAAGTTAATTTGGGACCAGATCCTGAAGGATTTTACATTCCAAGCTAAGGAAATTGAATTATGTTCTATAACCTAATACAAAGAGATAGTAGAGGTATTGAAGCAGGAACAGGTGATCTGATTAAATCTCTATAGAAAAAGGAAAACACACACACACGAAACAAAAACAAACCTTCCCTGAAGTATGAGGGGTTAATTCCAGTGGATAACCCAGGGAGGGTCCAGCTGATGGGCCGTTGTAGCTGCTTCTTTCATAGATAAGAAGAGCTTGGATGACAGCATGCCTGGACCAGTGGGGAGGAGGGAAATGAAAACAGAGATGTTTATGACAAGGTCCAGGTCTGACTTTTCACAGATTCCCATGCCCAAGCATCCTGACCCTGGGATTCCTGTCCTATCTCTGTGATTCAGTGCTACTCACACTCAAGGCTGGGGTGCTAATTTTTAGAGAAATTATTTGGAATAATGAGGCATCTGAATGAAAGGCACCATGTTGTTTTTTGGAAAGCAGACCTTTGTTTTGGAAAGCAGACCTAATTATGGGATGTAACCAGGGGAGAGGTTTCCAGACTGTGGCCCTCACAAGGCTCTTGCCTACATCCATCTATATGATGAGCTTAGACAAGTCATCAAGACATATGAGCCGCAGTTCCCTCACTTAAGAAAAGGGCTCTGTGAACTCTCTCCCACCTACTTCAGATGACTGCGTTCTGTGAATTGAGACAGACATGCAGGTGTTCTTTGTAATGAAATCTACAAATATATGGTGCTCAATTGAATTGGGCTAAAAAAGTTATGTTGGCCACTTCAAATTCCTTTTGGAACTAGACAGTGTATAAATAAATAACTACATAAATAAGGTGCTGGCTTTTGAAGGTTTTTAGGGAATATGATTCAATAAAAATATATGAATGGATTGCTGGTGGCGTTATGATTATTGCTGATAACGTATAATTGGAAGCAACTTGTCAATTTTTAAAATACATATTCCTCTAAAATTGCCACACTATTTCTCTTGCCAAATCATGTGTTCATAGGCATAGGAAAGTAAATTCCACTCAGCTTAGATTGAATTCTAACAGAATCTGAATTAATGACCTTTTACTATTTAATCAGCCCATTTTGTAGAGTGACATTTTTATGTCAGCTGAGTTTCTTTTCGTAGTCCTGTTTCCTACATGTGAATTCCTTAGAAGGCACCGGTCTTCTGAAACAAAATCTGATTCTAGGAAACTAGGACCTTCCAAGTCAAAGGAAATGAACCCTCTGCATCTAGAGAGACATAAAGTAGATTAATTTAGATAGGATTGAGAGGGAAGTAAGAGCAGCTTCAGACAGAAGATTGAACGGGATTTTCTGCCGAAAACTAAGAAAGTCAAGTTTATAAAAGGGTCTTTTAAAGATCTGGAATTGAGTTTCATTGTATGTGGTTTATGACTCATACTCTTTTTCTCCCTAGCTTTATTGAGATACGATTGACATATAATATTATGTAAATTTGTTAAGTTCTACAAATGACAACTTGAAACACACACACACACATTTTTCAGTTCTATCATTAATATTCTTCAGTATCAGGACTCCTTATTATTATTATTTTTTAATCTATATTCAAACACTGCTTCCAGTCTTCACTGGGTGGTTTCACCAAGTAAAGACCTTCTCTTGTTTGTCTCCAGGTTGGTGGGATTACAGCCAGAACTGCAGTTGTGCTGGGTTAGAACTCGTTACAAGTCTATCACTGGGTCTATGGCCGTTGGGCTTGTTACCAGAGGCTCAGGTGAGTATGGATCCTGTCCAGTCCCTCTGTGATGGGACTCTGGTACTTTGTTTGGTAGGGTGACAGAGACAAGTGTCTGCTTCAGGGTCCTCAGTTTAGTCCTAAGATGGCCTATGACCAGATGTGCAGAAAGGTATGGCTCTCACCGATTTCCTGGGAAGGCTGCTTCCTGATCCATCCTGGGGTGGGCAGGATTGGCTCTGCACTGTGAGCCAGGAGGGGCTGGGACAGAACTCCAGGGCTATTTCAGGTTCTACAACCAAGCCTGAAATCTGCAGATGTGGCTTGGGAGGCACGGGTTGGTGTGTCATGGGTCAGGTCCCTGAGTGGGCTGGCTGGCCCCTGTCCATAGTGGTAGGGCCTGGAGCTGAGTATAGAGCCATTTTCAGATCGCCTGAGGTGTAGATGTGGGTGTCTTCTACTTCGTCTGTGTTGGTAGAGCTGCTCACAGGCTATAGCTGGGGGGGATTGGAAATAAGAATAATACATTTTCTAGATCTCTTGGTATATAGATGGAGTATTTCTTGCTAGTTCCCTGGGCCAGCAACATTACTCATAGACTGTGGATGGGAGTGTTGGAGCTGAGCATAGCACCTTTTAAGATCTTCTAGAATTCAGACATGCAGAAAGGGGTGTCTCCTGCTTGGTCCCTAAGCTGACAGGTCTGTCAGTGTGCCACAGCTTGAAGGGCTTGGATCCAAATATAGGACCCTAACAGAATTTTGGAGATTGCAGACATGAGTGTCTCCCTTGAGGAGGAGCCTCTGGGCTACTGGCAAAGTGTGATGGGGCCCTTTAGGATCTCCATGGGTACAGAGAGGAGTTGGTCCTGGTCCCTGCACTGCAGGACTGTTCATAGACTGTGGCTGTAACCCAGTTACAGGGAGCTTTCTGGATCCTTAGTCTGACCGAATTTGGAGGGCTTATTTCCAGGGGCTCCCAGATGATGGCTGAAAGAGGCTGGGCACTTTGCAGGCCACACCAGGGTCCACAGCCACAGGCACACGTCTGTGTGCCTAGTACCTGATGCCTGAGTGGGCATGACTCCTTCTGGGTCCTTAGCATATGGTACTGATATAACAAAAGCCCAGTGTGTTGTAGTTGAGTCTTCAGGAGTACAGAGCTTTTTCTAGGTCTGTAGCTGTCATCAGGGTCAGCGAGTTGGCCACTTGGGTAGGATTCTGCCTTCTCAAAAGCCTCTCCCTTTGGACTGCAAAATCCCCCACTTGAATCCCAAAACTCCCACAAGGGCACTTTTGTCTGTCAATGCTTGCTAAATTTTGGTTGTGGAAGGTGAGTTTGCATTATAAAAAGCAAATATGCTTTGCATTATAAAAAAGAGAGAAGGAGGGACATCTTATTTGGTTGTCTTGCTGACATCACTGTCCTCTGTTTTTAAACGTCAGTCAACAAACTTTAACTGAGCATTTGTCTGGGACAAACCTTTTGATAGGCCCAGAAAATACACATGCACACATTCATATTCCTCAAAAAGTATGGTTTTCTGTTTTTCTCCAAGACTATAGATTTTTTTAGGAGAGGAATTATATGTTCCCATAGTGTATGACAAAATAATAAGAGCATAGTAGATGTGTGTTCTTTATTTATAACAGTGATTGGCAAGGTTTACCTGCTTATTAATTAGGACAAAAGGTTTCCTTATTGATGAATTGGGACACATCTCTGATTGATGATCTTAGCAAAACTCATGAAACAGGTAACCTATGACATCTTCTTGTTAGGTTATATACTACTTAACCTTCATCAAGAATACAAATGACCTTCAATTCAGCCCATGCTCACTAAAGATTGTCTTACATAAGGTCTTATGCAATCATGATGGAATAAACAGTTCTAAAGATTGTCTTTGCCTTCAAGGAGAAGAGAATCTAGTGCAGAAATACATATTTTGACACTTAAAATAACACTAAATGTTTAATGCTCTAATAGAGTCAAAAGAGTTACTTTAGAAGATACAGGAAAAGGGGACAATTATGTTAGGCCAGAGCTGGGAAGGAAGTTATTATGGCAAATGCAGTCCACAAGCCCTGACCAGAAAGGGGCACTGTGGGGATTGGTTAAGTCCCTGGACTTTTAAGAACTTTTCATGACTGCATTTCAGTTCTTGCTCAGAGGTTACCAGCTTTGGGTAAATCACTATTCCTTTCTGGACTTCAGTGTCTTCACCTACACCATGTAGACTATGACAGCCCACCTACCCACAGTTGACTTAATGTTTAAATAAGACACTATATTAAGTGCTCATCATAATATCTAGTATATATTAAGAACCAAGTAAGTGGAACCTATTGATGTTGTTTTAAATTGAAACATCTTACCAGTCAATCTGTCTTATATTTTCCCTTTATATGTTGCAAGACCTTTGCCCCTCCAGCATTGTGCTGGGATCAGAGAAGAAAATATCAGACAAAGGCCATTTCTCTTACATCGACAAACCAATGCAGAAGAGAAGAGTTAAGAAAATAACCCAAGGAAACCTCTCCACAGGAGATTCCCAACTCAGTTTGGGGGTCTTATGGATGTTCAGAACACATCTCAAAGTTGAAGTTGTGAGGATTTGGCTTTCTTGAATCAAAGAGAAACTCAAAACTGTTTAGCATTCAGAAACCAGCTCCAGCTGTTTCCTCTTGGAGCAAGTTATTCACCTTCTCCTTCTGTTATCTTGATGGCCTTTGTCCCACTTTGATGGTGTGTCTGTTAGTCTGGGTCATGTCTCCTCTGTATCCTGCACAATGCCAGAACACTGCTGGAATTCATTAAAAGTTGCAACAACTGGGGCCCTGGTCATTTGAAATTTCTAAAAATTTGAACATACTTATTCAACTTTGCTTTTCCTTTATTTATAGAAAGAAGCAATACTAAAGATAGTGCAGAGTCATTCATTCATTCACACATTCATTATGTCATTACACAAAATGAGTCTCAGAGGAAACAAAGCTTCCTAACATTTATATAGCATAATGGAGGTTACAAAATGTCTCATGTTTAAATTTCACAGTGCTAATCTTTAGGTCTCACTAATTGCTTTAAGACAGACAATAAGGATAGGCTGTTTATTACACCATACTCCTCCCATGCCTGACACATGACAGATGTGTAATATATACACATATATGTATGTGCGTGTATACATATTTGTTTCAGCTAACAATGGAAAAATCAGCTAAATTTTCTAAGTCTCAGTTTTCACGTCTGTAAAAGGAAAATATAGTAATGATGACCCCCTCTCAGGACCATTCTGAAGATTCAATAAGATTTTACAGGACGGGGTGCATCAGTGGCTCAGTGGGTTAAGCCTCTGCCTTCAGCTCAGGTCATGGTCTCAGGATCCTGGGGTTAAGCCCTGCATCGGGCTCTCTGCTCAGTGGGGAGCCTGCTTACCCCTTTCTCTCTGCCTGCCTCTCTGCCTACTTATGGTCTCTCTCAGTCAAATAAATAAATAGAATCTTAAAAAAAAAAAAAGAAAAAAAAAGAATTTACAGGCTATTCCAAGAACTGCACCTTGCTTTCAACTGGACACAAATCAAAACACTCCAAAGAGAGTAAGAACTTTGAAAGAAGGTAGATCAAATTATTTACTAATGTGTAGGCTATGAAATCAATCCATGATGGGTATGAGCAAGAAAATGACAAGGAACTAAAAATACAGAATTGTTCTGAATCAGTTTAGTAATCTAATGGAAGATAAAACCCTAACCACAGAAAGGAACCATAAAAATAGGCTGGAAGTGTCCTTCAGTGGAATTGCAGAGAAGTGCTCTGTGCAGGAAAGAACATTCTCCAGCCTAAAAATATCATCTGTCTGGTTGTAGTTGCTGGAGTATGCCAGTTATGGAGATGGATACTCAGGGTATATTAAACTAAAGCAATTAAGTATTTGCATCATATAGATGCCTCTGCCTTGTTTCAATCCTGTGCTGTTCAGGCATACTTTCTGCTAATTTATCTTTCTACATATCTGGCCTTTTGAGAGAGAATGTACTGCCCATGCTGACATAAAACTCAATTTATGTTAGATTTATATTTCTCAGTATAAATTAGTACATTGTTATTTTGGTTTTAGTCATGGGTCTCTTCAGAACTTTCTTCATGTGAACCAGCATTCCTAAATCTGATACACTCTGAAACATTTTTAACAATGAGTATCTGAGACAGGCAAACCCAAAGACAGTCCTCAAATGGATCTGGACCTACAAAGGTTATGGCACCCCATGGGGTTTTGTATGACCAGGCAGCTGACCTTCGCCCACTGAGCTCCTCTGATGTCTTTAAACTCTATACTACCTAATGGGTGGTTGTTATATTTCCCATATTTGTAGTTCACTTTTTCTTGCTTTCCTATCAGGGAGAAATCTCATTCAATGGAAAATAAAGCTGTTTATCCAAGATTATATAGCCAGAAATTCTACTCTGGAAGGGGGAGTCTAGGAACATGACTGGCTTTCAGGAATTCAGAAATGAAAGAGAAAAGGGAGCTTTGAAAGGTGCTGTTTCTCCCTTTACTAAGTTATAAGATGTGAATAAGAAGTCTGTTTTATTCTTTAGATGAGGAGTGAGTAAATACTTGAATTTCTTCATCTAATTCTGGATATTTTTCTACTGTTACCCAATTCAGATTTAAAGAGAAAAAGAACTTGAATATCTATCCAATGATTATAAACTCCATTTCTTACCACGTTCTTTCTTTTCTTTCCAACAGTGCATTTCTATTGAGGGCAAAAAAAGATGGTGTTTCATTGTATCAAATGAGCCAGATGACATGGTTATTTATATAAAAAATCCCAAGTAATTGAAAAATAGCTATTAGAATTAGTAAATGAATTAGATTTTAGGATAAAAAAGTAACCCAAAACTCAATTGAACTTTTATACACTACAACAAAAATGGAATTTAAAATAAAATAATTTTATTTACAATAACGTCATTTAAACAAAAATTGAGAATACTTTCAATAAGAGTTACGTAGGAGCTATGTACAGGACCTGCACAACTTTGCTGTGGGTAATTAAAGAACACTTATAATCGATATAAACAAGATATAACAGGTTCATATACTGGAAAACTCAACATTGTTAAGAAATGTCAATTATCCCCAAATAATTCCAACAGATTGTTTCATAGAAGTGGACAAGCTGATTCTAAAATTTATAAAGGATCAGGAATATATAATACAATCTTGAAAAAGAATAGAGTTGCAATACTTACACTACTTAATTTAAAAACTTACTATAATGATGTAGTAATCAGGATGGTACAGTGGTAAAATTAGGATTAACATATGAGTCAGTGGAACAGAATAAAGAACCTAAACCATTCCAACAAAGGCAACAGAGGAAATCATTGTAGAAGACAGAGATAGATATTTTCCCCCAAGAAATGGTGCTGGTATAACAAAGAATTCATTAAACAAAAAGACTATCCATTCCTACTTCACACTATACACAGAACTTAGCTTATGAAGAATCACAGACCTAAACATAAGAGCAAAAGTACAACAAAGGTTTTATAAGGAAACATAGAGATTAACTTCAAGACTTGCAGGTGAACAAAGGTTTTTCAGACAACAAGAAGAAAGAAATAACCATAAAAGATGAAAATGATCGATTAGATATCACCATTGAATACTTTCATACAGGGGTACCAGGGTGGCAAAGTGGGTTAAGCATCTAACTCTCAGACTCTTGGTTTCAGCCCAGGTCGTGATGTCAGTGTTGTAAAATTAAGCTCTGGGTCAGGCCCCAGGTTCAGCAGGAAGCCTGCATGAGGGTCTCTCTCCCTCTCCTTCTCTTCCTCCCTGTTGCCCCCTGCCCCGTGTGTGCACACTCTCTCTAAAATAAATAATCTTTTAAAAAATACAATAAAATAAAATGTCTGCACATCACCAGACTTCACTATAAGTGAATAGGCAATCTAATAAAAATGGACAAAATGGGCAAAAATTATAAACATACATTTTATGAAAGAAAATATACAATGGGCCAGTAAGCACAGGAAAAATTTCCCAACATTAGTAATTAAGGACTGAAAATTAATAACACGAAGATCCACTGAAGTCAGAAAGAGTGACAACATCAAAGGCTGAGGAGGTTGTAGAGCAAGTGGAATTATCATACATAACTTTTATGGGAATATAAATGGTACAATTATTTTAAAAAGAGTCTAGCATTTTCTTTTGAAAGTAAACATAACCCCATACCTACCCTCTGACTCAGCAATTCCATTTCTAAGTATATACCCAAGAGAAATGAAAACCTATGCTCACAGGATGACTTATACAAGAATTTTCCTGAAAGCTTTAGTCCTAAAATTCCCAAACTCCTGAAATCCCCTAAACTAAGCTTTAGTCCTAAAATCCTTAAACATGAAAGCAGTTCATATGCCTATCAAGTAGGAGAATGGATAAACAACTGGTACTGACCCACTGGTAAAATGGAATGAATTATCATGCAACAATACGGATGACTCTCAAAAACATCTGTCTGCATGAAGAAAGCTTTACACAAAAGAGCATATACTGTGCAATTTCACTCATATGAAATTGTAATGAAGGCAAACAAATTTAGAGAGAAAAATAGTGAAGACATTGGTTGTTTATACAGGGTGGGGAAAGGGATTGCCTGGTAAGTGGCATGAGAGAATATTCTGAGGGACAATGCACTACTTTAATCTGAATAATGATTTGATTATAGAGGTATATAAAATTGTGCACTTTGTTGTATGTACATTTTACATCAAAACTATAAATAAATGTCAAACTCTAGATAATGATGTACATGCTGAAGAATTTAGGTGGAAGCATATGTATATCTGTAATTTATTCTGAAATGAACCAAAAATAAGACAGATTAATGGATGGGAAAAGGAATGGATAGATATTTGATAAAGCAAGTATGATAGTATGTTAATAGTGCAATCTAGGTGTTAGTTGTGAGGTATTTACTGAATATCCTTCCCTGTTGACTGCATGCTTAAAATTTTTCATAACAAAATGTTGGGCAAAAGAAAGCACTAGTATAGATGCCTGCTTGCAGAGTAAAGTCCAAATCCCTTACAATGATGTGTAACCGTAAATGAGCTACTAAACTGAATTCAGTCCAGGTTTACACAGGTGGCAGTACTGTGGTTGTTCAAAGAAAGATCCATTCATTCAAAGTAACACAAGCAACTGGTGTGTGTGTGTGTGTGTGTGTGTGCACACGCGCGCGCACGGCAATGTGGATGGAGGCATGGAGGCACGGTAGGGGAGCTTTAAGCATAGTTACAGTTTCCAAAGCAGGATATAATGCACAGTAAGGACAAAGTTTTGAAACTGAGGATCCTGTCTCTTCTCTTTTTCTTCCTATTTTCTTCTCTTTCTTTTCTGAGTCATTCTTGCTCTTCCCAAGAATGGTTGGGAAGGTTGGTTGGTTGGTTGGTTGGTTGGTTGGTTTCTTTGTCTGTTTAGTTTTAGACCCTCTCCAACCTACTCCTCTGCTTACTCATCATTCTCTATAGATTCCTGTGACTACCAGGAATGAGATCAACCATGACCCTGAAGTTCTGTGACCTTCTAGCTTGAGAACAAACCAACAGTGATTCCCTTCTACTGCCCTCACACCCCTTGAATTATTCCCCATTGAAACCATCTTTCTGTTTTGCATCAACTAATATCTCTTCTGGGGACACAAGGACCGCCATCCCAGCCTGCTCCAAAGCCTTACCTGGAAGACAAAATCCTCTCATCTCCAAGGTCCACATTCACACCTTCTACCCAGGGACACCAAGTCTAATTGTGTTAGCTAAGACTTTGGGTATCATTAATTTCACCTCAAGGAATAACATCTTGTGTGGAGAATATTTATGAAAATGAGGAAATAATCTTTAAGTGCAGCTTCTTAGGAACAAGAAAACATAGTTTAGGCACTGGAAGATATGCAGATGCTGTAGCAGTACCACTGACTCTCCTAGGCATTGACTCACTTGCGGCTTTTGCTTTTTTAAGGCAGTACTGACTCATGATATCTCTGTTCTGCCTTCTTCCAGAATGCTCAGCTCTTCTTGGGTCACATATTTTAAAATATCAGGGAGGAAATGTAATTGGTTCACTTATCTCTGTCTCCCTACTGTCTCTGAACAAGTCTAAGAAAGATATACTTATGATTTAAATACAAAAAATGGCATTGAGTTATTGCTTGTATCTAGGTAGAGAGATTAATTGTAAGCAATGGAAAGTGAATCACTGAGAAAATGACTATATATTGGTTGGTATGGATATGACAAATGCTGAAGAATGTTACGAGATGACAAATGGCATCCTAGTTCAATGCCTACTAAATATCTTCGCCTTGGGGCACCTGGGTGGCTCAGTTGGTTGAGTATCTGCCTTTGGCTCAGGTCATTATCTCAGAGTCCTGGATTTGAGCCCCTGTGTCTGACAACCTGCTCAGTGAGGAGTCTGCTTTTCCCTCTCCCTCTGTCCCTCCCCCCAACTCATGCGTGCATGTTCTCTCTCTCCCTTATATAATACAAATCTTAAAATAAAATAAAATAAAATAAACATCTTCACCTCAACACAATGAAACAATGCCTTGAAGGTTAATCAAGACATTTCTAATTACTGTAACTTCAACTCTCCTGAATCATACACCAGGGAAATACAGATTGTTAGTTAGCACTGCAAAGTAAATGTGTCTTATAAACTACATCTTTTTCAAAGTATTTGCATTATGATATTTTAAAAAAATGATAGTCACCAACTGGCCAAACAGACATCTATATACAGAATTACCAAGGCAAGAGACTGAAGACTTGACTCAGGAGTAAGATAGGAGAATAACCTGCTTTTTGAAGCTTGATCGACAGGATCCTAAGTCCCCTATAGCATCAGGCTACTGTATGGACATCTCAACATGGCACTAAAAATATTCTCCCCACTTACTTCTTAAACATTACGTTCTAGCCAGACTGAATTATCTAAGCATGTTGTGTTTGCTCGGCCCAAGCATTTAACCAAGCCTCTTTGTTCTGCAATAAAATCGCCCTCCATCACCTCCTCACTTCCTGATAAAACACTTCTCACCTCCCTTTCTCTCTCCACCAGTCTCCGACCTTGACCTTGTGTACAGACTAGCTTTTCACCTTCCATTTCTGGCAGGAAATGCACAGGGTTAGCTTCATTTGTACTCTTTACAGTTATTAGCACAATGACGGCCACACAGTAGACAATCAATGAGCATATTAGCTAAGTAATAATCCGTTTTTATGGTCTCATATTTATCTGCTATTTTGAAGATTCTCTTCAGTAGAATTACCCAACTTGGGTTTGGCAATGCGGGCTTCATTCTTTTCTGTCTTTATTGGAAGTAATTATTGAGTTTAAAAAAAAAAATCCCTTTTTATCTGCCTGTATTTAGGTTGAGGAAATAAATTCCAATAACCTAACAACTAATGGCCAAATAGCTCCCAGGAGGTTGAGTTATACCATTTTGTGGGAAATATCATCTCCTCTCATTTACCTTAACCGGATGTCATCGTTCAGGTTGCTTACCTGCTGCCCACAGACATTGTTGTTTTTCTTGTGAATGACTTCATGATTATGGTAGGATGGTAATCTGGAGAGGGGACACTGTAAAGACTGGGTAGGGCTCAGTAATTTTGGATGTCTCTGCTCTAATAATGTCCATGAAAGTGCTTTGAGCTGTTTAAAATACTAACTGTATCATTATATTTCTGTCTCAGCTTTCAGTGTAGGCCTATAGTTAAAGCATTCAAAAGGTATCTCTTTTCTTTTTAAAGGTCTCCAGGATCTATTTAATTCTAACTCCAATAATAGCACGATTTCATTATTGAATATCCTTTGCCATGCAGCACTTCCTCATTTTTACTTTAACCTATTTTTGCTGCAACCTAGACATTTACATGTCCCTTTTCAAATCTGAATCTCAGTTCTGTAAGGCTTGAAGTCTGTTGTGTATGTATAAAATGCCTTCCCTTGCTTCATACCATCTTCGTCCCATCATTTTTTTCTGGCTAGGTCACACTTAAGTTTAAAATCCAACGGAAGTGTCTAAGTCTCCAAAAAGCCCATCCTAATCTTTCAGAGTCATATTAAGGTGCCATGCCCATCATTGCACACTTTCTCACCATATCTATCTAAAGCATACACTCTAATATCATTCTCATTTCCCTTAGTCCATCAGTCCCTTAAAAACAGGCCTCATGTCTTAAACATCTCTGCATCCTGAGGGTATGGAAGACAACAAAATGATTGCTTTTTGAAGGGATGATGGATACTAGAAGCACAGCCCAGGCCCTAGTCCAGGAAAATGGGCAAGCCGGGATAAAGGGTAGAGAATTATGTCCCTGAAATTCAGCAAAAGGTTCTAGTTCCAGCAAGAAACCTAGAACCAGGTTAAAAAAATAATCCAGGGGGGTGCCTGGGTGACTCAGTCAGTTAAGCATACAACTCTTGATTTTTGCTCAGGTCATGACCTCAGGAGTTGTGAGATCAAGCCCAGGATCCAGCACTGCATTGGGTGTGGAACCTGCTTAAGATTTTCTCTCTCTCTCTGCCCTACCTCCTGCCTTCTCTCTCTCAAAAAAGAAAAAAAAAATATGCATATGCTAATACCCATTCATGATTAAAATAAAAATAAATTCCTTAGAAAATTAGAAATACAAGGGAACCGCATCAATTTGACAAAGAGCATCTACAAACATCCTACAGCTATTATCATATACAATGATGAAATATTGTGTGTTTTCCCTCTCAGATTGGCATCAAGATGAGGATGTCCACTTTCACTGTTCTTATTCAACATAATACTGGCAATTCTAGCCACTGCAATCAGGCAAGAAAAAATAAATATATAAATGGCCTGCATATTTATTTAAAAGGAAGAAATAAAACTGACCTTATTTGCAGATGATGGTCTATTTTGAAAAGCCCAAGGAATCTACAAAAACTTCTAGAACAAGTAAATGCAACACTCAAAAACAATAAATCACATTGTTATATACTAACAATGAACATATAGAAAGGAAAATTTAAAACATAATACCATTTGCAATCATTTCAAAGAAGATGAAATACTGGGGCACCTGGGTGGCTCAGTGGGTTAAGCCTCTGCCTTCAGCCAAGGTCATGATACCAGGGTCCTGGGATCGAGCCCCGCGTCGGGCTCTCTGTTCAGCAGGGAGCCTGCTTCCCCTCCTCTCTCTCTACCTGCCTCTCTGCCTACTTGTGATCTCTGTCTGTCAAATAAATAAATAAAATCTTTAAAAAGAAAAAAAAAGAAGAAGAAGATGAAATACTTAGGTTTAAACATGCTTTATTGGGAAAAATGTTGGGGAATGATTCTGATTGTCCATTTAGGTTCATGTGTCCATCTCTGAATCAAACCTACAACTAGAAAATTGAGTTATATGATTGGTTCTGTTTTGGTCACAAGCCTGCAGTGTGAATAGGACTGAGAGATACCAGGATTGACAACTTTTAATAGAACTATACTATTGGGATAGCAGATATTTCTTCAAATAACAGGAATACTCTTCTCAGATTCTACTTAATGAACAAAATTATAAATATTGACTAATTCACTATTCCTAAATGTCCAACATTACCACTATACCTGACTCTCATTTCTCCAAGCATCAGATATTATCCCCAGAAAATAGTGGGTAGAACTAAGCAGATGGGGTTGGCCCTAACAGATTGGTACTGGCACTATGAGGTCATGAAATGTTCCATTAAGCAAATGAGGCTGGAAAGAAATTAGTTTGGTTGCTGAATGTGACTGAAAGATTTGGAAAATAATTGGTTTATATTTTTTTCAGCATTTCTATCAGTTGGCTTATTTCTTATAGGCAACAGGAAAAGAACTCTTGGTAATCCAAGCAAAATGGAATTACTGGGGATGTATATCCAAAAATTTACCATTCCCGTGGATATCTGGAACTTCATGTTTAGAATTCAAGGATGAAGCCTGCTGGAATGGCTGGCCATCAGGAGTACAGCAGTTGTCCAGATTTAGGAATAGTCTCATGAGAATTTTGCATTTGTAATTCCTGGCTTCTGACTCTTCTTACCATCCTGGAGTCAAATGCTCAAATACAAAATCCTAAGAGCAAATGACTAGTTGGTTGAGTTTCAATCTTATGTTTATTCTGTGTATTAGGGAAGAGGGGAGGATATCTAGCCTCCTGAGCTTGTCCAGAGAAAGATGGTCATTCTGAATTATCCTCTGTATTAATGTTCTATTGCTGTGTGAAATGTTCCTACAACTCAGCAGCTTAAAACAACATCCAGTTCTGTAGGTTTGAAGTCTCTGCCGGCTCACTGGGTTTTCAATTCAGTGTCCCTCAAGGTCAAAATCAAGCTATTGCCAGGCGGTGCTCTTATCTGGAGTCTCTGGGGAAGAATCTGCTTCCAGGCTCATTCAGGCTGTTGGCAGACTTCTGGTTCCTTGAAGTTGGATGTATGAGGTCACCATTTTCTTGATGTCTCTAAGCTAGGGGTCACTTTCAGCTCTGAGAGACTACTCACCAGCCCTTACATGTGCCCACCTCCATTTCCAGGCCAGCAAACATAAATCCAATCCCTCTCACACTTTGAATCTTTTGACTTTTTGACCAGATGCAGAGGGTAGCAAGAGCTAACTTTTAAAGGAATCCTATGATTGAAGTAGGCCCACCTAGATTATTCCCATATTTAAAAATCCATACATTAGTACCTTAATTATATCAACAAAAAAACTACTGCCATCTACAGAAACATCATCATTGTGATTGGGAAGGAGACAAACCATAAGAGACTCTTAATCTCATAGAACAAACTATAGTGCTATAGTGAGTGCTGTGAAGTGTAAACCTGGTGATTCACAGACCTGTACCCCTGGGGCTAATAATGCATTATATGTTAATAAGAAATAAAATTAAAAAATAAAGTAACATTATCATGATAATTGCACCCAGTGGGGGGCAATCTAGAATTCTGCCCATCACATACTCAAAATGGATACAATGGTGATGAGAAGATGCAGCCAATAATACTGAATTTCTACTGAATTTCACTTAGGAAGGAAGATTTCCTGAACAGCTGATGCAAACAAGCAATTAAGACATTAATATCTACCACAGTGTCTAAACTTCATTTTTAAAAGGGCAACATGTTTTTGATTGATGTATAGAAACATGAACATGCAGGTATGTGTTTTTAAGCATTTTTTTAAAGATATTATTTATTTATTTGACAGAGAGAGATCACAAGCAGGCAGAGAGGCAGGCAGAGAGAGAGGAGAAAGCAGGATCCCCGCTGAGCAGAGAGCCTGATGCAGGGCTCGATTCCAGGACCCTGAGATCATGACCCGAGCTGAAGGCAGCAGCTTAACCCACTGAGCCATCCAGGTGCCCCGCAGGCATGTGTTTTACAACAATAATAAAAAATACACACTAGTAAGTACTGGGTTTTTTTGTTGGTTGGTTTGGTTTGGTTTGGTTTTGGGGGGATTTCGGTGTTTTTTTTGGCATTTTGGGGGGTTTTATTTGGTTGGTTTTTTTTTTTTTCTGGTATGCAAAGAGATTTAACCCATGAGACACCCAAGGGACTTACTTGGGGATAATGTAATGGACCAATGAACAAGGAGTCAGTTAACCTGGATTCAATTCTCCGCTCTCATAGTAATGCACTGAATAACCTTGAATAAATCACTGGCTTTCTCTAGGACTATTTCTTGAACTTTAAAAGAAGTGGAAAAGGGTAAAGTCACTTTGGAAGATAGGTTGGCAGTTTCTTACAAAACTAAATATACTGTTACCATATGATCTGGCTGTTATGCTCCTTGGTATTTCCCCAAATGAGTTGAAAACTTATATCCATATAAAACCTGCACAGGAAAGTTTATAGAAGTTTTATTCATAACTGCCCAAATGGGAAGCAATGAAGATGCTCTCAAGAGGTCAATGGATAAACAAAGTATGATATGGCCATCGAGTAAAATATTAATCAGCAATAAAAAGAAATAAGCTAAGGGTGCCTGTATGGGTCAATTGTCAAGTATCTGTCTTCAGCTCAGGGCATGACCCCAGGATCCTGGGATGGAGACCTGCATTGGGCTCCCTGCTCTGTGGGAAGCCTGCTTCTCTCTCTCCCACTCTTCCTGCTTCTGTTCCCTCTCTACTATCTCTGTCTGCCAAATAAATAAATAAAATCTTTAAAAAAGAAGAAGAAGAAGAAGAAGCTATCAAGCCATGAAAAGACATGGAGGAAACGTAAATGGATTTGGCTTGATGAAAGAAGCTACTCTGAAAAGTCTGCACACTACATGATTCCAACTGTAGGGTACGGAACAACAGCAACAAAACATGGAGACCACGAAGAGATCAGAGACTGCCAGGGTTCAGAGGGAAGGATGGGAAGGGGAAAGGAAGGATGACTAAGTGAAACTCAGAGGATTTTTAGGGTAATGAAACCATTTTGAATGATACTGAAATGAAGGATACATTTATCAAAATCCATAGAATGTACAACACCAAGAACGAACCTTAATATAAATTACAGACTTGAGTTAGTTAATGTGTCAATACTGGCTCATCAGTATCAATGTAAGATGTTAACAATAGACAAATTTGGAGGTACAGGGGAGGGAATATATGGGAATTCTCTGTACTTCCCACTCCTTTTTTTTCCCCCTGTAAACCTAAACCTATTAAATAATTAAGTCTATAAAAATTTGTAAAAAGCTTAAAAATTAATAAAAGTGTGAATTAAAATAATAAGAGAATTGGGATGAATTACTTCTGAATATTTCCAACACTAACACCACAATATACTGAAAACCTTTTATGTTTTATAACTTAGGTGTAAGGTGCTCTGTTTCACCTATTAAATTAAATTATAGGGGTACCTGGCTGGCTCAGTCAGTGGAGCATGGAACTCTCAATCCTGGGGTTGTAAATTCAAGACTGACGCTAGGGGGAGAGGCTACTTTAAAGTATTTAAATAAATAAATATACACATATATACATAAAATACATATATAACTAGCTAATACTAAAGAGGTTATGGTGAAATTGGTATAGACAGAATTCCAGCAGTTGTGTACATTTTTATCTCTTTGGGAAACACGTCTGTACAGTGAACCAAAGCTACAAAACCATTGTTACAGACTGCTACGAATTCACTTCTGGGAACTGTATCTAAAGAAATGAGTCAGTTAGGGGCCCCTGAGTGGCTAGTTAGTTAAGTGTCTGCCTTTGGCTCAGGTCATGATCTCAGGGTCCTGGAATCCAGACCTGCATTAGGCTCCCTCTTCCACGGGGAGCCTGCTTCTCCCTCTCCTTCTGCTGCTCCCCCTGCTTGTGGTCTCTGGTTGTCTGTCAAATAAACAAAATCTTTAAAAAAACAAACAAACAAGGAATGAGTCAATTATATAAATTATGCATTTGCTGAAAAATGTTCATTGTGTCATTGTTTATAAAAAGGAAATATGAATGTGACATAAAAGTCTCCTAAATGGAGAACTGTCAATTAAATTATGAAACGTTAATGAAATGTGCTATAGACTTACAGTCAGGAATATGCATAAGGCAAAGTATCACAACTATATAAATGCAAGTTATTAAAAATATATATGTTTGTATGTAAATTCTGGAGGTGAGTGCATGAAATTAAAGTAAGTTATCGCCAACACCCTAAACTTTAACTTACATTAAAAAGAATCTCTTCTGCTTTCCATTTTCAGGTTTTTTTTCCACCGCTAGCTGGAACACATTGTCAGGTATCAATTAATGCATTTAAAATCTTCTTTGAGGGGCACCTGGTTGGTGTAGGCTGTTAAACATCTGACTCTTGGTTGTAGCTCAGGTCATGATCTCAGGGTCTTAAGATTCAGCCCCATGTCAGGCTTTGTACTCCTCATGGAGTCTTCTTGGGACTCTCTCTCCCTCCTCCTCCTCTGCTCCTCCCTACCTCTCTCTCCCTTCCTCTCTCAAAATAAATAAATGAATCCAAATACAATACAATCTTCTTAGAATTAAAACAATGGCATATGGAGAAGTGGAGATACAAATTTATTGGTGCTACATTGAGTCTTCCAGGAACATCCTTCTGAGATGATTTGGAATGGTATCTTGATATATCATTTTGCTTTTCCAATTCTCTGGGTTTTTTGCCACAGTGCATTCTGTTCCAGTTTGGCTCATATTACACTTCACCTGTAGCTTCTGGGTCCCTCTCTATTCTATGGTAAGGATCTAAATTTCAGATTCTGTGTTTATCTACAGATTTCTTTCAGTTTCTGTCTTGGGCTTGCTCTTCCTAGAATCAAACTCCCCAAGTACTTCTAGTCACCTACTTCCAGCTATAGCCCTCAGTTCTGAAGGCCTCTGATCACTGATCCTCTTTCAAACTCAAACTATATTCAGCATGCATAAAGAGAACTGTATTAGGGGCGCCTGGGTGACTCAGTGGGTTAAGCCACTGCCTTCGGCTCAGGTCATGGTCTCAGGGTCCTGCGATCGAGTTCCGCATCGGGCTCTCTGCTCAGCAGGGAGCCTGCTTCTCTCTCTCTCTCTCTCTCTACCTGCCTCTCCATCTACTTGTGATCTCTCTCTGTCAAATAAATAAATAAAATCTTTAAAAAAAAAAAAAGAGAGAGAGAGAGAACTTTATTAGGAATGCCAGATTATGGGGCCATTATCAGCATGTGAGCCAAAGTCAAGATTTGGAGATCAGAGTGAAATGTGAGTAGCTCGAACTAGTTGACTGCCTACTGAAATTGCTAAAGGAGGAATCCACATAAGAATCACCCAAGAGTCCACAGTTAAGAATGAGACAGTGGAAAGGAAAGCAGATAGCTCTGGATTAAGATTCCAATCATTTGGTGTCCTACAGACGTTACAGACCCCTGATAAATAGGTCCTAATACATACTACAAAGCTAGAAAGAGAATCCTAAAAAGGGGTAAGACAGGTGAATGAGTCTATTGCTGTAAAGCATGGTACCCTAGGAAGTGGATTCTTTGCAAACATTATCAGAGAGTAAAAAAATACCCCAGAGGTTAGCATACCAGACCTGCCATAATAATCTCCATGACTAAACACAATCACCCATGTAACATTTGCATCGCAAATCAAATTCATTCTCTAGAAAACAAAACCTAACAGATTGAAAATTTATTAGCATCTGCTGTGCTGTGATTAGGGCTTTTAAAATGATTCACATCACATGTGTAAAATGCACAAATACATTTCACCATTGCAAAATACATGGCATTTTGGTCGTATATAATGAAAGATTTTATCTAACACAGGATGCTGCCTTTTTTTTTTTTTCTTTTGTTTTTTATTGCTCCCTGCCAGGAGAATGTTTGGCATGCTTTTATTGGTTTTGTATAATAATAAAATGAGATTGTACCCAATACAAAAGCCAAAAGGACACCCATCTTGAAGAAGGTAGATTAATTGATTTCTCTGAGGACATAAACTCCCCTTTTGTGAATTTAACTTTGAGAAAGAGGACTCTTTGAGTAATCACATTTTGAGGTGTCCCTTCTCCAAATGCAATTTTATTGTTACAAATGAAAAAAAAAAATACCACTTCTGGCCCCTACCCCACCCCCCATGAAACTGTAAGTACTATCTTTTCATTGAGTCTATAGGATTTCCAAGGCCACTCACATCCACAGATGAAGCTGTGGGAGCTATCAGTAGACGACTCTGGAAGAATGACCCCAAGCTATGATATATATTTGGCTTTCACAAAGGCTGGGTCCCATTCGTTTGTCAGTAAGTAAACCCGTGGAAGATGCAGGTCCATATTGGTTTACACTGCCTAGTGCTTTAGGTTTCTCCAAGGAAATTAAAACTGCAGGAGAAAATCATTTTTATGAATTTATTTAAGTAAATATCAAGGAATGAGGAAAGGTATCTAAGTCATACTGTAGCACATAGTAAGACTTCCATAAATAGTTGCCAAATGAACGAATGAATAAGTAAATGGTGTGCACCATAGATAGAAAAGTGAATGAGGATTCATCCTGCTGCTGGTACAAGATAAATTCCCTGCTCTTGATGTATAGACTCAAGGCAGGATAACCTCATGATTAAAAACACAGATTCTGAGGGCAGCCTGCAGGAGCTGAAATTACCAGCTCTGCATCCTATTAAACCATGTGACTTTAGAAATGATATTTAACCTGTATCTCCCCTCCCTTATTTGTGAAATGGAAAATATTAGTAACATCAAACATGATCATAATATCCACTCTATAATCTGTGTGATGATGATGATAAGAGTTTATTTTAGGTGCTGTGACTAGTGTGTGACACACGATAAATTCCACATAAAGGTTAGCTATCGTTATGTAGAAATTCTAGAACTACCATTTGAAGCTAGATTAGTTCCTAACCCTCTTCCCCACCACTCTATCACATTAACTTCTTGTGGAAATATGTAATAGGTGACCTCTCAGATCATGCTTTGCAAACTTGAATGTGTACATTTTTATCTTTTTTAAAAGTGGGAATCATAGAGCAGGAGTAGGGTCATTGAAGTTCAATGTTTTATGAACTTCCAAAAGTATCAAAAATTTTATTAAGATTTTATACAGACTCTAACACATTCAACATATAAAAGTTGAACCTTTCTACTTCAAGTGGAAGTAAAGGGCCAGGAGCTTTATTTCTATGAATTTTACCTTTGTCCCTTGGGACCTTCCATGACCTTCCCATTTGCTTTTCTAGTTGGAAAATGAGCAAGATACCTTCAGTTTTTCCACTGAGAAAGTTGGTGCTCTCAATGGAAGTGTCAAGTCTTATATCAGAACAAGAATTACAAAAAATGAAGAAACAATAAAACGTTATGGTGTACAATTAACCTGATTGTACCTAAGTTTGCTTTAAATGTTTCTTTTAAATTTAAAGATTTTATTTATTTATTTGGGTGGGGGAGCAGAGGTGGAGTGAGAGGAAGAAAGAATCTGAAGCAGACTTGGTGCTGAGCCTGGAGCCCCACACAGGGCTCAATCTAATGACCATGAGATCATGACCTGAGTCCAAAACAAGAGCTGAAAACTTAACCCACTGGGCCACCCAGGCACTCCTAAATATCAGTTTTGAATAGTTAAAATAATGATTCATGTGAATAGTTTTAAGCATTCTTAAAAATAACCACCTGTCAGGTTTATAGAAATACTACTTAATTTTTTTAAGTAAAAAATGATCTCTTAACACTGAATTATCTTTATTTGCACAGAAAATTATATTTTAGAATTCCACTCATTTTTCTAATAATTTTATTGAATTAGCATCTTGTCTGACTTGTATCAACTTTCCCGTCTTCTGGGCCCAAGATTACAGGTCTTCATGGCTCTTATAATCTACTAATTGATGTTACCAAATCCATCTAGCTATCTTCTGGATTGTACAGATTTTTCTTCTTAGAGACACCTTTCCTTTGAATTCTTTCAGCACCTGGCATCTCCTGGTGCTGAATAATAAACCTGGAGTCACAACTGTGTTTGGTGACTGTGATGGAGTGATTTATAATAAGAAATACGTATTTGGTCTTTATCTCTGTTTTTGACTCCTGAAACACTTGGAATTTCCCAGGTGGTAGGAGTGATAGAGCTATATTGATATTCATATAAACCCCTTTCAACCACACCTGAATTTATGTAAATGAGAGACTTCTGGAAAGCACTTAAGACTGGGGGTCGGTTGCCAGGGGAACCAACCCTGTGATTAGAGAGCTGGAGTGTCAGCCCCACCCTGCTGACCTCTGGGGGGGAAGGAGGGGCTGGAGGCTGAACCAGTTGCCAATGGCCAATGGTTTAATCAATCATGCCTACGTAATGAAAGCTCCATTAAAGCCCCAAAGGACAGGGTTCAGAGAACACACTGAGTGGCTGAAGAAAGGGCACCCTGGAGAGGGCACCATACCCTTTCCCTATGTCTTGCCTACACATCTCTTTCATTGGGTTGTTCCTGAGCTATATTTTTTCATAATAAACCATTAATCTATGAAGCAAAACATTTTTCTCAGTTTTGGGAGTCATTCTAACAAATGAATTAAGACCAAGGAGAGGGTGGCAGGAACCACTGATCTACAGCCCCTGGGTCAGAAGCACAAGTGACAAAATGGACTTGCAATTGGCATCTGAACGGGGCCTGGGGATGGCCACGCTGTAGGATTGAGGCCTTGACCTGTGGGACTGATTCTATCTCCAGGTGAACAGTGTCAGAATTGAGCTGGACTGTGGAATGCCCAGCTGGTGTCTGAGAACTGCTTGGTGGTATTAGGAAAAAAAAAAAAAAAAACAACCAAAACAACACAAAACAAAACAGAAACAAAAAAACCCACACATTGGGGCAACCACATAAAATGTTTGGTATACTTGCCTCCTTACATACTATGCTGATTATGTATACTGACTTCCTACTGCTCCCCTCACGGATCACCTTCCACATTAATGGAATCCAATCCTAGGTTCAGACCCTTTGCCTGCTGATGTTCATGCCCTCCCACCCCTAAGTATAACTGGACCAAGGCATAAGGGCAGTGGCCAGATCCTGAGCACCTACCTGTCCTCATTGCCCCAAATGCCAATTCTCATTGAATAATTAGCTTTCAACTTTTGAGTAATTAAGAATTCAGTGGTGAGCTGCCTTAGTAAGTTTGTAGTGCTTCCCTCCTGCTACTGAGCCCCTTAGTCTCCATCAGTGTCTGGAGTATTCTTCTAGGTGCTAAACTCAGGGTAGGGGGAGGGTGTGAAACGAGCAGTCTGTGTCTTTGTGCTCAGGAATGTAATCTATTCACCTCTTCATCAGAGCCAGCAAAGTAAGTGCAGTGATGGAGAGATACAAAGGACCACCCCAGACAGATGGAGAATCAGATTGTAATGAACAAAACTACTTTTCATTGTCCCTCACTGCAGTTCAGTTGGGCAGTGCAGCACTTAACACTATGCTTTCTGTCTGTGATGGCCTCATTTACTTGGAAAGTGTTATGGCTTAAGAGACCTGCAGAGGGTATCTGTCACCACTGCCCAAATGAAAGGCTGAGAGTCTGATTAAATACACACTCGAGCACACACACACACACACACACACACACACAACTTTCCCATTTCACTTTAAAAATCCAGAGTGAAAACTGCTCCAAACTATAAAACTTAAACTGTTTTATCTCAGCTTTTCACTCTTTCATTATTATTCATGGGGAACTAAAGGATATCAGAGTAGAACAGAGTGGGTCAGGCAAGGAGAACAAGTCTGACAATCCCTTTTCTTTCTTACTCAGCAAGGACCTGGGAGAATAACCTTTAGGTCAGTGAGTGGCCATGTGCATGCTTTCATGAACTTCAAACACATAGCCGGGTGCATTTATTCGTTTAACAAATATTTATTGAGGACCTATTACATGCCACTCACTGTGCTTAGCACTAGATACACAAAAAAGAAAAAAAGAAGATATTCTATCTTGTAATTCATGAAGTCCATAGCGTTTCCTGTATGGCAGATTTTTGTGCTACTCTTTCAAACATAATAATAGACATCAACCTTCTAGATGGGCGAATTACGGAAATATGGAGGCCAGAGAGAGGGGAAATTGCCTACCTCACTACAACACATATTTTATTTTAATAAATACTAAGTGGGGATACATAAGTCTGTCATAAAATACTCTATATCTTTTAGCATAGCCTTTGGCACCCTCTTATAACTTCTTACTTCACTGTATTCCTTCCCAACAGACTGCAAGTTCTATGATTGCAGGAATTTTGTCTCTCCCATTCACCAAGGAACCCCCTGTGTCTAGCAGAGTGTCTAGCACAAAGTAGGTAATTAATAAGTTTGATAGTGCTGCTGAATTAATGAAAGCAGACATGAGGACATTTTCTTGACTTTACATGTAGAGTTGACCCTTGAACTATGTGGGGGTTAGGGCCACCAACTGTCCAGAACAGATGAGAATTCATGTCTAACTTTTCACTCCTCAGAAACTTTCCCAATAGCCTACTATTGACTAGAAGCTTTAGTGGTAACATAAACAGTTGATTAACACATATTTTATATGTACTATATATGTATTCTTACAAGAAAGTAAGCCAGAGAAAAGAAAATGTCAAGAAATTTAAAAAAAAGAAAATCATAAGAGAAAATATATTTATAGTACTGTAACAAAAAATCTGCATATGTGTAGAACTGTGTCAAAGTAGACCCACACAAATCAGATCTGTTTTGTTCAAGGGTTAACTAACAAAAAGCTGTGGAAATCAGCAAATGAACTTGATGACAGGAAAATAATAATCAGCACTTCCTGAATCTTTGCCATATTCCAGACTACAGCACATCGAGAATACTGTATCCCAATAACTCTAGAGGGTAGACTTTTTTGGAAAATAAATAAATAAATTAAAAAAAAAAAAAAAAAGACTAAGCTTCTGGGGCGGCCACACAGGAAAAATGCCAAGATGGCAGATGATTTTGCCAAGACTCAGGCCAGGTGGACTGGGAAAGACACAGTGTTCAGGAAGACCATTCACAAGGAAATCCCAGCCAAAATCGTTTTTGAGGATGACCAGTATCTTGCTTTCCATGACCTTCCCCTTCATATACCAAAACGTTTTCTGGTGACTCCCGAGAAGCATATATCCCAGATTCCTGTAGCAGAGGGTGATGACAGAAGTCTTCTTGGACATTTAATGATGGTTGGCAAGAAATGTGCTGCTGATCTGGGCCCTAAGAAGGGTTATCGAGTGGTGGTGAATGAAGGTTCAGATGGGGCCCAGTCTGTCATTTTCATCTCCATGTTCTTGGAGGTTGGCAGATGACTTGGCCTCCTGGCTAAATATGTTTTAAGGGATAATTTTCCCTTCTCTAGGCAATGATCAATGTTTGCAAGTTCTTTTTTTTTTAAAATATTTTATGTATTCATTTGACAGACAGAGATCACAAGTAGGCAGAGAAGCAGGCAGAGAGAGAGGAGGAAGCAGGCTCCCTGCTGAGCAGAGAGCCCAATGTGGGGCTCGATCCCAGGACTCTAGGATCATGACCTGAGCCGAAGGCAGAGGCTTTAACCCACTGAGCCACCCAGGTGCCCCAATGTTTGAAAGTTCTAAAATGTTAAATAATACACTTATTTTTACCCATGTTTGGAGATATTAAGGAAATAATTTTTAAAAATCCATACATAATAGAAGATGATGTTACATGGTTTACAGTTGTTTTTTAAAGGACTACGACATAACGGTTTCATGAAAATTTCCTATTCATACAACTACTTAGAAGAAAAGCCAAGATTCAAACTCAGAACTGCTTAACCTCAAATACTGGTAGCTTTATCAATACATTGAATATTCCTGAGCTATAAAGAATGACCTGCTGTAACAAGATGCAATTTAAAGAGGAAAAAAAAATGTAGGCTTTATGTTTTGATACTCCAGTGCTCCAGTGCACTAGTAAGAAGGACTGGCAGAAAATCATATGGGGAAAAAATAATTGTTAAAAAAACAGAATTTGAGTCAGCAATACAGTATACCTGCCAAAAAGGCTACCATAATTAAGTAATTATTTAACTAAGTAACCAACTGATGGTGATGGTAATCTTATTCTTTCTACAGATGCTTAGACCAGAGCTAGAGAAGAATGTCTGGTTCTGGGCAGCCCATGTGTAATGGGATGTTATCAAACTGAAGAATGTCTAGAAGAAAGAATGGGACTCAGTTTATCCTGAAGTAGAACAAATGTGAACAAAGGTATTATGATCACAACCACACCATAGGTGAAGGGCCATCACAGGTAAAAGTTGTAGACTTGTTTTGCTTGGTCCCAAGGAATAAAATTTCAATCTGAATGGAATCCTCAGAAAAATATTTTTTTAAGATTTTTTAAGATTTTATTTGAGATAGAGTGAGAAAGAACATGAGAAGGGAGAAGTTCAGAGAGAGAAACAGACTCCCCGTGGAGCTGGAAGACTGATGTGGGACTTGATCCTGGGACTCTGGGATCATGATCCAAGCTGAAGGCAGTCGCTTACCAACTGAGCCACCCAGGTATCCCCAGGAAGAGATCTTTAATTCAAATGAGAAAGAGCCATGGAGAGATGGAGTATGTTACCCTGAGAGCACTGGGACTTTTCCTTGCAAATGTCCCAGGAGACACTGAGAAGCCACAGTTCAAGTCATTGTAAAGGGGACTGAACTTATGTGGCTGGACAGTGCAGGGGTCATCAACTACAAGGAGTAAATACTGCTATGTTTCCATGCAAGCTCATTAAAGCCATCACTAGTTAATCATGGCACTTTTCACGAAGCTTCCTCAGATTCTTTCCAAACGTAAAACTCTAGGCAACCACGTCCAACTGGTTCGAGTTGGCGTGCAAAATGAAACACCGTCCCTCTACCCATGTGAGGTATGCATTCTCAAGCCTGGATGCCTGTATGAATCAGTTCTAGAGCTTTTGGAGCTTTTAAAAACTGCAGATTCCCAGGTTCTCCCTTGCTCTCCTAAAAAAAAAAAAAGTATCTAAGTTCTGAACAGAGGAAACTGAATATGAAAATTATCTCCAGCTGACTCAGATGTGTTGAATCTAGCACAGTCTGGCAAACTGGTACTTAGCAACAAGTAATAAAAGATCCATCCCAATCCTTCAGATCTGCAATGCTTCCAGAATCAAATAATCAAGAATATAAATATGAGTGTTTATCTTTGTTTATATGTCCACATATTACCCATGCATGCAGTAGTCACGTTTTCCCCCTGGGGATGAAATTTTGTGTACAACCCATCCCATGGTTCTGATTTCTGTGTGCATCCATCTCCTGACTTGCACTGACTGGATGAATCACACTACCTGTTAGAGTACAGGAGAGCAAACATTAGTAAAACTGATAATGCGCCTTGTGGTGGTGACTCAACAAAAGCAAGCACATCTGTCACGGAGGAGCAGCCCGCCAGCTCTGCACCAGGGGAGATGAGATTGAATAATAATGCTCCAGACATAAAGCAACTTCAGTAATGCTCTCTGCCAAGCTAAATCCTGGAAGTTGGAAATGTGTGCATATACTGGGCAAATGCACAGTCACATCGTATAACGAGGCCGAAGACTCTGTACTTAGAATATAACATCTTACAATCATAGCTCACCCAACAAGCATCAGGTGCTACATTAAGAACTGAGGAAACAATGATGAGCACAGCAGACACCTTCCCTGAACTTTTGCTTCTTCAAGAGTGGTGGAAGCAAAGGACTAAGTTTGGAAAAAATAGTCAAAGCTAGGGAACAGGCCAAGGAGAACTAATGGAGAGTTTCGTAGGACAAGATAATATTAAGACATTTGATCTTTAACTTGACAATGAGAGAGTGGCAAGCCATGAAGAATTTCGAACCAAAGAGTGTATCTTGTATGTAGAAAGACCACTTTGGTTGCCCTGTAGAGAAAGGAGAGAGGTGACTGGAGGGAAATACAGCTATTAGAAAACTGTGTAACACTAACACATCGGGAACATGCTTCTGGCTGAAGAGAACTGACTGTCAACATCTACATCCAATTACAAATTCAGTGACTCCGAGTTGGTAGCATGTAACCAACAGGATGGATGGGAGCATTTATACCATGGAAATTGGCAGATGTTACAGAAGATTTTCTCCCTCAGAGAGACTGTTATTAAACATTTGTCAGCAACCACATCTGTGCCAAGCACCTATTTTGTGTCTATACACAGTATGAATGAAGGCACTGATATAAAAGCCTAACTCAGAGGACCTTCACTATGGAACTGAACACAAACAATTTGTTGATGAGAATACCTCTCATTCACAAAGGTCTTTACTATTTGCAAGATAGTTTTATATTTATCTCCTTATTTTTTTTTCTTTGAGACAAAGAGAGCACATGAGCAGGAAGGGGCAGAAGGAAAGAGAATCAAGTAGGCTCCATACCCAGCACAGAGCCCAGTGCAGGGCTTGATCTCATGACCCTAAGATCATAACCTGAGTCGAAATCAAGAGTAGGGCACTCAAACAACTGAGCCACGCAGGTGCCCCCTTATATGTATCTTCTGTTTGCCTGTCTTTTTTGCAAAATGAAGATAATTGTTATCGTTGTTTTACAAACAAGGAAAAGGTTAATGGGGAAAATAGAATTTTTGAAAAAAAATTGAAAGAGACCAATTATCCAAACACTAAACAAAATGCTGGGCACACATTAAGGCCTCAGTAAATTTTAGCTATCATTGTTGTTATTATTAAAAATAATTATTACAGTATCAAAACAATTCTCTAACTTAGATATCATAGACAGTATTTTTTTTTTTAAGATTTTGCTTATTCGAGAGAGAGAGAGTTCAAGCAAGCATGAGCAGGGGGGAGGGTCAGAGGAAGAGGGAGAAGCAGGCTCCCCACTGAGCAGAGAGCTGGATGCAGGACTTGATTCCAGAATCCTGGGATCATTGCCTGAGCTGAAGGCAGACACTTAACCAACTAAGCCACCCAGGTATCTGAGACACTGTAGGTAGTATTAACTATATTTCCTTAATAGTGGACTTAGGATTCAGAAACTGAAATCACATGAGTGAGACCTAGATTAGAAAGAACAGAAGAGTGACCTAAAACCTGAAGTTCTTTTAACTCCTGGTACAGTGTTAGGCCCACAGTCCATGCTGAAGTTTATCCATTCATTTATTTATCCATCCATCTACTCAATGAGCATGTATTAAATATCTACTACATGCAAATATTATTATGAAGAAGTGGCAATAAGCCAAAAACTATTTTTTCTTTCATGGCGCTAACACTGGAGTGGGGAATGGCAGAATTAGTACATTAAAAATATAATAATAACTAAATATATAATAAATGTTGGGTGGTGTTAAGTGCTGTGAAGACTAAGAGATGGACTTTCTGAAGAAGAGAGTAAGAGAGATGGTGTTTTAGGTAGAGTGGTCCCTGAAGATCTCTCTGTGAAGCCTGTTCATGTGAGTCCATGAAGAGAAAGGGCATCTTGGAAAGAACCATCCATATGGAGGGCACGGTAAGTGTGAAGGGCCTGACCTGGGAGAGGGCTGGTATATCTGAGAAGTGCAAGGAGATCATAGTAACTGGAGCAGAGTCAGTCTGACAGGGGAGAGTAACAGAAGATAGGATCAAAGGAATAGAAGCCAGATCATAGAGGCTTTGTAGGTCAAGGCATGGTCTCTGGTGGCCTCCACTGAAATGCGCCATTATAATGAATTTAGATTGCTTCCAGTAGAAGGTGGCAGATCTCAGTTAACATTCTGAAAGCCTTTCTTCTAAGCTCATAGAATGTTCCCATCCAAACATAGAGGTTAGTTTGGTCTCTCTAGATTCCTTTAGTCTCTCAGTCTTAATTTTTATTGGATAAAGGTACATGCATTCATTCATTCACTTACTCTTTTATTTCCTAAAGATTTTATTTATTTATTTATTTATTTGACAGAGAGAGGGAGAAAGAGTGCATGAGTTGGGGGAGGGGCAGAGGGAGAGGGAAAAGCTGACTCCTGGCTGAGTGCAGATCTGTGGGGCCTGATCCCAGAACCCTCCCTTGGATCATGACCTGAGCCAAAGTCAGATGCTTAATCGACTGAGCCACCATCATTCACTTACTCCTTATGACACTTCCACTATATGCCAGGCATTTATTTTAGTCCCTGGGAACACAACATTGAGCAAGGCAGTATGGTCCCTTGCCCCTAAGACACTAGCAATTCAATAGGAAATAAAAGCGTATTCATAGGTAATAAAATGTGCAGAGTGACAAGAGCTATAGGCACAGAAATATTAAAAGAAATGCATGCTCCCCTCTACCCCCACAGTTCCCACTCATAGATACCCTGGTGCAGGCTGTTCTGAAGTGTAAATCTGTGACCCACAAGGGTGACAGAGCCTGTGAATGCAGAGCACAGCTTGCTTTGCCAAACATGGAGAAATTAGCAATAAAGTCAGGAAAATATTATTTTGTTGTCTTTAACTAAACTCTATAACTGGAATAATATTACCTTTAATGAGGCTGGGGAACTTCCTCTGAGGAGTCTAAAGCCCTTTACCGATGTTATTCCATTAATTCTCCTTGTGTCTGGAACTTGGCACCTGAAGCACAATGCATTATGCAAAACCAAAGCACACTTTGCATAGAGAAAAGACTGTGTTTCAATTTTTCCCTTGTGCTCAACTTCAAAACGCTGGCAGATCTGCCATCAGGACGTATATCCTATATCCAGGCTCTTGATGTTAAAATCATCCTAGATGGGATCTATCTAACTTGTGGTTGAGGTGCAGGGGGTATGGACAGAAAAAGACAGAGAGGGAGAGAAAGAGGGGGAGGGGGAGAGAGAGGAAGAGGAAGAGAAAGGGAGGGGAAAGGGAGAGAGAAGGAGAGAGAAAGAGATAAAGAAAGAGAAGGAGAAGTTTGTGGGGGAAAGTGTACCTTAAACCTTTTATTAGATTAAGGATAAAGTTGTTGGGACCATTTGATTCAACAAAAGTTTACGAAAACCTTCTGTAAAGTGTTGTGTGCATTTGGCTACAATGCTAGATACAGAACTAGCTTTATGAGCAAGGAGATTGGATGCTCACACCGTGTGCCCAGTCTGGTGCTAGACAATGCATAAAAGAAAAATGAGATCAAGACAAGCTGCCTGTTTCAGTCTGGGAGAGAGGACCGCCTTACATAAAGCAGTTAATTTACAATGCAAACTTAGAGCAAGTGCTAGATTGGGCAGTTTAGCCTCTAAGTGCTTCTTGGAGTTCAAAGAAGGCAGAAATCGATGTCGACTGAAAGGATAGGAAAATCTTTATGATGAGCAATAGATCTGAACTGATCTTTGAAGACCAAGAAGGATTCAGAATGGTGATGTTGCAACACAGTCCCAGAGATGGAGAGGTTGCCTGTAACCTAAATATTCTGAAATTCAGAGCAGCCAAAAGTGACCCATTCTTCCCTGGGGTGGGGAAGGGTGGATACATCCCACAATTCCTGGGAACCTAGGATTCTTTTCCTCACCCCAAGTATTCCCTAAATCACGAAGCTGAAATGATCCTGCTGGGTGCTTGTCACCTTCCAGTTCAAACTCCCCTTCACAACTTGGTCTTCATCTGCCCTGGATGGCCTCTGTCCCCACCACACACTGACTGTCCTATATCCTGCCACCATCTCTATGGCCTCTCTCTCCCCTCACTCAGCTTCACCCCTGTCCTTAAATCCCCTCCCCTCTCCTCTCCTCTTCTGATTCCCCTGCAGCCCATGCACAAGCTGGGCCCCCACTGTTGGGTCCTCCAGCACCTCTAACCCAACACCTCTGGTGAAGCCTATGTTTTTTGTTTTGTTTTGTGTTTTTCCCCCCAGAAAAAGTTAGGGACAAAGGAGGGGGAAAAAAACAAAACAGCTGGGAAGAGGAACTTAAAACTGCACATCAGAAATCATTGCTGCTAAGACTAAGGAACAGCATCATTCTCCCTTCTCTCCACAGGAATCTCTTACTGGATCCTGGCTCAGTGATTCCTGGCCTGGGACCTACCCTCACCGTCTGTGCCACAGATGTCTTTGCCACACTGCCTGGAGTCAGCCTCCCTGGGGCTGCACCTCAGGGACATTGCTTTCCAGTTGTGAGGATCTGAGCAAGTTTCTTCATCTGTAGATGAGAATAATGGTACCTACTGCAAAGGACTACACTAAGGATTAATGGAGTTAGAACAGGTGAGATTCTCAGTGCCTGGAACACATCCAAAAGCGTGGGACAGCTACAGCTACTAACATGATTACCTTCCCCAGATTTCTGGGCCCTAGTATATTTTTCCTAGGAAACCAAGAAGAGCCCAAACTCCCTGTGAAAAGAAGTTTTGTACTCAGGAATTCGGGGACCTCAGGCTTTTGTTGCTTTTATATTTAAGTTTTATTTTCCAAAAATGCCTTTATATTCTGAGGAATATTTGCCAAACTCATATTCTTAAAGATAGTCTCTCCCCGCCCCCCCGCCTTGGAATTTTCTAGTTAGTTTGTACTTTAAGTTCATGGTCCGTCTGGAATTACAGTTTCTATATAGTATAATGTGGATACTGTATTTTCCACTTGTCTATCCAATTGTTCCAGAACCATTTACGGAAAACACTTTTTTTTTTCCCCCCACTAAATTGTTTTGCATCCCTGTTGAAAATTAAGCTAACTACGTATGAGTGGGGCTATTTCTGGTTGGGTCCCTCAGTTTTAACAACCAGGTGATACCAGCCCTCTTTCCCTCTCAAAACCAAAAAGGAATGCAGCTACCTTCATTAAGTGCTTTTTCCTCCTCATCAGAGTTCCATAGAGTCATATCATCATCGAAAATAAAAGATCTGAAATGTCCCTTAGAGAACCACAGAGGTCAGCTGCTTCATTTTACAGATGGGGAAACTGAGGCCCAGGAAGACGAATGTGATTTGCTAAGACCACCCATATAATGAACTGCACAGACAAAACTAGACACCTGATTCCTTTCCCCTTACATCAGATGTATGTTTCTTTCTCGCTGTGCACCTGTATTATATCCCGTTCTAGCATGAAAATACCTCCATTTGTTTGGAAATCAAAGCAAGCTAGATTCAGAGCATGGGAGTCCACTGTCTTCAATAATATTTTTAAGGTTTTTGAAGACCACTAAGACAACCTTAGCATTTCCCTCAGCATTACTAAATTCGGACAAATTCTTTCTGTGCCCCTCTGAGATGTAAATCTTCCCTCAGCCTCTTACATTTTACCATTCAGGAATGTCTTCCCTTAAAGACCAGGAGCCTTTGCTCTGAAACATTATCTTCAGGGATAATGCTGAAGCCCTACGCCACCATCTCCCAGTCTCCATCGTTGGGTAGGAACCAAACTTGGCATTAAGCACTAACAACATACACGCACACACATACACAGAGCCTAATCATCTTGACCAACCTTCCCCCAGTGTGTTCCAGTAATTTTCCACTAACTCACCCAGTGCAAAAAATACATACATACATACATGCATAAATATTAAAAACAAAACGGCCCTGCCTTTTGCTTCAGCAGAACTGAGCTCAGTTCTGTAATGAAGTCTCTTTCACCTGCTACAGGAGACTGAATAAAATCTATAGTACTATTTTTAACAAATGTCCGGTGCAATTTTACTTCCACACCAGGCCATCCAGGACAAAGGGTTACTCCAGCCCAGCTTCCTCTTTTGTTTGGGAAAGCAGGAGCAAGCTAACTGGAAGCAGCCCAAACATTGCCGATTCATTTGCATTTAAATTGCCCAAATGGCATTTGGTAAGAGCTATTTGATGTCCAAGAAGGCTTTGGAGGCTTTTAAACTTCAAAACAGAAGGTCAGGATTGATCAGCAGGAAAAGAACCTTAGTGCAAAGTGGCCAAGTTGAGCCCCAGGCTTCTGACCTGGGAAGCTGTTTTCAGCACGAAGCCTGGGAGAAGTGAATCTTCCCAGGTTTGCTCCAGGAAAGATGGCCGAGTCTGCACTGGGTGAGGATGACTTGTGGTCTTATTTTCTAGGCTGCTAAGCTAGGGCCTCCTGTCCCCTTCCACGATCTGCTTGGGAAACACATTATTTGCTTACCAAAAAAAAAAAAAAAAAGTGCATTAGTCATTAAGTTTTCTGTTATTACTAACGTGTCCTGTCTGTTTTATTGTTTGTAAAATGTGGACGGTGTTAAATTATTAGACTGAGGTGTCCCTAATGCCATGTTGGCCTCCAAAAGCAAACCAAAACCTAAGCTTAGAAATGTCTCATGGTTGTGAAACTGAAACCTATGGACAACTAATCATGAATAGCCAACAAGGCTTTAAGCTATACCCAATCAATAATTTTCCTTACTTTATTTGTACCTTTTCTCTGTAAATATCTTTCCCAAAGCTATCCTGTCCAAGAAGGGCTCCCAGCCACATCTGGTTTAGTGCTGTCTGATGCCAATCAATAAACTCTTCAAGTTTTAAGAGGACTCACTTTATCGTTACTCACTACTTTCCCTTAACTATTCTTATCTCAATGATAATAATAATGATAATAATAATGGGATGATGATGATTAATCCAGCAATTTCTATATGCTCAAAGATTTTATTTACTTGGGTGCCTGGGTGGCTCAGTGTGTTAAGCCTCTGCCTTCAGCTCAGGTCATGATCTCAGGGTCCCGGGATCAAGCCCCGCTTTGGGCTCTCTACTCAACAGGGAGCCTGTTTCCTCCTATCTCTCTGCCTGCCTCTCTGCCTACTTATGATCTCTCTGTCTCTGTCAAATAAATAAATAAAATCTTTTAAAAAATTGTATTTACTTATCTGTGAAAGAGAGAGAGCACAAGCTGGGGGAGCAGCATGCAGAGGGAGAAGCAGACTCCCCGCTGAGCAAGGAACCCAACATGGGACTCCATCTCAGGACCCTGAGATCATGAACTGAACCCAAGGCAGATGTTTAACCAACTGAGCCACCCAGGCATTCCCATCCTTCAACATTTTGAAGACCATGAAGCCCAAGACAAGGGGTGACTTCAGCTCAACTTCCTCTTTTGTTTACAACAAACCTATGAGTTATTTTTTCTTTCCTTTAATGAAAAAAATTATTTAAATAAACAACAACAACTGAAGCACAAAAAGATTAAGTAATCTGTCAATGGTCACATAGCTAGTAACCAGCAGGACCAAAATAAAACAGGCACACTGGTTCTGAAGAGTTAATAATATATGAAAAATATTAAGCTACATGGTAATATCATTATCACTAAAAATAATAAATCCCAACTGTGCCCTTATCAGTACTCACTTTTCACGCCAAACACTGTGTTTGACTTCTAACTTCCTGTCTAGCCTTTGATCTCATTAACTCTCCCACCATCCCCCTCCCTATAACTAAGCAACCAAACTCTGTATCTCTGTAAGAACTTTTCTATCGTTGCAAGTTTGACACAGCTCTCCAACTCAAACCTTGTCTTCTTTGCCAAGCAAAATATAGAAGAACACAACAACAGAGGTAAACAAATAACTCCAAAACAAACAAACAATGGGAATGAGAAATTGGCAGTATCAGAGGATTTAAGAAATGAATAAAAGGTTCCCCTTTAGTGCCTGACAAGATGCAAGCCCCCTTGGTGCTTGCAAGAGGTACAGCAACAGGAAGGGCCTAAGCACAGGCGTGAGGACAGCACAGAACTGAAGCAGGAAGGGACTCCCTGCTGGGGCCACCCTGCAGAAAGCAGAATGTGAGAGACGCATGAGTAGAATTATTGACCACCATGCTAAACTCTGCCTAGAGACACAAGCATTGCTCTCTCAAACCTGACACACTACCAAGATTACCATAACTGAGGAGAAGGCTTAGCCGCTCAGATGCTAGTCTAACCCAGCATGTCACTGAACTTTCCTAATAGTGCATTTATTTGCCACCTGCCTACTTCCCCTTCACTTACAGTTTGTCTCGTCCTGCATCACAGAATAAAAACAGCTCTAAAACGAGCCTTAAAAATCATCTCATTACAATTTTCATTTACCGGGAAACACAAACTAGCTTAAATATGGAAAATGAGTAAGTTAACCAAGGTCCCACAGTTAACTAGGAGGAAAGGAGATCAGCGAACACCTTGAGGTGGTTCGCCCTGTATTTCAGGAACTTGCTTTGTTTTTCTCAATGAAATCCATGAACCAAATATTTTAAGGACCACGGTTACCGGTTTTTTTCCATGAAGAGCTTAAGAGGTGCAAGTAAGTTGTATTTAGACATTACTGTTTTCACTGACTTATTTAAAAGTCGTAAGGAGAGAAGAAATCTGAGGTGGAAACAAAATAAAATAAATAAAGCTCTTCTAGTTCCTTCAGTCCACTGACTGGTAAAGACACAGTTTCTAGACATACTGTAGTAGGACTAAAAACAACATAGACCCCCCCCCCAAAATTGTTGCTGATGCTGCAGTTAATTGCAAATGATCCCACTAGCCTGCATCTACTGCTCTGAATGCTTAAGCACCTGGACCATCTGGTCTCAGACCCACTGCACACTCACCACGGTATGACATCACTCCTGGCCACCTGTGGTAAGGGAAAAAAGGTTTTTACCTGGGTAATTGTTCTTCTAAAAAAATTTTTAAAAAAATCCAGCGGTACCACAGCAGAAAATACCAGCTAGAAAAAAAAAAACAATGTTTATAACATTGTGGAAATGAAGACAATTGCTGGATCCTCTTCAAACCCAACTTGCAGAGAGAAGAGAAGCACTTTTCCCTGAGGAGGAGGAGGGGGTGTTATGCAAAGTATGGGGATGGGGGAAAACATTTTCATGGATTTACTCAGAGAACAGATTTCTTTTACTACTCCTATTACTAGTAAGTGTGTGCAAGCAGAGACACTGCAAAGACCTAAAACAATGAAATTGGGGATTCACATATGAAAATGCAAAAATGACAATGATGATATAGGATGCTGAGTTTGAGGTGTCACCTGTTGTATTTATTTATTTGTACAAATGTAGTTCTTTAAGAAAAAAATTCAGGGGACACTTGGGTGGCTCGGTTGGTTAAGCATCTGGCTCTTGGTTTTGGCTCAGGTGAGGATCTCAGGGTTGTGAGATCGAGCCCTGCTCCACTGCAGCCCTGCCCCGCTGCAGAGTCTGCTTCCTATTCTCTCCTTCTCCCTCTTCCCCTCCCCCTCCCCATGTTCCTGCAGTCTCTTTCTTTTAAATAAATAAATAGATAAATAGATAGAAAAGTAAAGAAAAAGAAAAAAAATCTAGGATCCTTACCTTGTATCAAATAGATTCTGTGCATATTATTTTTTTTTAAAGATTTTATTTATTTATTTGAGAGAGAGCAAGAGCAGGGGCATGGGGACAGAGGGAGAACCAGACTCCTCCCCGCTGAGCAGGGAGCCTGAGATCATGAACCAAAAGGCAACTGAACCACAGGCAACTGCTTAACAAACTGAGCCACCCAGGTGCCTAGTGCATGCTTTTTTTTTTTTTTTTTTTTTTTTTTTTTTAAGGTTTATTTATTTACTTGAGAGAAAATGAGAGTGAGAGAGAGAGAGAGAGAGCACAAGCAGAGGAAGCAGCAGACAGAGTGAGAAGCAAACTCCCTGCCAAGCAGGGAGCCTGATGCAGAGCTCAATCCCAGGACTCTGGATCACGACCCGTGTTGAAGGTGTTTAACCAACTCAGCCACCCAGGTGCTCCTGTGCATGTTATTTTTATAGGCAACCTTGTGGCAGTGCAATGGGTAGCAGGCACCCATGCCAGAGTCTGCAAAAGTTTCCTAAAATGGTTCAGCCATGTCAATAGAGTAATAATCATCAAAAGACAGATTAATATATTTTTTCCAGTAGGGAAAAGCTGTATTAATATAATTTTTTTCCCCTAGGTAGATTTCTTTGCCTCCATTTTGCAGAAGAAGTAATGGAGCCTTTGAGGAAAGTCAAACAACTTGCCCAAAGTCATACAGCTAGAATCCCACAGAGGGAGCATGTAAAACCACATCTGTCTACCAAGCCCAAGTACATCCCAATGACATGTGGCTGCCTCCCAACATTAAACCACCTACATTTATTGGACTGCCTTTTTTGCCTTTGCTTATAGTTTCCTCTCTGCTCTCTGTCTGAAATGTATTTCCTATACCACACATGAAGTTACTCAATTGTATCCATCCTTTGAGACTTGCTTCAAAGTCCTTCTTCTCTGCAGAGCTGTATCCAAATGTCCCCAATTACTAGTCTCATCTACCTTTGGTGCTCATGTGATTTTATATCTACAGTTCTTACAATTATCTCATTTTCTATTCATACCATAGCTAATTATATACATGTCAATCTCTTCTCAAAGACAGAAAAGTCTTATTTTGCTTTCCAAACCTCACTGTATCTTAAACTGCAAGTTATAGGAGAGCAGAGATTAGATAGTATATGAACAAGACCTTTGTCCTTTATATCAGAGCTCCTGCAAGTTCCAGATTTACCACATTACCTGGCACCATGCAAATCAAGTAACATCTCTGAGCCTTACTTTCCTAATCCCTATAACACAGATAATAAATAACAAATCCCTTCCTCTCATTCTTAGTGTGAGAATCAGGTTAGTTGAATAGGTAGAAATTTTGTGTTTCTATCAGGTTTCAAGGAGTGTATTATTTAAGATATATGTTTGGCTGCTTCAAGAAAGGGAGACTGCAAAATAAAAAAGGCATTAAGCACATGGAAGTTATCATGTAACACCAGACCAGCATTTCGGGTTGGTGGTGACTCTATTCCAGCAAGTTACACGAAGATCTGGGTTCCTTGCATCTTCTGCTCCATCATTAGTGCTGGTCTTATCTGTATATTTGGAGCTATGTCAGAGGTTCATCTATGATCCCAATGACAGGAAAGTGAAGGTGTGAAGTCAAAGCCAACTATTTTCATTCCATTGTCAATAACCTGATTTCCATTGCTATACCTAGCTGTAAGTCACTGTAAAATGGAGCCTCTAGCTGGGCGCCATGGGTTCAACTTGAATTAAATTATTGTAAAGATGGAGAGAATGGGTTTGGTGGAAAATAAGCAATTTATGCCAAGGGGAATATAGAAAAATAAAATAAGATGGTATTATAAGCATCAATAATCATTAAGGTATGAAGACCCAAGGTAGACCTCACAGGCAGGTTTTATGTAAGCAGAAAAATTCTGCAGAAACTTTTGGTTCAATATTCATAAAGAAATTAAATGGTCTCAAGAGATGAGATGGCTATTTGAATATGCTAATTGTGGGCATCCCCAAACAGAGCTTCAACTGTCAGTGAGGAAGTACAGTTGTAGCTTATAGTATACAGCCAATGCAGAGGATACCACACAGTTTTCAATACCTCAGTATCTTTAGTAGTCTTCAGGAGATGAGATATTCCCAGTGTTGCCCAATTCCATATTTAAGTGACCAGTTATAGCTATTATTCACATGGCATTCATCACTGGAAAGAAATTTATAAAAAAAATACTTCAGTTAGATAGCAAAAAGGGCTCCTTCATTAAAGGTAGTGAGAAATACTAACACTTCCTCATCAGAAGGTATACACTCTCTAATGCCACACAGAGGCAAGAGAATTGAGGGAAGTACTTCATGTTACCTCGTATATAAGAAGGCTTTGTTTTTTAAAATTTTTATTAAAAAAAAAAACTTATTCATTAATTTGCGAGAAAGAGAGAGAAAGAGAGGGAGAGAGAGTCTTAAGCAGACTCTACCTTGAGCACAGAGCCTGACATGGAGGTCTCTCACGACCCCTAGATGATGACCTGAGCCAAAGCCAAGAATTAGACTCTCAACTGATTGTTCCCCCCAGGTACTGCTAAGACAAGACTTTAAAACAATAAGCAGAGATATGAGACTGATAGAAGAGAACCATGGGGGAGCCCCCAACAGATCTTAGAAACATGAAATGAGAATGTCTCTATCCTACAGTGGTAATAATGTGTTATTTGTTTATTTCCAATGAAGACATGATTTTTAGAAACTGCGTGGTAAATTTTAATTATTAATGAAACTAATAAAAATATTTATAAGAAAACAACTATAAAGTAAATGAAAGAGCACACCAACAAATTAGCATTTAATTATCAAACATTCCAAGAGACAGCTAGGCACAGTGCTGCAGTTGAACAAGCCAATGGGGGCAGAGTTGGGTGTGAACTCTTCCAAGCACAGGCATTAGCCACATGGAGCTATCTTGATATTTGTTACTACAAACAACAAGGACAGTGTGTGGGGCCATTGAGGGGTGGGACGAGGTGTATGAATCCTGTTTGTGCTAATTTTCAGGCAATTGAAATCTATCTTTACAGCTCAGTGCCAAATCTATACTCAAGGTAATTTATCAACCAGAACTAATGGTATCTCATAGAGCCTTTTTGTTAAAGTTCAAGAGTCTCCCAATCACTCTAGGACTATGGATAAGAAACTTAGCTTTACTGAGTCTCTAGACCTTCATTTTTGGAAAATGGGGATATCAGAGGTAATGTAGGTAGTGAGGGTGTAAACATTGGTTTCAAATATACCAAGGCCCTAATAGTTTAGGCCTATGATCTTCTCAACAGAGCTGTTTCAAAATTGAACAAACCAATTGGCTATTAGAGTCTGGTCCAAAGATCTGGTCCAACATACTACTGTAGAAGCTGTGGTCTGGGCTCTCATGAGTATTTCAAACTGTGATAATCAGGAGAACTTAGTATCCACTGGTATAAGGTTGAGTTTTCCCGAAGATTATCGCTGAGGAGGGAGCAACAGTTTCTACATCACTGTAAGAAATTAACAACTACAGCTCTGCTGTCTGTCCCCATCAAAACTTTGCATCATCATGTTTAATTTGAAGGTCTTTGGCTGGATATTAACCTGTCTATGACTCAGTGTCCTCATCCATAAAATGGATATAATAGTGCTACTCCATAGAAGTCCTATGAGAATTTAAAGTCATGGCTACTGAAAATGTCATGTTCATTGTCTGGTCCTTAATAAGCACTGAGTAAATGCTTGTTGCAATAATTTCAATTCTCATTGACTGTGATACTACTCTAAAGACATCCCAAAAGACAGATAGAACCCTGGGGAGTCTACTTTTAGGGAATGAAGAAGGTAGTCAACCACAGGATGATTTCTTAGGCCTTAGCAGGGCTCCTCTAAAAAAATGTATACCTTTCCTGGATGTCCATCCAGCTCACAGTACCTCCACCTTCTCTGGAAACTCACCCTTTCTCTAAGACATGGAGCTAGGCAACTAGTACCTGTGTTTGAACAATTACTCTGCTTATCACCCTTATCACATTTATTTGTCTGTGGGATAACAATTAGGTCTATGATGAGTCAATCCAATATTTTTTCACTGAAATGTGGAATTGAGCTTGAGGATCTCTTAGCAGTTGATCCTATAACAAGAAAATCTGTGAGCTGCAGCATGACTATATTTTCTTCAGTGTAGGTCACAGAGTTGAAAGGACTTCTGTACAGACAGAAAAAAAAAAAAATCAAGCAGAAATCAGTGATAAAATAAGGGAAAAGAAAAAAAAAGAGTTTTGAAGACTTTCCAGTTTCTGTTTCTAATCCAGTGGTTTCTACATCTGTATGTCTATTAAATCAGCTGGGAATCCCTTAAAATCTCCAGTCTAGACTACACCATAGACCAATTAAATCATAATCTATGGAGATGGGACATGGACATTAGTATTGTTAAATCAGAGTGATTCCAATGCACAGATATGTTTAGAACCACTGAGAGGCCATCTATAGAACTGACCATGGGTTACCTAAGCCATTCCAATAGCCTTATAATAAATTCCATTATTTTTGCTTATGCTGCCTAAATTCACTTATTTTACTTAAAAGCAAAAAATGACTAGGTTAAAATTAGTAAGTACCTGCCCCATTAGATGTTTTCCATCCCTGAGACTGCCTCTCAGGGTCCTGCTAGGTAGACTTGCAAGTTTTACCTTCTGTTCTGTTTGCTGAGCACCTTCCCATCTAGTCAGTTCCAACTCCTTTAAAATTCCCTGTCTACTCAATGGATGTCCTCTGCTTAGGGCTTCCTTGGACTTTTAGAATCCTCCATGGAAAGGTTACAGCTTTGTCTGTAGACTTACAAACACTAGTCATCCAAGTGTACACAGGCATCATGTGTGGGAAGGAGGGTTTAAATGCAGATTCCTGGGGCACCTGGGTGGCTCAGTGGGTTAAAGCCTCTGCCCTCAGCTCAGGTCATGATCCCAAGGTCCTGGAATCGGAGCCCTGCATCGGGCTCTCTGCTTGGCAGGGAACCTGCTTTCCGCCCTCTCTCTGCCTGCCTCTCTGCCTATTTGTGATTTCTGTCTGTCAAATAAATAAATAAAATCTTTAAAAAAAAATAAATGCAGATTCCTGAGTTGCACTTCTAGGGACTTGATTCTGTTGGTTTTTTAAATGTGCCCCCAAAATCTATACTTTTAAAAACACAGCAGACAACATTGATTCACCTGCACTAGACTTAGGGAAGCCTGTCTTGGGAAGTTCTCAGAGAGCCTTCACTACTTTTATGTCTTTCCCTTCTGTATCCCCACCTCCGTATTTCCTGAACATTTATTATATTCCTGGCACTACACTCAGTTCTTTGTTGTAAGTCAACTTAATACATTTTTATAAAAAATCCTTGTGGTAAATATTGTTTCTCCCATTTTATAGGAGAAGGAACCATGGTTCCTTCTTGAAAACTTAAATAAGTATTTCAAGGGCACAGAACATACTGGAGTCATAAAGATTAAAATATATATATATATATATATATATATATATATATATATATATATATATACCTTTTCTTTTAAAAGGAAAGATGAGAATGAGCTGTGTTGGAATTCCAGTAGCACAGAGCTGTGAATAAAACTGACTAAGCTCAGAGAGTCAATACCTCATGCCTCAGTTTCTCCATTGTCAAATTAGAAATGACATGGGCTTTAAATGAAGTTAGAAGACTTGAGGGGAAACATGGTTTCCAGGTGCAAAATATGATTAGCATGACAAGAAGCATAACAAATTGATCAAACTGCTGGTTAGACACCCAGACTTCTCACAAAACATCATCTTGCTGCACTAAATGCCAATCAATGAGGATTAAGTGGATTGAATTTTCCTTGGAGAAACGTGAGTTTTTAAAATGAAAAGGAAAAAGGCTTAGATTAATAGCTACGAAGGGTTTTGCAGACACAACACTAAGGAAATCAGTCGTTTGATAAACTTTCTATTAGCAGGGAAAGCATGTAGCTCAGATTCATGGAAACTTTGAGTATAAGTCTGGAAGGAACTTACTATGTGAAATACCACAATTAGTAAAACAAAATCCTCCTAGGCATCTCCTAGGTACACGAAGGCAAAACTTAATCAGATTATTTCCTTAAAATTTTCACTGAGGAAATATATCTAAGTGTGATATACAAAAAGGATATAATATAGTCATGTATAAAATATATATAACATATATACAATTATATATATATACACAATTTATGTATGTAATACATATGATACATATACAACTGTATATATAAACACAATTTTTGTATGTATGCCATTTCCTTTTTCTGTATCTCCAAAATGCAAAGTAAGTTTAATCCTGTGATTAATGATTGAGGTTACACTGAGATAGTCTCAAAGATTATTTCACATTCAAAGGTATGTTTGATAAGAATTTGATGGCCCTCAGACTTCTGCCAGGAGAAAGGAAACTTCCATTTTATTATAATTCAGAACCAGCACATTGTTCTCAATCACTCCTGGGCTATTACATTTGTAAAGATGGATCACACAAGAGTTGAATCCATTTGGGTTATACCCATGCAGACTTTGACTTATCTTCATCACACAGTCCCTGAACAAAGGCCTAAAAATTACTATCAGGTATCAGGAGGGACCTTTAAGGTGCTCTAGAAAACAATCACCTTGCAGGAGCCAATAAAAGCAATTCCAGGTAATAAAGAGGCAGTGCGGTAGAATTAGCCAGATACTAGTTTGGTTGCAGTTCTTGTCCCCATATCTTCATTGTCTCCCCTGATGATTCCTTGGCCTAAGGTTCCCCTTTCACAAAAAAATCTTTGGTATTTTCTGGTCTGAATTGTTTCCAACTTCTTTGACTTACTGCCTTCAACTGGCTACTATCAACCCCTTGCTTCTCAGGTCATGGGCTGCAGGTACCCTCTAGAGATTTCTTTCTTATCTTGATCCTGAATGTCCCTGCCTCCATTTTACTTAGGTTTCACATTCCATAACTGATTAACTAACTCTTTAAAAGTATGCATATTTATCAATGCTTCAGGGCTTTGGGGAGGGCTCTGTGGGAATACTATTGTGAGCAAGGCTAAAATACCGTCTGCCCCCAAAGACATAAACAGGCATTTCTCCAAGGAAGACAAACAAATGGCCACCAGGCAAGGAAAAAAAAAATGCTCAACATCATTCAGCATCAGGGAAATACAAATTAAAACCACAATGAGATACCACTTCACACCGGTCAGTATGGCTAAAATGAACAACTTAGGAAATGACAGATGTTGGCAAGATGCAGAGAAAGGGGAGTCCTCTTACACTCCTGGTGGGAATGCAAACTGGTGTAGCCAATGTGGAAAACAGTATGGAGGCTCCTCATAAAGTTAAAAATAGAGCTACCCCATGACCCAGCAATTGCACTACTAGCTATTTGCCCTGAAGATACAAACGTAGTGATCCAAAGGAGCACCTGCACCCCAATGTTTATAGCAGCGATGTTCACAGTAGCCAAACTATGGAAAGAGCCTGATGTCCATCAATAGATGAATGGATAAAGAAGATGTAGTATATACCTACATATGGAATATTAGCCATCAAGACAATGAAATCTTGCCATTTGCAATGATGTGGATGGAACTAGAAGGTGTTATGGTAAATAAAATTAGTCCATCAGAGAAAGATGATTATTATATGATTTCACTCATATGATAAACAGAGGAGAATGGGGGAAGGAGGGAAAAATAAAACAAGATGAAATCAGAGAGGGAGACAAACCATAGGAGAATCTTAACCACAGGAAACAAACTGAGGGTCAGGTAAGATGGTGAAAAAAATCATTTGAAAAATCATTCTTGTGGCATAAAAGAATAAAAGGCTTTCATTTCTTCTATCCTGTGATGAACAATTCCACAAGTATCATTGTGGAAGAGGCTGGTCCCTTCCACTTCCACACTGAAGGCTAGCCCACTCACTCTCCACCTTGGCTACTTTAAAGAACAATGACTTTGGACACAGCTTTCCCATCACCATTCAGGTGACAAGACTGAGGAGACCTAGTAAGTGCCACCCCTGAACAAGAATAATCTCCTTGAGATATGCTGTCCCTTACATAAGCAAGCAAGAAAAGACTGAGACGGGAACCAAAAAACAGACATTTTATATATCATGCCAAAGACCGCTGAGGGTAAGTAAAAATTTTAAAAATGTCATCCATCATCCATCCAGACAATTGTCTGCTCTGACAGCTTATGCAGGGACCAAGGACATATTGCTAGAAATCTTTAGAGGAGGGGTATATTTTGTGCCTCCGTGTCCTTAAAAGGGAGTTTTAAACTGGGGACACCCTTCAATTTCTCACCTGCAAGGATCTATTTATTTAATAATCATGTAAAATTTTCTTAACTAATTTGCATTTCTAATTTACACTAGTACTTGTATGAAAGCTAGTGGATTTTCCCAGTAGATTTCAAACTAGGATTTCTTCCACATCCCAAGCTTTAGGGAATATGATTCAGTTCCAGAGCCCCAAGACCTCCTTCAATGTGAAAAATTCCATTATTTCCGTTTTCATGTTGGGGTTCCGTAGGTAATATATTTCATTAAAGAAACAGTTCCACTGTTTGGGGAGGGGGGCGGGAAATCACTGAAAGAATAGGTTCATAGAAAAAAGGAGTCAGAATACTCAAATTTAATTAGTTGTTTGATCTTTAACAAATTCCTTCTTCTCTCTGAGCCATGATTTCCTCAACTGAATATTGAGGACCAAAATAGATAAACTCTGGTATTCCTCTTAGATTCAAGATTCGTATATCTATCTTGAAAGCCACAGGAATGCAACATAAAAGTATAGCTACTTCTTTTTGACAGTGTCCCTTCCTAGGAAGAATTTTGATATTATTCTTCACTTCTGAAATACTCTTTTGTGTTGAGCTTCTTTCAATCCCACAGATGGTCTGTCTTTGCTCCGTGATATTTTTCTCTTTATTCTAAAATACAGAATCACATTCATATTTTTTAGTCAGTAGTTCTTAAAATAAGGCAAAATCTTGAGCTCATTTCTCAGGACTATCCATAAATGCAGTCAGGTATGCATACAACTACAGACCCCAGCAAGCCCATTCATACACTTGCCTTAGGGGTGCTTGGGTGGTTCAGTCGGTTAAGTGTCTGCCTTCAGCTCGGGACATGATGTTGGGGCCCTGGGATTAAGCCCCACATCAGGATCCTCTGCCTCGCTCCCTCTCCCCTTATTTGTACCCCCCCCAAGTAAATAACTAAAAATCTTAAAAAAAAAAAAAATAAATTTATTTAACTCCACCCTCTAATACAGCCATTAGTCAAATGTTTGCAGACTCTCAACTATGGCCTCTCTAGATTCTAGGATCTCAAATAAACAGACATTATTTTTATATAGGATTACATTTTATTTTTCTAGGGACTCACAAACCAGAGGAAAAGGTGAATCTGTAAATAAGTCAAAAGCCGAAGAGTGGCAGCTGTAGCAATATGGAGGCTAGAGGAAGTAACTGCCAGAGGCAGAGCCACATAACTAATAAGTTTCAGAGCCAAAGACCTAGGTCTATAGATTCTTTGCCCAATTTTCTTTTCCTTTCATTGAAAGATCACGAAAGCTGTGAACATATGAATTCCACTTCTTTCTCTCTGAAGGACATCAGAAGCTTTGGAAGACATCTGATGGTCCTTGACAAGGAGCATTAAGACACTAAATTACACTGACATGGTCCATAAATCACCAAATGAGTGAGATCCAGACAGTGGGCTAGTGTGAATAGGTCACATCAAGAATGACAGTCACCAAGATCAAGTTGGAGATATGCAGGCTAATTATGGGGTCCTGCTAAACATCTGAGATGCTTCTTTCCTGTTTGTACACTGCACAGGAAAGGGAGGAACCCGGGTGTTCCCTAAATCATGATGAGGGCTATTACAAAACCAGTTTGGTTCAGGGAGTAGGACTCCATGGCTTTCAATGGCACGTCCCATTGTGTACTTCATGACCTTGGACACCTTACTTCCCTTTTATAAACCCACTTTATAGGATGAGGCTACAGACTGAATGACATAATTTGCAAAGTGCTTAGCTTAGCACTTAATAGAGTGTTCAGAAGATGTGAAGAGCATATAATTATAACAATCATTTTTTAATCTCATTTTGATTTGGCTCATTTTAGTTTACAATGTCTCACAGGAGGTGGGTGGGAGAGATGCACCCCACGTATATTTCATCACTGACATTGTTAAAGGAGACTAAATTTTATTCAGTTGTATTACCGTCTTCAAATTCTCTCCAAAGAACACAGAAGCTATCCTTTGTACTTGGGACAGACCACTCACATCATGATACATGATGGAAATATGTATTCATCAATATTCATGCATTTCTTCTTTACACCCACCCTGCTAGTCAGGCACAGATATCTTCTTTTACAAATATTAAAACCAAGACATTGAAAGATCAAGTAATGATAGTAATGTTATTAATAATAAAAGAGCTACTTTTACTAGTACTCATTGCATGTGCAGTATGGCACAATCCACTTAAAATCCATTTTTTACAATGAACTCTCACATAAACTCTATGATGTAAGTTGCTTGTTTCCCCTTTGTGAATGAAAAAAACCTAAGGTTCACAGAGATTAGTCACTTTGCTGAAGATAAGGATGAATGAAGCTCAAATCCAGGGGCCGGTATGTCTGGAGTTTCAGCTTCTCAGTCCTGAGAATCTTTCTTCAAGTAACCACTGGCAACGCCACATCTTGCGTTTAGGTTTCTCCCCTCTTTCAGCTTAGACATCCCAGAGTCTTAGTGGATATTAGATGGCTAGAGTCCCCATAGCAAAATAACACAGTGTGGCTTAAACAACAGAAATTTATTTTCTCACAGTACTGGAGGCTAGAAGTCCAAGGTCAACGTGTCAGCCATATTGGCTTCTTCTGAGCACCACTTTCCATGGCTTGTAGATGGCCATCTCCTCCCAAGCTCTTCACATGGTCTTTGCATGATGTGTGTCTGTATCCTACTCTCTTTTTATCAAGACATAATGGATAAGTCTCACCATAAGGGCCTCATTTTAACTTAACTCTTTGAAGGTCCTACACAATTCATCCTGTAATATGGGAACCTTAACTTTGACCAGTCTTTGGCCATCCTAGACTCTCTGTCAAAGGAAATGTTCTAGCTATTGCTGATATCCCCATACTATAAGAGAATGCATCAGCTGTGACCCCAAACAAAGAAAAGTGTTAGATCTTGTGAAATAAATAGTGGTCTTGAATGGAGGAAGTTTAGAAAGGATTGAATAGCTAGAGAAGCCTTGAAATAAAAATAATCTGAAACACACATCCACTGTTACAAACACTTTAAGAGCATTAATTTAGTTGAATCTTACAATAATGCTATAATTACTAAGATAATATGCTGAGAAAGGGTAAAAACTGTGATAGCTATTCTCCATTGAAATACCTTTCTTTGACAGAAGAAATGACTTTCATTGATCAAGCAAATCCTGAGCATGTATAATGCATCAGGCACCATGCTAAGTGCAGAGACTATTGAGAACTTTCAAAGATGGAACACTTCCATAGCAATCAGGGCTAGGACAAAGAGGAGCACAGTCATTAAGAAAGAACTTGTTGTTGGCCAGGAATTCCAGCACACACTCTAAGAATAGATGTAGGAGTGTTGACCAAAGGATCAAATGACCTTATTATTTTCTGTGTTTTCTTATGACAAGTACTTTTTAAATTCTCCTATCAACGAGACAAATGAGTTTGGCACAAGCGCTCCCTTGGCATTTGAGAAAAAAGCTCTGAATAGGAGTCACTGTCCCCTGGTCCTCTGTATTCTTCCCTACTACTCCATCTCTTTGTATTAGCTCAAGCTCAGGCCTTACCTATCTAACTCTTCAAGGTGAACTATGATTGAATTAAGCTGGTGGTAGGTATCCACCTTCCTTTTGCGTATGTAATTCCATATGTAATTACTGAGATTGATTGCCACTCACACTTGTAGACGGGAGCAGAACTGGGACAGGAGCAGTTGAGTAGGATGTGCCTGTCATAGGACATGAGTTTAAGCAGGTTATGGCACTATGTCCAGGAGGTCAGTTTAGAGAGAGAAGGAAACAGGCAGTGTCCATCTGGTCAAAGTCAGAGAACCAATGGGAAGAGAGGAGCAAGCAGCATTGGGGATCTTTGATTCTTGGCACAAAACAATTCACTCAGTGCTCTATTAGGGGTTCATATCTTTCTCAAGAAATTTGAAATTATTCAAAATACTTAATCATATGGTTAAAATATTTGGCTATGAATTAGACACGGTCTTTAATATAATTCATGAATCAGATGTTGAACTTGAAAGGCAGTTAACTTCTCCTTTCTTTTCTACCCCACCTGTAGTCTCTTTACATTTGCAATACCAATTCCATATTTCTGATTGCTAAATACTGTGAAATTTACTTAAATTATTAGATTTTTTCCCCCTCCACTGGAATTTTGCACATGGCCAGGCTCATGCATGGAATTTGGGGAATTTTGTAGGTCAACCAGTACAAACTGCTCTGCAATTTTCCTTATTATTAAATGTTTTTTATATCAGAATACATTTGTCTTTCAAATTGGTCAAGGTTGCTTGCAATTCTAATATGTCTTCCCAAGACTACGGCAGTAGTGTTCCACATTCTCTGCTTCAAATGGTGCTTTATTTAAAAAAAAAATGGGGTAAGCATCATTAAGAATAGGATGAATATATTCTTGCTGAGGAGGTAAGTCACTCCTATGGGAAGGAGGCATTTATGATCTGGCATATGGTGAACATTCTCTTCAGTGCTGGTGATGGTAGGCACTTGTTGGGTGTAATTCACAATTAATTGTGCCCAACAGTTCAATAATAATTCAGATGGAAAGAGAAATGTGAAAAGATCCTTAGTTCCTGGGCTGTATTCTTGGCAACAAATATCTAGAAACTAAGTTTCACTTTTGGGAATTGTGCTGTATTTTTGTTTTTTTCCCTTCCTCTCTTTGCCTGCACCCCTCCCTTCTCCACTCTTGGCTTTTAACTCTCTGTCTCTCTCTTTTCTTCTTCTTTTTCTTTTTTCACTTTTTAGTCCATTTTTGAGATCTTCTCAGCTCTCGCCCCTCTTTTTTTTCATCTTACAGCCCACTGAGCTGTCTCTGACTAAAGATTTCTCAACCTGGAACAATCCAAGACAGTAGCTGGAACCTATCTTGGTATATGATAACAGAGTTGGGGAAAACGGCATTATTTTCTGCCTACATCAGTGTGAGATGCGAATATACTCAATTGCTTCCTTAATGATGATTCCTCTTGTATTCCCTTTTCTAAACATCTGAATGAGAAGGTTTGGACTAGTTGAAAGAAGTGGGTAGGGATTCTTCCTAAAGGGTGATAGACAACCAACATACATCCTTTACTCTGTATACAATCTGCTGTGAAGTGAAGAGCAAGTTCAGCAGTTTTTGCAAAATTACCAACACAGCAAGAAAGGCAGGGAAACAGATTGCTCAGATGGACTGACTCTTAATAACTAGATCTATCAAGTCCCAGATTTGCTGCTTGCTGAGAGACTTCAAAGTGGGTCTGCTTTTAAATATTTGATTTCCCCAAATGAGGGAAAACCCTCTGAAACATGTAGCAAATGTGGGCCGTACTTTGGAGAGACTCGGGGAGGCTCGCTTTGATGTCATCTTTGGTGGTATGATTTCACTATTTCTCCAAAGAATTGTGTCATCATCTTGACTCCCTTTCTTTTGATTTATTTGTGAATTGCTTTGGTTGCCAACTTGTCAACTGCTTATATCTATGCACCTATAGACCTACTGTCCTACCCTCCTTTATGAGCCAGGAAACTGTTATTTTACTATCATTGGGCTCTTTTGCCCCATGCCTACTGGTGGGTTCAGCCAATGGGTGATGTTGGCAACATATATGAAAGGCAGGGAAAAAATGAAGTTGGGATATATATTCCGCAGGTCTCTCTTACTGGGTAACTATGGGTTAATTGCTTCCCCTCACTGCTCCTTTTAGGTAGTTCTCTCCTACTGCCAGTGACTGAACTCTCTGTAGGTTCCTGTGACTGCTTCCTCACCTTTGTTGTTTCAGACTCAAGGGCATTGAGAATGCCCTGCTTTTGCTAGTACTGGGGTGCTTTCTCTGTCCTCTTTTCTGTCCCTTCATACTACCCACATGATTGTAACAGTCCCTGGACTGAACTCTCCTTAAATAGACTTTGAACGGGCCACTGTTTGCTATGGAGCTCTGTGAACAATAAATACAACGATCAGGGTTCTTCATTCAGTCATATGAAGACAGCAAATGATGTCATATGTAGGTAGATTTAAATCTATGTGCCTGTTGGAGGGGCTTGGACAGGTCAAATGCTTTACTCAAGCTCACAAGGAGAGTCATTGGGGGAACCAGGACCAAAACCCATCTTCAGAATCTACATACACATAATCCCCAAGTGTGTTCCACAGACCCCCAGCTTCACGGCTTTGCCATGGTCTAAAAGATGGAAATAACTATCCTATGCTTTACTACACTGTACATATCTTGGGGAATCACAAAACATGTTAGCAATTTATAGGCTTTGAGAAATCCTGTAGTGAGGTACCTAATCAAACTCAACTGCGTTTAAAAGAGAATTTACCACCCATATCACTGTAAAACTTTTTTCCCGCCTTTCTCATAACTTCTCTGTATCCCATGGAAATAATGGCCTGTGAAATCAAGAATGAAAGTCTTAGCTTCCCTAAGCATACTTGAAAATAGGACCACTCCAATGCTCCAGAATTCATCTTGGTCAGTCAAGCCCCCAGTGAGAAGTGATCTATTCCTCTCAGCCCAGGTGCAGTGATGGTGGGGAAGATCTTGACTGAGCTTGGCTGGGGTTGGGTCTCTTAAAAAAGAAACATCAGGCCCCCAAAAGACTCACTTTTGCTAAACCCAACCAAGACTTGATATCTAACCTAGGTGCAGTTTCAGTCTTCTCAAGAGTGGAATTTTAACCAATCAGAAGGGCATTTCCTCATCCAGTGGGGAGATGATTCTGCATAAGACCCTCTGCTTTTCCCTGAGGAAAGAAAACCTTGCCTGAACTAATTCACCATTTTAACTTCCTTGTCCCACCCCTCTGCCTATAAAAACCTCCCATTTCATTTAAGTCCTAGGAGCTCCTTTTTTCTTGCAAGATGGGATGCTGCCTGATTCATGAATTATTGAATAAAGCCAATTGGATTTTCAAATTTAGTCAGCTGAATTTTGATTTTTAACAGATTTGATCCAGTATGTCCGTAGGGGTGGGGTCACATCCTTGAAGCCTGGCTGCGGTGACAGATCCTTCGAGTTGGGGGTGTACTCAACAACAGAAGCTCAGCTTAGCCTTTGCAGACACCCCCAAATACACCTATATCGTTCTTTTCAAAAGGCATAACCTAATGATTTCTAGAGCCTCAGAAGACTACGTTTTGTTTATCTGGATATTTTCATTCTCCAACAATGAAGTCAAGATACATCTATACTAAAAATATTTCCTCTAAAAGTAGGTATTGGCTTTTGTCTCCCATCCAGTAGGCAGAATGATTGTCCCCCATCACACACACACACACACACACACACACACACACGAGTCAAGTGCGGCTTAGTACCCCTTAGATACTGCTCTCTGCTTCCTTCTGGTCAATAATGCCACTTAGCCTTACTTAATGCAGTTTCTGCTTCAGTCATCACAACTCAAGGTGAGGAAAAAGGAAGGCAACTAGCAGGTATCGAATACCTATACCAGCCAGCTCCTTTATATCTTACTCCTCTCCTCTGTGGCTCAGTGCTCCCCCCCCCCCCCCCCCCCCGCCATGAGGAAACTAAGGCTTAGCACTTGTATGTTCCTCGCCCAAGGTTTTAAGGACAACAAAGCTTTTAAACTGCTGGCTGCTTTACCACCACTCATTCCTTTATTCCATGTACAGTCAATGCTGCCTGCTGGGGTACATGCATGGTTGAGGAACTGAGATTACATATTAAAAAAAAAAAATGCAACAGAGATGACTTAGATCTAATCGCCAAAGTACATCCATGGGAAAGCGAAGGCCACAAAAGCAGAAGTGGCCAATTCTATAAGAGGTAAGATTTGAAGCCTATTTTGAAAATGGAAAGTTATTGGTAGAATGTGGTAAGGTAAGACGTTCCAGGCAGAGCGAAGCAATGTGACCATGGGGGCATGATCTGGCATGGCCGGTTTAGGAAATTAACGACGCCTTTGAGTTGGCTGAAATACAATGAGTAAAAGGTGCCTAGTGAGGGATGGTTATGTGCAGGGTTCCCATCCTGGAGGGCTTCACCAGTCTGTCAAATGTCCAAAATACACTGAGAAAGCCCAGAAGAACAGAATGCGTGATGACCATAAGGATCTTTGGACACCGCACAGAGGAGATAGCATATGAGCTTGGCATGTTGTAAAAAACAGTTATAACAACATATCCACCCTAGGTTGCTTAAATGCCCTTTGGCTGAAAGGACACACACAGAAGGCTAGATGGCATAAGCCTTTCTCTTAAGATAACCAAATTCCATTTGCTTTAAATAGAGTATTCAGTCTGGACTTTCAACAAATGACCTGCCCACAATTAACATTTTGTCAGGGTAAACTCTACAGAGCTCTGGATGGGTGATAGTTTTTTCTCAACTGCACTCATTGTGTTTCTCCCCCAACCCCCACTTCCAATCATGCTGTTTTCCAAATGAGTTTCCAGGTAAGTAAAATTAGTTTGCTTTAGGACCACTAATAGGAAGTTGCTTTTCTTTGCTCGGGCACCCCAAAGGGGTTGTAAACTTGGATGTTTACCACTACCACTGCCGCCTGTGGGCTGTTGGGCTCTCTCAGGACCTCTTACCCAGAAACAGCTTCTGTAGTTCCTCTTTTGTATGCTAATTGATAATACTTATTTTTCAGTAATGCTTCTTTTTGCATACTATTTGAATTGGCTGCACTGTAAATTAGAATGAGGAAGTGAGGAGTGCCCAGTATCTGTTACTGGGTGGAGCCTTCCAAAAGAAGGCAGGTTGGGGGGCGCCTGGGTGGCTCAGTGGGTTAAAGCCTCTGCCTTGGCTCAGGTCACGATCCCAGGGTCCTGGGATTGAGCTGGCATCTGGCTCTCTGCTCAGCAGGGAGCCTGCTTCCCCACCTCTCCCCCCCCCACCTCTCTGCCTACTTGTGATCTCTGTCTGTCAAATAAATACATAAAATCTTAAAAAAAAAAAAAAGAAGGCAGATTGGAGGTTGGTTGTAAAGTGATTCGAAAAACTGCCCAGAAATTTCAGCCTTTGCCTGTACCTTCCCATCTTACAGTTCAAAGAGGACATTTTCTTATGAAGGCTCAGCTCATTCTATATCGTACAAAATGGAATTTAGGGGGACACACAGAGACTAAAAACTTCTTAATATCTCTCAGTTTGGCATTTGTTCCTTCAGTCACTCACTTGCTGGTGAATCCATCCATCCAATATATAATGAATATTGTACTATGTATAATAATACATTGAAACAACCACTACCATATCGGGATAATCAGATGTGAATACTACCTTAGGAATTATTCCTCCTGGGCGCCTGGGTGGCTCAGTGGGTTAAGCCACTGCCTTTGGCTCAGGTCATGATCTCAGGGTCCTGGGATCAAGCCCCACATCAGGCTCTATGCTTGGCGGGGAGCCTGCTTCCCTATCTCTCTGCTTGCTGCTCTGCCTACGTGTGATATCTCTCTCTCTCTGTCAAATAAATTTTTAAAAAAATCTAAAATAAAAAAAAAATAATTATTCCTCCAGACTTTGGAAAACTGTATGGAAATTCCTTAAGAATTTAAAAATAGAGCTACCCTATGGCCCTGCAATTGCACTACTGGATATTTACCCCAAAGATACAGATGTAGTAAAAAGAAGGGTCATCTGTACCCCAATGTTCATAGCAGCAATGGCCACAGTCGCTAAACTGTGGAGAGAGTCAAGATGTCTTTCAACAGACAAATGGATAAAGAAGATATGGTCCATATATACAATGGAGTATTATGCCTCTATCAGAAAGGATGAATACCCAACTTTTGTATCAATGTGGATGGGACTGGAGGAGATTACGCTGAGTGAAATAAGTCAAACAGAGAGAGTCAATTATCATATGGTTTCACTTACTTGTGAAGTGTAAGGAATAACATGGAGGACACTGGGAAATGGAAAGAAGTGAGTTGGGGGAAATTGGAAGGGGAGATGAACCATGAGAGACTGTGGACTCTCAGAAACAAACTGAAGGTTTAGGCAGGGGGGTTAGGTGAGCCTGGTGGTGGGTGTTCAGGAGGGCTGCTATTGCATGGAGCACTGGGTATGGTGCATAAACAATGAAACTTGGAACACTGAAAAAATAAAATAAAATTTAAAAATAAGTAAGTAAGTAAATAAATAAATAATAAATTAAAAAAGAAAAAGGAAAAAAAAATTATTCCTCCCGGGTCTCCTGGGTGACTCAGTGGGTTAAGCACTTTTGATTTTAGCTCAGGTCATGATCTCATGGTAGTGAGAGCAAGTATTACATGCAGTTCCACACTGGGCGTGGACCCTGCTTAAGATTTCCTCTCTCCCTTTGTCCCTCCCTGCCTTCTCATAAAAAAAAAAAAAAAAAAAAAAAAAAAAGAAAAGGAATTATTCCTCCAGACTGTAAATTCTCTGAAGGTAGGTACTATCTGTTTTGTCTACTATTAAGTCTCTAGAGCCTAGCAAAATGTTTGGAACATGGTTGGATATTAGGAATTTAGATGGGATTTGATGATCACACCACATATCTTTCCTTTGGTGAAGACAAGATAAAATCTCTTTATGATCCCATCTGAACAAGCTATAGAGGTAGAGGGGGAAATAGATTTTTACAGAGTGCTTTTTGATTAATACTCAGGGAAGCATGACACAATGTTCAATGTAAGTTTTGAAAGAGGTTGTATGGAAGAACATGAATTCTCCTAAGTCTGAATTAAAATGGCCTCTGTGGAGAAGATTGCAGCCAGGCTTACTTATCCAAAGGCAGATAACAGAACTGAAATCAAGAAATCTGAAAAGGGCAGACCTTCCTCAATTTTTCAGGTCCTTGTAAAATATTTTTGCCACACACCTGCATGGAAATGAAGTGGTCTAGAGACAGTAAGGATGCCTGGAAGTATTCTGCCAACGTTTACCTATATCCCTAGAGCAAGTTTACGGGGACACGAACACCTGGGCATGAATCTTTGAACGCACAAGGGCTCTGCCCACAGGCGAATCAGGTCTGACGAATATGTTAGGCACTGCAGTTTAAAGTCATTCCTTCCCTTTGAAGGGTTTTGACTACTAGGTTAAGAAGTCTGAAATTTATCCTGCAGGTAAAAGAGATCTATGACACCCACAAGGCAACCACAATAAAGGAGCAGCACAAAGGAGCTCCTTTGTGAGGTGGGAACACTAGTTTATCTTTCTTGTCTTCCCCAAATATTTATTTATTTATTTGAGAGAGTGGGGAGCACTGAGAGGGGGCACAGAGGGAGAGAGAATCTCAAGCAGACTCCCACTGAGCATGATCCCCAATAGGGCTCAATCCCAGGACCCTGAGATCATGACCTGTGCTGAAACCAAGAGTCAGACACTTAACTGACTGAGCCCCCTCCCCCGGGTGTCCCGGGAATAGTAGTGTATCTTGATTGTAGTGATGGTTCTGTGTATCAACATATGAGATTAAATCACATGGACACCGCCCCCCGCCAACACACACACTCACTCAGACACAGATATATGCCTAAAAATCAAATACTGAATAACATCTGGAGTCTAGCTAACAGGATTTTACTGATGGTGATTTCCTGGTTTGATATAGTACTACTGAGTTATATAAGATTGGGAGCAGTTGGGCGAAGGATTCTTGGGATTCTATGTACTATGTTTGAAACTCCCTTGGAATCTCTAATAATTTCAAAATAAAAAGTTGAGAGAGAAATTACCTCCCTCCTCAATTAAATTCTAATGCTCCAGGAAGTTGAGACTTTCTGCAGTAAGATGGATTGGGTTGGGGAAAGACCAGAGGCTACATCCATATGGAATCTCGTGCTTTTTTTATTCTGTTAATACATTAGCAAAATTCCATTTTCCTAATTCAAAAATTTGACTCTGGGGAGGGGGAAGTAAACACATCACAGACAGGAAAAAAAAAAGATTTAAATGTAAAAATCATCATTTTAATCATGCCTTCACATTCAGTACACCCCACAGGAGAGTCGCCTAAAGCCAGGAGGAATCTGTCTATGCCAAGGAGGTTGTGTTTGGAAAGTTTAGTTCAAATTCCTTTGAAGCTTACATGTGATGTGAAGGCAGTTATCAATTTCTCTGCATCACAATCTTTATTACTCTTTAATAAAACACATTACCTTTAGTTAAAGACTTTACAGACCCAGGACAAAATATAACCTAGGAGTAAAGCAGCACACAAGTTTGATATCTTTATGTAACGGGGTTTTTAACATCTTAATATGCTGTCACACATATTTTTCCCCAAATTAAATTATTACAATTGTAATAATTTAAGGGAATTATACATTGGGTATTTAATTAGCTTCAGATATATATATAATTAGCTTCATTTTACTCTGAGGGAAACAAGGCACCAAGCTTTGAGATGTCTCTGTCCCTGATCTCATATGAACCAGGGCAGCACTGAGATTAGAATCTTACTCTCCACAAGAACCACAGCCTTGACCATTATACTCTGTGACCAGGCTGAACTTTGGTTTCCAAGAAGCATGAGAACAAACACGTTATGCCTAATGATGCATGGGAAAAATGAGCCTAACTTATGTGTTCTCAGGAAAATGAGAAGATACACATTTTTCACACATTTGGCAAATAAAATTGCAGCCATTTGCATGGAGCTTTCAAACCAGATCTCATTCCAAGAATTTTAAACTAATAGAAGCTACAACTGTCTGCTATTGTGTTCAGAGCCAATCTTTAGTTTGTTTCAAACTGAGGACTATCTTGGACAACAAACACTACCAAAGTCCCTTTTCAAATACTTAGTTTCCTCAAACATGCCGCATAATGTTCATTTTAAGATTAGCTGACCAGTATAAGAGGGTATTTTTTCAAGAATATGATTACCTAGTGCACTATATCGGTGTCATTACAATGTTGAGGAAATACGATCTTGTCAATAAAGGGTGGGGGATTAATTGGATATCATCACGGAAAAAAATTGAGTTCCTATCTCATATCTTACACAAAATTAAATTCCACATAGATTACTGACCTAAGAGTGAAAAGTAAACAATAAAGATTTTTGAGGAAATCATAGGAAGACATTTTTTAAGCCTTGAAATAGAAAAAAGTTTTTTAAACAGAAAGATAAAACAACAATCAAAAAAAACATAGATAGATTCATCTGCAACAAAATTAAGTGCTCTGTTCATCAAAAGATAGCAATAAAAAAAAAAAAAAGTACAAACTCAATACCAGTGCAGGAAAAGGAATTTGGGGTGTGTACATCCAATAAAGAATTTCCTACATTGTCCTATAAATGCATAAAAAAATCTACAAATAGGGCGCCTGGGTGGCTCAGTGGGTTAAGCCTCTGCCTTCAGCTCAGGTCATGATCTCAGGGTCCTGGGATCGAGTCCCGCATCGGGCTCTCTGCTCAGCAGGGAGCCTGCTTCCTCCTCTCTCTCTCTCTGCCTGCCTCTCTGCCTGCTTGTGATCTCTCTGTCAAATAAATAAATAAAATCTTTAAAAAAAAAAAAATCTACAAATAAATAAGAGGAAAAAAGAGACGGATCAGGCAATAGATAAATGCACAAAAAACTTGAATTGGTACATTATGAAAGAAGATATCTATATAGCCAGTAAACAAGAAGAGATCATTTTCATTAGTAATCTGGGAAAATGCAAATTAAAGCATTAATGTATCACAAATGCCATAACAGCTAACAACAACAACAATGAACACTCACACACTGCTGGTGGGAGTATAAACCAGACCAGACACTTCAGGATACAACAAGTATCTATCAAAATGGAATCTACAGGGACGCCTGGGTGGCTCAGTGGGTTAAGCTTCTGCCTTCAGCTCAGGTCATGATCTCAGGGTCCTGGGAAGGAGCCCTGCGTCGGGCTCTCTGCTCAGTGGGGAGCCTGCTTACCCCCCACTCTCTCTCTCTGCCTGCATCTCTGCCTACTTGTGATCTCTGCCTGTCAAATAAATAAATAAAATCTTTAAAAAAAATGAAATTTACACCTAACCTGGACACATTAACTGAACTCTTAGGTACACTCGCAAGTGAAATACATTCACACATTCACTGTAAGGCAAGTGCTGGGATGTTCATCTAACTATTATCAATCATAGCCCCAAGCGGGAATTATCGATGTAGCCATCATCAGAATAGATAGTTCTAGTACAGATGGCCCCAAACTTAACGATAATCCAATTCATAATCTTTGGACTTCACAATAATGCAAAAGCAATATGCATTCAGTAGAAATCATAGTTTGAATTTTGATCTTTTTCCTGGGCTAGTGATATGTGGGAGATACTCTCTTGTGATACTGGGTAGTGGTAGCAAGCCACGCTACCCATTAACCAAGCAATCATGAGGGTAAAGAATGGATGCATTAACAACCACCTGTACCCATACAAGCATCCTGCTTCTCACTTTCATTACATTATTCAATAAATGACGTGAGATATTCAACACTTTGTCATAAAATATGACAACTTTTGTCATAAAAACATCATTTGCGTTGGATGACTTTGTCCAACAATAAGATAATGTAAGTGTTCTGAGCATGCTTAAGGTAGGGTGGGCCAAGCTATGATCAGAGAAGGTGTATTAAATGCATGTTAATTTGCCAGTATTTTCAACTTATAATGGGTTTATCAGAACATAACCCCCTCATAAGTGAAAGAGGATACATATATTCACAGAAAGAAAATAATACAACAGTAAGAATGAAGTTTCAGTGTTCCACACAGGAGTTTGAGCCAATCTCATGAATATAATATTGAGCAAAAGATACAAAACTAGACACAATTGAGTATATATGTATATGCTTCCATTTATATAAATTTTTTTTAAAGATATATTTATTTATTTTAGAGAGAGAGCAAGTGTGTGTGCATGCATGCACAAGCATGGGGAAGGGTAGAGGGAGAGGAAAAGAATCCTCAAGCAGATTCCCTGCTGAGTCTGGGGCCACCTTGGGGCTGCTAGCCCAGGACCCTAAGCTCATAACCTGAGCAGAAATCAAGAGTCCATTGCTCAAAAAAAAAAAAAAAAAAAAAGAGTCCATTGCTCAACCAGCTGAGCCACTCAGGCGCCCCCATATGGTGTTTTTTTAAAAGGCTTAGTTGGTTAAGCCTCCTACGCTTGATTTTGATACAGGTCATGATCCATGATCTCAGAGTGGTGAGATTGAGCTCCACATAGGGCTCTGCACTGGGCATGGAGCCTGCTTGAGATCCTCTCTCTTCCTCTGCCCCTCTCTGCACACACACACACACACACACACACACACTCTCTCTCTCTCAAAAAGAAAAAAAAGGCACATATAATGCACACTATTAGAAGTCAAGACAAGGACACAAGTTTCTTTGTGGGTGGTAGTGACAGAGAGAACAAAAAGAGAGATTGGAGTGTGGAGATAATACTTTGCTTCTTGATCTGGGAGATGGTGGTCTGGGTTTGTTCAGTTTGTGAAAATTCATGAAGGTATATATTATGATATGTGATCAATTGTGGGTGCATATTACACTTCAGTTTTAAAAGTTTATTCTCAGGATCCCTGGGTCCCTCAATAGGTTGAGCCTCTGCCTTCAGCTCTGGTCATGATCTCAGGGTCCTGGGACTGAGTCCCTCATTGGGCTCCTTGCTCAGTGAAGAGCCTGCTTCTCACTCTGCCTGCCTCTCCCCTGTCTTGTGTTCTCTCTCTGACAAATAAATAAAATCTTAAAAAAAAAAAAAAGTTTATTCTCTAGAGTTTTTTCAGATTTGCCACTTTGCTCTACTCCTTTCAATTCATTTCATTCATTCATTCATTCATTCACCAGCTATTTTGAGAATCCATCTTATGCTAGATGTGTTTCTAAGAAATGGGGTGGCTCCTGTGAGCTATATGTGAGGTTTACCCCTTCTCTGGTCCAGGTTTTCAACATTTTTTCTTCCTTCTAGGTTTAGAAAAACAGCCACCTTTGTTGTCAGTCTTATCTCCTTCAAATTCACTGTCTGCATTATTGATAAGGTCATCTTTCTAAAATACAATACCCTGCATGGCCTTTCTGGCACACAAGACAGAATCTAGGTTCCTAGGTAATAATAAAAAGAAGTAAAGATAATAACATAGCTAAAATTTATTGAGCATGATTATGTGCTAAAAACTATGCCCCTACTTACTTAATCATAAAAATTGGAATCTGTTGACTGCACTTTACAGGTGAGGACATTAAAACACAGAGAGGGTACCTCACTTGCCTAAAGTTAGACAGCAAATATGGAAGAATGAGGATTTAAACAGTGTTAGATCCATCTGTGGAGTTTATGTTCATTACCTAACTTTAACTACTAGACACCTCACGAAGTGTTCTTGTCTTACACCCTCCAGGCTCCTCCTGAAAATTCTACCTGGCTTGTAGTGCCCTGACTTCTGACTTTGCTCAGACATGCTCTTTTAGCCCACAGCCAACATGTATCCACCTAGTCTCTCTCTCTTTTTAAAGATTTTATTTATTTATTTGCAAGAGAGAGAGAACACAAGAGCGGGGGGGGTGGTAGAGGAAAAGGGTGAAACAGAATCCCCACTGATCCTGGGGAGTCCAGGATCATGACCTGAGCCAAAGAGATCATCAGGAACCTGGGATCATGACACTTAACAAACTGAGCCACCCAGGTGTCCCTAGTTTTTTTTTTTTTTTTTCTCTATCCCTTTAGCTACCACCATCGCCTTTCTCAAAAATTGTCAATGGATCTTTCTGCCAATAGATTAAAGGCCAAAATTTTACACCTTAATGTAGTGGCTCTTTATAATGAGGCTCAATTGCCTAATTACTACTGCACACTCATCAAACTCTTCTGTCCAATTCAAATATTCGTAATTCCTTTTCATTTTCCACCCGTGGGGTCTTCTGTTCCCATTCTTCTTGCATCCCCATTCCCTCCATCTCTAAAGGTCCATATCCCACCTTTCCTCAAGTCCCACTCAAAGAGCAGCACCTGCTTCCAATACTCGGTTCTTTCGCCTATAGTCTTCTCTCATTCTTCTCAAGTTGGATGAGGTGCCCCTCCTCTGGTTCTCTGCACTTTCTGTTTCCATCTTTTTACAATTATTTCTTTGTGTGGTGACAGAAGAGTACAGGGCTTCTGCCTTCACACTGACCGCCACTCCAAACACACACACACACACACACACACACACACACACACGCATGCACAGAGTCAGTGCCTAGAACATGGGAGATGCCCAGTTCAGGTCTATTGAACTAAATTGACGTGGAGGTGCTATAGGAGACTGTTTTCACTCCCTCGTGGGCAGAAATGGACATCGGCATTTACATAGTGCTTTAAGATTGCAGGATTACCTTACCCTGTCTTGTTCCATAGGGTCTTCTTAAAATTATTATCACTATTTTTTTTTTAAACTGAGGCTCTGGGACATGGATTTTTCCAAGCAAAGTCATACACTATTATAAAAGAAATTCAGGTCCTCTCTGCCCCCCCCCCCCCCCCCCGTAGTAGACTTCTCTAGAAAGCCTACCTTTTGACAGGAACATAAAGGAAAGAAAATTAAGAGACAGTTCTTTTGTTGTTTGTAAAATATTTTTCCTGTCTTTAGTTTACTGTTAGATCTCCCAGGTTATTTTCTACCACCTTGTAGGTAAAAGGTTTCTGTTATCAAAATTGGGTCTCTGGTGGTTTTTGTTGTTGTTTTGTTTTTGTTTTTTGTTTTTTTACTTATTATTTTCTCTTCCCCTTTAAGCTTCATAGAGTAAAGTCCCTAGAGTAAGGAAGATACACAACACACAGTATTTCAGCAGGAGACCATGGAGAAAATAAACAACCTGGAAGAATACAATTGTAGGAGTCATCCAGACAAACTTTCTTCTGAATTCCTGGCTGCAGAATCTCAGTACACTCAAAGGCCCCAGGAAAGAAAGGTGCAATTCAAGAAATCTAGTGGGACTTATGCGACTGAAAAGCATGGACTCAAGATCAATCTCCTACACTAGTAAGGAGAGTTAAAACAATATACTTATGTACACTATACTATATGTACTGATTTAATAACAATCAAGTGCCAGGCATGGTGCTAAGTGTCACAGATACAAAAAGATTTAGTCCTTTGCTGTTATAGAGTCCAGACGTGTGACTAATACAGTTGTAAATGTATCCAACATCTCAAATATGGAATTATAAAATGCAGTGGGAATGCAAACCTGTAGTTGCCTTCTTACCCATTTTTTCCAAAAAGATGCAAACCTTTATTCACACATGAGTGTTCCTAGAAGTCTGATTTGTAATCACCAAAAACTAGAGAGAAAAAACACCCTCAATACTATTCAATGGAGGTGAATGGTTAAACAAACTATGGTAGATCCACACCATGGAATACTACTAAGCAATACAAAAGAATGAAAAAGTTATAAGCATTTATACATACATACATATATATATGTATATATGTACATATATATATATATACATACACACACATATATATGTATGTATGTATCTCCAGTTTTTACCTCAAGAGACTTACAGAAAGCCAGTCCCCAAAGGCTACATAATGTATGGTGCCATACATAGCATCTGGAGATGATAAAACGAAAGCAGTGGAGAACAAATCAGTTGCTAAGATTAGGGATGGCTTGAGGTTATGTGTAAGAAGAGGGGGCAGATGTAAATGGAAATGGGCAGCACTTGGGACTTCTGCGGTGATGCACTGCTCTGTGTGCTCTATGAGCCGGTGGGTACGTGAACCTAAATATATGACACAATTGCATGGAACATATACACATACATATTAGGAAAACTGGGGAAATATGAATGCAACTGGTAGAACAGATCGGTAGCAATATCCTGGTTTTTGGATTATGGTTTTGCGAGAGGCTACTTTTGGGGGAACTTTGGTAAAGAACACAGAACCTCCCTATATTATTTCTTATAATTGCATATGATTTTACAATGACCTCAAAATAAAACATCTACTTAAAAATTGAGCTATAAAGGAATATATTTGATAAGATTATGTATATGACAGAGGGATTTGATCCAGACTGGGAAAACCACTAAAATCTCCCCTGAAGAGAGGGCATCTGGTTTGAGGTCTGAAAAATGAGAATCTATTATCTGGGCAAATAGTGAAGGGAATCTAGGAAGTAGGAAGCATGATGTATTCTAAGAACTGGAGGTGAGGATACCAAGTAGTACATGATAAATCAAAGAGGCAAGCAAGATTCAGGCCATTATAGGCTGTTTTAATGGTTGGTTCTTTATTCTGTCTTTAAAATACTGTTGTACCAGGAATGCCATAGGTTACTCTGGGAGACTCCAGGGAATATATCTATCTCCTTCAGAAATACTAGGGAGATAATTTTTATTACAACTTTTTAAAAAAGAATAATTTATTTACTCATTTTAAAGTGAGACAGACAGACAGCACAGGGGGAGGGGTAAAGGGAGAGGGAAAGAGAATCTCAAGCGGACTCCCCATTGAGCATGGAGTCCAGTGCAAGGTTCAATCCCAGGATCCCGAGATCGTGACCTGAGGCTGAAATGAAGGGTTGGATATTTAACTGACTGAGCCACCCAGGTGCTCTATCACAACGTTCTAGAAAAGCCAAAGTTTTCTGAACTGTAATTTCAAATGGGACTATGTTATAAAATAATGAATTTCCCTTATCTGGGACTATTCAAATGTAGAAGTCGACCCATTGTAATGTTGGACACATAACACAATGAGGAGCAAGACTGCAAGAGACAATATCTAAGTGTTCTATCCATTTCTATGAGATTGTGTCTTAGTGTTCATTTTGCACAACCTTTGCTCAATGTTAAAGATAAAAAAGGAAGACAGAATTTGGTAAAATATATTGAACCTGATAATAGAATCTTGGGCTGATTTCAGAAAAATCTCTAATGAGTAATTATAGCATTCATATTGCAGAATTCTGAAGTGTGATGAGTAGTGATAGGAATGACATCACCGAGGATTTCAAACATGGGTCCCTGATCCCTGTTCCCTAAGGTCATCTCTTCCTCTCAGTGGAAGAGTCCTTTCTTAATGGTCTGCATTGCAGGCTACTCATTCTGGAGTGGGTTATAAACAGAAGCCCTCCTATTAATTTCAAATGATGCATTTCTATCTCTGGCTATGAATAAAACAGATCAATGCCACCCGCATGTTTTATTGGGCCTCCTGCGAAATGAATCTGTAGGGAGACAGCCGGCAGGATGGAGTTGACATGCAGATGAGATTTGTAAGTGAGGACATATTGATTATTTCCATTTCAGCTCAGGCAGTAATTCCACCCAATGCCGCTTCCCCTGTTTGAGCTCATTATTTATGCCATAAAAACACTATCTCAATGATAATAACAGGCTTCATTTACAAGCCAGAACATAAAGCATCGGCGCTTAAGATTTCAAGAGGTAGGAGGAGAGGGAGAGAGAAATTTAACAAGTCCTAGAGAGGCACAAAACTGCCACGGCTCATCTTGCAGCTTTTATTCTCTCAAAAAGCAAGAGTGTGAGCAGGTACTAGATGACTAGGGTCTTTATTAATAACCCCAGACTTGTACGAGGGTTGGGTTGATGGAGCACTCTGAACTATCTCTACAGCGAAACTTTCCTTATGGACACATGATTTTTACTATGCCACGCCACTTCCTCGAGGTGTGGAGAACCTTTTGGGGTGCCCACTTGCACTTGGGTTTGACAGTTTCCACATTAATCTGAGTGTCTATTCACACAGAATCAAATCACATTTAGCAGAAACTGAACAATTCTTCAAATAAAGGGATTCCCCCCCCCTAATTTTTACCTAGGTTTGAAATTACCTAGTTTTATTAGGTAATAAAGGTATATCTATTGTCTTGTCATTAGTTCTTTCGAAACAAATTTTTTTTTAACCTGAAAGCAATATAGATACTTCATTCAGGTCAATCAGCAGCCATGTTCCTTGCATCACTCTTGGGAATTATTGGTGTTTCCTCATTAGGAAAAAAGTGGCTCCTGCCCTCAAGGATTTTTCAGTCTATGGCAGGAGTCAAACACAAAGCAAGAAGGTCTAAAAACATGTGGATGGAGAGTTTAGGGAATTACAATAGATTGTCATGGAAGACTCCCTGTAACAAATGACTCCTTAGCTAGGTCCTGAAATTGGTAGCATCCTGCCGTATTATTATTTTGCTTTAAATGTATTATTTTTCTTTAAAAATGACTAATTCCCTTTAGAAAAAAGAGTAATATATTTTATTGGAGAAATTTGAAAAAGATACAGCTGTGTAGGAAAACAAAAGAAAATTAGGTGATTTCCTCATTATCTGAGAGGATATCAGAGATGGTTTAGAGTATGTTCCTCTACATCTTTTCCTTTAGAATTTATACACACAACTAGATGCATATTTTACATAATGTATTGTATCTATGTCTTTTCCACTTATGGATGTGTTGTGAACAATTTTTAGAACATTAGAACATTCATTCTAATGACTCCAAGTTTTCCTTTGTAAAGATGTCTCTTACCTTATTTAACTAATTTCCTAATATTGGATATTTAAAATTAACAATGTTATTGAGATTTAAAACAATACTCCGCTGGATATCCTAGAAACTAAGTCTTTATTCATATCCATGGTGATGGCTTTAGGATAAATTACAAAAACCCGGTAATTTCCAGGTTAAAAGGAATTTTAAATGTCATTGATAGATACTCCTATGTCATGTTTGAGAAACAATATATCAATCTTTCTGCCCAACAGTAGCATTGGCCTGTGACTTCTTAGACAGTTTTTTGACAGACGGAGTAAGTAGGGAGTGTTTTGTCAACTGATCAAATAACCCTGGCAGGGGTAATGTAAATATTTGGTGGTACTAAGGTTTCCTGTCTAGGTGTTAGCTAGAGTCAAAGTTGAAAAAATGGCTTAGAACAAAGTGAGTGAAAATGAATTTTTTTTTTTCCACTCAGTTGCAGCAACCAGGCACTGGCAAATGATTTACATTATTTTTATAGTTACTCTATTTTATAGTTACTCTAAATAATATATGTGCAAAAATAAATCTGGAAAACCCAGAGGATATAATATAAACAATATTAGTTGCCCCAAGCCCTTGATCAGTTGCCTTCCACAAAAGTAACCTATTGATGGTATTGGTCAGCTTTCCAAAATTTGAGTTACTTAAGTATGCTTTGTGACCTCAGATTTTTTTTTTTTTTATTAAAACTGGGATCACTTTAATGATTGGTCAGCTCCAGAAGAATAAATTGGGCATGCTTCTTGTAGAGAAAAGCCACATTCTCTAGTACAGGCTAATTTACAGGTCTTTTATTTTTATTTATTTATTTAAAAAAAATTTTTTAAGATTTTATTTATTTATTTGACAGAGGGAGAGATCACAAGTAGGCAGAGAGGCAGAGTAGGCAGAGAGGCAGGCAGAGAGAGAGGGGGAAACAGGCTCCCTGCTGAGCAGAGTCCAACGTGGGGTTCAATCTCAAGACCCTGAGATCATGACTTGAGCGGAAGGCAGAGGCTTAACCCACTGAGCCACTCAGGCGCCACTACAGGTCCCTTAAAGAGGATATCTTGGTCCACACCTATGCTATATCTCGTTTTATTTCTCAATTGATTCTGAACTCAGGCAGGACAAAGGTGTGCTATTTTTTGGACACTCTCTCAAAGAACCCAGTGCATATTAATATAGAAAATACAGCTGACCAGACTTTTGTTGAGAGACATTTATAGTGTTCGTAGACGAAAAAACACACAAAACAAACACAAACAACAATACAAAATACATACACAATATAGCAACATACTTTCATAAGTGAATGAGAGTATATATTTAAGGTATAACCTAATAATTAAAATTATTCTATGAAAGGGTATGCATCTCTTAAGTTTTGATACAGCCAAATTGACTTTTTTTTTTTTTTAACAAATTTGCAATCTCATCAATAGTTAATGTGAGATCAAGTTTTCTCAACCCTTGTCAATATGTATGATTCTCAAACTCTGATCTATACCATTCTGATAGGTGGTAAATGGCACCTCATTAAAGTTTTAATTTGCATTTCCTTAATTATGTGTGAAATTGTGCTCTTTTTCATGTTTATTGTCCATTCATGATTCTTTCTGTGGACTGCCTGTTCATCTTCTTTGCCCATTTTTCTAGAAGTCATTTGTCTTTCTCTTATTGATTTTTTAAGAGCTCTTTGCATGTTAATAAAGTCAGCCATTTCTTTTCATTATGTGCTGTGAATATTTTTCCATGTATTATTTGCCTTTTGATTATCTGTTAGGATATTTGTCTTTTTGTCAAGCATCATGTAGTAAAATTTCCAATTGCTTTTATGATTTATGAAAAATGAACTGTTATTGACCATCTGATTCTGAAGAAGAGATATCATTTAGATTGAAAAAGAAGAGGGTAGAAACACACACATGAACTGGAGGAATATTACAATCACCTTCATAAGTGGCCAAGACTATGGCAATAGTGAAAAAAGAAAGACATGAGGGTGAGTTTTTTCCAGAAAATAGACGTTAACAAAGAACAGAAAGTGAGTCACAAATAGTAAGGGTGAAATTCCAGGCTTAATGTATAGATGGAGCTAAGAGTTGACAGATTTTATCCAAGGAAATTCCTTTATTTTCCAAGTCTTCCATGAACTACATTAATCTGAACTTGGAAACAATTCTAACATATTAGACTGTATCCAACACATGCTTCTACTCTCTTTTTCAGATGTCAACTACTTCTTTTATTCTCCTCAGAGAAAAAGAATATTAATAGAGTAATGTTGGCATGAGAGAGGACTGTCTTAGGACAATATCAATTTCATGACTATGCTATTATTTATTGATGAACAGTATGTCTCTTTAGTAATCCTTGTATCATTCATTCACAATGCCTATCAAAAGTAATGGTGCTATATTTATTTGAGAATATTTACCATTTCTCTGTATCTTAGATAAAAACTCCGTGAGGACATGGACCACGTCAATTTTGTTCACTATATCTCTTGCACTTAGCACAAAGTCTATATATACTAGAAATCCAACAAGACCTTTTACATGAAAGACTAGTAGCTACCATTCATAAAATGTTTCCTTAGCTTTGAACAAAATTTTGGTACTTACAAAATATACCCATGTACAGAGTTTTATTTGGATGTTAAATGTCATAATAACTCTGTGGGTTAGGTTTTATCTCCATTTTATTGAGGAAGAAATTTAGGCTCAGATATGTGACATGACATTTCAAAGATCATACAAAGACTGAAATAATTACTCCAAGCTACGACTTCATCCAGTGCTTTTTCCACAAGCCATGCTTCAAGTTTAGATTCATATAAACTTCAATATGAAAAGGTTAAAAACTTTCTAAATGCTTCCAGACTTGGTACTTCATAAAAATCTATGTTTCTGTGTACAAATAATGAAATGATAATACATCTTCATTAAGCAGTTCGTTCAGTTGTTTTGGTGACTTTTGATGTTCAAACCAAGGGTGTTATTTACTAATGGTAAGCTAGTTATCGAGACTACACTGTAGGTGTGCCTCGGTGTTTTTGCTTCCCTAATGTTAGTATGAAAGAAATGTGGACTTAAGTTGGAGAAAGAAGGACTCAGGTTAGTTAGTAAGATGATTATCTTAAGTTGTAAGCCTCTATGATTAAGTACAATTGTAACTATTAAGTCAACCAGGCATACCAAGAGAGTAGAGTTTTCTTATGTCACTGCAAATTGGACAAAAGCTACTTCTGATTTCATCAGAGCCTGATCATTGGGAACCATTGTTGCTTATTTAACAAATACACTTTGTACCAGGCCATCCATACTGAGAGCCAGAGGTTACACAATAGAGAGGAAAGGCAAAACCTCTGTCCTTAGAAAGCATATATTCTAATAGGTTGACAAAAACAATAGACTCATGAACAATGAATATATTAATAAAACATAACAACTTTTGATTTTTGCTACAAAGAAAGTATATTTTACCAAATATATAATAAATATATATTCCACCAAATATATAATAAACTGGAGAATGACAAGGTATGAGAAAGATAAAGAGTTGAGTGATGAGGGAAATCCACTCTGAGGTGACAGGTAAGCTAGCTTTAAAGACTGGGCTAAGAGATATATTAGAAATATATCCAAAGGAGAGAAAAGTAATATGTCAAAGTCCAGATGCATGAAGCTTTATGTTCACAAAATAGAATGGAGCTTTTGAAACCAGAGGATAAGAAGTAAAACAAGATGGGGTACAGTCAAAAGATCAGTAGGAGTAAGATCATGCAGGGGCACAGGAACATGGTAAGAAATCTAATTTATCTCCACAAAGTAAGAAACCATTGAAGAGTTTTAAATAGGGAGATGTTATAATATGATGCATTTTCTTTTAATCTATGATGTCTAGATTGACAGACCAATGATGCTAAGACAGATGTACATCAGCAAAGTGCCATGGGAGTCAGCATATTTTTAGAGAGAAGGAGAATAACCTCATTGTTAGGGCTTTATCAAAGAGGAAATGCTGCTGATGATAAGCTTCTGGAAGCACCAATGCTTTGAAGAATCTCTTCTAGCCTCTTGTCTCTAAAACTGATCACAGCACATCATGACCACTCACCTCTGAGAGGTCTGAAAATTATCACTGGGGAATCTGAAGGCTTTACTGAAGCATATTCTTTACATGAATGAATGAATGAATGAATGAACTTATAAGCAAACAAGCTAACGAAGTTACTCTCAGGGTTCCAGCTAAAGATGAAATATGGATCAAAGCAGTAATTTCAAATTACAAGGTATGAGGAAGATATGAAATAGAATTATCACCAAAGTCCACTCCAAGGAGGTGACAGTTAAGCTAGATCTAGATTGGGCTAAGAGATATATTAGAAATATATCCAAGGCAGAGCAAAATAATAGCCTATCAGAATCATTTGGGAAGCTTTGTAAAAATTCAGATTTCTAGGTCTCATTTGTACAGATTTTGACCTACTGATCAGTAGGGCTTTATGCCCAGGAATCTGTATTTTTTAAAGGTCCCCATTAAATGTTGATGTTCAGCCAGGTTTAAGAACCATTGAATTAGATAAGCTTGCCAAGTCCCTTTCAACCCAATGAGTCTGTAAATTATCAAACCGCAGTGGAACCAACATGGGACTATTGCTAGATGGTGCTAATGTGGATTGCCAAACTGTTTCATTTTAAATTTCATTTGAGGAGAAAGCCAAATGATATTAGCAAATAAAAAAAAAAAGTAATTGGCACCAAATTCTCCCAGCTGCTATGCATTGAAGGCACAAATTACTATATATATTCTGATTGTCTGAGAGAGAAAATGCATCTACTAGGGAGATATGACTTACGGTCAAGGGAGTGTTTAGGCACTGGGGGAAGTTGCTTAAGATGATCATACATAATTTTTTAAAACTCCCTGTCTTGTCACTTTGGAAGAAAATTTTGCTCGTTTGCTGTGGTGTCTTCTAGCTAGAAGTTGCGGTAAGTAATGACGAAGCTGATGTCAAAAGCATACCATGAGCTCAAGGTCACACAATGAATCATTGGACAAAATGGTTTCCAGTCACCGGTTCTACATTCTTAATTATATAATTAGTCTCCCAAGACAAAGTAACAGCATAAACCAACAGAACAGAAGTATCTAATTGTTTAGATGGAAATTATATTGCTTTTCTGTACCAAACTAAGCCTTCTTAGAAAATATCTTGAGGGAGAGTAGTATTGGAAAAATCTGCCTTTTCTACCCCAATGTCATAATATTTAAACACTATCATTGGTGATTCTTTTTGGCAGGAGAAATTATACCCATAACAGGGCCACATTATTTTATTTTTTTAGAATCCCTGGGCAAGATATTATAGTCAGTATTTTAGACATGTATTTACTATTTGATACTATTTCAGTAGTTTTAATTATTTGTTTATTCAACATATGTCTATAGAGCACCTGGTATATATCGGCCACTACAATAAATACCAAAATTGAAATGTGTCTAAAACACAAATTCTACTCTTAAGGAAATCCTAGTAAGTATGGTGGCCAGGTCCTATGCTTATATAGATTTTTTTTTTTTTTTTAATGGAGTGGTGTCTCAGGCTCTACTGGGACATACAGGCTCTACTATAACATACAGTATTAAAATCCAAAAACTTTTGAATCCTAAAACGCGTAGTCTCAAGGGTTTGGAATAAGGGGTGGTGATCCAATCACTTGAAATAATTCCCTTGAAATTCTGGTGTTTTCTTGTGTCCAATTTTGAGAACTGCTGCCAGGCACTGATGAAGGACCCTGTTTCACACCCCATAAAATATAAATAAAGACTTTAGTATAGACTTACCCTGGCTGTCTCCAAAGACCATCATTCATTTGTTCCTGCCCCTGGTTTGTGTGTCCTGCCTCTGCCTTTTCCAGCATTTTTCCTTTCCTTTGAGCAGTGAGAGCCTTCCTCCCACCAGCATCACTTCCAGAAACTCCAACAACACAGCCACCAATAGCAGCAAAAAGATGTGCCTCGTCAAGACAGAGCCCGGGTTACCATCCCACTATGGGCATAGCAGTTCCACATCCTAGGTACAAACTCTAGATGAGGTGATGTAAGTCTGTGCAGACTCTGTCATTGTTTAAAAAAGAAACTTTCTTTCAGGGTTGGTCTAGTAACAGATCTTAATTTCCAAAGTTGGCCATAAAATATTTTCCATCTCACATGCTTCTTAAGTGCTCCCTCTGAGACACCCTATCTTGGAATTCAGCTTTGGAATTCTTTGAAGAGCCCAAGTCACATGGTGAGACCCACATACATGTCATCTGGTCTGGATGCCCAGTTAAGCTAAGACTTGGAGATATCTCCATGCAGGTTTCAGACATGCGAGAAAAGAAGCCTCTATGTACTTCTAGCTTCCAATTGTTCAAGACTTCCCAGATAAGACCCCAAACCTCACATGGTGAAGACCAGCTATTCCCATTGTACTAGTATTCCCTGAGTTCTTACTACTCATCGGACACTGTGCTATGTGATTTATATAACTAACCCATTGCTCATTTACTCCTTAAAATAATTATGTACTGTTGGTTACTTTTCCTATTTCCATTTTACAGGTGATGAAACGGGCTTATAGAAGACATGAACTGCTGAAGGTGCTGTAGCTTGTCAACAGCTGGGCTGAGACTAAAACCCAAGGATGGGTGCTTGTCTCCATGTTGACACTATAATTTATTTAACCAACTATCAGTTTAATTAATCAAGCTAGTATTTGGCTGAATGCTTGGTTATATAGAATCCAAAAGCATAATAAAATGGCTGATGTTTTACATTATAATGTTTGAGATGGTTTATTATGCAACAATAGCTAACTAGAATAAACCTCTCCCAATCCCACTGTTATAACCAAAGTTCACAACCCTTGAGGACCATTTTCTTAGCCATGTGCACAAGAAGGGAACCCTGACATTTGCAGGGTGCCTATATTTTACTAGAGTAAACTATGTGCTTTGCTTTAGGACAGTAGACATTTCATTTTGAACCTCATTTTATAGATAACCACATTTATTCAGAACATATTTACTCTGAGCAAGAAAAATGTTCAGAGACATTACCTACAGTGTTCCTTTTTCCTATATTGAAGTCTTAAGTTTCACCATCTTCTTGGGCCTGTCTCATTCTCATCCTTCGGGTAATCAGCCTAGATTTAATTTCCCTGGGAAAATTTTCTATGATCTCTACAATTTAATTAGGTGGGTCCCTCTGGGTTCCCAGTGTACCATGAATTCAGTCACTGCAAGTATTTCTGAGTTATAACCATTTCACTGCCCATTTTCCCAGCTAAACTAGAAGATCCTTGAGGACAGAAATATAGCCTTGCTCACTGCTCCATCCCCATAACTGTGCCTAGAAGATAACTGATTGTCAGAACTAGCCTCCAAGTCCCCAGGATCTTACCCCAAACATTTTACATAACAACTTAACTCTTCAACATTTGATATAAATGAAAACTTCCAATATTTTTCTATTAGCATCTCCTTTTTCACTCCCACAACTTATTCAAATTTGAAGCCCAACATAATAATATGTTGGTGGTATTTAGGGAAGAGGAGAAGAGAGAGTACTGGGTGGTCAGTTGAAACGAGGTTGACCAACTGCATTCATGAGTCCTCGAGTTAGACTACCTTGGTTCAAACTGTGGCTTCATTACCTTCTTTCCTGTGATCCCAGTCAATTTACTTAATCTTACCAAGCGTCAGTTTTCTCATTTTTAAAATAGAGTTAATAGGGATTGTTGGAGAAACAAATGAAATGATGGACATCACGAGCTTGGTAGTGTGCATGACTCATGATAAGCACTTACTGTCAGAAACAGTCATCACAGATATAGTAGTCAAAGTAATAAAAGTATCAGAAGTGATAGCATCAGCACTAGGCTGTGACTGCAAGAAACCATTCAAATGATTTTTTTCTTCCTGAACCCAGGTTTTGTACTTTTATGTCTGAGTCACCCTCACTGTATTTAGGTCATTTGAATATCTACAATGTTCCACTCTTGTAATTCAATTCAAATAACGGAATACTGACATATTAGAGCTCCAACAGAGAAAAGGCATGGTTTCATTTATTGAACACCTATGATGTGCTATGGCTTTTGCACTACGTGGGGGGGGGGTGGTGTTTGAGTTGCAATTTTAATTATTAATCTTCAGGAAAAACAAGATCTGAGATTGAATAAGAACATATTCAATGTGATATTCTGAGCATTTATACTGTGCAAACCATTGCATGTGTAAAAGAAAATTTGCAAAAGGACTCAAGGTATGTAAAAAAAGGTCGGACTTTCTCATGGTAACTCAAGAGTATGAGCTACTCCAGAATTCAGTAGGAAGCTGCAAAGGAATAATAGAAACTTAAACTTGTAAGGCAGGTTTTAAGTAGCTCTATTTCCCTTGAGGAGCTGATGTTGTAGTGAAGTAAGAAGAACCTCTAAAAACAGCATCAAGACTATCATTAATTAGAAACACAGTCATTGGAGATGGAGAGAAAACTATTATGTTGCTCCTCCCTGGGGTCTGGGCTAGGATGATTCCCCAGAGGGTTATTTCCAGTTTTGTGTGAGTTAATGATTTCTGTGTAATCAACCCTAGTCAAAGAGAATGTAACATAAAGAACAAACAAAAGAAATTTGTTGGGATTACACATAAACTCTCTTTGGACATATGCAGGCTCACAAAGCTAATGAGTTCCCCATTCTGACTCTCTGGTGGCAGTCTATTATAATAGCCCTAAACATTCTGAGAAAAGTGCTACCAGAGCTGGGGAGGGATTGGCTATTATGGCTGAATGCTGAAGAAGGCAACTTGCTCAGGGAGGAAGGTCTTTCTCCTAGAGACTGCCTTTCACTAATCAGAAAACACAAGGCCTGGAGAAGGCCAGCCAGATGCTTGGCAAGAACCATTTTAGCTTCTATATAATCACAAAGGTGATAGAGTGGGGAGGGGAGGCGGTGCAGCAGCACAGAGCCCATCCTGCCACAGGAGAATGGGGGTCTCCCTTGAGGCATGAATAGGATACGTGGAAAAATTCAACTGTATTCAAAGAAGAGCAAAAAACATACAAAACTCATTACACACAACAAATAGAAATAGCACCAAGAAAAGAGATGAATCTGTTGATTACAAATCCCATTGTTTGTAAAGGGAAGGGAGAGATATTTTAGATATATTAAGTATTATTCTTCTGTCTCCATATAACAAAACCACGGGGTAATGTAGTGCAAGATTTTTCACACTTTATAAAATATCAGAAGCTATTTATCTGTGAAAACTTCTCCAGAAGTGCAAAACACAAAACACATTAAAACAGACCTAATATGTTCCAAGAAAGAGGAGAAGTTCAGATCCAGCCCCTTTCTCACATTCTGGGACACCCCCAGGATACCTGAGAGATCAGAGAGCACAGATTGAGCACCTCTTTGGACTGGATTTGCCAGATATTATCCAATAAGTACTACCAGACAAGCTGCTGAAACTTTCTGAGTCCCAGTTTTTATCATCCTCCAAAGGGTCATAATGGAAACCGACCAGGAATGCAGAGAACTTATAATGAGTTAAGCAGGTAAGCAGTCCTTGACACACAGAAAGCTCTCAACCAATGTTACTTCTTTCTTTACCATTAAACTCAGCATGGATTTCCCATCCTCTGAAAATCTTCTTTAGTACTTCAGACATACAAAACTATCTTTTCTATGAAGTCCTATTGCACTTTTATTTCAGTATAACATTTTGCTATTTGACCATCTGCAATTACTACTGTTAACAAAATAATCGTAGCAGCTACTGTTTTATTAATCATGTATTGGTTACACATTATAAAATGGTGCATATTTACTTTCTCAGACTTCCATGACATCCTATAAGAGCAATTTTTCTCAGTGTACAGATATAGAAAAAAAATGAAGTAGGTCCTTTGTCAAGCTGCTATAAAGAGTAATTTGCCGAAAGCCTGTGTATGAACCCAGATCTGACCTTGAAGTCTTAGTCGGATCTGTCCAAACCTCATGCTTCATCTCCAGGATGAGGCTATAAATTTCTTGAGGCCAGAGAATTGCAGGTCATCCATTCACTCATTAACAAATATTTTATGGAGCACTGCCTATGCACAATTCTAGGTACATGAAACAAACAGAATTTTCTGTTTTCAGTAAGAACACAAAACAATGTTCAGTATCATTGTGATACCCAGTGGGGAAAATGCAAATGAAATGCAAATGAAAACCTAAATGAGATAGCACCATACACCTACCAGGATGGGTAAATAAAATATGATATGGAGCACTAATGATGATACAGACTAACTGGAATTGGTGATACGAATGTAAAATGGTGGTGAGAGTGGTCATCCTTGTCGTGTTCCTGATCTCAACGAGGCTGTGAGCTTTTTCCCATTGAGGATGATATTTGCTGTGGATCTTTCATAGATAGATTTTATGAAGTTCAGGAATGTTCCCTCTATCCTTATACTTTGAAGCGTTTTAATCAAGAATGGATGCTGGATTTTGTCAAATGCTTTTTCTGCATCAATTGAGAGGACCATGTGGTTCTTCTCTCTTCTCATATTAATTTGTTCTATCACATTGATTGATTTGCGAATATTGAACCATCCTTGTAGCCCAGAGATGAATCCCACCTGGTCATGGTGGATAATCTTTTTAATGTGTTGTTGGATCCTGTTTGTTAGGATCTTGTTGAGAATTTTAGCATCCATATTCATCAATGATATTGGTCTGAAATTCTCCTTTTTGGTAGGGTCTTTGCCTGGTTTGGGGATCAGGGTAATGCTGGCTTCATCAAAATTAGCAAGACAGGAAACAACATGTGTTGGAGGGGATGTGGAGAAAGGGGAACCCTCTTACACTGTTGCTGGGAATGCAAGTTGGTGCAGCCTCTTTGGAGAACAGTGTGGAGATTCCTCAAGAAACTAAAAATAGAGCTTCCCTATGACCCTGCAATTGCACTACTGTGTATTTACCCCACAGATACAGATGTAGTGAAAAGAAGGGCCATCTGTACCCCAATGTTTATAGCAGCAATGGCCACGGTAGCCAAACTATGGCAAGAACCAAAATGCCCTTCAACGGATGAATGGATATGGAAGATGTGGTCCATATACACTATGGAGTATTATGCCTCCATCAGAAAGGATGAATACCCAACTTTTGTAGCAACATGGACAGGACTGGAAGAGATTATGCTGAGTGAAAGAAGTCAAGCAGAGAGAGTCAATTATCATATGGTTTCACTTATTTGTGGAGCATAACAAATAGCATGGAGGACATGGGGAGTTAGAGAGGAGAAGGGAGTTGGGGGAAATTGGAAGGGGAGGTGAACCATGAGAGACTATGGACTCTGAAAAACAATCTGAGGGGTTTGAAGTGGCAGGGGGTGGGAGGTTGGGGTACCAGGTGGTGGGTATTATAGAGGGCACGGATTGCATGGAGCACTGGGTGTGCTGAAAATATAATGATACTGTTATGCTGAAAATAAATAAAAAAAATAATTTTAAAAAAAGGAATGCAAAATGGTATAGTCACTTTGAAAAAAAAAATTTTTAGAGTTAAACATACACTTCCTCTATGACCTATTCCTAGATAGATACCCAAGAAAAATGAAACACATGTTTACATAAAGACTTGTTTCTAGTAGCTTTATTTATAATTGTCAAAAACCTGAAAACAACCCACATTTCCATTAACGGATGAATGGATAAACAAATCTGATCGATTCATACCATGGAAGTATGCAGAAAGAAAAATGAAGAAACTACTGACCCATGCAACAACATGGGTGAATTTTCAAAGCATGATACTAAGTGAAAAATGTTGGCTACAATAGGCTACATATTGTATGATTCCTTTTTTATGATTTCTAGGGACAAAGAAAAAGTACAGATCAACTGTTGGTAGGGACTATGGGCAGAGGGAGGAGTTCACAATAAAGGAGCAGAGGGGACACTTTGGGGATGATTATAGCATTTTGCCAAACTGGCTACAGCATGGACAGGCAGAGGCTAAACTGGAATGGCTATACTGAGTCAGTCTGGCTGTAATGGATAGTACGTGCGGATTTATGTTCCCCATTCAAACTCTATGTCTCACAAGGGCTCGCCTCCATTATCACCGCAGGAAGCATAGTCCCAGGAGAAAAGATTAACCTTGAGTGGAGGCAGAAGGAAAGAGAAGTTAAAATACCCAAGACTCAAACTGCTAGATTAAAAATCATTTGAGGTTTGTACAATATAGGCTCATGGGCTTAACGATTTGTGAAGGAGATTGGGAACCTTCTTAAAAATATATGCCTGATAAGGGGTGGCTGGGTGGCTCAGTCAGTTAAGCATCTGCCTTCAGCTCAGATGATGACTGGGAAATCCTGGGATCAAGCTCCCTGTTGAGCTCCCTGCTCAGCAGGAGAGTCGGCTTGTCCTACACCCTCAGGCGCTCCCTGCACTTCGTGCTCTCTCTCTTTCTCTCAAATAAGTAAATAAAATCTTAAAAAAAAAAAAAAAAATACATGCCTGATGATCCTGGTCCCTGTGGCCTCAAGAGCCTGAATCAGAGAAACTAACCTCAAGGAGAATTAGCTCAACCATATGCTATTGCCTTGGTGGGAGAGGAGGAAGATTCATGATCCAATTACATTTCAAGGTGGTAAGGTAGGTATGGACTTACTTCAGTCTAGATTTTTCCTCTCATAAGATTCACTGCAATGAGTGACATGTACTCAGGAGCACAAATGGAGAGGGACAACTGAGGACCATGAATGACCTTGTTAGGGCTTCCTGCCATGTAGTCTTTCTCAACCTGGGTTCTTCGTCTGAACCACAGATCACACAAATGATTTACCAAATTCTTCCAAGAAAGCTACATAAGTAAGGTGATCAAGATGCATGGGAGAAAAGTACATTTATGACATAATAGGGATTCCTTGGGGGCAGGAGGGCTTAATTCTCTTTCAGAACCCTGGTTGAAAAAGGTTAGGGTAGAGAAGTTTCCCCAGGCTACAGGATCAGAAAGTGGTTAAAAAACACATTAAGGCTCATCAGGTGAACTCAGAAAGAGAGTAAGACCACCGGAGTTTCCCATTCTGTGAGATCAGAAAATGAGGAAAGCACACAGAAATCCCCATCTCCCAGATCCACACATATACCCAGAGCACTTGCTGTAAGCTAGCATTCCTCAGGAACTTTGTTTTCCTTTATCTTTATCTATCCTTGTATCTCTTTTATGCACATTCACCCTACACATGCAAATCTAAAGCATGCACTTGCTTTTGTACATTTGCAGTGTGTGCATGTGTATATGTTCATATGCATAGATACAGGTATATAGGTTCTTAGTAATTAGATTACAGTCTCAACAATAACCTTGGACCCAATCAAAGTAGACCAGTGGTCAGCTGGGGCTGGTGATGGCCACAAGACTCCATGACTTCTCCATGCTAGTCATTAACCCTCAGGGAATGGAACTTAGTCACAAATTCTGCCAAGCTCCCTCTTGCTTGGAGAACTCTGTGATTCCCATATACTGTGAAGAAAAGAATATGTTTAATCAATAATCATGGTGTGCACGCTGACAGCTGGAACGTAAGCCTGTGGTTCTTTAGGAGGGACCCCAGATGTGTCCTTATAGTAATGTTGTTTATAAAGTAACTTGGTGACTTCCTATTGTTTCTGGCCCTAATGAACTCTTTACTTCTCATTTCAAGTAAGAAATCAGTATGGTGCTTTGGAGAGAGCTTTATTCTAAGAGGGAGGAGATCTGGCTTCTTTTCTTCCCCTACAGACACCTGTGAGGCCCTATGTACATAGTAGTTAATACATATTTATTCAATTGGATTGAACTCTACTGGCTGCAACTCTAAATGGCTCTATTAATAATAAAATAATTTGTGCTATTAACATATATATTTATTTGTTTATCTATTTATCTGTCTCTTCCCCTAAAATATAAATATATTTGCATAAACACACACACACACACACACACCATGAGTTTAAGGTTCTTGACAGTTTTACTTAGAATAGTTATTGGCCCCTCAGTAGACAATCAATAAATATTTGTTAGATAAATGAACAACTTTTCATTAAGCTTTATGAAATGACAGGCATTGTGCTAAGCAATTCAATATATATTATGCCATTTCATGAAGTGTGTCTGAAACTTTAATGTGAAGATGCATACCCTGAGAACTTTTTAAAATGCAGATTCGTTTCAGGGTTGGGTGGAGACTGGGATTCTGCATGTCTGACTAGCTTCCAGGTAATGATACTGTTTCATGTACACACTTGTCATAACAAAGATCAAAACTTCATACTAACCCATTATCTATCTACTAGTCTCCCTTTATTTTTCAGAGAAGGAAAACAAGACTTCTAAATGTTAAATAACTTATCCAGCAACTAGAAGATTCTGATAACAGAAACAAACAAAATCTTATGTTTTTGAGTCATAATTCCTGAAAAATACATATCCAGGTACATGCATTTTTTTAAATTTTATTTTATTTGAGAGAGAGACAGAGATATTGAGAGAGCACAAGTGGGGAGGAACGGGAGAAACAGACTCCCCACTGGGCAGGTTGCCCAATGAAGGGCTGGATTCCAGGACCTTGGGATCATGACCTGAACCAAAGGCAGATGCTTCACTGACTGAGCCACCCAGATGCCCTGGGTATATGCATTTAGACTGTGACAGATAAATGTTTCAAGTGTGCTTATGCATGCATATATATATATATATATATATATATATATATATATATACACATAGAGAGAGAGAGATATCTTAGAGATATATATCTTAGAAATATATCTCTAGAGATAAAGAACCTCATTAATTCAATCAAAGATCTACTAGAGATCATCTCTAGATAGCTTTCTACCTATACAAATATCTTACCGTGTTTTGAAAATGCATCTATATTGGGGCGTCTGGGTGGCTCAGTGGGTTAAAGCCTCTGCCTTTGGTTCAGGTCATGATCCCAGGGTCCCGGGATCAAGCCCCACATTAGGCTCTCTGCTCCACAGGGAGCCTGCTTCCTCCCCTCTCTCTCTTTCTGCCTGCCTCTCTGCCTACTTGTGATTTCTCTCTCTGTCAAATAAATAAAATCTTTAAAAAAATTAAATTAAATTAAATTTAAAAAAATGCATCTATACCCATCCAACCATCCATCCATCCATTCTTCCATGTCTACCTGGCATTACAAACAAGCTGTTTCTCTTGCACCCTTCTTCAGTTAAAACAGTCCATAACTACCCTTAAGGAAACTCCAGCAAGTTCATATATTTTCTACTCATCCTTTAGATAATAGTTCAAGTGTCATCTTACGTGGCACATAAAAGCCCATTCAGTATTTGGTTTTGTTTTTTTTTTAAGATTTTTATCTATTTATTTGATAGACAGAGAAAGATCACAAGTAGGTAGAAGGCAGGCAGAGAGAGAGGCAGAAGCAGGCTCCCCGCTGAGCAGAGAGCCCGATGTGGGGCTTGATCCCAGGACCCTGAGATCGTGACCTGAGCTGAAGGCAGAGGCTTAAACCACTGAGCCACCCAGGCGCCCCAAAGCCCATTCAGAATTTAGCCTGATGCATCCATCCTTTTTTTTTTTTTTTAAATTTTTAAGATTTTATTTATTATTGGCCAGAGAGAGAGAGATCACAAGTAGGCAGAGAGGCAGGCAGGGGGCAGAGGGTGCAGGGAGCAGGTTCCCTGCCGAGCAGAGAGCGAGATGCGGGGCTCTATCCCAGGACCCCGAGATAATGACCTGAGCCTAAAGCAGAGGCTTAACCCACTGAGCACCCCAGATGCACCTGCATCCATGATCTTTAGTTGATGTTTTCTTTTGTTGTGGTGGTGGTAATAAAATACACATAAGAAAATTTATCATTTTAACCATTGTAAACTATACAATTCAGTGGCATTTACTACATTTACAATGTTGTGCAGCCAACGCCACTAATTCCAGAACATTTTTATCACCTCACAACCACTGAGCAGATACTGCCCACTCTCCACTCCCTACAGCTCCTGGCAATGACTACCATGTTTCCTGTACTTAGGAAAGTCTCTATTCCAGGCATGTCATGAAAATGGAATCATATATCATATGGCTTTTTGTATCTAGCATATTTCACTTAACATCGTGTTTTCAAGGTTCCTTTGTTTTACAGATGTCTTGAATTGTTATTATTTTTTATACCTGGATAATATTCCATTTTATGAATATATCATATTTTGTTTATCCATTCATCAGTTGAAAGACATTTACGCTGTGGTCACCTGTCAGCTATCGTGAACAGCCTTACTGTGAACATTCATATATACTTTTTTTTTTGGAACACGTGATTTCAATTATTTTGATTATATATCCAGGAGTGGAATTGTGAGGTAATAGAGTGATTCTATGTTTGAATTTCTGAGGAAACACCAAACTGTTTTCCACAGGGGCTGAGCCATTTTACATAACCACTAGTACTGCACATTCTTACCAACAATATCATTTTCCATTTTTTGATTATAGATCTTCATGAATGCAACGTGGCATTTCTTTGTGATTTTGATGATCATTGCCCTAGCAACCAATGGCTACATTACGATCTTAATCAAAACTCTAACTCTAAATGTGATTTAACATCAGATCTCTTCTTTCTTCTTTCTGATTGGTGTCCTTATAAGAAGAGGAAACTGGGCACACTAGAGAACACCAAACCCCTGGGGGCATCTGGGTGGCTCAGTGGGTTAAGACTCTGCCTTCGGTCATGATCTCAGGGTCCTGGGATCGAGCCCCACATCAGGCTCTCTGCTCAGTGGGGAGCCTGCCTCCTCCTCTCTCTCTCTGCCTGCCTCTCTGCTTACTTGTGATCTCTGTCCATCAAATAAATAAATAAAATCTTTAAAAAAAAAAAAAAAGGAACACCAAGCCCCACATGCACGGAGCGACAACTGTGGGAAGAGGCAATGAAAGGAAGCCATTCAGAAGCCAAAGAGAGGCACCTTAGAGGAAACCAAACTGCTGATACCTTAAACTTGGACTTCCAGACTCCAAAACCTTGAGAAAATAAATTTCTGCTGCGTAAGCCATCTGGTCTGTGGTGTTTTGTCATGCCAGACTGATAAAGTAATGGAGCCCCTCAGTGAAGATAAGGCAGGAAACAACCCATTCGATATCTTGCCACATAGAGGAAGCTTGGCGATCCCTGTCTCTGGAATCCCAGATCATTTACTAATCTTTAATCCTTACTAGCTGTGTGCCCTTGGTTTTTCCAAGTGACCTTGGTTTCCCCAAACTATTTCTACATGTATAAAATGGGAACACTCACAGGGAACCTGTGATTGTCCTACCTCATTACAGAGGGTTTTCAATCAACGCCTGGCCACTTACTTGCTCACCAGAGTCTCACTCTAAAGGACTATGAGATTTTAAAGAGGGGATCTATGCAGAAGGGCTTTCTAAATTCTAAAGTGTTATAAAAATGCTCATTAATACAATCACAACATCTACAAAACTCTTAATGGGGGGGAAAGGAAATCAATTGGTGTGTTATTTTGTTTTGAGTGCAGGGTCAGGGTGTAAAGTGGCATACACGCCCCTTCGCCTGTCAGCAACCAACAATTAATCCATCTCAGGGTATTTTTAAACATCGAGAATCATGTATTTTCCATTCACCAGCTGGAAGACTGCCATCCAAAACAGCCAGCGTCAGCTATCAGCTAAATTAATACTTGCTGCTACTAAGAACTCAATTCATCCACCACCTCCTTCGCTTCTACTGGCCCATGCAAAGTAGCCAACACAAAGTTCCCTGGGGCTGAGCTTAGGCATCTATGGGAGGCCTGAGATTCTCTCTCTGGTATCCACAGGATCAAGGCCTCATCACCAGTAGAGCATCCATATGTCCTAGGAAATATGCTAGACATTTTACTACATGCATTATCTTTTCTCACACTTATATCAATTCTTTAAAGTAGGGGATGGTAATTCCATTTTAAATTTAAGTAAACGGGGGCGCCTGGGTGGCTCAGTGGGTTAAGCCGCTGCTTTCGGCTCATTTCTTGATCCCAGGGTCCTGGGATCGAGTCCCGCATCGGGCTCTCTGCTCAGCAGGGAGCCTGCTTCCCTCTCTCTCTGCCTGCCTCTCTGTTTACTTGTGATCTCTCTCTGTCAAATAAATACATAAAATCTTTAAAAAAAAATTTAAGTAAACGGAAACTTAGGATAGTGATTTTCTATCCATTCACTGGACAAGTTATTAATTGAACACTTTCTTTTCGTTAATTCCTGAGTACTATATGCTAGACAACATGAAACTTGAAATCATGGGGAGGGAGAAGATCACAAAACACAAACAAGCTAATGTATTGTAGAACTTGAGTTGCACAAAAAATATTCACAACATAGCCAGTCACAACAGGAAAGGTAAAAATGTTAGTGGGGGAACAGACAACAAACCAACATGCAGATAAACACATATTTAATCCAAGAAAGGACTTCACAGAAGAAGGGGTCAAAGTTGAGCTGGGTAGAGGCGCTTGGAAAACTGAAGGAAGGAGGGTAGCCATCTGTCCAAGAGGGCCGCATGGAGACAGTTCTAGATGACACAGTTTCAGTTTCTGTATTTGACCAGGAAGAAACTTGTATTTTTGTGGTATAGGAGTTGATTCATTCTCCTTCTTACTAAAGTTAAAAAGTTAGGAATCTTAGGGGCCCTTGAGTGGCTCAGTCCATTAAGCCTCTGCTTTTGGCACAGAGCATGATCTTGGGATCCTGGCATCGAGCCCCATGTGGGGCTCCCTGCTCAACAGGGAGTCTGCTTCTCTCTCTCTACCTCCGTTCCTCCCTCCAGCTCATGTTTTCTCTCTCTGACTCTCTCTCTCTCAAATTAAAAAAAAAATAGTAATAATTTTAAAAAGTTAGAAATCTTTGTATAGATCCAAGGGACAAACTTAAGACCTTTCTGTGACAGTTACCAACCAGTGTCTTAGGGAATTCATTTCATCCTTCTGAGGTTCAGCTTTCAAATTCGCTTTGTTAATCTGATAGTGGTATTCTGAGGAACTCTGGGGCAGTATATGTGAAGGTGCTTTAGAATGTGCTATACAAACATAAGACCTTACTAAAAACAGCAACGGCTTCCTATAGGAGAATGTGATCCACAGCTGTCAGTTAAAGTAATGTAAACCCAATTGGTTAAACGTCTTCCAGAAGACTTTACCAAGTTGGATTCTTGAAAACAGCCCTGATCAGAAAACTCCTGACAACCCACAGTTAGCTCTCAATTGCCTCCAGGATAAGAAACATGCCACCCAGCATTTTTCTGCTTCAACCACCCTCCCTAAGTCTATCATTGTTTCCCAAACTTCCGGTATTTTGAGAACCATCCTGGGGCTCATGGCGATTAATAAGTATCCAGATTCCAAGGAAGGATTACTAACTTACCAAATCTGAACCTTGAACCAATGAATCTGTGTACAATTAATAAGCACTATGGGTGAATCTTATAATTGGCTTATTTGGCAAAGTACTGTAGATCATTTGTCCCCCAACACATATATACACAACCTTCACCTGGGGAGCTTATGAAAAAATAAATTCCTGGCAATAACCTCCAATGAAATTTCAAACTTAGTGTGTTTGAGGTACAATTGAGGGGATGCATTTTTAACAAGCATCACTCCTCTGTCCCCAGTTTCGGTGATGGTCCACTGTTTAAGCGTAAGGAAGCACTGGCCTAGAATGGGATAAATTACTATCTACCATACACTCTGAACTTTCATCTTCTTGTCATCACCCCTTCCAAAATTCATAGGACAAAGGCTAAATCCCCTGTAGAATGGCATTCAGAGGTGGGGTTTTTGGGGGTGTAGTTAGATTTTGGTGGTGGATCTCTCATGCACAACAAGTGTACCATTATAAGAGGAAATATCAGAGAAATGATCTCTCTCATTCTACCATGGGAGGTCACAGGGAGAAGAAAGACATTTGTACACAAGAGAGCCCTCACCAGACAACAAACAGCTCTGTGGGAGCCTTGCTGTTGGACTTTTCAGACTCCAGAGCTACGAGAAATACAGGTTGTTGCTTAAGTCACCCAGTCTATAGTATTCTCTTGAACTAAGACAGAATCCAGCACACACTAGACTTTTCTGAACCATTGAGCCTTCCAATTGCCTGTGTATAACTTTCCCCGGCTCAGCTACAATTACCAGTGGGAGAAAATGTTCCTTGAAGCAAATGTATTGAGCCAGCACCGAAGAGGTTTGAGGATAGGGGGTGGGGCTAAGGATGCTGATGGGTAAAGCTAATAGCTGCCTCTGTGTTTGCTCCATCAATGACAGACTTGCAGCAGGACAGCCTAGAGGTTTGTTAACCTGCAAACAATGGTGGGATTTCAAGCAGACCTCACCTGTGTTCGCCTCCCTGGAAGGTCTCCAGTTTTTTCTCCTGGGATAAAGCTAGTTCATTCTCTTTCTTAGCGTCTCTGAAGCATGGGAAAACAGGAGCCAGGTCTGATTCTTTTCTCTTCAGATCTAAATTAAAAACAGTCCAACCTGTTGCCTGCTATCTGTAGAGAAAATTTAGGAACTTCTTTCTGACCCAGATAAAGAACTGAAGACTGGGGGATCCTCCTAAATCATGCTTTCGAAAAGACTATTATATCCTTACCATGTACATCACTGGATCTACTAGATCTCCACTTTTTCCACTCCCGATGGACTTAAAAATTTTAATGGCTTCTGATGTTCTTCTAATTAAGACTAAAATTACTGATGAGCTTGCCAGGATGTGTAACATCCAGTCGTTACTACGGCTGAAGCTCGCCCATCTGCCACTCATGGTGTTTCTTTTCTCCCACTCTCTAGTCAAGACTCAGCCAAAGTGGTGCTTCCTTAAGAAGCTGTCTCCAGGGGGGCACCTGGGTGGCTCAGTGGGTTAAGGCCTCTGCTTTCGGCTTGGGTCATGATCCCAGGGTCTTGGGATCGAGCCTCGCATCGGGCTCTCTGCTCGGCAGGGAGCCTGCTTCCTCCTCTCTCTCTGCCTGCCTCTCTGCCTGCTTGTGGTCTCTATCTGTCAAATAAATAGATAAAAATTAAAAAAAAAAAAAAAAAAAAAAAAAAAAGAAGCTGTCTCCAGGGACTCCGAGGTGGCTCAGTTAGTTAAACATCTGCCTTGAGTAGGTCATGATCCCAGAGTCCTGGGATCAAGTCCCACATTGTGCTCCTTGCTTACTGGGGAGCCTGCTTCTCTCTCTGCCAGCTGCTTCCCCTGCTTGTGCTCTCTCTCTCGCTCTCTCTCTGACAAATAAATAAATGAAATCTTGAAAAAAGAAGAAGAAGAAGAAAAAGCAGCTGTCTCCAGAACAGTGCAGGCTCTCTGCAGGAAGTTAATGGTCTCTTAGCTCCTGTATTTTTTTTTTCTTTATGTCACTTTTATCACAATTATAATTAAAATAATAACAATTACGGAATTAGTGGCTTATTAAATTAGTGTTGAATTCTCTACTAGGATGTCAGTTCCATGAGGATATGGGACTACTTTTATGTTTAGCATCCTCATAGTTTAGTAGGATGTCAGGAGCACAATAAACCTTTTCTGAAAGAATAGCAAATGGAAGTGAAGAATGTTTATAGGGAAAGCCTCTGTGTTGGTTTTCTTTGGTCTACATTTGCAAACATGCATAAATTAGTAGAATAGCAGGATGCCTCTCTGATCTTCAAACTCAAGGCAGAATTGGCAGGAGACCCTGATTCCAAAGGCCTTAGATGCCTGAATATACTCAGCCCTGGAAATATTTTTCTATACATTTTTAGAAGCATCCCCCAAAACCCCCAACTTGGAAATCTTGGTTTTAATCCCTGCTTCTAGACCCGCTTTTCTCTTTTGTACCATGCTGAAAATTTAGACTTAAGACTCACTTCTGTCTTTCCCTTTATGAATATGTGAATTATATCTAAACCACTTCTGAAAATTACTGAAGATTTCAAGGGGCGGGAGGAGGCAGAAAGAATGTTAATATCACAGTGGTGCAAACAACCTTTGAGCCTCCAGTCACCACCAGTTCACCACCATGTAGATGCCCCCACCGTGTGCTCTTAGCTCTGACCTGCATCTTCTCCCATCCTCCCGTTATATAGACCTGTATCCCTCTCCCTTAACACTCCTTTTTCCTGACCCATGTCTCCTGCTGATCTCAGGAGTTCCAAAGAAAATACTCTCCTATTCTTCAACAGATACATTTGCTCCCCCTTCTAAAGCCTTGCCATATTGCAAAAGTGAATCTGACCCACTTTGAGTTGTATTTTGGGTTGTTTCTTCAAACAAAGATAGTTTCCTTCCCAAGAAAGATCTCATTGTCAGATGGTAAGATAGCATTTACTATTTTCATTTTATTGTTATCTCCTCTATAGAAACTTTACTTTGTGACATTTCCCCCAAAATGGTATATTACTATGGATATTTGAGTGAAGTCTTCCAATTGAAAAACAAAGTGATAATGGAATTACATAGAACAATAACAAGGGAGGTATATAAATCTGGGTTAAAATCTTGAATCTAGGGGCACCTGGGTCGCTCAGTGGGTTAAAGCCTCTGCCTTCGACTCAGGTCATGATCCCAGGGTGCTGGGATCAAGCCCCGAGGAGTCGGACTCTCTGCTCCCCGCCTGCTTCCCCCTCTCTCTCTGCCTGCCTCTCTGCCTACTTGTGATCTCTGTCTGTCAAATAAATAAATAAATAAAATCTTTAAAAAAAAAATCTTGAATCTACAACCTATGAGCTTACAGATAAGTAGATAAGTTCCTTGAACTCTCTAATATTCCACTTCCCTCTTTGTAAAATGAAAATAATAATACACATGCACACACATACACATATGCTTGTTTCTTTCCCCTTGACTGCCCAACATCCTTTCTGTCTTACCATTCTGATCAAATTGAGATTTTTCCCTTAAGAAGCAACTTCTCATACTGGATATAACCAGATGAGAGGAGGACCGACTAACCCACTGCAAACTAACTCAATGTGTGGTATTCTCATGGCCATGATGTTAGTTCATTACAGTTACAGTTACAGCCAAAATAGATAATTTGCTTGACTGTTGTGGGAACACACCTGGTCTATTCCCGTAATGTGGTTAAGGAATAGAGACATCAAAATTGCTGATAGTAACCATCTTGCAACCATAAGGAAAATCAGCCTGGCACTAGGCAGAAGGAAAAGCCAAGAGAACCACAAAGAAATGAAGATTCATTCTGACCAAACTGTTCCTAAGCCCATATATTTCTGGCTTTTTCAATTATGGGAAGTAATCAATCCCTCTTTATCACTAAGGCTAATCACAAGTGGTATTAGTAACAGCCTATCAAAAGGAAGCTAAATAATATACTCATTACCTTGGTGATTTATATTTTCTGTTCAATTTTGTTTTATGTTTCATATTTGCAACATCATTATTTTTTTATTATCTGATAAGGCTTGACTATGGTTATGATATTATTTTACTGAATATTGGACCTTTCACCTACTTACACTTCCAAATAAATATAAAATCACTTAATTAAGTTTCAAAGATAAGACAGTTTGAATTTTGACTTGAATTAAATTAAATCTAAAAATCAAGGTTAATAGACTATTTTCTAATATTTTCTCTTCCCATTCAGGAACTTAGTGTATCCAACCATTTAATCAAATCTTCTTTTAAATTCTCTCTAACGTGATTTTATAGATTTATTTATGACCATATATTGCCCATTCAATTTATGCTTCAATATTTCATAATTTATCACTATTATGAAAGGATGGTTAAGTATTTTTTTTCCAAATAGTAATAATTAATATACTAACATTCTTTTTGGCAGTTAAGAGTAGTTTTCAGAAGCAGATCTTGAAAGCAGATCAACTGGATCTCCTAATCATGGGTCACCCCTACCTACCTTTATATCCTTGGACAATTTACTTACCCCTGTGTGCCACAGAAACCTTGTCTATAGATGAGACATTCCTCATAAGGGTGTCGTAAGTATTAAATGGGTTAATACATGGAAAACACTTAGGAGAGTAACTGGCATATAAGAAGCCCTCTATAAATCTTAGTTATAATTTATTGTTGTCATTCTTTTTATTGTTGATGTTTCCACATTATAACTTCTAATTGCCTTTAAAAAATTTTTTTTAAAGATTATTTATTTATTTGATAGAGAAGGAGAGATCACAAGTAGGCAGAGAGGCAGGCAGTGGTGGTTGGGGAGAGCAGGCTCCCTGCTGAGCAGAGAGCCTGATGCGGGGCTCAATCCCAGGACCCTGAGATCATGACCTGAGCCGAAGGCAGAGGCTTAAACCACTGATCCAACTAAGCGCCTCTTCCAATTGCTTTTTTTTTTTTTTTTAAGATTTTATTTATTTATTTGACAGACAGAGATCATATCTAGGTAGCAAGGCAGGCAGAGAAATAGAGGAAGAAGCAGGCTCCCTGCTGATCAGAGAGCCCAATGTGGGGCTCAATCTCAGGACCTTGAGATCATGGCCTGAGTCAAAGGTAGAGGCTTTAACCCACTAAGCCACCCCAGTGCCCCCCAATTGCTTTTTTAAAGTGGATTTGTATTTTCCTATCTAGCTGTCCATCCATCCATCCACCCATTAGTCCAACTATCTACTAACCTACCTACCTATACAATACCTATTTCCCTCTTAAGCTTTCTATGTAAAGGAATTTGTGAGAACGTATAAAATTAAAAGTGGCAATAATATTCGTGAACATATTTTATTTATAAAATTAAAGGAGATGTCAATGGACTTTCTTCATTGATTCTAATTGTGTTTATGACATTTGGTTTCAGAGTGACTCTCTTTATTATCTTAAGCATATAAGTCTTGTTTTTGGCTCAGGTCATGATCTCAGGGTCTGCTTGAGATTCTCTCTGTCTGCATTAGCGCCCTCCCCCCACACCCCACCTCAGAAATAAATAAATAAATAAATAAATGTTTAAAGGAAAAAAAAAAAAAAGAGTAGATCATTTCTCCCCTGCCTTCTTTCTTCCCTCCTTTCTGCCCTTCCTGTTTCTTACTTCCTAAGTAGTATATAAAAATGTATTTATGGGAAAACCTCAAGCAATAACAGGTTAAACAATGAAAGTTAGAACTTTTCCTTGAACACTAACTCTTAACTTTCTTTGCTTCCAATAAATTTTCTGACTACTTCAATATTGAAAATGTTTGCTAAAGAAAGAAAAAGAAATTAAAAAAAAAAAAAGAATTCAATACATAGCTCTTAAGTCTTCCAGTGTGTCTACACAAATATAATTTGAAGGGTTTGTTTTTCTTCACAGTTTATTTTTTTTAACCTTCCAGTTTTCGTTCAAATTGAGCTATATTTTTTGTTGTTGTATAATATTCCACGACCTCTGCATAGTAATCCATAGAAGTTCATGACAATTTATTTAACCATACCCCTCCTAAGTGGATTTTTTGAGATTTCAATTTTTACTATTACAAATAGTACTATAATGGATTTCCTTACATACAGAATATGTAGAACATTGTTATAATCATCTACAAAGCTGTCTTAAGCTTATCATCAAAGATATAATAGGTATGATTGGTCTGAATCGAAAACTCAATAAATACTTTACTATCAGGAATTCATCTGATTCAAAGTCATGTAAATAGTAACAATAAACCTATTGTCAAATAAACTCTATCTATAATGATAGTAAGGGTCGTGAAATACTCAAAATTCATTAAAATATGATATAAAGATGGTCAGTGAACTATGGTAACAAGGATACTTGGTGATGATTATGTACTATTGATAATCTTAGAAACATGAAAAAAATCATAATATCATGAAGCAAAACTGCTCAGAATATATGGCAAACTTAAGAAATGTAATTAGTGTTATCAGATTCAGATCATTATCATAACTGTGTGCCAGTTATATAAGTAGGAAAAAAAACCCACAAAACTTAGAGAATTTGTTCTTAAGGGGTGGGGAGATAGATTACAATCTTCAAAATAGATTATTTCTCAAATTAAATAGACTTTTGCCTCAGTCCAATTCTTATAGCTTGTTCCTCCTCTTTGTCCTCAATGTATGTCTAAAATGTTGATATGGCGATAGTCACAGCCCCAACTATTAAGAAGAATGTCAGTCTCCTCAGATTCATGGCATGGGAGAGAGCTGAAAGCCACACAAGTAGCTTGTTTATTTTTTAAAATGTGAATATATATATATATATATATATATATGCATATGCATATATATACACATACAAACATATGTGTGTATATATATAATCTCCATCCCTTCACAGAGAACACATGTTCTTTTTCTATAAATAGAACTTATATTTTAAAAAATTGAAAATTTACCAGCTAAGTGGCAGAAAAGAAAATTTGTATTTTTCTGATCCTAAAAACAATTCTAAAGAACTAAAAATGAATAATATGAAATCTGAATATAGATGACCAATAACTAAAAACAATTTTGAAAAATGAATTCCTAACTAATAGGTAAAAGATAAAATGTGGGGCACAATGGAGGAAATTTGTTACATACAATGTGAAAAATTATTTAGAGTGTTTCTTAAATATTTACAGTCTTATTCAAAATGAATTGTATGTGCAAAGAGCAAAATCGGTTTTTCACCTCAAATACACAAAATAGAATAGATATTTGGTAATATTTCAAAATATCAGAGATTTTTTTAAATTAAGTATCGTAGAAATATATAAAAAACCTTCTATAGAACATCTATGGCAAGGGCCCAGGGTGCCAAAACCTTGTATTTAAATGAATGAGGGCATTTCAAAGATTTTTTTCTTTTCATACAGACCTGCAAATGTCTGTTTAGTGTCTAGATCTATTATTACAAACTCTGGGATAATTTTGATGATTAAGAAAATCACAGAAATATTAACTCTAACAAAGCAGAAACTTAGTAATGCATCACAGGGAACTGACAAAATTTCACACACACAAAAAAGATGTTGGTAAAAACGCAGAGCTCAAATCCTAGTTCTGACACTTTGCTTTTTTTTGCCAAAATTAGACACTTTGCTCCTGTTGTATCACACTGACTTTTTGGAACTTCTCTTTTATCTTCTGTAAATAGGGAATAGGAAAACAGGAATCTATCTATGCCTTTGCTAAATCCCATGCTTTGATTGTTATTTTCAGATCTCAATAACACTGTGGAAAAATGGTCCGAGAGACATCTGTTTTAAAAAAAAAATGCAGATTGGATAAATGCATGTATCTCTGTTTTCTCTTTAAATCTTTCAGTAAAGGGATTTTTTTTTTAAAGCAATAAACCAAGAGGGAATATGCATTTTTTTCATAGCTTTAATGCTGGATAAATAGTATTTAACTTTTTATTGTTATCATTTGAAAGCAGAGGAAGGTGAAATCTGGGAGCCTGCAGAGGATGGTGCCAGTAGGGAACAAGTGAGGTGAATCCACACTGAGGAACGGGGAAAAGAGTTAGAAATTAGAAATGCCCAGTTATTCAGAAGGCAACAGCAAGGCCTGGCCTACAATGTGAAGTATTGGATGAAAGTATGAATAAAGAAACTGTTCCCAAGTTCTCCCTCTTAACATACAGAGCCAGGGAACTATGACCGCCCCCCCCCACCACGTCTTGAAACGGAAGATACATTTAATTATTAAACTGAACCAGAGAACCACAGAGAACCCTGTGACATCTGAAGCAGTAGAGAACAGAGGTGAAAAGTGGAAATCTGCCTAATTCATCACGAGACCCCTACTGCCTCTTTTGTCCAACTTCACTCAGACACATCCCCCACAAAATGGAACCTGAAGGATTTCTATGAAGACTCAACTTACAAATAAGGATAGTCAGTGCCAAGCTCTCCAAGTTTGGATCAATTACCCTATGAGAAACACCTAGGGGAAAAAAAATGGGTGTATTTAAATGATTCATTTAAATATGAATAATACCTAGGGACTACCAGAAATTTAAGAAGAACCTTCATTCTGTAGGTGGCAAAAACAAGCAAAAGGAAGTAGAGAAAAACAGCATTTTCAAAGCACAATGAAATAATGACTGTAACCAATATTATTAGATCACTAAGAGAATATATTCAAGAAAAATCAGAAAACAATTGTGGAAGGAAGGAAGAAAGGTAAGAAGGAAGGAAGGGAGGGGGGGAGGGAAGGGGCTTCAAATGGAGTCACTTATGCTGTGTTCCATGTCAGCAAATAAGACCTAATGTCTAATCTAATTGCAGATCTAGCCTCTCCCAGGAATGTGATCTTTAACCAGTCAATCGGAATGAATTACCCTGTCAGCACTAGTGAGGTAATTTGCATAATAGACCCCAGTCCTTTCCCCAAAGAAAGGTAAACTTGCTTGAAATAATCCACTCTTTGTTAGAAACTTCCTTTTTCCTCCCACTTCTGCCTATAAAAGCCTTCCATTTTGTACAGAGCTCCTTTCTGTTTGCCAGATGGGTTGCTGCTTCATTCATGAATCACTGAAAAAGCCAATTAAAGCCTTAAATTGAGTTGGTTTAGTCTTGTTCTTTAACAGATTTGATGGCAATGGTGGGACCAAAGGAGACTTCAGGCGGTTTCTGGGACAACAAGAAACAAAGGTGTGCTGCCCAAGCATCATTCCGAGTTCACAATCTTTCTCACCATTTTCAGGGGGTAACTTCCTCTCAATGCTGAATTCTGTTCTTTTTGGGATGAGCTCTGAATCTAACTGGCTTTCCAATTCAGGGCAAGTGAGCTCTGGCTGTCAAACAGTTCTGCCCAGAGCCCAAGCCCCTAGTGCTTATTTCAGACCACCATTTTTGTTTAATTAGTAGAAAGACCCATCCTTTGGTTCTGTCCCAGGATCCACATAGGAGCTGTTAATGACAGTTTATAGCTCTTGTGTGGAGCCTGTAGTCTGAAGTCTCTATTTGTTGAGGTCTGTTGGCTCAACCTTTTCTCCAGTACAAGTTTCCATGGTGGGAACCGGTGGTGGTACACACAAGGGCCTTCTCTTGGCCAGGAAGCCAAAACATCTTTTGGGTATTGTTGATACATTAACATGCATGTTTGTTTTATTTTGTGTAGCTAAAAGACATAGCTAAGGGGAACTCTCAGAAGCACCCACAAAATTGGTGGGTGCAAGTTGAGCATTTAAAAGCTATTAGAATGCTCACCACCTAACCCAGGGTTTCCCATGTTAGAATAAATTGTTCATGGAATGGAGTAGATGAATATTGGGTCCCTGACAACCTCAAGAAAATTTCTGTGCAACAAGGTACACTGTAAAACACCACAGAATCCCTTACCACACAATCCCTCAGGCTCTAAGAGACCCAAAAATGCTTAGTTAAAAGAAATGGAATCTTTTAAATTTAAACAGGTAAGCATGATTTCTTCCATTACCAGAATCTACAGATATTTCCAAACTCAGTGAAATCTTACTAAAAGCTACTCAGAATAACAGTGGCCTCTATGTGAAACATTCCTATTAATCAAGATAAGTTGAAAGCAAGGGCTCCTGGGGCACCTGGGTGGCTCAGTAGGCTGGAGCCATGATCATGGAGTCATGAGATAGATGCCCATATCAGGCTTCAAGCTAGGGATGGAGCTTTCTCCTTCCCCCCAACCCCAACCTCCACTTGCATGCTCAAGCTGTCTAAATGAATAAATGAATAAATGAATGAATGAATGAGTGAATAAGTGCGTAAGTAAAAGTAAAAGCAAGGGCTCCCAAAGCAAGTGAGTAGAATGGGATTCTAATTTTAAGTGCATGAAGCCTCCAAAAGGCTTCAAAAATGTCAAAATAACTTCATGGAAAGATCTGTCATAAAAGGCCAGTGAGAAAGACATAAAAGGTACCTAACACAAAAGAGTGAAACTATCAAATCCTCTACTGCTCCCCCTTTGTCCTCCTTTATTTGAGTATCCACTCTGTAATATGTCTGAATTTTCTTTTCACTCTCAAGAGATTACATGACTGTAAACAAATGTCTTTCAAGTTAGTGTCCTTACAGATACCTTCATATCTACTCTCAAAGATGGGCTCCTATCTTTGTGGTTAAGAGGACTTAGCAATTTCCTGGTTAATCACTTCCCTTAAATAGCAAGGGAAACTAAAATTAAGGGAAAATCTTGCCAAAATCTTTTAGATACCAGAGCCTGCAGAGGGGATCCTAGGCAAACTGCCAAAAGCTGGGTTAAGGGTGAAAATTATTTCCAGACTTGGTTCTTGGATCTCTGGAGCATAGTGGCTCCTTTTCTGTCCAGATGATGCAGGCAGGGCAGGTCCAGGGACCCATGGGGAAGAAGGGTCTTATAGGACTAGTTAAGAGGGTCCCTGGGTTTGCCCAGAATGGAAATCAAATGTGAGCCAGCAGGAGGTGGAAGCAAGAGTTTATAGAAGATCTATAGGGATTCAGATGGAGTGTCTGGAGATGTGGAAAGGAAAAGAGGGAGTCTCTCTTTGTTCAGGGTCTGGGGTTTGTTACTGAGGATGATGGTCTGGTGTATGTGTCTTTTCAGGCATTCAGGAACCAGTAAGAACCAAGAGGAGGGCTCAGGTGTTATTCCTTGGAGTCAGGGGGCCTTGGCTTTGAGATATGAAGACTTCATCCCACCATTCTCACCTAGTCCTTCCTTAGATGTTACCCATTCTAGGTATATCATTAACTCCTTGTTCCTTATAAGGAGGACATGAGCTATTTGCATTGCATAGCTGTGTGGAGAGGGATGGGGGTGCAAGTCCAAGCAAGAATAGAAGCAGAAAAAGAAGCTAAGGTTAACTACAACAATAGCCTTTTCTCTCCTGGGATCCCTTCAGTTCTCCTGTCTCACTAAGATCCTGGCTGGGTTTCCTGCCTGCTTAGGCTGATCATTGGCTCTTTCTTCTGACTAACTTTGGGAGTGACTCCCAGTCTTGTGAAGACAGTATCCTTTGCACTCTTTGAGGAAACTTCATGGGTCCTCAGCATTGTTAGTCAGCGTTAGGAGCATTTAACTGTTTGTCCCAGTTGCAACCTGACAAGATATCTGAAAGGATTTAATAACTCTGTGATCAGAAATTTGGATAATTTGGAAGTTGATATTCAGAGCCTGATAAAAATATGTTTTAGGCCTTCTTTCTGAAGCTAAATGTACCTTGGAGGCAAGAAAACCCTTCCAACATAGGTGGGTGGGTGTGTCAGTCCTTTGATAAGCAACTAACAGAACCTATTGATCTTAAAAGCCTTGGAGGCATTGTAAAAAAATCTGGCCTTAGGACACAAAAGTCCTTCTCAGAAGAACTTGCACTCTTTCCCTTTGCCTTTGAGATGTAAATGTTCTACTTGATCCCTCCAGGAGCACTTATCCAGGCCATCTCTTTGAAATGCAAACTTCAGGGAGGTAATTCTTATCAGAAAAAGAACAAAAGGAGGAAATGTCACAGAAAACTTAGGTAAATTAAAACTCTTTTAACCATTTTCTTCACAAATATTAGTAAAAGCCTTTAGCCATCTGAGAAGTTAACCTCAATTTATTCCATCTGCCAGAAACGTAGTTTGGATCTATCTCTGTTATAACCAGTGAGTTTTGTATAATCGTAACTGACTCATGGCATTAACTTTTAAGTGGAAACTATAAAGTCTCGGTTTGCATTAACCTATTTATGTGTGTATGTGTATGTATGCATGTATCTATCTATCTATCTATCTATCTATCTACACATCCATCCATCTCCAGATGGTATCACAGAGATTATGTAGGGGCACCTGGGTGGCTCAGTGGATTAAGCCTCTGCCTTTGGCTTGGGTCCTGGTCTCAGGGTCCTGTGATCAAGCCCTTTGTCCGGCTCTCTGCTCAGTGGAGAGACTGCTCCCCCCCCCCCCCCCGCCTCTCTGCCTGCTTATGATCTCTCTCTCTCTGCCAAATAAAGTCTTTAAAAAAAAAAAATTTGTAAAAGAGCTCTATTTAATGGGCTCAATGAAAATTAAGTGTTATTATGAATTAAGAACTCCTAAAATTCTCAGAAATGTAATAGAAACTAACCCAAGTATCTTTTGGGTTCACATGACCTGGGAAAACATTTGATATTAAAGCTAGTTTTTTGGTTTAATTTAAATGGACACGTCTCTTTCTTTCTTTCTTTCTTTCTTCCTTTCTTTTTTAAAGATTTTATTATTTAAGAGAGAGAGAGCAGGAGTGGGGAGAGGAGCAAAGGGAGAAGCAGACTCCCCACTGGGCAGGGAGCCCATCATGAGGCTTTATCCCACGACCCTGAGATCATGACCTGAGCCAAAGCCAGATGCTTAACCAACGGAGCCACCCAGGTGCCCCCAAACAGACATGTTTTTATAGCGTTATCAACATTGAATATAATACAGACATAAAGCTTTAATTCTACCTGGGCTCATTAGTCAAATGAGTTCACTATCTGCTACAAAACTTTCCAACATCAATACAAATTTGATATGATGAAATTTTCTTAAGTAACATCCACATAAATTGTTGAGAACAATTGAACTAAATAGATGTGAATAGTTCATGGATTTTTTTCCTCTGGTGCCCATGTTTGTTGGTCACACCACTTTGAAGAATGAAGAGGTAGACCAGGCAGAGTGGTGGGCAACAAAGCAAGGTCTATTGAAGGATGGCACAAAACTCTGGAAGAGGGAAGGGACTCAAGAAGTTTGCCACTGGAGGTTCTAAGGCTGAGGGTTTTTATGGGCTGGTTGCCAGGTCATTTTAATCTGATTAACCCTCCACAATCCTGTCATCCAGTCAGGTTTTTGTCGTTTATCTATCATATTGGAAAGAGTAGAGGACTCCATCCAGGATGGGGTAAAATTCTTTAAAGGGTATTTTCTTCTTAGGATGGGAGCCCCTTTTCCCTGCCTGCCTTACTTCCAACTATCCTTTATCACTTAGGATAAAAGCTTTTAGGTAAACTTTTTACATAGTTTCCCTAAATCTTTTTTGAAACCTGAAACCTTAAAAATTTGAAAAGTTAAATGATGGATAGCAATTGACTATCTTGGCCATTTCCAAATAAGATAAAATACAGAATCATTAATTACTGAACATGGGCTTATCCACTTTGGGCTTCTTCTTATAGAGAAGCTAAAGATATTTGGGTCTATAGCAAGCATGTTTTTTTGCCACACTGGAAAATTTAGTATGAGAAACATGTTTCTAGAAATAATAAAAACTATTTATGAATTTGTCAAGCCATAAAATGCTAATGTAAGACAATTTCCAATTGTTTACTTATTTTCCTAAAAATTAAGGTTTTTCAAGTTTCAAAATTCTAATACACATAATTAAAGTTACTAACATATTTAAGGAAACAAATCAATATGCAAAGAAAGTAGGATGTGTGTACCGTCAGTAAAATAAAGTATGAGGAAGATAGATGTATTTTTGTTAAGGAAAAAAAAGTAATTTTTTAACATTTTTTGGAAAGATTTTATTTATTTATTTAACAGACAGAGATCACAAGTAGGCAGAGAGGCAAGCAGAGAGAGAGGAAGTGAAGCAGGCTCCCCAAGGAGCAGAGAGCCTGATTCGAGGGCTCGATCCTAGGACCCTGGGATCATGACCTGAACGGAAGGCAGAGGCTTTACCCACTGAGCCACCCAAGTGCCCCCCAAAATACTTTTATCTTAATGGCTATTTAGCTTAACCGGCTATTTCAGAATGGGAAAGAAAAAAAAAAAGGACAAAACTATAGGTTTGTGGAAAAGGAATGTTGGGAAAGGAATTTTATGTGTGGTTAAGGTTTATTTAACTTAAAAACAAACAAACAAAAAGATGAGATTTATTATCAAAAGTACACTGGTGTAGGGGCTCCTGGGTATCATGGCCAACCAAGCATTTAACTCTTGGCTTCTGCTCAGGTCCTGATCTCAGGGTTGTGAGTGAGCTCCACGTTTCTTGGGCTCCACACTCAGCAGAGTCTGCTTTAGACTCCCTCTCCCTCTTCCCACCCACACCCCCTACCCCAACACTCTCTCTAACTCTCTAAAATAAATAAATAAATCTTTTAAAAAAAAGTACACTGATGTGAAATTAGAACTGTTTTTCTTTCTGTTAAAAGAACATTTTCTTGGACTTTTGGTTTGCTTTTGTAACAGACTGTGAAAATTTATTTACCTTTTAAGTACTCTGTCAAGAAAGCAAAGATTCTGGATCTTACCAAAATAATTTACTGTGCTTCATGTTATCTTTATCATCAGCTCTTTGATTATTTAAGAAAACTGAGTCTTTTCTATTAAAAACAAACAAACAAACAAACAAAAAAAAAAACCTAAGGCTTTTTCTTTTTTTTATTAAGGGGGGATGTTTTTTCTTTTTCTTTTCAGTGTTCCAGAATTCATTATATACCACACCTAAGGCTTTTTCTACAACTGTTTAACTTTCTGTCTTTCCCTGCAAAGTCTTTAATTGCAACCAAAGTTAAATGGATAAGCATTGTTTATTAGTGACCTATGATCCTCTATGACCAAGTATTTTTAAACTTTTTGATATTTTGACAAACTTGCAAAAATTAAATTCGAAATGAAGTCTTATTGACCTTGAATAAACTTCAGAATTTTCTAGAAGGTCTCTGGAACATCTCAAAAGATGTGTATTCTCTCCTTATTTAAAAAAAAAAAAAAGTTAATCTAATTAGTCATATTTGATGTGCTAAATTATCAGAGAACCATTGTTAAATAATAAGTAATAGTAAGCTTTCTTCATGTTGCATTTGTATAGTATATGTTATAAGTATTTCAGAAATTGTATGAAATTCCTGGAGTCTGATATATCCTGGTATAATGTTATCATCACAATTCCAGTTATCATTTTAAAATGTGTGTCTTAGGATGGGGGCGCCTGGGTGGCTCAGTGGATTAAGCCGCTGCCTTCGGCTCGGGTCGTGATCTCAGGGTCCTGGGATCGAGTCCCCTATCGGGCTCTCTGCTCAGCAGGGAGCCTGCTTCCCTCTCTCTCTCTGCCTGCCTCTCTACCTACTTGTGATCTCTCTCTGTCAAATAAATAATTAAAATGTGTGTCTTAGGAATAACCAAATCTCCTTGTTAATTACATTATAATAAATTCTCATAAGATCTTTAATAACGGGCATTTTAAAAGTTTTTTGTTTTTTTTTTTTAAGATTTTATTTATTTATCTGACACAGAGAGAGAGAGTAAGAGTGGGAACACAAGCACAGGGAGTGAGAAAGGGAGAAGTAGGCTTTCTGTTGAGCAGGGACCTGATGTGGGTCTTGATCCCAGGACCCTGGGATTGTGACCTGAGCCAAAGGCAGAGGCTTAACCCACTGAGCCACCCAAGCACCCCTTGAAAGTCTTTTTTTGTTACATACAGATAATTACTGTTTTACTCAGAAGCTTTTGCAAAAGTATTCTGCAAAAGTGTGTCACCTTCAAGGAGACTCATACAAAGGACTTTGACAAGTACAGTTTTCTAATAACTTTAAGATCATAAAACTGAACCAGGTAAGAATTTCCAGAATTAATGGAAAAACTGGATTCAAGTAGAACAAGTGTTAATTACATTGGATTGAAGGAGGAAGATCATAATTCCTATGACCTTTTTGTTTAAAACATTGCTGGTTCTTCAATGTTTTGTTTTTCCAGATTTAAGGAAACCTTTTCTTAATCTATCTATGACTTAGCATAATTTGATAAAGTATATCTTCACAAACCAAGATGAAATATTTATATTTTTCCTCCAGCTGATGCCTCCAAAATTTGGAAATCCTTGAGTATTCCTCTCATGACAATATAGTCAGTTATTTACACAAGTTCAGTAAGAATCTGTTCTCCCACTAATAGGATACAACTAGAAACATTGCTTGTATTGACAAGACTCTGGCTGGAATGTCATATTTGAGAGAAACCTACTTAGACTCAGATATGAAGCAGAGCTTATAAGGTCAATCACTATTCTTACTGCGTTTATATAAATAAGCAGGCCAAGTTTAATGCAAACAAATTCATTTTACTATGAATATCTTTGGAAAAAAATAGGGATGATTGTGATGAAGGATAGCTGGAACGCAGTTAAGCAGGGACAGGGGCCCCCACCTGTAGAGGAAACCACCTTTTAAAGGATTTTACACCACCTTGGAAGAAGCCCTCCACCCTTTCCCATGTGATAGATAGATGACAAAAAATGATTGGATGACAGGCTCATGGAGAGTTAATCAGATTAAAATGGCCTGCCAACATGCCCATAAATACCCCTAGTTTTAGAAACTCCAGTGGCAACCCTCTCGGGTCCCCTCCCTCCTCAGGAACCTTATACTATCACTTTGCTATTGCTCGTAAACCTTGCTTTGCTGCCCACCACTTTGTTTGGTCTGTCTCTTCATTCTTTGAAGTGGTGTGACCAAAAACCCTTGGACTGATGGAGAGAAAAGTCCTGTAACAAATTGTAAAGAGCAAAATTACGATTCTACCTATGTAGATAGTAGATTCTAATCTTGCTAATTGTCTTTGAAGTTTGGGTACAAACCTGTAAACTGAAATGGATCCTGAGTTCTCATTTACTCCAATACTCTGGTTTCTACTCTCCAATATAACATAATTTTCCCCCATCTTTCTGATTTGGAATCACTAAGAACAAAGATTGCCCTTGACTCGTCCTTGTAAGGGACTACACAAGATCCTCCTCACTGCCCAGTTAGCAGGCAAACTTCAGGAACTTGAAACTTAGCCGTACATCTCACAGCTAAAGAAGGCTCCACTGGGGCACCTGGGTGGTTCAGTCAGTTAAGCAGCTGCCTTTGGCTCAGGTCATGATCCTAGGGTCCTGGGATCGAGCCTTGTGTTGGGCTCCCTGCTCTGTGGGGAGTCAGCTTCTCTCTTTCCCTCTCTTCCTCCTCTTTGCTCCTGTAAGCTCATACTCTCTCTCAAATAAATAAGATCTTAAAAAAAAAAAAAAAAAGTTCCACCTCACAACTGGTCCTATGCAGATGCCAGGGATCTCCCAGTCAAACTGACGAGGAGAGGTCAATGGAATTGATGTAATGTGTCTGCCCAAGATGCCAGATCAAGACTTCCTACTTTTCATCAACATAAAAGCTTCCCTTTCTTTCCTTAACTCTGGCTTTGACCTGGAAGGATACCATCCTCACTTGGATATCCCAAGCCATTGCTAAGAGGGGATAACCTTTCAGACTGCCAGGTCAGTCATTAAAACCAGAAACAAAGAAGCCTCATCTGTGAACCGTACAACCTTCGTGGAAGTGGTTTGTGTCCCAACAGAATTTATCATTGTCTGTGGTAGTTATCATGCTCCTTGGGCCTATGAATACCAAGTTGGCTGGCATGGTCTAACTGTGTCCCTGACTGTTCACAGAGGAGCTAAGTAAGATAAGACATTGGTCAACTTGTTTGAATTTACATTGCTTAATTAGAAAGGACCTACCAGGGGCGCCTGGGTGGCTCAGTCATTGAGTGTCTGCCTTTGGCTCAGGTCATGATCCCAGGTTCCCGGAATCGAGCCTGTATCCGGCTCCCTACTCAGCAGGAAGCCTGCTTCTCCCTTTCCCACTCCCCTGCTTGTGTTCCCTCTCTCACTGTGTCTCTCTGTGTCAATAAATAAATAAAATCTTAAATAAAAAGAAAGAAAGAAAGGATTTACCAGGAGTCTTTCATGATTCAGGATTCACTTCTTTGGCAGGGCCCTACTTCCTTGGTTAGAAGTCAATGTGAATGAGGCTATAAGCAGCATCTTTTCCTTACCTCTTAAAAGTATTGAAAGGATCCACTGCTAAAACAATAACTGCCCCAGAGACATCCTTAGCTGCTCTAGCCAAAGTTGTTCTTGACAGCAAGATAGCCCTTAATTATCTTTTAGCTGAGCAAGGAAGTTTCTGTGCTATGGGCAACACCACCAGCTGTGCCGGCATTAATACTTCTAGGGAAGTTGAAACTCAAGCTACATAGGATCACTAACAGGCCACTAGGTTTAAGAAGCTGAATTCTTCAATAGGGTCTTCTCTGGACTTACTGAATTTTTATTAGTTTGGTTCTTGGGTGCCATGGCTCCAAACTGTACTCCAGATATTGGAAATTACTCGGCTTATAATAATAGACTACTCTTCCTGGAGTACTACATCCTCTCAAAAGCCTGAAATGCATGGTTGCAGCCACTAACCACCAAGTAAGTCAATGATCTCCCTAAGACTGAACATCAGGAAATGAATAAATGACCAAATAAAAAATTGTGAGCATGAAGTCGTGAGATGAGAATACCATAGGTATTCAGGGAAAAAAAAAAAAACAAAAAAAAAAAAACAAAAAACATCACGACCTGTGCATATCCCACAGAGCACCAATAGAAGCTGTAAGAACTGCACAGCAATAACAGGGCGTGGCATTACTGCCTTAAAATTTGATCATAGCTCTTAGTTAAGGTTAGAGTCTGATTAAAAAGAGGGAATTGTTAAAAAAGAAGAAGAAGAAGAAGAAGAAAGAAACAAAGAGAAATGTCCTAAAATGGAGTTACTTGTGCTGATCCTCCTATCAACAAACCAAGACTTAATATCTAATATAATTACAGTTTCAGCCTTTCCTAGGAATGTGATCTGTAACCAGTTAATGTGGAGTTACCTGGTCAACACCAGTGAAGTAATCTGCTTAAAGTCCTTTGCCCAAAGGAAGGTGACCTTGCCTGGAACAACCAACTCTTAGAAAGTTCATTCTCCCTGCCTGTAAAAGCCTTCCTTCTGTCTAGCTCCTCAGAGCTCCTGTCTGTCTGCCATATGGGATGCTGCTTGATCCATGAATTATTGAACAAAGCTTATTAGATCTTCAAATTGACTCAGTTGAATCTTGTCTTCTAACAGGACAAAGAGGTTTTGGAAATTAAAGAAATAGCATGTATTCTTTTTTTTAAATTTTATTTATTTATTTGACAGAGAGAGATCACAAGTAGGCAGAGAGGCAGGCAGAGAGAGAGAGAGAGGGAAGCAGGCTCCCTGCTGAGCAGAGAGCCCCATGCGGGACTCGATCCCAGGACCCCGAGATCATGACCTGAGCCGAAGGCAGTGGCCCAACCCACTGAGCCACCCAGGCGCCCCAGAAAGAGCATGTATTCTTAAAGGAAGAAAAAATATTAGTAGAAGTGGAAGATGAATTTGAGGAAATCTAAAAGAATTATAAAGCTGAGAGAGAACCAAAAGGAGAAAAAAAAAAAAAAAACTAGAGATGAAAAAGAAGAAAATCAGAGGCTCAGTGTAGGATGACTGAAATCTGACTGAGAAGGGTCAGAAGGAGAGAACAGGGAACATAAAGTGCTGTTGATAATGGAATTACAAAGACATAATTCCAGAACAACTTCCAGAAATAAAGGCTATTTGTATGCAGACCAAAAGAGTCAAACAGTTATCCAAAATGACACATTTTAAAGCTCCATATCCTAGAATATCAGGATAAAACTTTGGAACTCCTAGCATTTAAGATCTTCAGTGGTTCCTGGGTGGGAGGGGAAATCAAAAGGAGTTACATTTTAAGGATCAATAAAGAGACTGGTGTTAGGCTTCTTACTGCAGAGCAAAGAACAAACACTTTCAAACACCTGAAGGGAAGAGGTCTCTAAACTAGAATACTAAACCCCAACAATGAGATATCAATTAGATATTGGCGTAAATATCAATTAAGTAAAAAAAAAAAAAAAAAAAAAGAATTTTCCAGTACAAGATGCTTCAAACGTCTGAGGACAACAGATACCTGCATGGAGAAATAAAGATAGAGCACACATTATTTAAAAGCATGAGAGAGTTGAAAGTGAGAGAAAACTGGCTTAAAGGGGAAGAAGTGAGGTCAGAGACAATTTTTAAACTATCCATGCATCTAAAGTTCATTAAAGAATGAAAAGCAAACATGCAAAAATTATGTAGGAAGGCAGAAAATTGTATCCTTGAGAACAAGGTATATATCTTAGCTTCCCTGATGTTAAGGCATGAAGGGGAAAAAAGTCAGATAATGGAAAACAGACCATGTGGTGAAGACTTCCTGGGTTTTGAGCACAGATCAAAAATACCTACATATATCCACACATACATAAACCTATGTGTATGTGTTTAGGAAAAACAATAAATTGGTTAGAAAATGAAAATCTGTTACAAAGGAGATACTACACATATATGCCTTTCAATAAACTGATTTCTTTTCTTTTTTTTTTTTTTTAGTCAAATAAACCATTATAATAGGTATCCAGGGGGAAAACGCCTTGTTTTAGAACTCAGGGCGTCAAGTAAGAAGAGTGAAATCAACTTGATGTTCAAATGAACAGACTCCTGCTCCCTGAAAATATGTGTATGAGTATCTGTGTATCTGGAAGAGAGAGAAGAACAAGGTCTCATGAATTTCTAAATGACAAAAATCTTTCCTTGCCTTTGCCATCTGCTTTCATTTGAGACTCAGAGGCAATGTCGGTGCAAAGTAAGATACTAGTTCCATCAATACAGGAGAGAGAGAAGTCCCTCTACTTCTCACCTATAGTAATGTTTTGGGCTCCTCAAACATGCCCAAGGTCAATCACTTCCAGCTATGCATTCATCGAAATGCTATTCCCTGGACCTAGTGCATTCTTGATTCTCTTCCCTGTTCCCATTCTGTTTTATCTGGTTGACTCTTGCCTTTCCAGGTATCATGATTGGCATTACTCCTCTAGGAATCTCCATAAGGAGATATATTTTTTCCTTTATGCTTTTCAAAGCATCCTGTGTTATTTTGGATTGCATGCTTCCTGAATAATTGTTCTTCCTCTCTGTTCTCTAAGAAAGTGACAACTCCTTCACGAGGGCAGGAACAGCGTCTGCTGCACTCCAGGATGCATGTCAGGAAGGCTACTATTTATTTAATTATCTTAAATTAGGGAGGAAACATACTCATGGTACACTATGTCCTTGCAAAGACATACAATAAAAGATGTCTTTTGAATTATGCAAAAGAACAGTGTTCTACTCTATGCAGAGATGTATAGTCATCACCAACCACTAAATTTCCATTCATTCATTCTTTCATTCATTCATTTATAGAGTCAATAAAATAAACTAAAACATGTACTAAGCACCCATTCTATACAGAATACTTACGTAGTTATGGAATACAACAGTGAATAAAGAAAGCAACAGCCCTGAAGGGAACACATTATACTTACAAAAACAAATGAACCAAGCTAAAGGATATTTCACACACCATCATTCAGCTGAGTTGCAAGGAACTCTTATCTGACACAAAAATGTTAAGTTTCCTGAAGATGAAGAAAAGCTAAAATATATGCAGATTTTTCTTTATACTGAATCCTCATTGATAAGTAAGAACCTCTTTCTACTGAGTGGGAGTCTGTGAGATGCGGTGAACCTTGAAATGCTTTGCAGAAGACTCCCAGAAAATCCTCCCAAAGCATCTTCCTTCCCATCCTGCTGGGGGTGTGGATAAGGTTCTGCCTGCGTCACTACCGATTAATCCGTGTCTCAGCTTTCAGCTGCTTCACACTGAGCTCACTGTAACTTTAAATATTGATAACCAAGCTCATATATCACAGAGCTAAGCGAATGACAGTTTCAGTGCATAATGGCTAAAGCTTTCTACAATAATCAGATATTCAATAATTCATGAAAATATATCCCCCCAAATCAAATTGGAAGCTATTTTGTGTAATATATTATTTAAAATTCAATATTATAATGCACACAACTTCTCCTCAGCCAGAGGAGGACCATTTCAAAATGTGATTATGTGCGGACTCTATTTAAAAGTGACAATTCTGCTTTTCATTTGTTTAACAGCTTAAGCGGAGGAGCTCAACTGGAACTAAGTCATCTGACAAGGAAACCAGGGTGGCCACAAGCAACTTTGCAAAAGGGACATGAGGACCTAAGAAAATGCACATCCCTTTTAAGAGGAAAGACATGTGTACTTGGGGGAAAATTTTTCTTAATTTGTGCAGGTCCTACATCAACTTGCTCCCAGAGAGTTCTCTCCAAAATACCGGTAACTTATCAGCATCATAAGATTAATGTGTGAACTTTTAAGTCTAGGAGTCAAGACACCTGCACCCACCCCAGGGTTGCCATAGTTTCAGATGCTTGCCAATCCATCAGTTACATTTTGTTTTGTTTTAAGATTATTTATTTATTTATTTAGAGCGTGCACAAGCAGGGTGGGGGAGGAGCAGAGAGAGAAGGAGAGAGAGAATCTCAAGCAGACTCCATGCTGAGCATGGAACCCCATGTGAGGCGCTATCTCCTGACCCCAAGATCGTGACCTGAGCTGAAATCAAGAGTCAGATTCTTAATCCACGGAGCCACCCAGGCATTCCTACTATGTTCTTCTTGAGTAGATCATGGAAAAATTGTTTTATAAGCACAAAGTCACAGAACTATTGTTTCATTTTGTTTTGTTCTTGGAAAACAACCCCTCCCACTTCTCCCCTGCCTATCTGAAATCTTCTTCCAAGGGCTATGCCACACTGAGTGAAGCCTTCCTTGGTTTCTCAAGCCAGATATGGCCTGCCCTTTCTCAGAACACCTATAATGTTGAAACTATTATCAAATTAACAACATATATTTATCTTGTTTCCATTAGACACGGGGCCATCACTGCTACCCAAAGGTACAGCTGAGGAACCTGAATTCAAGGAGTTGTTCAAGGATACAAATCCATACAGAAGAGGCAAAAAGGTGCTTATTTGGTTAAGCATTTCACTGATGTCTAGAGTTGTGCCTAGTGCATAGGCAGGACTCTGTATTTGCTGACTGGTTGACTCAATAAAGAAATCCCGAAGCATTCCGTTTATGTAAATCCAGGGTCTTCTCACCTTGCCGACAACACAGTTGGGAGAGATCAGCACCAGTAAGTGAAAAGAGAGTGCTATTAGGAGAGTAAAGTGTGGTGTTTTAGAATAAGTCCTGTATGTGGAGTTCAAGATCCTTGCCAACATCTAGACTCTGACAATTTGCAATTGTATGACCTGGAACAAAGTGATGAACTTTTCTTGTTCTCAGTATCTTCCTCTGCAGTAACATCACTGTATAACCTAAAACTTCCATGAGCAGTATAGAACCGTGGTTCAAAAGGTAGGCTATAGAGCAGGAAAGCCGAGGTCCAGATGTCAGCTCTGACCTGCCGGACACGTGGAAGGTTCTTCCGTGTCTCTGTACCTCAGGCCCCTTACCCAGAAATGTGCACATCGTACCTCCATCATGGGCCTGTACGTTCTACGTGGTTTCCTAAATGCAAATCCCGTAGAACAACACCCACGACACACAAAGAGCTAAATAAATGCTAGCTCTCCTTGTAATGGGTGTGTAATTGGCATAGCTCTCCCTACGTAGTGGGTCCACAAAGAACATGTCCTTCTTTTTCTCTCACTACTTTGAAAAATTGACTTAACTGTGTGGGAACTCAGTTTGCCTCCTTGATTAAATTAGAATAATAAAACTGACCTTTCTCCAAATAGCAAAGCTAAGTGATATTTTAATAATATTTTCAACTCTGAGATGCCAATAATGTGCGTGTGGCCCAGAATTTGTAGTCTGGAAAAGGCAAACATCATCCTCAATAAGAGAATGTCAGAATCAGAGGTATAAACTCGAAGCTATACCGGAAGGTAGACCAGAAAATAAAAAGCTCTCGGATAAGGTGATTAAAAAAGAATCTATGGAATCTCATATTTGAATTGGGTCCCAATAGATAGATAAGACTAGCAATAAAAAAGAAGGATAAGAATATGAAAGATGAGCCCATTTCACATAGCTTTCTGCCATAAAGTTCACCAAATACTGACTGGATGAGATAATTTGATTCCATGCTGCAATATTTTCTGGCTGTAGCCAGAGTAACATAGAGGAAGAACTTAATTAATGTTAAGCAACATCATCGTATCTTTTATTGGTTGTCTGTTATGATCTAAGTGTTGCGCCTTTATTATTCTTAATTATTTTATATATACTCCCTGTTAAGTAAAATCGTCTACATTCAGAGGTTAGGAATGAGATTCAGCAAGGTCAAGTCACTTGATCAGAAACCCCATCTTGGGGTGGAACTTGGCTGTGAACCCAGCTCACCCTCATACCTCATAGCCTCCCTCTCTAGGTTTTTGGCTATGTCATTTTAAATGATTATGCATTTAATGAATTAAAATATTATTAAACATGCCCTTCTCCATAAGACTCCATTAGCATAATGAAAATATGCAAATTATTAATTTTAAACCATCGAAACAACAGCAGCCACATTTTTTTTTTCTCCTGCCAGAGAATACCAGCTTAAGGAGATTAGACTGGCCCAGTGTTAACTGATGCTTAAGTCAGGAAAAGAGAAAAAACAAAAACAGGCATCTAATGTTAAAAAAAAAAAAAAAAGGTGGGGTGGGGTGCATCTGGGCCACCCCAGAACTTTAGACAATAGTAGGAAATCAAACAATTGCGGCCCTAAACATAGGCATTGTCGTCAATTGCCCATTCACACTGATCTGGCATGATTTATAGGTCACAGGATTGCTTTTCCCATTAGTCTGGCACAAACTGTAAAATTCTGAATAATTTATTTCCTTTCTTCCATTGTTCCATCATCCCTCCCTTCCTGCCCTAATTGTTTCTTAAACACCTAACCTGTATCAAACACTATATGGATTAAGTCTTTTGAACCATTAAATGGCCCACTAGAAAGATATGAATGCTGCTTCTACTGAGCTTATGGTCTACTAGGGGCAATGGACAGTTAAGCAGGAAATTGGAATATATGTGATGTTACATGTTGCTCATGAAAAAGCACTTTAATATTACTTGAAAGTCAACTGAGACCAGAAGGATAAATAAAAGATAACCAGATAGAGTAAATATAATGTGTGTGTCTGTCTGAGTACGGGTAGGATGTGGGGGAACAAGGATATATACGATGTAGGTAGAAAAAAACAACACGGGCAAAGGCTTGGAAATGAAAGAATAAGAAGGAGAGAAAAGTTCCAAGGTCATTTTAACAGGGTGCAGTAGGGCTGAGCATGGTAGGCTTTGTATGGGTCAGAGAGGGTCAAGTCCGGAAACGAGGCTAAAGAGAAAAGCAGATTCAGAGAAGACCAAAGCAAGAAGACACTGCCTGATTCCAAGGGCCATAAGAGCCCACGAGAGCTGTAGACAGAAGGATGCCACCATGTGGCTATAGATGGCGGAGGATGAAAGGTCTATTGCAGAGCGGTGCTGGGTTAGATGATCAGAGGTCTCTGGTGAGAAGTAAAGGGTGTGTGGCTATTGCAGAGGTGGCTCCCTGAGAAGATTAGGGAATTTTAACCTGGAGAAGGAGAAATCTCAAGGGGTCTGGAAGTCTCTCTTTCAATATCTATAATGTTGTCTCTGGCTAAGTGATGGGGATATTTCTGCTAGATCCAAGAAGTACTATCAGGACGACTGGACAGAAATCAAAGGAAAGCTCAGTTTGGCCCCTCTAGTGGCCTTTCTGTGTTTGGCATTGTTGCCAGCTGTCATCACAACTCTGTGCAACAGAAAGAGACATCCCAGGTTTTCCCTAGTCCCATGGCTGCATGAGCATGTCTAACCAGAGGCATAAACAGATGCCCCATGTTCTCAGCCTGCCAGTAAAGAAAGCAGCTCCTTCCATCAAGAGTGAACAGGGTGAGGCCGGAAGTCTTCTTTTCCCTGTGTGTGCAAGATGACCCAATACCTCCAGCAGAGGGAGACAACAAACATCTCAAGTATTGCTCCCAAAGCCATTGCAGCTCACGAAACTGCTTTCCAGTCGTATTCGAAGAGGCATGCCCAGCACAACCCCAGGTCACCCCACTATCTTCACCTTCAACGCTAATGATTTTCCCAGAGTTCCTGGTAAGTAATGTGGACTTTAACTTCAAATGATACTGCCTTAGCTCAGGTTGTCATGACGACATAGCACAAGCTGGGTGGCTTCAACAACAAAATTTATTTTCTTGTGGTTCTGGAGGACAGGGGTCCAACATCAAAGTGCTTGCTGATTTGCGTTCTGGAGAAAGCTTGGGTTTCTTCCTAGCTTGCAGATGGTCACCATCTTGCAATTTCCTTGTTATGTGTGTGTGTGCTGGGGTGAAGGAGAGGGGAGAGAGCTATAGTGTCTCTTATAAAGACACTAGTCTATAGGGTCAGGGTCTATACTTATGACCTCACCCTGGGGATTAGGGTAGCAACAAATGGATTTGGAGTGGGAGAGGTTCAGTCCACAACACCAACCTTTCTTCTAAGGGCCTCAAGGTTCAATCTCTTTGCATGCTCTGCTATGGTTGTTTACCTTCAGAAGTACAAGCACATGCCCGTCATCACAGGGGTATTCTTTGTTCCATGCACCACTAATTTCATCTGTTTTCCATCGTTCCCCAACTTTCCAAATCCTTTTTTTTTAAAAGATTTTATTTATTTATTTGACAGAGGTCACAAGTAGGCAGAGAGGCAGGCAGAGAGAGAGAGAGGAGGAAGCAGGCTCCCCGACAAGCAGAGAGCCTGACATGGGCCTCCAACCTAGGACCCTGAGATCATGACCTTAGCTGAAGGCAAAGGCTTAACCCATTGAGCCACCCAGGGATCCCCTTTCATTCCCAAATTCCTCTTGAATATATTTTTTTAAGATTTTATTTATTTATTTGACATAGAGAGACACAGCAGGAGAGGGAACACAAGCAGAGAGAGAGGGAGAAACAGGGCTCCCTCTAAGCAGAGAGGCTGATGCAGGGCTTGATCTCAGGATCCTGGGATCATGACCTGAGCTGAAGTCAGATGTCCAATGGCTGAGTCACCGGAGCACCCCCAAAACAATTTTTTAAAAGATTTTATTTATTTATTTGATAGAGATCACTAGACAGAGAGGCAGGCAGAGAGAGAGAGAGGAGGAAGCAGGCTTCCCGCTGAGCAGAGAGCCCAATGCAGGGCTTGATTCAGGACCCTGGGATCATGACCTGAGTCGAAGGCAGAGGCTTTAACCCATTGAACCACCCAGGCGCCCCACTTTTTTGAATTTTCAAATACATTTTGAAGAAGAGGTCTCACGTTTTTGTCTTCTACTAGGCCTTGACAATTATGTGGCTGGTTCTACTACTGCTGTCCTATATCCTTTATTTCTTAGCCCATACCTCACTGCTCTCCCCAGCTTGTTATAATTGCCATTATTTGGGTAACTTCAGCATCTGTATAGATCTATCAGATATCTTAATCTCTAGGTTCTTTAATTTCGTCTGTTCCTACACTCCCTCCTGTCACCTTTTAACGACCCGGCAACAAGAATGCACCTTAGACCTTATCACCAAAAAACAAAACAAAAACAAAAACAAAAACACTCCAGCTTTGACATCAAGAAGGTAAGCCCCCCAATTCTGGGCTCTCATCTCTATCCGTCCTGCCCATGTGTTCTCATTGCTCCCACTCCAATAATTTTCAGACCTCATTGAGGCATCCAGTCATTCACCATATCATTTAGTTTTAAATAATGTAGCATTTGGTAACTAAAGAAGAATATATGTAATAAATAAACTGATGAAACTTTATGAAATGTAACCTAGGAACATTCCATCTGACTTAGAAAGTAAAACATCTCATCTTGAATTCATTTCCCTCCCTCCTCTCCTCTACCCTAAAGCAACCACTACCCTGAATTATATGTATATCATTTGTTGCTTTATTTTTTTACACTTTTGCTAGATATGCATATATTAGAAATGGTATTATTCTCTGTGTCATTTTCTGCAACTTTGTTCCCATTCAACATCGTATTCCTAACAGCATGTTCTTGTGAATAGTGTATTAACAATAGTTAATCTTAGATATAGATCTGGGATAGCAGTATCTGAACAGGTGAATTCTTGTAGGTTCAATTTTACAAGGCCATGCTTAATTGTTTCTTTAAAAGCTTACACCAATTTGCATACCCAACCCGAGGTGTGTAAGTATTGCCATTGATGCATGCTCTGATACTAAAATGATGGTATGAAATTGTTTCATTGATGTTACTAGTTTGCAACTGCAGATTACTCAGGATGAATATCTTTACAACAACTTCACATTTTTTTCTTACTCCTTTGTGAACTGCCGACTCAAATTTTTGCCAATTATTCTATAGAGTTGTCTTCTTTTCCTTAATGATTTATGAGATACTTTATGTGTTCAAGACATTTCCTTCAGCAGATATTTTCTTCCAATTTGTGGTTTGTCTCTTAACTTTACAAAAAAACAGGAGCTCTTAATTTTAATGTGATCAAATAATCAGTCTTTTCTTTTAAGGAATGCTGATTAGGTCTTGCTTAATATATAAAGTCATAGAGATCCTCATGTATGGCTTTTTTCTAGAGTTTAAGTTTTGGATTTCATATGTAAAGCTTTGATCCTTCTGAGCTTGATTTTCTAAAGTCAGGTCTATTGAAGTATAATTTACTAAAATAAAATATACATAATATACAGTATATGTAAAATGGGTGTAGTTGTATGGACACTGGCATATTTATATGGTTTTTCATCTAACTCCCATCACAACCAAAGATATGGAATCTTTCTGTTGATGGACATTTGGGTTGTTTCCAGTTTTGGGTGATAATGAATAAAACTGATATAAATATCTGCATGTGAATTCTTCTGTGGATGTATTTCTTTATTTGTCGAAGATACATACACTGCTAACTCATATTGTGAATGTATATTTAATTTTACAGTTTCCCAAATGTTTTTCAAAGCAGGTGTACCATTTTTCATTTTCATCAGCAGTGTATGAAAGTTCCATTGTTCTTCATCTTCTCACTGCCTGCAACTTCAATTTGTATTTATTTTAGCCATTTTAATATCTGTGTAGTAGTAGCCTATTGGGCTCTGAATTGAACTTTCCTAACTATCCTAAGATATGAAGCATCTTTCTTTTGAAGTATTTACTTGTCATTTGTGTTTCATCTCTGGTGAAGTAATTCTTCAAATCCTTTCTTGAATGAATTGGGTAGCTTATTTTATTATCATTGAGTTGAAAGAGCTCTTTGCATATTTGGAAAATGGACCTTTATAGGATATGTATATTAAAAGGTTTATTTTTTTTTGTCTTGGATTTCCATTTCCTTAATAATGTAGTTGGAAGAGCTGAAGTTTTAAATGTTGCTGAAATCCAGTTTTTCTTTATTATTTTTTTTGTTATGGTTCATATTTTTTTGTATTCTATTTAAAAAAATCTTTGCCTGACCCAAGATCACAACAATTTTCTGTTTTACTCACTCTGAAGTTTTTTAGTTTCATATTTTATGTTTAGGTCTATGATGAATTTTGAGTTATTTTTAGTATGATAGGAGGTATGGATTTAGGTTAAATTTTTGTTTTGCATAGAGATATCCAGTTTTAATAGCACCAGCTAAGGAAAATACTCTTCTTTCTCTCTTAAATTGCTTTTGCAAATTTGTGGAAAATAAATTCATACATTTAGGTCTGTTTCTGGACTTTCTAATTGTGTTCTATTGGCCCAAGTGTCTATCTCTTCCCAGGGCCATACTATCTTTACTAATACATCTAAAGCTTAAGTACATCCTTTGAAAAATATTATTTATTTATTTGAGAGAGAAAACAGGGGGAAGAGTTTGAAAGAGAAGGAGAAACAGTCTCCCCACTGTGCAGGGAGCCCCATGCAGGACTCAATCCAAGGACCCTGGGGTCATGGCCTGAGCCAAAGACAGATGATTAACTCACTGAGCCACCTAGAGTCTTACAAAGCTTAAATATTAAGGCAAGTCAAAACACCAGGTACTGCAAGTTTACCTACTTGCAGTACCTTTCAAAAAATAAAAATTCTATGTTCATTATTCACCTATACAAAATTAGGTACAGTTTGTCAATTTCTACCAAAAATCTTGCTGTAATTTGTAGTTGGTTTATATCAAAACTAGATATCAATTTCAAGAAAATCTTAACATTCTGTCTTCTAATTCATGAACACAATATGTTTCTCTATTAACTTAAGTTTTCTTTTATTTTGTGCATTAATGTTTAGTGACCTTGCTTTTTTTTTTATAATCTTAAGGGATGTGTTAATCAATGTTCAACCAGAGAAAGAAAACCGGTAGGACATAGAGATCCATTGCCAAGAATCAGATTACCCAGTTGTGGGTCTAGTTAAGAAAGTCCAAACTCTGTATGTCAGATTATTAGGAAGGTCAAGCTATCAGGAAGGGCGGGCTGGAACCGCTGGGAATCAGCTGAAGCCACTGTACATAGAAGGGTTTTTCTCTCAGAAAACCCTCACCTCTGCTTTTAAGGCTTTTCAACTGATTGAATAAGGTCTACCTATATTATCTACAATCTGCAATCTAAATTGACAGTCTAGAAACTTGGAGACCTCGGTGTCAGGAAAAGTGAAGTGTATCTATATCCTAAATAACCTAAGATAAGATTGACAGTAAGAAATTTCTATTAGCAAAAATCAGACTAAAGGTGGCGGCTTTCCAGTCCTGCACACTCACCTGCTTCAGGGACATGAAGCCAGGAGTTCATTAAATTGAGGGAGATAGGCATAACAGAATCATAGAATCTAGTAAATAAAAGACCACACACAGGATTTAGCAACATGAACATAAGCACCACGTGCTTGTGGAAACACAAACGTGCAACTCATTATGAAGCACAGATTAGAAATCTACTTTATGGTTGATGGGCATCCCCTCCTTTTTCTTGGATTTTATTACCAAGGGAAACAAAGGGTGGCATGCTACAGACAGTAATTATTCAACCTATAAATCAATCTGTACACCACTACCCAGAAGAAGAAACAATGTTAGCATCCAAGGACATCCTCTGCAATTTTACTTGCATAGATGACAACAAGACATATCAGAAAGAAAAAAAATTTATCCAGAAAATAAAATGGGGTATGGAGCACAATGGATAAATTTATGCTTCTGAGAAAGCAAAACCAGGATAAAAAAACAAAAACAAACAAACAAACAAAAAAAAAAACAAAACCAAAAAACAAAAAACAAAACAAAAGAAAGAAAGAAAGAAAAAAGTTACTTCACTGCTATAGGAGAGTGAATTTGCAATTTCTAAAAATCATTATTTCATTATTGCTACAGAATAATCAGCCTTTGTATATTCTACACTGTTTTCCATTTTCAGAATTTGGCTTTAATTCCAGTACCAGTACCCAGTTCCCACTCCCTTGTTCTATACATAACACAGAAAGTAGAAACAGTATAGTAGATACTGTGTACTTACAAATAGGTTCTTAGACTTCCAGAGCCACCAACCTAGAATTAAAAGACTTCTGGGTTTTCAGCTGGATGAGACTTGAAGAAGTACTCCCACAGGCTGTATCCACATTTACTGTATATACAACCACTATACACAGTAAATGTGGATAACAGAATGGCTGTAGGAGAGGATTGTGGCACAGAATACACAGTTTTCCCTTGAAATACATTTAATTTTCTTACTGCTAATACTAGATATCCTCTCTTTGCCATGGTTTAGCTGGATACATGGCTGTCCTTCAAGAAATTTTATTTCCTAAACTCACTTATAGTTAGGGTATACCATGTGAATAAATTTGGACTAATGAAATACCAATGGAAAGGAGCAATACAATTTTCATCTTGCCTCCTCAAAAATGAAGCTGCCTTGACTCCTTTTTCTGTTGTTTGGAAATGGCAATGATTTGATCCTTGGACCCAGAGATTAAATTCATATTTTGAGAAAACCAAACCCAATAAACCAGTATAGTTCCTGAATAACTTCATAGAGAAGAACCACATGATAATCTCTGGACTATTAACTCACAGAGAAATAAACTTTATCTGATTTAAACCACTGGGAAAATACAAAAGTTAGAATCTGGTAAACACTACGTCATTCCTATCAGACCAATCCTCCCACAGACGACAAATATAAACTCTACAAAATTCATAAAACTCAACTGCATGAAGACAGAACTGATGATATTGTGGGGAGAGGGATGTTGAAACTTGGGAGAAAATAATGACCAGTGAGTTTCCTATTGAAACGGTTTTTAGCTTACAGACTATTCTCAGATATCACCCCATGGTGGCGCTAGCACTTGCATAGAAACCCACAGATTTACTGGGTTGGAGAACCAGGGAGCAGAGTTTGGAGCAACCACACAGTTGGAAAGTAAGGAGAGAAGCCCTAGATAGGAAAGAAGTAAAGAATGGGAACTACAGATTCTGTGCAGGGAATCTTCCAAAATAATTGGCTGCCCCCTGAAGTATGAATACATTGAGCAGCCCAGTTAAAGACAAAAAATATAAAATGTGATTTTGGAGCCTGGAATATGAGTTCAGATAAGTCAACTGCTTGCTGAAACACAAGAATGACAATAACTTAAAATAATATTTTTAAAATATATATGAGATAATTGAGGGCTTTACACATACTGAAAATATTTAGGATCCAATTGAAAATCACCAATCATATGAAAAAAACAGAAAAATGTGACCCGTATTAAAGAAAAATGACAATTAATGGATACTAACCTTGAGCATCTGCTATGACTCTGCTCAAGGGCATAAGGGAAAATATTCTTATAGTGAATGAAAAAATAGGGCATTTCAACAGAAAAATTGAAACTATAAAAAGTTCCAAGAAAAAGTGTACAGCTAAAAATGGCAAAATCTGAAATAAAATTTTAATCAAAAGAATAAGCGTTAGAGCAGATTTGAGATAGCAGAAAGAGTCAATGAAATAAAAAACTAATAGAAATGATCTGATTAGAAAAAAGGATTAAAAAATAGAATCTCTGGGTCTTCTTGGGGACTCCCTAGTGGTCCAACAGGCATAAAATTGGAGTCTCACAAGAAAAGGGGGGAAATTAGGGCAGAAAAATACCTAAATAAAATGATAGTTTAAAATTTCTCCCCAAATTAATTGAGGATATATGTATATAGGGTTAAGACATCCAGTAAATGTGAAGCTGGAAAAACAGAAAGAAAACCATATCCAAACACAACACACTTACTGTGATAACACCAAAAATAAAGTCTTTAAAGCAGCCAGACAACGACGACAGCAAGAAAACACACAGCATGTGGAGGAATGCAATTTTAATGATGACTGACTTCTCATCAGAAACAATGAAACAGTATTTTTAAAGTAGTGGAAAAGAAAACAACAACAACAACAACAAAAACAAAACAAACAAAAAAACCGCCCTGAAACATAGAACTCTATATCCAATAAAACTATCAATTAAAATAAAGGTGAGGCACTCCTGGGTGGCTCAGTCAGTTGGACATCTACCCTTGGCTGAGGTTGTAATCCCAAGGTCCTGCAACCAACCCCCACATCAGGCTCCCTGCTCAGCAGGAAGCCTGCTTCTCCCTTTCGTACTCCCCCCTGTTTGTGTTCGTTCTCTCACAGTCTCTCTCTCTGTCAAATGAATGAATAAAATCTTTGAAAAATAAAAAATAAAATAAAATAAAGGTGAAACAAAGTCTTTGCTAGCTAGAGAAAAGCTAGGAGAATTTGATGCCAGAAAATCTGCACTGCAGGGAACCTGAAAGGAAGTTCTTCAGGCTGAGAGGAAATAATAGCAGATGGAAACGTGCATCTTCAGGAGGAAGGAAGAGCAGCAAGACGGTGTGGAAATGGAAATTATAGAGGTGGTTACAAAGTGCCACTTTTTATCTTAATTTGTTTAAAACATGTCTATTTAAGGCAAAAATGGGGCCACTGGGGTGGCTCAGTCAGTTAAGCATCTGCTTTTGGCTCAGGTCATGATCTCAGGGTCCTGGGATAGAGTCCTGAGTCAGGCTTCCTGCTCAGCAGGCAGTCGGCCTCTCCCTTTGCCACTGCCACTACCTCCGTCTGTCAGCTCTTGCTCTCTCTCTCTCTCAGATAAATAAAATGTTTAAAAATTTTTTAAAAATATGGGGCACCTGGGTGGCTCAGTGGGTTAAAGCCTCTGCCTTCAGCTCAGCTCATGATGCCAGCGTCCTGGAATCGAGCCCCGCATTGTCCTCTCTGCTCAGCAGGGAGCCTGCTTCTTCCTCTCTCTCTGCCTGCTCTCTGACTGCTTGTGATCTCTCTCTGTCAAATAAATAAATAAATAAATAAATAATCTTAAAAAAAATAAAATAAAAAATTTTTAAAAATAAAAAATAAAGCCAAAGTTGTAATGAGTGAATTCTGATTTGTTTAAATATATAAGAACTACATCATAAAGGATGGGAGTGGGTTAAATGAACTTGTTTCAAGTTTCTTACACTCTATTAGTAGCAGTACCGTGACAACTTCAAAAGTTAACCTTTACCAATCTTTTTTTAAAGATTTATTTATTTGAGAGAGAGAGCAGGGGGCGGGACAGAGAGAATACCAAACTGACTCTGCATTGAGTGGAGAGCCTGATGCAGGGCTCGATCTCACGACCCTGAGACCATGACCTGAACTGAAATCAAGAGTTGGATGCTTAAATGACTGAGCCAGCCAAGCACCCCAAAAGTTAACACTTTTAAAAGTGAAAACTAAGTGAAAATTTAAGACTGTCTGTTATAATCTCTAGCATAATTCATTAGTTTGCTAGGACTGCTGCAACAAAGTTTAAAAACTGGTTGGCTTAAAACAATAGAAACTTAGTGTCACAGTTTTGGAGGCTTGAAGTCAGAAATCAAGGTAGGGAAAGGAGCCGTCTTTGCTTCTTCATCTTCCGGCAGCCTCTGGCATTCCTTGCTTAGCGATGGCATTCTCCCTGTGTCTTTGCACCATCTGCCCTCTGTCAGTGTCTTTCTCTATGCTCTAATTTCCTTTTTTTTTTTTAAATAAGGATACCAGTCATTCTGGTTTAAGGCCCACCCTAATGCCTAATGGCCTCACCTAAACTTGATCATCTTACAAAAGAAGGTCACATTTATAGGTATTTGGGGTAAGGCCTTCACCATCTTTTTGAAGAACACAATTCAACACATAACAAATTACTCTAAAAAAATGAAAAGCAGTACATATAAAAATATATAAAATTTAAATCATGGTATTTTAGGAGTTACTTTACAGAGAAATTTAGCAGTACCCTAAAAGCAGTACAGTTATTATGATCACCCCCATTTTTTCTGATGTGAATCCCAAGTTTTCAACAAATTAATTAGTCTGCTCACACCCTCATATCAAGTACATGGTTCATGTTCTTTGTGATTTCAAAACAGTCAGTCTTAAGGACTACAGTCTACTCTTTAACTTCACTGAAATTGTGAGCATGGAGTACAAGATCTTGGCACTGGTCTGACCTGAAACCAGAATACAGAAATTTGGGTTATCAGGCCAGAGGTCTTTTCAAAATAACACTCTGCTTCCTCTTTCTCTCCATTTGTGGAGACCAGTAGCAATAGCTGTCTAAAGCGAGCTCTTACCTAACAAAACTGATTAATTTTTCAAAGAAGGTGATGGTGACCATAGAGGTAATTCACTTGTACTTCTAGTAGGCTTTTGATACAATGCGCATCAAAGACTAATCTATAAGGTTACAGAGGGGATGGGTAGAGAAAGTCAATTAGATAAACATTTTATAATGGGTACAATAATGGAAGGCAAAATGTCTATAGAAAGTGGCCTCGGCTCATGACAAAAGGATTAATCAATGCCAAGCCTAATCTAACTCATGTATCAGTTCCTTGGAAAGTTAAAAATGTGCTCTGTTTAAAAAACAAAAAAACAAAAAATGCACAAAACACAAAGTTTGGTTGGAGAGAGTCAACAGGTCTTCTAACAAACCTCATTTGAGTTATGTTTTTATCCTTTTTTTGTTTTAACCTGCTGGGGAACTGAGGCTCAAAAGAATTCAGTAATGTGACCAGAAAAACTATATGAGATCATTTGTGCAAAGAAATTAGCAGTGTTTGGCTTATTATTAGTGCTTGATAAAGTTTAGTTAAGATTCAAGAAATGGCAGAGACTAGTAAACAATCTGTCAATGGATAAATGAATATAAAATTTGGAGGGAATTTGCCCTTAGTTTGGAGAAGGGAGCAATCCCTATGAGCCTGAATGATGGGGGAAGCATTTAGAGAGGATTCTGCATGATTTCTCTGGCCGAGCATACTTGCTTAGTAACATTTTTAAAAACTGCTGTCCAAGCTGTTAGCTGGAATTGAAAGATACAGCGGTGGTTAGAGGGCCTATTTAGTAAGAGCAGAAAAATGCACTGGGAGTGAATCATTTGTCTGGACACAGAAGGCTGAGTCAGGGAAAATGGACTGTCACGTAGGCAGGTTGAACTGAAGCCAAGAACAGTGGGCAATGATTGCTCTGAGGGACAATTTCAAGCCCAGGCATTAAGATTTTCTCCATGCACCCCCACCCGACTGCCTAGTTCTGGGTTTTACCAATGGTCCTTCGGTGAAAATTCTAGGGTGGAGAGCACAGGCTGGTAAAAGAAGGAAAAAGCCGGCTTGCCCTCCACTGAGTTACTAACAGCACACTGGATGCCATTTCTCCATAAGCCCATGTGATAGGAAAAATTTAAAAAAAAAAAAAATGTCGATTCAATATGAGAAACACTGGGCTAAAATCCAGGACTTTTAAGTGACAGAGAACCTCTTCTCCTCCCCCCCCCCCATTTATTTATTTATTTTCATTTATTTATATTCAGCATAACAGTATCATTATTTTATCACCACACCCAGTGCTCCATGCAATCCGTGCCCTGTATAATACCCACCACCTGATACTCCGACCTCCCACCCCCCCGCCACTTCAAACCCCTCAGATTGTTTTTCAGAGTCCATAGTCTCTCATGATTCACCTCCCCTTCCAATTTACCCCAACCCCCTTCTCTCTAACTCCCCATGTCCTCCATGATATTTGTTATGCTCCACAAATAAGTGAAACCATATGATAATCGACTCTCTCTGCTTGACTTATTTCACTCAGCATAATCTCTTCCAGTCCTGTCCATGTCGCTACAAAAGTTGGGTATTCGTCCTTTCTGATGGAGGCATAATACTCCATAGTGTATATGGACCACATCTTCCTTATCCATTCATCCGTTGAAGGGCATCTTGGTTCTTTCCACAGTTTGGCGACCGTGGCCATTGCTGCTATAAACATTGGCCCTTCTTTTCACTGCATCTGTATCTTTGGGGTAAATACCCAGGAGTGCAATGGCAGGGTCATAGGGAAGTCCTATTTTTAATTTCTTGAGGAATCTCCACGCTGTTCTCCAAAGAGGCTGCACCAACTTGTATTCCCACCAACAGTGTAAGAGGGTTCCCCTTTCTCCACATCCTCTCCAACACATGTTGTTTCCTGTCTTGCTAATTTTGGCCATTCTAACTGGTGTAAGGTGATATCTCAATGTGGTTTTAATTTGAATCTCCCTGATGGCTAGTGATGATGAACATTTTTCATGTGTCTGATAGCCATTTGTATGTCTTTATTGGAGAAGTGTCTGTCCATATCTTCTGCCCATTTTTTGATATGACTGTCTGTTTTGTGTGTGTTGAGTTTGAGGAGTTCTTTACAGATCTTCTAAGAGGTAGTGAGTTCTCCAGAGCTAGAGGGGTACAAATACACTGTACAAGTACACTCAAAATAAAGCATAGTGGGGATTTATTCATTAAGGAGATGGCCTATTTTGATAACCTTGAACCCAACAACTCCATCATTTTACAATCTGAGTTAAATTAAGAGTCGTTAATCAACATTAGCTTTCCTGGCTGAAAAATATGAAGACAAGGTAAAAACAGTAACAATAATGAATCAACAATTAGTTGCTAAGAACCTGCTATATAGTAGACAGTGTCCCAGGCAAGAGAATTGAATTACGTATAGTCACTGTCCTCAGAGTTATATTAGTGGGGATTGGGGAGGAGAGTATTTTTACATAATTCAACTACTTATTCTTTCTTTCCATCTGAGGGCAAATGGTATTTACTGGCAACTATATTCCAAGCTCTCTTCTAGTCTGTGGGGATAAAATAATGAATATATTCAAGCATTGGTCTCAAAGACGAAGGGCAGCTCTAAGAGTTGTGGGAGGTCAAGAAGTATTTCATTGAAGATATATATTCAATTGAGCAGCATAGAAGTAGAAGAGGAGCTTTTCCTGTTCAGCCCATACTGTGATCGAAAAGGGAGAGTGAGAAAGAGAGATTCTTTAGCAAGCTGTTGAAATGTGGCAAGACAGTATAGTCTTGAGGCTAAGAGTAAAGTTCTAGGATCCACTGATTGTGTTAAATCTTAGTTGTTCCTCTTATTAGATGAGTGACTATGGATGAGGTCCTTAAACTTGCTAAATTCACCCAGAAAGTAGGGGCACTACAAGTGCCTGCATTATGACATCATCATCAAGCCAAAGGAGACAAGAAATGCCATATATTGCATGCCGTGCCTTTCACATTGTAAGCACTCAATAAACTTGGTGTTATTATTATGTATAGGTGATAGTGAAAAGGATATCAACTGCTAATTTGAGAACTAGGTGCATAATTACAGACAAACTTCAGAAGATGGGGATTGATTTGTTGTTGTCAATCCAAAAAAAGACATGTTTGGTTATAGTGTTAAATAGCCAGGACAGAAAGAGGCAAACACCCACACACGTGCAGTCTCTCTCTCTCCCTTTCTCACACACACACACACACACACACACACACACACATACACACCCCTTCCTATGGGTTGTAGTCAAAGAATGTTTCACAGATCAATATTGATTATCAGATAAACTTTGAAGAACATAATTAAGATTGAGAGCAAAAAGGAGAACACTGCAGTCCATAGAAAAAACAGGGGGGAACTACCCCAAAATAGAAAACCTGCACTGGGGGAGGGTATTTGTCAGGAATTCTTCTGTTCATTCAGTACTCATTTACTGGGCATATCCCATGAGCCAATTAATTTTCTTTATCTAACTACCGGAAAAAAACAAAGAGTAAGACAGAAAAGTTCCCTGGCCTTCAGAAACTTTCATTATTTTGAAAAGTCAGTTTTTTTGCTGCTGCTGTTTTGTTTTTTTTTTTTTTTTTAAGATTTTATTTATTTATTTGACAGACAGAGATCACAAGTAGGCAGAGAGACAGGCAGAGAGACAGGCAGAGAGAGAGGGGGGAAGCAGGCTCCCTGCCGGGCAGAGAGCCTGATGTGGGACTCAATCCCAGGACCCTGGCATCATAACCTGAGCCAAAGGCAGAGGCTTTAACCCACTGAGCCACCCAGGTGCCCCAGAGTCAGAGTTTTAATGCAGTTAATAGCCCTAGGAAGACTTCTTTACTATATGTAATAAGTGCTATTGGTGTTACCTGGCAGGTGCACCTGTTTCCCAGATGGTGTAAGTATTGGGTGCGAGTGACACACTACTCTATTTTCCTCAGCCAATAGGAGTTACTATGCCTAAAGAAAACTAGGAAGTTACACCCTCATCCTCAAGAGGAATGATTGACAGATATTTGGATAAAAGGGCCACCAGCACTCTTGCCACAAGGTGAAACTAGCTTTGTGATGCAGTCAATATTCTAGAGATTCTCTGAGTTCAGGTTAAAGTTAGATTACAGCTGAAAGCACACTTATGCCTCACTATATTCCATGCCCTTGACTGTTTCTTCTACTCCCTTGCAGGTTTCTCCAATGTGGTCTTCCCCATCAGGTCACTTGTATATCTATTCCCAATTCAGGCTCTGCCTTTGAGAAACTCAACTCAAGTGTAACCTAAATGTTAATGTATTCTTTCTAAAATCTAGTTATTTCCCCCAGCCCTAAAAATTAGTTAGTGTGTCCTGGCTGCAATAAGGGAAATAAAGAACTATTCACCTGGGACTCCATGATTTAAATGCATATATCATAGCCTCTTCATCACACAGACACAATTATTTGACCCCTACACCTAATTTAAAAGAGAGAAATATGTGTGTGTGTGTGTGTGTTTAAATTTCTCATTTTCCTTTAAAACATGTTGATATTAAAGATCTGCAAGGGTCTTAAGGCCACACATTCCAACAAATAGCACATCAAATTAACTAACAATGAGCATCTCTCTTCCTGCACACTAAATGCTGGGCACAGTCCCTAACAAACAGATGAGGAAGCTAGGAGTACTGAGAACTGAGAGGCTTGAAACAAAGAGTCATAGAATCAGAATCTGAATCAGAGTTCCCTGATCCTCAGCCCTACCCAAGTGTTTTCCACTACTCCAGTAGAGAGGAAGATGCCGCTGTCCATGGGTATCACCTATTGGTTTGTTTTCATTTTTGTTTGTTTGCTTGTTTTTACAATCACGTCTTTCCAGTGAGTTGATCCCTATTTGGTTACATTAGCAAATCTGTCTAGCCCAGAGGCATTATGGAGAAATCCAAGCATTTTGGACAGTTTCAAAAGCTTGCTTTCTACAAGGCATTATCACAGCGCAAATAGTCCCTGGAATGAGGAAAAATAAATTCCTTTGAGGATCCTGTAATGAAAGCTAAATCCCACAGAAACCCCCAAATGAGCCAAGAATTTCCAGTAGTTAGCCACTGTTTGGGCTATCCTTTTCTGCATTGCACAGTTGGGATTGTTGTCATTTGGTTATAATTCTTAGATAGGCTGCTGGAGTCTCCTTTGCCCTGCATTAAGATGTTCTCAGTATTGATTTTGTTGTTGTTGTTTGTTTGTTTTGTAACAGAGTTATTGTATATATATATTAACACCCATATTTAGCCACAACCGTGTGGAAAGCTGGGAAGGTCATCTGAAGGGGAGTAATGGAAGAAATGTTTGAGGGAACATAGATGGAGAGTTTCAAGAATCTAGGGCTATATTAACTCAATTCTAGATCCCTGGTCAGCATTGACTGAATTTTTTTTTTTTATTTGTACAGCAGAATATATAGGACTGCAACAAGAGCAGAAAAAGTATACAACATATTTATTCTAATCTTCCAGACCCCCTGTGTGGCCCAGAATTGGGCACCCAGTAAATGTTTATTCCCTCCATGTTTGAATTTTACATTCTTTTGGAAGACCAACCCATGTGTCAAATACCATGGAAGACTTCATCCCCCAGAAATAAATTCTATTTCAATGATATACAATTGCAGAGGTGGGAAATGTCCTTTTAAAGACAAAGTTTGCCTGAAGGATAAGAAACTTCAGGCCCACTCAACGTTTAATTTCAATGGTGTGCAAGTAATTGGGTGTGGTGCACTGGCAAGTGAGTTAACTTCTTTGGTTTCCAGTTCTCTTGAATAAAAAATAAAGGGTCAAGCCAAAGGACTGAGGACTCCTTAACAGTGCCTTGAAATTTTATCATTTTCTGAATTGAACTGAAGTTCCTACACTGTGTAGAAGTTTCCCTGGCCCTAAAAAGAATTCCTATGGGGTTTGAGTTCCGTTGAAACATCTTCTAAAGGAAGTGTGCATTTCCCCTACATACAGAATTTGGTGATGGGCAGGTTGCCTGAAAAGATATTTCACTGCAATTAGTTTTCTTTACTCCCTGACAGAAGGTTTCAGAGCCCAGAGGCAACTTCCACCAGGATAAAAATACTCTGCACTGTCAGTAGAAGATATTCTTATATAACACACACTGATTTCTTTCCCCCATTTTGCAAGAACTCAGAGGAATGGGGTGGGGGTTGCTGACATCCCCAAACAGGTCATCGCACATTAATGCTTTACTCTCTTGTCTGATATAACCAGAACATTGCTGATATCAACTATTCTCTGGGTAAGTTGCTGAAGGGAACAGTAGGTCAAGGGTAACAATTATTTTCATTTATTTATTTATTATTTCCTTAAAAAATATTAGGAAAAAAAACTTTCTTTTTTTTTTTTTTTTTTTAATAGTGGTTCTCAACTTCAAGTGATTTTGCATCTCCCATCCCCTGCCAGAGGACACTGGGCAATGTCTGGAGACATTTTTTGTTTTCACTGCTGGGGAAATTCTACTTGTAACTAGGAGTAGAAGTCAGGGATACTGCTGAACATTCTACAATATGGAAGATACCTCTCCTCTCCCAAGGAATTATTGGGTCCCAAATTCAGAGCTGGAAACCTCTCATTGCAATTTAAAAATATATTAAAAAATAGACATGTATACAGATACACACATATATTCTAGCACAGTAGCTGATTTTTAAAAATTCTTATTTTTCTTCATAACAAAATATGAGCTATATAGTTATTATAATCACGGTTTACATATATTTTAGCATTCTCTTCTTTTTATTAATATCACATTAAAAACATTTCACATTTGTGTTTGTCTTCCTAATTACCATTTTAATGGCTGCTTAATAATCCATTTAGCTGATGTACCACGGTATGCATTACCATTCTCCTATTGTTGATTACTCATTTAGCCTGTTTCTAACATGTCCCCTTATTGTAAATGATTTGTTATGACAAATTTCAGGGATGTAAATTACTGCGTCAACAATAAGAGTATTTTTAAGTCTTCCATTTTCCAAAGATTTTTCACAGTTAATAATGATGTCTGGGTTTTTGTGATTTTTTTAAGATTTTAATTATTTGTTTGACAGAAAGAGAGAGGGCACGAGCAGGGGCAGTGGCAGGCAGAGGGAGAAGCAAGCTTCCCGCTGAGCAAGGGAGTCTGATGTGGGACTGGATCCCAGGACCCTGGGATCATGACCTGAGTCAAAGGCAGCCATTTAACTGACTGAGCCACCCAAGGGTCCCAATGGGATATCTTTTAATTGACTTGACCACAGTCATGTGAAAGTATTTTACAAATATTAAATATATCAAATCAGCCTGCTATGCACCTTAGGCTTATCCAATGTTGTATGTCAATTATATCTTAATAAAGATGAAAAAATATTAATAAAAATGACTAGACATCCTTGGGGGAGGAGGAGAAGAACAAAGGTATCTGACCACTGCATAACTCAAATTTAATTATTTAACTCTCAAGCTGCTCATTAAAAATACAATTTGGAAGAACAAAGCCAAAGAGCACTGATGATTTACTTTTCCTAATCTCTAGAAACATGTTTATTCCCCAGACAAAAACAGAAGGTAACTTCAGGGCCTCAGCCCTACCTCCACAATTGCCCAAAGAAACCTATATATATTACAAAGTTTAGTGAAGAATCAGGACTGAGCACAACAATGCATGGCACATTTCAAACGTCTCATGTTTGGAATGGAAGGAAAAGAGAGAGAGAGAGAGAAACGTAATCACTCTGCTGCTCCATGTAAGAAAAAATTAATGGAGAGACGCCTGGGTGGCTCAGTGGGCTAAGCTGCTGCCTTCAGCTCAGGTCTTGATCCCAGGCTCCTGGGATCGAGTCCCGCATCGGGCTCCTTGCTTGGCAGGGAGCCTGCTTCTCTCTCTGCCTCTTCCTGCCTCTCTGCCTACTTGTGCACTCTCTCTCTCTTGTTCTCTCTCTCTAATAAATAAATAAATAAATGAATAAAATCTTAAAAAAAAAAAAAAAAAAAGGAAAAGAAAAATAATGGAGTGGTTTATGGCCAGAAATTACTTTTCATCAACAACGATCCTCTTTTTTTATATCCTCTTTCCTTGTAACAAATAATTTTTTGATATTCTGACATTATAATATCCTAAGTCTTCCTACCCCATTGTGACCTCCACCATCTTAACTGAGAACATTGTGCACTGTCTCTTTCTTCTTGAACTATATACATTTTCTCTTGATTAATACAAGAACCCAGTAAATAATTATTTAAGAAATGCTGGAGTAGACAAGATTAGTGAGGCTGGGGAAGCATCAAAAAGGTAAACCATCAACTACTTAGGACTGGGGAGGGTGACACATACAGCTTAGAATTCAGATTGGTTTCTGTGTGTTAAATGGGGGCTGTCACTATGAGCAGTGTAAGAGAGACGGACTCCTGAGTAGAGGCGCAGCTCACAGAAGTTCAGTAGGTATAAATCCAGTCTATCGTTCAACATTCCATCCAGAGATCCCCCTATAAAAGGGGGATCTCTTCCTGGTCCTCCATGCAGGAAGCCACCTCCCCCTCCTCTTAACACAGAGACCCCTGAGAATATCCCTTTCATGAGATGCTCTATTTTAGGCATTTTTATTTTCTCTTTGATGGCAGGGGGCAGATCTCATTCATTTCTGTGTTCCACAGGACAGCTGATACAATGTATTAAAGGTAGTAGCTGTCCATTCAGTTTTACTGAAACAACAGATGGATGAATATTTACCAAAGCCTACAATGAAAGGGAAGGAAGGGATATGACCTTTCCATTATGCAGATGATGTTTGCAGATTCATGATTGGGTTTGATGATTACTGAAGGTAAAGCATTCTGGCTCATAGCGCTTTCAATGTCACATACAAATTTGAAGTCTGTATACTAAAGAATTAAGAGAAAAAATAAGAAAAAAATAGAGATTCAATAAAAAGAGTCAGTGAAGAGGAAGAACATGTAAGGATATATATTGCATTAATTATCTATTGCTGCATAACAAATTACCCCAAAACTCAGAGGCTTAAGAGAATAAACCATATCTCACAGTTTTGGTGGATCAGGAATCCAGGTGGGCTTAGCTAGCTCCTCTGGAGCAAGGTTTCTCATGGATCTGCAAACAAAAACAAAAAATCAAGCCTTCAGTTGTCTCAGGACTCAAGTGGGAAAGGATCTTCTTCCAAGTTCCCTAATGGTTGCTGGAAGGTCTCAGGTATGGAAGAGCTGCAGACACCAATTCCTTGCTACCTGGGCCTTTTCACGGGCTCCAAGAGAGAGCAAAAAAGGACAAGCAAGAAAGAAGTCCTATTCTTTTCATAACCTCATCTTACAAGTGATATCCCATAACTTTTTTTAAAGGTTATTTATTTATTTATTTAGAGCACGAATGGGAGGAAGAGCCAGAGGGAGAGAGAGAACCCCAAGCAGACCCTCCTTTGAGTGCACGGAGCCTCACGTGGGGCTCGATCTCATGACCCGGAGATTATGACCTGAGTCAAAGTCAAGAGCTGGACGCCCAAACAACTGAGCCACCCAGGCACCCTGACATTACACAACTTTTGTCATAATCTGCTTATTAGAAGCGAGTCACCAAGGTCAGCTTACACTCAAGGGGAGGGAGACTCACAAGGGCTAGAATAGGACCATTGTTGGAACTATTTCGGAAGGTGCCTATCACATGGGTCAACAAAGGACAATGAAAAAGTTAATTATTGGTTAGAAAAACTAAGAAGAAATCAAAGGAACTAGTGGGGAGAAACATCTAAAAGAAGATGAAGACAGCAAAGGAAAAACAGAGTAAGTGGGGAAGGGGATATGGAAAAGTAGGAGTCTTTACCCACACTTTCCAGTTTATGTCAAGCTATTTTGTTTTCCACCTGCTGTTGCCCTAATAAGAGAAACAAATCTCTCCAGAGAAACTGTCTTCAGAGTAAATGTCCCAAAAGGGGCCCACACCACCCCAGAGGACACAAACTGCTGTTTATATTCTTTGTCACAACTGGCTGTCTCATTGGGCCTGGAACAACCTTTTAAAAAAGAAGTTTTGATCCTGTAGCCTGCGGAAGAACGAGCTTCAAAATCCTTGACCTTTTGCAGTGTTCCTAGGGGCCAAAAGTGTTTAGAGAAGTGAAAAATTCAATTTCTCCGCTTGGCTTGTCATTCAGACCTTGAAAAGAATAGAGACAGATAGACCATTGCAAATATCCCCATGATTTGGCTCCAAGTCCCTAAGGAAGGGAAAAATTGGGAAATAGAAACCACCCCACTGTTTCACGCTGGACAGAAAGAATGATCTTTGGACAGGAATGTCTAGTTCCTCAACAATAGTCTCATCATTTTTTTCAACAAATAAGTTTTTGGTTATTCTAACACTGCATTACTGTAAGTCATCTGTATCTCCTTATAGTTAAAGTCTTAAGCCATTTTGTGTTTTTTTTTTTTTTTTTTTTTTTTAAGATTTTATTTATTTATTTGTAAGAGAGAGAGAGAGTGAGAGCGAGCACAGGCAGACAGAGTGGAAGGCAGAGTCAGAGGGAGAAGCAGGCTCCCTGCGGAGCAAGTAGCCCGATGTGGGACTCGATCCCAGGACGCCGGGATCATGACCTGAGCCGAAGGCAGCTGCTTAACCAACTGAGCCACCCAGGCGTCCCAGTCTTAAGCCATTTTGTATGTTTACTCCAAGCCAAGAAGGATAAGAGCAAGCCCAAAGCTCCATGCTGTTTCAGAGTCCTTACCCAATCATTAGATGAATACATACCAAGGACAAAACTAATTTTCCTGTCCATTCACAGTTTTAAGTAAACACTAAGAAGTTAAGAGACATCTGTATCATAAAGGCTGATGTTGGACTCTATCTCAAAACTTCCTATAGCCTTACCAATTTACGCCAATATTTTCAAAACCAAATACCGGCTGACATCTTGGCAAATGCATCTCCCACCATCTGAAGTGTCTTCCCTAAAACATTCTCTGCCTGGATAGCTATTTTTTTTTTTCTCATTTAAGGATTAGCTTACTATTCATTTCTTTCATTGGACCTTTCTTGCCCATACCCCACTCTTGATCAAACTGAGTTTCGTGAATCTCCTTTTTTTTTTTAAAATATTTTTATTTATTTATTTGACAGACAAAGATCACAAGCAGGCAGAGAGGCAGGCAGAGAGAGAGGAGGAAGCAAGCTCCCTGGCTGAGCAGAGAGCCTGATGCGGGGCTCGATCCCAGGACCCTGGGATCATGACCCGAGCTGAAGGCAGAGGCTTTAACCCACTGAGCCACCCAGGCGCCCCTCGTGAATCTCCTTTACTGGAAGCCTGGGCATAGACCAATCAGTACTCACCACGGGGCACTCTGATTATATACTGAAAATAGAAGGTGTGCTTTTTATCTGTAAATTATTGGCAGCTTATTGCCTTATGCATAATGTGTGCTTATTACCTATTTGCTGAGTCAACGAGTACACAAAAATTAGACACACAACTAGGTTTTAAAGCTGCTCTGCTAGAAAGTTCCCTTGTCTTTCCTGAGATTCCTTTGCAAGAGCCAATACCTGCCAAACTGACAATGTGCAGGTGCATTATAATACTTGATCTTTGAGCTATTTATTAGAAACAAGGAACTAGGTTTCGCTTACACTCAAGAGAAGGGAAAAACACAAGCACACGAATACTACTGGGCCGAGAATGAATATCGGATCCCATCTGAGGCAATCACATTATGTCCCATGGGGAAAGCAAATACAGTCTCAGAGATCCTATCTGCGCTCTGTCGAATATTTGAACTGAACAGTTATACAGAGTCCAAGCTGAGGCAGTCATTGTCACATCACAGATAAATGGAACAGAGCAATACTTCTCGTCAGAAAGACCAGTGGGCAGGACTCCTGCAAACGGCCAATTTTGATGATTGCAGGTTTTCAATGCTCTCCATCTGTTTAGAATTTGAGTGCCAGGCAGTGGAGATAGAAGAAATCCTTCTTTCATCTCTCTACAGATAAAGTAGATGCAAACCTATGTGACCCCAGGCAAGGACCTAGGAGTTGTGCATATAAAAGTGACCTTCAACGAGAAGTCTGAGATACGGTATATCCCAAACCCAAGTGGGCAGAGGACAACATTAAGAGCAATGTACATAAATCTTGAAAATGAACTGAGGCTCAAAAGATCTTCCCTTGCCCATGCTGAGTAAACACAGAACAATTGCATGGCATTTATGAAAAAAAATACATGTATAATAAGCTGTTGATATCTTGAATGCTCAGAGGAAGGTAACATTTAGTTTGAGAGTTTAGGGAGGAAAATCTTATTTGTTGTGTGCTATGATTGATTTTGATATTGATATCGTTTTAAAAATATGGTATCTATCTACATTATATGTTAAAACTACTTTAAACACATATGTGCATGTGTACTTATATGCATGTGTGTATGTATTGTATACATATGTACACACACATATGTGTACATATATATATTTATATAGAGAGACAGACAGATACACTTTTTCCATTTGGTTCTATGCTAGGTGTTTTGGAAGGTGTAAGATTTGCCTTGGCTTCAGGAAAACCTCAGGGTGCATAGGAAGGCTTGGCATACTCACATAATTTTTAATTCTGTAGGAAAAATCAAGTAGAAAAATGTGTGGTTGGAAGACTCCTGAGAGGTCAACTCATCCTTCAAGCCAACTTTCATGGGACAAAGAAGCTGTTGCCCAGAAAGGAACTGAGGGGAAAATACGCCTAAGAACATCATGCGCTCCAAAACAAGCGTTAATTCTTTCCTCACTAACATGGCCGTGTTAGGTAGGGTTTAAGGACTCCAGTTTTGTAAGGAGGACACCACCTTTGAACACTGGTTGATTGTGCCATTTGCAGACTTTTGTATGTAAATACAGCCACCCTGGGAAATCTCTATGAAGCTCCATTCTCTTGTCTCTATTTTCAAGTTTTTTATAAGGATTAATCAGTTAATATCCATAAAGCCTTAGATGCTGGCACATAACACCTTCTCAATTAATGTTAGCTATTGTTCTTACTATTATCATCATTATTGTTGTTACAGCTTTTTGTGACCTTGGCCATATATTAAATACTCTGAGACAGAAATGATTCCATAAATGGCTCATTGATATTAGCTAGTCTGTGAAGTTCTCCTGGGCTTCCGCCCACATAATGTTTTGCGAAGACCTTTGTTATAGGGTCAATGGTGTTTTTACACACCTGCAGCCTCATCGGATTATGTGCTTCTTAGAATAAGGACTGCATTGTCTTCTCTGATTACTCTGGCACTAACCTGGGGCCTAACAAATGTTCTAAAATAAGCTTGTGAATGGATTCTGACATTGCGATTGTGTTAAGATCGGACCAATGGTGTGTTGGGACAACACATAAAAAATAAAAAAGGAGCACGTGACTGCTGCAATATAGGTCTCATTTGAAAACTTCCAAACTGCATATTACATATCATCGCCATCACCATTGTCATCATCATCACTGTCATCGCTGTCACTGCTAAGAGTTACTGAGAGCTTAGCAAATGGAAATACTAGACTCGCATTATCATTATTAATTCATCACAACCTGGGTGTTAGGAATCATTACTCCCCTACTACAAATAAGAAAGCACAGTACTAGAGAGCTTCCCTAAATAAACCAGTAATTATTCGAGCTAGAATTAAAACCAATGAATGGTTTTCATTTCAAAATTGAGGTTCTCCACTATCATGCCATGTTGCATTAATCTATTTTTCTGCACACTCATTTATTCAGCCATTGGCTCATTCAACACATCATATGCACTTTGTATGTGGCAGGCTGTCTTGCACACAGTGAGTGGTTTTCAGAGAGACAGTATGAGATCTCCCCTGGTTGACTATGTCCAGGTACACATTTTTCACCCACAATACTTACCCCTGCCTCTATCCATCCCATTCCCTATGTTCTCATTTTCCCATTTATGAATGGGGATAAAAAAAAAAAAAAAAGAAACCCAATAGCCCCGTTAATTCTCTTAGTGACAGAGCCAAGTTTTCTTGGCTCTGAAGGACTTGCCCTCCCGACTCAATGCACCATGTACCAAAGGTAATTAGGGCAACTTATTTAAAACTTACGATCTAATTAGTGGCTTTTAATGGTGGTTAATTACATAGAGAGCAACAAAGCAGTTACATTTCCAACCAAGCTTTCTCCCAGACTGAGACAGGAACAGGTATTTATTTGAAGTCATAAAGGAGAGGGGACACTACAGTTAACATCTAATTACACAGAATTGTCCCTGATAATTATGAGCAATGTGATTTTATTTATCTGACAATTATAGGGGCTTTGCAAAATCTTTGACCTGGGAGACTTGGAAAGGGGACAGAGAAGGAATTAAATGCTATATAGTGTCCAGGCATATTTAAAAAAATTACCCAGTTGACTGGAAGTTGGAATGGCCAGGTGAGAAAAAGGGGGAGGAATGCTCTTACTTCTACTGGAGAGGAAATACAAGACACACTGAACTATGGAACATAAATAATGTAAGACTGAATTAAATAATGACAATTCTAACTCAAATACCAACTTTACCCATTTGCTAACTTGGCAGAAAACTATTCACTCAGAGCCTCAGTTTTCTTTTCCATCATTATTATCATCATCATCATCATTATTATTTTAGAGAGAATCAAGTGGGGGCAGGGGCAGAGGGAGAAGGAGAGAGAGAAACCCAAGCAGGCTCCACACTGAGTGGGGAGCCCAATGTGTGGCTTGATCCCACAACCCTGAGATCATGACCTGGGCTGAAACCAAGAATCAGACGCTTAACCGACTGAGCCACCCAGGCCCCTCAAACCTCAGGATACTAAAAATAATACTTGCTCTGCGTATCTGTTGGAGACAAGAACTCATTTGTCCTTCAAATGTTTGCTACATGAGTGATTACCCAGGTCCCAGAGTTAGAGAAAAATAAGGCATTCTGTTTCCCCTCAAGAGTCTTCAAGTTTACAAATAGAAATATGGAAATAAATAACATTAATAACCCACTTAAAGTTCTAGAGATAATATTCCGAGATCGTGTAAAAGTTATTTAATAGTATAACATGTTATTATGCTATTATACTCATTATGATGATTGTTATAAAATTATATCATTACTATCATTCAATTTAACAAACATTCATTGAGAATTTAATAAATGCTGGATACTACAGTTACTTGCCTGCCTGTGGAAGGCGATGCCATCATTAAGACTTAGGTAGTCTAAAGTAGGATCTCAGCCAAATTCTTAAGTGTGTTCTGGCCATTTCAACCTCCATGCCCTATATACAAATTTTCTCATTCCCTAGAATATCCTTTCTAAAGCAGCCAGTGCCCTTCTTTCCAGAGGATAGGTTTTGTTTTGGAATCAGATCTGGATGTACCCCGTATAGTTCTGTAATATTTGGGAAATTTTCAATTTCCTCACCTGTAAAATATCAGTGATGCGGTGTCACTTCTTGGAAGGACCAAATGTCTCTGACTCATTCCATACCCATGCGACACTGCCTTAATGTTTTTCAATCTAGTTATCCCTAATAAAATAGCAACACCCGTGATTATTGTAAATTCTAGGTCTGGAGGCAATACAGTTAATGAGAAAATAATTTCTGGGTTCAACCTGGATATGTTCTGTTGACAAAATTTGCCTTATTTTTATGGCTTGACCTCTTTAGGTTGGGAATATTCCATTGTATCACCATCATACGTGTTTGGATCTTCTCTGTGGCCCTGCCAGATTTTATTTGACTGTAATATTGAATTTTGATTTTTTTAAATAAATGCAGCTTTGTGTATGGAAATTTCACAAAATAGGGGAATGGTTCCAAATGGAAAATCATGTGATTTGGGTTCCTACCCCCCATTGGGTCGTAATGTTTGAGCCAACAGATGAGTCATTGTTCCATGTTTCTATTTCTGCATTTCTAGAACGAAGGGCTGGTGGGAAGAGTGGGGGATGCCATGGTCCCTTTCAGAATTAATAATGGATAGTTCTAAAAAAGTTTATATCCACTTTGTTCAGCCACCCCCACTCCCTTTCTAGAGAACTTGAAAATAGAGTTCTTCTTGTTACCGTAGCCCTCAGAATAGTACTCATCCTAAAATGTTTTGGAGAAAATATTATATGCTAGAGGTATTTTGCAGGATGGGTATAAGCTATGAAAGTATATGATATTTTTTCCAAGTTTTTAATTTTATATTATTTTTACCTCATCAGTGAGATAATGAGACCAAGAAACACGCCACAAACTTCCTTTGTTTTCTTCTTAGTGCCTTAGACCTGTCGGCACATAATCTATCATAGCCGAATTGTTCTTTCAACTCACTATCGAATGTGGATACTAATAAGGAAAGGGCAGAGGAGGCCCCTGTAATTATAAGGAATAAAGGGTTAAATGTGCACAGAAAATCTCGTTTTCATGATTACTTTGAAATAACAGACTTCTGTAACTTGAATTTCTATAATTTTTTACCTCTAAAATGCAAAATCATGAGCAGGAAAAAAAAAAAATCCAGAAGCTGGCAAATAACTCATCATTATTAAGTCTGTGTGCCTGAAGGGTAGACGGGCAGCGTGGTAGAAATGGGCATGTGTACTGGCTCTAGGCCCAGCTCTGCCACTAAATCACTGAGGATCTCCAGCAAGTCACTTAACCCCTGACTTGAGGAACTGGCCATGCCCTCACAGGGTGCTGGCTCAATGGGAATTTCAATTTATGTTCCCAGGCAAAGCTTCCTCCTCTTAAGAGTAATGCAATGTGCTCATTCCAGACACCAGCTGGCCTTCAGTTTCCCTCCTTCTGCTTCTTCCCTGTCCCTGTCCATTGATCTGTTTATTCAAAACATATTTATCATATATCGTTCACAGGTTATTCATTTTTCTAGACACTAGGGCCTTCACTGAATAAAAGTAGACATTATACTCTATTCGAGGGAAGACAAACATGATTAAAATGTATATTTTTAGAATGCAACAGGTGCTAAGGGGAAAACTTAAGCAGGAAAGGGAACATGGAGAACATAATAAATCTAAACACAATGGTCTGAGAAGTATCATGGCATCTGCGAAGAGAGACAGTTTGGCTTCTTCACTGCCAATTTGGGTACCTTTTATTTTCTTTGTTATCTGATTGCTGTTGCTAGGACTTCTAATACTATGTTGAACAAGAGTGGGGAGAGTGGGCATCCTTGTCATGTTCCTGATCTCAATGGGAACTCTGTGAGCTTTTCCCATTGAGGATGATATTTGCTGTGGGTTTTTCATAGATAGATTTTATGAAGTTCAGGAATGTTCCCTCTATCCCTATACTTTGAAGTGTTTTAATCAGGAACAGATGCTGGATTTTGTCAAATGCTTTTTCTGCATCAATTGAGAGGACCATGTGGTTCTTTTCTCTTTTCTTATTGATTTGTTCTGTCACATTGACTGATTTGCAAATGTTGAACCACCCTTGTAACCCAGGGATGAATCCCACCTGGTCATGGTAGATAATCTTTTTTTTTTTTTTTTTTTTTTAAAGATTCCATTCATCTATCAGAGAGAGAGAGGGAGAGCGAGCAAGCACAGGCAGACAGAATGGCAGGCAGAGGCAGAGGGAGAAGCAGGCTCCCCGCTGAGCAAGGAGCCCAATGTGGGACTCGATCCCAGGACGCTGGGATCATGACCTGAGCCGAAGGCAGCTGCTTAACCAACTGAGCCACCCAGGCGTCCCGGTAGATAATCTTTTTAATGTGCTGTTGGATCCTATTTGCTAGGATCTTGTTGAGAATCTTAGCATCCATATTCATCAGTGATATTGGTCTGAAATTCTCCTTTTTGACATGGTCTTTGCCTGGTTTGGGGATCAGGGTAATGCTGGCTTCATAAAAAGAGTCTGGAAGTTTTCTTTCTGCTTCAATTTTTTGAAACAGCATCAGGAGAATAGGTGTTATTTCTTCTTTGAAAGTTTGGTAGAATTCCCCAGGGAATCCATCAGGTCCTGGGCTCTTGTTTTTTGGAATGTTTTTGATCACTGTTTCAATCTCGTTACTAGATATCAGTCTATCCAGGTTGTCAATTTCTTCCTGGTTCAATTTTGGGAGTTTATAGTGCAGCCACTCTAAAGAACAGTGTGGAGATTCTTTAAGAAATTAAAAATAGAGCTTCCCTATGACCCTGCAATTGCACTACTGGGTATTTACCCCAAAGATACAAATGTAGTGAAAATAAGGGCCATATGTACCCCAATGTTTATAGAAGCAATGGCCACGGTTGCCAAACTGTGAAAAGAACCAAGATGCCCTTCAACGGACAAATGGATAAGGAAGATGAGGTCCATATACACTATGGAATATTATGCCTCCATCAGAAAGGACGAATACCCAACTTTTGTAGCAATATGGACGGGGCTGGAAGAGATTATGCTGAGTGAAATCAGTCAAGCAGAGAGAGTCAGTTATCATATCGTTTCACTTATTTGTGGAGCATAACAAATAACATGGAGGACATAGGGAGATGGAGAGGAGAAGGGAGTTGGGGGAAATTGGAAGGGGAGGTGAACCATGAGAGACTATGAAATCTGAAAAACAGTCTGAGCGTTAGGAGGTTGGGGGAACCTGGTGGTGGGTATTAAGGAGGGCGCGTATTGCATAGAGCACTGGATGTGGTGCATAAACAATGAATTCTGTTACGCTGAAAAGAAATTTTTTAAAAAATGATCTTAGAAGGCCTCACTGAGGTGAATGAACACCTCACAGAGGTATGTGAGAGATGGGGAAATTCAGAAGAGCATTCCAAGTAAAGATGAGTGCAGGTATAAGCTGTGAGACATAGCAGGTGTGCCTGACAGCAAGCATGGCCGACCTGTTGTTTGAACAGTGTGAGGAAGGGGAGAGAAGTTGCAGATGGGGTCAGAAGAGAAATCAGCAGTCAGATTATCCACCGGTTTGTAGGCAGTCAGCTTCTTGCAGCAGAAAACGAAGCCACTGGAAGGCTTTGGGAAGGGATGTTACATGGTCTGATTTTTATTTTAATACAACCACTCTGGCTGCTGTGAAAAGGGCAGAGACACAGGTGGCTATTACAATATTTTGTCATTATTCAGACTTGCTGTGTTGATGACAGAGTCAATGGTGGTTGCTGTGAAGGTGAGATGGTCAGATTTTAAATATGCTTTGAAGATTTTATTTTTACCTGATGTTAGCTACAAAACTTGACTTCCCTCAGAGTCACTCAGCTCTACTACATGTTACAGACAACTAAGTATTCAAGGTATGAAAATAACAGGAAATTCCCTTTCCCTTAGGCAAGATCAACCTTCAGATTATGGCTTTGAGTCTTCCCGCAGAATTGCTGTTTTTTGAGGATCCCTGGGTGGCTCAGTCAGTTAAGCATCTGCCTTTGGCTCGGGGCATGATCCCAGGGTCCTAAGATCAAGAAAGGATAAGCAAGGAGCCTGCTTCTCCCTCTGCTTGTGTGCTCTCTCTCTCTTTCTCGCTCTCATTCTGACAAATGGGTAAAGTCTTAAAAAAAACAAAGAACTATTATGATTTCTTTCATTCAACAGATATATATATATATATATATATATATATATATATATATATATATTATAAACATGTAATGTATTATTAGCCCCAGGGATACAGGTTTGTGAATTGCCAGGTTTACACACTTCACAGCACTCACCATAGCACATACGCTCCCCAATGTCCATAATCCATCCCCCTCTCCCAAACCCCTCCACCCGGCCACCCTCAGTTTGTTTTGTGACATTAAGAGTCTCTTATGGTTTGTTTCCTTCCTGATCCCATCTTGTTTCATTTATTCTTTTCCTACCCCCCAAATCTCCCACATTGCATCTCCACTTCCTCATATCAGGGAGATCATATGATAGTTGTCTTTCTCCGATTGACTTATTTCAACAGCTATATTTTTTAATAACCTACCATGTTCAGACATGTGAATCAGAGTTACAGCTAATGGTAAGAAACTTACAAAGTTAATATAATGAAATGTTATATGTGAACGGATACCTAACCTTACCTGCTTGGGACCCAGGTGATGTGTTTTTCCTCATCACTTAGTAAAGCATTATGTTTGCAGAGCTGCTGTCACCTGAAGCCAGGCAGAGCCCTAATTTTTTTTTTTTTTTAAAGATTTTATTTATTTATTTGACAGACAGAGATCATAAGCAGGCAGACAGGCAGAGAGAGGGAGAGGAGGAAGCAGGCTCCCTGCAGAGCAGAGAGCCCGATGCGGGACTCGATCCCAGGACCCTGAGATCATGACCCGAGCCGAAGGCAGCGGCTTAACCCACTGAGCCACCCAGGCGCCCCCAGAGCCCTAATTTAGATGATCCCAGAAGCACCTTCACCTTCTATCGTCTTGACTGTTGCCCTAGCTTCCTTGTTCCCTGAAAGCTCTTTTCTTAGGGGCCTGATTCACATCCAGACCTTACTTTATTCAGTGAAGGCATCCACTCAGAAATTGCATGGAGATGAATTGGAACCAACTCTGCAATGAAATTTCAAGGATATGGGATAGAGAACTCTAGGGTTTTATGATTTATCTATACTAGAGAGGTACTAAGGCACTAATGGTACTAAGGTACTAAGTACTAGTAAGCACTAGGAGTACTAGTAAGTACTAAGTACTAGTACTAAGGTATTCAAGGTACTAATGAACTTAAGATAAACTTAAGTTCACCCAGTATTTATGCCATTCTGTATTCTTTGTTATAAAGTGGAGAGGACTGATTAACAAATGCACACTAAGGTGTGGGTAGAATTGGACCATTCCTAGTATATTTTTTTAAAGATTTTATTTATTTATTTGACAGACAGAGATAACAAGTAGGCAGAGAGGCAGGCAGAGAGATGGGGGAAGCAGGCTCCCTGCTGAGCAGAGAGCCCAATGCGGGGCTCGATCCCAGGACCCTGGGATCATGACCTGAGCCAAAGGCAGACGCTTTCACCCACTGAGCCACCCAGGCACCCCCATTCCTAGTATATATAAATTTCAGAGACATCTGTATCATCAGTGTTAAATCCAGAGGAGTAATTCCAAAATCTCAGAAAGTTAGGGATAGAATTTTGGGAGTGAATGTTTTGCAGGGACTCCCCTGATAAGGCTCTCTTGGGGATAGGAAGCAAGCTTGAACCATTGAGAACATCCCTTCCAGATTCTAGGCAAACAAGAAGCAGACATTACCCTCACCACAGTTATAGGTTATCAATAAGTAGAACTGGCATCTGACTCAGCTCTACTAACCTTAGAATATCATTTCCCTGTCACATCGTGCTGACACAGTCCAGCAGCCATATGCACAGAAAAGGCCCCAACAGGAAAGGATTTTCCTTTTCTTCATTATAATATATTCACGTACTGGAAAAATAACCACATTTGTGCCCCAAATCCAAAAGAAGTGAACATTGATACTCAGTTTCACTCCCTTTTCTTTTTTTTCTACAAAACACATGGGGAATCAAGATAGTTAAATAATTGTCAACTCATTCCTCCAGGATATTTCTGTTAGTATAGATCTCTTTCTAAGCAACTACCTCTAGTTTTAGATTAGCTGTAAATACATTTTTACTTTACTTTGCACCTGATAATTTTACTATTTTTAGAGAATCTGCTGATCATTATGCATATTTCTTTTATTGGAAGTTTAGGTAGTCTGATGAAATACACACACATAGACACATATATACACAAACATGCATACACACACACTCATGCTCATACACATATGTGTTCCAGTTACATTGTCAAATTTTAGACTCAACATCTCGATATGACATCTTCAGAAACCATCGTTAGCTACGCTGAGTTTGTAGAAACATTTGGAGAGTAAAAGAAATACTCCAAAAGAGAATGAATTTATGAACAGATGAAATAAATGTATACTTTAAAGCACCATGTACTTGTATTACCTTATTTCTAATATTATGTCTAGCATATCAATTTATAGCTTATAAGAATTACATATTTTTGTTATTTTTTTAAATTAAATGATTGTGAAGTTAATTAAGGAAAGCAGTTTTATGTTTCTTACATCAATGGAGACACAGAGGGTTAGAAATTGAATTGGCTTTCTATGTAATAGATTGGGCAAGAGTAGGTTCCACACTTCCTCATACTTTGTCTGTATTCGGATCACTACTGTATATGCCAAGGTGGTACTGATGTATAATATGAAGTGATGTTGGCTATCCAGTTGAGGATGGAACCTAACAAAAGCATAGTTTATCAGATTTCCTCAATATCCTTAAGGAAGTCTTAGAGTAATGAGTTGGGCAAACATAACCAGGTATTTGAAGGTCATTTAGTTTATACCTACAAAGTATAATGGATTCTTCCTTCTCCTATTGTCAAAAACTTCAGCACTGCCTTACTTATTCATACCCATGGACCACCTGCCTGCGTACCTCCTCCCTTCTCCCCTGGCATTCCTCCCCCTGGAATGTGGAATATCACTACCCTAAAACAAAGAATGTTGGTAGCAGTTCTGCTACATTGCTCATCACAATTCTGTCCTGTTTGTGCACTGAGCCATGAGAGGGAGTTATAAAGGCAGCATGTTGGGACAGGATGGGGCGGTTAAAGCCATCAGTCGTACCCTGAAACTATCAATGCTAAATCCTGATGTGTTCAAATGATTTTCCCTGTGGTAAAATCAGAACCAAACCAAAGGATTCCTACTTTCACCTCTGAGGGAGTAACTTCTATAGGATACTCCCTTCCATTCTAAACTACCAGAAAATTGGATATAATATATGAATTTTTTTTTTTCAGATCTTGGACCAACAAGCTGTACAGATTATGACACCTGAGAAGAAAAACCAACAGTGGACGACCTATGATCATTAGAATTTCTACCTAGAGGAAATGTTCAGGCCCATATGTAGACTAAGTCTAGTGGATTCACTGAGTTGAGGGGCAAAAGTTCAGGGAGGTTGAGATGACTAGAATTTTCAGGGGAGAATTTTAAGAGGAGAGAGGTAAGCAAAGCAAAAACTCAGAAAATCCACGGAGAAGACTCTTGGAGTCTGGGCTGAATATTGATCTGCACATGTGCAGGATGAAATTTCATAAAGCCATATGATAAGAGCAACTGCCAAATAAAGAGAGGAACCTGAGAGCTGTAAGCTTAAAAATTATCCAACCTCCTACAAGGCTAGGGATTGTTTAATATCTCGCCAGCTTGAAAAGGAAAAACTTCGGTGAATACAAAAGTCATTCAGTAAAAGACCCCAACAAAACCCCTGGCTCTGAAGTAAAGACTACTCTAGATTTGGGGAAAAAAAGAAAGAGAGAGAGAGAGACAGAGAGACAGAGAGGTTTAAATGGGCTTCAAATTTATTGAGCTGATCCACAAATAAACTTCTGGACCAAACTATGTTCAACATTCTTTAAGGGAAACAACAGAACTCAGCCCTTGGCAACATCAAATTCCTAATATTTGACAGAAAATCAAAACTTAGATACAAAAGTATGTAGGAAAAAAGTGACATATAGCCAGAAGAAAATGGTCGACAACAACAACAAAAAGAATCAAAATAGCAAGAGATGATGGAACCAAAAGACAAGAATTCTTGCTTAGCTAGTATAAATTTTATAAATGCGCTCAAGGAACTGAAAGAATATATAGAGAATCATTACCTGAAATGAAATATTCATCAATTCAGCTTTAATACCAGAAGACAAAACAGTGATATAAAAAATACAGCAAGAAAAACTATCTAAACCAAAGAGCAAAGAGCTTGAAAACAAAAACAAAAGAAAAAATAAAACAGAGCATCAGGATCCCACAAAATAATAACAAGCATGGTAATTAAAATTCAGTGAGGACAAGGAAAGAGTAAGGAGGAGAAAACTATGGAGGCAATAACTAGTCTTTTTTTTTTTTTTAATTTGGTGAAAATAATAAATACAGAGATCTAGGAATCTCAACAAACATCTCAAAGGAGAAAAACAGAGAACCACAGCAAAGCATATCATATTTAAACTGCTGAAAACCAGTGAAGAGAAAAATATTTAAAACAACAAAGGCAAAAGGACACATTACTTACCGAACAAAAGTGAGAAAGACTGCCAACATTATGGAAGGCAAAAGACAGCATGACGGTACCTTTGAAGCCCTGAAAGAAAACAAAAATTCACCGAGAATTCTATACATTATGGAAAACAAAGACTTAGCAGAAGCTGAGAAAATTTACCACCTACAAACACAACGCAAAAGAAATATTAAAGGTAGTTCTTTACACAGAAGAGAAAGGATATCAGATAGGAAAATGGACCAATAAAAAAGAGTAAAGAGAACAGAAATGGTAAATATTAAAGATGTTTAATATTAACTTAATCTTAAATGCAATTAATTTTAAAGTAAAAATAATAATTTAGTATGGGGTTTAGAACATGTATTTTGTGTCCTCATCAATTCTCTGCAACATCGTGTCTGTGGTTAACCACTGCAGTAAAAGAAGAAAAAACATTCTGAAAAACTACCAGAACTAGGGCACCTGGATGGCTCAGTCAGTTGAGCATCCAACACTTGGTTTCAGCTTAACTCATGATCTCAGGGTCATGGGATCAGTCCCTACATTGGGCTCTGTGCTCAGTGCAGAGTCAGCTTGAGTTTCTCTCTCTCTCTCTCCCTCCCCTTCTCCCCCTTTGTCCCTCCCTCCACTTGATTGCACACTCCTGTGCTTGTTCTCTTTAAAATAAGTAAATAAGATCTTTAAAAAAATCTACTAGAATTAAGAGATTTTAGCAAACAACAAGATACAAAATCAGCCTCTAACCCCCAAAGTATTTCTATATACTAGTAAAAAAAATTAATTTGAAAAGTATACCATACTACAATACCATATAAAATTGCTTAAAAATTGAGATCCATTTAATTAAACATGTATTTATATATAAGGCCCATCCACTAAAAATGATAAAGGATTTCTGAGAGAATCTAAAGAGAACTTAAATAAATAGAGAGATATACAGTATTAATGGGATGGAAGACATTATACTGTTGAGATATTAACAATCTCAAATTTATCTTTTGTCTTCATGCAAACTTGATTTAGAATCTCAGCAGGACTTTTGTAGAAACTGACAAACCAATTTTAAAATTTATGTTGGAAATTAAAGACAAAGATAGCTAAGATCATTCTGAAAATTAAAAACAAAATTTCAAAACTTAACTACCTGATTTCAAGCCTTATCCTTAAATTATAATAAGTAAAATGGTATGACAAGTGCACAAGCACAGATATAGAGACTGGAACGGAAGAGAGACACACCCATACATGGTGGAGTGATTTTCAGAAAATTGTCGAAGCATTTTGGTAAAGAAAATATATTATTGTATGTATGCTTAAACTACTGGATATTCATATGGAAAAAAAATAATTTTTAGACCCTTACCTCACATCATTGATCATAAATGAAACAGATTAAAACCTTGAAGTAGATCACAGATCTGAATAAAAAAGTTAAAATTAGAAACTGCTAGAAGAAAACCTTTCCAAACGTACAGTAGTAAAATGGTTCCATAGATAAAACAAAAATACACAGATAAATAAAATAGATAAATAAATAAAAATAAAAATAAATAAATAAATAAATAAAAACACACATAAAAACATTGATAAATCAGACTTTATCAAGATTTGAAATGTATCTTCTTCATGGTTTCTTAATGACACCATTAAGAAAATAAAAAAGTGGTATACCACAAAGGACTACTATCCTAAATATATGTAGAACTCTTATACCTTATAATATAAAACCTGACCCAGTGAAAACTAAAAGCTGAATTTGAAGATACTCTTCATAAAAGTACATATACAGATGACCAAGGTGTACATGAAAAGATTTTTAACATCATTAGTCATCATAGAAATGCACATTGAAAAACTCAAGGAGACGCCACCAGACACTCACTGAAATGGCTAAATTGTAAAACAATGACAGTACCAAATGTTCTTAGGGCTGTGGAGGAACTGGAAGTTTGGTACGTTGCTAGCAGGAATGCAAAACGGTACATCTGTTTTGGAAAATAGCTTGACAATTTCCTATATAGCTAAACACCTACACAGTATAACCCAGCAATTTCTAAGTATTTATTTACCTGAAAAAAAAAAAAATACATGTCTTCACAAAACTTTTATGCAAATGTCCACAACATCTTTATTTCTAATAGCCTCACAGTGGAAATAATCCAAAGATCCATGAACAGATAAACAGATACACAATTTTTAGCATATTCTTCCCATAAAATACCACTCAGCAGGACACATTTGAGATTAATCTACATTGTTGCGTGTTCATAGCTTTTTGCTGCTAAATGAAAAAAAGCTTGATACAAAAGAGTATGTACGTATGATAGCATCTATTCCAGAAAAGGCAAAACTATCCTGACAGAAAGCAGATCGGATGTGCTTCAGTTGGGAGAGGGGACACAAGAGACATTTTGCGGATGATGGAAATGTTTCATGTCATGGTTATGCTGGAGGTTACATGAATGCATACATTTGTCAAAACTCATAGAATTATGACTTTACAACAGGCACATTTTGTTGTATGTAAAATAGGCTTCAGTGAAATTGAATGAAGGATGTCTGAACAACACTGTGCCTGTGTTCCTTTACAATCCCCTTTAACCCCGTTCTCTGCTCCTCTCCAGACTCAGTTTTGGCTACACCAACTTAAATTTCTCAAACATGCCAGGAAGACTCCTGCCTTAAGGGCTTTTTTTTTCCCCCCATTAAGGACTTTTTATTTGCTATTACGTTGGCTAGAGTTATGTGGCTCTCTAATTCCTTCCTTTAGACTTTTATTCAAAACTTATCTTGTGATGGAGGACTCCCTCAAAAACCATATTGAAAATGTGGAGTTCCCTGGGGGCACGTGGATGGCTCAGTCCTTAGGCATCTGCCTTCAGCTTAGGTCATGATCCCAGGGTCCTGGGATTGAGCTCTGAAGCAGGCACCCTGCTCATTGGGAAGCCTGCTTTTCCCTCTACTCATCCCCCTGCTTGTGTTCCCTCTCTCGCTGTCTCTTTCTGTCAAATAAATAAATAAAATCTTAAAAAAAAAAGAGAGAGAGAGAGAGAGAGAGAGAAAAGAAATGTCCAGTTCCCTGAACTCAAAATCTCCTAGCCCCTTTGTCCACTTAAATTATCTCTACAGTCCCTATTGTATAAGCTGCTAAATATTCTACTCATTCCGTAAATTATCCATCCACCCCACCAAAACCCAAGCTCCATGAGAGCAGAGATGACTTTGCTCACTATTATTATCCCGGGTGCTAGAATCATGATTAACACAAAGTAGGTACTCAGTCTTTTTTCTCCATCCTACTATTATTATTTAACCTTTTTTTTTTTTTAACTACATTCACATTTTCTTCTGGCACAAGTTTTACAACCCATATGAAAGAAAATTACAATGTCACTCACTGCAGAATGTGCTAGAGCCACCTCCCAAGAGGCTAGTTTTAGATCTAAGGATAAAGTGGTGGGGATGTGAGGTGGTGGTGGTAACATTTAGTGGTATTACGCCAAAAAACTTAAGATAATTCATTATTTTATGACACTACAGAAATCCAGTTTTCTTAAAAAAGATTTTATTTATTTGAGAGAGAGAGAAAGAGGGAGGGAGAGCACAAGCGAGGGGGAGGGGCAGAGGGAGAGGAAGAATCAGACTCTCCGCTTAGTAGGGAGCCTGACATGGGGCTCTATCCCAGGACACTGGGATCATGACCTGAGCCAAAGGCAGAAGCTTAACTGAGCCACGCAGGAACCTTATAATAAAATTCTTAAAGGAAATATCTATGCATAAAATATTTTCAAATGCTAAGCAATGTAACACTTTATTTTTAGCTGGAGCTTTGACCATAAACATTCAAATAAGCAGAACTTAAACATATGGAACACTGCTTTCAGGCCAAAGCTTTTTATTCCTCTACTTTGCCCTCCAAATTCAATCTCAGATGTTTTATTTTACCAGTATGGTTCCAAGCCTTGCAAAGATGGGGAGGGGTGCAGCGACAGAAAGATTAGATTTTATTTATTTATTTGACAGAGAGAGAGATCACAAGTAGGCAGAGAGGCAGGCAGAGAGAGAGGGGGAGGCAGGCTCCCCACTGAGCAGAGAGCCCGATGCGGGGCTTGATCCCAGGACCCTGGGATCATGTCCTGAGCCGAAGGCAGAGGCTTTAACCCATTGAGCCACCCAGGCACCCCAAGATATGAATAGTTTTGAGTATTTTAATGACACTGAGTCTTCATGTCATTAGCCAGCATGGCCCAATCAATGACCTCAAGTCTGATTAATTATATTCCTATTTCTTCTCCTTGGGACGAGAAGAGATAGGGTGAAAGTAAGAAATCAAAGATGAAAATAAAGAACCTGAGTGTCTTCCTTCCCTATAGGACTCTAGCCATAGTGACAAATAACATAATTTCTCCTTGTAAGTGATTTTCTAAGAAGTTCCTCCAGGTCCTCAGTCACTCAAAAAGCTGTATCCTAAAACTAGTAGTAGCCAATTAGCCTGCACTCTAGAGATGGATGAAATGACCTTAATGTCATCAAGATGGGTGGCCATCTCTACATGATTGGGTGTTGCTGTGGACTGATTTGCTGCCATTTTTATGGTTCAGTACCACAAAGCAATTAACAGTGAATGAGTGAGTTTTCCCAACCTTTACCAGAAATGGTGGCTGTTTATCATTGTGTCAGAATCCTGGCAGATTCAAGAAATCTAAATTTAACAGGTGACTGCTTCCTCCATGGCTGATTGCAGTCAATGGATCTTCAGGATACCTACTCCCTTTCTGTGATCCAGACCAACAGAACAAGCTGCTGAGAGAAAGGGAATGGATGGGGCCCACTTTAGAATCCATCAGGCACAAGGGTTCTACACAACTCTTGCACTCCTGCATAATGAATTTTTCAATTGATTTCAGCAGATCTTGACAACTGATTCCAATTTAAGCTGTGGTAGCAAAAAAATAGGTAGATGGGGAGATACAGATGTAGAAGTAGGTGTCAATATAAATATTTTCAGTCATTACCCTATTTTTATATCATTTGATGGTTGTGCTCTTAGACTACTTAAAAATAGCTTTACCTTTTTTAATTGCTTGAGGTCGAAATTAGACCCATGAAGGCATGTCAGATAATATTTAAAATCCCAGTCTCTCTAAATTGGTCAGCATGGTCTTAGGTATACAGTCATTCTCAAAAAAGAACCATTTTCTCTCACTGCTATGCTCACAGTGTAACAGATGGTACCTGGCAATGATACTTATCTATAATCAAACAATGAAGACTGATGATTGGGGTTAATTTTCAAGAGATGTAAGAGGGAATAATTCCTAGAAAATCTGAGCAGCCCACCATTTCTCACACAGAGAAGAATGAGAAAAAGCCAACACACCCCTGCCCTAGGAGAAGTCTAATTTTATTCTCATAATAAACCTTCATAAGATGTATTATTCTCTCCGTTTAAAACATGAGAAAGAGGCACCTGGGCGGCTCAGTCAGTTAAACCTTGGTCCTTGGATGGAGTCCCTCATTGGGCTCCCTGATCAGCAGGGAGTCTGATCCTCCCTCTGTCTCTGCCCCTCCCCAACTTGAGCTCTCTCCATCTTAAATAAATTTTTAAAAAATCTTTAAAAATATAGCCATAGGGAAGTTCTATTTTTAATTTCTTGAGGAATCTCCACACTGTTTTCCAAAGAGGCTGCACCAACTTGCATTCCCACCAACAGTGTAAGAGGGTTCCCCTTTCTCCACATCCCCTCCAACACATGTTGTTTCCTGTCTTGTTAATTTTGGCCATTCTAACTGGTGTAAGGTGATATCTCAATGTGGTTTTAATTTGAATCTCCCTGAGGGCAAGTGACGATGAACATTTATTCATGTGTCTGATAGCCATTTGTATGTCTTCATTGGAGAAGTGTCTGTTCATATCTTCTGCCCATTTTTTTGATACGATTGCCTGTTTTGTGTGTGTTGAGTTTGAGGAGTTCATTATAGATCCTGGATATCAACCTTTTGTCTGTACTGTCATTTGCAAATATCTTCTCCCATTCCGTGGGTTGCCTCTTTGTTTTTTAACTATTTCCTTTGCTGTGCAGAAGCTTTTGATTTTGATGAAGTCCCAAAAGTTTATTTTCGCTTTTGTTTCCTTTGCCTTTGGAGATGTATCTTGAAAGAAGTTGCTGTGGCTGATATCGAAGAGATTACTGCCTATGTTCTCCTCTAGGATTCTGATGGATTCCTGTCTCATGTTGACCCTGCAATTGCACTCCTGGGTATTTACCCCAAAGATACAGATGTAGTGAAAATAAGGGCCATCTGTACCCCAATGTTTATAGCAGCAATGGCCATGGTCGCCAAACTGTGGAAAGAACCAAGATGCCCTTCAGTGGATGAATGGATAAGGAAGATGTGGTCCATATATACTATGGAGTATTATGCCTCCATCAGAAAGGATGAATACCCAACTTTTGTAGCAACATGGATGGGACTGGAATAGATTATGCTGAGTGAAAGAAGTCAAGCAGAGAGAGTCAATTATCATATGGTTTCACTTATTTGTGGAGCATAACAAATAGCATGGAGGACATGGGGAGTTAGAGAGGAGAAGGGAGTTGGGGGAAATTGGAAGGGGAGGTGAACCATGAGAGACTATGGACTCTGAAAAACAATCTGAGAGGTTTGAAGGGGCAGGGGGTGGGAGGTTGGGGTACCAGGTGGTGGGTATTATAGAGGGCACGGATTGCATGGAGCACTGGGTGTGGTGAAAAAATAATGAATACTGTTATGCTGAAAATAAATAAATAAATTTTTTCAAAAAAGACAAAAACATAGTCAAAATTATTTAAAAAATGGTATATCCATACAATGGAGTATTAGATGCTCACAAGAAACAAGGTATTGACACATGCTACAACATGAATGAACCTTGAAAATGTTATGCTATGTCACAAAAGTCAGAAAGGAAAGGACACATATTATAGAATTCTTATTTCTATGAAATATCTAGAACAGACAAATTCAGAGAGACAGGAAGGAGATGCATGATGGCCAGGGGCTGAAGGGAAGCGGAATAAAGGAGTGTGGAAGTGTGTACTTATAGGTATAAGGTTTCTTTTAAGGGTGGATTATGAAATGTTCTGGAATTGCATAATAATGATGACTTACCACCCGTGACCATACTAAAAAACACAAAATCATTATAAAATAGCAAACTTTTTGAAACATGAATTATATACCTCTGTAATAAAAAAGAATATAGGGGCACCTGGTCGGCTCAGTTGGAAGGGCTTGCAAATGTTTGTCTCGGGGTCGTGAGTTTCGACCCCATATGGGATGTAAAGATTACTTAAAAATAAATAAACCTAAATATTAAAAAAAAAAAAGAATATAGTGAAAACAAAGAAAAAAGGAAATAAAATTACGAATTACCATTTATTAAATATACACACCAGGAATTGTGAAAGTTTTAAATATATGATTTCATCTAATTCCCATGATAATCCTAAATAGGTATTATTATTATTATTACCCTCATATTTTAAAGATTTTATTTATTTATTTGACAAAGAGAGAGAGTGAGTGCACAAGCACAAGCAAGGGGAGCAGCAGGCAGAGGGAGAGGGAGAGGCAGACTCCTGTCAAGCAAGGAGCCTGATGGGTCTCCATCCCAGGACCCTGGGATCATGACCTGAGCCAAAGACAGACACTCAACCAACTGAGCCAGCCAGGCTCCCCTATTATTACCCTCATTTTACAGACAAACAAGACAAGGCTGGGAGGATTTAAGTGACTTGACCCACGTAATGTGGTAAGTGGTTGTGGCAGGGCACGAGGCCAGTTCTGCCTGATTCCAAGGTTAGCCTGTCGCTCAGCAGCCACTCACATAACACCACGTTCTGCTTTCCCTGGCTGGCCTGCAAATAAGTTTTGTCTTTGTGTGTGTGTGTGTGTGTGTTTTTTTAAGATTTTATTTATTTTTTGACAGACGGAGATCACAAGTAGGCAGAGAGGCAGGCAGAGAGAGAGAGGAGGAAGCAGGATCCCTGCTGAGCAGAGAGCCTGATGTGGGGCTCAATCCCTGGACCCCGGTATCATGACCTGAGCTGAAGGCAGAGGCTTAACCCACTGAGCCAGGCTCCCCTGCAAATAAGTTTTAAGAAAAATAAAAGCCCAAATAGATGATGCTGGTAAATATTTAATGTCTTCTGTTTTCATAGCCCCCCATGGCTAGAGATCAAATGTTTTGTGCCTGAGCAGCACTTTGCAAGCAGAGCTGGAAGGGACCGCAGACATGCTCACAGCAGAGCGAGAGGGGAAGAGTCAGGGACAAGGGTGCTGTGCCATGCTAGCAGTGGTGTCACCAAACACAGTACCACCCTAAGGATTCAGACATGCTTAACTTTGGCGGTGCTCCTCAACACGCCAAGGCTGGCTGGCATGCTTCAACTTCTATGCATGGAAATGCTCAGGAATGGTGTAAATCCAAGTTTTCTTAATCATCATCATAATCATACAAAGTTATAATTTTTTTGATAATTTATTATGTACTAGTAATTGTGTTTTGACCATTCCGTAGACTATTCATAACAACCCTATAGAAGAAGTACTTTCTTTAACACACTTTATATGTTATAATATTGATTATGAGGCTCATGGCCATTAAGCACTTAATATATCATTGGAAACAATATAGTATACATGCTTGACATATATCATCTACTACTTCAATGGTCCAGTGAAGTTTAGAAAACAGCCCAGTTAAAAATATGCTCAAATATACACAATTGATAGGAGTTAAAGCTGAGATTTAAAAGCCAGTTTGAATTTACAAAATTAAACCAAATGTAGAAAAGATAAAACCAATTCCAAGACCAAAGATTGAACATAACTAGCATGTCAGTTATTTTTGAACTTTACGTAAATGGTTACTATACAGCAAGCTTTCCCCTATATCTGGCTTTTCTTTTTTTTAATTTAAAGATTTTATTTATTTATTTGCAGAGAGAGATGGCGAGAGAGGGAACACAAGTAGGGGGAGTGGGAGAGGGAGAAGCAGGCTTCCTGCCTAGCAGGGAGCCCAATGCCGGGCTCTATCCCTGGACCCTGGGATCATGACTTGAGCCTAAGGCAGATGCTTAACTGACTGAGCTGCCCAGGCACCTTTGTCCAGGCAGTACTTTATGGATTGCCACATAATATCCTATTATATGAATGTACCATACTTTGATGATTCTATTGCTGTTGGGTATTTTTGAAGCATTGAGGTTTAAAATATTTCTACTGCTATAAATATTATTTTATGTGTCTTTTGGGAGTGTGTAAATGTATGCATTTCCTAAAACTGGAATTGCTGGGTCATAGGGTATGCTATGCATATGATCAGCTTTAGTAAACCCTGTTAAACAGTTTTTCAAAGTAGTTGTAACAATGTACACCTTCATCAGCTATGGACACAAGTTCCAGTGTTTCTTCATCTTTACTAATATCAATATTGCATATTCTTCTTATTTTAGTGAGAGTGGCACCTGTGTAGTGGTATCATTTTGTGGTTTTAATATTTATTCCCTTAATAGCTAATGAGCTTGAACACATCTGCTATTTTGAAATGTCTACTTAAGTCTCTTTGCCCCATCCACCTAATGAGCTCTCTCTACTTTCTTCTTGATACATAAAAGATCTTCATTCATCTATTTGTACATAAAAGATTGTGCACTGTGTATTTTTCTACGTGTCAGTTATATTTCAGTTAAGAAAAGTAATTTAATACATAAAACAGTTTGATTCCAGGGATTTTATATTTAGCCACTAAGTCCACATTTGTAGAGTGCTCTACTTTTAAAATTTACATTTTAACTGTGTTCTATTTAATGTCTCCCTAAAATATTCACAAAGATATTGCATCATTATTTCCATGTTCAAGATAAAAAAAAGTTACAACATAGTACAGTCAGTTTTCAGAAACAGTAAAGTGGTGGCATTGGTCCTAAAAACCATATCCTCCAACTTGTGTATTTACATCCCATCGGCATGTTTCCCAGTTTTACTGCACTGTAATTGACATATAATATTGTATTAATCTAAGGTGTAGAGCATTATGATTTGATATATGCATATATTACAAAATGATCACAATAAATTTAGTTAACATCACCTCACATAGTTACTTTTTTTTTCTTCTTGTGAGGAGAACTTTTACGATTTATTCTCATAGCAACACTGACATTAATTTTTTATTGCAGTAGGAGCACAACATGAGATCCACCCTTTTAAACTTTAAAGTGCAAAACACAATATTGTTAACTGTGGGTACAATGTTGTACAAAGATCTCTAGCCCTTTTTCATCTTGCGTAACTGAAACTCTATACCCATTGAATAAATATCTGCATCCTTCTAGCCCCTGGCAACTACCATTTTACAGTTTTTATGAGTTTATCTTAAATACATCATTTAAGTGGAATTGTACAGCATTTGTCCTTCCATAACTGCCCAATTTCACATAGTATATGATGTTTTCTAGGTTCATTTCTGTCGTCACCTATGGCGGGACTGCCTTCTCTTTTAATACGGAATAATCTAACATGGTATGTATATAACACATTCTCTTTATCTCTTCATCAGTTAGCAGACATTAGATTCATTCCATATCTTAGCTATTGTGAATAACGTTGAAATGAATGCAAAAGTACTAATATCTCTTCAATATCCTGATGTCAATTCTTTTTGGATATATACAGGGATTACTGGATCCTGTGATACTTCTCATTGAAATGTTTAAAGATTCGAAGGGGCATCTGGGTGGCTCAGTCATTTAAGCTCCTGCCTTCAGCTCAGCTCATGATCCTAGGCTCATGGGATCAAGCCCCTGTGAGGCTCCTTGCTCAGTGGGGAGCCTGCTTCTCTCTCTCCCTCTGCCTGATTCTCCCCTAGCTTGTGCACTTTCCTTTCCCTCTCTGTCTGACAAATAAATAAATAAAATCTTTAGGGGGAAAAAAAAGGACTTGCCATACTGTTTTCCATAGTAGCTGAGCTGTTTCACATTCCTACCAACAATGTACAAGGGATCTTGTTCTCCAATATCTTCTCTAGCACTTCTTTTTGTTTTTGTATAGTAATGGTCATAAGTGTTAGGTGATAGATCCCGTGGTTTTGATTTGCTTATCCCTGATAATTAGTGATGTTGAGTACTTTTTCATATACCTGTTGGCCATTTGTATGTCTTCTTTGAAGAAATGTCTAATGAAGTCCTTTGTCCATTTTTAAATCAAGTTATTTGGGATTTTTTTGCTCCTGTATTGTTGGAGTTCCTTATATATTTTGGATACTAACCCCTTATTAGGTATGTGTTTTGCAAATACTGTCTCCTGTTCCTTAGGTCTTTTTTTTTTTTTTTAATCCTGTTGTTTTCTTTGTTATGCAGACACTTTTTATTTTAATGTAGTCCTACTGGTCTATTTTTGTTTTTGTCACTTGTGTTTTTGGTATCATGAAGTAGGTGATCTCCTTATGTGCTCCTTGGTGAAATCCTGGGTAATGATAGCCTCTCTGAAGCTTCTCACCATTTAAATGTAATTAAGTCTCACTTCATACTCCCCTTCTCCAATAAGTATTTTCTGACCTCTCCCCATTCTCTTCTGGAATTCTATATAACCACATACTTATATTGTTCTTTGGCTTGAATTATTGGTTAGTTTTTAGTACCCGTACACTCTTAAGGACAGAGGACAGAAGTCATATCTCTCATTGATTCATTTTCTCTATAGCTGTAGTTCAAATAGCATTGATCACTAGTCTAATCAAACAAGAGGTTGGAGTGTGGCATCATTGTCCATTGAGGTCATCAACTTCCTGATCTAGACTCACTGGTTCTGTATAATATTGAGTACTCAATCTTTTGGTATAGTTGGAAGACAAAATGGTTGAAAAGACTCTGGATTTGATGTCTGATGCCTACTAAGTTATGGGGACAACCATGGACCAGACTTTCCAAGTAAAAAGAAAAAAAAAAATCTTTAACGGTGAAATGTCAGACACTGGGACTACCTGAGGAAGGTATATGTGGTCCTGTCTTTTATTGCTCAAGTCATATTCTATGGCGTTCAGCTGTCTGTTGAAAAGTCCAACTGGGGGAAGCAGCAGAGGGAAGAATGAATACAGACTGTTACTGGATACAAAGTAAGAAACAATTGAATTTGGGGAATAGAGATATATTGGTAGAAAAAAAAAAAAAACAAACCCTAATATCACAGAACTGTCAAGATTAAAATGTGCCTTAGAAAATATTTATTCTTATAGATTCTTAATTAATCCAATAGATTTTTATCTGGTCCCTTCAAAATTTGTCCAAGAAAAGCATTTACAGACAAGTGACATTTCCTTTTCTGTAATGCAATAATCTCAAACGATGAGAATCTATCATCTATTTTGGACTCCATCTATACCAGCCTGTATTTTTCTGGTTACTTTCCAAGGTGTCACCTTGATGCTTGGTCCCAGCAGCCAGCTCCCAATAAATCAGAGGGAGGCTGTGACCTTCCCAATAGGACCCAAAACCTTGGCTTCCATTCTCCAATCTGTTATTTCAGACCCATGACCAGAGTGAGGAAAGCCAATCAAAAATGCCTGTTTCTCTAATAACACTGGCCTGCTTTTGTTAATGCTTGCAAGCTGGGGGAAGTTAAGATTGTTGCTTAGAAACTGTGGTCCGATAGTCACTGGTCTCAGCAAACTGAGAGAAGGGACATTTTAAGATGATGAGATAGATAAGTTTCTCTCACTAGGTTATGCCCAAGTCCAGAAGGAACTCAAAGGAGATAAAGTCTTGGCAATGGCCAGCTCCCAATCCTAACCTACCTCATTCTTTATTCCCGGTGTCAAGATGAATGCCAGCTGGACATGCCCCAATTACTGCGGTTGATCAAATACAGAGAACTTTCAGGCCAGAGTTTTGTTTTTTTCTTTCCTTAGACTGCTGTGAAGTCAGATGCGCTGCCTGTATAAATGCGACCCGCAGCCCTTTATGTGCCAGATGTGAACAGATGTGCACTTAGCACGCCTTCTTTATGCCAACCTCCAGCTAGTGGAGCAGCTGATTAGAAGAGACAAGATAGAAAGAAAAGCAAATGTGACTGTGTAACCGGCTAACACAGCACTATAGCCTTGCAAGCTAAGCAAAGGTTGAGGATTCAGGTAAAATAGGACCAGGCTTGAATAAGCAAGGTCAAGGGAAAACAAACAAAGACAGAGTATAAAAGAGGATTGGAGAAGACTGGTACACTTTTATTTACTCAATCTTTCTGGTCTTAAGAAGATCCTAGTAAACCCGAGCTTTGCAACTGTAATAATATGCGCATACACACACATACCTTTATTTAAGTTCTGAGGCTATGTGGGAAATAGCAAATGTATTACTAAGAATGGAGTGTAGGCTGCTGGCAGGAGTTTAAAGACGTTGAAGGAGGTAATCTCTAACTCTGAGTGGCCTATGAAGGAGTTGGGGCTTCAGTTTTAGGCGGGTAGACAAAAGAGAGTCATAGAAGGAGGTATAACTCTCAAATATTGTACTTTGACTGACAGTTCAGAGGGGGTTCTCTTTAAGATGTACTGGAAAGGTAGAGAATTCTAGGTGGGAAGAGCAACTAAACACCTCACTTAAGGACCTAGCCTAAAGTCATGCGAGACTCTTGACAGAGGCAGGGGAGGTGTAGACCCAGGATGGTAGGAGCTAAATAAATAAATTAAAAAGAACAACAACAAAACAAAACATAATAAAACAATAAAACCAATCTGCAGAGATTAGAGGATGAGGGGAATGTAGGTTTTTTTCAGAAAGGGGAGAACTCAAGTAAGACAGCAGAACTCGTAGTTGGTTTCTGGGGACAGAGGAAGTAGACCTACCTTCAATAATGGTTTCACTCAGTGCCTAGTGCTGTGTTTTTTACCCTCATACCAACCCTATACACTAGCCAATATGACTGGTTGCTTCTTTGTTTTGTTTTTGATTCTTTTTTTTTTTAATTTTTTTTTTAAGATTTTATTTATTTATTTGACAGAGAGAGATGACAAGCGGGCAGAGAGGCGGGCAGAGAGAGAGGAGGAAGCAGGCTCCCTGCTGAGCAGAGAGCCCGATGTGGGGCTTGATCCCCGGACCCTGAGATCATGACCTAAGCTGAAGGCAGCAGCTTAACCCACTGAGCCACCCAGGCACCTCTTGTTTTTGATTCTTAATAGATGTGGCAACTGGAGTGATCAAGCCCTCCAGTTTTCCCAAGACTAAGGGATTCCTGAGACATGAGCTTTCTCTGCTATAAAGGGGGGATGTAGCTTTCTCTACTAAAAAGGGGGGCATGTCTTGGGCAAATGGAGGCAAGCTGATCACTCTAGCACCTCACCTCAGACCGTTTAGATCGCTTTTCCAAATTCACATGTCTGGGAGGAGCAAAGCCGAGATTCATTCTGTCTCTACAAAGACCATACTTTTCTTCTCAAGTCACACTGATTCTCAAGGTTAACGTGGCAGTGTTACCCAGAACAGCAATGCAGACGGAAAAGCACATCAGATTCAGAGCAGAGAGGAGATGGGGGTAAAATATTCTATTTTAGAACATTGACATTCAAGTTTTCTAAAATAGAGGCTTTCTTTATTAACTTTTTTTGGTTTTTCTCTCATACCTTCAGCGTGCATCAGGCCCTCCTCCCTCATTTTGTTTAAAGGCTCAATGCAGAGTGGTTATTTTTGTGACTGGATAATTATCTATATTTTAAGCTTAGGATCCAGACTCAGAGTAAAGGTGTGATATGCATCTAATGAATAAATATCTGCCTGGTTAATGTGACCTGCTTCTGTCAGGCTGCCCTTCCTCATTCTTTCCAAGAAGCAATGACAGGTCAAGTATTAGGGTCAGGCTGTGATAGCTGAGTAGATACGGGGTGAGGATAAGACCCCTGGGCAAGGTACTATGAAGGGGATTCAGTGAGGGATTGATCAGGACAGTCTCGCCATTTCTGTTGCCTTGAAGCTCTGCTCAGAGTGTGTAGCTCCTGACCAGCAGTATCAGCCTCATCTGGGAGCTTGTAAAAAATTCAAACTCATGGCTCTAGAACAGATCTACTAAATCTGAATCTTCAGGGTGGGCTCCCCAAATCTAGAGGAATCTTATCAACAGTAAGACATTAAGCCCTGGGGTGCCTGGGTGGCTCAGTCATTAAGTATCTGCTATCAGCTCAGGTCATGATCCCAGGGTTCTGGGACCAAATCTGCATGGAGCCCTTTGCCCAGCAGGAAGCCTGCTTCTCCCGCTCCCACTCCCCCTGCTTGTGTTCCCTCTCTTGCTGTCTCTTTCTCTGTCAAATAGATAAATAAAATAAAAATATATATATATATTAAGCCCTGTGTGTCTAGAGACAAAATGAAAGATATTATGTAGGATCTTGTACACTATAAGGTCTCTGTGGCAACCACCCAGCTCAGGTGTCTTAGCACAAAAGCAGGCCTAAACAACACATACAAGAGTGTGGTTGTGCTGATTTAAAATAAAACTGCTAATGGACAGTGAAATTCGAATTTCATATAATTTTCACTTATTACAACAAACTATTCTTTTGATATATGTCAAAGCTTTAAAATGCCAAAGCCATTGCTAGGCTTAATAGCACGAAGAAATAGGCAGGTGGAATTTGGCCTGGACTATAGTTTAAGGAATTCTACTTTCAAGAATCTAGATTAGGTGAGGAAAAATGAGGACAGACACAGATAACGTGAAACTTCCACTAGTCAATATCAAAATGTCCCAAGAATACTAATAAACTACCAGACTTGTGTCGCTAAAGAAAATAGGAATTTCATAGCCATAATGTTTCTGAGTTGTCTCTTTTGAGCTTTGGGACATTGTAAATACCATATATATCCATTAATAGAGGTTGGTTACGTGAAATACTGTATAACCATCCCCAGTCATTCAAAATGACAGAGGTAGGACATTAGAACACTATATTGGATATTGTATTATATTAAAAGACTAAAGTTATGTTTACCAATTGTAGTAATAGTATATTTTTTCAATAATAAGTTCTTGTTTTATATTGGTTGAGTAAATTATGTAAAGTCAGGAATAGAATTTGTTTCAAAATATAGTGGAAAGTGAGGGCTGTAAGTGAAAATAAGTTGAATCATGACTTCACAATTGGAAAGTGCATAATGAGCATCTTGGGTTAGGATTATATTTTTTATACCTCTTACTTTTAAAATTCCTTTCTAAAAAATTTTATTTATTTGACAGAGATAGAGAGCACAAGCAGGTGGAGTAGCAGGTAGAGGAAGAGGGAGAAGTAGGCTCCCTGCTAAGCCTGACATGGGGCTCGATCCCAGGACTCTGGGATCATGGCCTGAGCTGAAAGCAGTTGCTTAACCAACTCAGCCACCCAAGCACCCCTAAAATAGCTTTTAATGAAAATACATTTATCCAAAAACAATGGTGTTCAAGGCAGTTGTAGATGTGTTGATGTGTAACTATACGCATGCTCTGTTTTTGCTAAAATAAAAGCAGTGTGCAGAATAATATGCAGAAGATTATTTATTTATGTGTTTCCCTAATGGTTCTGCACCATATAGACTCATGACATTTCAGCCTATGTGTCAAAACCCTCCAGCTGTCTTTCAAAAACACAGTTTAGATCTTGCCTTCCCTGGGCTTGAAAAACTCTAAATGGCTCTCCTTTGCTGAGAGAATGAAATCCAAATTCCAAATTCTTTGAGTATGGTGTTCAAAGTCCTCCACAATGTGACTGTAATTCATCTTCCCAGGTATTCCTCATTCCACTCTCCTTTTCCAATGCATCTTATACTTCAAAGTGAATAAATTAGGTGCCTGAATTTAAAGTCAGGAAGCCATAACATAACCCAGTTCTGGACCTGATACTAGCTATGTGACCTTGGATAAATTCCTCTGCCTCCATGAGCTTCCATAAATTCATTTATAAATGAGAATCATAACAATGTTTATCTCATATGACTGTTGTGGGAAACTGAGTGATATAACACTTGGAAAATATTTAGTATTGAGTCCAACACTGATAATAATTCAATAAATGTTAGCTATTACTACTAATTATATTTATCCATTTATTTTCTCATTAACTCAACACATTTATTGAGCTTTCATTAAGTGCTGAGCAATATCTTAGGATGATGCTGTGTTATTTACCATTCCAGTGATGTGTCACGATCTTTCACAATGTCATTCCTTTGCTCAAGTCATGTTAGTCATAAGGATATCCTGTCCACTGCTATGTCTGGTAAATTCATACTTAACTTACTCTCATGACTGAGTTAATGCTAATCTCCCACCTCTGTTATTGCCCCCCCCAATTACTCATAGCTTCTTCCTCTGTACTATCTTAACACTCCACTCAATCTGTGACCTCATAAGTTGTCAGTACACTTCTTCACTTTTGTCTACATATCGGTCTTTTTCCATAGACTGTGAGATTCTTTGGAGAAAAATCCATTTTTAGTTTTACCTTTGGACCTTCAGAGCCTAAACTTTGGCCTGTTTCAGAGGACATTTTAGAAATCCGTTGAAAAGGAGCACGTAAAGCTTTCCTTTAATAGTGGGAAATTAGATATCAAGAAAATGGTTGTCATTATCATGAAATATTAAAACAAAGGGATCTGAAATATAACAAAGACCAGTCTCTTAATTTTTCTGATAGTTGAAATGAATCTCAATGAGGTCTGCTGGCAATGTTTTGTGGTGTTCAGCTTATTACCTGGTTCAAGAAATATGTACTTTGTCTGCATCAATCCATGCCTGACTATACTAGAAACTAAAGCAAGTGCAGGATCTTTTTCATGGTACCATATTGTCTTTCTGCCTGTTGGTAGACCTTTCACAGAGGATATGTTTAGATATGACAAAGACAGATGACTGCCTGAATGGGAGCAGCATCGCCATAGAATGGAAGGATTGGGTGAGAAGAAGTGGTGTTCAAGAAATCATACTTGGCTGAAGTCATATTTTTGTTCTGAGGTCAAACACATACATTAGTTTCGGGTTATCTTAGGGACTCCTGTATTCTATTCACAGTCCCTTCTTGCTAATAGTGATGAAGGGAAACTATCTTAACATTCCACTTTCTGCTTTGCTTTTTGCAGTGAGTGGGTCAGACCGGTCAATGGTTCATAACTTTGTTAGGTCACAAGAACAATTTGGGATCTGATGAACGTTCTGGACTTTCTTGCCAAAAGGGAAAACTGCATACATGCAACACACACACACACACACACACACAGCATTCATGGAATCACTGTTTTCTAATCTAGGGTACATATTTTCTAGATTAAGGACTCCTAGACTTGGGGTTTTCCAAGACACTTCTACTATGTACTTCTATCTTGTCAGTTTTGTTCAAAACATCCTTTCCTGCTATATCTTTCACAGCCCTAGGGTGTGACCAAAACTTCTACTCCAATGTGTCACTCTGCCTCAGGTTAGGTCTGCAAGGGAAAGTGCTTGGCAGGCAGATGCACAGCCAGCCATCATAGTCTGGGGGGCTTTGGGGAGAGGACCATGAAATGGGGATTCCAGTCATGGTGCAGTCTATGTCTCCTGCCTGCCTTTCTGGGTTTCACTTATTGAATTAGGACAAATTGGAACCTTCATAAACTGAGATATAAATCATTATCTCGAGTTAGCAGATGCAGTCGCACCAGGGTAGAGCACTGTTAATAACTCTGCTGGATTAGGACTGATTGGAACAATTTGAAACTTGTTTCTCTCAGCTTGATCAGCCTCATTGTAACCACGGCAATTATCCCATTTCACTTTCAATGGCTCAGCACAGACATGTTGTTGCTTTATATCCATCCTTCTTAATGAAGCCAGCTCAGACTTTTGTTTGCTCGTCAAAGAGCTAGCCTGTGTAAACAATAAATAACTCCACCCCTTGGGGTAGAAGGTGGATGCCTGTAAGGCTGAGATCTCCAAAGGGCTAGACAAACACTATTCATATTTTGGTGATTTCATAGATTTACTTATTAATTTCCCTCTTTCATATCTGAGCAGCTGCTATGTGCCAAACACTGATGTGTTAGTCTGTGGGATATATATAGAATTGGATTAAACTGTATTGTGTAGCACCTGTGTCTTTGCTACTTCTCCTGATGGGGTGTACAATGTTTGAGGGCAGGGAACATCCCTTAACAATGATAATGTCTATAATGTATCAGTTGTCTATAATATTCTAGGAACTATGCTAACCACTCTGTATCCAGGAATCTTATGGCAAGGGATGTCATGTAGTTGCAAAGGAGTTTATGAGAAGAAGTTCCATCTTTGTACTGAACTGATTAGTAAAGACTTGATAGAGGCAGAAGCATATGCAGAATCTTAAAGAATAGAGTGAATTTCCTAGGTGAAAGATGAGGAAGAAAATATATTTCACGGGGGGCCTGGGTGGCTCAGTGGGTTAAGCCTCTGCTTTTAGCTCAGGTCATGATCCCAGGGTCTTGGGATGAGCCCCACATCGGGCTCTCTGCTCAGCAGGAGCCTGCTTCCTCCTCTCTCTCTCTCTGCCTGCCTCTCTGCCTACTCGTGATCTCTCTTTGTCAAATAAATAAATAAAATCTTAAAAAAAAATCTCATAAGTTTGCTATTTCAGTTAGTAAGAATAATAAATAATAATAATAATAAATTTTTAAAAATCTTGTAAGCTTGGATTAATTGTCAATCAAGTATAAATAAAAACTATATATATATAATTAATATTTAACATATTCATGACACTCAAGTTACATGAGGTCCTAGGCGTCTACTTTTATTAGTGTCCAATTCAGCATAACAAAAATTTTGCTCAGTGCTCTAATAAATACAAAGACAAACAAGACTCAGTTGCTTAAGGGGCTTCCTGTTTCAATTGAGGAGATGGAATAGGTTTCAGGTTGGAAATTTACATCAAAATGCAACAAGGTGGTTAATAAGAAATAGATACATTTAGCAGAGAACTTTTCCTTTCTGCTACTAACTCTCACACTTTACCTGGTTAATTCCTTCTGATGGGTATTTCCACAGAGGCACAGAAAAGGCACTCTGGTTATATGGTCTCTTTCAAGTCAGGTACACCTGACTTTGACTTAATATCATAGTGCCCTTTAAAACACATTTTATAATCTATAATATCTTTTTGTAGGAATATATATATATTTCTTTTTTTTTAATTTTTTAAATTTATTTTCAGCGTAACAGTATTCATTGTTTTTGCACCACACCCAGTGCTCCATGCATTCCCTGCCCTCTCCAATACCCACCACTTGGTTCCCCCAACCTCCCACCCCCCGCCCCTTCAAAACCCTCAGATTGTTTTTCAGAGTCCATAGTCTCTCGTGGTTCACCTCCCCTTCCAATTTCCCCCAACTCCCTTCTCCTCTCTAACTCCCCATGTCCTCCATGCTATTTGTTATGCTCCACAAATAAGTGAAACCATATGATAATTGACTCTCTCTGCTTGACTCATTTCACTGAGCATAATCTCTTCCAGTCCTGTCCATGTTGCTACAAAAGTTAGGTATTCATCCTTTCTGATGGAGGCATAATACTCCATAGTGTATATGGACCACATCTTCCTTATCCATTCATCCACTGAAGGGCATCTTGGTTCTTTCCACAGTTTGGCGACCATGGCCATTGCTGCTATAAACATCGGGGTATAGATGGCCCTCCTTTTCACTACATCTGTATCTTTGGGGTAAATACCCAGGAGTGCAATTGCAGGGTTATAGGGAAGCTCTATTTTTAATTTCTTGAGGAATCTCCACGCTGTTCTCCAAAGTGGCTGCACCAACTTGCATTCCCACCAACAGTGTAAGAGGGTTCCCCTTTCCCCACATCCCCTCCAACACATGTTGTTTCCTGTCTTATTAATTCTGGCCATTCTAAGTGGTGTAAGGTGTTATCTCAATGTGGTTTTAATTTGAATCTCCCTGAGGGCAAGTGATGATGAACATTTTTTCATGTGTCTGACAGCCATTTGTATGTCTTCATTGGAGAAGTGTCTGTTCATATCTTCTGCCCATTTTTTATATGATTGTCTGTTTTGTGTGTGTTGAGTTTGAGGCGTTCTTTATAGATCCTGGATATCAACCTTTTGTCTATACTGTCATTTGCAAATATCTTCTCCCATTCCGTGGGTTGCCTCTTTATATGGGAAACCCAAAAGACTCCACCCCCAAACTACTAGAACTCATACAACAATTCAGCAACGTGGCACAATACAAAGTCAATGTTCAGAAATCAGTGGCTTTTTTATACACTAACAATGAAAATACAGAAAGGGAAATTAGAGAATCGATTCCATTTACTATAGCACCAAGAACCATAAGATACCTGGGGATAAATCTAACCAAAGAGGTAAAGGGTCTATACTCGAGGAACTACAGAACACTCATGAAAGAAATTGAAGAAGACACAAAAAGATAGAAGACCATTCCATGCTCTTGGATCAGAAGAATAAACATTGTTAAAATGTCTATACTGCCTAGAGCAATCTATACTTTTAATGCCATTCTGATAAAAATTCCACCGGTATTTTTCAAAGAGCTGGAGCAAATAATCCAAAAATTTGTATGGAATCAGAAGAGACCCCGAATCACTAAGGAAATGTTGAAAAACAAAAATAAAACTGGGGGCATCATGTTACCTGATTTCAAGCTTTACTACAAAGCTGTGATCACCAAGACAGCATGGTACTGGCATAAAAACAGACACACAGACCATTGGAACAGAGTAGAGAGCCCAGATATGGACCCTCAACTCTATGGTCAAATAATCTTTGACAAAACAGGAAAAAATATACAGTGGAAAAAAGACAGACTCTTCAATAAACGGTGCTTGGGAAACTGGACAGCTATATGTAGAAAAATGAAACTCAACCATTCTCTTACACCGTACACAAAGATAAACTCAGAACAGATAAAAGACCTCAACGTGATACAGGAATCCATCAGAATCCTAGAGGAGAACATAGGCAGTAACCTCTTCAATATCAGCCACAGCAACTTCTTTCAAGATACGTCTCCAAAGGCAAAGGAAACAAAAGCAAAAATGAACTTTTGGGACTTCAACAAAATCAAAAGCTTCTGTACAGCAAAGGAAATAGTCAACAAAACAAAGAGGAATATATATATTTCTAATATAAGATTCCTCTAGAAAACTCCTCTAAACACAGATTTGGGGAACCCACCCTGAAGATTCAGATTTAGTAGGTCTTTTCTATTCCTGAAAATCTATCTATCTATCTATCTATCTACCTATAGATAGATATCTTCCAAAGTAAGAAATAAAATTTCCCTAAAAATTTTGAAGTCTTTATGTGCTTTTGCTACATTCCATCTCTTACTCTCATTTTCAATCCCACCCTGAGGTAAGCACTCTCCTGAATTTAGTTTCTAGAGTTCCTTGCTATACTTACCATTGTTAAGTATACCATTTCCATTGTAAGAAAACAAAGCATACGACATCGTACCTCCTTTCCCACTCACCTAAGTAGCTGAGATGTAGTCATGTGGTCAGGTATAAATTTAGTCCATTTGCATTTTTACTGCTGCATGGTATTCCAAGTGGGCAAAAGTAATTGTTTATGTAACTTTTTAAAATATATTTGCTTCTCCCAGTAAAGCCAATGTTCCATGATAGTTTTAAGGCAGGTGATCTTCCTCTCTGTATTCTTGGTGCCCTACACAGCCCCTGGCAGAGTAGAGGTTGAGGACTATGTGCCAAATGAATGAAAATCTCCATGAGGGAATAAGAAATTCATTCCAGGGAGCCTGGATGGCTCAGATGTCAAGCGTCTGCCTTCAGCTCAGGTCAAGATCCCAGGGTCCTGGAATCAAGTCCTGAATTGAGCTCCCTGCCTCCCTCTAACCCTCCTTCTGCTCATGATCTCTTTCTCTCTCTCCTTCTCTCTCTCCAATAAATAAAAAAAATTAAGAAAAAAATAAATTCATTCCATGTGGAAATTGTGGGGACATAAGATAGCATTTAGGCTTCAACATTCATATTGGGTTTTTTTTTTTTTTTTGGTCTTTTGAGCATTGAATACAGAATAAAGCAAACCAGGAAGGAAGAGAATTAAGGGCATATGTGGAGATATAGTAGATGGTGACCTATGTAAGACAGACAAATGAAAAATTGAGCTAGATAGAATTTATAGGTCTCAGATGGTAAAGGCTTAGGGATAACATAAAGACAAGGCTTAGGATTTTCCTATCAGTTTGTTTTGGTGACACCCTATGGTGTTACTCCATACTTACTGACAATACAAAAATGGGAGCTGACTCCCACTTTGACCATTAATAGTGAGAAAAATCTAAATGTCACAGAACCATGGCACCTTGCAACTGGAAGGAGTCTTCAGAGTCTTATATTTAACACTTAATCTATAATCTTAACATTTGAACCCTCCAATGACTACGACTACCCCCGTTTCCCATTCCCACATGGCCTATGAGGATTTTCCCATTGACAGAGAGCTTTATACCTTCTAAAGCAATCTTCTTTAGCATTCTGGCTGTCAGGAATTTATTTTTTGTAATGGACTGGACAACAATAATAATAATAATGATACAACAGTGATGATTACTTTTAGGGTATGCCATGTACAAGGCACCGAACTAAGTGCTTTCTATGAACTTATATATTTAATTCATATATATCCCTACGAAGACAAACAATAGAGTTTTAATAAATGTTGAGTGAAGGAATACCAGTATTACCACTATTTTATAAAGAGTGAGATATAGCTATAGGAAAACAAACATTCGCAAACACAGTCACACAGTAAAAGGCAATATTGTTATCCAAATTCTGTCTTGGCTCAACAGGAGGTCTCCCAAAAAGAAGATGCCTACATCTATTTTCCTTGTGATTATGTTTCTAGACATGAGTCCAAACCTAAATTCCTTTCTCATTTCAATACCTGTTATATCTGACCTTATAATGTACCCTCTGTCTACTTAACCCAACATTCTTTATTCCTCCAAAGATTGCTCCTTAGCCATAGTCTCATCCCCATTATCTTTGTGTGGGACTGAGAAACAAACTAGGTCAGACTGAATTCAGTCAAGATTAATTAAAAGCTGATATATTCCAACAAGTGTAGTCTATTTGGCACCTCGAGTTCTAGTAACATATTTTATCTACTGCTGTTCTGGCATTCCTGCAAAGACCCTTTCTAAGTTTCTGCCCTGAAGTAATTGCTGATTGGCCCTGCCTGCTTGAGGTAGGAAGTCTACCTTTTTGAAAGTTGTGCCATTAAAGCAGGTCACAGGAAATGGCCATATGAGTCACTGACTCCTGAGGGGCATAGAGGATGTGATTAAGGGTCATTATGTCCAAGGTCGTGGGCTAAGATCACATTCATGTATGGGTTGCCATGGAAACATAGTTGAAGTGACCTGCCTCTTTGCCCCCACATGGATCTCTCCCTGAGAAGCTGATTGAAGAGGAAGCTTTGGATGGTGCTCAAAAGAGTAAGGACCCATTAAACGACCTTTTATTTGGTAGCTGGGCCCCCAAGTGGAGGCTGTAATACAATGAACGAAGGAGGAATGATTGATGACAGTGGGAAACCTCACAGCATTATGGGACAGAGGGGTGATTACCCAGTAAAGTGGAGTAAAGTAGACAGCAATTCAAAAAATGACAATGTCTAGTTTATTGAAATGGTGTTGATTACTCACTGCCTAAATTCACTAGGATTATATTCAGAACAAATCATTTGTGTTAAGAAGTAGTAAAAAAGAGATCTGATATTCATCAGGAGGAAGCAAGAGTTATATATTAGCTCCATTTGCTCTTTGAGTCAACAATCTTTGAATCCCTTTTAGAATAATCAAAAGAATGTGGGTTTTGGAACCAGAGAAACCTGAAATTAAATCCAGTTTCATTAATACCAAACTTATGATCAAGTCTTTTCAACTCTAGGAAGCTCAGTTTCTTCACCTGCAGAGTAGAGATGATTGCATAAGAAATTGCTAAAATGGGTATAGTAAAAAACTGAAGATGTTACTAGAAGAATATTTTTTCTACTTTTGGGAGTAGAAACACAAACAAAAACATAAGTAAGTAAATTATATAGCCTGTTAGAAATTCCAAAGCATCCTGGAAAAGAAGAAAATAAAGTGAGCATCATGGCAAGGGAGTGGGAATGTTGATTTGGTAGGGAAGGGTAATTAATTGTAAATAGTGTAGTCAGGATAGGCTTCACTGGGAAGGTAATGTTTGAGCAAAATCTTGAAGAAGGTAAGGGAGTAGGCCATAGAAGGGGATGGATGGATGGTAGTGAGCGGAGGGAAAAGTCATAGTTCTTAAAAGTGGGGATGAGAATGGTTCTGGTGTGGCCAGAAAAGAATGAGCTGAAGGTAGAGGGGGTGAAGAAAGCAGAGTGGTGTCCAATGGTCAGAACATATATGGCTTGTTAGCCTTGAAAAGGACACTGATTTTACTGAGTAAACTGGGAGCTAAGGTAGGGTTTTAAATATAAGAGTGACATGACCTCACCTATGTTTGAAAAGTATAAAAGCAGAATATAGAAATTCTGAAGCATGGATAGACCCAGGACACAGAGGATCCCTTAATCTCGTCCTTGAAAAATTTCTGTATTACTTCTTACAAATGCACATGAATCTACAATTACCTCAAGGTAAAAAATTAAAACAAACAGAAAAAAGATGGATAAACAGGCTGACACCCCAGATATGCCAGTGAGGACAGAGCCCTTCCACTGAGATAAGCCACTTGGGTAGAATTCCACCACGATAGGAAATGGACAAGAGATACAAAGGAAAGTAGAAGGTCTAAGGCTATGCTTTCTCAGTGCTGTAGCCACTAACCACCTGTAGCTCCTGAGCACTTGAACTATAGCCAGTGAGTCTAAAATGTGCTCTGTAACAAAGTCCACAGTAGCCAAACTATGGAAAGAACCCAGATGTCCATCAACTGATGAATGGATAAAGAAGACATGGTATATACATACAATGGAATACTACACAGCCATCAACACCACCCCAAATCCTTCCATTTGCAATGACATGGACAGAACTAGAGCGTATTAGGGTAAGTGAAGTAAGTCAATCAGAGAAAGATGATTATCATATGGTATCTCTGATGTGAGGAGTTTGACAGACAGGGTGGGTGGTCGTGGGGGGTATAGAGAGAAAAAATGAAAGATGGGACCGGGGAGGAAGAGAAATCATAAAAGACTCTTTAATCTCAGGAACCAAACTGAGGGTTGCTGGGGGTGGGGGAGGGATAGGGTAGCTGGGTCATGGACATTGGGGAACGTATGTACTATGGTGAGTGTTGTGAATTGTGTAAAACTGATGATTCACAGGTCTGTACCCCTGAAGCAAATAATACATTATATGTTAATAATACATAAACAAACAAACAAACAAACAAACAAATAAAATGGGCTGTAGAGATAAAACATACACCTAACTTCAGAGACTTAGTAGGAAAAACAATTGAAAAAAAAATCCATGAATAATATTATATTGATTATATACTGTGATAATGGTATCTGGAATACATGGGGTTTGAAAAAATATATTATCAAAGTTTTTAAAAACAAAAGGCTTCTGGAAGATGAAATCAGGTAAAGAAAATGATAAATGATGGCTAAGTAGTTGAAAATGAGGAAGCCATGGGAACAGGATCAGAGGTGAACTCAGATTCCTACTCAATGTACAATTAAAATGAAACAACGGTGAAAACTGTGGTTTCAGGCCAGAACATGTAAGTGTTTTAAACCTTACTAATAATATAGTATCTGAGAAAGCAAGGACTGGAGACAAAAACGGAGAGAGTACGGGGGTGCTAGCTTCCTTATAGCAGGGAGTCAATAGATAGGTATAAAACAGAAATGTATCCCTTTATTTTTTTTAAAGATTTTAACAACTTAAAATGTCTTCTTACTTTTCCCCTTAACTCTAGAGATATTTTTGATGCTAATATCTCCTTGAGATGAAAAGAGTATGCATTTGACATTTGTCATATTTTCATGTTTATTTCAGTATGTTTTTCTTAATGTTAAATTCAAGTAAAACTATATTTGTCACTTTATTTTAAAATATCCTCCATAGCAGCATCATATTTTTATTTATCTGTTTTCCTACTAATTTATGTATTTCTATATAGTCCCTAGATAGGAATATATATACCTGTGTCATCCCTAGAGAGAGATCTGGAGCAGTAGCCACCAAATAGTAATGACCGTTGTTGCTAGTGGTAGAATTTTAGGTAATTTCTCCATTTCTGCTCTACACCTTTTGGCAGTGCTTGCCTTTTTGGTAGTGATGACTTGATTGCTGAAGAAGTCATTTTTCTACAGACATAGATCAATTTTTTTTTGACATAGATCAATTTTTAAAGGATCCTTCTGATGGCTATATTGAGAGTTCACTCTACATGGGTAAGGATTGATGCAGAGAGACTAGGTAGGAAGGTTACAAAGGAAATGGAAATAATCGAGTATATATACATGCACATTTGATCAGTATGCTCACTGAATTGGAGCGTGTTCTGTTAAAAAAATCAAAGAATTCAAAAATAATCAGCTTTGAATTTGTGTGTGTGTGTGTGTAAAATTAAAAAAAATAGCTAGGTTAGAATATAAATTTCAGAAATATCCATAAAATTGAAGGATTCCAACAAGTTTTCCTTGGAAACAATGGAAAAAAAAATACCCATACCAAGGCACTTTTGTGTAAATTTTCAGGGAAAAATAAGAGCCTTTAACCTCTCTCATAAAAAGAAGCATCATTCTTCTTTTCAATGAATCCACATCACCTTAGACAACGATCAAATATCTGAATGACATTGGCACCACAGAAATTAGGTGACTACAGAAGCATCTCATCAAAATTCTGAGGGGAAATTATTTCCAACAACACAAAATATTTTAAATACAGATAGAACAGGAGATTCAATTCAGAAACGAGAATAAGACAATTCTCAGAATTCCTGCTAGAGAAGAACTAAGTCCAGAATTGAGCTGGTCAAAAAATTCCAGACGGAGATATTTCTAAACACGTACCTCCACACTGTGGTGTCTGACTGCAGTAAGAGGTCTATGGTTAGTTTTGTTGGGAAATTTCAGAATAAAACAATACATGAAAACTAAGTAAATGAAAAGCAATTCTCAATTACAGAGGGGAAAAGTTGGAAAAGAAAGAAAATGCAATCATAGTAAATTATATGTCACAGCTGAGAGCATTATCTACATAGTTAAATAATATAAAATTTCTCCACATTGTAAGGCACCTATGTGCAGTAATGAATCTAAGGGATGTTTATTCAGAAGAGTACGGAGGTGGGTTTTATGAGTGTGATAATGGAGTTAAGTCTTCAACCTTCTCCATTAAATCAGTAGTTTTTACCAAAAAAGAAAAGAGAAAAAATTAAGAAAATGTCCCAAGAGCACATTATTTTTGAATTAATGTAAATATCCAAAGAAAGTTGAAATACATATATAAATATGTATTCATTTCATATGTCTGTACAAATATATGTCTGTATGTGTGAGTGTGTATAGGTATGCGTGTGTGTGTGTGTGTGTGTGCACATGTGTTAAGAAAGTGGTATGTTTAGGGAAGTTCTCAGGAGTAACTACTGGTATGATACATGGATGGATATTGATTTTTTAACCAAATACAGAAGGAACCAGGAAACAATAACCAAGAGATGAATACACTGGGCCTGGAGTACCATGTGATTGAAAGAATAAAGGGAACAAGAAGTACTACTGAGTTACAACAGTCAGGGCCCACAGCTGATGAGATATGGAAGAGATGGAGAGAACCTCCTTCTTATGGCCCCCTCACTCTGTTCATCTCTGCTCCTTTGTTGTTGCTTATTGTGTATCCTTCCTTCCTTCCTTCCTTCCTTCCTTCCTTCCTTCCTTCCTTCCTTCCTTCCTTCCTTCCAGTCTTTCTTTCTCTCTTTCTTTCTTGAGAGACAGAGAAACAATGTATACATGCATGCATAGGTGTGGTGGCAATAGGGGCAGAGGGAGAGGGAGAGGGAGAGGGAGAATCTTAAGCGAGGTCCATGGCCATCATGGCACCAGATCTGGGGCTCGATCTCATGACCCTGAGATCATGACCTGACTTGAACCAAAATCAAGACTCAGATGCTTAACTACTGAACCACCCAATTGCCCGGCTTATTATCTACCTTCATCTATATGTCCAGAGATACCATCTCAGTACATCTGCCCCTTTTTTGCAGTGCTCGTCTTGACAAATGAGGATCCTATAAAGTAGTTTTGACTCCTTAAGACCCCCAATTTTTCTTTCCCTGAGCTTCTGTAACTCACTTCCAGGAATAATCCTGTTTCTGTTATAAGAGTGTTGCCTCCCCAGGCAGAGTTTGTTCTTATCAGCTTGATTCCCTTTCCTCGCTTTATTTTTCCTTAGAATCCTTGTTATTACCCAAAATATATATCCATGGTCAGAACAGTGGTTTTCATTTCAAAGTACCTTCAGAGTACAGGGAACGTTTAAATGCACATAAAAATTTTGGGAACTATAAAAAAGTTAAAACAAGGTACTTTGGCAGATGGAAGTGGGATGAGAAGAACTTTGATAGCACTTTTATTTATAATCTACTTACGTATTTCTTACATATTTTAAATGGATATATTTTATTATTATAGTTTCAAAATGAGAAAAGGTTATCTTACCATGCAAAACAGATGATATGTCATTAATGAAAATAAAGTACAGTTGAAGAAATCAGGAATATCACACTCACGACTAGATAAAGAGAGTCTGGAGGGATCTGTGATTTTTGAAGTGAATCTTGGTAAGTGGAGAGAGCACACAGGGGAGAGAGGTCAAACAGGATACATCAAGAGGGATACTTGGGAAACAGAATTACAGAGGCAGGAAAAAGTAGACATGAAACATTTAGAGGGACTTTGGAATGAAGTGGGACCTCATGACCACTAGAGCGCCATGCGGCCAAGTGGCAGTTGGTAGAGAAACTTCCCCTTGGCAGATATAGTAGTGTGGTTATAACTTGGGATCGTCTTTTTTTTTTTTTTTTTTCCTTTAAGATTTTATTTATTTGAGAATGAGACAGACAGACAGACAGACAGCAAGACTGCAAGGGCAGGGGGAGGGAGAAGAAGACTCACAGCTGAGTACAGAGCCCAACGCGGGGCTCGATCCTGCCAAGCTGGGATCAAGACCTCAGCCAAAGGCAAATGCTTAACCAACTGAGCCACCCAGGTGCCTTGACTTGGGATCTTCTGAATTGACTTTGCCCTCTTCTCCATGCAAAGACTCATGGCACCCCAGAAGTTGGTAGATACCAATTTTTGCTTTCAAGTGACTGCTTAAAATGGATCCATGAAAACATTCATTTTCTTTCTCTGTCTCTATTATCCACCCCACCTCAATCTTCCGAAATGACAAAAAAAAAAAAAAAAAAAAAGCTTGCTCTGCTTTTCTGTCATTAATGTTGTGAAAATAAGGAAACAAAAATCATTCACCAGGCAGATAAAGCCCATTTTCAGGAAAATTAAACATTTTATGAAACCATTATACGAGAATGTGTCAAAGCACACAATTCTCTTCTTAAGCCTGAAATGACTATTTGTTAGAGGTAATGGTGACCTGATTGTTATATCTGCCCCCTTGTGGATTGCTAGGGGAAACATAAGCAATCATCTGCATTATGATGTGCTTATTTCAAAGCTCCTTCACCTTTCTCGCACATTCTTCCTGAAGAAATAGAGCAGAGATTATGGCTCTCAAAAATACTGATTATTCAACCAAGGCACAGCAAGGTAAGATGTGTTGCTTAAAGCCTCACCATGCTGTAGTTGTAGGTGAACCCACATCTGCACAGTGAGGAAGGATACAGGCTTTGGATAGAAATGACTGAGGTTGACTCTGCCTTTACCATGAAGCTGTGTAAACCCAGCAGGTAACTTAACCTCCCTGAGCCTCATTTTTTCCCAACTGCAAACCTGAGGTTAATAATCGTACCTGGCAACATCACTGTGAAGGCTGTGTGACTTTGTCGTTATTGCTGGGGTTAGCTGTTTCCTAAGCACTTATTTTGGAGCAGGTCGCATGTTAAATACTTTATAATCATTATCTGATTTAATCCTAACAGCAACTTGTAGTGTAGAAATATCAGATTATGGATGAGAACATCAAAATGGGTTTTGAGGCATGCCTCTAATGCCTCCTGGTTTGGTGTCTTTGAGAAAATATTTCATCTCTATAAGCTTCAAATTATGTATGTTTTAAACCAAATAATAGTATTTATTCAATACGGCTTTGTGTGACTCAAATAATAAAATGAGAGTGGCCTGGCTGGCGCAGTCAGTACAGCATACAGCTCCTGATCTCAGGGCTATAGTTTCAAGCCCCATATTGGGTGTAGAGAGTACTTAAAAAAAAATTATTTATTTATTTATTTGAGAGAAAGAGTTGGGGGAGGAACAGAAGAAGGGCAAACAGACTCTGCAGAACCCAATGCAGGACTCAAGCCCATGACCCTGAGATCAAAACCTGAGCTGAAATCAAGAATCAGATACTCAGGGGTGCCTGGATGGCTCAGTGGGTTAAAGCCTCTGCCTTCAGTTCAGGTCATGATCTCAGGGTCCTGGGTTAGAGCCCCGCACTGGGCTCTCTGCTCAGCAGGGAGCCTGCTTCCCTTCCTCTCTCTCTGCCTGCCTCTCTGCCTACTTGAGATCTCTCTCTGTCAAATAAATAAATAAAAATCTTAAAAAAAAAAAAAAGAATCAGATAATCAACTGAGCCACTCAGGCACCCTAAAAAAAAATCTTTAAAAAAAATTTAAAAATGAATATAAAGCCCTTAGCTCATAGTAAGTACCCAGAATCTCTTTGCTATTATGATGATGATGATAGTCATTTGGTCTAAATTCCTATGGACCCTTTGAGTTGAGAAGGTAAAATAACATTTATTAATACTATTATCATTATTGTTATTAACTATATTAGTATATAATTGTCATTATCATTTCAAATAAACATTAATGGCATCTGAAGAATTCCTATGGAAAAACAAATCTACAGTTTTAAAACCAGGGGAACTTATTTTTAGAGATGAGGGTGGAGGATGATTGTGCTAAAGCACGCAAGTGGAACTTATAGGGTAATTTAGTTATAGACATAGAGATAGTGGTACGCATCCTACACCAATACACACACAAAGATAGTGCCAACGTGAATGATTTTACTATAAAAATTACTTAGGATTTGTATTAGTATCATATTTCAATTAAATGCTTTTTAATTCTCATAAATCATGTATATTAAGATCCACTTCTAGGTACTTTGTACAAATTCTGCAATCCGTTTCATAAATGAATTCAGGCAATGTTTCTTGGGCAATTTCTATGCGTTCAGAATATACACATGAACCCCAAATGATCCCTGCTCTCCTACGGCTCACATTCCATTTCCCTTCTTACAGGACACCAGACCTGTTAGATGGCACTGGCTTTATAGCACATTCTGAGACCTGTTAAATAAATCCCCTCTCTCCGGTATTCTTTTGGACGAATTCTTAGACTCTTCCTTTGCCACCTCCTCTACTTTATAGATTTATCAATTGTATATTTTTATTGCAAAATCCCTGTTGGGTGTCCAAATGTGATTGCATAATTTTAAAAATATAAGTTAAAACATTATTTAAGATATGACTTGAAATTAAATTTAAATCATTTATATGTTGGTTTTATAGTTTTATATAGATACTGTGATTTCTTTGGTTAAAATAATTTTTAATTATATTCAATTTTTGTACCGGATGTTAATGAAAATTTTCTTCATTCTAAAGTGGGTTTTTGGTGGGGTACCTCGGTGGCTCAGTCAGTTAAGCATCCCACTCTAGATTTCAGCTAGAGTCTGATTGCTTCACCATGAGATTGAGCCCTGTATTCAGCTCCATGTAGCTCCGTACAGAGTCAGCTTGAGATTCTCTCCTTCACCCTTTGCCCCTCCCCACACTTGTGCACATGCTCTCTCTCTTAAAAATAAATGCATACATAAATAAAATAAAATTGTTTTTATTGCTAGTATAGTGAAAGAACATTGACCCTTGAACATCTTTCCTTGTATACAATTGCCTTACCCAATTTTCTTAGTGATTCTATTAATTTTGTTTTTGCTACTCTAATCTCTTATTGTTAACCAATTACCCTGACTTCTTTACATACCGAGTCTGTCAGAGCATCTAAGAAAATGTGAATAATGACACTACTGGTTATTCTTGCCTAAAATGGTACTGGAAATTGAGTGATATTGTATTGTTCCCATAGGACCATATGTGCTATAGGGTTTTGAGGTTAGTAAGTTCTTTTACTTTATGCTAACTTTATTTAGTAAAGTTTCTAATTATTATCAAATGCTTTTTCAGCATATGTTGATATAATCATATGGCTTTTACCCTTTTATTTGGTGGTGTGGCAGACTGGTCAGTAGCTTGAATCACCTATGAATTTCTAGGAATAAATTTGTTACTCCCATTTTAGTTTCATTGCTTGATTCTGTGTGTGTGTGTGTGTGTGTGTGTGAATTAGCCCACAATTTTTTAATTAGCATTCGACTAGGTTTTAGCTTTAAAGCTCTGTAGTTTCATAAAGTAAATTTAGATGATGTATTTTCTAGGGAGTAGCATACTTTAAATAATATTGAAATTATTTTAAGAGTTAGATTCAGTTGTGAATCTATTTTTTCTGATGTCTATTTTAATGGTAGCTACTTAATCATATGCTCTGTCTCTTTTAGTGGATTTGGTTTATTCATGTTTTCTATTTCTTTGAGGTCAATTATAAATATTTAAAGATTCCTACGAAAGCATCTTTTTGCTCTAGGTTTTTGAAATGTTCCTATAAAATGTATGCAGTGATCTCTTGATCACATTATATTTCTGTTTTACCACCTTAAAATTTCTTGATTTTTAATACATCGTGATTTCTGTTTAATTCTTAATTAAGGCAACAAGCAGTTTATCTGCTTCACTTGCCTTTTCAGTGAATTGGTTTATGTGCCCATATATTTTTCCTACAATTTTTGTATTGCATTTCTTTGATTTCAAGTTTTATCTTTATTAATTCCCTGTATAGAGTATGTGATTTTTATTGTTTTCTTCTTCTTTTGTTTTTCTTAATTGCTCTAAATGAGTACTATCTTCTTCAATGGTGAAGTTATCTATGACTAGGACTTCGCTTGCTATGCTCTATATTGCTTTCTAGATGCCATGTATGTTGACTTTTGATTTCCTATTTGATACAAAGTTATATAAATTTTTATTTTATTTTATTTTTTTTTTTTTATTTTTTATAAACATATATTTTTTATATACATATATTTTTATCCCCAGGTCTGTGAATCACCAGGTTTACACACTTCACAGCACTCACCAAATCACATACCCTCCCCAATGTCCATAATCCCACCCCCTTCTCCCCAACCCCCTCCCCCCGGCAACCCTCAGTTTGTTTTGTGAGATTAAGAGTCACTTATGGTTTGTCTCCCTCCCAATCCCATCTTGTTTCATTTATTCTTCTACCCACTTAAGCCTCCATGTTGCATCACCACTTCCTCATATCAGGGAGATCATATGATAGTTGTCTTTCTCTGCTTGACAAAGTTATATAAATTTACCTTAACATTCAAGTGGTTAAGATACTTCAGTAAATCTTTTAATAATTCATTTCTAGTGTAATTGGATTATAATCAGAGAATGTAGCCTATGGTAACCACGCTGTATTCCTTTCCTTAAACTTGAATGCATTCTGGTTCTTTTAAAATCTCTTTGCACTTGACTTTGTGTGTTGCATATGTGTGTGTGTGTGCGTGTGCATGTGCACGTATGTGTGTGCGTGTGTGCGTGCGTGTGTGTGTGTGTGTGTGTGATATGGGTTTGCCTAATTTCTTCCACTGGTGGGTGAACTCCTTGAGAGTAGGGATAGTGTTTTATCCTATTTCTATCTCCAATTAGGCACATTGCTGGTACTCAGATATACTTTTTTTTTTTTAAGATTTTATTTATTTATTTGACAGAGAGAGATCACAAGTAGGCAGAGAGGCAGGCAGAGAGAGAGAGGAGGAAGCAGGCTCCCTGCTGAGCAGAGAACCCGATGCGGGACTCGATCCCAGGACTCTGAGATCATGACCTGAGCCGAAGGCAGCGGCTTAACCCACTGAGCCACCCAGGCACCCACTCAGATCTACTTTTGATTTGAATTTAATTGGACACAATGAACATTTCTCTTAAGCAATGGCTCTCAGACCCCAGTGCAGGCAGTGATTGCACGAGGGTTGTATATTTAGGTGAAGGTGACTTTGAACTCAAATCCCATTCTATTGGTAATTCTAGCTCCTCCTTGCCCTACACCCTACACTTCTCTCTCCCTGTCCCTAGACCCAATAGTTTCTTTTCTCTGTTGCCAAAATGCCCAGGGAATGCAGGGGTGTATTCAAAAATGTTGTAAAATGTAGCCATGCAGTGTTTAACAAACAACATAACAAAGGCATCTGTCACAACACATCACCTTCTGTTCCTGGGAGACTTCCGCCAGCACGGTGGCACGCTCCCTGCCTTTTCTCTTCCTCTCTGCTCATTCCCTCTAATTACATGTGGCGTTCTCTCTCCATCACACAATGAAAGAGGTCCTCATTTTGGCAGGAAAATATAGAAGATTGGCTAGGGAATAAATCCTGCCACAAGCAACGGCTCCTTCTCAGACTGAGAATTTTGGGCCAGGTCACCTATATGAATTGATTTACAGGCATTGAAAGGCCGCTTCATGCCTAAATAAGCCTTCGGACTGACAGAAAATAAAAATATCTCTATTTTCTCACTCTTGCCATTAAAGCCCCAAATCTTTAGAACCACATTCCACATCCTCATCAATCTGATTCATACCTACTTTTCCATCTAAATCTCCCTTTGCATTTTGTCAAAAAACAGAGCTGGCTTCTAACATCTGCATTTTATAGGCTCTTTATACCCTTAGTTTATGCTGCTTTGTCCTCTGGGATGCAAACTCAAGTGTAATAATAACATCAATAATAACAGCTGCTTATATTTTGTATGTACCGTGTGCCAGGAACCATGCCAAATGATTTTATGTATTTTTTTTCATGTAATGCCTACAATGATCTTATGAAGGATATAGTATTATTTTTTCCCATCTGTTAGATAAGGAAACTGGAGTTTAAAAAGAGGTTAAATATAAACCAAAGTAAAAATAATACCATGTATCCAGAAAATGGATTGCAGAAATATGATTTAAAATCTTTGTACCTGTCGGGTCCCTCCCTTGACCCTATGAAAACCCAGGTCAGATGCCTTCTTCCCTGCAAAGCCTGCCCAGATCACCATCAGTGGAATCATGTCTTCCCTGTCCAAGGCCTCCATCATTTTGTTAGTTCTCTCCTGGTCGATACAGCTGAACCCACACTGCCTGGGAAGAAAGGTATCCCTCATGGGACCACGTTTGCTCTCTTTCACAGGAGTGACATTTCAGCAAGGAGCTCATTATTCTTTGTTCCTGGAGGTGTATGTTTCAATTAAGATCTGCATTGCATTCAGGTAAGAGGAAGGCCAGATAAATCAACTTTCAGATTCCAATTACCTTTTAGCCAGTTTTGAAAGCTAACTGGTATATGGGTTCTATCTTTCCTTACTCCTTGAAATATGTATTATTTTTCTTCCAATTATATTCACTGACAACCAATTGCATTAAAGCCAGTGTTCTTGAAATAATGAGGGCTTAATGATACTGACAGCATTTGAGCCTTTTTAGAATATTGCTTTAACTTCTTCTTTGTTATTCAATCCATTTATTAATTCCTCAAATGTTTACTGAACACCTATTATCTTCCAGGCACTGCCCTAGGTGTTGGAGACTCAGCAATAAACAGTCTAGACATGGTCCCTGTTCAAAAGCGCTTACTGTCTAATCACATTCGCAGCCCAGTCGGCAAGAAGATAATGTAATAGATTAGAGAATAAAGCCACCCTATTCCTAAAAATAATAGTTTATATTTGTTCAGCTTATTCTTTTAACAATGTGTTTTACAGACATTATTGTATATTTAGAGGATCAGTTCTGCCATTTCACAGGTTACTTGTTTTAAAAAAAAAAATATTTTGGGGCTCCTGGGTGGCTCAGTGGATTAAGCCTCTGCCTTCGGCTCAGTTCGTGATCCCAGGGTCCTCGGATCGAGCCCCACATCAGGCTCTCTGCTCAGCAGGGAGCCTGCTCCCCCCACCCCCCGCATGCCTCTCTTCCTACTTGTGATCTCTCTCTGTCAAATAAATAAATAAAATCTTTAAAAAAAATAAAAATTAAAAAAAAAATTTAAAAATAATTAATTCTCTTTATTGGGGCATGTGGGTGTCTCATTCAGTTAAGCATCTGCCTTTGGCTCAGGTTATGATCTCAGGAGGATCGAGCCCTACATCAGGCTCCCTGCTCAGTGGGGAGCCTGCTTCTCCCCCTCCCTCTGCTGCTCCCTCTGCTTGCATACACACTCTCTCTTGAGAGAGAGAGAGAGAGAGAGAAAGAGGGAAGGGAGGAGCGGAGGGAGAGAGAGAATCCCAAGCAGACTCTGAGCTGAGTGAGGAGCCCGATGTGGGGCTTGATCCCAGAACCCTGAAGTCATACCTGAGCTGAAATCTAGAGCTGACTCATAACTGATGGAGCCACCCAGGTACCCCTACACGTTACTTCTTGAGCTACATCCTATTGTTATCTTCATTCTACAGATGAGAAAACTGAGGCCCTAGGGGATTAGGAGATTTAACCAGGTTCACAGAATTAGAAGATGGTAGAGCTGAGACTTGAGCTCAAATGAGGCTGACCAGGCTCCATGAAGTGCCACATTCATGCTAGTGCAGCACAGACTCCCTTAAGTATCTGGTGCTATCTTTACATTTCATAACAAACCACTCACCCCTCTAGATCCTAACCTCTCCCTCAAGAGAAACCTATTTGCCATGCCTTCTATGCCAATACTTTAAAAAAAGAGAGTTATATATTAGGAAAGAATTGAATGACTAATGCGGACCCAGCTTACAATGTTCTGCTTAACTGAAGACGTAAAGCATGGACATATGCAAAGATAAGTATCAATACAAAAGATACAAAATAAATCCACTTGTATATATCACAAATGTTTAGGAAAGGGTGGAGTTGGAGGTATGGGAAGAGAATAACCAGAAAGGACTACAAGAGAAAATCAAGATGGTCAATACAGGCAGGGCTTGGTATGATTTCAGCAAGAGAATATAAAGAGAGCATAGAAGAATGCACAGCTGGTGTGAAAAAAAAATCATAGAGGAAGAGGAATTCAGCAGATTTTCAGTTTTTGGTAACAAGACCAGTGTAGCTATAGCCAGATCTATTATGGAGGTCCAATGAGAAGCACGATATGAAGTATGGGAACTGAGAATAGGATGGGCACTCGGCTGGAAGTTCTCTCCCTGGTCTTGAGCAACCATATAACTTGGAATAAGAAGCATCCACAATTATATGAAAAAATGATCAACGATGAACAGGAACAACTGAAAACTCTTTCCTTAATACTTGGTCTTATAAAATATTTTAATATTCATCATTTAATCTAATAATTTCAGTAATCCCCTAATGTAAATATTATTGATTTCCATGTGAGCTAGATATCATTTTAGGAATGAGAAAATGAGAAATCAGAAATATTAAAAAGCTTTACTCAGTATCATCAATCTAGGAAGGAGCAGGACTTGAATCCATGCCGCTGGCTTCAGCTAGGAGCAACTACAACACCAAATATTGTGTTTCAGGGTAGGATGCAAGAAAGGGAAAGTCAAAGTTGATTCCAAGCAAATCAGACAATGGTTTTTCCTGATTGAAGAGCATGGGCAGATACATATAGCATGCCTAGGCTCTGAAGCACTAAAGTCACTAAAGTCACTGTGCTCCCTGTTAACTTGATCATCCCAACTTCCCCCACAATTTCAACAAGATAGTTTTAATAACCTCTATTACCAGGGCTATAAACCAAGAAAAGAAAAAAAAATCAGAAAAAATCTGTATTACAGGATGTTATTAAAAACAAAATACCTGGGGCTCTGTGTTCAAAAACAAATTATTGCTATCTTGGGAATACTTCCATTGGATTGAATTCTTCAACATCTACTCCATGATCATTTTTCTCCCCCTCCAAGAAAGAGAAGGCAAAAAAGAAGAAAATCCAAGCAACATATTTCAATAACAAAGTAGCCACACCAATTCCCCATGGTGCTGGTAAGCTGCAGAGAGGCAATCAGAAGGAAGGGGAAAAGTTCAGCAGGAACCAGTCTAAAAAATAGCAAGATGTAGTTTGACAAACACCAGTCTGCTACAGTCGCTGCCTTGAGTGGCCATTTCCCCCTCAGAGTGACACTTTTCAATTATGAGATGGTAGCCGAGAACATTCTGGGCGTATCTGCAGCTGGCTGCTATTTCCTTGACCAATTTTTTACACATGCCAGGAAAATGAACCCTTGTTTTGACAGCCACTCTTTCCTAAACAGTAATAGTAAAAGGGTGGTATGGTATGGGGTGTGTGTATTATGTATATATGCATATATATATGCATATATATAGTGTAATGGGAATCTAATATATGCCCAAGTGATGGTCAGCAAAATTTCCTAGAGAAAAGATCTGTGATCTGATTCTGGTGGGGTTGATTAAGGTTAATGCCAGCTTTAAGATGAAATGAAAAACACTTCAGACAGAAGAAAAATGAATGCACATTTCTTGAAAGCTTCAATAAGCACTGCATATTCATGAACTAATAAGCAATTTGGTCTGACTAGTTCATAGTGTGCATGTTGAGAGTAAGAACGGAATTGGGAGATCATTAGGAAGAGTGGAGTAGATATAACTGATCACCTACCCTTGCATAAACTACTGATACATGGTATGTAAAAAAACAAATGAAACACAAGCAATTAATCCAGTTCTGAGAACAGTGACTTGCTCATAGTAAGTAAATATTTGTTAAATTGAATTTTATCAACTCTGCAAATCTTACAGTATCAGACTTATATTAAAAATCCTATTAAAGAGATGGATATCTAAGATATCTTAACTTCAAAAAGCTTATAATCTACTCTGGGAAAAATAAAGTTGCACCCTTACAACAAAAAACTAAAGAAACCAAATTAATATCAAAATATCCAAAAAATGGTAGGAGTAAAACATATGTGCTGTAGAATAATGGAGGAGAGAGACCCCCTAATGGGTTGAGTACCCATAGATGATATCTTAAAAAACATGGAGACCAGGAAGAACAAGTAGGAGTTGGAGAACGTATTACAGGTGTGAGGGATAAGAATGAATGAAGTGTCAGCCTTGGAGGAGTCCACCATAGAAAAGACAATTTGCAGCAATTGGTCTAAGCAAATATTCTTTGGATGTGATTAATCAGCATAGAGTAGAAGAGAATATACTTGCTTTGGAAGGAAAAGTTTGAGATTTGAGCTTCTTATCTGCCACTTTTTATGTGTTTTAGAAACAAATTATCTACCCCTTCGTGGAATAGGTACTGGTTTATCTGCCTTGCAACTCATCCTTTCTTGGAAAGGATGCTTCTACTCACATGCAAACTAGATGCTTGTGCAGAGACAGCCATATTCATATATGGTGGGGTTTTTTTCACCTTTTAATATATTTCTTTTCCTTTTACTTAAGTATAATTAATATACAGTGTTATATTAGTTGCAGGTGTACAATATAATGATTCAACAATTCTATACATTTCTTAGTGCTTATCAACATTAATGTACTCTTTTTAAAAAAAAAGATTTTATTTATTTACCTGACAGAGATCACAAGTAAGCAGAGAAGCAGGCAGAGAGAGAGAAAGAGAGGAGGAAGCAGGCTCCCCACTGAGCAGAGAGCCCAATGCGGGGCTTGATCCCAGGACCCTGGGATCATGACCTGAGCTGAAGGCAGAGGTTTTAACCCACTGAGCCACCCAGGCACCCAACATTAATGTGCTCTTAATCCCCTCTATATCACCTACCTCAAACCACCTCCCCCTGGCAACCACCAGGGTTTGTTTTTCTGTATTTAAGAGTCTGGTTTTCTGTTTGTGTCTTTTCTTTTCATTTTTTGCTCATTTGTTTTGTTTCTTAAATTCCAAGTATAAGTAAAATCATATGGTGTTTCTCAGATTGACTTATTTCACTTAGAATTACACCAGCTAGATCAATCCATGTTGTTGCAAATGGCAAGAATTCATTCTTTTTTATGGCTGAATAATATTCGTGTGTGTGTGTGTGTGTGTGTGTGTGTGTGTGCATGTGCGTGTGTGTGTGCATGCAGTAGTATCTTCTTCATCTCTTCATCTATCCATGGACGCCTGGGCTGCTTCCATATCTTGGTTATGGGAATACGCTTCAATAAACAAGAGTGCATTTGTCTTTTTGAATCAGTGCTTTCATTTTCTTTGGGTAAACATCCAGTAGTGGAATTACTGAATCATATGTAATTCTCTTCTTAATTTTTTGGGGGCACATCCATACCATTTTCCATAGTAGCTGCACCAATTTACATTCCCAACAACAGTGCACCAGTGCATAAGAGTTTCTTTTTCTCCATATCTTCACCAGCACTTGTTATTTATTCTGATTTTGATTTTAGCCATTTTGTCAGTTGTGAGGTGATATATTGTGCAGTTTCAAATTGCATTTCCCTAATAATTAATGATGTTAAGCATCTTTTCATGTGTCTGTCAGCCATCCATATGTTTTCTTTAGGAAAAGAAATGTCTATTCATGTCCCCTCCTTATTTTTAATTAGATTATTTGTGGGATATTTGGTATTGAGGTGTGTAGTTCTTTACATATTTTGGGTATTAACCCCCTTATCAGATATATCATTTGCAAATATTTTCTCCCATTTAGTAAGTTGTCCTTTTGTTTCACCGATTGTCTCCTTGTAGTACAAACACTTTTTGTTTGTTTGTTTTGTTTAATCCCAATAATTTAATTTTGTTTTTGTTTCTCTTGCTTCAGAAGACAAACCTAGAAAGATATTTCTCTGGCTGTTGTCAAAGAGAATATTGTCTATTTTTTCTTCTAGGAATTGTATGGCTTCTCATTTCAGATTTAGGTCTTTAATCCATTTTGAGTTTATTTTGTGTATAAGAAATTGGTCCAGCTTCATTCTTTTGCATGCAGCTTTACAGTTCTCCCAACATCATTTGTGGAAGAGACTGACCTTTCCTCAGTTTATATTATTGTCTCCTTTGTCATAAATTAACTGACCATAAAAAGGTGGCTTTTTTTTTTTCTGGACTCGATATTCTGTTCTGGTGATCTATGTGTCTATTCTTGTGCCAGTACTATATTGTTTATTGTATTATTGATTATTATAGCTTTGTAGTAGATCTTGAAATCAGGGATTGTTGTACCTTCAGCATTGCTTTTTTCAATATGGCTTTGGATATTTGGGGTCATTTGTGGTTCTATACAAATTTTAAGATTATTCGTTCTAGTCCTGTGAAAATGTTGGTATTCCAATAAAGAATGCATTAAATTCATAGACTGGCTTTGGGGGAGTAGGCACATTTTAATAATATTGGTTCTTTCACTTCATGAGTGTAGAATATCTTTCATTTGTTTGTGTCATCTGCTATTTCTTTCAATGTTTTATATTTTTTGCAGTACACAGTACAGATTGTTCACCTCCTTGGTTAAGTTTATTCCTAGGTATTTTATTCTTTTTGGTGCAATAGTAAATGAGATTGTTTTCTTAAATTTTCTTTCTGTTACTTCATCATTAGTGTATAGAAGTGCAACAGATTCCTGTATATTAATTTTGTATCCTGAGAATTTACTGAATTCAATTAATAGTTCTAACAGTTTTTGGGTGGAGTTTTTGGGGTTTTCTGTATATATTTAGTATCATGTCATCTACAAAAAGTGAAAATTTTACTTTTTCCTTACCACTTTGGATGCCTTTTATTTATTTATTTTTTCTAGTCCAACTTCTGTGGCTGTGACTTCCAGTACTATGTTGAATAAAAGCGTGAAAGTGGACATCCTTGTCTTCTTCCTGATCTTAGAGAAAAGGCTCTCATTTTTTTCCCCATTAAGGATGATGTCAGTGTGAGTTTTCCATATATGGCCTTTATTATGTTGAGATATGTTCCCTCTCAACCTACTTTGTTGAGATTTTATATCATGAATGAATGCTGTACTTTTCAAATATTTTTTCTGCACATACTGAGATGATCAGTATGGTTTTTGTCCTTTCTCTTATTATTGTGATAAATCACATTGGTTGATTTGTGAATACTGAGCCATTCTTACATTCCTTCAATAAAGGTGGTGGTGCCTGGGTGGCTCAGTGGGTTAAAGTCTCTGTCTTCGGCTCAGGTCATGACCCCAGGTCCTGGGATCAAGCCCTGCATCGCATAGCATCAGGCTCTCTGCTCAGCGGGGAGCCTGCTTCCCCCTCTCTCTCTGCCTGCCTCTTTGCCTACTTATGATCTCTATCTGTCAAATAAATAAATAAAATCTTTGAAAAATAAATAAATCCCACTTGATCAGGTGAATTTTTTTTAAATGTATTGTTGGATTATGTTTGTTAATATTGTGTTGATGATTTTTCCATCTATGTTCATCAGAGATACTGGCTTGTAGGGGGTTTTTTGTGTTTTGTTTTTTTTTTTTTGTGTGTGTGTGTGTGTGTGTGTGTGGTGTCTTGGTATCAGGATAATGCTGGACTTACAGAGTGAATTTGGAAGCTTTCCTTACTCTTCTATTTCTTGGGATAGTTTGAGAATAATAAGTATTAAGTCTTCTTTAAATGTTTGGTCTAATTCACCTGGGAAGTCATCTGATCCTGCACTTTTGTTTGTCAGGAGTTTTTTAACTACTGATTAATTTCATTGGTAGTAACTGGCCTGTTCAGATTTCCTATTTATTCCCGATTCAGTTTTAGATGGCTATATGTTTCTAGGAATTTATCCATTTCTTCTAAGTCGTACAATTTGTTGGCATATACTTTTTCATAATACTCCCTTATAATGTTTTGTATTTCTTTGGTGCCAGTTGTTATTTCTCCTTTTGTTTATTGAGTTTATTTCCTTTTTTGATATGTCTGGTGAAAGATTCAACAATATTGTTGATTTTTTCAAAGAACCAGCTCCTGGTTTCATTGATCTGTTCTATTTTTATTTAGTTTCTATTTCACTTACTTCTATTATAATCTTTATTATTTCCTCTCTTTTACTGGATTTGGGTTTTGTTTCTTCTTTTTTCTAGGTCCTTTAGATATAAGGTTAGGTTACTTATTTGAGATTTTTCTTGCTTCTTGAGGTAGGCTTTTATTGTTATAGCCTTCCTTCTTATAATAACTTTTACTACATCTCAAAGATTTTGGAACATTGTTGTTTTTGTTTTTTTTAAATTTTTATCTGTCTCCATATATTTTTTTATTTCTTCTTGGCTGTCCCATTCAATGTTTAGTAGCATGTTATTTAGTCTTCATATATTTGTGGTCTTTTCATATTTTTCCTTGTGATTGATTTCCCATTTCACACCATTATGGTTGGAAAAAAGGTATGATAAAATTTCAATCTTTTTTAATTTATTGAGACTTGTTTTGTGGCCTAACATGTTCTATGCTGGAAAAAGTTCCATGTGCTCTTGAAAAAAAAAAAAAAATATATATATATATATATATATATGTATTCCACTGTTTTAAATGGGATATTCTGAATATGTCTGTTAGGTCCATCTGATCTAATGTGACATTCAAAGTCACTGTTTCCTTCTTGATTTTCTGTCTATCTAGATGATCTATCCACTGCTATAAACAGGGTGTTAACGTCCCCTACTATTATTCTACTACTGTCAATTTCTTTTTTTTATGTCTTTTAATAGTTGCTTTATGTATTTAGGGGCTCCCATGTTGGATGCATAGATATTTATAATTGTTATATCCTCTCATTGAATTATTTTTTTTATCATTATGCAATGTTCTTCTTATTTCTTGTTATAGTCTTTGTTTTAAAGTCTGTTTTGTCCAAATTAGGATTGCTATCTCAGCTTACTTTTTGCTTCCATTTGCAAGATAAATGTGTTTCCATCCCTCCATTTTCAATCTGCATGTATTTTAGGCCTCAAGTAAGTCTCCTTTATGCAGAATATAGATGAGCCTTGCTTTTTTTATACATTTGGTTACCCTATGTCTTTTGATTGAAGCACTTAGTCTGTTTACATTCAAAGTAATTACTGTTAGGGATGTACTCATTACCATTTTGTTACTTATTTTATGGTTGTTTTTGTAGTTTCTTTTCTGTTCCTTCTCTTGCCGTCTTCCCTTGCAGTTTGATGAATTTCTTTAGTGATATATTTGGATTACTTTCTCTTTAGATTTTGTGTATGTATTATAGGTTTTTTATCTGTGGTTATTATTAGGCTTATATGTAACATCTTATATATACAGCAGTTATGTTAAGTTGATGGTCACTCAAATTAGAACCCTTCCTAAAGTATTAAAATTTTATTCTTCTTCCACCAGTTTTATGTATGTGATATTATGTTTTATGTCCTTTTTATTTTGTGAATCCGTTCACTGACTTTTATAATTATACTTTTTATACATAAAGCATATAAAATTATATACTTATAAAATATATTTTATAAATCATGAGAGACTATGGACTCTGAAAAACAATCTGAGGGGTTTGAAGTGGCGGGGGGGGTGCGAGGTTGGGGTACCGGGTGGTGGGTATTATAGAGGGCACAGATTGCATAGAGCACTGGGTGTGGTGAAAAATAATGAATACTGTTTTTCTGAAAATAAATAATTTAATTAAAAATAAAATATATTATATTTTATATATTATATTTTATAAATATATAATTAAACTTGCTATATAAATATATATTACATATGAAGACTTTTATATAATTTTATTGCTTTTGTGCTTTAACCACCAATTTGATTTTATGAGTGATTAATCTACTACTTTTGCTATGTTTGTATTTACTTGTCATTTTTTTCTTTCATTATTTTCTTCCCTCTCAATATAACCTTTTCTTTCCACTCAAAGAATTCCTTCTAACATTTCTTCTAAGTCTCATTTAGAAACAATGAACTCCTTTAATTTTTGTTTATCTGGGATCCACTTTATCTCTCCTATTGTGAAAGGTAGTCTTCCTGGGTAGAGTATTCTTTATTGAAGGATTTTTGTTTTGTTTTGTTCTGTTTTTCTCCAGCACATTGAATACATAATGACACTTCCTTCCTGCCTACAAAGTTTTTGCTGAAAAATCAGCTGATAGCCTTATGGGGTTTCCCTTATATGTAACTTTTGTTTCTTATCCTGCTTTTAAAATTCTCTCTTTATCATTACTTTTTTACTATTTTAATTTTACATGTCTCAGTATGGACCTCCTTGGGTAGTTTTACTGGGGCTCTTTATGCCTCCTAGATCTGCATGTATGTTTCCTTTCCTGGATTAGGGAAGTTTTATTTCTTTTTAAACAAATTTTCTGCCCCCTTTCCTCTCTATTTTCCTTCTGGATTCCCTATACTGCAAATGTTATTACACCTGGTAATGTTGCTAAATTCCCTTAATCTATTCTCAATTTTTATTCTATTTTCTTTCTTGTCGCTGTTCAGCTTTGTTACTATCCATTACCCTCTCTTCCAGCTTACTGATCCGTTCTGTCTACTCTATTCTATTATTGATTCTCTCTAGTGTATTTTTAATTTCAGTCATTGAGTTCTTCATCTCTGAATCATTCTTTATTTTCTCTAGCTCTATACTGAAGCTCTCACTGAAATCCCCTACTCTTCTCAAATTCAGTACATTTTTCTAAAGATTTGTTTATTTATTTTTTATTATTTATTAGAGATAGAGAGAAAGCACGAGTTGGCAGAAGAATAAAGGGGGAGGGAGATGGACAAGCAGATCCAGTGCTAATCACAGAACCCAGTGCAGGGCTCAATCTCAGGACCAAAGATCATACTTGAGCTGAAACCAAGATTCAGACACTTAAATGACTGAGCCACCCAGGCACCCCTCAGTAAGTATCTTTTTTTTTTCTTTTAAGATTTTATTTATTTGAGAGAGAAAGAGCATGAGTGGTGGGAAGGAACAGACGAAGAGGAAGAAGGAGAAGTAGACTTCCCAATGAACAGGAAGTGTGACAAGAGGCTTAATCCCAGGATCCTGAAACCATGACCTGAACTTAAGACAGATGTTTAATTGACCAAGTCACCCAGTATCTTTATGACCATTACTTTAAATTCTTTATTAAGCATATTGCTTACTTCTATTTCATTTAGTTGTTTTGCTGTGGTTTTGTCCTGTTCTTTCATTTGGGACATATATCTCTATCTCCTCATTTTGTATAACTCTCTGTGTTTCTTTCTGTGTATTAGGAAAGTCAGTTATGACTCCTGATCTTGAAGGTAATGGCCTTATGAAGAAGAGATTCTGTGTTTCCCTGTGGTGCACTGTCCCCCATTCCTCAGAACCAGGTGCTTCAGGGATGTCTTCTACATGGGTGGATGTGACCCACTATTGCGTCTGAGACTCTTTTGCCTTCAGTCAACTGCAATGGTCCCTTCTGCTTATTGTGGGCTAGGTTTGGTAATTGTGCTGTTAAGGGGCCAGTCTGGTGCTTCCATGGGCTTGTAGTTGGGCTGTGTCTTGTGACAAACCACATCTGTGCTCCTAGTCTATCTATTGGGTCTTCAAATGCACTGACCTGTGCTGGCCACTGAAAGGCTTTTGTTGGTGGGTGGGGCCAGCAATTAGACCAGATGCCTACTGCCAGGGGCTGCAGATATACTGGTTGGCAGGGAACTCTCTCTGCATTGAAAGTTCTAAGGTCTGACTGCTGGAACTGCAAGTATACTGGTGAGTGTGACTATCTTCTCCTCTCCCTAGTGCTGCAGTGTCTTTGGAGTGGTGCTGATCCCTGCTGTGGTTACTTACAGGATGTGATGTGGAAGAAGAAATTTTGTAGGAACTCTTGCTGAGTGGGATGGGTTGGATGGGGCAAGTCTGCAGGAGAATGAAGTTGGTGTTAGCAAGGTAGATGGAGAATGTTCATGCTAAATCCTGCAAGTGTCCAGCATTCAAGGTTGAATGGTGGGGAGAAAGGGAGAAATGGAACCCACTAGAAATTTTGTTCTCAGAGAAGTCTCCTAAAGATCTGTGTTCCTCCAGCACATGTTCTGAGATTAGTAAATAAATCTTCATGTATACCCCAGGTACTTTTTTCAAACTACCACTTTTATACTCTATCATGGAAAGGCTGTTTATTATGTTGTCCAAGGGTTGAAACTCAGTTTCCTATTGTCCTCTACCTCTCCCAGAACTAAACCACTAATTTTTAAAGTACCTGGAGTTAACGCCCATTGGCTGTAAAAACTCATGTAGTTTAATCCCACTGGTTTTCAAAGCCAAATATTATGGGGAATTGTCTTCCTAGTGCAGGTACCTACTGCTTAGCATGCCTGGGTTGGGGTCTACTGCTCTCTTTTCTCTGTGTTGTGGTGTTCCTCACAATTTTGGTTAGTCTTGCAGGGAGTTTGGTTCCTTACCATGCCTCTCCCCTTATTACCCTTTTGAATGCAGCATCCTCCCTACAATGAACTATGGAAGACCTGTTCAGTGAGTCTTGAGGTCATTTTCTGGGTTAGCTGCAGTGATGTGGCTATTATCCAGGTGTGTCCATGAGACGAAGTGAGCTTAGGATCTACCTGCCCTACCATTTTCCTAGAAGTCTCATACTCTTAGAAGTTTTATCCCACCCTTCAACCATTAGCCTCATTGACAGGCATAGAAATGAGCACCTTTACCAACTTGGGCTATCCAGAGTTCTTTCCAGTGTATTTATATTTCAATTACATTAAGGAAAGAGTCTGCTTTTTGTGATGTGAGTTCCAAGCTGTAAAAGTAGAGAGCTGTCAGCACCTATGTTTTTAAAATATTGAGGTAGTTGTTCTGCAATGACAGAGAATAAATATAATATGCAGAAAGAAGCCATGGCAACAGGTGGAGACTGATCTAGTGGGAGTGAAGTCCCTGAGTTTTGTTGATTCTGACACCCAAATTTATCTTTTTTATGTGTGTGTGGTGTGTGTGTCTATACTTTTGTTTGATTCTGTGCATCCTTCCAATAAATCCTCCATTTTGCCTAAGTTAGCACAAGTTGAGCTTCTCTCTGTCTCTGTAACCAAAATAATCCCAACTAACACATTTCTAAAGAATGTCCTCATTCCTAAGACAGAAGCAGCAATCTTTCATCTAAATAGGCTTTTGAAAACTGAATGAGTGTGCATGACAGCAGCACACTAAACACAAATAAGTTGCTGTTGCTATTATTATTGAAGAAAAGAGTAGGTAGTTTGGTATAGGAGCATGCACATTTGATTTTGAACTTTTCTCCAAAATAATCTCAAAGCACAGATGTGTGTGTGTGTGTGTGTGTGTGTGTGTGTATGTGTGTGGATGTATAAAACAGGAAGCTGAACACAATATAAATATTAGCTTGCTGACAGTAATCCTCAATGCAGAACTCTCTTGTAAACAGTGATAGCACAGCACTCAGTTTCAAGTCCAAAATAAGATCTGCCCCCTCCCTGAGTATAATTTTTTCTAGCACTGGCAATCACCCAAGGAGAAGAACGCCTTGGTGTGTGAATAAAAGGAAATGGAAAACTGTAATTAAATATCAGATACTCAGGTCTTGGCTACAGAAAGGCAAGAGAGAATAGCCTACTCCTGGGGCTGCTAGTGATCCTTCCTGCTAGTAACCAAGATTCTACCATTCACACTCCAAAGATTCGTCCCCATCCTGTTACTCTGCTCTTCCATTAAGAGGGGCAAGGACAGACTCTAGTTCAGGTCACTGCAGTGCTCTCTTGACAAGATTCTTCTCAAGACCTCTTTTCTGTCATCTCCCAGGTGATCTTGTATCTGTTGACTTTCACATTCCAGTTTCTTCATTTGATACCTTAAGAATAATGATGGCTCACCTTCCTAATCTCTTAGAGCATTAAGAGATAAATAATTAATTTACTACTGAGATTATTTATCATGTAGTAAGTACTTTATAAATTTGCCTTCATCTAGATAGCATGATCCTAAGGGATGGTTCAACTTTTACTAAAAGGACTTCTTCCTAATTGGTTTTGTTCCATTTTAGGTCACAAAATTAGACTTGAATGTAGGATTTTTAGTTTTCCCTCAACTTTTCCACTGGTCTAAAACACCTGCAACTATAAGCAACAGATAATACCATCTCTTTGTTAAATTTAGTGTTGTAGGATGAGACAGAGAAAATTATGTAACTAAGAGACATAGTTCAGACTGTAATTATAATTATTACTAACTATAATAATAGATCATAATAGCATTTGCTAACACCACCACTAGAACTCTGCCTAGGCCTCATTAATCTGGACTTTATTAATATGCAATATGTACTTATTTGACAGTGGTTCAACAAAAGTTCTCCCCTACATGATCTTTAAGTTTAACTTTTAATGCAATTCAAAAATATTTGGTAAAAGCATGATTGCCTAACACAGAGCAAGACTCAAACATGTAATTAAAAGAGTCTCTAGGCTACGAAGTCAGGCTTACCTGGATTTAAACCCTGTAACTGCCACGTTTGTATTTGTGTGAATTAGGCTAAATGTAATTTTTTTTTTCATTAGTAAAATAGATATGGTGATGACTGAGTTGTTAAAATTCTTACAAGGGCAGTAATGAGCACTCAATAATATATCATGATTATTTCTATCATTCTTGTCAATAGTGATGATAAATAAGTCAGTGAGTATGTATCTAACATAGATACAGAAGGGAATAGTCATGATATCATAGAGTAAAATACTATAGTAGAAATACATAGTGTTATGAGATCATAAATAATTTTCTGATTAATTCTATATGAAGAAGTCAGGAGAGAAGTTGTTATGTGAGCAGTCTTGAAGGAGTGTTTTTTCTCTGATGTGTGAGGAGACAAAGTGATTCAAGGCATAAAAAAGAATACTCATCATTTTGGGAAATATAACAATCTGGTGTCATGAAGACAAAGATCATCATAAAGATAAAATTCTAAAGATAGGCAAAAGGACTATCTTATTGAATACATTAACAAAACAAATGCTTTTTTTCCCTCCCAGGGTCATAGCATTTAAGATGTTTTTAAAAACCCTAACAGAATAATTTTAAAATCTGTGAACGGTGATAATCATACATCTGGTCTACTTATTAAAAATCATTTTAAGCCTTGGTAGCACTGCTAGCCATGAATTTATGCCATGGTCTTCATATGAAATAAAACAAATATATTTATTTGAAAAGACTCATCAGTTTATTTCTTTTTTTATTTCCACTGAGACAAGGGGTATGTTACACACTGTTAACTGAGATGGAAGAGAGCAGTCCATGTATATACTGCTTTTTAAAAAATTATTATTATTTTAACATGTTTCTGAGTTTTATTAAGGTATTACTGACAAATAAAACTGTAAGATTTTTTAAAAAATTATAAGATATTTAAAGTGTACAACTGATGATGTGATGTATACATACACCTGGTGAAAGGACCCCCCCTCATCAAGTTAATTAACACATCCATCACCTCACATATCTCTTTCACATACATTGTGCTAAGAGCATAGAACTTAAATGTTCTCTCTCCCTCTCTCTCTCAAGAGAAATCTCAATTGTACAACTCAGTGTTATGAACTATAGCCACCATTTTATACATTAGATCCTCAGACTTTATTCATCTTAGAGCTAAAAATTTAGATGTTTTATTTCTTTAGAGGAATTTTCTCCCATTCATCTGGGTCAGTAAGATTTGACTATTGAAATCACTGAAAAGGACAGACAAATTATAAATCACTTTGAGTAATTTATTTAACTACTGTAGCTCAGAGTTCTCAGCTTTACAATGGAGATCATAGTATATATCTAATCTGCCTCACAGAATCATTGTTTATGTGACCACATACTTTTATATGACTTCTTTGAGGGCAGATTCCTTATCAAAATCTCCCTCACATCCCTAGAGACTGGGAGTATATAATAGGTGGTTCATAAATGTCATACGGAAAAATGGAAGTAGGTTTGTAGTAGAAACGGCATACTGTGCTATATGAAGGTAAATTATTATTATGTTGAAAAACATCACCAAGGTGGCCTCCTTTCGAGAAAACTGAAAAACAATGGTACAAATATCCATAAAGGACAAAGAACTATTGGAAAGAATCCAATAGTGTGTATATTAGATAGCAAATAGCCATTTCCTTCCATATTGTCTCTAAGAATGATTCAGTCCCCAAGGCACAGAATGGTTCTATGGCCATCTGTAGTTCCAAACAAAATTGAAGAATTGTGTCTGGACTGCTGCTAGTACATCTATGGGCCAAATCAATTATTAAATGATCCCTAACTCCACAGAGTGGAGTCTGTCTTAAACAAGGGAACTTAACAAAACAACCAAATCTCCTCCATTGTTGTAGTAAAAGAAACACCAAAAATGACAATAAAATGAAACCATACTCATACCCTGAATGAGAAAAACTTTGAAGGGAATGGATAAACTCACCTTCGATGAGTGCCTGCCATGTTCCAAGAACTAACACACATGACCGTATGATCATGATAAGCCCAAAAGCAAGCACCCTTACGCCCATTTCAAAGATGAGAAAAGTAGGGTGAAGAAAGGTTAAGTGACTCTTTAAAGTCTTACGCAGAGTAAGTGGCAGAGCTAATATTTTAATCACCACCTTCTTACTGCAACTCCCTTTTCCTTCTTCTTCAACAGCTTTTCTAAAGCATCTTTCTCATAACTTAAAATTTACATGAAAAGAGTTGCTGGATAAAATAAGTTTAGGAAACTATGCTAATGCAAGTTAGACAGCCTTAATTATGATAATCTGCTTTGAGAGTTTCCAAGATAAAAATATAGAAAGTATAACCTCATAACATATATTTCAACTGTGCCCTCTTTCTTTTTTTCTTTGTAAAAAATTCCTAAAGAGGTTTACAGCCACCTGTGTTTATTCTTTTATTCAGTCATCCAAAAATATTTGTCAAATGACTATTATGTAATCTAAACTTCAGGATTTTAAAAAATGGATAAGATCTTCATCATAAACAATTGAGTCAGTCAATCAATAGTAAAAGTTCACAATCTGCTGGATAGTGTCAAGATAGCATTGAGTCTATGCTGATTCTACCCCCAGGAGTATACATGGGTGGAAAACAATTAAACAAGCAATTATCATTATGTGTAATATGTGCTATTTACTTATTCAGTGAATAATTATTGAACGTTTACTCCGTGTCAAGCATTGGGCTAGACTATCAGAACACAGCGGTCAATATGTCAGTGATATCCCCTGCCTTCAATGAATTTACACTCTGGTAGGTAGACAGGAAGATTAAAAATGTATGTTTTAAATGGATAAAGAAAAACAGCAGAAAAAGACAGGATTAGGAGTAGGTAAATGAGTTGGGGCTATAGTATAAAGGCCTTAATGAGAAGGCAAAAATTAAACTTATTCCTAAGTGATAAGAAGTAGCTAGCCACTCAACACAAGTTCAGAGAGGTAGGAGGTAGACAGAGTTCGGTTTACATAATCTTGAAAATTTTGATAAAGAATTTGGGCTTCCTTTGGTGTTCAACGAGAAACCACTAAGGTATTTTAATCAGGGAGCATAACAGAGTTTGACTCACATTTTTAAATAATAATTCCTGCTGATGAAGAGTGGACAGTAGGTACCCAGGGATAAAGCTGAGGATACATGGAGAGGCAAAACAAAGAAAAGAAAACCACTGCTTGTGTTCGGGTGGTCTATTAGAAGTGGAGAAAAGTAGATTAATTCAGAACATATTCTTAAATAAGGCAAGATAACTTGAAGTATTATACTGGGGAACAGGATGAGATAGTGCGGGAAAATGAAATACCAAGATTAACTCCCAGACTTCTGACCTGAGCACAGCTGGCAATATCATATACAGAGATGGGAAAGAAGGCTGAGTTAGTAGAAATAGAAGTTATGAAAGTCCTTCGTTGGGTTATCTGAATGCCTGCATAATTCATTCATTCAACTGTCAATGAAGAATTTTCAGTGGAAGTAATATTTAAGTTATATCAGAAGAATGAGTAGGAGTCAGCTAAGAGATGGTACAACTTACCAGTCTGGGCAGGGTGCCCCCGACAGTTGTTAAGATCCTGTGTCTTGGCCTGACTGTGAAGAATATGGTGACTTAAAAAACATGAAGGGCTCAGTGTGGCCCCTTGAGCATTAGGTAAAAAGGTGGGAGGCTGAAAGAGTCTGGAGTAGAGGTAAGAGTAGGGAGGGAGATGAACAATGAGGGTTGCTTACTGGATAGGAGCCAATTCAAAAGGAACCTTTTAGAACATGACACCAAGTTTGAATTTTATCCTAAGGACAAGGGGAAGACATTAAAGTTTGTTAAATGCAGGAATGGCAGGATTCATCCAGACGTTTAGAAGAATCCCTCTAAATGCATTAAGAAAACTGAATTAAAGTGAGCAAAGAATAAGACAGAGTGCTCTAAATGTGTTCAAAATGGCACACTTTGGGAAACACTGATCCCCTATAAGAGAAAACAAAATTTAAGATTGGCCAAAAGGGGTATGAACATACTTCACGGAAAGATAGTTCTAAAACCAATACTGAAGATAGGATGAAGGGTGAAATCCTTTGGTGAAAGGCAAAACTCAGGATATAATACCTGTAACTAGTCTCTGCGATTCTATGGATTGGACTGGTCTGCTTGGATTGTCCTGGGATAAAGGACTGACTTCAGGAATTTGCTAGGGCTCTCATCTTTCAATGACTTTAGCTATCCTTCTCCATTATGAAAATTCATAATCTTTTACCTTATTTTTTTTAAAGGGAAGGAAAGGTGGTATTTCTACCACCTACGTCTCCGGTTGACGGTTGCTTTGGGGTGATTTTCTAAAAGAAGTTAAGATAGCATAACAAGTTCAAAATGTTTTTTCTAGATAAACTGTGTTTGAAATCCCTGTCAGATGGCTGATTCTGGCCTTCTTCCTCCAATATGTCAAGATGTATTCTGGAATATGAATATTTTAGAGAAGATTGTTTGATTTCAATTTGTATATTTCTATGAAAATGTAAAATCTATTATGTCCCTTTGTTACCCAAAGATAATTAACAAAGGCTTATTTTAACAAACTATGAGCTCATTTCCAATAACATCAGTCCTACTCTGTATCTTCAGCAGGCCCAAAGAATAAAAGGGAGACCTTATAAGAACATATTGAAAAGTCTAGCAGCCCCTCCTCTCTCTACAGGGGGATGAAAATGGTTGTGAGCTAGAGGCAAAAATGGTGAGTATGTTTAATGGTGACATACCATTTTTAGATCCAATTATGCAAATTCATCCTGGAATATTGTGAGTGAGGGTTGGGTGATCATTTTCCCCACTACCACCCACACACATACACACTCTGGGATTTATAGCAATTATGTCAATTGTCCTATTTATGGGACTTGACACGTTTAATGTAAGAAAGGGACAATGGATTCCATTACTTCTTATTACAATGCAGCATGGTGATGAATGGTATAATAGTGATGATAATTAAAATGTGTTGTGCATACTTAAACATGAGATTCAAGGTTTGAAAAACTGCCTATTATCCCAGCCCTTTTTCTCTATCTTGTCTTGCAAAGAAAGACTCAATATCTTCCTCTGCTTGTCTGCAATTACTTAGGCGGTTCAGAAGAACACTTATGTTACCTAGAGTTGGTTCCCCCTTTGTGCAATTCTTTCTTTCTCTTTGCTACTCTATGTGGGACCTCTGAGTGCCCTAAAAATCTCTATCTTTAGTTCTTGCTGCTGACAGTTCTTCAAGCAGAGGCCCCTGTGTTCTAGAATCTTCAAAAGTCATTAGACTTAAATTGTCAGAGAAACATTGAGGAATAATGTTAAGGGTCTGAAAGTTAATTTGCTTTCTTCTTATTTTAATATACCTGTTCTTGTTCTGTGACCAAGTACTTTTCAATGTAAACCAACTGCCCTAAATTTTTGTAGAAACCAGAATAGACTGGGAAATCTGATGAATCACTCAAACTATGTCAACCCTCATCTCCTCCTTTACCAAATGAGGATGATGTTAACTGCCCTGATTTACACACAGACTATGGTAGAGAAAAACAAATTAAGAATTTAATCTATGAAAATATATATAATGAAACATAAAATATTATACATATTATTATACAAGCTTCAGATGAAAGCATAAGGAGACATATCAATATGCTACTTAAGAGTCAACAAAGTTTTTTCACATAAAGTATTTTTTTGAACTTTACAACAGTAAATTTATCAAATTTTATACATTTTATAAAAGAGGAAATTTAAGTTTAATGAGCCCAAAGTCATCATGCTATTAAATGACTAATTTGCTATTGAGGTCTAGTACTTCTAAGCTTGGACAAAAGAGGTGGCCACAAATTCCTATTTCTCGTCTGGGCAAAAGAGATAAAGAAATAGGAACCTGAAAGATTGAAGAATCATATCAAAAGAGGAATGGTACTGCAATAGTTAAAAGCAGAGTCAGACTTTAAGTTAGGCCTTCCTGTTACCTGGCATGATATCACTGATGCGGGCCTAGGGTCCTCCTATTCCTCTACATGACTATTTCCACCTTTTCTTTTCCATACCAGTCTCCAAAGCTCTCTGAATCCATGCTCAGTCTCTACCAATAATTTTGCATCTTTTTTCACTGAGAAAATGACAGCAATTAGAAGAGAATTTCCATAAGCTCCCACCTCCGTCAAGAATGTGTCCATATTCTCTGACCCCTCATCTAAATTAATATTTAAACCTTGACATTATTTCCCAGAGTCTCCTCTACTGTCTATACTCCTGTCTCAAGCCAACTCCTTCACTTGTCCAGTAGTCCCCGTTCTTCCTCACTTTCTCAAGAACATGGTACTCAGAATCATTCCTTCCCTTTCTGTAACATCATTTCTTTTTCTTCTCTCCAATTCAGTCCTATCACCACACAAACAATCTTGGGTAAAACAATAGAAGAAGAAAGAAGAAAGAAGAAGAAAGAAGAAGAAAGAAGAAGAAAGAAGAAGAAGAAGAAGAAAGAAGAAAGAAGAAGAAGAAGAAGAAGAAGAAGAAGAATCTCTTGATTCTTTAAATCCTTTTCCTTTCTGTCCTATTCTTCTGTTTCCTTTTACTGCAAAACCCCATAAAAGTCTTATATATACCTTGTCTCTAATCCTTTTCTCCCAATATCTTTTGAAGTGTTCCAGTTACTCAGGACCACTAAAACTGCTCTTACTAAGGTCAGCAATGATACCCACATTGTGAAGTTCAACAGTCAATTCTCATGGAAGGGATTTTTGTCTGTTCTGTTCAATGCTATATTCCAAGCTGCTAGAAGAAGGTCTGGTAGAGGGACAGCGCTCACAAACACTTAGTTAATGAATAAATGTATATAAAGTAGACCTGGGTTTTAAACCAGATTACCCCACCTTCTTGTTTTATGCCATTGTGAGTCCCCTAATCCTCTCTAAGCCTTCATTTCATCATTGACCTCTCAGGAATATTACAAAGGGAAAATGAAATAATGAATGTATATTAGTCACAAGAAGAAAATGTTTTGAAAATGCTTTCAAATGGTGCATTATTAATTATTTGTAGCAAGGCTGATTCATAAAGTGGGAGGTTCCTGAGGCTGTTTCAAATGCTTAAAAAGTTTGTTCTGAGGGTAGAACAACAAATTACATAATAGTTTTATTGGTTTGTTTGCAGCTGGAATTTCTTGATGAGGCTGGGACCTCCCAAACATAACTGTTGAACATATTGAGCAAGCAAGCGTCTCCAAGGTAAGACAATGGGAAGCTCACTGCATCATTATCTTGTGTGATTGCTAAATCTAGAAAAATAAAACACATTACCCATTAAGACTTCCTAAGGGTGCAATGTTGAAGAGAAGTGTGTAATTCATTTCAAATGGGTGATGACTGCTAACTGAGGTCTTGCTCATTTAACAGCCTAGAAAGTGTGTTCTGTCAGCAATCCATGTCATCAATAGATCTCAATGAAATTCCCTAGTCTTTAATTAGTGGAGCTGATGACCTTTCAGAGGTCAACTTGTGTAACCAATGCTCTTGACTGGCGGTGTTATTGTTTCTATAAAGGCAGCATAAAATATCAATGCTCAGTTTTGTCAAACCCTAGCTTGTTCACACTCTTCCTTACCAATATTTTCTTGTTGATTATTTCATAATGATACTAATGGGACTGATCTGTTTATTTAAATGATGGCTGCTGTCTTCTTTTGGGCTATTAGTGCCCAGAAGTGAAGTATACAGATGAATAAATAGTACACTAAATCTTAGAGGATGTGGGAAGTCTGGGGACCATCCTTTCTCTTAACATTTTTGACACCATCAGGAATGTCAAGGCAAGGAAGCTTAAATCAAAGCTATGTAAAGCCCCTACTTTGTTAGAAGCAGGTAAAAAATAAGCCAGTTTCTTTTATCAGCTCATCATACAAACATGTTCACATGCATACACATGTACACTCAAAACATCAATGTACTCATATTGGATATTTTCTGCATGCAAGAATGTGCACATGTGCACACAGATATAGACAAATCAAAACATGTATGTGATATCCATTCACGAAGATAAACATGCTCACAAACAGCAAGTAAACCCTATACATTCACACCTGTGCATAGATACCCATAAAATAAACACAAACTCATACAGAAATGTGCACAGCTCACATCTACTACCCTCACATAGTTAAGCATGTGTGTGCAAAGACATTTACCTATAATAAGAAATAAAATACCAGTTTTATAACTATTTCACTACCAATTTCTAGTAGGATGGGTCCTTTGAAATGGACAGTTTTTCTTTATTTTCTCTTCTGGGCACACTGTTAGATTTGGAATATGCAATGGTGGTAAGATTTCTTGTTAACATACCATTATATTTCTAGCCTATTGCCTCGCCTAAAGTAAATAATCAATAAATATTTGATGAGTGAGAGAGTGAATGGGTGGGTGAATAAATGAATGGATACAAGCAGGACAGAGTGAATTACTCTGCATAATAGAGGGCAAACTTCTGCAGCACCATGTTCAATGTGGGAGAAATGAGGTGAGGAGAGATGGGTGAAGAAGCAGCAAGCAAACAAGAGGAATAGCTTCAGAGCAAAGAGGGAATGCAAGTGTTGGCAAGATTCCCACGTAGCTATTAAAAGAATAAATCTGCTTTAATTGTGGGACCCACAACCATTGGACATTTCCTTTTCATGATATCATATTTAAAGATGTCACAACCCTAATCTTTTCATCTATATTGCTTTGTAGGGAGAAAAAAAAAGGCACTTATGGAATTCCCTTGATCCCCATGACCACATACATCATTTATTGGTTTCTGTGTCCAAAATGGCCCCTTCCCTTAGTGACTTTAAACAACAAGAGATTTCTTATTTCTCACAATTCCAAGAATTGGCTGGACTGCTTTCACCTGCTTTACTCATGAGTCATATGCAGTTGGGTTGGAAGGTCCAAGATGGGTACACTGTGATGTCTCACAACTGGTGTAAGTCCTTGACCAGGGTTCATTGATTCTTTTCCTTTTAACCTCTCATTCTTTAGTGTGTTAGTCTAGCTTTCCTGCATGGTGACCTCAGAGAAACATTCTAAAAGTGAAAACACTACATCTGAAAGTGCCTCGAAGCCTAAACTCTGGAACCTGCCCAATTACCCATCTGTTATTTCCTATTAGTCAAGGTGTGTCACAAGGGTGGGGAAGGAGAGTCTATCTTCTGATAGAGGAGCTGCAAGGACTTTTTGACCCTTTCAAAGCCACACACCAAATTTACCTCATAATTATACTTCACCTCTGCCATCTGGGAATTCCTGAACCTCCTCAAGTGAGTTCCTGGCCATCCTCATGACAGGCACATGTTCCAAGGCCCACTGATAGAAGGGGTACATTGTGGCCCATGAACACCTTCTCAGCCTTCTAACAAAGGATAGAAGTTTGACTGATTCTCTTTGCCTGGTATTGATCTGACAACCAAGAGATCCAGGTATACCTATTGTGAAAGGCGGTATTTTACATTGGGACAGGTGTCCATTAGAAACAGGACCAAAGCCATGAATTTATCATATGTGTGTCCACATGTGTGTGCGTGTGCATGTGTGCATGTGTTTTACCACCATTTGAAGTTACTCTATAAGAAAAATACAGAAATCACTTCACCTCACTTTAGATGCTCTTGTACATATTTGTTTTTACATATTTGTAATCAGAACATACATTTATTTTATGCTCTCATTCATTTAATTAGCATAACTTATTTCCCTTAATATTATGTATAAACATATATCTCCTTTGAACTTCCCTTGTGAAATATGTAAGCTGCTTGTAAGGTATTCCTAACATCCTGTGTACATTATTATTGCTATCTATGCACATCTGACTTCTCCTAATTCATCATCCGTGTTGCTTCTATCATCATTGCTATCATTATTGTCATCAGCATCATCGAGGGCATTCACTGAGCAGCCACCATTAACCATACACCATACACATTACGGATATTATTTCCAACAATCACAAAATTCTAGAGAGATAGTTACTGTACCCATATGTTTAATGAAGGAGAAAGCAAAGTCTCAGATAAATTTACCAACTTGCCCAAAGTTCTGTCACTAGCAGGTAATGGAGGAAAGATTTAGTTTCACAGCCCATATTATGATTATAAGCAGATGATAAGCAGATAGGATCCATCTTAGAATAATGTTCATATATTCCATTACAGTTAGCAGTGTCCATGCATGTAAGATGCACTAATACATACTTTTAGAAGAGCATATTTTATACAGCATGTCCTGTATCTTGATATGGGCATGAATGCTAGGGGCTTCACTAATAAATTATGTGGTTACATTTTATTACTATATGATATCACATAATATAGTATATCATTACAATACACTTTGCTTGACCATTTCCCTACTGCTGAGAGTGTCTTCTGCTTCCATATTTTAATCCTATTATGAACATACTGGCTTCAGTTCAGAGAGAAGAGAGCAGAGTAATTAAGAATCAAATGAGTTGAGTACAGTTGATTTGGGGAAAGTCACTCCTCTATCCCAGTCCTTAACCTTTTTGATGTAAGATAGGAAGAATAATAGTATCAATCTCTTAGGGGGTTACAAGTACTGAACAAGAATTAATGCTAACTGAACAAAATTTAAAAAAAAAAAGAATGAATGCTTAAAACAAATTTTACCTCTCCATCTCCCCTTGTCCTCCATGCTATTTGTTATGCTCCACAAATAAGTGAAACCATATGAGAATTGTGGAGAGGAGAAGGGAGTTGCGGGAAATTGGAAGGGGAGGTGAATCATAAGAGACTATGGACTCTGAAAAATAATCTGAGGGTTTTGAAGGGGGGTGGGAGGTTGGGGATCCAGTTGGTGGGTATTGGAAAGGGCACGGATTACATGGAGCACTGGGTGTGATACAAAATAATGAATACTGTTACGCTGAAAAAATAAAATTTAGAAAAAAATCAGCTGATAACTTAAAAAAAACCAAAACAACAACAAATTTTACCAAACACCCAGTGTACACTAAGCCAGACTGCTGAGGGTAAGCAGAAAACAAACCAAGCTCCTTGATCACATGGGTTTTACATTCTGGTGGAAGACACATGGGGTAAGCATAAAATATAAACATAATATCCAGTCAAAATAAGTCCTTGTGAGTAAAACTCTATGTTCTCTATTTTAGATTACTTCACATCTTCCTTATTCAGATTTTAGTTATAATGGAACTTCTCCAAGGAGGGTCATTTTAAAACCTCATTATCGGTCAAATTTCTTTTGATTTAGGTTCTCTCAAAAATACATATATTGTAGTATTATGTTTAACTTCTGTGATTATTTATTTCATTCATTTTCCTTCCTCCTCTAGAATGTATAACATATAAGGGCAGAAGCCATGACTGTTCTGCTTATCTTTTATCTCTGGGCTTTGTGCGGTGCCTAACAGAATAGATACACTAATAAGCATTTAGTGGGTAAACTAAGTTGATGGATGATGAAATGAATAAGGTCAGTTTTTCTTATGAGAATAAACTTCCAAATTTTTTCTCCTAGAACTCTTCTACTTCAAGACCCCATAAAACCCAATTCTTCAGATATTCACAATTCCCTTAATGAAACCCAACCCTAGCAACTAGGCAGAATCAAAGATTGCCAAGAGAAGCATAGAAGAATCTAGAATATTTTCTTAAGTTTCCATTTAAATTCCAGTTAGCATGATATTAGTTTCAGGTATACAACACAATAATTTGACACTTCCATACATTACCCAGTGCTCATCACAAGTACTCTTCTTGATCCCCATCACCTATTTCCCCCATTGTCCTACCCAACTCCCCTCTGGTAACCATTGGTTTGTTTTTTGTAGTCAAGAGTCTGTTTCTGGGGCGCCTGGGTGGCTCAGTTGGTTAAGCAACTGCCTTTGGCTCACTTCATGGTCCCAGAGTCCCAAGATCGAGTCCCGCATCAGGCTCCCAGCTCCATGGGGAGTCTGCTTCTCCCTCTGACCTTCTCACCTCTCATGCTCTCTCTTACTGTCTCTCTCTCAAATAAATAAATAAAATCTTAAAAAAAAAAAAAGAGTCTGTTTCTTGGTTTGCCTCTCCCTCTCTCTTTTTTCCTCTCTGCTCATTTGTTTTGTTTCTTAAATTCCACCTATGAGTGATCATATCGTGTTTGTCTTTCTTTAACTGACTTACACCACTTAGCATAATACTCTGCAGCTCCATCCATCCTGTTGCAAATAGCAAGATTTCATTCCTTTTTGTGGCTGAATAATATTCCACTGGAGATATATATGTGTGTGTGTATACACACACACTACATCTTCCTTACCCATTCATCAGTTGATAGACACTTGGGCTACTTTCATAATTTGGCTTGTAGATAATGCTGCTCTAAGCATCGGGGTGCATATATCCCTTTGAATTAGTAGTTTCATTTCCTTTGGGTAAACACCTAGTAGTGTGATTGCTGGATCATAGGATAGTTCTATTTTTAACTTTTTGAGTAACCTCCATACTGTTTTCCACAGTGAAGGAAATGATCAACAAAACTAAAAGGCAACCTAGAGAATGGGAGAAGGTATTTGCAAATAACATATCTGATAAAAAGACTAGTATCCAAAAAATATAAAGAACTTGTAAAACTCAATACCCAAAAAATGAGTAACACAATTAAATGGGAAGAAGACATGAAAAGACATTTCTCCAAAGAAGATATATGAATGGCCAACAGACACATGAAAGGATGCTCAACATCACTGATGATGGAAATACAAAACAAAAGTACAATGTTTTGTACCTCACACCTGTCAGAATGGCTAAAATTGACAACACAAAAAACAGCTGGTATTGGCGGGGATGTGGAGAAAAGGGAACTCTCTAGCACTGTGATGAGAATGCAAACTGGTGCAGTCACTGTAAAATAGCATGAAGCTTCCTCAAAAAGTTAAAATTAGATTTTTAAGCAGCACCAGAAAGACTTGAACACATCTAAAGATGGTTTCACATCATCATTTGTTTCTCAATTAAACACATACAGAGATTAGCTCTCTGCTGTCCTGAGAGGGAATTCATTAACACAGTAATGACTTATGATTTATTCGACGGCATTTAACTGACTCTGGTCCAGCAGCTGGAGATGCCTATCATAAAACTGGTCACTCACGTTAATGAAAAATGGATTCCTGACAATAGCCACATGCACGTTGACTTTGGATAGCAACGATATGTTTCAATCCCAGGGAGAAGATATATAGAGGTTGAGTGAGTGAGGAGAGAAAGAACTATTTAATTGGTATTGTAGTAAGAATGAATTTGGATTAAAATTCCCATCAGTGGGCTTTGTGGACTTGGGCTTGGGCAATCCAGCAGAAAGAAATGCTTTTATGTATGAATGTGTATATATAAATATGTGCCACAGGGTTTCTATATGTATGGGGTCTAGGATATGTCCAGGTATATGAATATGATACATATCCCCATGTACATGGATATATAGCTATGCATGTGTGTATGTATATGTATGTATCTGTGTAAATATGTTTAATTTATGCATGAACATATGGTGTGTGTAGATAAGTATGGCTATATTTTGATTTTTATCCTGTCTTTCATTCGAAGAGGAAGAAATCAGAGGAGCTCAGACAGGAAGACAATAGGTTTCCTATTCATAACCAGACAGTCCTTTGCCATTTTAAATGGTTTAGTTTATTTTCAAAAGCAAGCAAAAAATAAAGAGAAAAATTTAAATTTGATACTTTATCTCCTGCTGTCTGTGAACCTTCAAGAAAATCAAGTACATGATTTGAGAGAAATGTGCTGCCACTTAAATATGCCCACAACCCTGCTTCCTATCGCAACACACATTTGCAGAATAAAAAGCTCTTGAGCAACTTCCCTTTATATTATTGATTAGAGTATATTTTTAAATTAAAGGCCAATAAACATGCTGCCATGGGGGCTTTGGAAAATAAAACAAAACAGCATAGTCACTGAGATATAGAATGTTTAATCCCAGAAAATGGGGGACTCAGGCCACTCCCTGCCCATCGTCCTGCTCAGCAGAATGCAAATCAGGATGTTTCCTAATCTAAGGCATTGCTCTTAATTTTACTTCTAGATGTATGTGCCTTTGCAGCTCCAGATGCATTTGCAAAATTAAAAGCATAATTTATCTCCAAAAAGCAATATTCCATCAGCCTAGTGACTTAGTCCTAAAGAAAAGCTGATTTCTACACAATGTTCATTCACTGTTCTCAGGAACAGCAGTGGGGTAATAATCTCCAATACCCAGTATGGGTTATGGAGATGTAAGTCAGTTCCTTTCCCTCCTCCAAACAAATATAGGTAAGCCACACTAGACTTGCTTCTTCCCCTATGCTTCACCCCATATCATCAGTCAAATGGTTCAAAATACATGAACTTCCAGGAAAAACACTGAGGTCCCTGTGAGCAGAAGACCCCAAGGACTGGCATTTTTTCGACACACCAGATAGTGCCCTCTTAGCTATCATCTCCAAAATGTGGAAAGAACCAAAATGCCCTTCAACAGACGAATAGATAAGGAAGATGTGGTCCATATACACTACGGAGTATTATGCCTCCATCAGAAAGGACGAATACCCAACTTTTGTAGCAACATGGACGGGACTGGAAGAGATTATGCTGAGTGAAATAAGTCAAGCAGAGAGAGTCAATTATCATATGGTTTCACTTATTTGTGGAGCATAACAAATAGCATGGAGGACAAGGGGAGATGGAGAGGAGAAAGAAGTTGAGGGAAATTGGAAGGGGAGGTGAACCATGAGAGACTATGGACTCCGAAAAACAATCTGAGGGTTTTGAAGGGGCGGGGGGTGGGAGGTTGGGGAAACCAGGTGGTGGGTATTAGAGAGGGCACGGATTGCGTGGAACTCTGGGTGCGGTGCAAAAACAATAAAAACTGTTACACTAAAAAGAAAAAAAAATTTTTAAAGAAATGCAAAAAAAAAAAATGGGAATGAGAAGACACAGATAGATTTTAATCTAAAGAGCATCAGAGAGGATCGATCTATGCTTAAACCAAATAGAGTTCTGAGGACTCTCAGGTATAGCCTAAAGTGATAAGCTGATAACAGAACATCCTAGGAAGAGGTGGGTACAAAGGCAAGACCAAAGGCGAGAGGAGAGGCTGTGAGACAGTCATTAGGTTGACACAGAAGATTCTGAGTTGATTATATTTCAGTTGACTGGGTCTCTTCTGAATCCTCCTCACCATCACTCCAGAAACCCAGCAGTATGTGAAGATGAACTGAATAAGGTTTCAGTCATTGAAGTAACATTAGGTATATTTACATGCATGTATTTCTTGCTTTATTTTAGTATTTTATAGTATTAAGAATTCTTAGCAATCACTGAAGGGAGGTATTTGTCCAAGGTCATAAAATGAGCTGAGAAACGTGGTGATTTGAAGGGGCACCTGCACCCAAATATTTATAGCAGCAGGGTCCACAATAGGCAAAATATGGAAATAGCCCAGATGTGCATCAACAGATGAATGGATAAAGAAGATATGGCATATATATGTTTGTGTGGGTGCATGTTCACACACACACACACACAAATATTACTCAGCCATCAAAAAGAATGAAATCTTGTCATTTACAATGATGTGGATGGAACTAAAGGGTATTATGCTAACCGAAATAAGTCAGTCAGAGAAGACAAATGTATGATTTTGCTCGTGAAATTTAAGAAACAAAACGGAGGGCCATAGGGGAAGGGAAGGAAAAATAAGACAAAAACCAGAGAAGGAGAGAAACTCTAAAAGATTCTTAACTCTAGGGAACAAACTGAGGGTTGCTGGAGGGGTGGTGGGTATTGGGATGGGGTAAGTGGGTGCTGGGCATGAGGGTGCACGTGGTGTAATGAGCCCTGAGTGTTATATGTAACTGATGTATCACTAAATCCCACCTCTGAAACTAATAATACACTATATGTTAATTAAATTGAATTGAAAAAAAAAATGAGCTGAGAAACAGCCAGGCTTGGAAAAAGATTAAGTGGATTCATGTCTAGTCACCCTCTCTTGTGTACTTCCTATTAAATAAGGAACCAATTTCATGGTGAGGGGTATGAATTATAAGGGACAATAGGCAAGTGATTATGCACTAGGGAATTATGGATGAGGGCTGACCTATTTTTTTAACTCTAAAGTTTCTTAGGGCTGATACTTCAATAGCATCAGTTGAGAATCAGTTCAGATGAAAGTGATCACAGCTGTTGTCTTAGATTCATAGGATAATCTTCATTTAATATAAAAATAAGGCCCTTATTGATGTCAGTATGTTACTTTTAAAATTTAAAAAAAAATTGATGCTGATTGAACACTCTCAGAATTGAGGAACCAACTGGAAAACAAATGATTGAGATGATTTTAGGAGTTTGGGTTTAAAAAAAATTATTAGTCACTTTAGTTGTTTTTGTTTTAAAATTAATATAAGAATGTTTCTTTTCTTAGCACTATGTATATTTCCATATTTTCTAAAGGTTCTGAATAATAATAGACAACCAGGGACAAAGATTTTCACTGCCAGCTGTTTATATGGGCAGCACAACTCCAATAACAAAGAGTACCTACCTTGACTTACTTGGGAAGAAGCACTTATACAATCTTAAGTTTCAGAAGGGATATCTTAGATGCACTGATCAGGTGAGTGCATGGAAGTCAATTACAGGCTATGCAAAGTGGGTATTTGTTCTCAAGACACATCATCTGAATACTACCTTCTCTCTCAAAACTTAAAAGCCCATGTTTGGTCTCTTTCCAAAGATATAATAGGAGTTATTTGTTTACTCATTGATCAAAATCAACACTGGACATTGAATTCCTGCTTTCTTCCCTAATTTCCCTCAACTCACTTTAGTTCAGTATTTCAAAGGCAGGGCTTTTGTACACATGGGTTTCAGGGCTTCTACACCAAAAGATTAACCAAGCATAATGAGCCAGACTTGAAACTTGAATGAGACAGAGTGAACTGGCAGATTCTGTAAGTCAGCAGGGCTAGAAGTCATGTCCAAGAAGGTCATCCAAAAGAGAAAGAAAAGCAGGCTGACAAGGTCCAGAGTCAGTGAGATATAGCAGCAGGGAGATATGTTCAAGCAAGGATGCTGGTGGGGAACTCGGGCAGAGAGGGGGATTAAAAATCAGGTGACAAAGCAAGGTCAGTCTTGGCTGCAAATGTAAAATACAGGAGAGAATAGTATTTCACTTTGGCTGGGTGTCTTCCACCATATAGGAGGGAAACCATGATCTAATGGGTTTATGTGTGTGTGTGTGTATGTGTGTGACCGACAATGACTTTCAACTTAGGTGTTATGTGCTCCATGATCTTCAGTGAACAGGGTATATGCTCAGAAGTTCTGACCTAGGACCCATAAAGATAGACTTGTTAACAATGGGTGTTAAATGTGGAATTTCTTTCTTTCTTTCTTTTTCTTTCTTTCTTTCTTTCTTTTTTTAAATTAACATATAATGTATTATTTGCTTCAGGGGTACAGGTCTATGAATCATCAGTCTTCTACAATTCACACCATTCACCATAGCATATACCCTCCCCAGTGTCTATCACACAGCCACCCTATCACTTCCCTCCACCACCCAGCAACCCTCAGTTTGTTTCCTGAGATTAAGGTCTCTTATGGTTTGTCTCTTGTTTCATTTTTCAGCCCCTACCACCTACAACCTCCTCTCAATGCCTGTCAAATTCCTCATACCAGAGAGATCATATGATTGTTGTCTTTCTCTGATTGACTTACTTCACTTAGCATAATACCTTCTAGTTCCATCCATGTCTTTGCAAATGACAAGATTTTGTTTTTGTTTTGTTTTGTTTTTTATGGTTGCAAAGCTGAATGGGGAATTTCTGATATAATAGATAAGACAGTGAATGTTACTATGGTTAAAACTTTGGGCTCAGGAATATGGCTTCTCTGTCTTGTTCAAATCTCAGCATGGCCAGCTATTAATTATACGAATATAAGAGTATTATTTAGCCTTTATGGGGTCCAGTTCCTTTATAAATAAAATAAGGATCACAAAAGTCAGAGTAGGATCAATTGCTATAATAAATTCACAGCGGTTAAACACATAGTACAAGTTTTGTGGGGGGGGTTCCCTCTCATTTATACTGAACATCAAAATATGTTGTTTCTGTCATCTGACACTTTTCTTCCATATGGTGATTCGGCAATGCATAATGCACAATTCGGCATGGCCACACCACATGCTAGGACCTTGTGATCATTTGCTGAAAGGGAGGAAGAACATAAAGGAGATTATCCTTCTTCTGAAAGAACACATTCCATTCCATTGATAATAGCTAGTCCTATGACTATACCTAGATATAAACGTGTGAGGGGAATATAAGTTCTGATGAAATCATTGTTTCCAAGGGGTGGTTCTATTCTAGAGTAGGTTGAATAATGGCTTCCTAAAGATATCAAGCCCTAATCCCTGAAGCCTATCAATTTTATTTCATAAAGGCAAGACTTTGCACATCCTATTAAAAAAAGATTTGGACATGGGGAGTTTATCCTGGATTATCTACTAGACCCTAAAGAGACAGCAGATGGAGATTTGATATGAACATAGAAGGAGGTGGCAATATAATCAGGGGGAAGAAATTGGAGTGCTGTGACCACAAGTCAAGAAATGCCAACTATGAGGGATAGGTCTAAGGGCAGCCCAATACCTTCCCTATGTTCCCACTCAGAACCCTGTGCTCTGTATATGATATGCTGACAAGCTCAGAAGTTTCACTGCAGACATAGAGATCAGTGCATAGACCTTATGATCCCTTTTCCTCTGTATGGGGCAAATGTAAACTTTTCTTGGAACTGCTTAGCTATGCATGTATCAATAGCCCTCAGGCACAACCCCAGCTTCCTTTATTTCAGACTCCAGAGGGTGAGGGAGAGGGTCCTTCTCCTGCCACAGGAAGCACAGTGAAGCCTGTGCTGCAGAATGCATCCACTCACCATGTGCAACTAACATATGGAAAGGGCTGGATCTTCTGTGCGCTCTCTCTCTTCCTGAGCCTGGTGTGCATCTTGTCTTTTTCCTGCAACCTCAAGTCATGCATTGGTCTTGTCCCTGGGTGGCCCTTACATGTCTTTTGACCTTGGCTGACTTCTGTCATAGCCTATCCAGCAACACAGCCTAACAACCTAGTGAAACACCAGATGCCACCAGAAGCTAAAAGAAGCAAGGAACAGATCCTTCCCTAGAGCCTCTGGAGCAAGCACAGCCCTGACAACACCTTGATTTCCATTCAGTGATACCGATTTCAGACTTCTGGCCTCTGGTACAGGGAGAAAATAAATTTCCCTCATCTTAAGTTTGTGGCCAATTGTTGTAGCAGCTGCAGGAATCACATACATACTCTCCAAAAGAGAACATATTTGGTTGGACAGCCAGGTTACTTATGCCACAAAAGTGTTCATCTCTCTACCTCATAGGATTATGGCAGAATTAAATGAGAATTCATGTAAATAACTGAGGAAGGTAAGAATTCAATTTGCAGGTAATTTGTAAATATATTTGTGAAGTTTGAAACTGATTTAAATACAGGTAAGATTACAGGCAATACAATGGCACTAAATTCATATCTCTCAATAGTTACCCTGAATGTGAATGGGCTAAATGCCCCTGTCAAAAGACACAGGGTATCAGAATGGATAAAAAAACAAAACCCATCTATATGTTGCCTCCAAGAAACACATTTTAAGCCCGAAGACACCTCCAGATTTAAAGTGAGGGGGTGGAAAAGAATTTACCATGCTAATGGACATCAGAAGAAAGCAGGAGTGGCAATCCTTATATCAGATCAATTAGATTTTAAGCCAAAGACTATAATAAGAGATGAGGAAGGACACTATATCATACTCAAAGGGTCTTTCCAACAAGAAGATTTAACAATTTTAAATATCTATGCCCCCAATGTGGGAGCAGCCAACTATATAAACCAATTAATAACAAAATCAAAGAAACACATTAACAATAATACAATAATAGTAGGGGACTTTAACACTCCCCTCACTGAAATGGACAGGTCATCCACGCAAAAGATCAGCAAGGAAATAAAGGCCTTAAACGACACACTGGACCAGATGGACATCACAGATATATTCAGAATATTTCATCCCAAAGCAACAGAATACACATTCTTCTCTAGTGCACATGGAACATTCTCCAGAATAGATCACATCCTCGGTCCTAAATCAGGACTCAACCGGTATCAAAAGATTGGGATCATTCCCTGCATATTTTCAGACCACAATGCTCTAAAGCTAGAACTCAACCACAAAAGGAAGTTTGGAAAGAACCCAAATACATGGAGACTAAACAGTATCCTTCTAAAGAATGAATGGGTCAACCGGGAAATTAAAGAAGAATTGAAAAAAATCATGGAAACAAATGATAATGAAAATACAACAGTTCAAAATCTGTGGGACACAACAAAGGCAGTCCTGAGAGGAAAATATATAGCGGTACAAGCCTTTCTCAAGAAACAAGAAAGGTCTCAGGTACACAACCTAACCCTACACCTAAAGGAGCTGGAGAAAGAACAAGAAAGAAACCCTAAGCCCAGCAGGAGAAGAGAAATCATAAAGATCAGAGCAGAAATCAATGAAATAGAAACCAAAAAAACAATAGAACAAATCAACGAAACTAGGAGCTGGTTCTTTGAAAGAATTAATAAAATTGATAAACCCCTGGCCCGACTTATCAAAAAGAAAAGAGAAAGGACCCAAATAAATAAAATCATGAATGAAAGAGGAGAGATCACAACTAACACCAAAGAAATACAAACTATTATAAGAACATACTATGAGCAACTCTACGGCAATAAATTTGACAATCTGGAAGAAATGGATGCATTCCTAGAAACATATAAACTACCACAACTGAGCCAGGAAGAAATAGAAAGCCTGAACAGACCCATAACCAGTAAGGAGATTGAAACAGTCATTAAAAATCTCCAAACAAACAAAAGCCCAGGGCCAGACGGCTTCCCGGGGGAATTCTACCAAACATTTAAAGAAGAACTAATTCCTATTCTCCTGAAACTGTTCCAAAAAATAGAAATGGAAGGAAAACTTCCAAACTCATTTTATGAGGCCAGCATCACCTTGATCCCAAAACCAGACAAGGATCCCACCAAAAAAGAGAGCTATAGACCGATATCCTTGATGAACACAGATGCGAAAATACTCAACAAAATACTAGCCAATAGGATTCAACAGTACATTAAAAGGATTATTCACCACGACCAAGTGGGATTTATTCCAGGCCTGCAAGGTTGGTTCAACATCCGCAAATCAGTCAATGTGATACAACACATCAATAAAAGAAAGAACAAGAACCATATGATACTCTCAATAGATGCTGAAAAAGCATTTGACAAAGTACAACATCCCTTCCTGATCAAAACTCTTCAAAGTGTAGGGATAGAGGGCACATACCTCAATATCATCAAAGCCATCTATGAAAAACCCACCGCAAATATCATTCTCAATGGAGAAAAACTGAAAGCTTTTCTGCTAAGGTCAGGAACACGGCAGGGATGTCCATTATCACCACTGCTATTCAACATAGTACTAGAGGTCCTAGCCTCAGCAATCAGACAACAAAAGGAAATTAAAGGCATCCAAATCGGCAAAGAAGAAGTCAAATTATCACTCTTCGCAGATGATATGATACTATATGTGGAAAACCCAAAAGACTCCACTCCAAAACTGCTAGAACTTATACAGGAATTCAGTAAAGTGTCAGGATATAAAATCAATGCACAGAAATCAGTTGCATTTCTCTACACCAACAGCAAGACAGAAGAAAGAGATATTAAGGAGTCAATCCCATTTACAATTGCATCCAAAACCATAAGATACCTAGGAATAAACCTAACCAAAGAGGCACAGAATCTATACTCAGAAAACTATAAAGTACTCATGAAAGAAATTGAGGAAGACACAAAGAAATGGAAAAATGTTCCATGCTCCTGGATTGGAAGAATAAATATTGTGAAAATGTCTATGCTACCTAAAGCAATCTACACATTTAATGCAATTCCTATCAAAGTACCATCCATCTTTTTCAAAGACATGGAACAAATAATCCTAAAATTTATATGGAACAAGAAAAGACCTCGAATAGCCAAAGGGATATTGAAAAAGAAAGCCAACGTTGGTGGCATCACAATTCCGGACTTCAGGCTCTATTACAAAGCTGTCATCATCAAGACAGCATGGTACTGGCACAAAAACAGACACATAGATCAATGGAACAGAATAGAGAGCCCAGAAATAGACCCTCAAATCTATGGTCAACTAATCTTCGACAAAGCAGGAAAGAATGTCCAATGGAAAAAAGACAGCCTTTTCAATAAATGGTGCTGGGAAAATTGGACAGCCACATGCAGAAAAATGAAATTGAACCATTCCCTTACACCACACACAAAAATAGACTCAAAATGGATGAAGGACCTCAATGTACGAAAGGAATCCATCAAAATCCTTGAGGAGAACACGGGCAGCAACCTCTTCGACCTCTGCCGCAGCAACATCTTCCTAAGAACAACGCAAAAGGCAAGGGAAGCAAGGGAAAAAATGAACTACTGGGATTTCATCAAGATCAAAAGCTTTTGTACAGCAAAGGAAACAATTAACAAAATCAAAAGACAACTGACAGAATGGGAGAAGATATTTGCAAACGACATATCAGATAAAGGACTAGTGTCCAGAATCTATAAAGAACTTAGCAAACTCAACACCCAAAGAACAAATAATCCAATCAAGAAATGGGCAGAGGACATGAACAGACATTTCTGCAAAGAAGACATCCAGATGGCGAACAGACACATGAAAAAGTGCTCCATATCACTCGGCATCAGGGAAATACAAATCAAAACCACAATGAGATATCACCTCACACCAGTCAGAATGGCTAAAATCAACAAGTCAGGAAATGACAGATGCTGGCGAGGATGCGGAGAAAGGGGAACCCTCCTACACTGTTGGTGGGAATGCAAGCTGGTGCAGCCACTCTGGAAAACAGCATGGAGGTTCCTCAAAATGTTGAAAATAGAACTGCCCTATGACCCAGCAATTGCACTATTGGGTATTTACCCTAAAGATACAAATGTAGTGATCCAAAGGGGCACATGCACCCGAATGTTTATAGCAGCAATGTCCACAATAGCCAAACTATGGAAAGAACCTAGATGTCCATCAACAGATGAATGGATCAAGAAGATGTGGTATATATACACAATGGAATACTATGCAGCCATCAAAAGAAATGAAATCTTGCCATTTGCAACAACGTGGATGGAACTAGAGCGTATCATGCTTAGCGAAATAAGTCAAGCAGAGAAAGACAACTATCATATGATCTCCCTGATATGAGGAAGTGGTGATACAACATGGAGGCTTAAGTGGGTAGAAGAAGAATAAATGAAACAAGATGGGATTGGGAGGGAGACAAACCATAAGTGACTCTTAATCTCACAAAACAAACTGAGGGTTGCCGGGGGGAGGGGGTTTGGGAGAAGGGGGAGGGATTATGGACATTGGGGAGGGTATGTGATTTGGTGAGTGCTGTGAAGTGTGTAAACCTGGTGATTCACAGACCTGTACCCCTGGGGATAAAAATATATGTTTATCAAAAATAAAAAATTAAAAAAAAATAAATAAATACAGGTAAGAGTGGCTCATCATATACTCATATGTATTTCTGTAAACGAGAGGAAGGGCAGAATTACAGTTCTTTAATTGGCCAATGCTCAGGAGAGCCTGTAGCATATGGGTACGCCATCAATAATGGCGGCAGGGCGTGGGGGGTGCTCTGAGAATTGCTGATCTAAATGGAATATGTGCAATCAGTATAAATTAAGCCGCTGACTGGAAAAATGCTTTATGGGTTTTAAAGTGACATATTCCTTCCTCTTCCCCTTTATCCTCTTTTCTCCTCCTTTTTTTTTAGCCAATATATTATTAGTGACTCCATGAAGACATACACAGGTCATAGGGATAGCTGTTATTACCACTATGTTATCTTGGGAAGATGGGAAAAATGTACAGGCACTGCAGGAAGGGAGGGAATGATGTTAAAATTCCCTTCAGTCCCCTCTCTTCTTCATTTGTATTCCTAAAATAAGAAACTAGAGAATAAATTGCAAATAATATCCTAAGGTGAGGATCTGTATTACGTATGCGTTCCACTTATCTCCTCTTATCTTTTTATACGTGGATACTCAAGACTTATTCAAATCAGAATGTCTGGGTGGCTCAGTCAGTTAAGTGGCTGCCTTTGGCTCAGGTCATGATCACAAGGTCTTGGGATCAAGTCCCTCATCGGGCTCCTTGCTCAACGGAGAGCCTGCTTCTCCCTTTGCCTGCTCTGCCTGCCACTCTGCCTGCTCGCTTGTACTCTCTCTCAGAAAAATAAATGAAATCTTAAAAAAAAAAAAAAAAGACTTACTCAAATCATTAAATCTACTCTGCCATCAGAAACCCTCTGGGAATATGTGTGTGTGTGTGTGTGTGTGTGTGTGTGTGTGTGTGTGTGTGTGTTTATGTGTATTTTAAATCAGACTAATTTTCTCTTGCAGTAGTGATGTGTGTATGTGATCAGTGACTGAAGTCTGTGATCTGTGACATTTAGCAAGGAGACTTCAAGTCTTAGAGCACAATGATGTTTAGCTTCTCCTTCCCTCTTTCATCTTCAAAGGATCTTCAGTTCTATCTAAATACAAATAACTATGTAATCTACCCAAATAAAATCTGTCCAATACAGAAATATATGATACACTAACCAGTAAATTATGTTTTAGCTAGAGATAATGAAAATGTTGGCTTATTTTTAAGTTTTGAAGACCCTCCCTCCACCTCACCCACATTTAATAACCAGAAATTTATACATTCAATTTGCAATAGTAATCATATTATAGGTACAATCCTAGCTGTAAATCCTTTACCATGAGTTGGGTTCTAAGGTAAACATTTTAGCTGCATTATCTAATTTCTTAACATTCCCAACAGGTCATAGGGATAGCTGTTATTACCACTATGTTAGACATGGGGAAACAAATACCCAGAGAGTTTAAGTGATTTGTCCAGGATCAGATAGCTGGAAATGTCAAAGTCAATATTTCAATTATGAACTTCCTGATCTCAGAGCCCATTTCTTAACCATAACAAAGGATGCTTAACAAGAACAGATAGTCTATGGTAAATCCCCTTCTTGTTTATTTAAAAAAAAGGGGGGGGGTGCACCTGGGTGGCTCAGTGGGTCAAAGCCTCTGCCTTCAGCTAAGGTCATGATCCCAGGGTCCTGGGATTGAGCCCTGCATCAGGCTCTCTGCTCAGTGGGGAGCCTGCATCTCTTCCTCTCTCTCTGCCTGTCTCTCTGACTACTTGTGATCTCTGTCTGTCAAATAAATAAATAAAATCTTAAAAAAAAAAAACCTAAACAAAACAAAAATACAACATGGTAGACAGGGGTATTTATTGTCATGAACATTTTCAGAGAAAGTTCCCAAATAAGACTTCAGGATTTAAAAAGTCCTATTTATTTAAAATTTTTTTCAGATAATACCTAATCTAATTCTACCTCCCATTGGAGGCAATGGGTGGCTCAGTGGGTTAAGCCTCTGTCTTCAACTCAGGTCATACCTCAGGGTCCTGGGATCAAGCCCCATATAGGGCTCTCTGCTCAGCAGTGAGCTTGCTTCCCCCTCTCTCTCTGCCTGACTCTCTGCCTACTTGTGATCTCTGTCAAATACATAAATAAAATGTTTTAAAAAATAATAATTCTACTTCCTGACATAATACATGTTTAAAAAAAAATAAAGATAAATGCTCACACCAATAACACACTCATTCATCCCTAGAAAAGATGATCTTTTCCAGTAGAAATGTGAATTGGATTCATGTAGACAAAGGTTCTTTGTTTCAAAAATACACCATTATAAAAAGAAAAAGTTTTTAAAGTAAAAGTTAACTTTTATTGTTCCTGAAAAAACTGACAACTGGGATGTTCAAAAGGCCTAGCACATTTTTACATGGCTACAAATTGACCACACTGTCAGGTTCATGAAGCACCTGTCTCATGGCATTTTATCCCAGACAACCAAATAGGAATTCTGTTGTTCATCTCTCTTCCTTTTATTATCCTTGAGAAATCTCTCAAAATGAAGAGATCATAACTTGCCCAAAAGATCAGCAGTTATGTATATCTACCTCTAACCTCCTCCAGTAAATAGCCATATAATCTGCTCTCATTCATTCATTCTTATATAGTGATATTCATTCTTATGATTACTATATAAGAATGGGCAACATAGTAATCATCCAATGCAGATTATAATATGGAAGATTCAAGAGGTCTTTATGTTCATAGTATATCAGAAAGACAAACCTGGACTTAAACCCAGGCTTCACTGCTTCCTTCCACCATGATCTTGGACAAATTACTTAACTTCTTCGATCCTCAGTTACTTTATTTACTTTGGGTAAAAGAACTGTTCTTCACTAAGTGGATTCTCTGTAAATGATGGTTATTGCAATCCTTATTGGAATTTCCTCAGATAAAAGACTCTGGTAAAGTTAACTAACTTTTCTTTGTCTTGGTTTCTTCATTTATTAAAAGTACCACGTTTAGGGGGAGACTAAATGAGTTAATATGTGAAAATGGTGTCTGGCACATAGTGAACATTTATTAAGAGTTATTATAATATATTATTACTATTATTAAAAAGTAAAGTTTACATGTACACAAGCATCATTGATGTTTAAAAATAAGGAGTACTTCATGAGGTGAGTCAAGAAAAATTTCTTCAAGGAAATTTGAACTGAACGGTCTGGAAATTTCCAAGGCGTGAGCTTCTCTTCAATATGTTAAGATTATATGGAGCTAGAAAAGCCTGCGTGACCACAGATGTGAATGATCACAGAACATGATGGAGTTAGCAGCCACCATTCAGAAGCAATTTTTCCTGGGTTCATGCAATTTATATTCCTTTTTTCCCTTCTTTTCCATCTTGGAGTTTAGTAGGAGACAATCCCTCATGGGGTTCTAGTCAGCTGTCAACACTGAAATATGATTTTTTTCCATTTAAGTTTTGAGTTGTTGATGGGCAAAAAAATTTCCTAAACTCTTTCAGCTTGAAAAAGGACTCTTTGGTCACTCTCTCATAGTTCAGGAAAAAAGTTGTATAGAATGTGCACGTGTGTGTGTGTGTGTGTGTGTGTGTGTGCGCGCACGCACTTATATGGAGGTTACGTGTATGTTTTTGCTGGCAATTTTTTTGAAAAATTTCACACAAAGCACATATGATCCTTTTATGTTTTATCACTGTTGATAAATTAGTTAATGTTGTTACATTTGTGTGTGTATATACACAATACGTATCTACTTTTTTGTGTAATTCAAACTTATGTGCACATTCCTGGCAACAAGTTAAGTGCTGTAGGTAGAGGGGTTGGGTACAAATGTCTAAGTCCCAGTACTTCTTCTGGGTGGTAGGACTAGTTTGGGGGGGGTTAGTTCTCATGATTTGCATCATGAGCCTGAGGTAGAAGAATGGAATTATGGTAAGGTTTGCTAATATACTGTAATCTGTACTAGAATCAAAGAGTGGCCCAAATGTCAGATAAAAGGGAAGAAAGGTTAGAATGGGAGTTAAAAAATACATGAGTTACAGGGCAAGTTCAGTCACTAAGATTTGTAACCTGGTAAGCTGCTTCACCCTCTTCAGGATGTACGCATCTATAAAACAAGGGGCTTACTTTATAAAATCTGAGTTTCTCCTGCCTTCTCACAGTGTGAGCAGAAATCATTTCATATGGAAGCTGTTTATTGTTTTGGTTGTCTGCTACTACATCCCAAAATGGTGTAGATGAAAAAGAATCACAGTTCTTTGGAAGGACTGGACTCAGCCAGGCAGTTCTTCTGTTCTGTGTAATACTGACTAGTGATACAGTTGTCTCGGGGACTTGTTGGGTTCAGACTATTGGGGGCTTTTTCCCCATGCCTGACATTTGATGCTGGCGGTTGGCTGGGAGCTCAGCTGGGGCTGTCGAGCAGAGCTTTATAATACAGTCGGTCGATCCTTATGGCTTGGGCTTCTCAGAGCATGACAGCTAGGTGCTAGGATGGAAGGTCCACATGTAAGTCTTCTAACAGGAAGTGAAGGCTGCCAGTTACCCTAAAGTCTAGGCATTGAAGGGCAGGCACAGTATCACCTCTGTCACATTTTAGAAGTTAAACAGTCACAGACTTAGCCAGATTCAAGAGAGACTGGGCAGAGAGACAAAGAAGTTGCGGGCATCTTTAAGCCACCCATATTTTGCTTTCTCCTTATATATTACTTAGATTTTCTTCACTCGCAAAACATACTTCCTCTGTCTTCCAGACCTCTGTCTTATTCTGTAATATGGTGTATGTAATATACATCATGTCTGCAAGAGCAGGATCTTGTCATCTAATTGATGTCCAGACTTTTGGGATATGGCTCCTCTCTGTATGAAATCCAATGAACTAAAGAGACAAATCTGACCCGCAGTACCCCACACAGAATGAGTTTGAGGTGAGGCAGGGACAGGAGAGCCACAGTTCACATTTCTATCTAGTGTTATACTAGTAAATATTTACCCACTACTCTTCAGGGACAGGAAAAATGCTGATGCATAGTGTTCACTCATTTCTACAGTGTCAATATTGCCAACATGGCCATTTTCTTTTTTTTTTTAATTTTTTATTTTTTATAAACATATATTTTTATCCCCAGGGGTACAGGTCTGTGAATCGCCAGGTTTACACACTTCACAGCACTCACCAAAGCACATACCCTCCCCAATGTCCATAATCCCACCCCCTTCTCCCAACCCCCCTCCCCCCAGCAACCCTCAGTTTGTTTTGTGAGATTAAGAGTCACTTATGGTTTGTCTCCCTCCCAATTCCATCTTGTTTCATTGATTCTTCTTCTACCCACTTAAGCCCCCATGTTGTATCACCACTTCCTCATATCAGGGAGATCATATGATAGGTGTCTTTCTCTGCTTGACTTATTTCGCTAAGCATGATACGCTCTACTTCCATCTATGTTGTCGCAAATGGCAAGATTTCATTTCTTTTGATGGCTGCATAGTATTCCATTGTGTATATATACCACATCTTCTTGATCCATTCATCTGTTGATGGACATCTAGGTTCTTTCCATAGTTTGGCTATTGTGGACATTGCTGCTATAAACATTCGGGTGCACGTGCCCCTTTGGATCACTACGTTGGTATCTTTAGGGTAAATACCCAGTAGTGCAATTGCTGGGTCATAGGGCAGTTCTATTTTCAACAACATGGCCATTTTCAATGTGCCAACATGCTGTCCACTAGCTTGAAAAATTCTTGATAATTTAATATTGGCTCTTGCCCATCACTATGTTCCATCTAAGAAGAGTGAACTAGGAAATAGGAGGTATGTCAGTGGTTCATAGTAATTCTGAAATCAAACTGGGTACATCCTAGCAATTATTTTTATTAGCGTGGTTCTCCATGGCTTTTGGCTATATTTGCTAGGCTATTAGTTTGGACTTTTATCTAACCCTTCCCTTTCTATAATAAATGTCCTATGTTTGCATCTTATTGACACTTACATCATTCTTCCTGCACATAAACAAGCTTGAGATCCAACAATCTCTTTTCATTTTACAATCTGTCTCTTTACTTTCAAGCTTATAAATAAAAACCTTATGTTAGGGTGCCTGGGTGGTACAGTCAGTTGAACAACCAACTCTTGATTTCAGCCCAGGTTGCGATCTCAGGGTCCTGGGATCAAGCCCCATATCAGGCTCTGTGCTGAGTGCAAAGTCTTCTGAAATTTTTCTCCCCCTCTCCCTCTGCCCCTTTCTCTCCCTCTTTTCCACCCTCAGATAAATTGTGTATGTTTCCTGTGAATCAGTTTATAATTCCCTCCATATGCCAAAGTCTACATTAACCCATTATCTAAAAATCTGAACCCAGAAGTCATTTTGAGATTGGCCCCTTCTTGCCTTGGGTTGGGAGTCAGAATACTGTGGAACACCACCATTAAGTGTCTTTTAACCTTTCATTTCTAATAGAAATGGTCTAAGATAAGGGGCTGTCAAAGTATTAGAAGACTCACTACCTGGCTGAGAGGTATTGTCTTATATCTTTCTAAGAACTTAACAGAGAGTCTAATAGATACACCCTTGAGACTTGATATTAAGACCAGAGAGTGCCCTGAGTTTAATTTTTGCCCTAAGAACACTTTTTCTCTACTTTGGGAGTCTTTTTATGAGAGTGCAGAGGGGCAGGTTGGGGATGTGGGAAGTGGGAATCACTTATTTTTAAACCTGGCAAGTCCTAGTTAAGATGTTTTTCTAGATTCTACCTGAAAATTCAAAGTTCTTCTCTGTGATTCATCTTTCTAAATCTGGAGATTATCACACATAGCTGAACAAAATTAGCTGCCCCTTTAACATTATTCTGCCTGTAAATAATTTCAGTTAAATCTACAAGTTCATTAAGTGCACATCTAACTTTATATGTTACCTTAGCTGATAGTGTCACCAAGTTTTCACTACTAATGACTTGAATAACCATTTTCTCAGACTGAAATATGAATCTTCCCCCTGCCCTTCCAATCTTCCTTAAGGGTTTCCTTAAAGCTCTGTGACGTTCTACCTAGCATTTAGTTCTAAAGTCAGTGCCAGATACTTAAAATATATACATACATATGTATATAGTTTATATATATAATATATACATATATAATTTTTATATATGTATGTGTGTGTGTGTTTGTGTGTATATATATATATATATATATATGTATATATATATGTTGTTTTTTTTTTTTAAGAGCATCACATCTCCAGTTACTAATTTCCATTTTGGTTATCTGCTCCTGAATAATAAGCTACCCCAAAACTTACTGGCTTAAAACAAGAACAATTTTTATTAACTTTTGTGATTATTTAGATTGCCTGGGTCAGTTGAGTGGTTTTCTGTTTCACATGGTAGTGACTTGGGTTATGGTCATTGAGAAGTTTGATTTGACCAGAAAGATGGCTCACTCACATGGCTGGTACTTGATACTGGCTTGTGACTGTGAGTCATTTAGACTCTTGTAGCAATGCATGGCCACTCTCTGTATCTTGGGCTTCTTAGACCATGGCAGCTGGCTTGCAGAAGAAAGCATGCCAGGTAGAGTGTTTTAAAATATCAGATGCAAACATCTCCTGTCCCCTTACAAGGTATGCCTAAAATGGGTACAGCATCACTTCTTCCTCATTTTTGTGGCAAGTAATCATGGGGCAAGACAATGTAAGAGAGAATAAATTCCAATTCTCAATCGAAGAAGGGCTCAATCAGACACAGACATTATCCTTTTTTCACAGGACAAAATACTTCAGTCAAACAGAGATATTAACTTTGTTTCTATCATTTTTGATGAGTGTGCTGAGGTTATACATGGCTGACTGTAACTCGTTCTTACTCACTTTTTTGACTGTTATACCACCAAAGTGGGAAAGACTCTCATTCTGGAGAGAGAGTATGTCTAATAAAATGCCCATATCAGATGACCAGGAACTACTGTCCGAGTGTATCCTCGGACCACCCTTCCTCATGGTATCCACATTGGGTAAGAATTGCATTCTTCAACGTTCGCTACTGTCATGCCTGTGGATAGCTCGCTTCATCTGCACACAGAAGACAGTATCTTAGATTCAGGACATCTCATTGTTAGACCTGGCTCAGCTATTTTCTAGATGATCTTGGGTGAATCCATAAACCCTCATCAATTTTCTCATTTATGATATGTTGATAAAAATAAAACAAAATGCTTCCTTATAACGAGACAAGGAATTGTGCTTTGCAAGGGGTGCTGTATTTGTGGGAAAGATGACTACCCACTCACTAGGAACTCTTCTGCTGAACCCTCCAGGGATACAGCTTGTTCTTGCATGGAATGTTGCTCTGGCTGGTTGAAGTCAGCCAGCTGACAGTGACTATATCATTGAAAAAGAGGCCTCTGTCCACAGCCACTACATGCACTACCGTCTTTGGCAAGAAGGCCACACACCAGTGGGGTCCCCATCTGCTTCAGGCAGCCAGCCAGCCAGCTCCAACCTGTCAACCAACCATCTCCTAGCCCAGTTGGTCATTTCATATTACACCCTAAACCCCAGTAACTTCAATCTGTTTTTTTGATTGTTAAGATACTTGGCTACAGGATACCAAATCATCAGTTTGAATAATTTGAGAATTGGAGTCACCAGGTGCTCTGGACCTACAGAGGCATGTGGTTCATATTGAGAGCCCTGGGTTCTTCTTTGGGCTCTTTGGGAAGATAACAAAAGACTGTTGTAATATGTGCCATTATTGTTTGAAAGTCTGAACACTACCACAACTGCTGGAACCTAGGAAACAGAGTTAACCTTCCACACAGAAAGAGTTATTCTAGTCCCAAGTTAAAAATGCCATCCTTTCATCCCACACTGTTCTTTCCCTAGCTTTGTCACTTTGCTTGAAATTATCTAAAAAGGCACATTTTGTAAATTGTAGGCCAGGACAAAATTCCCCATTTGACCCAAGATGGTAAATCATCAAGAGCTAGCAATATGGTTGAATGAATTATTAGTTAAGCAGTGGCTTTCTAGTGGAGTCCTGAAGGAACAGAAAATACATGATAGTATCATAAAGGATGGGATAAAGGAACATGACAGTTTTTACGTCACTAACAGAACAAAACCGTTAAATACAAAGAGGCATAAGAACACTAACCACTGGGTAAAAGAGGAAAACATAAGCCAGTGAAATGAAAGGCAGATGGAAACAGGCATTTATTCCATACAGCTATATGGAAGGAATTCCACTAAGGAGATGCAGGTTGTGAGCTATCTGGGTATGATCTATCTGATATTACTTGAGAAATGGCAGTAGCCGAAAACTCCAGATTATTCATAGTTACTTGCTGTGTTTGTTAACATCTCTCATACCTTCCTCAGGCCAGTTGACTGTAGTAGGTTGAAAAAAAATGCCAACAATACTTTGGATGATCTTCCATTAAGAAGTGAAGTTGAGGGGCGCCTGGGTGGCTCAGTGGGTTAAAGCCTCTGCCTTTGGCTCAGTTCATGATCCCAGGGTCCTGGGATTGAGCCCCGCATTGGGCTCTCTGGTCAGTGGGGAGCCTGCTTCCTTCTCTCTCTCTCTCTCTCTCTCTCTCTGCCTGCCTCTCTGCCTGCTTGTGATCTCTGTCAAATAAATAAATAAAACCTTAAAAAAAAAAAAAAAACAAGTCAAGTTGATTTCCCTGCCCTTTCAATCTGAGCTGCCCTTGTGACTGGCTTTTACCAACAGAATGTGGAGGAAGAGACAGCATGACACTTCAAAGCCTAGGTTTTATGAAGTCTTACAGATTTTCTCCTGTTGCTCTTATAACCTGATATCACTGTGCAAATAAACCCAGGCCAACCTGCTGGAAAATGAGAGGCATGGAACCCAAGTGCCCTTGACACCCCTATCTGACAACCAGTCAAGGCCTGGGGACAAAGCTGCCTATCTAACCAACACTCACCACAGATGCGTGAGTGAACCCAGCCAGTAATAGCAGAGGAGCCACCAACTGGGTCCAGCCTAAATTGCCAAACCATAGAATCATGAACTAATTAAGTGCATGCTGTTTTAAGGCACTAAGTTACAAAGTAGTTTATTATGCACCAACTGCTAACTGAGTGACATAACAAAAATAAATCTCATTTTGAAGTTATTCAGTGTGGCGGTCATTTGATCTCTCTTCCAGGAAAACATGAGCTTTGTTTTCAACTTCTGAGATGTATGGGAATGCAGAGGAAAAGTTGGGTATAGTCCCAAAGTTTGATGCGTCTAGGTTAAGCGCGTTTCTTGCTCAGGGCTTTGGTTCTGTGCACTCAAAGACAAGAGGTTTTGAAGAGAGGATTATACAGAGGTGATGATTGGCAATGATGTCATCATCTTGTGCAAGGAACATTCACATCTTGAAGCATGTGAGACTTAATCCAAAGTAGTGAAAATAATGAGGATATAATCCTCATAATGAGGATATAATCAGGTGCTGGATTTCAACAGCACACTCTCATTTTACCATCACAGTAACAATGCATCTTTACAGATGAAGAAACCAAGTCTCTGAAAGCCAAAGAGATTTTTCCAGCATCGTAATAGTAGGAAATGGAAGATTTAGGAATTGAATCCAACTTTCTAAGGCTTTTAAAATTTTGTCCTTAACTAGTTGTTACTCAAAAAATAATTAAGGAATACCTACAGTAAGTCAGGTACTCTTCCAAGAGGAGAAACAGTAAGTGAGACGTGATGTCTCTGATTTCATAATGTTTATATCTAATCAGGGGAAGTGAAAAATAACCAATAAGCAAGTAAATAAGTACTGATAACTGCTTCAAAGAAAATAAAAATGATGATATGATAGACAAATGTTAGAATAGGTGGTTGTGGATGCCACTGACATAACAAGGAAAGGAGAGAACAGCCAGAAAGTATATGAGTGAAAATATTGTAGTAAAAGGGAAGAGTTAACACAGACCTTAGGACTATAGTAACACTGGGCTATTTGAGGGACAGGGGGTAGGGCTGGAACATAGAAAGGTAAGAATGAATAAGACATGCTGAAAAGGTAATCAGTGGCTTGATATTTTTAGGGGTCTCATAATTGATTTCCAGATCATGATAAGCAGTTTAGATTTTACCCTAATTATAGTGGAAACAATTGGAAGATTCTAAGTACATAAGCTGTATAATCATGTATATATTTTGAAAAGATCACATTGGCTTCTGTGTGGAGAATGAATTTTATGGGACAAGGGTATAAACATTAAGATCAGTAAGGACAATTAAAATAGATTCCAAGAAATGGTAATGGGTTAAAGCAATAGTAGTGGATTAAAAAAAAAGAAGTGAATGAATTTGAAATATCATGTTAAATATTAAGTTGACAGATTGATGGGATCCAAAGGGGGGAAAATCAAGGGTGACTTTAAGATTTTAGAGTCAGAGGGTCACATACTAAAATGGCAAAACTAGCATAAGAACTGTTTGTGAATTGGGCAAATGCTTAAAATTTGTTTTTTGATAATTCATGGTATTTCATATCCAAGGATAATATTTAGAAAGACCTTTTATATGGGACTGTGGTGGTTGAAGTCAGGACTAGAGATAAAAAGATGGTGGTCATCCACAAACAGATGATAATTAAAGCCATGGGACTGTACTGGACAAGCTCACCAAGGTGAGCTCAGAGATTGATCCATCAGCCATACCAAAAATTAGAGATAAGTCTGACAAAGACTGGCCAACAAAGGTAACTGAGAAAGAAAAGCTAATGAGGTAGGATGAAAACCATGTGTAAGTATGTTGTGTAAGAATCCAAGAGTAAATAAAAAGAAGTCTTTACAAAAGAGAAAATGATCAACTGTACTGAATGGTCCTGAGAGTCCGAATAAGAGAAAGAGAGGTGATGATTTACAGGAGAAACTTGGGAATAACTGATGAGCATAGAATTCAGAGGGTTGTTGGTGATAAAGCCTAACTAGGAATGAACTTAGGAGGGAATGGAGGGGAAATACACGGATTGATAGTTTGCTCCCTATCCTATGTGGGCAGGGAAATAATGTATTTGGAGAATATGGTCTTTCACTGCCATCCAACCAGAGTTGTCTTGGTTAGAAATGTCATAGAGAAATGGATGAAAAAACATATATAATACTAGTGAACCTCTTAAATGGAGCAATTGCAATGATTCTAAAATTTTATTCAATCAATTGTATATTAACTCATTATGGACCATGTTCCCACTTGAAACAATACCCGTTTTAGAAAACTATGCGACTCATATCCGGAGAGGACCAGCTGATGTGGAAACAAGGACCTGGAACACAAATTAACCTCAGGGACTGGATAAGGGGCTTTTAACAAGAACAGCTTTATGGGGAAAGTCAGTATTTGTAAGACTTGCAAAGAAAAAGATAAGTCATGCTTAGATAAGTGAGAGAGAAAGAGGAGTGGGAGTGCCATCCAGTAAAGCTAAAGCATAAATCCGTAAGGCTTAAAGAGGTATTTTAAAGTCAACACAGGAAGATCTAGGTCCATTGGATTTTATGGTGATGTAAATGGAGAGCCAGGAAAGAGTATTTAAAAGAGAGTATTCCATTATTAGTATGTGTGAGATTTGGAGGAGAGAGTGGAGGTGGGCAGACCTTTGGTAGGAGGCCACTGAAATAGACGAGATAAGAGGTAATGACATATGATGTACGGCATGAGAAATAGGAATGGAGAATGGGGAGGAGTTTCAAAGATGTTTTGTCGGAGGAAAAAGCCCATTGCTGTGGGCTCCCAGTAATCCAGCCCTGTGGTCAAGTCTATGGTGGGTCAGATTATTACTTTACAGTGCATGAGTTAGTGATCTGGGGATTGCTGCTAGTTGAAATGGATGACTGATGCAGAGGGTGGGGACAGAGAGCTATAAGAAGAGACAGAGGTAGGGAGGGCTCATTGCCTGCTCACTGCAGCAGGCAAATTGCTGCATGTTATTGGTTTACTCATGAGGACACACTTGGCACTCACTGAAGCCATCATAGGACGATTTTGCTTACCTTGGCCATCTGCTCCTGCCCAGAATATCCTCTGTTTTACCAACCAGATTCTCAGGATGTTTTCCCAAGCACTAACATAAGGAGAACTAGGAAGGAGAAAAACAGAGAGCTATCTCCTCCTCAAATTGTTCTCAGACTTCGCTCTTTATCGAGGGTGGTGGTGCATTTATGTACTCACAATTAGCACCACTTGCTTCAGCATGTAAAAGGCATTGCTGTTCTGAGTGAAGCTGGGGTAAAAGCTTAAAATACCAATCTTCTTGGCTGGTCCTCCTAGGTCCTCCTAAGAGCCTTTGCTGGATTGTCGAGGAGTGTAGTTAGAAACCATTGATCCATCACCGCCATTTTTCTTTCTGGGAAACTGAAAGTCAGATGAAGTGACTAGTACAAGGCCTCATAGATTTTCAGTGGCATAATGATGCCTAAGATCAAGTCAGGATCCTGTGACAGATAGATAGATAGATACATACATACACACACACACACACACACACACACATACATAATTATATATAATATATTATATTATATTATATTGTTATATATCATATATATTCATTATATATATAATGAATTTATTCTATCCTGAATTAAAAACTCTCTGCTTTCTTGTGATTTATTGCCCATTGTATTAAGCATGTGTTTTTATACTCATGTTTTGACATCTGGGGCCTTACCAACCTTGGTTAAGTTGCTCCTCTCAGGGTTAGCCAACTGTCTTGCTAGAGAGCCAAAAACCCATCTATGACTATGTCTTCCATATATATACTTCAGAGCACCCCTGCAACCATACACACATCCTCTATCTGGCTCTTACACACCAAGCCAATATTCCTCTGCCTTAATCATCCCACGTTCAGGTTTCAGACAACTCAGGACAGCCCCTATACTGCAGAGCCTGCTCAAAGTATTATGGCTAGCCAAGCCTACATTGGCTTACCCAGTCTCACCTGTTCTTTCCCATGGAAACCACAATAAAGGCTCTTGATTTGTTTTTCCTACCACTGCCTCTACCTCATGGCCAAGCCCAGGGCTTTCCCATGTGGCCCTGCAGAGGATAACATGTAAGTAACAAAATATCCTCTGTAAGTAACAAAATATCTTCTCAATAGTCATCTCCTGACCTGTCAGTTTCACAATTCCTGAAAATAATAAAACCCACATTTTAAAATACCCCGGCCTCTATCTCTGCTCTTCTTTGTCTTGTATATCTATCCAGCCACAGTGCGAGCCCCTAAGAAGAGGAAGAATATTCTGTCCAAATTTGTAGCCTCCATCTGCCTGGCACAAAGACTAAATACCTTATACGTATTATGCTGAAATCATGCATGTGAATTTGTAAGTGGTGATTAGAAATTTACTACATGAAAAAACCATGAGGTATGATCACTGTTCTCAATGAGCTCATTGTCAAGCCTTAACTAGGACAAAGAAGACATGCAGCCAAGTAACTGATATAAAAATTTAGGGTGTATTATGTCAAAATAAAGGCTCAGATAAGATTCATTCACATATACCAGGAAATAAAATTACCAGAAGAAGGTGGATCTCAAGAAGCAGAAGGAAGTGTTAACATGCAGAGAAGAGTATGAGGAATTTCAGTTGGAAAGCATGACTTAAGTAAAGTCATAAATGTAGAGAAACAATGGAATATTTAATTACTCTGTTTTAAGCAACTCAACTTCTTAACATTTTCTTTAGGAATACATCTAAATGTGTTAGTATGACTCAGAAGATGCTCTTCTGCTTTGTTCCTCTGACCAACTGTCCCTCACTTACTCCTCTGAGAGGCCTCCCATATTCTCCAAGTTCAAACTTCTCCCCCTTCTTCAGAAGCCTTTCAGCCCCCATTTCTCTCAACAATAAAATTTACAATATTGTATAATGATGTCCAACTGTCTGTCATTCGCATTAGACACCCCCTCCCAAGTTCCAGGAAGGGTATATGTGTGGGGTGGAAGAGTTGCATTATTCTTGCATTATTCATTGCTGTAGCTACATCTTTACCATATAGGGAATATTCTGTAAATAGAGACTGATCCCCTGACTGGTGAAAAAGGAAGAAGAGAGTATTCCCAGTGTGGCTAGAGTGAGGCCAGTATGGATCAGCTGTGAGGTGATCATATAATCTCTCACCCCACTTGCAATACTCTGAGAGGGAGTACAATTACTAACTCTACTGCAACAATGGGAGTTAATGAGACTGTCCTGGCAAACCAGGGTTTTAAAATACAACTTGTCTCAACTTTTTTATGCACTTGGGTTTAATGCAAAACTCCACAGGAGACACAAGAGGCATCCTTAAAGATAATTCTTCAGAGCTCAATCATTGATGGTTCCTCCACTGCCTTCATCATCTACACTGTGAAAACTTTGGAAGACTTCACCCTTGAAAAGAAAAAGTTGTCAGAGAGTTTAAGATGAAGTGAAATGAATAATATTAAAATACTGACAAAATAAAAAGACAACTTACTAAGCAGGAGAAGATATTTACAAATGATATATCTAAAAAGAGGCTAAAATATAAAATATATGAAGAGCTCATACAACTCAACACCAACACACACATCACACACACACTTCAATTAAAAATGTGCAGAATACCTGACTAGACATTTATCCAAAGAAGACATACAGATGGCCAACAGATAAAAAGATGTTCAATATTACTACTCATCAGGGAAATACAAATGAAAACCACAATGAAATACCACTTCACACCTGACAGAGAGACTACTATCAAAAAGACAAGAAAGAACAAGTGTTGATGAGGATGTGGAGAAAAAGGAGACACCATCATACAGTGTTGGTGGGAATTTAAATTGGCCCAGCCACTGTGGAAAACAGCATGGAGGTTCCTCAAAATGTTAAAAATAGAACTCCCTATGATCTAGCAACCACACTACTGGGTATTCACCCCTACTCACCCAAAATACAAAAACACTAATTCAAAGAGATACATGCACTCCTATGTTTCTATTAGTATTATTTACAATAGCAAAGACATGGAAGCAGCCCAAGTGGTCGCTGATTAATGAGTGGATAAAGATGATGTTGTATACAAACATACAATGGAATATTACTCAGCCATAAAAAAGAATGAAATCCTGGCATTAGATTTGTAACAATATGGATGAACCCAGAAGATATTATGCTAAGTGAAATAAATCACACTGAGAAAGATAAATACTGTATGATTTCACTAATATGTGGAATCTTAAAAAAAAAAACAAAGAAGTAAACTAAAAACAGAAATATACTCATAAATACAGAGAACAAGTTGGTGGCTGCCAGAATGGAGGTGGGTGGAGGGATGGGTGAAAGAGGTGATAGGGATGAGGAGGTACAAACTTCCAGTTCTAAAATAAGTCAGTCACAGAATTAAAAGTACAACATAGGGAATATAATCTGTAATATTGCAAGTGTCACGGGCCAAAGAGAATTACCCCACTCAAATCCATGTACCCTCCTGAGGGGCAGCTCATATCCAGTGACTGGATTCCGTAGGCTATGAAGCCTTCCCACAAGCCCCTGCCCCCTACCTCTTGATTCTAGACTAGACAATACTGATGGGCCATTCTAGCTCAGACATTCTCACAGGACTGGCTGGAGGTTTTGTCACAAATTCCTGGCAATCTGACTTCTCTTTCTTCCCAAAGCTGCTTTCCTCATCCCTCCTCAATGTTCTCAGGAGCTCTCCCAGCAAATCTCATACATGCCAGTCTCGAAGTTTGGGTCAATTTCAACCTGATCTAGTACACCGAGATGAAACAAACAAACAAACAAAACAAAACAAAACAAAACCCCAGTTCATGGAGATTGTAAAACTAGACCCAGTATTTGAACCCCTACTCTAAATCACTATGCTACACTGACACTAAAGTGACACTAAGTCACTATGCTACTCCTTATTAGTCACTTAAGCATCATAACTGGAGATTTTAGAAAATGAGTATATCTGTTTCCCCTGAAATCTGAGATGAATTTTGGCATCATATTATTTGCACAAAGAAGAAACGGGAGAATTTTTCGCTTTCTTATTGGAGTCAAGATACACAATAAACTTGTGACTGATTTCTTGCAATGTTATCAATTCAAATAATTTTGAGAGTTGGACAAGAAATAATAGGTCTTCTAGGCTCACTCACTTTTTAATCTGAAACTGCATCACCAGTGTTGCTGCTTGAATGCCTGCATTAATAGAAAACTCAAGTTTTGAGAGTACCATGGGCCAAAAACTGCTCCATGTTCCAGGTCAATGACAGCAGAGTGCCAGGGGCAAATTAGGTGTTCAACAAATATCTGTTAAATACGTGAATTATTAAGCATCACTCAAGACTTTCTGAATAGGAATCTCCAGTATAAAGTGTCAAGTATCTATTTTAACAAGTCCTTCTGGATGATTCTGATGCAGAATCAGGTTTCAGCAGAATCACTGACATCATTAGATTAATTTATCATGGCAAAATAGATGCATCACATTTAACATTTAACCATTTTAATAAAAAAAAAATGTTGTGAAGGGGGATCTGGGTGGTCCAGTCAGTTAAGCATCTGACTCTTGGTTTCAGCTAGGTTGTGATCTCAGAGTTGTGAGAGCTGACCCCATTGGGCTCCTTACTCAGCATGGAGTCCATCAAGACCCTCTCTCTTTCTCCCTCTGCCCCTCCGCCCACCATTACCTCCCTCAAATAAATAATCTTTAAAAAATTATTGAGGCAAAATATATATAAAATTTTTAAGCACTTAAAAATGTACAATTATGTGGCATTAATTACATTCCTAATGTCATAAAGCCACCATTACTATATGGTTCCAGACACTGTCATCACCCCAAAAGGAAACTTAGACACATTACAGCAGTCACTGCCCATTCCTTCCCCACCGTCAATACCTAGTTCTTAACTGGATTGATCTATTCAAGTCAGTTCATCTCTAGGTAATGTTTATATTTCTTGTTTGTCTCCAGAGCCAAACCTTATCAGAATAAATTTACCCATATAGTATGGTTTGGAGACTACAAATATGATGACTTTTCTCTTCCTGATCTGCATCTACTTATCTAGTCCCCTTTAAATTGTGCAGAGCTATCTCCTTCCTGGAGTCTGGCACTATATTTCTTTAATTTAGCTTTAAATTGTTTTAGTTTTGAGAGAGGCTATTTTATATTTCTGATACACATTGAACTTGACAACTAATTTTTCATATGTGCTACTGGTAAGTCTCATTTCCTTATGTGTAAAGATGTTTCAGGAATCTAAATTCAGGACTTTACATTCATCCTTTTAAAATTTGTTTAAAGCCCCTTTTTTTTCAACTTACTGAGATATTTTGAGATCTGACTTTACAATTTAATTATTAGCCTCATTCAAGGGAGTTTCAACTGTTATGGTGAGGTTGTATCTTTGAGGACCTCGGACAACATTAAAGAACATATACGTGCTGAGTTTTATGAGTCTTGGGAAACCTTAGACAATGTTTTTCAATATCCATCTTCTATTCAATAATTCACAATATTTACTTAGAACCCGGCATATGCCGAGCACAGCAGTTGTGTACTCTGTGATACTGCTGTAGATCGGGAAAATTCAGTCCCTTTTTGTACTAATCGGTGGGATATGTTGAACTTCTACACTGGCCACCAAAGATGTCCTGTCCCACCCTAATCTCTGGAACCTGTGATTATGATGACATCATCGCTCCCATAATTATCTTATGTGATATGGCACAGTTGACCTTAAAATAGGGAGAGTGTCCTGGGTTACCTGGGTGGACCCACTGTAATCATCTAACTCCCTCAAAGGAAAGAGCTTGCTCCTGGTGGTAGTAGCAGTAGCAGGCAGAGAGATCTGAAGTGTAGAAGAACTCAGTGTATGGTTGCTGATTTGGATACAGGAGAGGGACCATGTGAGAAGGAATGTGGGCAGCCTGAAGGAGCAAAAAGAGGACTGCAGCTGACAGCCAGCAAGGAATTAGGGACTATGTTCTGTCCAACCAACCAAAATAAATGAATTCTTCCAGTGACCTGAATGAGCTTGGAGGTAGATTCTTCCCCAGGGCCTCCAAATAAAAACTGAGTCCAACCAATGTCTTGACTTTAGTCCTGTAGATCTGGAGCTGGGAACCCAGCCAAGCCCACCCTGACTTAAGACCAACAGAAACCGTGCAATAGTAAATGATGTGGTTCTAAGCCTCTAAGTTTGTGGTTATTTGTTATGCAGCAAGAGAAAACTAACATAGAGTTAGGTCAGGAAACAATGCTGGGCCTTACAAATGGAGGGGATTTAATTCATTTAGTCAAGCAGACAAAAACAAAACAAAACAAAAACCAACCAAACAAACAAAAACCAAAAGACAACTGACAGAATAGCAGAAGATATTTGCAAATTACATGTCAGATATAGGGCTCGTATCCAAAATCTATAAAGAACTTATCAAACTCAACATCCAAAGAACAAATAATCCAATCAAAAATTGAGCAGAAGACATGAATAGACATTTCTGTGAAGAAGACATCCAAATGGACAACAGACACATAAAGAAGTGCTCAATATCACTCAGCATCAGGGAAATGCAAATCAAAACCACCTCACACCAGTCAGAATGGCTAAAATTAACAAGTCAGGAAACAACAGGTGTTGGTGAGGATACAGAGAAAGGGGAATCTTCTTAGACTGATGGTGGGAATGAAAGGTGGTGCAGCCACTCTGGAAAAGAGTATGGGGGTTCCTCAAAAAGTTGAAAATAGAGCTATCCTAAAACCCAGCAATTGCACTACTGGGTATTTACCCCCAAAATACAAATGCAGTGATCTGAAGAGGCACCTGCACCCCAATGTTTATAGCAGCAAGCAATGTCCACAATAGCCAAACTATGGAAAAAGCCCAGATGTCCACTGGCAAATGAATGGATAAAGAAGCTGTGATAGATGATAGATAGATAGATAGATAGATAGATAGATAGATGATAGATAGATAGAACACAGATGCAATGGAATATTACACAGTCATCAAAAAAGGCAAAAAATTGCCATTTGCAATGACATGGATGGAACTAGAGGGTATTACACTACACAAAATAAGTCAATCAGAGTTAGATAGTTATCATATGATCTCACTGATATATGGAATTTGAGAAACAAGGCAGAAGAGCATAGGGGAAAAGAGGGAAAAAATGAAAGAAGACAAAACCAGAGAGGGAGACAAACCATAAGAGACTCCTTATCTTAAGAAACAAACTGAGTGTTGCTGGAGGCTGAGGTAGCTGGGTAATGGACATTGGGGAGGGTATAGGAAGAGAATGTGTTGTGAGCGCTGTGTGCTGTTTAAGACTGATGGATCACAGACCTGTACCTCTGAAATAAATAATACATTATATGTTAATAATAAAAATGGCTAAGATGACAAATAGTGGACCCCAAATCAACCTATGGACTCCAGGAACAGGAAGCCACTATCACCTCGTGTGCTGGAGGTACAACAGGAGGAGGTGACATTGCCAGAGACAAAGTTGGAAGAATGGTAGGATTGGGGTAGTGGGAGCTGGAAACAATGAATGAAGACATTTTGGGGAAAACCCTCAGTGAGGGAGGAGTCACTCTGAAGTTTCCCCTCCTTTTGTCTTCCAGTTGTCCACTTACTCTTCTCATTAGTTAATCTACCAAGAGTCCAATGAGCAAGGGCTCCTAGAAAATATCAAATGTTGTCCCCAGTGATTCAGAACAAAGAAAGAGAAGGATAAGAAATGGATTTGAGAGCAACAGTCAAAAACCCAGAACAGAGACAAACCATAAGTGACTCTTAATCTCACAAAACAAACTGAGGGTTGCTGGGGGGAGGGGGTTGGGGAGAAGGAGGTGGGATTATGGACATTGGGGAGGGTATGTGCTTTGGTGAGTGCTGTGAAGTGTGTAAACCTGGTGATTCACAGACCTGTACCCCTGGGGATAAAAATATATGTTTATAAAAAATAAAAAAAAAATTAAAAAAAAAAAACCAGCACAGAGTTTCCAGTATAGTGTTTATAGTCTAGAAAATAGACAGGCAATAACTTAGGAGCCATCTGGTACATGTCTCACTATTTGCAAATTGCTGTGTCAAGCACTTTCCATGTACCTCTCATGAAATCCTGTCAAACAGTTCTGAGTTAGGCTGGCTCAGTTCTTCACCCACTGCCTGTCTCACCACTCTTGCCATAGCTTCATCCTGAGCTGTTTCCCCTCCCTATCCCCAACTTCAAGTTTCAACCTATTTTCTCTGGCCAAGGACAGAGGATGGTTTTAACAGTGTGCCAGCTTCAGACATCAGCTTGAAGAAGATTCCTATGTTTTCCATGATTTCTTTTGCCTCTGGCACCCCAGATAATAAATGGGCCCCAGTTAACCTACAGATCCAAGGGAGATGAGACAAGTGGAGCAGAATGACCTAAGCCAATGACCAGCAGAAAGGAGCAGAGCTGCCTTCACCGCTGTAGGCTGGAGAACTCCCTGGCCGAGTCCAGCTTCCACCAGCCAAACCCATGTGATTATGAGAAAAGTATTTTGTTTTATGCCATTGAATTTTGGGTTGGCCCCCTATTCAAACCTACTGTGGCAAGAGTAAATGACTCCAAGTCTTGAGAATTAGACAGCAGGGGACTGGAGTGCAGATGGATGAGAAATTCATGCACAATCACCAGGGTTAGCAAGCGACAGAGAATGGATTCAAACTTCATTCTGCCTAACCGCAGACCCTGTGCTCCTGACCATGGATTGCACTAATTACAATAAATCTTGGGGTTTAGCTGCAGTTTGGGGAATAAGAACAGGAGTTGGTGATCGTGTTGAGATTCATCATTCAGATCCCGCCTATTTTTATATGGAATTCATGTCAAAGCAGCTCTTCTTTTCTTAAGGAATGAGATAACACCAGGAGAACCTGGCTCCCACGGAGGAGAAACAAACACAGTCCCAGCAGCTGCCTGACTGAGACCATGTCATCCATCGTCCCCCAAGCTGCTCAAAGACAGTGAAGCAGTGTTCCAAGCTGCCTCTGAAATAGGCGAGCAGCTGGGCTGGAGCATGAAGCCTGTGATTTAAGGTGGTGTCTGTGCCATTCCATGCTGCCACTGTGCCCTCGGAGGAATTCACAAAAGTGAGGAGTAGATGAACTTTCAAGGGAGGTGGTGAGGCCAGCGGTGCTGAAGCACTGGGAAATTTATGGCAGCACTTCCAAATGGCTTCCAGCAAACCGGTTAAGCTTCCCAAGCCTGGAAAGTCTCTTCCCTGCTCCGTACATCCACACTGCCACCATTGGAGCTGTGATTCCCAGGACCTCAGACCTGGGTTATAGCAATGAGAACCCTGCTAATTGGGCTCTAATCTCCTCATTCTTCATTCAATGACTCATACCCCTCAGCCCCCCTGTATCACTCATCCTATTAAGAGTGCCAGTGAAAAAAAGTATAAGATCAGAAATCAGAGAAAAGGATATGGATCCCAAATAATGTCATTTCATAAATTGTCAGTTATATTAAATAAATTTTTGCTATTAGCATTATGACTATTATTATGACTAAAAATTAGTATATATTATATAATGTATATTATATATTATATACTTTATTAAATATATATATATACATATGTGTGTATGTATATGTGTGTGTATGTATGTGTGTGTGTATGTGTATTTCTTACAACAAACCTATGAGGTAGGGACCATGATCCCCACTTTATAAACAAAGAAATTGCAACTCAGAAAATGTCAGCAACTTGCCCAAGATCCTACTGCTAATGAGTGATGCAACTAGCCTTGAACCCAAGAACTAGAGGGTTTAGGAACCCTCTACCACACTGCTTAGATGCCCCACTTTCTAGCTGTAAACATTGGACTATAAATTTACTTTCTTTGGTACTCATTTTATTTTTTTTTAAATATTTTATTTATTTATTGGACAGAGAGAAAGAGAGAGCGCACGCAGAGGGAGCAGGAGGCAGAGGGGAAAGGAAGAACCAGGCTTTCCAAGGAGCAGGGAGCCTGATGTGGGTTGGACTCGATCCCAGGACCCTGGAATCATGACCTGAGCCAAAGGCAGATGCTTAATGACTGAGTCACCCAGGAGCCCCTTAATTTTCTTTAAAAGGAAAAAAAATACAATAACACTTCTATTAGTCTGGATTCATTTAGTTACAAGTGATAGAAAACCCAATACACACTGCTTAAGAATAAAAGTGAAAATACTGATTTATGTAACTGACAGTTTGTTGCAGACTAGAGAATCAGGAAGTATCATCTCTTAACACTGCTCTTGTCTAGATTGACCTCAGTCTAGATAGGGTCCCCATAGATGGGGTTCATGGCAGCCACAGGCCTTAAACCTTAATGGTCAGTGCAGCTCCAGTGACAAGAAAGCATCTTTTCCTCAATAGTTTTGATGACCATCCTGAGAGAGGTTGATCTAAAACCAGTACAACGGACCTCAATCACAGTATTTCAGAGGATCGAATATGCTGATTGGATGTGTGTGTGACTAGGTTATACTTGAACCCACAGAGAAGTAGGCAGGTGAACCACCCAAACTACATTGAATCATTATGGAGAAAAGCCCATTAAAAAAATCAGAATATTGCTACTAGAAGTTTAAGGAGCTTCAAATACTATAAACAGTGACTAATGTATACTCACATTATAAATATAATTCTATCCTTATTCCTCACAACATCCCCAAGAGTAAGGTGGGTGGTTATTATTACCAGAACCATACGAAATGGTTCTGGTTTACCAGAATGGTTACTATGGCTTGGAGAATGTAAAGAATTTTCAACTAGTAAGTTACAAAATCAGGAATCACACTCAAATATATCAACTACAGACTCTAAACACTAATTTTAGAACTAGAACATGTCATCAACATTAATGGCAATCACTCTTTCAATAACAGCTTTTTGGAACTTAAACCAGTACTGCTGAGTGTACACAAAATTGTCTTCTGGCAGTCCATACACTAAGGGACTGTGCTCCTGCTTGAAACACACCGTTCTGGAAGACTTAAAGGGAAGAGTTGCCACTATCATACTGAATTCCTTACCTTCTCATGCTCCCTTCCCAAATGGAACACTGAGTCATGTGAAAATTCTGGGGCCTAAAAAAAAAAAAAAAAAATTGCTGCCCCTTCACTGTCTACCTTATGGTTCAGCAGAGCAGTGGTGATGGCAGCCAGGAGACTGGCCAACAGACACATTTTGCTTGGTGGGCCTAAGATCTTGGCTCACGATTTGCTGTCTTTATAGGTACGTTGTAAGGAGGCACTGAAGAAAATGGAATATGAACCAGAACATGGTCACCAGGAAGCAGCAAGTGGAGGCTCCAAGGCAAAATGCAGCTAAGAAATCAAGCTCCGGGAGAAAGATAGGAGACAGAGCAATCTGCAAACGGGAAACTGCAGGGGAATCTCACATTGTCTGCACACCCTTTATGTAAATGCTGCTGGACTACTCTGTAATCATTTAGTACAGTGCTGAAGAAATATGTTCATTGACACATGAAGCTGCTCAGATACAGGAAAACACCAGCAGTGTACCAAGCAATTCTCATCTGGTATTTCCTTAATCCCCAATCACTTCATGGGATGGGGTTATTATTCTCATCTTAAAGAGGATACAACCTAGTTCAGAAGTGTCACACGGGCAGTATGATGTTTTAATCACCTTGTATATGAGAGCCTAGACTGGCTTTCACAGTGCTATGAAGTCCCATAAACATCCAGAGAAGGGTCATGGAAGCCACACCCTAAGATGGTAAAATCTGCTGTCTCTGAAAAGGTAGTATTGTGAAAGTTTCTTTTCCTTGTTTTAGTCCTTTTCTTATTTGGAATTTTCTATTTCTGTTAAAATGATAATAATAAACATATATCACTATAGTAACTCAAATCATTATAAGTCAAATAAAATGTTTTTTAATTTCTATTAAGGCATATTAAGATAAAGACTTCATCATACACCTAACATATATCTCTTTAGTAACTCAAAAATCTTATTATAAGTCAAATAAAAATGGCTTAATTTGGGGGGTGCCTGGGTGGCTCAGTCAGTCAAGCATCTGACTCTCGGTTTCAGCTTAGGTCATGATCTCAGAGTCTCAGATATCAGATCTATCCCTCTCTCAAAATAAACAAAGAAATCTTTTTATTTTTTATTTTATTCTTTTAAAGATTTTATTTATTTCTTTGACAGAGAGAGATCACAAGCAGGCAGAGAGAGGGAGAAGCGGGCTCCCCGCTGAGCCGACAGCCCAATGTAGGACTTGATCCCAGGACCCTGAGATCACGACCTGAGCCAAAGGCAGAGGCTTTTACTCACTGAGCCAAATAGGTGCACTAAAGCAATCTTTTTAAAAAATGATTTAATTTTTATTAAAAAATATTAAACATTAAAAACCATGTACCTAGCAATTTTTTACACCCTATAGGTACAATATATGGCAAATAGACTCTTTTTTGCAAAGAGATCAACATCTTAGGCAAACAACATGTGACCTTAATGAATGAACTATAAGCAGTTACTAAGGCTACGCTATAGGAATTCTGTTGATGGAGGGATTGCCGAGTGAATTTCTTTACCTTTGTAACACGGGTAATTACTAATATTTATAGAAAACTGTTTAGTATCTCCTTTGATTCTGAAAGTAATGTATTTAGGCAAAATATGAAGACCTGCTAATTACTGATGGGGACAGCAAGTCTCAGAGAAGCTGAGTGACTTCAAGGGGTTAGAAACCTAGTACAAGGTAGGAGGTGGTTGCAAAACCAGGAAGGCTTACTTCTAAACCCTACTGATCTTTTCACCATAAAATGTGGCCTCCTGTGCAGCCTGTTATGACTCTGAAAATGTTTCACATTTATCTGATTTATTTTTACTAAGGCAATTAATTTAACTAGTTTATGTAGAGTATTTATTATATACCAAGAAATTTGTTGGGTTCTGGGGATACAGAAGTGAATAAAACCCACACAAAAATTATTTTTAGGGGACTAAACATTGAATGTGTTTTTTTAAAAAACATAACTACAGAGGGAAAAGTATTAGTTTTTCCCTCTCTCATTTAGTTCTTTTACAAACTCTGAATTTCCATAAATATTAAATTAAGTATATTCTATTTTCTTATAAACACCATCAACTTTTCCCAATCCCCTACCCTCATTTTGTCTAAATACATCAATAATCTACTTTTATTTCTTTTTAATATTCATAGAAGCACAATCATAGAATATTAGATCTGGAAGAGCATGAAAAGGAATACAGAGTAGATACTCAAGTATTTCTGTTCAAATCTCTTGTATGAGTACAAAACTGCTACATTTTAGCTATGCCCTCTTATGCTTGAAGGCTTTTAATATCAAGAAAAGAAAGCATGTTTAAAATTGGTGAAATCTGAATCTTTCCCTATATTATGTTTTTTAAATTACAAATATAATATATGCTGTTTGTTAAAGAATAAAAGGATTAAACCAATGAGCAGTACATAAAATTTTTACATGCAAGTCATTTTTCATCCTATCTTGATCTCATATGCATTAATGGCTTTTGCAAATTAGATACAAGTGTTTTTCTATGTATCAATCATAATTTTTGTATTATATAATTTAATATCTTTCTATCATATAGTTATAAGCATAGCTATAAATCCTATAAGCAGAAACTGCACGATACTATATATATTGTACTACGAATAGCTAGCTCCCTTAATATAAAAAACAAAACACTGTATTTTTTTTCTCACAATTTTTAAACAACACAATGTGTCCTTTCTTTTTTTTTCTTTGTCTTATTTGTATTGGGCTAGTTTTAAACTTTTATTTTTTTTAAAGATTTTATTTATTTATCTGACAGAGATCACAAGTAGAGAGGCAGGCAGAGAGAGGGGAAGGGAAACAGTCTCCCAGCTGAGCGGAGAGCCCAATGCGGGGCTCGAACCCAGGACTCTGGGACCATGACCCGAGCTGAAGGCAGAGGCTTTAACCCAATGAGCCACCCAGGCACCCCTGTATTGGGCTAGTTTTAAATGATGTCATGGTTTAGGGTGTGGGTTCTGCATTCAGGCAGATGGAATTTTGATCCCATATTACCTATGTCATCAAAGACAACTGATTTACATTAAGAGCTTCAGTTTCTTCTTCAGTCAATAACAATAATGATAAATGTACCTTCATATTAAAGTTGTAGTGAAGAATTTACAGGAGGTAATCTGTATAAAGGATGTAGAATGGTACTTGGCAATTAGGAAGTGCATGTTTGTTCGCTCTAGTATCCTTATTTGTATAATAAAATATTCTAGAGGATGGAAGTACTAGGTTGAATAGCATTCCCTCAAAATAAGTGTCCACCCAAAACACCAGGATCTGATCTTTTTTGGGAAATTAAGTTAATTTTTCAGATATAATTAGTTAATCTAAAGTCATACTTTAGATTACTATTATTATAGTAATTTATTATACTATTAGGGAGGGCTCCTATTTCAGGAACTGGTAATCTTATAAAGAATGACAAAATTGAGAAACGGAGACACACAGAGAAGAGAAAGATAGAAGGAGAACATCAGAGGCCGAGACTTGAGGGATGCATCTGGAAGCCGAGCACTGCCAGGAACCACCACAAGCTGGAGGAGAGGAGTCAGGAGTTGCCCTTGGAGCCTTCAGAAACAGTGCAGCCCTGCCAACACCTTGAGCTTGGGCTTCCAGCCTCTAGAACTGTGAGCCGATAAATATCTGTTGTATTAAGTCACCAAGACTTTGGAAATTTGTTCACACTGCCCTAGGAAACTAACAAAATGGGCATATTTTTCAGCCATTTTTAATTGATTTATATTTAGAGTGTGTTGTTATTATTGTTTTTGCTTTGTGCTATATACAGTGTTGCAGATATTTCTGTGACAGATTCCAGAAATACATTTCTCTCTCTCTCTCTTTTTTTAGATTTTATTTATATATTTGAGAAAGAGACAATAAGAGAGAGCATGAGATGCAGGAGGGTCAGAGGGAGAAGCAGACTCCCTGCTGAGCAAGGAGCCCGATGGGAGCGAGACTCCATCCTGGGAGGGGAGCCCAGGCAGTCACTTAACAAGCTGGACCACCCAGGAGCCCCTAGAAATACATTTTTTGAGTTAAGGATGTATACATTTAAATTTTTGATATCTACTGCCAAGTTGCCCTACAAATTTGTTGTATAAAATCATGCTTTAATATTGGTATATGAGAGTACCTTTACTCTAAATTCTCTCCAACAATGGATATTAATTTTTGCATGAGAGCTATATAGTAACTCACCACTTATTGTAATTTATCTGTGCCTTCGTTTCTCCACCACACTTGTTTAGATAGTAAGAGTATTCTCAATAGATGCGGAAAAAGCATTTGACATTATCACCACTGCTATTCAACATAGTACCAGAAGTCCTAGCCCCAGCAATCACACAACAAAAAGAAATTAAAGGCATCCAAATCAGCAAAGAAGAAGTCAAACTATCACTCTTCGCAGATGATATGATACTATATGTGGAAAACCCAAAAGACTCCACTCCAAAACTGCTAGAACTCATACAGGAATTCAGTAAAGTGTCAGGATATAAAATCAATGCACAGAAATCAGTTGCATTTCTCTATACCAACAACAAGACAGAAGAAAGAGAAATTAGGGAGTCCATCCCATTTTCAGTTGCACCCAAAACCGTAAAATACCTAGGAATAAACCTAACCTAAAGGCTAAGAATCTATACTCAGAAAACTATAAAGTACTCATGAAAGAAATTGAGGAAGACACAAAGAAATAGAAAAATGTTCCATGCTCCTGGATTGGAAGAACAAATATTGTGAAAATGTCTATGCTACCTAAAGTAATCTACATTTAATGCAATCCCTATCAAAATACCATCCATTTTTTTCAAAGACATGGAACAAATAATCCTAAAATTTATATGGAACAAGAAAAGACCTCGAATAGCCAAAGGAATATTGAAAATGAAAGCCAAAGTTGGTGGCATCACAATTCCAGACTTCAAGCTCTAATACAAAGCTGTCACCATCAAGACAGCATGGTACTGGCACAAAAACAGACACATAGATCAATGGAACAGAATAGAGAGCCCAGAAATAGACCCTCAACTCTATGGTCAACTAATCTTCAACAAAGCAGGAAAGAATGTCCAATAGAAAAAAGACAACCTCTTCAATAAATGGTGTTGGGAAAATTGGACAGCCACATGCAGAAAAATGAAATTGGACCATTTCCTTACACCACACATTAAAATAGACTCAAAATGGATGAAGGACCTCAATGTGAGAAAGAAATCCATCAAAATCCTTAAGGAGAACACAGGCAGCAAACTATTCGACCTCAGCTGCACCAATATCTTCCTAGGAACATCACCAAAGGCAAGGGAAGCAAAGGCAAAAATGAACTATTGGGATTTCATCAAGATCAAAAGCTTTTGCACAGCAAAGGAAACAGTTAACAAAATCAAAGGACAACTGACAGAATGGGAGAACATATTTGCAAACGACATATCAGATAAAGGACTAGTGTCCAAAATCTATAAAGAACTTAGCAAACTCAACACCCAAAGAACAAATAATCCAATCAAGAAATGGGCAGAAGACATGAACAGACATTTCTGCAAAGAAGACATCCAGATGGCCAACAGACACATGAAAAAGTGCTCCATATCACTCAGCATCAGGGAAATACAAATCAAAACCACAATGAGATACCACCTCACACCAGTCAGAATGGCTTAAATTAACAAGTCAGGAAATGACAGATGCTGGCGAGGATGAGGAGAAAGGGGAACCCTCCTACACTGTTGGTGGGAATGCAAGCTGGTGCAACCACTCTGGAAAACAGCAGGAGGTTCCTCAAAAAGTTGAAAATGGAAATACCCTATGACCCAGCAATTGCACTACTGGGTATTTACCCTAAAGATACAAATGTAGTGATCCGAAGGGGCACATGCACCCAAATGTTTATAGCAGCAATGTCTACAATAGCCAAGCTATGGAAAGAACCTAGATGTCCATCAACAGATAAATGGATAAAGAAGATGTGGTATATACATACAATGGAATACTATGCAGCCATCAAAAGAAATGAAATCTTACCATTTGCAATGACAAGTAGATGGAACTAGAGGGTATTATGCTAGTGAAATAAGCCAATCAGAGAAAGACAACTATAGTATGATCTCCCTGATATGAGGAAGTAGAGATGCAAAATGGGAGGTTAGGGGGATAGGAGAAGAATAAATGAAACAAGATGGGATCGGGAGGGAGACAAACCATAAGTGACTCTTAATCTCACAAAACAAACTGAGGGTTGCTGGGGGGAGGGGGGTTGGGAGAGGGGGCTGGGGTTCTGGACATTGGGGAGGGTATGTTCAATGGTGAGTGCTGTGAAGTCTGTAAACCGGGAGATTCACAGACCTGGGGATAAAAATGCATTATATATTTATAAAGAAAATAAAATTAAAAATAAAATGTTAAAAAAAGAGTATTTAGTTCCTAAGTTATAATAAAATGTGTCAAATATTTAGAATAATACCTGACATATAAAGAACAGATTAATAAATTGTTGTTTTTATTATTATTATTATTATTATTGAAGTCTTCAAGAAGAATAACTTCAGCTCAGAAACCAAAATACCTTCCATTTAAGCCTCATTATAGGGGCACCTGGGTGGCAGGGTCCAACCAGCATCCAGTTCTTGGTGTTGGCTCAGGTCTTGATCTCAGACTTCAGATTCTCTCTCCCTCTGCCCCCCACACTCATTCTCTCTAAAATAAATAAATGTATTTTTTTAAAGAACCACTATAAATTACAGCTGGTCGTAACAATTCTCATTCCAGCTGATCCAAAGTCTATTTATTTCCTGTGTGACTGAGTTTTTCTTTATTTCTTTTTTTTTTAGATGAAGAGAGAGCTTTATTTGCATCACTACATTAACAATAATAAAAACTAAGATTCATAATAATCTTTATAATTGAAAAGTTCTTTTTCATGTTTTTTTAAGTTTTTTTAAAATTTTCATTCATTCATTCATTCATTCATTCATTCATTTATTTTCAGCGTGACAGTGTTCATTGTTTTTGCACCACACCCAGTGCTCCATGCAATCCGTGCCCTCTCTAATACCCACCACCTGGTTCCCCCAACCTCCCAACCACCGCCCCTTCAAAACCATCAGATTGTTTTTCAGAGTCCATAGTCTCTCATGGTTCACCTCCCCTTTATTTCTTTCTTCCTTTTTCTTTCTCTTCATTCCTCTCTACCTTCCTCTTTGTCTTTCTTCCACTATCTTTTACTTCCTCTCTCCCTCCCTCTTTCTTCTTTTCTTTTCCTCCCTCCCTCTCTTTTTTGTCTCTTTTCCATTCTTTGAAATAATGAACTGAGTTTCAGAGAGGCAGCATTATATTTTGGGTAAATATGCCTCCTCAAAGATATACAGTGGATATGGGGTTATAAAAACTGATTAACATTCAATCTCTGCCATTAGGAAGCACATTTAATTGGGACAAGTCATTTAATTACTCTGGATGGTAGTTTCATTAGTTATTCATTCATCTTTTATTTCACAAATATTTCTTGAAAACCTCCTATGTGCTGATAGGTGAAGACACAATAGTGAACAAGAGGGATGTAGCAACTGCTCCCATGGGACTTCAATTTTATTGCTAGAGAGATATTAAAATCTAAAATTCAATGATTTCTTTATTGTTGTGATAAATCTACACGAAGGAAGAAAAAAAAAAAGCATGCAGCAGGGACATTTATCTCAGGCTGGAAAGTCAGGAAACACTCTCTTAAGGAAGTGGCATTGAATGTGATATCCGAAATATGATTTAGAGTCATCCAGGAAAAATGGTAGAAAAGGAGAAATTACAGGTGAGGGAACAGGACATCTGAAAGCTTAAGGTTGGAAGGAGGACAGTGCATAACTGAGAATCTGAAAGAAGACTCTTGTCATTAGAAGACAGAAAAGGTAGTGATTTGCGGGTGACTGGGTAGGCAGGGGCTAGAGTATGTACCGTTAACCCAGTATGATAATCATCTATCTGCGCTGTGCAAAATAAGGAAGGACATATCCATTTCATGACTCTGTGATAATGTATTCATAGTAACATCATCTGAAATCATAATCACAAGTTGGTTATGCTTTTAGAATTATGGACAGGGGGCTGATGGAAGGAGGAAAACCATTCAGAAGACCATGGCAATGGCTGAGGATAGTGATACAAACTTAAGTTAGATATTTATATTGATCATGGAAAGGAGCAGATGAGTTATGTGTGAGGGATATTAAGGAATGATTGACTATTATAATTAAAAGCAAAATGTCAAGACCATGTAGCTCCCACATGATGATGAAGTCCATTCACATCTGGTTGGTGGGGACACTTTGTTAATAAAGGGAAGGGGACTGTATCCTGACCACTTAGTGAAGGTTGCCATGGGCACAAGAAAGATGAGAGGCAGCAGGGATTCCCCAAACATGCTCTGTCTGTCAAACACTTGTTTTATGGGCTAATAACTGAGACCAGAGACACCAAGCAAGTTCTGAGATTTCCATTTTCAAAGTTTGTACTAAAGCTGCGACTAGTGCTCTTGCCTCTTTTCTGTTTCATATGCTCTCTTTATATAGTTTCCTTTGCTAGACTATAATGATCCTAAAGCAATCATTCCCTTCATTCATCCTTCTACAACTCTATTCTATGATGTATGAGTCCGCTTTCCTGCTACCTTACCTCAGAGCTAACACTTGCAAAGCAATGTGATGTAATTTATCTGAAATAACTATAAAATACTTACCAAATAATAACTCTATATTATAGTCTAAATTGATACTAAGCTTAGGTAATATTTCCCATGTAAGTAAGCATTAATGCATTGTTACCAAGCACTGTTTTATACCGAATCTTTTAAGGTCCTGATTTTCACCAACTTGTCTCCACTGGCACTGCAAGGTTTTGAGGAAAAGAGAGGGAGTCAGATTGGGATTACTCTCCCTGGGAGGTATAGACCAAGATTGGGAGGAGGCAGATGAAAGAACCGGAAAAGCAGAAATAATGTTGTACAGGAAAAATTGTGAGATTGGTTTTAGAGAAAAAAAAAAGATATATATGCATTAGAGACGTATTTTGGTGGTAGAATAAAGTTGCACTGCAGAATTGGACCTACATTAGCTTATTCTAAGAGTGCCTTTTCAAGCATTCATATATTCCCCCCATTGTAGGTGAAACTTTGATAATAATGCCTAATTCACCATGTTGTTCTAAGACATAACAAAAGAGTATGTGGAAATAACTGGCTATCCTGCAGACCATAAAATGGTTTTCTGCCAAATAACTTCACTAGAATTATGGGCTTTATTTTCTAGAAAACAGTTCTTAGCCCCAAGCTCACCTTTTTCCTTTTCCTCCAATAAAGGCCCAGCATTATTCTCCCCTGCAATCTTTTTGTCTTATAACAGATCCACTTGAAGCCTTAATTGAGAGCAAGCAATAAGAGGGAGGCAGAGATTAAGCTGATCAGAATTTTAAGACATTTTGGTGGACAGACCATATATGCCAGTTTGCCCAAGGCAATCTTGTTTTTATGTTAGTATCATTATTAATCTCTCCCCCCTTTACTTGCAAAGTGTGGATAATACATTACATGACCATCCTGCCCTTTGAATTTTTGTATCTCTGTGTTCTCTTCCTGTTCTGATGTGTCTCTCTGTTACTCATTTTGACCATGCACTTCAGTCTCACTGTATTAAGCTCCTTTACACTTTCAAGCCTTCTTTTCTTTTTCTTTTTTCCTTTTCATCATTCCCTTCATACCTTCCTCCTATCTAAGAGCTACATGCATTGCTTTTTCCTTATCCCTTCTTTATCTCCTTTTTTTCCTTCCTCAACCTCTCTCTCTCTGCATCTCCATCTCTGTCTCTCTCCTACACACTCTCCTTCCTGCTTCTCATTTCCATCTCTGCCCCAGCTCCACTATGTCCATCTGTACTACCTATGGTAGAATCTGGGAGAAGCGTCTCTATGAGGGGACCAGTTTCTCAGTTTACCCTTGGTTTCCAGATATGGACAGATATGGCAGACAGGTGGACTCAAAAGATGATGAACGATGACAAGGAAATGATGTATTTGTCACAGCTTGCTAGTGACAGAGGAAAGTTTAAAATAGGATTTGAAGAACAGGGGTGCCCCAAACCCAGAATAGAATGCCACAAAGCACTGATGATTTAAAATTTTCATTTTATTTGCCAAAGGGTTGAGATGAGGTTACTCAGACTTCACCACAGGCTCACCCTCCTTCCAGAATCTAATCACAGAGCAGCAGCATCATAAAACTAGAAATAGCTCATGCATCCATTTGTCATCCCTTAGGATGCAGCTAATCAGAATATCCCTGAGCGATAGCCAGAGAGCAGGAACATTAAAGCAAATTTGTTGGTGCCACACAATTGAGTTTAGGGTTAAGGGAGAGGGCAGGATGGGTTCTGCGACTTGTGGTGAGACATATGACTCAAAAGGGCATGCATCTTCCTAAAATGTGAATACATGTGACTCTAAACTACATTCTGACCTTGGAGTCAGGAAGGCAGGCTGTGGCTTCAAATCAGTAGAACATAAGGGCTTGGCTGCTGACTCTGGTGTATTCAATTTTGCCGTAAAGAAGACCAGAGACTTTTGTTTCCTTTGCCTTTGGAGACATATCTTGAAAGAAGTTGCTGTGGCTGATATCGAAGAGATTATTGCCTATGTTCTCCTCTAGGATTCTGATGGATTCCTGTCTTACGTTGAGGTCTTTTATCCATTTTGAGTTTATCTTTGTGTACTGTGTAAGAAAATGGTCGAGTTTCATTCTTCTACATATAGCTGCCCAGTTTTCCCAGCACCATTTATTGAAGAGACTGTCTTTTTTCCACTGTATATTTTTTCCTGTTTTGTCGAAGATTAATTGACCATAGAGTTGAGAGTCCATATCTGGGCTCTCTACTCTGTTCCACTGGTCTATGTGTCTGTTTTTATGCCAGTACCATGCTGTCTTGGTGATCACAGCTTTGTAATAAAGCTTGAAATCAGGTAACGTGATGCCCCCAGTTTTACTTTTGTTTTTCAACATTTCGTTAGCAATTTGGGGTCTCTTCTGATTCCATACAAATTTTTGGATTATTTGCTCCAGCTCTTTGAAGAATACCGGTGGAATTTTTATCGGAATGGCATTAAAAGTATAGATTGCTCTAGGGAGTATAGACATTTTAACAATGATTCTTCATCAAAATCAAAAGCTTCTGCACAGCAAAGGAAACAGTCAAGAAAACAAAGAGGCAACCCATGGAATGGGAGAAGATATTTGCAAATGACAGTACAGACAAAAGGTTGATATCCAGGATCTATAATGAACTCCTCAAACTCAACACACACAAAACAGGCAATCATATAAAAAAATGGGCAGAAGATATGAACAGACACTTCTCCAATCAAGACATACAAATGGCTATCAGACACATGAAAAAATGTTCATCATCACTAGCCATCAGGGAGATTCAAATTAAAACCACATTGAGATATCACCTTACACCAGTTAGAATGGCCAAAATTAACAAGACAGGAAACAACATGTGTTGGAGGGGATGTGGAGAAAGGGGAAACCTCTTACACTGTTGGTGGGAATGCAGGTTTGTGCAGCCTCTTTGGAGAGCAGTGTGGAGATTCCTCAAGAAATTAAAAATAGAACTTCCCTATGACCTTGCCATTGCACTCCTGGGTATTTACCCCAAAGATACAGATGTAGTGAAAAGAAGGGCCATCTGTACCCCAATGTTTATAGCAGCAATGGCCATGGTCGCCAAACTGTGGAAAGAACCAAGATGCCTTTCAACGGATGAATGGATAAGGAAGATGTGGTCCATACACACTCCAACTTTTGTAGCAACATGAATGGGACTGGAAGAGATTATGCTGAGTGAAAGAAGTCAAGCAGAGAGAGTCAATTATCATATGGTTTCACTTATTTGTGGAGCATAACAAATAGCATGGAGGACAAGGGGTGTTAGAGAGGAGAAGGGAGTTGGGGTAAATTGGAAGGGGAGCTGAATCATGAGAGACTACGGACTCTGAAAAACAATCCGAGGGGTTTGAAGTGGCGGGGGGGGGGTGGGAGGTTGGGGTACCAGATGGTGGGTTTTATAGAGGGCATGGATTGCATGGAGCACTGGCTATGGTGAAAAGATAATGAATACTGTTATGCTGAAAATAAATTAATTAATTAAAAAAAAGAAAAAAAAAGAAGACCAGAGACTACCCAATGAAACTTAGGAGATATGAGCCTGGATTTTCCCACATTCCATAATCACTAGCCTTATCAGGAATAAGGAACTGCAGGTAAATGTTGACTGAGGCTCAAAGAATATTAGATTTGAAGAAGACCTCAAGGACCTATATTAACATTTTTCAAATACTTTAATGTCTAAACAAACCACTTATGGATATCATTAAAAACATAAATTCTGATCCAGTGGATATGGATGGGACTTTGCATTTCTAACAAACTACCAGGAGTTGTTGATACTACTTTTCTAGAGACCCCATTTTGAACAAGAAGACCTCAAATCCTACCATCCTTTCACAGTCATGAAGGGGACTTTAAGAAAAAAGGCATTAGGATCACCGCATATGCTGATAACAGGCTGATGGTCTAAACTGAAAGACATGATGGGGTTTTGTTTGTTTTCACTTGTATGTTGTACTATTCTCACTAGGACTACCTTTAGAGTCAGATACGTACAGATACCAAGACCAGCCTACCACATATAGCAGGTTTTAAACTCTCAGCCCCCTCATCCATGCAATGAAATAAATAATCCCTCTACCTCACCAAATTTTATAGGAATTAAGCAAAAAAAAAAAACAGACATAGTGTCTGGCACATAGTGTATATTTTCTTTTCAGTTGTCTGTGGTTTTTTCGGTGTGTTTTTATAAAATAATTTTTTTATTTTTGATTAACATATAATGTATTTTTCATAGTGTATATCCTCATAAAATAATCCCTCCTTTTGGCTGTATTCAGATGAAACCAAAGAGGAAGAGAATTGCTAAAAAAAAAAAAAAAAGGAAGAGGAAAAGAAGAAAGGAAGAAAGAAAGAAGAAAAGAGAAATGAAAAGAAAAAAAAAACACCACAGAAGTCACTAAAGTGAGCAGAAAAACATTTCTCATAGAAAATTTCCTCTTCCTTCCAAGCATTTAATAAACCAATGTGGCCAGATTTCCAAGTTACAAGTTTCTGGCCGTGAAACAGAGCTGCACGCATGTCGAGCTGCCACCATCCTTGTCACAGTTAGTGCCTGTTGCATCAAAGTCCCCCAGCACAGAGCAGTCGAGGATGTAGAGTAAGAGGCACCTTTTTTTCTGGCTTGCACAAACGTCCCTTTGGACTAGCAATGATGCTGCCTTTCTTTCTGAACCTTCTAGGTATAATCTCCAGGGGATGGTACAATTTTATAACCATCTTGCCCAGCCTTCTTCTCTCTCTCCACTCTTGCCTTTCCTCAGAGACACAGGAAAAATTGTTCTAAGACTCTTCCTAGTCACATGGCTGTCCTGTCTTGTTCACAAGTCCAGGCATAATTTAACTGTTTCAGCTCTACAACTCCCTCCACTCAGGTCTCCAAGAACTCAACCACAGTTGTCCAATGGGATCAATCTTACCTTAAACATAAGGCCAACCCATAAGTAAGATGTTAAAGGTGTCCCCCACTTACCTCATATGATGCCACATTCACTATGGCATATATTGCACAGAAATCATATGAAAATGATGAAGGGAGGTTGATTTTCTCACAGAGGTTATGAGGAAACACTGGATGGTATTCGAAAATGTGAGGACCCAGTACTGTCAATATCTACCATCAAGCACAGAGAGGTCTCCTTATTTGGTGTCCATACCGTTGAAAACAAATCCACAGAACCAAAATACAGTTGCTTATGCAAACCCGCGTTCCCAAACCAGGACTTGACTTCATTATTGTACTGTTACTCCCAGATATGGAACCTTAAGCCAGTCAGTCAGGAATTGCCTGACCAGCACTAGTTAGACCATCTTCCTGATAGACCCCTGCCAACCCTGAAAACAAAGTCACTTTGCTATAATCAACTTGCTTCTCTGTCTACTCTAACGTCTCTTGTTCCCACTGCCTTCTGCCTGCAAAAGTCTTCCACTTTGTATAGCTCCTCGGAGCTCCTTCCTGTCTGCTAGATGGGATGTGGCCCAATCAATTTTTGCTCAAACTCATAAAATGTTGAATCTGCTGCAGTTTATCTTTTAATAATATAGTGTAATGTTTTACTAAATTTTAGTTTTTTTTTTTAAGATTTTATTTATTTATTTGACAGAGATCATATGTAGGCAGAGAGGCAGGCAGAGAGAGAGAGAGGAAGAAGCAGGCTGAGCAGAGAGCCTGATGCAGGGCTCTATCCCAGGACCCTGGGATCATGACCCGAACCGAAGGCAGCGGCTTAACCACTGAGCCACCCAGGCGCCCCCAAAATTTTAGTTTTATTAATTCAATATACTTTTGCTCCAAACCCCCATAAAGACGTCGAGTAAGCTGGACACTGTAAGTACCCCTCTGCACCAGTCAGCCACCATTTTGTGTTCCCGACCACAGCTAGTCCTTCCCACACAGCCTCTCCTCAAGTCTCACAACAACAATGTGAGTCACGCATTGTTCATGTCCCCCCACCGATGCAGTAGTATCTCTGAGAGGGAAAACATTTTGCTGAGGATCACCAGCACAGAAGCTGGAGAGCCAGGATCTTAAACCAGATCCCTAGGAGTCTTCTATCTTTTGCTTTTATTATATTTTGCCAGATTAGGGCACCCTAGAGATTTTAACAGACTCATCAGAGCCCGAATGGGTGGGTCACAGATGTTCCAACTTCTTCCCCACAGTCCCTACCACCTGGCACCACCTGGCCCTCTGATCCAGTGCCAGGTGGAAAGGCCACCTCATTCCATAACAATCAGAGCCTAGAATGAAAGCAGTGAAGTAGGCGGCTGCCCTTTCCTGTGTTCTGTTTTCATTGCAATTGCTGCTGAGATAATCAGATGTTTGTTCCAAGGGATAATTTCTTGTTTGTTTATTCTGGCCATTTGATGCCCAAGCTAGGCAGTGGCTGGCGAGAAGAGAATTCAGCAGGGTATCTGGTGACATCTGAGAGTGGGGAAGCAAAATTGGCACCAAGAGGTAGACTCACGGCCAGCAATGAGCAGCAGGTAAGGTTCACATTTTTCTAATATTCAAGAGAGGGAGGAAAATCCCAGATTTCGGGCATTTACTCTGAAGATTTAGTGTTCCATTATCAAGACTACCAATTATAGGCTCAAAACACTTGGGGTGTTTCTTGTAGTCCCTTACCTTCTCTTGGTCTTATCTCCCCCATCTGTAAAACAGAAGGCTGATAAATAATGATGCTGTGGTTATTAAACCAGAAAATGTATTCATCTGCTTAAAAAATAAATATTCATCGTATGTTTCTCTGTTTCAGGCACTGGGCTAGTCAGCAGAGACAACAGGGAGTAAAACAAACGTGGTGGCTGTTCACGCAGATGGTAGTTTTCTGAATATCACAGGTAGTGAACAAGGACTATTAGTATTGTAATGTGACAGTACAGAATACCACTAAAACTCTCCCTGAAGCCCATTCCTCTCCTGGCTTGTAAAAGGCTCACATCTCCTCATTTCTCTTTTACTTTTTTTTTTTTTCTTAATCAGTTTCAGGGGTAGAATTTAATGATTCATCAGTTGCATATAACACCCAGTGCTCATTACATAAAGTGCCCTCCTTAATGCCCATCACCTGGTTATCCCAGCTCCACACTCCCCCGCCCCTCCAGCAACCCTCAGCCACCCTCAGTTTGCTTCCTATAGTTAAGAGTCTCTCATAGTTGGGGCACCTGGGTGGCTCAGTGGGTTAAAGCCTCTGCCTTCGGCTCAGGTCATGATCCCAGGATCCTGGGATCGAGCCCCACATCAGACTCTCTGCTCATCGGTGAGCCTGCTTCCCCTCCTCTCTCTCTGCCTGTTTCTCTGCTTGCTTGTACTCTATCTCTCTGTCAAATAAATAAATAAAATCTTAAAAAAAGAAAAAAGAGAGTCTCTTATAGTTTACCTCCCTCTTTGTTTTCATCTTATTTTATTTTTCCTTCCCTCCCCCTATGTTCATCTCTTTAGTTTCTTAAATTCCACATATGAGTGAAATTATATGGTTTTTGTCTTTCTTGTCTTTCTCTGACTTATTTTGCTTAGCTTAATACCGTATAGTTCCATTTCATGTCATTCTAGGTATTTAGCTAAAGGATAGAAACATAATGATTTTTTTTAAAGATTTTTATTTATTTGACAGAGAGAGAGAAATCACAAGTAGGCAGAGAGGCAGGCAGAGAGAGGGGAGAAAGCAGGGTCCCTGCGGAGCAGAGAGCCGGACGTGGGGCTCGATCCCAGGACCCTGGGATCATGACCTGAGCTGAAGGCAGAGGCTTTAACCCACTGAGCCACCCAGGTGCCCCGAAATATAATGATTTAAAGGGGCACATGCACCCCAATGTTTATAACAGCAATGTCCACAATAGCCAAAATATAGAAAGAGCCCAGATCTCCATCAACAGATGAATAGGTAAAGAAGATGTGATATTTATACATGCAATGGAATATTCCTCATCCATCGAAAAGAATGAAATCTTGCGGGCGCCTGGGTGGCTCAGTGAGTTAAGGCCACTGCCTTCGGCTCAGGTCATGATCTCAGGGTCCTGGGATCGAGTCCCACATCGGGCTCTCTGCTCAGCAGGGGGCCTGCTTCCCTTCCTCTCTCTGTGATCTCTTCCTCTCTCCTACTGTGATCTCTCTCTGTCAAAATAAATAAATAAAATCTTTAAAAAAAAATGAAATCTTGCCATTTTCCCTTTACTTATTAATCTCTTTTCCAACACAAAAGGACTTTATAATGTCCAAAAACATCCCATAAGATCTGGCCTCTCTTATCGGTCCCCTTATCTCTTATTACTTTCTTCTTAGCTGGATCAACTTTGGTCACATGATTAAATTCTACTAGGCATGCTCCTCTGCCTCAGATTCAGTGGGCTTGCTTGTCCTCTGCCAGAAAGGCTCTGACTCTAGGGATCTGCATGGCACCATCTTTGTCCTCCCTCAGACCTCTGATCCAAATTCATTTTGTCAGTATGTCCTTCCCCAACCACATGATCTAAAAACGCAACACTCTTCCCACAATTGCTACCTACCCCTTGCATTATTTTTCTCTAAGTCAATCACCACCACCTAACATATCTAATATACCAAAATAGCAATAACATAGTCACCAATAACCATAAATGCATGCTCAGTGAGGAGAGGGATTTTTCAACTGTTTCCATTCATTATTGTATCTCCACTTACTGGTACAGGGCCTGGTATATAATAAGTGTTTGAACCATGAGAGACTATGACTCTGAGAAACTAACTGAGAGTTTTGGAGGTAGGGAGAGGGTGAGCCTGGTGGTGGGTATTAGGGAGGGCACGTATTGCATGGAGCACAGGATGTGGTGCATAAACAATGAATCTTGGGACACTAAAAAAATTAAATTAAAAAATTAATCAAATGCAGATATGGATGATTGAGTGGATAAATGAGTGAATGAATGCTGTTTAATTGGAGGGCCAAAATTTGTAGAGATTATTAGGGATCTAATGTGTGTTTTTTTAGCTGTAAAAAAAAAAAAAAGAAAAAGGTTATATGGCTTCTCTAGTGTTTTAGTAACCTCAGTCATTATTATTATTACTATTAGTGGGGTTGGTAGGTTGCTGTGCGATCTTCTTCAAGTAAATAAATTGAATCCTCAGTTCCCTCAACCATAGTATCAATCATTTGTGTGAATCAATGAATTTCCTCCAGGGTGCCTGGGTGGCTCAGTGGGTTAAGCCGCTGCCTTCGGCTCAGGTCATGATCTCAGGGTCCTGGTATCGAGTCCCGCATCGGGCTTTCTGCTCAGCAGGGAGCCTGCTTCCTCCTCTCTCTCTCTCTCTGCCTGCCTTTCTGCCTACTTGTGATCTCTCTCTGTCAAATAAATAAATAAAATTTTAAAAAAATAAAAAAATAAAAAATAAATGAATTTCCTCCAATAAAGAAAATACCTTTCCCTCTTCTATGTATGTTATGCACGATCAAATAAACACATTTGACAATTCAACTAAAATATGTCATGTCCTAACAGGGATCATGAAAGCTAGGGGAAGTTTATTAGCATTTGCATATATTGCAGATATTCCCATGTACATTTTTGAAAAATATGTGCTATGCATTTGATCAGACTCAGAAAAGCCATGCAACCGAGGTTAATCTTGTTTTGCATCCATCTCATTTATTCCAAGGACAGTTCCAAAACACATACCTATATTTAATACACTGAACAATGCCCTTGCAAACTGGGCACAGATTTCAACATTACCGTACAAGGAAAGATAGTGGTTTGTTGTGGAGACCAAATGGCCAAATCAGGAATGAAAGTGAGGTCCAAAATTGTCATAGAAGCATTATTTTCTACCTCCTGATCATTCTGCTTTCATTTTCAAAAATGCACAAATCAGTTGGGGGAATAATGGGTTACCCTTTGTGATACATATTTGTGTCTTACTATTATGCCTCTTAAACTGGCCCAAAACACAAGTGTGGTGTGCTTTCCCAATAAAGAAACAGTGTGCCCTCGGATGGTGATATCAGTAATGGAGAAAGAATTAATAAATTTTACTTTAGTTTTGTTTTTACAGCTCAAATCTGCCAAATACCCCACTTAATACTTCCTCCATCTACAACTGTAGGCAACCAAAAAGGGGGGAAATATATAAAAATCAAAGAATCAGTTAAACATTAAGTAGAAATATCAATTGCAATACACAGCCCTTTGGTTTTCAACGTTTGTGTTGGACTCTCACTGAGTTGATGTGCCACATGAACACAGACAATTCTGTATCCTGATCCATAGAGTTGAAATAGCAAAACTGGGTTTAATTTTCTGGTTAAAGCTGGAAAAGGTTTGGCAAGAAAATGAACATATAAGGTTAGAACCAAAAATATAAAATGAATATTCATTACTCAATAGTGATACAGATAAATGACTGAGTAGATCCATGGGGGGGGGGGGAGACAAGCCTCAAATGTAGAATTCCAAATGATTTTGATAGACAGTCCATGCTCATGGATCTACACTCTTTTTTTTTTTTAATATTTTATTTATTTATTTGACAGACAGAGATCACAAGTAGGCAGAGAGGCAGGCAGAGAGAGAGAGAGAGGAGGAAGCAGGCTCCCTGCTGAGCAGAGAGCCCGATGTGTGACTTGATCCCAGGACCCTGAGATCATGACCTGAGCCGAAGGCAGCGGCTTAACCCACTGAGCCACCCAGGCGCCCCTGGATCTACACTCTTTAAATGTGGGCTGTGCATGGTGAGTTTCTTTGAAAGAGTACAGTTTGGAAAGGGGAAAAAGTGTAACTCTACACTGCAGAAACCTGACAACGGTGACCTCAGCCAGTTGCTCAAGGTCAATATCAACAGTGACAGGGATAACACTGGGGATAACAGAAGCCTTTGATATGTTAAGATAAAAATGGCCCTGTATCTCTCTGGTCTTGCTCCCCAAAACACATGACCCCAATCTAATCCTGAGAAAAGCATCAGAGAAATCCAAATTGAAAAAAATTCTACAAAATAGCTGACCAGTACTCCTCAAAACTATCAAGGTCATTGTCTTATCTACGACAGTCAAAACAAAATACGGTAAGATGGCTGACTTAAATGGCAGGACGTTATTTTCTACCTGCTAGAGGCTAGCAGTCCAAGATTGGTGCACCACTGTGGTTGGGTTCTAGGGAGACTTTCTGTGGTTTGCAGATGGCAACCTTCTCGCTGTGTCCTCCAGCGGTGGAGAATGAGAGAGAACAAACTCTCTGGTACCTCTTCTGTTAAGGACACTGGCCCCATCATGAGCACCCCACCTTCATGGCCTCATCTAAATCTGATTTACCTTCCAAAGACTCCATCTCCAAATACCATAACATCGGATGTTAGGGCTTCAACATATGAATTTTGGCAGGGACATAATTCAGTTCATAGCGGTCACCAAAAAGAAGAAAAATCTGATAAACTGATCATCGTCAGGAGAAGCCTAAGGAGATAGGATGACTAAATGCATTGTAGTACCATGGCTGGGATCCCAAAACAGAAAAAGGAATTAGCTAGAAACTAAGGAAATCTGACCAAGGTACGGAAAGTAGTTAATAATGACATGTAAATATCAGTTAATTAATTATATCAAATGTACTATACTAATTTAAAATGTTAATGACAGGGGATACTGGCTGTGGGGCACAGGGAGATTCTATGAAGCATGTTTGAAATTATTCTGTAAATCTAAAGCCATTCTAAAAAAACAAAGTTTATTTTTAAAAGTGTAAAATTAGAAGGTCATTTTAAAAGCCCACACCAGGATATACTGGTTAACTCCAGACGCTTTTCTCATTACAAACCATAATCCCTTTTAAACATCCTGTCTAATCTGTCTGGTTTGAGACCATTGGGTGGCAAAGGTCTCTATAGGTTAATTAAGTTGTTGTTGCATTTTTTTTTAGCATTTGCATTTCTGAGCTATGCACTCCTTTTATTTTTTTATTCTTTTTGGCCATTTCACCCTTTGCCCCTCATTTTACCATTACAAAGTGCTGGTTAAATGGGAAAAGTCCAATTGGCCCTTTCTGCAGCCTTTATTATTAGGTAGACCTGTTTTATAATCTTTATCACTGTGCAAACATCAGCTAATTAGTCTGTGTAGTATCCTTCTGACACAACTATTCAGTTTTTTTATAGTGTGAAAAACTAACAGCTAAATGACTTCCCAACCCTTCTCAGTGAGTTCATTAGGATGTGTACTACATTCCTAACCCAAAACTTTCTAACCTAATCAAAAAAGGATGCGGGACTTGAAGTGAATCTTTAAACACATTCTATACCATCCCCTCTGGGATTTACAGTTTCTCTCTCTACATATTGGCAGGTCATTCCAGATTGTTTTGGATTATTCCCAATGTTGCAGAACTCATAACTGCTTTACAAGGCAGCTCAAGAGAGAGGCCATTAGAAATTAGAAGTAAGTATGGAAATAGAGCTTACTGCACTGTCATTACTGCTATTATTGGAAAGCACTTCTTTGTAGTGACCTGAAATATGCTTCCCCATGCCTCCAGCTCTTTGGATCTTAATTGTGCTCTTTGGAGCAATACAAAATAAGTCTGCTCGGGAGGTAGCCAGGTGCTGTGAAAGAACAAGGATCTATAAAGAAGACTGTGAGACTCTAACTCCATTTCTGGAGTAACTGAAAGATAAAGGAAGATAATTTACATAAAATCAGGGAATTTAAACCACCAATAAAAGAGCCACACCAGGAAACATTAATATAAAATAATCAAGGCTCAAACATATGCCTCTAAATTCAAACTATCTGAATTTCCAAATATTCTTCTTTGCAGGGTACACCACCAGTGGATCAAAGGCGGTCTATCTATCGATGGGGGAATGTTTGTATTAGTTATGAATTTTCACAGAATATCTCAGGAACAACACACTTACATGTTGACTAACTGACGATAAAAGAAAAAAAAAAAACAGTGATTTGATTGTCTCCCTCTAGAAAAAGGGAATGAAGTCAGTAAGAATAGATGGAAAGAGTCTTGAGTTTCAGCGCAGACTCTTTGTTCTCATTAAGCTTTATACTTTTGCATGCCTTGAATATTTTAAAAATTGGTTAACTAATTTAAAATTGGGGATTTACAGTAAAGACAGTAGGTAAATGCTTGGGAAAGCACACAAAATTATGAAGAAAAGAGAAAATCTCATACATTTAATGCATGATTTAAAATTATGGCTGTTGTTCATATTTTGATAATTTCCATGTAACTCTTCTGGACATGTTTTAAAATAGAAAGGCCACGTTGTATAAACAAACTTTATCCCAGTTTATTGGCTTCACATTCAATTTATGTACACTCAATTTTTTTCATCTTATTACAAAATCATCATAAATATTTTAATGAGTATCTGATACTTCAAAAGAATATGTCACAAATAAATTAATATTTTATCTTTTATTTGATTGGCTCCATAATGCATTACCTGTGTCTAGTTTTATTTCCTTAGTATGGATTTCCAGAAATGGAGCTCCGAAGTCAAAATGTTTCAGCACTTTTAAGATGGTTAATACATTTGTGAAATTGATGACATTTGTTTATAACAAAGGTCATATGTGTATTTCTTTAGGAGATGCTCAAGGCTGAATTCTCTCTAGTAAAGCAGTAATAATTTATTGGAATTAATTGACCATTTGCCAAGTGCTTCCATAAGCTTGGGCCAGGGTGGGGGAGGGGAAGAGAGAGAATATGCAAACTTTGATGTGCTTGTCTGTTGTTTTTGAATGTGTACAAATATCTTTGATTTGATTCAAGATACGAATACCTGATGGAAACCAGAAACTCTTAGAAAAAATATGTATGTACAATGATATGTGGAACAAATTTAAGACTTTGAAAGATTATGAAATATTAAGAAATAGTAAACCATTTAAGTTTTTAAAAAGCAAGCTGATACAGTTTTTAAACAGAAATGCCTTTGAGAATCTTTTAAACGTTACTTATGCTATTTATTGCAAACATGGGAAATATATCTTATTGAGAATGGTACACACTGATCTTACGGTGACTTAACAGCTACAGCTTGGAAATTCTATATTTTTTTAAAGAAAGATAAAAATCTGTTAATTATTGTAAAGGACCTTAGTTGTGTTCAGGCATATAAAGGGAAAAACTGGCCCACAGTTTCACACTAGTTGTTTACTTCTATCTCTGACTTTTCTATCTTCATCTATAAAACAGGGAGAAATAACATCTTTGTCAATGGATATTTTGAGGAAGGAAAGTGATAATTCAATGAAAGACTATAACACATTACCCAACACATAGCACAGATTCGAGCATCTTCCAGCCAAGTCGTCTTTTTCTCAAATGGAGTCCTCAAACATTTGACTATGGGTGTTTGCTGCTCTTATATTTTCTCTTCTTATGGAAAAATGGAGCTATATTTCTCTTCCGTGTCTTCTCTGACATGCCTTCCCTGCCCTTCTCTCTAGTGACAAGCCCTGTAGACATATTTTAGCTTATCAACTTATCCATCATTCTTTTCATTTTTTTGTGATTTGCCACAAAATTCTTAAAACCCAAAATGTCATTGGTATCCTGAAATTATCACATCATTTTCCCAAAACTATTTCTATTTCTCCTCTTCAGTGTTATGAACCTGAAAACATAATCTCTGAGAATGACTTCCATAGCAGCTAAATACAGTTCTCTCTTTTTATAATATTTTATAATATTTATAATATTTGCTTTGCCAACTGTCAGGACACACAGATCTCTGAAGTCTTCATTGTATGTTTGTCTGTTGCTTTCATTAAAAACAACAACAACAACAAAATCCTTTCAACTAATTCAGCAGCCATCCTCAGTTAAGAAGTTTCATTAGAACCATAAATTCGACAAGCCAGCACACCTTCTCATCTCTCCAGAATCTTCTCTGCTATTGCATTTCTGAGTCTCTTGGACTTGGAAAACATTTCCTAGGTTTTATCAGAACTAACTGCTTTCATACTAACTGGATTCGATCATCTCCTGGATAAATAACATCACCTCCCAGGATAAATAATACCAATATGTTCTCTAATTCCCTGACTCCTATTAATGGAAAGGTGAAAATTAGAGACGATAGTGAGTCCCACTGCTGTGCTTCTCTTTACGAGATCTTGGTGAATTCCCGGAATAGACAAGGCACACTAGGATATCACCATATCCCATTGTTGGCTTTCCCATTGGAAGCAGGTGGCATTAGCAGATAGTGTCAGTTATCTAAGTTCCTGCCTGGGCTTCACTGTATGTAAACTTTGTCCAAGAAAACAGACCACACTGAGGGAAGAAAAAAAAAAAAGGTAAAACTTGCTGAATCTTGTACTTAAAACCTTTTGCTTGGAGATGGTACAATTTGCTTTTTAAGCATGTCTCTAGGTATCCAAATGAGCTAAGACGTCCATGATTTATTTGATGTCACCTTTAGCTGAACTGCTTTCTGGGAGAGGGTAGTGAAAGGAAAAAAAGAGGAAGTCTCCCCCTATTGAAAAGTCTGCAGGGATGCAACCCCCTTAATTGTTCACATCTAACCATCATCAACAACAACAACAACAACAAAAGATCTAATGAAAGATCAGATGACAAAACAAAAACAAAAATGAACACACAAACAAAAACTCTTACTTTTGGTCAGAGTGACACTGTCTAGAAAATATCTGAATATTTATCACACTTCTTAGGAAATGTAGAAGTGGAACATTTGTATGATCTCTTTTCTCTCTTTGTTGGGTCCTGAACTTTCCATACCAAAAGTCAGTTCAAAGGATCTAAGTCCCTCCCTAGCAAGGTCTTGCCAAAGTTGGTGTTTTTAAGACTAAAGATTTTTTTTTTTTAATTTTCCTGGTGACAAATATCTATTCATTAATAATAGAGTTTAGTTAGGTTCCTATTATTGTGCTATTTACAGAGATTTGTTATAGCCCATTTATTTTACCTTCAGTACAAACTAGAAACCAACACTCATTATTCCCATAACACAAATAAAAGAAATGAAACACAGATTTAAATGACTTTTTCCAGTGTTAAGTAAATTAATCAAGGAGTCCGAAGTAAGATCTACGCCACTTAAATCCTAGCCTTATGCTTATTTTATTCTCTTCTGATACTTATTTGAATCTTTAAGTTCTACTTCTCTGTCAGTTTTAAAAACACATTGATAAAGCTTACCTCCATGACCATCTTCTATTAAATTTCCAAAGACAATAGTCATGAACCGCACCTGTCACTACAGACTGGACTTTGGTTAAAGACCTTCAAAACTATTGAGTAGTTTTATGGATGCTCCATTGTAGTGGTAATTTTCGCATTAACTTTTGATTTCTACCGATTCCTTGCAACTGGAAGTCAGACTGAAAACATAACATTCAACACCCTAAAATTCCATACTAAGGTCTAGGGTGTCTTCCCTGGGTAAATAACACACCTGCTAAGTAACTCATCTCAGACACTCCATCGTTTTCTGCTTTCGTGCTCCAACTTTCCCCACAGTGGTAGCCTCTTAAGCGTCACACACAGCGGTGTTTAGAAGCCCTGCTCCTGTTCTTAAACCTACTCCCAGCTTCTCTCAGTCTTTGCTTCTACTTTTCCTTTTGATGCGACTGGATTAGGTAATCTTTATACAATGTGAGGTAATGCCTACCACAGTAACACACAGTCCCAAAATATAAAATAGATAAAACATACTTCTTCTACAAATAAACTCAAAACTTGATAATCCTAATTGTTGGGAAGCTCGGTGGTACGGTATCTTTCCATGTTTTGCTTCCATCATTGTCTATGATGCCTTCCAAAGATGTCTTGCTTATGCACATGAAAGGGAATGGAAAGGAGCTGAAGGTTCACCCTTAACATGGTTTTATGGGTTCAGCCTGGAGTAGCACACTTCAATTCTGCTCACGTTCCACTGGCTAGTACTCAGTGACATGGACACAAATAATACAATAAATGTTAGGAAATGTGTGCTCAGAAAGAAAATATTTTGGTAAAGTGCTGGTGCTCTGTCATAGTATCTTAGTGTCTGCAAAGTACCATCTCACTTCTCATGTTGTGTAACTGTAGGATATGCAGAGCTGTATATTCAGTAAGGTACAGGCTTTATTTTAGATACCTACAAGACAATTTTTTAAAATTTTCTTTACTATTTCTCTTTTCTTATTTTACTGTCCCTTAGGTAGATCGCTCACAGTGGGAATTACACAGGCTAGCCTCAAATTGTTTAAAACAGAATTCTTTGATCTGAATCAATCTCTTTTCTTGCATCCAGTCAGTCTGGTTCTATTATGACCCTCTTAGCCTCTATATTTTGGTTCCTTAGCTGATAAACCTTTGGGGATTCTCATAATTTATTCTTTTTTTTTAAATTTTTTAAAATCTATTTATTTTCAGCATAACAGTATCATTATTTTTTCACCACACCCAGTGCTCCATGCAATCCGTGCCCTCTATAATACCCACCACCTGGTACCCTGACCTCCCACCACCACCCCCGCCACTTCAAACCCCTCAGATTGTTTTTCAGAATCCATAGTCTCTCATGATTTACCTCCCCTTCCAATTTACCCCAAACCCCTTCTCTCTAACTCCCCATGTCCTCCATGCTTTTTGTTATGCTCCACAAATAAGTGAAACCATATGATAATTGACTCTCTTGAGTCAATTGACTTATTTCACTCAGCATAATTTCTTCCAGTCCCGTCCATGTTGTTACAAAAGTTGGGTATTTCTCCTTTCTAATGGAGGCATAATACTCCATAGTGTATATGGACCACATCTTCCTTATCCATTCATCCGTTGAAGGGCATCTTGGTTCTTTCCACAGTTTGGCGACCGTGGCCATTGCTGCTATAAACATTAAAAATAGAACTTCCCTATGACCCTGCCATTGCAATCCTGGGTATTTACACCAAAGATACAGATGTAATGAAAAGAAAGGCCATCTCATAATTTATTCTTAAACCAATTTCCTTTGGATTCTATGGATTTTAATTTTATAACTTTTCCTTCAGGCAGTTTCTAACTCATTCTTTTTTTTTTCCTTAAAGTTCATTGAGCCAGCAGCACCTGATATGATCTCCAGTGAAGATGTCAAACTTAATTATATAACCATCATTGTGCCTTAGCATTGCAACCTTTTTAAATACTGCTGACAAAATCAGTGTTTTACCCAAGACAGTCAAGAATAGCTCCTTGTCTTGCAAGCTTTAGTGTGAACTCTTCAAGAACCAATTGTTTATGGCACTGTGGAATTAGTTCCACAAACTATGCCCAACATGACATTCATCATATCCACTTTATTGCGGCCCAATGTTTTCTCAACATTTTGAATTCGCCATCATTTTTCCTTTGTTCCTTTTGTCACATGGATTGTGATTTAGTGGAATAACACAACTGGGTTAGAATTCTAGGTCTGTCACTTACGGGATGTGTGACCTTCAAGATATCAGTTAACATTCATGATAAAAAGGATAATTATACCTGCTCGATGGTGCTATTTTGAATATTATATGAGGTAACACATGTAAAAAGCCCAGCACAGGGATCGAGTCCCACGTCGGGCTCTCTGCTCAGCAGGGAGCCTGCTTCTTCCTCTCTCTCTGCCTGCCTCTCTGCCTGCTTGTGATCTCTCTCTGTCAAATAAATAAATAAAATCTTAAAAAAAAAAAAAAAAAAGCCCAGCACACTTTCTGAAACATAAGAGGTATTTAATGATTTTTTTCTTCTCTTTGGTTGAAAGATCCCATAAAACCAAATTCATAGGTTCAATTTCTGTATGCCCTATGGCAATATACCAAAATTAGGTGTATCAGTGAAACTGGATTGAGATATTCTAATATATTATGTTTTAAAGGATCCTAAGGAATGATATAGTGTAGCTTTATACAACTGTATGCAGGTCCCTTTTCTATGAACTGTAGGGAACACAAAGGTAGGTCTAAATGTCTATACTCACAATGAGTTTATAATTTAGAAGAGAGAATTGGATGCCAGCCAATGGTTTTAGGAGGGAGACCTTACATCTGATTAGTGAGAGGCATGGAGGTCTTCTTGGAGGAGATTACATTTGATCTGAGCCTTTACAAATCAGTAGGATTTGGGCAGGTGGATATGGGAAATATCTATATTTCATGGGAAATATCTATATTTCCATGGTTAGGTAAGGTTTAATTCAAGTGGAATCATTTGGACCTTAAATTGTGTACTCGCATGTGATAGGAGGAATCTTCAACATTTCCTCTGTCCTTCACCAGAAATTCCATTATAGGATATAAAGAATAGAGATTTTCCATCCTTATTAAAATTTAACCATCCCAGTCTCAAAAATCAATACTTGCGTAATTCACTCAGATGAGCCTTTTTTTCTGAAGGAGATTTCTCACCCCAAAAAGTAGTAGATCTCTTCCCTCCTTGTTATAGCAGTATTTGGTCACAGCTACAGATGCTCTATTTATGGATCTGTTCCCCCACTGGGTTGTAAAGTCACTTATTTTTTTTTCAAAACTGGGTTGTGAATTATTATTTATTGTCTATTCTAAGCAAAAAGACAGATCCCTGGCCTCATGAAGAGCACATCCTAATGTGGAGGGAAAACAATAAGTATAATGCATAAAAAATATGTGTATTACGGCATAGGTAATATAACCTATGAAGTCAAATAAAGAGGGAGGTAAAGTACTAGAGAGTGTTTCTATAGAGGTGACTGTCTTCAGTTTTTTTTTTTAATTTTTTATTTTATATAAACATATATTTTTATCCCCAGGGGTACAGGTCTGTGAATCACCAGGTTTACACACTTCACAGCACTCACCAAAGCACATACCCTCCCCAATGTCCATAATCCCACCCCCTTCTCCCAAACCCCCTCCCCCCATCAACCCTCAGTTTGTTTTGTGAGATTAAGAGTCACTTATGGTTTGTCTCCCTCCCAATCCCATCTTATTTCATTTATTCTTCTCCTACCCACTTAAGCCTCCATGTTGCATCACCACTTCCTCATATCAGGGAGATCATATGATAGTTGTCTTTCTCTGCTTGACTTATTTCGCTAAGCATGATACGCTCTAGTTCCATCCATGTTGTCGCAAATGGCAAGATTTCATTTCTTTTGATGGCTGCATAGTATTCCATTGTGTATATATACCACATCTTCTTGATCCATTCATCTGTTGATGGACATCTAGGTTCTTTCCATAGTTTGGCTATTGTGGACATTGCTGCTATAAACATTCGGGTGCATGTGCCCCTTTGGATCACTACATTTGTATCCTTAGGGTAAATACCCAATAGTGCAATTGCTGGGTCATAGGGCAGTTCTATTTTCAACATTTTGAGGAACCTCCATGCTGTTTTCCAGAGTGTCTGAACCAGCTTGCATTCCCAAATAAAGGAGACAGGGTAAGTATCCTTGAGAGGGAACAGAATTACCCTTACTCATAATAGCAGAATTAGAATTTCAGGCAAAGAGCACAAGTTACAGGCACTTATGTTATGACTGGGCCTGGTGTGTTGCCAAACGACTAAAAGGCCAGCCAGCCTAGAGGGGGAAAAAAATGACCAAGGATAATAGTAGGAAGTGATAAAATGCTGTCTTGAGCACTAATGCGGTGATGACAGTGGAAAGAATGAACAGAAACTTACACATGATTAGAAGATGATGACTTGAGTGAAATGTGGAACTAATGTAGTACTTTGAACAATGAAGTGACCTATTATGACTTACCCTTTAAAATAATTATTCTTGTACTGTGGCAAGACTAGACGGGTTGGGAGTGACAAGTATAGCAATCCAGGTGAGAGATGGTGGTGATGCTGACCAGGATGGGAGAATGGGTTTTGGACATACGGTGTTGGTAGAGCCAAAGGCATCAGTGATGTACTTATTGAATGTGGTGATGTAACAAAAGACAGGAGTGAAAGATCAATTCAAGGAAAGAGACAACACCAACTTATATGGGAAAACGTGTGGGATTAACAGATTTTACCGGAGAGGTTAGTTCAGTTTTGGAAGTTGATTGGTTTGAAATGCAAATTCTACATCCCTATGGGCATACTGATAGGGAGATGAATAGATACATGGTTCAGAGATCTGGAGAGAAGTCCAAAATATACATACATGTATGTATGTATATTTGAACATCTTCAGCACCAACACAGTATTTTAATCTGGGTGACTACGCGACAGCCCCAAGAAACTGGTATTGAGAAAGAAGAGAATGTCAAGAACCACGCCCTCAGATACTCTAACGTTAAGAAGTACTGAAGAAGAAGAAAAACAAGCAAAAGACATTATGGGGTAGTAGGCCGTGAATAAGGAGGAAAATCAGCACAGGGACACGAGGCAAGTGACAAGAAGGGTCAAAAGAGAGAAACCAAGTGAACACCTGTAAAAGAACAAGCAGGCTGGGAAGTGACCATTGACTTCAGCCACATCAAGGTCATCGGTGAGTCGACACAAACAGCTTAATAAAAGGAGGGAAAGACCACACTGGAGTAACTCTAAAAGCAAATAGCAGGAGAGGAACCAAAGACAACAAGCAGACAAGGATGAACAACTTTTTTGAGCGTCCTTTATCCTAACAGAACAAAGAAATAGGGCACAAATTGGATCCTGCTCATCTCTACCTTCACAGAATTTTCACAGCAACTAGAACAAGGTAGTCACTAACAAAATGGTTTTGAATGAATGAATAAAGAAACAGACTGTGTGAACTCAATTCAACCCATTTTGCTCCAGGAGAAAAAGCACTTGGTTAATGCTTTTCCCTCAGCACCCACACTCATTCCAGGGCCCCATGCTGTAAATTCTATCTTTAAAATAAGCCACTTTGCTTCTCTCACACATCCTTGTTTAGATTCTCATCGAATGTCAAGTACCTTGTACAATTGCCTCCTAACTGATCTCCCCGTGTCCATTTCCTTGCTCCTTCAGTTTGACTTTAGTTTGCCTGATGAATTTTTCCTGAATCAGGACATTCTTCATTTGCAATGTTTCCACATTATCCGAAGAGTAAATTCATACGCTTTGTCTCCATCCAATGTTCCAGCCAAATAAAGCAATGTTTTCTCTCTTTCACAAGAACATTCTATGATTTCTCAACACCACATTTTAACTCATTCTGTTCCAACTTTTCTATTCTTTTAAAAATCTAGTTATTTGTAAATAATTTGTTTGTCTCCTCACTTATTTATTTGTCTCCTCAGTCCACAGAGTTTTTAAAACCCCGAAACTCCCATAGAATTCTTTCTGAACTTTTCTTGTGACCGTTCTTATTATTTTGTAGTGTGCATTATAGCTACTTGTATATTTTTACTTATCTATCCTCTATTCATGTCCAAATAGAAATATAAATAAAATATTTCTGAGGTGACTGTGTGGCTCAGTTGTTAAGCATCTGCCTTCAGCTCAGGTCATGATCCCAGGGTTCTGGAATCAAGCCCTACATCAGTCTCCCTGCTCAGTGGGAAGCCTGCTTCTCCCTCTTCCACTCCTCCTGCTTGTGTACCCTCTCTCATTGTCTCTCTCTCTGTGTCAAATAAATAAATAAAATATTTAAATAGATAGATAGATAATTTCTATCTTGCTTTTAGATTTACAACTTAGTTTGGTTATCAAGACCACACTCAAGAAACCTAGCTTTTTTTTTCTTTATGTTTTTTAATCTCTTTTCTTTAGCCTACAAAAATTAGACTATCAGAACAGAAAAAATTAAAATGAATCTTTAAAATTATGATATACTATGTTAATATAGAAATATTAATTGCTCTTACTATTAATATACTATTAAATAGGGGTGCCTGGGTGGCTCAGTGGGTTAAGCCTCTGTCTTCAGCTCAGTTCATGGTCTCAGGGTCCTGGAATCGAGTCCCACATCGGGCTCTCTGCTCAGCAAGGACCCTGCTTCCCCCGCTCCCTGCCTACTTGTGATCTCTGTCTGTCAAATAAATAAATAAATAAATCCTTAAAAAAAGAAAAAAGAAAAAACACATGGTCTATGTTTAAGAACTGTTTATTTAAAAAATTATATACTACTAAATAGTTACCCTTAACATATACTGGTGCTTTTCTAAGCTCCCCAACCTCCAGTGATCCTTTCCCTCTGACATTCTTGCACTTGTGTAATCTCCTCCTACATCAAATAAGGTTGACTTTGTAACCAGTAGATTTTGCAAAGATCATGGTGGGGATTTTGCCTTGCTTTCCTATGAATCACTGAGTCTGTGGAAAGCCAGTTGCCATCCTGAGGGGATGTTCAAGCAGCCTATAAAGAGGGCTACATGGTATGAAACTGAGACCCTCTGCTAATGGTCATTACCAATTTGCTAATTCTTCAGCCCCAGTCAAGACTTCCACTCATAGTTACTCCAGTCACCACCGTGACTGTGACCTCATGGGCAATTCCACAACAGAAACTGTAGATACTGTGAAGTAGAAACTGTCACAGATATTAAAGTGTTGCTGTTGTTTTAAGGCAGCATCTGGGGATAATATGTTAAACAATAATAGATAATCAATTCACCTGTTATTCCTTTAGCGAATTCTATGATATTGGGTAGATGACACAACTCTGAATTTCTACCTTAATGAAAAGACAGGAACAGAGCATAAACATGAACCTTTATATGTTAAGCACTCTATAACTGTTCATGTCTTACCTTATCATATATCAGGGAAAACGATTCAGAATTTCCTGACAACAGTCCCTGTTGGTAGCCCTACATTTACTCTTTGGTGGCCTTTTGCTCTAACTCCTTGGTCTTTAATGCTGTTTTTGATATATTCCCCAATCCATCTATAAACCCACCCCTACAATGTTATATGAGGCTAGCATAATGCTAACTCTTTTAAACCACAGTTGAGGCTAATGTTTCTAATTTCCGCTGCCTTTTATTCCTTACATAATTTTGATTTTAATGCCCATCTTGACCATACCAATATGCTTTTGCTACTAGCCATTTAAAGCAAAAAGCAAATATTTCATTACTTCTCTTGATAAACTAAAGGGAAATTCCTGGTATGGATGGAAGAATTTATGATTAACTTTATAGGAGAAAGGATTCAGTATATAAGGAAGTACTGTGCTTAAAAGTCTAGAGATCCAAATGCTCTTTTCTACTGTTACTACCAACCTGCAAGATCTTTGGCTCGTGGTTCTGGTTTTTTTAAGCAATCAACTAAAACTGTTGGAATGGCTTGTTTTAGTCTGCCACTCACATAGAGTGACAGGGGATATACTGAGTTCTAAGATAATTGTTAATATGATAGAGTCCAGTGGTAACAAGATGTTTATTGACACAGCTCATAGACCATAGTCCATAGCCATAGGAATAATTAAGGTCTACACCTAAATCAACTCAAAAAAAAGAGAGATAACAACAACAACAACAACAAAAAAAAATGTATATATATATATATATATATATATATATATTTAAACACTGACTTTACAATAACTCCATGTGTGTCATTTCAACCCAGCATCAATATTATATATATTTTATGTGAGAGGGTGAGAATAGTAAAACACAGAGGAAATATTACCAGTATAAATATCATAAATAAGCACTTAAACTTCAAATATTTTTCCTTATGACGACATTTCCCCATTTGTTCTATGTACTTTTGAGACATATCAAGTCTGCCCATAATCATGAAGGGATATGAACTTAATTGGAGAACCATATCTAGCACCAATAGGCTTGTAGCTATTTTTTTTTCCTCAAAAATCAAATAGCTTGTACATATCTGTTTATCGGGAAAAAAGGAGATTATTGTGGAGTTCATTGTCACTGAAATATAGTCTGTAAATATAGAAGAAATGGGCTAATTGTTGTATTCCTTAGTACAGAATATTGCTTAAAATTCTAGCAGCTATGACTTCTGACCTCAGATACTAAAGAGGTAGACAAAGCGCTCTCTCCCAGTGCCAGTGAAACCTTTTACCATAGGAGATTTTAAAAGTCCCATCCATTAGCATTTGGACCTTGGACTGGATTCAAGAACCCAATTGCCTTTTAAGTTGCTGTTTTATATTATGAAAGCTGTGGGAGCTGGTTGATATTTTTGGGGTATGTAAGGCTATTTGGTCAAGAGAATGAATTGGTATAGATGATACATGGTTCTTTCCAACTCTGTCAGACTAGGACTCTTAACTTTGATACAATTTACTTATTTACATATTTACTTATTGAAGGACAGTTGACACACCATGTAACATTAGTTTCCAGTGTACAACATAGTGACTCCACAAGTCTGTACATTGTACTATGCTTTCCACAAGTGTAGCTACCATCTGTCACTACATGACATTATTATCACAAACTAAATATTCCCCAGGCTGTACCTTTCATCCCCACAAATTATTCTCTTCATAATTGCAGCCTTTACTTTCCACTCCCTTTTCTGTCAATCTTACCATCCCCATTCCTCTGGCAACCACCAGATTATTCTCTGCATTTAAGGGTCTGGTTCTTCTTCTTCTTCTTCTTTTTTTTTTTTTTTTTTTTTTTTTTGTACTCAAATTTGACCCCAAACTATCCAATATTACAATAAGTGAGAATAGTTCTGTTATTTGTCATAGTAAAATCCATTGGTAACTTAGCTGCAAATACTGAAACTATGTGTAATTCTATGCATCTCATGAACTCACAATGATCTGTGCATATCTTTAAAATACATATAAAAAATAAAACAGGATCAAGAGCAGTTGTATTAGAACATTGGCTATTAGTAGGATCAAAACAGACCTTACACTGCATGATTAAAAAGATAATTTCTGAATAGAGTAATGGAATTACCTAAGAAAAAAGTATTTGATTAGAAATCCACAATTCTGACTTCTTGGAACATTCCTGGCAAGTAAGTTTTAAGTGATATGCTGATTCAACAATTTCTTGGGTTACTATGAGAAGAAGAATTCTTTGGCCACTTTAACTCAGAAAGGGAAAAAAAAAAAAAAAGTGGCACATTTCATTAGCTACATCTGCCACAGGATTGGGCAGCGATAGGCTATATGATAGGAATAGACCAGAGCCAGAGACGAGCCAAACAGATTTGGGGATAGACGGGCTCCTTGACATTCAACATTTTCATTTTACAGATGAAGTGGTAGAGAACCAGAAAAGTTATTTGAACTTTGAACTGTGCTCTATGTCACGTAACAATCAAAACCCAAAGCTACTTCTAGAGTTCAAGTCAACTGGACTCCCCACCCTAGTCCAAATGCTCTCTGCTTTGTGCTTTTGTTTCCAATTAAGGTGAACAAGAAAATAACAGATACAGAACAGTGTAACTTATATTCTGGTTTACTGAGATCCGTAGCCTACATTCTAAATGCAAAATAACTTTACATGGATTAAATGGTTAAAAGAAAACACAGTGAAAGAAAGGATAGGTGTACATGTGTCTAGTTTAGGGAAAGGAAAGCACTTTCTAAGCAGAAAGCCATGGAAAAAATTACAAAGAAAAATGACAAATCTGACTCCATGTGACTTTTAATATGCCATTTATAAAAAATAATATAAACACATTTAAATGGAAATCAGAAAAAAAATACACTAACCTTGATGGGTAAGGTCTTGATGTTCTTAATAAAAAACAAAGAAACAAATAAAAAAACTTCTCTCTAAAAGGCAGAATGTAATAGAAAAATCTATACAAATTCATACATTATCTTGAGTAAACCAAACCTAAATAACACAAACCATGAAAATATTCTGAGACGTATAAAGAAACAAATGCATTAAATTAAATAAGATAGGTTACGATCTTTCTCTAAAACCAGTGTGCAAATGCTTAAAAATCGCCATACTCTGTAAAGCTGAGGGAAAATCAGAATTATTGCAGTGTTTGTATGATGTATTCTTTCTAAATATGCACTGCCCCCTCGCAGCTCTAGCGCTCTACGGCCCCTGGCTGTGCCCTTCTGAGGGAGGAATAACTGTCTCAGCTCATTATATTGGGCTTGAGCACGTGACTTGCTTCAGCCAATGACTTTTGAGTGGAAGTGGCATGCTCTGTATCCAAGCACCCGCATTAGAAGGTATCACGTGATTGTATCATTGCTCTTTCCCCTCCGTGTAAGAACAGCGTGTCCCATATAAAGCTGCTGCTTCAGTCTGAATTTCAGAATGAAGGAGAAACATTGACAAGAGCCCAAACTGACCTAATTAGTGAGCAAGAAATCAGCCCTGGTTGTCGAACCCACCGAAATGTTGGTGTGGTTTTTACTGCAGCATAACCTAGCAAAAGCTAATAAATACAATGGGAGTATAAACAGCATAACATTTATTAAAAATATTTCAGCAATATATATCAAGAGGCTTAAGATTGACACTACTGACTTACAAGTTCCTTTCCATGAGTCTGGGTGCCAAGAGGCTTATTGCAATATCACTCTTGAGGCTGACAACTGGAAGCAAGCCGGAAGTCCAAGATTAGGAGAATGATTAAATAAATTATGATAAATACATAGTCTGGAATCTTATAGAGCCATTTAAATGGTATTTACAAGGAATATTTAATGGCATAAAGAAACAGTCTCTATATAATATGAGGTAGCAAAACAGTGTATCAATTTGAAAATGCAAAATGATGCCAAATTTGTAGTATATACAAATGCATATGAAAAACATTTGAAGGGAAATATATCAAACATTTATGAGTGCTTATCACTTGATGGGTGAGGGAAAAGGGTTGTTCCATTATATATATATATATACACATATATATGTATATATGTATATATATTATATTATATATTATATTATATTATATTATATATTATATTATATATTATATATGTATGTATATATATATAGGGAGATATATATCCCCCTATAATTTTAAAACCATTAAAAGTAAGGGTGTTTACTTTTATAGTCAAAAGCTATATACTCAAACACACACACACACACACCCCAGATTGTCCTCATTTGGCACATGAAGGAATGGGATCTCAGGGATGTTGAGTAGGTCCTGGAGGTGCCAGACTTAGAACCTAGTTTTACCTACGCTTTCAATCATTATACATTTATTCCTTTAACATTATATTATCTTGACTGTTATGTTTCCACTCAAATATCTTTATCATGCAGATGACAATCTAATATCCACAACCTACTCACCAGCTTATAATAAAATTATATCAAAACCAGAACAGATGCATAGGCCTTATTTTATAATTCAGATTCTTAACACTCATTCATTCATTCAAAAACTACTTAGTTAGAGAGCTGTCAGATTCTAAGAACTCTGCTAAGCACAGGAGATTCAATAGACATAAAGAGAGAAATGGGCCATGCCTTCACTGGGCTGAATTCAGCCAAGTAGATACAGTACATTGTTCTTCTTCACACCCCCTTCTAATTGCAAATATCCCCTTATTTCAACCCCCACAACATCCCTCCAATCATCACAGTGGTTTTTGCATTATAAACACTTAGTAAATATTATTTGTGTATGTTTATTTTTTTTTTACTTTAAATAACCAAAATTACCTGGCAGAATGCTAAGCACTTTAGAAAGTATAGGGTTCCATTTAGATAAGTATAGATAGGAAATGAATCCTGAATTTTTTCCATGTAATTTTCTATAGAATCATTAATTATCTCCATCTTTCTCCATGGACGGACTTTCATTATCTTTCTAAAATGTACTTTATAAGCAATGTTTTAATGGACATCCTTCTACCCCTAATTGTGCACTGGTATAGAGTAACATCTGATAAAGAACTGAAAAACTGCTTTTTGTACATGTTTTCTTTTGAGAATGCCTTTCCTGTTGTGTGCCTGATAAACTCACCTTCAGTCTTGAGAGAATTCCTCAGATGCTCTTCCTCTCTGAAGACATTCTCCACCCATTGTCTGGTAGGCATTCATATCTCAATGCCTACTCTTAGTTTTCCGATGACTGCAGTAACTAAATACCACGGGCTGGTTGGCTTAAACAAGAAAAGTTAATTTTTTTCTGACTTCTGAAGACTGGAAGCCCACGTCAGGATGCTAGCAAGTTTGGTTTCTTCTGAGGCTTCTCCCTCTTAGTTTGCAGATAGCCACCTTCTCTCTGTGTCCTCCCATGGTTGCCACTCCATCTTTAGGCTGTGTCTTAATCTCCTCTTCTTATAAGGCCAGAAGTTCTATTAGATTAGGGTCTGCCCATACGACCTCCCTGTACCTGTTTAAAGCTCTGATCTCCTAATCAGTCCCATTTGAGTACAGGGGTTTAGGACTTCAACAAATGAGTTCGAGGGCACACAGTCCAGCACATAACAGTGCCACCGGTTTGTCTGTCTGCCCTCCTATCTGGGCTCTGAACCCACCTAACAGCAAAGCCAATTCAGTCAAGGGTAGATGTTTACCCACAGAATATAGATCCCTCACCTCCAAAACAGAATAGCTTATCCAAAATCATGGGGGCAGACAGGATTTGACAGATTATCAGAATGGAGAGGAAAATCAAGATTTACAGAACGGGTGGGGCAAAGAAACCATCTAATCTATGGGGACACTTCCATTATCTCCACAAGCAGTGACTCAGCTTCTATTTGAACATCTCTAAGCCTGAACATGTACTAGTTCCAGTTGTAAAACATAATTATTTCAGTCACTGGTGTGGTATTTACCAATATTCCCTCATTAGGTTATCTGGATGACTTAGGCAATGTTTACATACTATATATATATATATATATTATAAAATTGGATACTGGGGAGGGTATGTGCTTTGGTGAGTGCTGTGAAGTGTGTAAACCTGGCGATTCACAGACCTGTACCCCTGGGGATAAAAATGTATGTTTATAAAAAATAAAAAATAAAAAATTTAAAAAAATAATAATAAAAAAAATAAAAAAATTAAAAAAATAATAAAATAAAATTGGATACTTTAAAACAATTGATTCAGGGGTGCCTGGGTGGCTCAGTTAGCTAAACATCTAACTCTGGATATGGGCTCAGGTCATGATCTCAGGGTCATAAGACTGAGCCCTGTGACGGGCTGTGTGCTTAGTGCAGAGTCTGCTTGACATTTTCTCTCCTCTCCCACTAGCCCTCCCTCTGCTCACACTAAATAAATAAATAATTCTTTAAAAAATTGACTCATTTTTTTTTAACAGTGCATTTAAAATGAAATTTTGGGGTGCCCGCCTGGGTGGCTCAGTCCGATAAGCTTCTGCCTTCGGCTCAGGTGATGATCCCAGGGTCCTGGGATCCAGTCCCACATCAGGCTCCCGGCTCGGCAGAAAGTCTGCTTCTCCCTCTCTGTCTGCCTGCTCCTCTGCCTACTTGCGATCTCTATCTTTCTGTCAAATAAATAAATAAAATCTTTAAAAATATAAAATAAAATGAAACTTTACATTACTACCACAACTTTTTGAAACAGAGCAACTGTTGTCCCACACAGAAAATAACATTATAGGGGCGACTGGGTGGCTCAGTGGGTAAAGCCACTGCCTTCGGCTCAGGTCATGATCTCAGGGTCCTGGGATCGAGTCCCGCATCGGGCTCTCTGCTCAGCAGGGAGCCTGCTTCCTCCTCTCTCTCTCTCTGCCTGCCTCTCTGCCTACTTGTGATCTCTCTCTGTCAAATAAAAAAAAAAAATCTTTAAAGAAAATAACATTATAAATAAATCCAGAACTCTATAACTATGATTATTAATATAACTACACATGCACACATGCTTCTCAAGTCCTGCCACTTACCACAAGGGCTAGGTGAACCACAGTGTTGGAAAAGTTTATTAAAATAAACCTCTTTAAGAGAATTTTCAGTCAATCCATGTTCCATTATGGCTGTCTTAACCAATGCCATGTGTCCAAATTCTTACAAGGAGGAAATCCCGGTTTGGGATGGAGACAGAGAAGAGAGAATGCTGGGGATAAATATTTGGAAGAGCATCAGTCAGTGGAACAACTTCCCCTGGCATTCTGCCTCCGTGCAACGGCCATTAGAAAGAACATCATCACAGTGGCAATACTAAAAGGTCAGTCCCTTTACTCAGAAATAGGTTCCTCTTAGTTCGTGCTTTAATTTAAACTCAAAAATAATAGAACTCTATTTTAAGTGATTAAATACAGATTAAACATTTCCCCTACAATCTGATTTCTTCTGTAAATTTGCTCAGCAAATCCTTTCCCCATAAAGAGTAGAAAGGGAAATTTTTTAACCAGCTCCAATTTGAATGAGGCCTTTAAAAGCTTTTGCTTAAAAGACTCCTGAATTCCTAGTCCTAGCTAATTTCAATTTGCTTTGTGACCTTGAACAATCATTTAACTTCATTGAACCTCAGTTTCCAACCCTGTGAAACAATAGGACTAGACCAGTGGTTCTCAGAGTTGAGATCCCTGGAACAATAGCATCAGCAGGGCACTTGCAAGAAATGCACATTCTCAGGTCCCACCCCGGACCAACTGCTCCAGAACCTCCAGGGGAGGGTGCAGCAATCCGTGTTTAAGGAGCCTTCCGGGTGATTCTGATGCTAAAGTTAAAGGATCTAAAAGGCTCCCTCAGCCCTGCCATCTGTGAAGTGCTGTGATCTTGTGGTCTTTGAATGACAGAGCAAGAGACCCTGTGTTGCTAGTGGGAGGGAAAGCTGGCTGGGCTGCGCCGCTTGGAGAGTGAATTTGCTCTCCAGAGGAGAGTCACCTGGCCTAACTAATGACTACAGATCCCATGGGGAGAAAAGCCTGGGAAGGGTTTCTCCGGCCACCTGGAAAGGAAGCCGTGACAATATGGGAGAAGTCTCTCCTGGTGCTTAGGGATAGGCAGAGGCAGGCAGATAATGTCTTCATCACGAACAGCTTGGCATGCATCATGCATTGTGTGTACAAACAGAAGTGGGATGTGATTTGGCCCTAGGAAGTGGGTTCCCAGAGATATGAAAACTCGCATACACCGTTGTCCTTGTTATTTTTCTTCTGAATTTTAGAAAGAGTGGCGTTTTGGGAGGTAAATCAATGGAAGACCAAAGAAAGAGAAAGTTCCACAATAGCCAAAGCCACAAGGCATTTTCTGTCCCACAGATTCCTGAGGGAGAAACGATTTTCCCAGCAAACAAATTCATCACAACCCCAGCAGAGCCTGCGCAGATGAAAAAGAGTAGGTGGGAGCTGGCAGGTGGTGGGAAGAGAGCGCGACAGAAAGGAATTCTGGCGCCATCTAGTGGCCAACGAGAAACGACACTTGTCCTAACAGTCCCATCCAAGGATGGCTGGCTCCGAAGGGGCTTGTTTAAAAGAACGAATGCTTTTCATACGGCCTAATTGCCATTTCCCATGGAATTAAGTCAACCTTGAGCTCCCCACCACGAATGAGCACAAAGTGACGGCCCCGATGGTAATGGCAGGGTTGGTGGGCAGGGGGCTGAGACAGGATCAAAGAATCCTGAATGTATCAACATTTTGATACATTCATCAATCCTGAATGTATCATCCATTTTTCAATGGAAAAGCACTCCATAACTGATACGTGGAATAGCTCAGTCCATCCTCGCATTTACTCCAAAAAACAAACACCAAGGAAAGAATCATTCCCCACTCTGTAGATGAAAATACTGAGTCCCAGGGAGATGTGACCAAAGGCCACAAAAAACAAATGACAGGGACAAAATATCGACCCAAACAGTTGTGTTCAATACCACTTCCTAGTTCCCTCAGCCACACTCAGAAGTACCCTGATAAGTTCAGGGTATGTGCAAGCCAGAAGTCTGCCCCTTCTCTGAGGCATCACCTGAGTATGTCAGGGACTCTGGCTTTTGAATGACAGAATTAAAATCAATACTTCTACCATTCTTTCCCCCTTTCAAATCTCTCCTGTTTTCCATTCTGAAGAATACAGGGAGTAGGGGTGCCTGGGTGGCTCAAGCAGTTAAGCTCCAGACTCTTGTTTTTGGTTCAGATTGTGATCTCGGGGGTCTGGGATCATGGGATGGAGCCCCCTATCTCACTCTGCACTCAGCAAGGAGTCCGCTGGAGATTCATTCTCTTCCTCTCCCTCTGCCCACTACCCTGTCCTCTTTCAAAATAAATAAATCTTGAAAACAAAACAAAAGAATGCACAGAGGAGAGCAGGCCGTTCCCTTTCACACCTGTAAGCTGGTTGAGCAGCTAGGATTTAAGCACGGGGAACAGCTAGGTGAGCAGACAGGCTCCTGTAAGATGACCTACCAGATCAGCTGGAGAAGACTGCAAATGCTTACATCCTTTAGGGACCCAAGAAATGAGTAAGGTTCTTCACTACATAGAAAAACAAAACTCTTCAACTGAGCAAAAAATCCTTGATGCCCTGCTCTGTCCCTACACCAAGTCCTGAAGACCATGGCAACAGAAACTCGTCTCCTTCCCATGGCTTGCGGCAATGCCCCACACCCAGTGTATTTATTTATGACACAACTATGGAAAGCAGATTGTGACACTGTGCCCATTAAAACTCCCCAGTGGCTTTCCACTGCACCTTTAGAAGAAAACAGAAATCTTCCGCAGCAGCCTGTGGACCCTAGGAAATCCTGCATTTGCCTCTCGCTCCCTCATTAGGCCATTTTCTGCATTAGTCACACCTCTCTGCCACCCTAACCTTCTGACAGTTCCCACTGCGAGCCACACCAGGGGCGACCTCACCTACTGTGCAGCTGACTTTTCTAATACCAGAAAAAATTCTTCCCTGAAGTGCCAGCACATTCCCTTGGGTCTGTTGAACTGTTCCCTTCTCAGAGAACCCTTCCTCCAGCGCATCTGCTGTGCTGTTCTCCTCTACTCTCGGCCACATTAGCCTTCCTTTTCTCTCTCTTCCTCTCATGTCCTACTCATCACAAAAAAATTACTTTATCTGATCGTTCACTTACTTACTATCCATTACCCCAACCAGAATACAGGCTAGGATAGAAAAGATGGTGTCTGTCATATTTGCTGTAGAGGACTGAGATCAGAATATATACTTCATTTCCTCTCTGTTGTCAGGACTCAATACAGAACCAGATCAATGGATATTGGCTGAATATATGTTGTCACTTCATTTGAGGAAACGTGAAACAGAAGTTCAGTGGGAAAAGGTAGTCTTTGCAGAAAATAGTGCTGATTGGTTAACTGGATATCTACACTTAAAAAAAAAAAAAAGGATGTGGAACCCTGACATTCTTAATGACTGCTGGTGGGCTATAAATTAACCCAGACACTTGGGAAGCTGTTTGGTCATATCTTCCTTAAGTGAACATACTGATCCTATGATGTCATAATTCCTTTCAAGTCCGCACCCAAAATTGTATGTGGGAATGATTCCCTAAGAAGAGATACAAGAATGCCCACAGCAGTACTACTGGTGATAACCATCAACATTACCACTGGCACTATTATACAACCACTAGTAGAATTACTAAGGGCCATGAATTAGAAATAAGCTAAATGCTCCAAAACAATAGAATTCATAAACTGCGATATATGCACAGAATGAAATAGTACACAGGAGTGGGAGTGAAAAAGAATGGATTCCTGACATACCATACAACTTCAAAAAATTCCACAAGCCTAATGCACAGCAAAAATCAACCCTACGTTAAACAGTCTGAAGTGTATTGTTCCCTCTAGTTAAAGTCCAAAAACAGACAAAACTAATTTCTGGTGCTATGAATCAAGACCATTTTACCTTTAGGGGAGGGAATGAATAGACATCCGAGTGTTTGTGCTAAATCTTAGCATGCTGGTACTATTCTTTTTCCTAACCTGGGTGGTAGTTACAAGGGTGTGTTGCTTTGTGAAAATCTATCAAGATGTACACTCTGGATTTGGGCATTTTTCTGTGTGTAATTATACTTCGGTTAAAAAATAAGGTTAAATATTTCTTTGATGAGGGAAGAGAATTGGAAAGAAGTGGGGGCAGGAGGGAAGGAAGACTGAGGGAGCGGGAAATGGAGAAAAAAAAAAAGAAGAAAATAGTGGGAGGGATGAAAGAACGTAATTTTGGTTCGTTCACTTTTGGGATTTGTTATCAAACTCTAACTTCCACCACTTCCCGGCAGAGACCTCGCCATCAGCCCCACCCAGGTCTGCCGCACTCCATCCTCACTACTTCTGTAAGTCTGTCTGTCACAGGGGACCCCTCTCCCGGCCACTTCCTTTATCCATAGGCTCCCTCTCTGGAAAAGGTAATGGAGATACCAGGCAGAGCCCAGAGTTTTTTAAAGCGGTTCCCTCCTAATCTGTGGGAAAGCCATACCTGGGAAAGAACAGAAGCCTGGAGCATGTGGGTGGCACCAATGTGCTGAGCCTCTGGCTCTTGGTTTGGGTTCAGGTCTGATCCCAGGGTCCTGGGATTGAGCCCGGTGTCGGGCTCTGCCCTTAGCGGGAGTCTGTTTGAGTTTCTCTCTCTTTCTCCCTCTGTCCCTACTTTGCACCTCACCCCCAATCTCTGGCTCTCAAAAACAAACAAACAAACAAACAAACAACAACAACAAAAAAAAAAACACACACAAAACAGAAGTGTAAGGCTAACTTGTTACTAGCCCGACTCCACCAGCCAAATCTTGGAGGTGCATAATCATGACAAAGGAACACTGGAGTCAGACCATCTGAGGAATGGTGTTGCAAACTGGGGGAAAATGCGGTCTGCGGGAGATAAAAAAAAAAAAAAAGTAGGACGCGTGTGTTCTGGGAACACGCACAATTCATCCAGCTCCACCCTCCCTCGGCCTCTCCCCATCTCGTAACAGGAACCCCCTACCGCTGAGATCCTAAGAACTTACAGTTGTAAAAGTGAGCATTGCACGGCAATGCTCCAAGTTGTTTCAACTAGATGAGGTTGCTTTTGTCTAAATTAGCAGGACCCAAATCTTGCTACCATAGATGCACCTAGGAGCTTGATAAAAATGTATTCTCCAGGGGCGCCTGGGTGGCTCAGTGGGTTAAAGCCTCTGCCTTCGGCTCAGGTCATGATCCCAGGGTCCTGGAATCGAGCCCCACATCGGGCTCTCTGCTCAGCAGGGAGTCTGCTTCCCTTCTTTTCTCTGCCTGCCTCTCTGCCTACCTGTGATCTCTGTCTGTCAAATAAATAAATGAAATCTTAAAAAAAATGTATTCTCTAAACTTTATCCCAGACATACCGATTCAGAAACTCTGGGATCTGTGCTCTTCAGTGGGGCTCCCTGACTTCTCCTCAAGCAGCAGAGCACGGGGATGAAGGTGTGGAAGGGGAAGTATTCTGAATAGTCAGGCTTCTGGAGGAATCCCCATTTGATCATATCCTTGTTGGAGAGATTTGGGCAATTTATTAAACTTTCTCAGCCCCACCTTCCTATTTAGCAACACGGAGATGATGATAATTGGATTTTTCTCTTTGTGCTGCTTTGAGTTCTAAATGAAATGCTGAGTCCAGCCCCACTTATGACAAACACACAGTGTTCAGAAATGTCATGCACCCTGCCCAGCACCGATGTCGAATCAGTATTTGGAAACCACTATTTTAAAAGACTTTCCCTCTTTCATGGACACCGGGATGTTGGCACAGCGATCATCGGCTTTCGCTGAGTGTTGACTAATTCACAGAGCACTGAAAGGTCTCTGTGCACATAGCCCTACTGCACTTTGGGATATTTTCCTAATAGATATTATTAGATGGTAAGCGAAATGAGGACAGGGTTCAGATCTCTTTAGCTTTTTATATAGCACTGTGCCAGACACACAGTAGGTGTGCAAAAATAATGTTGCATGAGTAAATGCATAAAATCACAAGTGAAGCATGCACAATCATGGCACAGCACTATTTCCTAGGGTTACTCAACCATATAGTTCAGAGCACAAAGAAGGGGAAGAAAAAAAAAAAAAGCGTCTGACCAAAATTCTCTCTGGAACACTTAAAACTTCTTGGGTTACCAGGTTTCATAAATAAAAATACAGGATGCCTAGTTAAATTTGAATTTCAGATAAACAAAAAAAAATGGTTTTTAGTAGGAGAATTCCCCATACAATATTTGGGGCATACTTAGACTGAAAAAATAATCATTATTTATCAGAAATTCAAATTCAACGAGGCCTCCTGTGTTCCATGTGGTCACCCCAAAGACCCATCTAGTCTAGTGCTGGAAATGAGAAACTGTTAAATATGTCAGAGGTGATAGTTAAGAAAAATAAAAATAAACTTTGTACTGCATAAATATCTGATTAACTCTGTGTGTGTGTGTGAGAGAGAGATAGAGAGAGAAAGAGAGAGAGAGAGAGGCAGATAGTCCGAGGTTTTCAGTAAGATTTTTGTCTTTTTTAAAGCCTTTTATGGCAACATGTAAAACGTTAGAATTTTAACCATTATGTGTACTTTGCTGACAGTTTCCTGATGACAGTAAGGTTCCAGCTTCTCAGCCAATTCTTTTCTTATGCTGGCTTCTCTAACTGAAATAGAAGCCCGTGTTTTAGCTAACAAGTAATTAGCCTTCATAAGAGGTGTGTAAACAAATCATTGACTCATGAACTTTCTAATTGTTCTCACCTATTATTTGATCTGAGCTCATAATGCTGCCAAAGGAGAGATTCAAATGCTGGCTGGGGATTCAACAGATTGTCTTTAAGGCCCTTCTTCTAGCCAGGAGTTATACCTTCATGTACATTTGCATGCATTCATGGATAATCACATTTGTGCAAACATATTTTTTTTTTCCTAAGAACTACACTGTCCAGGAAAAAAGTGCTAAAAAGCATGTCTAAATGGGAGTCCCATGAGACTAGAGACTAAAGACCAGACATGAGACTAGACTGCTGTGCTTCTGCTGACCTACAACGACCACTCAATGCCATCTCATGACCTTCCCTATTCTTTGCCCTCTTAATCCCCCATACTCTGTTTTTCTTTTTAATAATATTTATTACTTTCTAGCCTGCTCTAAAATTAACTAATTCATTACATGTATTGTTTATTTTTGCTCTCCTCTTAGAAGATAAGCTCATTTTCAATAAATGGCCAGTTTAGGCACAGATCCTGCCTTAAGTGGAAAACAGAACAGTTGATGGCAAGAATATTTAAGACTTCCTATTGCCCACCCAATACTATTGTCATGACCCAGGCTCAAAAATACCTAAAATTGACCTGATTTTGCAAATATCCTTATAGAAAGCACTAACTCCCAACTTCTACTCTCTGCTCCCATGAATAATTCAATAGGATGCAACGTAAGATATGCAGTAAATATGGATTCCGATGACCTGTGTTTCAACTCTAGCTCCGGTAACAGCTCCATAATCTCAAACCAATCACAGCAGAGTCCATCTTCCCAGCTATGCAATGAAGGGGCAGTGCCAATTGAGCTCAAAACACTTCTATACCTCAAGGTACTCTGATTTAAAATTCCTAAAACATCACATCAAGAGGCTGAAATAAAATGGTGTAGGACTCTGAGAAGAGGCAAGGCAAGTGAACTCACGACATCACAAGAACCAAAGAAAGTGGGGCGCATTAGAAAACTGTGTTAATTTTACCCTTCATAGTGAACCAGCTCTTGGATAGCTGGATCGAGAGGTTTAAGAAAAAAACAAAAACATAAACAGTGTTCCCAACCATTAGAAGAAGCAGATATCGATTTAAAGTCATTTGTTATAATTACTTTTAACCCATAATTTTGTAGAGCCAATTACTCTATTTTTATGATCTAATAGTGCCTTGTTTATAATAATGACTATAAATTTCAGGGCTTGTTGAGAACAAACATGTGCCAAACACTAATCACTGTGCAGACAGTATCTAATTTGAAGCTTACGACAGTCCCTCTGGAGTTATTGAGTGTGATACCCGTTCACAGGTGAACAAACAGAGGCTTGAGGTAATTCACTAATGTGGCCAGTATCATATGGTTTGGAAAACAAGGCTAGAAGTTGAGCTAGAATAGCTGTCGTGAGGGCACCCGTCCTGAACCCACTATGAAGTACCTTCTGTTTGGTCTGGCAGTAACTATGCTGAGTTACGGGTACCATGTTGTATCTTTCTCCATCACTAGCATTATTTCTCCTTGAACACAGATGGGGAGATGCTCCTTCACCCCGTCCATCTTTTGTCCAAGGGAAAGTCTTGGTGCATTCATAGTGGGGGCAGAATGTCTGTTGTGATTTCTTAGAATAAATAAAAGTTACTTTTCTCTTTTCACCCACAACTTGAGAAGTGTGCCCACATCATACTTTGCTTCCCTAATTATGCAAGTGCATTAAATTATTTAGCCAACAAGACTTCAAGTTTTTTTTTAAAAAAAAAAAAAAAAAAGAGGAGAGGAGGTTTGGGATAATCAAAGTTTAAATACTGGTTTAGGCTATAGATATGTAAGAAAAGGTCTGAAATAATCCTGGAAACAGTGACTTAATGCAAAATTGATTTTAAAGGCCATTAAGAGAAAGTCCTTCAGCTTAAAAAAAAATTCATTCATGCATGTACTCATTTATTCTATAGATAAGCGTCAGATGCTCGGAATTCAAATGTGAACAATAAAAATGTGGTCTTTATCCAGAAGTCCTCTCTTATGCTGGCTTCTCTAACTAGTGGTCTGCAATGTGTTTGTGAGTGTGTGTGTGTGTGTGTGTGTGTGTGTGTTGGAAGAGGAGTGGAAATATGGGGAGGGGCACACAAGGAATGCTGATTTCTAGCACAGCACAAAGACATTCTAGTAGAAAAAAGTGAGATCAGAAAAGACCTCTGCTGTGAAAGGATATCCCAGTTAAGTCTAGAGGAGAAATAAGAGTTCGTAAGGGAAGAGAGGATGAGGCTGGCTGCCACTCTCTTTTTGCCTACCAAAAAGCCATTCACATTTTATTTATTTTTATTTTTTATTTTTTTTAAGATTTTATATATTTATTTGAGAGAGAGTGAGAGGGAGCATGAGAGAGGAGAGGGTCAGAGGGAGAAGTAGACTTCCCGCTGAGCAGGGGAGCCTGATGTGGGACTCTATTCCAGGACTCCTGGATCATGAACCAAACTAAAGGCAGTCCCTTCACCAACTGAGCCACCCAGGTGCCCCTAACTTCACGTTTAAAAATATATATATATTTATTTATGGGCATCTAGGTGGCTCAGTCATTTAAGCGGCTGCCTTCAGCTTAGGTCATGATCCCAGGCTCCTGGGATTGAGTCCCACATCTGACTCGCTGCTCAGTGGGGAGCCTGCTTCTCCCTCTCCCTCTACCCCTCCTCCCTGCTCATGCTTTCGCTCTCTCTCAAATAAAATAAAATTAAATAAATAAAACTAAAAAAATAGAAAAAATATGTATGTATGTATGTATGTATGTATGTATTTGAGAAAGAGGTGGGGGGATGGGTGGAAGGAGAGGGAGAGAGAGAATTCACAAGCAACCTCAACCACTGAGCCCAGAGCCCCTTGTGGGGCGGGATCCCATGACCCTGAGATCATGACCTGAGCGGAAACCAAAAGTCGGATGCTTAACTGAGCCACCGCAGTGTCCCCCAGCGATCTTCACTTTTGTTCAGAGAAGTTGAGTCTTCAGAGATATCAAGGTAAGCCTAACACAAGGAAGACAGCTTTGTGACAAAGGTCTCTGGCTACCTGTTTCCAGGGAGGCACGTCCACAGGACCTGACTGCCTCACACAGAAGGCTGTTCTGTACGTCTGAATGCTGTTGTTTAACATTGGATCTGCTGTAGAGTCTGGTGACCACGAGGCCGGGGCCCACGCAATCACGGAGCCAACTTTCTCAGAGCCCTTATACTACTGAGTGGCTGAGTCGATGCTAGCAAATTCATTTTTAAAACATATCTTCAAGTAAGGAAAATAAAACTGTGTTTAAAGCCACCATGGTGATTCTGTTACTGGTGGCTGAAAACATTTCCAGTCAAAAGAGGGACTCTGTCCAATCAAACAAGGAGGTGGAGGCAAAAGGCCGGAGGATACAGGTATGTCAGCATTTTTCAGGATGCAAAAGAAGTTTCAGAGGAGTTAGAGGGTCCCAGGCAGGTGGGAAGGAATAAAGAGAGAGCATCAGAGCTTGCCTTAGTGTTCATTCTCCTTAATTCAGCAAATATTTAAGGAGTAAATATTTTCTTTCAGGTACTATTTTGGGCACGGGGGATACAGTCCAAAGAAAACAAACAATCCCACTTCCCTTGGAATTTGCATTCTAGGGGGTTAAGAAGTGCTGGGCTTCAAGCAGTTTTAAATAAAATGAAGGAAGATCTAATTGAAATGGTGAGCTTGCACAAAGGTAGGAAGGAGATAGGAGAGACAGCCCCATGAATACCCCATGAATATCCCTTCCAGGCAGAGGGAGCCCAAACAGCAAAACCCTGAGAAGAGACTGTGCCTGGCACTTTCAAAGGGTCGAGAGGCAAGAGCAGCTGGAGAAAAGTGAGTCTCAGAGGGAGTCCTGCATGTGAGTTCAGAGAAGTACTAGGGAGTAGAACAATGTGCTGGACCCTGCAAGTCATTCGGGGTGTGGGGGGGTGGTCTTTGCTTTTTATTTAAAATGAGCTGCAAAGACACTGTGAGGCTTTGATCAGGGGAGTGGTATGATGTGTTATGTTTCACAAGAAGACACCTGTGACATACAAAATACACACAGGGGAATGGGGGCAGAAGTACAGAGACCAGCTGGAAAGTAATAATATGCACATGATAATAGTGGTTTGGACAAGGCTGGTCTTAGTAAAAGTAGTGAGAAGTATTTGGGATTTCTAGTCTTTTTTGATGACTGAATGCCAGGGTTTCCTGATAGATTGAATGTGAGCTATGGGAAGAAGAAAAAGAGTTGAGACTAATTCTAAGGGATATGCCCTGAGTAACTGAAAAGCTAGATTTGTGATCTATAACAATAGGAAATACTGTGGGGTTGGGGGGAGGATGAGTTCAGTTTTAGATCCGTCAATCTTGAAAGGTAGTGTAGGTATGGAAGTGGAGATGTCAGATACATGAGTGGACATATGAACCTGGAATTTAGCAGAAGGTCTTGGGCTGGGTGTAGAAAGGTGAGCCATCTTCCAAATACAGATGGTATTTAAAGTCATGGGACTGGAAGACATCAGCAGGAACGTGAGAGGAGGGAAGTTAGAATATCAAAGACTGACAGCTGGTGCATTCCTGTAATAAGAGAGGACAGAGATGAAGAGAGGCAAGCAAATAAGACTGAGAAGGAACAACCTGGCAGAAAAGACATGCGCTACGGTGGACCAGAAGCCAAACAGAGCAAGCATTTCAGGAGGGAGAGAGGGAAAAGTGAGTTGGCATCACACCGTGAGTTCGTCAAGGCTGGTGTTAGATCTCAAATCTATAGAGTCTAACTCCAAATGTGTGTGGGGGGGATGATACGGTGAGGTCACTAGCCTTTGTTTGCTTCACTCACAGACTCAGTGAGTCATCAGAATATGTTCTATTAATTTCACAGGATAGAGAAAGCTTAAAGTTGGAAATTCACATTCTGGAAGCGAGAGAGGTCAGTGGATGTTCTGGGCATGGTAAATCATCCTTCCACCACCCCCTTTCCCTTCCTTCTTTCTTACCTTCCCTCCTTTTTCCCTTCCTCCTTCCTTCTCTCCCTTTCTCTCTCCCTTCCTCCCACCCCCTTCCTTCCTAGATAAAGCGGTCATTCTACAAAAATGACAGACTGCTTTGCCAGCCAGTTGATGAGCCAAGATCGCTCAGGAAGCATACCAGCAGGATTAACAGCCCTGGTGAGTCTTTATTGTAGAACCATGCATGTCAAGTAATGTGAGAAATTCCTAAGAAACACAGGAGGTAGAACTAGAGAGAGAGTTTAAAAGTCTCAGCTTCGTGCATCATTAATGAACAAGAAGGAAAAGAGAAACCCATCTCTCTCTCTTCTGTGCAGAGAAGTGATGGAACAAGGAACTCTTATCATACCACTCTCTGTGCTTCATAAAATATGAGTAACTTTTGGCAGCCAGTCAAAATGAAGAGAAAATATGCAAAACACACAGTACTCTTCTGCATATACAGAGTGAGATAGGAGAAACAAGAACTTCAAGGTTGATTTGCTGAAGACGGGAAGGTAAACTAGTATACAGCCATATACATATACATATATACATACATATGAACTATTCTGGATGTTGCAGCATATGTCAAACACATTTTCTACACTGACTATCTTAATTTGTGCCTCCACATGTTACTTTTGGCTCCTAAGGAATAAAATTACCTTTCATCAACCTTTTTTTTTTTTTTTAAATCTCATGTCCATGAATTTTGGTAGCAAAAACATTTCAAGAAAAAAAACAAAACAAACAAACAAAAAACTATACTATGCTTTCCCTTAATTTAAGAAAGCCCTCTTATTTTTCATAAATAGAAAAATCAATTGTGCAAATATGAAACAGCTCCAGATAATTTACTATTTTCAAATTTTCCAAGGCACATTAAAAGCATCCAGGAATATATAACGGTTGACAAAATAATTATTTGTGCTTATAATGAATCATTAATAAAGGTTCCCTAAGGACTTCTAACCCAACACACTCATTTAAGCCTATTTAAACAGGATTCATAAAAGGTGGTGTTTGGAAAGAGCTATAGAATTATATTTTGCTAAACCCAATATAAATAAAATAATTTAGTTTGTTTAAGATCAGTATACATAAATTGTTTCTCAAAATTGTTGTCATGATAGACTTATTGCCAAACCCGACTGGACTTCTCCAAGTTCAGCACCAGTTAAAGAAATTTGATTCAAGTTGGGAATTTGTATTATGTGTGGAAGGAATGTGTTTTGGGTTTGATCTACATTTTTACTGGGGTTAATGATAAATCTAGAAAACAAAACAGCCATTTGTGTAGCTGGATAGAAATCTTAGAGATTACTCGATCCAAATGTTTTATTTTATTTAGGTGGAAAATATAGTTCAGAAAAGCTAAATGACTTATCTAAAGTCGCACAGCAAATTAGCACAAATGGACAGTTTTGTTTCACTTGCTGAGAGTAAGAGCAATTTTCTCAAGCAAGCCCCTCTGTTCAATGTGTGAATTCAGTCTAGCTGGAGATCTCCGATTGTACTGCTCTGTTTTCTAATGGTTTCCCAAGAAGTAATGCTGGTATCATTTGTTATTCTTTGGTCTAGCCACGATGACAACCACTTAGGTTTATGCAGAACTTAACAAAGTTTCTATCTGTTAAGCTTTCCCACATCCATTCTCTAGCGTGGTCTCCTGCATGAGTACAAACAGATGGAATTAACCTGATAGCTGAGAGGGAAACCAAGGCTCACATTTAAAGACTTGCCTGAGTTGGCTCATCTAGACAACCATGGAGCTGAATTGAATCCAGGTAGATGACTCTAAAAGAAGTCAAATGACCTAAATCCAGTTCCTAATGTCAGTACCTACATATAATAGACAATATTGCCCTTCTATGTCAGTGGTTTGAGATCTTCTAAATCCATTCAATTCCTTGCTAAGTTTACTGAGCTGAAAGAAGAAACAAATGAGAAAATCCAGGTTTAGCTTTGTAATTTATATGCATAGGATGTTTGAGCTTCATTAGGGAAAAAAAAAAAGAAAGAAAAGTTTGTTTTTCCCCACCTCCCCCCAAGCTTCCCTTCTTCCAAAGAGCTACTAAATAAGATGGTTTATTTCACATGATTGATTACAGGAATTCTGCTCATATATCCAAGGGCTGACATTTTAAATCACATCTTCTTTTCAATTGAAGGGAATGAAATGATTTTCATATCTTGACATGATTGATTATTTGGAAACTGAAGCCAAAAATCTTTAAGAGTTCAATCTATAGCTCCCACCAACTGATAACATATTATCAAACCTTATTAAAATCATGCATGACTTGCCACTGCAGCTTTATATCTGACAGTAAGCAAATATAACGGCCTTCTGCCTTCAGATCGCACTTTGTATTAATGTGGTAGTTGATCTATCTATTTATGAAAGGATTATAGGTGATGTAAATTTTACCTTTACAGATAAATGGTAATTCCTTTGTGTTTAATCTCCATAAGAGACTGGGGGAATCTAAAATAGTGTTGGGGCTGAATGTTTATCAGAGGCAGATCTATAAAGAATTTCTAAAAGCAAACTGCTAGTCCCCCTAGGATACCTCTTCCTGCTTTTTCTAAAGGTCTGTCCCTTTAATCCAAATCCTGAGAAGAATCCCAGCTCTAGAGATGAGTCATCAGAGCATACAAACTGAAATTTATACACTCCAATGGAAGTCAGCTTATCACAAAAGAAGGTTTCACTCATCTAAGTTACACAACAGGATATGGAACATAGAGACTAGCTGCTGTTCTGAGGGTTGGCACATTGATGGGAAGATCAATGCCTAAATTATCATTTCCCCTGCTTTAATTATAATTCCAATTTTCTTTTTGGATGGTGCAGATCAAGTAAAAATAGGCCGTGTCTCTTCATTGTAAACACAGCCCCATGAATCTGGGCCCCATCTTTGCTTGGTTCTATTTCAGTCACTCCACCCAGCTCCTGTGTACCTAGAACTAATCTGGGTTGTGAGATTTGCAGCGTCAAAGAGCAGGTCTAATCATCTAGTGGCCCTAAAAATGAGAGGACAACCACATCTAAAGGAAGCCAAAAATCCAAGCTTACATTTTGCTAAAAAGGTAAGTAAAAAACACCTCTTAAAAAAGTTATTCTTAGAGAAAAATAAAGCTTAGGACAGGAACATAAGCAAGGGCCCCTTTAAAGAACGCTTCATGGATATGGGGGAGATGAAGCAGTACCCAGTGGGTCTGGTCCAGTGGCAAGGAGGAGGATTCTAGGGAAGAAGGAGCAGCCTGTGGAAAGCTGCTGTGATGAGCTGGTCCTAGAGCTTGGCTGGTTTGTTAACACAGCCCAGAACAGGAATGGCCCTGCAACTCATGATGGAAAAGGCTCACCTTTTCCTGAGGTTAGTAGTGGATGGTCATTAAAGTGTTGGCAGCAAAAAAAAGTATTATAAGACCATTATTTTGTTTTAGGATGTAGCAGATATGCAGTGAGTCTGAAGAAACAAAGGAATAAAAACATGACTATTACTTATGATGGGAATGGCTAACATTGGGGGGCACTTCCAATTCTCCAAATTTCCCCACCAAAAATTCTATCTTACCCTCAAATGACCTATTAGTGAAAATGATTTAGATATTACACATATTTCAAAGATGAGAAAACCAACTCCTAGAAATTCAATGGCTTTCCTAAATGTCACAGACCTAGTTAGTAATGGGTCACTATTTGATATGTCATTCTGTTTCCAGGTCCCCAAAATGATACTGTACACTAAGATACCAATAACCTGATAAAAAATATCAAATTGGAAAAAAGAATTGTAGATTTCAAGTGCTGATGAAAATTTTAAATTTTGTTTGCTTATTATTTGATTACCTTAAAGATGGTGCTTTGTTCAAAACATCTCAAGAATTACTTGGACATTATAGTAACAGACTATTATTTATTAAATTGTTATACTATTTATTAAGTATTGCATATTATATATTCTATTAAGTTATAAATATTACTTATTATTTATTAAATGTTGAGTGTTTTGTGTAAAAGTTTTGCTATTTCCATGGTTGTTTTTCGTTTGTTTTATTTTGTTTTGTTTGGGGTACGTGGTTGGTGACATCAAACAAAAGGATGACTGAGCTAGCAAAAGTCATGGCTAAACTAACAAAATGCATCAGACAGAAACACCTTGTGTGAAGATACACCCATAGTGCCAGAGGTGACTATGAACAAATTTGCCCTTGGGAATCTGTGGGAACTTTGGGGGAGAGTTGAGACTTCCACAGAACACACATTGGGGGTCAAAGTGCCAAAAATCTGGAAATTCTTGCTGAAATCTGGGCTGGGAAACAGTCCCATTGAAATCATACTGTGGATCTTCCTATCATAACATTTACCTCTCTTCCTTAGCAAACATCATGACAACCATCACGGCACCCATTCCCTCCGTGACGATGACTTATAGATTTATGTTGTCAACACTGATCTCACTGCTTCACACTAGACTCGCTTCTCCAAATGCCTGCCAGACATTTCCACAAGGATGTTCCCCGCTTTCACATTCAATAGTACCGAAATTTATTCCCTATTCCACTGACACACACTTGTCCTTATGTCTTTCTGTTCATCATCATCATTAGTCATCAGCACCAAATCCTCCAACTAGATTATTTTACAACTACCTTTGTCTACACCCTATCCAAATGACCACCCCTTAATATGAGGAATATCTTAAGATCAGTTACTTCTACATTCTTAATGGCCTGTTCCAAGCCCCTCCTTTCTATACCCACTACCGCTGCCGTGGTAATTCAGTGCCCCATCATTCAAATACTTGCTGTACAATTACCTGAATTGCTTCTCTTATACTTGAAGACCCATTTCTTTGACAGTCTCAGCTTTCCCCTCTTATCTTACTAAAATAAAAGTACGTCTACAGAAAAACCTGAAATGAATGTTAATTGTAGCTTTATTTGTAATAACCCCGAATTACACACAACTGAAATGCCTTCCTTTCATTGGTGAATGGATAAAAAAACAACTGTACATGTACACCATGGAATAATATGCAGCCATCAAACAAAGGAAATATTGCTACATATGGTGACTTAGATCTAAAGGACATTATGTAGCTTCTTTTAGTGAAAGAAGAGTTCTGTATACTGGTTTTGGTGGTGGCTACACTAATCTATACATGTGATAAAAATCACAAAGTAATATGTACATGCACAAAAGAATCAGTACATGTAAAAACCAGTGATACCGGAATAAGTTCTGTGTTTTATTTAACAATATTGTACCAAACTCAGTTTCCTGGTTTGGATATCATACTACAGTTATATAAAATGTTACCACCGGCAAAAGTTCAATGAAGGCCAGGGAAAGTTTGTACTGTTTTATGTAAATTCTTATCAGATCTTATTTCAAAATTTAAAAGTTTTAAAAAATGCTTATCTTCTTTCTGATCTTCTCCCAATGTTTTACTGCCTTTCCTTTGAATTCAGGATAAAGTCCAAATGGATGAGCCTGAGATTTAAGGTCATGCTTTGTCTCTCCAATCTCATACTTCCATGTGCTTTCCTTGTAGCTACTTCAATACACTCATAATTCAGTCCCTGAATAGGTCATGTACTTACTCTCAACTCTGTGTTTTTACTCCTATCACCCTTGATCTGAAGGGTATTTTGCATGCATTGTTTTATGAAGTCTTCACGATAATCTCTAATGGTTCTTACTTTGCCCATATGTACAGCCAAAGTCACTGAAACTCAAGGAAGTTAGATCACAGAGCTAGAGGGGGGTAGGGAGGGGATTTAAACCAGGTCTTTTTGGCTCCTCAGTACCGTATTTACTTATATATGCCGATGTTCAGATTACTTGCTTACATGCCAGACTAATGTGGTCCATGCCTTATGCTTGTAATTTCCTGTACTTCTGTATTACATAAAATAGGTATTCAGTAAGTGACAGGAATGAAAGTGACCCGAGCTCCATGATGTACTATTTTAGACACATGCTAATCATCATTTTGCAAATTGAGTTGAAAGGGCCCTGATAAGTGTAAATAAAGATTTAAAATAAAAATGATTACTTAATGGAAACAAGCTAGTGATCTGAAATTAGTGGACAGGACTTGAGTATTTGCAGAGCTTCTCCAGGCATTCAGGAAGATCTGGCACCCACAGAGATGTGAACCACACTGGAAACGATGGGCTTAGCACTAAAAAGCATGGCATTTCCTGTCTATCTCTTTCTGTAAAGGGAGCCTCTATTGTCTCAGCCCACGGCAAGAGACAGGAGACATGAGTCAGCAAGCAGTCCGGTGTGAAATGCGTAGCAAGTATAGGAAGCCCCACAAAGTCTTCATTTTGAACTTTCCATCAACCTTTTGGAGTTAAGAAAGATTCCACCTCTAGGAACCAGGTTAATCAATGGCATATCAATGTCCATCTACCTATTCATTGTTGACAGCATGGAGTGGTATAGTTAGTATATCACCACCCAAGAATACACACAACACAATGCTGCATTTTTTAGGATTTGTGGAATATCTTGAACCCTTTCTAGGACCCCTAGTACAAAATCTTTGATGTAGATGGAAGTACCTAGTTTGAAGGTCAAAGAACTAAGCAATGACACTTTGAGCCAATTATTTTATTTCCCAACCCTTTACTTTCTGACTGACAAACCATAATAAGTTCACTACTATATTGAAATGATTAATCAGGAAAAAGAGGTATGTGAGGGTATCATATATACTATAAAGTTATATAAGATGCAAAAGACAAAGGCAAATATTTGCCCTACTACACTGAGAAAAGGTAACAACATTTGAAAATTACTCAGCATTGAAAGAGTTGTGAGATCCAGAAAGAAAAGTTGGTTTCCGGACACCTGGGTGGCTCAGTGGGTTAAGCCGCTGCCTTCGGCTCAGGTCATGATCTCAGGGTCCTGGGATCGAGTCCTGCATCGGGCTCTCTGCTCAGCAGAGAGCCTGCTTTCCTATCTCTCTCTCTCTCTCTCTGCCTGCCTCTCTGCCTACTTGTGATCTCTCTCTGTCAAATAAATAAATAAAATCTTTAAAAAAAAAAAAAAGAAAAGAAAAGTTGGTTTCCAATTTCCTTGTTTTCTCTAAATTCAGTCTAGTCCCAATACAGAAGAATTCAGATGACAATGATAGGGAAGTATTAGGACTGTTTCAGAATATTCTTTGTGGGAACATGGTAAAAATTTAGACATGATCCTATGAGTTATTTTTCCCAATGGTATGTAAGAAAAATTATGGTTATTTTTCCCAGGTGGAAGTTTTAAGATCCAGGATGCAATGTACTGTATTTCCTCTTCTGCAACATTGATACTGGAAATGCATCTAGAGGTAGAATCTAATGAGATGAAACCCCATCAGTCTGAATGCCTGAGCAACTACAATAAGCATACTCCCCTCTGACCAATTTTACACATGCGGTGTGAACAAGAAATAAATTTGTTAAGTCTCTGTGGTTTTAGACTTGTTTACTTTCACACATAATATAGCCTATCTTGATCTACACATATTTTATGAAATGCCATGCCCTGTCCAGCTTCTATTCCCATCCCCTACCCCAGTGGGTTATTTTCATGAGCTCAATTAGGTATTTTAAGCTCCTAATATATTTTAAGATCATCAAGGAACAGGACTATATCTTATAAATGGCATATAAACGGCATCCAAAGATGGATGCTTTACTTCTCTTCTTGTACAGACATGTGCCATATTAAGACCTGTATTGAATTCTTTCCCCCTTGTACCTGAGCTTGCCTTAGTCGCTTATTTTACTAATAGAATGTGGTGGACTATCAAAAGTAAGTCATAATAAAAGGTAAAGCTTCTGCCTCAATGCTCCCCCAAACAGCCAAGTTGCTGTGCTTGAAAAGTCCAAGTCATATAAAGAAACCACATGTAGGGTTTTCAGTAGACAATTCCTGCTGATTTATCAGGCCTAAATCAGAATCAATTTCCAGCCATGTGTATGCACCATCTTGAATACCAGCTAAGTAAAGTCCTCATATGACTAAAGGCCTAGTCAACATCTGACTGCAATAACCTGACAGACCCACTTGAGAACTTCCTAGATGACACCAAGTCATCTACGCAATAATGAGACATGAGAATTATGACAGATAATGTCATAAAATCATAAAATGTTTTAAGTCACTAGGTTTTAGGATTTGTTTGTTTTATATGGCAATAGATAACCTGAGCTCTGTGTGATTTAATGATTACATAAAATGGAAATAAAAATGCATATCTCATATGATTGCTGTAAAGATTAAAACTCCATAATGTACATAGTACGCTTTGCATAGTGTCTATAATACAACATGCATCAGTCAAAATATTTCTGGTCATTAAAAAAAGACATCTGATAAATCACTGAACGCCACATCTGAAACTAATGATGTACTATAAGTTGGTTACTTGAATTTAAATAAAACTAAAAATAAGATTTTAAAAAAACCTCAAATTTTAGTGAATTAAAAGAACAAACTATATTTCTCCCTCATTCTACTTGTTCATCAGGGTTGGGTCTGGTCACTCAGGGACCCATGATGATAGGAAAATGAGTATCTTGAACTTGGCTCTTACCTGTACATGATGAAGAAGGGAGTTCTGGGGCTCAGACTCTGGTACTTAAATGTGCTGACCAGCAACAACATACATCACATCTGCAAATAATTCATTAGCCTGAATTGCAAGGGGCAACAAGTAAAATCCTACCATTTGCTCTAGGAGCAGGAAGAAATTGAAACCATTTTGGCTAACAGCATGATAAGCTACTCTGTTGTTTGTTTCCATGAAATTATTTTTTCTTTAACATACCACACTTTAGTGATAAGTTTTGTTCTCTGCCTCCCCCTGCTAGAATATAAGCTCTATGTGGGCAGATATTTCTGTCTGCTGTGCTATGACCAAGTGCCCAGCGACAGCAGAACTTGCGCATGGCAGTTCTTACTTAGCATATAATAGAAATATAGGTTATCATCCCCCTCCTTACCATAAATCTTCATAAGAGTGACTCTGTAAACTGTGGTCTTTCATGATACTTAGTAACTGGAGAGGCAGAGCCCAGAGAATACCACTGGGAGATGGAAATTAAGCATAAATATCTAAAAGGCTTTCTTACTTAAAAAGAGAGAATTCTGAATAATTATTTCAATTTTAAAAGCACAGTTCATTTTAAAAGCACAGTAATTATTTTAATTTTAATGGATATATGTATGTGACTCACCTATCAAGTATCTATGCTCTGGTATGACACAAACCCACGTTGGGATCTTGGCTGCCCAGTTCACCAGCTATGTGATTGAGTTAGAAGCCACAGGTATGAGGGGTGCCTAGATGGCGCAGTCAGTTAAGTGACCGACTCTTGGTTTCGGCTCAGGTCATGATTTCAGCATCACTGCACTCCATTCCCAGTGAGGAGGCTGCCTGAGATTCTCTCTCTCTCCCTTTGCCCCTCCCCCTACTCTAAAATAAATAAACCTTAAAAACCTCACTTCTTACACATTCCACTCTTCATTTTCTCAGTATGACTTGAAAGTGTAAATTTACCTGTGTTTGGAATTACCACTGTCCCTCCCATTGCTCAGATTCAGTGTTCTCCTCCAAGCCCTCCTCCTCTCTCTTGTTATGGAGAAATACCCCAGCCCAATTGTCTCAGTGGTCCCAAAGAGCTCCGGTAAATACCTTTAGGTGGATGCGGCTATCCTGCTCTCTGCACATCCTGCTCTCCTCCAGCATGGCCCCCATTTCTTGGCAAGACTTGAGAGTTAGATAAAGAGGTCTCATAAGGACAACAGGTTCTGAGAGGCAGGAGCTGGGTGGAAGCAGGGTGTTCCAAATCAGAAAAGAGAGGGCATCAAATCTTCCAGCCATCCTTTTGTAACCGGCTCTATGATATGTGAAATTAAAGAAAAGGCAATGTGTCACCCATAATACACGATGCTTTCCTGACACACAGAGCCGTCTTTGGTTTACTCAAGAGTAAACATGATCACTGAGCTGCACACAAAGAAACGTTTAAAATACTATAGACAAAAAGAAAAGAAAGAAAGAAAGAAAGAAATCTTTATTTATACGTTCTAAAACAAGGGTAGTCAGGGTTTTTTTCTTTGGGTAGTGGGGAGGGGAGGGTGTTGCTAGAGGTTATCTTTGCAACAAAGACTTTTTGTTGCCCTTCCAAAGATAGGCAAAATTCGGGAATAACAACAAAGAATCTCCGATTAATCAGATTCCAATAATAACAACCCCTTAATTAACCTGACTATGTAACCAAGAATTTTAAGAGGAAGATGGTAGTAAATGGTACCTAAAATATCTGATGCCAAAGGCACTTTCTTTAACTCAAAAGCCAGGTCTTAGCCTCACCATACTTCTAATGATGTGAATAGCATATACCAGCCCCGCCCTTTTTTTTCCCCCCAAAAAAAAGTATAAATTTAAATCTCTGATTATATGATATTTTAGTTTTTATTGTCCATATGGCTTATTTCTACTGCACATATAAAAATAAGATCTTTACAATATTGGTAGTTCCTATAACAGGACAAGTATAGCTCCAGGTACAAATAGATCAAGTGATTCAACTGATGTCATCACAACTTGTTTTTTTCTTCTAGGGGATGTAGTCTTTCAGCTGCGGTTTCTTCTAAAAACCTTCCTACTCAGATTCTTTTCATGTGGTGGCAAAGATGGCCATTGGCAGCCTCAGGCTTAGCTGGGTTTCAGTGCCCACTATCGCAGAAGGAAGTACTGGTTCTTGGTGGATGGTTTCCAGTTTTTGATCAATATGGCTTTAGCTGTATTCCTATCCTGAATCAATCACTGTAATTAGACTTCTCCAGCATTACAATTGGCCAGTCCTGTGTCATATCCCTTACTTCTGTAAGGTGTACACTTAGAACCACCAGAAATTCAGACTGAAAATTGGAGCAGGTTTCCTATGCTGGACAAAGTTTTTTTCAGTATGTGTGTGTGTGTGTGTGTGTGTGCGACTAAAACAGCCTTTTGAGAAAAAAAAATAATTTCTAAGATGTAGCTTAGGAAACTAGAAAGATACAAGTCTTAGAGGCAAGGAGTTATCAAATTCTGACTTTTCTAAATTGTTTAGCTCTGTGCCTTCAGTTAAGCTAAATGGATTAAAATAACCTCAGTTTCTTAACCTCCAAAATAAGTATGACATGCGTCATTATAACAGGCATTAAATAAGACATAAAAATAAGAAACAAATGCATGTTGTTGTAATAAACACTGTGTAATAAACAATCTCAAATTTTAGTGGCTTAAAACAAATTTATATCTCAACTCTGTGCTTTGGCTATGATTCTTCTCCAATTGACTGGGCTGGCTCTTGGCTATACGTGTACTCACATCTGTTCATCATGTTTCCTCCTTCTGTGACCAACAGCTACCCAGCGCATGTTCTTATGGCAGATGGCAGAAGCATAAGAGGATAAGACAAACCATACAAACACACCTAATGGCTCTGCTGACATTATATCTGCTGACATCTCATAGGCCAGATCAAGTCACATGGTCAAGCCCATACTGAAGTAGGCAATTCACTCCCCCTACTCTGCTTAGAGGCTTTGAAAATTCACTGGAAGAGGCTGCGGATGTATAATTCTGCCACAGAGAAGGCTTAAAGAACTGGAATAACAACCCAAATTATCACAAAACCATAGCTGGCCATAAATATATATGAATATACATATACGATTTATCACTATAATTCACCCTTTGGAAAGCCACAATAGGATTTAGGATAAGGGATTTATGATTAGGGAAAGTGGCTGAAATCTGAGGTAAAGCTCTTCATTGCCTATTCGCCTCTATATTTTTTCCTGTGATTGCCAGGGCTCCATAGTAGCTTTGCTACAGTCTTCCACTTCTGTTGGCACTTTACTTATGGTATTTACAACCTGGCTTTATACCACAGGTTTCCTGAACCAGCTACACTTAACCTGGATCTTCTACCCTCCCTTCTTAGTAACAGTAAGAATAGGTAATATCTGTCATGGCCATTTCTGCAGCCCAGCACAGTACCTATCATATAGGAGGTGGTACTAGATAGTCATGGATTCCCCAGAAATAAACCCACAATTATATAGTCAATTAATCTTTGACAAAGGAGGCAAGAACATACAACAGAAAAAAGACAATCTTCAACAAATGGTGTTGGGGAAACTGGACAGCTACATGTGAAAGAATGAAAATGGACCACTTTCTTACACCTTCACAAAAATAAACTCAAAATGGATTAAGGACCTAAATGTGAGACCTGAAACCACAAAAATCCCAGAAGGGAACACAGGCAATAACCTCTCTGACATTGGATGAATCAATATCTTTCCAGTTATGTCTCCTGAGGGAAAGGAAACAAAAGAAAAAATGAACCATTGGGACTACATCAAAATAAAGAGCTTCTCCACTGCAAAGGGAATAATCAATAAAATTAAAAGAAAACCTACTGAATGGGAGACGATATTGGCAAATGACATATCCAATAAAAGGTTAGTATCTAAAATACATAAAGAACTTATACAACGCAACACCCAAAAACAAATAATCCAATTAAAAATGGGTGGAAGACATGAATAGACATTTCTCCAAAGAAGACATACAAATGGCTAACAGACACATGAAAAGATGCTCAACATTAGTCATCATCAGGGAAATGCAAATCAAAACCACAGTGAGATATCACCTCACACCTGTCAGAATGGCTAAAATCAAAAACTCAAGAAACAATGAGCACTGGGAATGATGATGTGGAGAAAAAGGAACCCTTACTCACTGTTGGTGGAAATGCAAACTGGTGCAGACACTGTGGAAAACAATATGGAGATTCCTCAAAAAATTAAAAATAAAACCGCTCCATGATCCAGCAATTGCACTATGGGGTATTTCTCCAAAGAATATGAAAATACTAATTTGAAGGGAGGTTATGTGTGTGTGTGTGTGTGTGTGTGTATCCCTGTCTTTATTACAGCATTATTTACATAGCCAATATATAGAAGCAGCCCAAGTGTCCATCAATAGATGAATGGATAAAGATGAGGTACATGCCTCTGTGTATATATGTATGTGTGTGTGTGTGTGTGTGTGTGTGTGTGTCTATAATGGAATATTATTCAGCCATAAAAATAAATGGAAACTTGTCATTTGCAACAACATAGATGGAACTAGATGTTATAAGGCTAGTGAAATAAGCCAGTCAGAGAAAGACAAATACCATATGATTTTACTCATATGTGAAATTTAAAAAGCAAACAAACAAAGGTAAAGAAACAAACCAAGAAAAATGCTCTTAAATATAGAGAAAAAACTGATGGTCACCAGAGGGGGAGATGAGTGGGGATCCGATAAAAAAGATGAAAGGGATGAAGAATATACTTATCTTGGTGAACACTGAATAATGTATGTAAATATTGAATCACTATCATGTACACATTAAACTAATGTAACACTGTATGTTAACTCTACTAGGTGTAGTGCATAAACAATGAATCTTGGAACACTGAAAAAATAAAATTAAAAACAAACAAACAAAAAATTGAAAGAAAAAAAATGTCTTGGATTCAATGAATGGAGAATAACCATTTGTGGTCTATCCCAAATTCACCCTTCTAATTCTTATCAGTGAATAAATTAATTTTAGGTAGGAGGAGAGAAATGAAGAGCTTAAAACTATATTTTCTATCTTCCATGTGGCCAAGGGTGGTTAATGAAATGTGAATGGACAGTATTAGAAAAGGTTTCAAAAGTTATTTTTAAAGGGACCTATCCGTTTGCTATTTCCCTTCTTCCTTCCTTTAAAGTGGTCATTTTTAGGTTATGTACAAACACTAGAAATAGTAGAGTCAAATGTAGATAAAGAACCTAGGTCTCTTATGACTTTGTGAGCCCAGGACTATCAACCTCTGCACTTCTTACATGTGAAAGAAAAGCCAACCCTTGATTCAAGCTATAAGCTACTGTTTGGGAGGAGAACAGTTCTGATACTTGTAGCTGAATAAAATGATGTCATAGATTCCTGGTTGATGTTCATTGGATCTGATTTTGAAAGTGGAGATATACTGAACTCTCATTGTGAAAGGAGCAGAGAGAGAAATAGAACCAAATTGCGGCACAGTGGCTTTCTTGGCCATAATTGAACAGGAAACATTGACAATCAAAATCACATCAACAGTAAGCACTTTCCTTTTATTTCTCTCTGCTAAGATTTACTGTGTGCTTTCCACAGACCAAGTGCTGTACCCTTTTATATACGCCACTTCATTTAATCCTCAAAATAGTCTTTTCATACACTCAGCATTATCTCTGTGTTATTTAATAAAATATTTACTACAAAACAAAGGGCAAATAAGTTATTTGCCCAAAGCCATGTTGCCAGACCCAAACATAACCTGTTTGACTGCTAGATCCCACTGACATTTTAAACTCTTTATACTATGACATATTTTTAAAATGAGCAAGTATTGCTTGAAATACAAACAAAAACAAAAATAAAGAATTGATGAACATCTATGCTCTTAGGCACTATGATATGTTCTTTCTTGACATTCTCAAGCTTTGAATAAGAGCGACTGACCCTCAAGGAAGGAGGTGGGTGCCGTTATGTTCCAGATGAACAGGGATGAGGCACCAAGCCATGTTATCCATTAATTATATCTTACGCACTGTGACCATTCAGAAAATAAGGGTTAAATTGATTTCTTGTCAATTCTTCACTTTTTAAAATGAGTAAGGACATGCTTATCATAACAGTTATGAATCAATAGAGACTTTTCTAATATTTGAGACACTTAACTGGAAAACAAGAAACTGTCAGTGTCCTACTTGAAAAGAAAAGAAAGAAAAGAAAAAGAAGAAAGGATAAGAGGGATAAACCACAGGGAGAGACAGGGACAGCAAGGAAGAAAGAAAAACAGCCATACACCTTCATCTCTAAAATTGGATTCAAAAATCCACTGAAGTGCTTGAATTCTGAACAACTTCAAGGCAAAGTGGGAACATGTTGTCTATCACTCATCGCCTGTTAGTACATAACACATATATTTCTATGTATATGATAAGGAGATGGAGAAGATTGCAACTGTCCCACAAATCTCAGAAATGGACAGGCATCCCCCACTTCTCGAAAGCTCTCATTCACACCACTTTGCTTTTATGGAAAACCTACACTGGTACCCGTTTTTATTAACTGCAAGAAATTCAAAGAGGATTTCTGCTTTTATGAAAAAAAGGTGAAATGTGAAAACAGTGTTCAGTATTCATTCTGTAGCTCTCACGAACGTAGTGTGCACCTCAAGCAACGAGGGTGGCCCCACCCAGCTACTTCCCTGGAAATTACACTCAGCATCTCACCATCAGCCACCAGAGGTCTGAGCTGGGTCTGTGAGCATCTGTGCTTTATTTCCATTTATTTTGTGCATTTAGTAGCAAGATGTGTCCTAAAGCAACAGAAAACCTACAGAGGGTTATTTGGGGGGTCTCAGAATACAAGATTTCTTTCCTTAGAAATTAATGCCAATTGCTTGTTTGATTTATACCAATTCAGTTTATAAAAGCTTTCTAGAAACATTTACTTTCCTCATTTATTTTCTTCATCTTCTTTCTTAGGTACTGTGAGAAGAAAGGCAAGGAAGATGAAGGTGTAAAATGCAAACCATATACTCAAAACTTTCACTGTCTAGAAGGGGGTGAAATGCAAAGATAACTGTCTCACATCTTCCTAAATGAATTAACTAAATTAGAAAATACTTATCAAGGGGTGACCTTATACCAGACACTGTTCTAACTACGTAGGGTAGGTCAGTGAACAAAAAAAGATAGGATTCACTGTTCTTGTGAATTTTATATTCTAAAAAAAATAAAAATTAAAAAAAAAGGCACGGAACCATACCATTATGTATAAGGAGATAGCAGATACTTTCCATTTGCTTTCCAAAATTCACCAGCCTCATTGCAATGAGGCAGTGCTGTGTGACTAGTTCTAGTCAATGAAGTATTAGCAGAAACAAAACGTCCCTTCTGGGTTGAAGCGATGAAGAATCAGAGGGTACATCCAGTATCTCCCATTCCCCCCCCTCCTTTTCCACCTTAGCAAAGCTAAAATCACAGTTTGAAATGTGCCAGGTCTGTCTTTAAGGTACTACGTGGAGCAGAAACAAAATCTCTCTGTGGTCCCATGACACTGAGTATTTTAGGAGTGTTTCTTACCACAGCGAAACACAGCAGATGTTGACTAATACAGAGGTGCATTTCTTAACTATCTTTGTAGCCAGTGCTCCTAAACAGTGGTCTATCGACAGAAGGTATTTAAGAAATTATGTGAATGAATACAATTTCCCCAAGCAAAGTTTTAAGAGGGTATCAAGGAAGGGATAATTTATTTTGGCTTATAATATCAAAGAGGAGTTTGTGGGAATGGGTGGCATTCGAACAAAGAAAGTGTGTAGAATTCTGATGAGGACTGTAGCTTTTGGCCTTCACTAGACCTAGATTTGATTCCCAGGAGATCGATGACCCCTGTAAAAGTTACTTAATCTCTCTGAGCCTCAGTTTCCTTATCTTTATAATGGACATAATGCCTAGCCCTGAGTATTCTGTGGGGATTAGATGAGAACAACCACTGAAGTGTTTAAATGATTTGATCACAGAAAAAATTATATAAGAATTTAGAGCATTGGCTGTATGGAGGCAGTGACGGTAGTGTGATGTTTGGATCTTAGAGTAGGAAAGTGTGAAGCTTACCTGGCAACTAGGTGTATGTTCATTTTACCTACAGCTTCTAGCATTAGACTTAGTAATTGTACTTAGCATTTGTACAACATTTTACAGTTCCAAAAACACCTCAGTGTGGAACATTTCACACGTTCTTCAGACCAGCTCTCTGAGAGAGTTCTTTAATGACTTAGCATTTAACAGACGTGCATACTGAGGTTCAAAAATATGCAGATAATCATCAAAGCATATTAATGGCAGTGTTGTTACTGACGCTTCTGTTTTCTGATAAAATACTCGTGTCTTTTTTATTAGGATTCCAAGCACCTTACAGAAGGAGCTCAGTACAAACCAAAGAAACTTCTCTGCAAGGTACCCCTACTGTTTCATTGGTCAAGGTTCATTTGTGCAACACTGGCCGACCCAGCTGTGCTTGTGATGAAGTTCTGCCTCAGCCAACTTGATATCAGATTTCAGAAATCCTATAAAGTAGACTGCAGGAAGAAGTGAATGGCTGTGACCCTCTTCTCCTCTTTATAATTACTTGTCTCCGCAATTCTTACACGTATGGTTTCCCTATCTATCCATAACCTGAGGACGAGGGCACCTGTTTACACAGATTGCTTAGAAAGCAACCAGGAGGAGGTGGACAAGTTAGCGGGAATCCCAACAACATTATTTCATCATAGCGACTTTAACTGCTGAAATATCAGCAAACACAGGTAATACCACTGACTCTTCCATAAGTCTGGGTTATGCTAACATGTCGCACGTTGGCTGGCAAGCAACTACACTTGTTGATTGTTCTCATATACAAGACATGACCCACACTGATGTGAGCTGCAGGTGCATAAGATCTCAGATTCTTCCAGTGAGAGCAATTTAAAGTCCCTGTGCCGTGTTACTGCAGCTTCACATCTCCATGGGCTGAGATGTCCTCATGAGGTGAATGCTTGGAGTAAACCAAAACGAAATAAGTATGATTTTTGTCAGTAGGAAAAGTATCCATGATGACAGGTGGGACAGCCATCAACCACTGAATATGTACTCTCCTGGCTTTGTAGGACTTTAGAAAAGGAAGATGCATCATTTCCATTTCTCTCCTTCTGCTTCTAGGCCATCTCCTTGTTCAAAATTAATAACATGACCATCTTTAGAAGATGTCTCTCTCTTCTCCAAGACCTCCTCCAAAAACTCATAGGGCTGGATACCTGGCTCAAAGAAAACACTTGGCCAGTGGCTTATCAGTCTGTCTCTTCTAACAATCTCAAAAGAGACAGGACAGATTTGGAGACTGGGGAAGTGAGCCATGGTTAGAGTAAAACTCTAACCTAAGAAACTACAAGTAACTATTTTCCCCCTAGAACTGTCTTATTCCTTTGACTTGGCTGTTGGAACTTTTCCTCAGATTATGTGAGACACACCATTAACCTTCCAAGGTTTTTCTTCCATTTACTTAAACGAATCTGATCAGGCTCTGTCTTTTTTCCAGCCACACTGCCGTGAAGACATCAATTTCATTAGTACAGGATAAAAGCTGCTGTCACTTTTCACTGGCCTTTCCTCCCTCAGCTGCCTATGCAGCCAGGGCAAGACCTGATCATTCTATCCCTCAAATCCATTCCCTTCATCTAGGCTTTCATCTCTTAACTAGAGTTCCTATCTCTAGTCTTGCCTCCTTCCGTGAATTCTCTGCTCCAAAGAAGAATCAGTTTTAATGGGGGGAGAAATTAAGCCAGAATTACTAAGTCTCACATCTGTTCAGAGATTTCACATGACCTGCTCATTTTGTCCTTCCTAAGGATTATATCCTCCTTTTCTTTTAATCTTCATGCTCATTTGGCAGATGAAGGAACTAAGACTCAGACACGTTAAGTAAACTTCTCCTGTAAACTTCTCCTAAGTAAACTTCTCTTAGTTGCAAAGGATGAAGTCAAGTTTCTGACTCAAACAGACGGACTCAAGAACCCATGCTTTCAGCCATTTGCTAATTTCTTCCCCAGTAAGATATGAGCTTAGAGATATTTTACAATTCTACACATTAAGTGAGGGACAGGGTAAATCCAGATCTCTCTGACCTATGTCCTTCCCACTGTCCTGTGTTATGCTCAGGCCCTTCCCTAGCTTAAAACTTCCGTTGGCAACATAGTTCCTTTTACTGACATCAAGGCCCTTCAGTTTGGCTCTAACTAAACTTCCCAACCTTTATAGCCCATCATCCTTGCCTTGCTGCCTTGTATATACACCACTTTTAACCATTTTCTCTTGTTGCTCCTTTATTTCATATTTTTAAAAAGATTTTATTTATTTATTTGACAGTGAGAAAGAGATCACAAGTAGGCAGAGAGGCAGGCAGAAAGAGAGGGAGGAAGCAGGCTCCCCGCTCAGCAGAGAGCCCAATGCAGGGCTTGATCCCAGGACCCTGAGATCATGACCTGAGCCCAAGGCAGAGGCTTAACCCACTGAGCCACCCAGCAACCCCCTTCTTTCATATTTCAAGCTATCAAACTCTAATCCATCACAGTTTAACTTAAATGTTTGTGAGCAGTCTACAAATACCCCATTAATTCAAACTATTCACCTATTCTGAAGAAAAACTTACATGGCTACTCCAAAATCTACTCTACAGGAAAATGTGAGAAAGACGGATTAATAGGAGAAAGAGCTAGCAAACTTAATTACTTAGCATTAATTCTCAGGGAAGGAGAAAGAGTTCACATAAGCAAGGTCCCTTGAAACTTCATCTTCACTTTTAACTCTCATGTTCATTCTTGAGCTTCTCTAGAGTTGGGAATGGTTTCTATTCTTCATTATACTTCAGTAACTAAATCTCCATCGTGCATATAGTAAAAATTCTGAAATTTTATTCTTTAAACTATGTCATTTGATTTTTTTTTTATCCACATCTTACTCTATGATTCATCTACACTATTCTCAACATGGCTTTGAATAATCTTAGTGACTGGTTACTCTACCAGCTTGAAGAATCAATACCAAAACTGAGCCCTGCTATTCACTGAATGTCCTAACAACCTTGAATGTGTGAGTCAGTAGTTATTTCATATTGGGGATTATCTGTGATTTCTACCAGGAGAAGAAGAAAAGTAGGAGAAGGTCAATGAGGGGAGAATAAAGAAATAAGAAAAAAGGCAAATAAAAGGACATAAGAACAATAAGCAAATAAGAACAATAAGCAAAAGAGAGAGGAAGAAAAGGAGAGGGAAGAGAAGGGAAAGACTTAGGGATGGGGGCGCCTGGGTGGCTCAGTGGTTAAGCCTCTGCCTTCAGCTCAGGTGATGATCTCAGGGTCCTGGGATCGAGTCCGATGTCGGGCTCTCTGCTCAGCAGGGAGCCTGCTTCCTCTTCTCTCTCTCTCTCTCTCTCTCTGTCTACTTGTGATCTTTGTCAAATAAATAAATAAAATCTAAAAAAAAAAAAAAAAGACTTAGGGATATAAGGAAAAACTGTAAGAGAAGAACTGAGTCCAATTAATTCTTACTGTACACCACATACCAAACTACCTGTTTCAGATTCCCATAATGGAACCAAGAAGTAAAAAATTATATCCCCTTTTTTCATATGGGGAAATTCAGAGTTGGACATTTTCAGGAAGTTCCCCTTGTAATTACAGTCTGGTAAGTGCCACAGCTGGCACTGAACTCTATCACATTCTGTGTTCTTCATCACTCTGATGCATTGTCTCTCTATTGTCTCTCTGGTAAAACCACTGCTTTTACATCAAACGGAATTTATGCTCTTCATCTGCCCCATGGCAACACTACAGATATTTGTAGGAAGTGACATATTTCTCCATGGTTGTTTCTTCTCCAATTTAATACCCTTTTTTTTTTTTTTCAATAGATTCTCAAACAATATTTGACTTCTACTGAACTTTTAGGTCACTGTCTTCAGTCAATGTCTCTCTCCCTATGGTTTTCACTATAACCATCGAGACTCACAGGGTATTACTCACAGCTACTTCTACAAACTGCCCAACAACTTTTCTTGTCTTGGAAAAGAGAGATAACAATAAATTATTTCTCTCTTTTCATTTGCTTGAAGCCAGGATGAAGCAAAAGACTATGGCCTTGGGAATCTTATTTAGAGAGACAACATAGCTTTGGTGACAGTAAAATTTGGGTTATAACCATGTCTACATCACTTATTGTTTGTATGGTCTTGGTCAGATTATCCACAATATCTAATATTTAGATTATCTTTCTATAAAATCAGGTATTCATATCTATGAATAGGATGTTAAATAAATAATCAAAATAGTACATGTCAAGCAAAAGGCATGTAAGAAACTCTCAGTAAATGGTCTTCAACAGCATGTATTTTAGTAACAATGTCCATTCATCCTCATTCAAACTGTATCAAACTATGCTCATTAGTGAAGCACAACCTTCTATCTTCATTTCAAGCTATGAAACAACTTGGTTATACCCATGTTTTTAAGGACACATAATGCATTAGTTAGACTTAAGGAGTTTTTCCCTATGACTTAAATTTATACCTAAAGAAATAGCATGTGAGATAAAAGATTTTCTCTCAAGTCTCAAGCTAAAGGCAGAACTAGAAGTAGAATCCACGGTGTTTGCAAACCAGCCCAAATACTTGTAACTAAATCAGTGATTCCCAAGATTCGAACTTGGATGACAGAATGATATTGACTAATGAGTTACCAATCCAAGTATTTTGTCTAGTTCAATTATTTTTCTTAAGTCAAATGAACAAGAAGGAGAGATAACAGAAAGAAAATATATTTGTTGAAAGGGACATTTGAAACACTTCTCAACAAGTCAACTCAGATCTCTTTGTCACGAAGTTTAGCCATACTCCTGGTGGGTCCACCCCCTGGTGACAAAAATCAGATGACTAAGGTTTAGACTTGACTTTGCCATTTGTGGGGTAACCTTGAGTAAGTCATTTCACAGCATTTGAGGTTGTTTTATCATCTGAACGATGAATCAAAATACTGTTGAAATGATGATGGATATAATGAATTTTTAGTTTTATTTTTTAGCTTTAGTTTTAATTTTACATGATTACTGAAATAAATTTATATACAGTTAAGTGCCCAAATCTAAAGTGTAGGGTTAAAATGAATTTTAAACATGTCTATACACTCATGTAGCCACATTGAGATTAGGATGGAAAATATTTCCTGAAGTTTTCCCCATAATGTTTTAACAGATTAACAAAGAAAAATACAGGACACCAAGTTAAGTGTATATAAGTTATATATAGATATAGATATAGATATAGATATATAGATATATGGTATTTAGTTATTTGAGAAAGAGAGAGAGCATGAGCAGTGGGAGAGGCTGAGTGAGAGAGAGAAACAAGCAGACTCCCTGCCGAACACAGTCTGATGCGGGACTTAATCTCACAACCCTGAGATCATGACCTGAGCTAAAATCAAGAGTCAGTGACTTAAACAACTGAGCTGCCTAGGTGCCCCAAACATCACATATGTTTGAGGTAAGTATGTCCCATGTAGTATTTGTGACCCCTGTCATATCTATGCTCAGCAAATTCCATCTTTACCTCTTGTTAGTAACTACACTTCTTACTTCTATGAACTACAGACTCACTTTGCATATTCCTGAACTGCATGTAAAAGGAATTATACAGCATGTGTTTCTATGTCCTGCTTCTTTTGTTCAACGCAATGTTTCTAAAATTCATTATGTTGCCATATACATAATAGTTTGCTCTGGAATGTCCTTCAGTTGGCTTATACATTCATGGATATATATAATTACCAGATTAAGGACATTATGAATACAGCTAGGATGGTCATGCTTCATCTCTTTTGGTGGACACCTGCACTGATTTTGGTGATTATATACCAAAGAGTGTTAAGCATTGGATCATGGCACACATGTAGCTTCAGGAGATACTCCCAAAAGGGATAAAACTATTTACATTTTTGGCAGCACATGAGAGTTCCACTTGCTCCACATTCTCACCAACAAATAATATTGCTAGTCATTTCAGCTGTAGCTATTTTGGTGAATGTGCATTGCCATCTCATTTATGTCTTAATTTGCATTTCCCTGATATATACAAAGAATAAGAAATGTTAATGTATCAGCCATTATATATCCTATTTTATGATGTTCCTATTCAAATACCTTGCCCATTTTTATTAAGATTGTTTATTATTTTTCCAAGTTTTGTTATTTTTTATAGTGGAGGGTAAGTTCAATACCAGCTACTTCCTTATGACCAATTTTTTTAAGGTGATTTGTAAATTACAAAGTGCTGTTAAAACATGTCTTTATTCATATCATTATTATTAATGGTATTGTCTTTAAATTTTTTATGAAAATATTATAATTAGAGAACTGGGCTCTCTGACTTTTGCTACCTTGTGTGAAATGTCACTGTGCCTTGCAAAATTGTATACTAATAGGAATATTTATTTGTGTAGGCTACCAACTTTTGTGAAAAGTTTCCCATTCTGCATAAATTATATTTCTTTTAAGATTTTATTTATTTATTTGAGAGAGAGAGAGAGAGAGCATGTGCAGGAGTGTGGGGGTGGGGAGGGGTAAAGGGAGAGAGAGAAGCAGGCTCCCCACTGAGCAGGGAGCCCAATGCAGGACTCGATCCCAGGACCCCGGGATCATGACCCAAGCTGAAGGCAGATGCTTAACCAACTGAGCCACCCAGATGCCCTATAAATTATATTACTATCTTTACAGTGCATACTTTCTAATCAAATAATATTTGAAGAACAATTCAAGTCATTCATGAGATATTTATTCAACAAAGTTTATATCTTAAAAGGTCAGCAGTGGTGCAAGTCCTAGAAGTAGTAGAAAATAGTAGAAAAAGGGGCACCTGGGTGGCTCAGTGAGTTAAAACCTCTGTCTTCGGCTCAGGTCAGGATCCCAGGGTCCTGAGATTGAGCCCCACATCGGGCTCTCTGCTCAGTGGGGAGCCTGCTTCCTCCACTCTCTCTGCCTGCCTCTCTGCCTACTTGAGATCTCTCTCTGTCAAATAAATAAATAAAATCTTAAAAAAAAAAAAGAAAAAGAAAATAGTAGAAAAAGCATGAACTTTGGGAGTCAAAATACCTGTTTGCCATACTGGCTTTGCCACTTACTGATTACATAAACTTGGATTATTCAATGCTCCTGCTTATTTTCTTTTTCTCTGAAAATGAGCTGGGTCATAGTTTGTATTCTCCCTACTTCCAAGAATTATGACCAGGTTTAACTGGGATTTATTTGAAATACAGTGTTCTAATAAAAACTACCACTTATTGCATGAATATTAAGTATCAAATTTTGATAAGGCACTACAATAATGTCTCATAAGGAGTTTTGTTAAATCTTTGCAACAATCCTGTGTTGTACATATTATTGTCCCCATCTTATAGATAAGAAGACAGGGGTCAGGCAGCATAGCTTGCCTAAAAGCACACACCTGAACTGCAAACCCAGACCTATTTACCTGCAAAAGAACCTGTGCAGCCCTCATTACTATATTTGTGGCATAGTCACTAAGTCACTGTGAATGTAGCCAGGTCTCATAACTGGATAGGACAGAAAAACAACAATTTAGTCTTCCCTAAAACCCTAAAACATATTTTTTTCTTTTAGTCAATGGGTGGGGGGAAAGTAGGTATTATAGACTTACTCTTTAATTTGAAAGTTCCATTCCCATTTAATGTATTTTATTAGGAAGGATTGCTTATGCTTTCAATGGGACAAGAGGAAAAGAACAGTGGGAATAGAAGAACTCTTATTCTCTGGGAATACCCAAATGAGATTAAACATAAAAGAAACTCTCTTTCCCTAGGATCACCAATCATGTCCAAGGAACAGACCTACCCAAGAACAAGCTGCAGCCTCCATTTCAATAAACCAGCTTTTGGTTTCAGCAGAATATGGATTGCAGGATTATCTAGAAAGGCAATCAATGGTGCCAGCTTTCTTGTCTCTACATTGGGCCTCTGGTGTATTCATAATTTGTACATCTAAGATCCAGGGAACTGTGCAGTAAGGACATGCTGGGATTTATCTGGCAAGAGAAAACACGCTGAATCTAAAGTGAGCTGTGTTTGCAGACCTCATCTGCCCGGTGTTGGTAAAGACCCAGGGGAGGCAGAAATAGTAGAAAAGAGAAGGATACCAGACCCAAAGGAACACTATTTCTTGGCTTGGCAGGAACTGTGGCTTATCCACTAAGATACAGCGGACTTGGGAAAACACAATAATGTTAATTAGTAAAACTTGCAACCTTAACTAACTCTAAAGCTTACAAAATACATTCCCACAAACCACCTCAGTCTTCTAAGGACCTCAGTGAGGTAAAACACTGCTCCTCTTCCCTGGGTGAGGATAGTGGGGATCAGAGAGATCACATGCGCTACACAGCTAATGATGGGCTAAACTCAGGCTCCCTGGTTCTCAGGTCAGTTCATTTCCCAGTACAGTATGCTGGACTGTTTTCAGGAAATCAGAACTGGAGAATAAAGTGTCCTGAATCAAAAATCAGAGTCTGGGAAAAAACAAACAAACAAACAAACAAACAAAGAGATGGAGTTGGGGGCCAGATGTTGTCACCCATGAGAGTAAGAAAATGTCCTAAGTAAAGTCTTGGAACAGGGAAGAAGACACCAGTGCTCTACTCCAGAGCAACACAAATGAGAGAGGGGAATTCAGTGGCATTTTGCAGGATGGGACAGGCTGGATCCACTACACCCCTGCTCTGCACAGAATCCATTACTGACCTCAGAGCTGTAAGAGTCTGAGTCACTCAGTGTCACTGAGCAGGTATTACTTCATTTTAAACTAGAAACAGTCAAGGAGGAAAAGTAAAAGGGAAAGAAGAAGGAAAGCATGAAAAGAGGGAGCAGAAAGGAAAAAAAATAAGGAAGACAATGTAAGGGACAGGAGATAGTTAAATGCAGGAAGAGATTTCATAAATACACAGTAGTGATGAGATGAAGAAGAATATAGGACTTTGTCCATGAACAGAATAGGATGTTTGGAACTTATGACATCATTCATATGTTAATTCATTTATTTACTTATTTATTCATTAAGTTGCTCACTTATTCATTCAATAGTCTATTACTAATAACCATACTACTGGCACCATACTACTGGAAACTAAAGATGAAGAGATGGGACAAAACATAGCTCCTGCCTTGAACGAGTTCTCGGTGTGGAGGATGGACAAGTAAACCTACTAAAAACTGAATATTAAACAGGACAAGCACCATGAGATTACAAAATCACAGAGAGGACCTCCCTCCATTTTGTGTCTGGTTCACGGACAGCTGAGTGTTTGGAAAGCAAGGGAACTGGTTAGAGCAGGTCTCTCCTGGAATAGGTCTCCTGGACGAATGTCAAGGAAGAGTCAGAATTAATCAGACAGGGAGTATGGGGAAGAGGGCTGAGAAATGCCTGAGGTCTTTCAGTCTGAGAGGAAACAACAATGAATACCAAGTAAAAGGTAAGAGAGAATAAGTTTAAGAACACGAAGGAAGTTTGGTTCTGCTGGAATTTAAATATGGGGAAACAGAGATGAGGCTGAAACTGAACAGATTTGCAGAGGCTGGACTGGGAGTTGGATCAAGATCTACGGACTTTTTCCTGAGGACAGTATGAGCTATCTTAACCTAGGTGGTGATATGATTGGTGTTACATTTCTTAAAGACCATTCTGGCCTCATGAGAGAAATAATTGAAAACAAGTAGTGACCCTGGATGCAGGAAGTCTACGGTGGAAGGTTCCGGGCCATGATCTAAATAGTTAACCTGGACGCAAAGGTGACTCTGGAAATGGGCACCAGACGCCGAGGATATGAGGGTGTAGCATGAACTAAAAGCACAACTCAGGGTGGACGTACTCTCAGGTCTTCATGTTCTCTGACTTCCTCTGCTACTCATACAGTGACTGCACTGATGTATATTAAACAAAATATCTTCAATTTTAGAAAACATTCTACACTTTTCCACCTTTTGCCACTCTCCCCTGGAAAATACCTATTCAAATTATTCTGGGGTTAAAAAGTTCTTTGGAAAGAAGCAGCTGAATATATTCCTCTCACCAGATGCCAACCCCCGGAATGGCAGTGATGGAAAAATCCCACATCCCCCTCTTCTCTGACACACATGACCCTCCTCCACCCAATTTCAAAGAAACAAAAGATGTCTCAAAGACTCCTTTGGAAAAATAATCATTCAATAGGATGTGACTAGGTTGTTTCCATGGCAATTCAAGCTTTCTTACATTGTGATAATTTCTGAAAATGGAAATTTCCTTTTGTCTCCTAATGTCACTTCCTTTTGTTGCATGTAGGTATTCACACTCACACACAGGCAGTTTGGGTAAAAAAAATACAAAAAAAGTAAAATAAAAGACTTAAGTCTCTTGGCTATTCTCCTACTTCCTATGGCTTACTAGCCTGGGGAGATTGTTGAGCCTTTTAAGGGATGTATCAAATAGAGTGTCAAGGTGGGGGTTGGAAAAAGGATTATCCTAGCATTTAAACTTTATTTATTTATTTATTTTTAATACAGGCATTTCAGAAAAATAGAACACTGTGCAAATACCCAACTCCCAAACTCTTTGGAGCACACCCCATGCTTTCAAAAGACAAGTTCTCCCAATTAAAAAGTGTTGCAAGGCCAGGGATGGGGCAACTCAGCCAGCCAGAGAAATGCAACCTGGAGGAAACAATGTCATCTGACCAGCAACTCTCAGCTCCATCCCCACTTACAGGGCCAGCATTTGAGGAGTGTGATGAAAACTTGTTTTTATACCCTTATTTATAAACAGAATACCCCTGCAGCAACGATACTCAACCTGGTACAATTTTGACTCCCATGGGACATTTGTCAAGGACTGGAGAGATTCTCCGTTGGCACAACTAGAGAGGACAGATGGCAGGGACATTGCCTAGGTAACATCCAGAATGTTTAGAGGGCAAGGATGCTGCTAAACATTCTACAAAGCTCCACAGCCACTACCCCTCCTGCCCCCCCGACCAAGACAAAGACTATCTAGCCCCAAATGCCACTCGTACAAAGTTTGAGATCTGTCTTAGAAGTTGGAGATGCTGCTAACACAGGGGCATTGGGTTAATCATCAGAAAACAGATTGGCCTTCAGGGTTTGAATTGGAAAAGTGCATCTAAGAGGGTCAGGACAATGAGAGTAAAGGGGCTCAATGATTCATTTAAAATTCTGGAAATGTCAGGAGTTAGGTCTCCAATTAGGCATGTAAAGAAAGACATCCAAGAATCCATGAGCCAGGTGAGTCCATTCATTCCTTCATTTACACATTCATTGATTTTTTTTTTCCAATAAATTGCAAACACTGCAGCAGGTACTAAGAATTCAACAATAAACAAAGCAGAGGGTCCTATCTTCACTGATCTCCTCGTCCAGCAGGAAATAAGGATGATAATAATAAGGCTAATAATAAATAATACATAATTAAATACTTCATAACAGTCATAATAAGTGCTATGTACGAAAAGTGCAGCTTTTTTTTAGTATAAGTTAGAAGTCCTAAACTAGAAGGGAAAACTTACCAGAGAAAAATGATTTTAAACCAAGATCTGATTGATGAGTAAAGAAGTAATATTTATGAATCTCAGAGATGTGTCTATAGGCCCAGAGAGCCAAACTGGTCTGGAAATTACAGAGCAGAGTCCAAGCCACTAGGGTGAGGTTTGTGAAGTGTCCATGTCTAGAATCGTTCAATCACTTGTGCTTTTTGGAGTTCAAGCATATTAACAATCCAGAGAAGGAGCATGAGATGTTAATAAGGACAAACAGCAGACGGATTAAGAATTAAGGCAAGGCTGGGCCAACTTGGAAAAATAAATGGAAACTACAACTGTCTAATTATGCACCAGAACTTGAGTTTACATATCGACCATAGCTCCAATAAATATTAAGTTCATCCTCCATGCCAAGTAAATGTTTTAGTTAAAAGATATGCTGAAAGTTGAAGTAAGAAAAATTCAGCAAGAGCCCAATATGCTAGTAGTGTCCTATTTTATAGAATCTCAAATCAAAAATCATAGTTGGTTATTCTTACTTAATTCAGCTGTATAGAAATGGGGTCAAGGAATGTGAAAATGGTGGACAATCTTTCCACTTAATGCCAGGTCAATTGTTTCTCTCTATCATGCTTTTTTGTTTTTCATAAGCATTTTACATGTTATTACACAGATATGTTAAATGAAATTTTGTACTGATATAAGCATACATAAAGAAAAGTATGCAAGTCCTAAACAGATGGTTTAATACATTTTCATAAATTTGGATAACTGGCAGTCAGACTAAGATACAAAATACTACCAGTATCCCAGAAACACCCTTTGTGGTTCTTCCCAGTCAATATCCTCACCAAGGGAACTACTGTCCTAATTTTTATCACCATAGATTAGTTTTGCCTGTTTTCAAAATACAGTATTTTATCATGTGTCTGGCTTTTATCTCCTAAGGTTAATATTGTGAGGTTTACCTACTTTGGTGCATAAAGTTTTTAATTATCTGTGCTGTATTATACTACTTTTACCACATATTTTGATATGTTGTGATTTCATTATCATTCAATTTGAAAGCTCTTACTGGTTTCCACTGTGATCTCTTTATTGATATTTGGATTATTCAAATGTACACTCCTTAATTTCCAGGGAGCTAAAATTCCTTATGGCTTGTTACTAATTTCTAATTTAAATGGTTTTCTGTTCAGACAGCACACTCTATGTCAGTCTTTATAGTTGACTGCTTCTAGTGATGGTAGACATAGCAGACTCCTTCGAGTTAGGGCTTCCTTCCCTCTTCTGATCACAAGAGAAATCCAAAGGACAGCATTCAACTGTGTGAGGACTGAATATGAACTCTTAACTCAGACAGTAATATTTCAGTGGTTTTTGTGTGTGATTTTTTTTTCAGAGCAGTGAGTCTTAACTTTGACCATGTATAAAGATCACTGGAGAGAAAAAAAATCATTAGAAAAATTTATATATATTTATATATATATATATAATGCATATAAATATAATTGAAATAATGTAAAAATATATAGCATATACATTGTATTATAACTCTATGTAAATATAATTAAGATATATAAGAATATATTATATATACTTTATTATAAATGTATGTAAATGTAATTATATATATGTATAAACAGTGAAAGTAGTATAATACAGCAAAGATAATTAACAACTTCATGCACTGAAATAGGTAACCTCACCATATAACTTTAGGAGAGAAATGCCAGACACATGATAAATAAATAAATAAATAAATGTGTGTGTGTGTGTGTGTGTGTGTGTGTGTGTGTATATATATATATATATATATAAAGTATATATTTATATAAATATTAAATATATCTATTTATGTATATATAAATGCCAGACACATGATAAATACATGTATATCAGTTAAATGTGTATCTAGTTTTCCATATATATATATATATATATATATATATATATCTCCATATATATCCATGTCCATATCCATATATATATGGATATATATATATATATATGGAAAACTAAATACACACACACACACACACATATTTATCCGATGCCATAAGGAAGACTAAAGACACACACTGTTTATAACTGAGAAAATGGTATCTTTGGTAATCTTTGGTGGTCTAACCTCCTCCTTGGAGACAATCCATGGAGTTCATGTTTCTACAAAACTTGTGAGCAGAGACACTGACAGCTTTTGGTCCAGAATGCCTTTTCAAGGCTGTTTTATAATTAACAAATAGAGATAATGTCTCCTTCTGGGGCAGAGGGCAAGTTTGCTTGCTCTCTAGTATAATGAAGATAGTATCTCCACTCAGCGCAAAGACTGGGAAGGTTTCCTTGCAGCCAATTACAGCTATTAGAGTATCCTAAGTGAGATACCTTAGCTATAATGACTCAAACCCATATGTATAAAGCATCTGACTGGGTTATTCTGCATCAGTCTTGTGGGACTGAAGTGCTAGTGGAATTGATGTTACTAGAAACTAATGCTTGTACTGAAAAATAAATTCCTTTTTCTCTGACCCAGGAGTTTCATGTTTTCTGTCCACAAAATTGCATCATCCTAACTTGTTAGCTTGCACATAGGATGAAATCTCAGACACTTCATAGTTATTGATAACTACAAAGAAAGCAGAGTCTGGTATCTGTGGACCATTGGTTATGCTTTGATCATCTATGTGGACAAAATGTGGGGACAGGTAATTCAGTTCCCTTGTTAACTTTGGCTTTATTTTTCTATCCTAATAGAAATTCACTAGTACTAAAACAACTGTCCTAGTTGATATGTGTTATGAAAGGTCCATAGACAGTATTTTGCTGCCTCACACTCTTTTCTCTAGGGTAGAATGTTTTCACTTTTTTTCCTTTTTTATAATCCCATAGACCCCTTTGACCATTTGGGAAAGCCCATGCACCCCTTTTAATAATAATGTTTTTAAATCCATAAAAAATATGGAATTGCAAAAAGAGTTCATGACACTAAAACAGAACTATCTAAACATTTAAAAATCAATTTGTGGTAATAATAGCACATTGTTTTTATTAATGTATTAAATAAAAGATTCAGCATAGAACTAATAACCACCATAATTGTCAGTCTTAAGTGTAAATGATATCTCAGGATATCTGCAACTGCAATATATATGTATTAAATACGTAATATGACATGAAAATACCTGATTCTATTAATGCAAAGTCACTATTGAGGCAATTACTATTATTAATGTAGTTTGTTTTCTACATTAATAAATAAAGGGAATACTAAGTTTCAATTATATGACAGTAAAAATAAATGTAACCTCTCCTCTCTCCCTCCCCACCACAAGTCCTGATTGATGGACTCTTGTTTAGAATCTCTGTCCTAGAGTTTCCAGAGAACCTCAAGATAACCTTGAAAAACTCAAAGCAAAGCAGACTATATTAAGTGAATAGTACTATTCTCCTGAAATTAATGTCCTCCATAGGAGACAGTGATTTGACTTTTCAAGCACATGCCAAAGGTGTAAATTTTTGACCCAATTTCATGTAAATCAGAGTCCTGACTTCCAGAGTTAAGAGGAGGAAAGGTTTGGTTTGGTTTTTGTTTTGTTTTAACCTCTTTGACCTCAGGGGTGTCATGCTTTAAAACATCTAAAGGAAGTTTAGAAACTGGAAGGTCTATGAAGGTCTAGGAAGTTATGACTTGGGACTCTTTCTAACAATTTCAGATTTCCTGGTATTAAAACTTAAAAATCTTAAATCTTTTAATTTCTGTAGTAAAGTCTGGTGTCTAACATGACTACCAGAGACACAAAATATATATGAAATCACTAGGTTCATTCTAAAACAATTAGCTGGGCCAATAGATGAACCAAAGGGAAAAGCAGATTTGTAGACATTTAAGTGATTTTACCTTGTGTTATCTGACTATTTTAAATGATTATGGGTGTGGGTGATAAAGACTTGTAAAATATGGTAGTTTTTGTAATTTTATGCAAATCTGATTGACAGGCCTCAAAAACATGAATACATGTTAACAGATCCTATCTTAGTATTCTTTTTTCTTCTACAGAATTATTTAAAAGCATGTATACATAGTCTTTTTAGTTTCATACAAATTTTCACATATCTTCCTAAACACTTTTGGGGTAGGAATCACCTGTTCCAAATTATAGATGAAGATGCTGAAATTCATAAATTTGATATCGTGAATGAGGTCACTGAGTCTAAAAATGACCATCTTTCTCTGGCCTAGCTATATTGGGACCTGGTTTCTGAGAAACCTCTATACAAAAAAAAGTGTTCTTCCTTTTCTTGAACTGTGTGAATCAAATCTTCTAATTTGGGGATTACTCACATAATATTAAAATATTGATGTTAATGACCATCACAAGAGCAAAAACAAAAACTTGATTACGTAGAGTGATCACCTAAGGTAAACCGTGAAATCAAAGAGACTGGCTGAAGAGCTCTTGTTCTTTGCCACTGTTGTAAAATATTTCCTTTGCGTTGCCCTTGCTCTCTGAGGGGTCCAATGCCCTTCTCAACATTCTTCCATTCTCCAGGCCATTACCATTAATCAATGGAAAGTTCTCCTTCATCTCAGATCATAAATCACCAGGCTATCCTAGTGTTGCTAGGTAATAGCTCTGATGAGCTAATTCACACCAAGGTGTGAATGAATAATGATGGTTTTATAATTTTTCCACTTGGGAGTCTGTTTGCATTTTAAAGAGGGCCACAAACACTTCTCCAGTGAAGTGTGAAATATGGAGATTTCTGAGACTATTTTCAGGCAGATGAAGGGAAAAGTAAAGTTTGGTCAAGAGGTTGTTTAAGCACCTCTCAGACTCCTGGTTTGTAAGGACTGGAAGCAAATAAAGGGAATTGGAATAAGGAGGCTAGCCAGAGAGAGGCAAGATAAGGCAATCCTTTCTGACAGATTCTGGTGAATCATCCTTATCTCCTCAAAGGGAATTCACCCCAGGAATGATTGCTGCATCTGTCCCAATGCTCCTCTAGGGCAGATATCTTTCCTGTTCTCAGATCATTAACACAGCAAGGCAAGGTTCCTGATATCCAGAATCCAGCTATCTCTCTGAGTCTTGCAACTCTATTACAGTGCTTCTGGAATCTTTTCTTTTTTAATGTTTGGGGGTTTGGTGATGAAAAATCCCCCCCCCCCCTTTGTTGAGATATAATTAACATATAATACCATGCAAGTTCATGGCAACAACATGTTGGTTTGATGTACTTATATACTGCAAAATCTTCATTCATCCCCATATGAATTTATCTCCTGTAAAGATTCCATATATAAAGTAATTAGAATTTACAAAAAAAAAAAAGAAAGAAAAAAGAAGAAGAAGAAGAAGAAGAAAGAAGAAAGAAAGAAAAAGGAAACAAAATCTTAGAAAAGCCTTCTATTCCTTCAAATACTCTCCCTTAAAAAGTTTGGAAGTTGCAAGCATAGAGAAAAGTTTCCATTCTTTCATAGGTACCCTAGATCCCTCCCTTGGAGCTGCCCTTAGCAGAACCTATGAGGCAAGCTTAAACCCTACTGATACATTCAATAGACATATGGGACAATAGAAGAAAGTCCTTCCTTAATACTGGCTGTTAAAGTTATTGTTGGAAATTGGTATTGTTGTGATGAGAACTCCTCTCGGTGGGATTCTGAACTGAGTTATTATAAGAAGCAAAGCAGGATGATGATGAAAATGCCTCCAAAGAGGAAGGCTCTGCTCAGGGCTAAGAAAACAAGAGTGTGGACTTGACTAGCTTCATAAAACCGTCTACTATTAATTGTTCCTCATTCAAATTTTTGGACATTTTATTTATTTTTTTAAAGATTTTATTTATTTATTTAACACAGAGAGCGATCACAAGTAGGCAGAGAGGCAGGCAGAGAGAGGAGGGAAGCAGTCTCCCTGCCGAGCAGAGAGCCCGATGCGGGGCTTGATCCCAAGACCTCAAGATTATGACCTGAGCAGAAGGCAGAGGCTTTAACCCACTGAACCACCTCAGGCGCCCCAAGTTCTTGTACACTTTAATAAGATTAGTAACATTTCCTCCCTTGGGTAGAAGCACGGAAAGGATCATGGAATGAAAATCCAAAAACATATTTCTTAATAAAAAAATCAAAAGAAAGCATATCAATTTTTTAAATTATTACTTAATGCATGACTTATAAATTCAGAGATAATCCTCAAATAGAAAAGAAAGGAAGAAATAGCAAACAAAGCTAAATACAAAATCTATCCTTTTCTACTAGCTTAATGTATTTATAGGCTTCTCTGAAATTTGTTTTCCCTTTCTTTCACCTACTATCTCAAAGCATTTATCTGTTAAATGAAGAATTATTGTATTTATTTCATAATGAGATTCGGAGTGTTAAATATAACAATGCAGGCAAAGTATTCAACACAGTGCCTAGGACAAGGATTGTGGCCAAGACTTAGTACTTTGGAATCAGGTAGATATGAACTAACTTCCTAATCTACCCATTAGAAACCTCATGACCCTGGATAAATTATCCAGTTACTTGTCCCTTATTATTCTCATTTGCACCATGCAGTTAAATAATAGGTCATAATTACTGAGGATTAAATGAAATAAAATAAAGATGTTTAGTATAGGTAACAATAGGCACTCAATAGTACCAGTTATTATTAACACTACTTGAAAACTACTTCAAAGCTTCCATGTGTTCTTACTTGTATGTATCTATTAACAGAGATGGGTTTAGAACAGATAAAACTAAATAACTAAAGTTACACATAAAGATATTTTAATTATTTTAAAGCCACTTGTATTTGTTTTCTGGAATATACTGATACAATGTTTTGAAATCCTTGCTGGTTAAGGCAGGGCACAGTGGCATAAGGGCTAGAGTCACAAAGCCTGTATTTAAACCCAACTCCAGAATTTATAATCTAGGTGGACGTGAGCAAGATAAATAATCTCCTCACATTCCTCATCAATATATGGATAATAATATTACCCACCATATAAGGTTGTTGGGAGGATTATGTAAGTTACACACCTAATTACTTACAACAGTACTCGGGACATAGCAAGCTATTCCAAAATGTTATTTACATTTTTTTATATCAATTTCCCTTTGTGCGTAGTACTTAATGAGTAAAATATACAAAATTATATTTTTATTATCAAAGGCAATTCCATTTTTAAATTGATCAATGTTGTTCTGTATATGCCACACTAAAAGCTGGTATTAGTTTGTCAGACATTTATGATCAGTGATGTAAATATAATAATACTCTTCATCAGACCCAAGAGGGATCACAGCAAAGCAGATTTCTAATTGATTGAATTTCTAGGTGCACTAGTTGGCCCAAAAGTCAGTGATGCACATTCACAGAAATGCAAGATGTTATCACTCTTACAAAGAAGTAATGCTGCATGAATTATGTCTAAATTTTCTGATTATGTCTACGTCAACACATATTACCGATTCCTAATGCGTCCTTTTACAATATGACTGAAAATCCAAGAGAATCACCTTGAGTAGGTCACACAAACCACACATTTGTGATGAGAAGCAACACACAAACAAGCACAAATCAAAATTCTGAAACCTGAGTCCGTCGAGCAGCGTGCTCACTCCCTTCTGGACAGGCTCTCTGAAGCCATCCTTGGGCTCTGTTAGCTCCTCTGAAATCAGAGCTCCCTCTGGCAGCTGCAGATGCTAACACCCACTTACAACTTCTTGAGTCTCCTAAGAATTACACTTCCCTACCTGCTTTTAGTTACTTCAACGCTATCCCTTTTACATTCAGTTGGAAACCCTAGTCTTCCAAGGCTTCTCTCTCATTTTGTTGCTTCTGAGTCACTCTGATCATCCTCCTAAAGGAGAGGGGCATATCACCACTCTGTCAATCCTGCATTTCTCCCCATTCACTTACTCAAGGCCATCCTGTTTGCTCAAATCATGCAGCCTTGATTCTCAAAGGAGCTAGGTGCTTATACACTTAGAATCCATCCAAGTAAACAATAGAAAAGATTTCGTATGGGCTTTTAAAACAACAATCTTCCCAACAATGACTAGGAAGTCTTGGTAGAGAATGGAGATTGTGAATGCTTCCCATAAAAACCAGGGTTTATTTTCTGCCCGTTGCCCATTCACTGTTTTATTGTTTGTTTCAGTCTGTGTAGCAGAGTTCTCACACTGCATGCCCCGACTGCCTCTGCCTGCATAAAACATGATGCTCTACCCCGAACAATGCTGGAATACATTACATAAATTTCCCTTTGATATCCAGCATGTTTTCTACTCTAATAGAATCTGAGCAGAATCACATCTCTTTTCCCCAGTGTTCCCGATATGCTTCATAACTTCTCTCTTCCGTGAATCCAATAACCATCTCCAAGCCGTTAGAAGGAATACGTTTCAATGAAGGGTGGAAGCTGCTCAGTAGGGCAGAGCCAAAGATGATCTAGCAAGTAGTTAGCATGATAGCATGAGAGCACGCAGTCCAGAGAATCAGGGGGCTGTACGATCAACCTTTAGTACTCGGGATTCTTGCAGGAATACAGCATTCTGGTTATAATATGGAGTGAACTCCTAAGCCTCATTGCAAATTTTCCAAAATTCTTGGGCTTCCTTCCTGGGGAAGATACTGTAGTTTGGTTTACCTCATACCTATTCTCCAGCCTCATACCGACTTCCAGTCACCGAGAGAGGCAAACACACTTCAGCAGCCTCCTTTGTATCTAGGTTTGGTGTTGTACGTAATGAACTCTAAAGAGACGTAAATAGACAACTGTTGTTAGGGTTCCTTGGGAAGCTTTTGCCTTCGTGAGGGCAGCTGGAAGGCAGCACCCTTTACCAACCAAATGTTTCTGTGACATGGGGAGTTACAATGCCCATCAGTCAGCACGAGAGGAAGACGAAGAGTAGCACAGAAATACCAGCCCTGATCCTGAAGAGATACTAACCCCCTGTCAACAACAGCCTATTTCTAAATTATTGTATTAGGTAAGGAAAATAAATTACTAAAAAGTCCAATTTATGTGAGCCAGATGTATCATTTGTCCGATTTGTTTTATTAATTGCAACAGAAAGTCTGTCAAGCTACCAGTCCATCTATTATAGAACCTGCAAATATCTTACTTAATATTTAAAGACTGTCTGGGCTTTTCAGTCATTATTCTACATACCATGGCCTTACACAAATTCTCAAAAGTCTCAGCAAATCATATGTCCCAGGTTCTTGGAAAGGCCTATAGTAGAAATGGCGCCAGACCAGACCAGACCAGCCTCTGCTCTCTTCACTCTCTGTATCCTCCTGGCAAAGCCCATTTGGAAACTGGGCTCTCAGTCATTGAAAGTTTGGTTTGGAGCTGGGGTAGTATAGGCTCTAGTCTTGAGATTGGACAATTCTATCTTGGCACCTAGAGGGCACCACACGATTCTAATTCCCACATATTCTCCATGTCAAGGTATGGGTGAAGCAACCCCCTGCACTCCTGTGTCGTCCTGTGTCGTGGGCATCCATTTGCTGAATCTCATTTTTCTCACCAGCATGAGATATGAGTAAATCAGAGACCAGAGATCTAGGGACTCTTGGACTAAATTCAGTCTGCAAATTTGTTTTATTTACCTGCAAAGGATTGGGAGTTTTGTTTTTGTTTTGTTTTGTCATTTTTTAGTTTTTAAAATGAATTGAATGTCCTATCATACCATAGATCCTGACACTTTGGAAATTTTTGTCTATTTGGCAATACTGGGCCCATACTTTCCATGAAAGTAACCACCTGGAGTATAGGGACCCTGGACCCATCGGAACAAGCCTGTGTCTTCTTCTCATAACACTGCCACCAGACCCACTTCACTCATTTACGTTGTATACCTGGTGAACACAGTCATTGGGATTTTAAGCCTGAGGACAGTAAATTGCTAAAATTTCCTGTCTAACTCTAAAATCATCTCTAAAGCCACCCATTTGCAAACTAAATAAATTACATCCTTAGAGGAATTGGGTTTTCTGCTGAAGATGATAGTATCCTAAGTCCCGCCCAGATCTAATATTCCAGCACTCAACTATAAGCTGAGATGTCCCCGAGACTTTGATGTATTACTGGACACATCACTGGGTAAGCCAGCCTTGAGTTGATTTTAGGAGTCACTAAAGGGAGCAGCACTTTCACTTGTCACCATTGATCCTGGATGGAAACACAGATAGGTTAAAGTCAGGGGCTGCAGGTACGCCCTTTCCCGCAGTTGTAAATAAACTCCATCAGTCTACCCAGTATTAAGCAACTGTTTCTTAAGGCATGTTTGTAAATGTATTTCTAAAGCAAGAACCTTCAATCCATCAGGCCTCAAAGAGCTAATCAATATATTCCAATCTGATCTCAGAGAAGTTTTGCTTCTGGGAAGTTTAATTTATTTCAACTCATGGCCATGAAAAAATGAGTAGCCATGGCATTTTGACAAAATAGAAAAAGTGGACAGTGTTGTATCCAGCAACAGTTCTGTTTCAATTTTCCATTTTATCTGAACAAATCACCCCACTGAATGGGATGACCATGAAAATTCATCAGGCATGGGGCTGGTCTATGGGGCCAAGGTAGGAAGACAGAATATACAGATAGCAATGCAAGAGGCATTGTTACTATACAGACTCTGGTCTCTGTTAAAACATTTCTGGAGAGGGAACAGGAAGCCTGGGAAAGAGTTGGGTATGTAATCTACTAGATAAATGTCCTTTTAACAGTATTTGTATCTAGACATAATCGCTTCCCATAGCTAGGGTATTTGCCCCTGAAAAATAAATTCCCCTGATGTCTGTAAGGGATGGATCTCAAGTGCCATTTCCCTTTTAGAGTTTGGCACAGTAATGACATAAACAAATCCCAAGAGAGTATTTCTTATTTTTATGCACCCGAAATAGAATCCAGGTCTATCATACATCGAAAGACAGCATAGCTCTTCGGATGGCCCCAAGGGAAATATGCAGAGTGGCAGAAATGGTAATATGTTATCCTGGGAACCCTGCTATATTATAGGCTGCATCCCTGGCATATGTTTGCATAAGTGATACATCAGTCCCCACTCTTCGTATGCAGATTAAATAAACAACAGTGTCCATTGTCTTTAAAATACAAAGAGATAAGGTCTGGAAGCCAAAAGATAAGGAGAGAGAGTGACTGGAAAAATCTAATGGGAAGGAGGTACTTTGTAAGCAGGACTGTTTAAGCAAATATCTTGAAAGGGGAACCAGAGTTAGAGAAAAGCTCCAGAAAGCCTAATTATACTTAAGATCCTAAAGAGGTAGACCTCATTCCCCAGAAATAAAAAGATGGAGTTGCTGTGCAAAAGGGCTGAGATGTCCTGATGCCCTCCTGGGCCCTGTTGAACCACAGAAAGCCCTGGAGGGAGAGGTCCACTTGAAGACTATAACCACACCATGCCAAGCAGTCAGATTCCTCCTGAGGTCGACCTGGATTCACAGTTATAAGACTATGGGAAAACTTTGTAGGGATTTCAAGAGCAATGGCACAGGGAAGAAGGAACTCTACACTTGAAATAATAAAATATTCATGCTAGCCCCTGCATTGCTACTAATTTTCAACCTGACTTAACTTCCTTGGAGCTGAGTTTCTTCTTCTCCTAAACTAAATCATTGCATTCACGGTTTCCTAAAGTCCTATCAAACTCAGAAAGGTCACAACACTCATCTGTGATCTCCCTTAAAACTCCACATCTGCATTTCTCTATTTTCTATTTAAGTACTAGTTTGTTGGATATATGTTAAGTTTTAGGGTGACACTGGATAGATTAATTCCAATTCTCTGAATTTTAACACCTATGGGATTCTTTCACAAGTAGGAGATATCTATTTTTAAGGTCATGATGTGAAATTGGTACAGAGTTGATTTACAGCATTTATTTTCTACAGAGGTGTCCAACCTCATTCATAAGTTCCCAAAGGTTAGAAGAGCAATGACTAGAAAACATCTCCTGAAAAGTGACCTGTTTTAAAAATACTCTTTATCAAAACAGAGAATTCATCTGTGGCACGATGGGTCGGCTCCTGAACAAGAATCTGCTCACTTAACTTCTATAGGTTTGGCTGACAGACTATTCAGAGGACTATATTGATTGAGAGGTCTCTGATCACTTTCTGGACAGTTAAGTTACAACAGGACTCATGTTACAGAGTAATGCTCCTTTGATTAAAAAAGAGGAAAAAAAAAATAAGTGATACTAAAATATATACAAAAATAATATGGCATTCAAACATAAAAAAAAGACCCTTGACATTTGTTTGAACTCTATCAGATCTTATTAAATATCAGATCTTATTAAATAATCATATATAGTTTTGTTTTGTTTTGCTTTTTTATCATGGCATTCTTAAAAAGATGGTCACTTAGTGGAGGAGATCAAGAGAAGAGTATGGGTGACCAGAAGGAAAAGACCAAAGTCATAAAGAAAAACAAAAAAAGCTAAAGAAATTTTAAGCATCTATCTGTAAGAGAGACTTAAGAGCTAGTTGTCTCTAGCCCTCATGCATAAGAATACATAGAACAGGAGAGAAAATTACATATTTGAATGGAATGGGGGTGAACTTGAGCTCTTTGGGGAATGAACAAGAGTCTCCAAACCAATTTATAAAACACATACTAAGCAAGTCATGAAGTTTGGTGTTATGGTTCATGGAGACTTGGGAGAAAAACAAAACCAGAAATAAAATACCAAAGTGCAAGTGACTCATGCTTTGAGGAGAGAAATGTAGGGGTAGGCCTGAAAAGCCTTTGTTTATGACCTTATGAAGTTTTATTTTAAAGATTTAAACAGGGACAAGGCACCTGGGTGGCACAGTCAGTAAAGCATCATGATCTCCAGATCCTGGGATCCAGCCCCATGTCAGGCTCCTGGCTCAGTGGGGAGTCTGTTTCTCCCAATCCCTCTCCCCCTGGAGACTAGAAATTGTAGCAAATTTTATGCAACAGAGAAGAATAACTTATTGTTCCAGAATGGGGTTTGGGCTTACAGGCTCCTTTTCTTCTTATACACTTCATGTCTGCCCCACCTGCAGAGATGGGCTCATTAGGTTGCTCTGCATCTAACGGGAAGGGCCACCATGGGGCATAGTTTCATAACAAGTCCCACTACGTGTATTTTTGCTTTCTTATGTATGCCTGTATTTCACTGGAGTATCGATCCCTTGGACAATTAAGTTATGAGCAGGAAGACAGAGTTGATTTCATCCAACAGAAATCACACAGGGCTCTTCAACATATCTGAGAGAGAATCATCTGGTTCCGTCGTGTAAGAGTGTATATTTTGCCTTCCGCACCTACACCGGGCCCTGCTCTTCCCACTCCTGGCTTAATGCTCTGCTAAGGAAAGAGGTGTTGCTTTTTTCCTCTTAGGATGAGCCTAGGATATCCACTGGGCTATTGTTCATTTTCAGGCAGGTTTATTCTTCCTTAAATGAAGAATTCCAATTCCCTTTTATTGCTTTTCTATTTGGGCCTCTGGCATAGTCAGGCTCTAGGGCAGACCGCTCATCTTACATCTTTTTCCCTTTCTCAGCGAGGAACTGGTTGTGTAAGTGGATTAAGAGGTTTTTTCCTTCCCACAGGCAATGAGCCTGGTATTCTTAGGAGTAAAGAGGTCCTTATTTGATTTGGACCATAACTGATTAGGGATTATTAGGTACTTGTAAGGCTATTAATAAGGTACATTTTTATTTACTTTTGTAAATCTCTTCTGTCGACAGTACCTTCCAGAAACCTTTGGGAAGTGTGGTTTAACAGGGTATGACTTGATATTTCTGAATCTCTAATCATAATATCACAGGCTCTTACCCATGTATTTTTCCTCAGAGATCAAAGCTGGCACATCATGATAAGTCTTATGAGAGTACACAGAACAGCCTGTAGGAAAATGGGGGTGATACCTTAATTCAAATTGGAAGCAGCTGGGATGAGATAGTTTTTAGTCATGTCAGAGTGAGTTTGTCCATTAACGAGATCTTACCTTGTAGAGTAACTCCTGTGCCATGGTTAATCTTATGTATCAACTTGACTAGCCACAGGGTTCTCAAATTAACCACTATTGTTATAATTTTTAAAAAATTTCTCCATTTTAGAGACAGCACAAGCAGGGAAAGTGGCAGGCAGAGGAAGAAGGAGAAGCAGACTTCCCCATGAGCAGGGAGCCCAATGTGGAACTCAATCCCAGGGTTCTGGGATCATGACCTGAGCCAAAGGCAGAGGTCCAACCCACTGAGCCACCCAGGTGTCCCCCATTATTTCTGTGTGTGCCTGTGAAAGTGTTTTTGGATTAGACTAGCATTTAAATAAATGGACTCAGAGAAGTAGACAGCCTTCCCCCATGTGCGTGGGTATCATCCAATCCACTGGGCATCTGGCTTTAAGAGAACATGGTAGAAGGTAGAATGTGCCCCCTGTTTCCTGCCTCACTGATGAACTGGGCCATCTCATCTCACTTTTTTCTGTCCTTACATTGGGATTTTACCCCATTAGATTCCCTGGCTCTCAAGCCTTCACACTTGGACTCAATTATACACCATCAGCTTTCCTCAGTTACCAGTCTGCTGATAGCTTATTGTGGAACTTCTCAGCCTCCATAATTATACGAGCCAATTCTTTACAGTAAGTCAATCTCTCCCTCCCCCACTCTCTTCTCCTTCCCTCTCCTTCTTTCCTTCTCTCTTTTTCCCCCACTGGTTCAGTTTCCCTGGAGAATCCTAACTACTATAATAAAACCCTGAAAGGTTTTTCTACTTTAATTTGACCTATACTACTATACAACTGCTTTTATTGTAACACAACCTTTAATAATATGGTCAGTAGTAATATTTTTATAAGCTAAAAATGTTCAGAACTATTATACAGGTACTATTCTAAGATTATTTAAATTAATACTTACAGAAACTCACAGGGTAGGTGTTATTATAAAAAAAATGAAGCTTATGAAAACTGTCCTAGTCACACAGACTCCGCGTTCTATTGGCTGCTTAACCAATTACGCCAAACTCAGTGGCATATGACCATAGCATTTAGTATGTCTCCAGACATTGGTGATTGACTAGGCTCAGAGATGGTTCTCACCCTGGGTTTTGTATGCAAAGTCAGACATTGGCTGAGACTGTAGCCATCTTTGGGGCTTCTGCACCCATATGTCACACCCCTGGGACGTGTAGACTCAATATACTGAGGACTGGAACAGATGGGACAGTTAGGGCATCTTTTAGTATTTTTATGTTATCTCTTCCTGCGGTCTCTCTCTCTAGCATGGGAGAGACCATACAGGGCAGCCGTATTTCCCACATGCGGGGGTCACAACACCAGAGGCATATTTCCTGATAGAAAGTTGGGTGGAAGATGTCTCACATTCCGCCACCTAGGCTTAGAAGTTATATAGTGTCATTTCTGTCATATTCAAGACATTAAGATCAGTCCATACTTAAAGGGAAATGAGTTAGGCTCAATTTCTTGATGAGAGAAGAGTTGTTTGAATTCAGGTTTTCCTGATTCAATATCTATTCTTGGCCCCACTGGCCACACTTTTACCAGCTCCTTTGAAGACTTGCCTAAACAACACTTGTCCACTTCACCTGTATAGTCATACACTCAACTGAAGATGAAGATCTAGTCATAATGATCTCCTACAGTCTTTCTGGCAGGAACGCTCAGTGTATGTTTTTAAATCATATAACCTTCAAGAACTGCATTTTTTATGAAACATGCAAAAACACTTGAGCCCCAGGATACATTGCTTTTCTCTGAAAAATCCCCTCTTTCTTTAATACCTTCCTGAGCTTCTCAGGGTCTCTGTCACTTTTTCTACCTCATCCGCTTTCCCCCCCAAAATCACATAAAACTTGGTTCCCATCAGTGTGGTTTTTGCTTACTTAACAAGGCTTATATTCATCACACCTAAATTAATTTTTCATGTAAAATTCCATTCATGGACATGATTTCTTAAAAATCAAGATGTATTGCATCAATACCATTCCTCTGACAATGAATCTTCTATCAAAAAAGTAATCAAGTTTCCCTTGATTTATTCTCTATAGAACCAGGCTGTTTATGGCTCATGGTTCTGTGGTCATTGAAGCACTAGAAGCTTTCCTGATTCTTTAAATTGATTATGGTACTTTGCTGAACCATGAATTTCTATGAAAGGTTGCAAAGATGGAGATTGGATCCCTTTCCTGTTTGGACTCCTAGGGTCTGGCTTTGCATACATTTCCGGAGGTCACTCCAAATTTATATATACACACATATACAAATTTCCATCCAACTAAAAAAGGATGAAAATAAAACAACAAAACCACACATTAAATGCATCAATGCCTTTTCCATACCTTTGCAGAAGAATAAGCTCCATGAATTCTCACTTTCCCCACCTTTTCTAATATCCACCCACCCATGCCTTTATCTGTTGCTATCATTACACCGAAATCCTATCTAAACTTTTGTGTGAAGTCTTTGCAACCTGATCTACAATGCCTGTGCAACAGGTGTGGGAGCTTTGGCTTAGAGCTAAGAGTCCTGGCTCTATGTAAACTCTGATGATCCCCTTAATGTTTGTGTCTTAATTGCTTCAACAGTGAAGTGGGGAAAATGATTTCTCAAAACCTAATTTACAGAGTTATTTTGAATGAATCAATGAAATGTTCCTTACCCTTTGTGAAGTCATTTCTCCTACTGGAAGAACATGCAAATATTACTCATACTGTGCATATAATTCCAAGATTTTAAAAAATTACATACTTGTGCATAAAATTAAATATGTGTTTGCATGTAACTCTAGTCATCCTCCAGAGGTTTTTGTGTACCAACTTTTCCTGGGAATCACAGCTAAACATTTCAAGAGTATTTTGTAAACTGGTAAGCAGCCTAGAAATAAAAATGTTCAGATACTTCATTGTTATCTTTAAATATTTATTTATTTAGGCAATATCTACACACAACGTGGGGCTCAAACTCATGGCCCCAAGAACTAGAGTCACATGCTCCTCTGAGCCGCAGAGGCACTGCCAAATATATTATTTTACATCACTGCAAATCTTTGTGATAGAGAGCTTATTACTGCCATTTTAAAGTTAGGAAATTCAAGATTATATTCTAATATGCAGCAAAACTAGCAATCAAATCCCACTTTCTGACCATAAATCCAAAGCAATTCTTAGTCTTCCTCAGAAATTTAGCTTTATTTGTCTGGACCCACCCCACTGAATCTAAAGCCAGACCTGAATTCCCGTTTTATCACTTCCTGTTTTTCCTGGAGAATAAAACTCATCTCCAATATCAACTGTAAACATCATGAAAGGAGACCATCTCTATTTCCATGACCTCTAATGTCAGCGTGCTACTGAAAAGGGCTTATTCTTCAACAACCTGCTCTCGTTTTCTTTTTCAATAACCGCCAGGCACAGTTTCCCTCCGCATACTCTCCCTTAAACAGGTTTACCTGCCTGAGTTACTCATCCTACCAGATGTGCAGACACACACCTGTAACTCTTTAAATACCAATTCTTGTAGCATCGACAGGGCTGATGCTCAAACCCTGTTTAAAGTCCAACCCACACCACACTGGTGTTAGAGTCATGACAGAGGTATTCCAGGCCAGGCTGAATTCTAATAGCTCCACTAATCTCTTGGTGCATGAAGAAAAAACGCTCTCGGCGTATCCTGCAGATGAGAACTTCACATACATTGACAAAAACAAAAGCAGAGCTCTGTCGGAACATAACACAATTGTTCACTCACATGGCCTCCATTTCCTTTCACACATTAAAGAACTGCTTAGTTGTTCATTTCCATCTGCTACCCTCATAGTAAGGTTATTGTGGTACTTCCTGTATTCCTGTTTCTCTAACAGAGATGAGAATAGTGACTACATTTCTGCATCTTTTCAGTGTCATTCCATTAAATTAAAATAGTGAATCCCTGGGGCACTTGGGTGGCTCAGTTAAGCATCCAACTCTTAATTTCATCTTAAGTCATGATCTTAAAGGGTCCTGAGATCAAGTCCCCATGAAGGGCCCCACACTCAGCAGGGGGTCTTCTTGAAGTTCATATATATATATATGAATATATATATATTTATATATATATATAGTATATAGACATTTCTTTTCACCATCCTCTTAGCCCTCATGTTTTCCTGGTCAATTTGTCATGCTGGCCGTAATATACATACATATATATATATATATATATATATATATATATATATAGTATATAGTATATATACAGTATACTATATATATACTATATACTATATACTATATAGTACATATATATAGTATTATATATTATATAGTAATAGATCTATCTATCTATATACTATATATATAGATACTATAATATATATATATACTAATATAATATAATATATATACTATAATATATATACTATACTATAATACTATATATACTATAGATATACTATATACTATTATCTATATATATACTATAGATATACTATAGATATACTCTATAGATACTATAATATACTATATATACTAATATAATATAATATATATACTATATAATATACTATAATACTATATATTATCTATATATAGTATATATATTATATAGATAGTATATAGATAGATATAGATATATCTATCTATATAGATATATATAGTATATAGTACTATATATATATACACTATATACTATATAGTCTATATATAGATAATATATAGTGTACTATATAGATATACTATATATCTATAGATATAGATATGCTATAGATATACTAGATATACTATATATCTATATATACTATATAGATAGATATATCTATATACTATATATATATACACATATGTATGTATGTATGTATGTTACGGCCAGCGCGACAAATTGACCAGGAAAACGTGAGGGCTAAGAGGATGGTGAAAAGAAATTAAGAGACAAAGAGATGGGGACAGGAGGGACACTGAGGATGATGTCCAACAGTGCCGATTTTATTCCACATCTTACAACCATTTATAAGGCAGACCAGAATAGGAGGAGTAATACATCAGTACCTAGTCAGATGACCACAAGTTTCTATAACAAGTTTACATTAACTACAAGCAAACCTCGTGATACCAGGTAGTTTTGGCTAAAGCCATTAGCAAGACAATCAACCAGGGAATGGGTTATGGGGTTATGGGAGGTACAGAACAACAAAGACTAACTAAGAATTCATGACCCTGACCACATTGTTCTCTTCTGTAGGGGGAGTGTGTGGGAAGTCATGCAGGCGAGCGCATGACACATAACACAGACCCTTTTCTCAGTGTACTCAACTTTCCCGTCCTTAACCTTGTCAAGGTGTCCGGACTTTGAAGGAGACACAAGTCAGGGCCTGGTTTGATCCTCGATTCCAACCATGCCATAGCTCATATATATATATATATATATATATATATATATATATATATATATATATATACACACACACACGATATATATATATATATATGGTATATAGATAGTATATACAGACCACATCTTCTTTATCCATTCATCTGTCAATGGACATCTGGACCCTTTCCATATTTTGGCTATTATGAACATTGCCGCTAAGGGGTACATGTGACCCTTCGAATCACGTTTGTATCTTTTGGATAAATAACTAAGATAATTATAACACATTCTCATTCACAAAGTGTTATTCGTTTTACAGTCTTTTACAGTCTTTTTGCTTTGCTTTTCAAAACCATAAAAATCAGTGGTTAGGAGAGATCCATAATATGGGTAAAAAAAAATTCAAATTATGAAGAAGAAGAATGAGTTGACACAATTTCATGAAGTTAAAAGTGAAAGAACCCAAGCACAAGTTTTAGCAGTGTGGAAGGAAATTAACATCCTATGAGCATGTGTTTCATGCCAAATAACTTGATAAATGTCTAATAAATGTTACCTTTATTTAAGCTTCATAATTTGGAGCCAAGTTAACATTTCCTCATCTAACTATGCAGGACCAGTTCAGACTTAATGCATTGTACTATTACTTCCTAGTACCAATGCCCAGCAAAATGTAGATATGACAGTTATTCCCAGCCATGAGTTATTAACAGGAAAAGTGTTGCAAACATTTGAAACAATTATAAGTTTACTCAGATATAAATATGGTTGTCATCTACAATGGGACTTTTAGTAGCTTTGAAATATGTCACCTCCATCAAGCTGAACTACTCTTCCTAGAATTCTCTTTTCTCTTTGTTTCACAATAGGGTGTACCGTAAGAAACATGGTCACTGGAGATCTGAAGAGAGTAAAGCAGCAGGTTTTTTGGGTTTTATGCTTCCACAATGCTCTGAGCAGGTACTTCTGTAGTTCACACAGGCTGCTCCTGCTCTGTGAGTTTTCCTTGCTCATGTGAGGCAGCAGCCTTGCCTGCAACTATCCTACCTTTCCCCAATTCTTCTTTAGCCCCTCCCACTTTAGGGCCAGGTGTGTATTTAGCTCTGTGATGAAGGGCATCAGTTTCTCCTCCTGCAGGTCACCCATTCATACCTACTGGAAGCATTTAGAGCTCATTGTTCTCAGGGATTCCACCTCCTGGATTCCAGCTTCTTCTAGCTTTCCTCACTTTATATACATTTTCGTGTCCTGAGACATAGCCTGATGGAAACTGCTTAGCCCGGACCACAACTGGGTAAAGTCAAATCCCTATATGAATGTATCCTCTTCATTTTGCTTCCCTGATTGAACCCTACCTGATACACAAGTTGCCATCAAGAGTCTAGAGGAAGAGTATCTTAAGGATGGGTTTTCTGGACTGTGTGGGGTTATGTGGTTTGCTACGGTCTGATTAGATTTAAATAAAGACCACAATCACTTCCACTTCTAGTGTCTAATGAGACCCCAGTAGTCCGTGTCATGCAGTGGCAAAAGTGTTATGCAAATTATCACCTGCAGATACCTGCAATCAAATACCGATAGAAAACAAGCCTCTGAGTGACTAAGCATGTGCTGCTATAGAATATTTTAGTCAAAATAAGGCATCTAGAGGACCTGATTGGTTGCCTCTAAATGTACTAGAAACATGGGGGAAGAAAATAATAAACATACAGCTTTAGTTGACCAGCTAAACTCTGCATAACAGAGTTGAAATTGCTGGTATCTGACCTAAAAAGAAACCATTACCTCTTTTCACCATAGGACTGGACTTTCTGAAAAACAAACACAAAACTGAATCCTTTGGTGGTAAGTTACAAAGTAAATTATCTCTTAATTTCTAAGAGGTCTTTATTATTAAAATTTAGACATTAATTGGGATGGACTAAGACTCTGAAATTTGCAATGGGGTGTATGGGTGTATCTCCATAAAGCTGGAAATTTGGGATCCCTAAATATTGTGGTCTTTTTTTTTTTCTTTAGTATTTTCTTATTTTTCAGTACTCTACACCCACCACAGGGCTTAAAACCATGACCCCAAGATCAAGAGTTGCAAGCTCTGGGGCGCCTGCGTGGCTCAGTGGGTTAAGCCGCTGCCTTCGGCTCAGGTCATGATCCCAGGGTCCTGGGAAAGAGTCCCACTTCGGGCTCTCTGCTCAGCAGGGAGCCTGCTTCCCTCTTTCTCTCTCTGCCTGCCTCTCTGTCTACTTGTAATCTCTGTCTGTCAAATAAACAAACAAACAAACAAAAATCTATTAAAAAAAAAAAAAAAAAGAGTTGCAAGCTCCGCTGACTAAGCCAGCCAGGTGCCCCTTGTGGTCTTCTTTGACTGTAAAAACAACCTCTCCACACAGGCCATAAGAGATTAGTTTCTCCTTGTCTAAACGAACTGTAATGGTCTGCAAAGGACTGTTGATCCTACTCAGGAACTACTCCCACAACCTACCTTTGCTTCTAGATCTATAAATATTCTCAAGTTTCAGCAGGGCCTGAAGAGCAAGGAACAAGGTATGACCTGTGTGTAGGTATGATTCCAGCCTAATCACTATTTCTGCCAATAATGATCCTACTGACCTGGAAACTGAAACTACCACCTTGCCACTTCAGGCTACTCCCACCAGTAAATTAACAAGCAAAGGAGGGGGTAATTATAGTGGCGGGGGTAGTCAGTTCTGACTATCAAGGAGAAACTGAGTTGCTCTTATACAATGGCAGTGAGACGGAACATGCTAGGAGAACCCCTAAGTGATCCCTTAGTATTCCCATGTCTAAGACTAAAGTCAAACAGAAGCTTTAACAACTCAATCCAGGCAGGACTGAGAGTGGCCCAGACACTTCAAGAGTGAAAGTCCAAACTGAAAAAACAGACCTGGCACCACAACAAACAGAAAAGTGTGGAGAGCCATCCAGCAGATGCAAGGAGTCACGTAGACGGGAGTGCCTGAAGATTGAGGAACTGAGAATGATTAGTCTAGGAGGATGCGCTCGTGGCTGACGCACACAGCACCAGGAGCCAAGAGATAAACGCATGATCACCGCTAGAGAACAATAGAGTCCTGTATGGTTACATAAGGGTCCACAAGGACACTGCGTGCACGGCGTTATGATTGGCCAAATAGGGGGGCAAGTACGGGTGAACTTCGTGGATAAATACTGCTGTAAGTGCTTGGTGCGGCGCGGTCGCCATTAGCATTAGTACATTAGCATTAGTAATAAAAGAAGTTTGCCACTCACCTCGTCCGCGGGTCGTTCTTGCGGGCCGAGAGCGACAGAAAAGAAACTAAAGAATGGAGAAAGGAAGAAGGTAGTTATGTACACTGCTCAGACATGGGGGGCCTGGGTGGCTCAGCTGATCACGTGTCTTATTCTTGATTTTTGGGACAGGTCATGATCTCAGGATCCTGGGATCTAGTCCCACATGGGGCTCTGTGCTCAGCAGAATGTCTGTTTGAGATTCTTTCTCCCTTGTCCTCTGCCCCTCCCCATGCTCTAATAAATCAATCTTGAAAAAAAAGAACACAAAACATTGGTTATAATCCCATAGCCAGTTGTAAAGATGAGGACTATAATAGTTATGAATATATATGTGTGTGTATGTCTCTGTGTATGGTGTGTGTGTATATATAATTTGTGTATGTGTAATATTGTTTTCTTTCCCTCTCCCATTCTCCTTTTATGTAACATGAGGCATGTTGTATCCAATTATGTACGTTACAGGATTTCAAACGGAGAGTGTGAATCAGCTAGAATAATGAATATCACCCAAAGATGAAAAGAAGACCTTTCTATCCTCTTTGAGGGAAAAGGCTGGCAAAATTTAACATAGAGCATAGTTATCTAAGGTTAGGCAAGGACATGACTTTGCGAACGTGTTAATCTGACAATAGTGGACTATGGTAACTCTGTGATACGTCTACGTGGCTAGGCAGAACTATTTCCCATAACTAACTTCTTTGTGTATTTCCAGGGAGAGTAGGCTATAAGAGATATTTCCACTGAAGATTTAGAGGGCAGAAGGAAAGCAGCAGCCATTTTGTTTTCTATGCTGTAAGGCTGGGGCATGCACTTCTGTAGTTCACACACCTTGTTGCTTGCCTGTGGGTTCTCCTCAAGTGGGTTAGGCAGAAATGGGTCTGAAATGCTCTACTTGATCCTGGATGTTTTCCCAGCTTCTTTGACTCCTGGGCCAACCGAGTGTCCAGCACCATGAGGAAGGGTACAGTTTCTCCTGCAGAACACTGACTTTATCAACAAACTGACAACAGATTCCAGCCCTTGCCTATGGGTTCCAGCTTGAGTTGCTTCCAGCCTACGCTGGCAGCTTCCAGCTTGACCTTACTCTCCCTGATTTTACATCTTTCCTTCCTAACTGCCTGCCTTGCAGACTTTAGGCTCCAGTGTCAAACACAAAGACAGCTGCCTTGAGATACTGTTTACCCTGCTCCTTCAATTGCATAAAGTCACATTCCTGTAAATAAAAGCCTTAATATTTGTTCTGCTTCCCAGATTGAGCCCTGACTGACACAGGCCTTTTAATTAACTTTTAAACACATCCTTTGTTTCTGTGTTTCTCGTGTAATGCTTCTTTGGTAGTAATAATGATATTGTATCTTCTAATATTAAAATATTAGTTAATATTAACACAATAATTACTCTGACTCTCAGTACCCAATTCTGTAACATGGAGATAATTTTAGCTATGAAAATAGAAATCATAAATATGAAATGTACTGTACCAAGTACGCAATTATGGCAGCTATTGTTATTATAAATAACAAACATTAGCGTCTCTTTAATAATTAAAATCTCTAAAGGCTCTTACCATACATTCGCGTTTCTACCCCCCATAAAAAAATGGAAAACATAGGTAAGCATGATGATGAATATATAGTATTATTGTTCTTTGTAATTGTTCCCATTTCACAGGTGAATATAAAAATATCTTCAGGGCTGACATCCATGACATTTAGCCAATGGTCTTTGACACTAAGAAAAGATAGGATTTAAACTTCCGTGAGATTGAAATGTTCTGCCTACACTCAATGCAGATCCCTTGTTTACTCTATGCCAGAAAATGTCGAAAGCAGACACAAATGTGTTGATTCTCTTTCTCCTCTAACCGCCTTGAATCCTAACACTCTGTGCTTTGATGTGCTGTTCCCGGTCATATTTGATGTATAGCTGTGCAACATCTTTTTTATGTCAAGTCTTTGCTTCAAACACTCCACTGCCAGTTCGACTTGTCAAAAGTTGGAGGCAACACGTTTTAAGCATTCAGTGAGCATTCTTCTGAAAAGAAAACCACTATTTCTAATGAGCATTTGAGAGCACAGTGGATTGCAGAAACTGTTTTCTAAGATCTGTCACAAATGATTTAGTTTTATTAGTTTTAATGGCCCTCAGCTACAGACATGGAATATAAGTGAAAATTAAGATATTTTTCGTGAGATGAAAATAGATTTCAATCAGAAAGAGTGCCCCTCCCCCACTACTTCTTCCCCATTTTCTGATCTTATTTATTTGGACAGATGATTCTGGTAAAAAACAAACAAATAAACAAACACTGAGTGAGAGGAGAACACAGAGATAGTCTTCCATGAGAATAAAGCTCTCCTTGTATTGGAAACCTCTCTGTTAATTGTACAAAAGCTGGTTGGTTTGGCAAGCTCAAGGGCAGGACGGCAGAGAAAGGGACTGATGTGTTACACTGGAATTTTATCCTGGGTAGGGACAAGGAGTGAATATTTTTATTCCTAGCCAAAGGTTTGTCTTCCATGATAGTAAGCATAGAAACAGCCCTGAAACCCATATATTGCTTCCAATTCATAATACCTTGCACTCGTTGCTTTTGCTTTTCTACACTGTAGCTTTTCTTTAGGATTTTCATTTTTCCTCTTCTTTTCTATTGCTCATCACTCACTAGAAAGTACTGTAATCCGAACAGGTCTATATATTTTATTCTTCATAAACAAGTTAAGTGCATTTCTTAAACAGTTGGATGGTTTTGGCAGTCCATCCTCATTGCTCATGTGTGTATAAGGTGTGTTGGTGATGAATGTGAGGTTTTCTGTTGCAACAGCTCTGTTCTACGGTTTCTTTATCCTCTATGCCAAAGCAGCTACGTGAGCCAAAAGGGAGCCAACCAGAATCTGAATGAGAATTCTGGAGTTTGCACAGCTTCTGCCATCCATTTATAATCTCAGGCAAGCCATTTCAATTCCTTGTGTCATATCTCCCTCATTTGCAAAGGCTAGATTTGGGGCAAGAATAGAATTAGGTATCTCAAACAAAAGGGACAAAAATCCTTGCCTTCAGGAAGATTACAGTCAAGAGTAGCAGACTCTTGACTCAATTATATTATATATCAGAAGATAACAATTGTTTCAGTTTGCTAGAACTGCTATAACAAAGGACCCCAGACTGGGTGGCTTAAACAATAATTTTATTTCCCCCTAGCAATTCTTTGAGAAGTTTGAGGTCAAAGCTCTAGCAGGGTTGGTTTCTTTGGAAGACCTTGATCTGTGGCCTATGGACAGCTGTCTTCTCCCCATGTGTTCACATGGTCTTTCTTCTGTACCTCTCTGTGTCCCAGCCTCCTCTTCTTTTTTTTTTTTAAATTAATTTTTTATTTTTTATAAACATATATTTTTATCCCCAGGGGTACAGGTCTGTGAATCACCAGGTTTACACACTTCACAGCTCTCACCAAAGCACATACCCTCCCCAATGTCCATAATCCTACCCCCTGCTCCCAAACCCCCTCCCCCCAGCAACCCTCAGTTTGTTTTGTGAGATTAAGAGTCACTTATGGTTTGTCTCCCTCCCAATCCCATCTTGTTTCATTTATTCTTCTCCTACCCACTTAAGCTCCCATGTTGCATCACCACTTCCTCATATCAGGGAGATCATATGATAGTTGTCTTTCTCTGCTTGACTTATTTCGCTAAGCATGATATGCTCTAGTTCCATCCATGTTGTCGCAAATGGCAAGATTTCATTTCTTTTGATGGCTGCATAGTATTCCATTGTGTATATATACCACATCCCAGCCTCCTCTTCTTATAAAGACAACAGTCATGTTGGATTAGGGCTCACCCTAATGACTTCATTTTAACTGAATTACTTCTTTAAAGACCCTGTCTCTACACATTCTGCGGCACTGGGTATTAGGACTTCAACCAATGAAATTGGGCAGAGGGGAGCAGAGACAGTACACAACAGAAGTTATTATAACAAAGTTTGTAAGGAGAATAAGGAATGCTGGAAGGTGATTTAACACTTACAAGGATATTCAGAGCAAAGAAGACTAAGATGGTGACATCTGCATAAACCCTGAAGGAGCTTGGGGGAAATGGGCATTGTGGATATCTGTGAGGAATGCAGTTCACTACAAGGAGCAGATATTCCAAAGGCCCTGAGGTAGAAAGGACCAGGAGGATGTCCGAGGGTCAGCAGGGTGGCCAGTATGGACACAAGAAAGAAAAGAGATGGGGCACCTGGGTGGCTCAGTGGGTTAGAGCCTCTGCCTTCGACTCAGGTCATGATCCCAGGGTCCCGGGATCATGCCCCGCATCAGGCTCTCTGCTTAGCAGGGAGCCTGCTTCCCTTCCTTTCTCTCTGCCTGCCTCTCTGCCTACTTGTGATCACTGTCTGTCAAATAAATAAATAAAATGTTTAAAAAAAAAAAAAAAGAAAGGAAGGAAGAAAAGAGATGTGGCCAGTGACAGAGCTGGCACACAGTACCTTTGAGACTGCCTTGTAAGTAACTGAATGGAATTAGGCTTTTACTCAGAGAACTGGAGAGCCACTGGAAGGTCAAACCAGGGGAATGATTCAGTCAGACTTAACCTTCCACGTACTCACTCAACCTGTTATCTGGAAGACAGACTACAGACTAGGGTTTCTCAGGATCAGCACCACTGACGTTCTGGGCCAGAAAGTTCTTGTGGTATGAACCTGTTCTGTTCCCTTTAGGCTGTTCAGCAGCATCCCCTGCCTCTACCCAGTGGACACCCAGAGTCCCCTGCCTGCCAGTTGTTACAATCAAAAAGGTCTCTAAACATTGCCAAATGTTCCCTAGGGAAGGAAAAGTTACCCCTCTTTAAGAACTCTGTTGTAGGGGTGCCTGGGTGACTCAGGTGGTTAAGTGGCTGCCTTAAGATCAGGTCATGACCCAGGGGTCCTGGGATCGAATTCCACATCAGCCTCTTTGCTCTGTGGGGAGCCTGCTTCTTTCTCTCTCCCTCTGCCTGCCTACCTGCTGCTCCTCCTGCTTGAGCTCTTTTTGAATCAAATAAATAAAATCTTTATTAAAAAAAAGAAGAAGAAGAAGAAGAAGAACTCTGTTGTAGGTACTACAGAAGAAAAGCTGAGACAGTTTTGAAAGTTCATTGTAATAATCCTGGCTAGAAATAAGGACAAGATCATAATAGCAGCAATCAATACATCCTGGAGATAAAGCCAACCTATTCTGAAGGCTGCCAACAATTTGAATGTGTGGCATGAGAAAGGATTCAAAATGGCTCTGAGGTTCATGCCCAGAGCAACTGGAAGAATGGATTCACCTCCTCCTCAAACAGGGAAGACTGTGGATACAGCAGGGATAATGAGAAACAGACACCCTCCACACAAGGTAACTGGAAGGAAGGCTAATGTATGGATAATGGCATTGATCTATGGGTAGATGAAGCAGAGGAGTTTGTGAAAATCTCTTATTTTTCTTTGTGAAGTAGGTGGGTCACCATCACCTGAGAATGGGAATGGGACAGGACTTGTTGGAGGTTTTAGCATAAAAGGTGTGGAATAAAATGGTGGCAGAATCTGGTGGTATGGGGTACCAGAATCTGAAGTTGTGGATTGCAATAGCTTTCCTAAAGTAAGTATGAAGGGTAACTTAGGATGACATAACTCTTAAGATTCAAATGAATATTAAACCCATAACCCCATATACTATATGCTTCATCTATTTTCCATTGTTCTGAACTAAACACACAATTTTGGCAGTAGGCAGAAGAGCCTCTGTTCCTCTGGAAATACATTCAGTTGCTTATGAAGAACTAATGGGTGAGATTAGGGGAAAGAAGTGCTTAAGGCTATTGCCTTAACCTCATGAGCATTCATAATTAAAACCCATCTCTAAGGAAGAAAACACCAACTCTGGAGAATTATGTCAGTTCTCAATATATGTCTTGCATCAGAGATAGAATGACTCTCAAGTCAGATTCATGTCAGTGCCCACACCAACCCCTCACGGAACTCCCATTATTGTTGATTATAAAAGACAATTTACTCCATAAGATGCTTCAGAAAATGCTCCCTGATCCTAATGTGCATCTGCCATCAGAATCAGATACTTCAGGCACATACACACACACACATGCACACACGCACACATGCACATGCACATGCACATACATATCACATGATGCTGCTGCAACATGGGCTGAAGACCGACTACCCCTTGTTCTGAGAAACCCTGCATGATTCATCCCTGGCCTTCCTCTCCAAGCTCCATTAGACTGTCCTCTCTTATAGGCACAATCTTCCACACTGGCCTCCTTGCAGTGCTCAAGTCTACCACACGCTTTCCCACCTCTCTGCTTTTTCTAAAATTTGCTTATTCGAAAACTCTTATTTAACCTGTTCCAAAAACTGTCATAAGTACATTATACACATTAACTTACCTAAACCTTCTTAGCCAAAAGACTGACCAGCTATTGCCTCCGAATGTGAACAGAAGTAATAAGGGCCACAATGGGGTGAGGACATTTAAGATTTTTATTTCTTTTCAACCTTCTGGAATTAGAAGATTCTGAAACCCTAAGGGATGGCGTAGCCAGAACACAGAAGGAACCTGGGTCCCCTAATCAGCACCTGGCGGAAAGCTACCAAGAATGACTGTGTTGGATCATTACATGAGGTGGAAATATTTCTATTTTATTAAGCCCCTGACATTTTAGCATTGATTTGTTACAATAAGGACTACTTATTATAAAAATCTTCACATGGCTGACTTATGTTGCAAAAGTCACTGCTTAAATATCATCCCCTTACAGAACCTTCACTAAACACTCAAACTATTTTAGATCTCCTGTCTCACGCTCAGTACCTCCTTTTATTATTATTTCAAAACTTGTCATTACCTGGTGGTGTGAATGTGGATGAGTGTGTGCATATGTGTGTGTGTGTGTGTGTGTGTGAGTGTTGGGTATACGTAACTCCTCTTTATCACCACTAGCACAAAAGCTCCAGTTGGTTGGAATTCTGTCCAGTGTTCAGACTGTGGAAGCCCCCAGTGCCTAGAAAAGGGCATGGAACACAGGATGTGTTCAATAAATATTTCTTGAAAGAAATAATTACAATTTTCTATCTCTGTATCCCAGATACATTCCCAAAGATGATCATGAGTTGGGTACTGTTTGTGGTAAGGAGTATTCTGTTTATATCATTTGTCAATAACATTTTCATTTTCATGCCTGAAATTGTCCACTTCCTCCTTTTTCCCTGAACCAAGCCCATTCACTCAGCATCTTCATTGTGGAGCTGTAGCTGAAAATTAACTTACATATCCACTAGCAGTACTCCATTGCTCAGGGGAAATCTGAAAGTCACTGAAGTGAAGAGATTTGCTGTATAATATCTACAATTCACTGAGCACTTTACATACATTATTTTATTTAATACATTATGGCCTGCTGTGTATGTAGGATGTAGGTATAATTGTCCCAGCTGCAAATGAGAAAACTGAGATTCAGAGAGCCTAAGTAGACTGAAGTTAACACAGCTATAAAATGGTAGAGTGGGGGGTTCAAGCCAAGTCCTGGATCCCAAACCAGTGTTCCAAGTCACCTCAGCTTAGAAGTGGCAACCTGTTACGTTTCACTGTATTTTGTTTATTCTAATGAGTCACTTGCTCCCACTCTCAGTCAAGGGGAGGGGATAACATGGGTTGCAAATACTAGGGAGTGGAGATTATTGGGAGCTACGTTAAAAACTATGCTTCACACATTTGTAGAGATGGTCTTTTGTTGTTGTTGTTGTTGTTATATTCTATAAACTTGTAGGTTTTATATTTAGACCCGTACTCCCTCAATTATTACTGGTATATTATAAGAGAGATATTAAGGTTCTTTAGCCTCACACAGATGTTCAGTTGCCATAGTGCAGTGTGTTAGAAATACCTTTTCCTCATTAAATTTTTCGACATTTTTTTTTAATTTGCCATATGCAGGTGCATATCCTTCTGGAATATGGTTTCCTATACCAAGTGTGCTTATCTTGACTCTCTTTTTTACCATTTGCACTGTTGTTTGTTCCATCCTGTAGGTAGAACTTGCTATCTGGCAACATTTCCCTTCTGACTGGAGATTTTTCCTTCACCGTTTACTGTAGTGCCAATCGGCTGACATGGGAGTACACATACCTCTAGGACATCCTGTTTTCATTTCCTTTGGATATATATCTGGAAGTGGGACTGCTGGAGCATATGATGTTTTTATTTTTTAAATTTTTTGAGGAACCTTCATACTATTTTCCACAGTGGCTGTACCAATTTCCCATCCCCCCAGCAGTGCACAAAGTTCCTTTTTTTTTTTTCCCCACATCCTCCCCAATGCTTGTCCATTCTTGTCTTTTTGGTGACAGTCACTCTAACAAGTGTGAGGGGAACTCTCATCGTGGTTATACATTGCATCTCCCTCATGATGAGTGATGTAGAGCTCCTTCTCATGTTCCTGTTGGCTACCTGTAAGTCTTCTTCAGGGGGAAAAAAAAAAGTCTATTCTGTTCCTCTGCCATTTTTTAAAAATTAGATTGTTTGCTTTTATATTTTAGAAATTAAGCTTTTATCAGATATGTAATTTGCAAATATTTTCTCTTATTTTATGGTTTTTCTTTTATTCTGTTCATTGTTTCTTTTATAGTACAGAAAGATGTTTTTGTTTTTGTTGTCTTATTGTTTAGTTTGCTTGTTTTTTTAAGTTTGCATAGTCCTGTTTGTTACCTTTAGAAAACCGTCCTATAAAGCACAACTGATATATCTTTTGATGATAAACAGCTCACATGTTTTCTGACTACTGATGTAAACTAACATTTCTTTTTGCAACCAAGGAGCACTTATTTAACCAATGACTTCAGCTTTTCCGTTTATTATTGAAGAGCTTGTAAAAGACTAAAGTGTACCAGTATTATGCTTTCAAATACAATCACTAGGAGTGATATTTCAAGTATCCATTAAATTGGATAGAGAGATATTTAAAATGGATTTAAAGTGGATGTTTTCCTCAGTAGTCTCTGAGTGAAAAGATATAATTCCTTTTATTTTGACCATCAAAACATTCGTTTTTAAATTTTGTTTTATGGTTATTCAAGTAAGATAATTTAGATTTTTTAAAAAAAGCCTTCCCCTCCCCCAATAGTCTTAGATCTACAAAAATTATAGTCAAGTAAAATAAGCTTATCTTATATCTCCACAACGTTTGAAATTAAACCAAATTTTCCGCCAAACAAAAGAAACAATCTTAAAACACCAAAGTCTTCCAATATACACTTTGATGGGAGTCATTAAAAAAAAAATCTTCTAAGGTTTTAAGAAATATCCAAACTTAAGTTCTGCCTTTACATATGAATTGCTGTATGATTTCAGGTTAACTATTTATATTTAGACTTTTTACATTGTTGAAATAAAAGCCTCACAAGATGAACTGAAGATAAAGTAATATAATAAAGAAAACCACTAAGTGCCATTAATGGGAGGGACATCATGATCGGTCTTAGCTGGGTTCCCCAAAAGCAGTCCCTGTGATAACTATCTTGGCATAACTGATTTTCTAAGGAAATACTACCCCCCAAAACAGCAAGGAAATGAGAGATTAGGACACGGCAGAAGACGATGTCACCCAATCACCCAATGGAGCAATTTCAGGCAAGAATCCGTAGAGGATAGCCCCCAGGGGAAAATGTAGTATAAGTGATTATCAGAATTTTGCACTTGTGACCAAGCTGCTGGGCTCTGAAACTTCTGCACTGCTCACTGGCTAAGAGCCATCACAGGCAGATGGAAACCACCAAGTTCTTCTGAGTAGTGCACTTTCCAGCCAACTGCAGCAATAACCCAAGGGCCACCCTCCAAGGTGAGTCACAGGTGCACTCTGTTAGAAATGAATCACACAGAAGCTAAGACAGAGCACACAGAACACGTTAAAAAGGATCCAAGCAGATCTTGGCAGTGTCCACTACATTAGGTTTTCTTTCCTTATTCAACATCAAATGTCATTCGACAGCATTGCATTGTCAACATCTTCATAGCATCTTTATTTAGCTTTTAAAGTTCTTTCATATTTCTTATGTGTTTTGATAATCAGAATAAATATTTGGTCTTATTTGTGGAAAACCAGAATATGAGAATCAGAAAGCACACTGCTTACATTAAAGAAAAAAAAAAAAAAGTTTGGGGATGCCTGGGTGGCTCAGTTTAAGCAACTACATTTGTCTTGGGTCATGATCCTGGAACCCCAGAATGGAATCCTGCATCTGGCTCCCTGCTGAGCAGGGAATAAGCTTCTCCCTTTGACTCTCCCCCTCTCTCAAGCTCTCTTTCTCTCTCAAAAAGAAAAAGAAAAAGAAAAAAGAAAAGTGCGTATCTGGGTGACTCAGTCGGTTAAGGTCAGGTCATGATCCCAGAGTCCTGGGATGGAACCTTGTGTTGGGCTCCCTGTTCAGCAGGAAGTCTGCTTCTTCCTCTCCTTCCTCTCCTTCTACCCCTCCTCCTGCTCCTGCTCTCTTCTCTCTCAAATAAATCAATAAAATATTTTAAAAAAAGAAGCTTATGAAGATTCCAAGCAGTCAAGTCTGTTAACAGTCAGTCCACAACACACTCTATTTTTCTTAATATAACAGCATGATATATATATGTGCATATATATTACATTACAAATATAATACATTTTATATAATTATGTAGTTAAATTCTGTGTTTATATATTTATAAATATATATGCTTTATATACAAGTATAATAGAAATATAGAGCATATGTTATAAAATACATTTTGTATTTTATATTATCTCTATTATATTTTATATTAAACAACTATATTGTAATACATATGAACTAGATAATCCCAGAAATGAAATTGAGTAAAAGATACACAGCCCCTGTTTATATTTCTTGTGCTATATTTTTGATATATGATGATCTATTCACATTTGGATTGACTGTTCTACCACACCTAGGTAGAAAATTTAAGTTGACATGTATTTTCTTTGTTTATTTAATAAAAGTTATTGACAGTTTGTGAATTCTATAAACTCCATTTGGGAATGCTATTGTTTTCATTAATTCTCCTTTTCAAAAATCAAACCCTAAAAGCCTGCAGAGGAGGAAAGCAGATTTCAGTTCTTTTTTCGTTAGTCAAATCCCTAATTTATCCTCCTTCCCTATTCTAGGAAGGAAGAGCTGTAAATACGTTTTTTGTCATAATCCAAGAAAGATATTCAGCCACATATAGTAGTCACTATTTGTCATTCACAAGTGGGTAGTCTTTTTATGTTGCCTTGTGTCCAACAAAATATGTAAAACGCCACTGAGATTTGTTTTTGTTTTCTTTACCAGTCCTGTACTAACCTCTCAGGGACATGCTCATGTACTCTTTTGTCTTTGTTCCACTATACCAGCAGCTGACAGATTTTCAGAGGTATATATTTAGATTTTAACTTAAGGAAAGTCCTTCAAGTCAGCTACAATTCAAATCTTAGGCATTTAGTTTCAATTACATGCCACTCCGCAGATTGCTATAATCATTTTAGGCACATGCTTGCAAATAATTAAAAGCAGCTATTTCCATATGCATGTATGTATCTATCTTTTGCATATCTTTGGGGGGTGACCTTTGAATACACAGAGGCTAAATACAATCAAATGCTACTATTTCTGTTTCATAACCCTACATCATTCAATAGCAATCCAGATCTCTTCTAAATACCATCAGCTAAAGTAGATTGATGTATTCAAAACCCAAATCTAATAGAGTCCCAATCCCACTGCAATCTCTTACCAATTCATTTGAAAGTATAAAATTTATTAAGATAAGAAAATTACTGAATTATCTATAAAGGACCCCACTCATTAATTCTGATGTTGTTTCACAGGTTTATTTATTTATTTTTAACTAACATATAATGTATTATTTGCCCCAGGGGTACAAGTCTGTGAATCATCAGGCTTACGCACTTCACAGCACTCACCACAGCACATACCCTCCCCAATGTCCATAACCCAGCCACCCTATCCCTCCCCCAGCCACTCCCCAGGAGACCCTCAGCTTGTTTCCTGAGATTAAGAGTTTCTTATGTTTTGTCTCCCTCCTGATCCCATCTTGTTTCACAGCTTTTAAAAGTAAAGCAGCAAATTAGGTTATGTTTACAGACTCAATGCCTTCAGATCAGGATACTAAGTCCCTTCCACAGTTTCTGTCATTCAGTAGTGTTACAATGTAAGTCACTGTCTATATTACTAGCCTGTAAGATGAGGACAGATAGAATTACTCAGAGTTGTTGAAAGAAGGAACCACCAAAGACAAAGCTTCTCTACAGCCTAATGTGCATGTTAACAATACAATATAGTAAATGTATTTGACAGATAATTACTATAATTAATAAGTCCCATACAGATACTCCTAGTATTAGCTGGTTATGTTAAAAACTAGAAATGATGCTTTTACTTTTCCCCAACATAAGTTCATTCACGATACTGGGACTAGCAGAATTAGTAAAAATAAGATTTTTAAAAAAAAAGGAAAATGTCCCCAAATTCTTGACTAACAAATAATGGGAAATTCCATGAGGTACATATATGTATACATATATATACACTCATAAGTTGTGATGTGTGTATACATATATGTCTGTGTACATCTGAATATGCATACGATGAGAAAGTTGTCAATTAAGTATTTCAATTTAATATCATTTCACTTCTCATCCTAAATCTTGCTATTAATTCCATGTTCCTAATGGAATGAGAATAACTGAATTATCTCAAGAAATATTGTATTTTTAAAACAAATGGGAACTGAATCAAGTAGAAAGCTCAAGAGACAATTTGTTCTAGTCAGATTTACTGTCAAGGTCTACACTCACCAAAAAGTCAGGATAACATTTGTGTCATCTTTTGAACTTCTTAGTAACTCACGTGGTCAAGCAACTTAAATCTGTAAGCAACTTAATCTGAATCAATCACTTAATGGTCACTTAGTTTAAATAATAAAATTGATCCAAAACTTCATGGTTTCAAATTTCTGTAGTTTGTTTATACAAATCAAAAAAGATAGTTGCAAGTTTACATAAATTAATGTGTCTTACTAAACCAAATAATAGTAAAAAGAATATTGAAGCAAGATGCACTGATATTAAAATGAAACCAATATATAACTTACCAGCTTTATGGATCTTGGACAATGCAACTCTACTCCAGCACTCAGTTTCTTCATCTATAAGGCAAGTGTCCTGTTAAATAAAAGTTATTTCTAAATTTAATTATCTATAAAGCAACAAGTCCAGACCTGTCTACACCTAAGTAAATTTAATTATTTATGTGATTAAAGAACATAAGAATATTTTCTATTTCTTATGGACACTGGCAGGAGAGGGGTATGTGCTATGATGAGTGCTGTGAAGTGTATAAGCCTGACGATTCACAGACCTGCATTTTATGTTATTTTAAAAAATTATTTTTAATTAAAAAAAAGAATATTTTCTATTTCTTGCTCTTCTTCACAATCTATCTTAGCATTGCTACTCAGGAGTTAAACCATCCTTTTAAGTATTACATTTAGTTTACATAAAGTCAATCATCATTTTATCAGAGTAAAGATAATTTGCAATCACTGTTGTATACAAGGGAATGGGATTTGAGGCCATGAAAGATGGGTGGTGGGTAGAAGGAAGAATGCCTTTAAGAGCATAGTCTTCTCCCCTGGGAAGTGCCCATAGTTTTTAGAAACTCATGTGGTCACTTGAAGCTTTGATGGAAGTAATTGGTAAGTAAATAGTCCTCTTGTCATAAACAACAAAAGCCATACAAAGCACAAAATGTGATAGTTTTCAGATGTTGCTAACAGGCGTACAAGCCTGTGATTCATGAGAAAGTTCCCATGATAGCCCCAGCTTTCATACTGAACCAAATTTCCAGATTGTGGTGTATGTGTTTAGGATGCAATTACACTATTGCAGACTTGTTGATGCTGGAAGGAAAAGAGGAGGGTGTTAGGTTGCTGAGGTGATGAGAATATATGAGAAAGGGTAGGAGAGGGAAATGAGCAGCAAAGAGAAGATGCTCCAGAAATTTGTACAGGTGACCATGAATTCAAAGCTATGGATACAAAGAATCACGCTCCATGAGGTCCATCAGAGAACACACACTGGGATGCTGTGAGGGGATCAGAGGTTCATAAGTCACACAGTGCTTGAAAACAGGCATTTTGATCAGTTAAAATGGAGACACTTCACTGAATATTTTGGGCTTTCAATTAAGATATCAAAAGGCCACATTTGAGAAATAAGAGTAATTTAACTCTGGAGTATGAACTTTTTTAGACCCCCAAAAAACAATGACTATAATCAGGAACCAAGGATAAAGCTCAGGCAGACACCAGAAAATTGTCTGCCAAAGGAAACTTGATACTCTCTAAAAGAAAATCACAAAACCTAGGATCTCAAAAATGTAGCATCTATTATGTCCTTCATGCAATAAAAAAGTAGATATATAAAGAAGCAGGAAACAGTAACTAAAATGAAGAAAAATATAGTCAGTAAATGCAAGTCCAGAGATGATAAAGATGTTGAAATTAGAGACAAGGATGGTATAAAATACCTATTACATAGATGCTTAAGAACTTAAAGGAAAAGATGGATATGATGACTAAAGAAATGAGGACTATCATTAGAAAAACAAAAGCTTTCAAGAGAAAGAGGTGAGAACTCTAGAATATAAAAGTAGAAGATCTGCTATGAAAATGTCAACATATAGGTCTAACCAAACCAAAAAGGGAAATATCAGTGAATCTATGCAAACATAAGCACAGAGAGAAAAAATGTCTGGAAATAAGAGAGTAAGACTCCAGAGATCCATGGGAAAATATCAAGTAGCCTTAAATAAGTTTAATTATAATACTATAAGAAGTGATTCACATAAAATTATTTGAAGAAAAAAGGAATTGAATAGTGCCTACTTGATTAAAAAATAACAATACCTAGAATAAAGAAGTACATTGCTATAAAATAAACACATACAATCATATGATAATCAAATTGTTAAAATAATAAAAAGATAATATTAAATAAATGCAGAAAAATGATATATTACCCTGAAAAAAATAACATATCAGAATACTAATTAAAAGCAATGAAATGCCATACATAATGAACAATATATGTAAAAAGTTGAAGGCAGGGGGCATGGGATAACTGGGCAATGGGCATTAAGAAGTGCACCTGATGTGATGAGCACTGAGTCTTATATGCAATGATGAATTACTGAACTAATGATGTACTATATGTTGACTAATTGAATTTAAATTAAAAATGTTGAAAGCATTAAAATATCTTCAAAAATATACCTTGAAACTATTGCCTTCAAAATATTTTTTCCAAAATATCACTTTCTAAAACTGAAGGTGAAATGGAGACATTATCAGACAAACAAAAGCTGAGAAAATATTTTCCCAAAAGAACCCCAGTATAAGAAAAAAATGTAAAAGAAATTAACCTCCTTCAGGCTAAAGGAAAAAAACACCAGATGGAAACACAGAGTTAAACAAAGGAATGAAGAACACCAAGTATAAGAAATACTTTGCTAAACATAAAATGATTTTTTTCCTTTCAGTTATCTTTAAAATATAGTTAACTACATAAAACAAAAACAATTCATAATCTATTATCACATGTAAAAGTAAGTTTATAAAATTAATAGCACAAAGGGCACTCTGGGAGACAGGGAATATATATATTGTTTTAAGGTCCTAATATGTTAATTGTTATAATACTATCTGAAAGTAAGTTGTGAGACAGTAAAAATACACATTTTAAACCCAAAACAACCAATGAAAATAATTAAACAAAGAGTTATATTCAGTTCTTACTTGCTTATTTGTATCAAAGAAGTTAGTAGGTTAAGTAAAAAAAAAAAAAAGTTAAAGAAAATACAAAAGAAGGCAGGAAAAGAGGAAAAGGGGGAAAAAGGACAGAGAGGACATACAAAAAAAAAGCAAGATGATAGACATAAACGTAATAATACCTTTACCTGCATTAAATGTAAATGAACTAAAACATTAAGTAAAAAGCAGATGATATCAAACCTAAGAAATATTCAACTACATGCCTTCTGTGCAGAAATTTAAAAGTAAAACGATATCAAGATATATAATGAAAACCCTAAGTGTTAAGGAAGCTGCAGTGGACGTGTCAATATTAGATAAAAGAGATTGCAGATAAAGCAATATTATCAGAGATGTAGGGCATTTCATAATATTAAAAGTCAATTCATTAAGATAATATAAGAACACTCCTGGCAAAGGATCTTCCAAATATATCAAACAAAATATGGAAGAACTGAAGAAGAAAATAAATAATTATATTATTAGATTTCAACATTCTTCAGTAGTTGCTAAACTAGTAGGGTCAAAATCAGTAAAATATAGAATGATCAAATAGTACCATAAAACAAACTGACTTACTTGATAACAGAACTTCATAACTGAATAACATTTTTTCACATACATGAGACATTTAAGTAAGAAGTAAACACATCATATACTAACTCACTAAACAAGTCTCAATATATTTCAAATTGTTAAAATCATGAAGAGTATGTTCTCTGACAATAATGGAATTAAACGCCAATAAAAAAGATACCTACAAAATCTTCCCCAAAGAGCTCACAATTAGATATATATTTCTGTACAACCCATGATAAAAAAAAAAAAGTACAAGGGGAAATGAAAAAAAAATCTTTAACTCAAGGGAAATTAAAACACAATGCACAAAAATTCATGGGTTGCAGATAAAGCAAGTGCTTAGAAGAACTGTTATAACTTCAAAAAAAAAAAAACTGTTATAACTTCAAATGTTTATAAAATTTTCTTATAAAAGAAAACCAAAGATTTAAAATAAGTCATTTAAGCATCTATCATAAGAAACTAGAAGAGAATGCACTCAATTTAAAGTGTAAGTAATAAATAAAAGTGAATAAAAAGATAAAAGTGAAATTAATAAAACAGAAAAAGGACAAAAGTAGAAAAATAAAATATAAATTGGTTTTTGAAAAGTTAAATATAGAAAAAAATTAAACTGATCAAGAACAAAATGAAGAAAATATGAATTTCTAATATCCAATATAAAGGAGGGAGTTAACTCTAAAGTTCTACAAACTTTAAAAGTAAAATAAAGGGACATGATGAATAACTTAATGCCAAAAAAGTGACAATTTATGTGAAATGGGCAAACTCCTTAGGAGAACTAGAAATTATCAGAATTAACACACACACACACACACACACACACACACAATCTTAATAGCTACATAACTAACACAAGAAAAAGTTGGATTTAAATTCCTTTCAAAAAGAAAACTATATGACTCTAATTGTTTCATGGGTATATCCTTTCAAATTTATAAGGTGGAAATCATATCAGTCTTACAGAAACTTAGCAAATGATGGAAGACAGGAACTTTCCCAACCCTTGTATAAGTTAAGCATAACACTGATTCTCAAACACACAAGATTATTGAAATGAAAACAGAAACACACACAAAAAAACTATATACCAATGTCTTCATAAACAGATGCAAAAATACTCAACAAAATATTAACAAAACAAACCCATCAATGTATAAAAAGGATGACATAGTATGACAAAATGTGGTTTACCTAGGAATTCAATATTTGAAATAACATCTGAAAATCGATCAATATAATCCATAACTTTATAGAATAGAGGAAAAAAATCAATGATCTTCCCTAAAGATGCAAAAAAATTACTCAATAAGTCAATATTAATAAGAAAAACTCTCAGCAACCAAAGTCCGAGCAAAAAATTAACTTCATAAACAGTATCTACAAAAGTACTATAGCTAAGAACATATCTAAATGGAGAAAAATAAAGATTTTCCTTTAAAACCAAAATAATGCAAGAACTTCCACTATTATTACTTCAATTCAACTTCACAGTAGAGCTTCTAGCCAGAAAAAAAAAAAAAAAAGCAAGAAAATGAATAAAAAGGATATGAGTTCTGTTTTGAGTCAAGATGGCATAAAAGAAACTGGATTTACCTGCCCTTCTACTGTGAAACAAGAGCAGCAAACAAACGAACAACAAAAAAAATATATTGGAAACAATGCTTTTATAGACAGCAGGCAACAAAGGAGAATGATTTCTAAGAGGCAGGAAATAAAGTATGCCCTCCCATTTTCCAGCTTACAGACTTGGGTTTCCAAGGCATGACGCAATCAGTAGTAACACAAGTGGAGCCCAGTGAACTTTGAGTTTAGTGGATGGACCTGAAAGTCCAACGAGAATAAGACACTACAGTCCCTAGAGGACACAGCCACATTGGGAGTTCCAGAAACTTATAGAAAGCTGTCCTTGAGTACTTGAAAGAGTGGTTTTTGTTTGTTTGTTTGTTTTCTTTCCAAGCTTTTATTTAAGTTCCAGTTAGTTAACATGTAGTATTAATTTAGTTTCAGCTGCAGAATTTAGTGATTCAACACTTATATACAACACCTGGTACTCATCACAAGTGTACTCCTTAATCCCCATCACCTATTTAATCCACCCACTCCCACTTCCCTCAGTTAACCATCAGCTTGTTTTTTATAGTTAAAACAAATGAGCATGGGTGGGGGGCTGCTGCAGAAGAGAAGAAAACCAAGAAACACACTCTTAACCATAGAAAACAAGTAATGGAAGAGCATAAGAAAAGATGCTTTAAATCACTGGTTATTAGAAGATTACATGTTAAAACTTCAAAGTGATATCACTACATACTTATTAGAATAGTTAAAATTAAAAGACTACTCTTACCATGCTCGCTTCGGCAGCACATATCCTAAAAGACTACGCTTACCAATTAGAGCAAAGATGTGAGGAAAGGGGCGCCTGGGTGGCTCAGTGGGTTAAGCCGCTGCCTTCGGCTCAGGTCATGATCTCAGAGTCCTGGGATCGAGTCCCGCATCGGGCTCTCTGCTCAGCGGAGAGCCTGCTTCCCTCTCTCTCTCTGTCTGCCTCTCCATCTACTTGTGATTTCTCTCTGTCAAATAAATAAATAAAATCTTTAAAAAAAAAAAAAAAAGATGTGAGGAAATTGGAATTCCTTTCTGTGGTTGAAGAGAAGTAAAATGGTGCAACCACTATGGAAAACAGGTTGGTAGTATTTATTTATTTGTTTGTTTTTCCAGGTTGGTAGGTTTTCTTTTTTTTAAATGTTAAATATATACCTATCATATGATCCAGCCATTCCACTCTTTGATGTTTACCCGTGAACACAATGCATTTTTTTTGAAGATTTGTATGAAACATACTCTTTTAGTTATCATAGTCCTAAGTGAAAAATAACCCAAATGTTCATCAACAGGTGAATGGATAAACAAAATGTGGCTCATCCAAACAAAGTGATATACTCAGCAATAAAAGAAACTAATTTTCAAGACTAAACCTTTGAACACACAATAACATGAAAGTATTTCAAGTGATTACACTGAGTAAATGAAATCAGACAAAAATAATACTTGCTTTATAGTTCCATTCATATAAGTTCCTAGAAAATGCAAAGTAATCTATAATGATAAAGAGCATATCACTGGCTGTTTGTGGATAAGTAGGTAAGTTTCAGAAGAGGCAGAAGCCAAGAATACAAAAAGGCATGAGGGAATTTGGGGTTCCCTGTCTTAATGTGGTGACAGCTTCATGGGTATAACAAACATTTACCAAAACTTAGAACAAGATATAGGAGAAAATCCTTGCAGCTTTGGGATGGGCAAACATTTCTTAAGAAAACAAAAAGAACAATAAATAAGATATTGAATTGTACTTCATCTAAAGAAGGTACTAATTTTTTTAAACCTGGTTATGTAGAGAAAATAATGTAAATACATATATCTAACAAAGGATTTTAACCATTATAATAACCAAAATATTATAAACATTTTTATGACTCCATAAGAAGAGCATAAGAATCTCAGAAGGTGGGCAAATGATATAAATTTACAGTTTAAAAAATGAAAGTAACATAATGTATGATAAGCACATGAAATTTTTTTCAAACATAATTATAAGGGATATTAATTTTAAATCACAGGAAAGTACCAATATAATCCTGGCATAAACAAAATTTAAAAGTCTGGAAATACAAAGTGTTGATTTAGATATACAGAAACTAGAAGTACCATAAAACTGATGAGATTAAAAATGGTATTTTGGAGAACATCTGGTAATTTCTCATAAAGTTAAGCACGCTCTTACCATATGACCCAGCAATTGCATTCCTAAGTATTTAGCCACAACAAATGAAAACATACATCCACACACAAAAAGTGTACAAAGAGTTATAGCCTCTTTACTAAAGAATGCCACAAAATTGAAACAACTCAATGTCTATCATCCATGAATATATAACCACATTATTATATTTATGGTAAATGTATACAGTGGTATACAACTAAACCATAAAACAGATATAAAAATGTCAAAATTAATTAACTGTAGTGGAAATAATATCACAGTACTTTGAGTGAATGGTAGAGCAGATTGGAAAAGAATATGAGGAAACATGTTTGAATGGTAAAGGTATTCAGTTGGTAGGATAGACTTATGGCTGTATAATTTTTCAAATTCTTCAGAGTGTACATTTACATGGATGGTTTTATTTGTATGTAAATTATATCTCGTGAATTATTTTAAAAAATGAATTAAAGGTAGAGATGTTAATTAAAGGATTGGTATCAAATGACATAATAAGATGACTTAATCTCATCTTGCTATCTTGCCATTTTGTAAAGCCTGTAAAAGTTTCCTCACATTACCATATAAATGTTTACAGGGGTCCCTTCCCACCCACAGAACCCCAACTTCTTACCACCCCTGTTACATTTAATCTTTTCCAGCAGAGTCAATAGCAGAGACATGGAGAGTAATACAACAAACTATATAACACACTGTGTAATTGAAATGGGCCATAATCACTAATATTAAAGACAGTGAATCATTCTAATAGAGCTGTGTTCAGCAAACAATGAAAAATTATGTGCCAGAAAAGCTAATGCTGGTTTTAAAATGAACAGAAATGAAGCGAAATGGAACCTCACTTGTTATTCATGAAGGTCAATTTAACGTGATTATTTTTTTCCCAGCGTTGTAGCTTTGTGATTACTGTTGTATACCTGAGTGGTATTTTATAACCTAATAAGAGCATAAAATAACCAGGTGGTGATGATTTTGTTTAGCGCTGAGCCTGAAGATCCCCCTAACCAGCATCAAGTTACACATGCTACTGGCTGCAATGCAAACACGTTCCAATGTTCCAAAAGTCAAAGGGAACATAAGGCATTTGACAATTAGATTGTGTTCCAGCAATTCAAAGACAGACAGACAAAGTATGAGTTACTCTTTGGTGAAATATTATTTTTTCAAAACCAACTTTCACTCACTTACCTCAACCTCTTCTATAATATTTACTTTAATGCAAGTTTACTTTGTAGCCTGGAAGGGAGTATTCTGAAATTAGACCCTTATGTGGCATAGGGTAGATGCTGACAATGCAACTTGCTGATGATTTCCAGAAAATCTTTGAAATCCCAAATAGAGAAACCTCTATAAAAGTTAATTAAAATATGCTTAACCAATCCCATCACAACACTAAGGGAAATAATGTTTGGATAACAAACTACGGATAAATGAAAATTTCCCTTAAATTTAGCTTTATCAAGGGTCTCTATAGCTTATATCAACAAGTTTGATAATTTTTTTCCTATAAAACTCATCCTATTTTGTGCTTATCTCATTTTTAATTTTACTAAAATCCCAAAGAGACAAATTAGGAAGGTGGCAGAGCCTGGCTGAGTGCCTTCATTAGCTCAGCGCTAATAACTTCTTTCAGCACCACGGATAGCGCCTGACATCACAACTCAAGCTTATCCAAAAGCTAATTATTTTCCCTGTTATAAAACAAAGGTTCTATATCAAAGGCCCATAATGCGACACAGTACACCCTCTAGATGCACTGATTTGCAAAATAAATCAGCTGTGTCAGGGAGGAATTTGAGCAGAAATTACAACAAATTGCAATTATACTTGCAATGGTACACTATTTAAATGCATTGTCAGTGATTCATGGCAAGATGGCACCCATGCCCTTCTGAGGGTTCAGGGAAAAGGTAGAATTCTCATCTGTCACAGTAATAAAAATGTACTTTCTCCTGTTGTTGCATTTTTTAAAAGATGCTATTATAACTTAGTTCATAAATATTTAAATAATGTCACTGGAAAAAGACCCAAGGACCTCTGAAAGAATGAATAAAGAACTCCTTTAATTACACACGCACACCGCTCCATCTACACCTATTTGTTTTAGGAAGTAACTCTTTGAAATGATAGGTCTTTTCAAACATGTAAAATGTGTATTCCAGCTCACTTGTAAAAAACACAAATAGATCATTCCCACAGGCCACAAAGCCTATCCTTCAGATTACACCATGTCCTCAGAGATTTAGGAGAGTTGAAAAACAGACTAAAGTGTACTGAACTGAAAATTACACTCAGATGCTAACTAGCACCCCACCGAATTTCTCATGGGTCCATATCTACAATCTTTCAAAAATAAAGTAGACTTGAGGAAGAAAATAATGTTTCCCCTTCCTCCCCTCTCAAGGCAGAAGTTCCTAATTTGGAACAATGCTTGTGTACTTCGGTTTCCTCAGGGTGGGCTCTTTAGAGGTCTGACTTTGACTCTCACTGAAAGGAGGTATAGAAGAGAAACAAGATGCCTACATGGTCCCCCAGAAAAATCATGTTTAACCTAGGAAGTTCTGAATCATTACAGGTAATTAAAAATATTCTCCACACCTGACTAAGTGTGTTTTAGTAGTTTAAAATATTTAATTTCTCCCTTTTCCTCTTTTATCTTGATCATGTAATCACAGTTGCCTCTTCTTGTATCATTTCTCCCACACCTATTATTTTTACTGTTTGATTTAAAAAGGGAAAACAAAATCAAGCTGATGAACTATCATCTGTAATTTATCCTCTTTCCTTCTTTGAACTTGGCCGATGGAACCTCTTTTCCATATTAATATCAGCTGTTTGTTTTACTCACCACATATTCTCTCCCTTTCATTTCCCTTGGTTTGTTACCTAGGTTTTATCTTGAAATCTTTAGTTATATGCCAGGAAGAAGGCTACCCCTTGAGTTCATTTGTTATTCCAGTCTCATACACCTTATTGAGTTATTTTCCTTGCTGCAATCAGTCTTTAAATACAATCCAGTAAAGATACAGCAATGATTTTTGACAACCTGACCTTTCTCTGCTTTCTTACACTTGTTTAATTAGGTACTACGTGCAGCTGTGACTTGATCTTTACAGTTTTCTTCTTGAAAAAAGAGAGAGATGTTGTTTAAAGAAGGTCAGATTTGGCAGATTTTCTAGTTACTTCAGGAACTGACATTGGAGACCTGGAAGACTGAGGAGCTAGGGAATGCTATACTGGTTTTCTTAGACATAATAAAAAAAAATAAAATCTTATTTGGAAAGACCACTTGACTCTGAGAATACCTTATGAAATTTATATCTTTTCACTTTGGGTTGGCAGCTTGAAGTGATTGCAAATCATGGACTCTGGAAGTGATAATTTCTGGTTCATAGTCAACGAACTGGCAGGTCAAAGCTCAGGTTCTAATAGGAAAAAAAATCCACATCAAGCAGCTCAAAACCAAAAATATGGTAATTCTGAATGAAAATATAGCAGACACGTTTGAGGAGGTTAAGAGGAGTGTGTTCATTTACCTGATTTATTAAAACTAGTAGAAAAAAGGCAATGCAAGGGTGCTCCATCAATGTTAAACAGAAGTATAAAGAAACACTGAACACCTGACAGATGTACAACTACGACCGATGTACAACTAAGACGCTGAGTTCAAGTTCCCAAACTGACACAAATTCTTTTCGTAATTTTATGTAGGTCATTTCACCATCCTTGATTTTATCACATGAGTGTGTGTGCGTGTGTCTGTATGTGTGTATCTGTGTGTGAATAAATGAATTTTAACTAACAATAACAGGGTCAAAAATCACATTTTAATACTTTATGATATTCAATCCCATTATCAGATATTTGAGCCTCTCATTACTATCTCCTTCATATCAATAAAGTTCAGTAATTTGTCCAATGGAACATAATTATAAAGTGACAAAACGGATTTAGAGCCAGTACTACTAATCAAGTCTTATGTTTCCCTTTTGTTACTATATATGCATTCTGCTCAGAAAGGCATTTTTGTTTATGGAAACCATAGGTTTCCTAGCAACTTTTAAATATCTGTATGTTGCATCATATCACCTCTGCAACCTGGTATCAGTACCTTTAAATCAGACCCACAATAATATCCCTCCCTGGTTGTGTTGCAACCCATCTTTCTATCTATATGCCCCCACTGTTTTTCCTTGTAGAATAAGATAGATTCTGAAACCATTTAAAAAAAAAAAAAAAAAGCTCCATTCTACTTTGTGCTTCACAAAGGTATGCTTGCTCACAATAGAATCACTCTATATCATGCCTCAGAAAATACTGATGATCCAGGAGAATCAATCCAATTTGATTTAATTCAATTCAGTAAGTACTTTTATTTCATGCTTATATTGTAATCAATCCAGTGATAGACTTTATGAGAGATACAGAAAAAATGTGATGGTTTTTGCCTTACAAGAATGTAATATTTCACTATAATAATATGATACTGACATATGCCACATCTCAATAAAACTATAGGATGGTTACTAATTATGTTCCAAGAGGAGTAATCCTGTTATGCCATTTCAAAGCAGAAAGAATGCAGTAGTAGATGAGATGGGCATGGAACAATATATGGAAAAGCTAGAGTTCAATATGTGACCAGAATAATGAATAAAATATGGCTAGATAGAAGTGTGAGAGAAAGTAATTTCTGTAGGTATTAAAGATTCTGAAGTGGGGCTTGACATAGAGTGCACATAGCATAGCAGGTAAACATTCTTCCCTTGGAGAGAAAAGGTGTGTTTGGAAAGGCAGGGGAGAGAAGAGTCAGTAACATTTGGTACCATTCACAGCAGCTCCACCAAAAAGTTAATCTGCAAAAATATGAAATGACATGAGCACATGTTTTTTACTATACCGAATTTTTTATGATTACAATGAAATTGCGTTTTTTGTAATTACAAACATATGCATACCCTTCATCAATGAATTGTTTGAATAAACTACAATATATTTCCAAAAAATGGAATACTATAAAAGCATCCAAAAAGAAATAAATAAGATCTCTTTGCAGAGATGATAGAATATCTCCAACATACATTACTAAGTAGAGGGAGAAGTGCAGGGTGCAGATTGGTGTTTTAAGTGTGCTACTTTCTTTATATCCAACATGAAAAAACACACCTGCATGTGTACCAACCTATCCACATACACGGAGAGAAGGATAAGTCAAATTGGATAAAAATTGTTATCCATCAGGGCAGGGAGGGAAGATAATGAAGGAGGGATAGGGAAGAAAATAATACTTTTCTATATATACATTGTTTTATAGTTTTTAATTTGGAACCATGTAAGTATTTTATAAATTAAAAACAAAATTAAGTTTAAAAAGGAAAGAAAAACTTGGGGGGCCTGGATCAGCCCAATAGTTAATTTCAGCATGGGTCATGAGCTCAGGGTTATGAGATAGAGCCCTATGTTGGGCTCTGTGCTCAGTGCATAGTCTGCTTGAGCGTCTCTCTTTCCCTCTTCTTCTGCTCCTCCCCCCACTTGTGCATGTGCTCTCTCTATCTCTAAATTAAATAAATAAAATTTTAAAAAAATTAAAGACATATTTGAATAAATGAACCAAACTGCTTATCCTGTTGATTACATTGTATCATAAAAACAGAAGTAAACTTTGATAATTTTATAACACAAAACTTTGGTTTATTGTATTCCTAATGGTATATGTTCTAAGGAAAACACTACATAGTAATCTTTAAGCCACTGTCTGTAGTCCTAATAGCAATAATATTGAGATCTTTAAAAGTGATCTTATATATACCTACATATATGCATGCTATATAACCATGCAAATAAGTAATAATGTAAATTTTGTTGTTTAAGAATCAAGATTATCAAATAATAGATACATGATTTAAATATAAAATCAAAGAAGTTATTTGTTATGCTCCACAAATAAGTGAAACCATATGAAAATTGACTCTCTCTGCTTGACTTATTTCACTCAGCATAATCTCTTCCAGTCCCGTCCATGTGGCTACAAAAGTTAAGTATTCATCCTTTCTGATGGAGGCATAATACTCCATAGTGTATATGGACCACATCTTCCTTATCCATTTGTCCTTTGAAGGGCATCTTGGTTCTTTCCACTGTTTGGCAACCGTGGCCATTGCTGCTATAAACATTAGGGTACAGATGGCCTTTCTTTTCACTACATCTGCACCTTTGGGGTAAATACCCAGGAGTGCAATTGCAGGGTCATAGGGAAGCTCTATTTTTAATTTCTTGAGGAATCTCCACACTGTTCTCCAAAGAGGCTGCACCAACTTGCATTCCCACCAACAGAGTAAGAGGGTTCCCCTTTCTCCACATCCTCTCCAACACATATTGTTTCCTGTCTTGCTAATTTTGGCCATTCTAACTGGTGTAAGGTGGTATCTCAATGTGGTTTTAATTTGAATCTCCCTGATGGCTAGTGATGATGAACATTTTTTCATGTGTCTGATAGCCATTTGTTATGTCTTCATTGGAGAAGTGTCTGTTCATATCTTCTGCCCATATTTTGATATGATTATCTATTTTGTGTGTGTTGAGTTTGAGAAGTTCTTTATAAATCCTGGATAGAGGAGAAGGGAGTTGAGGTAAATTGGAAGGGGAGGTGAACCATGAGAGACTATGGACTCTGAAAAACAACCTGAGGGTTTTTCAGGGGTGGGGGTTGAGAGCTTGGGGGAGCCAGGTGGTAAGTATTAAGGAGGGCATGTATTGCATGGAGCCCTGGGTGTGGTGCAAAAACAATGAATACTGTTATGCTAAAAAGAAATTATATATATATATATATGTATATATATATATATATAATCAAAAAAGTTATGTAAAAACCGTCAATTTTAAGCTTGACTTGGAAATAATATATGAATTTGTGATACGTTTGCTTAAAATATTCTCAGTTCTGTCTACTTAAAAGTCTATGAGCCTTGACAACACAGCAGAGAGAGAACTGAGATAGATACAGTAGAATCACCATAAGGGAAGAAGTCATCTGAATTTGGAAGGTATGACATTCGACCAGACAAATAAATCAAAAGATGATTTTTAAATGGACACCTCAATTATAGAATAAAAGATTTAGAAGACCTAACATGCAATATGTGGACCTTATTTTTATGGTGAGTCAAATATACCTACAGTTAGAACATTTGGACATGCATTGGGTGCACTGGATAATATTTGATGATACTAAGAAAATACTAATCTTTGTTATTTAGGAAAAAAAAAGCAGAGTATTTACGAAAGAAATGACTTGATGTCCAAGATTTGGCTTAAACTAATCTAAAAAAAATTCAAATTTAGAGGACACAAGATTAGCAGGCCAGTAATAATTACTAAAGGTGAATTATATATATTGTTTCATTTTACTGCTCTCTATACTTTCATGTACATTTGAAAATTTTCCCAACAAAAATAGAAAAACAAAACAAAAATCAAAAAAAGGAAAATGTACTTAACTCCTACCCTGACTACCACCAATCAGGTGACAATATGGGGGAACTTTCTATGAAGAGTAGGAGTGTCCTTTCAAATAATTTCTTGCACACTCACTTGTCATCATCAGTCATTAAACGATTCAGTAAGTATTTATTAAAAACTAAATTCTCATTCCCACATTTAATAATTTTGCTAACATCTATTATGAGTTTACAGTATAAAATGTAAATGATAAATTGTTGAATAAGATAAAAATTTTTCTTTGCCTTCTTAGAGCTTGTATCTGGTGAGGAAAAAAAAAGAAACAAGTAAAATACAAAATGACTATTGATTTGGATAAGTAATGTGAAAAAAATCAGGCAAGATGCAGAGATAAGCAGTACTGAAAAAAAAAAAAAGAGTAGAATTTTAGGGTTGTGAAGAAGGAGCTTCCATACAAAGTGATATTGAAGTTCTGACCTAAAGAATCTTAAGGAAGGAGGTGGTGTGATCAAAGGACAACAAATGTTGTGGTGGGCAAAAATCTAAGATGGTCTAAGATTCTTAGCCTCTCATATACGTTATGTATGTACACAGACTTTCTTCTAGTCATTCAATGCAGTCCAATCTAGGTACTGCTGTGAAGGGTTTCACTTTGCATATATAATAAAGTTTTCAAATCAGTTGACTTTAAGATAGGAAAATTATCCAGATGAGCCTGGCTTAATCATATGAGTCATTTTAAAGAAAAACATTTTCTCTGGCTTTTGGCAGAAGAGGAGTTAGTAATTTTGGTGCACTGCTGTTGGCTTAAAGATGGAGGTAACCATGTGGCAAAGAATACAGGTGGCATCTAAAAGTTGAGAGCAATATTTGATTGAAAACCAGCAAGTAAACACATACTTCACTCCTACAACCACAAGGAACAGAATTCTGTCAGCAATGAGATTGAGGCTAGAAAAAGATTAGTTTTGTTTTTGTTTGTTTGCTAGTTTGTTTTTTATCCCCAGAGATCCCAGAATAGAACTTAGTCTGAGTGACACTTTGTAGCCTTGAGATACCCTGAACAGAGAATCCAGCCACCATGTGCCAGACTTCTGACATACAGAACAGTGTGTCCTTTATACAACAGGTGAAGGGATGCTCTATGTGAGGTATTTTAGTGTGGTAAATGGAATGTTCTTACTTTCAGGAAAAAAAAAAAATAGTTCTTTATAAACATGAATGATCCATTTGCCAAAGGAGATACCTAAGACAGAATGCTTTAGATTCCATTTCAGGGACACAAGTAAACTGGGGCTCATGTATTGAAGAAGTGAGAGTTGGATGGCATGGTTAATGTGTATGTAGATTTAAAAGGGCTCAGAGATTGGTTAAATGCATGGCAAAAATAAAAAGCCAAGAGTGAAGAGTGTAGCACCTTGAGCTAGTTGTTAAGAATGTTTGTTGGGACGCCTGGGTGGCTCAGTTGGTTGGACGACTGCCTTCGGCTCAGGTCATGATCCCGGTGTCCTGGGATCGAGTCCCGCATCAGGCTCCCAGCTCCATGGGGAGTCTGCTTCACTCTCTGACCTTCTCCTCGCTCATGCTCTCTCTGTCTCTCTCTCAAATAAATAAAATCTTAAAAATATATATATAAAAAAAATTAAAAAAAAAATTAAGAATGTTTGTAATGTTGAAGACGGCCAATTAGGAGGAGGCCAGTGATTTCAGTCATGTGCAAACTTAACTTATGGTGGACAGCAGACAGTGGGTAGAAATGTTGGGGGGAAGCTGAAGAGAAATTCTGTAGTAAAATTGTGGAATAAAAACATTTTTAAGTGCTCGCTTCGGCAGCACATATACTAAAAACATTTTTAAAAAATTGTAGTCATTTAAATAAAATTAACAAGTACGTAAATAATTGTATATATGTGTGAGTAGAGGCAAAAATGAGAACTATAGGGAATGAAACTAGAGAGTGATTGTAATCATGTAGCTGGACCTGACTGAGCCAGGATTGCCTGAATGGTTTTGTGTATTCCTTCCTAACTCTATATTCATGGACTTATCACATTGGTGGTTTAAACTAGGCAATACTAAGAGTACTTCTTAAAAAATTGTTAAAGATATATTTTATTTATTTTAGAGAGAGATAGAGAGTGGGATAGGGAGAGGGCATCTCAAGCAGACTCTGTGCTCAGCACAGAGCCTGACGCAGAGCTCAATTTCACAATCCTGAGATCTCTACCTGAACCAAAGCTAGGAGCTGGACACTTAATTGAGTGCACCACCCAGGCACCCCTGGGAGTATTTAAACCATGGACATCAGCATCTTATAAATCAGGTCCTCCCCCTCCCTGCCAGCCCCACCCCAGAGAGCCAGATGTTAAACGGTTATTGGTACACAACTGAATATAAATGACAGGAACTTTAAGAGACAGTGCCAGAGCAGTTTCACAAAAAAAAAAAAAAAAAAAAAAAAAAAAAAGGAGAGAGCAAGCGAGCTAAGGTAGTTGAATATCACAAAAGAAACCATCATGAAAAATGTAACTGTCTACTGGGTAACTTGTTCAGGATGCCCAGTAAGAATGAATGATTCTGGGGACTATGAGTTTAGCATTAATATAAGAGAGTATTTTCAATAAAGTAGTGGCCAAATGGTAAGGAATTGAGCAAAAATTATATGCTGAGAAAATAGATCCTAAGTAGAAAGCTATTATTTCACTCAAATGACATGGTTTAGTAAATTGTTTGCTGGGATAACATTCAGAGGATCTGGGTCCCTCATGCTGACACTATCACTTATCTCTCTGGGCCTCAGTTTCTCATTTGTAAAATCAGGGGTTTGGGTGAAGTTTTCTGTAAGGCCCATTCTAGCTGTATTAGTTGAGAATTGATGTTTTAAAATTCCCAAAGAATCAGTTAAAACAAAAGAAATAAAACTCCAGCAACCTCACAGACACCCTGGCCTTCTTTGACCACACTTCTATAATTGCATCCTTTCTCCCATGAACTCCATATCTGGAGCCATCTCTTCTAGGAATTACACACATGCATCATTTCACATTTGGTACAGGTATTATTTAAGAGAGGAATGAGATAGACAGTCAACTGAGGCTGATTAATGTGCTGTCTCAGGAGTGGGGGGAAGGTAAGAGAGAATTGTATTAAGCAAAGCTACTCCTCCCGCTTCACCCCTTCAGCTCAATTATTCAGTCAGTGCTGTCAAGACAACTGAAGGGATTCCTTGCAGTTGGAAAAAAAAAATGAAATTTTTCATGTTAAATTTTTAAATATCTTTAAAATTATTTTTATCAAATATTCATCCAGAAAAAGCTTAGTTCTTTTTTCCTCCTGGGGGCTTTAAGGGTCGCTGGTGACTTTGGAATATTCTTGTGAACTTACTGAATGGCCAGTTTTTCTCTGAATTCTTGACATTCAACAGCTTGCTTTGCCCTAGCTTTGAAGCCCAAGAGTTGCCTCAGAGTTCTGATCCCTGTGACTGAAACTGCAGAATGGATAGGGAACCAAATAAAGTTGGCATTCACTGAGGAAGAAGATAAGCTGCAGGAAAATTGGAGTCCTCATGGTGGAGTGGAACACTTAATAGCTGTTTCTAAAGCAGATGGTGGAGGACAATTTGGGAGCCCTGGACAAGAAGGAGTCTCTGACTCCTGCATCTGATAATGTCACTGAGTAGGCAGGAAATACATGGGAGCATAAGATTAGCAGACCAGAGAGTAAGGATGACAGCAACAGAAGAGTGGGAAAGTGAAGATAATGAGGTTCTTTCTAGAAATATCGGCTGAGTCCTTACATTAGCAGGAGCATCCCTATGATAATACCTAAAAAGAACTTGTTTATGTTGACAGAGAGCTCAACAAGATAATTTTTTAAAAGATTTTATGTATTTATTTGACAGAGGGACAGAGAGAGAGCACAAGCAGGGGGAACAATAGGCAGGGAGAGAGGGAGAAGCTGTCTCCCCACTGAGCAAGGAGTCCAGTTTGGGACTTGATCCCAGGATCTGAGATCACGACCTGAGCTGAAGACAGATGCTTACCGACTGAGCTACCCAGGTGCCCTCAAGAAGGTCATCTTGACAAAGAGCCTATTTTCAGGAGTGGCCAGCTTCCCCCTCTCTCTCTGCCTCTCTCTCTGCCTGCCTCTCTGCCTACTTGTGATCTCTGCCTATCAAATAAATAAAATCTTTAAAAAAAAAAAAAGAAAAAAGAGAAGAAAAAGCTGAGGCATGGTGACAGTGTCAAGTGTCACTGAAGAGTCAAGCAAATTGTTCAGTGGGTTTGAAATTAGAAAATGCTGTTGAACTTAGCAAGATAATTTTTAGTTGAATCTGGGTTTGGAGGATGGAGATGGCATTTCAAGTCACGAAAGGAATTTCCTTCCTAAGAATGATAATATAGAGGCATGAAATGCCTTGTCTCATAAGTGTAACTCCTCCTCACTGGAGATGGTCATACAAGGAACAACTATCTTTGGGGAAAGCAATCTGGACCAAATGACATCTAAGAACCTTTAAAACTACTGGCCTATGTTTATTTGAAATTAGCCACAATCAACAACTCCCTTGATTGGCCAATATAAATAATTTCAATTAACATGTGTATAGATAAACACATGTTAATTGAAATTATTTATATTGGCCAATCAAAAAAACAAAAGTTTTTTAAGCATTCAATACCTGCGGCCACTATTTTACATTTTGGGGACATAGCAATGGCACAAGAGATGCTTCCTTGTTCTTAACTTATATTCTAGAAAACATAGGAAAATATATAAACAGAATATAATGTTAGAAAACTGTATATAGGGTAGCTTAAACAATAGAAATTTATTTTCTCATAGTTCTGAAGGCTTCAAGTCCAAGATAAAGGTGCTAACAGGGTTTATTCCCAATTAGACCTCTCTCCTTAGCTTGCAGATGGTGTCTTCAAGCTATGTTCTCACATAGTCTTTTCTCTGGGCATGAGAAGAGATTGCGGGTGCCTCTTTCATTGTAAGGACACTAATCCTATTGGATAAGAAACCCATCCTTATGACCTCATTTAACCTTAACTGCTTCCTTAAAGGTCTAGTTTTCAAATACGGTCATTTGGGGATTATGGCTTCGACCTATGAATTTTGGGAGCATACAATTCAGTCCATAACAGATAATTACTGTAAAAATTATAGTAAAGGAATGGAGAATGATAGAGGGGTGCTATTTGGATAAGGTACACCTACACACACACACCCCTCCAAGGTGATGACTTTGAGTAGAAACCTGAATGAGGTAAGAAAATGATGGGAAGGTTGGAGAAGCACATTCCAATCACATCAGACAAAAAAAAAAAAAAATGCTATGGTTCTGAAGAAGCTGCATAAAGCAAGCTTGATTGGTTAAAAGAACACCAAGAAAGCCAAGATGGCTACCACAAGGCAAGTTTTATGAGAGAAACCTAATTATAGAAGCTTAATACTCATATAATCAATACATATCTACTGAGTTTCCAGAAGTATCTACATTCTATGTCTCTTATTAGGCAATGAGAATATAAATTGTCAAAAGATTTCTCAAGAGAGATATAATATGACAAATGCAATGATATAGAAATATAGTCTGTAGGTCTAAACAGACTCTCACAGGGATTTTCATATTTCATAGTTTCCTATGTTCTGGCATGATGGCATTCATTTGGAATGAAGTGAAGTTGTATCTCTTCCCTACCACTATGTAGCCATGTAAGTTGAGCAAGTTACTCCATGTTTCTAAATGGCTAATTCATTTGTAAATGAGTATGGTGAGGTTCCATTGCAATAAACTCATTTGCATATCGTGTATGTTGATTAAAGCAAACTACCCAGCAAAGTGTTGTTGCTGAGCATGCTTTCAGTGAGAGTTCTTTTGCTCAAGATATGCCATACACACTTGGGGGTATCTCATTCTAAAATACATTGGATCAGAAAAGTAGTTACGAGGAAGAACACTTCAGATCAGCACGGAGAAGGCAGTATCAGCAATACAGATAAATAAATAAGAAGCTTCTACAGAGAAAGGAGGCTCTGAAGCACATCTCCAGATCATCTTGCAAAACCCCTGCTTCATCATTCAATAAAATCAGTGCTAAGCCTTAACAGCATATTGACACACATGACCATAAGCTCATTAATTTTTCTATTGCTGAAAAACAGATCCCCTTTACAGCCAGATCTATCCTAATAGCTGGGGGCACAGGTAAATCTGAAGTAAGAGAAGTTTAAGTCAACAAGCGTTTCATAGAACATTTAAATTGTGTATGTATGAAAGGGAGAAATTGATTTAGGAGATAAAAGTGCCTGGGTGGCTTAGTCGGTTAAGCAACAAACTTTTGGTTTCAGCTTGGTTCATGATCTCAGGGTTATGAGACTGAGCCCTGTGTCAGGCTCCACGCTCAGCGGGAGTCTGCTTGAGATTCTCTCTCTCTCTCCCTCCCCATTTACTCTTCCCCCTGTTTATGTGCTTGCGCTCTCTCTCTAAAATAAATAAATCTTTTTTAAAAAGAGAGAGAGATAAAATATTTGAGATCCGTATTTCAATTTGGGCCTTGATCGCAATGAACAATGGCCAGTCATCCCTTTCCCAGGAGGGGTGATAGAAAAGTTGCTGACCTAAGTAACTTCGGAAATAAGTGTTATCTGTAAGACTACAGGAGCAATGAGTATACCCAGCACTGGACTCTAGTTGATAAAGTTGCTTCCTACAGGTAAACAGGGTAAAATATTGAAAGATACTATACATAGATACTGGAATTGAGTAATTATGTTTATGGATGTTAAGTCCATATCAAGTTACCCATTGTGAGAATAGAAGGTTAGTGATAAGCAAGGGAAGAAGGCTAGAATGATTTGTGAAATAATGGAATGGAACTGGAGATAGCAATATGAACTATTTTTAGCTTAACATAATTAAGATACAAATTACATACAGAAATATTTATGAGTACATTTATCTATATAGGTTACCATATACACATGTTCCCTTGCTCTGACAGCTGTGGGGCCTGGAAGCGATGACATCCCAGTAGAACAAGCATACTTATCACCCAGATCTTGGTTCCTGATCTCATTTTGTAATAAAAGAAACCAGGAATCCTTGGAGAAATGGCTGGTTCTAGGACAAAAGCAGGAAATACAGAAGCTAAGCCAAAACACCTCAGTGAAAAGGAGCATATCTAGTGGGGCAGAAAATACACAAGATGAGCTTGTAGCATATTCAATTGCTAAGAAGTAAGAAGTGCTAAAAACAAAACAAAACAAAACAGAAAAACCAAAAACCAAAAAACACACACCTCAAAACACAACACCCAACAAATGACGATGGAATTCTATCAGGGGGATCCAGGACTCAATACAAGGAGTTCCAATGATCTAAGCGGGAACATTTGATGAGAACTAAATAGTATTAGGTTTTAATCCAAAGTACAACACAAATATGCATGAGGTCATACTGATATAAATAACGGAATTAATATTTGAATAACTGAATGAATATATGGGGGATACTAAAGCTCATACAGAAAAATCACAAATAGTTTATATATAATAGTTTATATAATAAATTGCCTTTAATATAATGGAATGTAACTCCTTACCCTGGGGGTGGAAAAAAGTAACTTTGCATTAGTGAAGCCTGACAAACATTATCTCAATCTAAGTTACCTGGGTGATAAGACACACTGATAGTATGTACCCTTGATAGGATATGATGCAAATGACACCTTACTGCTGTGGTCTTCCTCCAAAAACACACTGACCCTGTCTAAGCTGGAGAAAATGCATTAGATAAATCCCAATGGAGATACATTCTATAAGATACCTGGTTAAGTTCATCAAAAACTGTCAAGTTTATCAAAAAATAAGGAAGATCTGAGTGTTACAGCTAAGAGAAGCCTAAGAAAGTAGGGCTGCTAAATGTAATAGGATATTCTGGTTGGAATTCTGGAACAGATTAAAAAAAAAAAAAAGACATAACAGAAATACAGAGGAAATCTGAATAAAGCATAGACTCTAATTCTTAATAACATAGCAATAATATTTGTACTTTGTGACAAATGCTCCATACTAGTCCAAGATATTAATAGGCATGCAGTATACAAGAGCTCTCTGTACTACCTTAACAACAATTCTATATATCTAAACTTAAGAGTTTATTTTTTAAAAAATGTTAATGGGCACCTGGGTGGCTCAGTCACTTAAGTGCCTGCCTTTGGCTCAAGTCATGATCCCAGGATCCTGGAATTGAGTACCGCACCCGGCTCCCTTCTCAGCAGGAAGTGTGCTTCTCCCTCTGCTCCTCCCCCTGCTGCTGCATGCGCTCTCTCTCTCTCTCTCTCTCTCTCCCCCCTTCTCTCAAAAATAGATAAATAAGTAAAAAAATAAATAAATCTTTTTTTAAAAGATAAAATTTTTTTTTAAAAACAAGCTATTAGAATATCTAATCAGAGTTTACATCAATATTGGTTCAGAATCTCTAAATGTATTTTCTATGGTACAGTAGTCTTGGAACATGCCCTAGGAAAATAACAAATTGTTTCTTTGGTCAAATAATCTTGAGACAAGTTGCATACAGCAAGAGCCTTTGGAGATTCACAAAGCACATTAGAATACTTAAAAAAAAAAATCTAAGAATGCTTTTACAAACACATCATTTAATGATGTTTACCACAGCATTTCCCAAGCATAGTGTAACTTTAATTTTTTGGCCATATCTTCTAACATCTGTGAAAATACCATTCCCTAGAACATACTTAGAAGAATTTGTTGTACTTGCATGCACATTACCAAAATCAATAATGAGATATCTATGGAGGAAATACATGATATTCTTGAGTTTGAAGCTATGTAGAATGAGATGTGATGGAGAAAATTTTTGAGTGGCTAATCTACCAGAGGAAAAGCTCTGGTAAAACACACTACTGACCATTAGAACGCTGAAGAAATGTCATGCTGAAGATCATCTGAGAGGCTGAAGATAAACCTAATCCAAATGGTGAGAAATTGCACCTATGTGGAAAAGTGACTTTAATATAAAGAAAACTCTTCTGGGAATTAGAGCTGAGTAAGAATGCACCTGGAAGGCATGGAGTTCATGGTCACTACAGATGGTCAAGGTGTAAGATGAGGTAAGAAGGGACAATGTAAAAACGTGAACGAGGTTGGAGATGATCTTCAAGATCTCTCCCTATTTTATGTGGCCAGCACTATGCTACGTTTTCATTTGGCTTCTATGGTTCCTTCTTCTGATTACGGTCTAGGGGAAAGAAGAGAATGAGTGCTATGAAAATTGTCCCTACTAAGGACCATACCAGGGACTGGGAGAACTTCCAGGAAAAGGATTCTGACCTGCAGTCAGGAGGCTATAGATGCCAAGCACTGGTCCCATTTATATAGAGATCCTTTAATTCTCATAATTTTATGAAGTAGATTCAATTATGACTACCCTATTTTGCACATGAAGACATTGTGTGAGCTTAAACAACTTGCCCTAGAGGACTTAGCTACTTAGTATCAGATGATTTGTCCACAGATTTTGAACCCTTCACCACTATGCACTGTCATCCAAATTCAGATTGAAGGATGATAATCAAAAGAGGCACACATGTGTGTGAGTGCGTGCACGTGCACGTTGGTAGCAGAGAAAGGGAGGCGAGCAGGAGGGAGGAGAAAACAAAGATTTGAAAGGCAGAGAGAATAACATGTTGAATCCCTGAGGAGTAGGAGTAACCAGGCAACATTTGATAAATTTAAAATACTTCTGAGTTATTTCCCAGCTAAAATTACTGACATTAGCAAAGAAAAAAAAATATGCAGGTTTTTTCTCCCTTTTATTTATCGTATCCTCACCCAAACATCTATCTCCCCTCCACGTACATGTACCTACATAAATATAGACACATATACTGCAGGAGATTTAACTTGCAAAACTGAAATGTGTTACCGACTTCGTTTTAAAGCACATCTCCACAGAGATAAGGTCAGTTCCTGCTCCCTTGTGCGTACGTAGGAAAACCAATTTAGCAAAGTAAAAATTTTTTAAAAAGGTAAAGACTCCATAGACTAGCCTGAGGGCCAGCCTGGTGGTGGTGGTGGCGGCAGTGACTTATGTGGAAGAGCCTACTGAGGAAACCACATATAGAGAAATGACTGAGCTACTCCAGCACTCAAGTGTTACTTGACTTACTCCAGCTACTCAAAACTTCATGCCTGAGCAACCGTGGGGAGAGGAGTGGGGAGGCCTAGAGAAGATACAGAAAATCACATTTTGAATCATTTTGAATGAAATTTCAGAATCTTTGGTCTGCTTCCCCAGGGCTAGTCACTGCCCATGGCCCCAGATTCAGGCAGACTTTATTCTCCTTCTAGGCAGCATAAGGAGTAGTGTTTTATTTATTTATTTATTTTTACTTTATTTTATTTCACTTATTTTTTTATTATTTTACTTTATTATGAAAAATGTCAAAATACATACAAAAGTGGAGAGAAACCCATTCACATCAGTGCTCTAGCTTCTACAATTTGTAACCCATGCCCAATCCTATTTTACAATATACCTAACTCCTATTCTCCACTTAGATTCTTTTAAAGTAAATCCCTGGTATTTTTTTATAAATATTTTAATAGGTATCTTTAATTAAATAAGGGCTTTTTAAAACAAAGTGCTACTTTGCACCTAGAATAAATTAACATAAAATCTTTAATAACATCAGATAAGTCAATGTCTTAAGTCTCCTGATTGCTTCATCTTGTTTTGTAACTTGTTTAAATTAGGATCGGGATAAGGTCCATATGTTACACTTGGTGGATGGGTCTATTATTAAATCTCTTTTAGTTTATAGGATGCTTCTCCATATTTTTTCCACACATTTATTTTTTTAAAAAGGTAATTTGTTATATAGAAATTCCCATAATCTGAATACTTACTATATTCTGTGATATTTTACATTTTTTCTAGGCTTTTTGTATACTGCATAAATGAGTAGTTTGATATAGACTGATCACATTCAAGTCTGATATGTTGGCAGGTATAGAAAGTGGCATTTTGATAGAATAAATGTGAAAAATATCATTGTAGATGAAAGAAAAATATCTTCATCAAAGCCAGCTGTTTTCATTTTTCCTAGCTTGTGCTCCTGAGAACTTCATTAAGCCATCCCACATTTCCATTATCACAGAAAAAAAAATGGGAATACTAATGTAAATTATTGATTCATGATTAATAATGCAATGTTTCTTATTTTGGTGATACATCAAGTCATCTGATTTTTGGAAGTTCAAATGCCTGAACCTTATATTAAACAACCCCAATCAGAATTTCTGGCATGGAACCCACATGTCCACATTTTTAAAAATCCTCACGTACTTCTATTTATACTACTTCAGTTGAGATCTATATATTAGACAGTAAGCCCCCTAGGGCAGGGACTATATTTTGTTCACCAGGTACTCGCTGAAAACCAGCACTCAGTAAGTATTTTTGAGTAACAGTATGACACTGAATGAATGGATGCATAGCTGGTAAGAAGGATAAATGAAATAATTATAGTAGACGAAATGATTGTGAGTTAGTAATAGAGAAGAGAGTGATGTTAACTTTAGAACAAAGTCTTACAGCTTTTTATGTAAGAAATCATTAACATATTTGTGCTGTGGGCCAACAGGACAAGTACTCTAAGGTCATTTAAGGAATGCTGGATATCAGTTCAGAGTATCAAACAGGAAGGTTCTCAATAAAATGAGACTCAAGAGTTGGCAGGAGCAATGCCAGAATGTCCGAGAAGATATCTTGCAATGAATGGATTGGCTGAACATAATCAAGACTACTTTGTCATTAGCAAAACAATCTCTTTGAATAATAATCATTACAGAGCTAAGAAAATTCCAGTTTTCTGGATTTGGTGAAGTCAGGACTGCAGCACAAGTGAAAACTGTCCCCCCACTCACACATAAACAAAAACTATGAAATTTTAAAATGTAGGTTGAGGGGAAAAAAATTAAAATTTTCCTTATCTTGCCCTGTGCACGAATAGCACCACATTGTCTACAAGTCAGCATGGCAATTGGCTAGTCCTAAAATAATCACCTCTGGTAACCATAAGGGCTATTATTCTAAAAGAATCAACTTGAAAAGCCAAGAATCGGTGAACCGAAGAGAGTGGGTATGTGTTTAGGGTTCTAACAGCTGTTCAATCGTTGTACAATTCTATGGTGTGTACCACTATTTGTCTTAAGATCCCCCTCCCTGTGTTCCCGCATTGCAAATGTTAGCCTATGCTATTGCTTTTATTTGATTTGATTTTGACATTTAATTGGTGAAGATTGCAAGTATCGATCTTTCTACCACTCATACTACCTGCTCTGTTTACCTAAGAGGGTTTTTGTGACAGTCAAAGGGAAAACAATATGTGAAGGCAAGTTATAGTTCATTAAAAATGCACACAAAGAAAGGATGAGGAATATAACCACTCCTCCTCCTCCTGCTCCTCCTCCTGACAGTAGCATTTTAATTAGGGAATGGTGATGAGTAAGAGCAACTGTTTTTGTTGGAAGGACCAAGGATAGTTATGCCCCTATCAGAGGGTTCTCTCTCACATACATAGAGAGGAACCAAGCTAATTATCTTAGAAATAACACAAGAAAAACACTTGAATGGTCATTCATTAGGGTAGACAGACGGGCAATGCAATTACGCAGTTGGGGAATAAGGAGCAATGGAAGTGCCATCTTCCCTAGTCTGAAGGTCTTCGTATTGCTTGCCCCAACCCTCTCCCATAAACCAAAAAGCATAGGAATGACCGGTCATCCAATTCCAAAAATGTAGGTTTGCTCAGCAAATCTGTTTCCCAAGCTGTACTTGGTAATGAAGGGGGATTCAGGTAAGTCAACAAACCCCTCAGTGGAACCTTCCACTGTTTCCTTTTGCTTCAGTACTGAGCTTAATTCTTCTTCCCCTCAGGATTTTTCTATGATATTAAAAAAAAAAGATTTATTTATTTGAGAGAGAGAGAGAGTATGAGTGGGGTGGGGGGGGAGAGGGACAGAAGGAGCGGGAAAAGCAGGCTCTTGGCTGCTCAACAAGGAGCTCAAAGCTAGATCCCAAGACCTGGGGATCATGACCTGACCTAACTGTAGATGCTTAACTAACTGAGCCATACAGGTGCCCCTGTGATTTTTTTTTTTTTTTATAAAGCTCTCCAGTTACCTGAAATACTTTATATGCCTCCAATTTCTAAATGTGTTATCATTGGCAACTCACTTAACTTCTCTAAACATTTGTTTTCTCCCATTTTATGCAGCCACGATCTTTGTCCTAATTCATAAGGATCATAGTGACTCTAACTAAAAATCTATATTTGACCATGATTTATAAGTTGAACAAGATGATCAAATAATGAGGCATAATTATTGTAATTTAGTATCTGGTCTAGTTCTTTATTCAAGTTTTAAAATATATCATACATGGCAAAAGCTTTGACAACAATGACTAAAGTTTCCTTTGTCTGGGATTTCTTCTTATAACACCAACTCCACATGGTTGGTAGTGATGACTTGCAGAGCCTGTTGGGAAGAATTCTAAATTCATGTCTAGACTCTGTGGGGAATAATTCTATGATCAATGAGTAGCATCTGCCACAGGCACAGGAGAGAGGATTGGTGTCAAGCAGGGTGTATATTTGCTAGCTCTAGAACAGTAGCTCATAATGAGGGACATAAATGAAATTCAGCCCATACTGGTTTTATCCGGCCTGCACCAACTTTAAAAACTGGAAGATTTCACATGGATCTGAATTTTTTTTATATTCTCTTGGAAGACCGGAAGATCCACTAAAACCATTCTTGAACTTTCCCCATGACCAATGAGCAAGAGAGAATTGCAGTTTCATTTCTGCTTACACATGAAACACAGACTCCCCATTTTTACCCAGCCCCTACCCCTCCCTACTGCCTTGCTCTAGTCTGTTTACCTCATTCAGTTTATTTTCTCAAGTTTTATGGGCATTATTATTTCTGATTGCTGCCTTAGAGTTTTCCTGTGAAGATTTGCTGCATGTCAAATTTATCTGCAGAAGTCTGACTATGACAAACACTATTTGAGCTCCATATATTAGGACAGACCAAAAATCTTACATGCCTGAAAGTACTGGGTGGTACAGGCTTGCACATCTCAAGTCCAGCCCTCCGGTCCTGAAAATGTCAATGCTATTATGCATTGATCTAGCCTTTTAGCAAAAGCTTCATTAAATGAATCATGGCCAACATAGTGTAGCCAACTCCAAAGTTGGAAGAGAGTCTGTGCCTCTCTCCTCCCTGTCATCTCTCAGCACTGTCAGGACCCAGCAAAAAGCAAAGAAGGAGCAATATAAAATGAAGTGAGTAATTCACCATTTGTTGAGGGAACATAAATTAGCAACTTGTTATGATGTCGCCTTTTTTTTTTTCAAGCTAAAAATCTCCACAAATAAGTTTAATGTGGAGAAATGCATTTGTTTTCCTCTAATAGGACATGCTTATCTACCCCCCTCCAATCCTCCTATATACCTTCTCATATCCCCTCTAATTGAACAAAGTGGACTTAATTTGAATTAAACTGTCAAAAATCATCCACTTAAAGTGATGTATCTACTTCCCCAGTTAAAGTGGATTCATTTCTGTGCAGTATATAAGAAGTGTTGATGGACTGTGTTTTGCAAACTAGAAATATTTTGCATGCATCTCTGTATCACGTGATTCAGGTATGGAAAGCAAAGGAGATGGTGGGAGTAGAGCAGGTCAGCAAAGGGATAAGAAACACGAAGAGTGAGTGAAGGCAAGAGCTGGAGGAGATGGCTATGCTTGCCTTAAAACAAGGAAATAATGATCATCTTTAGATTTCTGGAGGCAGAGTAATTTTTCACATTAAATGTGCAAAGCCTATCTTAAGTTTGATACAGTTCATCCTCAAAACCCCCACACCGGACGTTTTATTGATGGCTTCCATTTACTAGTACATGACTTTATAGATGCAAACAGCATTTACATTAAAAAAGGAAAAAGCTAGATTTTAAACACTGTGAGCATTGTGAATTTAATATCAAATGATGATTTTTTTTAAAAAAATAGTATCAAGAAGTCTTTATAGACTTTATAGAAGTCAGCTCCATGTTTGCCCAATAAAGGACTGGAAAAAAATGTATTCAAATACCGTAACTAGTCCTACCTTCAAGGATATTATAATTCAATTAGGGGGCATAAAACAATTACTATCATATTTGAGGCAGAAAATAATTTAGCACTTAAGCCTATGGTTATGGGCTATAAATGACAAAGAAAACAGAGAAAGGAAATCAATGGGAATTTGTGTAAATCAGGAAGGTTTATCAATAAAGGTTCACTTGTAGAAGATGGAAAATAATGTTTCATGCTTGTTGGGGGAAATTGGAGTACTATTCACTGGTCTGCCTTTGGCAGTTTTGACCAATGCCATAGATACTAAAAGAAAATTAACTAAATAGGAACCAAAACACCTGTTTATAAATCACTGCATGAACATGCAGGTCTCTTTTTGTAAAGCTCTGGCAGATAGGAAAGTATAAGAATATAGCTTAGGTTTGAAGTTAAGCCAGACCTCCAACTGCCTTCCTATTTTTTTTTTTTTAATTTTTTTTTAAAGATTTTTTATTTATTTATTTGTCAGAGAGAGAGAGAGCAAGAGCGAGCACAGGCAGACAGAGTGACAGACAGAGTCAGAGGGAGAAGCAGGCTCCCTGCGGAGCAAGGAGCCCGATGTGGGACTCGATCCCAGGACGCTGGGATCATGACCTGAGCCGAAGGCAGCTGCTTAACCCACTGAGCCACCCAGGCGTCCCTGCCTTCCTATTTTAAAGCTCTATATTGAAATCTAGATATTCAGACATGTCTTCAAAAGGAAAGCAAACTAAGGAAGCTCTGGAGTCATCACCTAGTTTATTGTCTAGATAGCTGAACAGATGCACATAGGTCTATCTTGATAATTCATTCAAAGGCAAAAATCAGAAAGAAAAAAAAAACACAAAACACTGCTCAGTCCTGTACACCCAAGCTGAGTTTCTCACTACATGAATAAAACGCAAGAGAAAGTAAGGGAGATCCCACTTATAAACACTAATCTTTATTAGTGTCTCTGCTTACTTGTAAAATGTAGTTCTTTGGCGTCTCCTTTTTCCCACAGGAAGAAAGTAGATGACCAGAAAGTTAAAGGACAGAAAATTCCAACTCTATGACTGAAGCCAAAACACGAGATGTGTGCCAAAAATATTCCCCACAACTGGAAAATGAGTTGTACCATACAACTATAATGGTTCTAACCCCTTAGAAATACTTAAGTCTGTGACCTTCAATGTCCCTTTGTCATCACACAATACTTCCAAGAGTCTCTTTCAACCAAATGTTCTATCTGCTGACCATCAGAAATGGTGTAAACAGGGGTGCTTGGGTGGCTCAGTGGGTTAAAGCCTCTGCCTTTGGCTCAGGTCATGATCCTAGGGCCCTAGGATCAAGCCCTGCATCAGGCTTTCTGCTCAGCAGAGAGCCTGCTTCCTCCTTTCTCTCTCTCTGCCTACTTGTGATCTCTGTCAAATAAATAAAAATTTTTTAAAAAAGAAATGGTGTAAATGAAGTCATAACACATCTTAAAATACAAAGACTTTGAGGGCCATGTACAACACTTAGAATTTAGAGAGAAATGGGGGGGGTGGTAACAAGAGACTAAAAGGAGCATAGTGTGGAAGAATAGGCTGGAAAAAACATAGGGATAAGAATGCTGGTGAGAAAGAGAGAGATATAATCATGGTCTTCAAATATCTACAGCATTATCATGGGAAGAATTATGCAAATTCCTTATGATCCAAATAATAAAATTAAATGCAATCAAACTATCACAAGGTGGTAAACTCCTAACCTCAGAAGTGTGTGAGCACAGACTTTGAGAACTTAATAAGAACCTTGTATAGAGTTACTCTTAGAAGGGATAATAGTCCAAAATTTCCTTAAACTATCATCTAATTCTGATATTCTATATTCTATGATTCTTTAAGTCTCAAGGTATTTCACAAACTTTAAAGCCATTCCTAAACTTTAGCTCCAGGAATATTGTCTTCAAATCTTTAACTTCTCCTAGTATTTTCCCTTTAATCCATGAGTTTAGATTACATATTACTCTTCATTACAAGAGGGATAGGAGTCTACCTTGAGACCAGTCTATGTTCAAAAGAGAAGAGGGTAATATTTCCAGTGAAGCAGATCCAACCAATATCTCAGCTTTAAACACTACCTTTATGCTGAACAAGTTCAAATTCATTGCCAATCCAATCTGGCTCTGAATTCTAGATTCATAAGGTGAACTGCCAAATAGAAATTTTCTCTTTAAGGTGACAGACATCACAAACAGTATTTCTGAGTAGAAAAAGTTATAGAAAAGTGATGTGCATATTTCAGCAGCCCCCCTACCTCCACCAGAAAGAGAGGGAGGAAGAAAGGAGGGAAGGAGGGAGAGTCAAGATAGCAGAGGAGTAGCGAACTGAGATGACATCAGGTCACAGGAGTTCAGCTAGATAGGTACCAAACCATTCGGAACACCTATAAACTCAACAGGAGATTGAAGAGAAGAGCAGCAATTCTAGGAACAGAAAAATCTACCATTTTCTGAAAGGTTAGGACATGCAGAGAAGTGAATCTGAAGGGACGGGAAGATAGACCGTGGGGGGAGGCGTCAGCACCTGGCAAGCAACGGAGCAACAGAGCACAAAATCAGAACTTTTAGAAGTCTGCTCCACTGAGGGACATAGCTCCAGAGGCTAAGTGAGGGTGGAGCCCTCATGGGGACATTGTGGTCTCGGGTCCCCCAGGGTCACAGAAGGATCTGGGTATCTGAGTGTCGCAGAGCTGGCAGGTATCAGAGCAGGGAAGCCGGCTATAGAGATGGAGCCGAGCAGTGAGCTCTCAGCTTTGGGTTACATTAAACTGTGATGTGCAGCACACTCGGGCAACTGCTCTTTGAGCAGGGACTCCACAAGTGGAAGATCCAGAGACTCACATTCCTCTGCCAGAAGAGCAGAGCAGCAGGAATCTGCTGGGTCTGGAGACTCCAAACAGGGCTCTGTGCCAGAGAGAGAAACACTCAGTCACAGGGCAGGTGAGCTCAGAGTGTGGCCAGAGACCAGGGAGACAAGAGTGATTGACCTCTTTTCTCCAAGGGTGCACTAAGGAGTGTGGCCCCAAGCTCTTGGATCCTCTGGGCTGGAGATTGGGAGGCCACCATTTTCATTCTCCTACTCCAGAACTCTATGGAAAGCGTTCAGGGAACAAAAGCTCCCAAGAATGAACCTGAGCAGATTACTTAGCCCGGCCCCTGGTAAGGAGAGTGCAATTCTGCCTCAGACAAAGACATCTGTGAATGACTACAACATGCCCCTTCCCCAGAAGATCAGAAAGAACATCCAGCAAAGGCCAAGCTCACTGATCAAGGAGAATAAGACAATTCCAGAGGAAGGGAAAGCAAAACATGGAATTCATGATTTTCTCCCCATGATTCTTCAGTCATGCAAAGCTAATTTTTTTTTAATTTTATTTTTTTCTTACCCTATTTTTTTAAAGTTTTCTCTTTCCTCTTTTAGCCTTTTGTAACTAGTTTATCTTTTTTAAAAAATTTATTTATTTGACAGAGATCACAAGTAGGCAGAGAGGCAGGCAGAGAGAGAGAGAGGAGGAAGCAGGCTCCCTGCTGAGCAGAGAGCCTGATGTGGGGCTTGATCCCAGGACCCTGGGATCATGACTGGAGCTGAAGGCAGAGGCTTTAACCGACTGAGCCACCCAGGTGCCCCATAACTAGTTTATCTTAACAATACCTTTCTAAAAAAACCTTTTTAAACCTTCATTATTATAGCCATATTTTCATTATATCTAACTTTATTTTTTGTATACATATAGGTGTCTTTTTTCTCTAAAAAAATTTTGGGATACAATCTCTTCTAATAAATGAAAACATACCCTAAATCCAGCACAGGGCTTTTTTCTAGTCTCCAGTCTAAGCGAATTCTCTCCACGTTCTTTTTCTTTTAACAACCAACTTATCAATTCCTTTCTTAGAATCTTTTTTTTTTTTAATTTTCATCTTTACAGTCATATTCCATCCCTTCATCATGCTTACCCTTATTTTTGTGTATATATATAAGTTTTCTTTCTTTAAAATTTTGGGAGGTAGTTTCTTCTAGGAGATCAAATACATCCAAATTCAAGTGGGTGGCTCTGTTCTAGTCACCAGTTTTATATATATATACACATATGTATATATATTTAATTTTTAAATTTTTTAAAAAATTTTTTTACCCCCTTTCTTCTCCCCCATCTGGAGTATCTTTTGATTTGGTTAGCATACATTTTTCTGGGGTCTTTGCCACCCTTTTAGTATTTTATTCTTTCTTTCATTTATTCTTATTTGGATAAAATGACAAAACCGAAAAATCACAATAAAAATAACTAGAGAGGGCACCTGGGTGGCTTAGTGGGTTAAGTCGCTGCCTTCGGCTCAGGTCATGATCTCAGGGTCCTGGAATTGAGTCCCACATCGGGCTCTCTGCTTCCCTTCCTCTCTCTCTGCCTGCCTCTCGGACTACTTGTGATCTCTCTCTGTCAAATAAATAAATAAAATCTTAAAAAAAAATAACTAGAGGTAGTACTGAAGGCTAGGGACCTAATCAATATGGACATTGGTAATATGTCATATCTAAAGTTCAGAATAACAATTCTTAAGGTGCTAGTTGGGCTTGAAAAAAACATGGAAGATATTAGAGAAACTCTGGAGAAATAAAAGAACAAAAATCTAACTAAGCTGAAATAAAAAAAGCTATTAAAAATAAAAAATGGAGGCTCTTACTGCTAGGATAAATGAGGCAGAAGAGAGAATTAGTGATATAGAAGACCAAATAATGAGGAATAAAGAAGCAGGGCAGAAGAGAGACAAACAACTACTGGACCACAAGGGAAGAATTCAGGAGATAAGTGATACCATAAGATGAAACAATTTAGAATAATTGGGATTCCAGAAGAAGAAAGAGAGAGGGGGGCAGAAGGTATATTGGAGAGAATTATTGTAGAGAATTTCCCTAATATGGCAAAGGGAACAAGCATCAAAATCCAGGAGGCAAGAGAACCCCCCTCAAAATCAATAAAAATAGGTCCACAACCCATCATCTAATAGTAAAACTTACAAGTCTTACTGACAAAGAGAAACTCTTGAAAGCAGCTCAGGACAAGAAGAGTGTAACATACAATGGTAAAAATAAAAGACTGGCAGTCGACTGATCCACAGAGACCTGGCAGGCCAGAAAGAACTGGCATGATATATTCAGAGCACTAAATGAGGAAAAACATGCAGCCAAGAATACTATATCCAGCTAGGATAACATTAAAAATAGAAGAAGAGATAAAAACCTTCCAGGACAAATAAAAACTAAAAGAATTTGTAAACACCAACCATCCCTACAGGAAATATTGAAAGGGGTCCTCTAAACAAAGAGAGAGCCTGAAAGTAGTAGACTAGAAAGGAACAGAGACAATATACAGTAACAGTCACCTTACAGGAAATACAGTGGCACTAAATTCATATCTTTCAATAGTTACCCTGAATGTATATGGGCTAAATGCCCCAATCAAGAGACAAAGGGTATCAGAGTGGATAAAAAAACAAAACCCATTAATATTCTATCTATAAGAAACTAATTTTAGACCCAAAGATTTAAAGTGAAGGAGTGGAAAACAATTTACCATACTAACGGACATCATAAAAGCTGGGGTGGCAATCCTTATAACAGATAAATTATATTTTAAGCCAAAGACTATAATAAGAGATGAGGAAGGACACTATATCATACTCAAAGTGTCTTTCCAACAAGAAGTTCTAAGAATTTTTAATATCTATGCCCCTAACATAGGAGCAGCCAACTATATAAACCAGTTAATAACAAAACCAAAGAAACACATTGACAATACAATAATAGTAGGGGATTTTAACAGCCCCCCTCACTGAAATGGACAGATAATCCAAGCAAAAGATCAACAAGGAAATAAAGGCCTTAAGTGACACAATGGACCAGATGGACATCACAGATAAATTCAGAACATTCCATCCCAAAGCAACAGAATACACATTCGTGTCTAGTACTCATGGAACATTCTCCAGAATAGATCACATCCTGGGTCACAAATCAGGTCTCAACCAGTAGCAAAAGATTAGAATTGTTCCCTGCATATTTCAGACAACAATCCTCTGAAGCTGGAACTCAATCACAAGAGGAAAGTTGGAAAGAACTCAAATACATGGTGGCTAAAGAGCATCCTACTAAAGAATGAATGGGTCAACCAGGAAATTAAAGAAGAATTGAAAAAAATTCATGGAAACAAATGATAATGAAAACACAGCTGTTCAAAATCTGTGGGACACAGAAAAGGCTGTCCTGAGAGGAGAGATCACAACCAACACCAAAAAAAAATACAAACAATTATAAGAACATTCTATGAGCAAATATATTCCAGCAAATTTGACTATCCAGAAGAAATGGATGAATTCCTAGAGACGTATAAACTACCACAACTGAACCAGAAAGAAATAGAAAGCCTGAACAGACCCATAACCAGTATGGAGATTCAAGCAATCATCAAAAGTCTCCCAACAAACAAGAGCCCAGGGCCAGAGGAACTCCCAGAGGAATTCTACCAAACATTTAAAGAAGAATTAATACCTATTTTCCTGAAACTGTTCCAAAAAAGAAATGGAAGGAAAACTTCCAAACTCATTTTATGAGGCCAGCATTACCTTGATCCCAAAACCAGACAAGGATCCCATCAAAAAAGAGAATTATAGACCAATATCCTTGATGAACACAGATGCGAAAATTCTCACCAAAATACTAGCCAATAGAATCCAACAGTACATTAAAAGGATTATTCACCACAACCAAGTGGGATTTATTCCAGGGCTGCAAGGTTGGTTCAACATCTGCAAATCAATCAGTGTGATACAATACATTAATAAATGAAAGAACAGGAACCATATGGTACTCTCAGTAGATGCTGAAAAAGCATTTGACAAAGTATAGCATCCTTTCTTGATCAAAACTCTTCAAAGTGTAGGTACAGAGGTTACATACCTCAATATCATCAAAGTTATCTATGAAAAACCCACAGCAAATATCATTCTCAATGGGGAAAAACTGAGAGCTTTTCCGCTAAGGTCAGGAACACAACAGGAATTTCCATTATCACCACTGCTGTTCAACATAGTACTAGAAGTCTTAAGCTCCAGCAATCAGACAACAAAAACAAATTAGAGGCATCCGAATCAGCAAAGAAGAAGTCAAACTATCACTCTTTACAGATGATATGATACCATATGTGGAAAAACCAAAAGACTCCATTCCAAATCTGCTAGAACTTGTACAAGAATTCAGTAAAGTATCAGGATATAAAATCAATACACAGAAATGAGTTGAGTTTCTATACACCAACAAGACAGAAGACAGAGAAATTAAGGAGTTGATCCCATTTACAATTGCACCCAAAAACTACAAAATACCTAGGAATAAACCTAACTAAAGAGGCAATGAATCTGTACCCAGAAAACTATAAGTAGTCATGAAAAAAACTGAGGAAGACAGAAAAATGTTCCATGCTCATGGATTGGAAGAACAGATATTGTGAAATGTCTATGCTACCTAGAGCAATCTACATGTTCAATGCAATCCCTATCAAAATACCATCAATTTTTTTCAAAGAAATGGAACAAAGATTCCTAAAATTTATATGGAACCAGATAAGACCTCGAATAGCCAGAAGAATGTTGAAAAAGAAAGCCAAAGTTGGTGGCATCACAATTCCAGACTTCAAGCTCTATTACAAAACTATCATCATCAAGACAGTATGGTACTGGCACAAAACAGACACACCAATCAATGGAACAGAATAGAGAGCCCAGAAATAGACCCTCAACTCTATGGTCAACTAATATATGACAAAGTAGGAAAGAATGACCAAAGGAAAAAAAGACAGTCACTTCAACAAATGGTGTTGGGAAAAATTGGACCGCTACATGCAGAAGAATGAAACTGGACCATTCCTTACACCACATACAAAAATAGGCTCAAAATGAAAGAAAGACCTCAATGTGAGACAGGAATCCATCAAAATCCTTGAGGAGAACAGAGGTAGCAACAAATCTTCGACCTCAGCCACAGCAACTTCTTCCTGGAAACATCACCAAAGGCAAGGGAAGCAAGGGCAAAAATGAAATATTGGGACTTCATCAAGATCAAAAGCTTTTGCACACCAAAGGAAACAGTCAATAAACCCAAAGACAACTGACAGAATGGGAGACGATATTTGCAAATGACATATCAGATAAAGAGCTAGTATCCAAAATCTAAAATGAACTTATCAAACTCAATACCCAAAGAACAAAGAATCCAATCAAGAAATGGGCAGAGGACATGAAAAGACATTTCTGCAAAGAAGACATCCAGATGGTCAACAGACACATGATAAAGTTCTCCACATCACTCGGCATCAAAACCATAATGAGATACCACCTCGCACCAGTCAGAATGGGTAGAATTAATAAGTCAGGAAACGACAGATGCTGGCGAGGATGCAGAGAAAGGGGAACCCTCCTACACTGTTGGTAGGAATGCAAGCTTGTGAAGCCACTCTGGAAAACAGCATGGAGCTTCCTCAAAAAGATGAAAATAGAGCTACTATATAACCAAGCAACCATACACTGGGTATTTACCCTAAAGATACAAATGTAGTGATCTGAAGGGGCATGTGTATCCAATTGTTTATAGCAACAATGTCTGCAATAGCCAAACTATGGAAAGACCGTATATGTCCATCAACAGATGAATGGATAAAGAAGTAGTGGTGTATATATACAATGGAATACTATGCAGCCATCAAAAGAAATGAAATCTTGCCATTTGCAATGATGTGGATGGAACTAGAGGGTATTATGCTCAGCAAAAAATGTCAATCAGACAAAGACAATTATCATATGATCTCCCTGATAAGAGGAATTTGAGAGGCAACGTGGGAGTTTTGGGGGGTACAGAAGGAAAAAAATGAAACAAGATGAGATCAGGAGGGAGACAAACCATAAGAGACTCTTAATCTCACAAAAGAAACTGAGGGTTGTTGGGGGGAAGTGGGGTATGGAGAAGGTGGTTAGGTTATGAACATTGGGACGGTATGTGCTATGGTAGGTGTTGTGAAGTGTATAAGCCTGACGATTCACAGACCTGTACCCGTGGGGCAAATAATACAGTGTATGTTAACTAAAAAAAGAAAGAAGAAGAAAGAAGAAAGAAGAAAGAAGAAAGAAGAAAGAAGAAAGAAGAAGAAGAAGAAGAAGAAGAAGAAGAAGAAAGGAAGGAAGGAAGGAAGATAGGTAGGTAGAAAGGATGAGCACCATTACCTAATTGTTAGTTCAAACACCTAGGAGTCAACCTTAATTCATTCCTTTTCCCATTTTCTACATTCAAAGTTCTTCAGCTTCCTTCAGGTCTACTCCAAAAATGTATTTCAAATGTATCATGTTTTTATTTGCTCGACTCCCCTCCTAGTCAAGGCTGCCATCATAAATCCTCTAGAATACTGCTATCATCTCTGAATGGTCTCCCTGATTCATTCTCCACACCACAGTGAGAAGACAAAAGAGAGGCAAGAAATATAAAATGCTTGATGTGTTTACAAAGCAAATAATGCTTTTCAATCATGGAAAATATTGTTATTGTCATTATTTTTTTAAAGATTTTATTTATTTATTTGACAGAGAAAGACACAGCGAGATAGAGGGAACACAAGCAGAGGGAATGAGATAGGGAGAAGCAAGCCTCCCGCCAAGCAGGGAGTCCAATGTGGGGTTCGATCCCGAGACCCTAGAATGATGATCTGAGCCAACGCAGACACCTAACAATTGAGCCACCCATGTCATTATTGTCATTATTTATGTACTTTGCAGACCTAGCTACTTAACACAAGTCATTCAAAACACATTTACATTCACCCCCATAAAAAGGCTTATCTCCAGAATTTAGGATGAAGAGGGGCAGGTTCAAATGTCCCTCCAGTTGACGAAATAAGAACTGGACTTCCCTTCATCCCACACAGACCAAACAATCTTTACTGTTTCCGCTCCCTGTTCCTTCAAAAACCTAAAGCTTGGAAGACTCTAAGGCAGGAAAAATAAATAAATCATTTACTTATTCATTCACTCATGCTACCTACACTTTTTTTAAATCATTTCAAGTCATGGGCTAGGAAAGAGTGGTACAGGCATGAACAAGTCACACACAGTCTCTGCCCTAATGCGAATTACAAGCTCCTAGGAAATAAAAACTGTTCAAGTTTACTCACTTAACTTCTTGGAACTGTGGCAAGAGCCAGGGGAAAGGAAGCTATGCTGAGGTCAATAGAAGAATGAAAGTAATCTCCAAGTTTGTTTTGTTGTTGTTACATACAACATCCTTAGTTACTCCTGAAATCATCTCAATACCCAAGACTATCACCATTTAAATGAATTTCTCCCTATGCCTTGAATTCTCCCCTACCGCCCCCCACTTAGAAGTAGACTTTATTTAAACAAATGAGCGGTACAATCAAGAAATGGAAATGCAGGAGTGATACTAAATGGAAAGAAAAGTTAGGAAAACATCTTGGAGATTTAATATGTGTCAAGAGCTTTTCTACATGTTTTGTTTTTGTTTTTGTTTTTAAATTTGCACCTTCAATATAAAGTAGAATTAGCAATCCTGCATTTTTCCACAGGGAAAGAAAGCATCTCAGAGATGGCAAGAAACTTGCTTGAGGTCTCACAGATACACTGAGTGGCAGGACTGAGATTTATACCCAAGTGCATCTCCTCGTGCCCAGACTCATACATCAATTAATTGTACTCCACAACATTTGTAACTTCCATGAATCAGGCCAAGTCCCTGGGTTCTACATGAAAAAAGGATATGAGGAAATTGGAAATAAACCAGAGACTGAAAGAGGTCCCTGGGGCTTCCTGACCAAGATCGTTTTCAGGTATGTGCAGTTGGCCTCCCTTGCAAACTTCAGTTCTCAGAGTCCTCTGGGACTTTCCATAATTATGCCCTGCCTCTCTCTAGCTTCCTCCCTTCAATTCCCTGCCCTTTGGCCCCTCTCAAATGGGAATTAATCCAACCACAAACAAGCTGTCACTAAGTGAAGATTTTACTGTGATTACTGCTTGGGAGAAAAATGTCGCCTTTTCCCCCCCTCCTCCAAATGCCTTATTTGCAGACTAGAAATCATGGGGCATGTGTCCAATTGATACATTTCCCTTCAAACAGCAGATCCAACACTGAAGTGGGATGCAAATTTAATTATCCCCATGTACAGAACAGAAACAGAATCTCATTGTTAAATTTGTTCTCCTATGTCGGAAAGATTAAAAATAAAAGATCCTGAAGTGGTTTGTGTGAGTGGAATGTATTTCAGTTCATAAAACCATGAGGCAATGAAATAAGGGCACCAGAGGGCTTCTTGCTACCACATGGAATTATTATTATTTCTCTGTGTTTCTTCTCAGAAACCTTTGTTCTTACCTCCGTACCCCAAAAGAGATTTCAATCCCCTTCTCTGGGGCTTGAATTTCTTCAAATAATCTCCAATTTCTCCAAATAATCCCCATCAAGCACGTTATGCTCCAGCCAAGTCAAAGTATTTGATTTTTTAAGTTAATTTGGGATAAAAATGGAGGCATAATTAATTAACTGGAACACAAATATGAGTCTAGTTTTTAAGATCCTGTGTGACTGGCTACTTAAAATCAAACCTTGGCTTTATTGCGTAATAGTTATAGAACCTTGGGCAAGCTTTTTCACCTCTCTATGCTGCTGTCTCTCACTCCACAAAATGGGGGATAATAATGGTATCCATCTCCTAGGGTTTTTGTGAGAAGTAAATGGGTCGGTATACGTATCATGCCTACAACAGTGTCCAGAACTTGGTAAGCACTCAATAAATTGTGGGTTTTCATCAGAACACATTCTTGCTTCTTTTCCTTTTTCTCTTCAGTATATCCTTCAAGACCCAACACAAATGTTGCCTTTGCCATAAATCCATGTGTTCCATGCCAGTAGTTAGCATTATTATCTCTAAATTCCTATAAAGAACAGTTTCTGCCTCACTTTTCACAATTTATCATGTTCTTCCTACCCACTGCCTCCACAGCTAAGAGAAAGGATCGTCTTACTCTTTTATAGACTAAGGAGAAAGTAAGCACTTGTCCTTTAATAAAAGGACAAGGAATATTTTTAATTAGAACTCTCAAGAGCTTACTATACACCCAGACCCTGTGCCAAAAATATATTATCTCATTTAATCTTTACAACAGTCTTAGAGGTAGGTTTTATTATTTGCATTATACAGATAAGGAAATGGAAAGTCATAAAGGTTTACTTGCCTTGCACAAAAATATAAACCCAGTAAGAGGGACCCCAGCTATTTGAAGCTATTTATCTCTATTTGGCTAACCCTAAAGTTCATATTTGTAACTACCATGCTGTCCTGCTCTATGGGCCTCCAGGCTTGAGAAAGATCATCCAGGAAGTGGTACTAGAAATCTGAACATCAAATTCACTGAACTACTTTTCTTTTTTAGATTTTATTTATTTATTTGACAGAGAGAGAACACAAGCAGGGGGAGCAGCAGGCAGATGAGAGGAAGAAGCTGGCTCCTTGAGGAGCAAAGAGCCCTATGTGGGGCTCGATCCCAAGACCACAGGATCATGACCTGAGCCAAAGACTGATGCTTAACCAACTGAGCCACTGAGGCACCCCTAAATTCACTTAACTTCTTACAGGTGCATTCCTTCTGTCAACAAGAAATGCTATGGGTCAGAAACTTTATTACTGACTTCCCTTGATGAATCCGAGTTTGAGAAGGAGGGAATACAAGGAGAGTAGGAACATTCTTCTCCCCCATCCCACAAATGACCTCTATCTCTGGAGAGAGAAGGTTTCTTGATTGCTCAAGGGCCCCCACTTCCAACCCCTGCTAGTTTCCTAGGCTTCATATGAAGAGCACCATGGCTTTCTTCTATTCAAACCAAAAGACCTTAAAATTCACTGTATCTTTGTTTTTTGTTTGTTTGTTTTGTTTTTTTTGCAATGTGGGTGGTACACAGAGAGAGAGTTCTAAGCACACTCCATGCTGGGCAAGGAGCCCAACTCAGGGCTCAGTCTCACAACTGTGGAATCATGACCTAAGCCAAAATCAGGAGTTGGAGGCCCAACTGAGTAAGACACCTAGGTACCCAACCCTTCTTTATCTTTTAACTTCTTTGCCCCTGTCCAAGGCTTTTTCTAGTCAACCTTTTCTCTGGAAAGAGATTTCTTGATCATTCTGATCACTCTGGGGAGCACACTGGTTTGCATTTGCACGTTTATTTTTCACTATCTCTGCACTACTCTGTACTCTCCCTCAGGGTAGGGGTATGGCCTAATGTATTCACAATTAATTCCCCAAACAGGCCAGTGACTTCACAGGAATTAAGAAAGAGAAGGAGGAGCTGAGGAGGGGAGAGGGGATGGTCTGGGATGCTGAAGGACAGGGACAGGGAAAGAAAAATAGATCATGGATCCCAAATTCCTGATTCTAAATCCAGAGCATACATTGGTCTCTACAGAACACTTTCAGAAAGTTTTTGTTTAAAAAGAAAATATAAGAAAAAATTTTTTCAGGTTATCTAAAGTGTTATTGGTGTTTGAAAAAACTCTCTCCAGATTTTAGGAAGCAGTTGACTGTAATTCCCCCCCACAAAAAAATGCTAAGGATGCCTGTAGCATCCTTCCTCCATTCCCCCCCGAAAAAAACATATAAAAGAGGAAGAGTTTACAGCTGAAATTACCTAGAGAAAAGGACCAGGCTGTTTCTCTAGGAAGAAGATTCTCTCTTCTAATAATGTAGACACAGACTTCATCTCTCTCCTTCCCTTTTTATAGCTAGTGATGTGCCCTAACACCTTGCTCCAGCCCCAGTGCTTCTCCAACCTTAGTGTGTATGAGAATCACATGCAGAGCTGATCAAAGCACATCCCTGCCATCCAACTTTCAAATTAGATTTGAATTCAGTAGGTTTGAGGTGGGGCCTTCATTTGCATTTCTAAAGCTCCCAGGTAGATGATGATGCCCCCCTGTCTTGCAGAGGACCCTTCTAGAAGCACTGGTCTAGTCTAAACAATGTTTAGACTAAACAGGGTCAGTGCCACCTGTTCCTAGCTGGGTGTTATTATAATAATGTGAGAGTGCATTGGGGACCAATCTTAATGTTTTTGGCCCATGAGAATTTTATTAATGTTTTGAGCCATCGGAGATTCTGAATGGAGCTATAAATGGGGATTAATGTCACAGTTTTGAGGGGCCGACAGAAGCCTGCCTTAATCACATTTGCTCTCATGAGATCTCAGCAGAACATGGTCATTTTGATGGGACTAACCTATACAGTCCCAGCACAAAGTAAGGTTCAAAGCCCACTGGGTTCTGCGTCAATCAGACTTGTGTTTCAATCCTATCCCTGCTCTAGCTGAGCCATAGCCTTATATTTTCCATTTTCTCTCATACAAGATGGTTATAACTAAATCTACCTCGTAGGTACTGTGGCACAATATAAGCACTTTGTAAATGTAAAGAACATTAACATCAGCAAAGTCAATAACTAAGAACTACTTTATGAGACATATATTATTCTCCTTTTATTGATGAAGATACTGAAGTTCAGATGCTTACTTAAGGTCACAAAGCCAGTGTTAAAATCAGGATTTATGCATGAGTCAGTCAGCCTGATTCTAAATCCCTTGCTCTCAGTCACTAGAGGTTATGGGTAATGGAATCTCTAGTATTCAGCTGATAAGATTTTAGAGCTACCTAAGAATCTAAACATAAACAGCTCAGTGTAAGCAGCCCTGTAATTCCTCCAACCAAAATGGAAAACCCAACCTCATGCCTGGGCACAGACTCGGGCATTCTAAAGCTTCGTGACCCTGCTTCCTCACTGTTCCTTTCCCGTTCTTCTGCACCAGAACAAAGAAGGCAGCTGAAAATCATGTATCAATTATGGATAATCGTGTCTCCATTTAGCACAGGCAAGTGATTCCTCATTGTCTCTGTCAAATGAAACCAGCCCTTAGTTCAAGCTGTTTCCTCCAGAAACTACAACTCTGCTTCCTCCCACCCTGAGCTCAGTTAGATTAACATTAATGATCTTTCCTCTCAGATGGGTCCCAGAGCATTGGACCCTGCCAAGCCATTTTCCACTCAGAATGATTCTTGCCCTGGCCTCTTGCTTGCAATGTGGCCCTTTCTCAATTTGGATGTAGCAGCTGCTTCACAGATGCTCACCCACTTAGATTTGGAATGGAGGCCTTGAAAGATGTGGAGAGACAGGCTAGTGGGCCAAAGAAGAGAATAGGGCATTGCAGATGCATTGTGATGAATTCTAGAAGTAGAGAGCAAAGGTATAGCAAATATAAATAAAATAAAATTAATATGCTAAAAAAAAGGTCCAGCAAAGAAAAACCATCACAGAGCTCGATAGCTGACTTCAAGTGAAGATAGAGTGTTATTTTACTGTTTCCAGGAATGTCTACCAGTATTTAAAATAATTTAACTATCTTTTTCCTTCTTTAAAAAAAAAATGAAACAAATCAAGAAGCATGAAAGACAGGAAACCAAAAGTAAAAGTCTACATGTCCTCACTTCCTTTCTCCATTCCAGAAGTTATCATTGTATAGCATCTTGTTTCCTAGAATTTGTATACATGTCAAATGTATACAAATTTATACTGTTCTGAAATTACAAGACATTACATATAATATTATGTACATTGTTTTAACTTTTTTTCTTGAAGTATAACATGCATGCAGAAACACATATGCATTTTAAGTTTGTAACTCCTTGATTTTTTATAAACTAAGTGTGTAGATGTAACCAGCTCGATCCAGACCAAGAAAGAGAACAAAAAAGAATCACAGAAGTTCCCTTCTAGACATGGTTTTGCACTGAATGAAATAACTTAGTGATCTCTCCATTTCAGCATATATAGATCTAGAATTTTCTTTTAATAGTTACAGAGTATTTGGCTGTACAGAACAGCTATCGTTTAATGAATTAGCTATCGATAAAAACCTAGGCTATTTCCAATTTTGCTTTGTAAATGCTGCCATGGATATTCTTGTAAGTATATCTTTGCACATTTCTGAGAAACATTCTTTAGGATATTTTTGAAAGAGAATTGCAATAACAAAGAGTATCTATATTTTAATTAATAAGAATGTTTTTAAATCACCCTACAAGAAGGTGATACTAATCTACACTCCCACATTGGTAGCAACTTTAGAGAAACATTCTTTTAGAGAGCCACTAGCTGAATATCTATCATTTAGAATATACCGATAATTTTTTTAAAGTAAATATTCCCAGCTGTCTTATTATCTGGAATTAGCTTATTTTTATAAACACATGAAAAATATTTTTCTTAAATTCAAATGAGGAAGAAGGGGATTGATCCAAAAGAGCAAAATAAAGAGACTGACCAGCCTGAGGATACAAGCTCAGTTGATGTTCTAGAAGAGAACGCTGACCCCTTTCAGGTTAGCACCATAACTTCCTCACTGCACCATTTTGGCAGCTCCAAAGCCCTCTTCTCCTCTCTCTTTAGACTAACATACTTGGGGCACAGGAGCAAAGAAGGAACAGTCATCTACAGCAGAGAAGGTCCAGGTAGCTGGCTAACCAGGTAGTGGGGCTTGTTATGCTTTCTGGGCAGATGATGGATAGGACGTATGGGATCCATTCATTAGGGCTCAGAATCTGTGATAAGGGAAATAGACCCTATTCACTGTCACTGAGAAGCAAACTCCTTTCTTTATCTCTCCATGCATTTCTCAGCGCTGACAATCATTGAATAATATCTCTACTCCATATATATGGGAGGAAAATTTTCACAAAAACAGACTCCATGAGGGATGAGATGTCACCAAACAGAGCAACAGATAAAGTAGAAACATTCCTGCTATATCCATCTCCCCTGCCTTTCTGTTGTTTCTGGTTCTACCTGCGGCATCATATTTCTAAGCAGGCAACTTGAACAATTCTTCTGGGGGTATTTTGTCTCTAACCTGTGCCTTCTGCCTTAGGATTCCTGGCAAAAAGAACCAGTAGGACAGAGATTTTTCAGAGCTGAAAGGGGTCTTAGAGGACATGTGGTGTGGGGATTCCCCAAAGTCTCAAAATCATTTGTGGACCAGGTTTAGCAGATGGTTTCTAAAGAGCCAGATTGGGCAGATATGCACTAGAACATTCTTAGTCCGTCCTAGATGACAATTCAAAGTTCAGATTTCCCTTCTCCTCTAGACTAGAATCTCCACATAAATTTATCTTGTTTGCAGCCAAGATCTGAGAACCTAAAGTAGTTTCTGGTACAAAGCAGTTATCCTCTAAATGTCTGCCAATTAAACAAATAGGAGCACTGACTCAACTACATCTCTCTGCTAGACCACACCAGAATTCACCCAGTCTCTTAATTCACAAACGTTATGAATTACCCAAACCTACTCTATTTTATTGTCCTTCCTCACCTGTCTGGTATTTGAACACTCTTACTTTCAGGCAATATTTTAGCTGTCCTTGTGATGCTTCATAAAAGGTTATTAAAAAAAAGTTATTTAGAAACACTGTAGTCAGGCCAGACTAGACAGTGTAAACAGAGACTTGATAGGACATTCAGAAGGCCAAAAGAGTTGGATTCAGCTACAGGTGCTGGAGGAAAAAGCGGGCAGGGGTAGATGGAGGGATAAGTGAAGGCTAAGAGTAAGCATGGTCAATACCCGGGTGGTCCCACGGGTGTTATGGGCAGGCGGGACGCGATGTCAGGAGGTGAGTTGGTAGGGGCGCCTGGGTGGCTCAGTGGATTAAGCTGCTGCCTTCGGCTCAGGTCATGATCTCAGGGTCCCGGGATCGAGTCCCGCATCAGGCTCTCTGCTTACCAGGGAGTCTGCTTCCCTCTCTCTCTCTGCCTGCCTCTCTGCCTACTTGTGATTTCTGTCTGTCAAATAAATAAATAAAATCTTTAAAAAAAAAGAAAAAGTGAGTTTGTGATAAATGGTTAGTTGGCTGAGTAGGCAGGGAATGACCAGTCAGAGACGTAAACTTCAGCAAGGCCATGAGTCAGGAACAGGACTCTGTTTCTGCTAGGTCCAGGAAAAGAAATGGAGAACCTCAGTCTGAAGTGGATGCTTCTGACTTTTTCATGGCTGGAATCCAAACACGGGCAACCGGGACCTGGGGGCTGTAAGCCAGAGGTGCACTGTTGGCCCTTGCTCAAATGAAGGCAGAATCTCAGATACTAGATAGAATAGGGGTTTGAGGTACCAGACATCTAGATTCCCAGGCCCCAGGAAGGCTGTCTTGTTAGTAGAGCTGAAGCGTCCCTCACAGGAGCCATTAGGGAGTGACGTAAGAGAGCCTGAGAAGGTCTCGCAAAGGCATGCTGTAGTAGCAGGACTCACGAGGAATTTCAGGCTTTGGTCTGCGGTCACTCCTCCAGACACACCTCTGCATCTCTTTCACTGTACCTGTCTTAGTTAGCTCAGACTACTATAATAAAAACCAAAGACTGGGTGGCTTAAACAACAAACATTCACTTCTTAGAGTTCTAGAGGCTGGAACTCCAAGATCAATATGCCAGCACCGGATTCAGTTCTAGTGAGACGCTCCTCCTATCTTCTTGCTACATCCTCCAACCCAGAGGCTGAGCCCTCTGGTCTCTTCATTTTATTGGAAGGGCCCTAATCCCATCAAGGAGGCTCTACCCTCATGATGTCATCAAATCATAATTAATTCTTAGAGGGCCAACCTCCAAATACCATTACATTGAGGATTAGGGATTCAACATAAACATTTTATGGGGACAGAAAATTTCAGTCCAAAATAATACCATCAGAATGAATTAACTTTAGGGGCGCGTGGGTGGCTCAGCTGGTTAATGGACCAGCTTCTGATTTCAGCTTAGGTCATGATCTCAGGGTTATGGGATCAAGCCTTGTGTGGGGCTCTGTGCTTAGTGTGGAGTCCCCCTCTCCCTCTTCCTCCCAGCCCCGTCACACACACTCTCTCTCTAACATAAATAAAATCTTAAAAAAAAAAAAAAAGAATGGATTAATTTTTTACTTTTCTTACATGTGCCATAGTCTTTGGACATACAATTTTCTTTGCCCAGAATGCTCTTCCACACCCTGTTTTGTTTGGCTAACTCACTAACACTGTTGGGCTCTGGCTAGAAGAAGCTGCCTCTTAGGAAGTCTTAATTATTTCTGCATTTGACTAAGATACTATTCTGTGGTCTCATAAGGCACTATGCTGGCTCTCTCATAACACGTATCCTCTGATACAGCAAATTTCTGCTTACTCTCCTCTCTCCCTCCCCCCAGTAAGCCAAATGCTTATCAGTGAAAGGGAATGTGCTCACCTTTGTCATCACTGAACCCTGAGCATACAGCACATTTTTAGATGAAGTAAATGTTTGCCATTTGTTAAATAGCTAAGCAAATAAATTTCTTAAATGTCAGTTTTGGTTTATTTGTTTTTAATAAAGTGTGCTAAATGCCTCTCAACTACCCTGATACTTCAGTTATAAATTTTATGACTGCCATTTCTCTGTTTATTTTAAACCAGGAATAAGCCAATCTCTCTGGAGATCATGGCTATTTTATATTTTGGACTGATCTTCAGTCAGTACATGAGTTTTACATTTTAATTAATGACATTTTAAGTAAAAGAACTTCTTGACTAGAAGCGTGATAACCTGATCACTTGGATTCAGGGATTCAATAATCAGTGTAAAATTGTTCTTTCTACTCAGTGAGCAGCACCGAGATTATTCAGTATTTTTGAATAATCTCACCAGCAATCCCTGATTCGAGATAATCTTGATCTCAAATGACAGGAGAAGTTCATTTCCCTGACCACCTGCATAGCGTGTTCCTCAAGTGAAATCTACCACCAGTGTTGTTTGGAAGTTTTCTGTAGTGACTGTTTTTCCCTCTGGTTCCTTCTCTCTGTGAAGACTGAATTCATGGATTCTGTCTCCTTCCTCATTCAGTCTTTCTCTCTTCCGCTGCCTACTCCAAGCTCAGCTCCTCTCCTGCATTATTAACAGGGACTTGTCCAATTAAAGGGCTCGAGGACCTTCATAGTTCATGGTCACTCAACAGCAGTAAGATTGGCAGGCCCATGAGGGACCACAGTCCCTGAGACCCTGGCTGCATGAACGAACAGGAAATGATGAAGAATAAGGAGGAACTGGGAGAGAAATCAATAGGCTCACATTGGCCCCCCAGGACCATGGGCATCTTTTTGCTGTTGGAGAATCGCTTCTGTGATTGTAGACATCATTGCTGCAGTATGTACTTTTCTCCCTCTTATCTGTCAGATAGCTGGCTACAAACAGAACTCTATTGGACTCTGGCATTTAAAGCTCTCTTACTTCTCCATGGGTCATATTTCTGGTCTTTTCTCTTATTTTTATGCTGCAAACCAGAGGCTGCTTTTTCTTTAACTGACTGACAATGGGCCTGAAGTATCGTGAGACAGTTGTAGCATCCACGGGGCGGGGGAGTTAGGTCTTGATGACTTTTGAAGTTTATTCTAATTCTGAGTTTCAGTAATCCCATGGCTAACTGAATGTTTTGTCTGTCTTCCCTAAGACTGAAGGCTTGCTATCATCCTCATAAGTATTTATTTATTCAAAAAATATTTATTGAGCATGTTGTGCCAGGTACTAGGTTATGCATTTGGTTTCATTGATCATGGCCGCCTTTCATGTTAATTTTGGCTACATGCTGCCTGATTTGTTTCACGCACCACAACAGCCACAGTCTCTGAGCTCCCACAGTCTGTCATTTCTATGTCTTCTCAAAATGTGATGCACAACTATCTGATTCAGGAAAGCCAGCAGAGTATCCTAAGTAGTTAAGAACATGGCCTCTGGAATTGGATCTGGCCTTGGCCACCTACCAGCTGTGAGACATTGAGCAAAGCACTTAACCATTTAGAACAACACCTGATAGAGTAAGTCTTGAATAAATGTTATCAGAGTCACCCAGAGGTTCTGTGGAAATTAAGATTTGGAGATATTTAACTGGTGGAATGGATGTCTGCATTTGTTGCAAAGGTAAGTCTTATCTATTAAAACATAAATCATTGAATTTGAGACCCTCACCACATATCCCTTCATTTCCCTCATTCTCCTTCCCCTCACCCCTATCAATAATAGATTTAAATCCCCTCCTTGTTGGGAGTTCACCCAGTTTCCCATGTGGGCAGGAATGCTGCCACACCACCAAGCAGTTCTGAGACACCAGCTGGATGTCATACAGTTCAACTGAATTCTGACACCATCTACCCAGAGACAGCATCAGAGTCCACAGGGTAAACCCTCCATCCTACAAGACTGCTCTCCACTCTGGATGCCAATCCCGAATCCAAATTGTTACCTGAACTCTGACAGACTAGCTAGATGTTAGACGTTAGATGTTCTCCGTACTCCCTCTTTGAGTTTGATTAATTTGCTAGAGCACTCACAAAATTCAGGAAACCTGTTTACTCACCGGATTACTGGTTTCGTACAAAGATTATTAAAGGATACAAATCAACAGCCAGGTGAAGAAATACATGGTGTGAGGCATGCAAAGAAGAAGCTTCTGCCCTTATGGAGTCTGGGAACTCAGCTAGGTGGCGCACGGAAGCATTCTGGCTCACCAACCTAGAAGATCTGTAAACTTCCCTCTTCTTGAGGTTTTAATGGAGGTCTCTTTACATAGACAAGATTGACTAAATCACTAGTCAAAGATGAGTGATTTAAACTCCAGCCTCTCTACAATCCTCAGAAATCAAAAAGCAGGACTGAAAGTTCCACCCTTCCATGAAATTGGTTCTACAACTAGCCTCCCTCCTTAGGTGCTTTCCAAAAGTCACCTCATTAAGATAAACCCAGTTGTGGTGGAAAGGGAGTTGTTATGAATAATAAGACACCCATTTCACCTTTATGGCTCTGAAGCATTTCAGGAACTGAGGACAAGAGACCAACTATAATAACAACTGATGTTCCCATTGCTCAGAAAATTCCTAGGGTCTTGGGAACCATAAGCCAGGAACTGTGGGAAGAGATCAAACATAAAAATCAAACAGCAAACATGTGAAATATATCTTGCTCCTAGGAGTGACCAAATAAATATTTCTTATAAATCACAAAATTACACTCTTTTCTAAGATGTATCATTCAAGCAACTTACTTGAACTTTCTGAACCTCAGTGTTTCATATAAAAAAGAAAAAACAGAGTTTTCAGTGTCGCTGGAGTTGGTTAAGGAGGCAACGATTAAATAACACAGAATATAGAATAAAACTATAGCTATTATTTACCACCATGTATCAGGCATTTTCTTCTGTCATTTACCTCTCTTAGTAAGGTAGGTAAGATGCACATTTTACAGATGAAGAAGGTAATGATCAGAGTGGTTAAGCCATCTGTAAACAATCATGTTGATAGTGAGTGGCAAAGCCATGATTTGAAAGCACAACTATTTTTAAAATCTTGGCCCCTAATTAGTAGGTTATTTCTACTTTTCCTGAAGGATTTGTTGTTCAGTTTCACCTCTAACTGAAAACCATGCAAATAATGTCCCCTTGAGAAGATTTTCTGAAATCAGGAAGCAGAAAATTTTTCTCCTTATTTATTTTCTTCACAAGTAAGTTTTGTATTTATGATCCATGTTCCTGTAACAGTGCAATTTTGGAAAGAATCCCACACTAAACTCTTAACCAGAAAAGTTGCCAAAATAGTACTATGTCTGAATATCCTACTTTGCATCTTCAGTTACAGACGGTACCTGGTGACCGTATGTGACTAATGAAGTCCTCCAGGACATATGTTAATCTATCTTCCCCCTCCAGTATTCTCTCTTTGATTCTACTTTGCTTTATTCAACAGGCATCTATATACTGGGAATAAGCGAACAAGACAGTAAAGGTCCTCGCCATAGTGGGACTTAATTTATGGGTAAATGCAAATAAAAAATAGGAAGAAAAAAACCCTCAAACAGAACTGATTTTCATAAATGCTATAAATGCTATGAAGGATGGCACAGGATTTAGTGGCATGGAAGGCTAAAAACAAAACAAAACAAAACAAAATTGTATTTGAAAATAAAAGAAGGTAAGGTATTCAGAGATTTTGGGTTCAGTTTCAACTGCTAAGCTGTTCAGGTGCTTCTAATAAACACTAAAACAGGGGAATCTCGGTGGCTCGATCAGTTAAGCATGTATCTCTTGATTTCAGCTCCGGTCATAATCTCAGGGTTGTGGGATTGAGCCTAGCATGGCTCAGAGCTCAGTGGGGAGTCTGCATGGGATTCTCTCTCTCTCCCTCTACCCCCCCCCCACCCACTTGTTCACACAAGCACACTCGCGTGCTCTATCTTTCAAACAAATCTTTAAAAAAAGAGATATCTTTACAATAATAAACATGTGTGCACAACATTATGTGCTGTGAGGTGTCTTGACAGATTTCCCAGTGTGCATCCAAGCCCTTGGGCTGAAGATCATCTCCCCTATATTCATGGCAGAAATTCTGAAAACATGATGTCTTCCAAGACCAATGTTCACAACAGTCAAAATAGGTAAATTTCCTCTGGTTTAGACATGTTTGCTATGATACTGATAGCCTCCTCATTTTCTTTAAAAAACATCATAAAATCTTTCCACTCATAGTATTCCTTGCAGAAACTCCCCAAGAACAGTCTTTTCCAGGAGCCACCACACTGGTATCCTACTGCAGAACCCAGCCAGTAGGGTCACAACTGATTGATCAAAGCAGGCCACCTGTCCTTCTATACACCAGTATAAAGACTGGTCAGCAGCCCATGAAATGGTCTGGTATACAGGAGAAGCCAGACAAATTAGTCTTCCACTCTGGGCCTCTGAACTGGCAAATACTTGGAGGACATCATTGCTATCTGTGAGGAAGCAAAGATGGAAGTGCTTATAAAGTCCATGATGCAGAACATGATGGGGGTGGGGGGATCGTTTATGAGATGAGGATGAGGTCCTATGAGTGAGCACGTACTATGAGAGGAAAGAGAGAGTAAAGGACAAAGAACCAGTCTTTAGTAAACTAACAAAAGTAAAGAGAAGTAGAGATCCAGAGAATACCTCAATTTTATTAATTTTGGAAATCTTGAGTAAATATCCACCAGTACCCTCTACCAGAGTCTCTACACCACTCCACTGGTTTCAGTCTCTGAGAGGCTGAATGAGCAGGTGGCCGGTATGTAATAAAGGAATTCAAGAATCATGTTGAGAGTAGACCAGATAGGCTTTTAGGTGTTTCCTAATTATGAGAGTTTATATTCAAGATTCCAAATCTCCTCCACTTACACAGCTTACAGTTTCTATCAACATAACTTTACTAACCCATCAACATGACTTTACTATTCCAAGAAACTATTGCCTAGGAAGATAAACATCTCAAATAATTTCATTGTTCATTCCAGATTCTTTACAAAAATGATTATTTAAATAAACATCAAAGGGTTAAATCCTTCCATTGCATTAAATAATAACTGACCCCATAAGATTCTTCCAACCAAAGTGTTCACCAATCCTAGACAATTACATCAGAATCCCTACCCAATCCCAATCACATATTTTCACTAAAAGGCTCCAAAATCTCATAAAAATTCTAAATTGATCCTTCACGCTCCAAGACTTTACAAAGAGTCCACCGAGATAGTACATCCCCTTACTATACTAAGAAAAAATTCAGCCCTTTTTCTTATCATATGATTGTTTTCTCTTTTATTTGATATGGTAATATGTGCGAGACCAGCTTGGGAAAAAACAAACAAACAAAAAAAATAAAAACATGTAACTTCCAGAATCTGAAAGCTTTTTACTTTTGTTCATTTGCACTATACATTGCAAGACTCCTGTCAAGTGACCTGAATTAATCAGGATTTTAATCCCTCCTCCTTCCCACCTCCATTTATTCTCTTTCCATAATTCTTACACTACAATAAATTTCTCTCCATTTTTTTTTTCTAAGATGGAGGCACTTTTGCCCCCATTTCACTTTCTGTAGATCTCTGAACTGTCCTAGGATGAGTCTATTCTTCATCTCTGTAAATCTATCTCTACTTTATTTTTGTTCCAAATAAATATTTGAAATCTGTAACAGCTCAAACCTTTGTTAAAATCCCTTTCAAATGATATTATCATTAGACCGTGATGCCTGGAAAAGAGGATGTGTTTTCTCCCTGTCCTCATGTCTGCGTGTCTGTGTGTGCGCCCGCACACAATGTCAGAAGAGAAAAACACACAAAACATCTAAAATGTCTACCAACATCAGCCCTTTTGCCAAATAGCAGCCAAATTAAAAAAGAAAACCAAAGATAAATTCAGGTCCATATTTCAGAAGAAGTGAGTGAGGACCTCTTTATTTCCAATGCAATAGAAATGCAAAGAGGAGGAAATCAATGCAAACCAGTAGGTCTTGGATCAGCACATTTTAAAACAAAATGTACCTTTGTATCTAAAAATCTGAGAGCCATGAATATTTAACAGAGAGAGAAAAGAATGATTTTGTCAGCATGTAAAGCAAGTCCCAGGGAAGCTTAAATTCTGCTGCCTTCTATTAGCTTCTCTGCTCAGTAAACAAAATGAGTCATTCAGGGGGAAGGAGAGGAAGGAGGTGCGGCTGGGGGAGGCTGAGTGAGAGGGGACTTCTGAGTCTTGGGAAGAGGCAGACTCAGGAATAGTAGCAGTGGAGGGCAGAGAATGATGAAGTTTAGCGCCAGCCAGTGGTCATGAGCTCTCTGGCTGGGGCCAGAGCAGCTGGAGACAGTCCGTGAAGAGAATTTTCAAAACCCTGCTGGTTCTCAAAGCCAAAGGAAGCAGGGAGTGGCTAGCGTAGTAAAGGGGTCCAAGGGATTGATTTGGCTACTCCAGGATGCAAGTCTTGTCCGGTTAATCTCTTCAAGGCTCTCTTTCCTCACCTCTTAAAGGGTATTAATACCAGCTACCTGCTTTAGGAGAATATCTTGGGGATAAGGAAGGCACATTAGCCAAAATCCATGCTAAATATTTGATGGCTGCGTCTGAAGCCACACAAGGGAGTATTTGAGCAGCTTACCAGCTTCATGGCGGGGAAGATCCTTAATGTGGCATAATTCAGGACTTTCATTACAGCCCAACCCCTGTCATTATGACTCAAATAATGCTCCCAGGAGCTCGCCTGATACCCAGAAAACAACATGCTGCAGGCTAATGATGTATTGATTTCTTGGCTATGAAGTCTGTCCAAAAGGAAAATGCTGATCAGTGGGCTGGGAGAATGAAAGTGGGTGTGTAGCTGCATTAAGCAATACTAATCAACAAGTTCAGCTGCTCCTTCAGCCTATTTTCTCCCCTGTCATTCTACTGAGCTTCAGACTGGCATTTTATCCCCTTTAACTTTTACCAGGTCAATTCTGCAAGAGGCACCATAGTGTTTTGTGAAACGAACTTTGGACTAGGAGTCAAAAACAAGGGTTGTCATCTTCACTCGGCAACGAACATCACTCGTGAATTTGAGTGCAGCACTTCTAACTCTTCTAGACTGTTATTCAGGCCATAAGAAAAAAAAATACCTTCTACAGTTCTTTGAATGATAGAGGAGGAGGGAAGAGCCCTTCATTATGGATAACGCATATTACTTCCCTGTTTATGCTTTTCCTAACCACTCTGAGCTTACAGCCTATATTTCAAAGCCATAAGCTTTGAGTAGTAGCTGTAAGCCTTGCTGGGGCCTGTCACAATTAAGAGGAAGCGTATCAAGTTGTCAAAAACCTCTAAAACTAATAAGTCTTAGTAAATTGTAAGGTGTTTTTGTTTGCTTGTTAATGTACAGTAGGTGCACAGCAATCCCATCCTTTCAAGGCCCTGTGTCATTAGCACAAGGTATCAGAAGATGACCCTTGAAAAGATTTCTCATTAAATGTACTAGCCCCGAGGCCACTACTTCATTCAAAGCTGTCCTTGGTGCCTTAATTTTGGATGAAAATGCAGATATTCAGAGGAAATAAAAAGAAGGCATCTGGATTGTCTACTAGGAGCCTCTTGAGCCCTCAGGCAATCGGTCTAGAAGCAAGTCTTTTATCCAAAGGGACACTTGACATCCATCAATTATCCACCTAAGCTGACTAATTCCTTTTTATGGCTTCTTAGTGATCACACCAGAGCAGAGGTGCCATCTATATGAAGGCTGACTTTGTATCTGCTGAAATATGGGAGCCGCCCAGAAATTACAGAATAATGGATGCTCAGAACCTGTCCTATTAGAGATGGGGACAACTGGCACAGGTATATCTTACTGGGGCTCTATGTGCAAGTAAGATACACTTGACATAGGGATGTGAATAGAATCATTCAGCAAATAGTGTTCTACTCTGGACTCACACTTGTATCTGAACACAGAGGAGTATGAGTTGAAAAGACAGGGTTCCCCCACTTAAGTGCCTTAGCATCTGGGTGGGGTTACAGAGACAGGAACAATCCTCAGACCATAGAGGATTAAGAAAATAGCATGTCTACCCCTCTCATTTTATAAGCTGATAAGGAAAGACATTAGAAAGGAGGCAATGTCTGAGCAGAGGAGAATGAGTTAGATTTCTGAGTGTAAACAAACGGAGAGACGGCTATTTCGGACAGGGAGACTATTATTTGCAATGGCAAGAAGGTCTGCAAAACTAATGTTTTGTTTTGTTTTTTTTTTTTTAAAGAAAAATAATGTGGTTTTTTGTTTTGTTTTGTTTTGTTTTTTTTAAGCAGTTTGGTAGCAAGAGGCACTGCTGAGTCACGTGCTAAGTCACATGCTAAACGACGGTATAAGGGAGCCATGATCCCTGAGCAGGTGTATGGCCTGATTGGATGCAAATAGGAGAAACCTTACCCGGAGGTTGGGGGGAGGGGAACCTATATAAGAAACTGCCCAGTGCCTGTTCAAGATGGCGACCTGAGAGGGTCTGGGTTCAGTCCCTCTCACAAACCCAGAACCCACAGCTAAATATGGGATAAGTTCCTCACCTAAAAACTGTCTGAAGGTTTCCTGTGCATCCTACCGGAAGGCGAGAAGGCCCACGTGACAGCAGGTAAGCCAGGCTGGGACACAGGTCCCGCCGCGTCCCCCCGCCGGAAACTCCACACCACGCTGCCGGGGAGCAACCCACAGTCCAGCGGGAACTCCAAACCCAGAGCTTCTCTGGGAGAAGGGAGGTACAGGGACTGAACCCCACACTGGGCATCCCCAACGTTTACTACCGGCACCCGAGAGCCACGCCTCTAAATGTCTAGCCTTGAAGGCCCCCGGGGGGGTCCCTTCCCTGAGACCCCAGCTACCAACTGTGCTCTGAGGAAGGGCTCTCCGAGGCCCCCGAACTCACCCACCTCGAGGCCTGGCGCCAGGCGCCCTGGGGGGACTCAGCTCTGTGTGTGGAGGGGGATGCTCCTTTGCTGGTCTTGGAGCGCCGACCTGAGAGGCAGGCTCTGCTTGGAAGAGTATCTGGAGGCCGCCGGGGAGGGTGTCCTCTCGGGCAAAGACTGGCAGGTGCCATCTTCCTGCTACCTCGCCAGGCTCCAGCCTGTGGACACCACCTTTTAGTTTTCGAAACTCTAGACTTCTTTTCCCCCCCTTTCTTTCCTTGTCTTTCTTTCTTTCGGTATTTTTTCCCCTTCCTTTCCGCGTGGACGCTGTCTCCACGCTCTCCCATGCCACGTTCCAGAGCGCACTTGCCCAAGGCGCGCACGCAGTTTGACGCGAGGCTGGTGCGGGTTTTGCAACTGTTGCCGGGGGGGGGGGGGGGGGGGGGGGGGGGGCCGGCGGGGCTTCACCGTGCTTCCCGCAGGCCTGTAACCAATGGAGAGAGAGCTTCTATAGGGCCCTGCACGAGGCCAGGAGAGCTCAGTCTCTGGGTCCAGTAAACTTACTGTGGCTATAGCCCGAGGGGCAGGCTTCTAATTAAACATATAAGAGCTGACTGTAATCCTTTCTGAAGGCCTCTGGAGCACTGGTCTGCGTGAGTCCGGTGTGTCTTTGGGGTTGGGGCCTGCAGGTAGGAGCAGTCAGGGACAGTTGTTGGCCTGCATCTTCCCAGGGGGCGCTGCACAGATGGTGGAGTGAAACGCTCCCCCACCCCCACCCTCCAGTCTTTGTGGGAAACTGGCCTTTTTGCTCATCCTGCAGTCTAAGGGGTGGGCTTCAGGTTTGGCTCACTCTAGAAGTCTATAGGACATAAGCTAGTGTGGCCCTCTTTGTAGTTCCCCTCTGCCTTCGTGTCATTTGACTGTGTCTCCCAGAACAGAGCTTACATAATACACTCATTTGGAACCCCTGTTTTTGCAACTGCTGCCAGGGAACACTTCTAGATCACCTGGCACGGGTAACCAAAGGAGCTTAGGTATATGGTCCCGTAGGTCTGGGTATATTTGCATGCCTAAAAGCTACTGCCTGACAGCATCTCCCCTTTGGATCAAGGTCAGGTCTTGGCACACCCTCAGCTACTAGGAGCCACTAAAAATAAAACACACTGCTTGACACTCAAAAGGATTTGAGAGACAACCAAGAGCTAGGATAGGATGGACTGGTAAGGGCCATCTCCTATAGGTGGCTACTCCTATAAGAGCAGGAGAGGTGGTGCTTTTATCTAATGCATTGAAACCAACACAGATGGGGTGCCTGGGCGGTTCAGTGGGTTAAAGTCTCGGCCTTCAGCTCACTCAGGTCATGATCCCCGGGGTCCTGAGATCCAGCCCAGCATCAGACTCTCTGCTCCACAGGGAGCCTGCTTCCATCCCCACCCCACCCCCCACCACCTGCCTCTCTGCCTACTTATGATCTCTGTCAAGTAAATAAATAAAATCTTAAAAACAAAAACACAGAGATTCAAGCAAAATGGAGAAACAGATGAGTATGTTTCAAAGGAAAGAATAAGATAAAACCTCAAAAGAATTCTCAGGTCATGGGTAGTAGGGGTAGGAGACGCTATATCGACGGGATGAGTAAGGATGCCATTTTAACAATGGAAGGTGAAAGGTGACACTGAGCAGAATGACAACACCTGGGATAACAGCTCTTAAGAGGACACGGGTGGTGGAATTAACTGGGTGATTGCTGTGTGAAGTGGGCAAGGAAGACCCAAAAGACCTCTTAACTGGATTTAGACTGTTATTCAGACTTCCTCACTTAAAGTAACTTTCCCATTTTCATAAGTAAATCCAGTGCCAGTATATATGTGTTAATTTGGTTGGTACATCCCAGAACTATGTGCCTGTCTGTAGTGTTTTCAAGGTAGCAGGAGCCGAATAGCAGGGAGTTTTCTCTTTAACTTGAACTTCCCTAGACATTCTCAGGACAGCCTTTGTGTTGGTGGGCCAGAATGCTAAAATGCCTGGAGACTTTTGTCTAACCTCTGGTGGACACTGACACCCTGTGTGGTCTGGTCAAATGAACTTATTAAGATGGCAATGCCAATTTTAGTAGCTGTGTTTTCAGACTTAACAATATAACTTGGGAAGAGGTCAAAATGGATGTTTTAATGTCCATTTTCACTAGATAGAGCTCTCTGCGTTCCTTTGTGTTTTTTTTTTTATTACATTCTAAAGGGCTGAAGATGTCAGAAAGGCAGTGCAAAGATATATACGCTTGCGTAGGGCACGAATGGAAGATCTGGGAGTCAAAATGCATAACTCATGAGACAAAATAATTAATGGCTTGTTTATTCAATAATTTAAGCATTTATGATATTTCAAACATTGTTAGAAATGTAGTGTGTATCATCATAGAATTAACAGAGTCTAGAAATAAATTTTAATAATGATGAGTATTACGATTGGGGTTATAAAGTATTATGGGAGTGGATATCAAATGCATTTAGCCAGGAATTAAGTTTCCTGTAAAGCTCAAGATGACATCATTAGGAGGAGTACATAATAATTGCATAATAGCTCATTTTGCAACCAGTGTTTAATATTTACCTGTACTTCAGACGTGGAGCTAGGTTTGTGATGGATTTGAGATTGATTAATCAGACCAGTCATGATAAGATATGGACAGACATAACGGGAATTGAATCCACCTTGCCAGAGGAAGTATAAGATTTGAATAATAATAAGAAGAATGAGAAGTTGAACCTATTTGGTAAAGCTATCAAGAGAGCCCCCCCCCCAAAAAAAAACCTTTAATATCCAGGAAAATATTGATAAAAAGAAGAGTTGTGGGCACATAATGTAGGAATTAGATTTACTGAGCCTTGCTGAGGGAAGGCTGGTAAATTGGTACCCAAGTCTGTTCAGACTTTCCAAACACATAATCTCAATTCTGTGCCCACTCAACTGCCTTAAGTCAGGCCCTCCTTATCTGGTTCCTGGATTGCTTCTTAGCAAACCACCCACCTAATCTCTCTGAGGCACTGTCCTATCAGTGTGGACTGCTATAACAAAGTACCACCGGCAACAGAAATTTCTTACACTTTTGGAAGCTGGAAGTCCAAGATTAGAGTACCAACATGGTCAGGTTCTGGTGATAGGCCTCTTTGGAATTGTATATTACTTACTTCTTTTTGTATCTTCACATGGTAGAAAGCAGAGGAAGCAAACTCTCTAGTGACTCTCACAGGCAATAATCCTATTCATGAATGTTCTACCTTCATGACCCAGTCTGATCTTAATTGCCTTTCAAAGGGTCACCTTCCTTAAACCATCAAATTGGAGAGTAGGATTTCACCATAGACATTTGGGGTGGGGACACAAACATTCAATCCATAACAGGTCCCTCTTAAGCTTCCCGGACACCAAGAAGTCACCTGGCTCTCCAAGAAACAGACTTCCATGTTCATTTACTGTTTTGTTCTCTCTTACCCTTCCTTTGACTAAAGCAAGTGTGATAATCTGGTTCCAGTAACCTAATCTCTTGTTTCACCCTTAAGACCATGGTGCAATCATTTAAAACTTTTTCTTCTCTGAATTAGTTCTATAACTACATGCATTTTTTTCTTAAATGCTGACCTGTCTAGAATTGGTTGTTCACTCTTTGTGGACAAGAAATTGTGCTCTGTCTTTGTAAGACCTTTGTGATGTAATCTGTGAGTCTGTTTCCCCTCCGTTCCAGTTTTTGTTAGAGCACTTCCATTGTTTTTGAAATTATCTTTTTATAGACCTCCAAACTGTAAGTTCTTAAAAGAAACATGTCATATTTTATATACTTTTTAAGGAATCTGTTCATTTTATTTAATATTCTAATATTCTCTATATATTTTTGAAAACTTATAGATATCCAGTGTCCCCAACTGGATCCCTGTTGGAATGGATATTCAACAGAATTATTAAATGACTTCGAAGAGCAAAGTGTTAATGGTGACTTAGAACTAGCTTCATCTCCCCATTCCATTACATATTCTATTCAATTTTGCACAACTTTCTTGACTTGTTCAAGGCTTAGGTTCATTATTTGTAATATGAGGATAATAATACATAGCTCATTGTAAGGATTAAGTGACATAATGATTGTGAAGCACTTGGCTCAATTCCTGGCATATCTTATGCTCTTAATTATTTATATTAAAACTATTGCTATTAATTATTATTTTAAACCAAGCAAGTCTCATTCTCCATAAACTTTATTTTCTCCCATCTTTTAAATAAAACATGGGAATAACATTTCCATCTCATTTTCCTTATAGGACTTTAATGATTATCCAATTAAACACTCTGTGTTAGAGTACTTTAAAAATGTAACAAACTATATAATTGTTAATGGCAATTATTATACTTCCTAGAACCTTTGGTCACTTATAAGGATGGAGGTATAGTTGTAATTCTGTGACTAACATGGAAAATGTTTATAAGAATTCAGAATGTTGTTCTAGTTGATTCTGTGTCACCCAAGGTTAAGAATTGTGGGTAAGATTAATACAGTCAAAAGTTTCCTCTTATTCATGGCTCACATTATAAATCAGTTATTGTATCTTTCTCCTATCCAAATAACTACCTAATGTAGGTAGAATTAGTAGCTGCTGTTCTGCCTCAAAGTACACATTTGTACCATCATAGTTAATCTGGCCTCAAGTGATAGGATGACTAAGGAGTGTTTCTGTCAAGATTTTGTCAATCAAGATTTAAAAGCTGCTAGTTCTTAATATCTTGCCCAGATCATTGTAAAATCTTCAATAATACTGGGATAGACAAAGGAGCACTTACCTTTCTTTTACCACTAGTTATTCAAGACTCTCAAACATTTAGCAAAAACACTAAATGTTAAAATATTACACCATAAAATATCTGGGCAAAAGCTCTAGCGCTCACAAGTTACACTTAGTAAGATAATGGGTACTTCTTCCATGAAGTCTTTGCTAACCACTGTGGTCTACGTCAGTTCTTCTTGGTTTCTCTCTTAATTGCATGCCCCGCAATGCAACTGGAACTGCTCCCGATGTGTGTGCATGTAGGTGGTTTACTAGACAAAACACCTTCAGGACTGCAAGCCCCAGTTTCTTTATCTGTTTCTTCATCGAAAATGAAGATGATAATCTTTCCCTGCCTACCTCCCCACCTCAAAAAAGTAAGTTTAGTTGAATGATGCATTGGATGTGAAAATAATTTGCAAAATGAAAATAATTATTCAGATTTATTTATTTTTTTAAGATTTTATTTACTTATTTGACAGATCACAAGTAGGCAGAGAGGCAGGCGGGGGGGGGGGAGCAGGCTCCCCATTGAACAGAGAGCCCGATGTGGGGCTCAATCCCAGGACCCCAAGATCATGACCTGAGCCAAAGGCAGAAGCCTAACCCACTGAGCCACCCAGGCGCCCCTTCAGATATTATTTAAAAGTCAGTATTCCACACTAAAAAATAAATCAATAAATACATAAAAATAGCTCTTTTATATAGTCTAAAAACTCCTATTTCTTCCCACAGGTTAAATTATCAGGTTTAGAGACAATAGTTCCATTATCCATCTCTGTACCTTCTATCTCTTCATGATCTGGACACCCACCTATCATGTAGTATGATCTAAAATTTATCAAATTTAACATCTCCAAGAGTGTATACTCATCATTCTCTCTCCACATGCCATTCTTTTGTCTTTCGATACCTCAGTGTGTGGTACTTCTTACCACCTGCTTGCTACAGCCTGAGCCAGGTGTTCTTGATTTCTCCTTCATCCTTCCTCCACAGTTCTAGCCACCCAATACATCTGCTCCACCAACCCTCAAATCTGAGTACTCTAGTCCTGGATCACTGTAGTAATACTAAGAGAATTGCAGTAGAATTTTAGAAGGAACAGATCTTTAAGATTTAATTTGTTAAAGACTTACTGTAACAGCCTCCTAACTGGCTGCTGCTGCTTTCCCGCATAGCCACAGACCTTTATAAATCAAGGAATCTCACTCATCAAATGCCTATAAATAACATCCATTACTCCCAAGACAATCTCCAAACATAAGCATAGTTTACAAAGCCTTTAGAGCAGTTCTTCTCAAATGTAATGTGCATACCCACCTCCTGGGCATCTTTTTAAACTATAATTTTAATCCAGTGTGTCTCAGGTGCAGGTCCAGGACTAGGGCTAGTTGAAACCCCACAGGTGAATGATTTAAGGAAGAACTCACTGTCAGGGCAGTGCTGGTACCAATCTTATACTTGGCACGAGCCTGAGAGTGAAGGCCTCCTTAAATGATGTGCTTGAGATGTTGTACTTGCCAAGCTCCCAGGTGATGCTGGTGATGCTTGTTCTAGGACCACATGGGGAAGAGCAAGTGCAGAGTGATCACTACTTACCTACCTATCTTCATCTCTTAGGATTCCTCATTTCAAACCCTACCCTCCAGCCATGCTAAATAATTCATGTTATTTCTTTCATTTCTGGTGCAAGTTGTTTCTTCTGGAAATGATTTGTGCCCTTACCCTTCTATGCCTCTTTGACTTCTACCTATTCTTAGACATATCTTTCTCCAGGATGTCTTCTCTGACTTTGAAATAATGGATTGACACCTGCGCTCTTTCCTTCCAGAGCCCCATTTATGGCTTTTTCTTTAGAATTTGTCTGTCCAGAGTTTAATACTCTGTTTCTTTGTCTATTTCTATAAATAAGATTTGTGGATTAAAAAGATGGGTTTGTTTATTATTTCAGACCAATCAAAAACCATATTTCTCAGCACAGGATAATGTATGTTTGATAAGTAAATGAAAGAATAATTGATAGTTAAATTTTATATTTGGGCTATCTTCTTAATTTGACTTTAAAATCCTTTAGCCATGTCTTCTGTGGTTCTTTACAGTGTGCTCTATGTACTCAGTAAATATCATTTTATATCAATAAAAACATAACAGTTTGCTTTTATTAAAGACACTCAATGAATAATTGTCAATTATATACCTTCCAGGTGCTGTGAATTCAGTGGTGAACCACAATGAAGTCCCTGTTTTCACAGCATTTATAGTTTAGGGGTTTTTTTGGTTGGTTGGTTGGTTTTTGTATTGAACATATTTAATAGAAAGTTTGAAGATCTGACATAGGAAGAAACAAGGACTATAAGACGTGAACCAAGGGCATGTCATAATGGAAATTAGTGGGAAAATAGAAACCATGGAAGAAGGCAAAAGGGGTGGGCACCATAAGCATAAAGCAAAGGGGAACTGGAAGCAGACAAAAAGCAACATTTAATGGAAAATACACTGAATTGGGTATGAATCTGGCTCTTGTTGGTGTGGGACCAAAGGTAAATCACTGTATCTCCTTCAGTCTCTTAATCTCGGTCTGCAAAGTGAGGGTATCATCGTCTCTTTATAAGCCATTGTGTGACTGTAACTCACTCAGGCTGCAGACTTTAATGTCGGTTGGATCTGAGCATGCTGAAGGCAGTTTGGCTTGGCCCTTTCTACTCTAAGGCATGACATTCTCCCCTCCCTATGACTAAGGCGTTTTGTCACATTAACATGGATGAGTGCCTTTGGATGCCATGCTCTGGAGATAACTCAAGAAAGAGGGGAGCCATGCAAGAGGTTGAGAGGAGCAGGCACAAGCAGTATTGGGTCACAGAAGGGAGGGAACCCTCTCACAGCCTGATGCATATGGACAGGGATGTGATGTAAGGCAATTGGGATCTGTCTTCACTGTTAATTAACCTTTCTCACCTTTACATTGTAACAGACAGTAGTAGTTCTCTTACTCCCAAGGAGGGGATGTAATTAGAACAGATGGAGAAAATACAAATGGAAAGAAATAGAGTACTTATTCAACTCCAGAGGGCTCATGCCCTGGGATTGTGCTTAGTGAAGGCAGGAACGATTTTTACCTTATAACCCAGGTGTTTTTCTCAAGCCCCTGAGGTAAGCCAGCTGTTAAGGAGAGAAAGCAAAGGAAAATGGAAAGGCTGTTCAGAATCAAACCTTCTCCTATTTATCTCTGTATTTCTAGAGCCTCAACTTTTTGGAATATAGGAGATGCTCAATAGATTTTTAAAATGGGTGTATGCATAATATCTTCCTGTAGGACTATGAAGTCTAGAAACTAAAGAGGCCATAACAGAATGAGCCTTTGGAATCATCTTACCTGTTAGACCCAGAATTTTGGAGAGATTAAAAAAAAAAAAAGCCTAAAGCTGATCAGTCACAAAGCTAGAACTGAAACCCAAATGTGTCCTTAATTATTACATCACAGGGATTGGGGCACCCTCTATCAGAACTACATTTTGATAGTACAATTAAGAAAGAAGAAGTGGCTGAAAGCTCTAGAAACTGTAAATAAGGATAAGAGAAACCGAGACAACCAAAAATCCACAGACTGCATATTGGAGAAGCAGCTGCATCAGATTCAGTCTACCTATAAACCGGCCTAGCAGGTGATCTTGAGCAGGCAAGACTCTCTTGGGAAGGGCTCAGGAAGAGGCAAGGCACAGGCCAAGCTGTTCTGAAAGCAACTGAACACGTAAATGCACTCCTTTTTTCCTCTAAAATTTGAGGTACAATTCACAATTAAAATTATACATATGTGTGTGTGTGTGTGTATGTATGTATAGTGACCAATATGATTTCATATACACATTTTTGGGAAAGAACCACAGTTAAGCTAATGAATAATACATCACTTCATATAATTACATTTTTATACAATCTGAATATTGTTGACACCTGTTACTTTAGTGTCAGGTGTACAACATAGTGATTCAACTTCTTTATACATTATGCTATGCTCACCACACGAGTAGGTACCAACTGTCACCATACAATGCTATTACAGTATCATTAACTGTATTCCCTATGCCACGCCTTTGCATGACTTGTTCATTCTAGAACTGGAAGCCTGTATTTCCCAATCTCCTTCACCCATTTTGCCCATCTCCCTACTGCCCATTAACATTATTTTTATTATGGGGAGAAAACTGAAGATTTATCTTCTTAGCACATTTCAAGTATATACTCCATATTATTAACTATAGTCACATTATTGCATATTCAGTCTCCTAGAATTTGTATAACTGAAATTTTGACCAACATTTCTTCCAAGGAGAATTTCTTTAATGAGTCTGAACACCGTCGCTACAATTACATTCAGGATGATAAAAGGTTCAGAGGGCTTCTATTTCTTATGGAGATTTTTTTTTCTCTAAATAATGAAAAACCAAATGAAAAAAATACCTTACCTGTTTTGCCATGGTTACTACTAGTATTTATTATATTTCTGTGTAAGACACTCTTGAGTCTGTGGATCCGTCTGATAGGTCTTTATTATTTGCTCAGAATCCTTCTATTAGAAAGTGTTCCCATTCCCCAGAACAAGACAGGTGGGTACTGCATTCTGTGTTTTCACTCTGCTGGCCAAAGTTGACTGGGGGTCAGCAGTGAGCACTTGATTTAAGTCAGGCTGACCAAGTTCTGGTGGAATTTGCATCTGTTCCCCATCATAACTGAGGCTCATGAGTCTTTTCCGTCTCAATAGTTGTATCACTTAAAACTCTTGGATTTTTGAATGATACTAGCTTTCCTTTAAGCTAGTTGATCTGTTTCCCTTCTGTTTCAACCAAAGCAGACTTAGGATAGAAATAAGAATTTAAAAAATTTTGATAGTTCCATTTATATGAAAATGTAATTAAAATCATATGTAATCATATATGTACTTTTTCAGCTTTGAGAATCTGCTGTTATCCTGTTTTACAAAGGAAATAGAAGGAAGCTCAGAGAAATTAAGTGACCTTTTTCAAGGTCCTACACCCGGGGAATGGAAAATCCCTGATGCAAGTCTAAGCCTGTCTCTTTTTCCAGTACAGTCCCCCTACTCAGGGAAATTAAGGTTCATTGGAGGTCCAGAAATTTAAAAAAAAAACAAAAACCCAGAAAAGACCAAAATAAAGCAATCAGAATAAAACAACCACAAATGGCTATGACACAATAAAATAATTTCATAGACGAAGCATCCTGGCTAAGTCCTTATGGTTCTGAGACCAGTTCCTGTGTGGGGGACAGGGGGTTCCACATAGCACAAGTAATTCTCCAGGGAGTAGCTGACTGCCCTTTAATTCAACTCTGACACTACCCAGAGATAAAAACAGATTCCACAGATTAAACACTCAGTCCAGTAACACTGCACCCCTCTCCCACTCTCGCATGCCAGTCACAAACCCAGGTTGTTACCTGTACTTCTGACTCCCCTCCTCAGATTTGATTCATTTGCTAAACTGGCTCCCAGAAATCAGGGGAACATTTTACTTACCAGATTACTAGTTGATTATGTAAAGTTGTAACTCAGGAAGAGCCAGACCAAAGAGACACATAGGGCAAAGTGTTGGAAAAGGTCCTGGGGCTGCTGAGCTCTGTATTCCAGCAGACCATTCTCCCCACATGTTCACCAACCTGGAAGTTCTCTGAATACTGTCCTTTTAGGGTTTTATGGAGACTTTATTATTACATAGGCACGACTGATTAAATCACTGGACATTGGCAGTTGCTCCAACTGACAGCTCCTCTACCCTCCCCAGAAGAAGGTGGGACTGACAGTTCCAGCCCTTTAATCACAAGGTTGGGGCCCCCTGGAAACCAGCCCCGAACCCTAGAGATTTTGTCTTCAGGAAGCCACCTCATTAAATAACAAAAGACACCTTGATAACTTTCTTCCTTAGAAAATTCCAAAGGTTTTAGGAGCTCTGTGCCAGAAATGAGGATGAAGGCCAAGTATATAAAAACACTTTTTTGGTTTTTTGTTTTTGAGAGAGAGAGAGAGCAAGCACTCCCATCAGGGTGGGGTAGGGGGATTCTATGAGCAGCAGGAAGTCCAACCCCTGAGATCATGACCTGAGCCTAAAATGAAAGTCAGCCACCCAACTGACTGAGCCACCCAGGTGCCCCCAAATATATTTCTTATAAATCATAATGCCACAGTCGCAAAACGTGATAAAAAGGTTATTTCCATTTGGGGTGCCTGGGTGGCTCAGTTGGTTAAGCGTCTGCCTTCGGCTCAGGTTATGATCCCTGGGTCCTGGGGTTGAGCCCCTTGTCAAGCTTCCTGCTCAGCTGGAGCCTGCTTCTCCCTCTTCCTACCTGCTTTTCCTCTCTCTGGCTATCTCTGTCACTATCTCTCAAATAAATAAAAATCTTTTAAAAAATTGCTAAAAAAAAAAAAAAAGATACTTCCATTCATGAGATCAACATGAACAAAATCAAAGTGGGTGAAAATGCAAAGTATAGCAAGAATTTAGTATTCATGGGACATTGTGGTAGGAACAAGACCTTCTAGAAATGTAGTTAAGAACCATGTTATTAGAGCTTTTGGAATTTGGACTCCATTAACATGGAGAGCACAGAGGAAGGCTTTGAAAAGGAAGGCAGATTCTTCTCAAAGAGTGATCTGGACTACCAGTAGGAGAAAACAGAGTCATGTTGGTGAGTCAAATACTATGGTGATCCTCATTCCTGCAGAAAATCAAAGCTCTGGATCAGAATGGAAGGGGGTACTTTAAGTACCAAATAGGAACTCCACTTATATACCCATTATCTCAAAATCTTAGCTCTTTGATCACATGAGCAGCGGGTCTCTTATTCTTAAACAATTTACCTTATTTAATTACAGAGATTGAGGCCACATCTCCAACACCAGCTGATTACCATTCCTCGCAGTTACCAAGGGTGATTTCAGAGTACCCTTCAAGACTGCTGCGGGTCCACCACCTACTCTGCTTGTGCTACAACTCCTTTTTCTGTTAAATAGTTCTTCCTATTTATTTATTGTCTTATTCATGTGCTGTTTTTTGTCTTTATTTTTCTCTTGAATTGCTCTAAAGGGATAGATAAGTTTTCTAATTCAAAATAGCTTTGTAAATGTGACTGTTGCAAATTGGGATTGTTTCATTCTGCCAAGGTTCTCAAATGTTACTCGTGTAAAATAATTGCCCATGTTCTTTTTACTAAAAAGGAAAATTAGAGAACATTTTAAAAGAACTAAATTCTAGGTGTTCAAATTAATGGAGAAATTTGAGAGACATCTGTGAATGAAAGATTCTGATTCCTTTTTCAAAAATATTCTCCCCACTTTGAGCTGATCTAGTCCTTTTTTTTAATGCTTCTATTCTGTCCTCTAAATTCCTGGCTTCTGTTACAGTTCTTTTTACATTACCCTGAGTAGATAATAAACTCTTTAAGAGGCAGGTGCTCTGGGGCACTCCTGGGTGGCTCAGTAGGTTAAGCATCTACCTTTGGCTCAGATCATGTTCTCAGGGTCATGGGATCCCCACATCTGGCTCCCTACTCAGTGGGGTGTCTGCTTCTTCCCCTTCCTCCCCGCTGCTTGTGTGTGCATGTGTGCATGCATGTGCTCCCTTTGTCTCTCAGATCTTTTTTAAAAAAGTTTTTAGAAGGCAGGTGCTCTGTCCTATTGAACTAGATCCTCTTTGAGAGGAGCTTCCTTACTCCTAATGATTCTTTAATCTCTGGAAACTCCTGGGTGTGAGACCCAATTGCAATGTCTGTATTATCTATCTGCCCACCTCTGGCCATAGCTGTCTTATCCTGAAGTGAAGAGCTGACTCTGTTGGAACAGTCAGACTCTCTCTTCTTGAAAACTGCAATCTCAAAAGCAGAGAGAGATGAATTATATTGATGGTAATAACCACAGAGAAAATTGTATTCTTTTTCCCTAAATCTTAACTTCCTCACTCCCCATTACTCCTGCGTCTTAGTCATTCAACAGTTTCGATTTGAGGAGATACCCAATAGTGTTTCAAAATCCCCACTTTTTAAAAGTTAGGCTGTGTTGCCTTCTGATACTTTAATCAGGGGAATCCTATCTGATTTTGTTTATCATTGTCTTTTCTGTAACAAGGATCTCAGAAATTTATACATGGTAAGTGTTAAAAATGTAAGTTAAATGAAGGATCTCAAAGTGCATAGACATTAGCTTTTTATTCAGAATTTAAGCACTAGAGTGGAAAGTCATCAGGAACTGAACATTGGTTATGACCCTTTTACTAAAACACAAACTTACCTAGGGCTGGTCACCTCTTGGACCGTTCCTGTCTGGGCATTTCAAATCATATCATGTGGCATTTTTAGGTGTCTCCCAGGCTCTGTGCTCTTTAAAAGAAGATACAAAGCTTGACATCAGTTCAAAACCTTTTGGGTGACAAAATGTGTTGGGTAATCATTTATCTTAATGTTCACCTTATGTGCATGTATGACATGTATGACACGAGAGCTAATTATTCATAGCTTTTTTTTTTTTTTTTTTAATATGGTAAAGGCAGAGCCGGGATTGAATCCAGGTCCTGCAGCTTTTAGTTCCGTGTACTTTCCTTCATCCCGTGCTGCTCCTTCCGTTCTGCCCCCATGTGTGGAAACATCTGTCTGACAGTCACCCGGATAGTTTTTTTTCAAACGGCCCTCATTAGTCATTTAACAGCGCCAACATTCCTCCCGGAGAAGCAGTCCTTACCACTGAGGCTTCGGAAATCCTGACTTAGGTGACTCTCGCCATTGGCTGGAATCTGGTAGGAAGATATGGTGCTTGGAACAAACCGGCTTGAAGTGGTCAGAACTGCTTCTCTGGGAGAGGAAAGGCACCCTGCTCTTTCAGGAGACACCCACCTGACACAGAGAATGACACTTTCCCGGAACTCAGTATATGCATGTTTGATTCTGGGTGACAGAAAGGGATGGCCCTGCGTCAAAATGTTGGATCTCCTTTGGAGATTTTTCAGATTTTACCAATTCACTCAGATGATGGCAACTTGACTTCATTTCTCTGGATTTCGATAACTTCTATAAAATTGGACTTAGCTCAGGGGCTTCCCAGCTGCGTTCTGCGGGAGATAAAGGTTCCATCGTAAGGTCTCAGTGCATCTTGCAATGTCCAGTGGATAGGGAATGAGCAGAGTATATTGCTAACGTTGTACAGAAAGGGCTTCAAGGAGCCTCCTTTCCCCTTCAATCAGAACGGCTCTGCTTTGGTGTCATACATGCTGGAACCTCTAATAGGATTTACTCAGGGGTAAAAGTGAAATCTTTAAAACAACTCCTTTCTTAAAGTTCTGTAAGTGGGATTTGTGTCCCTACTATCTCAAACCCTAAATGAGGAAGTTGGAGAATTACATACATTCTTGCCAGTGCACCTTTGCAAGGGTTGAAACAAAGTAGATGTTTCCTTTGAAAAAACAAAGGATTCAGGCATCTCCAATGACTTATCACACTTTGCCACTGTGATGCAGCACTGTCCGTTTCCCAACTCAAAATTTACATCTGCAAACCTGAACTCAGCTTGTCTCTGAAAAACCAGTTTCTCTCTCTCTCTTTTAAAAGATTTTATTTATTTATTTGACAGAGACATAGTGAGAGAGGAAACACAAGAAGGGGGGAGTGGGAGAGGGAAAAACGGGCTTCCCACCGATCAAGAAACCCCATGGGGGCTCAATCCGAGAACCCTGGGATCATGAGCTGAGTGGAAGACAGCTGCTTAACGACTAAGCCACCCAGGCACCTCTGAAAACTTTCTTAACAAACCAGCTCCAGGCTCGGTGAAAGGCATATTTATTGATTCATTTATTGACTTATACAATTATACATTTGGCTAATTTCTTTGAAATCTGTAATACATTTAAAAAATTTAAGAAGGGGCACCTGGGTGGCTCAGGGGGTTAAAGCCTCTGCCTTCAGCTCAGGTCATGATCTCAGAGTCCTGGGATTGAGCTCCACATTGGGCTCTCTGCTCAGCAGGGAGCCTGCTTCCTCCTCTCTCTCTGCCTGCCTCTCTGCCTACTTGTGATCTCTGTCAAATAAATAAATAAAATCTTTAAAAAATATAAAAAAATTAAGAAAAAATTTCTAAATGTATGTTTTACACATTAAAGAATAGTTATCTAATATGATAAGAAAGTATATACTCTTCTCTTTGTCCTGAAACACTTAGCATAGGTTGTGTTTTCCTTCAGTGTTGTGTACAAGAAAAGGCTGAATCAAAAATGTCTTTTTTTTCACTTTTTAAATTTTAAATTCAATTAACATATAATATATTAGTTTCAGAGGTAGGGTCAGTGATTCATCAGTTTTATGTAACACCCAGTGCTCATTACATCATGTGCTCTCCTTAATGTCCATCATGCTGTTACCCCATTCTCCCAGCCACCTCCCCTCCAGCAACTTGGTGAAGGCAGTTTTAATTTTCCTACTAATCAGTGTTAAAACCTTGCATTTGTACCTGACCAATCTCTCTCCTTTAAAGACTGCATACATCAAGTCACCTAGCCATCTCAATACTTAATTCCGCATATCTCTACTTGATTTTAATTTCTGCTCTCCCAATTCTAATGGAGAAAGCACCTTTATTGGAGGCTATGGTTATTGCAACGACCTCTCACGTACCTGTCACGATGCACAACTGTTCTAAGTCTCTCCTTCCTCCATACAATCCCATCCTCCTAAAGGCTAGGTTGATCTTTCTGGAAGGCTGCTACCATGGTGGAGTCAACAGAGTCCTATGAATTCAAGCCTCTGGATTGGATGTGAAGTCTCTCTGTACTCTATCCCCAGCTTGCAAGTCTACATATGTTATTCAAAGTCTGTTTTTAATCCGGAGATTTCATTCTGGAATATCAATCTCTTTGCTGTATGAGAAACACCTGTATTATTTGGATGCAGGTAGAGATGATGTGATTTGGAGTTCTAGCTCTTGGATGTAATGGGACACTTCAGTTTTTCAGCTGTAAAAGGGAGAATGCGACACTCGCAAAACTTTCCCTGCAGGATGCAGAGAGAACTAAATAATAGGAGTGAATGATTATAGAAGGGATCAATTAACTTTGCATAAAGCTAGAAGACTTTAAAACACACCCTCTAAAATAGGAGGGCAATTTTCTCATTTTTCCATGTTGGAATACTGCTGCACTATTTATTTATTTATTTATTTATTTTTGCTTAGTATTTTATGTTTATTTGTTCAGTGTTTTTTTTTAATTTATTTTTTATTTTCAGCATAACAGTATTCATTATTTTTGTACCACACCCAGTGCTCCATGCAATCCGTGCCCTGTATAATACCCACCACCTCATACCCCAACCTCCCACCCCCCGCCCCTTCAAAACCCTCAGATTTTTTGCTCTACTATTTAAATCATAAGCGGAAGCCTTAACACACTACGTTAAGATGGTTTCAATATTTATTTCACATCTCTATGATGTTGTCAAAACAACCCGTCTTTTAGGGCATCCTCCTTTATTCTGAGGATCTGATTTTATATATACTTCCATCATCATTCTCCGACTATAATACCTCTCTTCCATTTCACACCTATGTGTGTGCCCCATCACAAGGACTATGTCAAATCCAATTCATTGCATTGTCTTGACAAAACTGCTGTCGTGTGTCATCTTTGTAACATAAATATAAATGTAATGTCTTCACATTTCATAAAACCCCTCCACTGGTCTCCTTGGAATCATCAGTGACTCCTACATCAGTCAAGATTTAGCCTGGAAAACATATACCACACCAGGTATTTTTAAAAAGAGATTTAATATAGGGTTTTCATTATATAAGTGCTGGATCTGGAGAGAAGGGAGAGAAAGGGGATGGGGTCCAGAAAAACTGTGAGAGTGTACAGATGCCAGCTGAATTCAAGGCTGGAGGAATCATCTATTATCCTTTTGGGTAGGAGAACAAAGAAAAAATGTTGGCTTGATTATACCTCAAGCCCTCAGGTAGAAGATGGCCAGAGCCCCAACTCTGGGGAGCACTGAAAAGCAGGGTGCTGGCAAGCCATTACCTCTGAGAAGGGATAGTGTGAATGCACCAAGAAGCTGGAGTTGGAAACCAGTTGTGCTGCCAGGATCAAGTGTAATTTCTGGGTCATTGAAAGCAAGAACAGAAAGCAAAAGAAGCAGTAAGCAAGTCCCTTCTTTTTGCCTCATGCCTTTTCATACTCTGTTGTGGTAGAACCTTCCAGAAAGCTGGGTATCAGAAAAAAATGTGATTTCATAAATCCAGTCTTAGCATCATAAGAGGTAGATTTGGAACTCAGACTGTAGCTTTCACATCCACAGGATCAACAACTCATGAAAAGCCTTCCTGTGACTCAGTGCTAGAATGCCCCTCCTCTATTTTTACTGTCACCTCACCCCAGTGCACATTCTCAGCATCTTCTTTTCCAGACTGTCCAAACCGAGGCTTCTGTCTTGTGTCTATTGCTTTTCCCCCTCAAATTCATCCTTCACATCTACAGTCTAGTTAATTTCCTAACAAACCACTGTGATCATGTTATAACTCGTTTGAAAACCTTTCAAAATCTCTCCTGGCTCCTTCACTGTATTGACACATTTCACTTTAGAGAATCTGAAATGTACTTGGTTCCATCTTCACTTAGATAACTCTTCTAAAAAGGTTATGCTATCTTCAAAAAGCTATTTTTTTTTCTACAAAACTTGATAACTTCTCGGGGCACCTGGGTGGCTTGGTCAGCCACCTGGGTGTCACTTGGTCACTACTTAGTTCATGATCTCAGGGTTGTGGGATCAAGCCCCTTTTTGGGCTGTGCAGTTAGAGGTATGTCTACTTAAAGATTCCTCCATTCTGCCCTGTCTCTCACTGGTGCAAGCCCTCTGTCTCTCTTGCTCATAAATCTTTTTTTTTTTTTTCTTAATTGATAACCTCTTTTTCTTTCAGATTCACTTAATATCTATATGTGCTGGACATAAAAAATTACAGTTTGAATCTGTTGCCCTTACTCAAGTATAAAGGTCTCAAAATCAGGTTTTATGTTTGTTTATTATTATTATTATTATTATTATTATTCCTGTAGTGCTCTGTAGAGAATCTGGCATATGGTAGATGCTACAAGCTATCTGTTGAATGAGTAAGTGAGTGAGCGAATGAGAAATTCACATTTCTAATAAAAAATCAAGCTATTTGTCTTCTTGTCCTGCTCAGTTTATACACTGTTTGTCCACACAGAAGATGCCAAGAAATCTGGGTCAATGCTCTGTATAGAAGAGGTTCTGATACCAACAGTGAACCTAAGAGCAGGGCCAAGAGCTATCATTATGGTAGATGCAACACTAGTTCAAAGGTTTTAGCTTACTTTACACCAAAGCCAGTGAATTTGGGGAGAAAACTGAAGTTAAAGCAAAAGGGTAGTCTACTGGAAGAGCTCACCCATGTTACCCTTCTTTCCTCCTCTCAGAAACCTGAAATTAGTCCTTCCCTCTTTGTAACCCCTGCCGCTTCTCCATTTCTACCTCCTCATTTTTAAACGCCGCTGTTTTGGAGAAACATAGTGCATTTCCAGCTGCAGGCACTAAATCATTGCTGTACTTTGGACATGTGCTGCAGAAGGGAGCCCCATGATGAATGGGACTGTCCGTATTTACATTGGGTGTGCAACAGCTGTGGGGATTGTCCTGTGCAATGAGTATTCTGGGCAAACTTGGCATGTCCTCCCCCCCACTACCACCCGCACCTCCTCCTTGCCCAGTGACAGTGACTGATTGGCCATTTCTAAGGAGAACTGCCCTTTAGAACAAAGGAATCACAATGTCCCCTCTTGTCGAAGCACGTACACACACATGCTCACAGGACTTGCACAAAACCCCTCACTCACGGTGCCACCTTCTTTCTGGCAATTTCATATTTCCTTGGATAACCTTGCAAACAACAAAATTTCTCAGCTGTAGGCAGGTGGTACAAAAGGGACTCTCTCTGTCTTTAAGAAAAAAAATCACTTCCTGGGCTTTCAGAGATATACTACATTGGTCATCCCCAAACTTACTGCCCAAGGCGAGTTGTGTCAAATACAGTTCAGACCAAACCCCTGTGTAACCAGGACTTTTTGCCTGTAGGCAATCCACCTTCCTGACAGTGTTGACTTGAGTTCTAGTGCCAAAGAGCGGGAAGACAGCAAAGATAGATCACCTTCATCTAGTTCTTTACAGATTATAAGGCATGCCATCCCCTTTTACTCTCCAGTGATAAGCTGTTCAAGCCTGAAGGACGTGAGAGAGTGAGCAGGCAAGCGAGCAAGTGTGTGTGTGTGTGTGTGTGTGTGTCTATGAGAGAGAGAAAAAGAGCGAGCAAGGTGTTCTATTTAATATCAGGAAGGCTGACCAAGTTCCACAAATTTAGTTAGCTGGGATCTTTTAGATGCAGAACATACATCTGGTCTTCAGGCTTTTAATCTCCTATACCTTTAGATTCACTATTTGCCATGTGAACTCACCCTGAGAAACATCATCGTCTTTCAACCATATACCTTTCATAAATCTCCTCTGGGCCTAGGAGTTCTTAAAAATTCTGATAAGTAGGCATTGACCTGGAGATCAAGGTCATGATCCCTTGGGTAAATTGCACGTTTTATTCCGCCCCATATTCTGTCTCTAAGTGGGTAACCAAAGAATCATTGGTTTGACAAGAATGTTTCAAAGTTTTCAGGTTACTCATCAAAAACTTTAAAATATCTTTTTAGAACACATAATTGAATTGCTATTCTTAGGTTTCTCCTTCCTAAGTTTTAGCCTGTTTGGGGACACTTCCTGGGATAAGTAGCAAAGAGGCTACAGAATCTATTTATAACCGTTTCCAAACTCCGTGAAATCCTAGTGGGTCACTGAGGCCTTGAAGGGTTCCAGAGCAACTGGGAGCAAGAGGGAGGGAGAAGACCAGGCTTACTGAGCAGCTCCCCCATCCCATTATATTCACATTGAAAATTTTATTTGAACAGAATGTGTTGCATATCTACCAAAAATGGCACCTGGTGGCTCAGGCATTAAGCATCTGCCTTGGGCTCAGGTCCCCACATTGCTTCGAATCAAGCCCCACATTGGGCTCCCTGCTCCTCGGGAAGCCTGCTTCTCCCACTCCAGCTCCCCCTGCTGGTGTTCCCTCTCTCACTTTCTCTCTCTGTCAAATAAATAACTAAAACCTTTAAAAAAATAAAAAGTGTTGAAAACCACTTGTTGAATTTAAGTTCCAGTTCTCTACTAGAATTCTGTTCTTGAGCCTCCCTTTCAAGAAGTAAAAGGATAGCAACCAATAATCCTTGAATCTGAGAGTTGGTGTTAAGCAGTTAATGCTAAAAGAAAAAAAAAAACTTGGAAAAACCATACTTTATAAATCATAAAACATTACAGAAAGCTAAGAAGATGTTAGTACTATTAAATTTGCTCTAGAATGACCTCTTTTCTCCTGTTTACCTTACCACCACCTTCACCACCACCAAAAACCAGACCATCAGAACCTGTTTTGGGATTCTGTGAATCAGTCATTCCCACCTGCTGGATTCCTTGTGTGGCCTGCAACCTCCTGCCTCCTCTGAAACTTGGTCAAACATGAAAGAAGACTGCACGGGGGATAGTGGAAGGACTCAGAGGGCAGGTTCTGGTGCTATCACTTATTTGTTGTGTTGTCATAATTAAGTTTCTTAACCTAGCAGACACTCTTACCCCATATATGACATAAAATTATGGATGTATCTGTGTAAAATTATGAGGACTGTGAGATCTAATGAATGTAAGGGATTTGTTGTCAGGTAATGATTTAAGAAATTGTCTATTGTGTTTTCATGTTATCTGAATTCGTAGAAATTGTGAGACCAGAAATATGAGTAAGATGTGCCAAAAAAGAAAAAAAAAAAAAAAAAACAACAACAACCTGAAAAGCCCCCCAAAAGGGGAACTCCATCATCCAATAGCTTTGGGAAAAACCACAATAGGTGGGTTTTTTCATGGCAGGAGTTTCATGTTTCAATATTACTGATATCAAAGGAAGATATTTACACAGCACTTCCCAAATCTGCTTGACAGTGGAATGCCTGTCTGCTGGGTGTCTGTAGAGCGACAGCGTCCCATGGAGAACTTTCTGTGATGTGTTGTGCAACCCTCATGACAATCAGCTTAAAACATTTTTTCTTTGTTTGGAGGGGAGCACTATTCAACCTAGCACGGTACCCATTAGCAGCCATTCCCATCTTTCCTTACCCACCCATCCTTCTCCACCCCCCTGCCCTACTGTCCTAAGGCCACCAGGATTCTACTTCATGCCTCTACGGATTTGCCTATTCTGAACATTTCATACACATGGAAACATATGTGACCTTTGTGACTGGCTTTTTCACTTACTATTTTCAGAGTTCATGGTGGTGCAGCATGAATAAAGACTTTATTCATTTTGTGGAATAAAAGTAACATTCAGTTGTGTAAAAAAACAAAAATTCTGGGCATCTGGATGGCTCAGTGGGTTAAAGCTTGTGCCTCCATCTCAGGTCATGATCTCAGGGTTCTGGGATCGAGTCCTGCATCAGGCTCTCTGCTCAGCAGGGAGCCTGCTTCCCCACCCCTCTCTCTCTCTGCCTGCCTCTCTGCCTACTTGTGATCTCTGTCAAATAAATAAACAAAATCTTAAAAAAAAAAATTTAAAAAGTTCTGTGAGGATAGGCATGTCGATATCTGCTCTGACCAGTATGGTAACCACTAGCCACAGGTGGCTATTGAGCCCTTGAAAAGTGTTCAGTAGGACGAAGAACCAGAATTTAAATTGTGAATCAATTAATTTCTTATTTAAATTTAGCCACATGTGGCTAGTGGCTACCCTAGTAGACAGCACAGATCTAGGGAGTGTTTCAGGAACATGATGCAGCTGTACCAACAACTGGGCAAACCGTCAGAAGCTGGCAGGACCCGGGGAAGCAGGTGGAGGCAGGCAGGACAGGGTCTGCTTGCTTTGTTCATAGAAGGGAAAGTCATAAATAACAGCTCCTAACCGAGGTGGGTTTACTGAGAAGCTAGTGAAGCTTAAGTTCCAGTGTTTTTCCCTTGCGTGGGTCCATCTCAGGTTCTGGGAGTTTTTCACATGTTCACATATTTTATTGTAAAATTTTCAGCGGTAAGTGTTAACTGTCATTGATTAAAAAAGCCTTATGGCTAGGGACACCTGGGTGGCTCAGTTGGTTAAGCAGCTGCCTTCGGCTCAGGTCATGATCCCAGCATCCTGGGATCGAGTCCCACATCGGGCTCCTTGCTCCGCAGGGAGCCTGCTTCTCCCTCTGACTCTGCCTTCCACTCTTTCTGCCTGTGCTCGCTCTCGCTCTCTCTTTGACAAATAAATAAATAAAATCTTTAAAAAAAAAAAAGCTTTATGGCTATAATTTCCATCATGTATTGCTTTCTCTGAGGTTGATTGGCGACTGGGTAAGCGTCTTTGGAGTCTGCGTAATGAAAAGCTGAGTTGGTGATACACCATGAGTCTGAGTGAAATATATTTACAGGGTTCAGAGTCACTTTTGTGTGCATGGAAGTTATTTCTAGTCATTCCAGGGTAGGAATGGCTTTCAGTAACATTCTTAATGCTGTAAGTTCAAAAAGCATGTAAGAAAATCTCAAATGCTTTTACAATGACAGCTCCTATATGAAACAAACTTCCTAAAGGTTTTCATAAATTTGACCAGAATCTTAAAAATTTACCTGACATTACAATAATTAGTGAAGCCCAAAGAAACTTCTCTAAATTATCTTTAATGGAAAACAGATTTTAAGCAATATTATCAGAGAAAAGATCAAATTCCCTTTTATTCTCTCTACAGAGAATGTTACAAAAGCATCATCATAAAAGACATGATCAAATAAAGCCAAAAGAAAAAAAATTTTGAGTTAAAATTATTATAGAAATATGAAAGTTAATTTTGTAAAGAAAAAAAATACATGTTTTCTAGATTTGGGGACTTTTTAAAAAGTTTGAGTTTATTATTATGTGTTCTTTCCTTTTCTAACTAAATACTATTTAGATTTCTTTATTTTGTTTATAATTTTATATGCTTGCTTTAAAGTAGGCCCACCAAATTCTATAATTTTTAGTATCTATAAATCTAGATAAGTCTATGGATGCCATTTAGAAAGAATTTGTATCATATGCCAGGCATCATTTAGAACATATTTCATGTCTTACCACATTGAATTTTCCCACAAGCCCTATGGAAGAGATCTTGTTTTATCTGTTTTTTTTTTTTCCCCCCACCCAAGATGAAGGACCAAGTCAGAGATGTTGCCTAAATTTACAAAGTTAATAGTAGAACTCAACTCAAACTTGAGAAGACTTCTTCTGACTAAGAGGTAGAAGGTAGCAGCAAATTATGCCTCTTTCATAATGACGAAAGGGGGAAAAACCCCTACAAATCACAAAAATAACTTTTTAAAAAAAATTTTTTAAAGATTTTGCCAGAGAGCACAGCATACACAAGCAGGGGGAACAGCAGGCAGAGGGAGAAGCAGACTCCCTGCTGAGCAAGGACCCCAATGTGGGACTTGATCCCAGGACCCTGAGATCATGACCTGAGCCAAAGGCCGACTCTTAACCAACTGAGCCACCCAGGCATCCCCCAAGATAGCATCTTTTTAACATGTGATTTAAAAAATCTGTGGAAGACAAAAAGTATAGAAGAAATTAAATTCCAGAGAGGAAAGAAAACCTTTCCTAGGCTAGCAGAAGCCCTGCTTTCTTTCCTGGGGGGCGTTTCTCAAGTCTAGGCACAGACTGGAATAGAGAGACTGCTAAGCAAAAGGAAAGCAAGTGGAACTTCTGGCAGCTCTCTGGGTTGGCATAAGAAGTTTACATTGGGAAGTGACCCAATGCTGGGCTAGTTTTCCCCACATCATCTGTTGAGTGCTGCAGTGGTTAGGAGAGTCAGGGGGGGCCAAAAAAGAGAGTGAAGCCCCACAGTCTTGCAGGCCTTTAAACCAAAGTCCTGTACCATGTTGTTTGTTGGTTATTCTAACTGCTGTATCCTAAACCATTGTGAGACCATGAAACTACTTTTCACTTTACTTTTTACTTTTTTGGGTCGTGTTGTTTGGCCATCTCAGATAGTGTCATTGTGAAGTTTCAGTTGCATGTCTTTATGTCAAGGATGTAACCAGGTACGGAATTAATTGCTGGGTCATAGATAAGTATAGTTTTCTACCAGACAGCAGGAAGGACCAGTTTTAAATGTTCTTAGCTTCACTGTGGATTATTCAGTCCACGGAGGCACAGCTAAGTTAAAACTGTGACGTTGTCCTCATTGCCACGTCTCTATGTTCGTTTATCTTTCTCATTACATACCTGAGGAGACAGAGAGTAGGAATTCATGTGGAGAAAAGAACTAGAAAAAAAGATACAGAAAACAGAGAAAAGAAAAATGCAGTTAAAAAAAAAAAATGGGACGCCTGGGTGGCTCAGTTGGTTAAGCAGCTGCCTTCGGCTCAGGTCATGATCCCAGCGTCCTGGGATTGAGTCCCACATCGGGCTCCTTGCTCCGCAGGGAGCCTGCTTCTCCCTCTGACTCTGCCTTCCACTCTGTCTGCCTGTGCTCGCTCCCGCTCGCTCTCTCTCTGACAAATAAATAAATAAAATCTTTAAAAAAAAAAAGATATATGGAGATGGATATTATGTTAACTCTATACAAATAGAGTAGAAGTAAAGACATGGGGGTTTTGGAATGTATCAATGCATACTTAAAGTGTGGTTTTTAAATTTGTTTTGTTTTTTGTTTTATCAGAGCAGGAAAACGTATTTCTGGAAAGATACCTTTGTCTGCTTGGTGTATTATTTTTTTTCTTAAATTAGTTGATGCCTTTGATGTATTGAACGTGCTCTTTTAAGTGTGCTGACTGTCAAAGAAAACGTGCATCTGAAATAATTATTTCAAGTATTAGAAGTAAACAAGTGTCAGTTTCTGTAAGACAAGAGGAAGGGAGAAGGAAAGCAGATCTATACTTACGGAAAAAGAGTTTTACAGATCAGGAGGGGGCAGAGTGTGCACACCTACATTGGCTGGTAAAGTCCCCCAACTTGGAGGTTCCTTTGTGCATGGTACTTTATGATGCATGTATCAGGATAATTCACTTTTTTTTTTTTAAAGATTTTTATTTATTTATTTGATAGAGAGAGATCACAAGTAGGCAGAGAGGCAGGCAGAGAGAGAGGGGGAAACAGGCTCCCTGCCGAGCAGAGAGCCCAATGTGGGACTCGATCCCAGGACCCTGAGATCATGACCTGAGCCGAAGGCAGAGGCTTAAACCACTGAGCCACCCAGGCGCCCCCAGGATAATTCACTTTTAATACTGCTTTTTTTTTTTTTTTTTCCAATCCTGGAATGTCAGAGCCCAGAGAAAATTTCCAAGATCACTTATTAGAAGCCTTCATTTTACATTTGAAACAACCTGAGCACCTACAAAAAGAGTATGACTTACTGAGAGAGGCCACAGACAGGGCCTCTCATTTCCTCTCCTCCCACACACTCCTTCCTAGTTCCCCCCGCTCTGCTGTTTAGAACAGTATTTCTTCCCAGCAGGATGTATACATAAAGGATCGCTGTGGCTTTATCACTTTTCTGTTGGGTTTAACTTTGTTTTCTCTTCTCCTCCTGCTCCTGAGTGCGATGACTCTTGAGCAGTGGAGCAGAGCCACAGATCCTTGTTGCTTTTATTTATTAGGAGGAATTCTCTAAAACTCCAACAAGAAAAATATTCAAATAGAATGACCAAATCAAAATTTGTATTTTAAAACATGCAAATAGGTATGAGAGATCGTGAAGTCTTTACGTTAGTGATGGGAAAACTCTGTCTCAGAGAGTTCTAGTATGTTAGCCAAGTTCTCGTCGATAAGGAGAGGAACAAACTATGTAAGAATTCAAGTCACTTTAGTTTTAAAGTAATTAGAAATTAGTTTTAAAACTGACTCTCTACAATGAATGAAGGAGTGTTTGGGGCAGGGGATGAAATAAAGGTGTTAGTTGCTACCCTTTAATATCCCAGTAGAGACGAGCCAGTTACGGTAGATAGGGCATTTTCAGCGGAAGTCCTGTTTGATCCCGGAAGGCTCTGAACACCACTGGAAGCCAGGTGAGAACATCAGTGTAGTGTTTGTGTGAGAGAGGGTGATTTTATGCAAACCAGTAACTACCCATTCCCAGCCAGACACACAATAAACAAAGACGATACAGTGTTGAATGAGACAGATACTGTTTATGATCTGGCGGGGGAAACAAAAACAGTACCTTTTGAGACAGAAACCAGAAAGCAAAAACAAAGAAATGATTAAGGCCATCTAAGTAAGTAGAAAGTGATAATCAGGGGGTTTCTTCCAGGTACAGGAAGGATGACGCAGGGGCAAAAAAAGAATTTTAGAAGAAGGGAAATCTCAAGCATTTTAAGAGGTGCTGTAGAGGGCGCCTGGGTGGCTCAGTGGGTTAAGCCGCTGCCTTCGGCTCAGGTCATGATCTCAGGGTCCTGGGATCGAGTCCCGCATCGGGCTCTCTGCCCATCAGGGAGCCTGCTTCCTCCTCTCTCTCTCTGCCTACTTGTAATCTCTATCAAATAAATAAATAAAAAAATCTAAAAAAAAAAAAAAAAAAAGCGGTGCTGTAGATTGATGAGGAAAGAACGCTCAAGAATTGTGCTTTCCTCCCATGCTCACAGATTCCGTGTTACTATGCTGTGCGCACACATAGATAAAGTGGTCTCTTTTTCACTCCCTTCTCTGTGGGTTTCATTTCTAGTCACACTCTCAGCTGGTTAATTCTCTTCTCTCTAAGATCAGAGATTAGATACGGCCCGGATTTATTGCTGGAAGACATAAAAAGAACTATCCCTATCAAGGATTCAAATGATTAAATATCCCACCACAGAAATACTTTTAACTTCCCATATAGCAGAATTTCACTTGCCTTCAGATACCAGAGCTGGTTCTACCCCAGGGCTCTGAGTCATGGGGAGCAAGGGCAGGAGCAGGGGAATGGAGGTAACAAAGAGAAAAAGACCAGGAATGCGAAACAGGGATGTATTTTCAAATGGAGGAGAGGCTGTCAGAGGGAAAGGACAGAGCCAAGGATAGTAGAGAACATAAGGAGACGTGAGTAGCATGGAAGAAGCCCTGCTTCTGGTAGCATTGGACTGAAATGGGAGGATTAAACCGATTAATCATGGGAACAAAAGCAAAGAATAGAAGAGAAAATGGCGTTAAGCATCTTTCCTCATCTACTTCCTCTATAACTTACCCTTGATTTTCATATCTAAGAACTCTCTCTTCCTTATGTTAGGGAATCATAGAATTGGAGTACCTGGAACAGCATATTTATTTTTTATTTATTTTTAAATGAGTAGAGGTTTTATTATTCTTTTTTTTTTAGTGTGTCATGAACAGCCCTCTAGAAAAAAAAATATTTTATTTATTTATTTGACAGAATGAGAGAGATCACAAGTAAGCAGAGAAATAGGCAGAGAGAAGAGGGGAAGCAGGCTCCCCGCTGAGCAGAGATCCTGATACGGAGCTCCATCCCAGGACCCTGGTATCATGCATGACCTGAGCAGAAGACAGAGGTTTAACACACTGAGCCACCCAGGCACCCATGAACAGCTCTTTTAAAAGAGCATTTATTCCAGGTTTTGCATGCTACAAGCTGATGACTCCATATTTTGTTAGGCTGAAATCCTCCCTAAGGTTTTTTTTGACCATTACACATCTTTGCATATACCAGAAATTCAGACTTCTTTTGAAAACATTAGAAGATCTGATAAGGCTTGACTTTCACACCCATGTGTATAATTAGTTGAAGTCAAGTGCCAACCATTCCCCCCTTAAGGCAAGGTACGCCATTCCTGGTTCTCTACAGTGCCCAGCTGCTTTGTCCCTGACATGCATTGGCATAGGCTACTTAGGAGTTGGTCCAATCCATCTATCTCCCAGCTCCCGACACTAAACACACAAATCCATATGTATCATTCACATAGGAAACAGAGCCCAAGGCCACACAGCTTTTGGCGGAGACCAAACTTGCGAGTCTACTGTTCTTTCCCCTACCTCACTGTCAACTTGTACTTGAGGCCCTTTGTGAGGAGGGCTTCCACACAGTCCGGCTCTTGTCACAGCTCAGGTTATCATGCCATCTGCAAGGTCATCCTGAGTCTCCATCCTTCTTGGATCATTGGCCTCAGCTTTGAGATTTCAAAACCATCTCCGAGTTAGGAGGGACCTCACCATCTGCCTGGACCATCCATGGTATTTCACAGATGAAAACACAGAGGTCCCTAGTGTTGACTCAACTTGCTCAGGTCAAACAGGTCATGAATTAGAGCACTTGACATCTGAGTCGGAGTCTCCTTCCTCTTAACCTCATGCTGTCTGTCAACAAACCCCAACACCCCCCAGGGCTTGCATTTGACTTTTTTTTTTTCCTCCCCCACTCAATCCCTCATTGTGCTCTCTGCCTCAGTCCCCAGCTGTCTAGTGCCTCCCCTTCTTGCCCTCCTCTTTCTATTCTATTAGTCTTAATTTTACCACGATTTCCTCCCAAACTTTTTAATTTAATCTGGTGTTGACTTTGACACAGTATTATTTTCCTTGATCCTTTGCTGAAACACTACCATCTGTCCCAAGAATCTTAATGATTCTTTTTGCTTAGTTTTGTTTTATTCTATCTACCTTTCATGATTCTTCTCTTCCCCATTCATTCTATTTCTTTCTACATGTCCCTTTCCCAGTTTCCCATTTTCTTTTTTCTCTGGCTCTTTCTCCTTTTATCTTTCTCTGCCTGCTTTTCTCTCTCTTTCTTATCATTTCTTCGGTCTTATTGCCTCCTAATAGAAATAGGCTAGCCTCCCCTTCTGTGTTTTGGGTTTTTTTTTTTTAAGATTTTATTTATTTATTTATTTGACAGAGAGAAAGATCACAAGCAGGTAGGCAGAGTGGGGGGGGGGGGAGCAGGTTCCCCACTGAGCAGAAAGCCCAATGCAGGGAATGATGCCCAGAGCCAAAGGCAGAGGCTTAACCCTCTGAGCCACCCAGATGCCCCCACCTCTGTCTTATTTACAAAAATTCCAAGGCCTTTTATTTTCTTCAAGAAAAAGAGGAAAAAGTTTCCAGATATGCAAGAGAGTCACATGAAAGCACACATTCTCAGTCCCAGTCCTCTTTCCCCCTTTGGGGTATGCAGGATCATCTGCCTTATAAAACTGCCTAGTCCTCATCGGTTCTCCATGTCTCAGGGATAGATGTTACCTTTCCTCCTTTCAGATTTCTGGTCCTTACTAGATGCCTTCACTCTTTAGACTTTGCACTTAGCACCAGATTAAGCATGGGTGGGTTCAGGGAACCTGGAATGTAGTTTATTGCTTGTCTGTTCTCCAGAGCTTCAGAAAGATCCACATTAAAGTAACTTGATAGATCAAGGACTTTCTGTCCTCACGGAGCAAATGGCCTGAGTAAAATAACAGTGAAAGATTGGGCTAGAGAGGTAAGAAGGAGTTAGATGATGAACAAAAATAAGTGTGAAATGTTTCATATACAAAAATGACCAAACTATTTTTTTCTCTTCTGTTCCCTTTTAGATTTTCACAAAACAATTTTCACTCTATGAAAAAGAACCAGGAGCACTGAGAGGATAGAAGGAAGAAAAAGGGCATAGATGGGAGAGAGGAAAGGATCACAGGAATGAACTGGATTTTTGCTAGAGAAGAGTCTCATGAGGGAATAAATTGAAACCAACATATTAAGAGAGGTTAAGTTAAGAATGCCTGTCTTGATCTTCTCATGTATGGACACTCCACAGTTAGTAATAATCAGATCTTTACCAAGTTTAGGATCCAAGGATGCCACTGTTACGTTTGAAGAACAGTTCAGAGCTTAGGAAAGATTTCTTCCATGCCCTATTTTATTCTGTTCATGGCTATGGTCTTAATGATAAAATTAAAGGGAATGGGGGAGGTTCCATTCTATCTCCAAAGCTTGAATCTGTGGGCCATTCATTTAAGAGGCCTTTTGCTACTAGGGGGAGGTTGAAAAGATGACTGAGTAGTTTCTGAATTCCACACTCCCAACCTCCCAGATGAAATGGGATGTAAATGGGCCTATAGACAGTTTGTAAACTGCCTTATGCCCTCAGGCCCCAGCTAGCTAGAGATTAGCCTTCCAAGACACTTCAAAGAACAGTTCGCTGCATAACGATCATATCCACTGTCGTTTATAAAAACCGACAAGTTTTCAGGCATACACGTTGTATTTTCATTCTTCATTCAAGGTTTTAATGCCCTCATATCTGCATGTAAGGAAATAGAGGCTCAGAGATTAATTTGTTGGGGTTATTCAGCCAATGACTGGGGGCATTTTCCTTCAAACCCAGGTCTATCCATTCAAAATTTATTTTTTTCCCCCACAATACCACACTGCCTGCCATTTTTTAGGATATAGGTGGACAAAATGTGGGAAAAAATGACCTTACATCAGTTTATTTCATGTTGTTTCTCTTTAAATCATTCCTTTTTCTTGTCTCTTCCACAAACAATTCATTAGCATAGGATAAGAATTATTCAATAAGTGAATGATGATATCTTTACTGAATTACCCATTCTGGAAGCAATGGGCTGGTTCTTCCCCGTGGCCTCTTCAAGTTGGAAAATTTCAGGTGGATTTCAGGAGAGATATGTAAATTGAACGTGTTTTACAGAGAAAAAAAATCCACTTATCAAGTCATCCTCATCTTATCAGGACACCTGCCGGATTGCAGTCAAATTGCCAATGAATAATTAAAAGCTGATTTACATAAAGTGATTTGCCATCTTTATTGGTTTCTGAAACACTCTCAGATGAACTGCTCCTTCGAGGGACATTGGCTGGCTTTAACAGGTTGGAAGCCATGCACAATGGCCGAGCAGGAGTCTCCAGTGTCCAGAAAAAGGAGACGCAGGTGCAAGACTCAGTGTGTTGCTGCTTATGGGGGGAGAACAAGCCCTTTGGAGCTTACTGAGCTGAGCACAGGAGGTGGTAGCATAGCTCAAAGATAAGAGGCACATGGAATAAATGGTAGATGCTAAAAAGCCCCTTTGTGGTTTTTCAACCACCAGTATTTCATGGACCTGCAAAGAGAAGAGGGAGTTTCTGACCCCATTCTTCAACTATGTCCACTCTGTCAAAATTGGAAGAGACCTTAAATTCAATTGACTTGGTACCTTTTCAAGCTACTTGGAGCCCCAGATTTTTACTTATTTTATTAAGCAAAAGCTCTTTCAGAATCCAGCAATGTAAGACCGGTATGATCAGAGCTCCTTTAAGCAGGCTGAGTGGCTTTTTGTTTTTTTGAGTCTAATTTGTACATTTTTATCAAAAATTTAAATATATGTAGTTTTTGACACTATTATTCTATTTCCAGTATTCTCACCTCTAGCAAAGCATACACCTGCACAAAATATGCACAAATACAGTCTTTGGAGTATGGTTTGTCATATCAAGAGGAGGAAATGACTTACTGATACAAGAAAATCCTAATAAGTTATGTGAGCTTTTAGACAAATGGCCAAAATGTATGAGCAAATATCAGAAGATATATCAACTGTCGTTAGAAGTTTTTCAGTTTAGATAATATTTTAATTATAAAACTACTTCTAAAGGTACTTCACATATGTCTGTGTACACATGTATAGATATATGTGCATGGAACATTGTTACACGTGGAGAGGAAAACAGGCTTAAAGCAGTTCACATGCTAAAACTTATTCTATGTATTTCCAGGTTGAAATAACTTTTTATTTTTTTTTTTAAGATTTTATTTATTTATTTGATAGAGATCACAAATAGGCAGAGAAAGAGGAGGAAGCAGGCTCCCCATTGAGCAGAGAGCCTAATGAGGGGCTCGATCCCAGGATCCTGGGATCATGACCTGAGCTGAAGGCAGAGGCTTTAACCCACTGAGCCACCTAGGCACCCCGAAATATTTTTTTAAGTTTTGAACAAATTTAGTGGCACCTGGATATCTTGGTTAAGCATCCAACTCTTGGTTTTGGCTTAGGTCATGATCTCAGGGTTGTGAGATTGAGCTCCTTGTCCAGCTCCTTGCTGGATGTGGAGCCTGGTTGGGATTCTCTCTCTTTCTCTCCCCCCCCCCCACCACTCCTGGCCCTCCCCCCCACAAAAATTTTTTTTGATCTTTTAATTTTCTATATATTGCTTTCATAATTTTGCAACTGGATTTTTTGAGTTAGACTTCTCTGATCAATTTTTCTTTTTTTTTTTTAAAGACTTTATTATTTATTTGAGAGCACAAGTGGTGGTTGGGGACGGGAGGGAAGGGAGAGGGAGAGCAAGAAGCAGATTCCCTGATAAGCGGGGAGCCCAAAACAGGGCTCCATCCCAGAACCCTGAGACCATGACCTGAGCTGAAGACAGACTGTTAACTGACTGAGCAACCCAGGTGCCCCTCAGTTTTTCTTCTGTTGTTTCTATTGTTAATTGTTTCTTTTTTTTTAAGATTTTTAAAATTTCTTTTATATTTGACAGAGATCCCAAGCAGACAGAGAGGCAGGCAGAGAGAGAGGAAGGGAAGCAGGCTCCCTGCTGAGCAGAGAGCCCAGTGCAGGGCTCTAACCCAGGACTCTGGGATCATGACCTGAGCCAAAGGCAGAGACTTTAACCCACTGAGCCACCCAGGTGCCCACATTGTTAATTGTTTCTATTGTTACCTCTGTTCATTTTAATTATGCTTATTTTATAATCATCTCCAGATTTTTCTTTTATCTCATGTTCATGGTATTCTAATTCTTAGTGTTTTCTTTCTCTCCCTTCAGAATATACATGTGGTTTTCTTTGTTATTTGAGCTTATCTTTAGCAAATTGTTGCTGAAAGCTCATGTACCATGAAAGCTCATGTACCTTTGTCGTCGAAGTGTTTTTATAAAGTGGTTTTACATGTGAGTAAGGATCTGAGGGTTTACTGATCCTCAGCCAGTTTTTTTTGTTTGTTTGTTTTGGTTTGGTTTTTCTGATATTGAGAATCCAATGTAATATGGATAATGTGAATTTAGACTCCATGTCCACATAAGACCTTGAGCTGGAATTTTGATTAATTACAGATTACCTCTACCCATTTAGAACTTCAGAAAATTTCTTCCTGATTCTTAGACTATGGTAGGTGGACTACTCCTATCCCCTTTCAATAATAAAGAGAAGATATATGCCGGCTTTATTGTTATGGAATGTCTCAATTTACTTTCTGCCCTTTTTGGAACTTTGCAAAGGTACACCTTCTTTTTCAAATGGAAGGTAAATCCTGATTGCCAGTCTTTAGAAACTGCATCTGTATATTCAACACCACCCTAGGGAAATTGGCCTTTCTTGTTTACTACATTGGCTTTAAGTTATTTCTTTGTATTTGCCCACTAAGTATTTTTCTGTCTTTTTCTCCCTCACCCCCCATATTCCCGCTAATAAAACTCTGCTTAATCTTTAAAAACATTTTTGTGGGGCACCTGGGTGGCTCAGTTGGTTAAGCTTCTGCTTTTGGCTCAGGCCATGATCCCAGCCCTGGGCTCCAGAGAGTGGAGTTAGTAGTCTCTCTCCTCAGTGGGGAGTCTGTTTCTCCCTCTGCCTGCTCTTGTACTTTCTCTCTCTTTCTCTCTCTCTCCATCTCTCTCCCCATCCCCAAATAGTTAAATACAATCTTTAAAATTTTTTTAATTCCTTATTTCTTTTCAGTGTAACAGAATTCATTGTTTATGCATCACACCCAGTGCTCCATGCAATCCGTGCCCTCTCTAATACCCACCACCTAGTACCCCAACCTCCCAACCCCCACCCCTTCAAAACCCTCAGATTGTTTTTCAGAGTCCATAGTCTGTCATGGTTCATCTCCCCTTCCATTTTGCCTCAACTCCCTTCTCCTCTCCATCTCCCCATATCCTCCATGTTATTTGTTATGCTCCACAAATAAGTGAAACCATTTTTTCTAGTACTTATGATTTTCATTGTGGAAAGGAAGAGCTATACTAGTTCAGTCTATTCTAATGTCAGAATTTTTCCTTTATCTTGCAGTTGTGGAATAATTTAAATTTGGGGGGTATGAATCGACTAATCTTACCCTAGCTCCCTGAGATTCTTTTGTGGAATTCTCACATTCCAAGTGATATAATAATAACTAATCATATTGATGATTTACCAAGTACCAGGAACTTTTCTAAGTAGTTTTTGTATTCACTCATTTAATCTTCATAACCCAATGTGGTAAATAGTATTGATATCATCACCATTAGCTGACGAGGGAACTGTGGAAAAGGAGTTTAAGAAATTCATTCAAGATCATATATTATGTATGAACAAGACTGAAATTGGAAGGCCAGAATTCTTCTTAATGACTATGCTAGTCTGCCCCTCAAGTAAATTGAAAATCATTGGTACAGTTCACCCCACTTCCCTCCTGTACTGATACTGGTGATGAGGTGTCAGAATTCACCAGCAAATAGGAAATTCTTGAAATCTGAGCAGTTAATGGGCACAAAGGATCGCACCATCTTGAACTTCACATTGTGTCTGGAGCTTGTATTGTAGCTGATAGCAGATAAAATTCAGGACTACTTTTGAATTTGGGTCACTTTTAGCCATTTCTTGGGACTTACGTGGGATCTTACAAACACCTCTATTAGGTAGGTAGGTGGGTGAGGACTGTAGAGAGAAAACTAGATGGCTGATCTGCCAGTAAGACATTTTATGAGTAACAGTTCTGTAATTTTTGCTTTCTTCTGTAATGTGCATAGAAGAAAGGAAAATAAATAGTAAAGGAATCTTGGATTCTACCGATCAAGTATGGTATCCAAAATATGTCTGCCAAAACCAATTCCCAGTATCTTTGTTAACAACTTTTCCTGAAAAATGGGAGACTGTTCTGAATGAGCTCAATGGAGTGAGAAATGGCCCAGGGTAGAAATATAAATGAGATTTGGATAGGAGGGTAATGTGACCACAGTGTTTCAACAGTAGAAAACCTGGCACGGAAAGGAAATGTCTTTCTAGACCAAAACAATCCTAGAGAAATGAGATAAACTTATAACTAGGTTAGTGGGAAATGCTACTCTATTGGCCCCCTAAAGACTTTGGATAATGAGTTCACTTAAAATGTTTTGTAAGCTTAAGGGCATTTATTGATAATTGATAGAAATAATGGTATTTGAAGCAAAACTGTAATCAACAGTGTCATTCAGGACTATATAATCACTATAAAGCCATCATTTTTAAGGTTGATAGAAAGTAAAATATTTAGGGCTTCTTCCATCTCACTGTTGAGCATGAGCAAAGTGAAATGGAACACCACCACCAAAAACTGCCTCCATACTGTACACCCCAGACTGTGCTTAGTGAGCACTGAAGAGCATGAGCTTAGAGGGGAAGCAACCCTCTTCTATCGCCAGCACAAAAAGCACTGTCAGGGTTTTCATCTTCTGGAGTATCACAAATACATCTTTACGTAGAACCACACTGCCCAACAGAGCTTTCTGTACTGATGAAATTTTTATCTGTGCCATCCAATAAGATGGACACTAGCCACTGGCTATTCAGCACTTGTGATAGAGCTAGAGTAATTGGGAAGCTAAATTTTTAATTTTAAGTTTTACATTATTTTTTAGGTGTTTTTTTTTTTTTAATTTTCATTAAATTTAAAGAGCCACATGTGTCCACTGTCTGCTCTATTGCAGTTGAGGACTCTGAAAGGGGAAATAAATGCTAATCCTAGGGCTTGGACTTACAAGCGGGCAAGGCCCTGCTGATACTGTTTATTTCTGTTCATAGGACCCTCCTGAAGTGATCTCTATCCTTACCTCCTTATCTGTGCATAAAGTCATCTTAGTCTTGGACTAAGAGGAGATTATTGGAGCCAAAACTCTGCCCATTAATGTCAACAGAATCAATTTCATCCTTGCTTATTACATATGAAACATGATAAGGAACTGGAATCCGCACCCTGTGCCTCAATTCTTGAAACCCTCCTTCTCAGTAATTTGTTTAAAAGAAGAGAGAAAAGAACCATGTGTCCTTGCTCCAAAGCATCACTTACCATAAATTGTGAAATCCCCCTAGCAGAGTCCATCTTTTGGGTACAAGCATTATATCTGTGAAAAATTTTTGAAATATAAGACCATTACATAATGAGATGAACACATAGAATAAAGGGACTTATTAAAGCCTTGGCAATAATTAATTTATCAGGTTAGCTAGACTTGATACAGTATAAGACTAGTAAATTACTTTTTAATTTACTAGAATTAAAGTACCTCTGTCACCTCCACAATTTTAGTGGGAAAGAGAACTTAGAGTTAACTTAACCCAAAGCTTTCTTTTTAGAAATGAGTAAATTGGAGTTCAGAGAAAATTGAATGGCTTGTCCAAAGCCAAGAGCAGTATGATGAAGTGTCGGCTTTCTAAGTTCCAGTCTGATCCCTATACTGATGCACTCACAGTCTCCCCAGGACCATCTACACAAGAACAGCATTAAGTGTGCAAATTCTTATTTGTTACTGAATTTGGAGCTCTGAATGAAAATGGGAAAACCTGAGTGCAATGGGAAAGACTCTGTAACTCCAGAATGGGTGGTGTCTGTCCTACAGGTAGGAGCGATGGCATGTGCACCAGGTATTTGCCATCCCTGTATCCAAGTGTCCTTGGATGAGCCTTAGGAAACAGGAAAATTGGGGCAAGTAAAAGCCATGAAAGATTTACATAAGTAATGTATGAAGGGAAGATTACAGTCTACTTCTGGTAATATATTTTAGGGATAACTTGGAGAAGGAAAATAGTACTTCTCTGGAATAAGGAAACTTGGATTCTAGTCTCAGGTCTCACCTGAGTGTGTGCTGTTTATGGAAGAGTTATTTTACTTTTCTGAAATCCAAATTCCTTTGTTGAAAAACAGCCAGAGACGCCTGGGTGGCTCAGCTGCTTAAGTGACTGCCTTTGGCTCAGGTCATGATCCTGGAGTCCCAGGGTCCAATCCCACAATGGGCCCCCTGCTCAGCAGGGAGTCTGCTTCTCCCTCTGACCCTCCACTTCTCATGCTCTCTCTCTCTCTCAAATAAATAAAATCTTAAAAAAAATAAAATAAAGCCTGCTTGTCCAATTTTCTCTGAGAATTGCCTGAGACTGATAGATAAAACCCATTCTTCAGGGCATAGCATATAATTGGGATTTAATAGAGCAGTTGTTCTTTCTCCTTTCTTGCTTATGGTTCTCTTTTTATCCACAAATTTCCTAAATGTGGGATTTGCCATGAAATAAAATCTTTTTTTTTTTTTTTTTTTTTTTTACAGATTTTATTTATGTGACACAGAGATCACAAGTAGGCATAGAGGCAGGCAGAGAGAGGGGGAAGCAGGCTCCCCGCCAAGCAGAAAGCCCCATGCAGGGCTCCATCCCAGGACCCTGAGATCATGACCTGAGCTGAGAGCAGAGGCTTAACCCACTGAGCCACCCAGGCACCCCAGGAAATAAAGTCTTAATCCTCATATCCAAAACCCACTCACCTCCACCTGCTGTTTCTTTAGCACCCATGAGGTATAAACATAAACCAGGAAACCCTAAAATCCTAACCATGGACAACAACAACAAAAAACACATAAAGGGCCTTTCCAACTAGTGCAATGTGAAACCTAAGATTCTCTGTGCCCCTGGGTCTTATCTCTGGAAGGCGTTCATGGCGTGGTCAGTCCTGGGAAAAGTGGGAATCCAGCTGCTCCTTCCCCAACCGCCCTCCATCTTTTGTTCCTTAATGATCTCTTGTCAACTCTGACACTAGACGACTCCTCACTAGAGCACCACCTTCATTATTCATCTATTTATTATTTCAAGAAACTTTGTTAAATGCTGCTGTCTGTGCTTGGTGATTGGGACATAATGGTAGTGAATATAGACCTGCTTCTCAACTCCATGAGGAAGAAAGGGAATGAAACAAACTTGGAGAACACTAACATGTCCTCACCTCTGTTCCTGGTTCCTTGGGAGCTACTGCAAATAACTCTTCCAATTCCTTACAACTTGAGTGAATGGGGGAGAGAACAACCATCCTTATTTTATTTTCATACATCATAATTTTGTGCACTGCCATCTCCTCCTTTTTTGTGCATGAAAAACCCTGTGGTTTTCCTGGTAGGCTTTCTTAACAATCCACAGGCTTCCTTCTCCAGGATGTTTCTTATGCTGTAAGGCATCAGCTGTAGTTATGCCATCAACTCACTAATCAGAGCACAGCCTAATTATAGACATGTGTGTGATTCTCTATCTTGATCAGATAATCGAAGGCAACTCATTACTCAGGTATTGAGGGAGAGGAGTGCATCATGGGAGTGACGCTCTGTGATGATAACTCTGGAGTGTGCAAGATATCTTGGTGGGGGTGTAGGAGGGGAGAAACCCTGGGGACTAGTTAGTATTAGAATAGACTAGAAAGAATGGCAGTCCATTGACAAGATGCCCTGAAAGAAGATAAACTGTGTCTAAAACGGAAATTAGTGGCATTGTAGATACTGATTTTCACAGAACGCCCATGAAAACCTTCTCTTTTGTAAAGGAAGGTTCGCCTGTGCTTTGTTTGCAGACCAACACCATTACAGCTTTATTTAGATGTGTGTGAAGGAACCATCTGTTCCAGCTCACAGGAGGGCCAGGTCCACATCACAGACCCCTCAAGGTCCAATCACAGCACCTGATGCAAAAGTCCCCTGTTGTGATGCTTGACTGAAAGCTAATGACAAGGAACACTTCATTTTTCAAAGCGAGCTTTTTCTCAGGAGCATGCGTGCCCTTTGGTGATTGCTTTTCTCCTCCCTGCAGCCCATAGAAACAGCGTGAAAAGCAGAGGGCCTGGGAAATGAGAACAGTTCTCCATTTATTCTTATATTTATTCCTTCATCCATTCAATAAATACATGTTGATGCCTGCTATTTGAGATGCTGCAGATATACCTGTGAACAAGGCAGATGAGATTTTCAAGGTGATTACATTTGGAGGAAGTAGGCAATAATCAAATACACAATTTTTTTTTTTCTTTTTAAAGATCTGCTACCAGGTAGTAATGTGTGCTATGGTAAAATACATTGGACTGATACAATGAAAAGAAACAGGATGACTATTCCATTGTGTGGTCTAGACAGATTGCATTTAAGCTGAGGTCCTAATGCCGAAGAGTCAGCCTTGTAGAGTTCTTGGGGGATGTTCATCCCAGGTAGAGGCAACAGCCATGGCCAGCATTCTAGAGTTAGCACTGTGTTTGAGGTACTAGGATGTCCAGTGTGGTTGGGGCAGAAAATTGCACGAGATGAGGTGGACTGATGGGCAGGGGGCAGGTCACATGACCATGAAGGTCAGGATCAGGAGCGTGATTGTCTTTCTGTATGTGATGAGTTTAAGTCTGGGAAACTTTAATGTTATCAAATGAGATTGGGTCTCCATGAAAGATGCTTGGCCTTTGCATCTCTTCCTTTCCTCCTCTATATAAATGAGGACTTGATCACAGCCTTCAAACTCTCCTAAAGGGACATAAATAACAACATAAAATTTGAGGCTTTACTGCTTATTTCTGCAAACCCTTCCTGATTTCTCTTCCCTTTCTTTCAGGCTAGGGTCAGTACCCTCCTGCACTTTTGGGAGACTATGTTACTGAGCTGCCCATCTTCTCTCTTTAGAGTTTCCTTGAAGCCTCAGGTCAATGTGACCTCTTTGTGTCCACAGCCCTAACTCAGGGTGTGGCTCATGGGAGGCCTTTTGTAATTTGGCCCTTAGCCATTTGTGTTGTCTCCTTGCCTATGATTATCACTGGGTCCAACCTCTAGGGAACCCAGACTGGTTGAGGTTCCACTGATTCCTCTACCCAGATGTTCTTCATTCCCCATCTGCCTTGTGCAGAACTCCAGAGTCTTGAAAAATAGGTCCGGCATAGGTAACGCCTCCTCTGTGCTTTCATAGAATATTGCAAGTACTTGCAAGTACACTGTAGTGTACACTGTAGTGATCTGTGCATGTCTTGTTTTGCTAGAATGTAAACTTTTTAAGGATTTTTAAGTATTTTCTTCCTTCACTTCCATATATCTGTCTATGATGTTAGTCTTGGTATAGGAGATCACATAGTAAATATTAATGAATAAAAGAATAATCAAGGGAAGGGTGGCTAAGTGGACAATAACCTCAGTTTTGTATTCATGGCCACGACAAGAATGTGCCCACAGAGCTCCACCTTCAGGAAGGGTGAATGACAGAGGCCCTAGCTGCTGTGCTGGAGACCGTTCCTGCATTCTTGCCCAGGCCATGCTTCCCGGGGCTGCTCCCAGCTAGTGACTGAGCACAGCAGAGATGCTAAGGCAGGCCCATTCCTGGGAGACACAGTTCTCCTTTCCTGAGCCTCTCTTAATTCAGGATACTTCCTTTTCTCTCTCCTTCACTCAAGGTTGGATTTGTATCTTGGTCTGAGGGCTCTCTGAATATAATCTGTATTATTCCATCGTCTCTCACAGGCACTTCCCCTAATAAGATTCTTGCACATTTAACCCTGTCATGGCAGACAAAGTAATTACATTTAAATCATTTATTGAGAAGTATTTGCTGAGCACCCACTATGTCAGGCATTTTGATAGTGGTCTACAATCCAGTGTGAACAAGATGCAATACTGGATTCAAGAAGCTAGTTGGGGATAAAATGGGTAATCAGACATAATGCAAAGGGGGAATTGCTGGAAGGGAGTCAGTGGTATATAAGCTTATAGAGAGGCACCAAATCTAAGTCTGCCTGCTTCTGTGTTGGCTGTGGTGGGGATGCAGGGAAAAATCACAGAAGACTTCCTAGAGGAAGTCTCATGGTGATATAGAAAGTACCAGAGTTTTGCTAGAGAAGCAGAGGAATTGGTGTCACCCAGAATGTTTTAGGAAAAAAAAAATAAAATAGAATGGGAGCCTCCAGCAGGAGAGAAAGCTGAACACATGGTTAATCAGTGGAAGACACAAGAAAGAAAACTGGGGGTGGCAATATAAAGGGATGGGGTTGGACTTAGAAAGGAAGTAGTGGTGAACAAGGACAAGAGGGAGGGGATGGGCTAAAGCTTGGAAGGGTTAGATTTGCAAAAGCTAGCTATGTTCTGGAATCCTCCAGGTTGACAGAGCATTTGTTTGAATGACTGGTTGGTTTTACCTAGGAAGAGAGGCGTTAAGATCAGATCTTCTTGACCATATACCCTTAAAGGCAACAGGAGTGAATTATAGTCTTGGAGGTTCTTGAGTATAGCCCAAAGTGTCTACCACTCAAGTATAGTGTTTATTTGGATCAGGTTTGGGTTGTCAGTTTGGGAATTACACAACCAGGCTCCTCATGATGCTCAAGTCTCAAGTCTGTCACTTGTCAGTTCTGATTTAGGGCAAATAATTCTCCCTGAATCTCAGTTTACTCATCTGTAACTTGGATTCTTTTAAGTGCAAATTCAGTGCTAATTAAGCAAGTCTCTGTGCCAGGCCGCATGATCAATGCTTCATACATTTAATTCTAGGAGATATTTTGCAGAATTAGATACTGCAATTGCATGGGTAAGAAATATCTCAAGGTCACAAAGCTGGCAAATGGTAGAGCTGACATTTTGCTTGAATTTATTGCATTAAAAAAGGAAGATATGTACAGGTTTTAAGTTAAATACTATTCAATTAAAGTTATAAGACATGTTGGTAAAGTGCCTTGGGATTTCAGTCCCCACTGTGATACCACCTTCCTAAATCTCCCAGCGGGTACTCATATCTTGATTTAAGAAGACCTTGATTTAAGAGGTCAAGGCCTGAGAGCAAATTCAGAGCCAGACTCCACATTCAGTGAGAGAAGAATCAAAGAAGGTGCAGAGAGGAGGCACGCAGAAGGTGCTGGCCGGCCAGTGAGAGACAATGATAGACAGGTTTGAGGCTTCGGTAAGATGAGGAAACAGATATTAATAGGACAAGAAAAGGGGATGTAGGGGGAAAAAAAAGAAGAAGATTCATGGATAGTCACAGTTAAGTATTTTACCTGTCAAAAAATTACTCTGACCTGCACATTTAGGCTGTAAAAATACATCTTTAATCAAGAAAAGCAGGGCTCTTTCCAAGGACAAACCAAGGCAGCAACTTCTGCTTGTCTCACAAAATTAATCTGAAACACACACACACACATACACAGAACTGGGCAGAGTGAAAGCCCTTTCATAACCTCTTCTCTATGTTAGGTGGGAGGCAGTGATGGAAGACTCAGATTGGCGGGTTCTGGCTTCCGTAAAATGAGAAAGCAAAGGACAGATGCAGAAGGGCAGTAGGAATCTTACAGTGCTAATTTTCCTCCTGTTGCTTAATCTTCTTAATGTGTATTAATAATTGTTGTAAGATATGGAAGCATAGATACACTTGTATGTATACATTTCTTGAGCTTTTATTATGTGTTAAGCAAAGTGCTAAAAATTTGTATATGTTATCTGATTTAATCCTCACAATGACCGTATGGATAGGTAGCATTATTAGCTTCATTTTACATATAAAACACCTGAAAATCAGTCTCTGGTCAAAGTATTCCTCCACTTGGAAGACATGCCTTAGAATGTCAGAAAAGAAAAAAATTGTCCTGGTATTGGGTTCAAGGGACTAAGCTTAAGTTATATCCTAGCTTTGGGACTTAATGCAAAGCCATGTAACCATGTAACTCTGTTCGTCCCAGTTTTGTTTCTCTTCATGTCTATCACTTACATCCTCAAGCCAAGCCATGGCTACACTTGATTGAGACTTTGGCAGTATCCTTCTATGTTGTCTCCATACCAGCACCTTTTACTTTTCCCTCCTTCTAATGCATTCTACAAACTACATCCAGAGTGGTTATAGGTGGAAAGATAGGTATCAGAGAAGACTGTAAATGTGTTGCTTGTCCAACTGTATAGATGAGAATTCTATTAACCATGGTAGGGGTCATCAGATTTTTGTGGGAGAGGGGTAACTAGATCATAGTCCTGGTGAGTTTGAGGTGTAATCTATGTTACCTTAGTTTTCTTCTCACTCTACATATACCCACTTTTTAGGGTTGTTGTGATTTGAGCAAGGACACAGATATGGCATGATGGACTACCATATGTATACGGTGCTATTATTAGGAATATTTTCTTGCCCTGCACGGTCATTGGAAGGTATTGCAACAAATACATGCAGAGTGTCTGAAGCTCCTTGGAGGAAAATGGACTTGAAAATACCAATTAAGATACACAAGTAAGTGGGCATACAGGAGCTTGCTGTCTTGTGAGTCTGTTTCTCTTTCTTGGCTTACATAAAAAGAGTGGTTCTTTTTTATTCAATTCAGGTCCACACATACAAACCCTGTTATTTGATGATGTGTGAGGTGCGGACTCTTGGGAGCATATCAGAAGTGTAGACCCTAATTTGTTCTAAACTCTAATCCCACTTCTCAAGCAAGGCCAGATTATACTGAAAGCGGTGATAGTTTGTGTCAGAGTTGCAATCCACAAGGCTGGTCACAGAAATCTGCATCATTACAAGAGAATTTCTAGAGAACAAGAGCTATCGTTCAAACTGGACCACAGAATGCTATCAGTATTAATGATTCCTTCCTTACCCTCAACAATCTTAGATGAACTGTCTCTCGCTCAATTTAGCATGACACTTATTCGGTGATACAGAAGATTAATATTTTGTTTTTAGATCTCCATCTTCTCCACTAAAATAATAAAATTAATGCCCATTTATTGAGTACTTACCTTATACCAACCACCAGTTTAAGAATAGGTCATGTATATTCTCATTCATGTCTCACAACACTTCTGCTTAGGTGGACAGAGTTATTTCATTTACAGAGAAAGTGAGGGTCTGAGATGTAAAGCCACTCCTTCAGAGCTAGTTACCTAGTAAGTAGGGTGCCTTGATTGAGATTCATAGGTTTGTTTTATATACTAGATTCAGGAATGTTTTGGGGGAGTGGAGGAAGGGAGGGAGGGTCTGATCCTGTTTCAGGACCCAGTCATATATAGCCAACAGGAGTCTATCACATCCGTGGTCACATTTTCTTCTCAAAATAGCCCTCACTACTGGATGAAGAACACGAAACCCAGGAAGGGTAAATTCTCAGTGAAAACACATAACCATGGTAGAGTTGTACTCAAAACTCAATATTTTTGGATGTTTCAGATTATTACTCCAGACCACACCCTCCTTTCCAGATCAGCTGCAAGCCCAGAGATGTGGGGAGTTTCCATCCCATAGATATCCTCTCTTTAGCTTCCAATTCCCATTTCTTCCCTAATGATGGGAGGATTTCCATAGGAAGTAGTAATTTCTCCATGATCTGAGATCACAGCATGCAGCTAATTATAGAAATAAATAACTGGTGACTGGAACCATCTGTCCTTCCTTTGGCAAACACCTTTCTTTCCTGTGAAATTAGTGCCACCTGCAACCTGCAGGCCCCTCAGAGACACAGGGGATGCCCCCTCCACATTCAGAGGTCGACTGCTTTGTTATTCCCAACCCACAGTCACAACCCTATGGTCTGCCACACATCCCCAGAGAGGCACAGCTAATGAAGCTGCTTGTGTTCTTGAGCTCTTTCCGTGGCTGAGGTAAAAGAGAGCAAGGGCAGGGCTCAGCTCAGGCCTCCAGCTTCCTCTCCCACTGTTCATTCCCCAATGCTGGGACACTTAGGCTCACTCTATAGAGTAACAACATGAATTTCTAAAATAATCTCAGAAATATCTCAGCTCTGCCTTGTCCACTTTGGAAACAGCTAGTTCTAGTTCAATTCCCACCTTTCCAACTGTATGATCTTGGGTAAATCATTGTACTTCTTTGAGCTTCAATCTCCTGGTATGCAATTTGAGGGAATGGTAATACCTACCAGTTAGGGCTTTTGTGAGGTTTATATGAGATACAATGCATGGTGTAGTGTAATATTTCAGTGTTATATATAGGAATCACTCAATATAGTGTGGCTCTCATTGATCAGAAGTGAAAACTCTATAGGAATTTAGGACTATTAATCTGGGTTCCAAAGACCTTAAGGAATCTATAAATGCCTGAAAATATATGAAAAAAATGTATGCATATGATGATTCATTTCAAAGCTATGATGCTGTAATTTATAATAAACACATATTTGGTCTTTGTCCCCATTTCTGGCACAGAGTTCCTAAAACCTTTGGGATTTCCTAATGGATGAGAGTGGCCAAGTTGTTTCTTGCTGTTAATGAGATGACTTCTGGGAAGCACCTAAGGATGGTAGCTGGTTGTCAGGGGAACCTACCAAGTGGTTAGAGTGTTGGAACTTTTAGTCCCAAACCCTGACCTTTGGGGAGAAGGGAGGGACTGGAGGTTGAATTAATCACCAAAGACTAATGATTTGATCAGCCATGCCTGTGTATTGAAGTCTCCATAGAATCCAAAAGAATGGGGTTCTGAGAACATCTAGGTTGGTGAATATGTAGAGATTTTGGGAGAGTGGTCCCCTCAGCGCCTGGAAGCTCCACACTCCTTCCCCATACCCTATGCATCTCTCCCATCTGGCTGTTTCTGAGTTACATCCTTTTATAATCCAAAAAAATCTAATAAGTAAAGTGTTTTTGGGTTCTGTGAGCTGATCTAGCAAATTAATCAAACCTAAGGAGGAGGTCACTGTAACCTGTGAGCCATAGCCAGTCAGAAGCTTAAGCGACAACCTGGACTTGGAATTGGTATCTGAAGTGGGGGGGAAGGGACACAGGCTTATAGAACTGAGCCTTTAACTTGTGGGTCCAGATGATATCACCAGGTAGATAGTGGTAGAATTGAGTTGAATTATAGGAAACCCAGCTGGTGTCACAGCATTGCTAGTTGGTGTGGGTACTCTCCCCATGGTGGAATTGGGTACAGAACCATTAGAGGGGGTGGAAATCATTCATAAATTGAATCAGAATCTCAGTGGTATCCTATGACCTCCACCCACTTTCCCAACTTAGAGTTTGGAAACTTGGAGGATTTTCTCAAGGTTTTTCAATTAGATTTCCTCCTGCTGTGGAAACTGCTCTCACAACGCTACTCAGTGTCTTGGAGACCAGGAAGCAGGAGTTGGAAGCAGGCTTAATTCCTGTATTCGCTCTCTACATCACCAAAATAATGAAATGCAGGTCCTTTACTACATCTCTATCACTACCTTTATAAGCATTTCATTCCTTCTTGATGATTCATTAATTTTATCAGACATGCCCTGTATGACTCGTCCATTGTTGGGAACAATATTGTTTGTGAACCCCCTGGCATCTGTTATTACATGAACACAGCAGACATCTATTATTACATGAACACAATTTCAGTTACTGTTTCCTTGGCAGAGAACAGGAACTTATGTCAATAATTCTGCCAGCCTTGGTAGCATCTAGCAGCTTACAAAATGATTTCACATTCATCGTTGGATCTCACCATTGGTCTATTAGCTGTTCAAGGCAAAGGAATTTGTTCCCATTTTGTAGATAAGATAACTGAGATTCAATGAAACAAAGTAAGTGTCAGTATTAAATTGGTTTAAGACCACTCTCCCACCATCTAATAATCCATACACCTAATTTTGTACAAACACCTGCTATCAGTTTTTACCTTTCTTTTTGGAGAGAGAAGAATTCAGAAAACGCTTCCAGGTACCCAGCAACCTACCCATACCCAGGATTAATTCAACTATGTGATCAGCCTAGATTTGACATTTAAATTATCTCTAAGATTGACTCCATCATCTTCCACCACTAGATAATTGTTGTTATACTTTTATCTCAGCAAATAGGTACTTTTCTTCTCTGATTATGAAACATATACACACATATATATACATACATATGTATGTACATGATATAGAAACATGTAATATGTAACATTTAAATATATAGTTTTTAAAAATCTCTGTAGAAAAAAATCTAATTTTTAAAAATTATATTACTCTTTATTTGACATCTAGAACTCTAGGGATCTGCAAATGGGCTTCAGGAGGTCAAGAAACTCCTGTGACCTAAACTTTTAAGAACAACTTCAAAACATTATGATATTGACTCCTACAAACAAAACTCTTCTGTAAGGCTGGAAGAGAAGTAGCCATTGACAGAGTAAAGAAGGCCTGAATGATTAAAATATATATATATATATATATATATATGGAGGGAATGAAAAAGAGGTAATATGGGTGGAGAAGTGATGTGTACAAACTCTTACATCACTGTTCAGTTTATTCAAGCACAACTTCCTATCTATGGTTATCAGTTCCCCTGGGAATAGATACAAGCTAGACTTTCCTCATATATGCACAGACTCATCAGTAGAAATGTTATTTTCATATTACCCTGATTCAGACTACTACGTGATGGAGTAGAAGACTCCCTTCATCTACCCAGTGCTTCATTAGTCCATTCATTCCTAACTCATCTACTATTCATTGAGCATTGACTCTATAGCACATTTGGTTAAAATCACTGAAGCAGGCTGAAGGAAGAAACAGACAAGGACATCAACATACCCAATACAGTAATAAACACTAGGACAGAGGTATGGAATGGCTGCTAGCAAAAAGGAAAAAGGAAAGGTAGATACAAAAGTCAAACTGGAGGCGGCAGGAAATACCTTGCAAGGGTAGTATTGCTTGAGATAAGTCTTAAAGGATGTGCTTATGTTGGACATTACAGATTGGGGAAGTGGAGAGAAAACAGATTTCCGGTAAAAGGAACAGTTTATGTAAAGACGCAGAGGTTTGAGAAAGCCTCCTTGCTCTTGGGTGCCTCTGACTTAACCACCACCCACATCCACAATGCCATGCTTGGTTCCAAGCCTGTGATGACATTAGCTACTTTGCCTTTAGTGATAACTGCTCAGCTGTTTCTCAGGTAAGCAGCCTCTTCTTCTCAGCCATTTTTAACAAACCACAGGAACTATACAGCTGATTCTGCACATTTAAAAATACTCATCTGCTTTACAGAAATTACACCACAGGGTTTAGCATAGGATGTCTTCTTGATACCCGGATCATGTGATGTGACATAAAATCATGGTGACTCTCATTTCTGTAAAAGAACATGTTTTGGGTTAAGGGAGAACCCACCTGCATTGAACACATTACATTTACAAAATATTTTACATTTACAAAATATCAAGATTCTAGAAATACTTATTTTTAAATTCTATCTGTATCTCCTGTCTAATCACTCTGACCCATTTTCTGTGTACATGCGTGTGTTTAAAAAATGTTCTCTGTCTTCTGTATTGCCTTCTCTAGTCTCTCAAACTCTTGTCCAACTCTCAAAAATCTCAGGAGATACTCCACTATTGGAGTATCTCCTGAGAGATTATTTTTTTTCCCTTTCTGCTTAGTTTTTGATCCTCCCTCTCCCAGGCTCAACATAGAGATATGGGACCTCAAATCAATTTTAAAATCATTATGAATTATTTGCATTTGACTTTTTAGCAGAAGCTCAAAAATATTTCAGAATTTTAGAGCCATAATTAGACCTATCATTTTAGACAAATGCCACATAATTTGTCCACTCCTGAAGCAAATCTGGCTTCTGGGAAGGAGGGCAAATATTTAAGAATGAAATGAGACCGATGCGCACATGAATTAAAAAACAAGTGGTTTAAATCTTTAAAATGATTTCCCCAGTTCTTGCTCATTAGTCAATATTGCAAAGAGCCCTGTGCCAAAATTTTGAGCAGTCCCTGAATCTCAAAGACCATTCCTTTTCTCCCTCTTCATTATTAATGCGAATTTACATGAGCCTTGAGGTAAGCAATTGCTAATGTTCCTATCGCACCAGTTCCAGCCCTGGGAATTACAGGAGTGAAACGCTGGTGTCTGATTCATGGTTATTCTCCTCTTCCACCTGAGCAAAGCGGGGAATGGAGCATTCTTTCAGAAGGAAACCATGAGTGCGAAAAGGGCAGTCTCAGAGATGACAAACAAAGACAGAAGAGAAGACTCTCTCAGCCAAAGTGGTAATCAGAGAATTTAAAAATTATTTCTTGACAATACAGACAGCACTTGCAGAATGCCATTCCCTTTTAGATGAAGTTACTCAGTGAACCAGTACAATAGAACAAGAAATAAAATGTCAGACAATGCATGAAACAGAAATGATTTCTCTTTACACATCTTATTTCCAAACTCTAGCTGGGGCAGTCTATCAAAACATGACCCAGAGTTTCATGTGGCTGGAATGGCACCAGCCTCACACAATGACAAGAATTCAACAGTTGAAATAGATAGTTGGCTGAATTCCCCAATCTTCTCTGCCATGTTCTTTGAAAACCTGCTCCTGCTTCAGTGATAATTATTATAATGATGATGACAGCAACAACATCAGTCCAACAATAATAAAAGTACTTATTATATGGTATTTATTAGTAGCCTACATTAACTTAACAATGGTATATATCAGGGATCAGCCAACCGTGGCAGTGGGCCAGAGCCAGCCCATGACCTGTTTTTGTACGGTCCTTGAGCTAAGAATGAGTGTTACATTTTATAGGGCTATAATAAAAAACGAAAAGTCAAGAATGTCACAGACACTCCGTGGTCTATAAAGCCTAAAGTATTTACTGTTTGGCCCTTTAGAGAAATGTTTGCCAACCCTTGGTATATATTAATATTCATGTAGCATTTACTGGATACCAGCTTGTTGTATAATAAAGAATTTTGTTGGCCTTTGTTTCTGGCTTTTTAGACAAAGCCTCTAAACCCTTGGAATTTATTCATGGTGAACCTCTCGGCCCATAAGTGAATTTATGCTACCAAGATGGAATTATGGGGGCATCCAGGACAACTTTTGGATGGGGACTGGCCATGCCAGGAACACCAGCATATGGGTTTCTGGGTTGCAGGTACACATTGATTTGCCAGGAGGGCAATGCATCCTGAAATCATAGAACTTTGCATTTGAGACTCTCTCAGATCTTATTCTATGTTCTCTTCATTTGATTGCCCTGACATGTATCCTTTATTTAAAACAAACAAACAAACAAACAACAGTAATCATAATACAGTGCCTTCCTGAGTTCCGCGAGTTGCTCCAGGGAATACTGAACCCGACGAAATAGTGGAAACTCCCGAATCTATAGCCAATTGGTCGGAAGGGTGAGGGGGATGGGAAGCCCTGATACTGTGGCTGTGACCCGTGTCTGCCGTGAAGGCAGTCTTGAAAGACCACTCTTAGCCTGTGAGCTTTGCAGTAACTCCAGCTCATTAAAGTCAGAATTCCATTATTCTGGCATTAGACACTTTTAAAATAAAATTTTAACAGGTGTTCATTCTGAAACTCTATGAGGTAGGTGCTCTTTTCCCATATTTACTGATGAGGAAACTGAGGCACAAAGAGATTGAGTCCTTTACCCCAAGCCACACACCCTGCAAATGATGGAGTCAGGATTCAAACTCAGTCCAGCTGAGATTGTAGCCATCGTGTTACTAAATCATCATCCTTCTAAACAGCATGGTAGTAGAAGGATGGTTGTGGAATTCTAACGGTATACTCTAACACTCAGAATTCAGTCTCTCCTTCAGTGTTCTCTTTGTCTTGTCTTTGAAACTCAGTTCTGATCCTAAGCTTTGGACCTTATCACCGCGGTGTGGCCCACTTTTGCTGCTGTATCCTTGATTTGTTCCGTCTATTCCGAATACCAAGACAGAGTTGTCCAAGAGAAAAATACAGGACAGGGGAGTAGGGGAGACTTCATCTGTCATGCACATTCTTGCATCAGACATGTTATGTAAAGGTCCTGCACCTCAGTTTTCTCATCCTTAAATGAAAAGGTGGAAGAAAATGAACAAAAGCGCATTCAGGTATTTTGATTGGAGCAGAACTGGGGTTAAAACCTTCCTGGCATGTGGAATTGAGGGTCCTACTTCAGTTTGCATTCACACGGCATCTGGCTGGATCCAGGGATTAGCATGGGAGCTGGAGGTTCTCCGTGGATGTGGGGAAAACAGCACACACACCTGAAGTGGGCAGATCCTAGGGAGGGTCTGTGTATCTTCCGAGAGCTTTCTTTTCTCTTCATCAGGGGAAAAATCTAGGAAGATTAACCAGATTGGGCAACAGGGTCTGTATGAAGGTGAGTTGGAGAGGTGTGCTTGTTGTGACTCTGCTCAGCCTGTCCTTACCAAGGCACCTTGTTAGCAGGCGTGCCCCTGGGAAGGAAGGGCTGTGCTCATCAACTGGGAGATGTTGCATTAGCTCCAACTCCTCCAGCTGCATGATCTTGCTGTGCGTTTCCCTCTAACTCAAAACAACACAGAGGGAGGGTGGTTGTTCTCTTCTCCCTTCACAGCAAGGACAGGTTTGAAAACAGCAGGGTTCTGTGAAATCAGAATTTGCACTTCTGCAATGTGAGGGTAGTGAGCCTGGTGGATTTCAGGTTTGATTATCACTCAAAATAGCTGGAATACAGTAGGGACTGATAACTGTAAACAGATGATTGGGGTGAAGGGTGGCGTGTGGGATTGGGAGTGGTGGTTTTTCATATATAACAGCATAGGTTGTTGTGATCTTATGTTTTGGCTGCTTTATTTGGCACATGATAAGTACTCGAACTATGTATATACACAAACACACACACACATACACATATATATATATATATATATATATATATATATATATATATATATATAAATTTTCCTCTTGCCTTGCCTTCTCTTTTTCTTCTAGATATTCCCTGGTATAGTTTTGCCATACTCTGCCTTCCAGGGTGTAACAACCTGTCCTGAGACCCAGTCCTGTGCCTGGCTTTCACTCCACCTTGCTGCTGCCTGCCTGCTTCCACAGCTCACTCCTGCTCCTTTATCCTCTCTCCCTGCTGTGGCCACACTCCAAGAGGCTGAAATTTACTCAGGATCAAACAACAGAATATGGGGGCTTTCTGGAAGCAGATTTCAGTGGATATTACTCAGGATCTTTTTGGTTTCAGTCCCTGCCCAGTGCTTAGTTCAACCTAAAGGATTGCTTCCATCTAGCTGGATCTGTTGCCCAGAACCAACTCTGTGCAGACCCACTCGTGCCTGAGTCTGTCCCATGATAAGCATCATGTTTCCAGATCCCTTCAGGTCTTGTCCCCACCCCACCGTCAGCCATTCTCTACCCCCAAACTTTTTTCATTTTTTTTTTCATTCGATCACCTTTCATACCTACACTGCCTACAGTAGCCTCCAGCCACATGTGGCTATTGAGCACTTGAAAAGTTCAATCTGAGCTGTGCCCTGAGTGTCAAATCCACCTTGGATCTTGAATCCTCAGTATAAACCAAAGAACGTACAATCATTCCTTAATCATGTTTCTGTTGATTTCATGTTGAAACAATAAGATTTCGGGTACATTGAATTATGTGAAATATATTAAAATTATTTAAATCTACCTCCTTTTTTTGAATGTTACTAGAACATTTAAAATTACAAATGTCACTCACATTTTGGTTCATATTCTATTTTTATTAAAGAGCACTGTTAGGCAGACTCTTTAAAAACATAATCTGGCCATTCTCTTCCCCTGACTGGAGCACTTCAATGTTTCCTTAGGACAGGGATCACATTTCCTAGCATGACCTGAGCATTTTCGGATATGGGCCCCATTTGCATCCTCAGCTCTCCCTGTGCCCCTCCTGCACTGAGTCACTTGCAGTCGTGTGAACGGGCTCTGGACCTTTGCTCATGCCAGTTTCTCCACCGGGAAAGCCTTTTCTTCCCATAGTCCATCCCCAGCTCTTCTTTATAGTTCAGACAAGATGTACCTTCCTCAACCTGTCACAGTGTCCAGCGTGTGAACACCTCATGGCCCTCCTCCTCAGTCATTAGACCATCCCCCACCCTGCCACACTTCTTTATCATCCCTGAGCTGGGGTCCTACCTCATTCACTGACGTGTACCTGATGCCTATCTCTTAGTGCTTGTCACATAGTAGTCACAATGCTTTTACACTGAAGTATAATATACACATTTTTGAATAAAGAAGTGGTATCAATCAACATTCTTATAAGTCAAGAGAGCCTGTCTGAGATGCTGAATTCATCAACATGTTGGTGAGAGATGTAGGGTTTCCTTGGGGACTATCCCTAAGGACAGATTACTTGGAAATAGGTACCTGATTCCAGTTTCCCAAGGGAAGAGAGAGCACCTTTTGCCCAGTGACTCAAATCTAAGTTTACCAAGGTCATAGGGGCTAGGGATTGCCATTCTCAAGTTCCTGCACAGCTGGCATTGGACCCAGAATGCCCATGGGGCAGCTCTTCTTCAAAGCTGTCCTCTCTCATACTGTATAGTAGTAAGGGAACAAGCCCTTTGCCCTAAGACTCAAACCAATTATATTTCCAGCAAACTATTCAGGTGCGAGACCCTTCTCTGCATGATGTTTACAGAACAGCAGATCTTTCTGACCTTCAGGTTGTAAGTTTCCATGCTAAAATCTGCCCCTCTTCTCTTAATGTTTGATGTTGAGGTAGTGTCTTCACCTACCTTGCAGTAATGAAGCTGCTCAAAAGTAAAACAGAGAGGTCATCGCAAGTCAGGATGTGATAATGATATGTTTTTGGAAACCTCATTTTAAGAGTTTCATATCTCACAGTGGGACTTAGTATCTTGGAAACTCATGTTCTCTCATTCTCTGATCCAGCCAGCTCTTTCTATACATTGTCCCTCCAATTTATTTCAGTTCACCTATAGGCTTCTGCCTGTCTAATACCTGGCTAATCCTAGTATCTTCTCTTTAAGAAGATCTTACCCATCTTTAATATCTTGGTCAAAGTTCTTTTCCTCTATGAAACAAAAATAGATCAACTCAATCCACAATAATGTATTCTTATCTACCATAATATTTATTATCCTTATTGTTCTCTTTGGCACTTCAATTTGGTCTTAATGCAGTCTTGTGATATTGATTATATCACTGTGTTAGTATTACTTAACCTTTCAAAAGATTATGTCATGTGTCTTCAAATATATCATATGCTCCCTGAGGGCACAGTCTGTCCTATATGTCTTCATAGTCACCCTGGAGCCTAGCATATGGGTCAATAAATTTGTTTTGACTGACTGGTGTGTAATAAAAAGAAAGGATAACATCAAATATAGATTAAGTTAGTAAAATTAGATCAATAACATTAAAAACTGATATACTTGAATTTAATGGAAGACCTTGGTTAGTTGGAGGGAAATAGGCTCAGAATCATCCATTTTACAGATTCATTCCTCTGAATAACTTTGAGTAAAGTCTCTACCTAGGTGCTGAGGATCCAGTGGTGAATAAAACAGGAACATTTTGGCCTTTACAACAGGGCTTACAATAGAAGCAAATAAAAGCAAATAAATGATATGTATTATGTTGGATAGTATATATAGTATGAAGGAAAAGGCATGTGAGTTGGGGGGAGAGATGCAGCAATTATAAATTTAAAATTTTTAAGTCCAGCAAAATTAGGTTCAAAATAGGTTCAATCATTTGTACGGGTCATGCACTACTGAGTACCTTACTTAAACTTTGTAACTGTCTCTTTTATAAAATGGTTAAAAACAAATACCTACTTGCACACTGAAAGTTGGGTGAAATGTATAAAATTCTTAGCATCTTGTAGGCCTTCACTATATTGTACCAAATACATGATGACGTAAGTCTGTAGAAGTGAAAGTCCTCCCACATCTGCCCAGCTATAATTGTGGTCACTCTGTATCCTGACATAGCCATAGGTGAGGAACTGCCTCACATAGCTCCACTTCTGGAAGCCTTCCTCGAGATCCTCCCGTACAAACTAGGCCTCTTCTGCACCCTCCAAACCCTTTTACATTTGTCTCTTACTTGTGAACCTATTACCTCCCTGCTAAAAGCTATAGATTTTTAAGGGAAAAAAATGTAATTATTGGAGTTTTATGATTTTTGACATTTTACTCACCATCCACACACAATCCAAAGCCAAATGCCGTAGAACCTACTTGCAAACTAGTTCTCGGTATTGCCCACTTGTCAACTGTACTGCTCCAAAATAAGCAGTCACTCTCTCCCTTGATCTCTGGCCCTGCAATGTCCTTTTACTGTTCTCCTTATTTTCATTCCTTACTGCCTTCACTTATTTCTACCTCACAGGCAAAACTACCTTCTTTAAAAAGGAATCTAATAAAGTTGTATCTTTTCCTTAAACTCTTCCGTAGATTCTCATTAGACTTAGAATGAAATGTGCCCTCCTTATGCAAAGCCCAGGGTGACCTGGCCCCATCTACATTTCATACGTTACAGCTCACCCGTCAGCTATTTTGATCCTCTTTTAGTTGTTTAAAGTTTGTTTTTTCCTCAAAGCATTCTACCAGAATCAACCCTCCCCACCCCATCCAAATAAAGCTATGTGTCCTCTGAGTCTCACTTCAAAACTTATTCCTTCAGAGAAGCAGTCTGTAATTATCTAAATTTTCCACTTGTCCTCTTGTCTCTCTAAAAACCCAATTATGTTAGTTAATAGTAGTTATCATAGTCAGTTTGTGGATCTGCTTTTATCCCGTCATTAGACCGTGAGCTGCATGAGGGCAGTGCAACACCTATGAGGATAAATGTGGAATGAATTGATTCAAAACAAAACAAAACAAAACAAAACAAAAAAACCCTCTTGAATACCTACCTGATAGGTACTTTTGTTTGCTAGCTTCCGTTAATATTTATCTGATTTCTAAAGTAATTTTAAAATATACTTGGTGTTATGTAAACAGAGTAGGTGTCTGTAGAGGTTCTGATCTTTGTAGTTTTGGTTTAGAGCTCAGGAGCTCAGGAGGACTTCTTCTACCCTTCTTACCACCAGCAACAATGTTGTTGGAAACAGATGGTTTTCTTAGCCTTTCTTCTCCCCACAGCACATCTTCTTTCAGTGACCTGTTCCCAATATCCTTTTCTTAGCTAATCTGGACGGAGAAGTGTATGACCCCTGCCGATTTCAGGTTTCTGTATGTGAGACTACATTCTTGTCTACGTTCTTTATCGTTATCATTATATTTTAATTTGTAGCATGGACTAAGTCATAGTTGGTCGAATCAAATAGGTTACATGAAAAGATTCGTATCTAAAGAGGTTTCCATAACCTGGATTGATAAAACTAACCAACTAAATGGAATTTCACATGAAGAAATGCAAACAACACCTGCCACTATTCACTTAAAAAGTATAGAAGATGGGAAGTACATAAGTTAAACGCAGCATGGGTGAGATAGGCTCCAGGCTTTAAGCTGACTCAAGTTTCAGGAATATAATGCATGTGGAGATGAGAAAAAGTATATTTGTTTTGGAATGAACTAACAGAACTAGAATATGGAGAACATGTGTGATCAGACAATATCGATTAAATAAACAGTTCAGGACATGCTAACCTAAGGAACATATTTGCAAAGAGTAAGACACAGGAGGTCCCAGGAAGGTAAGGGGAATGAAAGCACGAAACTGGTATAATGGAGATAGAGATCTTAAAAGAGAGAGAGAGAAAATGAAGCATGCATAATCAAAAGATTCTAGCCTTAGAATTCGACAAACATTAATTTAAATTCAAGTCCCTCTAGTTTTTGGATGTATAAATTGTGCCTTGGTTTTCTCATCTGAGAAACAGGTATATCAACTTCATTAATGGTTAATATTAAATGAAAGCAGTTAGTCCAGACCCTAAGATGTAGAATCCATTAAGTATTAGATGCCATTACTATTAATGCAAATAACCTTGCAGCACAGCGGCTAAGAAGGCATGAGTTCTCTGTCAGTCTAAGAATTCAGAGAGAGATCAATGGATGTAGGGGGATGTGGAAGAAATTCACTATCAGATAAAAAACTACAGTGACTTTCAACTCTGATTTGCTAGTATTTTAAAGGGGAGGGGGCAGAAAGAGAGATATCCAGTCTTTAATGAACTGTTTTCCATCTTCCAAAATGTTCTTAATCAACTCATCATCAAAGCACCTCTCTAGGCACCACATAGACCACTCCCTTACCCTGTGTCCCTCCAACTACCTTGCCTCAGGCAAGTTCCCATTCCATCCCAAGCTGGTCTGAGACCCACTCTGGAGGAGAGAAGGGTACAGGTGTGCAGGATTGGGTCTGGTCTGCCTCCCTCTGCCTCTCTTCTTTGGCCCCTCCCTCCTGCAATGGCTTCAGTCAGCAAATCACCCTGGGGACTGATAAGGCTCTTGTAACCCGTGGCAACCAGCTGCCTTTGGCTAGAAAATGTTTTTTCCATAATTGCATAATGTACTTCAGTGGAGGGGGCAGGAGAAAAAAAATGGGATAATAAATAAATAAGTCTGTCTCTAAATCTGTTGTACTCATGGCAGGGAATGAAGGGTTGTAATATTCTCCAAGTTGATTATACTGCCTTTCACAGGAAAATTACGCTCTCTTCCAATAAATTTAGAAAGGCCCTCCTTACTTTGCCCTTTGAAAGAGCTCTAGGACTACCTGAATTCTAGTTATTTTTAACATGAGAGTGGTAGCAGGATTTGGAGAGACAGGCCAACACCAACTCTAAGTTGTCCCCAATTTCTGAGATAGGTTCTTGGAATACCACTGGAAAGTTATTTTTCCAAATTATGGACCTTCCTCATGCCTCAAGATTCTTATACTAAGAATCAGAGAACTGAGAATCATAAGAGGCAAGGGCAGTTATCTTGTTCAGCTGTTAATTGTGTTATATTACTAGGGTCCCCTAGATGGAAATGACCATCCGAAATAACTAAGGTCAGTAATGGCCAAGGAGGGTCTGGACACTCAGGTCTCCTGATTTATAATACAGTATTCTTCGGTAAATATAATGGATAGTAGCGTACATCCAGTAATCTAACTTTAATAACAATGAAATAATAACGAGATATCGTAGATTTATTCATTTTACTGTTTGAGACTTTTTGCTCATCTCTGATTCTGGTGGTTTTTTTTTTTTTTTTTTTTTTTTGTTGTTGTTGTTGTTTTTAGATTTTTTTTTTAAAAAAAAGTAACTTCTGCACCCAGTGTGGGGCTCAAACTCACAACCCTGAGATTAAGAGCTACATGCTCCACTGACTGAGCTAGCCAAGTATCCCTGATTCCAGTGGTCTTAAAAACTCACTGTCAAGAATTATCAATAGAAGTCTCTGTGTTGCACAGAGATTTAACTAAAATATTTTTATTAATTTTTTTCAATGAATAAATACTTACTGAGGGCATACTCTGCACAGAGTCCTGTACAAAGCCTCTATGAAACACCTAGTAGCCTATTGAGAAGTATAACAACAACAAAACTAATAACATGCACCTCGAGTGTTATAAGCCACATTTTAACAAAATAAGAAGACTTTGATTTTTAACCTTAGCTGTTCAATTAACTTGTTTGAAAGTTCCTTCCTCAATCTCGGTCACTTAAAAGATATGCTTGATATTTATTGTCAGGTGCATTGCTGGAAAGATTATTACTATTTAAAGTTACTTTTCTATGCCATCAGAATTTTCCATTTTCACATTAAAAAAAAAAATCAAATAGGATTCTGAGGTTGACCCAGTAATAATGACTTCAAGTCTCCCATTCCTATATTTTTTTTAATTCATGAAAATAACCCCACTTTCACTTAGGAATTAATGTTAATTTTTCATTTGACACACTGTTTTTTAATGAAGTCCTCCTATTTTCAGTGTAAATTTGAAACATTTATGAAAGACAATATATAGTCAGGGGAGATCTGCTAACTCTGGGGTGTCAGGGAGGGGAGATGACATGACATTGGCCATGAGTTGATGATTATTGAATCTGGTGGTGAGCACCTCAGGGATTATTGTTCCATGGCTTCTATCTTTGTATGTTTCAACTTTTCCATTTGTAAAAACATTTCATTAAAAACAATTTTTTCTCACTGCTGAGGAGCTCCCAAACAGGTAAAGAGCATACATTTCAGTTTATAAACTTTATTTGTACCGATGAAATACTGCCTGCTAGTTTGTTTTTGTTTCTGTACACACATAGTCAAGTTTGGAGTCTGGGGGCTTGTGGATGGTGAAAACCACTGTGCTTTCTCATTTGTGGCTAACACTCTCAGAGATGGGTGTCATCAAAGGGCACAGAGGACTCTATGATTTGTCTAAGACCACGTGTTCAGCTAGAGACAACCTGGGACATAGACCACATTTCCTAACCTTGAGCGGTCCCTCATCTAGAGGAAAAAGCAAGTTGCCCTTTATAAGTTCAATAACTGAAGGAACAAAGAGTTATGGTCATATGATAGATTGTAAATGAACTCTATATACAATAGACATTTCCTATGTGGAAATGACATTATCCTAGTTTCGCCATCTAAAGGTCCATGCTGACTCCGTGCCCCTACGCTATATTAAGCACATTTATAGGCAAAAAGCTATTTCCCATGCAAGCATAAGTTTATAGGAGAACAATCAACAGGCATTTGATGTAGTTGGTGGCAAACAGGAACTATCGGTTGACATTTTTGTGTTATTTTATGTACTCTGTGTGTGTTTATGCAATTTTTTTTTACATTAACTTCTCCCTTAAATATATCTTCCAGCCATCTTCGTGATTGGATTTTCTTTTGTTATAAGAAGTGAACATAAATTACTCCTGTCGGGTGCAGATTAGGTTACAGGATTTCTTTTCTTCTGTCACCATCAAAACCTGGGTGTCAGAAAGCTTTAATATTTAATGCAAGGCTAATTAGTCTCAGTTGGGCCCAGGGCACTTAGCAAAACCTGACACCAGCCATAGAGTCAAGTTCATTTGGAGAGCATAATTATCAGTTATTTCTATACTGCAATAAATGCCCCTATTAGAGTAGCCTTCCTCTCACCCCCTGATTTTACAAGTAAATTGAAAAACAGGAAAAGAAAAAGGCTTTGATTCCTGGTGACAGTGGACAAAGATTATGTAATTTGATTCTGAGTCTGGCATTTCTGAGATAACTTAAAGAACTTGCAAGTATATAAAAATAGAATCAGAGATGGCTGGATAACCCTGCAGAAGATGGGTCTGTAACAGGTTGTTAAAGAAAGTTAGAGATTCATGAGAATGAATTGCTTTCCATGACCAACATTTGAAAATGGCTTCTACATATGTCTGACCAGTCAGTCAGAAAATGTATATTGAAGCTTATGACAGCCAGACATCATAATAAGTCCTTGGGTTACGATGGTAAAAATGAAAAGATTTCTGCTCATAAAGTGTACATTCTATCAAGGAACTGTAGAGTTTAAACCACATATTTAATTTGTGTTTACACTTTTGCTGATTGCTACAACTAGAGTCCTAAGATGCTATGATGAGAGCAGGGTGACCTGCCCTCAGCGGGGGTATCAAGAAAAGCATCCCCAGTGTTGGACATTTTCACTAAGATGTGAAGGAAAATGAGGAGGAGTGAAGAGGAACAGGAACAGAGAGAGGGTCACAAAGTCTCTGGGCAGGAAGGAAGCAGTGTGTGTTCATGGAATGAGAGAAGGACCGTGTGATGACTCCACATGAGCCCTGGCTCATGAGTGTGAAGCTGTTGGAAACCAGATAACGCCAACCCCGATGGACCATGCTATGGACTATGCAACGAATTGTGTAATTAGCTTTACAGTGTCAGCCTCAGTACAGTGTCTGCCTTACTCCCTTCCAAAGCCTGAGCACCTAACCTGCATGTGTTGAATGAATCAAATGAATAAATGAGCAGTATAGTCACAGACTCCTAACACCCAAGTTCCATCACAGCTTGCTTTTTTTTTTTGGCACCAATTTACAATTCAAAAATTCCCTTTCCCTATATGATGTAGTCCTCAGTGCCATCACCTAAGGCAGGAGTGTATAATTACTGCCTTGAAACCTAGGCAAGTTGGCTTCACTGAAACTCCTATTACTGCAGGGCCAGCGCTGAGACAGGAGAGGTTCCCATTCACCCAGAAAGGAGTTTGTTATCTGAACACTGCAGTGTTTCCAGACAGACATATCCAGCCTTATCTCCTGTAGCAACTCTCTCCCTGCCCTCATTCCCCAATGCCCCTTGTCACTCCATGGTACCCTCAAGTCTCTGTTCAAAACTCGACTTCCTTTGTGAGCTTCCCAGCTGTGTCAGCCCCCATGAGGCTTTATAGCAGGTCCGTCAGCATTACACATTTTATCACTTGACTCTTCATGCCCTTCGTGTTCTTTTATTTCGTCTGAGAGTGTGCCATTCTGTTCTAAATAGAGCATATGTCCCATGAGGGCGAAAACCATGTGTTTGTTTCTGGTCTTGTTTTTCCTTTTCCTGCAGCCAGTACACAGAGCGCTAAATAAACACTTGTTGATGGATTGATCCCTGGGAGAACCAGCAATTCTCTCACCTGAGTCTGACCGACTCCTGTCTCCCTTTTGTTTGCCTGCAAGATCTGAGCATTCCCAGAGACTGTGGCTGAGCTGCTCTGGTGAATGGTGTTATGACATCAGTGATTTAACTGAAAACCCTTCCCTGCTGGAATCTGAAGCAGCCCCAGGTGACCTTCCTGACGGCCGTGGATGAACTTGTAGTAGCCAAATTCAGTGTTTGCTTAGTCCTCACTGGACTTGGATCTCAGAAGCCCTTTCACCATGGATCTCCTTCCCCACATGTTTTCCCCCCCATATTATAAGAATATTCAATTATGATTCTGTGTTTATCTTCTGGTCATACCTTCATTTTTCTAGATGTTGCTTTCCCCTCTTTATTAATGCCTTTAAACAAAACATTTGTTTCTAAAGTCAATAATTCAAGTTAAAAAAAAAAAAAAAGTAGTCCTCTACCCTTCCCCCATTTCTCTCCTGAGTGAACTCCTTTCAACATTTTTAATGGTTTCTTCAAGTATTTATCTCATCTCCAAAACATTGGGTTGGGGTTCTGTTTATAAAAATTGTAGCTGTCTTGAAATCATCCTCTGAAAGAAAAGAATTTGGTTCTCTTAGCTGAGCCATCAATTAAAATTCTTTTCTCCATCTTCCCAATATAGTTTTATCAATTTTATGCTAAATTTGTGTTCATAGCTTGTATTATGACAGGATAAGTATAAACCACAGCTGAAGCATACAGCATATTCCAATTGTGTGCGTGTGTGTACATGAATATACACATATATATTCTCCTAAAATTAACAAGCGGCTCGTGTTTTTCCACTGGCTTCCTTTTCCATGTTCTTATCAGTAATTGCATTTCAAATGTTCTTTTCAATATGGTGAAATGCATTAGGTAATAGTAATGCATTGTTTCCTTTCCCTTCCCTTTGTGTTGGAGCAATCCACCAGGAGCTTCCCATCTCTTCTAGTCAGCACTGTTGGTCCCTGGTTTTAACCCAGGAATCTCCTCAGCCATTGTACTGAGACTCACTTTCACCTTTTGCATGAGGGATTGCTTATTTCCTGTTTCCTGTATCATCTTCTTTCAGGGATTACTCCCTCCTTTAGGGGGCATGCAACCCCCATCCTCCTCAGAAAGTGTACATCGGGGTTAAGTATGTGAGTCAATTCCTTCATGTCTGGAATATTATTAATATCCCATAAAGGTTTGTGTATAGAATTCCGTGTTTGAAATGAAATCAGTTTCTTTCAGAATTTCTAAAGTATCGTTCTACTGACAGGTTCCAATATTGTCTTTAGAAAGCCTAATGCCATTCTGATTCCCAGTCCTTTGTATATGAGCTGTTTTATATCTCTTTGAAGCTTTAGGAATATTTGATTTATTTGTCATGTTCTGAAATCCTATAATGATATGCTTTGATATGCTGGGTACTCCACGAGCCTTTGTTGAATTATTTCTTTGGTAAATACCTTTCTTCCATTTGTCTGTTATTTGTAACTTACTTTAGTCAGATATTAGACTTGCTGTATTAATATTCTATGTTAGCTCTTATTTTCTATTTATTTTTATAGTTACTTTCTGGGGGATTTTTGTGACCCTAATGTATCCTTCATTTGAATTATAAATGTGTTTAATTTTTGCTACCATTTTTTGAGTTTTGAGATCTCTTTTTTTCTTCTCCATAACATTTTTACAACCTTATTTTTTGTTTCAATGATCAAATGTCTTTTTTTCTCAAAGCAGCAATTATATTTTTCTAGACATTTCTTTTTGTTCTCTATGTTATTTCTGTTTCCTTGGAGTTCTTTTTTTAATTTGTTTTGATTTTTTTTCATATAAGCTTTAATTTTATAGCTCTATATATCTAACTACGAATTTTTTTAGAGCACTGTGTGTGGGGCAGCCTGTCAACCTATTGGGTTTTACTGAGAGGTGTTTGGGGCAGGAGCTGGCCTTGACAGAAGTCTGCTCACCTAGATTTTGTTTTTGTTGGACCAGTCACTTTATTGGAGGCGAATGTCTGGGAGACATAAGCTTCAATCCCAGCATCCTGGAAGCCAAGGAGGGTGGACTTCCAGTCAGTACTTCTGCTTTCCATGAATTGCCTTTTGCCTACTCTCAGCTGTGCCCAGTGTCCCTGAGACTAGAGTCTTTCTCATTCAATTTTTAAAGGACTAAATTTTGGAAAAGACTCAAGCTTTTGGAGGAGTTTATCTAAGGGTCTAATTGCCGCTCACACACTTTCAGCCAGCCTTCTAAATGACCAGTCTTACCGTTCATCCCCAACTTCACTGCTACATGACACCTCCAGTTCCTGACTCCTTCCAGGTTTCCATGATGCCAGTCCCTTAGAATTCCCGTGGCGGGCCAAGTCAGTTACTATTTATCTGTGCACTTCTACTTTTTGTTATTCAGTGAATATAATTTTATTGACATTCCTCATTATTTACCAGCTCTTCTCATTCTTTTTTATTCCATTGATTCCATAGATTTAGTTATTTTTTGGTCAGTCACATCATTTCAGTTAAAGTGGGGAAAGTTCAATTTACTACTGTGTTTAACACCAAGGCTGGAGTTTTCTCTCCCATGTTCTTTTTCCTTTTCATGAGCATTTAGTCATTTTATGCCCAGAGAAGACTTGCATATACAGTCACAGCACAAACCAGTTCTGTATACAAAATGTGTTCTAAGCAGAACTCACTGTTTTTGCAACACTCTGTGTACTGTCTAAATTTCTGACCACAAAATAAACTCTTGGTTAATATTCAGCAGCATAATCCAAGTGAGGATTAGTCATTTTGCCTTTAAATGTGATCAGTAGAACTTGCAAAGTCTGAATTCAAACGTAATTTGCACTCTTACTCAACAAGTGACTACTGAGTGTCTCCTTTGTGTCTAGCACTGTGTTAAACCTGGCTAATGGACACATAAGATGTTCATTCTGCTCTCACAGAACTCATGCTCTCTTGAAGGAAACAAAAATGTAAGCAAGAAATTACCATGTAATGTGACAAAAGCCATAATAGAAGTGAGCACAAGAGGCTACACAGGTAGGGGAGACTTCCCAGAAGACAGTACCTGAGTAGAATATTAAAGAATTATTAAAACTTCTCCAGGTATTGAAGGTGAACAACTCTTGGCAGAACAGGTGGTATGTAAAAATTCTAGGAAGCATAAAGCAAGTCTGGTTCACTAAGAGAAATAATAATTCAGTCCTCATAGAGCCCCAAGTGGCAGAGTTGGGGCCATGGGAGAGGAAACTAGAGGTGCATCCCAGTCTAGACTATAAGGGGCTTTGAATATTATTCTAAGGCATTTGGGTGCATGCCTAGATTTAATTTTCCATTCACTAAAGCGTATCCTCCAGTCTAACATTGGAAACTTGAATATTTCTATTGACACATACACTTGTGTTCATACACTCATGCCTTCATATGTACCTTATGAGATCCCATTTTTATATTTCCCATGCTGGACTGGGTTAATTTGCCACATTCTGAGGCAGCTGAAGGAAAGACTGAAATGTTGGGTGTTGTGCTTCTTGGGGCATGTGATATAACATAGGCCAACCGTCACAGCCAGGATGACTGGCAGTGGAGTCTATTCCAAGCACCTTGGAGGAAATTGGCAGAAGACATAACGTCTGGGGAATATGAGACCCCAAAGGAGCCACAGTGATCTCACTAACAATTGGATTTTCTAATTATAATGTGCAGTAAGCTCTTTGCCCTTGGGACTGTGATCAGAAGCTGCACAGACATTGTCAGGGGATAATCCAGAAAGAATTTGTACCCTGGGTGAAATGATCTTTCCAGCCATAGGAAAGATTAGAACTCTAAAGTTCTAATATGGACACAATGGGTTCCCCTGATTTCTGGGTTCTAGAAGGAAGTGGCAAACTGAGAATTTGGGAATCCATACCAGGAGTCCCTGAGGACAGTGATCAATAATTGAAAGACAATACAGAGGAGTGTGTAGACTGTCTACAGTGTGTAGACTGCTTATTATGGTTTGAAAATATTTCCATACCTAGCTTTTCATTTGACGCTTACAACCTCTTGAGAAAAGCAGAGCAGTTTGCACCATCCCTACCTTTACAGTTAGAGAAGTACATTCCAAGAAGCCGGCATGTGCTCAATATTGTTAAAGCAGGATGCCACTGAACCAGAGTTAGAATCCTCAGTCTCAGGTCTGGTGTTCTAGAATCTAGGCACCATTCTTCTTTGCCCTGATTTCCTCCCTTGCTGGTATAGGTATGTGGAGGTGGGTTTGGGCCATGAGCATTCAGAACAAGTAGTGTTTACCTCATGGTTTTGTGGTAGCCCTGGTAGCTGACAGATATTCTGGGACTATTTTATAAGAAATACAGTGGTCCCAAGACTGTATCTACAGTTTATTTAAGTCCTTAGAGCTTACATGCATTGTTCCTCATGACAGCAGACCATAAGGGGTTAAAGATGGGGCATCGGGGAGGATAATTGACATGTGGGCCTATTGGTCTTTCCCCAGGCCATCTGGGAGCTTAAATAGCCAACAGTTAATTAAAAATAAACTGACACTTTACTTTAAGGATAGTTTTAATAACCATTTATAAATGTTACATTAAAAATTCATGCACTGTTATCAACTCCTGCTAAGGATTTACAGCACAATGAAGGTGTTATGAATGTTTTATAGGTACTGGGAAGAAGGCTCTTCCTGTAGAGATATTTTCAGAAGACTATTTGTCTTCTCCAGGCCACATCATAAGTGCTTAAGACAACAGCAGCTTGTGAAATAAAAACAGCTCCCAAAGTTCAGGTTGCGATCTTGTCCACACTTCTAGCTTGGTTGGAGCTCTTTCCTTAGACACAGTGTGTTCTTACTTGCATGTGTTCCAGGTTGTAGACAATACAGAGAGGAAAAAGAAGCTGGCTCTGATAACTCATAAAATGGCATGCATGAAACCGCCACCCCCAAAAACCTTGCATACCAATGATGGAGAAAATGAGTAGAAACTGAAGATACGATATCTGGTGACCCATGGATTCCACTAATAAATAGTATCTACTGCTTTTGGAGATTCTGTTAGACCATGAAGCATTAGATTCTTATCTGTGCTACTTTGTTCATATCCTGTGAATTTGTGTCAAATTCTCAAATGTTGTAGACACATCTTTTCGCTCACGAGTTTGGGTATATGTGAGTTTGATTTGCAAATGGCATTTGAGCTTAAGATGGTCTCATAACTGGGGAATAGTGTCCTCCAGCTGCTGCCTTTCCTTTTCTCCAGACAGGAGCCATAATAGCAGTAACACCACCACCACCACACACACACACACAACTCTCTCTCTCTCTCTCTCTGCAGGGATTAAAGAAGAGAGCTCCAAGTTGTCTGCTTCACATTTAACAAGTGGAGAGTAAATTTCCTTGTTCTTGGGCCAAGAATTACAAACTTTATCTCTTGGCGGTTTAAAGTCTGTGACCGTACAAATGCATGACTGGATTTTAAAGCTCTGGATGGTTGCATCCAAAGGTGGCCCAGTCTCTCAGGTAAAGCAAAAAAGGAACAAATCACTGGCACATTTAATAAAAAAATGTTGTTGAGAATATTTAGGTTCTACTCTCTTAGCAAATTTCAATGGTACCGTATGGTGTTGTTAACTGTAGTCATCATGTTACACATTAGAACTTCAGACCTTATTCATCTTATAGCGGAAAGCTTGCACCTTTTTACCACCCGCTCTTTCTCCCACCTCCCAGGTCTTGGCTACCACTTCTCAACCCTGTTACTATGAATGGACTTTTCTTTAGATCTTTAGTATAAGTGATACCCTATAGTGCATTTGTTTTTAATCTCTCTATTGTCCTTTTAGTTCTATGTGCAGGCCAGAGTTCTTTGATCTTCTGCTTACCTTATAAGGAACTTCAGGACTATGCACTAAATTCAGCTCTTGATACCATTCTGACTGATCAAAATATCAATAGGAACCTACAGTTGCAGGAACACAGTGCATGCTTTATTAGCAATAACCTAAAAGGACTCAATAGGAGAAATGTTTTTTGGTGAGTGTCCATTTACATTTCAGGCCTCATTGCTTTCTCAGAGTCTTTTTCAGTTTATTTCTTTGGGACTTATTATGCCATCCTCTCACAATCACCCCAACCTCCTAACAGAGTTTGTACAAGTAGCTTTTGTATATATCATACCAACTTTTCTTGATTAATCATGACATGAAAATAAAACATCACGAGAGTCACATATTACAGTATGTAAATACATCTAGAGATCTGGATTTTTCTTTTCTTCTTTTCTTTTTTTAGACTGCTAGAAGAAACATCATTAACCTTTTAAAATTTCCAAATCATAGCCTTTAAAGTTGGATTTTAAAAAATCTTGTACTTTAATTTCTCCCAGTAGAAGGCATATCTGGATGGCTCAGTTGGTTAAGTGTTGGACTCTTGATCTCAGCTCAGGTCTTGATCTCAGGGTCATTAGATCAAGCTTGACACTGAGCTCTGCACTGGGGCATGGAGCCTGCTTAAGATTCTTGCTCTCCCCATCTCTCGGCCCCTCTGCCCTCTCTACATGATTAATTTAATTAATTAATTCATTTCTCCCAGTGGAGACAGAAGGACTGAGAAGAGAGAATAACATAGATGGAAAGGAAGCCAGAATGCTTCTGTGCAAGAAAATGTGAGGGAAGAGAAAAGCAGGAGAGGAGTCAGGAAATAAGGGATAGACGGGCTCAAGGAAATGGTCAAGTTTATTTTTGGAACATGTCAAAATAACACCTGTGTGTTACAAGGTCATATCTGGGAACCACTGTGCTGGTCTCATGTCATAGCATATTTGTAAGACTTGAAATTGTATGGCTATGCTTGCCCTACCATGGTGGCCACGTTGCTTCCTCAGTTTCCTTCATTATAGCATCAGGATAAGTTTACAACTTCACCCACTGACCCTCCCCAAAAAAGGGTAACACGTTCCTCATGATATTAGTGAGAATCAAGTGAGATAATGGTGGTAACTTAAAAATAGCACTCTGTAGCCTGTACATCTTCACAGGTAAGATACTGTCATCTTTTTAAAAAGTTGTACTTTGTAACCTCTCATTTTCATATGAAATATAGTATCATTCTTCTAACCATATATTGTCAGAACAATAGAATTGTGTATGTGTAAGGAAAGAAACTATGAACTACAGATGACCCAAGCCATCCTCCACACTGAATCCCTGCTCTTCCTTTCCCCCACCTTTCTTCTGAGATTTTGCCTATAAGCCGGTTTTCCCATTGTTATCCATGGGCTGCTACTTTGTTCTTTACAAACTTATATCTGGGAGGCCAAATTCACTAAAGCATACACAAGAGGGATTACAGCTATTCTGGCTTCAAAAAGTTTCATTTGTTTTATCCTTTCATTCAAACATGCTGGATCAGACTCCCACTGCTCCTTAGCCTTATCAGCTACCATGTCTGTCATGGATTCTCAGGCAGTGGAGGAAATAAAGGTGGTGGGAGTGGGGGGAGCAGGGAGCTTATAGTTGGCTGCATTCTTACCATCCTCATCACATATACAGACAGATTGTCTTTCCAATGAACTATCTAAGCTCCTTCCCACTTACACTTTCTTACATGGTGACCTATGGAAATATACCATATGGTTGTATCTTCATATGCATTTAAACATAATGATTAGCCTTTAGCACTCAAAAGTGTTGAAGCTTTATAATTCATTACTCTTTAGATAAATGGGAAAGAGTACTGAACTTGGATTGAGGGTAGAATTCTGAATTTCTTTCTGTTCCTGCCAGTAACTGCAGTCTATGTGATCTTGGGACAGTGTCTCCTTGCTGCCTCCAAGTTTTCAATATACATAGTTAAAGGGGGGAATTCATTGGTGAGAGATATGTTGCATATGTGTTGCTACTTCCTACCTCCAAGCCCATAGAAGCCAATCTAATATCAGAAATTTTATATGTTTGCTAGACATTTTGGATTAAATGTTTGCATCCCCCAAAACTTATGTTGAAGGCCTAACTCCCACTATGATGGTATTAGAAGGTGGGGAATTTGGGGAAAGGATTAGGTCATGAGGGTAAAACCCTCATGAATGGGATTAGTGCCCTTATAAAAGAGACCCCAGAGAGCTCTCTAACCTTTTGTCATGTGATGACACAGTGAGAATACAGCAATTGTGATCCTGACGAACTATGACAAATAAATATTTAAACCATTTAGGCTTTGGAATTTTTGTTATTGTAGCCCAAATGGACTAAGACACTAACACCGTATTGTTTGCTTCAGGCTGATAATTTAAGAATTGAATGGGGGGCGCCTGGGTGGCTCAGTGGGTTAAAGCCTCTGCCTTCAGCTCAGGTGATAATCCCAGGGTCCTGGGATCGAGCCCCGAATGGGGCTCTCTGCTCAGCAGGGAGCCTGCTTCCTCCTCTCTCTGCCTGCCTCTCTGCCTACTTGTGATCTCTGTCTGTCAAATAAACAAATAAAATCTTAAAAAAAAAGAATTGAATGGTTTTTTAACTAGATCTTGAATATTAAGTATGAGTCATATAGGTACAGATGAATGTAAGGCATTCCAGATGATGTCCAGAGGTAGGATAGAACAGCATATTCATTTACTCACTTCTCCCGCAGTGGTTGAATGTCTACTCTGAGACAGTTGCTAGGGGATTCAGCAATGAATAAGACAGGCAAAAGTCTCTGAGCTCTCATGGCATTTGCATTCTAGTTGGGAGATAACTTGCAGTTCCATTCAGCTAAAGCAGAGAATGTATTAAAGGGTAGTTGTGTGGAATTATACTAGAGTTCGACAATTGGAAAACCTTCCATTCCAGCCTAAGTTTGAATTTCATGGTGACCCATTAGTGCTATTCTTAAAACTTGCTAATGGGCCATGGGAATCAATAGAGATTTTCCTAACTAGAGTAACAGTGCAGGGAAGAATATGCCTTATAATGATATGACCTCTGAAAGTGATCATTGAAAATGGAGCTACAGATGTGGGTTGGTTGAAGGAGAGAAATTGGTCCATCTGTAATGGAAATAACTCAGGCTTTGGAGTCTGATTGATCCTTACTAGTGATGGGAGTCTGGAGGAGTTATTAATCTCTCTGGTTTCTTCTTTTGTAAAATAATACCCAATTTATATACTTACTGTGAGGATTAACTCAAGGGAGTGATTTGCTCAAATCTATCAAAGTGCCCAGTACCTAACTGCTTAATAAAATGGTAATGGAATATTTTAGGGCCAATTTCTCCTGTGTTGGTTAAGAACATAGTTGAGAATTTGGAAGAGGGGAAAATCTTGGCAGATATTGCTAAATGAAGAATGTAAAGAAGGTATTACACTAAGAAACAAAAGAAGGGTCCTCTTCCTTAGCTGAGAAGACTTGCAGGTTGCACCTCGCTTTGCCAAAAAGAAATGAGAGAAGTGGTCTGTTAAAATATGGCAGACACAGAATTTAGACCACAAGTACATCTTTTAAAATATTCCATTGTGAACTATGAAAATTTTAATTGAAACCTCTGCCAGCAGATCACATTCTCTTTTTCAAGAGTCTGTTCACAAAATGTGATCCTTTCCTCACTGGAAACTTGTGAGAAAGGCAGAGATGGTAGAATCTCTCCTACAAATTAAGAAACAGAGAACAGGTTCACATTTCAGCCTGTGGCCAGCCAGTAAAACTGGTGGTTGGCCCAAGAATGTTAAGTTTTCTGATTTGGATTCCAAAATTCCTTCTACTAGATCCATCCACATTTTTGCTGAGAAGACTTGTCTAATGAGGAATAAAAATCCTTTATGCCATTTCATTAAAAAAAAAAAAAATTGGAGAACATCAACAAACAGAAGCTATGAATAAGGGATTCATGGATGCCATGAGCTGGAAGATTTCAAATAAAGCCAGCTTCAAACCCTAGCTCTGAATATTGCTAGTTACATGAAGTAGATAGGAATCTCATAAATTTGCTGTGAGCTATGATAATTATGTATGTGAAATCATTTAGCTCTGTGCCTGGCTGGTAAGTATTAATCTGTGAAAGGTACAAATAACTCTGCTAAAGTTTCATCTAGTGAATTATACTGTACACTACCCCTCTTCATCTCCCAAAGTTATGCAGTCAGCATTGGTTTGGCCAAGCCAAAGATAGATGGCTTCGTTCTTCTAGGGCAACTTCAGTTGCTGGAGAGCACTCATTAGGAATGGCCTTCTTACAATGAGTTTAAATATGCTAGTACTCATAGGTACTCCCTGTTCTATGGAAAATAGACTCTAGACTCCATTTCAACATGTGGTATTTCCTTTAAATTTCAGTTCTTCTTGTATCTGAAATATATATCATATTGTACCTAGTTGTCTTTAAGTGTAACATTTTAAGCTTCCTCAGCTGGTTTATTAAGTAACATAATCTTGAGATTGTTTTCTAGGCCTGTGACTCATTGTGATAGCACATCCCTTTCAAAACCTAAAAACTGGTTTGCTTGTTTTTAATTTATTTGATTCTGCCAGTTCCTTTTTTTATATAATTTTATTTAAATTTTTTCAGTGTACCAAAATTCATTGTTTATGAACCACACACAGTGCTCCATGAAATACTGCCCTCCATAATACCCACCACCAGTTCTATGTGCCAGTAGCAACATACACATTTTTCTTGTAGACATACATTATTAAATACAATCTTCTTCTTTATTGTCTCACTTCCATATTGTCCTTTCTCCTCTCCCAGGCCCTCTGTCTCTCTCTCAACTTAATCATGTGTGCTCTGGGCCTCTTAGAGTCATACTCTTCCCTGAGCCATTGTGTTCATGTAGTTGAATGAATTTACTCTGTATAACATCTTTACTTTGTTCTAAACCTTTCAAACATTTCATCCTTTCAGAGGTTATATCAATGGGTACAAAGGTCATATCTTTAATTTTTATCCTTGCTGCAAGTCTGAGTTTTAATCAGTCTTTACTACTCAAAAGCCTTCTCAATTTTGTTCTTTGCCATTTGGTATTGAGAAGCAATTTTCTTTTCCAGTTCTAAAAAATCCCTGAATTAATGAATTCTCTCTATTGCCTTCTATTTTCACTTACTAGCTGGGCAATACATTCTGAAACCATCTCTTTATTAATACATCGCTAGATGGATTCAGAAGTACTAAATTCTTTCTCATGGTTCTCTTAAGCTCACGAGTTCATAAGATACATGATTTTTTTCCCCCAAGTTACCATAGATCACTTCTTTTTTGTTTGTTTTTGTTTTTGTTTTTGGCCAAATGTTTTGCCTTTGCAAAGCTGATCATTTTTCTTGCCATCTATCAGACAATTACTAGGTCAGGCCAGTGCCCCATATTTCAGAGTTTCACTGCAGGAGTGTCTGGTTTCTAGATACCCTCTGCTACATCAGTCAGGATAAGTTAAGTTGTGCTTCAGGAATCAACAATATAAAACTCACAGTGAATTAAGCCAGAAACTTATTTTCATTCATTTTCCATGTCCACCTCAGGTCACCCGAGGGCTCAATTCCATGCCCCCCTCAATCCAAGGCTTAGTATGATGGACACTGCTGCCTGGATTTTGCCCACTGCTATGGCAGGGTGTTAAAAACTGCTTGCTACAAGATGTACAAATCACATCCATTCAAATTGTGTTGGCCAAACCAAGTCAGATGATCATAGACAACTTCAAAGTTGGATAGAAGCAGAAGAATCATAATGCAAAATAAGGAAAGGCAAGAAAGGGAAGCTAGCAATTAAGAGAGTTTAATGTCCTAGGAATCAAAGAGTGAAAATATTTCATCAAGGAGAATGTCACCAGCAACAACAAACAAGAGTAGGAAGTGAAGTAAGAGGAGGATTTGCAGATAAAATGGTGACAAGATTGGCAATATCTGAAGAACACGATTCTAAGGACAAGATCATTGAGACCCTCATTAATACAAATTTAAATTTACCTAAATTGCCTGAACGTTTGCCTATATCCAGTAAGAACTTTTCTATAGACTCAGGATTCCAATGTGTGGAAATCACTTTTAATTTTCAAATAAATAGACTCAAACCCCTATTGAAAATTGGCAGCAAGTTCCATATTTTCTGTTCAGAGCTTTCTGACTTCACCTGGATTGTGGAGGAAATGTAGAGGCCCACACAGCTCAAAAGAAAAGTCTAACTTCCTGAGCAGAAAGTCAACCACTGGCAGTTCCAGTCACTACCACACACAGTCTTGTAAGAATAAAGAGACTCAGCCCCACAAATTATGTCCGTCAACTGCTGATCCAGTTCCCTGAACAGATTCTCAGACTTTCAAGGAAGGCTCGTTCTACTTAATACTTCAATGCTATAACCAACTAAGGTGACCCCTCACTAGAGTTCTTAGATCTGCACATCTTGTATTTGCTTCTTTCACTCACATATGCAGTCATGCCTTGGGAGCCTGGTCTTCTCAATAATGATGTCCTAATTGGTTTCTGTCTTCGTCCCTTTCAGACTAAGAAATACTTCCCTATTTTTCCCTGGGTGGGGGGGGTCCACACAACAGGACCTGTGATGTATCACCTTTCCAACCCTTGAAATCCTAACAGTCCTGTTTCATCCCTTTTCTCAGATAATAGGAATCCAAACACCTCCTTCTAGGGGCTGTTCAGACCTCTCTAAGGTGTTGTATGTGAGGAGATTGGGAGAATTCTGCTTTCATGAACTCAAAATGAATTTATTCTTGTAAATGTGACTGTGTTGACTTGTTGACTTTCTGTCACCATCCTCTCCTAGGTAAAGCAAAACAAAACAGAAACCAATCAATAAACAAGCAAAAACTACATAATCCTGGTCTCTTGCAGAGCCTCCCACTAATTGTTCAGAGAAGGATTCTCCATCAGTGACCATTTCATATCTTATAAGTCATGTTTTTAAGAGGCAGTATTTTTCTAATGGGAAAGTAAGTTTAAAAATTCAGATGCATCTGGCAATCAATGTTTGTTGAATGAATGCATGAAAGAAATGTAGTGTATCCATTATTACAGACTGTTTCTAGCTCAGATGGCATCAATAACATGTAGAAGTACCTGAACTACCTGGGAGCATTACAGCAGCTGCTGGGTCAGCAGTTATTTTGCCAGTTGTTTAGAGACGGTGAAAATTAACACAAATTGGCAGAAAGACTGGCAATATATCTGGGAACCATCTTTGCCTAGAATAAAGGTGATTTCTTTCTTTTTTTTTTCCATTTCATTTTATTTCTTTTCAGTGTTCCAAAATTCACTGTTTATGCACCACACCCAGTGTTCCATGCAATACGTGCCCTCCATATTAAGGTGATTTCTTTAGATTAAAACACTGCAGGATCACAGACCATGAAAGGCACCCTGAGCAGAGATCAGCATCAGACAAGTAGCAAGAACAAAAAGCACCATAGGAGAACTCCACACCATGTGGACTGTGAAGAAGCTCTGTTATCATAGAGGCAAATATATAATTTGCTTTCCTGTAACGATGGGGCATATAAATATTGAGGCAGTTTTTTAAAAATGTTTAAGAGAGGGCTCCTGAGCTGATGGGCAAGTGGGCACACCCAGCCCTCTTGAAACGCACGACTCTGTATTTAGTGCACACTTGATAAGAAATTCCCTTGAGGAAAGCTAGCAGAGGGTAAAGAAAAATCAGAATGACTTCGGCCCCATGAAACACTCTACTCTTAGACCAAAAACCTCAAGTCAGGTGTTACCCCATGTTCATCAATACCAGTTCACCTCCCTTATTAGAGCCTTCTCACCCTTTTTACGTGGGGGCACACATACCTTCATGGGCTCACTTTTGGTGGCTGGTGGACACCCCAATAGCCTTTCTGCCCATTCCCTGCTGGGTCTCCAGTGTCCTTTTTCCTCCTCCCTTCCCAGACTTAGCTACTCTGGGATCGCTCACCCACATCCCCCTGAGGCACTTTTAATCTAATCTTTTTTGTAACACTGAGGTGAGGGTCATTTATAAATATTTTTCATAAAAACAATATTTCAGAGAAAATGAAAACTAGACCTCAGTGGTCAAAAAGCCCATCAGGGTAATCTCTGAGGTTTGTCTCCCTCTGCTGTTCAACCAGAGGATCAGCAAGACGTTTCTCTGCTTGCTTAGTCCCAGCTGCGTTGAAGGGTGCCTGATTGCCTCTTCAAAGAGGGCAAAACCTGGGAGAAGGGCTGAATGGGAGAAGCACGGAGCTGTTTGGGTTGTCCCTTTGATAACCCTAAAACTGCTACGACTGATGCAAAATTTCAGCTCCAAAGAGCTGAAAACATGCATTTTGCTTTCACAAACTAAGCCTTTACCCAAACCCTTCCCCTCGGTAACAATTTCAGAATCCATCGGGGAGATGACTGGCTAACTGATGGAGGAGGAAGGCAGGGTTAGCAGGAGCCAAGTCCCTGTTCAGATTCTGTCACCCTGTAGTCATATGGCTTGCTTGCCTTTAGGGAGGTCATAGTCCCTACCTAAATCTCAGCATCTTCATCTGTAAAAGGATAGATGAATCTGCAAATAAAATGAACAGAGCGATAAAATTTAGGAACTGGACATGACTTTAAACATCATGTAGCTTGACTTCCGTGCCACCTTAGCAAGCAAACTAAAACACTGTTCACAAACCTGCAGCTCCTTAGAATTACTTGGAAAGCTTTTTATAAAAGTACCCATGCCTGAGCCCAGTTTACTACAATCCTCATTTAATTGATCTGGAATAAGGCTCCATATTGGTCTTTTTAAAGGCTCCCTAAGTGATGCTAATGTGCAACCTGAGATCAAAACAACAGAGTATCAAAAACTCAACACAAAATCACTGGGTTATGGAGAAGGGACACACTGCTATGTATCTGCTGTAGGAGCTCCGAACGAACTGGGATGTGAATGCATATTTAATATATTCTTAAACAGTGCTGTTTCTTTCTCTTCAATGGGCAGATGACATACTGTATTCTGACCAGCTGGGTGCAATTTCTTCCTCCAGTAAGCTACGAGTGCAGTTGTCACTTCCAGTGATTTATTTACATCTTTATTTAGACTTTAAAAGAATGTAAGCCTCTTAAGAATGGAGACCCACATCTACATCATTCTATACATTCCCTGTTTCTAGGGACAGTTGCTACTGTGCTGTGCACAAAGAAATATATGCTCAATGCCAGGCTCCATCAACCCCTCTCTCCCCACCCCTTTTGTACATCTCCTACAGGTACATCTATACGCACCCCCTTCTTTTCCGTACCTTCCTCCCTACCTTCTTTACCCCACGCTGTCTTGTCTCCAGGATAATTCACCCAGACTTTCTCCCCTCCCTATTGCTTTAATCTACAAACATTGTTCTTTTCTTTTTCTTAAGGAATCCAACCCTTTGAGCATACCCCCAAATTATCAGCTACAGTGACTCAAACAATTAGCATCTCTTCAGTATCTTGGGATTAGTTTCACTCTTAACTATTCTAGGGATTGTGGTTAAAGGGCCATGAATGGGTAAACTCTCTTCTCAAAGGAAGCAAATGAAACTCCCCCAAGTCAGCCCCAAATCTGTTGTACATTCTGATATTTGCTCATGTTCCATTTTCCAGTTACGTTTTGCTCTTTCCTTTGAATATTACCTGTCTTTTACCTGCCGCTCCATTTCACACACACCCCTAACTTACAGTACATTGATTTTAAATTCCTTTGCTCTTGCTATGTATCCACTACCCTCTTTCCTTTTTTCATTAGCATCCTTCTCACCCATATTTTCAAAGCAGGTAAGATTCCAGCTCCTTGTTTTGTTTTGTTTTGTTTTGTTTTGTTTTAAGAGCTGACCTCTCTAGTCCCTATTGATAGCTGTCATCTCAACACAGCTGACTCAAAATCACCTGTCTCATCAGGTGAGCACTTACAGTTTTAGTAAGAAACTATTTTCTTAACTGTTTTTCCAACCAGAATGTAAGCTCAAGATATGAGCTCTTTCTTCTGCTGCTTCTCTGTTCTGTGTCTTCTCAATCCCGTTCTGGGAAAACATGGTTGTCTGAAGCCAGAAGTACTGTGCACTGACCCTGTGATAGATTTTAGTTGGAGCACTTCTCAAGATTGACAAGTGAATGCCAGCAACCCTAGGATGTTATCTTCCTATTACAGAAAAAAATGATGCACAGGGAAAGCAACTAACCCAAGTTTACACAGCTAGGAAGTGGCAGAGACCATACTGGGCCATCTAACGTCAGAGGTCATGCTTTAAATCACTCTGCGGTGCTTACGTGCTCATTGTGTGGTTATGAGGAACAAAGAAGGTGGTAATGTAAGCCTCTTAGTATAGGGCCTGGCACACAATTCCTCAAGAAACAGTAGATGTTGTTATTACATGGAATCGTCCTGGCTCGGCTCCCTACAGTGTGATCTTGCACAGACACCAATAATCTTGCAAATCACCAATAATCTCTGTCACCACGGGATACACACAGGATGGAGTTAGACAGTCAGCTGGGGACATCTCAAATGCACGGTAGACTCACTTTCACATGAGCATTTCTGGTTGCTGTAATGACCGGGGTGTTACTGGCCTTGAGAGGGGAGGAATGGCAAGGATGCTAAATATTAGTCCCTTTCCAGACCTACACAACAGAGGTCATTCTTGCCCAAACTTCAGACAGCACTCTAAGTAACACGGGGCCAAGTATTTTTATGGTCCCTTCAAGATTTTAAAAAGCACAGTATTAATATTGGACATTTTGCTAAGAGATGACTGCCTGTCAAAGGTTCTAACCTTTATCACTTACTAAAAAATCAGCTCAGCACTACTCATCAACTAGCCAGTATTTAAAAACACAGGGCTATGTATTTATAATTAATATGGATTAGATACTGTTTTCCATGCAGCCTGGAAGACAAATCAATTTGGAGAGCCACAGAGCTGCTCAATAATGCAAATGATGCCTATTTAAAATAGTGTATTGCTTAGGGCGCCTGGGTGGCTCAGTGGGTTAAAGCCTCTGCCTTTGGCTTAGGTCATGATCCCAGGGTCCTGAGATTGAGCCCCACATCAGGCTCTCTGCTCAGCAGGGAGCCTGCTTCTTCCTCTCTCTCTCTGCCTACTTGGAATCTCTGTCAAATAAATAAATAAACTCTTTTAAAATATAATTAAAAAATAAGATAAAATAGTGTATTACATTGCTTTTCAACGTGTGGGAAGCAGGATGGCATAGTTGGAAAAGTACAGTCCAGAAGCAGAGAAACCATTTCCCAATCCTGGATCTATCAGCTATTAGCTACGTAAATGTGGACGTATCATTTACCTTTATCCTTTATGGGACACGTGTTTTCCGAAAAGGGAAACTGGAGAACAGAATCTTTTTTAAGGATGTCGTACGAATTAAAGTGACTGTATTTAGAAAGTCTGACACATATTAGTGGCTCAGTAAACAGTATCCATACACATTTCTACTATTCTTTTCATCACACTAAAGATATTTGTTGGTTTTCTCTACTGTACTTAGGGAATGTGATTTTGGACCTGGGTCTTAGAAGATAATTAAGCTTTTGTTTGGTGATAAGTCAGCAACTTTGTGACCACAGAATACAATGGCCCTAATGTATATCTTCATTCATTCCACAAATATTTCTTGAGTTGCTGTGACTGACGAAATGCTGTGATTGGTCCCTAACAATAGAATGAAGATGCTGGAGCTGGCACTGTGGAGAACTTTAGTTACCTTGTGTCTCCACAGGAAGGGTTGATCGTGTGCTGTAGGTTCAAAACGTGTTTTTCCAACTTTCAGAAACATCATCCTAGACCTCTTGAAATGTTTCTGTTCATCAGTCTTGTGACTTATGCAAGGAAAGAATCAATCCCCAAATTCATTTAATCTAAAAATTTCACCTTCTATAACATAGCACATGCATGTATGCACACACGTGTGTGTTACCCATGTACCTCACTAGCATGAATATCAATGGGCACATTACTTATGGTTGCCTTGATTTTTTTTTCTCATTATTAAGCATGGTTTGTGAAACTCCTTGGTCTATTACTTGAAAAAAACTGCTGTAGCAGTAAAAAATGCTTAGGAAATGTAGGAAATGCAGTCACCAGGTCTTTAATGTGCATCTGGATTCTCTAAGAAGTTGAAACACTCTATTTAGCATTTCACAAATGAATTTGACCTGGGGGCCCTTTTAAAAATATTTTCCCCATTACATCTGACTTGGTAACAAATGCTGGTAAATTCTTATATACCTATTATTCTTATCTCATGGCTTTCACTGACATATTTAGTGAACATTGTTTTGAACACACAGTTTATAAGATTATGTTTCTCTTCCTGGAAAAGTGGGAAATAATTTTAGTTTTTAAATCGGTAGCTGGAGTAAGCTAATTTTATTTTCAATTTAAGGATATCAGGAGACATTGCAGCCAATATTCAATGTTTGAATTATTTCATTTAGGTCTCTTATTTGAGTCTGCCACAAAATGCCAGTGATCTTTGAGTGACAGCTAACAAATGAACCCCATAAATTTGCATTCATCAAATCAGATTTGGGTGTCTGTTATAATACATGTGTTATATACTGTAGGCATTGAAGAAAACTAAATTATGGCTCATGCCTCAAGGAGCTTATAGTCTAATAGAGAAGACAGTTATGTTAATAGGCAATTATAATAAGTATATATTAGAAATATATGTCTAATAGTATATTAGAAATATGTCACAGGGAAGGGAGTGATTATCTGGTTGGGGAAATATCTGGGGGAAAAAAGTGCTTATGATCAAGGTAGATGATTTATTACAACCAAGTAGATACTATTTAAACCAAATCCCCTCTACTTGGAGCTTAGAAAGGAACATCATAACAACAATAGGTCAGGATATTTGAACTTCTCTTATCCACCTCCAAACCTTTCCAGGAATGGCTGGATGAAGACTTATTGCTTAATAGAATATTAATTGCTTAATATTGCTTAATATTCTATTAAGCAATTAATATGAGAGCAATTGTACTTTGAGAAAAGACTATGACCACCTAAAATGAGAAATGTCTACAAACACACTTTGAATTCCACCTGCACAGAGAGCACTAAATGACATATCCTCACTCTAAATTACCTCCCCATCTAATAACTATCAAAACCTCTTCACCCACAAAACCCTTTGCTTCCCTTAGTTAAGCCCAATGCATGGAAAATGTCTCTGAAAAACACTGATGCTATTGGTAATGATAGTAATACTCCATAACATTTTGCAGTGTCCCAAACTCTCATATTTAATTTGAACCCAAATCCATAATCTACATTTTATAATTAAGAGTGCTAAGGCTACTTAAGAGGGCGCCTGGGTGGCTCAGTGGGTTAAGCCGCTGCCTTCGGCTCAGGTCATGATCTCAGGGTCCTGGGATCGAGTCCCGCATCGGGCTCTCTGCTCAGTGGGGAGCCTGCTTCCCTCTCTCTCTCTCTGCCTGCCTCTCCGACTACTTGTGATTTCTCTCTGTCAAATAAATAAATAAAATCTTTAAAAAAAAAAAAAAAAAAAAGAGTGCTAAGGCTCAGTGACCTCAGATCAGTAACTTCAGGTCACACAGCTACAAATCAATGGCACGAAAGTGCGGTTCTCGTCATTTGACCTAAGTTTGGTGTTTTGTTAAGCCAAATTTTGTGAAGTTGATCTGTATAAAGACTAAATACTAAATCTGTCTAAATAACATGAAATCATCTCAAATAGGAATTGTGACTTAGGGCTGTTATTATTTGTGAGCTAGAAGTTACTTCTCTTCTGAAACTATTGTTATGCAGAAGGGGACATGAAAACTATTCTCAGACAAAACCTGCCTATCAGCCTAATAGACCCATTAGATTTTTTATAGTGTTATAATTGAAACTAATAATCTTCAAGGTTATATAACTCACTTAACTGACTAGATCATGAGTTCTGAATGTTAACATGAAACAGATTCTTGAGATCTTACTCAAGGTTGTGTGAAATTGCCTCCTAATTAACTATAAATCCACCTCTTCCTCACTGAGGAAAGCATATCAGAATTCAAGTAAGTGACAGTGGTAATGCATAAACATAAATGTACATGATCATAAAAAGTAAGCTATGGCAAACTTTTATAGTTTAATTATTATATTTAAGACACAAATACTCTTCACAACAGATCAAGTCTCACTAGTGTGACACAATATGATCATTTAGGAGATTGATTTATTCATCTATCACTTAAATTTGTGGGGTTTGTTCTGTCTTTGTAAAGTCATAATTTAAAAGTACCTTCAAATATCAACATAGTTATTTAGTCCTTGCTTTCACTCAATCCCATTTAAAATTCACCCAAAAATCTGATAGTAATTATAAAAATAAAATGACCAGATAACTAGTCTTGCGTTAGTGCTTTATAATTCACCAAGTATTTTCATGCTTGTTACACTTGATCCTCAATAATCCTGTAATGTGCTCAGCAATTCCCATTTTACAGATAAAGAAGCTGAGAATCGTAAAGGAAATGCAGGAGATAAGAGAAATTGTGCTTATTGGCAATTTTATCATTCTAAGGTTATTGCACCTAGAAAAGAAAGAGAAAAAATTAGAAACATACAAATCCAGGGAGAATTACCTCAGCCACCAAATCAGAAAAACTAGCATTAACCTGGGATTCTTAATTCCAATTGGTTTTTGTTCTGCATCAATACAGTTAATTAATATACAACTCCAAATTAGCTTTTGCAGGCAGGGAAATGTCAGCGGGTTTCTTCTTGTCCTCCTGCTAAGTGGAGGACATTAAATCATTATTACACATAATAGTTCCTAATTTGCAGGTGGAAATATTAGCTCCCGAATGCATAAAAATCTTTCGAAGCCTGAAGGTCAACAGTTGCATATCAGATTGTTTTGGTTTCCTGCTGGTCACTACAGCATGGTTTAATGGTTAACATAGTACCTTTCTTCCAAAGTGAATTATGACCTGAACTTTAATTTTTCATTTTTGCTTACCTGTGAGGTAGCTAGGAGACCAGATTACCAATTGCATTTTTCTAACAAGGGAAAAGAAGCCCAGAGAGGTTAAGTGACTCACCAAAGGTCACACGGAAAATCTGACTGTTCCGTGGATCTTCCACACTGGTGCAAGCTTTAGAAGGAATTTCTTCTGCTTATCTAAGTATCTCTTCTCTGCCCTTATAATTTTGCATCCCATGACATTCAAGGAGACAGCGGAAAACGCATGGCTTTACCAGCAGCAAAAACACCCTGTAAATAAGACCAGTTACTGGCTGCAAAGATGGGGATTCACTATTGCAGTATTTTATCTGCTGGGTGGCCAATTCATTAAAACAGATATCTAGTGTTTTAATCACTCTGCCAAACCACCATCTGTTTTCATCCCTGCCTCCCCCAATTCTAAACATCCCCCCACACCTTCTGCCACAGTCCCAATCAGGTTTTTGTATAGGAATGGACAGCTTGCAAGTGGAATGTCGGGGGCCTGTATAATAATTCATCTTTTGGGCATGACAGAACAAGCTGTTGGGTGCTGTGAATATGCATAGCAGGTCTTGCTGGGCAAAATCCTGGATCTGAAAGGAGAATGCTCCCACTTGGTGGAAATAAATGTTCTGTTCCTCTCTTCCCTCTAATCAAAATGCTTACCAATCCTTGTAGAAAGTCTGAGGAATATTTCAGAGCCCAGGAATAAGCCTGGATGAAGGGGTTTTGAATTCCAATACTTAGGAGATGAATCAAGATCAAATGTCAATTTATTATTAGTCATATGGCTGTCATTTCATAGATTCTTACTATGAGTTAGAACCAAGCCAAGCACTTGACATAAACTATCTCATTTTAATTCTTAAAAATAACCTTTATGGGTAGTAACTTGTATTCCCATTTTACTGGTGAATCAACTAAATGAGACTCAGGCTGCTTGGGTATTAACCCAAGGTCACAGTGATTAGATGACAGAGTCTGTATTTTTGAACTTATGTTTCTTTGCCCCTGAGTCCTGTACCCTTAATGACTATGTTAACTGTCAAGTTTCATAATTCCACAGAGATATTAATAATGGTATGATTTGGTGATAATTTTGTTATATGCAATGGCTTACAAGATGGTTGCCTTTTTATTTTCATTGCAACTGTTTTTTTTTTTTTTTTTTTTTCTTAATTATGTCTTTTATAAAACAACAAAAACCAACCCTCAAACAACAAAAACCAACTCTGGATCAGAAGATTAATTTATTTTGTACAAAATTATTCAGCAGAATCTCAGTAGGATAGGTCTTTTGATGCTCTCGCTCAAAGCTTTTTCTAAGCAGTGTTCAGCCGTGAATACCCATTCAAGACCGTGATAAAATGGACAGATCTTTTCTAAGCTAGGAATAAGCCTCAGCCTTGCTGCCTCCCCACTTTCCTAATCTGTAGGGGCCAGGTGCATGTATTTATGGTCAACAGTATGCTGGAGCTATCTCCTATTGGTTCAGCGTTCTGCATCCCATAAAGTCAAAATGGTAGATCAGGCAGGTCCAGCAGCACAATTTGCAGGATCCAAAGAAAAATAAAAATGCAAGGCACTTAGTTTCAGAATCATTGAGAATGTCACCAGAGCAACGATGGGGCTTTAAACATAGGATGAGAGGCTTTCGAGTGTGGAGTCCTGTGCACCTGCATGAGTCACATGTCCATGAAGCTGGCCCTGACCTTCTAAATCTCCTAAGAATGGTCCTATTTTCCTCTACCTTATTCCTCTCATATAACCCAGCGTAGAAAGAATGTTGGAAACAGAGGATCCAGCCCTTGGACCTGGTTTAGGGTATATGGTTAACTAGCTTTTTGACTTTAGTTGTGTCATTTAATCTCTGAAGCTGATAGTGCTCATAGTTTGTGAAGTCCTTCCGAAATGGCCCAGCCTACAATGCTTAGGCCATGTGGTTGCCTCCCTTGCTCCACCTTACTCCATGTATCTTTCCCATTTCCCTTTCTACCAAAGCAACTCTGAAAATAGTCAGCCTTCCTGATACCTGCAGCACAATCAACATGCTCTTTACTTTCCCTAGTCTCCTAGCCATGCTGGAAAAACACTCCTCCTAGTTCAGTTACCAGGTCACCATTGTTCATGGCACATATTCTCATTGGCTCAGATACCTACCCTGAGCCATTTAGACAAAGATATTTTAATATTGTTAAAAAGAAAAAAAAAAGTTCCTGTTTATTTAGTCTACCAACTCCATGATAGTGAGGGAAATAGCGGGAGATTTTCCTCAAAGGGCACATTTGTTAAAATCATGCATGTTTTTTTTAAACAAAGATTTCTGCCACATGAAGATAAGCAAAGCCATACTAAAATTCCTTACACAGGTATTCTTCAATATAAAAGTCGTTCTTCAAACCATAACCTCTAGCCTGTGAAAAATTATAGTGATACCTATCTTTTCTCTATCTCCAGTTTTCCTCTACATTCTCTCTCTACCAAAAATAAACAAAATTCTTCTGCTTTTATCTCACTCCCATTCCGGAGTCCTAACTAAACTTATTTCATTGTTACTTTAAAACTCTTTCTGAGTCTTCTTCAGACCCTCCATTCCCAACCGCCGCAGCCTACCCTCATCGCCTTCTACCCATAAACTTCAGTAGCTTTTCTCTTCTCCCTGCCCTGGGGAGTATATTTCCATAGCTCTGCATTAACAAGTCCTTGCATTTTGTTTGAGCCAGATTTGGTAGTTTTATAAAATGTATTATTCTTTCAAAGAAGAGCTCAGATTTCTACTTTTTGACTAAACTTTCCTGCTTTCCATCCATCCAAACGGATGTGATCTTTTGCTTTGCACCACCCTTTTAGAATACTTATCACTTTTTAAGGTTGGTTAAGAGTCTGTATGCACATGCCTCATCACCCCGTCTGGCTTGTAAGCAATTTGAGGACAAGGAATAAGCCTTCAGTGGTGAAAAGCATGGCTTGATTAGATTCAAGTCACAGTGAGTGTTTGTTGAGTGAATGACTGTGAACTCTTATCAGAGAGACAAGTTAGAACAGGAACAACTGGATTAGAGTCTTATCTCAGTTGACCTCTCCCCCTTGATGTTCCTTGTTCATGTTTTTCAACTTCTGAGTCTATCAAAAGCCCAGTGAAGAGGCTGTTTCTCTGAGATCATTCATCTGTCCTGTTAATTTGTGTTAAGTGGTACTTTATCAGAGCCAAGCTTTTAAGTCCATTAAAAGTCTTACAGCTTCTCTCAAAGCTGGGAACACTATAAAAGACAACATCAATCCTGTGGCTCTGCTCTACAGTCAGTACAAGCTGGTGCTTTCAGCCCAAGTCTCCAGATCAGGACCTCCAGAATGACCCCATGGAATGACAGCAGGCCTTGGAGTGTCACTTCATTTGAGATAAGAAGCATGCTCTCCTGAACTCAAGAATCCCTTATAAAGATATCAGCTGGAGAAGAAACAAACTTGCATGCTATTATCCTCAAATAACCTCATCTCTCAAACGTTATAATGCACTTTTTAAAATCCTCTTTAAAAACAACAAATTTGACAGGCCAGACACAGCTCACTAACCTGGGAGATTTGTTTTAAAAATATAGATTTCCACATGCCATCTGTAGAGAATTTCCGGGGTGAGGCTCAAAATTGTGTATTTTTAAAAGCTCCCTATGTGAGTCTTATTTGTAGCTAGGGTTTAGAACTTGTAGAAGCCTATAGCAGACTGCAAAGCAATTTAACATGAGTTATTATTTCATTTGGTGTTTACAGAAATAGCTAGGAATATTATTCCCATTTTAGGAATGAGAAACCAAAGCTTGGAGAGATCTGATGACTTAACCTAGTATGAGTCCTAACTTTGATCTTCAGTTGGAACATAAGCTCAGGTCCTAGTCCAGGACCTGCTCACTGTTCACTTTGAGATCTGATGACTACAGTTACCAGCTTATTAGCTTGAACTGATCTATCAGGTTGCACTACAAAGGATGAGAAAACTAGGGTAGTACATTTTCATCAGAGAAAGAACCATATGAGCAAGAAAAAAATTATACATGGGGAAAGCCCTTCAAAAGCCTCTGCAATCTGTGAACCAAGGAAGGAAAAATATCTTAGTTCCACTGATGGTCAAGCCTTCTTCTATTTCTTTTTCTCATCTTTCTTTCTCATCTTCATCACAACTTTTCTTCCTTCTTCCCAGTTAATGACTTAGATCCATTACCAACACAAAAAGTGTTAGATTGCATAGTCTTATCAAAAATGAGAGGATGGGAATGATTATGCACACAAGTTCCAAGGTTGTGGTTCTGAGATATTACTGTCATATGGAGGGTGCCTCATTGCTCCTATTCTCATTTTTGTTGTTCCTATCCTTGTAATAGTCATCTCCTTTTCCAAAGAGAGAAGGAAGTGCTTATTTGATTGATCAGAGTTCAGGGCTTTTACTGAGCCATACTTTACTGGTGGATGAGTTTTCTTTGCCCCAAAGGCTATCACCTGTATGTGTCTCTTGTCTTAATAAGACTTGAATGTATACAATATACAAATATAGGTGGAACTTCAGCATTTAAAATTACAAAATGCTTAAAAATACACATACGTACAGAATATGGTAAACAGTGCAGAGAAAAAGTTTAAGGACTGAACCATGGGGAACTATAATATTTCCTGATCAAGGCAAAGAGGAAACTAAAAAAGAAATGGCCAGTGAGATGTGTGGGAAACCAAGAGAAAGCAGTGCTCCGGAATCCAAAGGGAGAACATATATCAAAAGGAAAGAGTGATCATCTCTGTCCAGGTAAAAGAATAAGACAAAGATTGGGAAATTACTATGTCATTTAGTAGTCATGTGGTTGTTCTTAGAAGACTTGACAGAAGTGGTTACAGTGCATTTTGGTGAATGAAGTTTGAACAGAGTGGCTAGAACAGTGAAGCCAGAAGATGGGGAAATTATAAACAATTCTTGTGAGGAAGGGTTTTATTCTTAAATTTTGTTCTCATTTTAAAAAATTATTTATTTTTAAAGATTTTATTTATTCATTTGACAGAGAGACACAGTGAGAGAGGGAACAGAAGCAGGGGGAGTGGGAGAAGGGGAAACAGGCTTCCTGCTGAGCAGGGAGCCCAACATGGGGCTTAATCCCAGGACCCTGGGATCATGACCTGAGCTAAAGGCAGCCACTTAACCAACTGAGCCACCTAGGCGCCCCTTGTTTAAACTCATATCACAGCATGACTGTATACTGATGGGAAGGCCCTAGTAGAAAGGAAAAATTTGACAATGAGAAAGTTGTGTCCTTTGGTGAGTAAGCCACAAAGGGTTAACCTAAGATGGGAAAAAGCACAGCTAAACTATCAGAACTGAAAATAAAAGAGCATACATGGATATAGTAGCAGATATGTTAGTATATTTAGGGAGGGAGACTTTCATATTATCCTCTGACTTTCCAGATCTCAAATTCCATGTTTATACCCTAGTACCCTTTTATAACTGATTCCACTAATAATGGAGGGTGTGATTTCCCAATGTCATTAAAAAAACTATAGACACATTCAGGACCAGAACTTTAGTTTTCTGGTGACTATATCTGCAAAGTTTAGTTTATTCGTAGATTTATTAGATAGTTATTGAAATCCACTTGCCAAGAACTCTTCTGGACACTAAGAATAAGTCATGAATGATATTTCTTTCTTTCAGTATACTTTAATCTAGAGTATGAAACAGACATATTTACATAATTAATTCGAGTTGCTGTAAGTTCTACAAAAAACAAGATGAGTTTGCAATGAGAACAAACTATGGGGACTGACCTAAGATAGCTGGAGAAAGATAAATAATTGATGATCTGAGATTTGAAGGATAAATAGGATTCACATGTGTGAATTAAAATATAGAAAGTATGAATAAGGACATTAGAGGAAGTACAAATACCGTATAAGAACACCTCAAAATATTCAGGTGAGGCAAAGGAAATAAGAACAAGGGAGAAAGAGGTATAAGTTGAAGGAACAGGCTGGGGCCATATTACACAGGGATGTGATTAAAAAATCATATCTTATCTGGAGTATACTGAGAACCTGTGAATCAGCTAGAATAGATCTGTGTTACAAAAGGATAACTGTAGCGTATGAAGAAAGGAATTGAAGAAAAATAATACATAGGGAAACTGGTTGGAATATTATTAAATGAGTTCATGTGTGAAATGATAGCATAGACTAAGTTGGTTTATAGAGAGATGGGGAGGACTGAATGGATATAAGAGATATCCAGGAGTGCAGATTAATAAGATATGATGGTAAGTGGTTGGTAAGAGCGAAAGATGCTTTGGAGGATGACTTCCTCCAGGATATAGGTTGATGATATAGGTTGATGGCAGTATCCTCACAAAGAAGAGAAGGCTTTGGACTTGGAAAAATAATGAGTTAGTATTGGACCAATACAATGTCAATTAGATGTCATTGAGATTTCCAGGTGAACATGACAAACATAATGCACCAGAAATGCCTGCCCAGTACTATGCTGTGTTCTGTCAATAGAGAAATAAATGAAAGTCACTTTCTACCCTCAAAAAGCTCATAGTTTAGCAGTTCATACTCTACATTGCTATACCTTTCTCTTTCTGAATTGTCTACCAGATTTGAAAGTCAAAATTTGCCCAGGAATGGCCAGAAGGAAGCAAAAACAACAGCAACAACAACAAAAACAAGTTGATATGCTTTAACTAGGCAACAGTTTCTCCTAAAAAAGATCAGAATGTGGTGTGAAATATGCTAATAACATTTATGCAAATGAAGGTTCACTGTATTAACTACAAGATCAAGGGATAACTGCAAGTAATTTGGTAATGGGCTATAATTACCCTTCCATCTATAGTATGGGGGTGAGGTGATTCATGAATCAAACACTGTTACTAAATACTTTCCCATTTCATCAGTGCCTTTTCTTTATCATTGTGCTTGAACATACCTGGAAAGCTATCACAAAATAAACATGTCATTTTTAATATTAGACTAAAGATATTAGAATATTAGATATTAGAGTAGTTTATTCTTTTTCCTTTACCTTTTTTTTTCCTTCTTATTTTTGACTTGCTAATTCCTGACAGAGAAGTCTTAAAGTATTAAACAATTCCATGTCTTCCAAGAACTAGTTACCAATCTTTGCAAATTGGTGTCCCTATTATTTATACAGAGATGTTAACATTCATAATGGCCTCTTCAAAATCATCAGAAATGACCATTTTTTATTTACTTAGAAATACTTAAGTCCATTTTTTTCTTTTTTTATTTTTTCTTTTGCAGTATTTTTGAAACTTGCACAACAAAGAGCTTTTCTCCCAACCAACCCTCCCACCCCACCCTGAATCAAGTGAAAGCAAGTTAGAGACATGGTGTCCAATTACCGCCCAATACTTCAAGATGTTTTCCTTCAAATACGGTCATGGTATGGCTATCAGCATTAAGAAGTTAATACCGATATGGTCTACCTCCTACTGTTGAATATACAAAACACATTAGATGTGTGTCAGTTACCCCAGTGACATGTTCTGTAGCAGAAGGATTCAGTGTAGGATCACATGTTCCATTCAACCCACCTGTCGCTTCAATGTGGAACCATTCAGTCTTCCTTTGAGTTTTATAATCTTGGTAGTTTTGAAGAACAAAGTCAGTTGTTTCATGGAACATCCCTCAATTTGGATTTGTCTGATCTTTTCAAATACTTAGATTTAACTTAAGCCCTTTTAGTTTGGGGGGAAAGAGAGATATGACAATTAATGTGCTTTTATTGCTTTCTACTGGGTGGTACACAGTTTCAATTTGAACCATTGATTAATGTGATTTTTGACAAGTTTCTCTTCTGCAGAATTATTCCTTTCCTCTTTAAAATAAATATTTGTGCAGAGATATTTAAGATGTTTAAATATCCCATTTATTTTCAGAACTTTATCCAGTTTTAGCATTCATTTATTTTTATTTGCCTGACTTCATTAAGTAGTGTTTTAAGTAGTGTTTTTTGAAATTCCATCATTTATTTGAAGTTTATTACTTGGTATTTTCCTGTAAAGAAAAGCTTTCTTGTCTTCTAATTTGTTCATTTAAGTTCTATCAGTATGAACTTACTGATCCCTATTGTATTCAAAGTGTAATAATCAGTTATTTTATTTGACTTATATTGGATTTGGCTAGTAAGACCTCCTTGAGATGGGTTCTCCTCTGTTTTTGTTTTTGATTTTGTTTTTAATATGTTTCCAAGGTTCTCTGGGTCTACTTTACTGTTGGCACAGTAAGACATTCTAGGCACTTCTTGTACTTCTTGGACCCTGGTTTTGGAGTCAGCCAATTTTTCAGATTCCTCCTCCTTTTTAGTTGAGGATAGTAGTTTGAAACCAAGATCTGGATACAAGATGCACTTACTGTGCTGGGTGATGTGATACAGCTGCTGTAGAAATGCTGCACTCAAATAACCCTTGACTCTCAACCCCCTTTGGAGACCACCTGAAGAAAGCTATCTTGCCCAAAGTCATTTAACTATTAGAGATACCCCCACAGTATGCGTCAAGTCAGGAATATTCTGAATTATGATCTCAATTCCAGAGCTTCTGTGAGGCTAGCTAAAGCCTTCATTGAGTCTGCTCAATACTAGGTTAACTTCTTTCTTTGTCCAGTTTTGCTTTTCCCTTCCTTCCACAAGTGTGATTTCTCAAAGCACTCCCTTCTAAATGTCCTATTTCAAAGTCTGCTTTCTAGGGAATACAACCCTAGGAGGTATAGGATGTCACTGTGCTCATGCCCTCTAATGGACAGAACTAGGAAATATGTGTATGCATTTCCTCCGTGTGTATGTTTAGCTCTCTCTCTTTATATTATCTCTATATTGAACATCACAAATGTGGTAAGGAGAAAATGGCCCTCCAAAGAAATCCATATTTCTGGAAACTATAAATGTGTTAGGTTATATGGTAAAGGGGAATTAAGATCGTAGAAAGATTAAAATTGCTATTTGGCTGATCCTAAAATGGGGATGTTAACCTGGAGAATCTGGGTAGACCCAATGTAGTAACAACTCAGGGTTTTTTTTTTTTTAAGTTTTTATTCTAATTCTCATATATTTAACATACCGTGTTAAATTAGTTTCAGGTGTACAACACAGTGGTCCAGCAATTTTACACATAACTCGGGGTTCATCTTGGTAAGTGTACTCTTTAATCACCATCACCTATTTCACTCATTCTCCCACCCACCTACCCTCTGGTAACCATCTGTTCTCTACAGTTAAAAATCTGTTTGATTTCTCTCTCTTTTTCCTTTGTTCATTTGTTTTGTTTCTTCTGTTTCATATATGAGAGAAATCATGTGGTATTTCTCTTCCTCTGACTGACTTACACTGTTGCAAATGGCAAGATTGAATTTTTTTAATCACTAAATAATATGCCACTGTGTATATATACCACATCTTCTTTATTCATTCATCTGTAATGGATGCTTGGGTTGTAAATAATGCTGTGATAAACCTAACGATTATGTATCCCTTAGTATCTTTTGTATTTGGGGGGTAAGTAGCCAATAGTGCTATTACTGTATTATATGGTAGTTCTATTTTTGCCTTTTGAGGAAACTCCCTACTGTTTTCCACAGTGTCTGTACCAGCTCATATTCCACTAATAGTGCACGAGGGTTCCTTTTTCTCCACATCTTCACCAACACTGTCTCTTGTGTTGCTGATGTTAGCCATTCTGACAGGTGTGAGATAGTAACTCATTGAAGTCTTGATTTAACGTTTCCCTGATGATGAGTGGTGTTGAATATCCTTTCATATGTTCCTTGGCTATCTGGATGTCTTCTTTGGAGAAGTGTCTGTTTTCGTGTTCTTTCGGTGTTTTAGTTGGGTTTTGTTTTGGGGGCTATTGAGTTGTATCAGTTCTTTATGTTTTGGATACTAACCCTTTATCGGATATGTCATTTGCAAATTCTTTCTCTCATTCAGTGTGTTGCCTTTTTAGTTTTGATGGTTGTTTCCTTTGTTGTGCAGAGCTTTTTATTTTAATGTAGTCTCAATAGTTTCTTTTTGCTTTTGTTTCCTTTGCCTTAGGAGATATATCTAGAAAAATGTTACTACAATCAATGTTAAAGAAATTACTGCCTCTGTTCTCTTCTAGGATTTTATGGTTTCAGGTCCCAGTTTAGGTCTTTAATCCACTTTGAGTTTAAATTTTTTTGTATGATGAAAGAAGTGATCCAGGTTGATTCTTTAGCATGTTCATTTTCCTAATCTTTGTTGAAGATTAATTAATCATATAACTGTGGATTTATTTCTGGGATTTTTATTCGGCTTCATTGTATCTATTGTATCTGTTTGCATTCCTGTGCCATTACTGTTTTAATTACTACCACTTCACAATATAACTCAAAGTCTAGAATAGTGATACCTCCATTTTTTTTTTCTTTTTCAAGATAGCTTTGGCTATTCAGGGTCTTTTGTGGTTCTATACAAATTTTAGGGTTGCTCATTCTAATTCTGTGAAAAATGTTGTTGGTATTTTGATAGGGATTGCATTAAATCTGTAGATAGCTTTGTGTAGTACAGACATTTTAATAATATTTGTTCTTTCAAGCCATGGGCATAGAATGTCTTAGAATGTCTTTCCATTTCTTTGTGTCATCTTCAATTTCTGTCATTAATGTTTTAGTTTTTAGCTACAAGTCTTTCACCTCTTCAGTTAAGTTTATTCCTAGGTAAAAAAATTTTTTTTCAGGGTCAATTGTAAATGGGATTGGTTCCTTAATTTCTCTTTCTGTTGCTTCATTATTAGTGTATAGAAATGCAATGTATTTCTCTACTTGATTTACTGAATTCATTTATCATTTATAGTAGTTTTTCGGTGGATTCTTTAGGGTTTTCTATATATAGTATCATGTCATCTGCAAATAGTGAAATTTTTACTCCTTCTTTACCACTTTGGATGCATTTTATGTCTTTTTGTTGTCCAGTTGCCACGGCTGGGCCTTCTATCACTCTGTTGATAAAATTGGTTTTCCTTCCTGTTTTACTTTTTAAAATAGCTTAAGAAAAATGGATATTAACTCCTCTTTAAATGTTTGGGAGAGGGGTTCTTGGGTGACTCACTCATTTAAGTTTCTATCTTTAGCTCAGGTCATGCTCTCTAGGCCCTGGGATCAATCCCAACTTTGGGATCAAAGCTCAGTGGGGAGTCTGCTTCTCACTCTCCCTAGGCCCCTACCCCTAGCTCATGCCCCACTTCCTTCTCTCAAATAAATAAATAAATAAATAAAATCTTTAAAAATAAATAAATAAAGTAAATGTGAAACCATCTGGCCGTGGACTTTTGTTCTTTTAATTTTTTTCTTTTTTAATTGATTCAGTTTTATTGCTTATAATCAGTCTGTTCAAATTTTCTGTTTCTTCTTGATTACGTTCAGGAGGTATATGTTTCTAGGAATTTATCTGCTGTTATGACTACTATTATTACTACTACTGCTACTACTACTTTACCTCCTTCTCCTCCTCCCCCTTCTTCTACCCCTCCCTCAGCTAGAGGTTTATCAATTTCTCTTGTAATTTTTATTATTTCCTTCCTTCTGCTGGTTTGAGGGTTTGTTGCTACTGCTGTTGTTCTTTTTCTAGTTCCTTAGGTTTAAGGTTAGGCTGTTTGTGATGTTTCTCTCTTCTTGCTGTATTGTTATAAAATTCCCTCTCAGAACCCCTTTTGCTGCCTCCCAAAGGTTTTCGATCATTGCATTTTTATTTTCATTGGTTTCCATGGAATTTTTTAAAGTTTCTTCTTTGATTTCTTGGTTGACTTATTCGTTGTTTAGTAGCATGTTATTTAACCTTCATGTATTTTTGCTCTTTCTAGGTTTTTTTTTTTTCCCCCCTTGTGGTTGAAAAGATGCATGGTATGACAATATTTTTTTTAATTTTTGAGACTTGTTTTATGGCCTAATATGTCATCTATTCAGAGAATGTTCTATGTACGCTTGAAAGAATGTGTATCCTGCTGTACTGGGGTAGAATGTTCTGAATAAATCTATTAGATTTATCTGATCCAGTGTGTCATTCAAAGCCATTGTTTCCTTGTTGATTTTCTGTTTGGATGATCTGTTTATTGATTTAAGTAGGGTATTAAAGTCTCATAATATTATTGTATTACTATCAATTAGTTATTTTATGTTTGTTATTAACTATGTTATGTATTTTTGTGTTCCCATATTGCGTGCATAAATATTTATAACTTCATATCTTCCTTTTGTATTGTCCCTTTTATTATTATATAATGCCCACCTTTATCTGTTGTTACAGTCTTTGTTTTAAAGTCTGTTTTTTCTGATAAGTATTCTTACTCTGGCTTTCTTTTGACATCAATCTGAAAGATAAATGTTTCTCCATCTCCTCACTTTGAATCTGCAGGTGTCTCTAGGTCTGAAATTGGTCTCTTGTAGGCCAACCTATATATGGGTCTTGTTTTTTATCTATTCTGTCACCCTATGTCTTTTGACTAAAGCGATCAATCCATTTACATTTAGGATAATTATTGCTAGGGGTACCTGGGTGGCTCAGTCAGTTAACCTATCCAACTCTTGATTTTGACTCAAGTCATGATCTCAAGGTTTTGAAATTAAGCCCTACATCAGGCTCAGTGCTGAGTATGGAGCCTGCTTAAGTTTCTCTCTCTACCTCTCCCCCTGCCCCTCCCTACTCAATGCTCTCTCTCCCAAAATAAATAAGTAAATAAATAATAAATTATTTTTAAAAGCAACAAAGTAATTATTGTTAGATATATATTTATTGCCATTTTGCTACTTGTTTTGTGGTTGTATTTGTAGTTTTTCTCTGATCCTTTCTTGCTCTCTTTCATGGTTTGCTTGCTTTCTTTGGTGATGTTTGGATTCCTTTCTCTTTACTCTGTGCATATCTATTACTGGGTTTTTTATTTGTTACCATTAGGTAACAGTTAGGTTCATATATAACATCCTCTATATATAGTAATCTATATTAAGTCAATGGTCACTTAAGCTTGAACCCGTGCTTTAGTTCTCTTCCCACATGTTTTAGGTATATGGAGTCATATTTTACATCCTTTTATTTTGTGAATCTGTTGACTGATATTTACAGATATACTTATTTGTACTGCTTTTCTATTTCCTAGTTTTCATACTCTCACAATCTTTCCTTTCCTCTCAAAGATTACCCTTTAATATTTCTTTTGGAGCTGGTTTAGTGGTCATCTCCCCTAGTTTTTGTTTGTCTGAGAAACTTTTTATCTCTCCTTTTATTCTGAATATTAGGTTTGAAGAATAGAGTATTCTCAACTGCAGATTTTTTCCCCTTCACCATGTTGAATATATAATGCCTTGTTCTTCTGGGCTGTGAAGTTTCTTCTGAAAAATCTGCTGATAGCTTATGGGGTTTCCCTTGTATGTAACTGTCTTCTTTTATCTTGCTGCTTTTAATTTTTTTCTTTATTAGTACTATCTACCATTTTTATTAGTATGTGTCTTGGTGTTCCCCTCCTTGGGCTGATTTTGGTGGTGGATCTCTCTACTTTCTGTATCTGGATTTCTGTTTCTTTCCCCAGACTAGGGGAGGTTTCAGCTATTAATTCTCCAAATCAATTTTCTGCCTCCCTTTTTTTCTGTCTTCTAGGATCTCTCTAATGCAAAGGTTACTACACTTGATGGAGTCAGTGAGTTCCCTAAGTCTATATGCATTTTGTATAATTTTTTTTTCCTCTCATTTATTCGGCATGGTTACTTTCCATTACTCTGTTTATTTTATTACTTTCCAGGTTGTTAATTTGTTCCTCTGCTTCCTCTAGCCTCTTATTTATGCCATCAAGCATATTTTTAATACATCGTGTTCTTTATCTCTGATTGGCTTTTTTTTTTAAGCTCTTTGTTAAGGATCTCACTGATGCCCTCTACCCTTCTTTGAAGTCCAGTCAGTATCTTTATGAATACTACTTTAAATTCTCTATCAGGCACATTATTTGTACCCATTTTGCTTAGGTCTCTTGCTGTGGTTTTGTCCTGCTTTTTCATTTGTGATATATTTCTCTGTCTCCTCATTTTGTCTCTATATCTTTCTCTGTGTTAGAAAAGTCACATACATCTCTTGGTCTTGAAGGTAATGGCCTTATGAAGTAGAAGTTCTCTAGTGCCCTGCAGCCCAGTGTCCCCTGTTCCTCAGAACTTGGTGCCTTAGGGAGTGTTTCCTATGTGTGTTGCATGTGCCCTGTTCTTATGTCCTAGCCACTTTTTTCAGCCATCTGCAGAAGTTCTCTTTGCTTCTTGTGAGCAGTATTTTGTCTGACCAAGGCAGGGCACGTTTTAACAAGGCGTGCACTTGTCTGCCTACAAAATGACACCTGCTCCTACTGTTGCAACAGAGGACCCACAAAACATGCAGGTAGGGAGATGTGTTGGCAGGGTTTGTGCTGGCCTTTTGGAGGAGGAGACCCACAGTACCAGCACCGAGGCAAGCATGACTGAAAGGCTGGGTCCACCAAAGTGTGGGAGGGAGGGACAGGGCTTTGTGTAAGTAAATTAGGTAGGGAGTGTTGACCCCTTACTCATTCCTGCACATGTATTTGTGTTCATACTTGGGGGCAGGGGATGGAAATGATGCCTGCTAGCTGCTTTGTTCCTGAAGCGGTCTTCATGCAATACATGTCTTTCTGGGACATGCTCTGAGATGAGTAAATAACTCTCCCTCCCATGTGCCCCAGGCATTTTCAAAACAGCTGCCTCTAGGCTGTATTTCTGCTCCTTGCTTGTCATGTCAGCTCCTTAAGAATGAGGACTCAACTTCCTAAAACCCTTGAGGCTCTCCTAGAGCTGAACCTACTGATTTTTAAATTCTAGGTTTTAAGTCCCACTAGTTGTAAGGACTCACAGGATTCTATCTTAAGCCATGTATTATGGGGATTTGTCTTTCCCTTGAAGGCTCTACAGTCTGATAGTCTGTATTTGCCCTTCACCATGCTCCCCACCCCTGCTCACTCCTGCTCCCCTTTACCCCCAACTTTGTCTCCACCATTCCTACCTTCTTCAATGCGGTCTCTTCTCTACCTCTAGTTGTGGAGTTTGTTTTGCCAGTCTTTGGATCATTTTCTAGGTTATTTAAACTAATATGAGTATTACTTAGTTTTATCCTTCGGAGGAGGTGAGCTTAGGGTCCTTCTACTCTGCCATATTCCCAGCCTGTCCTTCAGTAACAAGGATTGTTAAAAATGGAAGTTGGAAGCAGAAGATGGAAGTTAGAAGGAGATGTAACAACAGAAGGTAGAATTGAAGCAGAATAAAGACTTGACCCACAGATGCTGGCTTAGAAGGTGAAGAATAGAGGCCATAATCCAAAGAATGTTGGTGTTCCCTAGTAGTTGGAAAAGGTAGGGGAAGTAATTCCCCCTCAGAGCTCCAGAAGAAACCTAGTTCTACGGACACCTTAATTTTTGCCCAATGAGAACTCATGGTGGACTTCCTACTTTTAGAAGTACAAGATAATAAATTTGCATTGTTTTAAGCTAGTGAGGTTGTATAATTTGTTACAACAATAATAGACAAGTAATATAATAGCTGATACTGATTCTACTCATTTCTAATCCAGTATCACAGGGGTTATTATAATTCCCCCTTTCCGTATTTGTAACTCCCTTTCTAGCATTTAGAAACATGACCCCCATTATGTTCAATATATTTATTTATTTGATTAATCCTAAATCCACTGGGCCACTGTCCTGTGTGGTATTCACTGGGACTCTACTCCTCTGCCCAGCTACCACTGCTAATGACATTTAACAAGTTATTTTGGAAGGAAGGAAGGGAAGGGAGGGAAGGAGGTGGGGAAGGTAAGGAGGGAAAGATGAAGGGAATGAATAGCAGCCAATCATAATTTTTTTTTCCCCAGTGTCTATGGATAGACCTTGAGGAGTTGTATTATATAGCCTACCCCTGGAATTTTCTAAAAAACCAGTACTTATGCTTGCTGACCCAGGGTGATGACCCATGGTTTTTATCACTTTCTCAAAAGAGATGCCTGAACTCTAAATAAGTAAAAAAGCATGGATTTCATAACTATTTATTCAAAAAGTAGAGTGATTACCTAAATGTCCTCCTTAAAATCTATTTACAAACCTTATAATAGACCATAATAATCTTCAAAACACTCACAGCACATCTACTCTTATTAGGACTTCTTAGGAGTTCATGTTCCTTATCTCAGTTTCATCTGACTTGCTAAGGATCAGAGAACTTAGCTACAGGTGCCCAAAATCCTCACATTTCAAAGAGAAATAGTAGACCAATTGGGGGGAATGCTAAAAGATTATGAGGTTTTTTTTCATGCTAGTGTTACCAACGCTGGCTTCTACAAGTACTTAGACCAAAGAGACCCCAAAGGATGAATTTATTGAGAATTATTGTTATTTGTATTTACAAATACAATCCAGTCCCTGCAACTCTCAACTATGGGCCAGTTGTAGAAGAAGTTTCCAACTAGAGGTCCTAAAAATCCCCATGAACGAAAAAGACAGCTTTCAGTATCAGCCAAGAACAGATTACAATGGACCTGGCCACCAAAAAAACCATGCTTTCATTGTTTTCCTAAGGTTTACTACAGAGGGATCAAAAACCAAGGCTTTAAAGAGAACGATGAGAAGCAGCAAAGAGAAGGAGAATCGGTTGACCACAATGCTGTTGCTTATGATAGGTGTATAAGCTGAAAACCTGTGTGAGTGTGTGTGTGTGCATGCGTGCGCATAAATAAAATGATAAAATTGTACGGGGAAAGTTTCTAAATTAATTAAGATTTGGCAGCTTTGGGATTATTGTGTTGAGCTGAATCTACTACTAATCTACTACTGAAAGTAGATTAATTTTGCAACTGAAAGTTACCAAAGGACTACTCTATTTTCTTAAAAAAAAAAAAAAAAAAAAGGATGAAAAATCTGGTACCTTCCCCAAATTGCATACAAGAAGTGGGGGTGGGGTTATGTCCATGGATTGTGTTTGAATGGTCTGTGGAGGAAAAATAAAGCTGTTTTCTGTTTATTTTCTTGGGTCAGCTCCTGCCAAAATGGCTCCTTTTTATAAAATACGGTATCTAAACAGCAGTATATGTTGAAAAACTTACTTTTTTTTTTTTTTTTTTTAGATCATCTGGTAGATAAAGCCCTTAGAAGCTTATTTATTCTTTCTTGTTTTTCATCTGACAGATGGGTGGGCATGTTACCTTAACTCTAAATCTAATATCCAGCTGTGACATTCTGTAGTCCTGAAAGCTGTTTTTTGAACGGTCTTTAAACATGCTAAAGGAGGGAGTTTGAGTAAGATGATGTTTCTAGAACTTTGAGAGCTGATTATGTGTACATCCACCTTGGGATATTTTAGTAAACTTCTTTTCCCCCTTTATCTGAAAAACACTTAAACACTTTTAAAGTTTCTGATATTGATTTTTTTTTCTTATTCAAATTTACTTTATTTCTAATAGCCCAGGCCGCTCCATGAGTGCACTGCCCCCCATTCCTGCCTACCCAGTCATCCAGTTGGTTATTATTTTTTTTTTAAGATTTTATTTATCAACTTTAGAGAGAGAGAGAACCTGAGCAGGGAGAGAGGTAGAGGGAGAGGTGGATGGAAGGAATCCCAAGCAGATTCTGCACTGAGAGTGAAGTCTGACATGGAGCTCCATTTCATAAACCTGAGATCATTACCTGAGCCAAAACTAAGAGTCAAATGCCTAACTTACTGAGCCACCCAGGTGCATCCAGTTGTCTTTTCTTCCATGGAAATATAATGATTATTATTAGGAAGAGTAAATGGGTTAAAGATTCTAAAAGTCATAAGAAACCATTAATCCTCTGGAGGGATTGTTTTAGTAGTTCCATTACCTTTCAGCTTGGTGATTTTAATGGACCCCCATAAAAAGGATTTAGTTATTGAATAAGTAAGTATTTTGGGAAAATCTATTTTGAGCAATGTCTTGAGCTAGGGACTCAGTAGCCAATATTTCTAATTGAAATTATCACTATCATCATCTAAAGAAATGCTACAAACTTTGTCACATTCCTTTCATGGTCTGACAGCTCACTGTAAGGACCCATTTCTAGGTTCTCCATATCATGCTCGAGACCTGTATTCACAGAACATTGTTATCCGTTACCTTAAATCACCAACATGTAGATTTGTCAGATATGTCTGTCTATATGTATATGTTTATATACACACACATACATACACATATGCATTCACACATACGGATTGTACTATTTATAGTCTGGTGAAGGAACAAAGTATGGTTGGTCTGAAATAAGCTTTACTTTACAGTGGGTGGAAAAAGGAGAGCTTCCTTTTATAATATTATTTAGAAGTACAGTGGCAAGTTCCCTGCCTTTTAAGTCAGGCTGACTTAAGAGGAGTCTTAACCTGTGTCTACTTTATGAGTTGACACAAGTCATTTATTTTCTGTCAGCCTCACTATTCTCATCTAAAAAGGGGGAAATATAACAACCTCCCTCACTGAGTGTTATGAGTTATTAAATGAGAGGATACACAAATGCTAGTAGTATCTGGCACATAATTGATGTTCAAGCAATAGAAGCTTTTTAGTGCTTGTGATCACGATAATCTTATACAGTTACATGAGTTCATTTGTAATCTTTTTTTCCCATACGAATAAACTTAGACTGAGAAAATTTAGATGGTATCTATGTATATGCAGCGAGTCAGTGACAGAACTCAGTCCCACCTCTAGCACTGACATTCTGCTGACTCCCTTCCTCTGCCTGGTATACATGTTTTGCACCCACAAACACACAAGGACAAATGAGCCTACACCCTCCATCTTCTTGTGATGTTTTAGAACTGAGGAATCCTGGAATTACAGAGATGTAAGAAACCATCACTGATAATACTGGAATTGTATTTCTAAATCCTTAATACTCCCATTGAAATTTATAGGTATAACAGATTTTTGCATATTTTATGTATTTCAGTTCTGGAGCTCACCAGTGTATCTGGAGCTGGACAGAGCATACTCTATGAATGCCAGTTTACAAAAGAAGAAAAAATAAGGATTTAGCATTTTCTTTGACTTTGCTTCGTTCTCAACAGAGTGACTTCTTCAAGGCCACACATTTGGTAAGTGGTAAAATTTGGACTTGCGCCCTTCAAAGTTCAAGTGCGGTGTTCACGCTACTTAACAAATGAATTACAATACCTCTCATTTACTGACAATTTCAGTATTTGTTCAACACTCCTCTAGAGTGTTGTTATGTGCCACAACTAACTGAAGCTTTGAAACACTTAAGGGGTGTGTGTGTGTGTGTGTGTGTGTGTTTCTTGGTAAAGAAAAAGAAAGCCTGGAAAATTAAGTAAATTACTCAAGATCTGGCAGAAAAGAAGTTTAAAAATAGACACATAAATTCAGGTTATTGTATTGTGGAAGTTAATTCTTTGCCGTTCTACCACAATGCCTGAACACTAAGACCAGAAAGCTTCACCATCGAAGATTTTCACAAGTCCCCACTGAAAACCATTGCTGCTTTCATGTATGAATTGTTTCCCAGCTTGAGTATGTTGTTCAAGGTCAAAGGGCTATTTGGTGGACTCTATCTCTTTTCTTTCTATTTAGAGCCAAGCCATCACCTAATGTGCATAATAATTGGGTTTAACTTCCATGAAATAATGCAATGTTTCTTCTCTCTGTCCCTACATCCTTTTCTTCATCTCTACCCTCAATTAAAGATGGTTCAGGGCAGTGGAAACAACATTTTAAAAAGCATGGTGTCGCAAATGCCTAGAGCTTTAGTTTTCTTGCTCTCTAGATTCTAAGTGGCCACTAGATGACCTGAAATATATAATAACTTCCTCTGGGACCTCTCTAGGTTGTTGTTTTAAAGGGACACACTGAAAGGAAAGACATTTCTTTTAACATCCACTTATCCTCTAACCCACTGGGTCTTTTTGCTGTGATACATGATAAAGCAGAAAGTGTTTAAAATGGCAGTGGGTGTTGGTGGGAGGATAAATGAGAGCCCCGTTCCTGGAGGGCAGTTTGGAAACATAGATCAAACTGAAGATGTGCATATCCTTTAGCCCAGTGATTCTACTCTAGAGATAGATTATAAGGAGCAGTTTGCATAAGAGGAGGAGGGAGGGAGGGGGGAAAAGGAGGGGCGGAAGGAGATTGAAGTATTAACAAACTGGAAGCAAGCTAACTAGTACTCAGGAAACTAGTTGGATACACTGCGACATATCAGTTCCGTGGATTTTTACGGTTTTTAAAAAATAATGATGTAAACCTATATGTAAATGCAAGAAGAGGTTTAAGAATTTTTGATAAGTGAAAAACCAGGTATGGGTAAGTATGCCTATGTATTTATGAATGCAACAAATGTTTATTGAGCAATGATTAAATTCCAAGCCTTACTCTGGTGTGATCACATTTGTATCATGGGTGCTTTCTGTGCCTTTCTGTTCCATACCCATATAGCAGGATAAATATCTCAAGGGTTGTTCATATAATGATAATGGCATGGGATTTGGGGTAACAGATTTTGCTTTTGTTCCATTTTCTTGTCAGAATTTTTTGCATTTCAAAAATACTTAGCATGTATTGTTTTTTGAATTAGACAAGTCACATTCACTTAGAGAAAAGGTGAAATGCCTGTCCACTGGCACATGGGATTTCTGCTTTAATAGGCCCAGAGGAGAAGGTAAGGGATAAAAATGCCAGTGATGCGCTATTCTCCCAGGAAGTTAAGAGATAAATAAAACCCCCTCCCAGTTCTACTCTGTGGAGGGGTCATCTTTTAAGTATAGAGAAGGAATCTAGGAAAGATTGTACTCACCGGTGAGGCACTGCAGCTCTGAAGTTCTCCAAGTTAGAGAGCAGTTACATTAATTCTAGCTAATGAAGTTTGCAAAAGGAGGCCAGAGGAGGGCTGTGTCCACAACTATCCCTGGAGCTCAAAGTCACTTCGTTATGCTGGACCTTCACCAGAGCTGAGATCTGTTCATCTGGCCTCTGCCAGAGACCATGCGTTTGGGTTCATGGAGTAAATCCCTGCTCTTGAATATGAGGCATATATGTACATGGGTGTATATGTACATATATATCATCTAAATTCTGGTAATTCTCACCTCTGGTCTTAAAATCATTTGGAGGAAGACTTTTAGAAAACACCAAAGCATGAGTAAAACATGTCTGTGATTCAGTCGTCTGTTTTGAGCATAGGCATGAGCATATTTCAAAAGCTCATTAGGGAATCCTGAACATCCTGCCAACATTGACAACTGGCCTTAGAGAAAGAACTCTTCTTGCTTTCTTATCTCCTGTACTTACTGGTTGTATGTCCTTGAGCATAGTATTTCATCTGAGTTGTCATTTGAAAAATGAAATGAAGATACCAATATTCATTTTATGAAACTTGTGGTTGATGAATTATGTGAGAGAATGTCTATTAAAGTACTTTGTGGGGTACCTGGATGGCTCAGTGGGTTAAATGTCTGCCTTCAGCTCAGGTCATGTTCTCAGGGTCCTGGGATCAAGCCCTATATAAGGCTCCCCACTCAATGGGGAGTCTGATTCTCCCTCTGCCCCTCCCCTTCCCCCAACTTGTGCTCTTTTTCACCACCTCTCTCTCTCTCTATTTCTCTCTCAAATAAAATCTTTTTTAAAAAGTACTTTGTAAAATGCCAAGTAAATAATACTTCATAAGTTTAGGAAGCTTTCTCCCCCTGTCCAAATATGTCACGTAATTCAAGGTCAGTAAACAGTGCATTGTTTCTCAATATGCAGAATGTGAATTATCTACATCAAAATCACCTGAGCTGCTTGTTAGAAATATAAAGTAAAAAAATTTTAATGTCTGGAAATAGGGTCCAATATCTGTATTTTACATGGGCAACCCAATTTGCCTCTGTGAAATAAGTTTGAAAACCAGTGTTAAATTTTTGCAAGAGTTGTAGCAGACTGTGGTAACTCTCAGTAACAGGGCACAAATGGGCAGCAGTTCAAAAGTAGGAATGAATGAAACTGGGCTGTTCTTTTACACCATACATAAAGATAAACTCAAAGTGGATGAAAGACCTAATGTGAGACAGGAATCATCAAAATCCTAGAGGAGAACACAGGCAGCAACTCTTCAACCTTGGCCACAGCAACTTCTTGCAAGACAAGTCTCTAAAGGCAGGGGAAAATAAATCAAAAATGAACTATTGGGACTTCATCAAGATAAAAAGTTTCTGCACAGCAAAATAAAACAAAAATCAGTCAGCAAAGCTAAAAGGCAAACTATGGAATAGGAGAAGATATTTACAAATGACATATCGGGTAAAAGGCTGGTATCCAAGATCTATAATGAACTTATCAAACTCAACACCCAAAAAACAAATAATCCAGTCAAGAAACTGGGCAGAAGACGTGAACAGACACTTCTCCAAAGAAGACACACAAATGACCAACAGACACAAGAATAAATGCTCAGTATCACTCAGCATAGGGAAATACAAATTCAAACCACAATGAGATACTATCTTACACCAGTTGGAATATCTAAAATTAGCAAGGTAGGAAATAATAAATGTTGGCAAGGATTTGGAAAAAGGGGAACCCTCCTACACTGTTGGTGGGAACGCAAGCTGGTACATCCACTCTGGAAAACAGAATGGAGGCTCCTCAAGAAGTTAAGAATAGACCCAGCAATTGCGCTACTAGTTATTTACACAAAAATACAGATGTAGCGAAACGAAGGGGCATCTGTACCCCAATGTTCATAGCAGCAGTGTCCATAATAGCCAATCTGTGGAAGGAGCCAAGATGTGTTTCAATAGGTGAATGAATAAAGAAGATGTGTTTTATATATCACTCAGCCATCAGAAAGGATGACTACCTACAATTTACATTGACATAGATGGAACTAGAGGGTATTATGCTAAGTAAATTAAGTCAGGCAGAGAAAGACAATTATCATATGTTTCACTCATATGTGGAATATAAGAAACAATGCAGAGGATTGTGGGGGAAGGGAGGGAAAACTGAATGGGAAGAAATCAGGAGACAAACCACGAGAAATTCTTGACTCTGGGAAACAAACTGAACGTTGCAGAAGAGGAGGTGGCTGGGAAGATGAGGCAACTGGATGATGGGCAATAAGCAGGGCAGGTGATGTGATGAGCATGGGGTGTTTTATGCAATTGATGAATTTTTGAACACTATGTCTGAAACTAATGATGTACTACTGTATGTTGGTTAATTGAATTTACATCTTAAAACAAAAACAAAAACAAAAACAAAGTAGCAGCCCTACCAGAATGTGTTTAAAATTAACAACAAAAGCAAATCAGAAGATAGAAATTGATTCTCAGTCTTGACTGGGTCGTGGATTTCCCTAGTGTTCTCCTGACTTTCTGTACTTTGTTTTGCAAAAAGGACTTATCTCATTCCTGTTTGACCTCAGACAAGAGTGGCTTACCATTAGTGAAACTTCACATGAGTTAAATGCATGGTCTCCGTTGCTGTTACATCACTCCACCATTACACTAAAAGTATACCCTACCAGCTTTTGTGAGTAGTTGACCTTTAGAGGTTTCTAAGTCCAAGGTCTGATTCAGCACCTTGTCCAACATGATGCTTTCCTCATATCTGGTCTCATTACCTCTTGTGGTGTAGAGAAATGTCTACACTTGGGTTGAAAATGCTCTGAGATCTTGTTTAGGAAATATTAAATTCTAAAGTGTTATATCCTGCCTCCAGCACCACAAACAGACCCCCTAGACAGAAGAGGAGCTTAGGATACTTGATTATAGCATGATCAATTCTTATTTTTCTAGTACTTAGAACAATTGCCTAGGAAATAGCTCAAGCGACACAAGGTAACCCTGTCAGTGATACCATGCTGTAGAAATAAAGAGCACCAGACATGGCAGCTAAAGACTTGGGATCATGTCCTTATCCTTATCATTTATAAGCTGACCTGAGCCCTGATTTATAAATCTGTAAAGTAGGGAAAGCAAAACTTCTCAAGGATTTCTTCAGAAACAAAAGATTGCATGAGATTACATTGAATAACTGATAGGATAACACTTGGAACACCGCTAAATGTTGTACAAAGTTCTGTAGAATTTAACCTGATGGTAGACAATGATGTGACAGTTAATTGTCCCTCAATCAATGCTCTCCTCCCCAAATATTACCCTAAGCAAGTGCTCAGTGCTTCCAGAAACTTCTTTAGAAGAGACAAATGCCCATCTGGCCATAAGTTGAAGTTGTATTTTGGAGCACAGATGCCTTGTAGAGCATCTGCTATCAAGGGGGCATAATAGTATGAAGCACTAAGTGCAGAGCGCATATTCCCCAGCAGTTCCAGGGAGAGTATACAGACTGATGGGCCCCAAAATAAAGTTGATAAAGCAAGAAGAAGAAGGGCAAGCAAAGTGGGAAGAGTCAAGATTTTTGGGTGCAAGCACATTAGGGATGTTCTTTGGTACAAAATCCATGGAAGTTTTGAAATTGAGAATAACCTTCCTTTTCAAAACCTCCTCTGACTTGGGATAAGACTGAATATGACACAGGAGCTGGAGAGAGCCCTGTCCGGAACAGAGAGAGCATCTCCATGGGGGTCATGAAGGATGGGTGCTGGGCCTGGCTAGCAAAGCAGATTAGTGGCAGGTCAGCCCTTTCACAAGGATAAGCTCTTTCTCTTAAAAGTATGCTGCCTAACAGACAAGGGCAGGAAACACTAATTCACAGGCTTTTAGTGGCTGACATACATTTCGCATTCGTAACTCGCTCTCTGCTTGCCACAGCCATTAAAGCAGTGGCAGGAGGCTTGAGCCTCCAAAGAGAGCAGGATGACCTTGGTCAAGGTTGGTGGGGAAGAGGAGAAAGGAGGAGCACAGAGAGATACTGAGATCTACTCTTATAATGGTAAAAATAGAATTAAAATAGTCTAAGACCATTGCCACTTAACCCTAAAAACTCTCACCCAGATCACCTGATTTTCAGTACAGACTCAGATGGTCATAGTCAGAATAAAACAAAAATAGAACCTAATTTTTCCCTCTCCTTTCTAACGGTCTAGGCAGGGTAAGTGGTCTTTCCTTAGACACAATATGTTAGATAACAATCTGTTCAGTTGCATATTCAGACTGGAGATGGTAGTGTGGAGTTATTTCTTGCAATAGATCATTCAGCAGATCTGAAATTTCTACAGAGTAATTTATCTATATTTTGAATGTACTTTGTGTTTTTTAAATGCCAAAGAAAGGTAAAATGTTTTGCTTAGCTATTTCAATTATAGGCAAAATAAAACACATAGTTGTAATAATGCTAGTATTAAAAATGTGTGTGGGGTACTTATTATAATAAGTGACTCATGCAAATTCTCTCATTTAGCCCTCACAAGAACTCTGTAAATCTGGGTGCTTTGTTTTGCAATTTCTCAGAAAATAAAATTAAAGTGTAGTAAGGTTAAGACACATGTGTATGATCACACAGTTAGTGGAAGCCAGAGCTCATATTTAAGCTCAACTTACAGGCCCTCAACAATCATACATTCAGACTTTAGAGAAAAGCAGCCACATGCCATGGCTTGAACATAAACCTTGGAAGCCAAAGTGTCTGGGTTCAACATGGGCTTTATCATTTACTAGCTATGAAGCCCCAGCAAGTTAGATCATTTCTTTGCCTGAGTTTACTCATCTGCAAGATGGGGTTATTTTTGTGACCTAAGCCAGAAAATTGTTAGGAGAATAAGTACACAAAGGATGTGGAACTGTATCTTTCATGGTGTAAGATTTATACACATTAGCTAGAATTACTATTAAATGGAAAATTGGAAAGTTTTAAGAAGTGGAACAGAATCTAAAATCTAAGCGTATTTCTAGTGGTTCAACCGACAGTGTGGCAGGCCTACAGTGTGCCAGGCATTGTGACACCTGTTGGAAAATAATGATGAAAAATCCTAATATGGAAACGGAGCAAAAGTACAAGTTTAGTTTGTTTCTTCAATTGAACATATGAGTGAAATCATATGGTATTTGTCTTTCTCTAACCCATTTCACTTAGCATTGTATTCTCTACCTTCATCCATGTCATTACAAATTGCAAGATTTCATTCTTTAAATGGAAAAAAGAAGTGATATTCTATTGCATATATACACCACATCTTCCTTATCAGTTCGTCCTTTGAAGGACCCTTGGACTGTTTCCAGAATTTGGTTATTGTTCATAATGTTGCTATAAACATCGGGATGCATGTATCTTTTGAATTAGTTTTTTTGTATTCTTTGGGTAGATACCCAGTATTGCAGTTGCTCAGTTGAGGGTAGTTCTATTTTTAACTTTTTGAGGATCCTTCGTACTGTTTTCCAGAGTGGCTGCACCAGTTTGAATCCCCACCAACAGTGCAAAAGTTTTCTTCTTTCTCCACATCCTTGCCAACACCTGTTGTTTCTTAGGTTGTTGATTTTAGCCATTCTGACAGGTATGAGGTGATAGCTCATTGTAGTTTTGATTACTAACTGGAAATTGAATAACAATTTCAAAAGAAGAAGAAGGTGTGTGTGTGTGTGTGTGTCTGTGTGTCTATGTCTGTGTGTGTGTGTGTTTGTGTGTGTGTGTATATACACACACACAATACAATGTTACTCAACTATGAAAAGGAATGGAATCTTGTTATTTGCAACAACATGGATGGAGCTAGAGAATATTATGCTAAGAGAAATAAGTCAGAGAAAGACAAATACCATATGGTTTTTACCTATATATGGACTTTAAGAAACAAAACAAGCAAGCAAAGGGGAAGGAAAAAAAAAAGAGAGAGAGGCAAACCAAGAAAAGAACTCTTAAGTTTGGAGAACAAATGGATGGTTACCAGAAGGGAGGTGGGAGGGGGAATGGGTTAAATAATTGGTGATGGGGGATTAAGGACTGCACTTGTGATGAGCACTGGGGGTTGTATGGACAAATCACTATATTATACACCTGGAACTAATATGCTGTATGTTAACTAAGTGGAACTTAATACAATCTTTTTTAAAAATTGCAAGTTCAATAATTAATAAAGCTTGTTCACCTTTTATAAACCAGTGTGTTTCATAGCTAGTTTACAGATGAGAAAATTGAGGCTTAGGAGGAATACTTACCAAGGGTTATGGGAATAATGAGGGACTGAATTAGAATTAAAATTAGTTTTTATTGCTCTGATTAAAATCTGTGTTCTTATCTGCTCCATTATCTTATATCCTAAAAGTATGTGTCCTAACTTTAAAAAACAAAAAACAGCTTTAAAAAAGACAGCTAGTGGCCAAGGTAATGCAGAGAGCTAGATCCCTGACTTTCAATTAAAAGTTCCTTTTATGGACATGACTGGTAAGAGATATAAAAAATACTAAAAATTATAAAGAAAACCCTGAAATCATTAGAGCTTTTTGGATATCATAATGGAATTAGTTATTAAGATTAAGTTATCAGATTAAGTTACAGAAATAAATTTCACCCATACCTGATGGATATCCTATCTGCCTGCCATACACCTCTTTCTACAACCAGAGAAATAAAACCAATGACTTCAATGACGTAAAAAGTTAGCTTGACTTCGTCACATACCCTATACATAAATGACCTCTGGAGGGATTGCATTCCTAAATGAGAAGGATATGTAATACAAATTTAAAAGGGGGATATCTTTATGACTTTAAGATTAGGAAACATTTCTAAAATCAAGACCTAAAAGTCATAAACCACAAAGGAAAACATTGGTAGATTTTAATATACCAAAAATTAAATATAACTTTTTAACAAAAGATTAGCATATACAGAGTTAACAGATAGATTCCAGTCTGAGAGAAGATAATTACCAAATTAATAGCTGACAAAGAATTAATTAAAATTCCTATAAAACAACAAGAAAAGGTTACAAAACCCAAAAGAAAAATAGACTAATAATGGGAATAGAACGTGAGGAAAAACTTGAAAGACAGCTTACTTGGAAGAAATGGTCAACCTCCATACTGATCAGAGTGATTCAAATTACAACAGTAACAAGATGTGATTTTACACAATCAGGATGGAAGCAATTAGAAAAACTGATGCAGCATGCCTGTGATGAACGGTCAAAATGGGAACTCTCATGAACTCCTGATAGGACATAAGCTAATAAGCCACTTTGGGGGAAAAAAAAAGTTATGTTGCACTCATCCCATATGGAACTCTTCCCATCCCCAAATGCTAAGTAAAATATTTTACTTTTTTAGCATTTCATCCCATGAGTTTTGTCCCTACTTTGAAGTATAGCAGTTGTGTTCTTACGTGTACATCTCAGAAAAGCTTTTACAGGTACACTAAGAGCTGTGTGTTTTATTGTACATGGCCCTATTTTCACATGAGGTGGTAAAGAGTTGGGTACAATCTGTGGTGTATCAATAAAAAGGCAGATTAATAAAATGAATTACATACCTTAGATTTATACTACGCAGTGATCGAAAGAACTGAGCTGTATATGTGGTGATGTGGTTTGTTTCTCAAAATATATTAAAGGAAAAATATGGAAACAATATTTATTATGTAATATGACTTGTAATTTAAATGCCATATACTTACTCCATGAACCATATATTATAAGACTTTCATATATGTAAATAGATATATGAAAGTGTATTGGAAGGGATTACTTGAATAGAAAATTTATAGGTCCCCATCAAGAGAAGGAAACAAGATTATAAATGTAAAATGCAGGGGAAATAATAAAATATGTGATGACTCTCTACTGTGACTATTAGAGTGGCAAAGTCTGCCTTAACAAAGAGAAAAATGGTAAAGGAGTCATATATAATTTTTTACCATTTGTTGAGCACTTATTATATGCCTCACCCTGCACTTTTCATTAATTATCATTTAACACATTTAACTGTCACAAGACACTGTAAAGTGGTTATTGCACAGCTGTTTCACAAAGGAGGAAATTGAGGCATCAGGAGACAAAACTGCCAAAGCTTACAAGGATAATGTGGGGTTGAGGCAGAGTTGATACTTCAGCGTTGAAACAGTAGGACACTGAGTCCAAATCCTGTGTTCTCATCTCCATTTTCCTGCCTCATGATTAAAGAGATAATCCTATATTAAAGTGTACAGAAGAGGATAATAAAGTAAAGCTTATTTCAGCCTACAGTATCATGAATCAGTTTAGTTTTGAATTTCCAAAGACTAATCACCTTGGAAAATCAGGTGGCAAAACAAAAGCTAATCTTGAATATGTTATGCTGGGTTTTGAACAAGGGAGCAGTGGTTGGGGCTAGGTCCAAACCCTAGCATTGTTTGACACATGGTAGGTACGAAGTTATGGTTTCCAGATGATAAAATGGCTCCATCAAGAGATATGCTCAAATTGGGGCTAAAGTGGGGTTTAAAGTGGCTCAAATTTCAAATAATAGGCATGTCTAGACTAAGAGGATTTGAATCAGAAACTAGATTAAAGCCTTCATCACAGAGGATGGACTGGCAAAGGGTTTAATTTATTTGGACATTTGAAAAGTAATTATAAGCAAATGTCAACACAGAATCAGTAGAAAAGTTACTGTGCTTCCCTTGATAAATAGAATTCAAGACCACAAGTCAGATGCCGGGGATGATGTTCAGTCAGAACCCTGGATGCCACACAGGTTTGACTGACCATTACCCTTGGTTCACTATATTACGTACTTTCTGCCAGCCTCGTCCACGATGCCGTCCCCTGGGCTGGAAAGAGTCCATGCTTCTAGGTCAGACCATATTCCTCGTGTTAGAGTTTGCAGGCTCTTTCTTCTAGGGATCCACAGCCTGTGTTAAGGCTAGACTCCAAAGGTAGGTATACATTTTAGCTAGAGAAGATTTATGAAACAGGCAGAAGCTGATTGTAGGCTGTATCTGAGGATCATTCTCATCAGTGCGCCCTGACTTCAGGACCTACCCATTTATCCTTCTCCCTTAGATCGAAGGCAAGCCATCCCGATGCCTAGGATGAAAATTTCATCCACCACTTAGGACAGAAAAACTATTTGCATTAAAACCAGACCTTGTGAAAGAAATGCCCAGATTCTCAATCAGGGTGTCAAGTTTGTCTCTGTGTTTTCATTTACCTGCCAATATGCAGTGTTTCCCAAATGAAAGGACAAGAGAAGGAAAGAAAAGAAAGAATCTTTATGAGGGAATAAGCAGAGGCAAGGTATGCCATCAGGAATCATGGAGATGAAAGAAAAGAAACCCTAGAAGATACCTTGCAGATAGAGAAAGCACAGGGACAAGAATATTCAGATGGATTCTATTTCTCTAACTTGCAGAAATAAGGTGGCTCACATTAGATTAGTCATTTCAGCTCAGTCTGCTTCAGTTTTCTCATCTGTCAAATGGAAACAGTTAGACTTACCTGTGTGACTCATAGGACTATTGAAGGCAAATAAGATAATATTTATTGAGGCTCTTTGGAAAATGTTATATAATTGCTGTTGGAGCCCAAGGATTATTAATAGCAATATGGGGGCCAGAAAAGGTGCATTTTAATTGATGATAGCTTAGATATGTCAAGAGGAAAACTTATTCTCACCTATGTGGGGATGCAGTAGTAGGGGAAGTAAAAGTATCAACATGCAAAATTTAGGAAATATTTATTAAAAACAGAATGCAAGGGGCACCTGGGTGACTCAGTGGGTTAAGGCCTCTGCCTTCAGCTCAGGTCATGATCCCAGGGTCCTGGGATCGAGCCCCGCATCGGACTCCCTGCTCAAGCAGGGAGCCTGCTTCCCCTCTATCTCTGCCTGTCTCTCTGCCTACTTGTGATCTCTGTCTGTCAAATAATAAAATATTTAAAAAAACAGAATGCAAATGTATTTTGTGACACAGAGCATCATTACAGTATGAGAAGACCTAACAGCAGATGTCTTATGCCAAGAAAACATGTAGAAAAATACTGAAGACATTCAAGAAATAATTAGATTTCTTCCTTGGGGAAAGAGGCCTGTATGTGGTGAGAAAGACAAAATGGAGCACAAGATAGAACATAAGTTAACAATAAGACAATCTAGCAAGATCCAGTGAAGGATTTCTTGCTTTCCCCAAAAGAAGTTTATTGGATGTTGTTAATGAACACCTCAGTGTGGAGCATGCGGGAAAGAATCACATTCCACATGCCCACCCATGTTTCTTTTATGAAATGACACTTTGTATCAAACAAAATGTTGAGAGAATTTTAGAGTCAAAAGAGTCTCAGAGATTAACAATTCCCCACTTCATGTAGAAGTTACAGATATGCATTTACTTGCTTTCAGAAAAGAGGGGCTCATACCTGGTAATCTGCCCTATGCCATACAGCACTTTTTCTTCAACATCTCTACGAGGAGATGACATTTGCTCTTTTGAACAAATGGCTTTATCTTACACATTAAAAATAAACTCAGCCCACCTGTTAACGTTTTCTGAGTCCCTCTCTGTGCCAGACACTCTACAAAGCAGTAGGGACTTACGAAAAACAGATCTTTAAATGATTCATAGATCCTGAAGTATCAAAATGATTATAACCATAGGGAAGGCAGAAATGCACCATCCCCTGTGGACCTTCAAATATTTATTAGAATCTTTTCTTTACCTTTTATTCTGCTAGACAAATAGATACAGTTTACCACAGATTACTTATTTCATATTATTTCCAGATCTTCTCATGTTCTTTTTTCTTTTCTGGATATGATCTAGTTTTTCAAAGTCCTTAATATATAGTATCCCAAAAGTTAAGGGTTAATTTCTTTAGAACTGTGCATCCTCCTAAAACAAGAAGTGCACTATTAGGGACTTAGGAAGGATATCTCATGATTGTAAGAAAGAAAAAGCTTGGGAACTCACAGCCCAGAGTTTGTAGGCATCATAGTTAAACCTTCAACATTAGAGAACAGTTGTGGATTTTAGTGACTTGGGCAGCATGGTGTAATGAGATAAACCTTGAACTTAGAGTTTAAACAAAACTGGATTTGAATCCTGTTTCTAACATTTATTAGCTGCAATACCTTAGCCATAACATAACACTCTCTGAGCACATTTGATCATATTTAAAATAGGAATATTATCTACCTATTTTGTATGATACTTAGAAGAAAAAAATGAAAACAAAATGAGATCATATCTATGTAAGTGTTTCATAAACAATAAAATGTAATGCAAATGTAATATGGTATTGCTATTCTTATAATCAGATGGGTTGACACAGAGCAAAATGTTCCATTCTGTAATTACCTGGATTCAGTAAAAATGCATCATATTCTAACAAATTAAAATCCCAGTAGTAGTAATAGCTAGCATTTACTGAAGTTTTATTATGTGCCAGGAAGTGCCAGGTGCTTTACAAACATTATACCATTTGGTTTCTGGGATATAGACAATTCTATGAGTTTACCCAACCTGTTTTATTTTCCTTTTGGGCACAAACAAAACCACTTTTCCCAGCCTCACCTGTAGTTAACTGGGCTATGTGACAGTACTGCCCTTCCCAGGAATACCCATAAAATGTCGTACATGATCTCCCACTCTGTCTTGTTCTCTATTGGCTGGAAGGATATAAATGCTCAGGTCACTCTCTAGTGCAATGAACTAAAGATCGCTGATGATTACAATTCCTTTGTCAGCCCTTGGTTCCCAAATTATGTTAAGGACCAGAACCTTCTCTCCAAAGCCCTCATGCTAACCTCACATGTTGGAATGTGTTGTGAATAAGAAATAAATTTTTGGTGTGGTAAGCTAATAAAGTTTTGGACCTGTTTATTATAGAACCTAGCATTAATTATCCTGTCTACTAGAATTCTTTAAATCATTCACTTTTTTTTTTTTTTTTTGCCAGAGTCAGGAACAAATGTCCATAATATCCCACTCCTTCATCTATCAACCTACTGGCAGCTGGGTTATGAATTTCATTTCTTCCTTTCCTGACGATAGGGATATTTGTCTGCTTTGTCCATTGATTTATCTTAATTTCCTAGAAGATGACTCAATCGGTATTTGCTAAATAAATACATAAACTTATAAAAGTCTTTTAATGTCGATGGTTGCTTTTAATCCCAGTTTTCCAGATAAAGAAGTGGTACTGCTGATGTGTATCTGTCTTATTCCAGAATCTTACACACTATGCTCAACTGCTCCATTTGACCAGTCTAAACTTGTAGTTAAAGATGATGTTATGTTTTATCACCTGGAACTTTCTATTATCAGGATGTTCTCTGTTTGAGAACAAATTCTGTGGTTCATAGTGGTGGGCTTCAAGGACCAATAAGTTACTTCCAGATCGCCCAGTGAAGTTATGGGATCAACATAGGTCTAACATTAATAAATTTCATTTCTTTCTCTTTAGCCATCCAGATATAATTTGATGTCTCATGGACAGTCATTTTCAGGAAACTAAACAAAAAACTCAGAGAGAAAAATAAGGAAATAAAATGTTTGAGGGAGGGCAGAAAACCTTACTGGTTTTCATTTTCTCTAAGCTATGATAAGGAATAAAAGGAAAGAACATTACTAACTAAATTCAGTAAATCACATTTCATCCTAATTAAGAAGATAAAGAGTGTTATTTCCCTTATTTTTATTCAGATTCAACAAGTTGAAGTTCAACAAGTTAAAGGCCACTGTGTAATTTCAGAACTGTTACACAGTATAGCTCGATTCTAACCTAGTTCTTTGGTCTTTTTTTTTTTTTTTAATATTTTATTTATTTATTTGACAGAGATCACAAGTAGGCAGAGAGGCAGGCAGAAAGAGAGGAGAAAGCAAGCTCCCCACTGAGCAGAGAGCCCAATGCGGGGCTCGATCCCAGGACCCTGGGATCATGACCTGAGCAGAAGGCAGAGGCTTTAACCCACTGAGCCACCCAGGCACCCCTAGTTCTTTGGTCTTAAAAACTTCAGCTGCTTCAATTAATATTCTTTCAGTAGCTTATTATCATGCATTTGCCACTACCAACTGGCAACAGAAATACTGTTGTACAGGGCGATGGTTAAGGGCAGAGTCTGTGGAAATCGGAATTGAGATTGAAATCTGGTTCTGCTATTAATTGGATGTAAAATCTTGGGCAGTTCCATTAACTTCTCTGGACTTCAGTTTCAAGTGTGCGTTGGGGGTTTTGTTAGTAGTAATTGAGTTAATGTAGTACAACTCTTCCATGGTGAAGAAGAGCATATTAAATGCTCAAATAGTGAAACTATTTATATCATTGTTATGTAGTACAACTCTTCCATGGTAAAGAAGAGCATATTAAATGCTCAAATAGTGAAACTATTTGTATCATTGTTATTAGTATTTGAGTCAGTATCCCACTGAGAGCTTATTGATGCTAAAGATTTGTTCTTCCCTCACTAGGACTTTGAGTTCAATAATAAATAGTTATCCTCTGGATTTAGTTCATTAATATAGTTTTCCCAAGCACATACTAAGTTCCATGTACTATATTAGATATTAGGAATAGACATAAAATATGCTTCTGCCATCAAAACATATTGAAATCACATACCATCAGTAATGTTTAATAACAAACAGGGAAGAATAACAAAAAAAAATACCTGATATAAATAACTGATTAAATAAATAAATAAGTAAACTGCACAAATAGATCTTCGATGCAGAAGAATTCAAAATAATTTCTGTACAGACTCCAAAGTGTACAGACTCCAAAGCATAACTCCTTACTCCTTAAGTGTGGGCTGCACACAGTGTGGTTGTTGTTTTGTTTTCCAGAGAGTGCAATGTTAAAAAGGGAGAGGATAATCTCACCATGGAGAAACATACCTCAGCTAGGTGATCAAAATTAACATCAGTAGTGATAAATGATATTGGTGTATATTCTTGATATGATGTGATGAGAATGGTGCTTTACCCTTGTGGTCTTCCTCCTCAAAATCCACAGTTCTACTTTAATCATGAATTGCCACTTCAGTTCATCTTGAAAGTACAAGACAAATCCCAAATGAAGAACATTCTACAGAATTCCTGACACTACTGAGAACTGTCAAGGTCAAAAACAAAGTCCGAGGAACTGTTACTGCCAAGATAAACCTAAGTAGATACGTTAACTAAATATAATATGGTATCCTTAAATAGATCCTGGAGCACTTGCAAAACAAACAAAAAGATGTTCGGTGAAAACTTAAAGAATCTAAAGTATGGCCTTTAATTATTTTTTAAATGAGATAATAATAAGAGAATAGCTAAACCTAATAAGAACGATAATGCCAAGTATTGATGAATGTGTGGAGCAACTGTAGCTCCCATAAACTGTTAGGGGCGTAAAATGGTACAACCACCATGGAAACAAGTTTTTGGTTCTTACAAAGTTAAATGCACACCTGCCATGAGACCCTGATATTCGCATATCTATATTTATCTCAAATAGATGAAAACATATATCCATTCAGATATTTGTACATGAATGTGTCTAGCAGTCTTTTTCGTAATGGTAAAAAAACTGAAAATCCAAATGTCCCTTTGCAGGTCAATAAATAAACAGATTCCTGTATATTTATACAGCAGAATACTTTCTCTGATACAAAGGAACAAACTAATGATGTGTACCAAAAATACGGATGAATCTCAAAAATATTATGCTGACTGAAAAATCAGGAAAAACATGTACAGTGGTTATGATTCCATTTATGTAATAGCATTCTAGAAAATGCAAACGAATACATCATAGCAGAAATCAGATCAGGGGTTTCCTGGGAATAGGTGTAGAGCAACAATGGATTACGAAGGGCACAGGAAAGTTTTTGAAAACAGTGGGAATATTTGTTATCTGAATCATGGTGGTGATTTCATGGATATATAAAACAAACTGTAAATGCAGCTTATTGTATACTGTCTATTCCTCATAGTTTGTCCCCCAAAAGGAGAAAAGTTTTAAAAAAGGTGTTCCCTACTCTGTTGTCAATCACGTCTAATACTGCAAGTGACATTACCCAATCAGTACAGTAGTTCGAAACATATTTTAATCCATTTTATCTATTTTTAATGACATATTAAAAGGAAACTATGTACATACACCAAAAGAAGCTGTTCTGCTTGAGTGAGGTTGGGTGTTCTGGAAGACTTTTACTCTTTTTTTTTTTTTAAAGGAGGACTCATTCTTAAAGATTTTTTGTTTATTTATTTTCAGACAGAGATCACAAGTAGGGAGAGAGAGAGGGGGAAGCAGGCTCCCCGCTGAGCAGAGATCCCGATGCGGGGCTTGATCCCAGGACCCTGGGATCATGACCTGAAGGCAGAGGCTTTAACCCACTGAGCCACCCAGATGTCCCAGGCCTTTTCCTCTTACTGACCCCTACTGTCCACCCCAGTCCCAGCTCTCCTTCAGTGCCCTCCACAGAACCTGAACCATTATTAAATGAACACCTGACTCCATGTTTTATTCTAAGTTGTAAGTTTGGAGGCCTGCAATCTATGACCATAGCACCTTCATCTCTGACAGTAAATTATGATCGACTTGGATAAGTAATTTCATTTCTCTGGATCTCAGTTTACCCATTTTTTTTAAATCAAAATGATGAACCATATTACTTACTTACTTACTTGACAAATATCATCTCTACATAATTATATATTTTTTAAAGAATATATTGGAAAACCTCTCAAGGTCCAGTGTGGGAACTGCGAACAAACAGGAAGGGATTTAATACAGGGAACTAAATTCTGACAAGCTTTGGACAGAGGTAGAAATGGTCAGGGAAGATGCTGATATCACTTGGAAATCCAGGAAGTACAAGAATCTCAGATAATTTCTGTCAATTATGTCAGGTACTAAGACCACTGAATTGAGCAGTTTATAGGAGAATATATGCAAGTCACCAACAAAATGTCACACTTGCTTTGTTTATAAGCCCAGCATCAACTACTGTCGGAGTGATAATGGTTTCTCTTTCTTTTACACTTTCTAAATATCTTGCCAGTACTTTTCTCTGGTAACCTAAATTTGAATGGGCTGACAAAAAAGTTTAGGAAATGTGGATTTTTGCTTTCCAGTTGCTATGATACAGGAAATGGCCTAATATGATAAAACACTAACGGATAAGCTAGAGCAGCCAGTATTTAATGGGATAAATTACCAAAATTCATTACCAGTAAAATACTAAGGAAAAATCACTAAGTATTTGTACAACAAATAAATATGTTCAATGTAGCCTAAAATTATGAGAGTAGACTTTATGGAAGAAATAGAATCCAACCAAGTCTTGAACTATGTGTAAAGCTCTTCATAAAATAAAAGTCATGTAGGAAGCTCCATGTATCAGTTGGCTTTTCTGCATAACAAACCATTCTAAAAAGATGAGCTTTAAACAATTGTTATTTTAGCTCATAATTCTCTGGGTCAACAGTGAAGTCCAGACTCAGCTCAGATTTCTTTCTGGTCTCATCCTAGCATACTCATGCGATTGTGGCGGGCTGTCATTTCAACTGAGGAGGTTTATCTCTTTAGTTACAATGACTTAGTTCTGCCCCATGTGGATTTTCACCCTCCAGCACATTACTGCTAAGCTTGTTTTTGTTGTTTTTTGTTTTTGTTTGTTTGTTTGTTTGTTTGGCAGCTTCTCAATTTTCAGAGAGCGACGAGTAGAAAGATATAAAACATTTTGATGTCCAGGCTATGGGACTTACACCATGTCAATTCCATGACAATCTATTGGTCAGAACAGGTCATAAGGCCAGTTCAGGTTTAAGGAGTAGAGAGACAGTAATATTGTGGAAGGTGTGAGTACAGAAAGTCTGAATATGACCTTTTTTTTTATTATTATTATTGCATACTACTATAGTATGCTAATTGTTTCAGCCCATATTCTAAAGCTGTGTAGATAGGAATGTTATTGATAGATTGGAGGATCAGGTTGGAGATTACTTATGTGGACATAGTCCAATTCTCCAGTATTAGATAGTACTAGGTTTACAGACTCCTATGCTCGCAACATTAAACATAACAGGAAGCAAAGATGATCTTTCTCAGTGACCTTGTTTTACAGATGACAGATATTTGACCCAGAAATGTGTGAATTTCTTAAGGCCTCACATCTATCAGGTGTATTTAGATTGGACTGAAACTCTACAGATAAGTCTATTAGTCCACTGTCTTGAATGACAAGGAAACACTGTTTTGACTTCTTTGGAGTACAGAGTAGATTTATAAGACATATGTTATAAGACATATGGGGATGTATTTGCATAGGTATGTGTGTGTGCCCATGTGTGTATTAAGTACATGCAGTAGGAAGAGGAGGCATAAGAGTACAATTTTGCATAGGCCTGGTGCCTAATTTTAATTTGGCTCACCTCCTAATTTCTTTTATACCCTTAGCAGAAGTTATTCCCAGAGCTAATTCGTACAAACATTGTTTAGCACAGGCCATCTGCTTGTAAAACCTGTGGCTGCACACAACACGTGTCCTGTAAGGTAACTAGGTTCTGATATTGTCCTAGAATAAATACAAATCCTGTGTTCCTTTTGGAAAAGTAAAGAAATAAGTAATGATAATACTTTCATGTAGCCATTTCCTCTGGCTTATGAAAGACATATAAGACGTCCCCTCACAAAACAAACAAACAAAAACCTCATCAGTGTATTCTCCAGAATGTTTATTGATTTGCACTGAAGGATGTGGAATCTTCAGCCTAAAAAATAATAAAGTCTGAGTTAAGGGAAAGTACTAGTTATAGGAAAAATTTAAGAGAAGTATAATATTTTGAGGGCTATCAGAAAATGAATTATAGTTTATACAACTTTGCTGAGTCAAAGCACTATAGTTTTCAGTCCATTTAATCCCATTCTCTGGAATTTTTTTAGTTTTGTGATCTTAGATAATTTACTTAACATCTCTGAGACCCAGTGATCTCATCTTTAAAAGGAGGTGGTGGGTGATAATAGCAGTTATAGATCCTCTGATTATTGTAATCATTACTAGTGAGGAATGCATGCAGAACATTTAGTGCAGTGCCTGGCACAGAGTAAATAATCAACAAATGTTAGCCAATTATAATGTTATATTATAAAACCTATGGAAAAAATAGAAAAGTTTATAACCAGGCCATTATCAATTCTATAATTCATGAATTAATTATTGGAGATAAATAAAATGAATATTGGACAACAGGGATCATCGAGTCAAAGTGTTGGTAAACAGGAAAAAAAAACAATTCCCATTATTTCTCAAGGTATGTGCTAGATATTAGGGACTTCATATACATTGTTTTATTGATTCCTCTTCATTAACTGTTTTATAGATGGGAAAACTGAGGCTCAGAGAAGTTAGATAAATTGCCTGTAACCTTTGGGTTAAGAAGTGGGATTTGAACCCCGATATGGCTGACTTCAAAGCATTTGATTTTAAAGAAGTTTGGAGGAGAACCTGGGTGGCTCAGTTGAGTAAGTGTCTCCCTTTGGTTCAGGTCATGATTCCAGCGCCCTGGGTTCGAACATCACATTGAACCTCACATCAAACCCCTCATCAAGCTCCCTGCTCGGTAGGGAGTCTGCTTTTCCCTCTCCCACTCCCTCAGCTCATACTTACTCTCTCTCACTCACCTCTCAAATAAATAAATAAAAATCTTTAGAGAAAGAAGTTTAGAGGTTTATCATATGTTTTCATACCCTTAGATCACTTTCTGTTCTTTTCCATCATATTTAATCTAGATATGCATGCAGAACATGGGTCCTGGATCAGGACTACCATACTTTGCTCACTTAAGTGTTAAGCTATATATAATAACATTTGATGAGTTTCCCTTATATATTGACAGTGAAGTTTAAGAGGTTATAAACCTAAGGCTGATGCAATCTTTTCCTCAGATAGAGGCCAGATAAGGAAACTAGAGCTCAGACATGCTGGAGAGTTAAGTAGTAATGAAAAATGTCAGGGAAGGTCTAGAATGTTGTTGGAGTCAGTAGCCTAAAAATCAGATTTCTCTGTGCAAGTCCATGAGTGATAGATAAAGATAGGGCCACTGGAATGTCCCAGCAGCATGAGAAAATTACATCACACTGTTTTGGGGATGGAATTTTAGGGCCATAATTGCCACTTTCTGGAATTCTTACTCCGGGAAGACTTGCCTGTTTCATGTGATTGTAGGAGATATGAAAGGCACAAATGATTGCTCCAATGTAGTCCCTCTCAAGAGCATGTTTGTCTCGTGAGCTTTGAAGACTAATCAGCTGATGAAACCTTGGATTTGACAAGACTAAACTTCACAGGTCATAGTAGATCTGCATACATAGTCAGTGTTCTTTAAATATCTGTAACCAATGATACAAGTTCATGTTCTGTGGAAAGAGCAGAGGATTCAAATGAAGAAGACTGGTTTAACCCTTTGTTTGTCCCAAATCATTTTAACTCTGATTTCGGTTTACTCATCTCTGAATCAAATTTAGAGCATTTTTAGGATGAGAAAAGGAAGTAAGAATTATGAAATTTTTGTATTTTCTAGATAACTCCCATGAGTTATTCATATATGTTCATATATGTTATATATTACTAAACAGACAACTAAGGTTCATATGAAAGTGTTCCATTACATGAGCTCAATTTGAAGAATATCAGAGAAGACTCTGGCCCCATGAACCATTTGATAGACCTGTAATAAGTGACAGCCACCTCCCTTCTAAGGAACTCTGCTACCTTTTTTTGGGGGGGAGGGGACACTTTTCCAAGAGTAGGAGGTAACATGTTGTGCATCTACTTTGTAACTCAAACCAGGAAGCTAGTAGTCATTTCTTAAAATTTAATTTAAAAATTTTTGTTGGGTTTTGCTAAGATATAATTGATATATAACTTTGTATAAGTTTAAAGTGTACCTTATACTGATTTGATATATGTATATACTAAGAAATGATCACCATAATAGTTTTAGTTAACACCCATCACCTCACATAATATATTTTTTTTCCTGTGATGACAACTCTTAAGATCTACTCTTTTAGCAATTTTCGAATATACAGTATAGATGTTGTTATTTTTTTAATGATGTGTTAGTCACCATACAGTACATCATTAGTTTTTGATGTAGTGTTCCATGATTCATTGTTTGTGTATAACACCCAGTGCTCCGTGCAATTTATGCCTCCTTATACCCGTCACTGGGCTAACCTATCCCCCCAGTCTCCTCTCCTCTGAAACCCTCAGTTTGTTTCCCAGAGTCCATAGTCCCTCATGGTCCGTCTCCCCCTCTGATTTCCCCCCTTCATTTTTCCCTTCCTTCTCCTAATGTCTTCCTTGTAATTCCTTATGTTCCACATATAAATGAAACCATATGATAATTGTCTTTCCCTGCTTGACTTATTTCACCAGCTTAATCCCCTCAAGTTCCAACCATGTCAATGCAGATGGTGGCTATTCTACTCATAGCTTTCTGATGGCTGAGTAATATTCCATTGTATATATAAAACACATCTACTTTATCCATATTTCTCTTGAAGGGCATCTTGGCTCTTTCCTCAGTTTGGCTATTGTGGACAGCGTTGCTATAAACATTGAGATGCATGTCCCCTTCTTTTCACTACATCTGTATCTTTGGAGTAAATATCCAATAGTGCGATTCCTGGGTCTTAGGGTAGCTTTATTTTTAACTTTTTTGAGGAACCTCCATACTGTTTTCCAAACTGGCTGTACCAACTTGCATTCCCACCAACGGTGTAAGAGGGTTCCCCTTTTTCCACATCCTCTCCAACATTAGTTTCATGCCTTGTTAATTTTTGCCATTCTAACTGGTACCTCAATGTGGCTTAGATCCTCAAAATGTATTTATAATTGGTAGTTTGTACATTTTGACCACTTTCACCCATCCTCTACCTCTGGCAACCACCAATCTGTGTTTTTGCTTTTTGAACCTTTTTTTTTTTTAATTCCCCATATAAGTGAGCTCATACAGTGTTTGTCTTTTTCTGACTTATTTTATTTATAAAGCATTTAAAAATACTCCCCTCCTCACCATGCATTCCCCTCAGTCACCCACTCTGTGACTCTGCAGTTTAATCTATCTCCACATCCTTTTTCTAGTCCTCTTGAACTTTCATAGGAATTTTCAAACCTGTCTCTCCATTTCCAGTCTTACCACCTCTACAAGGAGGATGTTTTTGTAAAGATAATGTGAAAAATACCATGACCATCAAGGTTCACAAAAACTCTTAGCTTAATATCTTACACAGCTTCTCAGCTTTTCAGACAAAATGCAAACCTCCTACAAAACATTAGAGGACCCTCCGTAGTGTGGATCTTCCTTATCTCATCACATCAACTCTCCATTTCGGGCTGTGCTCCAGCTCCAGCTCTGTTCCATGAACTCTCTGTGTACCCCTGCCTGCAATGTTATTCTCTTCCTATGACCTTTGTCCTTGTCCTCCACGCCCACAGGTACCAGTATAAATGCCACTTCTTGCAATGACTCACTAAGCTCTGGACTCCCTAATGAACTGCTGCTCTATCCTCTTAAATCTTCCTGTACTTCCCTTACAATCTTCAGTACCACATTGCATATGTTAAAAGCAGAAAGGTTGTCAGCTAGATGAAGAATGAATGAATATACATATGAGCTCAATGTTTTTTAAACCAAAGTTTGTATTTTTTTTTTCATGACAGACATGGCCCATTCCTCCCAGAGCATCATTTCCTTTATCCCTAGAAAATGTTCTTGCTCTCAAAAATTTAATGAATGAATGAATTCATCTGAACTAGACTTAACAGACTGCATTAGTTCACTCCTGCTTTTCAGCAGGTTGTGAGATATGCTCAAATACAGTTCACACTAATTATCAGTTACACAAAAAACAATATTTTTGCTTCTCATGGCCAAGCTGAGAGGGAAGAGACTCAGGTCCCTCTGGGATAAGCAAAAGTGAGTCCTACATTTGAAATGAGGCCCAATATTCAGCCTCCCTGACCTCACTCTTTATCTTTGGCCTCTTAGGTTTGAGGCTTGAAAAGCTCTGGCTGCCTAGAAAGACGTAAGGCTGTGAGTTAATTTATAAGATCATAGACAGCTAGAGAGTTGGTTTAATTGAAAGATATAATTACCAGGTGTTGAAGGCGAAGGGGTTCATTAATTTCTCAGACACTCTGTTGACTGAACTGTCCTCATTTTAATTTTTCACGACACATCAAGGAGGGGGACACCTGTGCGTCCTGAGCACAGACCAATCCTGGGCTTGCAGGCATTTAAAATTCTACCCCAGGGGCAAGCAATCTTTCAGAAGTGGAAGGCCAAGTTGTTTTCTCCTATTTAAAACGCCTCTCTCTAAAATTCTGAAAAGATCTTCCATTGCCCCCTTGGGCTCTGCAAAACTCTTCATAACCTGGCTTTTGCTTGCTTCTCCTGCCTCAGTTTTCAATACATTCTCCCATCTCTGTGCTGTCTGCTTCAGACGCTTCAAATGGATAACACAAATAATTATTATTATTAGAATCATTTTTCATTATTACTACTGCTGTTAATATTTACTACACTCTTACTGTGTACAAATCACCACTCGAAGCATTATTTCCATTTGTCCTCGAGGTCCTCCCAATAATCCATGACAGATACTGTTTGCATTTTAAAACAGAAGCCTGGGAGCCTTACAATTACTTGACCAAAGACCTAGGATAGACAGTAAATCTGTCTGGCTTCAAAATCTGTCTCTTAAATACAGATTTTTGTTTGTTGCATCCTGTTGTCTCCCACCTTCCCTTTTGTATTCTTTGAGGGTGAATACTATGTCTTGGTAGCTGGTGTGTCCCCAACAAATAACAGGGTGCTGGGCACTTCTCAGGAAATCTAATGAATGATGAAGTGGACAAATGAATTTTTCTATCCCCACTCAGTGATAGGAGCAGCAGCATCTGGAAAGGAAAGGTTGGTTGTGCCATTGTCATCATTGTCCTTGCCCAGGTGGAGATGTAAAGGACAGCACCTCCTAAAGAAAGCCGCTCAAAGGTCCAGGGCCCTTAACTGGAGTCCTCAGAGATCCCAGGGAGTCTTATTTGAGGAGACACTGAGGAGCGGGTTGGAATGTGCAGACATCACCGTGCTTGTCTTGATTGTATAAGTCAGATGTTCTCTACTCTGTACTATACCTCCTAAACATGGGCATACATGGAACATGTGTGCTGGAAATGGCAATTACTCAGAACCAAGGCCAGAAGTAGAAGCTAGGTCAGAGTGAGACACAAGAGGCCATTGGATTAGCCTTTTCTTTTCCTTTTTCTTTTTTTTTTTTTAATTTGATTTTGTTTGTGTGTGTGTGTTCCAAATTCATTGTTCATGTGCCACACCCAGTGATCCATGCAATACATGCCCTCCTTAATACCCACCACCAGGCTCATCCAACCTCCCACCCGCCTCCCCTCCAAAATCCTCAGAAGAAAAGTACATTTTGATAGGAAAGAGATAACCTGGAATCCTTTGGCATTTTTTTTTTAAGATTTTATTTATTTATCAGAGAGAGAGAGGGAGAGAGAGCGAGCACAGGCAGACAGAGTGGCAGGCAGAGGCAGAGGGAGAAGCAGGCTCCCTGCCAAGCAAGGAGCCCCATGTGGGACTCGATCCCAGGACGCTGGGATCATGACCTGAGCCCAAGGCAGCTGTTTAACCAGCTGAGCCACCCAGGCGTCCCGATCATGACTTTCTAATAATACTTGCATAAGAAACATTGATACAGTTTTTTGAAACATTTTGGGGGATCATACTATGTATAAGACACTTTATTGAATCCATTCTACATATTACCCTATTAATCCTTAAACCTATGATTTAGGAATTATCCTTCCTGTTGTATAAATGCAGAAATTCTTACTCATATTACAAATTTGCCCTAGGTCAATAGTTAGTAAATGGTGGAGTCTCAGCCAGGTTCTACTCTACCCAGAGGGTAGAAGGAAGACCAATAATTGTGAGTCACAGAGAACAAATTTGGGTTAAATACAAGAAACATTATAATGATAAGAATTGTCCAAACACAGAATTGGCTGCCCTGGTGGAGATCTCTCCACTCCTGGAAGGGTTCCAGCAAAGGTTAGGTGACCATCTGTCATGCTCATTGCAGAGGCAAATCTGACTGGCTAGGAGGTTGAACTTAATGATTTTACAATGCCTTTTCCAATCCTGAGGCTCTAATTTTAAATCCCTGGTAACCCCTGCAATTTCCATTCCAATTCTGTTTCTGAGTCTTTATACAGCTGACTTGCTTCTCTAATATTTAGACTTTCTCTTGATTTAGAGTGAACACTTCCAGTTAAGAATGCAACTTGGATAATTTATACTTTAATATAATTCTTATTGGAAAAAGATAGATGCTCAACTATATACTATGCCAGCATAACCAAGATAAAGCTAGGCTCTTCTAGGGCTCGCCTCAGCACAATGTCACATTTAGAAGAAACTCTAATTTTGTATGAACAAATATTTGAAAATTGAAAAGTCTATTTAAATCTTTAATAAAGTTTCTAAAAAATAGATGCCAAGCATAATACTCAGAGAAAAAGAAACTCCTTAATGTAATTTTTCTCAATATATTTTTTCTTATATGTAAAACGAGTAGCCACTGCCCCTAAATGTTCCCTCTTGCCAAAAGCCTCAAGCGCTTCAAATTCTAACCCCTGTTGATCTATCACTTTATCTTAAAACAAAAAACAAACGAACAACAGCAACAACAACAAAAAAACCCTTCTCTGCCCTTTCTTATTTAAAACAAGTGTTCTCTCCTTTACCCTCCAATTCTTCATTTTACCCATTAAGCATGAGCATCACTTTCTTAGAAGGCAAGAAAGGAGCCTCTGAATACTCACATTTTATAATAAACCTCCAGTGAAATGTTTAAGAAGCTCCTCAAAGAAGGGAACATGCCTATTTGCACCACCCATAGGTCCTTCTCCTCCACAGCCCAAACCCCTATTTCCTTCTCTTCTTCTGTCTCACAGAGTCCAGTGGGATCTTCCAAGGGCTGAACATAGAGTCCATTAAAGTTATGTCTAACAAACCTAGGGTTGAGTGACTTAGACAAGTCCAGAGGAGCAGCCATATTGGTTATCGGATTCAGTCGCCTCCAAATCTAGGTTGTATTTCTCCTGAGAAGGAAGGAAGGTGAAAAGTTTATCTAGTTTTTGCTCCAAAGTTATTTGATGTTTCTCTTCATCTTTGGTTTTCCTCTGATATTTCCCCTTCCATTTGTGGGTCTACAGGGAACATTTTCCTTTGGAGCCCACTTTCTCATAGTGGAAGTGATTTAGGAGATACAGTCTCTGACTATCTCTGAAGTATCAGCTGATGGAATTCAAACTACTCATCTCTGTCTACCTGGGTCACATTTTGGGGTATCCAAATTCAGGAGTCTGTAGAATCTCTAGATTCTTCTGTATTACCTGGAGTTTCAGTCTGAGTTCTGTTATGTGATTTGTTCCAAGAGAGATATCAGGCTCACCCTTATTTTTTTTTTCTCCCTTCCTCTAATTAGCTTTACTAACAACAAGAATTCAGACATTTTGTATCGATGGTGAAATCTAAAATAGTTTTGTAACTCTTGGTTATAGATTGATACTGTACTGACCTGATCTAGGAGTTTATGATCCTCCAAGCCACCTTCTATAACCTGCAGCCCAATTATCAGCTGCAGAAGTCCCTCCTGTCTGGATGAGTATGTAACTTATGAGTCCCTTTCCTGACCATGGGCAGCTATCAACTAGACACAAACACTGTAGCCTCTTTTTACTTTTTCTAGGAGATTCAGTCAAGCAGCCCATGCCAAAATAGATTGCACTGAGTGCATAAATAAATCCTAATCCTGGACCCTGTAGACTTACTTAATTGCCAGTATTTCTCCTCTTTCCTCCACCTCTTGGTTCTCTGCAAGTTTTAACCACAACTCAGTGTTCCATTTGTTTGCTTTTTCTTCTTATGTTGCCATTATAGTTATCTTTGCACATCATCATGTTGCTTAGAGTAAGAGAAGATTCATGCATTTTTTTGTATAAGGATCATAACTGTAAAAACATTACATAATTAAAGACTGATCCTGACACGGGACGTCAGGCCTTTCTCTTTAACAGCCTTTGTGACTCTATCAAAGACACAGTTTATAACTCACAGAGTCCACTTTGAAATTATGAAGTTCTTGACGAATTGTTTTTAATTTGAATGAGTCACATAGTGTTAAATAATATGTACAAAGTGAGATACTGATATTTTATATGGTGGTATTTCTAATTTGCAGAATCCAAATTCACATAAAAGGCTATCACACTGTAGCCTGTAATATTAGTTCCAAAGTGCGATTGATGGAATACCACAGAGCTGGAGCTTAATTCTCGGGGATTTTGTCTTAAAAATTTGGTCTAGGACAAAGCCTTGAACTGGTCCATTATGCCTACCGCTGACCACCTGTCCCTTTTGAGAATGGTCTACAATTCTTTAAGATTTGAATCTCCATTAGAGCCAGGTTAACACAAATGCATCCAGTCTAAAATCATGATGGTAGCCATGGAAATGCATGGCTCCTGCTATGGGGAACATAGTTGACAGATGACTCCCAGTTATTAACCCACTGGATCCGTCACCCCTGAGACCGTACTTCCTACAGGATGCTTCTAGCCAATGACTGAACGACTAATGCCAGTTCATTCCTGCGGGATGCAGCATTCCTCTAATGAGTGATTTTGACCCATCTTGAAGCCTTTCTAAACAAATGTAGTCTGAGAATGTTCTTACCCAGTCTTCCTTCTTTCCTGTCATCCTTCCCTGGAGTCAGACCTGCATCCCAGTCGGAAGGTTCTCCCTGCCTTCTGCTTGCTCCCTTTGATCCGGCATAGGCATTTCTACCCCAGTAATCTCTTGCACATCTAATCATGTCTTTGTATCCACTGCTACACAATAGTCTTCCTTAGACTTACTCAGTTCAGTGAACATTTACTTTTGTTTGCCCAATTATATTGCCTAAATACCATAATTCTGAGTCCATGGTACCTCTCCGGCAATGAGGAGGCATTCCTAGGACCACTGTTGCGTATGTTGTATCAGCATCTATTCTGTGTGTCAAAAGTCCATTAATTTGTCAGCCATGAAGAAAATACCCTCTGGGCTCAGTTGAAGGATGGTGATTTTAAATGAGTTGAATCTGAATATTGTAGTTTTTATACCAAACCCCAGACGTATCTTCCAGAATGAACTCAGCTAATGTTTAGCTACTCCATTTTAGTACAATACGTTGCATTTGTAAGGAACTCTGGTCTGACAGCCAAGAAATTTATAAAGAAGTTAACATCTTATTTATAGTCCAGGGGGTCTGTTTTTAAAATACAAAGAATTTCTTGAAACTTAATTAACTTTTCCAATGATTGTTAAATACCTCCTTCTCTGTACAAGCTTGCTAAAATTCTTCTTTCATACTTCCCCAGCCCGCAATAGTTCATACTGTTCTTAATCCCTGTTCATAGCCATCTAGAGTCTTCCTTTTCTCCCAAGAGCAGCCTGTCCACTCCAGTGTGCATAAAACCAACATTTTCGTTCTCCATTTCACACTTCATGGTCTATTTCTCTTCAAAAACAGAAAATGAGGAAGAGCACCAGCATTCTGCATTAATAATTTTCTTTGTTCCTGTTACCCCCCTCACACAAGAATATGATTATTCCATATCCAAGTGCTTTAACTAAAGCATCTTCTCATGCCCCAGCAGGCTTTAGGTCCATGAGAAACTCTCAGCTAACTTCTGAGTCTTTCCAAGTGAGGGACTCAAGAAAGTAGCCTAAACATTAGCAGTTCAGCACCTTTCATGATGAAAAATCCCTTCATCCGAAAAAATTTAGGAGGCAGCAGAATGCCTGGCCTTGTGGCTAATTCAGCAGTGATCTCTCATTCGCACTACTGAGGTCTGGCAGCTCAGTTGGAGGCTGGCAAAGGCTTAAAGAGAAAGAAGTACATCCCTGCAGGCTGGTCACGGTCCTCCTCCTGTCAGTGCTTCCTGCTTCACACCCCATAATCAATCCTGGCCACCATTGCCTGCTTGCTACTCCTTGGCCTGAATTGGTATTCTTTCTGCCTTACCAGTCTGCACTTAGATTTATGATTTATTTAGAATTGGATTACATCAAGGCTCAAGGCCAAGGCTCCATAATCCGTCACCGTCTCCACTGTGGCCAAACACAAACATTTGTTTTAGCTGCATCAGCATCCCTAAACCTGTTCGAAGGATACCCATTGTTAATCGCTATAGCAACTGCATCTTCTTGTGTTTTTTTTCTCTGCCTCCCTCCTTCCCTGTTCCAAATAAAAGCATTGACACCATCAGGTGATAGATATTCATAATTTAACAGAATGGTGGCAAGTCTAAGTTATGCTGTTGAAATACATCACAGCCAGAGTTGCATTGTTATTTGTTTTTGTGCTGAATAGCAGCAAGTGTTTTAAGTTATGAGTCTTACCCACACATAAGGAGAAGAGAGGAGGTATATGTAATTGTCACCAGTATTGATGATGGCGTCTTGCCCACCAAGTAAAGTCTCAAGAAGCAAAATAAAGGTGCTGCTGCCCTTACTAGTGCTAATATTTTATCCTTTATTATTGTTCATTAATAATCGTGGAAAAACCTATATTTGATATTCAGTAGCTCATCACAGTTAAGAAAGGGCACACCTCATCCAAACTCATCCAAACTCATCTAAACTCATCTAAGCATTACAGTATTTTTTTTTTTGGGCTTGGTTTTATGAATGAGGAAGTGTAAGTATAGAGGAGTGAAGTAGTAAGCCTATGCTCACAGAGCTCCTAAGGCACAAACAGAGAACTGAAGGCAGATCTTCAGATTCCAAACTGAAATCTCCTTCTCTGAAACTGTCATTGTCTCCTTCACAAAGGAGACATCTATGAGGACTAATTAGCACAATAAAATTGACTTAGAGAAGAACATCAGGAGTGTATCTGGATAAAATATATCTCTGTGAAACTGTACAGAAGTGGAAGTACAATGGTTCAGTGACCAATGCTTTTGAGGATCCAGTGCATGCTTAGGTACTGGAAAAATAAACAGCAAATGATATAAAAAATGAAATGTATTAAGGAGACCTAGCTTTTAGTCAAGTTCATCCATTAACCCTCTTGGGGTCATTTTTCTTCTCTAAGAGTTTCTTTGTGTATAAATTGTGAGAATTGAAAGAGATTATTTTAAGTTGAAAAACTTGTAATATTCTCAAATTCTATCTTAAGTGCACATTGCATGCTTTATTTTGAGCTTGATACCCTGAGGAGTGAAAACATAAGAATGAAACGTCTATCCTCCAGCATCTTATAAATAATGTTCAGAGGCTCAGACATACTACTCCAAACACCACCAAACAAAGGGATATAAAACTGTATTTAAGTGTTACATGTTAAGGTTCAGATGGAAATGGTGTAGTTGGCCAAAGAAAAGAATTCAAGGAGGTTTTGAATGATCAAGGAAGATGTCCATGGTGTAAGAGAGACCTGACTACATGAGGAAGGGCAAGAGAGATTTGAAGGGGTGAGAAAACGGACATCCACACTTAATGGGGAAGATGAAGTACCTGGAATCCCAATAAAAGAAGTGAGCTGGAAGACTTCCATTTAGCTGTGAGTGTTGACTTTTCTGTACCACAGCCTTCTGCTTAGTTGTGAACCTTAGAAGTTGGACCAAAAGCAGGTACAAAAGGAACTGAAATGATTATACTCCATTTATTCAAAATCCAACTTTCAAAAATTTATACAGAGCAAGATGGTAAAGGAGAGGGAAGAATAATAGAAAATTAATATATATATATATATATATATATATATATATATATATATGTATTAAAGACCAGAATATAATTAGTATTGAAAGGGAGATTGGATCCAATCAACTAAATATGAAGGGAAAAGGAGGCCCAAGAAATGAACTGACTCTTCCAATGTCATACAATGACCACAAACACCATGATCCACCCACCCTTTGTATCCTCATTCTGGTGCTCTTGGGCTCTGCGGAAGCAGTGAAAGGAAACCACAAAAGAAGACAGAGAAAATTAACTAAGAGGGTAGAGAAGGCTGAAGGGAGAAGAACCAGAAAAATACACGAGTAGGATTCCTACTGGTGTGTGCCCCTACTCTGGTGTCAGAGGGCTGATTCAAAGCTGCCAAAATGTAGTGAGAAACTGGAATGCTGCTTATGCTCGTCCCTCATCACCTTAACACTTCTATGAGTCTCTTGCTGGCTGATAAATACAGAGGATCACCAAAGTTAGATCTTTAGTTGGTCTGTCTGTTTCTGTCTGCATTGGATAATTCTACATGGCAATTGAGTTAGAATTAAGTTGGCTTTCAACAAATGGCAGTCTGGACTAGTGGTTTTGAACTGAAACACATTAGGAAATATAAAAAGTTCCCAAGCCAGTACCTGAAAAGATTCTTAGTTAATCAGATACAGAAGGAATCAAGATTAGTAGGGTTTTGTTCATTTATTTACCCAGATTTTAAAAAAATGAACTTTAGTAATCTTAATCAGAACCATTATCTCATTATCCCAGATAGTTGCATCTGGAACATGAGCCAGCAGCTGAAATGAATGGATGTGAAGATCAGAACTACGGAATTTCACTGATGATTCACTCCTAAAGTAGTATTGAGGTAGGGAACTGTTATATAGACTATCTATCTATCTCTCTTTGTAGCATATCATCCATAATAGTAGTCTATATAACCTTTTCCCATCAGCATTTAATGTCCTTCCAGACGTGATGGGTCTCCTAAGAAAAGACCATAAGAAATTAATACCAAAGCCTCTAGAATACATCACCAAAGGAAACAAAATCCTTATTTTAAAGGATTATCAGGGTCACTCATAATCTGTAAGGTATCTGAGTTGGGAGATTTGTAGCCCACTGAAGGTCACTTACCGCTGGCACTGACTGTTGTGAGATTAAAAAAAATAAGATGACTCAAGGAGGAAGTAGAGGTCCCTCAGCTGGTCATACGCTTAACTTCCCCAGGCTGACTTTGCACTTGTAGAGTGGTGGACTTTTCTAGAGCCCGGATCCTGGGACTGAATTATACCTGCCTTCTAATAAGAATGGACATGGGAAAAGAGACATTTATCTCAGCAACAGAATGAAACAGAGTCCTAGGAATCAGTGGGGTTCCCCTTCCTATATTTTAAGCTGAAAATACCAGCACCTTGAGAAGAATAGTCAATGACTCTGACCCTTTATGAACCCAGGAATGTTGAGTCTCCACCTCTCTTCTGGAGAATGCCGACCTCAGTCAGCCCTGCTCTTCCCGAGGGAAAGCAATATAGAATCTCTTGTCCCATAAAGTGAATGGGTTGCCTAAAGACTAAGGAGAATTATGACTGTGCTTGAGGACATTCTAAAGGCAAAACATCTCAACTTCTGCCACAGTACTTCCATTGAAAAATGCTTATGATATTGGTAAAATTGATGGTGATTATAAAAAGCTATTAGTGTTTACTGTTTGCTGACATCTTGCTGAGATATATATATATACACTAACTTGAAAACAATGAAATCTTTTACTATTAACATGCATTTGAATAAATACTGTTGAACTGGAGAGTTGCATATATAATATATATTTATATGGTTGCATTATTATATGCATATGTAAATATATGCATGGTATAAGTTAAACTAGAAAGTTGAACAAAATGTTTTAGAAGCACAGATTAGAATAGAAGGCAATCTAGTCTTATAAGGCAGTGGTAATGGGACTAAACACGTTTTAGAGAGTCTGACTTCTGAACCATATTTTGAAGTTGAGGTATTTAGTTGGGTGGAGAATTTGGGAGAGAACCTCCTTACTGGAGGAGATCTTGGGAGCACAGGCACAAGAGTTTTTGAATTACCCAGCTATGTGGGAGGACAGTTTCTAGACCAACCTGAATTTATTCCTACCTCCTCTTTTGTAGCATATCATCCATAAATTTAATTTTTCAGGGTTTGTATCCCTATTAGATTTTGAAATAGACTGTCTTGTTTACCAGCATGCCCTTGTTATCTAATATTTTCTTTAGCGTATAGTAGGTTAAACAAAAACAAAACAAAATAAAAAAAAAAAAACCCAAAACAAAAAACAACAACAAAAAAACAACTTGTTAAAAGAGAGAATAAGGCCAGATTGTGAAGGACCATGAACAGCAGAATCAGACCCTTACCCTGCAGGTAACAGGGATTCACTGTAAACTTTTTAAAAAGATTTTATTTCTTTCTTTATTCTAGAGGCCACACACAAGAGATGGGGAGGAACAAAGGGACAGGGACCGGCTGACTCCACTCTGAGCACAGAGCCTAGCATAGGGCTCAATCTCGTGACCCTGAGATCACAACCTAAGCCAAAATCAAGAGTTGGATGCTTTACCAACTGAGCCACCCAGGTGCCCCTCCGTAGATTTTTTAAACCAGGGAGCAGCACTGTCGAAAGCCGAGGCACTGAGAGCTCTCTTTGTTTGGTTGGTGCTGAAATCAGCAAAAGCTGAGGCTTCCAGCATGGTGACTCCCCAGTTGCATTTCTTAAGAAGCCATGGTAGCCAATCTATTACCAGACCAGAATTCCTGTATTGTCATTGCTGTTTTTGCTGTAGAAGGTGATTCTTCTCCAGCCCCCCTCCCCTGTCATAATCCCAACTGATGAAAAGCACAGTCAATCAGGTAAAGCAGGGATGAAGGAGGAAGAGGAAAGCCCTTTCTTCAGCTGCTTCCCAAATCTCCCCAGTGCTTTGATTTGCTTTCAGAGAACCCTTTAGCTCAACAAACAATTGCAAACTACCCAGTTGCAAGGTAAAATGAAAAGCCCACAGGCATTAATTATATATAGAGATATTTAAAAAGAAGCTACTGCTTAATTATTGTTTGCAAATCTCAGTATTTAAATTGACTTATTTGCAAATGTCTGTTTAGAAATTGACTTTGTAATTATAAAGTCAGTGCAGGGATGTCTCAGGCCCTGGAGGAGTCTCTAACGAGGAATGATAATGTAACAGCCAGAGTGAGACATCCTGAGCTGCATTTTAATAACTAGAGGTGGTTGGCAGGGAGTTGTGCTGCTTAAAGGAAAATCCCTAAACTGGCAAATAAAGGGGCCAGGGTCTCCCTCTTTGGCAACGGATCACTGGAACAGACATGAAGGGACAGTCAGGGCATAGAATTCTGAGAACCTGGGAAGGGTGGGGTTGGAGCTCAGGGAGAGTATGGGTGTGCTGTGTTGAGCATGAGAATGGGTGCTCCTTCGGAACCAGACATGGAAGTTTCAAGACGTCACCTGCCATAATCCATGTCCTTCCCAATTACCGAAATCCAGGTACTGGTTTTATGAATTGGATTGCATCCCCCTATAATCCACATGCTGATTTTCAAACCTTAGTACCTAAGCTTGTGAACATATTTACAAATAGTCACTGCAGACATTATTGGTTAAGATGTGGTCATGCTGGAGTAAAGTAGACCCTTAATCTAACTGGCATCCTTATAAAAATGGGGAAATTGGGACAAAGACATACACACAGGGAGAATGCATAGGAAGATGAAGGCAGAGATTGGGATGATGCTTCTATAAACCAAGGGATGCCAGATTGCCAGGAAGCTGCCAGAACCAAGAGAAAGGCGGGGAGCAGATTCTCCCTCTTAGCCTTCAGAAGGAGCCAACCCTCTGACACCTTAACCTCAGACTTCAAGCCCCCAGATCAGTAAGACAATACGTTTCTGTTTAAACCACCCTGTTTGTGGTACTTTATTATGGCTGCCCTGGGAAACTAATATAATTGGTGTGTGCAATTCTCAATGACGTTACCTAACTCTACTAAGGAATTGGAGATGGACCAATCTGGAAGTAACCAGAAGTTCTCTCAAAACACTAGAATATTAGACATTGAAGGGCCCTGACCTTAAAACAATTAAGATGATCAATGATTCTCAAACACGATTGTGTTTTGGAATCATCTGGGACGTTTCAAAAATAATGATGCCTGTGTCGTATCTCAGTGATCCTGGGTTAATTAATCTTGGGCGCCTCCTGGGCATCAGTCTTTTAGAAGCACCCAAGGAGAGTTTTATTTGTAGAGAAGGTTGAACACCAGTCTTGTCGATTTTAGATTATCTTCTCCATTTAACAAATGAGGAAAATAAGCCTCAGAGAGGTAAAGGAATAATTGCCCAAGTCACATTGTTAATAACTGGAAGAGGTGAGAAGTAGCCCAGACACCTTGACTTTCAGTTCACTGTTATCACAGGGCAGCACTGTGTCCTTTTGTCTCTAGATACAGAGTGTAAATACTGATTTGCATTTCCCTGGGCACCCTCTAATTCTAGGTAAATGGGGACCTTGGCCTTTGGTATTAAGGAAAAGTGCCAACCTCAATATGGGCACAGTGAGATTACAAAATTATTTCACACATTCCTCGTTCTATTACTTCACAGCAACCATGTGATATTAACCAGAGCAGTTATGTTTCACTTTTTAATGATTTATTGATTTATTAATTTTGGAGAAAGAGCATGAGCAGGAAGTGGGGAGGAGGGAGAGAATCACAAACAGATTCTGTGCTGAATGTAAATCCTGACACGGGGCTCAATCTCAAAACCTTGAGATCATGACCTCAGTAGAAAACAAGAGTCAGATGTCCAACTGACTGCCACCCAGGTGCCCCTGTTCTACCTTTTAAAGAAGAGAATAAGTACAAAGAAATGAGACAGGGCCCCAAACCACATCACTGGTTATAAAGCAGAACCTGGATTTAAACTCAGGTCTTTTAAAATTATTCAAGTGTCCTTTCATCACTTGCCCACTGAAAATGAAGTTTAACTGTCTTGATTCAATTTTAGTTTAAAATCTTTCTAAATACCCTTTATCTCTTCCCTGCCTTCAAGGGGAGAATTTGTAAATAGAAATGTACTGAATTCAATTCAAATGAATGTAGACCATTCTTTCCCAAGAGATAAAAAACACTGCCTTCGTTTCAAATATGATTGCTCAAGACTTGAGAGTAATGGTGGAGAGTCTGTCTGTCACAATGTTAGAAGAGTAGCCAAAGAAGGGTAATGCTGCCATTTTCCATCTACAGATAGGCTTGTTAACCTGCTGTAAGCTGACCATCCTGGTTCTCATTTTAGTCAACTCCACTGCCACTTCACAAGGGGATTTAACTAGGGCTACTTGGTTCCTATCTGTAATGCTATGGTACTCTAAGCCTAATCTTGATAGTGGAGAGAATCCAGACTTTGTACTTCTGCAGGTATAGATCCAAAGTCCAAGCCCTGGCTTCTGTGTTCACTGATTATGGAACTGTGAGGAATCAAGTAATTTGAGATTTCATTTTCTCAGTTGGATCATGGAAAGAGTAATGCCTATTCCAAATAACCTGGTGAATAAATCGAGATCATGTAAATATCCCATATAGCATGTAAATATTCATATTTATTGAGTCTTCAACCAAGTCAGTTTGAATCCTTTTCCCCAGATGAGAAGCTAAACACAATGGATATAAGACAGTCATAGTGGGTCCTGCTTTGCACCATTCCATTAATGGTGAACAATATTCCCAAGACCTATCTTGTAATTTCTTGCTTGCTTGCTTCCCGGTTCCAGGATTTGGTTTCTTTGCTCCAGATCTAGATTTTTCACTAATACTTCTAGTGGCTTAAATTTTGCCCATGATCCAGCTTTTAGCTCTTCTCTCTTACCCTTCTGGAACATCACCTACCTTATTTCATGTTCTTCCTCCTTTCTGTGATATTTTCTGTTCCTTCATAGTAGATGCTCCCTGGTCATAACAATCTGACTAGGCCTAAGTTTTAGTTATTCTCCAAAGAAAAAGAATATGACTTGGGGCAACATTGACAGGATGAAGATCCCCCAGTTCTTGAGGAAGAAAACTTCACAACAAAGGGCAAATAGTAAGGTAAGCATGGTGGGACTCAGAAAATCAAAAGACATTAATTCTCATATTGTTGAGGATCGAGTACCTAGAACAACATTCTGGCTCATATTATTAATTATGGTAAAAGTGGCCTTTAATCTCTGTTGGTCGATACCCTTCTCCTAAGGAGCCTCTGGAACTCTCTTTTATTCTGTTAAACTAACCTGGAGAAAGTAATCATGATGGCTTACCCTCAGGGTTTGCAGAACTGGAAGGTGATGCTTGTTGTAGAAGATAATCATTTTTGATATCTTGCATTTTTGATATCTTGACTTGATTCATTGAAAAAAATTAAGCAACTCTAAGTAAAGCTCATAATTTGGGTAAACAGCCTCAATAATATCCACATATTCTTTTTCTGCTTGGTATACAGACCATAACATTGAGAATCTGCATATAAAATAAAGAATGTTAAAACTGCATTTTATATGTCATATCCTACGGGCCAAGCATTTTTTGAATCCTCATAATACCTATGACAAAATGCATGCTAGTCCTATCTTACAGATGAGAAAACTGAGGCTTAGAGAAAATAAGTAATTTATTCAATGCAAGTTAGGTCCCAGCCCAGGACCCTTTCAGGAAAGAATAACATAGGGATTCAGCACTATTTTTATGTATATATTTGTAATCTTCCCCATCCTGTTACCCCATTTGTAAAAGTAAGAAGTCTGCATCCATCTAAAAAACCTCTTTAAGCCCCAATGTTTTATTATTCTGATGCAAATATTTCCAGTCAAAGCAAGCAACTACTGCTGAAGGGAAGGAATTAACACTCCACAATTAATACTCTATTTCATTAACAATTAGGTATGTTAAATGCCATTCAGTTTGTTTGCACCATCAAGTCCTGGGAAGGTGCCCATGCTTCTTGCAACTTTCCAATAACTATCACCAACTGAGTTAATTTCCCAAGCAGACAGGCATCAGATTTTAATTCCCAGCCTTTAATATTGTCTAGCCCTTGGGCCACTGGTGGACCTACATGAGTTGATATTGTCAGTTGCTGTCTGAATCCAAGTTAAGACTCTTCCTTTAGGTTAAGGATGCGCCCTCCTGTACCAGGAAGACCAAACTTCGCACACTCCAGGTGCGGAGCTGTTCTTCTCCATGCCCCCCTCTGCCACACACCCAGTGATTTTCAAGTGGCAGGCACCATAAATTTATGAGGGTAGATTTTCAGATCCAACACTAATATCACCTCCACACTGAAGCTTATACCCATCACTCTAGCCTGAAGTGAAGGGATCTCAGAATGCCAAGTTTGGAAGAAATGGCAAAAGCAACAGTAACACTAACAGCAGGAGCAGCAGGAAAAGCATTCATTTATGCATTTACCACATGCCCAACACAGCAGTCAGTGCCTTACATACAGTTGTGCCCTTAATCTTGACAACAACCCAATAAGGTGGGTATAATAGTTACCCTCATTTTACTTTTTAGGAAATTAATTTGTGATTTATTGTATCAGTTATTGTTTATTTAACCCTACAAACCAAATCACCCCCAATTTAGAAACTGAAAACAATAATATTACCTCACACAGTTTCTGAGGGTCAAGAATCTGAAAGCAGCTTCAGTGGGTGGTTCAGGCTCTGAGTCTAATGAGTTTACAAAAAGGACTAAAGTATAATGTGCAAGTACAATGGCAGAGGGAAGTCATTTGAAGGCTCACCTGGTGCTGGAGAATCAACTTGGAAATTCAGTCACATGGTTGTTAATAACTGAGTATCCTCACAACATGGCAGCTGGTTTTCTTCGAACAAATAAACCAAGAGAGGGAGAGGCAGAAACTGCAGTATTTTTTAGGACTGTGACTCAGAAGTGACCCACCATCACTTGTGCAGTATTCTGTTGATCATACTCACCAACCCTGATATAATATGGGAGGGGACTATACAGAGCAGAGAAGCTGGAGGTCATGGGGGCCATCCTGGAGGCTTCCTGTAACACAAGCTAAGGATAAACGACTCCTGAGTGGCAGTAAGGAAGCAGGTTTACAAACTCAGGTTATGTCTGACTCTATAAACCATGCTTTTAACCCAGTGCTGGCTCCGTCCTTAAAGGTCATATGCAATTTATCTTCTAGGGTCTATCAGTACCAACAGAGATTGATTGGGGAAGCTGAACCACTAAGAGTGACTTGGAATTAGGGATTTATTATAGGAACTTGACCTTACATAGTTCTGGATGCTGGTGGTACAGTCTATAAGGTAGTTCTTTTGGTTTTGGTCATGAGGCCTGAAGGGCTGTCTGCATGGCATTCAGTCGTAAAGAAAAAATAGACCTGACCAGAGGGAGAATAAGGATACAGTAGACCCTGCAAAAACAAACTGGAACCCACAAGGATGAAATGGAACCTTTATTGCACTCTCAGTGCTTCCAAACCTTCAAATTTAATGGAGTATTTAGGTGGCCAGCAGGAGAAGCTGGTAGCCTTCATCATGGGAAGCTGGAAAAGCTTAAGGAGATCAGATGGGAGCTGGAGGTGCTGCAAGCCTGCCACTGACCCATGCCTCACATTAAACTGGGAGATCTGCAACACTGTGTTTGATCCACAGCAGCACCTGGTACTCTGCATAGACCATCCAAGTCCAAACAGGATGTAGTTACTGCTTCACTTCCTTCTTTCAGATGTTGTATGAAATGACTCTTGTGGCCCAAAGTACCCTGAATTATTCAGGGAAAGGTATCCTTGGAAAATGAGTATTTATGTAGCTAGATGAACATAGTATAAACCCACCATGCTATTAATTCTGCTTTGTTCCTCATCTCCATCTCCACCTACAAACCCACTTATACATTATATCCATATGCCATAATCTAACAAGACTCCAAAAACATCAAGCCTCTGCATGTCTCCATGCTTTGTATATACTAATTCCTCTCTCTGGAGTAGCTTACCCCCACAACAGGACCAACTTTAGGGGGATGAGACATGTGCACCAAGCCCAGAGCTTGAGTTAATGTTCAGCACATTTGAACCCTTCAATAAATATCACTTGAGTTGGACACTTTATAGCAGCTTTGTCACCCCTCTTTCCAGCCTCAGCATCATCATCCCAACCAAGGGACAGCTCATTATTGCACCCAGAAGCCAACTCTGGACAGCTTTGAACAGCTGTGGTTGTTAAAAAAATTCTTCCTCATGAAGAAATCTAAGTTCATCTACATTTGTCTTCTTATAGAGTCTACGCATTGGTCATAATTACACCCAGCTAGCATAGAAAAAAAATGAATCTGCTCTCTCTTCTAACGATATTTTTCAGGTATGCAAAGGCAAAAATCATGTGCTACTTATTATACTGCTTATATTTGCATATTTAAGTGGCTTATATTTGCATATTTAAGTGTTCCATAGCCTAGATTCATCTCTAACGTAGTTTTGTGTTATTCACAGGGCCTGTGAGTCCTTAGGTAGTGGCAGATGTAGGCTGTCCTGGTTGGGACACCTAAATGATTTGGTACTCCCTATCTCAATGTGTTTCTCATTCTCCTGAAGGCTATCCTGGGCTTTTTATCTTAGTGATGAAGGAAGCACAAAAGAGAAGACAAGCCCACTTAACAAGTTCTTTCTTACTCTCTGCTTGTGTCTTGTCCCATTGGCCAAGAGGGTGATCAACCCTCTTGCTATTTCTGACTGAATGATGTGTGAGATCTTCAGTACTAAAACCAAGACAGTCCAGGGCAAACCAAGATCACCTACCCAGTCATGTAGCTTGGTTCAGAGTCAAGGCACTACAAAGCAATGGGGCAAAGTATATGGATTTGAGGGGCAAATAATTGGGGCCACTAGTGTAATCAGTCTTACTGCTGATAGGCTACATATTTCCCACATCACTTCTAACAGTGCCTAGATCAAATGTTGTCTTCATTCTTTGTTTTAAACTAAAATGATACCAAACTCAGCCAAGAAAAATGGAAAGGCATGCTGCTAAAAAACAGAGTGAGTTTTAATTTTTTTTATATTGTCATATGGCTGTATTTCAAGTTGATGGCATAGGTCTGGTGGCCAGCCGCTCCCTAGAGCATTCTGCAAACAAGCCTATGTACTTTCCAATTAAGCGGAGGTGAACCTAGGCCCGACCTGTAGCTCTGAGTGTCAGTGCAACGCCAAAACCACTAGATGAAAAATGTAAATTGCAGCAAACCGAATTTTGTCTTTGTTTTTGTGTTCTGTCTCCACTATTTCAAGCAATGTTTGATTGGGCTTTCTCTCAAATCAGGTCAAACTCGTGCATGATGACCTGGTGGGCAAAGCCTTCAGACTTTCTTCAGCTACTGCCTCCCACCTCTCTTATTTCTCTCTTAACAGGAAGTGCTGTTCAGCCCATCATTCACTCGTCATCCCCATACTGAGCACCTGCAATTGACTAGATACATAGATATGTGTTAAACTCAGGGAATGTGTGGATGAGTAAGTCTACACCAGTGACTTAAAAGGACCAGAGATTTCTAAACAGATGAGTGCAAATGTTTATATAAGGTAAATGCAAAAGGTACCACCACAGAGATGTGTGTAATGTAAACGTAAGGGACAGGGCTGTTCTCTTTGCCCAGACAAAACACAAAGGATTTCAGAGATTAAGTGCCCTTGGACTAGGTCTTGAAGGATGATTAGAAGCTCACTTGTCATAAAGCAGAGCAGTTAAGAACATGGGCTTTAAAGTCAAACCAGGTTTGGAATGATACTCTGCCATTGGCTATCTGTGTGACCTTGGGTAAGTTAATTAACTTCCCATTTTCCATTTTCATTTTCTCATAAGTAAAATGGTCTTTTAAGAATTACTCAAGGGGTAATTATGTGGTGGTTATATATACACACACCCACATACAGTACTTAGTGTTATGCCTCTTGGAGAAAGATCACTCATGGCGTAGCAGTTTCCATTGCAGTTATTTCTGATTGAGAAGTGACAAGAATGGTTTGAGCAGAACATTCCTGAAGGAGAAAACACTAAACTCAGGAGCACGGAAACCCAGGGTATGTTCTTGGAATTAAAAAAACAAATGTCTGAGTATGGCATTGAGGTTCATGTGTCAAGATGCATGGCAGAAAGCCTAATAGATTGTGAAAGCAATGAGGTTGAAGAGGTAACCCATTGAAGGACTGTAATGCCACATCAAGGGGTTGGTCAGTAGATAATAGCAAGGGCGGTCACCTAATAAGCCACTAGAATAAAAGAAGATACATAAGTGCAAGGGTCATAACTGGTTTACCACTTTTTCAGGGGACATAACAGAGTGCCTTTCTCAGTGTAGATGTCCCATAAATATTTGCAGAATGAGCAACTGAGGGAGTGCAGTGGCATGTGGAAGATTATCAGACAACAGAACTTGCTGTAGCCATTCCAGTATATACTGGCCTTTTGATTTGTGTCAATGGCAACAGTGATACTTTAAGAAAAAAGTACAAGGTAGAATTAAGATGTGGTCACTCGTTGTTTGTGGGTGGTGAGAAGAAGGATGGCATGAAGGGTGATCCATCTGGGCAGTATTCCAAGGCAATAGGATTATAGTGAACTGACCCTCATCTGCTTGTCTATTTAGAATGTTTTGTCATATTCATGCGCAACACTGTTGAGGGGATCATATGAGATCATAGATTTGGAAGAACTTTATAAGTTGTAAGGAAGTATGCAATGGTGAAAGGTATTCATTCACAGATAGTTTGATTGTTCATTATGTACCTGGCATAATTATAGGTGCAAGGGATATAGCATTAAGCAGACAATGATTCATTGCTCATGGAATTTGCATTGTATTGTAATAACTGCTCAGATTTTAAGTTTGCTGAGAATCACCTATGCTCCTCCCCTTCATAAGAGCTAACATGAACTCTTTTATTGTAAAAGGAGTTTTCTAGAAAGAATTCTACTTACTTCTGGGACAACCCTTAAAATAAGTATATAATTCCTATTTTGAAGATGACAAAATTGAGACTGCAGATATTTAAATAGTATATCAAGGTTCATAGTGTTACAAAGTGGTAAAAACCAAGATTTGCAACCAGGTAGGGAGGAGGGTAGGAAAACTGTATGATTTGGAAAGTTTTCTTATTACAAATGCATATTTGGAAACCAAAATAAAGTTATTTTATTTTCATAATATAAGCTATAAATATAAAGCTCAACTAATCTTGGGGGCATGGGTTTAAAAGACTAGGAAACACTCCTAGATAAGAGACTGATGGGGCTTTCATAAGGACTCTTCCTGTTTAAGAACCTCTGCCACTTATATTTCAACCTAAAACTATTAAAAACAGCATCTCAACAACCCCATGAAGTTAAATACTCTTATTAAAGTGATCACATACATTTCAGTTAAATAATAGCCGTGGGAGAGGGCAATTAGCAGATGCGGTCAGGAGAGAAAAAGATATGTTTTCAGATGAGATTGGAAATGAGATGGGGAGTCAATGAGGCAGAAATATACAAGACACTTTTTTTTTTTTCCCCCTGAAGTTTCTTGAATTCTGTTACTAATGATAGCTTAAGATTCTGAGGGCTGTGACCGGAAAAGACATCATGATCAAGGAGGTTCAAGGAGACTGGCACAGAGCCTAACTACCATTGCTTTCTGCTTAGTTCTTTCTTGAGAATGGTTTTCTTGCTTCATCCTTCTTGCATTTGCCTATCACTTGAACAGAAAAGGAAACAGGTGCTATGTTTGGGTGCCTAATCCAAAGGGAAGAAGGCACAAGTGTGCCCCCACCGAAGATAAGGAAGACATTAACACAGGGACAACAAACAAGGCACTCCGCTCAAATTCTTTCCCCCGATTCCTGCAAGTGAATTCGATTTCCAGTGTTTTGCCATCATTTAGGATTTAGACATTGTTTGGTCTTCTCTCTGGCTGCAGAAATGCAAATATCCATTTGTGGTATTTCATAGGGTATGCTGTGTTTTTAAGTAAGAACAGCAAAAAAAAGATAGTGGTAATCTCTGTGCGCCCATGAGGGAAAAAAAGTTTATGTTCATATGAACAGGGTGTAAATTCTGACCCTTACTTTTACTCACACTTGTCCATCTTGTTCATCACTATTGCCAGTGACCCAAGAATACTTGATGGCAATTCAATAAATATTTGTTAGAAGATAAATGTGTGACCTTGGACAACTCTCTCTCATTTTCCTTTCAGCACTCACTTGCTCTCTCTCTTTGTCCTCATGACTGAAGCCCATTAGTAATATAATTTGAAGCATTGGATGAAATAACATGTAAAAATCTGACCCAGGCCCTGATCCACAATAAATATTTTTAAAAATCTCATTTCCTTTCCTCTAATAATTGCAAAAGTTCAAGTCAAGCTATCATATGTACTAGCCCTACCCTTGACCAGATCAATCACTATCTCCGAGACTTGATTTCCTCCTTGCTACAAAAGAAAGGACAAAGACGTTTCACCCACCTTTCAGAGTTGCTCTAAAGATTACAAGAGTTTATGGAATTGGATGCATTAGTAAGTAGTAAATTGCTATTTAATTTTTATTAGCACTATTACTATCATGATTTTAATAATTTGGGTCAAATTGTCTCACTGGAGATACATCTTCCTTTAGTTGTGGGAGTATCTGTTTAGAGTCATTATTTTAAAAACCCGCTATATTTTCCTTAACTAAGTCTATCTTTAAGAGGCTGGATTCTCTTCACTACATCTAATTGTGTAAAGCAAAAGATCCTAAATGAATTTATGTGGCCTCAAGGAGCATTATTAATAGGGTATGGGATACCTTCTGGGACCCCTTCTGAGGGTCCTAGCTGAAGATATAATTTTAGAAGCAATTTTCTGTGAAATTGCTGATGGTGTATATCCATAGAAATTTGAGTCTATCTGGTACAATTTTCATTTAGTCCAATGACTGCATTTTATATTTCAATAAATAAATTTGTTTTAGAGGAAGAGATGCATTTATCTATTAAATGTGTCTGGAAAACATACTTCAAACTGGATTATCAGATAAACATTTCTATGAGGGTTTCCATTTTTATATTTGCCTTCACTGATACACTACCAGCGAGACTTTTATAACTGAGTAAAGAAAAGTTCTGGGTCACTGTGTTGTCTTCAGTTTGTGCTGAAACATAAGTCAACAATAGGAGTTACATTTCATCCCATTTTATGACCTGATGGACTAACATAGCAAGTGGTTTGAAAGATGGATTTGGAACCAGGCAGACCCAGTTTTGAATTCCAGATCTTCCCTACACAGAAGATTGCCCCAAGCTTTAGTTTTTCATGTTTAAAAAGAGGCATAGTAATATTTACCTCCAAAGTCCTCCCAGGGCTGTTGTCAGAATGAAAAAGAAACTAAAAACATAGGTAAAGTGCTTAGCAAAATGCTGGGCATAAAATCCACTCATTAAATGACTGATGGTGATATCCTCATAGGATATTGTTGCCACACTGCTATTGGTTCCCACAACATGGTTGTCTTTTATGTCTCTCACAGTCATTAGGACAGTCTATACCTTCACTGGTTCCTTCCATCTCCAGATGCTTCCAAATTAAACCAGTCTATCCTATCTTCTCCCTCATCCTTCAAAGTTACACAAGTTATTTTACAATTTTCAGAAGAATTTATTTGATCTCATTATAACCTAAGTTACCATCTTTTTCCATTATCCATTCTTTGACCTAACTTTTCCAACAAAATTAATCTAGCAGTCTACCTGTGTGTCCTCCCCAAATAGTTCCTCTAACTCCCCAAGGCATGGTTTATGCCCCTCTTCTCTGATGTTGATTTCTCTCTCCAAGATAGCAATGGTTCTCTGGTGGTAAAGGCAATTGTTTTTTTATCCTTTATTTATTTTGCTTTTTACAACATATGACATTGTCAATCACCCTGACCCCACTGTTTTCTCAATTTGAGCCTTATGTGGGGAAAAAGTACCCATGAAGGAAAAAAGTAAGAATGAGCATTTATTGGTGTGACTTACCATGAAGCCTAACAAGGAAAAATACCAGCTTTCATAGCATCACAGACTGGCAAAATGATCCTTTGACTTAACCATAAACACTCTAGCTTCATAGCCCCTTTCCATTATCCAGGATTATCCCACAAATATGGTGACTTTTTTCCTCAAAGTTCAGTCTTCTTCGAGCCTTCTTGACATTCACGTTGAAATCAAAGGATTGCATTCCACATTAGAAAAACACAGCACTGATAACTGAATCAGGATCTTCTCATTTAATTTCACTTTATTTTACCCTTATACACTTTATATTAAACCTATTTTTCTCCAGGGGTGCCTGGCTGTCTTAATCAATGGAGCATGAGACCATTGATCAGGGTAATGAGTTCAAGCCAATGTTGGGCTTAGAGCTCACTTCAAAAAAAAAAAAAAAAAAAATCTCCAGTTTGATTTTGTTGATAGTAATTTCAGCAGCCGGATTTTTTTTCTGTCTTGTTTGGGTTCGCATACCTCGGTTCTGTTATTATGTCACATGGCCTTGTCCAAACTACTTTAGTGTCTATAGTTCTCAGTGCCCCTCACCTATAACATGGATTCAAATCATTGGTTTTCATAGTTTTTAAAAAACAGAATCACTTTAAAAAATTTTTTATTTATTTATTTGACAGAGAGAAACACAGCAAGAGAGGGAACACAGGCAAGGGGTGTGGGAGAGGGAGGCGTAGGCTTCCCACCAAGCAGAGAGCCCGATATGGGACTGGATCCAAAGATACTGGGATCATGACCCGAGCCAAAGGCAGATGCCCACGACTGAGCCACGCAGGCACCCCAAAACAGAATCACTTTTTATAACAATAATTTTTGTCCATGATAGAAAATATACTCAGTGTAATGCACAATTATTTGGAATTTTCTGAAACTTCGTTTGACCTTTATCCATGTTAGGTAGAGACAAATTTCATAAGTGTTTCATCTTATTGGTATACTGTTAGGTTTATTAATATGAAATATTCTCTTTTTTTCCCCTTGTTAGCCCTAAATTTAGTTTATCTGATATTAGTATTGGTTTGTAAGTCCTGGTGTGTGTGTGTGTGTATGTATGTATGTGTGTGTATGTGTATGTGTGTGTGTATATATATATATATATATATATATATATTTTGTCTTGAAAGAAATATTTCTTGTAAGTAGCATATTACTGGCTTTTTAAATTAATTTATTTCCTTTGTCTACTGTTGTCTTTTAAAAAAAAAATTCCCTCCCTGTTTCTGTTAAATAGATGCTGTTTCTATTATTTTAATGGTTTCTCTAAATAGTGCCTAAACTTTCTTCCTAGCAAAATCTGAGTTTAATCAGTATTTATAGCTTCTATCCATCAAGACACAAAATTTAGTTATGCTCTTGTTTCTGAGTTTTATCACCTGGTTGGTGGCATTTTAATTCCAGATTGTTATAGAAACTATGTATATATTTGCCATGTCTAATCTGGACCCCAGTATGTTATTATTTTCTTTATTCATAAATACTTATTACCTAGCATTACTTCCTTCTGTAGTCATTATTCTTTAAGAATATGATCTAATCATTACTTTGAAATATTTTTGCTGATGATTTCCTAAGTAGTTGCCCATCTGTAAAGTGCCCATTGAAGTGTACTTGACATATTGTTGACTATATTCCCTGTGCTGTACTTTTCATTCCCATAACTTATATTTTTCAAGGATTTTATTTATGTATTTGAGAGGGAGTAAGAGAGAGTATGAGGGGGAAAAGATCAGAGAGAGAAGCAGACTTCCTGCGGAGCTGGGAGGTCAATGAGGGACTTGATCCTGGAACTCTAGGATCCAGACCTGAGCCGAAGGCGGTGGCTCAACCAACTGAGCCACCAAGGCGCCTGTGACTTATATATAAGTCAGTTATATATATAACGAGAAGCTTATACCTCTTAATCCCTTTCACCTAGTTCGTATATGTGTTGCCGAAGCGAGCACCCTTTCACCTAGTTCGTACATCTCTGCATCTCCCACCCCTTGAATACAGAATTCTTATTTTAAATTCATTTTGTCATAGTCACATGGTCCGCCTTCCACACCTGTGTGTCTATGCTCCATGTTTCTTAGCTTCTCTTTAATACTTTCCACATATTTACACCTTTCTGATGTTGTGACAGCTTTGGTTTTAGGAGTGCAGACACTTTATGGGGCACCTGGGTGGCTTAGTCAGTTGAATGTCCAGCTGTTGATTTCGGCTCAGGTCATGATTTGAAGACTGTGAGATCAACCCCCACATGGGGGTCTGTGCCTGGCACAGAGAGCCTGCTGAAGATTCTCTCTCTCTCTCCCTTTCTCTCTGCCCTTCCCTGACCTGCTCACATGCTCACTTGTTCACTCCCACTCACTCTCAAAAATAAATAAATAAATAAATTAATTAATTAATGATTTTAAGAAGGGTAGAAACACTTTAAAAAGGATAAATACCTATGATACCACAAGGGAGTGGTATACTAACCTAACAGCCCCGCCATCCCAAAAGGGAACACCAGCACAAAGACTGCTTATTAGAGGAGCCCCACATTCTCACGCTTGCTATGTCATTGACTGGGAGCTGCCCTGAGAATAGCATGACTCTGTCTCAAAAGCCACCGTAGCCACTTATAAAAGTGACAGCTGAAGACTTTCAGGTAAACCTGCCCCATGTAGCTGGACTTGGAATCCTTATTCAAAGGGGACATGGGTGTGTATCTCATGTGGCAGAGATACATTCTGGGAGATTTTTATCGCTGGGTCTTCCAGATCATCAGTTTCTGTTTGACTCTGTCTGTACCACTCAGTCCATCTCTTCTGCTGTTCCTATCATGACCCCCATTAGGTAACTATTTCCATTTCACTCCTAAGATCCCCTGCTCCCTCTTTTATCCAAGCCTGTGGGTGTGCTTCCTAGAAGTTCCACCTTCCATTTTCATTGACAATGTTCATCATGCTTATTATAAATTTCTTTCCTGATCATATCAGCTCTGTTCTTCTCTTTCTGTTGTTTCTCTTCCATAGCACGAGTGCTCACATATCTTGTAACTCCAGCTGATCAGCTTGTTACCAGTTGATGTTGCCTTTAAGGCCACACAAGCTTCCACTCTCCTAAGAGTCTACTCTTTGCTGTTTCAATTACTGTTGAGAAGTGGATTGGATGTAGCATCAGGAGAAGAGGTTCTTCCCCCTGGTTTCTCCCAGAATTATTGGCTACTTAGGTTCTGCCTGTCTCCCACCTCAGAATGGCCCCCCTGATCATAACTGCTTATTCAGAAGGCCTAGAATGATGGTGGCTTACAGATCCTGGTCACCCCCCAATCCCTAGCAATTTCCTCCTTCCCATGTGTGCTTGACATTCACATTTGGGGGTATGAAACACCCACAGTGCTGCCCCTGTGACTGCTAGTGCTATCTATAGCTATAGTCTGGAGCTTCTGTTTCCTTTGATCAAGTCCCACCCCCTCTCAGCCTGTCTTGTATTTCTCTCAGTGTCTAGTTTGAATATGCCTCTGTGCTCACTCAATAAAAACCTGTTTTTTGCCATTTCGTGTATAGATACAGATCCCGGAGTTAGTGGTGTGAACTCCAAATACCATGTTAACTAGAAGTCACGCCTTAATGACATTTCAGTTTTTTTCCACAGTAGGGACATGGAAGTGGATGATGGGGCCTGGAGGCTTTTTCTCCAGAGGATCCTTTGCATCTTTCCTAAGGCTCCGTGAAACACAGTGTTTAAAATCATTGTATTGGATGATATTCAGGGTCACTTTTCTCATGGATTTTATGTTTCCTGGAGTACAGGAGTCACCGTGTTTTCTGTAAGAATGCTGAAGATGCAGAGGTCAGGGTGAATAGAGTTACCCCTCTTTACCTGCTTCGTTTTGCAAACATAGACTTACAGATTAGGAAAATCCCATAGGCTATTTGCTAGGTCCAGTATTAAAGACAGGACCCTCACTTTCTTGTAATACTTTGATCCTCTTCTACACATCTGTCAGAAAACAACTCCATTTTTCCACATTCAATCAATGCTTCTCCCATTTCATTATTGATTATGTCCATGATGGTAATTGCTGATAGATTGAGGGGAATGCAGACAGAATCGGGTCGTGAATATTAACTGTATGTTTGGTCCAGTTCAAGGAAAGAGCTTTAGAAATGGTTGGCCACTTGCGAGAACTTGGTAACTTTTTTTCCTCATTTTGAGGAAAATTATTAAGTTAAATCTTGTTTTGCTTCTTTGGTTTGTTTGGTGGGGGTGGGTTGATGTGTTTTTGTTCATTTGTTTTGTTTTTGATAAATTTTTCACGCACTTCAGGTTTGAAACTTGAGTTTAGGGAAAGAACTCTGAAAGATACCAGGTGAGTGGCTGTGTTAAATGTCTCTGATTGAATAGAAATGGCCCTGTAGTGTTTGAGGGGGGAAAAAAGTGAGAGAGTCATGAAATTTCTTGGAGAAGAAAGTGTGAGTGCCATTAACATTCCCCATACAACATGGAGTGATGTGAAGATGGGCTTCTTCCAGATGTTCTGTGACACAGCATATGCAGGCAGAAATCTGGACAGAATAATATTCTATAAAGGGGCCGATTATCTGATGTTGCCCATGATGAGTACCTATGTTTTGGCAATAATAATTAAGTGGAGATTATTCCAATGAAATATCAATCTATAAAAACATTTCCCAATATTCTTTCCACAGTATAGTTGTCTTAGGACAAGAGCTGTAAAAAAAGATCCTGTAGTCAAATACATTTGGGAAATGCCCTCCTGTGGGAAATCTCTCATGCATGTTTTCATATGAAGCAGCTTAATTATATTAATTGTATTAATCTGGTATTCCTCAAAACTGTTTACCATATCACCTGTTCTGTTAAAGTTGCTTGACATCCGTTGCTGTGCATAGGGCTTTATCCTCATGGTTAAGAGCATGGATCATAGAAAGAAGGACCTGATTTTCAGTCCTCATCCTTCCACTTACACATTGACCTCTTTTGACTTCACTTTCCCTATCTATAAATGTGAAACAGTGACAGTTGCTGTAGAGAACTGGTATGTTCTCAGACACTAACAGGTCTAAAGATGCTAGTCTGTACAAAGCAGGTGCAAGGGACTCAGAAAACAGGAGTTGAATCAGTAAGTAGTGATTATCATGATGAAATTATTAATAGCAGTAGAAACTCAGCAGAAAGAAAAACCTGGAAGACTATAGAATTGTAAATGCCTAGGTAGTTCACTCTTCCTTCTTTTGCTCCTTGATTTAGATACAGAAAAGAGACCCAGAAAAAGGTTTGCTGTGGAAGAAAGCAAAGGGAAAAATATAGTCCTTAAAGTCATTTCTCATTATTACTTCCTCAATGGAGCCCTCTGTGGACCCAGTGGCCCTCCCAGCAATGACCTACAATGCTATTTCCTTTCTGTCCCTTACTTTTATATTTACCCCAACAAGGAAGTTGTTTTTCACGATGGCTACATTCTTCTTGTCCCCTGTTTCTTTCTCAGCAATGAACTCTTCATGTCCTTAAACATAACCACTAGACTGTGTAGCTGAGGAGGTCTCAGAAGAGCCTAGGGAAAGATGCATTTTTGCCATAAGTTGAACCTCGGGTCAAATTTGAATCGAGAGTTTCCAGCAGCTCTGCTTTAAACAGGGCAGCTAACCCTAGTAGGAAGTGGTAGGTTTGAATTGTCCTTTTAGTTTCTGTTGTTTATTTCCTGGATTAGGTAAAAATAAAATAAAGCAACAAACATTCAAATTCTTTGTCAACTGATGTTTCAACTCCTTGGAATTTCAACATTAAGCATTATTAAACATTAATCATGATTGAGAATTCAAGGAAAAGTATGTAGTATAATGTAATGATTGAATACATGAGCTTTGGTGTTGAAGACTGGGATATTTTTGTTTGGATAGGCTTCACTTTCTTTATCTGTAAAATGGGTAAAAAATACCTAATTATGAGGGTGATTGCTAAGATTAAAGGGATTAAATGGATTGCCAAGATTAAAATCCTGCCTAAGATTAAATTAAAGAATAGTTGCTCTTCTTTTGATTTAAGAGACCTAGATTTCAAAATGTATAAAATATGACAGAGTTTAATAGTTATTGCATGAGTTAGATTGTTATTGTAGAATGGCAGATTTTACTGACCATCAAGTGTGTCATGTAGATTTTAATACATATTCCGTCCACTAAAGAGGTTGCAGATCAGTCTAGCAACAAGGAGGGATTATCTCCCAAAGTCAGAAAAGTGAGACCAAAACAAAATGTCTGATCTGCTCCAAAACAGATCTTAACATTTCAGAGTCTGTTAATACGTGTGCATTAGTTTCTGAGGATAAAGTTATAGAGCTGTTCTTCTTCACAAAGCATATGAAGGCTGTGCTGCTAATTGGATGGCTTAGAGGGGTTTTATAAGAAAGTGCACAGGAAGTAGTGTTTCCTCTGATCTAGATCTCCTTGGCCCAGGTTATGTTCAAGCATGTGGGAGAATGTGAGATAGCATCACTTGGCTTGGTTCACAGTTTAAAGGTAAGGAATCAGGATCCTGTTCATCAATTCTCTCTTTGGCTGTGTTTAAACTGCTGTTCTACCAGGTGATAAGTATTTGATATCAAATGAGTATATTGATATTTATTATCTATCATTGTATTTTAATCACTTATTTTTTAATTCCATTTGCAGGTTCTTATTTTTTTTTTTAAAGATTTATTTATTTGACAGAGAGAAATCACAAGTAGACAGAGAGGCAGCCAGAGAGAGAGAGGGAAGCAGGCTCCCCGCTGAGCAGAGAGCCCGATGCGGGACTCGATCCCAGGACCCTGAGATCATGACCTGAGCCAAAGGCAGCGGCTTAATCCACTGAGCCACCCAGGCGCCCCTGCAGGTTTTTATTTTTTAAAATATGCTTCTTTTATAGTTTATATCATATGGTTTTATTAACTGAAGTGGGAGCAGATCTGTATCAGCTGTTTTTTGCATATGTTCCCTCTTGCTCATGCTAGATCATTTCTTCTTGCGTTTTATGACTTGAGGTTTTAGGCTCCTGTGAAGCCTGAGTTGAGGACATATATCTCTAGAGAAGAACTGTGTTGGAATTTTCCAGGTGCCTAAAGTTGGCCCATAGACCAGGGATCATTAGTATGTTAATAGCAAAGCCCATGACTTAACAAACCATAAAGATAGATTTATATTCAAACCCTATACCTTAAAGTGAAACAGGGTTATGATTTTAATTTCATAGATTCTTAAAGGATTTTTTTCCACTGAGAGACTAACAACAGATGGTCATGTTTTCTTGAATCTAGACCATGCTAAAGGGTGGTTTTATATACCTTCTTCTTTCCATAAGGGACTCCCACCTTAATCTTAGAACCAATTGGATCTTAGAATCCAGTTCTCATTTTTACCACTGTTGAGCCCAAGGTCATGACTCCTGTCTCTGAATAGGTGACTCCCTAGTCCTAAGTGTACAAGTTACTCTCATTCCGAGCTATATGTTAGCTCATGTATATCTACTCTCATCAGCTCCATATTTATTCATGGCAGTGGCATATTTCCCTTTGTTGTGGCAAGCTAGGCTATGCACATAGAAGAAAGTTTGCATCATTTTGTTGAGAATGTCTAAGCTTTTATAGTAGGAGGGTTTTGAGTTTTTGTAGTTGACCATGTTGCCCCAACACAAAGTCAGCAGGGTTGTTTCAATCTGGGGTCCTTCGGTGATTCTGAGGAGTTAGCAACACTGAGGGGCAACCCACTGTGTTGGCTCTTAGTCCTTGTCCTGCTTTCAGCAGAGAGGGTTTGCTTTTTTTCTGTTTTATACACGGCTTCTGAATATGAACTGGTTGCACATAAAGGTTCAATATTTTATTTTTTTTTCAAAGATTTTATTTAGTTATTTGTCAGAGAGAGATAGGAAAGTGCATACACAACCAGGGGGAGCAGCAGGCATAAGGAGAAGCAGGCTCCCCGCTGAGCAAGGAGCCCGAAGTAGGACTTGGTCCCAGGACCCTGGAATCATGACATAAGCCAAAGGCAGACACTTAACCGACTGAGCCACCCAGGCACCCAAGGTTCAGTATTTTAAAATAAAGTTTTAAAATCCTGCCTTAAACTTTGTAATAGAAAACATTGAGGTATGGCATGAAGAACATTAATGTCATTGCCGAATGGCATGGACATCTAATAAATTCCAAACTGCTACAGTCATTCTACAAACAACCGTCCACACTCTTTATGTTACTGAACAGGAATCACTCCAAACTTGAGATGGAGTTGAGGAAGTCACACTTCCCCAGGGAGTAAACTGCTCCAGGAATAGAGTGAGCAAGGCCAGAGGCTCATTAACTCTGTGAACTAGGAAAAGTTCCTTCATTAATGCTGGAAACAGTGGGGACCTTATTCTAGGAAGAATCAATAATGCATGTGGTTACTTAAGCTGTAAAAAGAGTTCATATCCTGTATTCTTTCAAAGTCTGTCTTCAAGGGACTAAAACCAGGATGGCAAGAATTCCTCCAGTCCCCAAAATCTCCCAGTAAGGTGGAATATTGGTGGTAGGGGCCCTGCCCTAAATAAAGAATAGCAGATAAAGGCCTCTTCCTCTCGGTCCCATATTGAACTCGAGTTGGAAGAGGCGAGTCTGGTCTCAAAATGGAGGTAAAACCACCGCCCAGTCGCCCCCAGCCCGACTCCGGCCGTCGCCGCCGCCGCCGGGGGGAGGAGGGCCATGATCCAAAGGAACCAGAGCAGTTGAGAAAACTGTTTATTGGTGGTTTGAGCTTTGAAACTACAGATGATAGTTTAAGAGAACATTTTGAAAAATGGGGTACACTTACAGATTGTGTGGTGATGAGAGACCCCCAAACAAAACGTTCCAGGGGTTTTGGTTTTGTGACTTACTCTTGTGTTGAAGAGGTGGATGCAGCAATGTGTGCCCGACCACACAAGATTGATGGGCGTGTAGTGGAACCAAAGAGAGCTGTTTCTAGAGAGGATTCTGTAAAGCCTGGTGCCCATCTAACAGTGAAGAAAATTTTTGTTGGTGGTATTAAAGAAGATACAGAAGAGTATAATTTGAGAGACTACTTTGAAAAGTATGGCAAGATTGAAACCATAGAAGTTATGGAAGACAGGCAGAGTGGAAAAAAGAGAGGATTTGCTTTTGTAACTTTTGATGATCATGATACAGTTGATAAAATTGTTGTTCAAAAATACCACACTATTAATGGGCATAATTGTGAAGTGAAAAAGGCCCTTTCTAAACAAGAAATGCAGTCTGCTGGATCACAAAGAGGTCGTGGAGGTGGATCTGGCAACTTCATGGGTCGTGAAGGGAACTTTGGAGGTGGTGGTAACTTTGGCCGTGGTGGAAACTTTGGTGGAAGAGGAGGCTACGGTGGTGGTAGTGGTGGCAGCAGAGGTAGTTATGGAGGAGGTGATGGTGGATATAATGGATTTGGAGGTGATGGTGGCAACTATGGTGGTGGTCCTGGTTACAGTAGTAGAGGAGGCTCTGGTGGTGGTGGACCAGGATATGGAAACCAAGGAGGTGGATATGGAGGTGGTGGTGGAGGATATGATGGTTACAATGAAGGAGGAAATTTTGGAGGTGGTAACTATGGTGGTGGTGGGAACTATAATGATTTTGGAAATTATAGTGGACAACAGCAATCAAATTATGGACCCATGAAGGGGGGCAGTTTTAGTGGAAGAAGCTCAGGCAGTCCCTATGGTGGTGGTTATGGCTCTGGTGGTGGAAGTGGTGGATATGGTAGCAGAAGGTTCTAAAAAATTTTCAGAAGAAAAGGGCTACAGTTCTTAGCAGGAGAGAGAGCGAGGAGTTGTTAGGAAAGCTGCAGGTTACTTTGAGATAGTCGTCCCAAATGCATTAGAGGAACTGTAAAAATCTGCCACAGAAGGAACGATGATCCATAGTCAGAAAAGTTACTGCAGCTTAAACAGGAAACCCTTCTTGTTCAGGACTGTCATAGCCACAGTTTGCAAAAAGTGCAGCTATTGATTAATGCAATGTAGTGTCAATTAGATGTACATTCCTGAAGTCTTTTATCTGTTGTAGCTTTGTTTTTTTCTTTTTCTTTTCATTACATCAGGTATATTGCCCTGTAAATTGTGGTAGTGGTACCAGGAATAAAAAATTAAGGAATTTTTAACTTTTCAAAAAAAAAAAAAAGAATAGCAGATAAAACAGAACAAACATGGGGGTGTGGAAAGTTTGGTAAAATAAGGGGGGGGGAGGTGAAAGTGTAGAGAAGAGAGGAGATGGCCTCAAAAGAGAGAACAAAAAGAAGTGCTAACATGGACAAAATCATCACATGTTGAGTGTGATGTGCTGTATGTCTTAAGACAGAGACTTGCTGGAACCAGTTGAACAGCGGGCACCAACTAATGTACAAGTGTAAATACTTCCTCTGTCTGCAAGTCTGATTAATACCTGCCTTGTGTACCTCTAGTGAAACTCCCTTTTGCTTTCTGTGGTTACACTGGATTGGCCCTCACTCTTGTCCCTTTTCACACCAAAGCAAGCCCTAAACAATGCTGAAGCATTAGATATGCTCTTTCTTCTGTCAGTGACACTTTTCTACTTGGATGACTTCTTTACTTAGAATGTTACTTGCTCGCAGATGTTGTCCATGTTCTTCAATACACACCTCCGTGCAAAGCTAAAATAGGTTCCCCTTTGACAAGCTTTCTTGGCCCTTTGTAGCTTTTCTTTAACACCCTTACCATAAGAGTAGTGACATAATTGTTCTCCTCATTTAAAAAAGAAAAATGTATCTTTCTCCTTCCTAGAATGTATATTCCACGAAGGTAGGGAGATCTGTTTTCAGTATCTAGGACAGTTCTGGGCACCCAGTGATATTTCTTGGGTAAATGAATGAAAAGATGAAAGAGTGGAAAACACATTTTTAAACATGAAATACAATTAGTCTTGTAATAAAGTACTTCATGGAGTCAACTTTTAATTCCCCAAAAGACTACCAGAAAAGTCTATTGATCAAGAAAAACTAAGCTTATTAGATTTTGTGCAGAAAAGGACAGAGACTTAATAGTGTCTCAAAATAGAAATATATAAGGTTTGGGGGCCTAGGATGGATGAATTAAGGGTAGGCCTTGCAAGATAGAAACTCAATGGAATTGGACAGAGATAGTAACATAACACTTTTAGATTGATGTGTGCAGCAAGGAGAGGGTCTTGAAGTAATTCCTGATAAGTAGGGTATCTATCTTGAAAAATGAGCTGTTTATTTGGTTCACTGTCTTATCTACCAGGTGCAGATATTTCCTAGAGAAAGCAGTTAAATTATTTTTATTTTAAATTATTTTCTTTATTCTTAACATTGTTTAACAAAGAAACAGGTAAGTATACATCCTAGAGTTGTTCAATCCCGCGAGAGGAAAGTTTGCCTGTTTCCAGGATTGTAAACAAAGGGACTGGGAACTATTTTGGTTTAAATGCTGAGTCCTCCCTTTCAGTTATACTTTGGTCCGAGCTCAAGGACAGGCCACACTTGTCTAAAGGTTTGATTGATCCAGATTTCCACCCACTGTTCAACTATTGTGTTATCATATAGAGCTTCAGATATTGAAAAGCATCAGATTCTCTTATTCTTTTTTGCTGGAAGACTGTCATATCATTTGATGGGACAGTGGCTTCACACGGGCACCTCAGAACAACTGCTAAGAAGATTATAACCACGTTGTGCAGACCGCTTTTCAGCCTGGAGCCAAAGGGCTCAAACCAAGAGTAGAGATACTATCCCTAATTGGTAGCGCACACAGAGTCACATCTGGGGGTATTAGATAACGTATCTAATTTCATCTCTTTCTTTCTTTATGCTTACTGTCCACGAAGGACATTCACTCCTTTCAGCCCTACCTCTGAAAACAAAACTACAAAGAATCCAAGCATCTGTGTTTATGTTTGCTCGATTTTATCCATATTTAAAACGCTTCAGCCTTGAGGATTGCCTCTGAAGGTAAATATCGAGGGAAGGGAGAGAAGTTAGAAGGAAAGGAAGTTTGCCTTTTGAGAACCTCATAGGTGCTGGCACAGCAAGCAGTCTTGTGAGTTCTCACAATAAAACCTTAAGGTGTAGGAAAAGGGAGTAATTTGCTAAAAATGGGGTAAGTAATAAATACTGAATACTGGATGTGAATAGGGAATCCCTCCAATTCCAGAGCCCGTGTTCAATCTCCCATTTTGTACACACTCACTTTGAGGCATAACAAGGAATGCAATGAAGTTTACACTATATATTTTTCTTTTAATATAGTTATAATCATATCACTCTCACGTGATATTTATCTTTTGAAGGATAAATGAGCTTGGGTTTTTCCTGGAGACATTGGGAAGCCATATGATGGGTTAGGAAGGGACTCACAGGATTAATTTTTGTCATGAGTGGAATGCTAGCAAACACAGCTGGAGTCACAGAGATCCCTGTTTATAAACCATAGAGGGTTAAAAATAAATGTCTCCTTAGAGATAAGGGTATCTGCATAGATCCACTGTCAGATGGGAAGGGCTGTTGTTTTCCAACTTTAAGAAGGATGCATAATTTAGGCCAAGATAATCACCAGTGATGCATACAGCAGAGATTAATTTGAAAATTTAATATCAAAAGATTGGAGGACTTGCTTATGAAGCCACAGCTTCTAAATTATATTGAGGCATTGGTTGGTAACAAGTGCTCAGGAACCTCAATGTGCAGAAGAATATTAAAAGATACCACATGTCCTCTAATTAAAATCACAGCAAAATGGAGTAATGATTACAGATATGATATTAGCAAAGGGTAGGGGGAGGACTGCAGAGCAATGCCAGGATGCCAACAGGGGCTGGAAACCATGGCCTCCGTGGGGAGAGGCCTTTCTCCAAATTGCAGTAAAATCCCTGGAAATTAGCAGGAGCCAGAGGGAAAGCTAATGCTCATTGCTGGCATTATAGGAAATGAAAATGTTGCTCTATCACACAGGATTTGGACAAAGGTTCGGTCTGTTTGTTCAGAGCAAAGTGACAACTGGGAGCAATTAAAAACCAAGCCTGAGTTTGCAAGTGACTCACACCCAACAATAGCATCAGATGTTCCCAAACACTTGACGCTTTAGGAATTTCTGGTTTGGTTTATAGTACTGTCTTTCTTTGTTTACTTGCTTGTTTTCTTCATGATTTTTTTTTTTTTCCTTTTGAGGAGAAGGTTAGTAGGACAAAGCTAGCAAAATGGACAGTTTCCATTCATTCCTAACAGAATAATATCAGGTCTATTCAAGAAATCTGGCAGAACTTTTATATACAAATCTTTCCATGAAGTTGACATAAGAAAGTGTGTCATTAAGAATATATCCAGCATTTTAGAGGCAAGGGTTTCTAAGGCAGTGGTATATATTTGAGATGAAGTCAGACTATGAGCCTTTTTGATAGTTTCTTTTCAATTTGGGGAAAGCTGGTTGGAATTAGCAGGAACCATAATGGCAAATGAGACAATACAAAGGCAAATGATAATAATCATTCTCTCTTCATCATACCAACCCTATTAAACCCTCCTAACCAGATCCTACTCCTCTGTAGGTTGTACTTCTCAGGTCCTAACGAAAAAATGGAGTGAAGGGGAGATATTCCGATATATTGCATAGATGCTGTTACCTCCCATTTGGTGCTCACAACAGACATCACTAATCTATCAAAGCACTCTTTCCTGTGACTCCAGAAACATGCTCAGAAGCCTCAATAGAGGGTTCTAAAAATCACTGTTCATCTTTACAGATGACATGCATGCAAAGTTCCAGCTACATGCTAGGGAAATCCTGGAAATTTAGTAGATTCCCAAATATGGAAAGATTAACCATCAGAAGTCAAGGGCTTCTATTTCCTCTCTGCTTGCTGATCTTGCAGTTTTGAATAATAGTACCTCTTTGATACTCAGTTGCTTCATTTGTCAAATAAAAGTAACATGTAATACTTTTGCAAATGACATACTGACAAAATTCAATAGTTGAATATTTTGTGAGTCATGCAATGATATGAAAGTAACGTCTACGGGGCACCTGGGTGGCTCAGTGGGTTAAAGCCTCTGCTTTCGGCTCAGGTCATGATCTCAGGGTCCTGGGATCGAGCCCCGCATTGGGCTCTCTGCTCAGCCAGGAGCCTGCTTCCTCCTCTCTCTCTCTCTCTCTCTGCCTGCCTCTCTGCTTACTTGTGATCTCTGTCTGTCAAAAAAAATGAATAAAATCTTTAAAAAAAAAAAAAAAAAAAGAAAGTAACGTCTACTATTGGTATTAAAATCTGGTAATCACTAAGTCTCAATTGTTTGACACACAGCTGCAGCAGAATGGCTGGCAATCACATCTTTGGCCCAACTTCTGTTACCTTGCTTTATACCACATTTTCTACTTCAGTTGCCCTCAAACTTGAATAGCCATCAAGAATCTTCTAGGAGGGGGCTTCCTCAAACACAGAGTGCTGGACCCGACCCCCAGAATTCCTGATCCAGAAGAAGGGAGGGAATAAGACCCAAGAATTTACAGTTCTAACAAGTTCCTAGGTGACTTTGATGTTGCAGGTCCCAGGACAATACTTTGGGAGCCACTGCTTCTAAGATCATGTAGAATTAAATTCTATATTAGAATGCTTAGCTCAGGGGCACCTGGGTGGCCCAGTGGATTAAGCCTCTGCCTTCGGCTCAGATCATGATCTCAGGGTCCTGGGATCAAGTCCTGCATCAGGCTCTGCTCAGCGGAGAGCCTGCTTCCTCTCTTTCTCTCTGCCTGATCTCTGCCAAATAAACAAATAAAAATCTTTAAAATTTAAAAAAAAAAATGCTTAGCTCATTTCCCATATCTTCCAGGTGTCATCTGCAATGAATCCAACCTAAGAGATCTTCCATTTCCCAGAGCTGCTACCACAGAGAGTTTTCTACTTTCCTGTTAGGTTTTGCATCTTTACATTTTTCAGGAAGCACCTTTTTGTTGGTGGATGCCTCACATTCCTGGAGAGACTAAGAAGTTCCCCAGGGTTTTGGATTTATGAACATTTATATCTTTCTCTATTGCTAGTGACACTGGACTAAGCATCCACCTGCTTTCTTGCTCCCAAAGTACACCCCTGAAAACATCTCATGGGTGCTTCTTAAGATACCTTGGGTTGCTGCCTGAAGAGTGCTAAGGAATACCTTCCAGGCATCCTTTTCCCCTAGCCACTGCACCTGCCACAACATTGCTTCTTTGTCCCAGAGAACTTAACCTTCCCCTAGACACAACCACCTTTTGTTGGTGACCCTTCTGCTACCATCACTCTGCCCTCAGGGGAAGAGAAAGGCCCCCAAATTCCAGGCTGTTTTTCCTTGAAAGCCCCTTAATGAGTCCTGGCCTTTCCTTAATTTTCTGTAGTAGTAGAGATAAGGCTATGTTGTAACTGGAGGTCTGTCTAAAGGACAATGCATATAGAAAGAAATAACCACAGACATTAATTTGCAATTATAGCCCAGGCCTGAACCTACACTATGGTCCTGATGTTCTGACTTGTCCCTAGTGATCTTCTTCGTGGCCATCCCTGCCATGGGAAGAAATCCAGTTTTCCCTGCAGTTTGGGCTCCTAGATCCAAAGAACCCACCCACCTCCCCGCAACCAACCCAACCTCTTGCGTCCTTCTGTTCCTGTCTCCACCTCTTCCAGGACTCTCTGAGAGTGGAGATAGCCAGTTCATCCAGGGAAAGCCTTGTCACAACCCAAAAGGAACAGTCTGGTTCCAGGGCCCTAGTGATCGTAATCATACAGTAGCTGGACCTCAGTATGTTCCTAGGTACCTATCAATTAGTCTTAAACAAAAAACCCCTGTTTTTTCTTAAAATTTCAATGGTTCCATTCTGTTTTAAGTTTCTATTTATCCAAAATTCAAAATACCACATGGTATAGTGTCACCTACAGTTACCTTATTACATATGTAGAGGAGTATTGGGGACATATTAATAAACAGATGCATATAAATAAGTGCGTATGAATTTGACCTCTTAGTCTGCATCTAAAGGCCACTGTGACCTGGGCAGCACATTCACTCCTCCAACAGAGCTGGAGACTCCTCAGCCTCTCCGCTGCTTGTAATGACATTTCTCTTCCCATTTCGTGAACCCCCACTGCATCCAGGTACTTTGGCAACAGATGAAAGTCCTTGAGTCTATTCGTCCACACAATAGGCCATCCTTCTATCAATTCCCTCCCCTCCTGAATAATTCTGTGCTTTACATCTGCCCATGTTTTTACCCAGGCCCCTGCAGGTGCTTGCTTTGAAGGCCCTGCCTTGAGCAAAGATCACCAGTTTGAAACAACGCAGTTTGTCCCCATTGCTTATTTGTGAAGATGAGCCCGTCCATCTGTCCCTGTGCCACCGACCCTGGGTGGCAAAAAGTAATAAAAGAAAACCACTCTTTGACAGCCCTCCTGGCATAATGCCGGCATGAGCAGAGGTTATTATCTTGTAATGTCACTGCTATTTCCAACGGCCCCCGATGGATCTGCTGACTGGCGAAACAAAGGGGGAGACACTGTTAACACAGTCCCTGTGCTTTGTAAGGAGCAGCTTTGTGCCCGGCTTTCGGAGTGGCTTTTACTGCCTATTGACTGGTGTTTTGACTGCAAGTTGACGCCCCTTCTCCCTCTGAAGTTGTCACTGGTGTATTTATTTAATAAATCCCGTCTTGGGCCAGGACTACGGCAGGGCTGACTTGGTTTCCATGCTTCTGGATGGACTGGGGAGAAAAACAGCCGAAAAGTGTGAACACGTTTGCAAGTCCCTGGTCTGCCACTAAATTGCTGTATGACCTTGGATGAATCCCTTCCCCCTGAGCCTCGCGTCCTCCCTTTACATCCCAAGTCTGACCCAAGAGGGGTTGATTCTGTGATTCTTATTTCAAGACGTCCAGCTCCCGTGGGTTGCAGCATGAACTGCTTGAGAAAGTCCCCAAAAGAGCAGCCAAGGGATTGCGATGTATATTCTAATACCAGTAGCCGGAGGAACAGAGCCGCCCCCTCCCTGGGTTTTCCTCTTTAGGGGTGATATGCCAGAATGAGAAACAAAATTACTGTGTCTGTTCAGCAAATTCCTCCTGACAAAATCTTTAAGCGTTGACAAGAGTAATATACTGAAAATTAGTTTAGAAGTGTTTCAAGTTTCAAAAATCAATCAAAATCAAATTAGGTTCTGAAGACGCTGTCTGTTGAGTTTTGGGAAAAAATAAAGATTCGCTTCAGCAACTCGGGAAAGTGGCTTTGACCCCAAAGGAGGTGACTCGCACACAGAAAGCGAGTGTCCTTCCTTACATCTCTCTGTTAGGCCCTCTCCAAGGACTCAGGCATTTGTAAATAACTCACCAGCTGACCTACATTTTAATCCCATTTCTTTCCCTTCTATCTCCCAAACCCCAAGTCCCATCCAAAGCTAAATAAGGGGGAAAAAAATAAGTAAATAAATTAGTTTTCTCTCTCGGAATGGTAAAAGTGGTGGTGGTGAGGAGAGAAAGGAATTAATATTTGAAAACTCCCCTAATTTGGTCTGATGGCCAAGTGCAAAAGAGCAGATAGTAGAAAAAGCGCCAAACTAAGGATACAGGAAGGCAGGCCTCTGCGGGGGCACCCAAGAGTCATGAGTTCCCGTTTGGCTTCATTTCTTCTCGAGATACATAGCTCACAAGTTAGGGTCTTCCCCAGCCGGGAGGACAACAGTGATGACATCGATGTCTCTGCTCAAACCAGGCTGGCAGCTACCCTCACCACGAAGAGGCCTCCTGTCTTCTCTTTCCTGCTTGTCAATGCCTGAAGCTGCCATCACGGACAGGCCCCTTGGAAGGCATCAGTGCCAGGCTACGATGTTATTAGCCAGTGTTTCCAAGTCTTTCATGCTCTGTGTGGAAATGAGACAATGGCTTCCTCCTGTTCTCCGTAGACAGGGCCATAAACATCTCTGCTTGGACCTAGAATCCCTTTGTTCACAAAATACATTATTAAAACATTAAATCCAGTTTCTGGCAAAGCCCCTCTAATCATCAAGGCTTGGACCCAGACAAGAGGCTGACTGTGTGTGTGTGTGTGTGTGTGTGTGTGTGCGCGCGTGCGCGTGCTGTGAGGGACTATACCTGATGCTGTGTTTTGTCATTATTTCTTAACTAATCTCAAAGCTTATCTTTGGACATCTTAGCATGGATTATCTCCTCAATTATAACCCCATTATTAATGGGTGGGGGTACTTATCAACAAATACCACATAGGCATCTGGAAAATTCAATGTATATAGACAAAGCTAAAAGTTATAGTTAAATCCATATCTGAATAAAAATACTGTAAAAATATTGTTATGTTTCTCAATTTTTTTTTTTTTTTTAAGAGACAGAGCACACCCAAGTGTTGGGGAGAGACAGAAATAGGAGAGAGAATTTCAAGTGGACTCCATAATCAGTGTGGAGCTTGCTATGGGGTTCGACCTAGGGCTGTCTCATGACCCTGACATCATGACCAGAGCTGAAATCAAGAGTGGAACACTTAACTGGCTGAGCCACCCAGGCGCCCCCTCTATGGTTGTTTTCTGTGCATATGATGCAATTGTATTTTCCTTGTTAAAATTCTTGTTAGTATAGTCTGCTTTAAAACCTCCTTTCTCTCTCTTTTTTTTTTTTAACACTTAAGTCATACCATGGGAGGATTTTTCTTCTATATGTTTTGAATTTTCTTGTAAGACATGATTTTTAATGGCTTCACAATAGTCTGCTGTATTGATATAGTCCAATGTTTAATTTTCTATTCTTTGATATTTGGGGTTTTTTATTTTGTTTTGTGTGTTTGTCAAGAGAGATCACATGCACACCACTGAGGGAGGATGAGGACAGAGAGAAAGGAAGAGAAAACTGCACCCCAGAGCACAGCCAGATGTGGGGCTCAGTCTCATGACCCTGAAATCATGACCTGAGCCCAAATCAAGACTCAGACACTTAACCAACAGAGACACCTAGGCTCCCCTGACGTTTGGGGTTTTAAAAATGTCTTTATTAATTCTAAAAAAAAAAAAAAATGCCATAACAACCTTAAGCATTTAGTACATATTTTAAGAAATATTAGGATAGGGGTACCGGGCTGGCTCAGTTGGTTAAGCATCTGCCTTCCGCTCAGGTCATGATTTCAAGGTTCTGGGATCAACTCCTGTGTGGGGTTCCAATGCTCAGCTGCATCTTTTTCTCACTCACCTCTGTGCGCGCGTGTGCTCTCTCTCTCTCTCTCTCTCTCATAAATAAATCATTAAATCTTTTTAAAAAGAAAATAATAAATATTAAGATATATATGTGCATGTATATAGACACATGTATCTATGCCATATCTATCATCTATCTAAATATCTACCTACCACCTATTTATCTATTTTCTATCTGTCTGTATCGATGCCATTCAGGTGAGTGCCAATTTCAGAGCACCCTCCCTTTTCTTACTTTCAGGTACTTCTTGAAAGCAATGAGAAAAGGGAAGGCTTCATTCACTTCTAATAGATCTTCATAAATAAATTACTTTATTAAATTATAAAACAGGACAAGAGTACAGTTTTTTCTAAAATTGAAAGCCAGGAATCATTCTGATTCTTCCATCTCCTTCTCTCCTGACATCCAGTGGACCACTCTGTCCCCTCTGCACCGCCTTCACAGGGTACCCCTCAGCTTTCCTCGTCCTTCCACCCATCGGAGACTAGTTCAGGCACCGTGTGTGCTCTCCTGAGTTACCTAGATTGCTTCTTGTAAGGGCTCATTGCCTACAATCTTTTTTTTTTTTAATCCAACATTTCCCATGGGTTTTCCATGGAGCACCGGTTCCCATGGGATGATGAAGAGAAATTCCATGACAAATTATAAAAACTCACCTGTTTTCTCTATGCCCTCTCTTTTTGAGATTAGATGTTCTGGGAAGTCCTATAATTAAATAATCAAAAAAGAAAATAATCAATAAAAATCTTAATTACCTGGTGGAAACTAAAATTTACTAACCTTAATTTGTTCATTTTTTTTCAGCAAATATTTGTTGTATAATTATAATGTATGATAGTATTTTGTGTGTGTGTGTGTAGGTATGAACTTATATATGAGAACACCTTTTAATCACCAGTTGAACTTGTGCCTTAATATATTTTGGGGGTACTTTTATGTTCCATCTTTCACACAGCTGGTGAAGTAATTTTCTTAAGACTAGTTAAAATTATACTTCTAAACCTTAGAAAGAAGTTAAAAAGAGAGTTAAACTCTTTAAGAGAGTTACCTTTTTAAAAACTCTTAAAAGAGAGAGCTCTCCAGGATAGTGTAAACTCCATACCCCTAACCAAGCTTTCGAGACCCTTCATAGTTTGTCTTAATCACAGTTTCTCAGACTCCAGTTGCTCTCCCAAATCACGAGAACATTCAACCATATCAGAGTTCTCTCTCTTCCCTGAAACTGCCATAGACTTTTTATCTTCTCATGCCTTGACTTCTGCCGTTTCTTCTGTTGATGTTCTCCTAGTGGTGGCATCTGATTTACCTCCAAAAGCAAATACCAGAAACTTGCAAACTCTTTTCCACCTTCTCCAATGGTCACTTCTTTCTTATCTTTCAAATTCCAACTAAAATGGCATATCTATGATGCATTTTCTAATGCCCTGGGAAAAAACCACTCATTCTTCCTTAATAGGTTCCAGATTGGCAGGCCAGTAACCATCATCCTCCTATTTTATGATGAGAAAACTAAGGTCTGAAGACAGATTTCCTGAAAAGGTGGACTAAGCAGGGAGAATAGCACATTTACCTGTGGGCATAGTTGTGAGTTCTCTGCATACTTTGTGGTCTTTGCTGACCTCCTAATTACATGTCAAGGAGATCAGAGTTGAGAATGGAGGGCTGAGGAAGTAAGTGTCTAGGGACTGCGTGGAATCGCAAAGAGGATGAACACTTAGCTCAGACATAGGAGGTATTAGTTAAATCCTGAGGTTGTTTATGACCATCAGAATTATGCCTGGCATGCTCAGTTCAGATTTTCAGGGATTTAGGTTTTAACTGGCAAAGGAGGTTGTTTAAAACCAGAAAATGGGAAGGGGAAAACAGAGAGAAAGCCAGCTAATCAGAAGCTATTAAGCTCATAAAAAAGTATTGGCTTGAGTTACAGTTTGAGGGGAAAATGTTAGTTTCAGCTCACTATTCAGCAACTACTTCCCTTTTGGGTCTCCAAATTAGCTGTTGACTGACTCCTTTAAGCCAAGAATTAAAATTTTCCAGGCTCTGACAAGCTATGAGGATCCTGGGATATGCTTGATAAATACTGTTTTTAATAGCCTACATTTTATTGACATGTAACATGTTAAAAGATTTTGCATCCGTCTGCTTGTTTGCTAGGATACCTGTCATTATACCCATTTTTGGAGAGTGAAAAAATGAAATACAGACATGGTAAGTAATTCCCTGGCATTGACATAAGCAGGAAGGGCAGTATTAGGACTTGAACCCAAATATTCTAAATTCTAGTGATACAGAGAGGGCTCTCTTAGCAGAGTGACTTAAGGAGATCGTGAGTCAGCAGCTATTTCTCAGTTTTTAGAACTTCTCAGGCATTGAGGGAGCAGAGGCATCTATGAGACACAGAGAGAAGAGGGATAGTATGGGGGGGGGGGTTGCAGCTCCCACTGCCAGGCTACACACAAGTTTTGCAGACAGCAAACTTCTGGGCAGAGGGCAGGGGCCAAAACCTCTCCCCACCAGCTTGCTGTCTCCTCTTCTCTGACTCTTGAATCTAGCACTGTTTATCAGGAATGATGGTTGTTATCTCTGTTATCTGTATAATGGTCTAATATTTTCCAGTCACTGGTGCTAAGATAAATTGGACTAGGATAGAATGGGTTTAATGTAAGACTTGAGTTGCTATTAACTATAAGTTGTTAGTTGTTGTTTTTTTTTAAACAATGATACTCATTCTCCATTTTAACTGAAAAGACTATTATACGTGTTCATTATCTAATTACTGATTTCACATATATTTATTGAAATTTTACTTTGTGTCAGACACTATGCAAAGCTCTGAGGTATAAAAAAAGATAAAGTTCCCTGTATTGAAGGAACACAGAGTCTGTCAGACATAGTAGTAAGGTCGGTCTTAACTTCTCCAAGGTATCCTAGAACTCTTTAATAGGTAACAAAAGTAGAGTATTCCTGTCTTCTAGAAACACACACACACACACACACACACACACACACACACACACTCTTCCAGTGATGGGAGGGGGCTCTTTCCTGCTCTGTCAAAGATTAATTGACCATGTAAATGTGGGTTCATTTCTGGGTTTTCTACTCTGTTCCATTGATCTTTGTGTCTATTTGGGGGCAAGTGCCATACTGTTTTAATTACTACAGCTTTGTAATATAACCTGAAGTCTGCAATTGTGATGCCTCCATCTTTGCTTTTCTTTTTCAAGATTGTTTTGGCTAATCAGGGTCTTTTGTGGTTCCATACAGATGTTAGGTTTGCTTATAATTCTGTGAAAAGTGTTGTTGGTTATTTTGATAGGCATTGCATTGGATATGTAGATTTCTTTGGGTAGTATAGAAATTTTAACAACATTTGTTCTTCCAATCCTTGAGCATGGAATGTCTTCATGTCTTGATGTAATCTTTAATTTCTTTCATTGGTGTTTTATAGTTTCCAGAGTACCAGTCTTTCCCCCATTTCGTTAGGTTTATTCTTAGGCATCTTATCATTTTTGGTGCTTTAGTAGTCTTTAGTAGTCTTTGTTATTGTAATGTGCTTATCTGTTTCACTATTTTTACCTGATGGAAAATACTCATGGTGATCGATGTTGGTAACGTCCATCCGCATCAGGTTTTTATTCCCTGGGACATCAAATGATCACTGCTGCCCTGGAGAGTTTATCTAGACACTCACTGCCCTCTGCAGGAGTGAAAAGTAAAGGTCTGTTGGTGTTCATTTATTACCATCTCATTACCTAGCTTATCCTAGCATATTGCTTTTTAGTACTGAACAAGCACCCACTATATACATCGAAAACCTGACATGGGTCTACTGTCCTGTCAATGGATCACTGAATTGCTTGGGTAACCTTACACAGTGATTAAAATCACAAGTTTCTAGAACCCAACTGCCTGGGTTCAAAATCTGGTGCTATAACTTAATAAATATATAATTGGGGGCAAGTTTTTTTTAACCTTTTTGCCTTTGATTTTTCATCTATAATATGGAGACATTGCTAATACCTACTTTCCCCAGCTATCAGTAAGAATACATTATTAGGATAGTATTTTAAAAATTAAAGTACTTTTTAGCATTGAAAAAGTACTCCAAATGTCTTTTTAAATTAAAATCAAACCACTTGGCACTAAAATTTTCAAATACAGACATCTACAGCCTGTCCATCATAAATCCTCCATACTTGAAGGAGGATTCTTAATTGGCAGAAAAGGAAACCAAGGCTCAGATAGGTGAAATATGTTCTCTGATATCATGGTGCTTATGATAACAGAGCAAGATTCAAACCTGTGTCTTCTGGCTCAACGAGAGTGATTCCTTGGCTTCTTTAGTCCATAGCAATAGGGGATTCTGTATCTAGGAAAAGCCATCCAGCAGAACACGTTATAATGGATATTAACACAGGCGCTCCAGAAGGAAGACATGCTGAATTCTAACTAGGCAGCAGGGAAGGAGCTTGGGGGGATGGGAGAATGAAAGACAGGAGTGTAGGAAGGCAGTAGCTGCCAGTAAGGTAAGAAGAGATGTTTCCCCAAGGATAGAGGAAAGGAAGGTTAAAGGCATATTGATCTTGAGTGGGAAAACATTCTCCTGACTTTTCATCCTGCTTTCAGATCATCTGGCATCAAAAAAGGGTCTGTTACTGAGCTCAGCTTTGGAGATGGCGTGAGAGATACAACAGAGGAACGACCATATGCTGACATGGAGGGCACAAGAGTGGTTTTTGATGATATGAGCTGAGCTGCAAAGTAGAAGCGATGTGGAACCTGATAAAACATGCATCCAGTGATAGGCAGGCAGCAGCCAAGCACACATGTCCTCTCAAAAAAATAATCCATCTCCTGACCTGAAAGAAGGCTGACTTTCTTTTCAAAAAAGGATTTGCAGAACTAACCAGATCAAACCTGGGGGGGCAGGGGCGGGCACCAGAGCAGGATAGAGTGGCCAAGGTGCTTCCCCAACAATTATCTTGTAGAATTCTCAACACTACCCCGTGAGAGTAGGCTAGGTGCTATTTCTGATTCTCATTTCACAGATGACGAAACTGACAATGAAAACAGGCAAAGACATGAGGCCAGAGAAGTGGTAGATAGAAGAGGTAGGAGCAGATCATGACTTCCCCATAATTGTCAAATTATCCTCACACCAAGGCACAGTATATCTGGCCAAACTGACTTTTCACAAAATGGAGTCAGTAGCATCCCTATAAGAATATATATGAACATATCTATCAATCGAATGCAATTATATATTCACATATCTTCATTTCCCATTCATGTTTATATTCTATCATCTATGATCAGTCCTCATACCTCTTAACACTTTTATAATTATCTGAGCCAATGTATCAATAACTGATCTATTATCCTTCCTGATTGGTCATCTGTATGCAGATACTCTGACTAATGTGATGTCTGTAAGATTAATTACACCAAAGGGGAAACGACATAGACATTGAAAATGCCAATGAATGCTTATAAATCTTGCATTCATTGCTTGCTTTGTCTTACTAATTTACTAATCTCTTTGAACCTCAGTTTTGTACCTTGCCAAGTAAAGATAAAAATGCCCACCTCCCAGGACACCCGGGTGGCTTAGTGGGTTAAGCATCTGCCTTCCGCCCATCATGATCTCAGTGCCCTAGGATAGAGTCCTGCATTCGGCTTCTTGCTCAGCAGGGAGCTTGCATCTCCCTCTGCCTGCCACTCCTGCTGCTTGTGTCCTCCTCTTTCTCTCATACAAATAAATAAATAAAACCTTTATTAAGAAAAAAAAGCCCACCTCCCAGTGCTGTGAGAGCTGTAAGACAGTGGTTGTCAGATGCATCATGTCTGGCTCAGGGCTAGTTTCTACTGGCTTGCATTCACCAGAGCACGGCATTCCCTTCTGGTCATCTAGCTTCTCCACTATTTTCTCATGGTGTCCATTTACCTTTTCTCTGACCCGCAATATCATACATGCCATGAATGGATTATTTAAACATTTGATACGTGGTTCTAAAGATGATCCATTTTGCATCTGATGCCATGGTTTGGCAATCTGGCTGTAAGGTTCTCTAGATAGAGCTTCTCATTCATCATTTAAGAAGGCAAGAAGTCATTCTGAATCTACTCTTCTGGATTGTCTGAAGGACTTTCCATACAGCATTGCTCATAATTGGTGCCAAGTAAATATTTGATAGATTAGATCAAGAAAAAGTTCCTAAGTAGCACTCTTGAGCCTGGGAGAGTTTGAGAGTGGATCTTCCATGTACGTAAAAACTGGAGAGCAGAGTCCTCCACAGTTTAAGAAATTCACATATCCATTCCTGCAACTTATGTTTATTGAGCAACAGATCTATGTTACCTATGATACACACTGGTACTACACAAATGCATCAGACACATGAATGCAATCTGGAAGAGCAAGGAAACAATTCCATTCTAATATAATCAGCACTGTGATAGAGAGACGTATCCTGAGCTTTTGGAAGCACAGAGATGGTAGACATTTGGTATTTGTCTTTGTCAGTATCCCAGAGTTTCTTTGCCCTTTGGTAACAACACTCTCTTACTTTGACGAGCTGAATATTGATCATTCTGTGCAGTTCATGGCATTCATGTGACCAGATCTACAAACCCCTCTCCTTGGCCCTAGTAATTGACTCCGATATGGGTGTGATCCAATTAGAATTGTTCCCTAGAATTTATTAGCAGAAGCTGATAGAAGATTTCTCTTTCCTATGCATGACTATTGACAATGTGAGCCAAGATTTGATGCTATTTACCACCTTCCCTCTACCCACTGAGTGGAAAAACTCTTCAAGGTATAAGAAAAAAGAAGTCAACCATAGGGTAACACAGGTAATAGAGTAAAGGAAAAACAGATTCTGGATAATTTTTAAGTACCTAGTACTCCCTGAGGTCATTTGTACCTTTGGGTTTCCCCAGTTACATGAGACAAAAACTCTAATTTTTGCTCAGAATTTAAATTTTTTTATACAGACTTTTTGATACAGCATTCTATTACTCAAAGTCTAAACAGAATTTTGTACCATTTCAAAACCATTTTGTGTATGTCATCTTGTGGGAGTCTTAGAACAATATTGTAAGATAGTTTGCTGTTGTTTTATGCTTCCACCTGGTGAGAAAACTAAAAGCAGAAAAGGGGGATGTGGCTGGGGTTGGTCAAGTGAATTGTGGGTAAAGTTGAGAGAGAAATTAAACTCTCTGATATTTAGCGCTGAATTCTCACCACATTTATCCTAAGGCCTCATTACCAGACCACATATTTAAGTGTTCAGTCCTAAACTTAACTGGCCATATGAAGCCTATCATAACATCCTACTGTTCTCTGTCCAGCAAGGTGGGGATAGAGTTCATTCCATCCTTCAACGGTGCTGAGCTATATAGGGGTTTAATATCTCTCTCTCTCTCTGTGTGTGTGTGTGTGTATGTGTGTGTACTATATCTATCACTCTTACTCAGAAAATTAGATCAAGAAGTATATTTGGGGGTGCTGATCAGAGTCTCCTGGGGAGGTTCCTATGCAAATGCCATTTGGTAATGAGGCTTTCTTTCATTGCTAAAATGTAACCTGTCAGCCTTAAATTGAAACTGGCTGATGCAACTTGATCACACTGTATCAGATTGACTTAGGTATGATGCTGTCTTTGAAGTGTAAGAGGATGACACTAGTGGCAGCAATGTATTTTAAAGGTGTAGTGAGTCACTTGTTTCTGGGCATTGCAATCTTTGAATTCCTGGGCATCCTTGTAGTGCATGGTCAGCCCATGCTCGACCTCTGTTGTAAAGAAGCCAATTACTTGATAGCAAATGATGTCAAAGTACTTCGAACTGACCTCGGTCCTGGAAGTAAACTAGTTGAAAAGCTTATTATTGATCCATTCTTCCAAATATTGTTTGAATCTTTTATCAATCAGAATATCAGAATCTTGTTAATTTGTACCCCAGCCACATAAACTGACATAGTCTTTTACAGTGTTGTGGTTTTTTTTAAATGCATTTTTTAAAAATTTCGACACCATTACCTGTGTTGTTGTTATGTGGATGTAAGGTGGAATATTTGCTGGTTTGTTTGGTAGTTGCAAGGCACGCATATAAAAAAAGAAATACTCTTAAAAATACTGATTTTTTTCCCAGCCAAAACCATTTCTAAGTCGTCATTTAAAGTACTGTTCATTGACCCCTTTGAACTGTCCACATGGTAACTATCTAAAATTGAATACAAGAAGAAGTTTGTGTTATCTCAAGAATGGGTATGCTCATCTGCATTGAGCCAAGTTTTACCTGTTCTTTAACACCTTAAAGTTACAGTCCAAATTTAATGGTAAATCACAGACTTTTTCCTAAACTTATTTCTGCAACATTATTATACCCAAACTACCTCTCACTGAATGATAATTATCTGCTCAATACTTCACTGATTTCTTCCATTCTTTGTCTCATTTTTCTCCACAATGGAAGTTTTATTTTTGGTTTTTTATTTTACAGTTTAATCAAAATGTATACATGCCTAGGTTTTGAAGAAAATGATCAGAAGGTTTTGTAATAAATCTCAGCAGTATCATCCCTGATTCTTTGTTTTTGTAAACAAATAAAGAAACTTCATTTGTAAATAAATTACTTTCTTTGTAAATAAAGAAACTTTTCCTCAGAATTAACACTGATGTTCCTTGCTAGTATGGAGCACTGTATTTCTAAAGGTTATGTTCTCAGTAATATTGTTTGGGTTTTCAGCTTTACACATTATTTTTCCTGTACTTATGCCTTTCCATAAGCAAACATAATTATAATAATTTTAATTTTAAAAAAACTGTTAATATTATCATATTTATATAAATGAACATGAAATTTGTTTTTCCTTTCTTGCATATTTTTGGGGTATATTTTTACTAGAGTTAGTAATCACCTATCTTTACTTTCATAACATTCTATAAACTTAACATCACTGTTACATTGATGCATTCTAATTCTTTTTGCTTTTTATAGATGATCTTTCCCACTCATAGTGGAAGATTTTAGAATCTTCTATTTGCTACTGATAATGTTCAAGTCATGAGAGTTTATGATTATGTGGTTTATTGGAGGGTTGTTTTTTTGTTTGTTTGTTTGTTTGTTTTTAATCTGGTCACTTACTGGGAACTTTCAAAATTTTATCTTTTAATTTAAGGAATTTTCTTTTAAAAAAGTAGAATTTCTATTATCTGTATATCGTTCTTTCTAAATTGTTTTTTTAATGCTCTTACCTTTTATCTCCTACCATAACCATTAGGTCCAGTTAAGAGACCAAAATCACACATACTTTTAACATAAAACGTTTAATATAAAAGTTATTAATTACAGCATATTATTGTAGTAATGGGGACTTGGGGGCACCTACGGGGTTCAGTTGTTTAAGTGTCTGCCTTCTGTTCAGGTCATGATCTCAGGGTCCTGCTCTCCAGCACCACATCAGGTTCCCTGCTTCAGCTCCCTGCTCAGCTCCCTGCTCAGCTCCCTGCTCAGCAGGGTGTCTTCTTCCCCTCCCCTCCTCCCACCCTCTGCTCCCTCTGCTTGTGCTCTTCTGTCCGCTCTCTCTGTCAAATAAATAAACCTGGAAAAAAAATGGGGGAACTGACCAGAAAAGGGTAAAGACAACTCTAAAAAAATATAGGGATAGCAGATACAAGTAGGGCCCACTATCCCTAGTGATATGACAGCAGGCCAAGGAAGAACCCCTCCTGTAGCCCCAGGGTGAACGGTAGGTCTTATTGGAGGGGATGTGCCATTGCTCAGTGGATCATAGGGACATTCACTGAAGTTCTTCATCAGCAGGACTCATTTCAGTCTGTCCTCTGGAGGACCAGGAGAAGCTCTATGGTAGGGGGTTGGAGGAGAACACATCACAAAACCACATAAGAGGATCCTGGGGGAGGTTTGATGTACTGCTGACCACTGGGTTCTTTTGGCTACCAGACTCTACAAACACTGGGTTTGGCAGAAACTGCCTACAGGAGCCTTGGGTGGGAGCAAACTAGAACATGAAAGTCTATTTATCCATTCACCAACTAAAGGCCATCTACTCAGTTTTTGGTCATTGTGAATAAAGCCGCTATAAACATCTGTGTGCAGGTTTTGCATGGACATAAGTTTTCAACACCTTTGGATAAATACCAAGTGATGTGGTTGTTGGTTTGTATGATGGTAAGAATGTGCTTTGTTTTGAAACAGCCAAATTGTCTTTCAATGTGGCTGTACCATTTTGCATTTCAGCCAGAAATAAATGAGAGCTTCTGTTGCTCCAAATGCCCATCAGCATTTGGTGTTGCCAGTGGTCTGGATTGGGCCTTTCTAATAGCCGTGTAATAGTATCTTGTTGTTTTAATTTGCATTTCCCCAGTGACATATGATGTGGAGCATCTTTTTATAAACTTATTTGCCATTTCTCTATCTTCTTCGGTAAAGTTTGTGTTAAGGTCTTTGAATCATTTTTTCATCAGCTTCGTTGTTTACTTATTGATGAGTTATAAGAGTTCTTTGTGTACTTTGGATAACAGTTTTTAAAAGATAAGTGTTTTGTAAATATTTTCTCTCACTCTGTGCTTTATTTTTTTTATTTTTTATTTATTTTTTTTTTTTACATTTTCTTGACAGTGTCTTTTTGCAGGGCAGGCCTAGACACTTTATTTTTTGTCTTTTTCTGTTCTCCAAGTATTTTTTCAACCTTATCTTATAACTCTTTTATTGGATATATATGTCTGTAATTTATAAGACTTATTATCCACTATTATTTTTTATTATACTGTTTTCCTTTTTATAGATACAACATGCAGTTTATATTAATAATGAGTTTGGGTCCTGAAGTTTTACTCTCCTCCCTGCCTTGTGTCTTTTCTCCCAGCTCTCCCCCTTCCTGTTTGTTTATTTCAGATTTTCTCCCTTGTTTTAGAAGCTTCTCTGAACTGTCAGTTGATCCTTTACTCCCTGTTATTCTTCTAGACACATAAAACATATAGAACCTTTGTATACATGGGAGAGGCTTATCATTGAGCTTTAGATCAGATTGAAGGGGTGGGGGGGTCACTAATTTTATTGATTGATCACAAAAACCGTATTTGAAATTCCTTTCTCTAGAATCACTCAGCTTCCCTCCAATCTCCTGTCCTTAGTCTGTGTTCACAACCGCTGATTGATGAAATCTCGGGGCACAGAGTGATGTTCAGCTCCTTTGTACACAGACATTCAATCAGCCTCCCAATCTTCCCCATCCTCTGTGATATCTGTCGCCTTTATCTATTGACTTCGTAGAACTAATTGGTTTGTTTTTTATCACTGTCTCCCTCTGCAGGCACTTATTTTGTAGGTTCTGTTCTTTGTTGACTCTTTCATCTTCAATTTCTGAAACTTGTTGAAGTCTCTCATGGAGTGCTGAATCTCCTCTTCTTCAATTCTCTTGGTTCTTATGGATTCATATGACTTTTTTATTCCTTGACGAGGCACTTGAGAGATCCATTTGGGAAGGAGAAGATAAATGGATTCCACTATTGTGTTTCATTTTCTAATTCATCAGCCTTGCTGGTCAGTTATTTATGGAAGCCAGACTTCTTCTTAGGAATTATCTGGTCACAACTGGTAAATAGTTGTGAAATTTCATGTTGAAGAAATGATAGTGTGGGACAGTGAGAAACAATACGTGAATGATAAGCTAAGTGAATGAGGAAACATGAAACAAATTAATGGAGGTTGTGTAGGAAGGGACACCAGGCTGGCAGAAGATTTGTCCTGAGTTTATGTCTCATGTGTCATAAAGCCCCAGGCAAGGCATCTCACCAATTTGGTCTGAATCTCATTTAGATAGTGGATTAGGAATGTTGGGAGTAGAAATATGAAAAGTCCCTTTAGGACTTAAACACATCTCTGTTCCTATTCTATATCTTTTTCTTCTTCTTCTTCTTTTTCTTCTTTCTTTCTTTCTTTCTTTCTTTCTTTCTTTCTTTCTTTCTTTATTTGACAGAGATCACAAGTAGGCAGAGAGGCAAGCAGAGAGGCATGCAATGAGAGAGAGTTGGGCATACAGGCTCCCTGCTCACTGAGCTACCCAGGTGCCCCTCATATCTTCTTTTATAAAAGTTAACAAATTCAGGAGTGTCTTGCTGGCTTAGTGGGTAGAGCATGGGACCCTTGATCCTAGGGCTGTGAGTTCAAGTCCCATGTTGGGTGTGGAGACTACTTAATTAAAAAGAAAAAAAAATGTAAAGATGGGAAAATCCTGGATTTCCTTAGATTTCTAGCTTTCAACTTTTGGGGTGATACAGACTTAAGTGAGAATATGATCTTTAATTTTTTTCCTAGAATAGTATGCAAACATACAATACTGTGCAATTTCTGAATGTTCTCAGGCATCGTAAAGCTCACATGAGGATACCATTGTAGTAATGTTGATCTCAGAACCTTCATCCTCCTCCAAGCTGATCCCTGGTCTTTGCCTTCTTGAGAGGACTGCTGATGTGTATTTCCTTAGGAATTTTAGATCTCTCAGAACACAGCTAGAAAATTGTAAGAAGAACATTCCTTCACATACAAACCTTGTCATTCAGGTGAACCAATTTTCTCTTTGTAAATCAGGACATTTGCAAATGTTCCATTAGCTTTGGCCCAGATAACTCTGTAACAAATGAATTTGCTTGTGGTGCAGATGATGTATCAGCATAAACAGCTCACTGGGCCTCCATTAATTATACAAAGAGAATGAGGGGTTATTTAAATGGAGCCACAGAAATTCCATTTGGGGGCATATTTGCCTGGGAGAGGAAAGCACTCCCATGTTGCAAGAATCCTATATGCTTTCTGATCTATTTCTTTTCAAGAACGATGACATTGACTCACTCATTCATTCTTTCATTTATGTACCACTTACTGAGTAGTAGGCAAGGATGCCAGATCCTGGAGATAAAATAATAAACAAAAGACCTATAGCCCCTGCCGTCACAAAACGAACTTGTGGAGCCAACAATAATCACAAGTGACAATATAAAATTACCTTAAGTATCAGGGGCCATGAGAACAAATAAAAAGGTGGAGGAGGGTACTGAACTAGCAAGGAGCGGTCACGGAAATTTCTCAAGTGCCTAGGGGCACTTAGGTGGCTCAGTTGTTAAGCTGTAGCAGCCTTTGGCTCAGGTCATGATCCCACGGTCCTGGGATTGAGCCTCTGGCTCTCTGCTCAGCGGGAAGCCTGCTTTTTCCTCTCCCACTCACCCTGTTTGTGCTCACTCTCTTGCTGTGTGTGTGTCTCTCTATGTGTCAAATAAATAAATAAAATATTTAAAAAAAAGAAAAAGAGGAAGTGACCCTACAGGGGTTTTTGAGGAAATTTTGAGGAATTTTGAGGAAAACTAGAAGCAAGTTAGCTGACCAGGGGGAGTGAAGAGTAATAATACTCTGGGCTAAGGCATGTGTGCAATATTTGCTGAACGGAAAGAAATCCAGTGTGGCAGGGGTACAGAAGGGTGTAATTAGGAGAGGCTAAAGAGTTACGTGGGTCACCCATGTAAAGCCTATAACCATCTGAAAATTTTGATTTTTTATTACAAGGGCAACATTAAGCCTGTGGGGAATTGAAGGAATACAGAACTAATCCAAAACCCATGCAAGGAACTTCAGACTAAGAATTGGTATGTGAAAAGCATTTATTGAAGGCTTTCTATATTTACATGTTCCATTAGACCAGGGACAGGTAAACTCTTGCAAAAAAGCCAGGTAGTAAATATTTTAGGCTCTGTGAACTACATAAAAATCGTTGTCACATTTACTTTTTAAAAAAATGTTAACACCATCTTTGCTCCAAGACTATAAAAAAGGTCAAGCAGGATTTAGGTCAGAGGCTGTGTAGTAAGTTTACCAATGCCTACACCAGACCAACAGCTCTATGAGGGTATAGACAATATTTCTCCAGATCATTGCAGGATCTTTACTGCCCATCCCAATGCCAGGCACATAGTGGGTACTTAATAAACACTCATTAAGTGAATTAATGACCAAAGTAGGTTTTTAAAATATCTAATATCTATTCATGACAAAACCAGTGCTAGCATTGTTATTGACTTTGTGTTGTTACCATTATTAATGTTATTATTATCAACATATCCAGAAAAGGAAAACTTAAATTTTCCCGAGATTATATAAGCGACAGAGCCAAGATTTAAACCAGTTCTGTAAAAATTTTTAAGCCCATTCTCTTCCTTCTGATCATTCTGTCTCTTATGTAAAGAATATACATCTATGTGTAGGTAAACATCAAATGATAGAAGCACAACCCAATATTATGGGAGAGACCTGCCATTCAAAATAGGGGGCAGAAATCACGTATCAACCTCCCCTTCTGTCTCAGCCAGTTTGGGCTGCAGTAACAAATTACCATCGCCTGGGTGGCTTCCACAACAAATATTTATTTCTCAAAGTTCTGGAAATTGGAAAGCTGAAATCAAGAGATCAGGGAGCCAGCACAGTTGGGTTCTCAGTGAGGGACCCCTTTCTAGTTACGTCTTCATGTGACCTTTCCTTGGTGTGTATACACAGGAAGATCCTGTATCTCCTCTTACTTCTTTTTCTTTCTTTCTTTCTTTTTTTTTTTTTTTTTGAGCATATAATGTATTATTAGTTTCAAAGGCAGAGGTCAGTGACTCATCAGTCTTATAACATCAAGTGCATTAAGGAAGGCACAGGATTGCCTCTCCTTTCTTAAGGACAGTAATGCTAACATGAGTGCCCTGCCTTCAATGACCTAATCTAACCCTAATTATCTCCCAAAGGTCCCACCTCCAAAAATCATCTTACTGGAGGTTAGCGTTTCAACACATTAATTATGGAGGAGACATATCACCTTCCTCCAGAGATCTCTGTTATAATAAAAGAGAGTGTTTAAATGCAGAAAACCTAAGCAAAGATAAGGAAGAAAGAGAGGGAAGAAAAAACAAGAAGGGCATGATGGCTAAGAGAATTTAAACACTGTTCAGGATCAGATGGGACTGTTCACTGAGACAAACTGAGCCACAAGCTAGGATGTGCATAGATGTACGGAGGACACTTTCACTGAAGAAAGAATTGTCCTGCCCAGTAGGACACAGATATGAATCCCTCTCCAAATCTCTTATGACCAGGTGTTCATACAGCTTCTGTGTCCTTTATCTATTGGGGAAGGAATAGGCCAGTCTTCTCTTGTAGGCATTCCAAATATTTATTTATTTAGTCAGTCATTCAGTCAGTCTGTCTATCTGTCTGGGGAATACTGAGAATTTCCTTTGCCTTTCCTTCTTAAGGTTTTCCTTTTCCTTGGTAAGGAAAAATTATGTATCAAGAAAATAATATTTTTCACAAGACCAGCAATAACTCAGATAACTCTGATTACCCCCATCACTTTTACTACCATAGTTCTCTTCTCATGTAATCTATGGAATAAGGAAGAGAGATGCTGGTCTCTGTGATAAGGGGATTGGTTGTTGCTTCTTGGAAAGCCTTAGTGGTCATTGGACAACACTGGCCCCAAAGTTGGTGACTTTAAGGTTTCTCTTTAGACTATAAGTGACTTAGGGTATTTTAACTGAAGCTTTCAGACTTAGATACAATTTACAGATGATAAGAAATAAGTCACTTACAGACTAAAGCTCAGTTTGGAAAACAGGATATTTATGGTGGGCTTGATTTGATAGACACTACTGCATAACTACAAGCTTGGAAAAACTTGAAGATACAATAAAAGAATAGAACAAAAGATAAACGTAATTAGAAATTCTGGAAATAAATACCTAAGCCAAAAATTAATAATAATCTATTTCAAATGTAAAGCTAACTAAAGCATGGCATGATTTTGAATTTTTTTTTCTGATAAGAAAAGAATATGTATTTGTACTGTTGTTAAGAACATCTACCTTGGAATAGCCTGATGGTGGTCAGTGACAGTAGAACTGATGTGAAGTTAAAATATGAGGACACTCTTGGGCTCTGTCTTAGCTCAGTTTTCAAACTGAGTTAAAATCAATCTAGAAACAAATTATAGCAGTTTAAACTAGGAGGCTCTCACTCTCGGGGTTCTTGGTGCACAAGATCAGCACTTGCTCTATTTTGCCTTCTTAAATTTTAGGTCCCTACTGCCTTGCTCACCTGACCCTACCCCCAGTGCTCTCTATATATTCTGAACTGCCGTGCAATACTACTTGATTTCACCTTTCTGTCATCACCATGGAGAGCTAAGGGGCATCCCCTAAGCTTGCTGCTCAAAGAGTGGTCCAAGCACCAGCAATAGGAGCTTCATCTGAAACCTTGTTTGAAGTGCAGAATCTCAGGGACTCCTGGGTGGCTCAGTGGGTTAAGCCTCTGCCTTCAGCTCAGGTCATGATCCCAGAGTCCTGGGATCAAACCCTGCATCAGGCTCCTTGCTCAGCAGGGAGCCTGGTTCTCCCTCTGCCTGTCTCTCCCCCTGCTTGTGCTCTCTCTCTCTCTCTGACAAATAAATAAAATCTTTAAAAAAAAAAAAAAAAGGTGGGGGACAGAGGAGGAAAGAAATGCAGAATCTCAGGTCCTACCCATGATGTACTAGATTAGTATTTTCATTTTAACAAAATTTCCCAGATGAATTGTATGTTCACTGAAATTACACATCACTGCCCTAACCAACCCACTTCCCTTCCTGAGGAACTTGCCGCTCTTCAGTGTGTTAAAATTAGCTGTTGTTGTTTTATAGCAGTCACTATAAAATATAGGAGGAGGAATAATACAGTAATACAGGGTCAAGGTCACACAATATATAGTAAGACACAGCTGACCTCAAGTTTTGGCTTTACTACTCAGTAGTTGGGCACCTACTTAACCTCTTAACCTCATCCTCCCACCCTTTCTTTCTTTCTTTTTTTTTTTTTTTCAGAACAAAACAACTTTTATTCTACAAGTAGAAAAAAGTGAAAGCTGTCCGCAGTAGCTTATAATAACCAAGCGAAATAATTATTATATGGCAACCTGTGTAGGCTCCATCTAGCTACGTTCCAATTCTTTGTTTGTTTGTTTTTAAATTATTTTTTATAAACGTATAATATATTTTTATCCCCAGGGGTACAGGTCTGTGAATTGCCAGGATTACACACTTCACAGCGCTCACCATAGCACATACCCTCCCCAATGTCCATAGCCCCACCCCCTTCTCCCAACCCCCCTCCCCCCAGCAACCCTCAGGTTTTTTTGTGAGATTAAGAGTCACTTATGGTTTGTCTCCCTCCCAATCCCATCTTGTTTCATTTATTCTTCTCCTACCCCCTTAACCACCCATGTCACATCTCCACTTCTTCATATCAGGGAGGTCATATGATAGTTGTCTTTCTCTGATTGACTTATTTTGCTAAGCATGATACCCTCTAGTTCCATCCACATTGTCACAAATGGCAAGATTTCATTTCTTTTGATGGTTGCATAGTATTCCATTGTGTATATATACCACATCTTCTTTATCCATTCATCTGTTGATGGACATCTAGGTTCTTTCCATAGACTACGTTGCAATTCTTGTGAGAGGGTTTGGAATCCCATCAACACACAATTCAGATTGTGAAATAGGAAATGACCATGACAAATTAATGTAGGACACTGAACTGCTGACCAGTGCTCATTCCCTTTAAATGATACATTAGTTGGTTTAGGCTAGGTTACACTGTGTAACAAGTCATCCCTAAATCTCAGGGTTCTTTTCTAATATGTCAGCAGATGGCTCTGACTCTCCACTGTATTGTCTTTACTTTGAGGCCCAGGTTGACTGGTCATCTAGATCTGGGACTTTGTTGGTCTAATGGTAAAGAAAAAGATATGATATGACAGAGCAGACAGATTCTTAAAGCTTCTGCTTCTCAGTGACACCTGTCAGTCCCACTCAGCTGCCACATTGCTAAGTCTGCTTTAAGTGAACACAAGGCCTGATCCTCTGACTGGGAGAGGCACTGCAAGGAGGGAAACAGGGAAGAACAGTAATGCAACTCACAGGGGAAAAAATCATAATAGTTTGAGAATTGAATGAATGGAAGGTATGAGCTGTCCTTGATACTTTGTTTGGTAGCTTGTTGGCTATTTTGCCTTTCTGAACTTGAGTTTCTTATTTGTAAAATAGGGACAGCAATACCAAAACCTAATAAAATTTTGAAAGGAATGACTGAGTAGCACATAGTAGGCACCTAATGAAAAGAAACTCTGAATGTATTAGGAGTAATTACCCCCTTTTAAACTCTCAGAGGTAGAAACCACCTAATCCTTCCAGAAAGCCCAGAATTGGAGATGCCGGAGAATGTGGAAACAGTCATGAGTTCCTTTATTCTCTTGTTTCCTCTGGGTTTGCATCCTTTCTTGCCCTAGCTTGCTAGGAAGCCTGTTCTCCTGTGGAGGCAGAGGATGGAAGAGGGTGTGTGTTCTCAGAGATAACGTGGGGCAAGTTCAGGGGTTACTAATTGAGTTTCTGCTTACTTTTCATATTCAGACTCCCAACCAGAACAAAGGTGAGTTACAGCAGCTCCTTTTCTCTCCCTCAACCTCCTCCCTCCTCCGCTGACTGCACTCACTTGTCTTCCAAAGTCGCTTCACCACTCAAATTGTAACTCTGATCAGAAGCTGATGTGACAGCAAAATTGGAGAAAGACAAATATGTGGCCTATGAGGATAGTTCAAGATTGGATTTGCTAGCACGTTATAAGCTCATAGAAGGGATTTTAAAGCCTCTCCCAGAAATGGAATCTGCTGGAGCCCCAACCCTCTATTTGTCCATACAGATAGTACTTGTGGTTTGAGAGTGGTTCAAAGAATCCAGAATACAATGCCTAATTATAAAGACCTTTAAAGTTTACAGATTGCTTCACTATGGTGTGACTGATTCAACTCTCCCATGAACTCTGAGGAAATGAATGTAGCTGTCACGGTCCCACTCTATAGTCAAGGACACAACATGTTTGCAAGGTAAAGCAACATGTCCACAGGACACAGTCTGAAAGTGGTGAAGGCAGGGCAAAAGTCCATATCATCTGCCCCCTTGCTTTACTTTCATTCCTTACATCATGTTTCTTTAAGAACCCCATAACCTTTTGGGGCAGAGGTAAGGTAGAGTTTCTGGAGCCAAGAAACTGAGAAGCCAGTTAGAATGCAGGGACCTCTCCAAGACTACCCTTTCATCTCCATATTCTAATTGATAAGGATTTCATTTCCTCATCACTTCTCTCTCTGCTATCGCCTAGCCTCCTAGTTTCCAAACTCTTCCAACAACCATCATTATCCAGAGGAAATTTCAGGTGCAAATCTGGCCATGTCTCCTCTTCCATATATCCCTTCAAGAGATTGCCTTCAAAACAAAAGGCTCTTGGACATGGCCTTTGATGCTCATCATCCCCTACTACCCTCGATAACCACAAACCTCAACATCTCTCCCTTTTCACGTTTGTGCTTGAGCTAGACCACATCACTTCAAGAAACTGGATCAGCCCAAGTTTCTTCTACCCCTGCATCTTGCTGTTCCCTCTGCCTATATGTTTCTTTTCCTCTGTAATCACCATTCACTTGTAGAGGCTCACTTTTAGAAGTACCTCCTTATAAGAGCAGATGTTTTGATAGCACTCTTTTCCCCCTTTAGCTTTGTACTTTTTACTGAACTAGAACTGTCTCTTTGTAACCCCTCTTTCCTCAGCCCCATCATACACACCAAACTAGGATTGCTTTGAGGACAGAAACTTTCTTGTCCCCTTTTGTATCCAGAGCTCCTAGTGTAAAGTCCACAGCGAGCCTGGAAAAATGCCTAGAATGAATAAATGAATGAATGAGAAGATTAGAGCTAGTGGCATTTGTTTTTCTAAACTTCACACTCCCCACTACATCTACAAAAATCTGAGGACAGATTTTAGATCCCCTTCTCCCTCACGTTTTGGAGGGAGCTGGACCCAGATATTTGACCAAAGAATCCCTATAATAGTTTGTAAGAAGTTAGAGACAGATTGAAGATAAAATTCATACCACCTAGTCTTTTTTTTTTAGATCTTATTTATTTATTTGACAGAGATCAGAAGTAGGCAGAGAGGCAGGCAGAGAGAGAGGAGGAAGCAGGCTCCCTGCTGAGCAGAGAGCCCGATGTGGGGCTCAATCCCAGGACCCTGGGATCCTGACCTGAGCCAAAGGCAGAGGCTTAACCCACTGCGCCACCGAGGCACCCCCACCTAGTCTTTCAGGCATTGGAGATAGGCAGAAGGGTTGAAGGTGGGGACATTGAGCATCTCCCTCTGAGAAACTCTATATATATCCAAAACACGTTCTCCTGTTACAGGTAGTGATATCCATTCATCTAGCTGTGTGCCCTTCAGCACCTGACTTGACTTCTCTGTACCTTAACTTCCTTATCTGTTATATGAAGTGAGAATTATACTCTTTCAGACTATTGCAGGAAAAGAGAAACTTAAGAGATATGAGCCAATTCATTGTGTGGATTTTGGCCTGATTCAAACAGAAAGGCTGTAAAAAAGATATCTTTGAGGCAATTGAGGAAATTTTAATATGATCAAGTCCTTGATATTAAGGAATTATTGTTGATTTCATTCAGTGTAATAATAGCATTGCGGTAGATAGATAGATGTTAGATATCCACAGGTAGATGGATAGAGAGAGACTCTCCGCCATTAGAGAATGATACTAAAATATTTATAGTTAAAATGGCATGATGTCTTAAAATTCAGCTTAAAATATTACAGAAAAATAAATAAAATTCCATAGATAAAATAAGATTGGCCAAATGTTGATAATTGCTGAGGATGGGAGACAGGTATGTGGACATTCATTATAAATAACAAATATTCTCTAAAAAAATTTTCTATAATAAAGTGTAAAAATATACAGTACCCTCACAGAATTTATGAGAAGTTAATATTTATAAAAATGTGGAAAAGTGCTTCCCATATAATGTTATTGTAGTATATTAAATGCATATATCTCATTTACTTGCACCCACATAGTCACTAGTAACATTCCTTATTTGAACACATTTACTTATATACAAAGCTATGCACTAATAACAAAAAAAATGAGGTAATAAGACTCACAGCTAATATTAAGGGGGTACTTATTCTAAGCCAGAAAAGTAAGTACATTGTCCTCTTCGACCTTGATGGGAATTTCAGAAAGTGGATAGTATTTTAATCCCCACATTACAAATGGGGAAGCTGAAGCACTGAAAGATGACATCATTTGCTCAAGGTCACCCAGTTAGTCAAACCTAAACTGCAGTTCAAACCCAGATCTGTCTGATTCCAAAGCCTTGACTAGCATCAACACAATGAAAGTCGTGGTATGAAAGAGAGCAAAACTGGAAGACATTTAAAGATGCTCGCTTGGTCCTCTGTGTTGGTTTGATCTAGTGTGGAAGCCAACTTCTTAATAAGATTATGGAGAAAATTCTCAACTCTCCTTCCCATCCTCTTTTGACCCAGTCCCCTGAAGGTGAACTGATGTGAAATAAATGAATGACCCCTAGTCTCAGAAAAATAAGTCTAACCGTGCCTCAGTCAATCTGATTAAAACTCTCACTTAGGACGGTGAATCCCTCTAACTCAGCCCAGATTGCAGAAATGTAGAATGTGAAGGTAGCCCAGTTTTTATGTCCTCGCTCTCTCTCAAATCCTTTGAATTTAAGGCCCAAGATGATTTATTGTGCAATCTGGCCATTCTAGCCTCATCCTCCTCTTTCCTGGGTTATCTACCACTTTTTTCACCTCAACAACAAGGATGTATGTCTTATGAAATCCTTGAGTGCTTTTTCTCCCCTTTGTTTGCTCTTATATCTCTGGAGTCTGGAAGAGTGTTTTTCACCGCTGGCTACATGGTACAAAACCCCAGGAGGTTTTTAAAATGTAGTGATTCTGGGGTAACCATCCCAGGTCAATTAATTAGAATTTGTTAGATGATCCAGGGATTTATTTTTTTTTCTTAAGTCCTCTTGGTTATTCTTATTTTTTTTAAAGATTTATTTATTTATTAGAGAGGCCACATGAGTGGAGGGATGGGCAGAGGTGGAGGGAGAGAATCTCAAGCAGACTCCCCCCAAGTGTGCATCCTAATAACATGGGGCTCGCTCTCACAACCCTGAGATCATGACCTGAGCTGAAACCAAGAGCGGGACATTCAACTGACTGAGCCAGCCAGGCCCCCCTTAAGTGCATTAGGTTATTCTAAAATGCAGCCAGGATTGATAGACACTGGCACAGAATAAAGGCTGGCATAAAATAGTTATTTAATAAACATTTGCTGAAAGAAAGAATAAATGAATGAATAAAAATTCTGTCTTAAGATGTACTTACTAATACATTCTTTATCTGTCCAAAGCCCCAAGCATACGTATATATGTATACTAACTGTGAGCTGCTTGAGAGTAGATGCTCCATTCCATATATTTTTGATTTTTTAAATTTTAGCACATAATAGAATCTCAGTGTTTATTACATAAATATGTTGTCATGTATACCCAGGACAAGGGGCAAGGTGATCTATTGGACAGAAGAAGAAGAGTGGTAATATAAATGAGGATACATGGAAAGAGCACACTTGGGGATTCTGATGGGGCTGAGTTTGAATTCTAGTCTTATTATGTACCAACTTCTTCAACTCTGGACAAATTTCCTCGTTTGCCTATGAGGGTAAACTCCCCCTAACAGTGTTATTGTGCAGCTTAAATGGAAAGACAAGTATTTGGCCCAGTGCCTGGTATATTAAAGTTACCTAAATAATGTCACCCTCCCTTCTATTCCCTTATCTTTGAGGTCCAGGTAGGTTGGTTAGCAGGGATCTTTGGAAGTTAATCAGAGAACAGAGAGACAGAGAGATTGAGGAAAGCAATGTGTGAAGAGTAGAAATGAGTTAGTGGGAGATCTAATCGTGGTTATAGAAAGGAGAGATAATTACTATTAGCTAAAGCCAAAGAAAGCCAAATCTTCAGGCCTTGCATTTGGCCTTCTTCCTCTGTCCAATCCAGACATGCAACAGCCATAAATTACAGTCCTGTTGCATAAGCACTGGATGGTAAGGGCCATGGACACAGCATTCATCACCAGGTAAGCAGCTCCATATTGAGGTAGCTTGGGCCAAGCTTCCAACCATTTGGAAAAACTCCAAACACCATGCCTCGTGCCTTATGTCCTAGCATTTCTTGGAAGGAGGGATATGGTACTGTTGAGACAACCCTGGCCAGGGAATCTGAAGCAGCTGGGTTCTAATTCTGTTCTAACATAATCACAAATGTCTTCACCTGCAAAATGGAGGCAGGGACTCAATGAAATTGCCTCTTGATGTTCTTTCTAGCATTCCCATAAATCTGGGGCCCCAATGCTGGTTGAAAGTCTTTCTTATGCCATTTTAGCATTTAGTAATATATTCAATTAGTAATAATAATTAACAATTTAAATAAATTTTACTTGTTCTTATCTTTGGAGATACTAAAACTGGACAAGTTCTTTTGTTGTAATGGGTTCATCTACAAACATCTTTAATTTTCCTAATGATTTGTATAAGCTCTCATCTGCCTTAATAGCATGAATTCTAGTATTTGCCTCTTGAGTTTTCCTTCATCCTCCGATTTGATGAAAACTACAAGGCCCAAGTATTTCCAAAGGGAAAGTTAGACCAAAGTATGAGATGGCTCTAGAGCTGCTTCTAAGGGGCTATTGGTTATTAACCTCATCCTGGGAGGCCTGAGATGAGCATTGTTCTCTGTGATCTGGGGAGCAAATGTTTTCTTTCTCTTATCTACCCTATTTCTTCCCTCTTCCATTTTTTTTCTATCTTCCTTCCATAAAAAGGTAAAGTTTAAATTGCCCAACTCTCACCCAGAAAGTAGACAGAACCAAGGAAATTCCATATGCTGACAAACTAGATCAGCTAAGCTCTCAGCCTTAAGAAGAATATATTTTAACTATGATCTATTGTTTCTTGATTTTTTCCTTGGACTTTCCTTTTCTCATCATTGTAGTGATAACCTTGGCACGGACTAAAGTAGTCACCTCTGTGGCCCAGCTTAGCCTATCGTGGAACCCCTTGGGGTTTTGAATAAAGAAAATCAGGAGTGCACTTTCCTCCCTTTCTGTTCTCTGGGGAAACACCTTTTCCTTGGAGCTCCCATGGGCATTGGCTGGGTCAAGACTGGATTTGAGCATTCAAGGATTCTCAGTCACATCAGCTGCTACCATCTCCTACCACAATTTATAGTCACTAAGGAATAAGAAGTGTTATTGATAAGAACTTAGACATCCAGTTGGTGTGCAAATACCTTTCCAAAGGAATTTATTCTTCCCTGCCAAAGAATTGCTTCATGGATCTTTAGTTTTTAGTTTGTTTGTTTCCACTGCAACATGCTATGTCTCACATACCTGCTAGTTTGCAAGACCCCCCATGGTCTCTGGCTCCTGCTTCCTTTTTAGACTCCTTTCCCACCACTCTTCCCTTGCCCACCCCATTCCAGCCACATATGTCTCCCAATTTCAGGTCCAGGTCAGTCAGGTAGGACAACAAGAATTTTCCCCTATTAGGACCTACACACATGCTTTGCCCACTATCATGGAATGCTGTAACACTGTTCATGCCTTGCCTCAAACACCTACCCTAAACAAACATACATTTTTGTCTGGATTCCATGAATGTAAGTTTTCATGTCTGTTTTGTTACTGCTGTATCTCTAGTATTTAGAACAGCTCTATAATAGTATTCCATTATTTTTTTTTCTTTCTTTTTTTTTTTAATATAATTTTTTATTTTTTATAAACATGTATTTTTATCCCCAGTGGTACAGGTCTGTGAATCACCAGGTTTACACACTTCACAGCACTCACCAAAGCACATACCCTCCCCAATGTCCATAATACCACCCCCTTCTCCCAAACCCCCTCCCCCCAGCAACCCTCAGTTTGTTTTGTGAGATTAAGAGTCACTTATGGTTTGTCTCCCTCCCAATCCCATCTTCCTTCATTTATTCTTCTCGTACCCACTTAAGCCCCCATGTTGCAACACCACTTCCTCATATCAGGGAGATCATATGATAGTTGTCTTTCTCCGCCTGACTTATTTCGCTAAGCATGATACGCTCTAGTTCCATCCATGTTGTCGCAAATGGCAAGATTTCATTTCTTTTGATGGCTGCATAGTATTCCATTGTGTATATATACCACATCTTCTTGATCCATTCATCTGTTGATGGACATCTAGGTTCTTTCCATAGTTTGGCTATTGTGGACATTGCTGCTATAAACATTCGAGTACACGTGCCCCTTTGGATCACTATGTTTGTATCTTTAGGGTAAATACCCAATAGTGCAATTGCTGGGTCATAGGGCAGTTCTATTTTCAACATTTTGAGGAACCTCCATGCTGTTTTCCAGAGAGGTTGCACCAGCTTGCATTCCCACCAACAGTGTAGGAGGGTTCCCCTTTCTCCGCATCCTCGCCAGCATCTGTCATTTCCTGACTTGTTGATTTTAGCCATTCTGACTGGTGTGAGGTGATATCGCATTGTGGTTTTGATTTGTATTTCCCTGATGCCGAGTGATATGGAGCACTTTTTCATGTGTCTGTTGGCCATCTGGATGTCTTCTTTGCAGAAATGTCTGTTCATGTCCTCTGCCCATTTCTTGATTAGGTTATTTGTTCTTTGGGTGTTGAGTTTGCTAAGCTCTTTCTAGATTCTGGACACTAGTCCTTTATCTGATATGTCGTTTGCAAATATCTTCTCCCATTCTGTCAGTTGTCTTTTGATTTTGTGAACTGTTTCCTTTGCTGTGCAAAAGCTTTTGATCTTGATGAGATCCCAATAGTTCATTTTTGCCCTTGCTTCCCTTGTCTTTGGCGTTGTTCCTAGGAAGATGTTGCTGCGGCTGAGGTCGAAGAGGTTGCTCCCTGTGTTCTCCTCAAGGATTTTGATGGATTCCTTTCGCACATTGAGGTCCTTCATCCATTTTGAGTCTATTTTCGTGTGTGGTGTAAGGAAATGGTCCAATTTCATTTTTCTGCATGTGGCTGTCCAATTTTCCCAGCACCATTTATTGAAGAGGCTGTCTTTTTTCCATTGGACATTCTTTCCTGCTTTGTCGAAGATTAGTTGACCATAGAGTTGAGAGTCTATTTCTGGGCTCTCTATTCTGTTCCATTGATCTATGGGTCTGTTTTTGTGCCAGTACCATGCTGTCTTGATGATGACAGCTTTGTAATAGAGCTTGAAGTCCGGGATTGTGATGCCACCAACGTTGGCTTTCTTTTTCAATATCCCTTTAGCAAATAAATTTGACAATCTGGAAGAAATGGATGCATTCCTAGAAACATATAAACTACCACAACTGAACCAGGAAGAAATAGAAAGCCTGAACAGACCCATAACCAGTAAGGAGATTGAAACAGTCATTAAAAATCTCCAAACAAACAAAAGCCCAGGGCCAGACGGCTTCCCGGGGGAATTCTACCAAACATTTAAAGAAGAACTAATTCCTATTCTCCTAAAACTGTTCCAAAAAATAGAAATGGAAGGAAAACTTCCAAACTCATTTTATGAGGCCAGCATCACCTTGATCCCAAAACCAGACAAGGATCCCACCAAAAAAGAGAGCTATAGACCAGTATCCTTGATGAACACAGATGCGAAAATACTCAACAAAATACTAGCCAATAGGATTCAACAGTACATTAAAAAGATTATTCACCACGACCAAGTGGGATTTATTCCAGGGCTGCAAGGTTGGTTCAACATCCGCAAATCAGTCAATGTGATACAACACATCAATAAAAGTAAGAACAAGAACCATATGATACTCTCAATAGATGCTGAAAAAGCACTTGACAAAGTACAACATCCCTTCCTGATCAAAACTCTTCAAAGTGTAGGGATAGAGGGCACATACCTCAATATCATCAAAGCCATCTATGAAAAACCCACCGCAAATATCATTCTCAATGGAGAAAAACTGAAAGCTTTTCCGCTAAGGTCAGGAACACGGCAGGGATGTCCATTATCACCACTGCTATTCAACTTAGTACTAGAAGTCCTAGCCTCAGCAATCAGACAACAAAAGGAAATTAAAGGCATCCAAATCGGCAAAGAAGAAGTCAAATTATCACTCTTCGCTGATGATATGATACTATATGTGGAAAACCCAAAAGACTCCACTCCAAAACTGCTAGAACTTATACAGGAATTCAGTAAAGTGTCAGGATATAAAATCAATGCACAGAAATCAGTTGCATTTCTCTACACCAACAGCAAGACAGAAGAAAGGGAAATTAAGGAGTCAATCCCATTTACAATTGCACCCAAAACCATAAGATACCTAGGAATAAACCTAACCAAAGAGACACAGAATCTATACTCAGAAAACTATAAAGTACTCATGAAAGAAATTGAGGAAGACACAAAGAAATGGAAAAATGTTCCATGCTCCTGGATTGGAAGAATAAATATTGTGAAAATGTCTATGCTACCTAAAGCAATCTACACATTTAATGCAATTCCTATCAAAGTACCATCCATCTTTTTCAAAGAAATGGAACAAATAATTCTAAAATTTATATGGAACCAGAAAAGACCTCGAATAGCTAAAGGGATATTGAAAAAGAAATCCATTATTTTTTTTAAAGATTTTATTTATTTACTTGACAGAGATCACAAGCAGGCAGAGAGGCGGGCAGAGAGGAGGAAGCAGGCTCCCTGCTGAGCAGAGAGCCCGATGTGGGACTCAATCCCAGGACTCTGAGATCATGACCTGAGCCGAAGGCAGCGGCTTAACCCACTGAGCCACCCAGGCGCCCCTAGTATTCCATTATTGAACAGATAGATGCTTGCACATTTCCAGCCTCCAGGAAAGAGGGCAATTGGGTAATTGGAGAGGAAGAAATTTATAAATACAATAATAGGCAGGGATAGGTGGGAAAAGGGAAGACAAGGAGACAAGCTTAGAGGTCTCCTGGTCAACAAAAAGGCCATTTTCAGGCATGGAAGTTCCTCCCAACAATCTGGCACCAGTCAGAGTGATGAGGCTTCTCTTCACAAGCAGCAAATACGTTTGCAAATGAAAATAAATAAAACTTTATTGAAATATGAAATTGCAAATGGAAATGGCTGGTTAGGGCCCTTTGTAGCAATTATGCAAAAGACATTCATTTGCTTGTTTTTATATGCAAGTAAAAAAGATACTTTATTTTTGCAATTTATTTATACAGGGAAGCTTAGCTCGGCTCAGAGGTTTGCAGGCGTCTTGGCAGCCTGTTTCATTCAATTTTTCAATCAGCTAGAAGACAGCATAGTTTCATTAAGCAGCAGGGTTCTTCCTGTATAAGACGTGGTTGACTCTTTAATTTTGGACTCAGGATCCTTGTGGATTCCATGGACTTCATAAATTTCATGGTCAACTACCAAAATAGGGTCTCATTCATGCCACTGGATGGACTATGTTGGTGCTGTGGTAACAGAGGCAGCACGTCCTTTTATACATTCTGCCTTGTTGCCCCCAATTTATTTCATCCCAATCTGTAGGTAATGTAACAATAGACGTGCATATCTTAAAAGATGGGGTTTGGATATGGTCACAGTGTTGGTTTTTAGTGGCAGCTGTAACTGGGTATAGCAGTGGGTAAGATAATCATCCAAAGAGTCAGGCAGAACTGGTCTTAAGTTCCAGTCCTGCCACTTGCTCAGGATGAGGCTTGGGGCACATTACTTAATCACACTAAGTGCGAATTTCCTCATTGATAAAATGAGAACAGTAGTGATAAGACACAGACACAGTGCCTGGCATATAGTAAACTCTACATTGGTGATAGCAGTGAAGAATCACAATGGAAGCCATGTCACAGAAGCACTGGAAGAAACAGAGATTGCAAAGTCCATACAGTCCCTATTTATAATCTCAGAGCCAAGACCTTGCTACATGATTTTAGACAAGTCACTTAATCTCCCTGAGTCCCAAATTTTTCATGTGTAAAATAAAGGTGATAAAACCTAACTTTACCATATTGCTTTTGAGATTAACTTTAGTGCTTGTATAGTTTCCTACCTAGGGGTTGGTTCATAGAAAGTACTAAAACAAAAAGGCAGTTGTTGTTTTTGCTGCTATTATCTTATTAGTCTCTGTGCCTTCCCTTTCTTTCTTTTTTTTTTTCTTTTTAAGATTTTATCTATTTATTTGACAGAGATCACAAGTAGACAGAGAGGCAGGTGGGGGTGGGGTGGGAAACAGGCTCCCCGCTGAACAGAGAGCCCAACGAGGGACTCAATCCCAGGACCCCAAGATCATGACCTGAGCCAAATGCAGAGGCTCAACCCACTGAGCCACCCAGGCGCCCCTGCTTTCTTATTGACAAATATGATGATGGTGAAAATCCCATTCCAATGCTGCAATTTGTCTACTCTGTGCTTCATCCCCACTCCCCACCCCTGGTGTCACTTGCCTGCTGAGAACACTGGCCTTCAGCCCAGACCTCAGCTCCTATTTCACCCTCTTCCCCTGTGCTCTCATTAACTACTACTCTTTACAATTAAATTGTGCAATGAATGTCAAGTACCTGGGTTGAAAGAATTCTAGCTTACTGCTCTGAGTATAAATTTCCACCAACAGTCTTTCTGGTTGGATCATAATTCAGGAGCCATTAATCACCTACATTGCCTCCAGGACCCAGCAGAGGCAGAGGAGTTAATAAAGACCTCTTAGAGAAAAGAAAAAGCATCACAGCCAGTGTTGGGGGAATCTTTTGATGGTCATGGAGTGGGCTGGAGATGGCTAAAGAAAGCCCTGGGTAATTAGAGACCTTACAGCCAGAAGTGGTATTGAATCTACCACATGTAGCAAAGGTTACTGTCTTATATGGAGACAGATACAGTGTCTGTCTATGTGGTCTAAATTAAGTGTCATTTGGCAGGTACATCCTTCTCTAGCTGCGAATCCCCACCCCAGCACCACCTGTTATGACAGCTAAAATTCTACCAATAGAGATTAGTTCCCCTGAATCATTAGTAACTTTAATTATGATGAAAATACAGATCCTATATAATACTTGAAGTACTTTATGGTTTATAATTTTCTTTTACTTTATCATATTTAACTGTCAAATCAGATAAGCAGGAAATATTCTTTTTTTCTCATTTTATAAAGGAAGAATGTTTAAGTAGTTTTCCAGAGGTCTCACAACCACGAAATGGGAGATTTGGGATTCAAAGTCATGCTGCCCAATAGCATATCTACTACTTTCTCAATGAACACCACATTGTTCATACTGAGAAAGAATTTTTCTTGGAACTAAGGATAAAGACTGACAACACTTGAAATTGAACGAGGATGTAGGAGAGAGTTAAAACAAGCAATAGATGTTGGATCTCAGAAAGAAATGAATTTCAGCTTTGTCTGGAGACAGAGAAATATTGTAAATGCCTTTGGTGCCATGTTTTGTTGATTTTCTCATGAGCAAAAACATGAAAAATTGGGAAAAAGTATAGGTCCTGGTTTGGAAGGACCTAGGTTTGCTTCTTACGTCTGTCTTTTTCACGAGACAATGAATCTTGTTTTTTGTTTTTGGTTTTGTTTTGTTTTGTTTTCATTGAAAGCCTAGTGTATAATACCAACCTTGCTGAATATGATTAAGGCTTAAGTGAAATAATTAATGTGAAGCAACCAGCACACAGTCAGTGCTCAACTAATGATAGATATGATTTGTTTTACTGAACTCTGCTCTTTGCTAGTCATCGTTCTGCATGATTTTTTTTTTTTTTAAGATTTTATCCACTTATTTGACAGAGATCACAAGTAGGCAGAGAGACGGGCAGAGAGAGAGGAGGAAGCAGGCTCCCTGCCAAATAGAGCCCGATGTGGGGCTCGATCCCAGGACTCCAGGATCATGACCTGAGTCGAAGGCAGAGGCCTTAACCCACTGAGCCATCCAGGCACCCCTGTTCTGCATGATTTTTAATAGTAAGGATACTTTTGGCTCATGTGAGAGAAATCTAACTCAGATAGGACTGAGTAAATAAAATGTGTTGGCTGTCAAAACAGAAACTTACAGTTACCATTGGATCCAAGTGCACAACTGAAGTTCTTAGCATGGGCACAAGTTCATGTGTGAAAAAAAAAGAACCTCCAGATACGTGAGTAGCTTAACATTCAGAGGTTTGTTTGTTGGTGTATGGTACATCTATGTGATCATATAAATTATTGTTAAATAAATCTTGACTTCTTTTCCTCTCCCGTTGTGACTGAGTCTGTTTTCTACCCCACGGAAGTTGGACTTGACCATGACTTGCTTTGGCCAGTGAAACATTGGCAGACGTCACATGAGCAGAGGTCATACATAGGGTTATCCATTTTGGCTTGGGCTCCCATACCCATGTGACCTACCATGAAAATAATATGGCTTAGGTAGCTATTATTATCAATCCATCTGGCCCCAGACTGGGACACATAGAGCAGACATACTGGCCTGTACAGCTACTGCTCTAAGTAGAGTAAAATATACATGGAACAGACATGAACCCAACCTTCAGCCAGGATGCTGAAGTGTAGGCTACCCCATCCAAGCTGCAATCAATACACAGACCTGTGAATGTGACAGTAACTGGTCAATGCCTAAAGCACTGAATTTTGGAATGATTTATTATATACAGAATTGTTGCAGCAAAACTTCTTTCTAATACAGGTTAGTTACTGCTGGAAGGGGTCTTCTGTCCTGCTAGGGGACTCAGGCCAATATAGGCTTTATTTTTCTTGTTTTTCTCAGCTTTCCTGCAGCAAATCGACTTACAATAAACTACATATATATAAATTGTACAACTTGATACATTTTAACCATGCATCACCACAGTCACCATTACCACAATCAAGAAAACAAACCCCCAAAATCCTAATCATACCCATCTATAATCCCTCCTAACTCAATCCATGTCCTTCACCTCTGTCCTAAAGCAACTGTTGACCTACTTTCTTGTTACTATTGATCATTTTGCATTTTCTAGAAGTTTTCACAAATGGAATTATTCCTCTTGCCTTTTTTGTCTGCCTTCTTTAACTCAACATATTATTTTGAGATTCATCGCCGTTGTATGTCTTAATAACATTTTTCCTTTAAATTGCTAGGTAATATTCCATCTTAAAAACACATTACAGTATTTTTAAGTCATTTATTTATTGATAAATATTTGGATTGGTTTGGGGCTATTATGAATAAAGGTGCTATGAATATGTGGGTCCAAGTCGTTGTATGGACATATGCCTTCATTTCTCATGGGTAATACCTGGGATTAGAATGACTGGGTCACATGGTAGTTGTATATTTAACTTTTAGCTACTTTTTTTTTTTTTTTTTTTTAGGATTTATCTATTTTAGAGAGCACATGTGTAAATGGGGAGGGGCAAAGGGGGTGGGAAAGAAAGACTCCCAAATGGGCTCCACTCCCAGCATGGAACCCGACATGGAGTTTGATCTCACCATCCTGAGATCATGGCCTAAACCAAGATCAAGAGTCTGACCTTAACCAACTAAGCCACACAGGTGAACCTTAACTACCTCCTTTTTAGACCTGTACCCTCAGAGGGTACATCACTTCTACTCAAGAGAGCATTGACCTGACCTTGCCACACATAGTGAGCCCTGCCTTACTATGGAGTATCCCTATCTCTGCCTCCCCAGGCTTTTGTCTTTCAGCATCTTGGTTTTGCTTTTCTCCCTGGTAACATCATTATCAATCAGGCTTTTATTATAAGATGGCCAGAAGGTTATTACTATGTCAGGCTAGCGTCTCATTAGATCAGCAACTCAAGGGAAAAGATAGTGCTTCTTTTCTACATGTTTTAGCAAAGTCCAGTGTTCACTCTCACTTGATTAATTGGGGTACCATGCTTATTCATGAAGTATGACTGGGAAGATGAAATAAGCCAATTGTCAGGCTGGGGCCAGGGGTTTTGATCAACCCTCTTAAACAGTGGCAGAGTGTTGAGGAGGGATGAATCTCAAAAGGAAAAGCAAAGGCCTTCTTTCAAAATAAGGAAATACAGACAAAGACAACCTTAAACAAACAACAACCTGCTACAGTGATTACGATGAATCATGTCCTATTGATGACTTTGTTTTTAGTAGCAAGTGCCTCTCAGTGAAATTGAATTATGCTACTTTATCCATCTCTTCTTCTCTTTCTGTCTTCCAATGGGATGCCATTAAGATAATGCCAGATTTTTAATTCATCCATCCCTAAATATCAATACCATATAGAAGGAAACTAAGATTATGGAGCTGGGGGGAGTGACAGAAAGACAAAAACAGCACAAGACAGGATGAGCCCTAAGGTTCCATCCACTTCTGAGAGAATATTAGTCTATGATTCTACAAGTCTTGTTCTATTATTGTAAGATTCTTTGATATTAGGATTCTAGCACGCCTTAATTCTTGAGGTAGCGTGTGCTCTTGAGCAGTTCATACTCTAGTCTTGTTACTGAGTTCAGATCATGAGGTTGATACACCCCTCAGGACAGATTGACATTTCAATGCTCCTAGTTAGCAAAAACATGAACTGGGGAAGCTGCATTAACAAGCAAATAAATTTATGGTAGACTGGCGCTAAAACGAATCTTGCCATTTGTCGGCAGCTTTTAAGAAGTGAATTATGTATATGGCCGGTAGAACTGGGGGAGCTCTCTGCTCAAAACTATCTTTCTCTCTGTTTCCCTAAGATGCAGAGAGAAGAAAGAGAATGTGGCAGATAATGTGTGCTCATGAGATTATTAATGAGGGGCCACTACAAAGAATTACAGGACCTTTTATTATTATCTTTCCTGCTCTTAACCCAGCTTCTGTAGTATACCCTATATCACTAGGTACTCCCTCTGTCCTTCCCATAGATCCCAAAGTTTTGTCTGATTTATTTCTGGTCACAGTGACCCACAATATGCTCAAATCTTTTGAATTTCTTTCCTACAAGAATTTCTTCTATCTTGCAGTTTTATATTTGTCTGAGAAGTGGTATTCTCAGAATGTACATTAATATAGGGCTTTCTTATTAGGAGATCCAAATTTGACCCTGTGATCTGACACCAACTAGCTGAGTCTTAGAGCAAGTGGTGACAAGCCTAGGAACGCCCATCCATAACTGAGAAGATGTAGTGATCCGTCATATACAGGGTGTTGGAGAGAGAGGAGAGGGAGGATATAATTCTCCCCTGCTACTCCTTGCTGTTCTTGAAATTAGTTCCCTACTGTATTTAAAAATTTTTTAAAGAATTTTGGTATACAGAACAGAAAGCAGGTGAGTAGACAAATCATAAAGACATGTTTTGAGATTTAAACAGTATCTCTATGTTCTCAATCCATTTGATTTTGGTTGATGCAGAATTAAATGGAGGCTTTCTTTCTACCACAGTATGGAATTAAACCAACTAGATTTTGTGGACAACTTAATGTCATTTATCCATTCTTTTGTCTAACAAACCAATACAATATCCTGGAAAATCCAGTATTTTAAAATCTAAACTGTACCAGTACTCCTACATTGATGTAGTTCTTTTTTTTTTTTTTTTTTTTTTTTTTTGAGAATTTGGCATTCAGGAGATAGGATCCACTAGAGTTTCCTTTCTTAATGCAAGAAGTCACCAAAATCTCATAATATTGCTAACCATTAAAATCTCATGATATTGTTAATCTCATACTGTTAGCCATTCTTAGATTATCCCACTGGATTTTAAGTAATCCTAAAACATATCAAGAGTAAAAACATTTTCCATTTTTGGGATGAGGAATCAAAAGCTAAAATTCTGAAACGATGCACCTTAACTCAGTCATTTAGTAGGAGATACTGCTATGGGAATCAAGGAAAGAGAAAGTAAATATTAAAGAATTCTGGAAACTTGAAAAATATGCATTAGTATAGCATAAGTGATAATTATTTGGATTGGTACAAGGTCAGCATGAGTTTAGGTAAGATGCTAAAGAAATAACTCTTCTAAAGTATGTGATTGGGGGTGCCTGGGTGGCTCAGTGGGTTAAGCCGCTGCCTTCGGCTCAGGTCATGATCCCAGGGTCCTGGGATCGAGCCCCTCATCGGGCTCTCTGCTCAGCGGGGAGCCTGCTTCCTCCCCTCTCTCTGCCTGCCTCTCTGCCTGCTTGTCATCTTTCTCTGTCAAATAAATAAATAAAAAATCTTTAAAATAAATAAATAAATAAATAAAGTATGTGATTGGTTACAAAATATGATCACAAATTCCTCCCTTCCCTTTGTGCATGTGCCTCTGCAATGTGGCATTTCTCATCCTCTCATTAGGACATTTTCTACCCATGTGAGATGTTAAGCTTCTAAATGTGAGCTAGCTTGTAACCGGCTTGGACCTAGCTGTTGTACGGTTTCTGAAGGAGCTCTCAAGAAGGCTTGGAGCTTCCTTTCACAATCCCTTGTAACCCAAGCACCATTATGAGGAAGCCTGAACTAGCCATGTGGGGTGTTTCATGGAAGAGAATCAAGGTGGCTATGTCAACAACTACAAAGAGCTGCCAGACAGATGAGGGTGGCCATTAGACACCCTCCAACCAACTTACCAACAGATTAGTTCAAGAAAATATATATTTAAAGCTCTTAAGAATAGCTCCTATTTTATTTATTTCTAGCCAGCTGTTCAAAACTCATTATCCACAGTATCATTAGAAGTTGCTAACTTAATTTCACATAATAATGGATTCTTAGAATTGAAAGGAAACTGAAAAATCACTAAGTGTATATATAAAAAGACCCTAGATCATCTGGTATGTCTACTATTCACACAAGATTATTTCTATGCCTTTTTATTATTTATATGCCATAACTGATTTATAAACTATGTTCTTATATTAAGAAAAGACAAGACCTCTGTTCTTCTATCTCCCACTTACCAGTCTCTGATATTCGAAGACTGCCATCAGGACTAACTTCTGCCAAAAACTCACAAAGCCTTATGTAAGAATGTGTTTGCATGCACATACACACACGTACACAAAGCCAGTCTCTTCCCTGAGTTAATGATCCTGAACTCCCCTAAAATGTCCTCAGTGAATGAGCAGAAGGACTCTTTTTTTCTTTTTTTCTTTGTCACTTCTTCTCTGAATATAAGTTTGTATTAAAACTTGAGAATTAACTTTTGGACAGAGATGGTAGGTCCATTCTCTGTGCTTCACTCATTACCCAGAAAGTTCCTACTTTATGGAATTCTTAGGAAAACTTTCCAATTTTTTGGCAGCCACATTCAAGAGTCATAGCTTTTGTTTATAAGAATACCTAACAGGGAAAAAAAAAAATATCTGTGGAGAATGGAATGAGATCAGATGAGTTCATCTTTAAACAGCAATGGGTAGAGTAAAGAAATAATTGGGTAAAGAAATAATTGGGTAGAGTAAAGAAATAATTGTTTGGTGCAAAGGAACTTACTGAACCTTTGCAAAAGTACATGAGACAAGTTGCTGATAAGGAATATGGATTCCAGGACCCAAGAGAACCAAGTTGAATCTAGGCTTTACTGTATACTCTTTGTGTGTCTTTATTTGAGTTCTTTAGCCTCTCTTAGACCATGGTGATGTGTTTGTAAAATATGTATTATAAAAATACCCAAATAGTATAGTTGTGGTATAAACCCTTAATGCATCTTTGTGGCAGTTAAAGAGTACTTAATGAATGCTTACTTTTGTTACCAGGAATTGATAACTGGAATCAAATTATAGGCATTATCTAATAGCTGGTATCATTTGAGTAAATTTCTTAACCTCTTTAAATATTAGTTCTTAATTTGTATGAACTGATTGATACAGCTTACCTCATAGGGATGTTGATTTAATTAGGAGAGTCAAAGGTTGACAAAGCATGGCTAGAGTTCTGTAAACTAGGAAAACACACAACTTTGACACAGATCTAAGACAGATATGGTCCTTTCTCTCATGGATTAATACATAGTGCAGGAAATGGCCAATAAAATTGTGATTTTAATAATCTCTGTAACAGGGAAGAACAGATTGCTGTGAGAGTGTAGAGAGGGATCTCCCGTCTAGATTTAAGGAAATGATCAAGCAAGATCTCCCAGAGGAAATGATGCATAAACTTACATGGGCAAGTTGAATAAATGAGAGTCAGCTGAAGAAATGTGGTGGCCAGTGAGAAGCAGAAAGCAGCAGTATAGAAGTAAGGAAAGTCTTAGATGCCAAGAGAGCCTGGCAAATCTGAGAATTAAAAGAAATCCAATATGACTAGGGTTACCAGTCATATTGGTACCAGAAACAATTTGAGGCACCTTAAAATTAGTATTGTAATTGACCCTTCTACAGCCCTGTGAACTAAAGCCATAATCTCTGTTTCAGGAATAAGAAAGTAGAATCCAAGAAAAAGGCATTACTTATGCAAGGTTTAGATAAAAGAGCCAATCGGAACTTGGGTATTCTGGTTCCAAAGCCATTGTTCTTTCCAATGACCAAGAGAAAAGCTCAGAGACAGAAGACAGTTTTGATGAGTTGATGCTCTTGACACCAATGTTTCCAACCATCCGTCTTGAGGGAGAAGATGGGTAGGGGGTGCTGGGCCCTTGATGCATCCTTGTTGAGGCTGGCATGATGGAGACAGGTGTTGTCCTCCCCAGGGATCACTTAAAGCTTAATTCTTCTGGGAGAAAAGGATAGTCTTTGACAACCATGATTTTCAGATGGTCCAGATGCTTAGAAAACTCTAAAGAAGCTACAAGAACAGAACAGGCAGGCTGCGCAGTGAGAAACATGTCTTTAGACAGAATCCTGAACATTTAGACCTGATCAGCAACTGCAGTCTCACTGAGAATCTGTGTCCCACTGTGAGCGATTAGAGCTTTCTGTAAGCACAAGTGGCCTTCCTGATAAAATTCAGCTCCAAGGAATTAAGGAAGAGGCCCTCATTTGGTTATTTTTCAAGGCCTTTCCTATCTCAGGCCAGCAGCTTTATTGTTCTGTGGCCGCTTCAAAGGACCCCCCTCTGGAAAGACTTGCACATTCCCTCCCTGAGCCTTATCAGCCTCCCTCAGACCAGCTCATTTGCCTAATGGTGTCACCACAAAGGCAGCACAAAGCTCCAAATCTGAGCTGAGCAACTTCTCACTTTGGGCCAGCTGAAGGAACTTTCCTGGCCTCTGTGTTAGAGGCTCAGCACTCATTGGATATCCTGTTTCTCCAAATCTTGACCTGGTTGCAGTCAGCTACAAACCTGAGAACTTGGACTCAGACGCTCAAGGCCACTGGGTTCCATCATGTGTCTTCCATCACTTTCAGGCTGGCATTGCACCTACTAATGCCACGGACAGCCTGCTGACTCTCTCCCGAATGGACTACAAAAGGGTATCACGGTGGATAGAAACAATATTGTGTGATAAGCAACAGTCTTCTTGTCAGACCAAGCTACAGAACTTTGTGATACCTAGATGTCTGAACTTTATATAAGTTTTCAAAACCTTGCCTCATTTATAAAACAGGAATAATAAAACCTACTTTATAGGGAAGTTATTAATATTGAATGATATTATGCCAGAAAAAAAAAAGTGAGGCATTCGACTATTTTAGTCAAGAGATACTTATTTTTAGTTACTATCAATATGATTTTCCTCCAAAGAAGAGTACTCAGAGAGATACCTTGGGCTGCAATAACTGTAGCTTATTTATCTTCTCCTTAGTATTGTTACTTTAGAAAGCTGATATTTGGGGAATGTTTACGTAAAGTGAGCTAAATAAGGATACGTGGGTGGCTCAGTCTATTAAGTCTCTGCCTTCGGCTCAACTCATGATCCCAGAGTCCTGGAATCGAGTCCCATATTGGGCGCCTTCCTCAGCAGGGAGTCTGCTTCTCCCTCTGCCTGCAGTTACCCCTGCTTGTGCACTCTCCCTCTCTTTCTCTCTCTTTCTCTCTCTCTCTCTAACAAATAAGTAAAATCTTTATACTGAACTAAAGATCTAGAGAAGACGTTGGAGATATGGAGAGGAAGGTTTGGAGTTAAGACACCACCAGGGTTTACATTATATGACATTAAGAGACTTGGATTGGGTTCTAGCATTTGCAACAATATTGGACATTGGGCAAATTACTTCACTTCTTCAAGTACCAGTCCTGCAAAATGGGTGCAATGATGTTCTCAGATAGCCGGGAATAGTAATCCCTGAGACAATATAATTGGAAGTCCTCTACAGAAGAGACTATTTCTAATTCACTAATGAGAAACAAATATATATTAAGATATTGGATTTTTCCTGTCTTAGGCACTCCCACCTACAGTATCTCTGACCCCATAATGGAACTCCGTAAAGCAAAATTTAACACCTTTATAACGGAGATAAAAAAAAAATTGAAAATTAGAAAAAGCTAAGTGCCTTGCTGAATGCCAGACTGTGGTACTCCATCCTTCTACTTGTTCGGGCCAACATGGGAGACATCCCTGATGACTCGTTTTTCTCATCCCCCATATTATGTTCTGTCAATTCCTTCTGCCTTCAGAATACACCCAGAATCTGACTGTGTCCCTTCACTTCCACTTCAACTCGTCCTATCTTCCCTAGATCATTACAAAAGCTTCCCATGTGTTTTCTCGACCCACATCTAGTATCTTCTCCTCAATAAACTTTTGAAGACGTAGTCAACCTGTAGCAGTCCTCCAGTCAAAACATCCTCGTGGTTTTGGATCACAGAACAAAACCCAAAGTCCAAGCAACGGTCTCAAAGGCCTGATGTGTCTGAATTTTTTTTTTCTTCCTCAAAAACCTAAGTCAGGCCCCACCATTCCCTACTTTGTCCACTCTGCTCAGCCATTCAAGCCTCACCTCTGTGCCTCTCCTCGAGGCAGTATTTCAAAGATTTTGCTCTTCCCTTGGTCTGGAATGCCTTTCTTTACACAGCTCACTTTTTTACTTCAGGTCTTCTCGAGTATCATCTTACAGAGTGGCTGTCTGTGCTCACACCACATAAAAAAACAACTCTCTCTCTCCTCCCACTTGCTAAGGCCTCCTTTTCCATCTTAATACCTATTGCCCCCTGCTATTCTATTAAGTACATTCATTCATTCATTCATTTATTTTTTAAAGATTTTTGTTTATTTATTTGACACAGAGAGAGGCACAGCAACAGAGGGAACACAAGCAGTGGGGAGTGGGAGAAGGAGAAGCAGGCTTCCCACAGAGCAGGGATCCGGATGCGGGGCTCCATCCCAGGACCCTGGAATCATGACCTGAGCTGAAAGCAGACGCTTAATGCCTGAATTTCCACACCAGAACAAAGCTTTATGTGGCCCGCAATAAATCCCTCTCTTTCCCCCCACTTTATTACATTACACTTTGTGTGAAATTAAATGTATTTGTTTTAATGTATAGTGTGATGAGTTTTGACAAGTAATACTATAATCAGATACAGAACATTTTTGTTACTCCAAAAAAGATTCCCTCCCCATCCTATGCAGCAAACTGATTTGATTTCTAGAACTATAGATTAGTCTTCCTCTTCTGGAACCCATTCAAATAGAATCACATAGTATGTGCCCTTTCATATCTGGCTACTTTTACTAACATAATGTTTTCAATTCTTTCAACATAATGCTTTTCAATGCTTTCAATTCATTTATATTCTTCTGAGTATCAATAGTTTCTTTTATTACTAAGTAGTATTCCACTGAAATGAGTATATGACTGTTTATCTGTTGACCTAATGATGGCGATTTAGCTTGATGCTGGTTTTTGGGCTATAATATGAATGAAGTGGCTAGGAGCATTTTTTATGAAAATATTATCTTAGCTAAACATGTAGGAGTGGGATTGCTAGATAACAGGCTAAGTATATGTTTAACTTGACACTTACTCTCTATTTTTGATGATATCTCTCTACTGTCTAGAACGAGTGTCTGGCAGGCAGTAGATACTCAATATTTATTAATTGAAAGCACCAACAATTAATATTGAGAGTAGATACATGTTCCAATCTGTTTGAAACCCAAGTTAGAGCTCTATTCATGGCCCCAAACTGACTGATCAGTGGAAAATTATGGATATGTGTGACCCATCATGGACCGTGCGAGCCATGCCGGTGTGAGCAATCCCCATGAGTCCCTTGGAGAAACTGTTGACTACTGAGCATGAGTGGAGAAAACCCTGACATGAGGGAATGTTTCTCTGGCCTTTATATTTAACAGGCCTTGCTTGACTGTTTCCTTCTCACCAGGGAGCCACTGTTATAATCCCCAGAGTCCTCTCTTCCCCCTCCTCCCCATCTGCAGGCTTGCAGTCCCATTATCTTCCTGCCTGGAGAGACCAGCTCCTCTGACAACACTGCCAGCCCAGAAACTCATGTGGATGTATTGAATTCACCACCTGGTGACTACAATTAAAATTCCTCTCCTTTGATTTATTTTGGTTGGAGGTAAGAAACTGTTTAAGTTCTTGGAGATGCAGATAAGAGATGATACATGTCCCATCCATTTCCCTGATAACAATACTTCCTGCCGCTAACACAGATGGAAAAGAAACTTCAGTCATGCCCACACTTGACCACCTGTAAGGGAGGAGTGATGAGGTGACGGAGGGAGAGTAAGGAAGAGTAGAGAAGGACGAGTCCAGAGGAAGGAGATAAGGAGAAACATGTGTGCTATTTCAAGGAAGAGGACTTAAACCAAGGAGAGATGTATGTTTGCTTGATTCGCAATTGTCTTTTCCCCTAAGAATGCAGCCCCTCTTTTCAACCCATTGGATGGCGTCAGATATCACCTCAAGGGCAATGTAATCCAGAAGTTCTTATCGTGGGGTCTATAGAGAGACTTGTAGAGGATTCATGAATTTCTTGACTTTGAGGGGGACAGTAAAGGCATCTATCTTTTCCTCAGACACTCGGAGGGGATCTAACAACCACAAAAAGCTTGAAAAATATACTGACCTAGTAATCCTCTATATATTACATGTATATTTTATAGTTAAGGATACTTAAATCTAGCAAGATAAGGAACTTACTCAAAATTTTTATTGCTGGATATATTTATGTCTAAGTCAAAACTAACATCCAAGACTCCTCACTCATATTCCATCTGTTTCTTGCTGCTCCTCTGTATAACTGTTAGTAGAAAGTGCGATTTGCTCTGAGTTCCTTGCAGACCACCATAACTCCTGGAGGGGGTCAAGGCAGGTGTAACTGATGCCACCGGAGAGATGAGGAAAGGAGCTCAAAGTAACAGTCAACTTCCTTTAAGATGTACTTTGTAGACCTAACTTGCTGTGACTTCAGGGATCACGACTCAACCCCTCATTCTGCCTGTAGATACCCCCAAGTTTTCATCCATCCACATCTCTTGCCTACACAGGAATGGGCATGTCATTCAGGCTGAGCCAATTAGAATATGTCACTGTCCTGGTGAATGTGGTTGGCCCAAGGCAGGTGGATACCTGAGCCAAGCTGAGCCCATCAGAAACCTAGAAAACTGTAACGGGATGCTTACCGCCCCCCTACCCCCATCTTTCTCTCTGGTAAGAGACTGATAGAGAGACCTCAGAGGAAATGGGGTCTGTGTAGAGGCTGGGAGAATAAGACCTACTCAGCAGGGGTGAGAAGAGAAAGACAAACCCGAAAAAAATGGTGTTCCAACATCAGTCCATTGTTGTTTATTTTCTAAGGCTCACTTTTCCATCGGTACCTTATCTGGGGAGGTAAAATGGGGGAAGATGTTAGAATAAGACTTTTGCCTTTAGATACACGATGGGTAACTGAGTGAGTTCTGCCAACGTGTGCACTAGATGGCCAAGAACAGGCTCTGTCCCTTGGACTCTTTGTCTTCATATAAATCTTTGATATCATTTAAAACAACTACGTCCACACTTCCAGTGTTTATGTGGAACAGAAAGATGCTTGGGGAGCTATCCATACCATTGAATGCAGGTCCCCAGAGAGAGAACTATTCACTGTTCTTCCTAGTTTCAAGTTACAAGAAGGAGGTCTCACCCTTTTCTCTATGTCTTATTTCTCTCACACACAATTTCTTCTGATATTCTTTTCCTCTCTCAATTACCTTTTAATATCCGTGGAGTTCTGATGCCCCCTGCTGCTGGCTGCCGGTTGGTAGCTGCACGAACCACACATTTCCTGGTTGTTTGCCTCTCCGTTTTTTTTAAAAAAAAAAAAAAAAATATTTTATTTTTTTAATTTTTTATTGAAGTATAGTTGGCATACAATATTAGTTTCAGATTTATAACCTAATGCTTCAGTATTTATATACATTATGAAATGGTCACAGTAAGTCTAATCTGTCACCATACTGACATGGTATTGACTACATTCTCTGTTCTGAAAGTTTGCGTCTCTTAATCCCCTTCCCACTCTTGGTTTCCCTTCTGTCCACATCATCTGTGCTGGTTCTTCCTACTCTCATTATGTTTTCCTCTTATGTCATCTAAGTGTCTGGCTCTGCTTCCTCACCATCTTTCTGTGTCACATGTGTCTTAAGCCCTATATCTTTGTTTCAACATCCTTCTCTTCACTTTTTTCCTCTCAATTTCAATTTCTGATGGAGTTCTCCATACCTTAGTCTATATCCCAAATCTCTGAATTCCTGAATTCCTATAACCAGATTTATTTGACTGGCTCCAATTTTGTTGCACACTATGACCCACTCATTGGTAAAATGAATGGAGAAACACATCAGATGTTCCTCACCATTGTAAGAAAATTTGACAAGAAGGTGGTCAGCCTTACCCAACACCTGGGTTGGTTAGTTCTTTCCACACAAAGTCCCTCTAACTCAGGGGCAAATTTCTTGTACTGTGCTCTAGGAAGTTAGATTTCTTCTATAGTCTTCATCATCAACTTGCTGTGTGATACTGAACAAGAGTCATTCTCTGTTTCTGAGCTGCATGTTTTAAAAATATATGCTTGGTGAGGTTGAGGCAGGGTGAGTAATAAGTATTAGAAGACACTGGGCTATCTTCTAGATCAGAGAAGGGAGTTATGGTTCTCAGGCTCCCCATGAGAGGGCAGTGGTTGTCTCCTCTGTGCCTCTGGAGCTCTGTGTGTGAGATGCCTGCTCAGGAGGTCCTGACTGAAAGATTCTCTTGTTAACAGATTGGACTAATGTCCCAAGAACCTCACTGGACTGAGTTTGTTTTTCTGCCAAAGTGAACTATCATTAGCATTTGAGACAAACACCCAAACAACCTAACCAAAGTGTATCTCCATCCATCTGGGTTGACAGGAGGGAGGATGTACACTATTAAACGGAGGGCACATGATTTACAGTAGACCCCATGAATTTCCAAAAGAGAATGCTGGCTTGGGGGTATCACTGAAGGTTGTGTACTGAACACTACTATATCGGACACATCATATCCCTGATTTCATCATAATGCTCACAATTAGTTGGCAAGGTGTTAATTTATGGATCAGAAAACTGAGATTCAAGGAAGTTAGCTATGTGGATGGCCAGTAAGTAGCAGATCCAGCGTTTAGAGCTGGTTCTTTCAGGTTCAAAAACCTGAAGAATGTGAATCAACAATAGACCCAGTCATATGGAAACCTTGGACCAGACTCTTTGCTTCCCTGGGCTCAAGTTTCTCCATTTTTAAGATGAGGGGAACTCACCTTATGGTGTTGTGGGACCTCTTGAAATTGTAACACATTGAGGTTCTGATACTCTGTCAATTACTCACTACCTTCCCTGACTTCCTACCATTGTTCTTCCCTCCCTCAGCTGAGAGCACAACCATCCAGGTCTGCCTATTCTGAGGGATTGCAGTGGTGTTTCAGGCAAGAACATGAAATGACAATCAGGACACACTCTTTTTTTTTTTTCTTTTCAGCGTAACAGTATTCATTGTTTTTGCATCACACCCAGTGCTTCATGCAAACCGTGCCCTCTCCAATACCCACCACCTAGCTCCCCCAACCTCCCACCCCCCACCCCTTCAGAACCCTCAGGTGGTTTTTTAGAGTCCATAGTCTCTCATAGTTCACCTCCCCTCCCAATTTCCCTCAACTCCCTTCTCTCCATTTCCCCATGTCCTCCATGCTATTTGTTATGCTCCACAAGTAAGTGAAACCATATGATAATTGACTCTCTCTTCTTGACTTATTTCACTCAGCATAATCTCTTCCAGTCCTGTCCATGTTGCTACAAAAGTTGGGTATTCATCCTTTCTGATGGAGGCATAATACTCCATAGTGTATATGGACCACATCTTCCTTATTCATTTGTCTGTTGAAGGGCATCTTGGTTCTTTCCACAGTTTGGTGACCGTGGCCATTGCTGCTATAAACATTGGGGTACAGATGGCCCTTCTTTTCACTACATCTGTATCTTTGGGGTAAATATCCAGTAGTGCAATTGCAGGGTCATAGGGAAGCTCTATTGTTAATTTCTTGAGGAATCTCCACACTGTTCTCCAAAGTGGCTGCACCAACTTGCATTCCCACCAACAGTGTAAGAGGGTTCCCTTCCCCCACATCCCCTCCAACACATGTTGTTTCCTGTCTTGCTAATTTTGGCCATTCTAACTGGTGTAAGGTGGTATCTCAATGTGGTTTTAATTTGAATCTCCCTGATGGCTAGTGATGATGAACATTTTTTCATGTGTCTGATAGCCATTTATATGTCTTCATTGGAGAAGTGTCTGTTCATATCTTCTGCCCATTTTTTGATATGATTATCTGTATTGTGTGTGTTGAGTTTGAGAAGTTCTTTATAGATCCTGGATATCAACCTTTTGTCTGTACTGTCATTTGCAAATATCTTCTCCCATTCCATGGGTTGCCTCTTTGTTTTGTTGACTGTTTCCTTTGCTGTGCAGAAGCTTTTGATCTTGATGAAGCAGGACACACTTCTTTTTCTGTCCTACTGTGAAGAACCTACCTACTCTACAATTCCAGTTTGATTTGTCTGCCAGTGACTCCTAAATCCCTACTTCTGTTCCAGTTGTGAGCACCAGAGCTCTAATGTTTGACCAGCCATTTCTACTTTGGTGACAGAATTGATTTTCTCCTGCGATGGAAACCACTCTCTTTCTTTCCATCAGTGGTCAAATATAACTTTAAGTCTTACTTCTCAGTCATCTCAGACTCTTCCATCTGCTCAACTTTTCATATCTAGTCATCTTCTTTTATTTTGTTCTCTAAATATATCCCCTCTACTCTATTACCTTCACCTCCACTCTGGACTAAGACCCTTGCTTATGAGAACATATACATGCCTACACATTCTACCTCAGTGAGTTTCTCTGATGGCAAAGAGTATGTAATAATCAACTTTTCGTTTCTCACAAGGCTTAATGTCTCATCTTTATACATGTGGTAGACACTCTTTGTCTTTTGAAGGTCAACAATGTGGTAAAGGGAAAAATTCAAGCATGGAAGGGGATGGAAGGAAATATGAAAGACAGAAATAAAGTGAAGAAGGGGAGATAAATATATAAATGTTTTATTATGTTACAAGAATCATTTAAGATACAAAATGTGCTTCACATTGCTTCACTTTTTCCATTTCAGTGCTGATTGCAGAGAAGAAAGACCAAAAATATTGAAACATAAGTAAAAGGAGCCAACTGAATATCAAATTGGGAATGACAATTTCAATCCTCTGAAATCAGATAGTACTCCAGTAAGGAACCAGTACTTGCTTTACAGGGTTATGCCTCTGAAAACACCTTTTGTGGGTGTACACTTACCCTGCAAAGCAAGATACCTCCATAGCCCTCCTCTGCAACTTCATGAGCCTGTCATGAGAGAGCCAAATATACTCTCCCTCTTCAAGCTTTAGGGAAATCACTCAGCCTTCAGTAGCCCTTGGTGATGCCATTCCCACCATTATCATTGCTTTCCCCACAGCGCAGCCTCCTTAGGACAGATGCTAGCAATCGATACCAAACACCTTACACTTAAATCTGTCAATGAAAAGGCTGTTACAATAACAGCAGCTATTTTATGTGGCTACTGATTTCTTTCAGGCCTCCCAGACCCAAAGGTAGGAAATAATAACTGGTCATTTTTCATCAAGACAGACAATACAGGAGGACAGTCAGAGCAGAGTTGCTTCCTGTGAACTGTACCGCCCATGCAAGCACTCTGCTTGCAGAAATGATTAAAAAAAAAAACTGCTTCCCGTGGGGGGCTTGTGCATGGACCCATGGAGAACAGTAACAGGAATCTTCACCAACACAACAGTCAAGGCAGCACCAGGAAATTCTGTGATCCTGGGCAAACCCATCACTGTGGCTCCATGGGAGCCTCCAAATGAGGCTGGGTGATTGGTAAAAAGGACACTGTCATCCTCATTTTACAGAGAGGCAAATGGAGACGCGTGAGGGACAGGCTCATGAAGTTGCAGAATTGGGGGTAGAACACAGAGCTTGTTTTTTACCCAGTTGTTTTTTGTTTCCTTTTTTCCCCTCAAATGGAATAGCAGATGATCTGTTGATGCACATTCAGACATTACTGGAATCACACCAAGTTGTGTTTTTGAAAACTATTTAATTACATGGAGAAATGCTTATGGTATCAAGTTCAGTGAAACAAGAACTGTATGGGCATGAAGTATAATCCTGATTTTGTGAAAGTTTTATGTAGATGCATACACACATTATATATCAACCAAAAATATCCCTAAATTGTGATATAAGGCATGACTTCAGGTTCTTCCTTATGCTTCCCTGTGTTTCATAGATGCCTTACAATATGTATATGTTCCTAATATTTTAAAAGTTCATTTGAATTAATAATATATAGGTTTATACACACACACACCGAAAGCAGATAATCTTAAAAATCTTTTTTTTTTTCCACTTTCTCTTATTTTCCCCCATGGAGGCAGTAAAACCACGACCAGAGTCAAATGTCTTATCTTTCTGAGCTGCACAGTCTTCATCAATCAAAAGAAAAAAAAAAAAATTCTACTGCTTGCCTGATTTACACAGCTTTTGAAAAACAAATGAAGAAGCAAGATTTTGTGCCTTAAACTCAAGTGTACAGGCAAACGGGAAGCAGGGGTATGATGTAAGAGGGAGATCCCTACTCCTGAAACCAAAAATTTATTCAGTTTCTTTCTGTCTTTGCCAAGCTGTAGACTGTAGCAGCCCCTGTGATTATCTCTCCACAATCAAATGGGTGCAAATCTAGGGCAACAGATGCATTTCCAGCGAAGGGGGTGGGAGCCTCTAATTACAGGATTTATGTGAGCTGAGATTTCTACGGAGGCAGAGAGACAGACTGCACTGACGAAAGTGCAGGAATAAGGAGGCTTTGGGAAGAGGCTGCTCTGTTTGTGCCCCTCAGTGTCTGCAGAAAAAAAAAAAACAAAAAAAAACCCAGGAAGTTAAAACTTAGACTGGGTCCCAAGCTGTTGAATTAAATTTAAGAAAGCTATTAAAATCTAAAAAAAAAATAAATAATAAATAAAAAAAGTGGGGTGGGGAGGCCTGCATGGCTCAGTTGGTTAAGCATCTGTGTCGGGCTCAGGTCATAATCTCAGCGTCCTAGAATCAAGCCCTGCCTCGCCTCACCTTAGTCTCCTTGCTGAAAGGGGAGCCTGCTTCATTCTCTGTACCCTCACCTCATGCTCTCTCTGTCTCTCAAATAGTTGATTAAATCTTTTAAAAATATATGGATGGGATGGTGCGCCTGGGTGGCTCAGTGGGTTAAAGCCTCTGCCTTCGGCTCAGGTCATGATCCCAGGGTCCTGGGATTGAGCCCTGCATCGGGCTCTCTGCTCAGCAGGGAGCCTGCTTCCCTTCCCCTCTCTCTGCCTGCCTCTCTGCCTACTTGTGATCTCTGTCAAATAAATAAATAAAATCTTAAAATATATATATATATATATATATATATATATATATATATATATATGGGTGGGGTGGCTGGGTGATGGACATTGGGTAGGGTATGTACTATGGTGAGAAAAAATTTTAAAAAGTATATATATATATACATATGTGTGTGTATGTGTGTGTGTCTGTGTATAAATTTAAGGAAACTATTGAACAGCTACTTTCTGCTAGGCACCCTGGGATTAAGGCCAACAATGCAATGGTGAAGAAATGAGAGTTAATAAATATTTTTCTAGCACCTATTGTGTGTCTGGTACTCTGATGGGCTCATTATGTTTAAATAAGCAAATTTAACTTTTACAGTAAATCTGTGAGGTTGAAATAAAATACTTTCTAGTCACTGGGTTAGGTCAGGTGCTTCAATGCATTAAGCATTCATTCAACAAGAGCCTCCTAGGATACCTGCAGGTCTGCAAACGTGCCAGGCTCTCCTGCTCTTGTCTTCTTTATCATGTGTACTTAGAATGCTCTTCTCATCTTCCCCATTGACCTAAATCTTCTTAAAAAAATATGTCCACTGCTATCTCCTCTGAGAAGTTTTCAATCACCTACGTTGTCAGGCTGGTTGAGATTCTCAACCCTGTACTCCCATCATGTATTTTTATCTAATTATGTACTTATTTTCTCTATCCCTACTATAATTCTTTTTCCTTAGAGTCTCTGGTGCCCAACAGTGCCCAGAGAAAACCAGGTGCTTGATAAATGTTTGTTTTCTAGCCAAAATACTGGATAGCTTCTTGAGAAGAAAGAAAAGAATAAACAGATGAATAAATAAAGGGATACAAGAATTAAAGCATCAATGAAAGACAGCATGAGTTTTTCTGATACAGCTCTGAATGCTGCAGACATAGATGGTGCAAGAAGGTTTAAAAAAAAAAAAAAAAGGAGGGGGGGTGCCTGGGTGGCTCAGTCCTTGGTCGACTGCCTTCAGCTCAGGTCATGATCACCAGGTCCTGGTATGGAGCCCCGCATCGGGCTTCCTGCTGAGTGGGAAGCCTGCTTCTCCCTCTCCCACTCCCCTGCCTGTGTTCCCTCTCTCACTGTGTCTCTCTCTGTCAAATAAATAAATAAAATCTTAAAAAAAAAAAAAAAGACTGGAACACAGCAGAGACGCAAAAACAGATAGGTCACAAAGACCAATATCAAAATAATGCCACATCCGGGAAAACCATGACTATTTTTAGCATGCGGGTTCCGAAAAGTAGCATCAGATTTATTGCAATTGGCCTGTGTGTTTTGAAAATGTCCAGTCATCTTGCCAATTTCTTATCAGGTACATTCTTTTAGCCTCGTGTAAAAGCTTTCAGAACCCCAAAACAGGGACAGGGGTTCCTGCCTCAGTCCTACTGAATCAGGCTATGCATGTCTGTAGCTTCCCAGCCGATTCTGGTAGTTGCATTTAGGATTTTCTACTTTCCTGGAAATTCTTGCACTGGAGAGAAAGCCCTATCAGATAGTCTTTCACATCCCCATAAATTCAGGCACTTTATGGCTTCATACTAGTACAATCACCAATTATAAAAACAATATTCCATTTCTTTAAATGTCTTGTCATTGAAGGAGGACTAGGGCTAAGATTCTCTGCGTTTTCTCATTTCCTCTTCACAATACCCTTCGTGTGGCGGGTGTGATCATCTTTCTTTGAGGAAACTGAAATTCAGTGAGATTACTTTCTTTTCTTTGGTCCCATTCCCTCAGATACTTTTCAGGTATCCTCTCATTCTCATTCTCTCTCCTCCTTTATTAGAAACTATTAGTGCTCACACATACGTGGTCCTTGTCTCCTTCTGGATCTATGGAAGGACCACCTTTCCTGGTTTTTTTATAGTTAGGAGGAGCCATGTGAATAATTCTCACCAATGAGCTGTTGTTTGGGGTCATAAAGCTTTTAATTGCTGGTGCAAGTGCCTTCAGCAACCCCTTCCCCTGCCGAAATCTCTTGCTCCCCTTTCCCATGTTGAGACTTCATGTTGAGAAAACAGAGTCACAAAACCAGAGCTGCCTGGAGAGCTGAGCTACTGCCCTCACAAGAGGGATGGACTTTATGTAAGTGAGAGTTAAATTTTAGTGGCATGAATTCTAAAACCTTTGGAAATTGGCTATTAATGCAGCCTAACCTATTATCACCAAGTAAATGTAGATGCTCCTATGAAGAAGAGCAAACCTAATGTCTGGTCTCTGTGGCCCCCCTAGAACAGTGTCTGAACCCACACTTCCCAGAGGTTTTTCTAGTACTCCACACTTAGGGCTCCCCCGGTGAGCTCCTGCAGACCATTAATCATGGCCTGTAATCATCTCAGGAAGTGCACTTAACATTCAGTCCCTGATCAATATTCCTCCCCCGACTTCTCCACTCCTACTCCCTTCCCCTGAATCACTGAAATAAATAAGCCAGAATATCCCCAGGTGACCCAGACTCTAGGCTGCTGTACCAACCAGGTCCCCATCTAAACCAGCCCAGACCCACCGACCTAGGAATTACAGAAAGGACCAGAAAGTCCAAAGAACGTTCGCCAATGTGGGCACCTTTGGAGCTGGAAGAAGTCAGTGGCATTACAAATAGCAATAGAGGGGATAGAATCCGCCCAATCCTGCACTTCCCTTCCTCCAAGCAAAGCCATAAGAAAACATTCTATTTTCACATTAACACCTCTAGGGCCAAGGTATTCACTGGCTCACAAGAGGTCTTCAACCTTTGAGCATTTCTGACCCTTACATAGTTCTTTATTATCTCGCCCCTATGTGTTCTATTCAGGGTCCTGACTAAAGCACTTGAGAGTCGGGGAAATCTGCTCTACTTCCCCACAGCAGCGCCATGACAGTTTGAGGGAAATTGCCAGGTGTTCCTCCGCTGACCACAGTGTTTTAATTTTACACGTAAGGAAAATAATCCCCAGAGGGAGGGAGATTAATCAAGACCACACAGCTGATAACTAACCTTTCTAACTCCCCATCCAGTGTTCTTCCTTTTTCCTTATTTATCTGTGAAGTCAACATTTTTTCTTAAAAATTTTAAACACACGATACATAACAGGGAATATGGGAGCTTACAATTTGAATGTGATTCAACCCCTGTTGAAGAGAAGCAGACATTCTGATAAAACACATGGACATTTGAAAATGCTATAGTTAAAAGGGAAGTGGGGGGGGATTATATTTATTAAATGTCCTCTAAATGTCAGCATTGACAGTACTCCTTGTATATTATTTCATTTGTGTTTTCGACTGCACTCTACAATTGGCAGTCTCTCCCCATCTCACTGATTTACAAATGGAAACACTGTTGCAGGTGTCTTTTGCTGCCGAAGAGACCACGGCAGTCACAGGGCATAAAGCCATTTTATTCTGCTCACGATTCTATGGGCCAGACATTAGGACAGGGTACAGCAGGGGTACCTTGCCTCTCCTTTAAGGTGTCCAGGCCACAGAGAAGACTCAAATTGCTAGAGGCTGGAATCATCAAGAGATTTCTGAGCTGGGGTGAGCCGTGGCTGGATGCAGCTGGGACTGTCTATCAGAGACACCTACATGTGGCCTTTCCATGTGGCTGAGGCCCCTGGTGGCAGCTGGATTCCACTCACTTAGCATCAGACTCCTGCGATGTCCCTTCTACCTTATTCTCAGTCTCTACAAGGCGAGTGTGCATTAATTTAGAAATTAGACTCTAGTTTGCGATGGGAAAATGGCAAGGTCATACTGCCAAAGAGGGTGTGGGATGGCAGATGTCACTGTGACAAATACTTAAGGTTTGAGTTGCATGGCTGGTATATAGAGGAAGCAGGAATATGAATCCAGACCTATACGGCTCTGGCAGATTTTGCTACGGGACCTCAGAAGATGGGTAGATCATTGTTATTAAAGAAGCCTGTCTCCATGGTGAAGATGCCATTCGTTATGGACTCAGAAGGAGGGGAGAAGTTTGCACATAGAGATAAAAGGCATCTAAAAAAAAAAAAGGCATCTAAGATACAGAATAAAATACAATTAAAGTTAACAGAGGCAGCTGTCACGCACTTCTTTCACTGTCTCGGGCCATCTTCTGTACCAAACAAGGGAGCGTGGATACTTATCCTCCCCTAACATTCAACAGGAGCCCTAGGCGTTGGAAAGTTCTTGAGACTAAAAGCTGGCAGTCTGAGCCAGATGGTAAGGTCCCCTGATGCTACTGCCCATTACACAGGCAACTGAGCCTGTGACACAGCCCAGCTCTAGGAAGACAAAGAAGACGGAGCTGAATGGAAGAAAACAAAACAAAAAAATCTCAATTTGGGAGACTCAGGGAGGCTGAAATTCTCCAAGAAAGGCAGGGTGTGATGGCAGCGACAGCCCATTGCCTCCAACCATGGTCTCTTGAGTCTCTGAGTAACCAAAGTGGGCTCAGAGGATATTTGGCATGATAATTTTAGGAGATTTTTGTGGGTTAATGGTATACCCTATACTGAGAAAGTCTGGCAACAATCAAGTTCAGACTGAAGCCCAGAGAGAGAGAGACCTTTATGAAGATGTGATGAAAACCAAAATGGTCACGACTTCCTGTTGTTTCCCCGATACATTCCCATCACCACTGACACCAGCATCAGAGCCCGTTGTATCATATATGTAGTCCGTTACTTGTTTACCGACTATCACCCCCGTGTGAATGTAGTTCCGTGCAAAGAGCCATTTGGTCCTATACCCTGAGCACAAAGGGTGATGCCTACATATGATGATCATTCAGTGCTTGTTGAATGAATGAGTGCTAGGGAGGGAGGAAGGGGGCAGACCAGCTCGCTGTTACACCTTTTCCCCTCATCTCGGGAGCATACAGGACCCTGTAACATTGTCAGTGAGCCATGATTGGTGTACTTGACACCCACACCCCAATTCCAAATCTTGTGTGGGAAACCTGACTTCAAACAAATTTAGGATGCAATCCCAAATCTTCTACTTAGTAGCTGTGTAACCTTGGCCCATCGTGTAGCTGTTTTGAAATTTAATTTCCTCAAAAATATTTTCATCAGAAAGTCATCATGAGAATCAAATCGGAAAAGTGTTTTGAAGGTGATGATGAGGAAGGGGGCTCAGTCATCGGGTCCAGCAAACCCCAGGTTACTTGCTGAAAAGCTTGGATAAAGGAAGGAAAAGGAGAAAGAAGAAGCAGGGAGGGGGGGAAAGGGGAGAAAACAGAAGAAACAGGAAGAAGAAGAAGGGAAAGAGGTGAGGCTTCTCCCACACAGGAACTCTATCTAGCCAGCCAGGAGGCAGAGCCAGGGTCCCCAGAGAAGCTGGGGTTCACCCCGCTGAACTAATCCTTCATTTCATGCTCCTCAGCCCCTCTTGTTGGGTCTGACAATTAGCACAGCCTTGGCTCGGTGTTTATGGCACGATGAGGGCTCCAGCAGACACCATTAGCCCTGACTTTATGGGGATTTATTCAGACTATTACCATGACTCATACTTTAGTAATGAGGTCTCTGTTCCAGGGGCTCAGTGCTTTGTTGCTGGCGTCCCTCCTCCTTGCTTCTCACAGTGGCCCCATTTCCATTTTCCTCCCAGAATTTCCTAGCTTCCTTCTTGGCTTCAGTTACCACCATGGATGGGGAACAGACAGTGGTGTGTGTAGCTGCTCTTCTGCAAAGAATCAGACTCAGACACCAGCTAGACCAAGTTAGAAATAAGCATTGACAAAACGTGTAGCGTGAAGAAAAATGAGGCTTATTTTCTAGAGAGACAGGAGGGACATATTGTGCCTGCTACAAGAGCCCATATTTGGAAAAATATTTGTATTCCTTTACCTTGCTTGATGTAATGTAGGATATCAGAGGTGGAACAGAACTTATGAGACAGACAAGAATCTCAGTGCATAGATGGGGAGACTGAAGTCGACTGAAGTCAAGGGTTGGGAGAGACATGCCCAACATCTCACAGAAAATGGCCTTTAGATCTGGAACTTGTAACTTCTGGCTCCTCTTTCCACCCTGTTCTTTCAATTTATTAATGTTTTTATCCATTCAAGCAAATAACTTGAATCGAGTATCAAGGGTCAACTCTGTCCTGAAACCTTCCAAGGCAATTAGGGTTAGCTTGGTTCCCCACCTCCCTTTTGAACCTGCTGGACCCTGAACATATATACCAACATTACGGACTTTAACAAAGCATTTATAGTTTTGCCTCTAAGGGGTTATCTCTTTCCCCAGACTGGAATCTTTGGGATGGAGCTCTGGTCTTGCTCATGTGTGTATCCCTGTCATTGGTGTAAGGGCTGGAACAAAGTAGGATGATGTTTGTGGACAAATGTTGGATGAATAAATGAATGGATGGATGGATGGACAAATGAGCTTCATCTTCCGATCACCTGCTAAGTATCAGAGAGCTAAGTATCAGGGAGCCATCCTCTGTTCCATTTGCCTCCTGGAATGTGGTCCCAGCACCTTGTGGGCAGACATCATCCTTTCTCTTGTCCTCCTGATCTTTGATTTTCCCAAACCACCTGGGGAATATGTACCACTTTCCTCTCAAGAGACTGATTAGTGCTGATTTAGAAGTTTATGGAAATTGATTTGAACTTGAAAGGGAAGCAATAAACCCTTCATCCTTTGGGAGCTGACATAACCATTTTCAAGTTCAAAGTTCCCGTTGCCTATTTTAGTGAATCACTGAGGGTATTTCTAGGCAAACCAAGCCAAATACAGTTTTTAAAAGAAACAAAGCTGGGCCATTAAATCTCAGGGAGAGGAAGGGCAAGAAAGAAGCCAGAAAAATGTTTAACTCACCTGTCAATCTGATTTGGATGTTCTCAGGGTTGCCTTATGCCTCTTAAGTCCAAGGTGGGGAAGATGACCCTCCGGGGGAAAAGACCCCATGACAAAGACCCACGGTGGGCTGTGAGTGGGCAAGATACAAACAGGCAGCCATTTCCGCCAGGTAGGCTATAAATCCAAACTTTATTACCTTTTATTATGTTGTTTCAACAGACTCTTAAAGACAGCACAACGGTCGGTTGATAGCTGCACTAAATCTCTTTCATTTTCTCTCCATATTACTTTCGCCTCCTGGATTTTTTTTTCCTCTCTCTTTTTTCATGAGTCAAATTTTATCGGTGTTCTCTAGAGGATGGGAAGTAGAATAGAAACATTGTTTATGATTGGGAAACAAAACCAACAACCCCCAGACCCCAAAACTGTGAGCAAGCGGTAACTGTGTGTATGTAACCTATATATGTACACATTCTATGTGTGGGTATGGATGTATACATATATCTCAAAGCGGAGGAGAAGCATAAATCCAATTATGGCAAAATGAGGTTGGGAGACATGGCAGCAATGAACTTAGGAGCAATTTACTACCAAGAAGTCAAAAGGCTGAAATGGAATGAAAATAAACTAGGGATCTCAATCTCTAAAAGCCCTGCTTAAACAACAGAATTCTGTTAAGGGCTGGGAAGTAGTTCCAAGGGTGCGCTGAGGTACTAAAGTGAGGCAGACAGGCAGAGAGGTGGGAAGGAGAATGAGTTAGTTAGGGGAGAGTGAATTCGAGGCTCTGTCTGAGCTCTCAAGTAAGGCTCAGAAACATTTTCATTGTATTTATTGAAGTAGTTATTAAGCAGCTATTGAACAAACAGATCTTTAATCAACTTTCCTTTCTTTTATTAATCAATTATTAGCATTGCTTAGATTGACTAGTAGGTGCCCATTTCCATACTACCCACCCTCAACTATGACTCCTATGCATGATAGCACCCCCCAGCAGATATTGTCAATTGTCTTATTTTGAAACCCCTTAATCTACCCTCTACTTACTCTTTTTTATTTAAGATTATTTATTTATTTATTTGAGAGAGAGAGAGAGGGAAGGAGGGAGAGCACATGAACAGCGGGGAGGAGCAGAAGGAGAGGGAGAAACAGACTCTCTGCTGAGCGGGGAACTCGATGCGGGGCTTGACCCCAGGACCCTGAGACCATGACCTGGGTGGAAGGTCTGACTGAGCCACCCAGGCACTTGGCCGCTCCACTTATTCTTAAATAGTCAGCTGTTCCTCCTCATTCTTGAAACTGCCCCCTCAACTCTGTTCTTTCTCTGAGCCTCTTGCGCTCTATTCCCATTGTCCCATGTTGTCTCTGGTCCACCAGGCCTGGGAGACTTCTTTTCATCTGTATGCTCTTCCTTCTTTTCGAGCTGATTGTAAGCTCCTTTAGAACTGAAATCAGGTACTCCTTGAGTTAGGCTGCCTTGTTCAAAGCCTGGCTCTAGCATTCACTAGCTGTGTGATCTCAGTCAAGTTACAATCCCGTAAGAACCTCTATTTCCTCATCTGCTTAATGGGGGAAATGCTAGCATCTACATGGTGGAGTGATATCAAGGGCTAAATGAGACAACCGAAGAAAAGTGCTGGCTCTGCTATGCCACTTTCTGGCTGAGAGCCCGCAGGAGCTCAAGTTTCCTCTACTCTCTTAACATAACAGCCAGCTGTTGGGAATATCATTGGGTGTGGTAATGCCATATTCCAAGCTCAGACTCTGTAGCCATACTTTACAGATTCAGTTACAAGCTATACAACTTACTATTGTATGACTTTGGGCAAGTTACTTAGCCTTCCTTTTTTTTTTTTTTTTAAGATTTTATTTATTTGACAGAGAAAGAAAGAGAGGGAACATAAGCAGGAGGAGTAGGAGAGGGAGAAGCAGGCTTTCTGCCAAGTGGGGAGCCCGATGGAGGGCTCGATCCCAGAACACTGGGATCATGACCCAGGCTGAAGGCAGACACCCAACAACTGAGCCACCCAGGCGCCCGTTTTCCTCTTTTAAAGACGCTAGTAGTACCTACCCTATAGAGCTCTTAAAGCTACTAAGTAAGTTGGTTCAAGTAAAGTGCTTAGAACAGTCCCTGACACATAGGGGAAGTTTAAGACATGTTAACTAGCATTACGGTGATTTAAATGGAATGATAAACACGAGGGACCTAGGCACATGGTGGGAGCTCATCAGGTGGTAATCCCCATGCAGAAGGTGAAGTCTTTCCACTCCTAGGGCTAAAGTCTGTTAAATCCAGAAAATGCATTGCAAGAAAATGGAATTTTTATCTCCTGTAGTCAAGGTGAATGACAGATCCCATCATTACCAAGTATTTGCTTTTCATTTATATTCTTTTTGCTTCAATATTTCGTTCAGGTAGAGCACCCATGAGATCATGCCCAGAACTTGCATGTTCACCAGATAGGAAACTTTTGTTGTTTCTAATGAGGAAACCAATTCTTCAAGCCTTGTTAGAATTGCCAAACAGGGTTTCCCGCTGGGCGGTTTCATTTACTTGGCACCCCCTGCTGAGAGACACCGGTACCATTCACAGAATGGGGAACAGAGAAAACACAACTGAATGAGAAATACCAACTGAAAGTTGTCATCACCTTCCAGAGAATAGGAACAGATTATTTTTTTTAACAAAATGAATTTTAGTAGTGAGACAAACTCATTGCATTTGTATATACTGAAAATGTCAGAGTTAAAAAATAAAATCTTAGAAAGCATCTAATCCTACAACAGCATATTTCCAATTGGTTGATAGCAGCTTCAGGGATCAGTAAGGAGAGACCGATCCTGAGGCTACTTCCTGGCCCCACAAGAAGGTGTTGTCATCCACTAGTGATGTCCGCCATGGTCAAAGAGTTAGACAGTGTTGGACCACCTTGCCATGTCTCTCTATTCCCCATCTAGTCCAGCTTGCTAATTGTACAGATGGGAAAACTAAGAACTACTAGTCTGCTGATGCTTTCAGATTCCCTATGTTAGAAAAACAGGGATTTAGACTGTGTTCATTTTTAAATGCCATTTCAGTACATGCAGATTTACGGAGATTGAAGAACTGAATATAAACAAGAATGATTTGTGTATTCTTGGCAAGCCGTTGGATACAAGCTAAATAGATTTTATCTAACTCTTGAATAACGTCTGATTTCCTGGATAGTTTAAACTATCTTTTTCCTGTCCCCACTGGTAACTTTGTTTTCAAATCTTTCCTGCCTAGAAAACTTATTATATTCCACATATAAAATAGTCTGACCCTTGTTAAAATCTCTACTGATTCTAAAATGCTAAGATGTATAAATAAATTGGACCTTACTAAGACTTTAGGAATAAGCATAACAAGTAAAGTGTATATTATAATTGTGGGCAGTCTTTCTAAGAGTTTCAGCCTAAAGACAGGTGTTTTTGTTTGTTTGTCTTTTTGTTTTTTGTTTGTTTGTTTTCTGCAGAGTCTATGGATCCATTAAAATTGTGTTGCAGATTTTGTTCTTGTCCTAACAGTAATACCAGCAATAGCATTCTCCCTTATATTATCTCATTGGATCCTCATATTAGCCTTGTGAGGCATGGGAGGTAGTTAGTTTTATTCTCATTTAACAGAGGAGAGTTTGAGCTCCAGAGAGAATTAGTTGGAAATTCCAATTAAGTCCCCCCCAACTCTCATCTCTCTCTCTCTCTCTATCTCTCTTTCTCTCACACGCTCATCTTGGGAAGTAAATCACAGATTGCATGCACTTATGTCACTGATTCAATCGAGAATTTCAGCATCTCTCCCCTCAACCCTGGACCTCAAACAGGTATAAGTGAAGCTGCAAAATGGTAAGTGCTGGATGAAGAGCACAGGATTCCAGAATAATTGAATGAAGAAAGTTACATCTAGGGGCAGAATCAGAGGACGTGTGAGTTAGAGGGACTGAATTTGATTCTCCAAGTTAGATACAAGAAAGATGGAGATGAGGATTTAAAAATAATTCTCAAAGAAGTCTCAGAAAAGTGGTATAGTATCCTTACCTTGAAATTTAATGGGGAAAAAAGATACTACATGGTCTCATTTGAGTGAAACCAGTAAAAGACTATTTCTGACTCTTCTCTCTTGTTTCTTGGTTATTATTGTCAAAGCTGACGTTAAGCCACCATAAGAGGTTCCACTGGAGTGGGCGACTCTGCTCAAACGTCGGACATGGCCTTTAGTGACAAATGAATCTCTCTGTGAATCTCTTCTCTACCATTTGCTTAATGTGTGACCTCAGGTATATGACTTTACTCCTAGGCATACCTTTTACTTTTTCCCTGCACTTTGCTTAATCTGCCTAGAAGGAATAATGGTATCTCTCTCCCGGGGTTGGTGTGAGGATCATTACTGACATACACAGACCACCTGATACATACCATGTGCTCAGTGCATTTGTTTTCTTCCTCATTTCTTACTGTCAGAAGTACCTATCTGGCTCAAGAGGAAAGAAAATATTTGATTTTCCTCAAGTAGAACCAAGCCTGCAGATGAAAGTATCAGTGCTAAAATTGAACTTTGTGTGTATATGTGACACTGGGTAGATCATTTCATCAATTTCCAACTCTGTTCAGCTAGAGACTTAGGGTAGAGCTACAGGAAGGCATGGAAGTGACTCAAAATTAAGTCAACCTGGTAAATTGCTCAGGGATGATGGTGCTTTGCCATTTAAAAAAAAAAAAAATGACTTTTAAGTCCCCAGTGGCTTCTAGCTGGATCTGGCAGAAGTCATTTTTCAGAAATGTCACTAAATACTCATTTAATGAGTGTAAGACAAGAGGCACAATCTAATATGTACGAGAACAGATAATGCAAGTTGTAATAGGTTCCATTTCATTGAGTAAAGCTTAACTCACATGAAGTCAGTGGGGTGAGATAAGGAAGACTGGAATTTTAGGATTTTGTGACAAAAAACATATACATCTTTGCTTTTATCCACACCTATATAAGTATCCATTTATTTCTTTTAGAAACAAGTGGTAATTCTACCTCCCATATCTAAATCTTTTCTCAATAAAGATCCTTGTAGGATGAATAAGATACTATTATTACTAGCATACCATTTAACATCATACATGTGGTTGTTTCTAAAGTACAAAGAAGTAATTTCTGCTATTAAGCTGTCTTATCATTGCCTACCTCACAATCTTTGTAATGCTGTATTTAAAATTAGAAAATGCTAAATAAACCATTTTAAAATAGTGTGTGTGTGTGTGTGTGTGTGTGTGTAGGCTTATTTCAAGCTGCAGGTTATGTTTGCACAGACTGATCACCACCATTAATCAGTGTTCTTTGGATACAAATGTTCTATCAGATACTAGAATGAAAGTTCTCTTTAGCGAAGTAATAAGTTGGTCTGACATTACTTGTTGCATTGTAACTTGAAAGGCTTATCAAGTGTCATTAAGGCCTTAGCAGAAAGTAAAAATGCAGAAGTAGGTGGTGTTTCTCTGGGAGGATGGGTAGACCATAAAAGCTACCTTGAGAAAGTCAGATGGTTGCTGGGAGTGGGCAGCAGTGAGAGTGTTGATCATGTGACATGGGCTAGAGGTGGATAAGAGAAGAGGAGTGGCCCAGGGGATAGAGCCCCGTGATGCAAACAGGTGACCACCCAGTGTATTTCACTTACTCAATGAGTCTTTGCGAGTATATACAATGATAAATATATATATTTATATCACAGCATCTGTAGGTAATGATAGTAAATGTGAAAAGTAGAGCCCTTGCCCCTTAGAGTTTGTGGGCTAATGCACTCTTTCTAAAAAGTGCTTTTCCTGGGCCAGTAGCATCAATATCACCTGAGAACTTTTCAGGAATAAATACTCTCAGATCCCACACTAGACCTACTGAGTCAGAAACACTGTGGGTCAGAAACACTACTACAACACTAGTACTCTGTTGTAATAAACTTTTCTGGGAAATTTTGAGAACCACTGGTCTGACGGAAAGTGTTCTGTAACTTCAGCTCCTCAAAATCATCCTGACCCAGAAAGTGCGGATGGGAGGCAGAGCGTAAAGTGTCAGGAAAGTGACTGATGAGGTTCCGTGAGTTTTTGCTTATCTTTTTGCCTACATAGTCACTTGATACTGCCTGGTGCATGGGGTCCCAGAATTTTCGGCTGGCCAGAATTACCGAAGAGTTGTTGATTCATTCACCCACTCATTCATTCATCCTACAAATAGAAATGTCAAACATTTCTATTAGGCACTGTCCCAGATAGCACGCAGATGCGGTGGCAAAAAAAGACAAGTACTACCCCTGCTCTTTTGGAATTCAGAGTCAAAATGGGATCTCAGAATATAACCAATAACAACTTTAAAATAATCATAAACATTCCAAAATAAAATATTATGAGACAGAAAACCTGTCTGTGTTGGGGTTGAGGGGTGACTTTATTTGAGAGTCAGTATCTCTCTGAAGAAGCTATATTTAAGCTGAACTGAAGGATAGATAGACATTACCCAAGAAGAGAGACTAGCCAGTGCAAATATCTTGAGAGAGGCCAGACCTCTGTCTGTTCAAGGAACGGTAAAGGGCATTTGCAGCTGGAGTGCAGAGAACCAGGGAGAAGATGTCTGGCTTGAGATGGACACTGTAGACGTGGTAGAGACCAGAGCATCCAGCCTGGGAAGACACGGTGAACACAGAGGAGATTCAGTTTAAGTTCTAAAGTGATCATTGAGGTTTCAGGGAGGAAAGTGGATTAGAACAAAGTCATGGAAATAGGAAAAGCACCTTGGAGGGCCTGGGGCACTAGCTTAACAGCAGGTCTTCATTCACTGCAATGACTTCCAGGCCGCTTGGACTCCCAGAGCCCTGCCCCTCACCAAGCCCTGAGGACCGGACAGAGACCAAGAGTGCGCATCTACCTGGTATTTCAGTGACCTTGGGCAGGTCCTTGCTCACAAGCCTCTTCTCCGGTGCCACCAGTCCAGTTTTACCTCTTTGCTTCTTTTTCCTGAAAGTGTTGCTCTCTCACTGTTCTTTTAAAGTGCACATCTCCTGGGAAATTCAAGCTCTGAACTGTCTTGGATAATGCTGAGCACATCAGCTTTTCCTGACAGAGGCAGGTTAAAAGGTTCCTCGGTTACGATGCTAAATGTTGTGACATGACCTTGGTTTCCCTCTGACCCAGGTCAGGACAGGGATGTGATGTGAATGACACTCCATCCCCCACACATGGCCTCTGGTGACTGGAGGCTGACGCCGGCACCAGCCCTCCCCCCAGGGTGCCCAGCCATCTCTGCCTGTGGGGCTGACAGCAGGTTGGCATCGCTGACAAATGACTCATTTCCAGCCCCATAAAATGGCTTCAATCTTCTTTTCTTTGAAGTCTCACAGATTATATCCTCCATCCCCCGCTTTTCTGACAACTTCACTCCAGCAGTGCATTATGTTAAAAACCACACTTATTATGCCAGAGTGGAGCTGGCACAATTAGAGTTCCGTTTTCATCACGGATGTTGATGTGCTATAATGACCTGCTTGGACCCGTGCTCCTGTGGGCCTATGACTCCTGCAGAGGGAACCAGGGGACCCATTGTCCTCTCCACCGAGCAGTCACGCCCCGAGGGGGTGGAAAGAGACTATTCCTCCTACCGCATTATTTTCCTTCTGTTTGATTACTGAGCGCCCACCATGAACTAAGTCACCCAAGTCAGAAACCAGGGTACTATTCAGGTTCCTCCCCCAACTTTATCCCTCTTAAACAATCACTCGCCAGGCTTCCTTCTTTGCTTTGCTTTGGCATCCCTCCAATGCCCACTGCCACATGCCCCTGGATCACACCACCACCACCTTTTTCAGAGTAAAGACAGTCCCCAACTGACAGTGTTCTCACTTACAATTTGTAGATTGTACAATAGTGCAGAAGCAATCCATAGTCTGTAGAAACCATATTCTGAATTTTGAATTTTGATCTTTTCTCAGGCTAGTGAGAGAGTTACACTCTCTCATGATGCTGGGCAGTGGCATCAAGCTATAGCTCCTAGTCAATCACGCAATCATAAGAGCAAACAACTGCTATACTCACACCCATTCTGTACCCAGAGAGATGTTCTGTTTTTCACTTTCGGTACAATATTCAATAAATACACGAGATGTTCAATGCTTTTTATGAAATAGGCTCTGTGTTAGATGATTTTGCCCAACTGCAAGCTAAGGTAAGTGTTCTGAGCACATGTAAGGTAGGCTAGGCTGAGCTAGGACATTTGGTAGGTTAGGTATACCAAAATGCATTGTTGACTTATGGGATTTTCAACTTATGGTGGGTTTATCAGGACATGACCCCATCCTCAATGTCAGCCTCTCTATTTCCAGTCTTGTACCTTCCAAAATGGTCCCCAAGGTAGCTGTTCTAAAATGCAGACTGATTCATCTGCGTTCTTTGTCTTCAATCAACCCCTTGCTAGCTTCCCACTGACCTTGGCATAAAGTCTTCAGTTTGGAATTCAAAGATCTCTCCGTCTTTCATGAGTCTCTACCCCAAGCCACCTTCACCTGGATCCAAGGTTACCAAGCTCCCAGAGGGTCCCCCATACATCATCCTCTTGGATTCCTTCAGATCTTTGCTCAAGCTTATTCTTACCTGAAATGCCTACTTCTCCTCTCTCTTAACCTCACTGATTCCTTCTCATCATAGAGGGCTCATTTTGCCTCTAAGATATCTTTCATGACATGCCATCCCAAAGAGATTAAGAACCCCTTTCTGAGGTTCTAATGCTCTTTGGCCCCCTCTATCCTGACATCAATCTCATTAACATATTGGTTCTTTTACTTGTCTTTGGTCCTCTTGAAATATGACCTCCATGAGGAAGTGCCCTATGCAACCCTCTATACCCAGACACATATGTAAGAGGTGATTGACTACAGGCTCATCCTTTAGGGCTGTAACTCAGCTTTGATAGCGGTCAGTTATCAAAGTTTAGTGTGTGTATCCCGTTCTTCTGTGTATGACACATTTAATCTCTCTCACAACATTTAATCTTTACAACAAACCTATAAGAAAGTCCTTGTAACCAATTTTACACATGAGAAAAAAGGAGCCTCAGGGAAGTTGAGTATCTTGTTTGTTTTCATACTGTTAATGCAAGGTAGTTTAGTGCCTATGTACCCGGCTGTGGGAAATCTACATGGATTTGGGTGCAAAACGGTTACAATTACAGAGCTAGACCATGAAGGATCAGAAGAAATTTGTCAGTTGAAGTGGGGTGATTCGGAAGATAATTCCAAGCAAAACCAGGAACGCCTTCTTATACATTAACATCAGTGTGGAGGAGGGCGGTGGTTAAGAAAAAGTCCTAGACTGAATGCCTCTCCACCCAACAGTAGCTGTGTGATCTAGGGCAGTTTCCTGACCTCAACTTCTTCATATGCATAATGAGAATAATAAAATCTCTAAGCTCATCTGATCATGGTGAAGATACCAAGAAATCATGTACACAAATTCCTAGGAACATGCTCTGACCAGACAGCCCCGGCTCAATATCCGGCAGCTACTCCTAGCACTGATCCTCCGATCATCTATTGTTGCTGCAGAAACTACTCCCAAATGTAGTGCTGTCAGCCACTATACTTTGTGTGTCAGGGTTCCATGAAGAGCTCAGCTGGGTGAGTCTCTGACCCACGTGGCACTGACTGGAACACTCACCTCTAGAAGGGCTTCTTCACTTACTCATCTGGCATCTGGGCTGAGATGCCATCCGCACAGGGAAGGGAGGCTAGCTGTCAGATGGACATTAAGCTTGGGCTACTGGCCAGAACACCTACAAAGACCAGATAGACCAGAGTGGTCTGTACAGTGACTTGGGCCTTTCGTAGACTTGCCACTTGTTTCCCAGAGAGGAAAGAGATCTGAGCTAGAAGTCCTAAGGCTCTTAGGAAACAGACTCAGAGGTTGCAGGAAATCATTTCTGACATATTCTCTTGGTCAGATAAGTCACTAAGGCCAGCCCAGATTCGTAGAGAGGCAGTTAAACTCCACCTTTCAATGGGAGGATGACAAAGAATTTGCAGCCATTTTTAATCTACCACGCACCTAAAGCTTCTGGTGCTATTTTAACATTAGGCAGCAAGAGCAGGTACTCCACTGTTAGGAGAGTATGGAAAGGGATGACAGGGGCATGGGGGGGGGGTGGGTAGGAGCTGCTGAGAAACTACTGCACCAGTGTGTGGTCAAGTGGAAGGCAAAGCACTCCTCCAACCACTCCACTATACCCCGCAAAGCCAGTGAGAATTAAGCAAGTGGAATTCCCAGCCCCAGGGGGTGCACGCATAAACCGAGGACTCTGGGGCAGCATGCTCTGAAAGTCAGGGAGAATGCCGGGAGCATCCCTGGGATTTCTTTTCTGAATCACCTGAAATGGGGCAGTGGACTCTCTCCAGCCGCTTTCTATCTCTTACATGAGGGAGGTCACACTGAGCTATTTTTCCAAACTGTCGAGGTAAGAGGATAAAAGGTCTCCGCTATCTTGGCCATCACAAGCTTCAGTTACTCATGGGGAACAAGGCAGGAGGCATAAAGAGGACACAGCAAAGCAGATGTTGTACATGAAAGACACTTTCTAGCACAATACAGTTCACATGTCTTGTCCTTACTGACTGTGCTCATTTTTTTTTTTAACTGTGTGCATTTTTGTCACCACTAGATATGTATGGCCTCTCTTCTCTGTTCATTGATCTGGCTTGGGAGAAAAAAAATCTATCTATCTATCTATCTATCTATCTTTGGGGCTTGCCTCTTCTTACCTATTAGTTCTATCCATGCCTCTGTTATAAGCCTACAACCTCAGAAAGACCTAATAATTTAATAATTTCTACTGTTCTTCTTATAAGTTCTGGACATCCATATCACACACACAATTAAATACGAACATTCATTCAGAGACAATTTCTCACACACAAGAATGTCAGTATATCCTGGATTGCCTGGGCCATTCATGGATTTCCCTTGGTGACCAGGCATAATTATCAAATACAGACAGACAGACACGCAACACACAAATACAATCACATTTAATTCTCAAACATGCCCCATATGGATGATAAATTATATAGTCACCTTAACTTTAAACATATACTCAAAAAACATACTGTGGACAGACACACAGACAAATGTACATACACACCAACATATAGAATTCCCCTTCACCCCACACATATAAAGATATCTAACCATTCTAAAATGTGCACATTCACCAAAATGTATTGATGCACTAAAATTCTGAATGTGCACTTTCAAATCCTTACCTAAATCATCCTTCCCGTACGATGAAAACATCCATTTGCACGGACAGTAACAGACTCTCAGACCCACAAACAGGGAAGACAGAAATCCAGGAAAATGACATGCAAGGAAAAATAAAAATGAAATACACATATAGACACGTATAGTAACACACCCCCTTAGAATTCTCTACACACATGGCACCTTCCAGGAATCCATACACACCTCACAGACACAAATACATGTTTGTGCTAACACATGCACATACTCAGACAGAATCATACAGGTTTTTTTTATTATGACAGAATCAAGCATCTACTTTTAAACACAAAACTTCATATAGGATATAACAAAATATACCTGTGCATAGTCACACACACACACACACACACACACACTTCTGACCCCAGTGCTTTCCTCCTGTGATACTTTACCTTGCTTTCATCTTGGAGCCTGACTGTACTCAGATGAACATCACCTCAGAAATCTCCCAACACAAGCAAGTTCTCTCTTGTGTTTAACACAGACATCCCACTAAGACTAACACAGACTAACCCAATAAGCTGAAGCACCCAAGTCCGGACGGATTAAAGTCATGAAATTAGATATCAGTGCCACACAGTCCACACAACTTCAAGAACCAGTCACGGGCTGCTCAGCCCTTCCTGCTGTATGGGAAATAGAGACGGGGACGGCTCCCACCTGCCTCATGGCCCAGTTTCACCACCCTGCCCCACCGGCATAGACTGAGGAACTCTTCTGCAAACCTTTAGCTGGGTCCATTCTAGACAGACCAAGAGCTCTGGGAATCTCAGGACAGAGAAATTCGATGTCGGAAGCATGACCATGAGTAATGCAAGCGAAGGAGCAGGTGCTGAGGTAAGTCCCCTGAACTCAGAGTTGGGACCCCAGTTCTAGGCCTGCCTCTGCTGCAGATTTGCTGGGGGATGTAGGGCAGGTTCCTGGCACTCTCTGGCCTGGGTCTCTCCCGCTGTGACTTAGAGGCTTAGGACTTGACAGATCATTTTGTACCATCCCAGAAAGCTATGATTCAAAGTATTTGGATGTTTCTGAACCAGAAACAGCCAGCAGGTAATCACTTTTATTTTGATTAAATCAGGGCAGTGAATCCTTCGGCCTGAGTGGTCTCAGGAAAGGCATGCAGCGATTTGAATGGAAAAGGCTCCCTTCAAAGCCTTGCTCCACCCAGAATCAATGAAACGCATCTGGGATTACTTATCTAGCAGCAACCACGTGCTATGCTGGTTATGGCGCAAGAGACGTGGTAAACAACCTCCATCCCCACAGCCTAGGTGGACAGAATGATATGTCAACAAAGAACCTGGGAATAAATTATTCAAATGTTATGAAAGAGGTATTTATTATCACATATGATTATCTAACCATGGCGTTCCATGCTATCATACCATATTACCGTGTTATCACATCGACAAGAATCCATGCCCATCTTTTTCATGTCCTCCTGCTGCTTGTTTACACACATTTCGACCTCTGAAAATCTCAAGGCGAGCTCCGGATCACTTTCCACCCCATCCATGCTTTGGCACCGGGTCTCTGTTTCTCGTACGGCAGGAAGGGCTGAGCAGCCCGTAACTGCTTCTTGAAGTCGTACGACATTGCGTGGCACTGATATCTAATTTCATTACTTTTCTCCATCCAGTCTTGGGTACTTCAGCTCGTTGGGTTCCAGCCGCGATTAATTGGTAGATCTCCCACTGACTCCTGATTAGCTGCCTTTGATTAGGGCCTAATGACTTCATTCGGTCCCTAATTCAGGGGGACGAGTTGCAAAACTGCCAGCAAACTGCTCCAACAGAATTACATTTTCCCAAGCCCTGAAGACATCACTTAAACTCTGTGTACACAACATTCTCCCTCCCTCGTTCTTCTTCCTCATTGCCTCCGGACTGCACCATGCAGTAGAGCAGAGGAAGGAAGCTTGTGACCCAGCTCCTGGCTGCTAGAGCAGATGTCACAAGAAAAAGGCCTGGAAGCTGACAGCCTGGCACTCAGGAGGAAGTCACCCCCCACAATGCTAACTCCCACACTGTGCCCAAAGGGAAGGCTCTGTATAGAAGAACTTCCCTGAAATCTACGCCCTGCACCCTTATGGCATGCCTTCTTTGGGGACAAGGTGCCACCGCTTCCCCCAGTTTTTCGTGATCTTTGGCTACAGACATCTAAAAGCCCTGATCCATAGCCAATGTCAGGAGACCTAGAAGAAAGTCTCTACCCAGGATCTTAATTGGCCATTACTGCTGCTGGTTCCCAATGTTGGCTCTGACCACCCAGCCTGTGTCCCCCTGACACTTTACACTAAGGAGCAGGATGGTCAGAGATACATAATTATATATAATGTGTATATGCATATACACATTATATATATAATTTTGCCTAAGGATGTCAAGCCCCTTATGATACATGTGTAATATACAGATTCTTAAGCTGTGGAGGCCCACCTCAGAAGATTCTTGTCTAGCCTAACATTTTATTCTGCAGATAGACATACTTGTAAAAGTAATTCAGATAAATATCTATTTAACACTTATATGCCAGATCCTGTGTAGGTCTCCAAAGAAATGTCGATGAGCAAGACTCCATCTTTTCTCTCAAGAGCCACTGTTGACTTTGACAAGTCAACATACTATACTAAGTATTTGGAACATAATACATGGGGATTATGATTTGATAAAATTGTATATGTATACACACACTATGTACATATAGAGTATGTTATATATACATATATACATACACATGCAAATACATACACAAATACACACATACATACACACACAGGGAGTTAATACACAAATATGAGAAAATACTAAAATGCAATAACCAGGGAAGGGATTCTCTATTCCCCCAGGTCCTCAAGGTATTTTCCCCAGAGTCAACTGCTGTTAGCAGTCACTTGTGTTCCCTTCAAACATTATATATTCAAATATACACGTTTTAAAATGAGGAAAGTGAAATTCAGGGATGAGACAATAGAGTAACTTGCCCAAAGTCACACAGGATGATGGTGATAGAGGCAGTTATGGTGCCCATACAGTCATGTTTGATTCCACGATAACTTGAATGACCTTGCCCAGCTCAAGAGACCAGTCCAGCCATCTCAATATTGGTAGATACAGGTTCAAGAGCACAGCACCTTGCAAAGTCACAAAGAACTGAAAGACAGGTGTGGGAGCGGAGAAGTTAGGAGACAGATCACAGAACATCAAAGAGCTTCTTTGACTATGGGACACTATCCACATAGATTCTTCCAGAACTGCCAAGCACTCTCCCTTATTTGTGTCCATTTCCTCCTTAATAAGGTTTAGCCGGGCATTGGGAAGTTCCACAGAGTCTGGTACCTAGCCCTAGCTGTCTGGCCCTGGCTTCTGCACTTGACACAGAATCTGACTCCAGGCCATCCATTTCTCATGCTAGGTCTCCTCCCGCCGCCAGAGGGTCATGTTCCATTCATGCCCCCAACATATCCCAAAACTGCAGGCCCTGTTTGTGAACTCTCTGTGTCAGGGCTCTGACAGCTCACAAAGATCCTCTAAGTCAAATGATTGTCACAGCAGTAGATGATGTATCTATATATCATCTATATATATGATAGATATCTATCTATCTAAGGATGTCAATCTATATATCTATATAGATATATATCTATATATATATCTATCATATATATATGATAGATATATATCTATATATCTATCATATATATATATATATATGTATATAGGATAGCTCTGCAGTGAGTAAGGTAGCATAGCAAGAAAAGCATGAATTTAAAAACATATAGACATGGTCTCTAATTCCAGTTTTGCCATCATAACTGATAAGTGTTGGGCAGATTGCAGAGCTTCTATAAAATTCAATTTCTTTGTATTAAAAAAAGAATGTTCATACTTATTTTTTAAATTTTTTATGTCCAGCATCACATATTTTGCCCAGTGAAAGAATCGATGGAAGAATGAAAACAAAAATGCTTGTACCTCATTGTTAGCTTAACTGGAACTAAAATGACAACTCTTGATATTGTTCTTGGAGGGGGATGGGAGTCATTTCAAGCTAGGGGGAGGAAACCAACAAGGGCAGGTTAGTGTGGGGAGTCCAGGCATTTTAAGATACTGTAGGAAAATCAGTGCATTTGGATAGAAAACGGATGTACATCGCTTATGAGTGAGACGTTGTCTGTGAAGGCATCATGTACAGATCAGGTCCTCAGTTCATCTTCGATGAATGATACTGAGAATAAACACACAGAAAACTCACAGGGAAGTCTGAGGTGACCACATGAACTTTGTAAGAGTTCACCCAACATCCTTGGTTGGGAAAGCCACAGCATGGGTTGACTTTGCATCATCTCCTGGGACCCCTAAGAGGCTGACATACTGCTCCAGGTGGATAAGTGGGAGCCGCATGGGCCAGTCTGTGTGAGGGAGAATAGATGTGCACATGTTGCCGCTGAAATCAGCCAACTTGAGTAAGCCTGTGTCTGGGTCCTGTAGAATCTTAAACATTCTATAGCTTGCTTTCCATGCCTTTACCTCTCCTGCTCTGCACAAATTGAGCAAATTGAGGTGGCAATAAATTGATGAAATGCACCAAATTGCATTTTCTTCCGTGTGCTGAATTAAAGTTTCTCTCCCGGCAAATGAAAGTAGGGGGATTTAAAACAGGAACTGTCCCTGGGGGAATAAGTGATGCACTCTTAGCAAATCAGAGACTAAACACTGGTATTTTTTGCCATGTTCAGAGACAGGTTGGCAAGAGTAGCATCAGATGGGGGAAGATAGAAGAGGCTGCAGCAAATAGGCTGGCCTTTACCAAACCTCTGCTATGATTTTGCCACAACTCGGATCTTTCTCAATAGCAGTATTTGTAATTATACTTGTCATTTGTGGAGCGCTCACCAAGTGCTAGGAACTGGACTAAGCACTTTACACACATTATTTAATTTAATCTCCAGAAGTACTCTGAGGAATACATTATTGCATCCAGGGAACAGATAAATCAGAGAGGCCAATGAATTTGCCTAGTGTCATGTAGCAAACTGGTGACCAACTGGGACTCTAACACGGATATCTATGATTCCCAAGCCCAAGTCCCAGTCCTTTCACTCTACTCCCTCCCATTGCCAGACCCGGCGTGAGGTCTCGCTTTAGGGCAGAGCAAAGGTGTTTCCTCAATGATCAAATAACCAAACTACAATTAGGAATTATGTCTCTCTCTATCCTACTTTGTAACCCAGAAAATTTGAAGCACCTTCCAAAAATAAGTGCAATGAAATTGAAAATGACACACAGAAGCAAAATAAAAGGACCAGACCAGTGTAAAACAATACTGAAACCTAGATATGCAGTGTCTAGCATATAAAGGTTATTAAATTTAAGCAACAAAATCAACCTGAGCCTCTTGTAGGTTGAAACAAAAAGAAAACACAATTGTTCACTTGATGTCTAATATTATAAAGGAAAAGCATACCAATTCTTCAGAGGAAATATGCTGATAAAAATTTATCATCCAGTAAAAGAAAATAGTATAGTCAACAGGCATGCTATGAGAGTTTACTATGTGCCAGTCACAGAGCTAGGGGCCAGAGATATGATGAGGGAACTAAACAATCATGATACCTCCCTCCGAGAACCTTCAGGCTAGTGGAAAGATAGCCTTAAAAACAAGTTAGGCAGATACAGGATAAGGACTTGGGGGCACTGGACCAAGAGAATGCGACTTGTAGAGGAACAACATTCGCAAATGTCTAGCAGTATGGGAGAGCATATCATGTTCAAGAATCTGAGAAGTTCAGTGGCTATAACAGAAGTAGGGAAAGAACAAAAGATGGCAACAGGACACACATCACCAGAGTGTGCTGGGGCCAGTTCACGCTGGCTGGCAAGGATCCATTATGCACACTGGTTCCAATGAGGGTAGTGGTTTGAAATTATCCATAGTGGGAATATTTATACTATGGGTATTGACTCTACATTTAGGACTCTGCAAGTATTGACCACTTCACCACCACCTATAACCATATTTCAAGAAGGTAGTCCTGCCAAGGAGGTACCTTGGAGGAAGAAGCATCTGAAACTGCAGAGGTCACAGAAGGCTTCTTGGAAGAGACAGCATTTGAGCTAATTGATAAGTGAGCAAAATGCCAATCCAGCAGGTTGCATTCTGAATCCAGAGAGTTAGTAGCCAGCAAGTGATGAGAAAGCATGAATGATGAACCTTAAAGAGAGGTAGTGTGCAGAGTTAGAGTGTCCTGCTTAGCTATGAGAGGGTTCAAAGAGCAGTCAACATTGGAAGACCTAGCAGGCAGTTGATGCCAACCAGTCAGCAGCCTGGTGTTTCAGAAAAAGAGTCTAGTCCCATGAAAAGAGGAGGCAGAACATAAGACACTAAGCAAAAATCAGTCCTGCAGTATTGTCAAGCTGTGCAGTTAATTTGGACAGGGATCCAGAGATGATATCTGGAGCCCAAGGTTGGCCTCTCCCTCCACTTAGGAAAATGTAGGAGCCCCGTACCTAAGGGAACAAGTATATAACCTAGTAAGGTGCCTATTGACTTAGTCTCTGTTTTACATCTTTGTGCCTTGTGATCCATCAAATGGGTTGAGGTTAAGATTGAGGCTATGTGTGGGCCACCAGTAGTCCCAGGTGTTTGGAGACAGGAGGCACAAGCAGAGCAGACTAGGATTTGGTAATCTGGAGAAAGGAATGGCTGGGTGGATAAAGGGATGAAGAAGTAAAGGGCAGAGGAAATAGACGAAGCAGCTTCTCATGGAGAATGGTAATTCTAGGAGATAAAGTTGGAAATGTTGATTAGGGCCAAGATGTTAAGTGCTTGAAATACTTGGCTAGGAAGCTTTGACTTTATCCAGTAGGCATGGGGGCAGGGGGGCAATGAGAGTGTCCAAGCAGGACATTAATGCTTGCCCAGAGCACACTTGGAGACTAATCTGGTGTTGATGCATAGAGGTGGGACAGGGCAGGAGAAAGGCTAAGGGCCTTGTACTCTTCCAGAACTCAAGCTCCATCACGCTAACGGAATACACTCCTAAAAAGTGTTAAGGACAATGGCAGCCTAGCTTGGTGAGCACCATTCCTCACTGTCTTCCACCCTTGTCCTCTACTCATGCATCCTTCCTCCATTCCCATCCCACCCATTAATACACCGAAATCCTTCCCTTAATCAGAAGATTGTCATATAAGAAACTAGTGCCCCAGAGAATTTTGCGCTCTTCTAGCATCCCTGAGAATTTTAAGTTTTGCTCTGTGTAAACGTGGCCATGGTCTTTTCCAAAACATGTATCGTTTTTCTGAGTTTTTCTTTATTAAACTGACACCAAGCACTGGAAATAAGGTTGTTAATTTGAAAAGGAACACTCTTCTATTCTTTCCAAAACGCTACAGGAGTGTCAGATTATAATTTCACTGAAATAACACGTAAGCAACTTGACCTCAAAACACCATCTCTGGCACACTCGGTAGCATCACTGTGGAGATAAATACTCTTAAAAACTAAACCTTGATGAGTATAGTCATATTCCTGTGTTCAAGCCAGAAGAATTGGAGGCAAATGTTGGCTCCACCATTTTGCTTTTAGACAAGTCTTGTGGCCATTTTGAGCCTCAGTTTGCCCCTCTGTAAAATGGAGTGATTATCTCCTGTCCTGTCTGAGAGGATCATGGTAAGGATCAAATAAGATAATGCCCAAGAAAGATTTTCTTCCTCCTCTTTTTAGACAGCAGAGAGCTGCTCAAATGACAAGGAGCAATTCCGTCATCGGTGGCTCCTTCTCTTTGGGGTTTCCATGTACTTCCAAGCCCAAATAAGAAGCCCCATTCCACACTGTGTATGTTTACACACACAGGGAGGGACCAACTGACCTTGTTGATCACGGGGAAATCATAATTGTCCTCAAATCTTGGTACAGCCTCTTTTCGCACTGTGAAAGGCAAGTTTCAAAGTAGAGAGAAGGAAATTGGCCTCAGATCTTGAATCCCTCTCCGTCCCCCACTCACCTGACTCTGAGTCTGGCTGAGGTGGCCAGGAAGGTGCTGTTCCTGACTCTGGAAGCTCTTCCCTCAGCCACTGTTGGCTTTGCCTACTTTAGCCTGACACTTGAAGGCTGAGGGAGGGGGAGGGTGCAGCCTCTGGATCCTCCCTCTAGGCATCTAGGAGGGATATTGTAAGCTTTTCTCCCAAGAGAAGACATCTCTGTCAGGAGATCTGAGGGGACATTTATCTTCCTGAAACACACACAGATCTGTCAGCCACTGATGAAGATAAAGGGATAATGAGCAGAAAGGGAAAGGAAAGTGGCCCTTTGGATGGGCATGCAGTACATTCTTGGGGGTACGCGTCCTTCCCCACACTTGATGCAAAAGGGGCAGCTGATACCTCACTTGAGGTGAGGTAGGGATGTGGGAAGCCCTGCAGTCCCTATGGGAAAGGAAATCAGGAGACCTGAATTCAAATCTCAGCCTGGCTACTTCTCAGCAAGTGACTTTTCTGAGCTTCAGCTTCCTAGTACACAAAATGGGTGCATTGCTGGTGGTGAGGTTACTTAGTTAACATCCCAGGCTGGTCTGATAACACCATGATATAAGAACTGTGAACACATCCTGCGCCATGCCTTCCCTCTGCCACCGCCATCCCATATCCCTGCACTGTATCCCACTCTTTTCATCCAGACTGACCTGTTTGTGTGATTGATAAATGTACCAATCCTGGGTTTGGAGCATGGTGGTGCACATGGTTGTAATTTCATCCTTCTGATGAAACAGGATAGCACATTGTTGCAACCACATCTGAGTTCTTGATTTTTCAGTTCCTAAACTAAAGGGGTCCTCCAGAATCCCTGCAAGTCTACTTAGAATGGGAGGACAGGATCAGGGGACACTGAATGGGCAGGCTCCATAAACCTGAGCCTGAGTTCAACGGCAACAGACCCTCTATTCGTTTTACATAGGGGATCTCCTAGCAAGATGTCTTCTGAATAGAGCAAAGCTGCTGCAAGTAAAGAGAGAGAGAGAGAAAAAAAAAGATAATAGTATGAAAACTACCTTAGAAGTGTAGTGGCAATAAGGGGGCTTCTTAGGGCTGGGGTCTTCAGAAATCTGTCCAGAACTTAGCATATCAAACAAAAATATGTTGCAAATAGAAGAATGAATGGGTGTTTTCATCAAGGAATGCTTTCCTAGATGGAGGCAGGAAAGTTCAGACATTACTGAGCTGACCATGTGTTGCTACCATTGTGGACACTTTTCACCTCTTCCCCTAGCCCTTCCACATGTCCCTACCGCTGTCCCGCACACATGGCCTTCCAGTCCTCACACAGGAAGTGAAGAAAGGAAAGTCTAAAACATCAGCAGTCTCATTTGATGCTGGCAGCTTCCTCAAGGAAGGCCCATTTTTTTCAGCTTGTATCTTATGAGACCATCAGAAAGTCCGGGAGTCCCCAGAGGACACATCAGGAATGCTCTCTGGCTGGTCCAAACCCACCTTTATAAGTGAGCAGTAATACCACGGAACACAACCATGGTGTGTCAGGATCCGATAAGTATGTACTTGGATTTTCTCTTTTCCCAGGCAGACATCAGTACCCCTCTTTAAAAAATGAAGACAGGGAGGCTCAGAGCAGTTTTAGCATCTAGCCCAGAGTCCTATCACTGCTAAGTGGCAATGCTGATATTTGAACTGGGGAACTGTGGTCTTTCTTTCAGGCCCCAAACAAACTACTTTCATATTACATTAAGCTGACTTGCTCATTAAAGGCTCAATAGAGCCTTAGACCTTCAAACAACCCTGGAGGAACACTTCTCTGGGAAATGCAGTGTTACCCAGATTTTAAGCCACTGCATGAGCTCCCTCCAGCCATTTTCATGAACTCAAACAGGTATGTGTATGCAGGAATCCTTATACTCCTACAGGGACTCTAGTTGTCTTATAATGCATGCAGTCTTCTTTGGTTCAATCAGCAAAAGATTGGAAACAGGACCAAAATGTAAGTGAATGCCTGAAGAACTTTATGGATGAGTAAGTGAAGAAGAAATTAAGTGAGTGAGTGAGTGAATGAATGAATGAATGCACACGGTATCCTACAAAACCCTGAAATGCAGCTGTGAAATCCATGAGTCACATCATTGAGACTGAGAGTCAGGACAGATGGCAGAAATTATTCTGGGGTCGGGGAGCTCCAGAAGGGAAGTGCAGAAATGTTCACAGAAATACTTGAAAGCTGAGAACACAGGCCTGTGTTGTGGAGCAGGGAGATGGCCACAGAGATCGGGGTGAGGCTGCTGCAGATGTAAGGAACTCACACGTACACACAGGCCGAGCCTTCGTGGTGGTGGAAAGAAGGGAGAGGGAGCCGCTGTGACAGTCCGCTTGGTGCCTTTGGCTCCAGCCTCACTGCAGGCTTCGCTCCAACCTATGTCATCAGAACAGGACTCAGATAATGGGAGAACCACAGGTCCTGGGAAGATCAAAGACACGCGCTTTTATGCCTCAATTAACGTTCCCCTTGTAAGGCTTTCAAACACAATTTAGCTTTTCTCTGCTGGGCTGGGAGTGACACAAAGACATGCGCTGGGTCTTTTTGGAACACAAAGTCCGTGAGCCAGCCTCTATAATTAACAGTTTCCTCCTACTAAAGGGAATAAGGTTTGGGTACACAACATAGGCTGTGTGTGAGAATGTAAAGGACTATTCACAGGGTACTGAGTGGGCTGTCTGCCCAGGACTGCTTGTCATAGCCCGATAAGGCTTCAGGGCACAAAAAGTTTGAGGTAGGGAATTAAGACATGCCGTGTTCATCAAGAAGAAAGAGGAAGAAGGGTGGGGACAAGGAGGAAGGCAAGTCACCATGTGTGGACAGAACACCTGCTTCGAGTCACGTCACCATGTGTGGACAGAACACCTGCTTAGAGTCAGGAAACCTATCTTTGTTCTTTTCTGGGTTCACCACTCTCTGTGTTGCCTTGGGAATCCACAGGCATCTTTAAATCTTACCTTTGTGTATGAGGGGGATAACAAGACTGCCCTCAAGGACTGTTGCCTTGAATCTATATTTCTTTTCTGGGAAAGTCTGTTTCAATATGCCCTTCCGGGCTCATACCGGGACTCACTGACAAACTCTCCATCAAAACGCTGGATAAACAAGTGTCCTTCCAAATAGAGGAGTGAGTGTCCTGGAGAAGAGCACTTACATTTTCTTTCTATCCCAGTATGACCTGTTTGATGGCTTTGGGCATCCTAGAGGTGGAGCAATGCTCCTAAAACCAAGAATTGCATGCCATATGGACTGGGGCTACTTGCAGTGAGTTGGGGTTCTAAAAGTCTTACAAGGATTTTAAGGCATTTATACCAAAGGCAGCACAATAAGAACTGGTGCAAAGGAAAGCACTGGTGACCTGGGCACCGTTAAAAACTCAGCCTCTGGGCAAGGAACAACGGACATATTTATCCAGGAGTGAGTGGAAGCACAAGTGTAGAGGCAAAGGGCCACCTTCTGGAGTTGGGGGGGAAGGCTGGGTGGCTGCTGTGGGTCAGGCACTTTCTCAGCCTTACGTGATGCAGAAAATTCACATCCAATCTGTCCTTCCCATCTCTGTATTTCCTACCCCCTCCACCATCGCCATCTCATGGAGAGAAGGCTCCTTCATCCAGGGACCTAAAGGACTGGGGTAAAGCAGGAGAAGGGGGGTTGAATGCAGCAACCCTTCCTCTGTCATAGAAATTGGGTTTCCAAACCTCAAACAGGGTTTGAACTCTACATGTATCTGTATGTTCTTTCCTTCCCCGATCGGGTCCCTAGGTAAAATGGTATCACTGAGTTTTGAGAGAGAGAGTTATATATATCCCAAAGAAAAACTTCCAATGCTCTCACTTCAAACAACCCATTCATCCCTCAACGGCCAGTGAGAACTCCAGGAGCCGGCCGTTTCCTCCGTAAATAAAGGGATGTTAGCGTGCAGAAGAACACCCACCAGACAGTCTTCTTCCTTTTATGCTTGCTCTAAAAGCGCGCGAAGGCCGCAGAGGCAGGCACGTGCGCGCCAGCCCGGCCTCCCTGAAAAGCCAGGCTCCGTGCTCCAGCGCGGAGCCGGGGGAGCCCAGCCTTTCAAAGGCCCGTTTTGAAAGCAGCCGGCGGCTTGAAAGGCGGCTCAGATGTAATTTGCGCGTGGCGCCGTCTGCACAGTGGGCTCGGCGCCAGCGGGGGCCCGCGGGCGGCCCCGACCCCGCCGCGCGCAGTCCCGCGGCCCCCGTGCAGCTCCGCGCAGCCGGCGGAGGCGCATTCCCCGGCGTGGCCCGCCCGCGCGGCGCCGGGGCCCGCAGCCCCGCTCTAATGAGCTCCGCCAAGAGTGGTTACTGCGGCAAGGCGGCCCACGGGACTCCGGGGCATCGCGCTGAGTTTTCAGTTCTTTTAAGTTCACTTACTTCAAAGTTTTCCATTGGAAGCTGTTGAGAAAGCCTGATAGACGCAAGAGAAGAAAGAACAGCGAGAGTTTAAAAAATAATGTTAAAACCCCCAAACACCCTGAAAAATGCTTCAAGAAAAGAAATAAAAGAGGGGAGGGTGTGGCAATTGAAAGAAAACAGCTCAAGCAATTGAAAAGCAAACGCTGAAGGCAGGAAGGGCTGACTCGTGCCATCACGCATCCCCTTACCTGACCCACCGCACTCCGCCTACAGTGGGAGAGACCAGGAAAGGTGGAAGCCTCTGGCTTACCAGGAACTGAGGTAAACCCCATCAAGGGGAATTAAGAGGGAAAACCACGGAGAGACTGTAGGGCCTTGGGAGAGTAAACCGCACATTTCCTCTTTGGTAGTTTTGCAGATGGGCAAGTCAATGTGAAAATTAACCATCCCCAAACAGGACTCCCTTGTTAGGCACTTCCCCAATATCACTGATGAATCTTCAAACATAGGTTTTACTTTGCTTCCATCACGGGCTGGAAACCAAAGCTTGGAGAGTGGAGGCACTTTACCCAGGTTGACACAGCCTGTGGTGCAAAGGCCTGAATTCAAACACACCGCTGAGGTTTTCAACAGGCCGTTCTATCTGCAAGGAAATAATTAAGGAATAAATGTACTAATGAAATAAAGAAAAAGGGAGGCGCTGACTGAGGTTGGATTCCAATTCAACACGTTAAAGAGATGGGTACCTTGATGCAGACACCCAGTGTATGAATACATTTCTGTTTCGCAGATGTGGAAACTGAGGCCCTGAGCGTTTCTGCTACCTGCCCAAGTTCACCTACCTAGTCAACAAATAACTAAGCTTTAGACCCAGGTCAATGTAAGCCAGATCCATTCTTTTCATAACTGTATAAGGTTGCCTCCAGGGACTCATAGCAGAAGTGCAAGTTTAAATCTGACTCAGTCAAAAGGTTTTCAAATGTGTCTTAAACAGTTTCTCCGTGCTGGCACCTGCTAGTTGTTGGGGATGCAGAGAAAAACATAGTTCTTGGCATAAGCTTTCAAAGGAACATCATATCCACCATCTTCGTGTGGCAATTGAAGATTTAAAAAAAAAAAAAAATTCCAACATTAGCTCCCACAGTCGTCCACTGCAAACAGACTGTGATCTTGGGCTCAGTTCCCCTACCCCTGCCCCCCGCCACCATCCCCCACCCCCAACACACACACACTCATTCCTTCTGTATTGTCCAGTAATGCTGAAAGCTTGGTTGGAAAGCAAAATTATTATGTAGTAAGATCCAAAGGAGGTGTGGTTACCTATCTAAGATGATTACATAAATTCTCCTATCCAATACAAAAATGGTGTTACAACATCCTTAATGGTTTTTAAAAACCAACAGTGCAGGGGGCGCCTGGCTGGCTCAGTGGGTTAAAGCCTCTGCCGTCTGCTTAGGTCATGATTTCAAGGTTATGGGATTGAGCCCTACATGGGGGGGAAGGTGGGGGGGGGTCTCTGCTCAGCAGGGAGCCTGCTTCCTCCTCTCTCTTTGCATGCCTCTCTGCCTACTTGTGATGTCTGTCAAATAAATAAATAAATAAATAAATAAATCTTTTAAAAAAAAAAAACTTTACAGTACAGAGACAAGAGCTGAATACCTTTGGGACCAGCTCTTTTCAGAAGCACACTGTCCCAAGTCCCAAGGATTTCTTCTTACATGAAACTGTAAATGTAGCCCACAATTCTAGTCTGTATACTAGAATTAGAATAATAGTCTGTATACTAGTCTGTATAATAGAATACTAGAATATACAAATTCAGTTTGATCTCTCTTTTCTTGGCTATTTTTTTAAGTTACAGCCCTCCCTTACCCCTATCTTAATTTTTTCTTCTCTGAACTCAATATTTCTGACACACTCGATCCTTCCTCAGAGAATATGATTTTCAGGCATGGCAGTATTCCCAATCCCTCTCTTCAATAAGATCCAGAGCTTGTCTGTATCCATCTTCAAGTAAAGATGCCAGAGAGACGCAAAACTTTGGTCCCACCAGAGCCTTATCGCTAAACTTCTATTGGGGCATTCCACTTTTATGAATGCTGTCTGAGTTTGCATTAGCTTTCCTCCACCTTGGGAAGGGAGGGTTTGGTGCCAGCAGCAATATTGTTCCTTCATCTGCATCTCTGTTGGGGACAGGAGGAGCAGGTAATTAATTGTTTCTCTTCTGCACTAGGCAGCCGGCTTTCTCTGGAAAAGTTGAGCATACCTCATCCAGCAGTGGTTTCTGCAATTAGAGCTATCCACAGCCAGGAGTTTGATTAATAGCTGGGAAGTTTCCCCTTTGCTGACAAATGAGAAAAAGAGAAATCAGATAGGGAGAAGCTGAATGCGTTTGCTTAGCACAGGGCCTGGCTAATGTTCTTTCCAAAGAAAGAGCTGCAGTAATTTCCTCGGGACTGACAGGGAAGGAAGACTATCCCTTACAAGTTTGCAAAGTAATGGATCCAAAACACAGATGTGCCTGTTCCTTGGGAGCAGGGCAGAAAGGGCTATAATCGGTGGTCTGTTGCTGGACAGGATTGCTACTCACATGGCCCAGATGGGAAGATAAGGAAGGCCCAGAGAATGCGACCTGGTTTTCCCAAGGTCACACCACCTGCCCAGAGAATCTGGGCCAGTTGTTGTTGAACTTTACATTCCGCACTGGCAGAAAGCCCCTTTGTTCCAGCTGGGAGAGGGGATCAGACTGTCACAACTAAAGAGTTTAAACCCTGAATCCAGAACCCTAGACCTCTCCAGCTCAGCTCTCTCTCTTTCTCTCTACCGTATCACAGCTGCCTGTGTATTTAGGTGTATTTAGCAGCCTAGAATAACACCTGTAAGAGAGAAATTGGCCACTTTATAAATGCCACTCGCTGTTCCTAGTTTTTCCCTCCAGGATTGTCTGGGAGATGAGAAGCCAGTGACCCTCTCCTAGGAGCACTAAAGTATTCTCCTCTCCCTCCTGAGCATCTCACGTTCCCAGAACCCCCGCTCAGAGGACCAGAAGGGGATGAAGTTGGGGGAGTTGAGAATAGCTGGCCAATGAAGGAAGTCTGTGGGCTATGGAGCTAATCTGTCAGCACCAACATGGGCCAGCAAAGAAGGAAGCAGAGGCTGTAAAAGGTAGATGGAGTCTGCTCAGAATGCTGGGGGATCTTCCCAGGGCTCAGCCAGGGCCTGGAGACAGTCAATGTGTATCCCTCATTTTATGTCTAGGCAGAAGGCAAACCAGAGATTAGGACCATCAGGAGACATCAGGAGGCTGGGGAGCTGGGGTGTGTAAGACCAATCCCAATGAATTTTGGTGAATTTTGGATTACTGCAATGAGATGGCTCCCATTGCAACAAAAGGTCCCAGCCCATGTTCTTTCAGGTGTGTTCCTGTTTGATTTGTATTTTTAAATGGGGGGGGGGAATCAAATGAATAATAGTACTTCACAACCTGTGAAAAGTAAAATTCAGATTTCAGTGTCCACAAATAAATTTATCTGTTTATTCATATTTTGTCAGTAGCTGCTTTGGTCTGTCAAGGCAGAGTTCAGTAGTTGTAACCAAGGCAGTATGACCCACGGAGCCTGAAATGCTTATTGTCTGGACCTTTATAGAGAAAGTTTGCTGGCCCCTGGATTAAATCTTTCTTGGATTTTGCTAGCCATCTCTTCCAAGCTCCGTGCTGGGGCCCTGGCTCTCCAGGCCATGCACAAGGGAGTTCCGTGTGGTCTGGAAGTGCACTATAACCCACAGGTTTGGTGCCTGCGTCCTCTGACACAGGCATGGTGATGATTCTTCATGTAAATGCAGACTGATAGACAACAGTGTCCAACTCCCTACAGAGAGTGGGAAGAACTATTTTCCCTAGAGTGCGTCGCCCCCCTCCTCTTGTGCAAATGCACGTGCTCTTGGCAAAACCCTAACAATTCAAGCTATAATGGAAGGGAATCTCACCCATTTTATTGCCATAGTTACCAAGATTGCAAGTTTAGATGCTGTATTAGCAGTAAGTGCACGGTAATAATAGAAGTCAGGGAGGAGGGGACGAGAAGGATTCTGGCTCCTGTTTCTCCCTGCAGCATCCTTCAGGGCAAATATACCAGACACAGTTTGCATTAAATTGCAAAGTTGGCGGTTTTCTTTAAAAAAAAAAAAAAATTCAAATAATTGCTTTAAAATCTCCTGTCTTCCCCTGACTGGTTAACCCTCACGCATCTCGCCTCATCCTGAAACAAAGAAAAGGAGGTTAAAAGAAATGTAAGTGGCCAGGGTTACCATGGAAACCAAAGTGGAAGGCAAGTGAAAGTCAATTTAAGGTTTAAATGCATATGAAGCAGATGTATATGTGCGGGCATATTTGCATATAGATATCCATCTCCCCTCCTCTGGGCCATCCATAATGTGCTGTTCCTTCTGGGCCCACCTCAGGACCCTTCACCTCCAGGGAGATTGTCCTGACAATTTCAAGCCCCAGTAATCTCTCTTTTCTGGAACTGCATTTGAACTGCAGTCTGAACAGGGGAATCAACCTCTTAATATACACTACCCTGTTAAGGTATCGCAAGACCCTTCAAGGTCACTGAATACTCCATGCCCTCTTATCTCGGTGCCTTTGCCTTGGCTGTTCACACCACCTGCAAATGTCCTTGCTCACTCCTTCCATTTGACTGTACGACCTATTACCTCCCTTGTCTCAGTATGGACAGCGATTTCTCTGTAGTGCTTTTCTCAGTCCCTTTGCCTCCCTCAGTATCCCCATACTGGGTCAAGGGTCCCTCTTCAGTGCTAGCATAACCCACACCATAGGTATAGTTACCCTGAATGTAAGCGCTGCTTACACAGTTATCAGCCTCTTCCCTTACCCTCCAGTCCATGAAATGCTGTGAGACAGGGACCGTGTTTTACTCTGTGGCCCTTCATTACTCAACAGAAATAAATAGAGAGAGAATGAATGAATGGATACTAGAATAAATAATTGAAATTGCACAACTTAAGTCAATACATCCATTCCCATATGCCAAGGATAGTTGCTAATTATTATTATTGCTACTAATTGTTACTGTTATCTTTAAATACACCGTGTACAACTTCCCTCTTTTTGATTCTAAGAGGAATCTGGGATGTATAAGGAAGGTGCAGAAAGGTGACAGTGAAGGGAGTTGGGATGGTTAGAACCTTAGTTTGTGAAAAATGGGTAAAGGAATGAGATAGGAAGATCAAAAGATAAGTTTCACTGAGTATCACTTCTCAGAAAGGAGTTCTGAGGCAGAACATATTCTCTGGGACTCCAGAAAGTAGGCACAGGGACAACAAATGAGAGTTGTAGAGCACAGTTTGTGATTCATAGGAAAAGGCTTACAGAGTTTTAAAGCTGTTCAGTATCAGAAATGGCTATCATGTGACGTAGTGAGTCTCTTAGCACAGGGAGCATTTAAGGGCACATGGAATAATCACATACTGCGGGACATTAAGGAATGGAAAGTGTGGTGTATATTCAATAAATTACAATGAGAGAACTACATTCGGGGGCGATGGAGGCTGTGGTGGCAGGAAGGGAGAAGAAATAGGCAGGACTGAGGAGAAGCAGCTAAAAATGTTGCTCAGAGACTAAGTGTGGAGAACTGTTGGTGTTCACAGTTTTCTTTCTGCAGGAATGGGGAGCCTGGGAAAGGTTTGATGTGGAAAGTTACATGATCACTGATGTGCTTTTTGAAGATCATTCAAAATTGGCTGTGAACCAGAGATGGAGGGGATACGTTCTGAGTATTTAATATTATGCAACTGTTAAAACAGCCCCAGTGATACGGGCTGAGATTAAGGCAGGAGCAAGCAAGGATGATGAAGAGCAGGTATATCGGGGACATAAATCACAGCAGAAGGGACAGGCTGTAACAACCAGTCCTTCTAGGTTGGTTCCACTCCCTGTCAGCCACCCCTGTGTTTGTCCTCCTGGAAAACAAACCAGTCTCACTTGTTTGCAAGAGCAGGCTCGGACTGTAGGCCAGGCTGCGAAGGTTGCAATCACCTTGAACGGATTCCCCACGCAGCTCGGTGAGAAGCAAAGCCTTCCCTCTGCTGCTCTGTCAGCTCCACTTTGCATCAAAACTGCTTTGTATGTCACCAAGTTATTAAAGTTGTGGATTGCAGTGCTGTGTCAGGCGGTGTTGTTCTGAAACTGGGTCAGTGAGGGCTGTCTCTCCGGCACAACGTGGGCTCCTGGCGTCCCACATGCTGGCCCTGGTTGCAGTGACTTCTTGGCTCTCTCTCCCCAGCCAGCTTTGAGAGGAGGCCGTAATAACCCCATGGCTTGGCCCTTCTATTCAGCACCTCCAGTGGTGAATAATTCCTGACCCAAGATTGAAAGGGCTTTCTCTGTTCTCTTGGTCATTGTTTGTGCCCACAGGGACGGCAAGGTCTTAGTTTTTTTCAAGGTCTCTTTTGAATCATTCCTTTTTGTGGATAGACCAGCTATAAGAAGTGAAGAATTAGCTGTTTCAAAATCCTGAGCAGGCAGGTTTCCCCTCTGCTGCTGCTTCGGGAGTCCCAGAGACTAAAGGGGAACCGATGGGCACAAAGACATGGAGACATGGCTGGGGGGCATGGGAGCGCTTCAGGAAGAGGCGGAGAACTCCCCTGGAGAAGCAGTCCTCACACAGCAGGGGAGACACAGAGATGTGGATCTGGTGTCCAAAGAAGGAAGGGGGATTCCTAGTGGCTCTCTTCGAAGATAGAGAAGTCTACTTCATTTTTTTTTCAATGCAATCCAATGTGAATTTATTAAAGACCTACTGTGTAGCACTTGTAGAATAAACAAAATAGACAAAACAAAGATTTCTCTTTCTGTAGATTTTATATTCCAGTACAGAGACAAAGAAAATAAATGATAAATGTAGTAAATAAATAACATAAATTTTATGCAGTTGATTCTTGAACTACATGGGTTTTTTTTTACAATAAATACAGTACAGTACTATAAATGTATTTTCTCTTTTTTTATCATTTTCTTTTTTTTAAATTATTTTTAAAGATTTTTATTTATTTATATGATAGACCGAGATCACAAGTAGGCAGAGAGGGGCAGAGAGAGAGAGGAGGGAGCAGGCTCGCCACTGAGCAGAGAACCTGATGCGGGGCTCAATCCCAGGACTCTGGGATCATCACCCGAGCCGAAGGCAGAGGCTTTAACCCACTGAGCCACCCAGGCGCCCCTTTTTTTTTTTTTATCATTTTCTTAATAACACTTTATATTCTTTTGTGAGAATTTACTTTATTGCAAGAATACAGTCTATAATACATATAACATGCAAAATATGTGCTAATTGACCATTTATAGTATTGGTAAATCTTCTGGTCAGCAGTAGACAATTAGTAGTTAAGTTTTGAGGGAGTAAAAAATTATACACGGATTTTCGACAGTGCAGGGGCTTCCTGCCCCTGGTGTCTGTGTTGTTCCAGACTGAATTGCAGTATGATAGAAGGTGATAAGCTATGGGGGAAAAAAAATGTGCATATATAGAGGCAGAGAGCAAGATAGAGAAAAGGGAAAGAGAAATGACAAGGAATAGGGCTGGAATTTATAAATGGTGGCTCGGATAGGCCTCATTGAGAAGGTAATATTTAAACAAAGAAGTGAAGAAGTTTATATAGAGTTTACTAAGTGGATAATCTGGGGGAAGCATGTTCCACACAGAGGGTAGAACTATTTCAAAGGCCCTAGGGTGGTGTGTCTGGCAGATCCAGGACACAGCAACGAGAACAGTGAGGCAGGAAGCACGTGGAAGACAAGAAGAGCAGTAGGAATGTCAGAAAGGTATGGGGGGCAAGATCGGAGAGAGTCTTACAAATCCCTGTAAGGACTCTCTCTTTCACTAAGAGTAATATGGGAAACCATTTTTCAAGACGATCATGAGCTATCAGCAGAAGGTAGAACATCATCTAGAGAGAATGTTCTACAATAGTGCTTCTCAGCTAGGGATGATTTTACCTCTAAGGGACACCTGGCAATGGCAGGGGACATTTTTGGTTGTTACAGCTGTGGCAGGTGTGCTGTTAACATCTAATGGGTAGAGGCCAGGTTACTCTTAAACATCCTACAGGGACGCCTGGTGGCTCAGTCAGTTAAGCATCTGTCTTCTGCTCAGGTCATGATTCCAGGATCCCCGTTCCTGGCTCCCTGCTCAAAGAGCCTACTTCTCCCTCTACAGCTCCCCATGCTTATGCTCTCTCCCTTTCCCCCTCCCTTCCTCTTTCTCCCCCTCTCTCAAACATTTAAAAAAAAAAAAAAAAAAAAAACCTACAATGCACAGGTGCCTACATCAGACTTTGCATTCAATAAATGCTTGTTAAGCGAAGAGTTGAACTGTCCTCTTCCACAGATTAAACCGTGCTTGCAGAAACGTAATTCTCTGCAGAGAAGAATTATCCAGTACAAATGTCAAAAGTGCCAAAGTTGAAAATCCCTACTCTAGAAGGAAATCAAGCTTTAGGTGGCTGGCTGTCTACATGTTCTTTGAGTAAAATGTACCACCATTTTTAAGAGAACCTAGCAAGGCCCACATAGCCATTAAACACAATAGAAATAGTGCCTAGGATCCATGACAATTCTTTGGGACTATTAAAACTTTTACTCTTTCTGTAACAAAAGAAAGCATATATAATTGATCCTGAGATATATTCATCCTTATAATAATACAGTCATAAAATATGCTATTTATTTATTTATTTTTAATTTTTTAATTTATAATTCAGAAAGAGACCCATGAAGGCATATGTGTCTATGGCCCCAGAAGTCATGCTGGCCTCCTCTGACATTAGACTTGGGACAACTCTGCCTTCTTGAATCTTCCACTCACCAGCTGTGTTCCTAAAGAATTCAGCCGTGTTCTCTCATCTTTCCTATCCAGGTAAGCATAATTATAAACACAACTTACCACCAAGTTCAAGCAGATGGCAGCAATTTTCATGGAAACAAGAAAACCGTTAGAGCTAGAAGGGTCCTTAGAGCTCATCTGGTCTGGCCCCCTCATTTTACAAACTGTTCTCACCAAGGCCCAGCCAAGGGTGGTAAACTGACCATATCACACAGCTAATTTGCACCAGAGTCAGAACTTGGGGCATTGTCTTAGGATTCATTTTACCAGCTTTCATTTTACAGTCTCACATTTGGTTTAAAACCAAGTTCCTCAGAATGAAGCTGATGTTACTTGATGGGGAAGAAAACAAAACAAAACAAAATACTGCTGAATGTCATTCTTTGTTATTTTTTATGACTTCTCAGTTTTCAAAGCTCTTTAATACACTTGTTTACTTGATCTTTACAACTCTGTGAGAAGGGGTTGGAGAGAAGGCCGCCCATATCTTGCCTATTTCCGAGATGCAGAAACTGATATTTGGGGAGTCCTTCTGATTTACCTTGCATTACAGAGCTAATGAGGGGTAGAGTCACAGACTTGAATTCCAAGCTCTTGACTTTTCTTTCAGGACTGTCTTCCAAGCCATCACTTTTTATTATTCTTGATTTGTCACATGGTGCCTACATCAGACTTTGTGTTCAATAAATGCTTGTTAAGCGAAGAGTTGAACCGTCCTCTTCCATAGATTAAACCGTGCTTGCAGAAACGTAATGAATCAGTGGTCAATGCCTGACACATTATAGTCAAAAGATGTTGATCTTATTCACGGAAGTGTCTGCAAAGAATAGGGGATTAGGAGGCATGGTAATTTTAGTTCACTTTTGTTTTTAAAAAAATCCCATTATACTTTAGTGTTTTTTTCTCCTGTGCCATTTTCATAAGTATACGAAAATAACTACAAGTTTAAAGAAGTGAAGATCATAAGGTATCAAAACTCCAAGTCGTCTGAAAATTACTACTTGAGAGATCCAAGTAAATCAGATTATTCTAGTGACTTGCTTGTTTTCTTGCCCTATTTTACTCTTATCTTATCTTCTGGGTTGGAGCCATTTAACCCTACACCCATGCTCCAACCTACTCCATACTTAGGAACAAGCCTATGTTTGGCCTGTAGAAATGGGAAAGGTTCCAGATCAGTAGCCCATGGCCTCAGCAGCCAATCAGCCTGTTGGGCGAAATCTAATTTGGTTCTACATATCAGGGCCAGGATGCCTGCATGGTTCATGTATATGCCCCAGCCTTATGGCATTATTCTAGAAACTGGGAAACTGGGTCTTTGTCTTAATTTTTTTATTCATCACAAACTTAAAATGAATGTCTACCATTTGTCTGTGTCTCTTCTTCCAATTATTAACACATATATATTGAGTACCTGTATTTGTTAGACATTGTATCTGTTGCTGGGAAAGAGAAAAAAGATAAGACATAGTCTAGTTCTCTAGAAGCTCATCATCTGGGACAATCTGTAGGAAGTAAACCTGTGAGTAAGCTGTAAGCTACAAAGTAACATGATTGGAGCTACAAACAGAGCATGGACAAAGTGCTCTGAGAGCAGACCCTTTCGGAATGACTGGTTCTGTTTAGAGCAGTGGGGTAACTGGAGAACGCTTTGCCAAAGATGTAAAAAAAAAAAAAAAAAAAAAAAAAAACAAGGGCACCTGGGTGGCTCAGTGGGTTAAAGCCTCTGCCTTCGGCTCAGGTCATGATCTCAGGGTCCTGGAATGGAGCCCCGCATCAGGCTCTCCGCTCGGTGGGGAGCCTGCTTCCCCCACATCTCTCTCTGCCTCTCTCTGCCTACTTGTGATCTCTGTCTGTCAAATAAATAAAATCTTAAAAAAAAAACCTGTCACAGAGGACACTTCAGGGATGAAGTTAAAGGATATTCCAGGTTGCAGGAAGAGCAAGAGTAAAGCCAAACCCGCATGAGGAGCCAAGTCACTTTTAAGAGTTGTAGAAGTATCCCAGTAGTAATAAACCCCAGTGATGAGTGCTTCCATGCCCTAGGCAATGGGTTAAGTATTTTGCACACAGAATGGTATTAAATCCTCTGCTCATTTCTAAGATTCACCTGTTTCACAGATATATACCTTTCACTTTCAAAGAATTGCTTGCTGGCATGAAGAAGTGGGTAATCTAGGGAGGGCATTGCTAGTGAGATAGACCAGTAATTGGGCAATGATCTGTCAATCTACAAAGCCTTATTTTCAGACCCTATACTGTGTTGCTTTCCTATGTTACCGATGAGGAGAGGGGAGACTAAGGAGATGAAGTCTTTGCTCAGGATGACACAGTTGTGACAAGTTGAATCTGAAAGTAGGCCTGGGTCCGTGTTTCCTTCCACTACATAAACTGTCATTCTGTGCAGGGATTTGTTTAAGAGATTTCAGTGTTGAGACAGGAACCATACCCCACCTCAAGTTAGTGACAAGAATCCAGCTACTCAGCCCACAAAAAGAGTGTTACCTTTATGATGCAAAACAGATATATCAATGCAAATTGGCCCTGTATCCTTTGCATCATGAAAGGGAAGACTACCGAGCTAGAGGAGTTTCAGGGGAAAATGAAAAGGAAAGACAAATAATGGGCTGATGGAAGAGGGATTTGGAGGTCCTTTGGGAAGGAAAAGGGAAAATAAAGAAAATGGATTTCAGGTTGAGGCAGTGGAAGCCCTTGGGAGTTGGTGAGGAGAGGTAGGAGCAGGGACATACAAGATGCAAGAAATAAAGAAGACAGTGAAAGCCACTCTTGTCTAGAGAAGCAAACAGAACACACATCAGTAAAGACAGCTTTGTCTGAAATCCACAGAGGCGAAATGGGGAAGGGTATCGTGAGAAATTAATGGAGGAAGAAGCAAAGAGTTGAGACTAAGAGTCCCACTGGTGATGAAGCACACATCCCAGTAAAAGGAGAAAAGCATGGCCAAGGAAATTACAGCCTGAGAAAAAAAGGGGTAACACAAAAAGGAAAAAAAAAAGCTAAGAATTTTCGAAAGGAAGTCTTGGAGGATGAAAACAAAATCACACAAATACAGAGAATGCACAACACAGAGTGGGAGACCTATGCTACAAACAGAAAACAGAGCATGCAGGCTCTGAGTGAACAAGTGGAGATCATCTGAGCAAGAAGGCAATGAGAAAGAAGGTGATGTGGATTCAGAAAATATAAATGATTATGAAAGGAGCGACGGTCGGTAGCTAACATTTATCGATCTTCTGTAATGTACCCAGTGTTTTACATTTGGTCTATCATTTAGTTCTCCTACGTTGTCAGCACATTTAGCCATGTATGCCAGATCCCGTAGAGATTATGTGTCTTGTCTAAGGTCAAACCTTAAGCCATGCTAGACCCAGGACAGAATCAAGAATTTGCCTATGTCCCCAGACACTGCTTTCCCCATATTTCAACCTGTGCCCCTGAGGACTGGTGGGTTATGCAGTGGTCACTGGAGAAGAGTAACATAAGTTTGGAAATTCTATTTAACATACTCTTTGATGTCAAAATACAACCAATGGCAATTATCTTAACTGACTTGCATAGTCCTTGGAACAGAGAGATCACTCTGCAAATGTTGGTTTCCATGATTTTAGTTAGCCAGAAATCACACCTAGACAATTGATGAGATTTATGTGTGAGTAAGAATAGATACTTTAAAGGCTAGAGGGCAAAATGCTACAATTTCTGATAACTTGGTTATTGAGAGTGATCTTAAGCATCTCTTCCTTGCATGGAAGAGCACCTCCACCTCTTGCATTAGCCATGGCAGAAATATTTACACCCCAGAAATCAGCAAACAGTATCAAGGCTTTCAATTCCCCTCTCCTGCCCCTGGAGAGTTGTTTGTTAAAGATTCACCAGCACACCAATAAATATTCACCATGTGGGTGGGAAGATGTATGATCTCAGTTATATAATAGGAAAGGACAAACATAATGTTTTTTAATGAGTTTGCCTTTCCCTAACACACACACACACACACACACACACACACACACACAAATATATATTTGGAGAACCAAAATGATTTTTGAAACAGTAAGGCAGATTTATTTGGAAGAAGATTTTAACTGTCTTAGAGAAGAACAAGACATTGGGAAATGGATAAATGTGACCTACGAAGAAGCTACATGTTTAAAATTAGAATCGAATAACAGATATTCAGACACATATGTTAAAATTCTGAAGTATAGTAGTGATATTTATGAGGGTAACTTCTGGAATAAAAGCCTCCAGAATTTAAATTTTGGCTCTACCACTTACTAGTCATGGAATCTTATAGGCCATAATTAACTTCTCCGTTGAAGTTTCATTTGTAAAGTGAAGGTAGTAACAGTGCATCTGAGAGGGAGTCAGTAGAGCTCCACAAAGCAATGCAAGTCAAGCTATTCACATAGTGCCTGGCACACACTCATCCACTCATTAAATGCTGGCTCTAGGACTATACTGAACCAGAAACTGGGCCTGGAAACTGGGTACAATGTATATGCAAGCAATAATAGACATGATAAAAGGGACACCTGGGTGGCTCAGTAGGTTAAGTGTCTGACTATGGATTTCAGCTCAGGTCATGATCTTGGGGTCGTGAGATCAAGCCCTGCACTGAGCATGAGGTCTGCTTAAGATTTTCTCTCTCTCTCTGCCAGCACTACCTTGATCCCAAAACCAAAAAAGATCCCGCCAAAAGAGAGAATTACAGACCAATATGCCTGATGAACATGGGCACAAAAATTCTCACCAACATGAGATCCAACAGTACATTAAAAGGATTATTCACCATGACCAAGTGGTATTTATTCCTGGGCTGCAAGGTTGATTCAGCATCCACAAACCAATTAATGTGATGCACTACGTTAATAAAATAAAGGACAAGAACCATATGATCCTCTCAATAGATGCAGAAAAAGCATTTGACAAAATACAACATTCTTTCTTGATAAAAACTCTTTGCAGTATAGAGATAGAAGGGATCCATCTCAATATCATAAAAGCAATTTACAGAAAACCCACAGTGAATTTCTTTCTCCTCAATGGAAAAACTGAAAGCTTTTTCCCTTAAAGTCAGGACCACAACAGAGATGTCCACTCTGTCCACTGTTACTCAGTATAGTACTAGAAGTCCTAGCCTCAGCAATCAGACAACATAAAGAAATAAAATGCATCCAAATTAGCTGAGGAGAAGTCAAACTCTTACTCTTCACAGTGACATGATTAGCTATAAAGAAAACCCAAAAGTCTCTATCAAAATATTGCTAGGACTGACACAGGAATCAACAAAGTCACAGGATATAAAATCAATGCACGGAAGTCAGTTGCATGTCTATATACTAATAATGAGGCAGAAGAAAGAGAAATCAAAGATTGGATCCCTACATTTGTACCAAAAACCATAAGATACCTAAGAATAAATGTAACCTAAGAAGTAAAGGATCTGAACTATGAAAACTAGAACACTTATGAAAGAAATTGGAAAAGACACAAAGAAATAGAGAAACATTCCATGTTCATGGATTGGAAGAACAAATATTGTTAAAATGTCTATGCTAACCAAAGCAATCTACATTAATTGTAATCTCTATCAGAATAACATCAACATTTTTCACAGAGCTTGAACAAATAATCCTAAAAATGATCTTAAGGATTTTATTTGTTCATCAGAGAGAGCGAGAGCACACAAGCAGGGGGACTGCAGGCAAAGGCAGAAGCAGACTCCCTGCTGAGTGAAGATCCAGATGCGGGGCTCAGTCCCAGTTACCTGGGATAATGACCTGAGTCGGAGGCAGACACTAAGCCACCTGGGCATCCCAAATAATCCTAAAATTTATATGGAACCAAAAAAGACCCTGAATAGCCAAAGAAATGTAGAAAAAGAATACCAGAACTGGAGGCATCAGAATTCTGGACTTCGAGCTCTATTACAAATCTCTAATCATGAAGATGGTGTGGGCCTGGCACAAAAACAGGCACATGGATGGAACAGAATAGAGAACCCAGAAATGGACCTTCAACTCTATAGTCAACTAATCTTGAACAAAACAAGAAAGAACATCCAATGGAAAAAAGTCTCTTCAACAAATGGTGTTGGGAAAAACTGGACAGCTACATACAGAAGAATGAAACTGAACCACTTTCTTAAACCACACACTAAAATAAACTCAAAATGAATAAAAGACCTAAATGTGAGATAAGAATCCATCAAAATCTTAGAGGAGAACACAGGAAGAAACCACTTTGACCTCAGCTGCAGCAACTTCTTGCTAGACATATCTTCAAAGACAAGGGAAACAAAAGCAAAAGTCAACTATTGAAACTTCATCAAGATAAAAAGCTTTTGCACAGCAAACGGTCAATAAAACTAAAAAGCAACCTACAGAATTGGAAAAGATATTTACAGATGCCTTATCAGATAAAAGGATGGTATCCAAAATCTATAAAGAACTGATCAAATTCAACACCTAAAAAAACAAATAATCCAGTCAAGAAATGGGCAGAAGACATGAACAGACCTTTCTCCAAAAAAGACATATAAGTGGCCAGCAAACCCGTGAAAAATGCTCAACATCATTGGACATCAGTGAAATACAAATCAAAACCACAAAGAGATATGACCTCACACTGGTCAGAAAGGCTTAAATTAACAACTCAGGAAACAACGGATGTTGGTGAGTCTGTGGAGAAAAGGAAACCCTCTTACACTGTTGTTGGGAATGCAAACTATGGAAAACAGTATGAAGGCTCCTCAAAAGTTAAAGATAGTGCTACCCTAATACTCAGCAATTACTCTATTAGGCTTTTATCTAAAGGGTACAAACATAGTGATTTGAAGGGGCACATGCACCCCAATGGTCATAGCAGCAATGTCCACAATAGCCAAACTATAAAGAGCCCAGATGTCCATTGACAGACGAATGGATGAAGATGTGATATATACACACAATGGAATATTACTCAGCCATCCAAAAGAATGAAATTTTGTCCTTTGCAACATCATGGGTGGAACTAGAGGGTATTATGCTAAGCAAAATAAGTCAGTCAGAGAAAGACAAATACCATATGGTTTCACTCATATATGGAATTTAAGAAACAAAACATGAACATAGGGTAAGGGAAGGGAAAATAAAATAATATGAAAAAGAGAGGGAGGAAACTATAAGAGATTCTTAACTCTAGGAAACAAACTGAGGGTTGCTAGAGGGGAGGTGGGTGGACGGATTGGGGTCACTGGGTGATAGGCATTAAGAAGGGCACTTGATGGAATGAGCTCTGTGTGTTATATGCAACTGCTAAATGACTAATTCTACCTCTGAAGCTAATAATATACTATATGTTAATTAAATTGAATTTAAAATAAGGAAAGGAAGGAAGCAAGAAAGGAAGAAAGGAAGGAAGGAGATTCTCCTCTCGCTACCCTGTTTGTGCACGTGTATGCTCTCTCACTCTCTCTCAAAAAGAAAAAGAAGAGACATGATAAGAGTTAAAGGAAACAGTGCTCCTTCTTCTTCCGATCATTCTAGGACAATAGCTGAAATTAATCTTTCAAATGCTGGACTATTTGACCACAGCATATGGGAAATGCTTAAACTCCTCTTAGAGCTGGAGAGGAATAGACATGCATTAGGAAGTTCTTAACTTCCTTCCTGTGGGGTCAAGTGGATGGCGTCTATCCGTGCTTCTCAAGTCTGCCAATTATCAGAGTCACCTCGGTAGCTTGAAAAATACATACTTCTGATTCCTAACTCAGAAAAGTCTTGTTAAGTTCTTAGGAGTTGGGGTCCATGAATCCCTCCTCCCCAGGAGATGTTGGTGATCAGCTAGGTTTGGTGACCACTGAACTACATGTCAGCTCTGTATCTGTATCTTTGTATGAATACAAAGCTAAGGGTTCATATCCAGCTGCCAGCCCAGCTCTACCCTTGTTTCTTTTGCACCAGCCCCTGCAGCAGTATATGGGGCCACTGGCAATCACAGGGAGCACTGTTAGGGAAATCACTGCTTACAGCAAAGCTCATTCCAATTCTGGTTAGGTCTATTTCCCCCGAGAGCTCTGGCTTGTGTTAAATCCATGTCCTCTGCCCCACCTCCTTTGATGTCATTTTGTCACCTCAACTTTATCGCTCAGGGTCAAGTATAGTCTGTATAGAGTGTGTCAGCACACAGGCTGGCATCTTGGAAGAGCCTAGGGAGTACCCATGGGGGCCTGTAGGCCCGAAATCCCAATAGAGTTAGTGTGATGACAAACCCTGGGAACTATTCTGCTCAGAGAAGGCTTGCCAAGAGATAGAGGGTTTTATCTGGACCATGAAGGATAGAAAGGTTTTAAAGAGCTGGAAATTGGATATTGGGAAGTGACGAGCGTCCATATTGTAGGTAGTGACATGAAAAGAAATAAGCTTTAGACCTGTCACTCCTAGAACAGTGTGGTGGTAGATCAAAGCACAGAATGCTGGAGGCAAGTAGCCTCCCACACGTGGGCTCTGCACAGACGGGGAAGCTCCTGGAACAGCCTGGGAAGATTTTAAGACCACAAGAGCAAGAGGTCCATGTGGTCATTGAGCAGGGCTCTAGTATTTATATATTCACTATGATATGCCCCCATTCTACCTCTACTATCTAACTCCATTCCCACTGAAAAGTGAGAATGTAAGCATCTTTATCCTCATCTTACATGGGAACAAACTGAGAGTAAGGGAGGCCATTGTGACCGTCTCAAGGACCCCCACACAGAGAGTGCTAAAAATCAGGATTCACACCCAGCTGGCCTATTTCCAAATCCTAGGAGCCTCGAGGCATTGGATGAAACCACAGACCCGTAAAAGAACCGGTGACAGCAGTCACACGCAGAGGATAAAAGAATATGTAGATAGAAGAAAGGAGGGAATGCTTTCAGATCCACACACCCACGTACACACACACACACACACACACACACACACACACAAATGTGCACCAGGACTGATTTCAGTCTAAGCTGGCCTCTCCACTGTCCTCTAGCTAATATATCCTGGGCCAGATTTAAAGGATCTAGGAGAGAATGACTTGTCAGCTCATAGGGAGTGAATACGAGTGTGGGAATTACCAATAATCCTACTCTCCTCTTTCCAACCCTCCAAGGGAATAAGAGGCCTATTTTATTTTGTTTTGTTTTGCTTTCTTTTTTCAGAAAGGTTTCTTTCTTTGCGTAATCACAGGCCTAGATTGTGTCTGTCTTCCCTGTGGTGTTTGGCCAAATGCAACTGCAGACATAACAAGATTGAGCCTTTGCTAGGAGATACAAAAATAATAAAAGCAAAGCTATGCATGTTAGGCGTTTACATTCAGAAAGGCCTCCTCTCTCTTCCACTTCGGGCTTTTGTTCAAATTAAATTACCTTCTACCCGTTGTCACCATGGTTCTATATATATCTAGTGCTTGAGCTATTGAGAAGAATGAGCAGAGCCCACGTTGTTGGGTCAGACCACAGGAGACACTGCTGCTACTTTCTCCCAGAAAGAACAGATTGTTTTGTGGCCCTGAAAGTTTCACTCCATGCTTTACAGGATGGAGATAAAAGGGACCAGGGTTTCCAGGTCTCATGATCCTTTAGTTTCTTCTCTCACAAGATCAGGTATCTCTTTGGCATTCAGCAAAGCAGTCGGCAGTATGGCCTCCATGCTCTCTACTCACTGGCCTTTGGCTCTGGTCTCCCTCCCTTCGATCCATCCACGACATCTTTACCTGAGTGACAGAACTGAAGTCCCTTCCTGGAGTAAAGAGCTTCGCCGTCTCCTAATACCTTAGGAAGTTTCAAGGTCCTTCCAGCTCTGGTGCCCTGCTGCCTTTCCAGCCCTTTCTCTTCTATCCTTTTATTATTGAACAGAAGTACAATAGTAGGGCTCACTTATTGAGGGCATATTAGGTGATGGTGTGCCAATCAGTTTCTATACATTATATCTCCTTATTGTATCCCACTGTAATTTTCGGAGGCAAGTATCTTCATGTTAGCAGGCAGGATGATGCAACTTAGGAACAGAGGAGTTAAATAACCTGCCCTGGTCACACAGCTTATGTGTAGTCCGTCTGGCATTTAGGCTCCATACTCTTAATCACTAGTCTTTGCCTCCCGCATATCATGCTACAACGGAACCATAAGTTCATAGGTCTGCCTCTCTCTCAACTCCATCAGTAACCCCGAGATGAAGAATGATACTTTTTCTCACCCCTAGCTGGAACAAAGCCATGGCAGACATTCCAGAAAATGTTTTCCAAATTCTAATCTAATCTAAGATAGAGGCATGGCGTGGAGTGTGGTCTAGCTCCAGACTAGTTCAAATCCCACTTCTATGACCTCTGGATTTGTAACGATCTAGGACTCAGTTCCTCACTGCTCTGCACCTGAGGGTCCTATCTATAGAATGGGAAGTCAGTAAATGAGTTCCTTCCTATAAGGCACTTTGAAGAATCCTGGGCATGGAGAAGGTGCCCCACATCAGTAAGCCCTAATGACCAGTTAGCTTCCTGGTCACCCACGGCACTTGGCGTACACTTTTAGGAATGTGCCGATCCCACTGCTCCTCCCCGCAGCCACTGCTTGATTTTGACCCTCCTGGGCATGGACATCATGCTTTGTTTTGTTTTGCTTTGAATGTCACTCCGCTTCAGAGCCTGGCAGATAGTAGGAGCTCCGTCAAGACTTTTAAATGAGTGGGCACAGGATTCTGGAATTGTCTATTCAGCCTTCCAGGCTGTGGGGGACAGGATAACTACCAGATAGGGATTCTCAATTGCCTCTTCCAGTTTCCATGCCTATAGGATCTAGTCTGTTGCTTCCTGATGCCCCATTCTACGTTTGCTCAGCAGCTAGTCATGGAAGGCGACCCCATGTGAACTGCACAGGAAACATGAGCCAGATGCTGTGCTGCCTGTCTCACATGCACCCCCCATTTCATGTAGTACCTAACGCTCAGTACCCCAATACACTGCAGAGAAATTGGTGAGCAACCTAGACAAACTGTATTCCTCATGGAGGTCACAGAGGAAGGAATGTCTGTGTGGATTCACTGAGCATTTACAACATCCCAAATAGCTCAGTGAGTGACTCAAAGAGGGTCAAACAGCCAAGTTGGTGGGAGGGGGGGAGGGGGAAGAACCTTCTTTGAGAATGGTGTCCCTACCCCAGGACAAAAGTGGTTTTGTTTTTTGTTGTTGTTGTTTTGTTTTGTTTTGTTTTGTTTCCAGCTGACTAGGAGATTCCTGATGAGCAAAGGGCAGAGGCGGGCTCCAACTCCACTTCTCATAAGCCTTTATTTCTCCTCCCAATACCTATAAAGCAACAAGTATCAGCCCTTCTGCCACATCACAGATGAAAATATTAGTCCAATACTGATGCAGAGGGAGGCTGATTTGGGCTCCGTTTAAATCTTTCTATCCACATATCTGTCAACAGAACTGTCAAACAATGAAATGAGACACTCGGGGGAATAATCAGCCCCGTCACCGGAGTTTCAGACATCATCCGAACAGTCATGTAGGAGAGATGTTTGAGGGCAGGATTTGGAGTCAGGCACACGTGGGTCCTGGTCTTCCATCTCACCAGCTAGGATATCCTGCCTAAGTGATTTAGCAGAAGCAGTTCAACCTCCCTGATGGTCAGTCTCCTCCTCTGCCAAATGGTGGTGATAAGGACACCCACCTTCTGGGACTTCTGGGGTCATTAAATGGGATGATGCATGTAAAAATGCTCAGCAATGCTGGCTGGCAGATGGAAAGTGCCCAAAGCCTGCCTCATTTAGTATAAATGACATTCATAGTTATTGATGTTTTTCATTAGTATGATTTAAATGCTTATTGTTTTGTGGTATTAGAAGGAATTCCTGCATCAGACAGAATGTTGAATAAAAGCTTCTAAGAGACCACACACACACACACACACGCTCGCGCTCAACACAGCAGTAAGCAGAACTACTGCGGGTCACCCCTCATGGTTCCCCGCCCCCTCCCCTCAACCTCTGTCCAGGTGTCTCATTGTCAGGAGGAAGAGCATTCACATCACTTTACCCCTGCGACTACCACCACTACTGCAGCAGGTGTCTGCTTCATCCCCAGTCAGCATCCTTCAGCAGAACAGGCCGATCAGGTTCAAATCCAGGCCGTGCCTCTCTCTGTCCCTGCGACATGACACAGAGCAGGAGATGACCAGAGAAAGACCGGGAATCTCAGGCCCAAGCCTGACAAAAACATGCCCCGTCGTACAGGGTTCTTTGGAAGATTTCTTTCCATGGTGCTCCACATTCTATCTCTGTGGCTCAGCTGGCATCTGCTAGAGGGCGGGAGGTAGCTATCTCTTCTCTCTGTACCTTTTCACCATCTGGTAAAAAACTGTCCACTCAATGAATATTCTCTGGTTGCTGGCTCTATCGCTGCTAGTACCTAAGTGATTGATTTCGTTCAACTGCAGGGTCTTTTCCAGGAAAGTAGAACTGCCATATCACGAATCTTTGACTCTCTGGCAGAAAAAAAAAAGGGAAGAAGAAATTCTGTGACCCTGTTAGGCAACAGACAATTACAGCCAATGACATATTCCCCTTATGACGGTGATTCTCCACCCCTGATGTTGCAACATTCCAGAATGTCTTCTCGTTCCTTGAAATGGAGGGTGCGGTTACCCCCAGGGTTCAGCTTTTAAAGCAAAACGAGTCACAAGTCACATTACGTCAAGTGGAGTTATAACTTCCCCACTGTCACACAGCAGGGTCACAGCAGCCCCAGGATGAAAACTTGAGTCCTTTCAGCCCCAGGCACTGCAGTCCGGGGGCCTGATGCTAGGGAATTACCTGGTCTTTTGTTCCGATAGGATCTTCTCCATCTCTTAACTAAAGTACACAAAAAGAATTCATATTTTTGAGCAATTGCTATGTGGCCTGCTCTTTGCTTGTACTAGTTTGTTTAATACAATATCCTTAATTGAAAGGTGAACAAACTGAGAAAGAGTTCTGACAGATAACTTTTCCAAGGTCAACTGATGTCAATTAACTATTGGCACTACACAACGAACTATTTCTACTATATTCTTTCCACCCCTCTGTGCTAGCACCATGCTTTTCTACTAATGTTTCACAGATTTAATCCTTTACTATTCCTTTAAAGAATTCCCTTTCCTTGGCCTCCTCCATGGTCCACCTGGAGAGCTATTCTTTTAAAATTTCTAGTTCAAATAACACCTCTTCTGTAAAGCCTTCCATGATTGCTTCTAAGCAGAACAACCCGCCCCATGTTGGCTTAACAATCTGTGCATGTGTGTGTGTGTGTGTGTGAATTGTTTGTTGACACATGTCCCTTACCAATTTGAATCTGAACCCCACGACTTTGGGAAAATGTCTTTGTTCTTCATCTCTGCCACCTTACATGCTTTGCAATGTGCTAACAATGGAGTAACTTCTCCATAAATGTAGATATAAGAATGAGTAAAATGAAGAAAATGTTCAAGGAGATAAAGGGAAGTGAGAGCTTTACTCTCGCTAATTAAACTGCCAACAAATCTGAGAGGTTGGTGTAGGTATCCTCACTTTATAGCTGAGGCGAGCAAGACAGATATGTAAGACGTGGCATCAGAATACAGATCTGTCTGATTCCTGAGATTATGTTCTTCACAATCAGAAGAAGAAAAGGCACATTCTTTGGGGAATGCAATAGGCATTGTCACGTGCAGAAGCGGGTAATGGAGTTCACAGATAAGAAGGGAAGGAAAAGAGTGAAGGAAGAAAAAAATTCAGAAAATGAGAAAAGTGGGATCCTGACAGTTCAAGGTGGAATGGGAGAGAGGACTTCCTCCGTAAGGACCAACTTCATGCCCAGTAAAAAGTGCAAAAGAAGGAAGATCAAAGTGACATTTAGACAGATGAGAATGGCATCAGAATTGAACCCCAGATGATTGGACAAGGTTCTTTCAAAACTGTTGTGGGAGCCAGCAAAGGGCAAAGACAAGGGCCTGTGGCAGGCAAAGGAGGAAGAATGACTTACAGAAAGGTGCCACAGCTCAGGAAGGGGGAGGCTTGACCTCGAGGCTTGACCTCAAGGCTTGAGAACGGCAGCGCCTGCGAGGTCTGGCAGTGTGTCCACTGAGTACATCTTTGGTGGCTGTTTGCGGTGGCATATGGCTGAGGGATGATAGCAGCCCCACAGTGATAGAAGGGATAATCGTGGCTGGCATTTTAAGAACAGGAAGGAACAAGTAACCAGAGGTCTGTGCTGTTACCAATCGCCAATTGTGAAATGTACACAGAGTGTTTACTCTTAACTGGCAAGAATACACAGATGGTGGAAGACACCGGGGTCAGACTGTGCCTTCCTCACTAACTGTTTAGGAGCCTGTGAGATATCACTTTAAATGTCAAGTGTGGGAAAGGGAAAGGATAATTGCAAGCACTAGAGTGTAAGAAAGTGCTTGGATTTAGACAAACTAGTTTAAAGAGAACTTTAATTTGAACTAGCCAAGTAACACATCGCCAAACTATAGAAGAATCTTATAAAAGTGACACCTGGGTGAATTTTACTGCTTTTTAAATGAATAGGCAAGAAGGGAAGTCTTCTTGGGATTATACAACTGGATCATACCACTAAGAAGAAGAACCCTTCCTTCAAGGAGTTTTCAATCCCATGTGATACAAATTTTTCCTATCTATATAGCCCTTTCTCAATTTTCTTGAATCCTCTCTTACATTTGATTCTTGTAGCTGTCAGAGAAGTGACTCCATAAATGATTCACCCCATGGACAAAGAGAGAGACACCAAGGGACAAAGAGATCAAGGGTCTGTTTGGTCAACACATAGTGGTGGGGTCAATGCTCCATTGAATGGTCCTAATTCTTTCTTCCCTAGTCTTTCACTTGCCACTCAATTCAGTTGATAGCTAAACCTTTTCCAGAAATAAGGGAGAATGGGAAAAAAATATAAATGCATGAATAAAGTACTACTTTCTTTTTTTTTCCTTTAAGGCTTTATTTATTTATTTGGCAGATAGAAATCAAAAGTAGGCAGAGAGGCAGGCAGAGAGAGAGGACGAAGCAGGCTCCCCACTGACCAGAGAGCCCGACTCGGGGCCCGATCCCAGGACCCTGAGATCATGACCTGAGCTGAAGGCAGAGGCTTTAACCCATTGAACCACCCAGGCACCCCTAAACGATAACTTTTTTATTGAGTGTCCCATTTTCACACTGTATCACAAGTTTTAAAATGCTAGAACCACATGTTAAGGATGCTGGAACATCTGCATGTTGGAGTCACGCCTCTAATCATAGAACAGAATTGCTGGAAATGACATTTACTCCAGACCTTGCATTTTATAGATAAGGAAATTCTCCTGTAGAGATGAACATACTAGAATGTCAGAGAGCTGGCGTGACCTTCAGGAGCCACTTGGTCCATTGTTTTCCCATAGGTAAACTTTCTCATGGCAATATCAAATTGATTTCCCACATACCTATTGTATTATTCATTTTGTTCTCTGTTTTTGTTTTTTAATTTTTTTTAAAAAGGTCCACATTGTAAACTTAAATATGCATTGTTAAGGGATCATATTCCTCACTCTTCACAAAACCTATCATAAACAGAAAATAACCATGAGAATATATACATAATCATTAACAGTAATATACTTTCATCTGTTAACCACATAAAATCACAGGCCACTTTGGAAAATCCTGACCCAACCCCAGTGTCCCATTTTATAGGCAAGAGGCTTGAGTCCAGGGCAAGGCTCTGAACCACACTGCCACTGCCTCTGCTCATCCACCTGATCTCAGCAGCCAATGTTCTAGTAACTGACAAAGGTGTTCCCTGCTCTTTGTGGTTTTCAGCTCTCAGGCCTGGACAAGACATTGCAACTACAGACAATCCAACCAAAGATGATGTATGGAAAGGATTCACAGCTCTAGCTGAGACTCATGCTTTGCCATGAATATCTTTCTCTTTTTTTTTTCTTTCTTTTTAAAAAAGATTTTATTTATCTGATAGGGAGAGATCAGGAATTTATTTATTTGATGGCGAGAGATCAGATTATTTGACAGCAGAGAGGCAGGCCCGAGAGAGAGGGGGAAGCAGGCTCTCTACTGAGCAGAGAGCCCAATGTAGGGCTCGATCCCAGGACCCTGGGATCATAACCTGAGCTGAAGGCAGAGGCTTTAACCCACTGAGCCACCCAGGCACCACTGCCATGAATGTCAAAAGTGCTCTTTGAATGTAGAAAGTTTCTACAGTAGCTGTTTCCCCACTGAGGAACAGTACACTCCTTCTGAGGATTCAGGACCTCGAACTTATGGCCAAAGCTTCTAACTATCAACCTTCACCTGTCCCCCAACAATACTGAAAAAGAGGTTCCTGGGAAGACTCACAGTGGTTCAGGCAGTCTTTGCACAGGAGATCCTGGCGTTTCCCAGAGAAAACCATTTTCGGAATCTTGATAGTCAATGGCAAGTTGAGTAGTCAGTTTGCAAAAGTAGAACTGACAGGTTTTATTTTTATTTATTTTGGAATGAAAAATTAGAAAACTAAAATTGGCAGCAGATGCCTCAGCAAGTTCAGAGCAGACCATGACATTTTTCTGGTGTAAGTTTATGCGAGATGAAGAAGAGAAATTGGCACCACACTAGGAGAAGCAAATAAGAACCTAGGTCACAATGTCTAAATGGATATTGTAAGCTCAGAATCAAAGAGGCCAGCTCTAGCATCACAGTGGGTCTGACCTAGGAGAATAATGGGGGAATAACCACACAGAGTGAAAGAGAAAAATGATCTGACCAAGAGGGGGTGCCTCACTTCCCTTTGTAAGAAGGATCACATATTCCATCCTGTGGACCTTGCCTTGGCTGTTATGAATTGTAGCAATATTCTCAAGGACAAAACCAGTAACCATATTAAATGTGGTGTATTGTCCTCCATTTTCTATTATAACTGTCATTCTCAGATCTGTCTGTGCATTAAAATCACTTGGGCAGCATTTCAAAATACAGATTCCTTAGGCCCCATCTCTGATACTAAATCAGAATTCCTAAGGATCATAAACGTATCTAGAAAATGGATGGAAATAGATAATTAAAGTCCTCAAATGATTCTTAAGCCAAGCATTTTTTAAAAACCCAGAGGTGGTAAACTTTATCATCTTGATACACTGGTTCCATTTTTAATAATTCCATTAAAACTGTCTCCATTGTAAGCTACCTAAAGTCCTTAGTACAAATAAAGGGTGGGAGAAGATGCTAGAAGAACACAGAACAAATGAGAAAGACACAGTGACTTAGAGACCCAACAAAACATGGTAGATTTACTAGCTTAATCTAACTTCAGAATCCTGGAACAGAGAAGACTTTCTGACCTTGAGAGAGAGACTTCTGTTACCCTTATAAGAAGTGAAGTCAGAGACAGCTTCTCTGGGGATTTTGCGAGAAGTTCAGAGCTCTAAAACTTTATCACATATTTTTTTTTAACTCCTTATTTCCATATAGGGCCTCCTAGGAAATCCCTTCAACAATAAGTGTTCATTCTTTATTGTGGAGGTGGGAAGACCTCCAAGAATCTTAAGGGAAAGATAAGACAGGGTCCCCAGAAGGAAGATGGACCTTGGAACCACACTTCACAGATGGACCATGGGAAGATGGACTGCCAAGGTTCTAGGGTGGGGGTGTGGGGACAGGCAGGGGATAAGAACCAGGCTGGGTCATTTTTAGGTCAGTCCTGCCACTTGGCTCATAGGAAATGGGGCATCATTCGTGTGAGACAAGAACTCAAATTGGCAACTGACTGGTTTTGACTTAATTACACAGCAAGAGCGTTTCTTAAGAGCATACAACACAATCCTTTCTCCTAAACGTGGGTTTAATTTTCAACAGAACACTTCTCGCATAAACAACATGTCGTTTCTAAGCCCTTACTGCCATTCCCAGAACTGCTCGCAGCCTTTCAGAAACCCATTATTTTATAATTATAATCAAGACTATTAGGACAGGACAATTTGTGCCAAAAAGCACATTTACACTCAGAATTGTCACTTAGCACTGTCACAGAGAGGTATCATCTCTATTTCTGTAGAGATCAAGGCGAAGAGCAGACACTGCCTTTTAAACTTTCAATTTCTAGATGGCATGGGAGTTACTGACCTTGTCTACATTATTCTCCAGTCACTCCTCTGGCTACCCCCGGTAGAGTAGCCAGGACACCAGGGCGTTTGTCTCATGGCGGGAGGAATGTAGCCCTGGAAAATCAGGCCAGCTTGGGTTCGTACCCTGTTCCTTCGTCTTCCGGCTGGACATTTCACATTTGCCCCTCGGTTTCTTTATCTGAGAAATGGCAAATCTTCGTAGCTTTAGCACCAAGTACTTGTCCAACCGGATCATTTTAACAATTAAATGAATTACTATACAGATTAGAACAGCCCCCAGGATGTACTGGGCAGTGGAACAAATGTTATTTATTATTAATGCATATAAACTGTGTGACCTTGGACATGTGACTCATCCATGTCCTCATTGCTAAACTGAGGAAAGTTGTACCTCACTCACAGGGAAATTCACAGCAACTGGATGAGCACACGTAGTACTCCGTGTATTTAGGTCCTTTTTTTTTTTTTTTTTTAAGATTTATTTATTTATTTGACAGAGAGAGATCACAAGTAGGCAGAGAGGCAGGTAGAGTGTGGCTGGGGGTGGGGAGCAGGCTCCCCGCTAAGCAGAAAGCCCCATGTGGGACTCGATCCCAGGACCCTGAGATTTATGACCTGAGCCGAAGGCAGAGGCTTTAACCCACTGAGCCACCCACGTGCCCCGATTTAGTTCCTTTTGATCAACTATTTCTTCCACAGGTTTCACTTTGAACTGAAAATACTGGTGATCTCCATAACACAACCCAGAGTGTGTGATCTTATTCCAACCATCTGGAAAGTCCTTAGCTTTTGGAACTTCCCCCATAATCTCTGTTAAGTCACCAGTCAGTGATTCCCACCAAGAGGTCAGATTGACTGAAAAGTGATACGGCTACTTGAGCATGCTGTTTACAGGAAGACCATCATCTTGTGCTCCTGATTTGTCCGTTGTTAAAAATCTTTATTCATGGGTGTCTTTGATTAACTTTTTTCCAGCCCCTCATATGGCTGTGATATTAATGTCAATAAGAAACAACAGGGGCTCCTGGGTGACTCAGTGGGTTAAGCCTCTGCCTTTGGCTCAAGTCATGATCTCAGGGTCCTGGGATCAAGCCCTGCATCGGGCTCTCTGTTCAGCAGGGAGCCTGCTTCCCTGCCTGCCTCTCTACCCACCTGTGATCTCTCTCTGTCAAATAAATAAATAAAAATTTAAAAACATAATTTAAAAAAGTAACAACAGTAAAAATTCCCTTTGGTTAATATCAGTCAAAAGTACTACGGTGGTCGGGCGCCTGGGTGGCTCAGTGGGTTAAGCCGCTGCCTTCGGCTCAGGTCATGATCTCAGGGTCCTGGGATCGAGTCCCGCATCGGGCTCTCTGCTCAGCAGGGAGCCTGCTTCCTCCTCTCTCTCTGCCTACTTGTGATCTCTCTCTGTCAAATAAATAAATAAAATCTTTAAAAAAAAAAAAAAAAAAGTACTACGGTGGTATAAATAAGAATCAGTTGGTCCACCTGGAAGGACATTTGGATGGACCTGTTTGCATGAAAATCCTGGGAACACCTTGGAAAAGAGTGCACTCTGTTGGAAAAGAGAGTTGAAGTGGGAAGGGCTTAGTCCTCCATTGTGAGAAAATGGTTGTTCATGGACCGCTTGATATCTCTTATAAAGTTCAGCCTTCAAACCAACACCCATATTTTGGTTTCAGCTTCATCTCTGGGTTCTGGCATTGAGCTCTGGCCATACGAAGAGAAAATAAAAATAAAGAACAGTATACTAAGATCTCTATAATAAATGGAGGGAAGGCAGGGAAACCACCTAGCTGCATTGGCTGCTGATAGAAGAGAGACTAGGTTTAAATTCAAGCTGTGCATTTACCAGCTGTGTGACTTTGGATAGGTTACTTATAGCCTCAGAGTCTTTGTTTCCTAATGGGTAATAATAATGTGGTATGTGAATTTAAATCAGATATCATACATAAAACGGTAGAGTAGGACCTAAAAATAGCGACGAAGGATAACTATTAGAAGTCCTCTTCCCTTCTTCTGCAAAGTAACTTTTGGAATACTTGGGAGTTAAGGAATTGAGTGGAGGAAGAGGTTGAGAGCATCCATGGAGACAGCAGAGACAAGAAATAGCTGTAGAAGTCTAGAGCCCCAGACAATGCAAGTGCGGCAAAGAGCTGTGGTCTGGATCCTAAAGGCCTTGAGCACAGAGGACAGCCTCCCTGTAGAGGTGGGTCTTCACTCACTCATGAATTCTTTAAGTAAACAGATGTCTGTTCTGTGCAGACCATCAAGCTCAGGGCTGGGGCAGCAAAGGATGAATGGACATGCTCCTTCCCCTCACAGAGGGAGATCATCCTTGTGGAGGACTGTGTTTGTGTAAGACCCTCCAGGAACCTGCTGGTGATTTCTAGAGAGGTAACAAAGTCCAAAAGGCGGCTGGGGTTCTGACAATCCTGTGGGTGGGAGCTGAGTCAGAAAGAAACGGACTAATTACAGTCTTCGTGTGGTCCCACAGGTTGGGAAAACAGCAATTGCTAACATGTTGGTTTTTTGGTTTTTTGTTTTGAGAAGGCCACTCAACATTTTGTTCAGTTCACCGTTTATGAAATCCCAGAGGATTAGTCCTCCGTAAAAATAGTATCCCTTATACACGCAATCATGCTTAATACTGACAGCCGTTCAGAGAGTAATAGCCCACCCCCATTTTATACTGGAGTTAGCGAGGCGCTCATAAACGTGAAGCCCCGAACAGACATGGTAAATGGTTAAGTCTGAGTTGTAGCTTTCTCTAGAAGCCACACTCTCCGACTATCCAAAACACTAGTGGGTTGGGGGAGCTCTCTGGAGTCTGAATGGGAAAGCGTGGTATTAAAGTTTACTCCTAGTGTCTTCCTTTCCTCTATGTCGCCCTTTGTCCAGCTCTTCTACCTCTTGTCAAGTCCCCTTATTGTCCAGGAATACTTGGTTTGAATCTCCCTCACATCCTTTTATGCAAAGGAAAGTGTTATGAATAAATCACTCCGTATATATATTACATGTATATATGCATATGTATTTGCCTAATGATTTGCGGTTTCAGTGAAAAACTCTTGACCAGTGTTGACTCCCAGAGAACTACAGCGGTTTCACTTCCTGTTTTACTGACTTAAAGCGTGAAGCACTGGGGTGCGGTGGAAAGTGAGCTGCCCCAGGGAGGCTGTGGGCCCAAGTTCAGGCCCGGCCGTTCACTTACACTGCAGCCTATTGATAATAAACTTACTTCCTTCAGCTTCAGTTTTCATGACTGTAAAATAGGGAAATTAATTCTTAACTTGCTACCTCCCCCAGATAATAAGAAATTCAGATGTGGTCATAATTGTGTGACTATGCTCTAAGTTGTAGGGTATTACACAAATTGAAGGCATTCTAATTAGTATTAATTTCTCTCTACTCCACTTCTGGTCTCCTTTTAATCCAGAGAACTTAAATGGCTTCAAAGAACCTGCTCCTGGTCTGACTTTCCTCTTTCCTCCCCTTGTGTTTCCATCCTATTTTTTCTTTCCCTCCTTATCGGCTTCACCTGCAATTTTCAGAATCCCCATCTGGGAGAGGGGACTGATAGGAAGGAGGCCAGCATCAACCTTGTATACAAGAAACATTTCAGCTTCATTTTGATTTTCCTCCTTGGGGTCTTGGATATTTGCTTTAACTAACACACATCTGCAGAACCCGCACTCAAATATGAACAGAAGCACACTCATGATACTTGGGTACACACAAAAACACACGGCTTCGGGCATGCGCAAATCTAACACAGGTGTTGTATATAAGCAATCACATACAAACACAGGAGTAGAGAAACTATCTCAAACATCAAATGCACATATTCCCCTTGCAATAGAATCACACTGTTCCATGCAGACATGATCACACAGACACACACACTCTTGCATACACACAGACACAGACAGCAACACATAGTGGTATGCACACAGAGACACAGATCTACTTTCACTGCCATGTAAGACCTATAAGCACACCCAGGCATGTTCAACAACTCCAGTGATGCTCCAACAGCATCTGAAACAGCCACAAACACACTCCTGGGTTCTGTTTTATGTTTTCAGTTTTGACAACCATATTTTCCAGATTACTTTATTGTTCTTGCAGAAGAAGAAGGGTGTATGTTCTTCTAAGAATTCCCCTTAACATGACCACATTAACCTCAGTGAGACTATTTTCTCAGTGATAATATCTACTCTTTCCTGAATGTGGTCATGGGGAGTAGTACTCAACAGGAAGCAGCAGTGTGCACTTCCCACCTTGAACTATTTCATAATCCCCTGGACAAGTCAATGTTCCATCAGCAAATACTCATTTCCTGCAGAAGCGACTGCTGTGCTTCATGTTGCGTGGTCATCCCAGCTGTATCAGCCCTGTGTTTCTGGGACCATTAAGAACTGCCCTCCAGGACAACCTATTTCTTGGCATACCCTTAGCCCCGAATTGCTTATTACAGAACTGGGAATTTGGATTTGTCCCTCTCTATTAAAATAAGTGCCACTTTCCACCAAATTATTTTAATGTTTCCTTCATGACAGTCATAACCTAGTAGGAAATAACTTTTAGAGTGACATCAAGTGACAAAGTGATGGAGTGTATTTTACATATTTGCTTGAATGATAGTGCTTAAATATGGAAATTTCCAGCATGTCTCTAACAGTCTTATTTATGATAAGAGTTTATAGAGGAAACATGAAAAATGAGAACTGGATTTTGTAAAAACAAAAATGCACCAGGCACGATTCGTTGATAAATAGAACATACTAAAGAACGGCCAGGATGTTTGTGGATATGTGTTAATCAGATTTCCTTGGGAATCAGTAACTAGACTTTGACCTTTGTAAAGAAACCCACTTCAAGTGGAGGTGAAGGGGTCTGAATAAGGAGGCTTCTGAGTTGAGTGGAATTTAAGTTGCATTCAGTAGAAGAGGGAAAGGTGAGCAAAGACCTTGTTCAGTTAAAACTGCCCAAACATCTTTAAGAGAGCTAGCATGTAAAACATGAGGTAGTTTCCATTCCAAAAACCCAGGTGAAGAATTGCATCTTTTCCTGATCTCTCTGGGGCCCCATCTCTTAGATCTAATTGAGTTTGATGGGATACGAATTGAGTTGACTTTCCATGCCATGGACTCCTGAGCTGATCTGGTGGAAGCATGCACGTAGAGGTATGTGATTTAGCACACTATTATTCCCTCTGCACTAAACTCCATGAGGTCAGCAGTCCTGTAAACTTCATGCACCACTGAATCATCAGCCCCTAGCATAATGCCAGGGACATCGCAGCATTTAGTACTCGTTAACTGAACAAGTCCTGGGTCCAGCTGGGCACAGAGCCCCATGGGAGATTTTCCTCCCCAGGCAGAGGTTACCATTTCATGCTAGTTGTTTTCTGCATCCGCCGTTTCTTCTGGACTCCATGGTTTACCATCCAGCAAGGCTTTTCGGAGTCGTCTCCAGAAGATATGCCGGCCCAGCACACTGTCTTCCCACTCCAGGTAAGTGTTCCTGCTGAGGAGGCGATACAGCTCCACCTGCTGCCGCAGCAGGGACTTCTCCACCTTCTGCAGGACAATGAAGATGATGCCGGCACGACTGCTAAGAAACTGCCAGGTCTGGGCAATCTCATACTCAAAGATGCACCATCGGCTCTGGATGAAGTGTTGGGACACCACAACGATAACCTTCCGGCTTTTGTGGAACCCTTCCTGGATGATATTGGCGGCGATGGCCACACCAGGGATAAAGTCTCTGTAGTGAAGGCAGAGCTGAAAGGGAGGCACCCCCTCCTCCAAGTTCTTTACCAGTTCATTCCTCACCCAGTCTTCATCCTGGCTTGAGTAGATAACGAAGGCATCGTAGGTGCTTTCGCCTCTGCTGTACTTTTTGCAACCAGCAAGAAGCATCAGGTGGAAATAGAACTTATACACCAAAACTGCTACCAAGGAAACCATGAGTACAGTGAACACCGACACAGTTATGATAGTCTTGCTTCTCTGACAGGTGGCATTCCTAAAACTCAGCAGGGGCGTGTCCTGCATGTCTAAAGGTTTGGTACACACCATTTCTTCCACTTTCACCAAGAGCTGCCTGTGGTCCTTGACCCACTGTAGGAAATTCTGGTGTTCACAAACACAAGCAAAGTCATTCCGAGTAAGATTTAAGGAAACTAGATTACTTGGGAAATGCTGTCGTACTTGCTCTGTGGAGGCCACTATTCGATTAAAACTGCAATCCAGAATTTGGAGAGAGGGGAGAGGCTCATAAGGGAGTGTATCCAATGACAAGAGGTTGTTGTGACTCATATTTATCAACTGAAGTTTAGGAAGCGAGCCAAATGCTGTCTGGGACACCCCTTCCAGCTGACACTTAGAGAGGTCTAGAATGGTCAAGTTCGTCAGGTCTTTGAAAATATTTGGAAGAAAGTTGTCCTGAAAAGAATTGCCAGCCATTTTCAAGACTTGGAGGCTGACCAAGCCATCAAAAATGCCTTTGAAGACAACTTGGGTGTGAGTATAAGAAATATCAAGGTAACGGAGGTTTCTGAGGGATAGGAATACTGAAAAGTCACTGCCCTGTTTCAGGGTGGAATGCTGGAAATCTAGATATTCTAGCTGTTCTAAGCCCAAGAAGTTAGAACTCATGGTAATAATATCATTGAAGCTCAGATCTAAATGCTTCAGTCTGTTTGTCCCCAAGTCAGTGTAAGAACAGCAACCCTTGAAACTCAGGTCATTTCTACTGAGATCTAGAAACTCAAGACTTTCCAGCTTCATCTCAGTAAAAGTGCTCACGCCTTTGTTGGCAGTGAAAACAAACTCCTTGAGAGAGTCCAGCTCCCATTTGGGAAATTCTTCAAATTCACAGTTAACCATTTCCAGCCGTTGCCATCTGAGATTTTTAGGAAGGTATCGTGGTCTCTTTAAAAACAGATGCACCAGGGAAATTGTAGAAACATTTGCCAAACAATTAAATAAGTCAGTGATATCCTCTGAGAACTCATCAAAGAATGCTATCCGGAATTTTTCAATGGTCACATTGCACAGTCCCTCCAGGAGATATTCGTCAAAGCTTTCCAAGTTCCTTTCATTTTTAAATTCTCCCAGAACCAAGTGATGGATCTTTAAACCAGCCAGACCTTGAATACAAGTTTTCATTACATCTGTACTATCAAAATTACTTCTCAAAGTCAGTTCATGCAGTTTAATTTCTTTAAAGGCACCTGGTTGGATAAAGGATAAAGGGTTCAGGGACAAGTCTAAAGAAAGGTTGAGTAGAGGCATTTGATGTAGAACCTGCAAGTCACTATGATAAATAACTTTGATCTTGTTATTGGAAAGATCCAAGTACTCCAGGTTGGTCATGTTAGAAAAATATTCAGGTAACTTGAAGGAGCGGATAAGATTGTGAGCCACGTTAAGCACCTTCAAGTTTTTGAGATATTCAATGGGAAGGTCCTCTAGAGACTGTAGGTTTGTCTCCACGGCCACCAGAGTCTGTAAACTTGAGAGTCCAGAAAAGACTTCTGTGGAAAACTTCTGGATAGGGTTTCCTGTCAATATCAAGATGGAGAGGTGGTTTAGGCCCTGATACGTGTCATTTTCGATGGTCTCAATTTCACACCTATAGGGAAAAGAGATACAGATTATATAATATTTCTGCTGAATTAAAAGTCAAAAAGGAATAACCATACCAATCTTCTAGCTCTTCACAGAGATGTGACATGACATATGAATATTCATTGACAGAGACATGAAGCAGGACAGATGATGACATGAGCAGATAAGAAGCCTCACGGATTCAGTATTACCGTACTGGACACAATGACAAACTCTTTTTGTCATACAAGGCACACATGCTAAGAAGAGACAGGACATCCCTCAGAAGGAAATCCGTTAAAGATCAATAATTGGGGCACATGAAGACTGTATGGCTCGTAGAGTATGTAACTGCCTTGGGTTAACTTCAGCCATTTCCTGCCACATGTAATTGTGATTATCCCTCAGATTGGTACAGATGATGAAGATAGCCATTAGATCTTAGGCATGAAAAATGACTGATAAATGTCTATTTCAAGGATGTAAAAAAATTACACACAAGGTCACAAATACCCTCAAGGTTTATGCAAAGCTCTCCATATATGTTAGCTATATATTTGTAGTTGTAGTTATAGGTAAATGTTAGCAACAGTCGGTAGAAGTGAGTTCAGTGGAAGAAAAGGAATGTGTACTCCGAAACCTTAGGTTAAAGAAATGGACCTAGACAAGGGAGATCAAAGCAGACTTCTCTGAGAGCACATCAGTTCAAATCTGAAGGATGAGTAGGAATTACCAAGAAAAGAAAGTGAGATGAAGAGCAGATACAAAAGCCCTGAGGTAGGTGACAGCCATGATGCATGGAGGAACCATGAGAAACTTCTGTGTCTGGTGTACAGAGTAGGGTGGAGGGTGTGTGAGATGAGGTTGTGGAGAAAGAAGGATACAAAGCAGAGGCTTACCGATTGGAAAAGCATTGTGAATTTTGCCCCAAGAGAAATGGCAGCTATGCTCTATACAATATTCATGGAAGTGTCGTAGAGACAAGGCTCTTACCCAGCCAACAAATGGCAAGCCTCTTGCTAGCACTATAGATACATGCCAGTTAGCATTTGCAAATGAGTTATTTCCTAGTCCAACTTGATTTACATTTACAATTTCTCTACTTGTCCTATCCCCTCCATGAGGGTCAGGGGTAATAAAAAGCATTTTGACCCAAGCTTTTATTGACTGGCAGCTTGATAGAGGGTGGTGGGTGTCACAGGTAGAACATTGGAAAAGGGGGCAAGACATCTCAGTTCTGGTGTCTCTGTGATCTTCTCATACCTCTGTGGATCTCAGTTATCCCCTTTCTAAATGAGGGAGCTAAACTCGATTATTTCTCACGTTGCTTTCCAGTCTAGAATTGTATAACCTGTAATCTTAGGTATTAGGCAAGACTGGAGGAGTCTTGCTGTGTCTCTGTCTCATCAAAGGGAGCTCATCACTTTGGAGGAGTAGAGCATGAAGATGAAGAGAACATTTAACTTTGGAAGGAGGAGATGCAAATATGGATCTCTGCTGCCAACAAACTTCAAAAAATGTAGAGCATGAATGTAGATAAATTACTAAAACTCTCTGAGCCTCAGTTTCTTCATCTACAAAAGAAAACAAATATGTCAATAGGTTTCCATAGGAATGAAAGGCTGTCTAGGGGACTAGCTGAGTTACTATATGTGAACATTGTGAAGGAATACAAAAAGGAAGGGATATCTTTGGTACTATGTTTGTTCCTGTCGGAAGCCAGGATATCCTCCTGGTTAACCAGAAAGGGACCTGTCCTCTCTCCAGGCACATCATTAAGGCCTCTGAGGGAAGTTCCTTGTGTACGTGTGGATCAAAGATGAATTATAAGGGATATTGTTTGATGAGAAACTACTTCTTGTTTTAAAAAGGGTGAGGAATGATTTGTGTATCTTAACTATAGTCCTTGACAAAGTTCTTACTCAGAAAACTGAAATTTAGAAACTAATTAAGTGCTATAATAATATTTTTATTCTTATAAACTCTGTAAGGTTCTTAATACATATACGTGCTAATATTCATTATCACATTTATCCCTGTGGGGTAAGTTTCACCCTTTCTGCTTCACAGATATGAGAACTGACACTCAGAGAGATGAAGTCACATGCCTCAGTCCACACAGATGTAAATGGTAGAGGAGGGCCCAGCTTGGGTCTTCTGACCCCCACAGAGCTCTATGCCTTATCCCACTGGCTTTAAAATGCTCTATTCCGGGGCACCTGGGTGGCTCAGTGGGTTAAGCCGCCGCCTTTGGCTCAGGTCATGATCTCAGGGTCCTGGGATCGAGTCCCGCATCGGGCTCTCTGCTCAGCAGGGAGCCTGCTTTCCTTCCTCTCTCTCTGCCTGCCTCTCTGTCTACTTGTGATTTCTCTCTGTCAAATAAATAAATAAAATCTTTAAAAAAAAAAATAAAATGCTCTATTCCTCCTTTGTTACATACTCTGTCAGTTTCCAAGTTAGAGTACAAGACATCAAATGCCCACTCTTCTTTCTACAGAAATACCCACTATAAAGAGGATTTTCATGCTATGATCTTAGAATTTAATACATGTTTCTATAATAAAAAGTCATATATAAAATGCTTCTGCATTTTCCACAAACTCTTACAGAGAATATGATTCATTATCTAGTACAGTTTATTAAAACATGGGCCTAATGATGATAATAGTTTTAGGATTCAATTACCCCCCAAAATAATGATAATACTTTCACCTGCCCTAATAAATGATAAATTTCCCTGCATCAGAAAAGAAAATCTTAGTCACTGCTCTTTCTCACAATAGATATTTTCCTTTGATCTTGTCATCATCCTCCTTGGATTACTTATATCTTCTTTCCCTATCCTCTATCCCACTTTTAATATTCTAGACATATTTGAATCCCACTCAGTTCACGACATCTGTCTTCACTACCCACTGCAGAGAAGCCCCCTTTTCTGAACAACACAATATGTTGCCTCTAGTTTGTGCACAGCTTATCACTTAACTGGTCTATATTGCCATCCTATCTCAGGTTCAAAATCCAGCATCAGAATTAAGTAACATTTATTGCATGCCCACTATGTGATTAGCACCATGCTCAGGATTGTAACAGGTTACTTCTTTCAGGTGTGTATGCCCACCTTAATAGCTTAATAGCTGAAGTGTTTATATCAACATACTCTTGTTTCCTAGCAGACTGTATAATATATAGGAAGTAGTTAGTAATCATCTGCTAGTGAAAGAGTTTGAGTCAACTTTCTCCCTTGACTTAAACTATATCAAAAAGTAGAACTGTCCTTAAAAACTTTTTCATCCAGCTGCTCATTTCACAGATAAGGCAATGAGATCAGGAGAAGGAAGGTGGCTCACCTGAAGTTATACAGCAAGTAAGATATCTGTTGAATGAATAAGTGAATAAAGATGAGACTCCTGACATAAGAATGAAGTGATAGAACAGTGAGCATTTTACCTTGGGCAATGTGTAAAATCTCATTCATTACCTGGATAAATCCAACACCTGTAGTTCGGGGAAGTTGGAGAAGCTATGGTTGCCTAAATGCCTCAGGGGATTAAAGCTCAGGTCCAGTTTCTTGGTTGATGTAGGAATGTTGTTGGGAATTTTGTTGAGATTCAGCTCCGTGCATTTGTAAGTAATGTTAGGAACCACCTGCAATGATCACATATTAAATACAGTATCTGAATTCATGCAACTTAACTGCCTTTTCCACTCTCCTCTCCTAGGCAAGAACCTTGGAGACCTCCAGTATAAGCACAGGGGCCATCCATCCATCCATCCATCCTCTGATCATCCAACAATCTACCCATCTGTCATCCAGCCATTCATCTGTCCATCCACCCATCTGTCATCCAATCATCCATCCATCATCCAGTTGTCCATCCATATATCCATCCATCCACCCATCCATTCATTCATCCGTTCACTCACTTTATACTTCTATAATCTCTTACACCAGATTTGGAACAGGGAGCACCTACTATGTCCCTGGTTTTCTAACCTCTACTATCACGATGGTAGCATTTAGAGGGAGTCAATGGAATGAAGTAGTAAAGAGCTGAGGCTTTGGAGTCAAAAGTCCTGCATTTCACCCAGTTCTTCCATGTGATTTGGGGCAAAGTGTTTTTCCCTAAGAACCCCACAGTTGTATACAGCCCTGGGAAGACTACCAGTTAAGGTGTCCACATCTCAATCATAGCTCAATTTTTGCCATTGACATTCTCTCCCTTGACTCATTGATCTTTGAGAAGGTGATACAGAAATGGGGAAAAATCCTTAGGATGTGTGGATTCCAATGGTGAAACCTAGTAAACAAAGTCGAATGGTTTATGCTCCTTTGGTTCATGTGTTCATTTCCATTATACTTTCCCAAATTCTTTGTAAGCGCTTACTCTAACCTCACATTTAATTTATGAATTCTCTGATGTCTTTAACAAAATTTCTTCCTTAAACTATTTAACTTTGGTTTTGTGTTTAAACCCAAGGAGCACCTGGGTGGCTCAGTGGGTTAAAGCCTCTGCCTTCAGCTCAGGTCATGATCCCAGGTCCTAGAATCGAGCCTCACATTGGGCTCTCTGCTCGGCGGGGAACCTGCTTCTCCCTCTCTCTGCCTGCCTCTCTGCCTACTTGTGATCTCTGTCAAATAAATAAATAAAATCTTTAAAAAATTAAAAAAAAATAGAATCTGTTAAAAGGATTAAATGAAATAAGGTATTTAAAGAGATTATCTCGATGCCTATTAAAGTGAAAATGATCAATAAATGTTAACATTTATTATTAGCTGTTATTATTAACCCCCTGCCACATGTGGGCATGTTTATTTCTTATATGTTATATACTTTAATAGTCAAACAAACCTCTTTTTTTTATATATCTTTTCAGCGTAACAGTATTCATTGTTTTTGCACCACACAGAGCTCCATGCAATCCGTGCCCTCCTTAATACCCACCACCTGGCTCCCCCTACCTCCCACCCCCCGCCACTTCAAACCCCTCAGATTGTTTTTCAGAGTCCATAGTCTCTCATGGTTCACCTCCCCTTCCAATTTCCCTCAACTCTCTTCTCCTCTCCATCTCCCCATGTCCTCCATGCTATTTGTTATGCTCCACAAATAAGTGAAACCATATGATAATTGACTCTCTCTTCTTGACTTATTTCACTCAGCATAATCTCTTCCAGTCCCGTCCATGTTGCTACAAAAGTTGGGTATTCATCCTTTCTGATGGAGGCATAATACTCCATAGTGTATATGGACCACATCTTCCTTATCCATTCGTCCGTTGAAGGGCATCTTGGTTCTTTACACAGTTTGGGGACCGTGGCCATTGCTGCTATAAACATTAGGGTACAGATTGCCCTTCTTTTCACTACATCTGTATCTTTGGGGTAAATACCCAGTAGTGCAATTGCAGGGTCATAGGTCATATTGTTAATTTCTTGAGGAATCTCCACACTGTTCTCCAAAGTGGCTGCACCAACTTGCATTCCCACCAACAGTGTAAGAAGGTTCCCCTTTCTCCACATCTTCTCCAAAACACGTTGTTTCCTGTCTTGCTAATTTTGGCCATTCTAACTGGTGTAAGGTGGTATCTCTCAATGTGGTTTTAATTTGAATCTCAATGTGGTTTTAATTTGAATCTCCTTAATGACTAGTGATGATGAACATTTTTTCATGTGTCTGATAGCCATTTGTATGTCTTTTCAAATAAACCTTTTAAAGAAGAATTCAGAGAGAAGAAGTAATATGCATAAAGTATCACAGGTCACATGTGCAACTCTTTGCTTCATTGGCATGTCTCCTGAAATGCTGTCCCTTATAGGAGCCTCCCAGACCATACTGCATACTGTGTAATTGCAGATGGTGACAGGCTTCCTTCTGTTTTTTGTTTTTTGTTTTTTCTTTAAGATTTATTTATTTATTTATTTATTTGACAGAGAGAGAAACCACAAGTAGACAGAGAGACAATTAGAGAGCGGGGGGGGGGGGAAGCAGACTCTCAGCTGAGCAGAGAACCCGATGTGAGGCTCGATCCCAGGACCCTGAGATCATGACCTGAGCCGAAGGCAGAGGCTTAAGCAACTGAGCCACCCAGGCGCCCCAAGGCTTCCTTTCTTTACTCCCTTCCAAATCCCTCCGCACAGTGCATCACCATCTATCATAAATTATCTGTTTGATTTTTCCATGTGTGTTGTTCATTTCCCTCATCAGGGTGTAAGCTTTGGTTTTCTTGCTCTCTGCTATGGCTCCAGCACTCAGAATTGTACCTGGAAAATGGTTAATGCTTACTATTTATTGAATAAATGAATTAATAACGGATTGAATGAAGGTTTACTTAAATCTTCAAATTGTAGCCATTTTCTCTAAGTGCTGTGGACAGTGCCATGACCCATGACCCATGTGATATGGCTCCAGACTTCAGTGATCTCACAATCAGAGGAAGAGTTGAGGTAGGAACAGGACTCACATTACTGAAAAGGACCATAAACCAGGCCTGGACAACAATTTCCTCTAGCTCATATATGGTAGAGATCAATTCCAGATCCAGGGATTACAGACGGCTTCTGAGAAAGAGAGGATTTCAAGGTGAGTCTTAAAGGATGCGTACGATTCAGATACATGGAAAGAGGAAGAGGGAGAGAACAGTGTAAGCAAGAAGAGATGGCAACTAACTCAGAGCAGCCGGTACGAAGTAGGAGTGGTAAAACCTAAGTACGTGGGGAAGCCAGAGCCCTGTGGCAATGCTTTTAATCATACAACGTGTGAAAGTTGAGCACCTACGATGTGCTAGGTGCTGGGTGTAGTGTAAGCCTTCACAGGTGGCTTTTCTTGTACTGCAACTGCCTGATTTAAGCTTTGACAAGGGAAGCATCCACTTCAACGAGGGCTATCTCTAAGAAACACAATGCCAGCCACATGACTAGATAAAGAGCCAGGCGGCCTCTCCTCACTTGGCCTTCTTCCTGCCCTTTCTTTCTACCATCCCTTCCTCAACCCTTGCTCTTATGTTTTAAATTCACCAATAAAGAGGGAGCCAGGGAAACCCTAGTTCCCCCTCCTTAACCCCAATAACAACAGAACTTCACATGCTTGAGAGCTTTTTCTCTTTACCCTCAGTATTGCTGGGTGGCCCTGCTTGTGCTGTGTAACTTCCAGGTCTCAGAGTAATAAACTTCCAGTTTTTCAGAATTTCCTGATGGTCATCTCTTAAGGGTATCTTACAATCATAAAGAACCAAAGGGGGCTGGTCCAGCCACAACATGGGTTACTGATAGGCTGAGACCAGAACAAAACACTGGGATATAGAGGTAAATAAAAATCAGCAATGGTGTTGTTCACTTATAGATCCTATTTCAAAGGGAAGGACAAATGAACAAATACATAAAATATGTTTAATAATATGCTATAAAAAATAAAGCATTTAGAGATTAGAAGGAAATATGGGGGTTGGCAAGTTCTACATTAGTTGATCAAGGACTACTTCCAAAAGGAGGTGACATTTAGGCAGAAATATAAATGAAGTGAGGGATTTATCACTTCTCGGCCTTTTGGCTAAGATCAAGTGTGAAGTGAGAGATTAAGTCATGAAGAAATCTAAGACTGCCCAAAATGGTGGCCTCTAGCCACACATGGCTATTGAGCATGAGACATTTAGTCCAAGCTGAGAGACAGGGAAACTGTAAAATACATACTAAATCGCAAACACTCAGTACCAAAGAAAGAATGTGAAGTATTTTATTAATAGTTTAGTATATATTACATTTTCAAATAATATTTTGAATATACTGGTTAAATAAAAATATTAAAATTAGATTTACCAATTTTAGTTTTTCAATGTGATTACCAGAAAATTTAAAGCTATGTTTAACTGATGACTTATTGAACACTACATCTGAAACTAATGATGTACTATATGTTGGCTAATTGAATTTAAATTAAAAAAAAAACCAAAACTTATAAAGACATTAGAATGGGGGCACCTGGGTGCCTCATTCAGTTAAGTGCCTGGCTCTTAATCTGGCTCGGGTTTTCATCTCAGGGTTGTGAAACAAGCCCCCTGCCAGGTTCTACACTCAGCACAGTCTGCTTGGGATTCTCTCCCTTTCCCTCTGCCCCTCTCCCTTCACTCACAGACAGGCATGCTCTCTCTTTCTCTTTCTCTAGGGGAGAAAAAAAGACATTGGAATAGTCAGTAAATACAGTAACAATTATTAACTTCCAGAAATAAATAAATAAATGAACAGCTAAAATTTAGGTAAGTAAAAATTTGGCTAAATTTAGTTACATTTATTGTTTAAATAAGATCATGTGATCTACATGGTATTACCTTTGGGCAGCACTGATCTAGGAGGAAAGCATTCTGGCCAGAGGACATAGTCAGTGCAAAGGCCCTTAGGTAGCAAACTATCCTAATAGCACGCAGAAGTTATAACAAGCTGTTAAGAGGGCAATTTGTTAGAACTGGACCTTGGGCAAAACAACAACAAATAAAGAACAAACAAAATGTACAGAATGAATTAGAGTGGAAAGGAGAGCAAGAAGCAGGAGACCAGTAACTGTCCAAGAATCAAGGCAAGGGAGACTGAGGACCTACCCTAGGATGACACTGAGTGAATGGGCAGGGTTGGACAGGTTTTAGAGACTGAAAATATGGGTTGGAGGGGAAGGGAAGGTGTGATTTTATCTGGGGGTGACTGATTAGAGGATCTTTTCCCATTAACCTAACAGCAGGATGGACACAGAGAAGACAATGAGCAGAGCTCTGGGCAGAGAGTTGGAGGAAGGGAGGACTTTGAGATGACGAATTCATCTTTGTTATATATTAAAGTGTCTTATTTCACCAATTCTCTCATTCTCAGGACTTCGGTTGGTTATACTTTTCCTGAGTTTCTGACCCGGCCACACACTAAATCTCAGGACATTCCCTCAGTTTTGGGGTCCTACCATGGGCTTTCTAAGCACTTGTGAAGTCCACACAGGGGAAAACAAAAGAGATCCATAATGAATGAGATTACGCAAAAGTTAGTTGGTGTTTCACAAAGAAAGAAACCATTACATTAGCTGTCGTTTTACATGGTTCTCTCTCTCTCTTTTTCCCCCTTCTCTGTTTGTTTCTCTCTCTCTCCGTCTTTTTTCTTTCTTTTTCTCTCTCCACTTTTGTTTTCCAATTTCATTTCTTTTCATCCTTTGATGAAAAGGCTAGATCTAAAAGTCTGAACTCCACTTAGAAAGTTTATTAAGAGACAAAAGGCAAAACAAAACAAAACAAAACACCTTCCCAAGATTGAAAGGAGCAGAGTAAGTGCCTGAAGCTGAGAGTATAATCCACCAGCAGAAAGAAATGACAAGAAGCAGACCTCTTACAACTCTCTACTAAAGTAGGTGTTATTATAAGTCTGCTATAGATGTAAAAACTGGCTTCAGAGAGGTTTAATAACTTCTTCAAGGTCACACAGCCCAGAAGTCAAAGAACAGTGATTTTACGTAGATCTCTCTGATGTAAAGCCCCTACTAGCCCTAAAAGTCCTAAATGGGCCATGAATCCACAGACTGCATGTTGGTGCGATATACCATGAACTCTTCGGTCCCTGTAGCTTTTCAAATCCTTCAGGTAATTTGACTCCTTGTTGCAAATGAAACTAGCCAGCTAGGAGGGAGCCACAGTGGGAAGTTCTAGGCAGAGAGCAGTTTTTCAGAAGCAAGGCAAATCTCCCAGGAGAAGAACTGACTCAGAGCCACATACCTGCACACAAGGCTCCCAGCTCTCGGTTCTCAGGCAGGAGAGGAAGGCCATGGCTGGGATCAGCATCCCAGCCAGGCGGGTAGGAGACATCATTCTGGCATTTTCTTTGCCCAGAAGTGGCTCTGTGAAACATGACACGTTGTATCCGCCTGCTGGGGTGGTCACCGGGGCACTGCCGCCTTCTCTCTGCCCCGCTGGGTGCCCCAGGATGATTAAGATATTCAGAGCAGTGCTGCTGCTGGTTCAGGGGCAAGAGGAAGTGAGAGTGGCAACCTTAGCATTCTGGGCTTTTGTTTCTCTAATATTTATGTCCCCAGTCACAGGAGAGGAAGTTACAAGAAGAAGAACAAAACGTCTGCAGATCAGTGGTCCAAGTAAGAGCAAGAGGAAGTTGGCTTTGATCCCGGGAAGTCATCTGACCTCCCGGTTTTAGTGAACTTGGGAAAACAGTCAGACCGGTCCAACGGCCTGTGCAACAATCCAGGATGGTGGCTTTCCAGTTTCGCTTTAGTAGTGGAAACTCGCCCTGGGTATTAGTTTCTTAGGGCCGCCGTGACAAATTACTGCGGGCTGGGTGGCTTGAAGGAAGACATTTGCTTATGAAATCCTGGAGGCTGGGAGGCTGAAACCAGGGTGTCAGTGGGCTTGATTAGGCTCTCCCCTTGGCTTGCAGGTGGCTGTCTTCACTTGGTCTCTCCCCCTTGTGCATCTGTGCCCTAATTTCCCCTTCTTAGATAGACAACAACCATTTTGGATTAGGACCTACCTGCATGACTTCATTTTACCTTCTAAAATGCAAACATTTTTAAAGGTCCAGTCCCAAAACACAGTCATGTTCTGAGGTACTAGAGGACTTCAGTAGGGATTTTGAGGAGAATATAATTCAGCCCATAGTAATGGTCGCTCTTGTGAAATCCTGTGAAGAAACTCCTGATTCTGAAACTGATTGAAAGTGCAGCTCTAGTAAACCACCATTTGAAAAGCACAGGGATATTGGGAAAAGATTGGAATGAAGTATCACAGACACTGAAATTCAAATTGAGCTTGGGTAACTTGTGGCCCCATGGCTACTACTGATGCTTACTTTCTCGTCTGCAAAATGGGACAGTGATTTTCATCACAACAGATACTCACATCTATGAAAGTTGTAAAATTCAAGTCATGTGATAGGAGTCAAATGAGGCAAGCCATTAAGCCTTGGTTTCTGGTCTTTGAAATGGAGATGATCACATTTGTTTTGCCTGATCAACTTTAATTTACATAAAGTGGTTAGCATAGTGTGTGCTTTGTCAGTGTTTCCAAAAATTGGTAGCTATTGTAATCAGTAAACATATGAATAAAATGGGTATAATAATAAATACCTCCAGGTATTGATATGGGGTTAAATAAGCTGGTATTTGTGAAGTTTTAGAGCAGTAGCTGTGATGTAGCAAGTGGAAGGCACGTTTCTGTTAAGTAAGAACAGAGGTAAAAGTGGGGATATTCCTGGCATTGTGTCCTAGATACTTCTACCAAGATACTCTGCAGGAATCTCAGACTCAACATACTTAAAATCAAGCTGTGAGGGAGCATGTCCTAGGGAACTGAGCACAAACTCTTGCAGTTCTCGTCAACACAGCTGTAAAATTAAGCTAAAAATCGTCCCATTGTCAAAGCTTTGCTTTGAGGATTGTGATGATATAAAGGTCATAGTAGGTCCTCAATAAAGTTTAGTTCTCTGGGAAGTTAATAGCATTTCACTTCCACATTGTCATTCCAGTTGGAAATTGCTTTGATTTCCTCATTTTTCTCATCAACTGTGTATTAACTATATTTTCTAATTTCCTGTATTTTTATTGTTTTGGCCTCTAGCCTAGCTGACTAGTATCACTGCCCCTCCCAGGGCGAGCCAATCCTTAGAAACAGCAAGTGATTTGCCCTGTGATTTACTTCTCATGTGCCAATGAACCAATTCAAAACTTATACTCTAGGAGGCAATATTCTTCTGCCCTAATCATCAAAGGACCAGGTACTAGATAACCTAGAGAAAGTCTCTGGACCCCACAGCCTCCTGAAATTATTCAAAGTAACCAATTCTAAGCCTGCTTACCCTACATCTCCTTGCCTTTCCCACAGAAACTACAACAAAACCTCCTCCTCATGCCTTCTGCTTGCTCCTTCTGCCTCCTGACTGATGCTGGTGCTTCCCCATGTGGCTCTGCATGGGGTGGTGTGCAGCCCCCCTCTTGGGAACTATAACAAACCTTATTTTCAATGGCAATCATCTCTTGATCCATTGGTTTCACCACACATGAAAAATGAAACCTATATTTAAAAATAAAACATTCTACCATTTTCTAGAGAGTTGGATCTATGAAATAACTCTAAAATGTCACTCTTCGTTTCTATTAGCATTACCACTGAATATACCCCTTGGCCTAGATTAGTGGAATACACTATTAATGGGTCTCTTAGGGACCAGACTCATTTCTTCCAGTGTCTTAACTCTTCTAATCCATCCCTTATCTTGAAATCAAAGCAATCCTTCTAAAATGCAAAGAAAATTACCTCATGTTAATAATATTCTAATGCTCTGTATTGCCTAGACCTCATGCTTCATACCTCTACCACCCACTACACACACACACACACACACACACACACACACACTCTACCTTTTAAGAAACAAACGTATGTTCATAAGGAGACCCCGTTACTAAAACACAACACTTAAGTGAATAGAGTAATACGTGTGTGATAGAGCAGATCCCCTTTCTTCCTATTGCTAAAGAGAAAATCCCATGATGGTCAACATGAAGAGTAAGAGAAAGAGTTCATGACAATTTCCCAGATGGTGTCTCATGAGACATTAATACACATATTTTATAGAAGTCTTCCTGAAAAACGTTCCTAGCTATGACTGGGGAATTAATGATAGTGCCTTATAAAGATGATTTTTTTTTCCCTATAGGATTAACACACTATGATCTACTGACCTTAGTCGAAGAGATCTCAGTTCTGTGTGCCCCTGCCAGTAGGCAGACAGTGTCTCTAATTACAAAAGAGAAACTACTGGGCCCACAATTTCTACCACAATATAGTAATAATTACATCCTGGCTGCAGTGGTAGAGACTCGGCCAGCAGTGGGATGGGGAACAACTTGCATTTCTACTCCTGAGCAAGGTCAACTCAGCACCCATAATCATTCCACCAGTTGAGGAATTTCCATCTTCATCAGAGTTTTGGAAGAAGTGTTTGATATTATTTGGCAGGCACTGCCTATTTTATAAGAAATAAAGAAAGGCCAAAACTGACCTGTGTCAGGTTAGGCTAACAATAAAAGTTGATTTTTGGCTCAAGCCATGCTCAATGAGAATATTCCTGATTGGAGGTACTCCAAGAATGGTTCATGAATCCAAGATTCTCTTATTTCATTATGATACCATATTCAATACGCAGTCTCTAAGTTTGCTGTGGAACATGAAAAGAGCATAGGAAGACACACAGATGCCTAGATACCTCTGCTCAGAAGTGAGGTGCATTATCTCTGCTTTCACTCCATTGTTCAGAACTAATGGCAAGACCACACCCAGTGGGGACTCTAGCTCCTAAGCTTCAAGCATCCTGTCCTGCACCCAGAATTCATATGCATGCACACACAGTCACTGGTGGGTACCCCTCCAAAGCACCAATTCTATGTTATGGAAAGGAAATGCAAATCATCCTTGATCAGAGAATTATCTGAGCCACAACCTTAGTATCCTGTAATATTCATTTATGGTAATTAAAATAAAATAATAAAAGTGAACAATCACAACACAGCCTGGCTCGGAGAAGAAAAGCCCAATTAGTTTGACGTATCTAAGAACCAAATTTGATTCTATCCAATGGTTCCAAGTTTCACATTTTTTTCACATGTTAACACCTCTCGACTCAGAATGTGTCTCCTAACTGACAATACGTTACAATCATAATTTGTTGTATTCTTTCTTCGTAGCCAATGAAGTAATGGTATGTATTACAATCTGGTATCTTACATTCAGTGGAGAAGAGTTCATCAGGACAAACAACAACAAAACACAAGTTAAAAAAGGAAAACACATTGCTAAAAGAATAAAGAGATACATTTTCTAAGGACTCCTTACAACATATCCTGGGCTAATGTGTGTACTGCATCTACAAAGGGACACGGAACACTCAACATTTCCTTTTTGGACTCATAGACTCCCTTTTATCTTTGGATACCCATTACCAGTCCTGTATCCTTTAACATGCCCTGGACCAGCATTCCTGTGATCTCAAGCGTACCCCCAAAAGTGCTGCTTTTAAGCAGAAGCATGAAGTGTACTCTCCTGGCTGCAGGTGACCCAATTCCTGTCTCTGGGGCTGGGTCCTGACATTCAGTACTATTCCATAAGTCTCAATATTTTCTCCCAAATACCTCGAGTACGAAGGGTGGGTGAGGGTTACTCCCCAAGAGTTATCAAGGCAAACTGTGTAAGTTTATGACCTTTCCTGTATTATTTAAAAAAAATTACTTTGAATTTCCCATCTCTGTATAATCTGTCTCTCCAGTAGAATATAAACTCCATGAGGCTTTATGGGATGTTCACATATGTTGTGCCCAAGTAGTTGATACTAGGTAAGCAGCTGGTGAAGGAATCAAGGAACAACATATCTGAATTTATATTTCTTTTTTAATTCTTTTTAAAGATTATTTATTTATTTATTTGACAGACAAAGATCACAAGTAGGCAGAGAAGCAGGCAGGGGAGACAAGGGGTGGAAAGCAAGCTCCCTGACAAGTAGGGAGCCCAATGCAGGGCTCTATCCCAGGACTCTGGGATCATGACCTGAGCTGAAGGCAGAGGCTTTAACCACTGAACCACCCAGGTGCCCCCAGAATTTGTTTCTAACACGTAGCTGGAATTTTAGAGTACTCTTCACCTTTCCATACTGAGTACTGTGACTCTTATAATCAGTGATTATTCTGGACTTTTTTTTTTCTTTTCTACCTTCCCTGGGGATACATATGTCCCAGGTTAAGCAACACAAAGGTACATAGAGTGATACCAAGTGGGTTAGGATTAAATACCATCCCTTTGTCCTGGGGGTAGAAAAACCCTTTGTCTCTTTTACTCATGAACCTGAGAGAGAGATTGGTTCATTAGAGCCGAGAGACTCTCCTCTGTTCTATCTCACTACTCACCAAATTTCCCAGGTCATTCAGACTCTGGAAAAGCATCATGTACTGTAAGAGGGCTCTATTTTATTTAATTATCTGATTTACTTCCTGGCATCATCATTTCTTGGGGTGAGACTTATCTTTAACATCATGAGTTTCCTTAACTATATAAAGGAAATAACACTGTGGCCTAAGTAATAGCATTACTTGAGAGTTTAGAGAGGATCTATCTATAAACATCACCTCTTCACACAATTGTTGACTATCATTCATATATTTGTTCATCAAATATGTGCTGAATGCTTAAATTCTAGCGGGCACTATTCTAGGCACAAAGGACACAGCCATGAACAAAACAACACCTCCTCACATGGAACTCAAGTTCTAACAAGAAGAGAACCAATAGCTCCTATAAATTACAGGGGTGCCTGGGTGGCTCAGTGGGTTAAAGCCTCTGCCTTCAGCTCAGGTCATGATCCCAGGATCCTGAGATCGAGCCCCACATCAGGCTCTCTGCTCCATGGAGAGCCTGCTTCCTCCTCTCCCTGCCTGCCTCTCTGCCTACTTGTAATCTCTGTCTGTCAAATAAATAAATAAAATCTTTAAAATATACAAAATAAATTATATAGCACATTAAATTATGTTAATGTATGTGGGTGAAAATTTTTAAAAGATGGTCGGGGAGGATGAAGAATGATAAGTGGGACTGAAAGTTTTGTTTGATTTTGTTTTTTAAGTTAGCTCCTTGCCCAACAAGGGGCTTAAACTCATGAGAAGTCCTTGGTACAGAAGTTTTAAGTAGGGTAGTCTGAGTATAAAAAAGTAACATTTTGAGGAAATTCTTGAAGGATTTGCTAACTATGCAGATATCTCAGAGAATACTCCAGTTAGAAGAGTGGTTTTCAACTGACAGTAGTTTTGCCCTAAGGGTCTTTTGGCAGTTAATGCCCCTGGAGACATTTTTGGTTGTTATGACTTGGGAGCAGAGATGACTTACTACTGGCATCCAGTAAGTCATGTTCAGGGGTGCTGCTACCCATCCTACAATGCACAGGATAGGCCCCTAATCAAAATATCAATAGTGCCAAGGGTAAGAAATCCTGAGTGAGAGGGACAAGCTGGTGCAAAATTCTAAACACAGGAGATTTCTAGAACCAACAAGGAAGCCAGTGTGGAGAGATGGCCATCCAGGTCACTTAGGGCATCATAGACCACTGTAAAGATTTTGTATCTTCTTGATACCTGCCCAAGCCTCCCCAAGGCAGGCATTGTCACGCTCTCCTTAGGTTCCTCCAGCAACCATCTGTTATGCTCAGGAGGGATGAATTGTCTGCCTCTCTGCTACACTTTCAGCTCCTTGATGACAGCAGCCAAACCTGGCCCGTGTCCACACCCCATGCCTAGCACAGTGCTAATACCCAGTTCAGTGCATTGTTAGTCTCATCAATGATTATACTAATAACTTTGGATGACAATAATCATTGATTTCATATGCATGCTAATAAGGTCTGAGAGAGGACAAATTGTAAATACTCATATCTGTAGCTTCTCTCCATCAGTACCACGTACATAGTAAGTGTTCAATAAAAATGGATTAAATAAAAGAATGAGTAGATTATGTATAGTTAGCTCATCACTTAATACTAGTCAGCCTAATTTCTCCACATCTTAACAACTTCCTTGCAATAGAGGAAGGAAACATTGAAACGGGTTGCCTGCATGGGGCACCTGGGCACCTCTGTTGGTTAAGCGACTGACTCGTGATTTTGGCTCAGGTCATGATCTCAGGGTCCTGAGAGGAAGTCCTGTGTTGGCCTCCGCACTCAGTGGGGAGTCTCCACTCAAGATTCTGGCTCTCCCTCTCCCTCTGCCCCTACCCCCTTGAAAATAAATAAATACTTTTTTTTTTTTAAGGAAAAAAAAATGAAACGGGTATCTACCCTTTTTCTGGAAGACAGCCTATGACAACACATTTCAAGCTGCTGTTTGATGCAGTCCTGTGCTAGACTTGTAGGTCCCATTATAACACAGCACTGTGGACAACACATGTTTGCGTAACCCAGGGCACATATCTTTGAGAGAAAAAGGATAAGGACATAAGTAAATAAATGTTATTTTTCAACTACCTGGTTGAATCCACAAGTAGCTTTAATCTCTTTCAGTCTCCCACACTAGAGGAATCCAGGTACCTAGAGATGATCAGGTAGAAAACTGATGGGAAAATATGCAGACTGGGTAGACACATAGAGCACTGAAAAGTACCTTGTGAATGCCCTCCTTGCAGTTCAAGAAATATAATTCAATCCATACAGAATCCCAAGTGTGGTACAGAATGCAGAGCAACATTTCCTAGGGGGATTAACTGGCCTCATGGACACTCCTCAGAGCCCCACTTTAATTCCTGGCCTTTGTGAGGACTGTGCCTAAGAGCCTTTCTTTCCACGCCAGACGGGATTACCCCCAAACCCTGCTCCTAGCATGATCTCCGCCGCCCCTACAGACCCTTGATCCTTCTCTTCTTCCCAAAGCCAGACATTCTGTTAGCTACAAACTTCAATAGGAGCTGTTAGTTTTCCTCTGCTCAGCTTGGAGTCCCTGAACGGCAGGATGGGAAATCTAGATCTAAGCATGGGACAAAGAGACCCTTGTGAAATGACCACCAAAGGTGGGAAATATTAAAATAAAGATAAACCAAAAAGATGGATACTTACAGAAAGAAGATGAAACTCTTCCCACCCAATTATTTTATATTTTTATGCTTCTGTAAGTACTTGTCTCCTTTCCTGCTTTGAGTCAAAACAGGAAAAGGGAAAAAAAAGTAGAAAAGGGAAAAAAAAAAACCAAAAAACATTCTTAGTGCCTTGGTCTTAGAAGGTTGAGGCTCCAAGGAGCAGGAAGATGAGAGAGAAAAGAAAAGAAAAGGTCTGATGTGACATTGTGGAAAGGGATTGTGCTTGGAGTAACTAAAAAAATATGTTTAGAATACTAAACATAACTGTGTTTCTATTTTGACTCTGCCCTTTTGATCTGTGCCAAAGGGACCATGCTTTTTTCATCTTCAGCTCCTTTAGAGCTCAGCACAGGGAACTGCTCAGAGTAAATAGCCATCGACTGTCTCCTGAATGGCTCAATAAAGGAATAATCTCAATGACTTGGCATGAAATAATAACTGAAATGCATGGGCTGTGCATTCTATCGGGAGTCTTTTCTTCTAATACTTCATCACTTCCCAGCTGTGTGACTTCACCCAAGTCACTTAAATTCAATAAGTCTTAGTTTCCTTCCCTGTACAATGGTTCTCATAAGGAAAAAATGCGGTAATGTAGGCTAAGACGATGGCGACTTTAAGATGTATTATTTTGATTTATGTTAATACTTGATAGAAATTTCTCATTTCTTGTGGAAGAGTAACATTCATTGCACCTTTCTGATAACAGACAGCCCATTCTTGGTTGATTTCTTAATATCTTTCATCTTTGAGTTACAGTTTCCCATCACCGAAGAAGATACAAAGTAAATGGCCGATGGAGCTCCTATTAACTTTGTATGTTGGGGTTTGATTCCCGCAGTCTGTTCCCTTCAAGAAAAGAGCATATATCACTATAACCGGGGCTACTAGAATTGAATGTGAAAAGGAGGTAGTGACTTAAGCTGTGTAGGGAGAAAAGCTGTCTTCCAATGCTTCCCACTGAGCTCAAGGCTGACCCCCACATGCTGAACTTTCCCTCTCTGGGATCCCTTTAGCCCCACATACTCACACAGTGACTTCATTTTGCTCTGAGTTTCTTTAGAAACATTGCACTGGCCTCATGCACGCTTATCTGCATAGAAAGGCACTGTATCATAGTTCATATCCCTCCCAAACCAGGAACTCCCCCAGGACAGGAAGCTGACTTCGGATATGTATGTATTCTGCATAGCACTTCGCCCTGTGGAAAAGAAAATGAACTAATGGAAAGGAGGAAAAGGAAGAAGGAAGGAAGAGAAAGGAGGGAGGGGGGAAGGGGAGGGGGGAAACGGAAAGGAGAGAGAAAGAAAAATAAATATATTTGATAACAGAACACATTGTTAAAAGTAAAAATTGGAAAATTATTTTATTTTATTTTTTTAAAAGATTTTATTTATTTATTGGACAGAGATCATAAGTAGGCAGAGAGGCAGCAGAGAGAGAGGAGGAAGCAGGCTCCCCGCTGAGCAGAGAGCCAGATGCGGGGCTCGATCTCAGGACTCTGGGATCATGACCTGAGCTGAAGGCAGAGGATTTAACCCACTGAGCCACCAGGTGCCCCGAAAAAATTGGAAAATTATTAATAACATAATCCCCCAAACAAAATCACTGCAATAAAACACAACGTGAAGCTCAAAAATCATGCCACTGAAAGGGAAAAGACCCTCATTCTCTGAGAACTGAAGTGACTGCTCTCTGCATTTCCTTCTAGTATGATGATGAGGGGCTCCTTGGTCAGGGTTCAACAATGAAGCCCACAGGCCCAGCTGCCCTGGGGCCTCTCAGCAGCATTTGCTTTGTTTTAACCAACTGCAAACCTTTGCTTCTGCCTCTGTCCCAGTCCAGCTGAAGAACACATGCTAGAGGAGCGGCCATTCTAAAATCTCTCTTCTGCTCATGGTAGTTGGTGTCCACAGGGGTCCCTCATTCCTGTCTGACTCCTTCACCTTTAAATGTGCTGAAAAGCGAGTTTGAAATTAAACTCAGAGCCATATGGCAAAGCTTGGGGGCAGCATATGGTGGTAGGTTGCTCAGTGCTGATCCACAACATCTTTAAGCTCTCCCATCTCTCTTTACACAGGAGGCAGTGATAGCGTCGCAGTTCTGTGTTTTGTTCTGTCCTTCATGCGGGAAAATGAGACTCAATGCAACATCCCTCTTAAAGTTGGTGTGAGTTTTCTTGGTCATAAGAAGGGTAGAGTGCAGAGAAAGATCTATACTCCTACTTGAGATCAATGGGAAGTAACATGTGAGGGGTAGAGATTCAGTCTGTGAACTGGAACTGTGGTCTATCCAGTAGGTGTGTGAGCTAACTAGTCTCACCTGCAGATTTAGGTCACATCAATGCAAACTGCAGATAGGGTCAAATCAGTCCCAGGGACACAGGGGCACAAATGCTGCTGAACAATTAATACAGTGAAGTGACAGAGAGAGGAGTTCTGGGGTGGTTAGAGCAGAGAGCTAATTTTTTTTAAGATGAAAGACTGAAAATAAGGGGGTACAGAGGAAAAGTGGACAGTTGACTGCAAGGAACCAAAGAGAAAGAATAAGCACACACAGGGAAGTAAATAATTCAGGATCTAGCTCTGAAAATGCTGGGTGACAGCATGCCTTCCTCTTCTCACTTCATTACCAGTACCATCACTGTTGTGAGGACGAGGAATACTGTCACCATGGAGTCAAGTTCTAGAAAGCTTGACTGGACCAACTGGTGGTGGTTTGGCCATGCCCCACCATCAGTCTCTTTTATGGAGTCAGGTTTCTGAGAAAGGAAGCTCTTGCTTCCACATTTTTCTTTGTGAAAACTAAAACTTCGTTACACAGATGTGCTTTTTCATACAATTAAATCTGGAAGAGTTGGAATGCAAATCCAAGCTTCCTTTTTAATTCAAGCTGTAAAATTACACTATATTTATACACTGAACCAACAAACAAGTAGATAACGGGGAAACCCTTTAACACAGAAGAGGAGAAACAATTAAAAACCCAAAAAGCCCTAAGGAAGAAAGACAAACAAGGAGGGTTTTAAAACTTTGAAATAAAACAGGGCTGCCTGGATGGCACAGTCAGTTAAGTATCCAATTCGTGATTTTGGCTCAGGCGGTGCTCTCGGCATCGTGATCTCTGTGTTGTGAGATCAAGCCCTGTGGCAAGCTCTACACTCAGCATGGAGTCTGCTTAAGATTCTCTCTCTCCCTCAGCCCTCCTCTCTGTGCAAGCTCACTCTCTCTCTCTCTCTCTCCCTCTTTCTCTCAAATAAATAAATATTCTTAAAAATTTTGAAATAAAACAAATCAATGTGATTCTTCATCACCATAGCCATCATTAATTGGGATCATGTCTCAGGGAGTAGCTTGAGTAATATATCACTGAACCATCACTGGGGGCCTAAACAGCTTGTTGTTTTTTTAATATAGATTTTATTTTTTTAAAGTGATCTCTACACCTAGTGTGGGGCTTGAACTCACAAACTTGAGACCAAGAGTTGCATGCTTCACCAACTGAGCTAGACACATGACATAGCAGCTTGGTTTTGATTGGCATTTCCCTGATGACTAATGACGTCAGGGATCTTCTCAAGTGCTTATTGATCATTTAGACATCTTCTTTGGAGAAATATCTATTCAAGTTTTTTGTTCGTGTTTTAATTGGGTTGTGTCTTTCTAACTGGGATTTAAGTGATCTGCATATATTCTGGTTACTAGTCTCTTATCAGATACATGATTGGTAAATATTTTCTCTCATTTTATTGGTTGTATTCGTTTTCTTGATAGTGTCTTTTGAAGCTCAGATGTTTCAAGTTTTGAACTCCCAAATTATCGATTGTTTCTTTTATGTGCATGCCTTTGATGTCATAGCTAAGAATCCATTGCCAAATCTGGGGTCATGAGGGTCTATCACTGTTTCCTTATAAGAATTTTATAGTTTTAGCTCTTACATTTAGATCTCTGATTCATCTTAAATTAATTTTTGTAAATAGGGTGAGATAAAGATTCATTCTTTTGCATGCACCTTTCCAGTTTTTTCACCACTATTTGTTGAAAAGACTAATCGTTTCCCATCAAATTGTCCTGGTATCCATGTTGGAAATCAGTTGTCCAAAGACACTTCAGCTTACCTTGAACTTTTATTCCTGTTACCGTACTAATCTACAGGTCCACCTTTAAGCCAACACCACATTATCTTGATTACTATTGCTTCATAGTGTGTTTTGAAATCAAGAAATGTCAATCCTCCAACTTCATTCTTTTTCAGATTATTTTGGTTCCCCTGGGTCTCTTGAAATGCCATGCAAACTTGAGGATCAGCTCCTCATTTTCTGCAAAGAAGCCAACAGGGATACTGATAAGGGTTGCGTTGAGTCTGTAGATCAAGTTGGGGAATATTGTCCTTTAATTGTTTTCAAATCTTCCAATCCATCTCATCTAGGGATTGCTTCATTTCAGTTATGGTACTTTTCAACTCTAGAATTTCCATTTGGTTCCTTTTTACAGTTTTCAGGACTAGGTTCAATCTGTTTTTCCATTGGATTTACCAGTATCTTCCCAATTACCATTCATTATAATTTGAACTATTTTTGAGAGCGATCTTAATCTGAAATTCTCCACATTGTTTTGTAAGTGAAGGACATTCCTTTGGGAAGAGATTAGGAACTCTGCTTGGTAAGGCCTGCTTTTTCCCTTTGGCAAAATTTCTGACCCAGTGCTCTAAAGCTGGGGTTTGGGACAATGCCTTGCTTTTATCTGAGTAACACCCCCACTTTAGGGGCTGAGTGCTTCGTGGACAGGGTGGCTTGTCTTCTTGGCCTGCTTCTCCTAGCAGGGAACCACTGTCTTACAAACTGGGACAAGAGAAATTGGCCTCTTGATACTTTTAGTGGTATGTGCCCAAGGTAGAGCCTCCTTCCGAAATATGGGGGGGAGGCTAAGGAGAAGAAGGGAGCAGTCACCACTTGGCTGCACACACATAGCCTCAGCAAAAGGTAGGTGGGAGCAGGATGAGAAAGCTGACACACTGTTCCCTTGGGAAGATAACCCCTTCTCCAGGCCAGGGGAGATGGATTCCTGTGTTCTTGACAGTCCAAAGTCCAGTTTCTGTCTTACTGGGAGTGGGGAGTCAGTGAGTGTTTATTAAAATACTATAGATTCTCACTGTTCCTGCGGAGTTTTAGATTTTCTTGAAATTGTTCTTCATTTGCTAGATGCCCTTTGAACCATTTCCAGAGACTTTAGATTTTTTTTTTTTTTTTTAATATTTAAAATTTTTTTTCTCCCATTTCTGTGGGGAATCTGTCTGTGGAGCTTCTCACACTGTCATGCCAGAATTGGAACGCCAAGGAGGAAATATTTTTTTAAAGATGTGTTTATTTATTTCAGAGAGAAGTGGGGTGGGCGCAGGAACCCAGAAAGAGAGGGAGAATGAAAATACCAGCAGACTCCCTGCTGAGCCTGAGGCACCCCCAAAGTAGGTGATCTTTATACCAAATTTAATATCCTAAAAATAAGGCCAGTAATTGCAGCACAGGCACTCAGCGAGGAGAACAATGAAAGAAGGTAAATGGGACGACAGAACAGAAAGAGAAAGAGCAGTGAGAAAAGCACATGATGGAGGGAAATGAGGGGGAGAAGGTGGAAAGACAATGCAAAACACCCACGTCGGATCCAAGTTAGTCAGAATGCAGTCGAGTGTGGACAGCTGACGTGATGATGATATCCCTCACTCTGGCCCTCATGACGAGCTGCCCCACCTTCCAGCATCACCCAACCATTCACATGTGGATGTGTTGAGTTCCCGAAAAGTGATCTTGAGCTCCTACCAAATATCACCTTTTCCCCTTCTCTGTCTTAATGCATATAAATCCTCCCGGTCTTTGAAGGACCAGCTCAAATGCCACCTCCTCCAGAAAACATTCCCTTGTTCACCCAGAGCTACCCTGATGTCTGTTCTCTCCATTCTGTTTCCCCCCCCCCCCCAAATAATTTCTCTGTGTCTATTTTGTGGAGTTATCATTTTGACCTCCCTTCCAGAGCTACTTGATTCCTGCTTATTCCCAAATCTAGTCCTCTAGGATAACCTCCGAGAGCCTTCCAAAATATTTCTCTTTTCTTATGCAATCAGGGTAAACTTACAGTCAATACAGATACATCATTTTTTTTTTAAATTATGAAGGGGTAGGTGTGCAGTGATATCCTTATAGTCTTCAAACCATCAAATGAATCTGTAAAATTAGATGAATGGAGTAAATGAATGTCAGAAATAATGAACTGTGCATTTTATCAGGTTGGAAAACTAAGCAAAGCCACTCGGTAACCTTGTAGAGAATGAAGTAAAGAAAGAACAGGGAAACCTGGCTTCTACTCTTCATGACTCTATCACTAAACTTGCTATGTGATCTTGAGTGAAGAACCTACATCTCTACTTCAATTATTTCATCCACAAAGTAAGGAGGCAGGTTAAGCTTTTCTCCTGGGCAGAGTTTCTGGTATGCTACAAAAGGAGTCCTATGATAAAACAAAATTGAAAGGGTAACAAATGCCCAGGTAATTTTAAATTTAAGATCAGGATTTTTTTAATTAAGTGAAAAAACAAAAAGTGACACACAAAGAAAAGATGTCACACACTCCACTTCAACTTCAAAAGGACATTTCCCTTCTCCTCCCTCAATTACACAATCAACTTGAACAAAGATCTCATAACCTAGAAATGTTTATTTTTAACTGAGAGAGTACACTGGACATAACATCACAATTTGGAAAATCTTATCTCTCCAGAGTTTTCAGCCTAGATAATTGGATCAGCCTCATCTCACAAGTGCTGCTAGGTCCCAAGTCTATAGAGAAATCTGGTTTAAAATTGCCACTCAGAGCTGTGCAGGACCTTAACATCTCAATTAAATAGTTGACATAAAAACAAGAAGAGAAGAAAATAGAAAGTGAACTGGGGAATTCTGGGAGGAAGGGGATTTGGCTCCTTCAATGCATAAAACATAATCTCCATTTAAGCACACATTGTCAGATACTATCAGCACTAAATACGAACATATAAAACTACAGTAACAAGTAAGTCAACAACAGGTATCCAATTTCTCCGTGGAGGATTTCAATTTCAATATCTGTACAAGGGAAATTGAGGCATATTGGACTTTTCCCAGATCTCAGAATGAATCGTGCCTGGGTTTGCAATAGGGAATCCTCCAAATTAGGCCAGACTTTGCAACAATTTGCCAATAGCTATCTGTGCCAAATGCCAAGAAGATATCAGAATCCTACTGATATCAAGGAGAGAAGATACCCTCTAAGGATATTCCAAGGATATGGATTTGCCATGTCAAAATTCTGACCTTCAGAAAACATTTTCGTTTAGAGTTTCTGTTCTGCTCAGCGGTCATGTGGCATTACCTATTGAAGGAAAAACATACTTCCAAGGAAAATGGAAGAAAGTTATAATCTTGCCCTGAAAATAATACCTCCCCAAGAGTTAAAAAAAAAAAAAATCTTACACCTTGGGTAAGTGATAATGATCACATTTGGAAATGATAAATGTTAATTACTGGAAAACAATTCATAGAGAGATTGATTCCACTTGAGTGAAAGCCAAGTCGTGAGTGGAAATGGAGCACATTTGGAGCAGGCAGATTTGAATTTGAATCTCTGCTTCACAATTTACCAACTGTGTAAATTTGGGCTCTATTCTGTCTCCATGTATTAAAATGAGGATAAATATACTTTACTTATGAGGTTATCAGAAGGATGACATGAGAAACTTCTAGCACAATGCATGACCCATAGTAGGGGTTTTAGACATATCAGACACCATTGCTTTCATTTTTCTTTTCTTCAGATTAGAACTTAGAGTTGACTGTGCCTTTCATTTTCATCTGAGTCTTAATGGTGGAATTAGAGCAAACAAAGATGTCGACCCATAACTAAGACTCTCTATCCCAACCCCCTCTACACTCTTTAGCATTCCCTTTAGTTTGTATCTTTGGCCAGTAGTAATAGGGTTGGAGGAAAGGGCACTAGATCCGGTGTTAGGCGACTTGAATGTTTCACTAATTCATTTGCCAGATGACATTGAATACATCACTTGGCCTTTCAGAGACTTAATTATCCTATCTGTAAACAGGACATTATCATACAAACTCTACACTCCAGTATTTGATTTTTTTAAATGTCTTCACTAACCTGAATCTTCTCCCTAAATTACCCAGCTACCCTACATGAAATTCCCAACACTTTCCTCAAGTCCACAAAGCATTTTACAATTCAGAAATGCTTTTACATTCATTGACTCAGAATAAGTTCCACCAACCAATTCATCTGCCCAGTACTATGACATGAGAGACAAATTTCAATTCTACTTGAAACTTTTCAGTTGAACAAATTAAGTAAGATAACAAGTCTAGAAATGTGTTTAGAATAATTACAGATGCATGTTAAGGTCAATAAATGTAAACTACAGTTTGTTACATCTCAGAGTAAATTATAAGATCTTTGATAAATGGGGCCATGCCTTCTATCTCCTAAAGTGCATCTCTGCAAATCCCAGTGTAGATGTGACCGTGCTGGGCATAGAGTCGATGCACTCAACAAATACATTCTACTAAATGGGTACGTTGGTTGTGGACATAACTTGGAAACTAAACACCTTTCATATATCTAATAGTAGAGGTCTTCAGAAGTGAGAAAAAAAGAAATATCTTCCTAGAACAAGTAGGTTAAATAATTGTGTGTGTGTGTGTGTGTGTGTGTTTTAGATTTTATTTATTTATTTGAGAGAGAGACAGTGAGAGAGAGCATGAGCGAGGAGAAGGTCAGAGAGCGAAGCAGACCCCCCATGGAGCTGGGAGCCTGATGCGGGACTCGATCGCGGGACTCCCGGATCATGACCTGAGCCGAAGGCAGTCGTCCAACCAACTGAGCCACCCAGGCGTCCCTGTGTATGTGTGTTTTAACAGCACTTCCTCCAGTCAATGTCTAGTTAACAAAAAGACAGTACATCTTCACAGCAGCCTATCCGTCTGTGTTCCAAAGCTTCGATGCAAAAATAGACTGTAGACTTCATGAAGTTCAATGGAGAGCTGAAACTTTCTAGGCTTTTAGACTCCAGAAAGGAGAGCACATACAAGGTCATACACTGGAGTTGCTTAGATCTTTACATTCTTCACGTTCTTCAGCTTAAAGGTCATCTTTGTAAAATTTTCTCTGGACAAGGCCTCTGGATGTCTCTGAACCCCTCTTCTGAGTTTGAGAGCTTTCTGGGTTTCTTCTAATTTTTATATTTGCACACTATCTGATGTTAATGCAGCACGTGTTTTTGTCTTGAGACAGCACTGGTATGGCAGCGGGAATATGGATTTTGGAATCAGGCAGATCATGGTGTAAATCCCAGTTCTATTACTTCCCCTCTGAGTGTACTTGGGCAATTTTTCTGAGCTAATGGGATTTACACCTAGGAACTATCATTGGGAGGATAACATAAAATAGCACATGTAGATACTCAACAAGTGTCAGTTTCTTTCTTTTCACTCCCTCTGTCTCCAACCAATAGGACTTTCCATGTTCCTTGATGGCAGGAACTCTTCTTCTCTAGTGAAATGCCTTCCTCAGAGAAGACTGAGCATGTATTTAATTTGCTCTTCTGTTCTAAGCAGACTTTGGGTGCTCTTTGCTGTTAAACAGCATTAAGACATACAGACTATCTTTCTACTCCTACCCTTTGAAAAGTGAGGGTGTAGAGCCTTCTTTGGGGCAATTACCCTAAGTGGAGTAGACAAGCGCTGATTACAAATTTTGGTCTCATTCTTTTCTGATCCCCACAAGCACCAAATGGATTAAAAAACACACACATACACACAAACAAAACCCCCCAGGTACATACAGTGCTTATTCCTGGAGAAGTAAAATCAATCGGTTTATGGAGGACTTCAAAGAATTGTTGCGGAAGATAGAAGATTAAATCAAGGGGGATCAAAGATTATACCTGACTTTCTACCTTACATTCAACAAGAAATATGTGGTTTTATAGGTGACCAAGGGTTAAGAATATGTATTTGAAATATAGTTTTACTTTATGTGATGGTAATTGGGGTCTAAAAGTCACATACACACACACACACACACACACACACACAGAATCAAGTACAATGTAAACACATTAATACACACACACACAGCAGAGTCAGGGACCTGAATCAGTCTGTGCTCCTGGGGGAAAACAAGTAATTAAACTGACAGGTAACAAACATTCAAAGATAATTACCAGTAATGCTCAGACACACATTTGATGATTAATAGCAGTAGATTCCATGGAGGTGATTAATAAGGAGGCAGGCAGTGTAGGGATAATATATAAATGATTAATAATGAATTTCCCTTCAGTCCTTGAAGCAAAGAGGACAGAGGACTCAGGAGTTTGTTTGTCTTTCCGAATAGCTGCCACTAGAAGGGTTTTGTGGCATGGAGAAAACCAGGGAGAAGTTGAAGATCGTAACTTGCAAACAGAAATTATTCGTGGAAGTCTTGAATAAGTCATGTAACCACTCTGTCTCACTGTCCTCATCTGAAGATGGGACAGGATGATAGCTCAGAACTTTTCTAGCTTTATTGAAAGAATGATTATCACTGATTTCTTCAAGTGTCTGTTTTTAGATAATGAACACAGTGGATGAAAGACTGAAGGAAGATTAGGTCAAAAAAGTTTAATTGTAAAGATTAAGAAAGACAAATGTTGAATATTTGCCAACAGTTAAAATGAAGAATCTCTGAGATTCAAGCCTCAAAATGCTGATTCATGCACCAGAAAGCGTGCATTGAATAATTGTCTATTAACTACATTTATGTCAATTGAGAAGGTTGAAAATAGCCCCATCATCCTAAATAAGATGTCTTTCAAAGCTTAATTTGCTGAGAAATTTCAGCAAAAACTTTTCATCCAGAAAGATAATCATCTGCTAAATTATTGAAGTATAATTGACATATAATGTTATATTAGTTTCAGGTGTACAACATATTAATTAGGCAATTCTATGCATTACTCAATGCTTACCACGAGAAGTATCTGTCAGCATACAAAGTTATTATAATATTATTGACTATATTCCTTATGGTGTGATTTTCATCTCTGACTTATTTATAACTAGAAATCTGTACATCTTAATCCCCTCTATCTATTTTGCCCACCCCCTCACCAACCTCCTCTCTGGGAACTATTAGTTTGTTCTCTGTATTTAAGAGTCTGTTTTTGTCTGTTCTTTTGGTTATTTGTTTTTCTTTTTTAGATTCCATACATAACTAAAATCACATGGTATTTGTCTTTCTCAGTCTGACTTATTTCTTAGCATAATACCCTCTAAGTCCATCAGTGTTGTTACAAATGGCATGATTTCATTCTTTTTTATGGTTGAGTAATATTTCACTATATATATATATATATATATATATATATATATATAGACCATATATATATATATATATATATATATACCATATCTTTGTCTATTCATCTATTAAAGGACACTTGGATTGCTTCCATATCTTGGCTATTATGATAGTGCTTCAATAAACATAGGGATGCATATTTTTCTGAATTCATTTTCTGGGGGATAAATATCTAGTAGTAAATTACTCAATCACATGGTATTTCTCTTTTTAACTTTTTTGAAGAACTTTTATTCTGTTTTTCACAGCGTTCTCTAATTTATATTCCTAGCAACAGTGTATGAGGGTTCCTTTCCCCCTCCCAGCTTCATCAATTCTTCTTATTTCTTTTCTCTTTAACACTGTCCATTCTGACTGGTATAAGGTGACATCTCATTTTTTTAAAATTTTTTATTTTTTATAAACATTTATTTTTATCCCCAGGGGTACAGGTCTGTGAATCACCAGGTTTACACACTTCACAGCACTCACCAAAGCACATACCCTCCCCAATGTCCATAATCCCACCCCCTTCTCCCAAACCCCCAAGGTGACATCACATTTTGATTTTGATTTGAATTTCCCTGGTGATTAGTGATGTTGAGCATCTTTTCACATGTCTGTTAGCCCTCTATATGTCTTCTTTGGTAGAATGTCTACTCAGGTCCTCTGCCCATTTTTTAAAAATTTTTTAATTGCTTTTCAGCGTAACAGTATTCATTGTTTTTGCACCACACAGTGCTCCATGCAATACATGCCCTCCTTAATACCCACCACCTGGTTCTTCCAACTTCCCACCCCCCCGCCCCTTCAAAACCATCAGATTGTTTTTCGGAGTCCATAGTCTCTCATGGCTCACCTCCCCTTCCAATTTCCCTCAACTCCCTTCTCCTCTCCATCTCCTCTTGTCCTCCATGCTATTTGTTATGCTCCACAAATAAGTGAAACCATATGATAATTGACTCTCTCTGCTTGACTCATTTCACTCAGCATAATCTCTTCCAGTCCCGTCCATGTTGCTACAAAAGTTGTGTATTCATCCTTTCTGATGGAAGCATAATACTCCTTAGTGTATATGGACCACATCTTCCTTATCCATTTGTCTGTTGAAGGGCATCTTGGTTCTTTCCAGTTTAGTGACTGTGGCCATTGCTGCTATAAACATTGGGGTACAGATGTCCCTTCTTTTCACGACATCTGTATCTTTGGGGAATTGCAGGGTCATAGGGAAGCTCTATTGTTAATTTCTTGAGGAATCTCCACACTGTTCTCCAAAGTGGCTGCACCAACTTGCATTCCCACCAACAGTGTAAGAGGGTTCCCCTTTCTCCACATCCTTTCCAACACACGTTGTTTCCTGTCTTGCTAATTTTGGCCATTCTAAGTGGTGTAAGGTGGTATCTCAATGTGGTTTTAATTTGAATCTCCCTGATGGCTAGTGATGATGAACATTTTTTCATGTGTCTGATAGCCATTTGTATGTCTTCATTGGAGAAGTGTCTATTCATATCTTCTGCTCATTTTTTTATCAGACTGTTTGGGTTTTGTTTTTTTGTTTGTTTGTTTGTTTTGTTTTAGTGTTGGGTTGTGTAAGATCTTTGTATATTTCAGATATTAAGCCCTTATCAAATATGTCATTTGAAACTATTTTCTCCTACTTATAAGGTTGCTTTTTTGTTTTGCTGATAGATTTTTTTGCTGTGCAAAAACTTTTTATTTTGGTGTAGTCCCAATAGTTTATTTTTGCTTTTGTTTCTAGAAAAATAACAAATCTTGAATAGAGGCCAGTAAGAAATCTGTTGACTATTGCTCAGTATGTTAAGTGTGGAGTCCTCAAAAGTTCTCCCCAAAATTTTCCTTGATTCCTTTGATTGGTAAGTTTTTGAACATGATGCAAAAAATAACAAAAAGAAGGAGAAGGAGAATTATGTCTCCATGAGGCATGCCTCCAAAGAAGTGGAAGGGACATCCTTGGAAAAGCCATTGATCTAGTTTTCCTATGTTGATTACAAGGAAAATGAAAACATTAAAGTAATTTTCCCAAAAATAAGCAGTTGGGGGGAAACTATATTAAATCCAATTCAATACTGGGCTCTGGACTTAAAATAAAAACACCTGAGTAATTTGTCCCTGCTCTGTCACTAACTGTGAACTTCAGCAAGTGACAAACTCTCTCTCGGTGTCTCAGATGGTCTTCAAGGGCTGTCAATGCAGACGTTTCAGGATTCTGTGCCTCTTTTCTGATTAGACACATTCATTAAGAAAAGAACATATTAGATTTAATGCCAAACCTATGAGGATAGGGGGTTGGAAGGATTTTCTCTTAACAAACAAATTCTCCTTTCAAACAGAAAGGAAACATCACGATGAATAAACCCCTACAATCTCAAGATTGTTTTTTTCCTGATGCTATTAGGCCCTTGACCTTCAATTCTTACTTATTTTTTGTAGAGAAAGTTTTCTGCTTTCTTACTATGTGGGAGACTCTGAGGGGGAAAAAATGGCTAAATATTTTGGGTCACTTACTTAATTTGATTATTTATAATATTTGTATACTTTTTTTTCTTTTTTCCTTTTTTAAAAATTAATATATAATGTATTATTTGCCCCAGGAGTGCAGGTCTGCCCCAGGAGTCATCAGGTTTACACAATTCATAGCACTCACCATAGCACATACCCTCCCCAGTGTCTATCACCCAGCCACCCTATCTCTCCCATCCCCCAGCAACCCTCAGTTTGCTTCCTGAGATTAAGAGTCTCTTATGGTTTGTCTCCCTTCCCAGTTCCATCTTGTTTCATTTTTTTCCCCTCCCTTCCATAATATTGTGTATTTTTAAAAGATTTTATCCAGCTTCAATAAATTAAAGATTACTTGTTCTATAGTTGCACATAGAATGCTTTTCCCAGATTGAGCCATTCTTGGCCATATCTTTTGCCAGCATTGTAACAGTCACATTTCTCTCCCCTCCTTATTCCCTTTAAGTAGAAGTTATCCTATATTTGACAGTTAAAATGATGTGGGTAGAAGACAAACAGATCTTTCTTGCCTCTTCTCATTAACCCCCCCAAATCTCTTCATAACTCATCCTTAATGCTTTGGACAAAACTATATTATTAAAAATGCCCAACATTACCAAAAGTTATTACTTTCTCCTTATTGGTTATGAAACCTAGAAAAGGTCTTCATTGGGATTAAGCATTTGGGGGTATCTTGCCAAAACGGTTGTTGAGTCAAGTACGAGAAAGGAAATATACAAAGAACAGAAATGCCCCACAGTTTGGACATCATCATCATCTTCATCATCAACACCATCATCATCAGAGCAAACTCTCATAGCAGTGTTCTCTTCCAGGAACTTTTTTGAGTATATTACACATATTAACATTGTGAAGTAGAAATGAAAATGTATTTACAGTTTGAGTTATAAAAACTCAAATCATAATATCTTATTGAAAATTTGTCTACTCAAATACATCTCTCCTGCAAAAAGCCATCCTGGAATAAGAGTACCACCCAGTGGTGATGTTTTTGTCCATTAAATCTAATATTCATTCCCAGTAAGATGTGTCTTACCCTTCCAGTAAGGACAGTCATTTTGCCTTTCACTAGTTAGGGGTTATTTCAACCTCAGATTATCTCTCTATGGCAGACTTTACTCATTTTCCTTCCCTCCCAAGCTCTGTCATCAGTCACTAAAGAAAAATTTTTACTTCTCCACTCTGAGGACTTGGCTCTTGGCCATGGGACTTGCTTGACAAATGAAATGTGTGTGAATATAAAGTAGACCAGAGCAACCAGAGGCTTTGCATTGGCTTGTGATGTCTGACTTGGTGTCTTGCACTCCAGCCCTGTACCATAAGAAGATTATACTCTTATAAACACTACAGCTTACAGATAGATAGAACCAACCTGAACCAACTCAGCTTGAACCAGAGTCTCCCAGTTGACTTGCAGACCTCGGAGGGATAAATAAATGACTGCTATAAGCCACTGAAATCTGGGGAATAATCTGTTATTCAGCATTATTAAAGCAATGGCCACCTGGTATATTCTCCTATGTTCATAAACATGCTAATTAACTCCATTTTTCCCTAGCTCCTTCCTCTCCCAATTCTTTTTCAGTTACCTTTAGTAAATCTACATTCTCCTTTCTCTCTCTCTCTTTTTTTTGTTAAGGTTTTATTTATTTATTTGACAGAGAGACATAAACAGGAAGAGTAGCAGGCAGAGGGAGAGGGGCTCAGTCCCAGGACTCTGGGATCATATCTGAGCCAAAGACAGGCATTTAACCAGCTGAGCCACCCAGGCACCCCCGTACATTCTCCTTTCAGTTTCTTCCCTAGGTTCTATTTATAAGTCTGTGAAGTCTCTAACAATGGCCAGTAAACATAAATAAATTCTCCTGATAAACCTTTATCAAAGGAAGAAAATTAAAGTATACTTAATTAGAAATTTGAAAGATAGGGGCACATGGGTGGGCTCAGTCAGGTAAACATCTGCCTTAGGCTCAAGTCATGATCCCGGGATCCTGGGATCCAGCCCTGCATCAGGCTCCCTGATCAGTGGGGAGTCTGCTTCTCCCTCTCCCTGTACCCCTCCCCACCCCCACCCCCACGTCCCTGCACATGCTCTCTCTTTCCCAAATAAATAAATAAAATCTTTTTAAAAAAAGAAGAAATTTTGAAAGAGAGATTTAAAAATACTTTATACATATGTTACTATTTTTTTATTTATTAATTTTTATCAAATGCACCTTAATTAACATACGGTGTATTATTAGTTTCAGAGGTAGAATGCAGTGATTCAGCTGTTGCATATAACGCCCAGTGCTCATTCCATCAAGTTACTATTTTCATATTTTCTTTCAATGCTCTTCTTGCAACACCAGATCCAGATTACCTGGGTTTGAATCCTGCCTTCAACCTTTACGAGCTCTGGGACCTTAGACCTCTTAGTGTCTTCACGCTTTTACATTTAACTGGGAATGACAGTATCCACGGTGCATGATCCTTGACAAGGTAGATTTTGTTTATAGACACAAAATGGTAAAAACAGCCCCAGAAAATGGCAAGAACTCTAAAAGTTTGGCTATTAATTCTGTCATCATCACCTACCACATTTCAAAACCCGAGGACGACGTTTGACCCATGGTTATGGTTTACTTAGTTGTTTGTGAGCGTGCTTAAATGAACAGATTCCTCTAATTCCTGCTAATGGGACGGCATAGCTACTACTTACAATTCTAGGCAGCATGTTACTATTTGCAAAGTACTTTAGGAGTCTTGAAATAATACAGTCTTCAGAATGCCGAGGAGGAGAGTGAAATAAAGACTTAGGAAATCTGATCTAACAACAGCATGGAGAAAGGATTTGAGGTAGACCAAGCAGGAGACTGGCGGCCAGTTCGTTAAATATTGAAACTCTCCAAGTGAGAGATATGGATCAGCCACAGGCTGCAACAACTAAATGGATGAAGGTGGTGATGGGGGGGTGGGAGAAAGTGAGTACATGATAGAAGTTTCAAAAAGTCATTTGGTGCTGAATCATTCTGAGAGATTGTTCCCTGAAGACACTTTTGCAAAATACACACTCTATTCATAAGTTTGGCAAATCCTAAGTCATCCCACCAGGACATTCTTTTCCTTCTTTTGTCATCAAAAGACCAGAATTTTCTGGTCTAATCTCAAATGGAGAAAACCGTCTATGCCCTTATGATGCACTCAGGGTGGCTGACAGACGTTAAGACCTAATGCCCACCTCCTCCAAGAAGCCTGCCCTGATTGGTCCAGAAGCAGATATTTCCTAGCCCTGGAGGTTTAAGGGGAGCAGGATGATGACATCTTCAGGATACTACTTTAACAGCCCTCAAGAGAACAGAATACCTCTGTTTGGACTCTCAGACCTTGAGAGCTGAGAAATGCCTTCTTTGCTCCTTAAGCTCTGGAGATAATGTGAAATCTTTGAAAATCTAATGGAAGCTATGTATTTTTCCCCCCCCAGAAAAATGCACATCTATACACCCATATAATTGTGACACACAATTTTAGGACCACCCCACCCCTCCCACCATATATGGCTAAGGGTACGTTTGAAGAATCCACAGTGTCTAGCCCAGTGCCTGCTGAACTAATACACTGAAAACTGACTGAATAAAGGGCTTTGAAAGTTTGGCTCACTGAGAATTCCTTCACCCCACATCCAATGAACTGGGCTGGGGGTTGTTGATCCATATATGTTAACAAGGTAAAATAAACCAAAGATCCTGTTATGGACTAAATTGTGTCTGCCCAGAGATGATATGTTGAAGCCCTAACACGTAGTGTGACTGCATTTGGAAATAGGGCCCATAAATGAGGTCCTCAGGGTGAGGCCCTAATCCAGTAGGACTGGGGTCCCTATCAGAAGAGGAAGGAACACAAGGAGTGCACTGTCACATAGAAGAGGCTGTGTGAGGACACAACAAGAAGGTGGCTGTCAGCAGGCCAAGGAAAGAGGACTCAGACCAAACCTGCCGAGACTTTGATGCTGGACTTCCTGCCTCCAGAACAGAACAGGGCAGAGACGAATTCCTGGTGTTTCGACTCCCCAGTCTGTGGTGCTTTCTGATGGCAGCTCTGGCTGACTAATATAGGTCCTGTCTCCGAAGAACCATACTCGGGAAGTGAAGGAGAAGCTGACTGAAGAGAGACAGTGGGTTCTGGGGATCCACAAGAAAAGTGACCACTTTAAGCTTGACTGACCCAGGCCCAAATCCCAGAAGTGAGATTTTCTGAAGACCACAAGGCCTCTTGGAGGTTTGGCTTCATCGTTTATGAAACACAGATATTTTCCTGAAAGAAAGTGTTTTGAGAGTTAAATGAGAAAATGTCAGGAGCCCAGTGGACAGTTCTGTGTAGTGTCATCACTGAAAGCAAAGACGGGGAGAGGAAGCAAGTGATGAAAGTGATTTTTATGTTCAGTCACTGCCAAGAGCACCAAAAATGCACCAACCTCTGTCTGCCCCTTATTGCAGAATATAGCCCTGTTCAACCTGAAAGCAGGTGGCAGATCCCACGGTCTTCCTTGGGAAGATGGGCACAGAAAGGATGTCTTGGGTGCTTGTAAAATATATGTTGACACCATGATTTGTTGAAAAAAAAAAGAAAAAGAAAGAAAGAAAGAAAAGAAAAGAAAAAAAAGTTCAAAATTCTAGCTTTATACTGGAATTACCTGGGGAACTTTGAAATGAAACAGATGTCCAGGCTCTTCTCAGACCTCAGAATTGGGATCTCAAAGGCAAGCCCACTTATTTATAGTTGTAAGAATTTCCAGATGATTCTAATGTGCTAAGATTAGGGTCCACTCCTATAGCCCAATTTTTTATGGGAAAACTGACGTGGGAGGGATACCCCCTCTCAAGTCACCCTATGTTAAGAGTGGTACCCCAAACAGTGGTGAAGTGCCTGAGATCGCCATGCTTAGGAGGGGAAGAGAAGGCCTACGAGGGGAGAAGAGACAGAACAATTATCCTAAACTGTTGTTTCCAAGTAAGTAAATGGGTCCAAGAATACTTTTTAAATATAAAATTTTATAGGCAAGAAAAAGGCAATCAAATATAATCAGGACTGTTTTTACCTAAAGTAGTGCAGGATTGTAGAACTGCCTTCCCCACCTCCACCTATATCAACTTGAAGTCACCTCTACGAACCCCAGCTATGAAAACCACTGACCTAAATGTCCTTGCTTTTATGGTTCAACTGGGGTATGGTGTATGAGGCTGGAGAAAGTGGCCTGAACTTATGGCCTTGTCCTTAGCTAAACCAAGTGAGCAAATCAGTCACAAGTCAGGTATTCTGTGTGATTACACCTAGATTAGAAGTTAACAAACCAAGGTTCATGCCCTGTGACTTCCAGGTCAGCCCCAGGATACGGCAGATCTGCGGGTGCCTACAGCACTCCGCTAAAGAATTAAGGCATTCATGAACAACTGAGACAGACTTCTGCCCAAACAGTGTATCACCTCAGTGCCTAATGAGGTCCTTCTTGGGACCTGTTACACAGACTAATAATACTCTGGAAAGCAGATGGATCCAGGAAGGAAATGAAACTCACAGTTACTGGTGCAATCGTTTAAATTGAGAGAGTTGGGCTTAGAACCAAATTATCATTGCCGATTCCTCAAACACGTTTTGAGAAGTCTGTGAGGGAGCAAGTTCATTGCAAGGCATCATCATTTTTATAAACACAGGTGGAAATAAAGGGATTTCCAAGGGTGAAGGTCTCATTTTCTACTCAGCTTCTTATTAAATGGAAATTCAGAGACTGGAGTTGAGGTCAAACGCAAGGTCCAGTGGAAGATGAAACACATGCTAATGTCTGGAAATTCAAATGTTTGGTCCCAGGGGTCTCTGTAACTTGCAAAGGGCTATTTGGACTGTCAGTATATTAAAATTACACATGCACAAAGAGATAAATATACCTAATGGAGGAAAATGGTAATTTTTAATAGATAATATTAATGCTAATTATAATTATAACCAAGTTTGATTGAATGGTAATAGCTGATCTGCTATAATTATTTGTAACATGTGGTTACTTACATTTATTAAGTTCCTACTATCTGCCAAGCAATTTACATGTGTTATTTCACCTTTATTCACTGCTGATTCTCCAGCAGCTAGAACATTTTCTAGTGGATAATAGGGGCTTGATGAAGCTGTATGAAATAAATGCATAAATACATGAAAATCCCCTCACTAGCTCCAAAGTTGTTATTATTATTATTATCATGATATAGAGAAAGTAACAGAGACTTGGAGAAACAAAGTGTCTTTCTCAAGATCAAACAGATACCATGTGTTAGAATCAGCATGGGGACAGGCTTCTTTCCAAGCTGCTACAGGAACATGTATGGATTGTCATGACAACTAAGATTTTGAACACTTACTTTGTGCCAGATACTACCCTAGCAATTTGACACATTTTATTTCCTTTCATCCTTCTCCCAACTGCTGATTAGGTAGGTACCTGTACCCTCTTTTACAGAGAAAGGAAATGGAAATTTATAAGATTAAATAATTGCCCACGTTCTTGTATACACATGTGCCAGGGGCAGATGAGGCTTACTCCAAAGCCAAGATATTCATCACTGTGCTACCCACCACATCCTCTGCCAAGGTATACACAGAACTCACACATGAAATAAGCCACGAATTACAATGCCAGGATGGGCCTGTCCATCCTGCTCTGAAATGCTAACAAATGAATACAAGCCTTAGAAGAATATATTCAAATGTTTGCAGGGAGTTCGTGAGGAGAAAGGCTATCTACAAATTTTTTATGGATTAGAATATTCCGGGTTGGGTTTTTTGATATGGCCACTAACTATGATTATGTGGTCCTTAGTAAACAACTTAGGGAATTTATTAAACATACACTGTTCCCCCAGACTTTAAGCTTTGAAGAGCAGGAACTCTATTATTTCATTTTTTTTTTCCTTCTGATCCTTAACACAGAGGTTCTTAATAAAGTTTGGAATTAAATTAACAAGCAAAGCAAATGATAAGTTGATCTGTACATTCTTCCTTCCAGTTCTAGCATTATTACTGTATATGATTCTGATAAACTTGAGGATTAAAATCCCTCTATGGTAAACCATCCTATTTTTGTTCTATAATAGCCCTTCTTTAATATCAGAGGCACCCCACAGTTCCATGCACAGATCAAGAAGTTATAAACCGAGAGACTGAGTCCAGCCTTCTTAAACCTAGACACCAAAAATGGCAGATGCAGTGCCATTAAAACTAGATCACATTCTAAAGCCAGTGCAAATTTGATAAACGAGTTGCAGCTTTGCCTCACATTTGACTGGCACCAGCCTTTGCCAAAAATACAAGGAGCTGGTTCTCCTATGCTACCATACTGGGTTAAAGAAAAAAAAAAAAATGTCACTTTCTGGAAGTAGTAGCTGAGTGGTGTTCTTACCTGTACTCTCTTAAATATATACATATATATGTATACATGTATATATATATGGTAAGTTCTTTCAGGATCATACTGATTTCTCACTTTGATATAGCACTTAACAGCCCACCAACTACTTTTACTTTTATTATTCCATTTGATCCTCAGCAAGCTGGGGAGATATGCCAGTGGGGGCAGAAGTTGGGTTCAAAGAACTTATCTGATTTTCTCAAGTATACAAGGTAACAGGAAAATACCACAATATGTTCTTATAATTCCTTTGATTGAATCCTCTGGCCCTTCCCAAGCATGTAGCAGGTTCTGGGAGGCAGCCTGATCTAGTGAACCCAACACTATTTAGACATCAGAGAGAAAAGTTTAGGTCCATCTCTGCTCATTACCATCAGTATGAATTTAAGTAAGTAATTTAGAAGCATCGATTCCCTCAACCATAATATAGGATGGTACTCTCTTCTTCACAAGGTTAGTCTGATGGCTAATTACGGTGGAGCATGAAATGTACCGGAACATATTAAGTATATTATATGTCAGTTCTTCTCCTTCCTCCTAAAGAATGTAATCACTGCAGAGTGGTCTTTCCAGGGAGAGAGAGAGAAAGGGAAAGATCCTGAGATATTGTGGAAACAGTGAATTGAGGCCAATGGTGGACAGGACCAAAAAGAAAGGTCCCTGCTAGTTTGCCTAGGCGATTACTGGCTCTTTTTACAGGGAGAAGTAGATACAATGTATTTTCAGTTATAGTTGATGAATCAGTGTGGTTTTAGACAATCTATTTCAACAGAGACACAAAAAGTGGATGGGTGTTTCACGTCACAGTAACCCATTAAATATTCACTGAATTCCATGTGTTGAACCTTAGTTCCATTGATGACCCTTGGTTCTTCCAAGGACTCATGCATTAACTCTTCTCTACATCTAGAGGCTGACGTGAAAGCAGATTAAATCTTGAGGGGAAATTCCAAATGATATAAGAAAAGGCATAGATAATGCACCAAAGTTTCCAAACATCTTTTTCAGACACATATCATGACTTGTGACTTTCTCACAGCCCTCTGAGGTAGGCATTACTAACCCCTTCAACTCAGAGATAAAACTGAGAGGTGCTTGGCTGGAAACTATGAAGTTAGTAAAGTGATAGAGCTATGACCTAGACTTGACCCTTAGACCCAGTCTCCAGTCTTCTGTAATTTCTATACCATGCTGAGTCTGCTATCCCCCAGAGTTTAGGAGATGAGCTACAACTCCAGAAATGAAGCTTTTTAATATCTCATTAATTTTGTCTGAATCATAGTTTGTTGAAGGAAAATCATCCTCAGGTTAGGTCCACATGAGAAGTGATGACCCAGTTTCTAACCCTAAGTAGTGTAGTAATCTATGCCCTTACCCCTAAACATTGCATACTGCTCTAGACGGTGATGTTTCCTATATCATCCCCAAACTCAAGGCCTTCACAAACGTATTGATCACACATATTTCTCTTGGCTTAACAATGGTGTCTGCCAACTTGGAAATAAAGAACCATAGAACTGTGAAAAAGACTGAAATAAAAAACTCAGTATCCTAATCTATTGGCCATATTCACATAGTATGTGTCATTCTAGCATATTGTCACATATAAGAAACATTAACATTTTGTTTCTTCATTTATCCATTTTATTTTAAATGCAGTAAGTCTTATGCTCCAATGTAATCCCTAATGAATCCACTGAGCAACTCCTATCAAGCCATGACTAAGTACAGTTTTCATAAGGTTTAGACAAATTCTATTAAAAGGCTGTGACTAAGATATACCCAGAGGTACAAACAATTCTTAAAAACCTTTTTCAGCCACTGCATTAAGTTCAGACAAATGATATGTGCACAGAGTTACATGTGGTTGAAATTCTAAGATTCATTTTTAAAAGATAAATGCTCAGACATATTAAATTCAAATAAGCAGTAATTACCTTCTCATCATCTGTCAGTATCAACATATATAAAATAAGAGGACTTTTTTTTCACAATAACTAGACAGTGATGCATTCAAGGGATATTAAGTAAAAGCCAACCTAGTTCTGCTCTAAAAACAAAGGCCTGGCTGGCTGGCTGGCTGGGCAACTCTGGGTTTGCTCCACATGGTCCCCATTGGTAACACACAGGGTCCTCCCAAGTGACTATAGGATCTGAAGCAATGTATCCAATTTAATCCAACCAAATCATGAGATGCTCCTTTAGACCCCAGCTTCCTTGATACATAAATCTATGTAGTGTGGTTTCTAGGTTTCCTAACGCACAGGAGATTCAAAGGAGAAAATCAGAAGTTGAGTAAGAGGTGATTTCCAGATAATAAACAAGGAGACAGAAAAAAAATCATAAAAGGCAGGCAACAAGAATTTAAGAAACAACATAAATGAAGTTATTTGGTAAGGGCAACAATTCTACATGCCTCAACCAAATGCCTCTTGTGAGAGTCATGAGACTGTGGACAGGATCATTGAGCATAGTGTGAGGTACTAGAGGAGATATCATGGCATGGCTGTGGCTAGGGTATGATGTCAGAGCAGATACTCCTATTGCTGGTTTCAATTACAGGAACTGTAAAATGCGATTTGTCTATCTCTTCTGAAACTTCCAGAAAGTTTGTAACCTTCTATTTAGAAAGATTTCCATAAAATTATTAAAAAGGAAAGTGTGTTCTCTTAAGGAGAATCAGCTTCAGTGGATTACCTCGTTTTCGGGGAATACCAGATCAACAAGAAGGGTCCCATACAAGTCCACCTTTGTAATCTTTTTTGTACAAATACAATCGATTACAGGTGACACTACCTATTTTCCCTTGCAGTAGGTCAGCCAAGCTTTTATTCATTTGCACCTGGTTCTTATCTGCTCTCCATATCCACTTCATGGATATCTAATGTATAGATTCATTAACGTCTTTATTTACCACCTACCTCATTCCACCAAAGATTCAAGGTGGCTTGTCAGAAACACACACACACACACTGATCATAAGAAATAAACACATAAAATATAAGGATCATGGAATATATTTCCGAGGAAATACCTGCTTATAGGTAGGCTGCATCCAAAAAATAGAGATGTGCCATGGTGGGCATGTCTGGTAAGCATTTAGCCGGAATATAGCCGAAGTGCTAGGAAGGACTGCAGGGCGGTATCGGGGGTCGGAGGGGGACAGCACTGAGCAGTATATGCGCCTCCTAAGGGAAGAGAAGGACAGCCAAGTCAGCTGACCCAAGTACAAAATCTAATCATCAGAGGGAATAATGACTTCAGTTACAGTACTATGGTTGTTTTTCAAATCTGTTGCTGAGCCAGTCAGCTGGAAGGGTATGAGGGCTCTAAGTAAACAACACAGCTCCTAGTTTAGCAGATTCTTTTAAGCATGGCAGAATTTGTCAATACTGCTGTGGGACCTCTCTAACAGAATGTAACACCAAGTCAGGAGGGGAATCAAAGATCCCTTTCAACTCACCTCTGTCTGCTGAGAATCTTTTGCTTTGCAGCGGTTCAAGTGTGCAGGGATGGTAACACCTGGCTGGTCAGTGGCCACCACCTAGAGGGAACTTCAGAAGGGCAGGAGGAATGATGGTGCCCGGAAATATTCTCCCGGAAGAGACACTGCATGAAAAAGAGAGGGCACACGAGAGGCTGGTAAAGCAATGGCAGCTACCTGTAAATAAAGCCGATGCAGTGCCAGGGCCAGTCCTAGGGACCCCGGCATCTTCTAAGCACCCTGCAGGACAAGATTCTTATCCTTGTCCTTCCTGCTGTCCGCTCTGGGGATTCAAGCTTTGCCCACATCTTTATCTCTTGCCCGCCAAGGATTATCTGTAATCATTTTATTGATTCTCTAGGTTTTTATGATGTAGAACATAGAGGGGGAAAAAAACCACAGGAAGAAGAAAAGAAGGACAAGCGGTGCCTGAAGGTAGCCAGAGGAGAAGTTCTCTCTTGAAGCACAAAGCAAGTTGGTTTGGTTTGGTTTTAGGGAATGGTGCCAGGAAAATGATGGGATGTGAGGGTGTGGCTAGAAGGAAAAAAAGGGGGGTTAATGAGCATGGCTGTGGTCTCCACATGGCATTGGTATCATGAAGTTTGATTGCAAGTAAAGAAGAAGAATTTACATTGAAAATGTGTTTAGGGGACTGGACCATGTTGCCTGCTATGATGCTCTAAGACTGGCCTGTGAAGTCATGGTTTTGTACGTGTTATCCCTGCTATGACTTTTTAGCCTTCTGTGTGGAGTTTTGCCATCCAGCAGAGCCTCGGTCCCTAACAGAGCCGGGGATCTGCAGAAAATATGCCCATGAGCATATGTGAGAAATTTCCAGGGACCCAACACACACACACACACACGCACACACACATACACTCCTCTCTCTCTCACACACACACACAAAGCACTTAATGGGGAAAGGGAGAAGAGGAGGTTTTGTAGGAGGGGAAATATTTGCAGATTCTGTGTCAGCAATTGGTAGCAGGAGCTAGTACAACCTGAATTATTGCTGCCAATGAATTTATAGGCAGGTAAAGTGGGAAAATGTGCCTTCTATATAAGTTATATTAAGAGACTATCTGCCTGTGCTTATTAAAGATCATTCACAATCATCTAAAAGAAAAATAAAAATTACTTTAGTAAGGCAGAAGAAGTCTACCATGATCTGGTTGTCATGTCAGCCTCATGTTTCATCTGAATTCTAGAGATGTGGTTCTTAGCTGGAGGAGATCTCTGCCCCTCAGGGACGTTGGACAATGTGTGGCAACACTTTTGATTGTCACAACTGGTGGGAGAGAGAGGAATGCTCCTGGCTTCTGGCAAACAGAGGTTCAGGATTTGGCTAAACATTCTACAGTACAGAAGACGGTCCTCAGAGGAACCTCCTGACCACTAACCCAAATGCCACTGAGAGCACTGAGGGTGAGAAATATTCTAGATACACTGAATCTCTTACAGTGACTCCATCTTTGCTTGGATTTTCAGTTCCAACCCCCCGATAGGACTGCTCCCTCTTCCTGGAAAGCATAGCCCAATCCCAAGCAACCATCAGGCTCTTACTCTTAACACATTTCCACTCAACTCTGGTCATGTCTTTGAGAACTTCCTTAGCTTTCAGAGAATGACTTGGGGACTACTTCCTGGATTCTGCCATTGCATTTTGTGTATACTTTCATTATGGCAATATTGTAATTATTGGTTATGTCTTGCCATCTTCTCTTCCCCCCTGCACAACACTCTAAGTTCACCTAGACAGGGGGTTGGGGGGGGGATAGTTTGTATTTTTTAATCTTTGTATTTCCATCTCTTGGCATTGGGTGATCAAAAAATATTTGTTGAATGGATAAACAAATATGTCATTTAATCTCTGGGATTGTTTCTTTTGTTTTAAAAATTGTACATAATGATATCTGTTTGCTCTTCATGTATTTATTAACATGGTTGAGTGAGATAATAGATAGCAAGTTATTTCATGTTTCATAAAGATAATAGCTTCTATTTACAAATAACCTTCTGTGTGTAACACTGGGTTAGATGCTTTACATGTAACACATCTAATTCTCCCAAATTAGTAAGAGGAGTGCTATTATTGCCCTCTGTACTGATGGGGACAGCTGGGCATAAGAAATTCAAATGATTTGTCCAAGGTCATAGAGTTAGAAAACTACAGATTTGAAGCTTAAATCCTAATTTTAGGAGTGGGAAAGAGTACAGACTTTGGTATTAGTGCAAAAGCCTAAGGGTTCAAAGACCGAGAGATTCTAAAAAGGGAATTTATCCAAATAGTCAAGGGTAAAAAATATACGTATATATATATATATATATATATATATATATATATATACGTATATTTTTATTTTCCTGTAACCTGACCAGCACTGAGACCTTTCTCTGGGTACCTGGAGTTTTAATTTAACAATTACCCCACCTGATTAATCAGAATTGCTGTTTGTTTGTGCATGAAAGATAACTCATTATGGCAAATATGCATTAGAAGGCCATAATATATGCATTTATTCAATTAAGTCTAATGTATTATTTAAGGTTTAGTGTGTGATATTTATCACTAGAAAATGCTAATTTATACAGATTATCAGAGTCTAATTAGGTACACAGCTTGTGAGGATAGCCTGTTCCTTGGAAGGTACAGCCATGACTTATTCTACTCTGGGCCAGTGTATTAAAGAGTCTGGCAACTCCCACCACATGCAGACTCTGCATCCTAAAGTGCTTTAAAGGCGAATGTTTGGACCTCATTACTGTGGCCCCTCCAAGTTGCTCATGAAAGCCACCGCCAACACCTTGAAGAGGAACCACTTACTTGGAATCATGTATCCTCTTGCGCATCAGTGTCCCCTCTATCACTCCACCCGCCAGAGTTGGTGCTAATTAAGTACCTATCTTCTCCCTTTAACCAACACACCTGTAGGCCATACGCAGAAGACAAGTGAGTCCTTGGAACATTCCCTTGATAAACGAGCACTGAAAATCTACTCTGTGCCAGGCTTTGCACTCAGCTCAGAGGATACCAGGGTAGATAGGATGAGGTCCCTGTAGCAGGACATCAGAGATATGCGGGCTGTAGGGCACAGCTTGGAGCATCCCATACTCCAGAGACAGAGCTTGGACTGTGATTTACCAGCTATGTGATCCCAGTCAAGTCACTTTAAACCGCCAGTCCCCAATGTCCTCATCTCATAGAGGGGACAACTGACACCTGCTCCTGAGGTTGCTGTTTGTATAAAAGAAACCACTATTTTTGACACGAGATGCAGACCTGTCCTCTCATCCATGCAGCCGCCCCCCCGCCCCCGGGTCCTGCTGTGTGTGTTTAGTCCAGTTACTCAATCTCCAAACACTGCTGGATTTTTTTTTTTTCTTTCTTAAGACTGTACAATACCTTTCCCTGAAAGGACAGAGTCAAATGTTAATTAATTTTTTGTTCCAGAGCAATCCACCCTAAAACATCTTTACCAGAATTAATTATTTTTTTCAGTGTGTTTTCTTCCTGATCCTCTATCCTCCCAGGCATTGCTTCTCTGTCTTTTCCCAGACAGAATATGTCTTGTTCTCAGCTGTTGGCTCTTTTCAAATTCCAAGCCTTGCGTCTAAAAAAGAAATTCTTCAAGCTCACAGGCCCAAGTGGGCAAAAGGGTCTTTGTAAAACCCTGCTTTTACAGGGTTAAAAGAAGCTTACAGAAGTAAGCTGAGATCAGTGGCCGTTTGCCTGAAATGAGTTGTACTCAATTTGGGAAAAAGACAGACTTGATAAACTATCTTTACTTATGAGCTTTGCTATAACAAAGAGATCATTTCTTTGTAACTAAAAGAGGAGAGGAGGGAAAGAAAGAATTAGGTGGCCTTCAAACAGGGACTACACCTCAGCAAATTTAAATCTTATAAAATCTTACAAAAGGCTGTCACAAACCTGCTGGAGTTACAGTAACAATGCCTTGTAGCTGTGGACTATTTTTGTTGTCAAGCTGGAGGGCATTTTACCAGAAACGGTTGTTGAGACGAACGACTTAGCAAAGTGAAAGAGAAGAATGTAAGTCATCGCTCTCTTCGTATAACTGTTTCTTCTCAAAAGAAAAGTTACAGTGATTTCACTTAACCACCGTATACTCCGCACCAGAACTCAGGCTTTACGATGTCACTGCATTGGTGTCATGAAAGAAGTAATAAGTAAGCCATCCAGAAGAGGGAGATGGGATTTTGGCATATCTTTCCAGCAGATCGTCCTGTACCCCTCACTCCCCTTTTGGTTCCACTAAAGCATTTCCCCTCTTCCCATAAATGCCTGCCAATTCCCCACAGACTTGGTTTTTCTCATATTATTGCCTTAATCCAGAATGATCTCCCTGCCTATGTCTTCCTGTACACACCCAAATCTCACCCATTCTTCAAGGCTCAGCTCAAGAAGAGTTGATGGACATTTTTTGAGTCCATGCCACAGACTAGATGCTGATTAGCTGCTTTATTTATACAGATTCCCTCAATTCTCATACCAACCCTGAGATGAGCATAAGTGTTATCTCCATGTCGCAGATGAGGCAACTGAGGCCGAGGGAAGTTAATGGACTTGCCCCAAAGCAAACAGCTAATAGAAGGCAGAGCTGGGATTTGAACCCAAGGATATGACCCCAGAATCTCATGTCCTTATCTTCTATGCTCAGTGCCTTCTGTGATTGTCCCCTGGAATGTTCTCCTTTCATTGGAGCTTCCATTTATGTTCACTTCTAAGACTGTTCATATCCTACCTTTCACTGAAAAAGTCCTTCTTCCTTTTCCCCTACTAGATTAAATGACAGTTGAATCCACATCGTTTTATCTGTTTACTTAAAAAAAATAAAAATAGGGATGCCTGAGTAGCTCAGTCAGTTAAGCATCTGCCTTTGGCTTGGGTCACAAACCTGGGGTCCTGAGATCAAGTCCCACATCGGGCTCCTTGCTAAGCAGGGAATCTGCTGCTTTCTCCCTCCGTCTGCTCTGCCTGCTGCTCCCTCTGCTTGTACCCTCTCTCCCTCTGACAAATACATAAATAAACACATCTTTAAAAAAAAAAGTATACAGTCGGGGTTAATAAATACAAGAGTATAGACATGATAGACCAGAACCAAACCTCACAATTTTTCTACCGAATGGATGTGCTCGTCTTAACATCCAAGAGGTCATCCTTGAACAGTGGAAATGCAGAGAAATATTCTGTGGTTCAACAAAGGATCCGCCCCCCAGCTCGCTTCTCTCCTCTATGCACTATTTGGGCTGAAAATGTTGGTTTACAAGCAGACTGATTAAGAATGTGTTGGGGACTTAAAAGAAAACAAAAAAAGCAGGAGATTGGTCTCCACAGCAGGAAATGAGGAGCGAGAGAGAGGAAGCAACTGTAAAGAAGCCAATTTGTTTTTTCAAACATGAAAGGAAAAAAGATATGTATAATTTAACCAAAAACATTATCTCAAAACACCCAGGGAACCCCCTGCCTGTCCAAACAGACCAAACACACAAACGTTCCATGTGTGTTTTTGTGGGTTCTTAATGTAGGCGGTGCAGGAGGCAGCATTAGGAGCCCAGAAACACACATCCACAAGACAAGAACAGAGGAGTCAGAAACTGGAGGGTGCATGAGGCTAGCAAAGGCTGTGTGTGCAAAGATCCAGGGTTGTGAACAATTTCAGTGCACACATGGTGTGACAGAGAGAGGGATTCAGGTCTCCCAATACCATCCGCTCTTGATGAAAGTTCCTTCGGTCTTTCCAAACTTGATATTAAGAATCACCTGGGATGATTGTTAAAAACAGATTCCAGCCTCCATCCCAAGCTTCTTGGGTCAAGATCTCTCCCAGAGCCACCTGAAATCTTTAAATTCAACAAGGACCTAATGTTTCATAGGCTCAATGGAGGCAGGGAAGTATGGCCTTGAGCAGTTAGAGCCAGATTCCTGTTTGGGGGCAGGCTAGGATGTAAGGATTAGGATGGCCTAGTTCCCAGGGTAGGGCATGGAAGGAAATCAGACTAGAAACTGGGAAACCAGCAGATCACTTAAACTTTGAGAGCCTTATGGGCTCAGGCTGTGAAGCTTTTCTACTACATCGAGCCCATGCAGTGTGTTCTGAAAGTGACCTTCTGGTTTCTGAGGCAATATTTGCCAACAGCCATCTCATCATGACCACCTGACTACAAGTGCTTCCCCAAACAATTCTGGGTATAAAACTACTAGTCCTGGGACTATAGGAAGGAACTCTGTGGCAGATGGCTTCAGAAGGTTCCATCCACAAGCCATCATGCCACCATGTCAACTGCTTCCATATTGGATCATCTGTGATGGTAGAAAATCATTTTGCAGAAATAACAAAGCGTGGCTTCTGGGGCATAAATGACAATGCAACCTCCACTTTGCTCTTGTCAATCACTGGATCACTCTCCAGGGGAAGGCAGCCACCTCACTGTGAGGAAGTGCAGGAACTCTTTGGAGAGATCCACATGGCTAGGGAGCAAGGCTCCCTGCTCCAGTCACCTTCAGTCTGTCCACCGAGCCAGCTTGGAATGAGACCTTCCATCCCCACTCAAGCCCTCAGATGAGAGCAGCCCTGGCCAACACCTTGACTGCCAGCTTCTAAGAAACTGTTAGCCAGAACCACCTTAGTAAGCCTCTTCTGAAATTCTGATCCACAGAAACTGTGTGAGTTATTGTCATTTCAAGCTGCTGTGTTTTGAGGTAATTTGTCATATGGTAAGAGATAACTATACCATCTCTCTCTCCCCTGTGTTTGATCATAACTACAGGGAGACCTAGGAACTGATGGTCCACAGGAGTCCTAGCTGGCATAATCAAAACTACATGTATGAAAGGAATACTGACCCTTTTACACATGCAATTTCATTTAAAATTCTTAAGAGACAGACACCATTATTCCCATCCTATAGATAAAAAATAAGATTCATAAAAGTCAATTAAGTCCAAGGCCTCTGATTTAATATGGTGAAGTCAGAACTTGGAGGAAGGTATGCTTCAAAAGGAATTCTCTCTCTTTATGTTTTAAGGATAGGTACTATTCCACTATAAGTATATAGCACATTTTCTTTATTCATCTGTTAATGGACATTTAATTTATTTCCACATCTTGGCTATTATGTTAATGCTACAATGATTGTGGGGGTACAGGTATCTCTTCAAGATCCTGATTTCAATTATTATGAATAAATACCCAGAAGTGGGATGGATGGCAGGATCATATGGTTGTTCTATTTTTAATTTTTTGAGGCCTTACAAAGGAAAGAAATTCTTCAATGCTCAATGACATGGATGAACCTTGAAGACATTATACTAGGTGAAATAAGTCAGTCACAGAAGAACAAATACTCTGTGATTCTAATTACATGAAGTATCTAAATCGTCAGACACATAGAAGCTGAGAATAGAAAGATGGTTTCCAGGAGCTGGGAGAAATGGGGAGCTGCTCTTCGGAGGGTATAAAGTTTCAGTTATTTAAGATGAGTAAGTTCTGGAGATCTACCGTACAACACCGTGCCTGTAGTTAGTAATACTGTATTGTACACTATAAATAGGTTAAGAGGGTAGATCACATGTTAAACGTTCTTATAATAATTTAAAAAAAAGAAAAATCTCCACTCTGGGTCTGCTTACTGTAGAGTCCGCAGGCATTTTCTATTTTAACTCATCCCTGGTTGAGGATGTTCTGTCTCACTAAGCTGTGGTCTTCATGCCTGCGGGAAGGCAATGCATTGGGCTGCCCCTTGATCTGCGTGCATGCATGGGAGGAAGACAGGGTCAAGTGCAGGCTCACTGAGCCTCAGTTGCTTCTTCAGTAAAATGGGGCTAACAACTACTTGACAGAGCCGTTGAAAGAATTCAGTTTCAAAATGCACATGCCGTTGTTTTATAAACTCTAATAGCTAACACCAAACCAAATTATCGTTTTCCTCATTATGGTTGGTATCTTTATTTATGCCAAGCTCGTAGAGATTATTGGATTAGCAATGCCAATTATGACTGCCCACCTAGGGTCTATGCAAAGGCCCTCAGCTGTAAAGACGGTCAATACATCCTTCTTCCCCAGAACACAAAAGAAACATCGAATAGCTATTTATTGTCTTCCAGCTATAATTGATTATGGGATAAGAGTTGTTTTGTCAATCATCCACTGCAGTCCTTGAATAAAAGGTTAGTAAATAATAATGATTTTTTAAAAAGGCATAATGCATTCTCTCTTGAATCCTGCCCACACAGCCTCTCTTACTTGTATATCTTTGAAAATGGTCTTTATGAATATCAACTTCTGGAAAAAAAAAAAAAATGTTTCTTATGTTGAGTCATCAATGGTAGACAAAGAAGCAAATTAAAACAATTGCCTTATCTCCCCACCCTAGTGTGGATGACTGGAGGAGGAGAGGGAGTGGGGAAGAAAGGGAAGAAAGAGAAAACCCATGCCCAGAATTTCCAAGCCAGAGGGACATTTTTTCTTTGAAATTAAAAACATAAATCAATTTCTTTCAAACTCTAAGAGCAGAAAGGAATGGGGGATTTGACTGGCAATGTTTTTAGAAATGAATGATTTCTGGAAATTGATTGTGACTTTAAAATTGCGAAGTTCTGCTTCTTTAAAGAAGAGCTCCAATTTCCATGCACACCAACGTCCCTTCTCATCAGCTCTCCCACTTGCATCTCCTGGGCATTGTCTGGGTCTCAGTCTTCTGTAGCTGGGACCCAGCCTTCGTCCTGGACTGCAGCCTCCTGGACTGCAGCCTCCTGGGCTTGGGGCTGAGCTATTTCTGTCCTCTCGCACTGCTCTCTTCCCCGCCGCCTACCGTGCGTGAGGATTTCCCACCTGGATTCCTTCCTCTTCTGGGAGGACAGCAGCTTCTGACCCTAATCCTCCTTTCTCCTGCAGCAAGTTTGTGTTTGAGAGTAACAGAAAAGAGGGTGGAAACGGAGGGTGATGGAAGTTGAAATGTGGGGTGGTGTGGCTATTAAGAGGAAGAGCAAGACAGACACACAGAATGTATGTGGGGGAGGGGTGGAAATAAAGAAGTCAGAGAAGAACAGGGACTTTAAAAAAATCCAATTTGAAAAACTCTTTGCTAGAGACACCAATCAAATCATTTCCCTAACCCTAGGAATCTCTGGGAATTCAGCCCCCCACCCCATCTGTCTCCCTTCCCGTTCTCTTTCCTCTTCTCTGTCTCGTTTCCCCCACAGCCAAAACAGATGCCGGTGCCACGATCACCACCTTTATTACTGTCACCTCCACATGCGCACGCGCACACACACGACCACATTCACAACCCCGCAACCAACCTCACACAACCACACAACCACCACACACATTCACCTCACAATCACTCAGTCTCACAAACACAACCACACTCACAACCTCACACGCAATCACACTTACAGTCTCACACACACAAGTACACTCTCAGCCACACACACAGAGTCTCACACCTCCTTTCCCTCACTGTATGTTCTCTTAGGGGCTCTGGTGACATTTATTTCATTTCCCACCATTACCTCTCATTTTCTTCACCCAAGATGGCAATAAGCCCACTTCTCTTCAACCACCATAGGCACACTCCCCACAGAGGAGAATATATTTGGGGAAACAGTGGAGAGGGCATTACAAGTCCTCTTATTTTAAAAAATGGGTATAACTCAAAAGGGGTTTTCTTCATGGGCATCTAAGTTGTCTCTAGAGATTCTGAAAAAACCAGAGATTTAGAAGGAAAGTACCTGTCTTCCCACCTTTAAAGGCTACTGTCCTCCCCTAGAAGCCCATCCCTGGCAGCCCTGGCTTCTGCTCTGGGGCACCCTTATTTCCTGGCGTTTTTTGCGAAGGTACCCTTTCAGAAGTACGCCGGAGGATGCTCAACCCTTTTGCGGCCTTGTACTGCCATCGTGTGGTCAAAGCTAGAACTGCACCCACTTAAACCGCAAAAACCAATGACCGCTTCTGTAAAATCTGTGGCTTGGAGTGGGATCAGGGCTGACCTCCAAGAGATGGCAAGCGGGGTAACTTCCTGTTCCTATAATGAGTGCTGGCATATTCTGCAAAGGACATTTGTAAGTCTTACTCACATTTTTCCATCCGCTAGTCCCTTTTCATGGAATGCCTTTCCCCGCAAGCTGCTTCAATTCCCGCACTGAGCTGTAGTACATATGCCCATAGGTCTAAGAACAGTTCATCTCTCCGACCTTCAAACATGTGACGTTTATTGTATTTGTGGCATTTACCAAAACTCTAAACTGTATGGAAATTAAATGTGTGTGTGTCTCTGTCCCCTACCAGGAAGTAAACTGGCAGATGGCAATGACCATAGTTTTTTCACGCTTTGCAGATAGAAGGAAGTCTTTAAATGCATATTGAAGGGAGAAAAAAAGTACTGCAAATAAATGACTCACTAATTCCTTAGCTGCCTGCCTTCCTATACCTGCTGACCACTTCCCTATTCTTCCCAGGGCAGCGCTTAGCTGGGGATCTATCTAAGAAGCCAGGACTGGGAATCAGAGCTAGATGTGCTTGTAGAAACTCTGTGCCCTTGGGCATGTCACTTTCTCTCTCTCAGCCTTACTTTTCTCAACTGCATAGAGAGGATTAATTCAACCTAATCACTGAGCTCCCTATCAGACAGATGATGGGGTAGGTTTAAACAAACCCGTGTGTAACCAGAGGAACTGTGAGTGTACAAAGAGAGAAGAAAGATGCACCATAGTTTTGTTCTTTCCTCATAGATCCCAAAGCACAGAGCTTGGTTACACCAATGAGGCACTCAGTAAATATCCAGAAGAAAATATTAGATGGAAGTAAAACAAATTATAGGACACAAAAACAAAATGGCCACAGACTCAGTGTGCATGGGCAACATTGCACAGCACCACCCAGAGTTCATATTGGGATGTCCCATCTCCTGACACAAGCATGTTGCAAACACTATGTGTCAAGAGCTGGTGGCATTAAATGGAGGCTTTGGTGGTCTTCTTCAAGGGCAAGGGGTATTACGCTCCCAAAGGAATCAGCCTCCAAATAGGTGAAGACAGCCCAGGAAAACACGGCCAGGCAAACAGAAACAGTAAACACCTACTGGCAACATTAGCCACAGGACGCTCAGCCTGACTCCAGAAGCCCCTGTTGATGTGTAATCCTACTGGGTATCACCTGAAGGATCACCGTGTTCCTATGACCAGAAACCCAAGCAGAATGCTGTGATTGGTCACATCCTGTTTCATACGTTGCTGGACAGAGTCCAGCCCAAACTCTTATTTTCACAGATGTACAGAAAGGGGAGTGCCTACTGTGTGCAGGGAGACCTCCTCCTGTGCCTAGCAGTGGCCCGGGAGCATTCGATGTGCTTAATAAGTTGTTCAGTACGGTGGCCTATTGGCACTCTTCCTTCCACAAATATTACCAGACATTCTAGTATAAGACAGAAACGATGCCAGGCAGATGACTCGTCCCAGTGCAAGCACTTGAGGAATCATTACCCTGGAAGCACAGAGCCAGGAGCTTGGATACTCATGGTCTCGAGTGAGATAGTCACTATGAGGCCGTTGGAGTTAGTCAGTGAAAGGCTTGAAGGCTTCATACTAATTGCTGGCTTATGCATCCCTTCTGTGTATGTTTTCCTGATGAATACATTTATGATTATTTAATTTGTAATGGACCAGAAGGAACTGATTTTACCATGGCTGATAGCCAGGAACGGAGGATGCTGAGACAAGAATTTTTCAAAATGTATCTCAAAATAAGAGACAGTAACCAGGAGTCTTCCTTCCCTCTTGCCAATGTGGTACGTGCTTCTCTTCCTCTTGAATGGGGAATAAATGACCTCACTTCATCACCCTGCTGTCTTTTGAGGTTAAGCTACAGTGCTGGGGCGGGAGTGGGAATTCCAAAAGTCTAGAGTTCACAGGGACCTGGAGATGCACTTGTTTGGGTAGGACACGCATCTAGCATGGGGGCCACCATGTGCCCGGCACCCACCCGTGGCATCCCCTGCCGATCCAGCCAGTCATATGTGTCTTGAATCTTCTCCTCAACTCTGCTCCAGATTAATGAGAGTCAGCACTTCAGATAGATTTATTTTCTGGCCTTCAAACCTGAGATCTTGGGAGGATGACTTCTCCATGTTGTAGTTAAGATCATAATATTCTGATACCCAACCTTATCTCCACTCTCCCTTTGAATGACATGCTTCCTAACGATGACCATTCTCTCTCTCTCTCTCTCTCTCTCTCTCTTTTTTTTTTTTTTTGCCTTGGGATTTAAAAAATTTATCCAATCTATACAAGAATTGCATTTCTCTTTAGCATCTATCCAGCCACTATGGGATCCAGAATAGAAGGCCGCACTCAGAAAGTTGCCAGCCTGAAACACCCAACTCTAATGCCTTGTTGTCAGTGTTGGAAGTGTCGCCTTTACTCCCTCCATGTGAAGCTCTGCTCAGGTCCCACATTATCCACAGGAATTCCAGGTCTTCCTTTTTTTTTTTTTTAACCTAGAACCATCTTTACCCTCAAAGAACATTAACTTCTGCCTCTTCTGTTCTTCCATAACGTTTTGTTATGCACTGAAACCAGACCTCCGTTACTTGTGTCTCTGCCTATCACCTCCACCAGTGAGCACAAAACTCTAAAACATGTTTTACTCATATGATGAATAGAGGGTACCTAGAGAGGACAGACTTCCGACAGATTTTTGTTGGATTAAATTGAGTTCCTAGAATCATCACCATTAAATATAAAATCATAAAACTTAAAACGGGGATGGACTTTATCAATCACGGGATCCAGGATGGGAAATAGGATTTATTTTAAACATAACCCCAGTCAATTATCAGTGGCTGCCAGGAGCACCCTGTTAACACAACTCAGGCGAAGTTGAAGGCCAATAGGAAACAGGGTTGAGTTGGGTTTGCAATCTCTGTCAGGAACAGGAAAGGAGGGAGCAAAAATATTTGTGTCTACTGCCATTAGGGGTCAAGTTCACTCCCTACTAGTTAAAGTTAAAGTCTGTAGAATGTAGTGGATGATCTGGGATTGGGCTGGAGCACAGAACGGGAATGCTTTACTGTGAAGGGGTTGTATAATTTTATTCAAATGTCTTATTTTCTTGGAACTTGAGTTTCATTGTGCATGAGGTGAGTGGGGTGGTTCTCCCTCTCCTTACCTTGCCAGACTCTTGTGATGCTTGAGGATATGGCCCTGAAAGTATTTTACAAACTATAAAACCATGTACAAATGTGTGAGGTTCCCATAGAGTGCTGACCTCAGTACCATTAAGTAAGTGGAAACAGCGAATCCAGTCCAAAAAAAAAGAAAAAGATTGGCTATTACTAGGAGTGGGTCAGTCACTTTGATATTCAAGCATTCTCCTGATTTGAGACTATGATTTATGATTTATCCACCATGTGAGAAATGGTCACTTGGGGCATCGTATACCCAGTAATGTGGACACTAGTCAGGGGCAGAGACCATTCAGGCCAGAAAATAACTGTCCTGTCACTGTTCTTACTTACCGGTAAGTAATTATGTCACTGGCTATTAACCTGTGGCATTTGGACTGGATGAAATTTTCTGCATTCTCTCACTTCTGCTAGATTCCATTGCTATGTCCTAGTTCATGGTGTCCTTACCTCTCTTTTAAGCTATGGCTACAGGCTTCTACCTGGGCTCCCCTTCTCTACTAAGATCCCTTGAATCTAGCCTCCCCAGAGCCAGCACGGTGATCCTTCAAAAAATAGTAGGTATCCTGTTATTTTTTTTTAAGATTTATTTATTTATTTGACAGACAGAAATCACAAGGAAGCAGAGAGGCAGGCAGAGAGAGAGGAGGAAGCAGGCTCCCCACTGAGCAGAGCGCCCGATGCGGGGCTCGAACCCAGGACCCTGGGATCATGACCTGAGCTGAAGGCAGAGGCTTTAACCCACTGAGCCACCCAGGCGCCCCGGTACCCTGTTATTCTTTAGTTCAAAAATCTTCAATAGCAACCTGGTGCCAGAACCCTTAGAATGGCAAACAGTCCTATTACAAAGCGACCTGAGCTAAGTTTCCCAGAATCCCCTCCAGCCACTCTCCTACCCACTGAGTCCTCTAGAAAGAGCCTTCTGGTCACCTTTTCCTTAATTTTCAGAATTTCCATGTCTCTGAGTCTTTGTTAGCATTGTCCTCTCTGAAAATCCCCTCTGCCCCCATCTAACTGGCAAGCTCCCATTCATTATTTAGGAGGCAGTGGGGATGTCATCTCTGTTGGGACTCTGTTGTTCATCCCCAGGCAGAATTAATCATGCCTACCTCTGTGCTGCTCGTGTCACTTAGTGTGTACTCTACCCAGGTACTTCGCTCAAGTTTTCGCTCCTTACCGTGTCCAATTATCAGCCAATATACAGGATTGTGCAGCCCATGTTTTGTGTTCTGGAAAAATGCATGCAGCATATTTTGAATCATCCCCGTGAAGCATCGTCATCTGTTCAGATGTTTGTCTCTGCTGGGGGACCAGGACTTTGTAAGGTGAGAGATTCCCACCCTTGTCATCTTGGAGTCAGTGTCTACATACTAGCCCATCTGCTTGTAAATCAGCTTTTGTTACTCTCCTTTGCAAAACTTTCCAACTTAAAATAAGACGCCAACCCCCACCGGAGCAGCAGACACCAGGTCCTGCTCAAAGACTCCCAGGCTCTTCCACTGCCACCCCTCCCTTCACAGGCTAAGCTTTCACTTTATCCCCTGGAGTAAACTTCTTCCTATCTTAGGCCTTTGCTCTTCTCCCTGCCTGGAAAGCTGTGCCCAAGACTTCCACAAAACCCAATAGATGCTGATCCAGCTCTGAATGCTAGGCTAGATATGAAATTAAAAAGTCAATAAAAATCTAAGTCACCCATCTCTGGAGAGATGGACAGGCAAGGAGAGAATATTTGTTCCATGATAGAGAGTGACTGGAAGGTGAGATTACTAATGAGTTTTTGGTCCCACTCACCCAACTCCAAGCTTGCGTCTTTGTTTTCCTTTCTCCATTCAGATGCTGTGTCCTCCGGAACGTGCCAGCCAGTCTAAACCAGCTCCATTTCCAGTCACTTCCCACCTCTCTGTAGATCACTTACCATGCTCTGAAATTATCCTGTTTATTTACCTGGTCAGTGTTGACACCAATCTCTATCCACTGGAATGCAAGCACTACCAGGGATGACATCATCTTTGTTTTGCTCCTTACTGTGTTCCCCTGGAGCAGAGGAGCGCCCCCCCCACACACTGCATATGCATTTGTTAAATGAGGAAATGACTTCATCTGATTCCTTGGTAAGTGCCTGTTGAATGAATTAGTTCATAATTGCTTTTTAGGTGGCAGCCACTCACTTTTTAAATTTTAAACCCAAGTTGTTTCCAGTAGTCTAGGGATAAATTATTCAAGTTGTAGAATATCCAGAAAGGTTCCTGAGGCTGCCTCATGGCAGCCTTATCTCTGTTAATTTGGCCTTTAAGCAGAGAATGCACAGAGCACGGAACGATCCAATCACAGTGATATCCTCTTAGCAGTTCTGGACAATAAATAAGTAAATGAACTCTCTGGTTGGTGCCCGGGTTGAACTGCAGCCAGAAAGGGAGTTTTTATATTTCCCGAAGACTTTGTTTTGTTTCTCTTTTCTTTTCTGTTCTCACCTATTTTCTCCTACCCTCCATTCACATATAAGCCCAGAAAGGGTTTATTTCACTAAATTTTTCACAAGTCAAACCAGCAGTTCATTTTTGAGCATGGTGGGAACAGGGGAGAATTGAGGCACTGGGTGAGTGGAGGTGAATAAACCAGTCTTTTAAGAGGACACAAGTCATCCATCTGGCTTACAGTCAGACTTCCTGCCACCTAAGATTTCTTCTCGTCCACCCGACTCTAGAGGCAAGGTAGAAGGCGCAAATGGATTTGTTGTTCTTCAAAAGCACAGAGCAGGGAAACCCAGACAGATTAAGTCAGTTGCCCAAGGTCACCCCACATTCCAGGTGGCCAAGTCTAGCTGTGAGACCTGAAAATGTCCCTTCAGTCAGCAGATCTCCCTAAGGCCACCCTGGCTCTTGGCTACTTGCCTACAATTTTCCTGGCTCTGAATGGGAGGAGAATGATGGAAGAAAAACAAAGTTGATAAAAATCAAACTCACCCAGACCCCGAAGGGATGGACAGACCAAAAGAGACTGTTTATTAGTGCAGGAGAGGTGCGGGAGGAGAGCATTGATTAGTTACTGCTTTACACTTACTCGGGTCTTTCTCAGAGATGTCCAAAGCTTTTTCTGACTTAAATTTTAAGTTCTGAATTCTCACATGGACCTTTGTGAGCCTAGAAGCATCCGAAAGGCACAGGAAGAAAGTGGTGCCAGAATTGTGGGAAGACCTATTGTGTAATGTTGGACATGCTCCTTGGAAGTGGAAGCTGAACAGTTCCATTCCCCCCACCCCCGCCTCCCATCAAAGCTCAGAGGGGCACCATAGTGCATGCCAGATCAGTTAGAGACCTCCTAGCTCCTGTCATCCTGGTGACTGTAATTGGTTCAAAGAGAAACACATGACCCAAGCCAAGCTAATGAGTGCAGAATTCTTCAGAATTATCTACAAAGATATTTTCTCACCTCTGGGAATTCAAGCTGTAAGTACCATGCAGGCTTGGAGATCTGGGGTCAGTATCTCACAGTCCAAAAAACTCACTGCAGGATGTAGAGAGGAATGTCTACCAGGCCGAAGAAACAAGATCGGGAGATTTGGGATTCTGAAGAAAAGGCATAGGTGCTTTCTTTATAAATCCAGACATCCTTCACTACACTTTACACACACACACACACACACACACACACACACACACATGCTCATTCCCAGAAGTCCCATCCTTTTTGCCAAATGGTAGACATGACTTGCTCTATTCTCCTTGGAACATGCCTTTGATGATACTTCCCCACACTTTTCTCCATGTGTCCTCTTTGGTTGGTTTCCTTCTCCTTGTGTTGGTTTCCCCAACCTCTACTCCAAGATTCTTTTCATTCTCACAACATTCCTCCTAGATTCCCCCTATCAATAACTGCTCCTAAACTCCTACTCTCCTATCCTGCTTCTCATTTCCCCCAGGGAGGTGGTGTTGGCACCATTTCTTAGAACCTGCCACTGTCTTTTACCTCCTTTCCCACAGTGTGAGGTGGAAAATGGAGGTGGAGAAAGGCACCAAGCACAGCCTGAAGGGGTGAGGTAAAGCTTCTAGAAGAAAGTAACTTATAAGTTGAGCCCTGAAAGATGAGTGAGAGTTACCCCCACTGAAGGACAAGAGAAGCAGAAGAGTATTCCCAGTGAAGGCAACAGAATGTTCTCAGCCCTCAGGCTGGGAGAGCTCATAGAACTCTCTGCACAGCCATGAGTAGGACAGAAATGAGAGGAGGCTGATTCTGGAGCAGATTCTGAAGGTCATGGTATAGTGGTTGGTTTTATCTTAAGAGAAAGGGGAAGACACTGAAGATTTAAACAGGGCTTCTTCATCCAAGGCCCATCTCAGTGCTTGATCTCTCACCCACTGCTCTCTCTGGTCTTCTCAAGCTAGCTCTGTTTCTCCAAGTCTTATGAATTCTGGTCCTGACTTTTGATTGGTCACCACCTTCAAAATCTTTTGGAGCCCAGCAACTCAGGGGCTTGCCCAAGCCTCCTAGGAACAATCATAGGTTGTTCTCATGGTTTATCAGTGACTCTTTTGGCTTCTGTCAGGGTCTGTCACACTTCTGGCTGTCTTTTTTACTGATGAAATGTCCTAGCCTCCATTTTACACTATAAACCTTTTAATAGGTCTTTTTCTGCACACAGAATCTGGCTTGGTATTCCTTCATTGATGAGAGCTCTCTCCCTCTGCAGTTAGTGAAGAAGCTTCATGAAAATAGAATCGTTCATGATTCTCAGGCCAACCCCCCAGAGATGACGTTTGAGGAGGTGATAAGACAGACTTCATCACCCATTGGGTTAGGTACATGCCAATCATAGTATCTTGGCCAATGAGCTATAAAGCAATAAGGAGGTTGGATTCCTAGAACAGAACCTAGAAGCTCTTTGGGCAAGTGAGAGTTAGCAGGGGTATTTTTCTCCAGACATTGCCAAGAGATGATGTGAGATTACTTTGCTGTGGAGCAGGAAGCAAAGCAATTCACCCAAAGCAATTGAGACCCAGGGGAGTTTCAGTAGTGGCAGCATTTAATGATACTTCCGGGACACAAATCGAATGTTAGGAGCCTGGAATACAGAGATAACTTCAAATCCTGCTTTAGGATTGGTATGAGGCAAGGTAGCGGCAGAAGGCAAGGCAAGAAAGACACGCAAATATTCAGTCAGTCATAGTCTGAAGGCTATTTTAGAAAGAGAGCAGAGACAAAGACATAAGTCCAGTTCTCACAGGGTCACAACTAGAAGGGGAAATACACTTGCTGCATGGCGTAAAGACCGAAGCAATGCCCTAGGAAGGCCACATTTGTTTATTGCAATGGAGAACCATTGACAAATTTTTTAAACAGTAAAGTGACTTTGGAAGGTCACTCTGGCAGCGTTGAGGAAATTGATAGTAGACGTCAAGAAGGGAGGCAGGGAGACAATTTAGAAGGCTATGTAAGAACAGAGGCTGCAGATGATAGCCCCGGGTAAGGTGGATGGGTTGAATCTCAGCTGCCTGCTGTCCTGTTTCTGCAGATAGTTACTTCCTGTATTTGTCTGGTGCAGAGTTCTGAGCGCATCATTTCAGACCACCTTAACTTCCTCATGGTTGAAAGTGGAAGTAACTAGTAATAGTAACGGGGCTTATAATAATATTAAGTAATATAATGTAAAATAATATGATCAATAATATTAACTGTTAAATAACCTGTATTTATTATTTTGTCTTCACAAAGACACACAAGATATGTACTTTTATTTCCCCATTTTATTTTATTTTTTTAAAGATTTTTATTTATTTATTTATTTGACAGAGAGAGATCACAAGTAGGCAGAGAGGCAGGCAGAGAGAGAGGAGGAAGCAGGCTCCCTGCTGAGCAGAGAGCCCGATGCGGGACTCGATCCCAGGACCCTGAAATCATGACCTGAGCCGAAGGCAGCGGCTTAACCCACTGAGCCACCCAGGCGCCCCCCCATTTTATTTTATTAAGATTTTATTTATTTACTTGAGAGAGAGCAGAGAGGGAGAGGAAGAAGCAGACTCCCTGCTAAGCAGAAAGCCCGATATGGGGCTTGATCTCAGGACCCCAGGATCATGACCTGAACTGAAGGCAGACATTTCACTGACTGAGCCACCCAGGCACCCCATATTTCCCCATTTTAAAGATGAGACACTTAAGGCAAAGGCATAGTGGGTTTCAGTACTTGCCTAAGGATATACAATTTAACCAGGTCTTTTGAAACTAAATGCCATGCTCTTTACTCTGCAAAATAATCTCCACAGGTAGAAAGAATTTCTGTTTCTTTTTAATTATTATTTTTATAGAAATGTTAAAAAATGATAGCTACTTGATAACATTTTCTGTTTGTATTAAAAATGCATTTTCTGTAAAAGAATTTCATTTATTTGGCTATCATAAAAATCACCCGACAACCTGACACAAATACATATATCCATTCTCTGCTCATGGATTCAGTAAGTCTAGGGTCGGGCCTGTGCTTTTATAAATCACCCTGGGAGACTCCAGTGATCAGACAAGTTTGTCAAACATTCTCTATATGGTGCTTTTTATTGGCTGTATAAGATTTAATTATGTAGATATTTCACAATTTAATTTATAGTTCACTGCTGGTAGATGGTCAGTTTTAATGATATTTTAATACCAAAATAACACTACGATGATCAGACAAGTATACATCTCTGATTATTTCCTTAGAAAGACCTTGGCACAGTAGCTCATCTCTCCAGCTCTCTGAGTTCCCTATGCATGGGACCCAGCATGAGTGCTTCTCTACTGCGAATAATTCTTGGAATTTGGTCACTTAGAGATGGGATGTCAGCTACAGATTAGGGGAAAGGGAGCACATAAAGCAAAAATGTTTAAATTGGTATGTTTGACTTATTCTTAACATTTGTGAATTTACACACATTAAATACCCATTAGCATTATCCTGGGTGCTTTCTGTTTATCTTATTTGATCACCTCTGCAATCCCACAAGAGAATATCAGTCTCTTTTACAGATGAGTAAAATTGAGTTTAAAAATGTTCCAGTAATTTGGCATGCATTAAATTAATTTTGTAAAGGGGCGCCTGGGTGGCTCAATGGGTGGACCATCTGCCTTTGGCTAAGGTCATGATCCCAGGGTTCTGGGATCAAGCCCCACATCAGGATCCTTGCTTGGTAGGGGAACCTGCTTCTCCCTCTGCCTGTTGCTCCCCCCACTTGTGTGCTCTCTCTCTCTCTGGCAAATAAATAAATAAACTCTAAAAAAAATATAAAGTTCCAGTATTTGGACCTAGATAACGTAGCTTCCTAGACTATTTCTATTTTCCAAAACACTATAAATGCCTTCAATCCCACTATCATTAACTCCTATTTTTAGATCTTAAAAAATAAATATATTCCTCACACCTTCCCTAAAACTCTTATAAACTATGTAACTTTAAAAAGTCCAGGAGCCATCGGTGGGCCTATGTTCTGAAAAATGGGAGGGCAAGCCGCTAGCTATCAGCTGAGTCTTGGATAGAGATAAGGAATCTCTTTGATGCCGTTTGGCAGAAACAAACTCTGAGTCCAGAGAAGAAACATTAGTGCGGTCCTCTGAGTGGGGCTGCATTTTAATTTCAGCTGCATGCAGAAAATTGAGGACATTGAGGCTGACAGACGGATGAGAGCTAAACAGGTCTCTGGGGAATTAACTGTACTAATGTAATTTTAATTTTAGTAGGAAAATGAGTCAGGTTATCTATGCTTCCGTTCTGCAACTTCCAACGGAACAGTCCAGAGGCAGCGTGAAGGAGAGGGCAAACTTGGCACCACCCCCAAGTATATTTGAATCTCTGCTTAATATCTGAGTGAACTTGTACTGATCCTGCCATCTCTCTGAGCCTTAGTTCCTTCATTTGTAAAGCAAGACAATCTAATCAGAGGATGATTATGATAATTAAATGTGATAATGTGACTAAAAGGCTTAGCACATTTGGATTCATAGAGTACCCTTATTATTAGATCCTTCCCTGCCTTCCCAAAACATTCCTTCTTCAGAGTGCATCTGCCCTAACTTTCTCAGGAGACTGAATTCACAGAAGTCCTCTGTGGTACATGGGATGGTTTCTGAGGAAGGTAACTTAGGCAAAGGCAGTGGACATCAATCCTAGAACAGGAAGACCCCTTAGTCTTCAACTCTTATTTTATAGATGGTATCAAAAAATGTCTGAGTTTTTGTAACAAGGAGACCAATCCCAACACTGTTAATTTTAACCCTGATATTTACGAAAGGACATTGGGTAAGTCACTTTGGACACGGACGGTATTGTTTTAAAATGGAGGTAATAATGATAATAGGAATGTCACAAACATCAGGAACATCGCAAACCTCAAAGGAAATACTGGTACGCAAGTGCAGTGTTAACACGGTTTGGTTCTAATCCTGACTCTGCCTCTTTATGGTTTTGACTCAAACATGTTATTTCTTTGGAACAATATTCATACCACCACAAGTAAGAGGCTTGTACCTTATGGTTAAAGTCTCTTTTATCGCTGATATTCTGTGATTCTGTGACTTGACTAAGGTCTTACCAAGGTAGATAAAATCTGGGTTGCCTCACTGCTACTCTGAGTGTTTCTATTTCAGATATTATCTCAGCTCAGATATGTATACGTTATGGCTTTCTGGGGAGGCTTGTTTCAAGAAAGAGGTGCCTTGTGTGGTTTCCCCCAGTTGCAACTTTTTCTAGATCTCTCTAACACCCAGATCTGATCTGTGTTGGAGGGAAGTCACCTGCCTATCCCCATCTATGCTCTTCCGTTGCTGTGAAGGTTATCACATTTTAATTCACCCTCTATCGATGAAGAAAACTTAATCAATCACTCATGTGTCAAGAGATCTGGTCTCAAATCTTGGGCATTCTTCATGGTCTATGATTAGACTTTCAGGAAAAGAAGTTCTAAGAGCACATACATTTAAAATTTCTAGGCCTACCAGTCAGTCAAACCTAAGAATGACTCAACAATGACACAGCAAGTGGTTCAAGACCTAGAACCCAGACATTGAATCTGGCTGAGTGATCAATGAATAGCAGAATCATTGGCTAGATTGTTATAAGGAATGGATATACCTGTAGCTATAAAATCATACCATTCTAAGTCCCTTCAACCTGAAGACACTGACCTTTACACAGGATGTGAAGTCACAGAACCTTGAGCACATTTCTGTGAGATGCAATGGAGATGACAGGGATCTACACTCTCCACCTGAGTTGTCATCTCAAACACACCAAATACACCATTTTCTCAGAGTTCCTGGGTGGCTCACTTGGTGGAACATCCAACTCTTGGTTTTCACTCAGATCATAATCTAGAGGTGGCATGATTGAGCCCCGTGTTTGCCTCGTGGGGAGTTTGCTTGGAATTCTCTCCCTCCCTCTCTCTCTGCCCCTCCCCTCAATTGTGCACTCACTCTCTCTCTCTCTCAAGTAAATATATAAATAAATATATAAATAAAAAATACACCATTTTCTCTATTAGGCAGTAAGGAAAAACCGAAACTAAAGCAAATTTGAATGCAATTTGCTTCATTTTCTCTCATACTCAATCCCCCTTGATTTGGTGTTTTAGGTTAGTTCACTAGAATTCCTTTACCTTTAAAAAAAAAAAGATTTTATTTATTTATTTGACAGAGAGAGACACAACGAGAGAAGGAACACAGGGAGGGGGAGGGGGAGAGGGAGAAGAAGGCTTTCCACTGAGCAGGGAGCCCAATGTGGGGCTCAAAGCTATGCTCAATCCCAGAACTCTGGAATCATGACCCAAGCCAAAGGCAGACACTTAAGGACTGAGCCACCTAGGAACCCCTCCTTTATCTTCTATACCCAGGTTTCCGAACACTCATCTGTAGTAATTTGTACCCCCCAACCCCGGCCAGAATCTGTTCACCTAGATCCAGTTCTGCCTAAACTCCAAATCTGGACTTTTTTTTTTTTTTTAATATATGAGTCATTATATGTCTTGTTTTTCCCAAGCCAGTTTGAGTTATATCCCTGTCAATTGCAACTGGAAGTATATCTTCCCAGTGGGAAAATTATTTTCCTTGTTAATAATAGTTTTTCTTTTCCATTTATATATAATATCACCTATATAAATGGCAGATAAATTAACAGATTTTGATCACTGTCCATAGTTCCAGTTCCAGGTAGAATTTGAGAATACACAGATGAATGTGACAAGGTCCTTACCCTAGAGAAGGTGAGTCTAGTTGGGAAGATAAGCATGTGTAGAAATAATTAAAACATAGCATGTCTGGCCGTAGTTATGATGAAGTTGTGGGAGGAAATGAGTTGGTTTCCTTAGAGAAGTTAGAAAAGCTCTATAGAAGAGGTGATATTTGAACTGGATAGGGAAGACTGACTAGAAATTTTTCAAATAGAGGGGTGCCTGGGTGGCTCAGTTGATTAAGCATAGGACTCTTGGTTTCAGCTTAGGTCATGACATCAAGTCCTGGGTTGGGCTCTGTGCTCAATGCAGAGTCTGCTTGAGTTTCTTTCCCTCTCCCCCTACCTCACAATAAATAAGTAAACAAAATCTTAAAAGAAAAAAAATGTTTTTCAAGTAGAGTAATAACTCTCAGTCAGAGAAACTTTGAACTTCCAGGGTACGTTTTTACTTGTCATAACTTGGGGTGTGCCAGGGCTGGTGCAAAAACATCCTACAATTTATAAACATCTTCCATATCAAAGAACTATCTCACCCCAAATGCCAGTAGTCATAAGATTGAGAAACTCTGAAGTAGAGCTATTAAGAAAGAACATTCTAGAACAAGATGAATATAAAGCCAAGAGTCAGATTTGTTCAGAGTGAAGGCAATGTCTTGATGCCGGGGGAAATAGGTTGAAGGCAAATGACAAATAGTCTTTGAAAGAAAGGACTTTGAACACTGTCCTGTGGGTGTAGGAAGCTATCCAGGTTCTTTTAAAATTGTGATTAGAAAAAAGGCCTCCTAAGTTTGAAATCCTAAAAATGGAACATGTTACAGAGACTTTGAATGAGTGGGGCTACCACAGATCAGTGGAGATAAGGATTCTGAGGTTGGAACAGTCAATGGGTTGTTAAAATTACTGCTGAATCTGACCAAAATGGTGCTAGTGACATTGATGATGAAGGAGACCACTGGATCTGGCTTTCCTCTAAAAATGTTTATCGGATACTGAGCCAAACACAAACCCTCCCTGCAAAGAGCCTTTTCCCTCTTCCCTATGCCATTTATTCCCTCTCTGGACATCGTGCCAATTCATCTTGGAAGTATTAAATATTTTTATAATGAATCAGATGCTGGTGACAGGTGCCAGATTGACGACTCTGGAGGAGGAAGCTTGAAGTGCTCACGTTCCTCACACTGGGATGACAAGGAGAAGAGTTATGTGTGCTGAAAGATTTATCGTCAAGCTGTCCACAGGCACCTCTTTGGCCTCCAGAAAGTGGTCTAAAATTAGACACAATCTGGAAGCTTTTTAGAGCCAAAAAGAAGTGTGTCATCATGTTGATGTTCCTCCCTCTTGTTACCTTTGGTGAAAGTAAACTAGAGCTTGTATTCAAACAAAGTCTACAACAATACTCAAAATGTTCCACAGGGCATTCTCCTACCTCCCTTCTTTTTTTTTTTTTTAATTTTATTAACATATAATGTATTATTTGTTTCAGGGGTACAAGTCTGTGATTCATCAGTCTTACACAATTCACAACACTCACCATAGCACATACCCTCCCCAATGTTGATCACCCAGCCTCCCTATCTCTCATACCCCAATCCCCTCCAACAGCCCTCAGTTTGTTTCCTGAGATTAAGAGTCTCTTATGATTTGTCTCCCTCCTGGTTTCATCTTGTTTCATTTTTCTTCCCTTCTCCTATGATCCTCTCTCTTGTTTCTCAAACCCCTCATATCACTGAGATCATATGGCAGTTGTCTTCTCTGATTAACTTATTTTGCTTAGCATAGTACCTGCTAGTTCTATCCACACCATTGCAAATGGCAAGATTTCATTTTTTGATGGCTGCATAATATTCCATTGTATATTTATACCACATCTTCTTTATCCATTCACCTGTTGTTGGGACATTAAGGCTCTTTCTGTGGTTTGGCTATTGTCCCACCTCCCTTCTGTGCCATCACCACTTTGTAGTCACTGAACTATAGAGTTAAAACTATAGAGTTAAAAGAGATGCCAAATATCATGTAATTCACCTGCTCTATTTTGCAGGTAAAGAGAATGGAAGCCAGAATCAGATTCATGACTTAGTTGAGGTTGTACAAGCTGTCATAGAATACACTACAGAGAATTTCAAGTTCTTCCTTCTGAGTGCTGTCCCACTCCATCTTTTTTTCTTTTTCTCTTTTTTTAAAGATACAATTGACACAACCTTCTATAAGCTTAAGGTGTACAAATGTGGTGATTTAATACACGTATGTATTGCAAAATGGTTACCACAATAAGGTTAGGTGACACAACTTCCACCTCACATAAATTACCTTTTTTTTGGTAGTGGTGGTGTTGAGAACATTTAAGATCTCTCAGCAAATCTCAAGTATACAATACAGTATTGTTAATGACAGTCACCATGGTGTACATTAGATCACAAGAACTAACCCATCTTTTAACTGGAATCTTGTAACATTTGACCAACATCTCATTTCCCCAACCCCCCCGCCCCCGGCCCTGGCAACCAGCATTCCACCTTCAGTTTCTATGAGTTTGGGTTTTCTTTAGATTCCACATATAAGTGACATCATACAACATTTGTCTTTTTCTGTCTAACTTATTTCACTTAGCGTAATGCCCTCAAAGTTCATCCATGTTGTCACAACTGGCAGGATTTCCTTCTTTTTATCACTAAATATTATCCCATTATATATAGACACCATATTTTCTCTGTCCACTCATCCCTCAGTTGACACACAGTTTGTTTCCATACATTGGCTGTTGTGAACAATGTTGAAATAAACATAGGGGTGCAGATATCTCTTTGAAATAGGGATTTTATTTTCTTAGAGTATATAACCAGACCCACTTCTTAAGTGAGCATCCCTTTCCCATCCTACCACCCTGCTCCCCCCAACTGTGAATAATGGTAAAATTATCATTAGGGAGTGCCTAATCTCAGTCCCACACCATGCTGCACTCTTCACAGAGATTAACCCTAATTTCTAACAGTCTTGGGAAATAAGAATTACAGTTATCATCCTACAGATGACAAAACTCTCAGGAAGAGTTACAATGTCTCACAAAACTTAAGAGGTCCTCCAAATGATACAGTTAGTGAACGGTAATTCAAAGCCAACACCTGTATAACTATGTTATGCTTTTCAATCTACACAGGTCTGCTTCAAAAATGTTTCTTCTATTCCTTGCAGCCTTAAAAACTTTCATGTTCATCAGGTGGCTCTTTTCAAGCAGTTGTCAGAAAATTGAGCTGATCGATTGACAAAATTCATACTTTTTTTTTTTTTTTTTTTTTAAAGAAGGAGACTTTACCTTACACCAGTTAGAATGTCCAAAATTAGCAAGACAGGAAACAACATGTGTTGGAGAGGATGTGGAGAAAGGGGAACCCTCTTACACTGTTGGTGGGAATGCAAGTTGGTGCAGCCACTTTGGAGAACAGTGTGGAGATTCCTCAAGAAATTAAAAATAGAACTTCCCTATGACCCTGCCATTGCACTCCTGGGTATTTACCCCAAAGATACAGATGTAGTGAAAAGAAGGGCCATCTATATCCCAATGTTTATAGCAGCAATGGCCACGGTCGCCAAACTGTGGAAAGAACCAAGATGCCCTTCAACGGATGAATGAATAAGGAAGATGTGGTCCATATACACTATGGAGTATTATATTATGCCTCCATCAGAAAGGATGAATACCCAACTTTTGTAGCAACATGGACGGGACTGGAAGAGATTATGCTGAGTGAAATAAGTCAAGCAGAGAGAGTCAATTATCATATGGTTTCACTTATTTGTGGAGCATAACAAATAGCATGGAGGCCATGGGGAGTTAGAGAGAAGGGGGTTGGGGTAAAGTGGAAGGGGAGGTGAATCATGAGAGACTATGGACTCTGAAAAACAATCTGGGGTTTGAAGTGGTGCGGGGGTGGTGGGAGGTCGGGGTACCAGGTGGTGGGTATTATAGAGGGCACGGATTGCATGGAACACTGGGTGTGGTGAAAAAAATAATGATACTGTTATGCTGAAAATAAATAAATGAAAAAAAAAAACATATTCAGTTGACAATCTAAAAAAAAAAAAAAAAAAAAAGAAGAAGGAGACTTTTTCCTCATTCCTGATACTTCCTTCCATGTGAAGGAAGCTCTGTTTGCATTTTGTAAGTTTTTTTTTCCCTCCCCTATCTTGTTATTATCATGAAAGGGTATTGGATTTTGTCCAATACTGTTTCCTGCACTCATTGAAATGATCATGTGGACTTTTCCCCTCTTTATTCTAGTAATATGTGTATTAAACTGATTTTTTTAAATGTTGAACCAACCTTGCATTCCCAGGATGAATCCCACTTAGTTATAGTGTATAATCCTTTTTATAGACTGCTGGATTTAGTTGCTAATGTTTTGTGGAAGATTTTTGTGTCTATATTCATAAGGAACATAGGATCTCTCATTTTCTTTGTTATGTCTTTGGCTGGCTCTGCTATCATGGTAATACTAGTGTCAGAATGAATTTTTATTTTTCTGATTTTTTGGAAGAGTTTGAGAAGGATTGGGGTTAATTCCCATACAAGAAGAAGTGGAGTGACCTATCTGCTGAGGTTGGAAAGGGCACCTTGACACAAGTAGCCTCCCCTACTCCCTCTTCCTTCACACTCTCTTGTGAGTGAACTGCTTTCAGGGGGAGGGGGCGACATGGTCTTCTCAGTTCTCAGTGCACTAACGTTTCAATGAGGACAGGCCTGTTTTGACATAATATGATCCGTCCCTGGATCTGTCCCTGTAAAGTTGTCTAATTCTGGGATTCAGCATTAGAAAGATTACTTCCTTGCAGCACAAACTATTTTCTTAATTTCAACTTTATCTATAAGAGATATAATATTCTGAACTTCTCTAACCTTAAGTTTAAAGCCTGATCTGGTAATAAAGGCTTCATAAATCTTTCTTTTTTTTAAGTTTTTGTTTAAATTCCAGTTAGTTAACATAAAATATAATATTAATTTCAGGTGTACAATATGGTGATTCAATACTTACATATTTCACCCAGTGCTCATCACAAGTACACTCCTTAATCACCATCACCTGTTTAACCTACCCCACCCACCTCCTTTCTGGTAACCATCAGTTTGTTCTCTATAGTTAAGAGTCTGTTTCTTAGTTTGCTCCTCTCTCTCTTTTTCTCTTTCCTCATTTGTTTTGTTTCTTAAATTCCACATATGAATGAAATAATATGGTATTTGCTTTTCTCTGACTGACTTATTTAATATGTTTAGTAAAGCATTCTCTGGCTCCAGCCACGTCATTGCAAATGGCAATACTTCATTCTTTTTTATGGCTGAGTAATATTCTGTTATATATATATATATATATATATATATATATATATATTCTTTAGATATATATTATTTAATATATATATATACACATATGTGTGTGTGTGTGTGTATCTTCTCTATTCATCAGTCAGTGGACACTTGGGTTGTTCCCAAATTTGGCTGTTGTATATAATGCTGCTATAAACATTGGAACACATGTATCCCTTTGAATTAATTTTTTGTATTCTTTGTGTAAATACATAGTAGTGTGATTGCTGGATTGTGGTTAGTTCCATTTTTAACTTTTTGAGGAACCTCTATACTGTTTTCCACAGTAGCTGCACCAATTTTCATTCCCACTAATGGTGCAAGAGGGTTCTCCTTTATCCACATCTTTGCCAACACCTGTTGTTCCTTATGTTGTTGATTTTAGCTCTTCTGACAGGTGGGAGGTGATATCTCATTGTGATTTTGATTGACATTTCCCTGATGGTAAGTGATGTTGAGTATCTTTTCATGTGTCTGTTGACCATCTAGATGTCTTCTTTGGAAAAATATCTTGTCTTTTGCCTATTTTTAATTGGATTATTCATTTTTTGGTGTTGAGTTTTATAAGTTCTTTATATATTTTGGATACTAACAATTTATCAGATATGCCTTTTGCAAATATCTTCTCCCATTCAGTAGGTTGCCTTCGTTGATTGTTTTCTTTGCTGTGCTGAAGTTGTATTATTATGGTGTAGTCCCAAGAACTTATTTTCACTTTTGTTTCCCTTGCCTAAGGAGATATATCTAGAAAGAGGTCGCCTTAGCCAGTGTCAAAGAGATTACTGCCTGTGTTCTCCTCTAGGATTTTTATGATTTCCTATCTCATATTTATTTTTTCAAGGCTCATGCTTAGGTCTTTAATCCATGTTCACTTAATTTTTGTGCCTGGTATAAGAAAGTGGTCCATTTTCTTTCTTTTTCGTGTGTGTGTGTGTGTGTGCGCGCGTGCGCGTGCGCGCGTGTGTGTGTGTGTGTGTGTATTGTTGTTGTTGTTGTCCAGTTTTCCCAACACCATTTGTTGAAGAAACATTCTTTTTCCCATTGGATATTCTTTCCTGCTTTGTTGAAGATTAGTTGATCATATTAATTATGGATTCATTTCTGGGTTTTCTATTCTGTTCCACAGATCTATGGGTCTATTTTATGCCAGTACCATAGTGTTTTGATTACTATAGCTTCATAATATAACTTGAAGTCCAGAATTGTGATACCTCCAGGTTTTCTTGTCTTTTTCAAAATTGCTTTGACTATCTGGGGTCTTTTGTGGTTCCATACAAATTTTAGGATTGTTTGATCTAACTCTGTGAAAAATGTTGGTGGTGTTTTGATAGAGATTGCTTTAAATGTGTAGATTGCTTTGAGTAGTATAGAATTTTAGCAATGTTTGTTCCTCCAACCCATGAGCATTTCAGGTCCTCTGACATCTAGCATTATTGAAAACAGAAACCTCTGATTATATCTCAGGAAGGGGAGTGAACATAATCAGAGTTTTCTAAAATTTACAACAGACATGAACAGCAAAAATTGAGATTTGGAATCTCAACATTTGAATCAAGATTAAAAGAAGTATGCTGCATAGTGTTTTCAACCTGTAACAGTGGTTTTAAGTACCCATCTCCCCTGGGGACTAGCTATGCAAGATTAGGCAAGACATTCCACCTTGCTAAGCCTCTGTTTCTCCATCTCTGAAAATGGGAATCAAAATACTCATTTTCTAAACCATAAGTATCCTGTACAACAAATTCTACACCCTGCTTGTGCTGGCCCACAAGACTGACTATGAACACCTCTTCACAACTCCATGTCAACTGGGAGACTGAAATCTGCCGTGATGGAAGTGATTTATCTCAGGACATCAGGAAATGTTACATATGGGCCTTTTCCACCTGGAGAACTATTTGCTAAGCACTTACCAGCACACCAATCCAAACTGATCTCACTAGTGTGTAGCAGAAAGCTGCTACTGCCCCTTCTGTCCTCAGCTGGATCATTCGTGAGTTAAATTTCTCTCTAGTCAGGAGATATGCAAAGGTGGGAAGAATGCAACTCCACTTGATTTCTCAAGAAACATAGTTTTTATGATTTAAGATCCCCTCATTCTCCATTTATCTCTTGCCAAGTGCAGCTTAGAGAACTTAGTCACACATATGAATACATATCTTCCATCCTCTTTGTGGCCCCTTACCAACCAATCCATCTCCTCTGGATATCCTTTTAAAGATAACAAACCAATAATTAGTGAGGTAATTAGCAATTTACAAAGTGCTCCCAAGGTTTTATTTCATTTAATCTATACAACTCCATTTATATTTTTTATTTAAATTTAATTAGCCAACATCCACTACATCATTAGTTTCAGATGTAGTGGTCGACTGTCAGGTACATGTAACACCTAGTGCTTATCGTATCACATGCCCTCCTTATTACAGCTCTCTTCAAATGTGGGCTTATTGTCCATATTTTTAAAGTTGTGAAAACTGAGAGTCAAGAGCAAGTACAGGGGCACCTGGGTGGATCAGTGGGTTAAGCCTATCTGCTTTCGGCTCAGGTCATGATTGCAGGGTCCTGGGGTCGAGCCCTACATGGGGCTCTCAGCCCAGCAGGGGGCTTGCTTCCCCCTCTCTTTCTGCCTGCCTCTCTGCCTTCTTATGATCTCTGTCAAATAAATAAATAAAATCTTAAAAAAAAAAAGAGCAAGTACAACCACCTGTGCCTTTGAATCCCCCCTCTCTTCCACAGCCTTGAGGTCATTGATCAGTGATACCCTTTCTCTTCATACTTCTCCCTTTCCTTTTAGAATCTTTCCCTAGTACTATAAACATGCTCAGGTCTCACATATCCTTTAGGAAATCATTTGACATGTAGTTACTCTCTATTCACTATTCACTATGTATCCTCCCTTTACCAACCAATCTCTGGGAGGATCAGTGGACACTTGCTACACTCATGGCCTCCTTCTTAACTCTTGAACTCACTGTCCAACTGCTCTGCAAAAAGAAGACAGTGTAGAGATTGCCTAAGGTCATGTATTCTTGACTCAGACAGACCTGCATTGGAATCCGATTTATGCCACTGACTAGCTTTGCATTCTTGAATCAAAAACTCTTTTATAACCCTTAGTTCCTGTCTATATGTAGAATTATAACACGACTGTCTGAGGACAGTTGCAAGGATACTGGGATGCATGTACAGTGCTTAGCCCAAGAACTAATAGTCAGGAAATGTCAGATATTATTATTAAGAGTCTTTGAATTTGACATTTTGGAGTATTTAGGTCTTGATATTATTTTCCTTTGGCATCCATGGCTATGTACTCAACTGGTCTTTCCATTTCAAATATGACAATATTTGTCTCTATTTTAAGTCTCTGTTATGACTCCTTCAGCTTTCCTCCCTCTTGAAGGTTAGTGTTCCATAGGATTATATCATTGGCCTCCTGCTCATGTTACTACACGTCCACTTTAAGTTATCTCCTTGAGTTCTAGTCTGATATAGATAATGGCTACCAAATAAGTGTCTTCTGTCAGACCTCTTTTTAAACTTCAGGATCATGTCTTCACTTGGATAACCAATTGCAACTCAAACTTAGTAGGTCCATGATAAGACAGATCACCATCTTTTCCAATTCCCCCCCCCTCTTTTGCTACTTTCTATTTCATCTGATGGTACAGCTAGTCACCCAGGTACCCAGACTGGGACTTTACATATCAGATGGGACTCTTCTCCCTGGTCCTTTCTGATCTTGCAGTTTTTCCACTCTATACATTTCTAATACCTGTCCCGGTAGCGAGCTGAATGTGCCCCTAAAAATACATTCACATCCTAATCCCAGAAACTGGTAAAGGCTACCTTATTGCAGAAAACAGTATTTGCAAACGTGGCTGAAGATAAATGCCGTAACAATGATCCTTGTAAGAGAACGGTAGAGGAAGATTTAAGACAAATGGGGAGAAGGGGGTGTGAAGGCAGAGACAGAGATTGGAGGGATACAGCCGCAAGCAAAGGAGCATTAAGGAATGCCAGCAGCCATCAGAAGCTAGAAGAAGCATGGAATGGATTTTCCTCAAGAAACCGTGGAGGGAGGAGCAAGGCCCTGTCAACACCTGAATTTCAAGCTTCTGTCCCCCAGAACTCTCATTGTTGTTTTAAGCCACTAAGTTTGTAGTGATTTGTTACCATGGCCACAGAAACTAATATCGACCTCTTCTCTCCATCCCCACTTTCATGCCCATGTTGAGATTCTCACCTTGTCTCACCAGGGTGACAGTAATAGCTTCTCTCTCTCTCTCCCTATTTTCAGTCTAGTCTTCCCCTAATCTATCCCCCAATAGATGCAGATCAAGATCATAGCACTATTCTGCATGAAATATGACAAGCTCCAATATCCTTAATGTTACGTTTAAGTTGTTCACACTCTGATGTTTCTTCCCCTTTTGCAGCCACTTTCCCTTCACTCTATGCTTCACCCACAGTGACCCTTTATGGTCTCTGCACTCACCCAGTTGTCTCTGCTACTTGCCATCAAGCTTTTTATGCTGTCTGTTCACTTTATGTTTATTTTCTTCTCCACAATTTCTGTGTGATTCTGAATTTAGTATACATTTTAATAATTAAACTCTTCATTCGTTCTCCCTCACCATACTGTGAGCTTCTTGAAAGCAGAAGCCACATCTTATCTTTATAGCACTGCTTTTCCTAATAAATCTTATTCATTTTCCTAATCTCCAGTATTCCTAGATGTGGTTGAAAATAGGTACTTGGCAAAAGTATACTGCTAAAACCCATCTAATATTGAGATGGTCTCCTAACTCTGCCCATACCTGTTGTCATGATGACTTTAATACCATTTTAAAAGGGTTGTCCCATTCAAATACAAGTCTGCTTTCATTCGTGTTAGTGATATAACTATACACTATCCATTGCCATCAACCCATCTAGATTTTAGCATTCACCAGTTAAATAATTAATGAAATTCTACGTCCTGCAGAAAGCCTTCTTAATTGATGAAAGTGAAGTGATTCTTTTCTATACTTCTAACTTATTTTGGCATTGTATCTCCCACTGGATATTCTTCATTCTGCTTTCTTCTTTCATTTTACGCATACACACATTATACTTATGTGTGTGATTACATGTATTTATCTGTAAGTGCATGTTTACATGAACACCAACAACCATCTACACTAAACCTACATGTGTAAACTAAAGGTATATATATACACACAGAAACTATACATCATATACATATTCATCTCACATTATTGAGTGAATATACAGGAAAAACACTTTGCCTAAGGATAAGAGCCAATGTAGCTATAAATCACAGAATTTTCAAAGCTGAACAGAACTTAACAATTAGTGGTACAATCCCTTTATTTTAGAGATGAAAATGGGAACTCAGAGAAGAGAAGTGGCTTACCTGTTGTTAATCTGGGGAAATAGAAACAGAACAAAGACACAACTCTGGTCAGCTGGCACCATAGGTTATGTGCTGTTCCATTCCTCCCCATTCACACTGAAGTGCAAGATTGAGTTCTGACATTCTCTGAAATATCTCTAACTCCATCCGTTAAGATTCTAAATGATTCGTTATCTTCCTGGTACTTTCTGACCAACCCCTAATCTCCATCACCCTTGCCAGCTTCCCCGTGAGATTTTAAAATCCCATTCTCTAGGGAATAAGGAAGACCTGCTCACCAAGTGCCCAAGTCAGACTGGTCTACTCAGTGAGTTTGACACTAGTAAGATTTATAACATGACCACGGCTTGCAATCAGTGGTGACAACTGGAGAATTACCCCAATAAATATTTGACATGATTTTGAGAGCAGTAAAATATTTTACTTTTTTTCCCACGGTTTTCTCTGAGAAGAAGGAGAGAAAAAGACACTAGAGGGCAAGATAATAGTGCCATAATTCTTCCTGAAGGAGATGATGGTTGTCCAAGTCTGGATAGATTTCTCTGCAGGTATGAAGAGATGTCAGACTGGGCTAGGAGTCACTGTTCTCCACATTAACAATTTCCAGATACTTGGGAAACTATCTTGTGAAACAATTTATGAGGTTTGGGATAAGGAACAATTTCCTAAACTCTGTCATCAGAGTTTGGATAAAGTTTTTTTTCTGCCATGAATCAAGTCCCAACATTTGGTTTGTTTGCCATGCCCAGTGCTTCAGGAGTTCAACATTTAATTCCAAGACACAAGAATGCAAAAGTATGAAAGCATCTGAAAGGATATTCCAGTTTACCCTCAGTCAGCTGAGAGGATACTGTTTAGTATTCCCACCAAGAAGTCTCCCACCAAATTTCTGTGGATTTATCCATTGCTTAGGAGCTCACTGACTCGAGAGCTAGACTAAGTTAATTCATGATAACTGTCACTATAAAAACACTTCCTTAGCTGAGCTGTTCCTTCCATACGTTTATCTGATGGTCCTATTTTTGTCTTCTAGAGCTACATGGGTTTAAATAAAATCTTTCATCTCTGTGATAAATCTCAGATGTTTGAAGACAACATTCACTTCTAACCATTCATAGACAGACCCTGTTGGAGACCTTCAAATCTCTGATTATATGTTATGAAAGGGGGTCAGTACTGGAGAGTGGTTGACACACAGGATCTAGATGCACATTATCTTGGTTTAGATTCCCCTAGAACCAGGCGTTGAAACAAGGATTAAAGTTCAAGTAGTTTATTAGAGAGGTGATCTTAAAAAGAAAAACATCTGTAAGGGAGTAAGGATGTGAAGTGGGGTTAGGAAGTCAATCAATAAGCAACAAACTATGAAGCAAGTTAACACTGAGGACAATTGTCGCTAAATCCTACTGGGGTCAGGATGGAACACACTCCTCAGGATTATCCATAAGGAGAGGGAGCTGGGGGTTTTATCCGCCCCCTCCTATCAGTCATTGCTTGCAGAATGTTTGAGGGCTGCTCTAGAGGAATATTAATTCCCAAGCACTTCCAACCTACTACCACATAGGAAGAGTAAGCTCCAGAAGCCAGAAAAGACCCTCAGGCAAAGGAATATAGGCTGGCATTCAAAAGTCAGCGAACTTACATGAAAAATATATGGACTGAGGGGACATGGATGGACATTGATAGTTTCTGCTACTCCCATTCAATGTTAGCTTAAGGAGCAGCGGCATTCAACAGTGAGAATACAACTGACCATGGGTTGGCATTTAAAGGCTTCTGTCTCCTTTGGTTCAGCTCAGCAGAGAGGAGACATAAAAACATAAGAGGGATAAATTGTGTCAAAAGTGGACCATATACCCCATACACATCCTCTAATTAAAAATCCCCTGAGAAGGCATCTGAAAACTATGGCCTGTGGGCCATAATCCTGTTTCCATTTGGCCTATGAGCCAGGTTAGGAAAAAAGAAGAAGAAAATTTCAAGACATGTGAAATTTATATGAAATTCAAATTTCAGTGAGTATAAATAAAGTATTATTGGAATACAGCCACACTCATTCATTTATGTATTGTCTATGGTTGCTTTCACACTATAACTGCAGAGTTGAGTAGTTGCGACAGGGAACATATGGCCTACAAAGCCTAAAATATTTACTTTTTGTCCCTTTACAGAAAAACTTTGCTGTCTCCTACACTAGAAACTTGGATAGGTCTAGTCTGTAGTGAGGAGGTGAGAAGATGAAAATCATAAGGAAAGTTTGACATTAACACTAAAACATCTGGGACTGAGAAATAAATATAATAGTTAGTGTTCTAATATCTTAAAGTGGCTCAGAAATAGAGGGACAAGACCAAGATGTAGTTAATGAGATTTCTGCAAAAATCTATAATTCCACAGAGTATAGTTGGGATAGTTATAGGAAGAACTAAAACTACTTCGCATTTATCCTCCAGAGAATGTATATTCATATACATACATCTTGATTGTATACGTGTAGTTTGGGTTTTGTTTTTTGTTTTTTGTTTTTATGTCTCCTGACACCTAAAATGGAGCCCTGTGACATCACAGCACCTTTAAGACTATACTCATCTGGCTCCTGTCTAACCTTCTGAGCAAATCACCCTCCACCTTCTTTGCCCCCTAGGACACACTTCCCCTTTGTCTCCCAATCTACTTGCTCTTTCTCAAATATACTAAACTCATTTTCCCTCCCAGCACTCTCTCTTTGTTCTTCTCTACCTGACATCTTTCTCTTTCAGCTCATAAGAAAGCTGTTTCAGGGGGGCAGCTGGGTGGCTCAGTGGGCTGAGCCGCTGCCTTCGGCTCAGGTCATGATCTCAGGGTCCTGGGATTGAGCCCCACATCGGGCTCTCTGCTCAGCAGGGGGCCTGCTTCCCTTCCTCTCTCTCTGCCTGCCTCTCTGCCTACTTGTGATCTCTCTCTGTCAAATAAATAAATAAAATCTTAAAAAAAAAAAAAGAAGAAGAGAAAGCTGTTTCATTCTTAGGTTTCAGGTGTCAGCCTATGTGTCACCCACTCAGGGAAAGCACTTAAACTGACTTTACCCCACCACCTTATTCTTTCTTTTCAGAGCACTGACCTCTATCTAAATTTGGGTGTGTGTTTATCTAATACATAAAATAGTCTGTAAGCTCCAGGAGGACAGAGGTATTGTGTTTTGTTCATCACCGTGATCCTCAGCTCCTTAAAATGTCACATATAATTCCTTCCTATCAATTTCACTCTGAACCTGATGCTGCACTGAAAAAAAAAATAAGTTTTAATTTTTTTAAAGATAATTGGCCATTAAAGCAAAAAAAAAAAAAGTATTTTGGGATGGATGGCATAAGTAGAGGTAAAATGTATGAGAAAAAAAGACTGAAGTTCAGCAAAGAGAAATGAAAGCATCCTATTTTAAGGTTCTTGTATGCAGGAATCAGTATAATGTCATTTGAAGGTAAATTCTGATAAGTTATAGTATAACTCTAAAACAACCATTAAATTAATACAGCAGAGAAACTTATCTAATCTGCTAACAAAAGTGATAAGATGAAATCATTAAAAAAAAAAAAAGATGAAATCATGAATCACTGCTCAACCCGAAGCAAGTCAGAAAAGAGGAAAAACAAGACAAAGAAAAGATAGGACAAATATTAAGCAAATAGCTAGTAGTAGCCTTAAACCAAATCATATTAACAATTACATTAAATATAAATCACATCACTATTCCATTTAAAAGGCAGAGATTGTCAGAATGGATAAAATAACAAAGCCCAAACATATACTGTATACAAGAAACATGCTTTAAGTATTAAGACTTATAGGTTACAAGTAAAAGGATGAAGAAGCATGCCATGGTAATCAAAAGCTGAGTGGCTATATTAATATCAAACAAAGTACCATTGGGGCGCCTGGGTGGCTCAGTGGGTCAAAGCCTCTACCTTCAGCTCAGGTCATGATCCCAGGATCCTGGGATGGAGCCCCATCCCAGGGGCTTTCTGCTCAGCGGGGAGCCTGCTTCCTTCTCTCTCTCTCTGCCTGCTTCTCTGCCTGCTTGTGATCTCTGTCTGTCAAATAAATAAATAAAATCTTTAAAAAAAAAATACCATCAAGAGAGACAAGTTACCTTCAGGAGAGGTGGTAAAAGTGTTCATTACTTTGTGTAATTCTTAAATAAAAATATTACAAAGAAAAAAATTGCATCTATTAGGCACTTAGTAAATACTCATCGAATAAATTAATATGTGTCTTTGAAGAGATCAGAATAGCAAAATCATTGTCATTTTGTCATTTGGTGACGTGGTGTTAGCCTTACAGACCTGGGCATGAGTCCTAGCTGTGCTGTTTAAATGAGTATGTAATTACCCTAGACAAATTCCTTAATCTCTTTGAAACCCTTTATTTCTAATTTAGAAAAAATACTTCTGTGTGAGACTGTAAGCATAAATGAGATAATGATGCTTGCAAAGTCCTGAGTTACACAGTAGGGCTAAATAAAGGGTAACAATTCCTGGCCTCTGCTTATCATTACTATTAGGGTGAAGTTGGAAAAGGTCTTCTAGGGGATAACCTTGGCCCACACCCGACATCACAAAGACACAGAGGTCCAGGGAAGGAAGGGGCTTAATCATGGCTTTGTTGTGAGCTCAGCTGCAGAGTCAGGACTGGGGTCCAGATCAACAATCTCTCAAGTTCTGTGTGCTTTTACTTTACCATCCTTCCTCCTGCTTAACACCAGACATCAGTTGTGGGCATTCTCCAGAGTTCTTGGAAGTTGAATGCCATCTTGTGTGTAAAAAATTCCCTTTGCTAACCAAATATGTTTGTGTGAAACATTTTTGCAGCAAACTTAGAGATGGTGTTTCTCATTCCCCCAGCAGCCTGGAGCTCAAGCAGAGTTCAACAGTGCAGAGTAATCATATTCTGATTTTTCTATCCCTTTTTTTATATATCCATTTTGAGCCCTTCCATGTCCTGGGACTTTAATGCTCACTCTAAATAAAGTAGAAAGATAACTAAGCCATCTTGGCTCTGCTCCCCTCTTTCTTGAGTATCTCATGAGAATGAACCCTCCAGTGTCTCTGGAGCAAACCAAATACTGCAGAGAGAAATACACCATGAAAGAAAGGATTAGCTGCACTAAATAATAATTGGCCTAGAGAGCTGAGATTTGACTATACTTCATATGGCAGAGGATTCACATATGAAGCAAATGGGAAATAAGAGCAATGCCATGTGCTAAAAGGAAGGACTGGGCTGGGAACTTAGAGACCTGGGTTTTAGTACTGAGTCTGCCATCAGATCTCTGATGTCTTTGGGGAATTACTGAAACCATTCGGAGGTCAGTTTTCTTGTCTAGACCAGGAAGGGGTTGTGACATAATCTATTAAACATGATAGATTATGTCACAACCCCTTCCTGGTCTATTTTGCCAGGACCATTCATTAGCTATGAAGGGAGATGAGAGAAAGCAGGCAGCCAAAAGGGGCTAAGTGGCATATATAAGAAGGAATGAAGAGAGGAGCAGAAAACCAAATCAGAAGGAAGATAGGAATGAAATTAAGACAGAGTCAGGTATGGGGAAACTAGATAGATTTCGCAGTCACTTTTGGAGATGAAATACACTAGGGGCTTAGGAATAAGGCAGCTGAGAAGATTGGCTCACAGGCTTGAAGAATCTCCATGAGAAATTGTGTTAATGAAATTTGCACACAGTTTGCCCCTTCCTCGAGCCTTCTGCTGTCTGGTGGATTATCATCCAGACTGGAGTGTTTCTGATCTCATCTAATTTTCTTCCCAGAGAGAGACGAGGACACTGAGACCATCTGCTCTGGTGCTCCCCTCTGGATTACACCCCACCTAAGGGCTTGGTGCAGGAAGGAAGGAGCCATGTCCCCAGTTTCTCTTCTCCTGCAAAAACAAAAAACAAAAACACACAAAAAAAACTTCCATAAATTCAGAGTCTCACATGCACTAGCCTCTTGTCCCTAGTCAACAGCACCGCCTCCACCCCACCGCCAAGTACACAGCTGGCAACAGTGCTGTTTCCATGGTGATAATGAATGGCAACAGGCAGTAATCAAGAAGGGTCGCTGGAGTCATAAGTCATTACAGATTGTATTTAAAGGAACACAGCCACCTTTAAAATGATAAATGACTTCTTTATAGCCTCACCCTGCACTAGTCTCCTAGGAGTGGTGGGGGAGGTTTACTGGACATTTGTTTTGCATGTTTACCTTCTTTTTTGTTTTTTCTTTTCCTCATTTGGACCATGGAATCAGATTTGTCAGTTTTTCTATGAGGATGTCCTAAGCCTGCACAGTAGGGTTTAGGACACTTGGAAAGGCAGCCTAGGCAAAAATGAAGTCCTTCTCTATCACTGACAGAACGTGAAATTTCTGGATAACAGATTCATCTATCTGGTTCATTAAAGACATTAGAGTTCCAAGTGTCTTATTGAAAGTCACATAGACCTAGGAGTCATGTGCACTGAGAGTTCAGCTGCATTTCAGAATAACTGAACTTTACATTGAATTTGGGTTTGGAACACATGGGCTTGAGTTTTCAGCCCATGTGCCCCCAAATGGTGACCTTGGGCAAATCCCTTAAGCCTTTTTTTTTTGAGCCTCAATGTCTTCATCTTTAAATTAGAGTTAATAAAACTTAACTTGGAGGGTTGTTGTGAAGAGCAGAAGAGCAGTTGAGAGCCCCATTCAGAAACAGCACCTATACCATACAGTACTTTCCTAATGAAAAATGGCTTTTACACATATTATTTTAAAATACCAAGTTTAGAGGTGAGTGTAGTAGGCCTCTAGTACAAAATTTTTTTAAAAAATGCTTCTTTAGATAAGGCTGGGTAGGGATAGGATATTTTACTGTGTGACTTTGAGAAAGTCACTTGTCTTTCTGAATGATTTATTTCTTAATCTGTAAGATGGGAATGATAAATTCTGTCCTGCCTGTTGGTAGGGTTGCAGTGAACATCAAATGAAATAACCCATGTCTAGGTGCTCCACATAGAAACTGCTCAGTATTACACAAATGTAAGCTATCGTCTTTTCAAAAGCATCTTGCAAAACCGAGATTGGGATGGTAATCACATCCAACTTACTTTTTTTTTTTTTTTCTTCTTGCTGCAAATCTTCCATTTCAGACCTAAAGTAGTGTCTCATTAAAGTCCAATCCTCCATGAGGTTAAAAATAAACTCCTCGTTTCACCCTGTAATTTATACTGGTGTCTTTACTGTTCCCTCCAGTTTCCAAAGCTGAATGCTCTCTAACGGTCTTATTGACAACCTGAGATCAAATAAGCGTGTTAATATAGAACAGACATTTATTTCATCTGAAGAGCAAGGGAGTTGGTCCTGAAATGGTTTTTGCAGAGCAGGTATTCCTCATGACAAAACATACAATTATTTTTGAGATCTCTTTGTGGACTGAGTTTTAAACTAAATTGCATGCCATTAATATTTCTCTCTGACTGTTGGTCTCAGCTTTTTAATTAGGTAACATCTGAGGCAGGGTGCAATTTAGATACACAATGATCCATCTTCTATATTAAGAGATATTAATAATAATATTAATGATTAATTATGCATGTCACCTCACAGAGGTCCTAATGCAAGCACAAATCAGCTGCAGCAACCCAAGAAATTCAACTCTGTTTATTCACATACTGGGAAGGTATGTGTCTGTGGCCCTGTAGGTGTCTTCATTGCATAAATCTTATCATTAAATTTTCCTTTCAAATTAACTCACATTCAATGGCTTATTGAAAAAAAAAAAACTTTCTACTGCCTTGTATCTGGAACTTTAGAAATTTATATTTTATCTGAAAATAGCATCACTAAAGGTTTTGTCACAGAGTTTCTTATATCACTATAGAAACTTAATTCCGACTCCTTTATTTCATCCAACTCTTCAGGTTAAAGATGATATATTAATCTAAACCACTATCGTAATTGTTAGTATTGTCATCATTGATATTGTTGAATTTCTGGTAGTTGAATTAATTTGATCTTATATTTTGATGTTATGAATTTGCAGTTCCAGAAGTGATCTATGTATTTTTGTATTTACTTGTCACAAATCTCTGTCCCTACCTCTGGGAGAGAAGATTCACCTGTTTACCTTATGTGCTTTCTTAACAGAAAAGGGAAGTGGAGATGTCCTAGAGAAAATGCAACACTCCTCTTGTTTCCCAAACCCAACAAGCTCAATGCATACTCCCCCAATATTCTTTGGAAGGTCATTCCAAGACCCAGCTGCCCAGTGCAGCCCAATTTCTTTGTCATTCATGCCCATTTCCTGCTGTGGAGCAGATCTTGTCAAAGAAAGGCATACTCATTGCTGAACCTGTCCACTTGGCCCACAATCCATCCTGCTTCCTCCCAGTTTATCCTTTGTTAACCAGCAATAGCAGCTTAACACTTCGTTTTCTTATTTCCAGCTTGGCCCTGATCACCTCAGCCATAAAACAAGTTTTCTCCATCTTGCCATTATTGACATTTGGGGCCAGATGATTCTTTGTTGGGAGTGATTGTACTGTGCCTTATAGGATGTCAGAGCATTCTTGACCTCTACTCATGGAATACCAGTAGCAGACCCCCTTCCGATTTGTGACAACCAAAACTGTCCCCTGGGGAGCAAAATTAGCACCACTTGAAAACCACCAATAAAGGGCTGGAACCGGGGCATCTGGATTGCTCAGTGGTTTAAGCCTCTGCCTTCAGCTCAGGTCATGATCTCAGGGTCCTGGGATTGAGCCCCACATCAGGCTCTCTGATCAGCAGGAAGTCTACTTCCCCCCTCTCTCTCTGCCTGCCTCTCTGCCTACCTACGATCTCTCTCTCTCTCTCTGTGTCAAATAAATGAATAAAATCTTAAAAAAAAAAAAGGTTGGAACCAAAATGCTGATAATCCTGATTACTAAGACAAATGGTAAAACTCTGCTTAGTAGATGATATGGGACAATCAAATATCCATTAGAATTTGAGCTGTTTTAAAAAGATAACTGATTCATGGGGCGCTGGGTGGCTCAGTGGGTTAAGCCGCTGCCTTCGGCTCATGTCATGATCTCAGGGCCCTGGGATCGAGTCCCGCATCGGGCTCTCTGCTCAGTAGAGAGCCTGCTCCCCCCTCCACCTGCCTGCCTCTCTGTCTACTTGTAATCTCTCTCTGTCAAATAAATAAATAAAATCTTTAAAAAAAAGTTAAAAAAAATATTACTGATTCAGAAAACAAATTAAAATAGGGAAAAATTAGAGGAGATTAGTCCATAAGAACTGCAGCAGCGTGGGGTAGAGAGAAGTAGGTCCAGAACTATGGCAAAAGCAGGAAGAACAGAGGGGAATAAAAGGTTTGACTTGAGAAGCATTTTACCAATACAATTATAGGACTCTGTAAATATCAGATTGGGGATAGAGAGATGAAAAAGAGTTAAAATGGCCCCAAGCTTTCTACTTAGAGGACAGGGATAATTATGATGCTGTAATCGAACATGGATTTTTATTCATTCTGCTTTGTAATAGTAACCAGGTAACATCATATCCCATTTACTCTACAGTGGGCATTGAGGGAACTAGGTGTGTGTCCTTTTTATCTTTTCATCTTTGAATCTATTCAATATCTAGAATTAAAGAATACTAGTAGTTGTCTTTTTTACTAGTAGTTGTCTTTTACTGAAAGTAAAGCCGTGTGCTAGCATCTGTATTAGGTACATTTCCTATAATCCATAAAGCAGCCTTTGAAAGATCAAGACATTATCCCCATTTTATAGCTGAGAAAACTGAGAAGCCTAGAAGTGAAGAAATGTGTCCAAAGTGACACCTGGATTAGTGGCAATTTCAATCTGTCTGGTTCTAACCTAGTATTTAGTTCTTTGTGCCACACTGCCTCTTAATGAAAAGCTTGCCCTGGTTCCATTTATCCCCTCACCCCTTAGCCAGGGGGTTCTCCTATGTGGGAGTGCAAAAGCTGAGCAAGGGCACAGAAGGATTTTTGAAGCATTCTGCCTCCCCGTCCTCCTGTCCTCTCTTCTCCTACCCCCTCCTCCCGCTCCTCCTCCTCCTCCTCCTGCCGCTCCTTCTCCTCTCCATCCTCTTGATTTAGGAATTTCTTTCTTTTCCACAAAGGGAGACTTCTCCTCTCTCTGAAGCACCGGGCAACAGCTTAGCAGCTGCCTGCAGGCATTGAGAAATTAAGACTGTTCTTACAAGGCCAGAATGTTTGGGCTGAGTGTCAATGAATTTAAAACATGATCGATTAATGTACCTTTCGCCACCACATGTGAGTTAAATGATCAGGAGCAAAACTGCTTGGAGCAAAACTGCAATATTTGATCAAAGCCAGAATGTTCGAAAAATGTCTGCAGTTGGTTTCTCCACCACCAAGTCTGGGTGGTTTCCCACTTCCCTAGCTGAATGCTCAGCACCTAGATCTGTTTAGAACCTCCCTGGAAAGGAGGGTTTGCATATGCACTGAGAGCTCTTGTTTTGTCCCAGAACTATAAGTAAACATGGTCAGGTGTGCATTGTGAAAATCTCCCAGGAGGAGGGCAGGGTGGAGACTGGACTATGTCAAGCATCTCTGTGCCTTTGGGAACCATTCAGTGTACCAAGCATAATGGTGTCACCATGGTAAGATTATCAGTCAATGGTGACCAAGTCTTTTTGTCAGTAGTGGTCAAGGCCTTCCTATGTTGAGAATAAAGATAATTATGGTGAAAATGAGATGGCTATGATGTTGGTAGAATATGGACGTATGTCAGAGAGTTGTCTGACCAGGGCATTATATGCATAAGAGCACTAACTGAGCAAAAAACCATTTACAACTTTCTTCGTGAAAGTTGGACTAGAGACATTAGTTTAATCCGTAGTCTTAAACAGGAGTGTCTACCTCCTCCCCATTGATGCTTTATTTAGGGTCAGGATCTTACTTTTGCAATGTCACAAAAATTAAAATGACATTCACCAGCCTCATAGGAAAAGAGGAGCAAGAGAGAATACATTTTCCTGTGGTCTCTAGTGTTAAGATGGCCTACACTGTGCAGCCTGTGTCAAAGGCTCTGAAACATACCACCAGCAACAGTGCAGAGATTTCTTGGCCTCTCACCAGGAGGCAATCCCGGTCCTTCCAAATAGATGAGCACAGGCTGATAGGAATGCACAACACATAGGAATGGAAGGTGAAAATATGTAGGTCAGTGCCTGCTTCTTTTCTTTAGAGGATGAAGACCCTGCCCACTGATAAAGCATGGCCCTGGTTTTTAACCAATGACAGTGGACTACCAAAAGAGGTAGGCAGCAAAATTGAATATTACTCTATGAGCAGAAAAGGACAGAAATTACCCTCCTTACTTTAGCCTGAGACAGAAACATTCTTGCTCTTTGACAATAATGATAAAACAATGCTCATGATACTGGACATTGCCAAATAGATTCCAGCCACCACCTCAACTGCCAGATACATTACTTAGCCAAGTAAAAGATGGACAAGAAGAAGCTTTGTTTCAAACAGGGACTTTCTAAGAGATAGCTTCCAAAAAGACCAAAGGATTTCCCCAAATCCATGGTGGGGCTGCCTTTTAACTTCAGATTTCCCCTAGTTGATGATGGCAGCAACCCAAAGGAGGTACGCTATTTTTTGAGAATAAATGGCACAGATTACAACTGTCCTAGGCACAGAGCATATCAACGAAGCTTGATTACTTCAAGCTTACTTACCCATTACTCCTCTTCCTCCCCAACATTCTATTTAAAGATGGAAGTGAGAAAGTGTGCAGCCCACCCTAATTGCTCCAAGAGGAGGATGCTGAGTAAGCAAATAGACTATATAGTAAAGACCAAGCACACAAAATGTAAAAATAATGAAGTCTGTCTTCTGTGCTCCTGTATTTGGCCTTTCTTCTACCTTTCCTAATCTATGGCAGAAGTTTGAGACTTGAATGGATCATAGCTCCATGAGTTAGACTGACCTGTCTCCACCATTTCTTGGCTAAGTATCCCTGGGCAAGTTATATAAGTTCCCAAGCTGCAGTTTGCTCCTAGGTAAGGTAAACATAATGGAATCTACTCCTCTGAATGGTTATTAGCATAAAGTGACATAACTCATGTAAAATGTAAAATATTTATTTTGGGCTATAATCTTAGGTAAGTCATTTTCTCTCTCTGCTCCTCAGTCCTTTATCTATAACATGGAGGCAAAAGCAGCTAAAAATTAAAAAAAAAAAAAAAGCAAACCTATCATCTTTTTAAGTTCATATATCTTAAACATCACATTAAACCTCACTTCCTGGAGTGCCTGGGTGGTTCAGTGGATTAAGCCTCTGCCTTTGGCTCAGGTCATGATCTCAGGATCATGGGATCAAGCGTTGGGCTCTCTGCTCAGCAGGGAGCCTGCTTCCCCACCCCCGCTCCCCTGCCTCCCTCTCTGTCTACTTGTGATCTCTGTCTGTCAAATAAATAAATAAACTCTCTTAATAAATAAATAAATAAATCTCACTTCTCCATACACATACCCAATCAACATATGCAAACCTGGTTAAGTAAAAGCATCTATTTAAGTGACTGACGTCCATACTTTCCCCTAGACCTGGGATGGAATCTGGTGATTTTCTAACTTTAAGAAGTGTTATCCATGATTTTTTATTATTAGGCAGGCTATGAAAACACATGGGATTGTTACAAGGATTAAATGAGACACAGAGTAAAATGCTTGACACATATTTCCTTTCAAAGTGTTTTGTCTCTACCTCTCCTTAACAATATTTTTAAAAATTTTATTGGAGTATAAAGTACATATAGAAAAGTGTACAGCTTATAAGCATGCAGCTCAATAAATGTCTCATAGTGAGGATGCTGTGGACCACCTAGATCAGGTAACAGAGGGCCACTGGCCTCCTTGAAGTAGCCGAATGCCCACTTCAGTCACTGTTGCCCCAAGGGTAAACACCCATCTCAGTTCTAACACTATAGACCGATGTTGCTTGGTTTTGAACTTTATATAAATGGACTTACATAGCATATACTGTCATAAATGTCTATCTTCTTTGGTTCAAAATTATGCTTATAAAAGTAATCCGTACTGAGTATGGCTGTAGCCTTTCCAGTCTTGCCCTTGTATCCTATTTCATGGTTGTTTTAAAATTCTAGTAGATGGACATTTAGTTTCTGACTACTCGTAGATGATCAGAGATGACTGCTTCCCACACATGAAACTTGGTAAACACGTGTATACATATCTGTTGAGTACGTATCTGGGCGTGGACTTTTTGGGCCATAATGTTAGCCTATGTTCAACTTCCAGATACTCTTTAAAAGAGGTTTCCAAAATGGCTGTACTGATTGCACACATGCATCAGTGGTACCCAGGGTTCCCACTGCTCCACAACTTCGACAACATTTAGTACCACCAGACTGTTAGATTTTGGCCATTTTGGTAGATGTATAAGGGTATTGCACTGTGGTCTTAAGACTCATTTTCTTGATGAGTAGTGATGTTGAACATCTCTCCATATGTTCACTAGCCATTTTTGTTGTCTTCCCTTGTGAATTACCTATCATCCTTTTCTTCTTAACACCCACACAGTTGATTCTCATCATTCATGAATTCTATACTTTCAAAATTCTCCAACTTGCTAGAATTTATCTGTGACCCGAAACCAATACTCATGTGCTTTCATTGGTCTTTCACAGACGTGTGCAGAGTGATGAAACTGTTATTGTGACATGCGTGTTCCCAGCTGAGGTTGACAAACTGATGCTCTACCTTCTTGGTTTCAGCTCTTGTCCTACAGACAAGTGTCCATTTTGTAGTACATTTGGTGCCATGGTTGTCACATTTTGGGGCTTTTTGTTGGTTTGAAATGGCTCCCAAGCATAGAGCTGAAATGCTGCCCAAGTGTTCCAAGCTATGCCTTACAGAAAAAAATAAGTATATTTGATAAACTTCATTCAGGCATGAGTTACAGTGCTGTTGGCTGTGAGTTCAATGTTAATGAATCAAAAATATATTTTAAATAAAGTACCTTTAAAAAAAACACACATAAACCAAGTTTCTACATTGATCAGATGATGAAAATGTGATCAGAGCCTTACAGCAAGACAACCCTGTATTTCCCTTAGGAGCAATAGTTCAGTATTCACCAGTTCAGTGTTTGCAGCGATTTTATAGAACACAATTATTGTCAATAATGTGGATTGACTGTACCTGACATCTTACCTGCTAGCTAAGATGGGCATTATGTCCCTATTTGACAGATGAGGAAAGTGAGGATCAAAGAGGAACTACACAACTAACTAATTCACATTCGGGCCTCATATCCAGATGCCTGGTGTAACTGCCATGAGTTTTCTGCAGTGATTGGGACTTTGTGGCAATCTTTTCCTATAGCTATATTTTGTTGACCCCACAAAAGACATTTCCAGATCGGTTGCACATCAGAAACAATTTCCCTATCAGTTTTGCTTGTGGATTCCAAAGGTTCTCTTAGACATTTCTCTTCGAAAGAATGAACTACCATTATATAAATAGCAGCTAAACAAGATAATGTTGGACTCTGAGGTGGAACCTAGTTCAAGTTCCAACTCCTGTAAGTCAGTGGCCTTGAATAACTTGGGCGTTCTGAACTGTTTCCTCAGCTATCAAATAAGCATTATAGTTTCTGCCTAGGTTTCATTAGGAAATTGTTCAGTTTCTCAAATTCAATGAGGATGGCCTGGCACTGTACTGAATATGTGGGGAGATATGAAAGATACACAACTTCTTTCCTTGGGAAAATGGCAACTTGTGGAAGAGAACAAGGAATGTGCACTAATAGCTACAATAAATGAGTATCAAATATTAAAGAAAATAAAGGGTTATTGAAAGAGATGAGGGAAATGTTACTTCCATCTAGCAGGTATCAGGAATAACCTGAAAAGAGGAGAGGTAAGTTGTGAAGTAGGTCTAGAAGTAGTAACAATAAGAATGATAGCCATTATTTACTGAATGTTTACCATGTGCTTGACCCTTTGCATGCACCACATTATGTCCTTTTATGTACTTTACAGTAAAGTCATACAATGGAATACAACCCAGCAGGGTTTCTCAATCATGGCACTATTGCTATTTTGGTCGAGGTAATGCCTTGTGAGGCACTGCCCTATGCATTATAGACTGCTTAGCAGCATCCTTGAGCTCTACCCACTAGATGCCAGTAGTGCCTCTCCCCAGTTGTGACAACCAAAGTTGTCTCCAGACATTGCCAGATGTCCTCTGGAGGGCAAAATTGTGCAGGTTGAGAACTGATCCTATAGATTAATCTGTGCGGTATGCTAGAAACGGGCACGGTTCTTCACGTTAGACCTGGATGGTTATTCAAATTCTCTGCCACCTGGCGATCCTGGAATTTCTCTGACCCTTTTTCCTCAGCTATAAAATGGAGGTAGTGATAAGAACAATTGGGTTAAGTGAATTCATTAAGATGTATAAAATGCTCGCTTTGGCACAGAACAGGTGTTGGAGAAATAGTAGGTATTATTTTTTATTTAGCTCTATAATAACCTGACAGTTAAGAAGTATTCATTTTCCAGAAGATCATACTGGGCACAGAGAAGCTGAATAATTTTCCAGGGTTGCTTTGTTCTCAAGGCACAAAGGCAAGTTGGACTGTCTGGATTGCTTTAACCAATAACCACTATGGGTGGGGGTGGGGGGCGCTTGGCAAGGGGTGAGGGTCCTATAGTATAAATCAATTCAGGAGGGTCAAGCATGAACAGGGTTGGGGGTGGGGATGTGAGAATCCAGTGTGATGTTTTAGGTACAAACAGGGAGAAAGCTTTTAATTCTCATTGAGAGATAATTTGGACCAGGTGGAGAATGAAATAGAAATTGAATGGAGGAAAGTGTATTTAAATTGAAAACTCAAACCAAAGATATAATTTTGTCAACTCTCATTATAAACACTTAATCATTTACAAAATAACTCTTAAAAAATACCTAGAGGTTTAATGAGTCACACCTTCAATTTTTAAGTGTCAGGTTCCATGCTGTCAAGAAGGCATAACTGTTATTACCACATTTTATTTATTCCGAGATGCTAAGCAAGCAGCAGATGGGAGAAAAATAATGATTTTCTTCTAGGTGGCAATAAGCAAAACAAAGAAAAAGTTTGTTTTGATTTAGTCAAAAATGGGAAGTTCCTGGGCTCTAGGCATAGCTCTGCTGACTGCAAGCCCTGGGACCATGGACTTGTCACCTTTCCCAACCCACTCTCTGGACCTCAGTGTCCCTCCCTGCAAAGTAGAAGAGGGGGATTGCACCAATGTAGTCAGACCCCTTTCTGCTCTCACAGACCAGGTTTGCTCTGACAAACCCAAGACTGCCCCACACTTCCGAGCCTGGGGGCAGCCTCTCTGACTGTCTGCTCTTTAAAAGGCCACCATGTTGCAGCCCTGGCTGGGCAGGGCACTGACCTTTTCAGAACGAACTACAGCCTGACATCTAAATTCACCACTATCCTCCCTGATCTGATCTTCTCCTTCTCTGCTGGGGGGGAAAAAAAAAAAAGCTTTCATCTTGACTCTCACCTTCTCTACCTTCTCCATCCCACTCAGCTGGAAACTGTTTGGTTCCTAGAGCCAAGGAGGCAGCTACTAATTGCGGGGGTGAATTTTCTCTCATCATCTATATCTCACCACTTTGCAATTTTAAAGGTTTTCTCTCAGGCTCAACCCTCCCAGGCATCTAGAGCCTCTTAGCACGTTACAACAGAGAAGGAACATGGGAGCACACAGACTTGCTTTACAGGTGAGGAAACTGGTGACAAGGAAAAGATAAGAACACCACAAATGACAAAGCCAGTATGGTAGGAAGGCACTGGGTTTCTCGGCACTCAGTCTGGTTTGTATTTGTCTTCTTCTGAACAACCATGAGTTTCATGTTGTATTGGGGCTTATTTCCTTTGGTGAGAGAGAAAACAGAGACTTTCAGATTTAAACTTTTAAAATGGAAGAACAAAAAATGGGACAAAATGAAAATTAATGGAGTACATAATTAGTGATGAGAGATGTGGGATATTCAGTGTTAGTGGACATTATCTTTGACAAAAACTAATACCTAGGATGATACCTATTGGATTATGGTTTTTCATTAAGCATTGAGCACTGAAATCAATACTCCATGACCAGAACATGCTCTGATCCAGGCTTTCAGGCTGGGAAGGCACTCACCTCCTTTTGGGTTTGAAGACCCAAAGGAGCAGGAGGGTTGGTCTTCGTTCCCTGATATATCCTAAGTGCCAAGCACAGTGCCCGACACATAGTAGGTACTCAATTGGTATTTGTGAAGGGTTTCTGATTCCTTCAGAAATGTTCACACAGCTTGTACCAGTGAATATTTGATAAAGGGGGAAAAAACACTCAACTTGAAACCAAAATACCTGACTTCTACCCTAAATATATTACCACTTACTTCTTAGTTGGACAAGGCATAGTCCTCAAAATAGAAGTAATTTATTACCAATTTCAGAGACTTGCAAGGATTCAATGTATTAACAGATGATAAAAACTTCAAGTTAGGGCACCTGGGTGGCTCAGCTGGTTGAGGGACTGCCTTCAGCTCGGGTCGGGATCCTGGAGTCCCAGGGTCTAGTCCCACATTGGGCTCCCAGCTCCATGGGGAGTCTGCTTCTCCCTCTGACCTTCTCCCCTCTCATGCTCTCTCTGTCTCTCTCTCTCAAATAAATAAATAAAATCTTAAAAAAAAAAAAAAAAACTTCAAGGTAATAGGTGATAAAATGCAAATGTGAGGTTTTCTGATTACATGGACACAGGTTTTCTTAACCTGGGGATTGACTTCAGGGCAATTTCTCCATTCAATTGTGTGCAAAATCATACGGGCTTATTTATTTTTCTGACAAATGGTCTTCAGCTGTCATCCAAATCTCAAACTTTCATGATATAGCCATTGACGCACTACCCATATAAAGTTACTCATAATGGCTATTAAAACTTACTCAGCACATTCTGACTGATGTGCAAACTCTCTGAGTCCCTGGCTTCTCACCCAACTAGCTCATCACTTCTAGTCCTATTAACTGGACCCCCAAGCCTCCCCACCTGCCTCCCCCACCTCCCCGCACTCCCACCCTCCCCACCCCTGCAACTGGGGACTTGGGACTTTGCTTCCATAGCTGCCTCTCTTCCCAAACAGTGCTCTCTGGTGGTTTCTCAGCTTAATCAGTCTCTCTCCTGGCCTTCCACTTCCAATATCTGATCTGAACCTCAGGTGGTCTTAAACCCCTTTCATCCCTCTCTCTAGCACCTTCTGTCAAGTTTCTCCTGGGCTGTTCTGGTTCTAGAGGCCCATAACTACTGCTGCCGTCCATCTACAATCTTTACCTATTTTAATAGAGCATCATCCTTCTTCTCTGCCTGTCTCCCATCATCCTTTCCTTCAACAAAGACTTATAGGCGTCTACCATATGCCATACACTATTAATGAGTTAATTAATGTATTCATTCAACAACTATCATCTGAATGCTTATTATAGGTCTGCAATGAAGAATAAATCTTATCTTCCCTTGTGGAGCTTACATCTCAGGAATGGGAGACAGAAAGATGAATAAGATCTGGTCACAGCCTTCACAGTGAACACAGAATGTCTAAGGTTTTGGCAGCATTGATTTCCGGACTAAGATTTTTAGCCTTTACTTTGCAGACAGTTGGGAGTCGTTGAAGTTTTTATGCAGGAAAATGACATGTGCAAAGAGATATTTTAGGAAGTTCAATCTGGTGACATCGACAGGGTAGACTGGAAGTGGCAGAGCCTGGGGGCAGGGAGTCTATTACTGTAATTGTCAAGGAGAAAGGTAATTAAGGTCTAGGCTAGCATGGTGACTTTGGGAGTGAAGAAAAGTGGAGAGATACTGAAGGCATTATGAGGAATCAGGATGATGGTGTGCAGAACAATAGAAGAATGAACAAAAGATGATCCCAGCATCTTAACAGACAAGTGGCAGGACCTCTATCCCATCTCCTCTGCTCTCCTGCCTATTCTCTACTCCTAGGAGGTTATATGGCTTTTAATATCTCCTTGGCATATATTTTAAGCTTCAACTGCCTTGTCTCCATCCATCGCCCACACTATCATTAGGGGACTCTTGTGAAGAGGCTGAACATTCATGGAGGAAATTGCAGGCTTGAATTGCTCAGGTGTCACCCAGCAAAGATTGTTTCAAAGGCTGTCCCCTCCTCTCCCAGTATCTAATGACCCTTTCATTTCCTTTCACTCCCCTTCTCTAGTTGTATTTCAATTATTCCATGGGGAAAAGAGAAAAGGAGCAACAAAATACCCTGCTGCCCCACCATGGCCAGCAAGAGCCTGAAGAAAAGATGATGGCAAGGGCACCCAAGGAGAGCAGGGGGAGGAGAGGGGAAGGGTGAAGGAGGCGCTGCCACCTGACATCTCAGTCTGCCGAGCAGCTGAGTACATCTGGTAATTACCAGTAAGCAACAGGATGTCCAACCCTCCAAAAAGGCCAGGCTCTGGGAGAGTTCTCCGCAATGCTTGTGGCTTCCTGGTTGATCCCTACTCACTCCTCCATGTGTGTTTGTCTGTTTCTCCCAGAGGACACCTCCCCTCATCAGAACCTGAGACACTCCTGTCCAGGACAGAAAACATACCATTAGCTTCAGACTCCACCTTCAGGGTGTCTTGGGTAAGCCATCGATACTTAGGCAGTTGCAAAGTTGCACAGTTTCCTCCCGTCCTTATCACCCCACTTTTCACTGAAATATACCAACACCTGTGAAATAGGCTGTCTCTATGCCAGTGCCAGAAACTATGCTGGGACGTAAGAGATCATCCATAAGAAGAGCACATATTCCTGGCACAGTGGCTTCTTTCAGTGCTTCAGATTCTCTCAAGGACTAAGGATTCACCATGACTTTCAATCACCTTTTGGTGAGTCTTAAGACTGTCAGGTTCTTGCCTGTGTTTGCCCCAGGTGTCTCCTAGTCACCACATGCCTAAAAAGGAGATTGCTATTGCTATGAATGGGAAATTCACAGAAACCACATTGCGATTCTTCCTGATTCTCTGCTTTTACTGTGGACTTGGAATCTACTTCTACCTGGTCCCTGTTTGGGGATATGCTAGAAGGAGGGAACATAGCTAGACAAGAATGTCAAAGTAGAGGATTGACTTTATCAAGATCAAATGTAGGACCCCCTCAGTAATGTTGTCACCATTCAAGCTGTTTCACCCCTAAGTGCTTTTACATGTATTATCTGATTTAGTCTTCACAATAATCCAACCCAGGAACAATCCCCTGCTCTCATTATGCCCATGAGTGGCAAAATCCTCAGAGAAGTCCTGCAATTACTAAATATGATTACCACAACTGGTAACCAGAGCTCCTAAGTCTGGTGTTTTTCCTTTTAACAAAATCCTTAGGGGAGTGGTAGGTAAGGGGAGGACAATTTTGCAGACTATCATTTTTCCCAGAGCTCATTCTAAACAGTCTACATCTCAGTGCCTCTGTTGTGTCAGTAGATCACAGCAGGGCTGGGACACACAGACACACGCACATGCACACACATAAAGTTCAGTACTCCATTGCACAGATGTGCCTCCTATGGAATTGTAGAGAAAAGGAAATAGAATATCATGTTACATACCTTCCTTCTTTCAGGTACTGTTCTTGATGCTGTGACCTCATGTAATTGCCTCTATTAGTTAGACTTCTCTAGAGAAACACAGGTAGCAGATGGATGTATAGACTGATTGATAAAGATATAGAAATTAGATATTTAAGTGGACATTATCATATGGATTGGCTCACATGGCTATAGGGTCAAATTGTCCCAGGATCTGCCCTCTACAAGCTGGAGGACTAGGAAAGCTGGCAGTGAAATAGATTTCTAGCCCAAAGGCCGAGAACTAGGGAAGCACATGGTGCAAGTCCTAGTTCAAATCAGAAAGCGTAAGAACCAAAAGCACAGATGTCTGAGGGCAGGAGAAGCTGGATGCTCAGGCAAAGAGAACAAATTACCTCTCTTTTAGTCCTACTTAGGTCCTAGGTGGATTGGATGATGTCACCTACATTGCTGAAGGTCTTTACTCAGTCTACCAATTCAAATGATAATCTCTTGCAAAACACCATCACAGACACACCCGGAAATAATGTTTCGCCAGCTATCTCTCAGCCTCCTCTAGCCCAGTCAAACTGACACATGAAAGTAACCATCACACAGCCATAGAATTCCTTAGATTCACAATGATTCACTCTACAAATATCAGTCGTTGGTTGGCAGCATTGAACAAAGTACTAAAAGACGATTAAAATCGATTGTCCTTACTGCTGTGTACCCAAGGAGTAGGTATGCATTCAGAGTAGACACTCAGGAGTAAGGCTTGAATCATTTTACTACACTCCTTCACCTATAAGGGCACTGCTGTTCAGAGGTCAATTTATGTGCCCATAGTTATAAAAACACTGGTAAGCTCCATGTGAACTGATATGGAACAATCTCCAAGATACACTATTCAGCCAGGTGTAAAATGGTATGACTAATAGATTACTATTTGTGTATCAGGAAAAGTTCACTTACTTATACTCTTGTATAAGCATCTTTGAAGAAAATACAAGATACTGGTAACTGAGCTCACATTCAGGCAGGATCCTAGAAGTTAGAAAATGGAGATTTGGATTTCACGGTACAACCCTTTGTACTATTTGAATGCTTCTGTCTGTGTACATGTACGGCCTGAAAACAAAAACATAAAGCATGCCTAAGTTAAAGCTGACTGAAGAAACTTCAGTCTCAACACACCTTGAGAATTGTTTGCTGAACTACAGTGCTACTGGAAATGTAACACGAAGTGTAGACAAGGCTACAAAAATATTGGGATGACGTGTGGACTGTGGATTCAAATGGACAGGGTACAGAAGTGTGAATGACAGTGGTGTGTTCTGGAAGACTGGTTCTTCTGAGAGGGCTGCCATGTGATAGACATCCAGGACAGTGAGGCTGGGTGGCGAGAAGAGGTCGGGTTATAGAGGCACTTGAAACCTGTGCTCCTGCTTTGGACAGGACTCCAGCTGTCATGAGAGAATGTTATGTTTGGGAGCCACTTTCCTAAATGGGAGCATTATTAGCAATTGTGTCAAATTGCCTTTTCCTAAAGGTCTCCCCATGGCTGCCAGAGCTTTAATGTTAATTGGACAGATTGTCTTTGGATTTGAAACACAAACTGTGATTAATGAAACAATGTTAACGAGTTTGGCCCGAGGTGGTTTTCTCCACCTTGCTTCTCCTGCTGATACAGATTCGATGAGGTCCTGCCGTGCATTTTTGGCCACTGTGCCTGGCATGGGGAAACTGGCAGCCTGGCCAGGATGACAATTTTGAACTGGATGCCATCTTTAAGATCTGTCTGTCTATGTCCCTCATTTTGTGGTTGGGGAAATTGAATCTTGTCTAAGACAACCCAGGGAGTGGATAGCAGAGCAAGGCTACTATTGAGGACCAGGGTTTTATTCTGAAAAGATATTTAATCTCCTTTTTTCCCTTCCTCTGCCTTTTCTAACTCTTTCTCCTTACCTTCCTCAGTCATTTTAATTATCAGATCTGCCTTTATCTCACCAATCTCTAGTGCTCCAAAGTATGTCACAGATACATTATTTTTTCCTCCATCTTCCTTGGCTGATGTAGGTTTTATATGTTCATCATTTAGTGACACAGGAATACAGACTTTAGAGTCATGGAAAACTGGGTTTGTAGCTAACTTTAATTCTAACCCTAACCCATCTCTATTGCCTACAAACTATATGATCTTGGGAAGTTTCCTCAAATCTAAAACTAGAATAATGATACTTACCTTACAGGATTTGGCAATAATGAGGTATGTGATGCAGGTCAGGTATTCAGCATGAGCCTAGGTGATGGTAACTACATGATGGCCATTTTTCTCACCTACTGCCACCTGCTTATAGACTCTCATTCTGTCGTGCACCATAGATCCATTCATATATGGTGTCACAATACACCATATGAGGTTTGTGCTGGTCTGTGATGTTTAATTCTGGCATATTGGCAATCTGAAACAGTATACACAATTTCCCTTTTGTCTCTAATACCTAGAAATTCACATTTATTTTTAGCAACAAATAAAAATAAAAATAAGCTCGATACAGGAAAAAAAGCTAAAATAGAAGGACATTCTTTCTTAAATATTCTATTTATTTATTTGATGGAAAGAGAGAGACAGATCACAAGCAGGCAGAGAGGCAGGCAGAGAGAGGGCGGAAGCAGGCTCCCCACTGAGGCGAGAGCCCAATGTGGGGCTCAATCCCAGGACCCTGGCATCATGACCTGAGCCAAAGGCAGGGGCTTTACCCACTGAGCGACCCAGGTGCCCCTGGAAGAACATTCTTACATTCCAGAAGTAAAAAGCAAATAGTGATAAATACTCTAGGGAATACCAGAGAACTTTAGTAATATTGGACCTAAATGTAGAGGATGTGGTTTTAACACTTTTGCAGGGGTAGCTTTTGTCCTATTTCTCCCTTGGTAGAAATATATAACTTTTGTTCCATTTCTCCCTATAATTTATCAATGTATTTTTAAATTCCTTTATTAAGAAGATGTACATTTAGATCATCTTGTCTTCCTGAGGAATTGACTCTTATCATTTAAAATGTTCCTCTTTATCTCTGGCATCTGGCAATACTTGTTTTGAAATCTACTTTGTGTGTTATCAATATAGCAACTACAATTTTCCTTGCTTTAGAGCTTGGTGTAGTAGATCTATTCCTATCCTGTTACTTTGAGCTTCTCTGTATCTTAATAAAGTGTGAGTCTTGTAAAGAGTATATACTTTGGACATTTTTTTTAATTTTGAAAAATTTCCCCATTTTAATCAGTTTTTATTTACTCCACTTACATTTATTTTAACTATTTATATAATTGGGATTAAGCCAACCATTCTGCTTCCCCCCCCCCATAAATGCTTCCTGTTCCTTGTTTCTATGTCACTTATTTCTGTTATTCTTTGGGATTAATCAAGTACTATTAGTATTCCATTATATCTATAATTTTTATTAAATGTACACCTCCTTCTTTTGTTTATTTATGTTTTATTATTTATTCCAGGAATTAATACACATATGTTCAACTTCTCACAATATATATTAAATAAATGTTGTATCACATCATATACATTGTAAAAATTTCACTACCATATAATTTCATGTGTATGCCCTCCATCCTTTTCCTAATTATCATATAGTTTACTTCTTCATGTAATATAAACCCCAAATATATATAATTATGGATTTTGCTTTAGTCACATAACTTCTAAGTAATTTCAGAAAAAAAGATATTTTTATCTTTTCCTTTATTTATTCACATATTGATCATTTGCTGTGCTCTTCATTACTCTCAGAACATATAAATTCTCATCTGTTAGGTTTTTGTTCTGCCTAAATAATTTCCTTTAGTGTATTTTTGGAGCAGGAAAAAAATGTCTCCAGCCTTTCTTTGCCTGAAAATGTATCTTTTTCATCTTCAATTTTTTAAATCAATTCCTTTATTTGAGAGAGAGAGAGAGAGAATGAGGGGAGGAGAAAACAGGGAGGGAGAGAGAGAATCTCAGGCAGACTCCATGGAGCTTAATGCTGGGCTTGATCTCCTGACCTTGAGATCATGACCTGAGACAAAACCAAGAGTCAGATGCTTAACTGACTGAGCCACCCAGGCACCCTTTTTCATCTTCAGTTTTACAATGTGTTTTCATTGGATAAAGAGGTCTAGCTAATAGTTATTTTGGATATTGTTTTTCTCTGAATATTAAAGGTGTCATTACTTTAATCTCTACCTTCCCTTGTCTCTGGCAAGAATTCAGCCAACATTTCTTGTTTGTATTATGTAATTTTTTTCCTCTACGTGCTTTAAGATTTTTTTCCCTTAATCTCTTTATCTCTGGCTATTAGTAGTTTGATTTTGATGTGCTTACATATGATTTTTGTCATTTTTTTTTTCTGCTTGAAGTTTTCTGAGCTTCCTGAATCTGTGATTAAATATAGAAGGATTTTTACCAATCTTTCTTCACATATCTTTCTGCTTTATTCTTCTTCTCCATCTGGGATTTCATTTAGCATGCTACTCACTTACTATTGTTTCACAGGTCATTGAGGCTCTGTTATTTCTTGTTTAATATACTGCAAATCTTTAATATACTGCAATGACTTTTTTTTTAAACTTCAGGTAACACATTTTTGCTTTTATTTTTCAATTTTCTAATATTTATTTGGTTCATTGTTACAGTTTGCATATTTTTCCTGAATTACACAACTTTTCACAAATTATATTAAAGCTTTTCTAAAAGTTTCATGACATATTTCTCTTTTTTAAAAAATACATTATCTACTAATTCCAAAATTTTGGTTGTCAGTGGGTGTCTTTCTATTGACTGATCTTTCTCTTGACTACAAGTCACATTGTTACTTGAGCATATGTTTATTAATTTTTTAACTGTATACTGGGTATTATAGATAGTAAGTTCTGAAGATTATAGATCCTATTGTCCTCCTCTGCAGAGTGTTGAGTTTTGTTCTGGCAGACAGTTAAATTATTTGAGAGCAACTGGACTTTGAAGGCTTAGATTTGGACCTTAGAGAAATGACCAATCCCATTTTGTTTTTTCCTGAGTTCTATAACAAATATCCTAATCCTGAAACTTATAACTTTCTTCAATGGCATGATTTCAATGAAAGCCCAAAGTATTTACCAATTCCCTCTTACATAACTTGACTGAATCCAAATCTGTGCTTCCTGTAAGATAAGGAACTGCTGAAATTTCAGCTGCTACTAAATTTCTGCAGACGTGTAGGGCTTCCAGTTGCTATTTTGCCAGGAGATGACTTGGGTTCTTGTAATACTGATACTGTTAACCTTAAAAATAAAACAGCTAGTTATTTGCATCTGCCATTGTATTCATTAATACTTTGACACTTGTAGTGACAAAATTATTCTTTCTCAGCAAAAAGGGGTTTATTCAGGAATAGCAATCCAGAAGAAGCAAGCTATAGCAAAATCATAGGCAAGTCCAGAGAACAAAATAGAGGATATACTCTTTTATAGAGGAAAGGGGGCCATTGGGAAGGGCTGTTATACACTAAAAGTTCATTGGAGTAAAATGGGAATTTAAAGTATAGTGGTTTTTCACTCACTGCATTGTGACATTCTTTCACTGGCTGGGCTGTTACTATGGGAAGGAAAACTTTCTTTTTCCTTCTGGGATAGTAAAGTAATAGCTAAAGCAGTTTGGACTTGCAAGGTATGTGTCTCATCCTGTTGGGTTTGTAATTGACAAGGAGTGGTAAGGCATGAGAGTTCCCTCTGCTGGTCTCTACTACATTTTAGTAAGGTTTCCTTTCATTAATTTGCACAATGCACAGCTCAGGAGTAAATCAAGGATTCAAGGGAAGCTTATATTCAGATTTTAGAAATCCTTCTTCTGTAGCTCCCCTTCTTCCAGCATTTCTCCCCTTTATTTTCCAGCTTTTCTGGTATTCCCAAGCTCCATCATTTGATTTTTTTAGGCAAATCAGATTGCACATTCTGTTTGATCTCCAAGTCATATGAATGAAAGTGGTCTGTTTCACTTCTGCGCCGACCCTTTTAAGTTTCCAAGTTCTTTCTTTCTTTTTGCTGGAAGTAAGATGATGAGGTTAATGAGGTCCAGACAACGGTAGAGTCTCAAGGGAGAGGAAGACTGCATTACCATAGGAAAATGAGCCACATACCAAGCAGAACACTCATCTTAGATAGTTATGTTTGTGAGAAACAGTTAGTGAGAAATAACAAATAGTTATTGTATTAAAAACTAAAATTTTGGAGTCTATCAGTTCCTATGCAGAACCAACCTCAGCAGACATACAAAAGATTACTAAATGTGTGCATAAATATTTATATACATTTATTTACTTATATAAATTCTTTATAATGTTTTTATTCACATATTTATTGCTAAACTCATATTGAATAGTATGTACAAAGAGATCTGTGTTGCACTTCTGCTGAAAACTTAAACACGGCAGTAAGTACAAAGCATGTATTTGGTTCTATTTTGTTTTGTTTTGAGAATACCATTGTATGCCTTCTTATGACTCAATTCTCCCACCACTTTTCTTTGTTCAAACTGCCAAGGACTATTTGTCCCTATAGCTTGTCATGAGGTCATTTGGCTCTCAAATGTATCATTTATTATGAAGTCTCTGGCAGTACAGTTTTCTCATTAGCCTGCAACATTTAAGATAGTGTGACACTCCCCTTCACTGAATCATTTTCATGATGTCAAATTAAATCCTTAATTTATGAACTAAGTCAATAAATTAATTTCTTAGTCCATGAAAATATCTTTTGATTACAACCCATTGAGAGGAAGAGTAATTTTGTCATTACAAATTTTGAAGTATTAATGAATACAATGGCAGATGCAGAACAAATATTGTCATTTTGATATTAGGATGTGCAAACTACATGCTGTCATACTTGCTTACCAACACATTAAAAGTTAAATGCTGTCACTTGGCATCATAACCTGGCATGGACATAATTAGGAAAAACAAATACAAATATGAGCTTTGAAATTAAATGGTAGTCTTGGTTATAATATTGCAATTTAGAAAATGTAAGGAATACCAACATTAATTTCTTTTAGGCAATCATCAGAAATTATAACTAGCATTTGGGCACAAAGACAAATATATTTTCTATGACTTTGCTTTTAATTGTAAATAATTAAAAACAAGGTAAATGACCATCAGTTTAAAAACACGACCTCTGGAATTAAGCTTTCTGAGTTCAAATGTTAACCACTGCTGCTTGGATATGTGATCTTGGACAACTCCCTAGAATTCTGTGTTTCTGTCCCCTCCAGTATAAAATAATGATGACAGTTGTGCTGAATAGTGCCTGCTCATATAGGCACTTTTCCTGCCTTTTTAATTTCTCCTCTTTATTGCAAGGCTTGCAAGATTGGAAACTGTATTTCCTGTACCCCTTACTGGTAGTGTTCCAACGTAGGTTCCATCAAAGAAAAGCACTTCTACCAGGTTATAGGACAGAAGAAAAGAGAGGCGTTCTTCTTGTCATACCAGCCTCAATGATGGCAGCCTAAGGAGGCGTCCTGCAGTGGCCATGACGTGGGTAGCAGGAGGAAGGAGATTTTCATTCAGTGGAGGTGGCAGCAGTAACAGACTCTTGCAGTAGCTGTGACACAGTCAGCCCTTGGAATAGCAGCAGCAGAGGACCTAGTGTGTTAGGGCAGTAGTGGATTCTCACAGTTCTTTGTCTCTGAACAACACTGTCCTTTGTTGGGAGGGGAAAAGGGGGTTCCAGTCATTCTAACTATTGAAGAGCTCAATTATATATATTTATATATTTAATCTCTCTTTGCCTAAAATACCTGAACTGGTTTCTGCTTTCTTGACTCCATATTAATTGATAAAGTAAGTGTAGTAACATGATAAAATTGCCATGAGGTTTCACGTCATAAGCATAAGGTATATAGAGTAAGTCCTGGAACATACAAAGCTTTCAATAAATGTCACCTTCTGCCGTTGGCATAGTTATCATGCCCTTGAGGATGTGTCCCATGGTCCTAGTCTTCCCTATATGGAGTCTTCAATGGTTATCTCCTGGACATTGAAAATGTTATAGAGATGGTAGATTCTGCTGTATTCTTTCCAAGAGAGGCATTTTGTTTACTTTGCTTTGACAGAAGATGACGTGATTGGGCACAAAATGCAAAGTCTGTCTCTTGGACAGCAACTCAAAGTTCAGTTCTTTCAACCGTAGGCAGCTTATTTAAACTTTCTAACTCCATACCTGGGTGATTGTGTCGTCAGAGATTTGGGTCAAGTTTATGTACAGAATTTGGGCTTTCCGTCTCAGGCTCTGTCCTTTCCAAGATCTGCCCCTCACTTTCTAGCAAATAGGATTGTTCCATACTCTAACCTCTGGTTTTGAAGCCGGCAAGGCTGTGAGCATTTTCTCAGTGTTTTAACCGTGCTGCATGATGCAGACTAGGGACTGTCCTCATGCAAAGATAAGCAAAGAAAAGGCAAATGCCATTTTCTTTTGAATGTTAACTGCCCATCCAGGATACGCCTACTTTTGATCACTGCTCATTATCTTGAAGTGGTTGTGTTTTTGGTTTCTGGCTTTTTGCTTTTGTTGTTATTGTTGTTGTTGTTTCTTCATTGCCTATTGTCATCCCTGGGAAGGCCAGTCTGATAGAGGTTTATCTGGCCATTCGTGGAAACAACTGTTGTGCACACTCTTAATATTTTTTTGGTATAAGCACACATGCATATTTCATATATACTTGTTGTGCAACAAACTACTTTAAAACTAAGTGATCTGAAATAATAACTTTTTTTTCTTTACAATTCTATTGGTGAATTGGCTCAGCTGGGTAGATCTTTGCTCTGTCTGGCATTGAATAGGATCTCTCTGGTGCCTGGGTGGCTCAGTGGGTTAAGCCTCTGCCTTCAGCTCAGGTCATGATCTCAGGGTCCTGGAATCGAGTCCCACATGGGGCTCTCTGCTCAGTGGGGAGCCTGCATCCCCCTCTCTCTCGGCCTGCCTCTCTGCCTACTTGTGATCTCTCTCTGTGTGTCAAATAAATAAATAAATAAATAAATCTTTAAAAAAAAAAAAAAAAAGGATAGGTTCTCTCACTCACCTGAACCCAGCTGGCAGGTAGGCTAGAAGTTCTAAGAATTCATTCATGTATCTGGAAACTTCATGTGATTCCACCTGACCTTTTCATGTAACTAGCATGGGTTTCTTCTCTAAATAGTGTCTTAGAGAAGCTGGCCTTCTTAAAAGGCCCGTAGCTTTGCAGAGGGAAGCCTCAGAAGCCTTCAGGCTTCTTGATGCCTTGGGTCAGAAGCTCCAAGAGGTTTCTGCTGCTTTCTACTGGTCAGTACAGGTGGTACACCCGGTTTTAAGAGGTAGGGAAATAGACTCCATGTCTTGATAAGAATGGTGCCATGAGCATGCAAGAAAGGGAGGAATTTGTGCAGCCTTTTTGCTGAGTACACACACACACACACACACACACACACACATATATGCTCACATTTATAATATTTTGGTGGACCCAAAGGAGAGGGAGCTGTGCAAGGTAGAGTCTTTAATTTTACCTGTGGGGTGTTTTGTTTCTTAAGTGTAAGGCAAAATAAGGATCTAATATCTATATTATCTAATAAGGATCTAATCTAAATATTTGTTAATTTGGGGTATCCAAGTATATGGTTGTTTGCTCTGTTATTCTGCTGCGTTTTTGCTTTTTGATTTGTTTTGTATGTTTAAAACTCTTCCAAATAGAAGGCTCATCAGCTTCCCGAGCTCATAAGGCTTTACCAGCGGGTCACACAGGACCCTCTCTCTTGAATGGCACAGATGCACAGGTGTCAGACTCCTCATAGGCTACCTAAGAGTTCTACCTAGAACTGCCTGTAGTTCTACCTAGAAGGAGGGAAAGGACAAGATGACCTCTGAAAGCCCTCCTGAGCACTGTGGGTCCGTGCTCTTTCTGCTGTGTCTGGATCATTTCCTTCCCAACATTGCTCCTTAATCACTTGCCTAGTCATTCTACTCAAAGGCCGTTCCCTTTATCATGATGTTTTCATACCCTGGACTCTGCTTATTACTCCGCTCCCCACCTCATTACCAGAATGTGCTGCTCGAGTCTTGCTCCCTTAAAATGATCTACCATTCCGGCTCTGTAGAAATTACCCAGCCAACAGGCATCTCCCTCCTCCGGTATCCATCAAGCTGAAGAGAGTGATTAGTGAAATTGCAGGGACTGGGACACTCCACCGGGGTCACACTGGTGATTTCCACGCTGTAGCGCTACAGATGAGTACCTTCCAGTAGACCCATTTGGAAATGGAAGGCAAAGAGTTCGGAGAGGCTTTGATGACTTACGAGAGGGAAACCATTTGTTGACAAAGCTCCCTGACTACTAAAATAGAAGTAATAATAATCGAATATAGGAAAATATCATACAAAATAAGTGGGGAAACATAGGATTAATGTCTTCACTCAGCCTTATTTATAAGAACACAGTAGTAGAAACAGCCTAATAGTCCTCATCTGAAGGAATGAGGACGTAAATCATAGTATTTGCACACAAAGGATCAGTATTGGACTGCTTTAAAAACCGAGGTAATGTCACATGGCCTGATGTGGAAAAGTGCTCATACTACTTAAATTAAGGCCAAAATTTGCAAAAAGATTTTTACGGTTTTATAGCATGATCCTATTTTATAAAGATTTTAGGTGAGTGCATATTTTCTTATAAATACGAGAGAAGGAAACTGAACACTAACTTTCCATTACTGAATGCCCCCTAGGTGTCACACACTGTGCCCGTAGTGTGCTTGCACCGAATTACCTCATCATTCCTCACAACATGGGGTTGGCTTTATTATCACCACTCCGCACATGTGGAAACTAAAGCTTAGACAAGTTAAGGAACTCGTCCATGAATGCCTCACTAGGAAGTAACTAAATTTGTATATGCTTTTTGGCTTCCCTACCACAAGCTCCTGAATACTTAACCAATTCCAACATTACCAAACTTCTCCCGTTTCAGTTTCTCTCACTGTCAAGATCATCATACTTCTGGTCTTTGCCCATACCCCACTGTCTTCCTCTGATATTCTTGGCAGACTTCTTTTCACCCTAATGAAAAGTTTCTTACTAGGGCATTCTAACATATGGTAACTTTAAGCTGAGGATTCTTAAATGTATTTTTAATAGTTGAAACATACACATGATTCAAAATACAAAAGGACTTATCATCCCCTCCCCCAGCCACCCCAGTTCTCCACCCCAAAGGTGACCTCTGTTCTCTGTTTCCTGGGTCTACACTTTGGTAGAATTTTATTTATGTAGAAGCAAATACATACAGATGTTCCTTTTCATCCTTTTGCACCAACAATGGCACATGATTCACACCATTTCTCACTTTCTGTATACCAATATGACTTACAAATAATTCATAGCTGTATGTGAAAAGATTCCTCATTCTTTTTTTGGCTTCGTAGTACTATTCTATTCCATGAAAGTCATCTATGTAAGCAAGTTTCCTATTGAGGGACATAGAGGTTATTTTTAATTCTTTGTTTTATAAACAGTGCAACAATTATTTTTATCCATTATTTTACATGCAGTTATGTGTGTTGTTAATGAATGAATGCATTTATAATTTAAATGTATACTTTCAAATGGTCTCTGACAGAGTTCTTGCCAAATGAGATTCCTACCAGCAGTGTAAGAGTTTCCTCACATCCTGAACAGTACAGTGTATCATCAGAATTCTGGATCTTGGATAATCTGAAAAGTGAAAACTACTGTCTTGGTAGTTTTAATTAACCTTTCCACAGATTCACAGCTGTCTTCCCACTTGTTCAAGTCTTCAAGAACATTTTACATATATATTTACATTTTCCTCCATATAGACCATGGGCATTGTGTATTTGTTGCTATTTTAAGTTGAATCTCTTCTTCCATTATATTTCCTAACTGTTTTAACTGTGTGTTATTTGTATTATGAAAGTTATTGATTTCAGTATATTAACAGTTTTACCATCCACTTTATTGAATTCTGATTATTTATCATAGTTTTCATTTTATTCTCCTAGGTTTTCCAAGTACATAATCATATTATCTGCAATAGTAATAATTTTATATATTCATTCCCAATATTTATATATGTGGTTCTTCCTCTTGTCCCAAGGCACTGTCTAGCATCTCCTACAAAAAAATATATTAATTCATAGTTGCAGATTTCATCACTGTTTTTGTTGATGGTAGGTTCTTTATTTCTAACGTTAATAAAAGTGCTTTTACTCTTTAGTGTTTCTCTCCATTAAGCAGAATATTTATCTTCTTAAGAAAATAGTTACCTGTGAAGATATTATTAAATGTAATAACATTACTGTCTTTTAAAAGCCTCTAATTAAGCACTGTTCAATAGAAATATAATGCAAGTTGTAAATGCAAGACACAAACACACACACATAATTGTAATTTTTCTAGTAGCCACACTACAAAGTATAAAATAAGTGAGTTAAATTAATTTTCAAAATAGTTTAACTTAATATATAAACATACTATCATTTTAACATGTATTCAATATAATAATTTTTTTCTAAGATTTTATTTTTAAGTAATCTCTACAGTACCCAAGATGGGGCTCAAACACATCCCTGAGATCAAGAATCACATGCTTTTCTGACTGAGCCAGACAGGTGCCCCTCAATATAATAATTGCTAATGAGATATCTTATATAATTTTTTAGGACTAAGTCATTGAAACCTGGTGTATGTTTTACAGTTTCAGGACATCCCAGTCAGGACTTGCCATATTTCATATGCTCAGGAGGCACATGACTCTAGTGGTGACTCTACCAACCAGCACCAACTCTAGCCATATATCAGTGTCTTCAGGATAAGGCCTAAGCATCAGACGGGCCTTCATAGAAGGTCTTCTGCTGGGAACTCTACTTCATTACCTCCTTTTTGGGCTTTGGAAGACCTATTCCTTCTGTTTGGGACACTCTTCCACCTCCTCTTTACCTGGTTGAATCTTTCAGCTCAAAGCCAATTTTACTTACTCCCAGGAAGCCTTCCTTGCCTCAAGTCTGGGCTGGGTTCTGGTTCTCTACACTCACATCATAACCTGTTTCTGTCCTTCTTCCATCAGACTCTGTGCTTCTTGAGATCAAGGACTCTAATTTGCTACCCACAACCCTAATACATATCACAGTGTACGAACAAATCCTTTTAGCATAATGAAGTATCATTGCATGACATAAGAATCTTCCTGCGGAGCCGAGGAAAACCGTATGTCCTGTACATCTTTTGAATGAGGAAAGAGAAAACTCTGAATATCACAGAGTAGGAAGACTTAGGATGGAGTCTTAGAAGTGTATGGATTAACAGAAAAACAGTAACATGTTAGGCACACACTAACACATGTGAGTTATGACATCTCAGTGTCTATGTTGCAATATTAGAGGAGGAAGTGGCAGAATGTGTATATATATATATATATATATATATATATATATATATATCTCCGTGGGGAAAGGAGATGTAAATTACAGGAAGTCGATGAAAAGATATACAGCTTTCAGTGCTCTGGGTCACTTTAAGTGTAAATGCTTTTTTGTTCCATTGGTTGGTGTAATGTCATGAATTGTCATCTTCCAGTCAGCAGACTGAAGCTTTAGAGGACCCTACCCCACCATAGTGACCATTTCTTTTATTTTTTATTAAAGATTTTATTTATTTTATTTGACAGAGATCACAAGTAGGCAGAGAGGCAGGCAGAGAGAGAGAGGAGGAAGCAGGCTCCCTGCCAAGCAGAAAGTCCAATGTGGGACTCGATCCCAGGACCCTAGGATCATGACCTGAGCCGAAGGCAGAGGCTTTAACCCACTGAGCCACCCAGGCGCCCCCCATAGTGACCATTTCTTAAGAGAGATCACTGTCCATAGCAACCTGGAAAGGGTGTTACTGAGGTATTTCAATATTTCTGGACTTACTTTTTTTTTAAGATTTTATTTATTTATGGGAGAAAGAAAGACAGACGGACAGAGAGTGGAAGGAGGAGCATAGGGAGAGTGACAAGTGGACTCCACAATGAGCATGGATCTCAATATGGGGCTTGATCGCAGGACCCTGAGATCATGACCTGAGCCAAAACCAAGAGTCAGATGCTTAACTGACTGAGCCATCCAGGTACCCCATGGACTTATATTTTTATATTTCTCACTTTCTAAGGCATATACCATAGTTTCTGGCCCATCCTATCTCCTCTCTATAATGGAAGAAAGATGCATTAGCTTTCAAACACTCAGCCAACATGAGCTTTGTGGTACCTATCTTTGGAAAATTACTAAATAATAACAATAACAGTCAAATGGATACCATGCACTGCACACTATGTATCAAGCACTGAGCTGAGCACTTTACCTACATCATCTCATTTAAATGTCACAGATTTTACAAATGACTCATGGGCCCAAGGTCAAATAGCTCATAATTAACCAAGCTGGGACTTATTCCCAATATGTCTAATTTCAGAGCCTACATACCCATACATTATATGTTATTACTTGCAATTTATCAAACCCATATAGAATTCTATTACTGAAAATCTCAATCATCCATCTTTGCTTTTGGCCAACATCAGAACATTTGGGTTTCACTTCAGGTCACTCCCTTGCAGGGAGAACTTCATCCACATCTTGTCTGGTCTTTTGATTAGATCAAGGAAAGATGCTTCAGTGTGTTTGCTACTCTCTTTCCCATGAGAAAATGGACAAAATGATTGACTCAGACCCCTGCATACACATAGGCGCTCACAGAAGCTCATCAGACGTCTTCTGTGTAAGGGTCAGTTATGATGCATGCTTGATAGTAAACCAAGAAAATAAAGGACAGATGGAGGAATTTGGTCACAGTGACTGAAGACACTTTGACAGCTGCTGTGGTGATTACATCACCAGCCACTTGGCTTTCAGTGAAGATTGCCTCTTGATAACTCTTAAAGAGAAGCAAAGGCATTTGTCTTTGTGATGCCATATTTAAAGGTTTCAACACATAAGGGGAGAAAAGTTGCCAGATCCTAAATCAGTTGTGTTAAGCTCTGACCATACATTCAAGTCCCGGGTTATACACCCCAGAGACCAATTTCATTAGAATCACTGGAGGTGGGATCCAGGCTTCAGTATTTATTATAGTTCCCCTGGATTAATCCAATGTTCAAATCAATAAGAGTACCATTGCTCAAGATTAATGTTTCTCTTAGCTTGTGTTTGTTACCAAATGTAAAGTAACAGTTCACTTCCATTTTATTGTCATTTTCTAAATGATTGCATTGCATAAAGAAAATGTAGTCTATTCAGTATCAATTCTTTGAAATATTTGATAATTTCTTCATGACCACTTATGTCATAAGCGTACATGGACAGGTCGATAGATGGATAGATATGTATCAGTGTACTTTGTGTGTTTTTGAAAAATATTCATTACCAATTTTTGTGTATAGTGTACTTATATATATGACAAAGCTTGTTTATTTTGGGATTCTTTTTATCTGTTTAATCTATCCTTTTGTGATAAAGATATTTTAAAACCTCCCAATGATAGGATATTTGCCTGTTTTGCAAAAAACGTGATTATCAGTGCTGCTTTCATAGTTTGAAGATATGTTGTTAAGTGCATCAGTATTCTTTAAATTATGTTTCCCTGGAATTTTTTTATTTTGCTATTTAGTAATAAATGTCTTTATCTCTAGTATTGTTTCTGCCTTGGATTTCATTTTGTTGGTATATTGCCTCATTATGTTTCATTGCATTAGTACTTGCATAATAGGTCACTTACTTTACTTTTCAAACTTGTGTGATTTTGTCTTAAGTGGTTCTCTTTTAGGAAATATTATTACTGGATTTTTAGAAATTGATTCTGATAGTACATCTTACATAGTACATTTATACTAATAGTGAGTACAGATGTATTTAGACTTAGTTCTACCTTTTTCTTTTCTTATTTGATTCTGCTGGGATTGATATATTTACTTATTATTCCTCTCTGATGTTTTAGAACTGTATTTTTTACATATATAAATAATTATAATTTTTAACGATGGCTTAAAATATTCACAATTTTTAAGCGTTTTCCTAAACATAGCAAATACCTTAGAACACATTATTTACCACTGAACTCCAGTGCCCATAATGATAATTATCCTTTTGAGTCTGTTTTCCATTTTTCACATGAACATAATTATTAATTTTGCACTCAGTTATTTATAGTACTGGTATATTTTCAATTTCTGGGTCCACAGAAGTATCTTTTATAATTTTCTTTTTCTTTAACTTTTACCATTGTTTCTTAAATCACACATCAGCATTTTGAGTTAGCATCTCCTTTTTTATAAAGAACTTCCTATTTTTTTTTCTTCTAGAAAGAACCTGAGAGTGTTAACCTCCCCATTCATGCATTCTCAAAAATGCTTTCTCTTGCCTTCCGACTTGACTAGAAGTTTAGCTGGACACAAAGTTTAGGGTTAGTACATGATTTTCTTCTATACAGTCAGACATTACCCTTTGATCTTTGGGTACCTTCATTGCCAAAGTGGCGGTGGGGGTGGTGAATCTCTTAGTCTAAATTTTATTTTCCACTGGCTACTCTTTTTTCTCTCATAGTTTTAGTTTTTGTTTTGTTTTGTTTTAAGATTTTATTTATTTATTTGACAGGCAGAGATCACAAGGAGGCAGAGAGGCAGGCAGAGAGAGAGGAGGAAGCAGGCTCCCTGCTGAACAGAGAGCCCAATGCGGGGCTCGATCCCAGGACCCTGAGATCATGACCTGAGCTGAAGGCAGAGGCTTTTAACCCACAGAGCTACCAGACACCCCTCTCATAGTTTTTAAGATAATAAATTTGCCTTCGTTCTTCTACCTATTCAATGAATGTTTATTTGGTATAGTTTATTATAAATTTATTACCTAAATTCCGTATAATTTATTCTTTGTGGATCTTTTGATCTGTGAACTTGTATTTCTTCAGTTCAGTAAAAGGCCAGTAATTACCTCTTCAAATATTTCTCTTCCCTTTTCCTTCTTCTTATGTCTTCCGGTACTCTTCTTAACGGGGCCTCGGTTGGAGCTTCTGAAGCTATTCTTGATATCTATTTTTCTCCTTTAGTTGCTCCTCTGTTGGAGAATTTTGGGTGAAGTTATTATTCCATTCCAAATCATTATTTTTTGGGGGGGTTATTAATTGGGGTTTAATCCATTCTTTATATTTTCTGTTTGAATGTATCCATTTTCAACACTTCTAATTGATTCTTATTTATGTCCACAATTTTCCAGTTTCTTTTTTTTTATTTGTTTGTTTGTTCCCCAATTTTTGTGATTTGAGTGTTGTCCCCACTCCATGATCAACCTACATCCTACATACACATGCTTTTTTTTTAAGCATTTTTAAAATTTATTTATTTATTTATTTATTTATTTATTTATTTATTTGACAGAGAGAGACAGAGCAAGAGAGGGAGCACAAGCAGAGGAAGTGGGAGAGGGAGAAGCAGGCTTCCCGCTAAGCAGAAGTCTGATGTGGGACTCAATCCCAGGACCCTGGGGTCATGACCTGAGCCAAAGGCAGATGCTTAATGACTGAGCCACCCAGGCGCCCCTACACACACATCCTCATAATGAATCTTTGTCAAACATTTTGTGGAATTAACTTAATTCAAGGTGAATTCATGTTTGATTACCGGGTTTTGTTAGCTAATTTTCTTAGTATAACTTCCTTATTATGGCAAAAAAGTGTTTTTGTGCTTATCTAGATGTTTGTTTTTCTGCCTATTCCTCTTCTCACCCCTCCTTGCATCATCCACACATTTATATGCAAATATCCTTTGAGAAGCTCCTATGCACCAGTCCCTATTCTAGCTCTGGGAATATCTAGTGTGCGAAACACACAAATATCACTCCCTGCATGGAGCTTACATTCCAGAGGGAGAAAGCAGACAATAAATATAACGCAAGTATAAATCATACAGCGTGTTAATGATCTTGTAATTGCCCGCACCTGTTCCTCCAGGGCTCCCAGTCCAGCGTGTTGGTTAGAGGCTCCTGCTCTGCAGTGCTATTGCTCAGTACTGCTCAAAGTAGAGTACGAACACAGGTGCCGATCTACAAACTAGTAACTTGCCAATGGCAAGACAAGTATAGAAATTTAGATAGAAGCTTTGGAAACTCTTATGTCTGTTTGACAAAGCAATTTTGTTTCTGTCAAACCTGACAGAACAAAATTTGCCCTTGTATTTTGTAGGTCTATTTTTTATTTTATTTCTCAATTTTCTTTAATTAGATTTTACTTTAAAAATTCTGTGGTGAAATGGGGTGGGCGGGGGTAGGGAGAGAAATCTGTGTTCTTTCAATATAGAGCCTGAGAAGCATCAATATAGACGTTCTCCAGTTGTGGGAACTAAACCAGTAGGGGCTTTTTAACTCTTGATTGAGAGGCTACAGGCATTGTCTGTATCCTCTTTCCTTCTTAAGTGTGCAGCGTCATGAAAATCAGAGCCTAGTGTGGCAGTTGGTAGTTGTGTTTTTCAACTTCTTTTTATAGCATGGGCATCTGAGCCCCACCTTGAATCAGTCAATTTGCCATAGAGTATTTTAGTTCCAGTTATCTGGTGGGCATAGATGGGATTCTCAGAATATATTCAACTCTGCCACTTGACAGAGGTATAAGTTCTTTCATTCTAGACTTTGGTTGGTCCATACTGACCCCTGGAAGAAAGAGTGAAAAGGCACTAAACTGCCTGTCAAAATTCCTAATTTCCAGTGTTGGGTTGGCCATTGACTTACTTATAACCTCCTCACGTCACTAACCTCTTTTACAATTTAAGCTTTATAATTTTTTATGACTCTTTGAGACTCGTCAGGGTGGGTTATTTTTGTAAAGAAGGAAAGCAGCCTCAGGAAAGTGCAGTGAGGTGTCCAAAGCCAATTATTCAGACAAGCCTAAGTCTGTCCCAACATCCATATGTTCTATCTTGTAAGATATCAAAGTTGCATGGAGTCCTCTCCTTGGGAATATCAGAGATGGAAAACCCAAGTACTGTTGTAAAATACCAGCATTTTCACGGCAGGGATTTGGAGGCTAAGCCCAGTTGGGGAGTGCTCACTGAACCCTGTCTGTGGCTTGCAGATGCTCCAGTGTCACAGCTAACAGCACTCAACGCTCCCCCATTGTCAGAGTTTAGAAGCTGTGACTGAAAAGCACTAGACCAGGTAGGGAGAGCACACAGCTTTGACAACTGATATTGTGTGTTTACCCAGATATGGCATGGAATCTGCTGTGGAAAGGATTTGATTCACCTGGAAGCTGATCTATACAGTCCTGATATGCTCATCATTTTCCATCTCTCCCTTACATTCCTCTTCTTTATTATAGGTTGTCTTATGCACATCCTGACTCCAATATCTAGTTTCATTTTCCCTTGAATACAGGTCAAATTCCATTTCAAAAAATTAACAATAACAAGGAAGAATTCTGGAGAACAAAGCTACGCCCGTACTCTGTTATTTGATTCCTACGAACAACACTTTTCCTTATCTAGTTACAACAAAACTTGAGCTCCTGTACAAACACATTCCTTTAACTCCATCTATATGATATTTATTCTCAAAACAATATATCCTCATGTGTGCATCTCTCATGGAAGATTAAAATGCATATTCAAGTGGTATATCGTTTGATCTTTACAATAGCAGTTGATTATTAGAATATCGAAAGTCTCCTATTTTATGGATTAGGAAATTGAGGTTCAAAGAAGTAAATCAACCAAAACTCCATAACCCTTAATTTCAGGAACTAGGGACTTTGGCTTCTAAATATGCTCTCTCCTGTGTAATAATCTATTTTATAGATCGCTCCATGAGAACCATTTTTTCCAAGAAACTAAGGGTAATAGCTAAACTATTTGTTATGTTTTATGCCCTGCCATCAAGAGCAAATGCCAAGTGTGTGAGTCACTAAGTATTTACTAGGATGAGCTATGCCTTTAATATCCTTTATTCCCCTTCCACCTCAAGTATCCCAGTTGCCAAAACAAAATTGGGAATGAAGATATTCACATTATGAGGGCAAAAGGGAATGGGGATGGTGTCTTTTCTCTCTGGTTTGTAATACTGAGATTTCAGTACAAACAGGAAATCACCCTATTTGACCTCCAGTTCTAGGAATGCGATGTTTTCAGTAGGCCCGTGAGGGCAAAGCAATGGAAAGAGACTGCTACGGGGCTGGGCAAAAGCAACCTAGCCACTTAGCACACCCAGGACAGGTGGCTTATATGCTGTGCCCTACAGCTTTCTGATCTGTACAAAGAAACAATATACACACTAGGCTTTTCAGTAAAGCTGTTTTTAAACCATAAAGAGTTATACAAACCTTAGTTCTTATTTTGCCAATTTTGTACTTTTCCCAAGACATAAATTCTTTTATAAAGATGGGTTAACTTGCAGAGATCTCAAACTGTGGGCACATGTGACAATAGTAACTACAATTAAATATAGTGGGACCTTGGGAATACCACATGACCTTTCTGTTGTCACTGTGATCCTCACAGAGCAACCAAATATTATCCTTACTCTCACTTTGAGATGAGCAAGGTTGTATAATTAGGACTGTATAATCACATGTTTATGATCCTGGGTCATGTATATGCATTAAGTGTGTGTGTGTGTGTGTGTGTGTGTTTGCGCGCGCGTGCACGTGTGTGTGCACACACAAGTATGCCCTCTCCTTTTGCAAATGAAAGTAAATTCCTGGAAGTTGAGAACCATATCACCGCTATTCTGTAGCTTTTACAGCACCGGGGACTATAAATATAATTACTGACTATTAGAGCAGGAAGAGACTCTATCCTCATTTAGTCTAACTGTCCTCATTTTATAGATTAAAAAGTAGGAACCCAAATGCACAAATAATAGGTGATTTGCCTAAGACCACCCAGCAGAGGTTGGGTTTAAACCAGACATTTTCACTTCAAGTACTTGTTCTTTCCATTATATATTACAGTAGATATTTGGTGTATAATTTTCAAGTGAGGAAGGAATAACTAAAAATCATTTAGATTTGCAATTTGCATAGCAGAAATCAAGTTCAGTGATCAAATATGTTTCAATAAATGCTGTGCTTCAAGAGCTTTCTTTCTTTATGCTAATATAACTTAAGAATCTCCAAAAGATAGTAGTTTGGTTTTTCCAATGTTCTTTGAACAAAGAATCCTTTTGGAGGACCATAGCTATTAGAATACAATAAATATCCAAGAAACATAAATGGGTAAGTGAACAAAAACTAAATGATTTCAACCTGAAAGTTGACTACCTGTTTTGTTGAGCCTTTTATAACTTCTATAAGCTTGGATGGGACTCTCCAGTCTCTACAGGAAGGTTCCTCTTCCTAAGATGACCTGCCCAACTTACCATAAGAGACATCAAGGAAGGTAAAATTTCTTTGGAACTGCAAAACTTGGTGTGAAGAATGGGTGTGCTTTTAGCACCAGCCACTCTCTTTCATTTTGGGAACAATCTTTTTTTTTTTTTTTTTTTTTTTTTTCCCAGCAACTGCAATTTCCCCTCCCTCTATCCATATGATTCTCATTGGAGCCATGAAGTTCTCATATAAATTTGACCCTCCAGCCAGAGTTAACTTGTCAAGAGCTGCACAACTCACTCTGAATTCTCTCCAGTGGGATTTCAGCTTTGGAGCTGAGAGAGAGTCTGTTGAGGGTTAGTGGATAGCTAAAGAGCTGTAAGCATTTCTCTTATTCACTAGCCACCAGTCAGAACCCTAAGATATTCCAAATTGTGCCCTGATCCGTTGGCTTTCCCAAGTATTCCTTCTCTGTCCCTTCCTCACATATTAGCAGAGCTGGACCCATGTCACGATTCATGAGACTCCAAAGTCTCATCTTCACAGACCTCCTCAGATCTCACAACCAAGGAAGCATTCCATGTCATTCTGTACCACTGACTCTATTTTATCTCCCTTGTACCTCATTTCAGTAGTTACACTATCTTGTTTGCTTATGTCTGAATTCCCTGCAGAATATAGGTTACTCGAGGGCAAAAGTTTTGTCTTCTTTACCCCTACATTCCCCAGCCCTCAGAAGGATGCCTAAACATATTCATTGATTCATAAGTGGTGAAGTCTCTATGGTCACAATGATCTTTCAAGGTTGATGACATTTTCCTCTCCTGAGAGTGGAAGGAGCACAAACCTCAAGGATGCATTTGTTTTTCAAAACCCCAAAGTTATGAAAGAAAGAGAGCAGTGGTCATCTTCCATCTGGCCCGGATGGTTTCTCTAGAATCTATCTGATATAAGATCATTTTATATTGGTAAGATCATTTGGGGGTTTTTCGGGCAGGGAAGGGGAATTAGTTGGATAGAGGTGTGAAAGACCTGAGCAGGTATCACATGCCAGTCAACACATGTGGAACCATTAGACATCATGGAGAAACTCGACCATACAGCCATGATGCTTTTGTCTCCTGTCTGTATCCAGACTTGTTTTTGAAGTAGTCCCTGCTTACAAATCTGATGCTGGAACATTCTAGAAGGCCCCAGGTATCACTACATTGGTGGCTGCCAACCTTCTAACACTGAAATTGCTTTCACACCAGTAGTCCTGGATAAGCATTAGTAATAAGGTAGATGAGAGGGGAAGCCTCTTTCTGCTTGCTGTTTTTCTTTTGGACATGAGTGGGCTTAGTTTTACCAGTGAAATATATATATTTTTTATGTCTAGGAAAGAAAGCCAATATTTGGCAAAGCAAGAGTGACCCCTACACATGCTCCTTCCTGTGGGGATTTGGAATAAGATTCTCTTTGTTTGATTGTATGCAAGGCCAGACCTAGCTAATATTGGCAAAGATAACTATTCCCCCCTTTACACTGCTGCCAAGCCAGGAAAGAAGCTGAGTTCTGGCCCATTTTTCATGTTGGATGAACCTCAATTGAGACAGGTAGAAGAATAAATCCAAGGTCACACAGAGAGTCAGATATTATTAATAGGCTGAAATATTTGACTCACTGTCCCACACTTGACATCATTAACTCACTTAATACTCACAGCAGTCCTACAAAGTGGACATTGTTACCTCAAAGTTGAAACCAAGAGAGGTTAAATGACTTGTCCAAGACCACACAGCCAGGTAATTACATAGAATTTGGACCTATGAATGCTGTACTATTTCTGTGCCCCTACCTGTGTCAACACAGCCAACTACTACTTTTGGAGAAGAGAGCTCCCTGTGATCATCACACCTTCACATACCTTCACAGGAGAATATTCCCATTTCATATGAGTGTCACCACCCAGAATAGGGCTACAAAGTCTCCTTCATTTCCATGTCAACTGGCTCATCTGTCTCATTCCTTGTTCTCCATTTCCTATTATTCATCTCAAAGCAATTTTGCAGACAGGTGTGATTCCAGGTTACTACAGGGAGGTACCAATGGCAAAAACAAGCCAGCATCAGATCTCAGATCCAGAATGATCAATTGTCTCCACAAATCCCAGAAGCCACAGCCAGAACCATTCTGCCCTCAGGGAAATGGCTCGCAAACCGATATTTATCCAATAATCCTTCCCTCCTGGGTAAATGGTTGGCCTGGAAGTCTCCCCACCTATGTACCTTGTGACTCCAGGTGGCTAGTTTAATCTTTCCAAATTTTAATTTTTAACTTAAATGGTTTTGCTTTAATAGTAGCATCTATATCATAGGACTACTGAACAAAGTTAATTTCTAGCGTATGTGAAGTGTCTACGGCAACGTCTGGTATTTAGTAAATGCTCTACAAGTTGTGGTTCTTTGTAGCTCCTTTTGTTCTTGATCAATGTTTGTATAGGCCTGGGACAAGCTATCCCCCCCCCCATGTATACAGACAGACAGACTTACTTTTTGAGGCCTCTTTCTCCCCCATAATGTTGACTTTACCATTTATTTTAATTTTTCTAGATAAACGCACATGACTTGTTTGTTGGATTACCTACAGTCCTTTGGAGTTTACTGTGTTACCCTCTGGAAATGTTGTGGGACCATGTGGCTCACCTGTTTCCATCACCCATAAGACTGGCCCTCTCCCAGGCACAGCAGCTGGGCTTTGGCCAGACATGTCATTCCCTGAGACCTGGGCAGGTAGGTCTGCTTGGACTAATTAATCCTGAGGAGATCTCTATACACAAACATATGCATGCTGGGAGCTCCTTGTGGGAAAGATCCCATTGTATCAATTTCTGTATCTCAGCATCTGGCTCGAGCACTAGACAGAGCTCTCAGTATGTGATGCCAGGAGAAATTCTATGCGAATCCTTACTTTATTGTGAGCTCTTTAATAACAGCAAACAACAATAGCAATTCAATGATGACTATGGCTAGACACTGCACTGAGCCCTATATATGCATAATCTTAGGAAATCCACAGAAACTATGAAAATATACTAGGAGTATCCCCGTTTTACAGATTAGAGAACCAAAGCTCAGAGTAACAGTAACAGAGCCAAGATAGAACCCAGGCCTCCAGACCCCAGAGACCATTATTGGAAGAAAAAAGCAGTGGCTATCTCTTCCCTGCTTGTACTCAGTGCTGTAACTCTTGCTATCCAGGCTGCAGCTCATGGGAAGCCAGCTTCTTCAGTGATGGGGAGCTGATCACTTCAAACGACAGAACAATCTTAGTCTCAGATTGTGGTAACTTCTAGAAAGTTCTTCCTCATATTGAGTTCAATTATTTCTTGGGAGTTCCCCATCATCCATCCCTATGTGCCCTCTGGAGAAACACAGAAACAAGGTCTCATGCCTTTCCCATATTTGCCATATATTCTTGTGCTCTAATGAAATCAATCTTCTGCTTATTCCAACTCAGGAAGATGGATCTAAAGCAGGGAAAAGGAGGATGTTGCAAAGACCAGCCAGCTGTTAAAAAAAAAAAAAATCTATGATAATGATACTAGTTAATATTTATAAAGCACTTAACTTTTTTCTCTAAACACCTGTCTTTCTCTATAACCTGGGTGTATGCCTCTAAGTTTCCAAACAGAAAGCATTCCCTCATTGCTGTTGAAAGAGATTTCATCAGACCTATGAACCATACTATCCACAGATGTTGCCTACCTTGTTAATTCTACATCTGTGTTTCATGTGGGGAGATGACAGGGTGGGGATGATTTAGTGGATTGTGACAAAATTGCCTTGGTTTCTTTCCCACTAAAATTGAATCATGCCAGAGAAAAGACAAACTGGAGTCTTTGTGGGTTCTGGGAAGAGAGAGATCTTGAGAAAATTAGGGGCATTATTAGTTTAAGGCCCCTTTTCAGAGATTGACCCCAGCCTTCCCTTTAGTTCTTGGACTGATAATAGTTTCCAGTGGAGACAAAAGAGGAATAAATAATGGGTGAGTGTCCGGAAAAAATAGCATCAGGCTTGCATTTGAGGTGTAGTGTTTATGGCATATATTGTCGATACCCTGCCCATCGGTATTCTGTTGGTCCATGCCATCTGAAGTTTCCATGGGTAATTCCTGACTCTAACACCTGTTTGTCTCTCCCTAAAGTCATTCTCTGGCTTCAGGAATGGTGTCAACCTACATGTGGGGCAAGATGGAAGATCTAAAGGGTAAATGACCCCCAAGAGCATACTTCATCAACAAGTTGTAGGGCTTGGTAATCAAAGCCTCCTTGCTTCTTAGTGGGACAGTTATGAGGTGTGTCCTACAGTCTTTATTAGGGTCCTCAGAGGGACTAAGTGTTAGTTGCTCCCTTTGGCCTTTCTCCTTCCCTGGCTTATTTGCTGTCTCCCTCACCTGGTTCCCTAGGCTTGTCTCCCAGATAGACTGTTTGAATTCAGAACCTTGTTTCAGTGTCTGCTTGTAGAGAAAACCTACCTTAGAAGTGTTCTTGCCAATATTTAAATAGTGATTATAACCTACTTTAGAGGATTGTTGGGGGAATTAAATAGTGTTTGTGACATTTTGGCACAGAGCCTGGCCCATGAGTTCCAGGCAAAACAACAACAACAAAATGCAATGCTCCCTGTCCTTATCCTTCTTCTCACATTCCGTTTCCTCCTGCTGCTGCCTCTCGTCCCCACTCTCTCAGGGTGAGGGAGAATTGAGAATTTTGTTCAAGAAGCAAATTTGATTAGCCATCAAACAGGCTAAAATATTAAGTTGAATCAAAATTGAGGGACAAAAATATAATTTAGAATTTGGGAATAGTTTTCAGAACTTTGATTGATACAAAGGGCTACTACATCCAGGACTCATTTTTATTGAGGACTGGCTCTACAGCACATATGCAGATTACACTGAGCAAACTTTGTAAGTGACAAGTTATATATAGCAATACTCTATGAACTACATACGTTATAAAAGGCAGAAACAGACATTTTTGACGAGTAACAAAAAAACCCGACAAAAATCTTATTATATTATTAGATGTGGGGGTCTTGGGCAAGGGTCAACAAATATGGCTCAACACCTGTTTCTGTAAATAAAATTTATTGGAACACAGGCATAATCCTTTGTTAATGTATCATTTCATGGTTGCTTTTGTGTTATAAGGCAGATGTGAATACTTGTTACAGAGACCATAGAATCTACAAAGCCTGAAACATTTATTCTTTGGGTCAAGAAAAAGTTTACTAACTCCTGTTCAAGAACACTGCTTTGGCTTTAAAAAATGTATAAGATACCAAGGAGCCAAAACAGAAAAAATATATATATATATATATATTTTTATAATCCCGTGCCATGAATAGTACCCACTGTCCCATGATTTCTCATATTTTCCTTTCCTTTGCTTTTTGGTCTGAAGAAAACTTTAGTGGACAATAGAGCAGGCCATCCAAAAGCAAAATCAACCTTCCTTTTTTGAGTTATAAAAGAGTTATATGAAAATTTAGGTTAGAAAAGATAAGATTTGACAAGGCAACATTGTTGACCAATGGGTAGCCACCACACCCCCACCTCCATCCTAATGGGAAAATAAAATCTATTCCAAGAGTTGTCCAGGCCTTAGAAGCTCTATATATAACAAACATGAAACATGATCTTTTTAAAAACAACCCAAATTATACATAATGCATGCTCATATTCTTAAACTGATCTGTTAGAGATGCTAAAAAAAGATTGCATATATTTCAATTTTCCCAAAATGTCTCTTTCTCCAACACTGACTATATTTTCTCCCTTACAGAGCTCCAAAAATTCTGGAGATCTTCCTAAAAATAAAAAAAAATTTTAAAAAGAAGAAGAAGAAGAAGCAGGTCTGAACATGTTATTCCACTGCCTAAAACCTCCAAAGATTATCTTTTTATACAGATTAATTTCAGAGACTTTGATTCCTCACATCTACTTAATTTTTCAATCTTATATCCTGATAACAACTTCCCCACACAGTGTCACTTTGCATGCCCCATGTCATAGTCTTTTTCTGCCATTTTCTATGCTATGTATTCTTTCATTCCTGGTTTTTGTTTACATTGTTCTGTCTTCCTAGACTAACCCCCTTTTCTCAAATTAATCTTTTTTTAAAGTCCTGCCAAGATATTATACTTACCCCTGGGAGTCTGCCTCAGTTCTCTTAGTGTCAAAGTCCACCCAATTTTCTGCACCTTTAGTTAATAGTTTTTTCATTTACCCAGTTGCTTATGTCCCAAAACTGGAATCATTCTTAGGTCTCTCTCTTCTTCACCCTTCATATCCAGTTTACCTCCCAGCTTTGTCCATGCAAAACCCAGCAAATGTATTGAACCTGTCATGCTGCTTCAAGCCACAGGAGCTCATCGATGGTCAAGTGTTTATCTGTCCATCTCCTTTCCATCCTTGTTGGCCTCCAATCCATTCTCCACTCCGGTAGACTAATCTTTTTAAAATCATAAATCAGATCATCTCTCTCCTCTGCTTAAACTTTCTGGTTCTCCCCCCTTTACATTTGGAATGAAATTAAAATATCTTAACTAGGCCTGCAAAGCAATGCATGATCTAGCCCCTATGTCCTCCTCCCCTCCCCCCGTTCTCCCAATCACTCTGCTCCCGAGGAAAATGCAGCCATCTTTCTGATGCAGTCATCGGAAACTTTGTGATTCTTTCCCCTACATCTGAATACTCTTCTGCTCACTCTTTACTCACTTGTTCTCATTCTTCACTCATAATGTACAGAAAAGTCAATTTGTTTGGAATGCTTTTCACAACTCCTGAAACCAAATCAGGTGGTCCTCCGTTATCTTGTTATATATAGTACTTGGTTCTCTTCATTCATAGACTAGCCATAATTGCCTCTTTATATTTACTTATGAATAACTCTAGAATGTTTGTCTTTCCTAGAATGTTTGTAATCTGTAAATTTATAAACATGTTGTCTTATTCAACACTCTATGCCAAGTGCCTTTTGGTGTTTAGTACACAGTAGACACTTATTAGATATTTGCTCAAAAGAGAATTGAATAAATGAATAATTGAGTGAATGAATAAGTGAATTATATATCATATTGAACATATATCACATAGTTGAATTCAAGTTATTGCACTTATAAAGTTTATCTGATGCCAGATTTTTAAATGTGCATTCCTGTTTCCCTTTCTGAATTGTTAAGGGCTTATGGGCTGATTGTATTAATTATTCAAAATGGTAACTCCCACAAATCCTAGAAACTGGAACCCCATTAATATAAGTTGATAGGAATCTATTGCCTTAACTCATTTGACTATAATATAACCTGAGGATATAAGAGCAATATATGCAGCTTTTGGTCTCCAATGCATGGCACATAGTAGGTGTTGAATAAACCCTTGATGGATAGATACATGCATGCATGTCTCTTTATCAGGAAGAAAACAATTCAGCACTCCACCAAAGGGCCTGGGAATGGAGGAGGAGGAATCTTTGGCCTTTTTCCTATTGACATTGACAGTCCTTTTTAGCATTGCTGGATCATTTTTTCCCTCCTAGGTTCATTCCCACTCACTAAATGTGCTGAGAGCCCACTCTATGCAAGCCCTCTGGTAGGCGTGGAGGCCAGAAAGCTGAGTAGGACCCATCTCCTGATTTAAGGAAAGGTAGAGAGGAACATGAGCAATAAAGATGATACAGGTGTAGTAGAGGCTGTTTGGTGCCTCACCTAGATGATGTGCTGAGTCTGTTGCACTGAGCTCCACCTCTTAAGACTGTTGGCTACTAGGATGCACAGTTGCCTTCATTTTAATGCCTGGAGCCACATACCTCCACTAGTGATGGGCCACAGTCAAATGGATACAGAGGTACAAAAGGCAGCCATCTTACTCAGGGAGGAAGACAACCATGGTGTGGTTTTGCCTCAGAGTCCCATCCCTATAGATCTGGCCAAGGCTAGGCTGTGCCATAGAGCACATCTTTGCATGGCTCTTTCTCCTGCGTTATCCTACTTCAGTTTCTCCCTTACAGTTTTTTGCTGATTAACTCTTCCTCTGCAAATAATATGGACTCAAACCACTGTCTCGGGCTTTGCTTCTGGAGAACACCACCTTATCCATCATATGACAGGTGGTTTGATAGGATAAGTGCATGTAGCTCTAAGAACATAGGAGAGAGTATCAGATACAGTCGAGAGATAGAATCTGGGAGGGTTTCCTGGGAGAGGGGCATCCTGAGATGAATATTTTTTAAATAAAATATTTCAAATCTATAGAAATGAACAAGAATAATATACTGTCATAAAAACTATACCCCCAACCTAGATTTAACTGATGTCAATGGTTTTTCATAGATGTTTCAAAACTTACACAAAATTAAAGATTACCGATATCATAGAATACTTCCTTGTAGGCTTTTTAAATTCTATATTCTTTCTTTTATCTCCAGAAACGACTTCTAGACTGGTGATGGTGTTAGCATACTTTATATTTGTACATATAGTTAAATGATAAACAGGACTTCATGTGTTATGAGAAATACATATGTTAATACCATACACTGACTTTGCTATTTTTTCGCTTACTCTGGATATCATATCTTTGTGGTTTACCCTTGCTAATAATACAGATATAAACATTAATTTCCATTGCTAGGTAGCACTCAATTACTGTGTCTTGTCTTGACTTCTTTTTGTGTTCTTTCCTGCTTTCTATTTAATTGAAAAAGTTATCTTTATTTCCCTCTTTTTTTGTTAAATTGGAAGTACATTCCATTTGGGTTAATTTAGAGATTATTTTTCAAATTTAAACATGCATACTATATTTAATAAGTTTTAAAATTAAGCAACATGTCTCTTTTCTGTGTGAATATTGCCTATCCTGTGTAATTGGCAAGTATTTTATTTCCACCTTTAAATACCCTTCCATTATTAGTGCATGTGTATATGTGTACCCACAAATATATATACATACATATATGTATGTGTAAATAAATATATATATATAATTTTATATTTACTTAGTGTTGATAGTACACTTAATACTCTGCATTGCATCTCACACTTTTCATTTAGGTTCAGTTTCCTTTTTATTCTAGTTTATCCTTCAGTAGTTCTTTTGGAGAAGCCAGTGAATAGGCAAATTACATCAGTCTTTTTTCTGCCTAAAATGTCTCTAATTTTATTTCCCAATGATGGGTCAAGCTGGGTATAGAATGTTAGGTCAACAGTTGTCTGGCTAGCAGTCATCTCTTCGTGAGTAATCTCGCTTTCCTGTCTTGTGACTTAATAATTAATCTTTGATATTCTATCATATTGAGATAAAATACCTTGACTATAGATTTGTATTTATTTATCTCATCTAGTACCCCAAATGCTGATTTGATCTGTTTTTAAAGCTAGGAAAATACTTCTTTGGAAAAAAGGTGGGGGGCAGGTTCCTGGATGGCACAGTGGGTTGAATGTCTGACTCTTGGTTTCTGCTCAGTCCATGATCTCAGGGTCCTATATATAGGAAAACATAGTTCCTCTTATATGAGATATGTAAAGTAGTCCACATCACAGAAACAGAAAGTAGAATGATAGTTGCTGTGGGCAGGGAAGGGAAAGGAGGAATTATTTAATGGATATACAGTTTCAGATTTATAAGATGAAAAAACTCTGGAGTTCAGTTTCACAATAATGTGAATATATGTAATACCACTGAACTGTACGCTTAAAAATGGCTAAGATAGTAAATTTTATATTATGAGGGGGTTTTTGACCACAGAACAGAAAAAAAAAATTAGCCTATTTTTCTATGACCATCACTCTCTGATTTACATTCTCTCTGTTAGATGCTTGCTGGATATTCTTAGGCCATATTACAGATTTAATTTTATCTTTCTTCTCCTTATATCTGTGAGCTGAATTTTGGGTAATTTCCTCAAAGCTATATTCCAGCTCACTAATTCTCTTCTGTTCTAGTCTATTGTACTTTCCATCCACTGGGTCGTTTAATGTCTACAAATACCTTAATTCCCAGAATTTCCATTTAATTTTTTAAAAATCCACATATTAATTTTCCATATTCTCATACTCTTGACCTACATATACTACCTTCATTTATCATTTTACCACTTTAAATATACTTACTTTGAAATCTCCTTCATAGAGTCCAAATGTCTAGCCGTTTGGTGTGAATTCTTCCATTAGTTTCATGTGAAGTCTCCCCTTCTTTGTGGCTGTTTCCTTGTGTGAAATGTAGTTTTTTACTAGGATGTCCTCTCACTAGGGGTGTGTATTGTGGAAGTCACTTGCCTTTTGTCTCATGGAAGTATCACAATGGGTTGAGATTATTTGCTTTTTTACATTAATTTTTAAAAATGTTTCTTCAAATTGAATTTATGTAACATATACTGCATCATTAGTTTTAGGGGCAAAATTTAGTAATTCATCAGTTGCATATAATACCCAGTGCTCATCACATCTTACATTAATTTTTTATCTTGGAGTCTTAACCCAAAGATATGTGAATTTGAACTCTGCAAGTATATTTGGTTTTGGCCAAAGATTCTGACTTCTCACAGGGTTCTGATTTCCACGTATGGCCTTGGGGGTGGAGGGCTAGTGGTAAAACCACTGTTTCACAAATAAGGCATTCTTTAAGGTTCCTGTCTTTGTTCAGGGCTTCAGTTCACCCAGGTGAGCAAATCCCATATTCACTTCTATAGCCTCTCCCACTCCTGTGAGTTAGAAATCAGCCTATATTCACAGCTCCCATGCCAGGTCCCTCTTCTATGCTGGCATTGTGGATTTCCTTCTTTATGTGTTAAGATTGGCTGTGTATTATTTACTTTTATTATATTTTATCTAACTTTTTTTATGTATGTAAAGTGGGAGGTGAGATGAATCTTTCCATATAAGCCCAGGCATCCATTTACTGGATCTGAGCTAAGTCTTAAAACATGAGTGAGTTAGGCAAAAAGAGGAGGGAGAAAATGTCAAGCAGAGAAAATAGCAGAAGGAAAGATGTGGGAAACAGCATTATGGGCTCCTTCTTGGGGACTTCGTGTAGGTGGAGCCTGGGGCTCCAGGCTGCCGCTATTCAGGCTGCTCTCTGGAGCCCACAGAGTCAGTTACTAGAAGGAGAGGCTACACACGTGGCAGAGATGAGTCAGTCACAAATGACACAGGGGTCAGAGATGATGCACTGTGTCAGCCATGAAACCAGGGATATGGAGAGGGGCAGGTACATTACTGTGAACAAAAGCCAAGTCAGAACATGCAGGAAATACATGGGTCTCCTGTGATCAGCTCTCAGCACATGCTGCGTTTGGGACAGGCTCAACTGGACATTCCGACCAAAGCAGCACCCACGGCTGAGCCGGCTGCATGCCTTACATGTGAGTGTGAACGGTGCCTGTGGCTATGCCTTGCTCCAGAGGGGATTTAAGGTTGGGAAGAAACTTTTCCAGCAGAACATGCTGCTTCTCCAAAGTCTTCATGGCTGGCCTTTCATGGTGGATGTGGGTGGTATAAAAACTTGGCTCCCAAATGTGTGAGGAGCTCAGTGCCAGGGAGGGAGCAGTCTGCATCTGGAGTACCTGGAAGAGCTGGAGGGGAAGGCACGTGTTGAAGTGTTGCACTATCTTCGCTCTCTGGGGGATCTGCTCCCAGGAGAAGGTGGCTTGTGCCTTGCAATACACCAGGGAAAAGGAGGCCACTGTGTGAGGAGAACTTTAGGTAATGGGTTTCACACTGGCTCTTCAGAGCCCCAGGGTTATTCTGGGCAAGGACCTCGGGGGTCATTCTTGGGAGCAAGAGCCAGGCTGAGCTATGACGTCCTCTTAAGATCCTTTCTCCAACAGAGTTGTTTCTACTTTTCCTTTGAGGGAGGTGATAGGCAAACATTTTCTAGGCATTTTGACCCATTTTATGGAGAGAAAATTTACATAACGTGAAATTCATCATTCTAACTATTTTGAAGTGTGCAACTCAGTATCTTTTAGTATATTCACAGTATTGTACAACAATCATCATTGTCCAGTTCCAGAATATTTCCACCGCCCCATAAAGAAGCCTACGTTCACTAAAGTCACTCTCTCTCCCAACCTTCCCCCAGCTTCTTGGCAACCTCTGATCTCTTTACCATATGATTTGCCTATTCTGACATTTCATGTGATGGACTCAGATAATGTACAGATTTTGTGACCGGCTTCTTTCACTTAGCGTCGGGTTTCAGGTTTGTCCATGTTGTAACATATATGGGTACTTCGTTCCTTCCCGTGGCAGAAAAATTATTCTATGAATATACCACATTTTGTTTTTCCATTCATCAGTTGATGGACATTTAGTTTATTTCCACCTTTTCGGTGTTATGAATAATGTTGCCATAAACATTAATGTGCAAGTTTTTGTTTGAATACATGTTTTTAATTTTCTTGAGTTTCTAGGGTTTTAAATGAAAAAATGTTCCCCAGCTCCTGCCTTTACCACCATACCCCCCCCAAGATACTCTATATCACTGACTCTGGGAAATGGTATAATTTGTGTTTTTTTAGATGAACATGAATACTCCTAGGTGTTTGCATTTTTATGCCAGCAGGTACACAAAAGCAAAGGAGGAACAGGGCACATCTTTTTGAAGTAAGCTTACTTAAAGATTGGTGGGGGGTGGAGGAAATTATATTTTTGTATTAAATACAGATAAATATCCCATGTTCCATTGATTCTGAGACACTCATGCATTAACACCTCTGAAATTAGAATGCATTTTACAATCGATGCTGTGTCACAATTTAATTTGCAGTGTTTGGGGTTTTTTTTTTCATTCTTAGTGATAAAACAATGATGGGTCTTACAATAAATACATCTTAGCTATTGTGAATTATAGAGTTATGGACTACAATGTACAAGTCACATAACATTTTAAAGATTGAAATGGGAGGCTTCAGAGTTGCTTGGAGCTGCATGTTTCCCCGACTAGTCTTCATCCCCTGGAACTGTGGAAGGCAGTGGTATTGGCTGTGCCTAGCACACCAGGCTGTCCCAAAGCCCCACATAGATGGCTTTGCATGGCCCACTCCAGGGGACTTAACCCATTCACTCTCTCTGATTTTGCTTTTTATTGCCACCCTCATCGTAGAGGGTGATACTACTAAAATGCACACCCTCTCTCTCACACTCTCTTAAAAGATTTTATTTATTTAAGAGAGAGAGCAGGGTGAGGGGTAGAGGGAACAGACTCCCTGCTGAGCAGGGAGACTGAAGGAATGCGGGGCTCTAGGATATCCTGGATCATGTCCTGAGCTGAAGGCAGATCAGCTTAAGGGACTGAGCCACCCAGGCGCCCGATCTAGCACTCTACTTCAATGAATAATCACCCCCCTTCCTTATCTCCCCTCAGTGTAGCTGAGATACAGTGACATTTTTGAGAAGGATTTTACATAAAAACCAAGGAAAAAGGAAAAGAAAAAAAAAGAAGGAAATAAAAACAGTACTGAAATTGTTGTATTTTCCATGATTGCATTTCTGTTGTTACCATTTTATGAGGGAATTTCAGTGAGACCCCTCAGTTCTAGCAAAAATCAGTAACTAAGAGAAAGCCTTGACTCATGTTCGGACTGAGTCCAGAATCAACTGTAGTGGCCGTTCACCTCCTTACCCATGTGGTGAGAGCTTAGACTGAATGATTTCTTGGATTCCTCCACGGCTAACATCCTACAGCTTAGTTTTTTCGAAAAGTTCTGACCCAAGCAAAATGCAACATCTCTTGTCCATAAAATACTTGGAGATCACTTGAATAGCTATGAAAATTAAACCTCTTGCCAAAATCATGAAGGGAGAAAAAGAAAATACAAGTTCCCTGGTTTAACTCATGAAAACGATCTCTGCATTTTCAAAGTACCTTAGTCCCCAAGAAGGAGTTAGTTCAGAGGTGAGTGGTGTAAGTTAGCAAAACTTTGCTAACAACCATTCCATAACAGTCTGTGAGGGGGAAAAAAATTAAAATTAACGAACACATTTTTCCAAATTAAAAAAAATAATAACAACAACAAAAACCAAAAAAACTTAACTTTGACTCTACACCAGAACACTCAATGTTCCAGTGACTGGGCGAGTGCTTCTGAAATCGGGTGAGGGATCCCCAGTGCCTAACACTCTCCCCCTACCACAAATTAAATGCTTCCTTGCCATTGCAAGTAAATTTGTAAGGGTAGGAGGGCTTCTCTTTGGGAGCTGATTATTTTTGGCACTGGAGAGTCTTCCTTTCTCAAAGTAGTCTGCCTGGTGAGAAAAGCACATTTAGCAGGGGAAAAGGAGCACTCCATCACTGCGTCCATTCCGGGTAGCAGACTAAAGAAGGCTAAACACAGGTTGAGGCATGTTACAAAAAAATCTTTCCAAGTTGTGAGGGCAATCAAAATCATGTCTATGGGAAAAGTAGAAGGAAATGAGATTATATAACCTCAAAAAGAAGATACTCATGATCTAGGGGTCAAAAGAAACTCTTGGCAGATACACGAAGATAGATTATGTGAAAGCAAGATGGGGTTCCACGTGTAACACCAAGAAGATAGCTATTGGTATAATATGAAGTGAGCTGTGCAAATGTCTAACAGTTAAATTGGCCCAGGATATTATGGCGTGTTTTCAAAACATCTCAGTTCTTCAGGAAAGGAGGTGTCTGGGCAGAGCCTGCTCATTATCAGTTGCAAGAGCCCTTTAATTGAATTTTAATCGTTAAGTAGTAGAACTTCATTTTGAACAATGCTTTGAACCCGAAGTTCTAATGACTCCCAGTCTGTGACGCAGGAATGGAGACGTTCAGCTGTTCCACAGGAAGAGAATAGGCACTGACAGCATTCAAGGCTGTTGATTCAAGTTGAAATGCGACCCAAGACAGCAAGAAGGCTGTTCTTTTCAAGAACAAGAGCAAAAAGCTCAGCCTGGCTCAGTCCCGCAAAGTCTTGGTCATATAGATTAGAGATCATGGGTCACCCCTCTCCATCAGGTTTACATCTCCCTCCTGACTCTTAGGCCTCTCTGAAGGCTGCAGCCATCCCTCCGAAAACTGCAGTGTTCCCCGTGTACCACTTGGGGGGAACCTGCCAACCAAGGCACCATCATGTTCAGGCCAGCTGAGTTCTTTCATGGCGTGCTGCAATTCAGGCAAAAATGTTCTCTTTCAAGATGGATGACCCTCTCGCCAGCAATTGCTTGGATAGAGTGTTCATTCAAACATGCTGGGCTTGTTACCAGCTCAGAGCACAGAAATCGTGCAGGTAATTTCTACTCACTGTCCAATCTGTTGCTTGCCCACCCTGATGCCAGCTCTGGTTCAGTCCTTCCCAAGATAGATGTGACATTATACACACCACTTTACGATTCCTAACACAGCAGGTGCAGTTAGATACATCCAACACCATATTAATAAGATTCCTAATGACGAACCAAAATAACCTACCTGTCACAGAAGCAATGTCACTCGCTAGGAAAATTAAAGTGGCAAATCTTCCCACGCATGGTCTATTTTCCTTTTGTCTCCACTTCATCCTTTCCACATGCCCCCAAGCTGCTCTTCCTCCTATGAGTGTTAGATCTTGCAGAGCGATTTCAGCAGACCTGGTTTGGTGGCTGAAACACCATTTTCTGTGCCCGTGATGGGATATGCACTGAACCAGGAAACAGAAGAGCTGGATAGGAGTTCAGGATCCCTGCTACTTCTCTGTCCAGCAGAAACTTCCATTTTAAGAATCTAGAGCAGGCCACACTGAAATGCAGCTGCTGCAGGGATTACAGACCCAGCATGACCCTCCTCCTTTGCTGTTGGCTGCTTCACATTCAGAAATGCACTAAAAATGATCATAGTCTGGAATAAGGGACAGAACACTTTTTCAGAAAAGGGCCAGATAGTAAATAGTTCAGGCTCTAAAAACCATGCAGATAGTTTCTGATGCAACTGTCTGACCCTACTGCTGCAGCTCAAGAGGTCATAGACAATATGTAAACAAGTGACTGTGGCTGTGTTTCAATAAAACTTTATTTATAAAACAGTGTGCAAGCACCTGGATGACTCAGTTAAGTGTCTGCCTTCAGCTCAGGTCAAGATCTCCGGGGTCCAGGGATCAAGCCCTGCATCAGGCTACTTGCTCAGCAGGGAGCTTCCGGGTCCCTTTCCCCTCCCCCACTCCAATCCCAACCCCAGTCATGTTCTCTCTCTCTTTGAAATAAATTAATAAGATCTTAAAAATACAGACAGTGAACTAGATTGAACTCTCAAAATGTGGATTGCGGACCCCTGATCCAGTGGGAGAGACCAACAAGTGGGATTTGGTTTTACGCTGTGTCAGCAACAAGGCTGACAATGTTCTCTCCCCATCCCTATGCAGCAAGGAAGTTCCTGCAGAGATCCGAGAAGGGGAAGGCTAGTGCATGTGTGGGTGGGGGGCAAGGCGGCAGGGGACAGAAGGTAGAGACAAGTATGTTTAAATCACCAGAACGATCAGTACCAGGCAGGAGCAATTTTGAGATTAGGGCTCCAGGTTCTATTTTATTTTATTTTTTATAAAAAGAAATGATCTCTCTCTGATGAAAAAGTCGTGCTGCTCTATTGTTGTGATCTCACCTCCACTCAGTTTCACACGGTTTCATTTCTGACCCACTTTCTTCATCTCCTTTGCTTGTTTCCTTCAAGAGCAGTTTCAGTTCCCAGCCCCAGCCAGTACCTTGCTTAAATTGCTTTAATCTCCAAGTGCTTCTTATATTGATTTTAAACAGTTATGCTGCCAATCAACTCCTCTCCTTGTGCAGCAGCTGAGGGCAGAGAGATTAAAACAACAAACAAATAAGGCTGGAGCTAGGAAGTTGGTTAGAATTTCCAAATGAATGTCAGCAGCTCCTAGCAGTGCCTCTTCCCCTGCTCCAGCCTGCACAGTGAAGGTGCAAGACCATCACTAAGAGACCAGGCCCAGCTTTGTAATGTTAGTAATAGCCAGCATTCAGTGAATAGCTGCTTGCTGCCAGGAACCCATCTAAATACTGCATTCATATTAACTCGTTTAATCCTCCCACAGATCATGAGGTAAATGCTGTCATTAATCTCTTTTAACAGAAGAGGAAACTGAGGCATAGAAAAGTTAAGAGAACATGAAAGGCACAGAGCATGAAATTAAAGGCAGTCTGGCCCTATGATTTGAACTAGTAACCAGCAAGTTGTAAGGACTCCCTTGCCTTATAACTAAGTCTCCACCAGGCTGTAAATGAAAATGCAAATGAAACAGAAACGTCATTTTTTAAGAAACAAAGGGAAGAGGGATCAAAACAAGTAAAAAGTTAAATACCTTTTAATCCAATAAACATGCATGAAGCCATGATGATGTATAGGCACCGAGCTTGATCCTGGAGACAAAGAGATGGTCAAGATGCAGCTATCGCTCTCAACAACCTCAAAATCTAATGGAGTCTCATCACAGGTAGGCAATCCATGGGGAAGATGGTGGTGAAAGAGGAAGAACAAGGAGGCAGGTGATTCAGCAGCTCTTCATCCTTCAAGTTCCAACTCAGTCCTCACCTCCTTCTGAAAGCCTTCCCTAACCACCTCTGGCTGCTTCCCTGTCGTCTTGTCACTCACTGTTGAATACCACAACAGGATCGCTTGTTGGTCTCTATCTGCCAGATCAGGGTCCTGCAAACCACATTTTGAGAGTTAAATCTAGTTTACCGTCTGTATTTTTAAGATTTTATTAATTTTATGGGCTTGACAGTTCTTATTCATGTCCTTTACTACAACTGTTCCCATCTGGATCCTACGATCTTCCACCCTATTTCCCCCACAAACTGGTCCCCTAATGGGTTAACTTCATCCTTAATGAGGACTCGCATGTATATAATTTACAAGAGTAGATCGGTTTTGATTCTTTTGATTCTGGGTGGATGATCTAAATTCCTCATATAATGTGGGTGATTTTACATCCTCAGAGAGCTGGAAAGAAATAGGTGCCTATGATGTTGGGACAGCCAAAGATTTGGAGTGTTTGGAACCCACATCAAAGAAAACCAATCATAGAGAAAATCATCTAAGCACATGTAGAACATTTTAAGCAAGATAGCAGTCAGTTCTATGGGCTTTATTCCTATGTACTCTTGGGCCTTATCTTCAAGACACAATCTACATCTCTCCCTTTGAAAGTGAAAGGGAGAGTTCTTTACAAAAGAATACAAACTAATATATGTTATTGAAATAATAGAATAGAAAGTCACATTTGGTAACCATCAAGAAATAATGGCTCAACAGGAGAACTTTAAGTCATTGGGCAAAAGGATCTTTAAAAACAGGATATTCATGAGGGTTCAAACCATGGTCCCACAGGTAACTTCTTAATTAAGGAAAGAGAGTCATTATAAAGGGGACACCTAGTGGGCGATGACCTTAATCAAGTCATCAAATTTAGCAACACCAGTAATGGGATAAGCTGGCATTATGTGCCTCCTAATGTAATTCAAAGTCTATTATACAACACCTTCCCAAAATGTTTAACTTGAATCTATCCATGAGGAAAAAGGAAAATCCAAAGTTTGGGGAAATTCTGCAGGACAAATAGCCTGGACTCTCAAAAAATTGCTCATTAATAAAAACCAGTTGGTTGAGTGGCCAACTTGATTTTGGCTCAGGCTGTGATCTCAGGGTCGTGGGATCCAGCCCAGGGCAGGCTGCACACTCAGCAGGGAGTCCCCTTCTCTGTGATCTCAGGGTCGTGGGATCCAGCCCAGGGCAGGCTGCACACTCAGCAGGGAGTCCCCTTCTCTGTCTTTCCCACTATCTTTCTCCCTCACCTCACTCCCTTCCCTCTTCAACACTGGTAAATAAATCTTTTTAAAATAAATAAATACATAAACCAACAAACATCCATAAATTCATGAATAAACGGGGGACTGTACATCAAAGGACAAAAAAGAAACATAATATCCAAATGCATTGGGAGACCTTTAACTTGTCCCGGATTTGTTTAAAGAACTATGAAGTATAGTTGGGGAGCACGAGGATAATTTTAATATAGACTACATGTTAGGCATTACCACATCAGGCTTAAATTTCTTGCGTATGACAAGGACCTTGTGTTTTATACGTTGATATAGTCTTAGGTGTTTGGGATTGAAATATTATGACGACTACAAGTTTTTCAAAAGATTCAGGAAAAGGCATGCCTGGGTAGCTCAGTCAGTTGAGTGACTGACTCTTAATTTTGGTTCAGGTCACAATCTCAGGGTTAGGAGATTGAGCACTGTGTCAGGTTCTGCTCTGGGCATGTAACCTGCTTAGGATGCTCCCTCCTTCTTCCTTTGCCCCTCCCCCCTACTTGTGTGCTTGCCCCCCCCCCTCTCTTTCTCTTCTTCCCTCTAAAAAAAGGAGGGCAGGTACTTGGGTGGCTTGGTCAGTTAAGTGTCTGCCTTTGGTCCAGGTCATGATCTTAAGTGTCCTGAAATGGAGCCCCGGGATGGGCTCCCTGCTCAGCGAGGAGCCTGCTTCTCTCTCTCCCTCTGCCCCTTCTCCCCCACTCCTGCTTGCTCTCTCTCAAATAAATAAATAACATCTTAAAAAACTTTCAGAGAAAAATCCTACTTATGCATGCATATGTGCCCATGCATGTATATATGCAGATAAAGCAAATGGGACGAAATGCTAGCAATTGTGACTCTAAATGAAAAATATATGTATCCTCACAGTATTCTTTCAGAGGGTTTTCTCTGAGGGTTGGAAAGTTTTTCAGGCAAAAACTCAAGGAGGTGGAAGAACCCCCCCACTTAAAAAAAAAAATGTTACTTTCTTAGAAGTTATCCTGAGTGATGGGACAAAGTCCCTGGAATGTCCCTATCCTTTCCTCTCCCCAAATCATTACAAAAAGTTTTGGCTTTGTCACTCGATTTTTCACCCTACTCCACACATGTTATCTCTTGTAACAAGGAAAGTTTATTTGTGGTACTGTGATGCTGAATCAGGATAAGGAAGAAAAGAAGGGTTGTGGGCTAAAATTGAAGAAGAATTTGCTGAGGAAAGGCGGAAGAGAAAAATGTGACTAGTGGCAGTAAGGGGGTGCTGATAGAAATCATGAGGGAGACTGAATGCCTGCCCCACAGTAGCCCTTTGGCATGACCATCACCACCTTGTTCTTACTGTAGACTCCTTACTCTTTCCCTACCATCTGGTGGTCTCATAACCCACTCCCAGTTGCCCTAGCCCACCAGATCATGCCCACCCAGTGTAAGGAGCTGAGCTGGGCTATGGGTGCAACCACATCTGATTGAACATCTCCAGCAGCTGTTATGGAACAGGAACAGATCTGACTATTTGGAGCCTTCTTTCCAATTCTGCCTTCCAAAAATTCTGGCTCATGCCCTCTACACATACACACAGAGTGAACAGAGCTGTTTTCCCCTACACATTGTCTGCCTACAAAGCAGGGGACCCAAAGACCTGTGGGGCTGCTTTCTCCACTGCTGCCAAGCTGTGTGATGCTCTGGTGATCTTTGCTCTTCTCATTTGCCTTTTGAAAATCCCTTCTAAATATTCTGTTTCACAAAACAAGCAAGGTCTCTCAACTCTCCTGCTTCTGTTGTTGCTATTGTCTTGCCCTTTAATTAAATCTGACAGCCAGGCAGACATGTTTGAGCTGGAGGTAAACCAAGGCCACACAGAATTGGAGCAGGGCATTCTTCCTCTTGAGAGCTGGCGTCTCAGTACAAAACCAGGAATAAAGCAAAGAGAAAATCAATAGTCCTCGGCCAAGTTCATTTTCATATGGGAATGGTGCTTGTGATTACCAAGGGAGGGACACTTCTTCTCTTGAGTCATTTTTGTCATTTTGTTCATGATGGTTGTCTTACGGTCTTTGCCTACCAGTGCAACTCACTATTTTAATGCCAGTGTTAGATTAGATAATGATTAATTCAGAAAAATGACACTCGAAGTGTCTCCTATTAGCATGCTCAATGGACAGTTTTGGAGGTCCTACTAAGTGCACCACAGTGTAGTAGGCTTATGCCATTTCTCACATCACATCGTAAATACATAGTCGCCTATGCTGATCTGTGTAGAGTGGTAAAGGTGATCTATGTTGCAGGACTGACCTGGTCAGGAAAGGGGCAGAGAATGTGCTGGTGAGGGCATGATATTGAGCTGAGAGATTCAAAACAACAAAGAGTTAGCTAGGCAAGGTGTGTGTGTGTACATGTCTACATTAATATTCACTGTAACATTATTCACAATAACCCAAATGTAGAAGCAGCTCTAGTGCCCATCAACAGATTAATGAATAAACAAAATGTGAGATATATAGAGATATACACACATAATGGAATATTATGCAGTGTAAAAAAAAAAAGAATGAACCTTTGATATATGCTAAAACATGAATGGACCTTCAAAACAGCATGTTTAGTGAAATAAACCAGATGCAGACAGACAAATATTGCATGACTCCACTCACATGAGGTACCTAAAATAAGCAAAGTCAGAAGCAGAAAGTAGAATGGAGGTCACTACCAAGCTGAGGGAAAAGTACAAAGAGGAATTTTCATTGAATGGGTACAGAGTATTTGTTGAGGATCATGAAGAAGTTTTGGGTAGACACAGTGGTGATGGTTAGCCAACATTGTGGATGTATGTAACATCACTGAGCTGTACAGTTACGAATAGTTAAAATGAAAAATATTTTATTATATTTTACCACAATAAAAAAAAACTAGGAAAAAAATGGAGAAATATTTCATTTCCTGAGTAAACTCCAGAAAAGAGATGAAAAGAATTAATTCTCAGGTGAGGAGAAAGGAGATTTTGTGTGTGTGGTGGACATAGGCATGCACCGGCATTCATTGCTAGAGATGGGCTAGATTTGGGGGGAGAGTAGAGACCATGAGCACTTAGCCTGAAAAAACTCAGGTGCTATACTGGCCAAGCAGGGACTTCGGTGAGCTGGAATATTTAAATCTACACAGCATTTCTATTTTGGTTTGAAGGACATGGATAAATAACACCTCACTCTTCCCCACTGGGAAGAAAATATGAGAGAGAGAGAAATGAAAGTGAAGAGGAAGCCTATGAACCCCCTCCCCAATTAAAACATTTTTTTTTCTGTCACTTTCAATTTTAGGTTTCACAGCAATGCTGTGATTTAAGTCCCGTCAGGACCTCAGATCTCTGTGAGAGTATGTTGCGTACTTCAAGGAAAAATGTCTGAACTTCATGACTTAGTGACAGAGAAGAAGGAAAATCTTTCAGAGGTAAGATGGGAATGAGATAAATAATTTAAACATGAAGAATAATAGGGAAATGTGGCAAGGGGGAAAGGGAAGAATTTTCTGATTATTAGAGGAAGGTGAGTGTTCTGGAGATCAGTAAAGATGCACTTGATTGTTTTTGTTAAGGCAGTGAATGGATGTGTTAGAAGACACACATGATACCCGTAAGGAAAAACTGTGTCTTTAGTAAAATATTTTTATATTCTTCCCAAGAATACATTGCACAAAATGAAAAAAACAAAAACAAAAAATCTGAATTGCTTTTTGGCCTGTTCCTGGGGTGGTTTCGTTCGTTCTTTCTTTTTTCTTTTTTTTTCATCTCCAGAAGTAATGAAGACACTTCCTTCATTTTCCATCTTAGAAGGGGCGAACAACCAAGGTTCATCCCTCTTTTTAACCTCAGAAGACCAAACCTTCCCATTTCTTCTCCTGGGGGATGAGGAACCTGAGTCTTTCACTGACTCAACATGCCTGACAGTAGCACCATCCACATCCAGCTCTTCCTTTTGTGGATGGGGCTCTGTGGGTGGAGCTCCCCCTCTTCTCTAGCAAAAACATTGCAAAGTAGATCAGGGCTCTCCTGTTCATTAACAGGAATGTGACAAAGTAGTAAGCATGAAACATCATATCATGACATAAGACAAAAAGACTATAGAATTTCTCAGTATTTTTCACTCCTTTCATGGTAATTTATACACAAATTCTTCAAAGACTTGAAGGACGCGTACTTTATGTTCCATGTCTCTATGCAACAATGTATGGAGCCAATTCTTGTCCCCAGATGAAGGAACAATTAAAAGCATGAAAATGGCTAAAATATCTAGGCTTTCAAGGGAAAATTTTCCAAGAGTCTCTGGCACCTTTATCATTTAATTTTCCTTATTATTTGAAAAAAGCTGAATGATGTGGTCTTCCAGGTATAGAAATCCTTCATTTGGTTAGAATTCCATGGTAACTTAAAGTAGGAAGCTACTGTTTTCTGGCACCATAAGGTCAGTGAAACAACAGTCAACCCATCTGTGTGTGTGTGTTATATTGTATAATATTGGGTTCATGCAGTTTCAACTTTATGCAAGATGACCTACAAATGAAATAAGTTCTAATTCACTTCAAGATGTTGTCTTCAAGAATGATACTCTCTTACCTTAAACCATTTGAGCCAAACCTTGTAGACTCCTTCTGAGGTACATCGTTGACCCTCAGCCGATAAAGAGAGGCTAACAGTTAGGTATCCTGTAACCTTAAAGGCAGGAGACCTCCCAGGAGCACTTTCAGAAATACATGTCACTTTATTATCATGGAGACATACAGTTTCTCCATCCATTACTGGAACCAACTCATGTTTTCTCACCATCTCAGGAGTGGTCATCTATGGCATCTATTGTTCCTTAGAGCAAAACCAGCAAGTTTTACAGAAGCTGCAATGAACTAGTCTTTAGGACTCTGATCTGAGCTGGGAAAATGGCACCTTTCAATCCAGCAGCTTACACTCAGGAGGTGTGGATGTTTGTGGTAATTACAAATTTAACACAATTTCTTGGAAGAACAAAAGTAAAATGATACTTCTGGGATTCCTGTCTAGACAACATTACTTCCCAGGCAGATCTTACTTTTTATACCCAATGTAGACCTTATAAATAAAAGCGTACTCAAGACATAAGGCAGGGTTTTCATCTAGTGCTCTCTTGTTAACTCCCTAAGTATTGCCAATTTTTCTTCCTGTATGGACCCACAAATTGGATAGCATGCCTCATTTTGAAACACTACTTTCTATTTTTCTAAGCCTATAAAATAGTTTTATTGTCCCTGTGGTTATTTTGTCCAATTCACAATTTTAGTACTTTGGGCACTGATGTCTTATTGGAGAGTCTAGCTCATTATATGGTAGACAAACATTGCCTGGATCCTGCATTGTGAGCCGTGGCTACAAACTCCCGTGATCAGTGCTCCTCTTGCCGACCATGACCTCTCAAGCAGAGTTGGTTGTTTCCCCCGGGAGTCTGCCATGTCTACACAGTGTCTTGTTTCAGTTTAACACTGCTCTCTGTTGCATGGAATCTTTAATGCTTGGATAGCTTCAGAGCAATTTGGGGATGTTTTATCTACCCCAGAGCAATTTAGGTCCACAGGGAGACTTAAAATGCTCCTTCCTTCTACCTCACATCCTTTACAATTCTACTCCCAAAAGGGCTCAAAAGGTTGTGCCTTCCTCTGTGAGGGACTCCAATTATACCAGACAGGTTTATTACCCCAGACTGAGGTATAGACAGTAATTTCTTGGAGGTTTTCACCACTTAGAACTCATTGTGAATATTCTTTCATGTTCATACAGGTCTCGCTTTAAATTTGTAGTCACTAGTTATATTCTGGGATACTTTTTAAAAATTGTGTTCACTCATCAATCAGCTAAAGTTTGTCATGTGTCGCATTTGACATAGTAATTGCTGACAATAGCATACTGAAAGTCCGCTGAATACCTTCTCCACTTAATCACAAAGAACAAGATGGTTTTGTGGTTGGGATTTCCGGTGTTTACACAGATTTGGTTGCTCTCTCCTTCCATAAGCAGGATAATGTTACATTTCCTTACTGCCTTGTAGTTATTCAGATAGAACCTTGCGTCTAGTTCTGGTAAACGGGTTGTGAGAGGAAGTGCTGTGCATCATGTTTGAGACGCAATATTTAATAGCCTCTGTAAGACCCTTCTGCACTCCTTTTACCTGACTCACTGGCCGTGAGAGTCATGTGTTCCACAAGGCGCAGGTGAGGTATGGTGTAGCCTCCACCAGCCTGCATCACTGAGTCACCACATGGAGAATATTTGGTCTGGAGAGTCCTCTGGACTTTACATGAGGGAGATATATACCCGAGTTTTTGCTAAACCCCTGAGATTTTAGATTTATCATTGCAGCTAATCTACCTCTTCTTGCTAATAAATTGAGCATAATGTCATATGGCCCTATTTCCGTTTACAGTTCATGTTCAATGTAAAAATAGGTTTCGTCAAAATTTAGAGCTCATGGCTAATCTCTGTGTATGTGCCACCCTGTCTGTCACAAGCAACTGCATGGGGTTCTGCCATGAACACTGTAAATGACATCACTTCTTATGGTCCAAGTTCATGTATTCAGCAGGCTGGGGCCCTTCTGGTGAGGTGAACATCACCTTGAACAATAATATGTAGTTCTCATCAGGAATAACAGGTGTATGCAGACTATAGTAGCCAAATATTACTGCGATGATATTGCATAAAATCTTGGTTGTTTTACAGCAAAATCATTTACCATGCTGGCTCTTTCACTCTCTGGTCTATGGGTTGCCCATAGAGGAGATGGGAGGTGTTCTGCCATAGGTTGGGTGTCGTTCATGTCATAAGGCTTCATTATGGTCCCAGAAGCTATCCAGGGCATGATCTTCTCATGGTGGCTGGCAAAAGCACAAGAAACTGAGACGACTCAAGCAAGCACATTTACAGCTTCTGTTCATGGGGTGTCTGCTGATGTATCATTGGCCATAGGAAGTCAGATGGCCAAGCCTCAAGTGAATGGGGCTAGGGGTGAGGGGGGTATGTGTACTCCGCCTGCTCTACCTACTGCCACGAAGACACATGGCAAAAGGGCATGGGTGTATAATTCTATCATAGGGCAAGTTTGAAAAGGAGGGGAAAAAATTATTCGACCAGAGAAATCAGACTAGAACAAGAAAAAAAATAACTAAAAGTCTTTTATTTCAAATGACTATGAAATCTTAAATTATCTTTTCCCATGATATCATTCAGCTACATTTTCAGTATTTCCTGATCCTGAAATACGTGTGCTTGTATTCATCTATTTACTTGTTTTTCGATTATTTATTTATGGTTTTTTGGGTCTTGGCCACCCACTAGCTAATTCTTACCTTGTCTCCTTCTCCTTTGGCAAAGGGCATTTTCATTTCATTATATACTTAATTCTTTTTCATAAATTATATAACTCCTGATTCAATCAGAAGGTTGTCATAATATTGCTCCCTTCAATTGTGTGAATAAAAGGTGTATATTCAACAGAATATGCTTTTTCTTTTCCTAGTTTATAATTGGTTTCTTTAAGGGTTTTTTTTTTTTTTTTAAGATTTCATTCATTTATCAAAGAGAGAGAGAGCACAAGCAGGGGAGTGACAGGCAGAGGGAGAAGCAGGCTCCCTGCTAAGCACGGAGCCCACTGCAGGATTCCATCCCAGGGTCCTAGGGTCATGACCTGAGCAGAAGGCAGATGCTTAACTGATTGAGCACCCAAGTGTCCCAAGACTGATTTATTTTAGAAAGAGAGAAAGGGAGAAAGCAAGAGCAGGAGGGCAGAGGGAGAGGAACAGAGAATCTCAAGCAAACCCCACACTGAGCACAGAGCCTGATGTGGGGCTCAATCTCATGACGCTGAGATCACAAGCCAAAACCAAGACTCAGACGTTCACCTGACTGTGCCACCCAGGCATCCCTACCATTGTATTTTTTGTTTGTTTGGTTTTTGTTTATTTGTTTTACTAGTATAAAATACCAATTGATTAAATAAGTCATTTCTGCCTCTACTCTTTTCCATTGTGATTTAACAAAGAAAAATTCACGTTTCAGGATCAGATACATTCCTGGGGCCTGCCACGGAGAATTGCCATACTAATACTTATATTCCATCTTTCTTATCCATCCCTTGGTCCTATACATCATGAAGGCATGTGCTTGGACACAGTCTGTGATGTGACTAATAAGAAGATAAAGAGATAGTGTTAGAACCATCAACTATCCAGCTGAATTTCCAGCTATTGAAGTTTTGAGCTGGGACTGGAAGTGACCTTTGTATAATTCTATTCCAGGTGCTATCTGAGATTGAGGGGCCAGGTAGAAAAATAATTTGATATTCAAGCATAAATGCTGTGAACTGAGTTATCTTGTCCTAACAGAAAATATATTGAACATCTATGTTTTGGGCACTGTTCTAAGCTAATGGGACATAGCAACAAACAGTTCAGACAAAATCCCTGTCCTTATGGTGCTAACATTTTAATGGGATCCTAAGGAATCAAGAAATAAAAATTTTAGGAACTTTCAAAGGAAATCTCTTATATATAAATTCTCAGTGGCTGCTTTTACTTTGAACACCCTCATAATCAGACTATGGAAAAATTTCAGAACTTATTCCATTTTTATTTAAATATTAGCAGTAAGGATGACTGACCCCAGCAGGTTGAAATACTTTAAAACATCCAGAAGACTGCTATTGGAAATATTAAAAAGGTAACAATGAATGTGCTTTATTTTCCAAGCTCTCCTGATTATAAGAGCACACATCCCTAAGCTCTTCCCCTAGAGACATTAATTCAATATGCTTTGGCTGGGCCCTGGAATCAAGATGATTAATAAATGGCTCTGATTCTTATGATCAGCCATGTTCGAAAAACATTGCAGTAGGAACAATGAGTGTAGGTCCAGGCTCTGAACCTAATTCTCTTTAATCATCACAACAACCTTGCCGTGTAGATATCTTTGTCTTTCTTTTCAGGCAATAAGAGTACTATCTCCAAGATGACAAAGTTAGTAAGAGGTAGGATCTGAAACTTTAACCTGGGGTGCCTAACTGACGCAGTCACTAGAGCATGCAACTCCTGATCTCGGGGTTGTAAGTTTGAGCCCCGCGTTGGGGGTAGAGATTACCTAAAAATAAAATCTTCGAATAAATAAATAAATAAACAATAATAATAAAATTTAAACCCAAAGACCAAAGCCTAAATCCAAGGTTCGTGTTTTGTTTTGTTTTTTAGTCACACCACACTGTCTTTTTATTTGCTCATTAACTCATTTGTTCATCCATTTATTCCAGTTTTGTTTCCAGAGATATTATTAGTTCTTGAGACAGATGATACAGGAAGAATAAGAACCAGGGAACTAAACGTCCACAAAGTATCACCCTTGAGCGAAATCCGTACGACATGTCATGGGAACTCAGAGGAGAGAAAGGTCAGTCCCAGCTGGAAGGTGGCATCTTAGGCTGTGGATAGCAATCCAGGAAACAGCAGAAAGCAAATCCAAGGGTCAGAAAACCATAGATAACAGAGAATTCCAGGACTAAAGAAGAGAGTTTTCTACAGCCACACACCTAATTTTAGGGCATTTGGAACCTGTATTTGTATTTGTTTTTGTTTTTTTGAAATTAAAAAAAACAAACTTTTTATTCATTGACTCATCATTAAGCTATCTATACATACACATATATAGATAGATATATATATACATACACATATATAGGTATAGATTCATAAAACAAGATAATAATGATCTTTTTTTTTTTTAAGATTTTATTTATTTGTCAGAGAGAGAGGAGCGAGACTGAGCACAGGCAGACAGAGAGGCAGGCAGAGGCAGAGGGTGAAGCAGGCTCCCTGCCAAGCAAGGAGCCTGATGTGGGACTCGATCCCAGGACGCTGGGATCATGACCTGAGCTGAAGGCAGCTGCTTAACCAACTGAGCCACCCAGGCGTCCCTAATAATGTTCTTCTAAAGAACGTCCTAGACTGACAGATTTCACATATATAAGCTATCAGGGTCTTCCTGAAAGGTTGGAATTTATGGCAGCACTGGGCCCCCTTTCCCGCTGGTCACACGCTGCTGAAGCGAGTAACATAGGCAGCATCCATTCTACTTCCCTTGTACTGATGCACACGTTTATATTATCTGCTTGGCCACTGTGCACCTTTGAGCTTAACCCTGTGAGCAGAAGACAGAGTAAGTGGCAACAAATGAACCTGGAAAGAGAGGTTGAGGCATTGGCAGGTTTCTTTCCTCAAGGGACCAGTTGATGGAAAAGTCAGCTAAGGGTCCCGAGCTTGTCTGGTGTTAGCTGCTTAAATAAGCTTTTAGCACCTCCCTGTGTGGGGAGATGGAGCCGGGACGCAGTGACAGCCCAGGACAAGCCCGCTCCTGCCCAGGAATTTACAGTCTGCGGAGCCTGCTGGGCAGATAGTTCTCTAGACAGAAAGTGGGCATCTGGGAGAGCTGGAGGGTCGCGGAACTGTGAACTTGGTCACACAGCCTTTTCTTAAAAGGTGAAACTAGTCAGTGATTACTGAAGTCCTCCCTCTCCATTATTACCTCGGGGCCTGTTCTGTTACTTAAATGTTAGCTTTATTTAGCCAGCCAGGGAAATTACCGTGGCTTCAGTGAAGGGGGAGACCCATGAATTTCTAAGATCAGTCTGGCATTTTCTTAACCCAGAGATAAATGTTGGACCACATGTCGAAAGAAGAGGGAGAGAGAGAAAGAAAGGAAAAGAGAAACACACACAGAGGCAACTACCAAAAGAAAAAAAAAAAAAAATCAGCAAACACTTTTAAGCATCTACTGTGTGTCACGCATCTTTCCTGGTGGTCAAACTGGTAACCATATGGAAGAGAACATGCTAGATATGATTTTTCTTTTCACCGAAGACAAATACTGTAGACGTTATTTATCTGAATACAAAAACATACAAATGTGAAGGCTCTTGGTCAGTTAAGCCCAGAGCAGATGGAAATTCGGTGCCAGAAACCAGGCAGCTGTGTGCAGCTTAAGTGCTTTTGAAGACAGACTCTCATTCTAAGGAATGGATAAAGGAACATTAGCTCAGGTCAGGAAGTTAACATCGTGGCCAGAGCTAGCATTTTGGAGGTCAGCATTTCACAGTGTAATCTGTGCTCTGTCCCTTATAAGCTCTGCAGCAAATAGCAAGTATCTTCGAGCCTCAGTTTGCTGTTCTATAAAAATAGGAATCATAACTCTTCTGTTACAGAGTTTGGGGAAAGAATAAATGCTATTCTATCTTCAGACAGAATAGAAGGTACTTTAGAAGTAAAAAATCTACAGTCCCCCTTCAGCTTTCTTTGTGACATGCTCCAAGTCATTAGCAATCCCCACTAGCTTTAGTCATGCTGGGGGATAGGAGACAAATTCAGGTCCCAGAACCTCTAAATGAAAGCTAATGAAAAATATATGTTCTCTCACTTCCTTATTTGGCTGCCTGCAAATGATGTCTCTTGATGCACGCGGGTTCCTCTGCTCTTCCATGACTTCAGACACTGAACTTTGAGTCTTTGTCACATCAGCAGCACCAAGTAATTCTATACAGAAGTCTGACATTTCCAGTTGAAAAAAATAAATTGATTAAAATTCAAAAGGCATGTAGCGTTCGGCATTTAAAGGTCGAGGAATCTCGGGAACTATCAACTGTAAGATAATTCAACATTTAACGTGGGTGGGGGCAACAGCGATGTGTTTCCTTCTCTCGTTGCCCCAGAATCTGACTCCCGGGAACATAATTGTGGCAAATGTAATTACAGCCTCAAGATGGGCTATCCATCTTTAGGGGTCCTTCAGCTGTTGGACTTCCCGAGAGTAAGGAAAGATTGATTTGACTTAACATGGATTATGCCTTTACTTTTGTTAGGTAAGAAAGAACATTTGCTTTATTTTTCCTGTTGAAATTCGCAGGATGGCCACAAGCCAGTTGGTCTCTGCTTAAAGAGAGGGAGCAGAAAATCTCTAGACCATGGGCTCTAAGAATGGGCTTTATTGTCCCACATCGCTCAGCATCAGGGAAATTCAAATCAAAACCACAATGAGATATCACCTCACACCAGTCAGAATGGCTAAAATTAACAAGTCAGGAAACTATAGATGTTGGTGAGGATGTAGAGAAAGGGGAACACTCCTACACTGTTGGTGGGAATGCAAGCTGGTGCAACCACTCTGGAAAACAGCATGGAGGTTCCTCAAAAAGTTAAAATTAGAGCTACCCTACGACCCAGCAATTGCACTACTGGGTATTTACCCTAAAGATACAAACATAGTGATCCGAAGGGGCACGTGCACCCCAATGTTTATAGCAGCAATGTCCACAACAGCCAAACTATGGAAAGAACCTAGATGTCCATCAACAGATGAAGGGATAAAGAAGATGTGGTATATATACACAATGGAATACTATACAGTCACCAAAAGAAATGAAATCTTGCCATTTGCGACAACATGGATGGAACTAGATAAATCAATCAGAGAAAGACAATTGTCATGTGATCTCTCTGATATGAGGAAGTAGAGAGGCAATGTGGGGGCTTTGGGGGGTAGGAAGGGAATCAATGAAACAAGATGGGATCGGGAGGGAGACAAACCATAAGAGACTCTTAACATCACAAAACAAACTGAGGGTTGCTGGAGGTAGGGGGTTAGGGGAGGTTGGGTTATGGACATTAGGGAGGGTATGTGCTATGGTGAGTGCTGTGAAGTGTATAAACCTGGGGATTCACAGACCTGTACCCCGGGGCTAATAATACATTATATGTTAATTAAAATATTTAAAAATTAAAAGAAAAAAAGAATGGGCTTTACGCTCCTTGCTTGACTTACTACACTGCATGGTGGAAGGCCCACTCATCATTACATAACAAATGCCTAGCACAAGACTGGCATGCAGTATGGAAGCCTGCCATAAATGTGTATTTATTGAATGAATTGAAAGACCATGTTTAGGCTCTTTCAGACACTATTAGATCTTGGACCTATGTCGCCATTGTTATTGTTATTTGTCAATTGTCTGTTGGTTTTATGCTTCCTCCACCAGACAGAGTTCTTTAATGCAGGGGCTATTTGTTTTAGGTCAACACTTCTCCCCATTCCTGAAAGTGCCTAGCACAGTGCCTGGGAAATTGTTCATTGGTGTAAAATGAATTAGAAGCCATGTCATGTTAGCAGTGAGAATACTGAAATGGAATGCGGGAACACAGTGGTCTAAATCTCTATCCTGCCACTGATGTGTGATGGGACCTCTGGGTCTTAATTTGCTCATCTGTCCAATGAGAAACATATGTTCAAAAATCTCCAAGGTTCCACTGACTTCCGATATTCTCTGATACTTTATTCTTGTTTTATCAGGACTTTATTCATTGAAGATCACTTATTGAGTCTTAGTAGGGCCTTGAAATAACAAATTAAGGGGACGTCTTGTGAAAACCTAAGATGACTAAGAGATGACATGACTGCTCACGGCAAATATCTAAGGAGTTTTTATAATGGGGTTGCTGATCACTCGATCTCATTTTTACCAAGAGGAGCAGGCTTTGGGTACTGCAGGCAAGGATGCAATTAGACATACGAAGAGATTTCTTGATTACTACAGGGATAAAATGATGCTTACTTTCAGTCTCCTCTACAGGTGAGAGCTAGCGTCCCCAATGAGTCAATCAATGCACCAACAAATATTTGCTAAGCCTGCTTGCTGCTCATTTTCCTCTTCACAACATTTTACTCAAAGGGTGGATCATGAACCACCTGCATCAGAATCACCTGGAGCTCATGTTAAAAATGTAGATTCTCAGACTCACTCCTACTGAATCTAACTCTCTGGGGCCAATGTCTAGAATTTGTGTTTTAATAAGCTCCCCAAGTGACATTTCTGTGCATCCTAAAGTTAGGCAAATGCTCTTGTTGAATTTAGTAGTCTTCAGCAACATTTCCTCACAACCTGGCTGCTGTTAAAATTATAACAGTGACAGATACTATTTGTTGAGCACCAGCCGTGGACAAAACATTTCACCTATGTTATTTACGGCAGTCACACTCACCTCCTGAAGTGGGCATTATCCCACCAAAGAGATGAATAAAACAAACACTGAGTGACAAAGTGATACAACCAGGAAATGGCAGGACAGGGGCTTGAACCCAGGTCTCCTGACCTTCAATCCTTGAAGCCACAGCTGCTTTCCTGACATGCTAGCGTCTGGAAGGGTGGTCTATGAGACTCACGTTCTGCAGCTTTGACCTTGCTTGTATCTGAAAGGAAAGAAGAGGCAAAAAAGGTCATAGAGATGTAAGCTCATCCATATTCAGCTTGGTCTGTTAGTTTCAGAGAGAAAATGGAGCAGGAGATGGGTCTCTAGCTCCCTACAGAGATCCTGAAGTATGGTTTTTCAGAAGATTTACAGATTTTTTTTTTTTTTCCTGGGGCTTTGTGTGTGATACTACTGTGACCCCTGCAGGTCATTCGGTCATTCACAGCAGAATAAACTAAGGACCTCCACTACAGATCTCAGTCCAAAGGAAGGACTCCAGGGAGCCACTTTCAAATGGCCCTTATTTGCATGATTCCTTGTAATTGTAAAATAAAATCTCTCTGTGCATTCTCAGCTTCTGCAGGTCAGCAAAGGTCATGGAGGACCTGCCCCCTCCTTGCTTTAGATAAAGAAGGTTAATAGGTTATTAACTGGCAGAGCTGACAATTTCACGGTGAAACAATCAAATAACCATTAATGTCTGTTATCAATGACTACTACCTGACAGCTATATCAAAGGTGAAAGGCAGGGGCTCCTGTGTGGCTCAGTCAGTTGCAAGTATGACTCTTGGTTTTGGCTCAGGTCATATCAGGTAGTCAGATCAAGCCTCACATTGGACTCTGTGCCGGGCATGGAACCTGCTTGGGATTCTCTCTCCCGCTGCTCCTCCTCCATTTCTCTCTCTCTCAGTTTTTTTCTCTCCCACTCAAAAAAAAAAAAAAAAAAAAAAAAGAGAGAGAGAGAGAGAGAAAGTGGAAGGCAAGTTTGAGACAAGTACAAGGAGCCCATGGTATACAAATGCAGATGACTTTAGGAGACTTTCTTAATCTCTCTCTACCATCTTCTAAATATTTGGAATACAGTCTCAGATCTGCAGTGAGTATCCAACTGAATTCTTTAAAGGTTAAAAAGTCACACAACCAACTTCTATGGAATCATTAAGAGAAAGCATTATAGAAGGAGGAGAGTGGTTGAAATGACTTTATTTCTCACTGAGGTTCATTTTCCCAATTTACCTTGATTGCCCGGCTAAATGGCTTGGAGACTACAGAAATAACCAAGTCATAGTCCCATTTTTGAAGAACTTATGGCCTTGTGTTTCATTTGCTATGTTAGGGGGGAAAAAAAAAAACCTGTCACTGGGGAATTCTCAATTTAAAAGAGATGTCAGAGTAAGATTAACTCAAGAAAATCAGATAAAGTTAAGGTCAAAAAGAACAGGTGAAGGGTATGGCCACAAAATTGCTTGGGTGCCCTTGGGTAAGTCACTTAACCTCTCTAGACCCTGGTTTCCTTATCTCAAATGTAAGGGAGTTGGATTAGGTGATCCCGATGGTCCTTTGTGACTCTAAGAGACTATGATTCTACTTCTATTTTTATAAACTTATAAGCCCCTGAAATAAGATGCCTGGCTTGTCCAGAAATACTAAATCCATTAAAATACATTCCCCCACTGCTCAAAAAACCTGAAATCCACCTTAGAATCTCAGGCTCCTTAGTGAAAACCTGGGCTAACTCTATCTATTTAGAGATAAAGACACCAAAGTCCAGAGTGGACAGGAACTTGTCCAAGGTCAGGTGCAAATTAGTGGCTCACATTCTTAACTAAGATTCTTAGTTAAGAAGGAAGCCCATCCAGTGCATTTCCCATCCCACCACCTGGCTGCCTATACACTCAGTACTATTTTTTTAGAAATTTTTTTCAGGGGGCACCTGGGTGGCTCAGCGGGTTAAGCCTCTGCCTTCAGCTCAGGTCATGATCTCAGGGTCCTGCGATCGAGTCCCACACTGGACTCTCTGCTCAGCAGGGAGCCTGCTTCCCCCTTTCTCTCTGTCTGCCTCTCTGCCTACTTGTGACCTCTCTCTGTGTGTCAAATAAATAAATAACATCTTTAAAAAAAAAAAAAGAAAGAAAGAAAAAACTTTTTCAGATATAAAATCACTTTATTTGTTTTGGAACATAAAATGTATTATACATGTCCAAGATTGCTTTTACTGTTATGAAAGATGCAGGAAAAACAAGTGGGTTTTTTTTTTTTCAAAATTTCAAAAATATTAACAGAAAACAAAATATCTCCTTACCATGTTTCTGCACTTCTTTCCTTCATATCTATAATTTGATGTCCAATCAAGGACCCCAGAGATGTTGTAGAGGCAGACATTGAAATGGTAGCAGTTGTGGAATTAGTGATATTTATTTTGATGGAGTTAGTGGCCATCATTAGTTCTAACTTATAATTTTGGATGGTTTTTGTAGTTAAACAAATTCAGACATAGACAATAAAGGAAACTTACTGCACCAAATACACAAAATGTACATAGGGCAAGCTTAAGGTCAGAATTGATCCAATAGAGCAAAAAACAAACCAAAAGAAAACACGTAGTGTTTCCTGTCTCCTCTTTCTACTTCAGCATGGTTTCATCCTAAGGCTGGTTCCTTTTATAGTCACAAGGTGCTTTCCAGAAATATCCTGAGCTATGTACTTCCTTATAGATGCCCAGTGAGAGATGGATCATCTTTTTTCTTTTGAGTGATCCAGAGTTTGAACCTTTCTTTGGACAAACTTGGATCACTTATTCTTCCTGAACCAATAAGTATAATAGGACATAATAACTATTATCCTGATAACTTGTTTGTTGGCTTACTGAAATCACTTCCAACTTCTTTAGCTGAGGGTGGAGAATTTAATTCCTCAAATTCCATGTGTTCTACACAGTAGTTAAGAGGAAGAATAGATGTTGGAGAGAATTCCGTAATTTACAATTCTTAGAGTAAATGTAATACAGACAATAGTGCAGATGATGAAGAGGACTATGTCCCAAAGAAGAATAAAGATGATGGAGATGGTTATGCTGATGAAAGCGGGAAAGCTATTAAGGTAATAAAGATGATGATGCTAATATTGGTGGTAACAATGGTAGAGAGGTGTTAAAGTGAAGGTGATGATAATAAAGAGGTTAATAATAAGGGGAAAAAAGCAATAGGTCAACATTTAGTTAACATAGGCTTAGTGAATTTGCATGCCTTATCCATGCATTCTCATGCATTCTTGTTTTTCCCTTTCTTTAATGCTAGTGTATCCCCTTTCTCTGAGCACTGGTGATTGGCCCGAGGATGGAAAACCAATCCATAGTTTGATGATAATGACCTCTTAAAATGGCAAGTCCAACATCCTTTATTGTTGTATGTTATCTGTTCACAATGATTTCTTCCCTCCCCACCCCTGTGATGCTCCCCAGCCCCATTTCCCATGGCTTTGCCATGTGACATATCCCAGTCAATCTTATATGTGCAAACATGATTCTAGTCTCACATGAACAGAAGCTTTCAATTTGATTGCATGCTTTGCCCAGGTTCTCTCATTCTGGGCCACCTCTCTGAAAATGGCATGTCCCAGATAGTGGCTCCTCCTTCAGCCTAGGTTGCAGAATAGGAAAACACGTCTAATCGGCTAAGTTCTCACAGGGCTGTAGTTGACCCAAAACCTTCAAGAAATGTAAAGATTAAATTTGCGTTGATAAGGTTTTGAGATTGTTTTTTATCCAGCATAGCCTAGATAAAAACTGACGGATACATTTACACTCAGTCCTGCTAAGAACAGAGTTTGCAAAGCCACATGTACATGTAGATATGAGGAAAAAGAGAACATATAAGAAATCATAGGAAGCTGGTCTATAGAAGTAAAGAATATCTCAACATTCTGTCCTGGGAAGACCTGGGGGGAAAGAATTGGGTCTTGGGACACTACAGTGGCAACATGAGTACAGTACCAGATGCAGTAGCCCCAGAGCACAAAGCTCAGACCTCATAAACCCTGTCACCAGAGCAGAAGCAGCTCCATATTGGGCCTCTCCCAATGAGGCCCTTATATTGTATGAAGGCCTCACTGCTCATTGGCTTATTTCCTCCTGAGACCAGGTGAAGAAAGGAGCATCTCATTCCAGTTGATCCAACTCTCTTCTCTTAGGATAATATTTCCAATGAATCAAACATTCTTCAGCCTGCATCCTGTTTTCTAAAAGTTAATCTTTCGGCTAAGCTACGGTTTTTGTTAAAACATAAACATTCTGCAAACACAGTGGCATTTCCTCTATTTTCTACAAGAGAGAATTTCTGAAGTTAACATTTCCCATAAGCAATTTGAAGCCTGCCTAATTTATTTAAAATCATATAAATATTAGATAATCACAAGCAGACATTTAGGAGATTATCTCTATAGAATCTCAATTACTCCATCTGTAAAAAGGAAATAATTATCCCTCTATCTTAGGGACCATGTGAGTTTTATATAAGAGGAAGCATGGAGGGTACCTGACACATAGCAAATACAAATGATGACTTATTAATATTGAGGGAAAGGAAGGGATCGGATAGCTAGAAGAAAGAAGTGAAAATCACTTGTGAACTAAATAACAAACATAGAGACTCATCAGGGGCTGTTTGGGAAAAGGCAGAGAACAAGTTATGCAAACAGCAAACCTGTCCAAAGCTAACAGGAAAGGAAACCCAGAGTGAATTCCATCTGCTTTCCGCCTGCACCTGCTATTTATTTACTTTTCAGCTTCATCAATCCGGGCCAAATTGTTATATTTTTTTAAAAAAATCTGAAAACATAGAGGGAAAGAGGGAAGCGAGAAGAGTAAGACAATAATAGCTCACATGTATTGAGATCTTACTATGCACCAGGCACTGTTTTGAGAACCCTGCATGAATTAATATATTTACTATTCACAATGACTCTATAGGGAGGTAGGTTCCTCTTGTTGTCCCTGTTTTACAAGTAAGGACTAACATGTAGAGATATTGACCGACTTGCCTAAAATCTAATAGCGGGTAAAAGGGAGAGTCAGCATTTAACCCAGCCTGTCTGGCCATTCAAATCCCCACATTAAATAGCCTCACAAGGTGAGCTAGTATGGGATGGAGAAATATCCTAGGTAAGGAGGTGGGGAGAAGAAAAAGAACCTCAGCTTCTCCCTGCTGTTGGGAAGATCTTTATACATGAGATACGAAACAGTCTGATTTGGGAGCAATACAGTTTGAGATGCATTTTTACTTGGGTCTCTTTCTTGGGGGACTCTTTTTACTTGAAAGCATCATTTGGTTTATGATTCAAAGTATCAGCAAATCTCTGAACCTCAGTTTCCGCATTTGCGAAACCCTGTAGCTTTCCAACTCATCTGTGTGGGTAAAATAATAATACGACAACACTTACCTGTTGTAAAAATTAAATCGTGTAATTTAGGTAAAATAATTAGTGCATGGCAACTACTCAATAAATGATAGCTATTATCATGATAATTATATGTTATTACTAAGATAGCTGGAGAGCGAGAATCAAGAAATTCTCCATGAAAGTAGTTGCATTTCAACAGCTTCTGGTGGATGGGAGGATTTTCACAGGTAGAAATAAAATGGATTGTTCTGGGAGAAAGTAGTGTATGAACAAAGCTTAGTCATAGGAAAACACAAAACTGGTGTTCAGAATTCACTGTTTCAAGAATCAAGGAAGCATGTGGTACATTTTAGAAATGTGCTACTCGACAGAATTGTTGAAAGGCAACTCTTGGGAGTTTAATGTGGCAGATCCTTGGTCATCTAGGAACTTTTCCTGAGAAGAAAGACAGTCCCAGAGGGATCGCCATACTGGAAGTTCTACTGCTACAAGACACAAAGACCCACGATGAGCAGCGTTGCCAATGAGTAGCCATCGGGGAGCCTCTCCTCCCTGAAACAGCTGTCTTCTCCCTTTATTTTCTCCTGTAGCTTTTAGAAGAGACACTGGCCAAAGCCATTTTGGGATCCGACTCCAATTCCAGAGTCTTATTTAAGTCAAGTCCAGACATAGTTGAGGCTCCTCAGAAACATCTCATGTGTCACTCCTCTTTATCAAAAACTCTACGACCTAAAAAGCCAATACCTTCCGACTGCCTCAGCATACAATGGTGAGTGGAGACTAGATAAGCTTGAAGGACGAGCCCTCTGAAAAGGCAGAAATGGAAGTGCTGTAGCTGTCGCAATTCTGGGTATATGTGGTCAGGTCCTTCCTAATTTAGAAGCAGGTCATGTCCTTTGAATAGGGTCTGGATCTATTCCCTGGAAATGGCTCTGAAGATTATTAACATCTTTAGCTTTTCACTCTGCCCTCAGGAATTGTGACTCTACCCTCTGAGTTGTTTTTACTATTTTATAAGGAATTGTAACCCTTGTTTACAAGGGAGTAAACTCCTTAGCCTGTTTCCTGCCTGTGAGGAAGTTGGGGACTTAGAGACTTCAGAAACATGAACCATCTCAGTCCCTTCTAATACAAGCTGGTATTACATTGGTGATCCAATTCCCTTAAAAGCTTTCTGGGCTTTCTACATATCTGTGGAGAAATGTAGAACCACTTGACAGAAGCACCAGCTATAATTCTTTTGACATGCCTCTCTTTACTTAGCCATGTGTTGTTTCTTATGCTTTTATGGGACAAATGTCCTTGAGAGTCTCAGAAACCCTTTGACTGTGAAGGCTTACTGGGTACAACTTTAAATCATTCTAGTATCTTAAAACCATCATTTTGATGTCATCCAGCAATTTCTTACTTTATGAATTATGTAAAATTTTGGTTAAGGCCAGATTTTGGCCAAAAATGAATCTTTGTTTTGTGATTTTTCACATATTATTTTGGCACAAAATGACAATGGTTTTGCCAATTTTTATCCATCTTTAAACATTTTGGCCTATGTATCCTAATTATTATTATTTTGGGGAACATCTTGGGCTTTAAGAAAACTTCCCAAACTAGTATTCCTCAAAAATAAAAGTCAATTATAATGTTTTCTTGACCATGTTTTATTTTCCTAATTTAACTTCACAATTACATTCATGAAATAGGATTAAAATTTACATTTTACCGTTTTTACAAAAAAGGCTCAGAGAGGTTAATTTTCATTCCAAAATTACATTGCTATTAGCATAACTGGCGCTTAAACTTCAATTTGTCTGTCTTCAAAGCTAGAAAATTGACCAATTTCACTCCTCTGTGTTTCATCATAATAATCTCACCCTCTGGCACTACACTTTACAGTTTACCATGCGTGATCTCATTTGATCTCATTTAATCCAAGCCTGAGCAATTGGAAAAGGAGGATTCTCTATCATGGCCAAATAGAGGGCTAAACTATAGTATAAAACCCCACTTCTCTATCTTCACCAACAAAAGAAAAATAAATGATTTCAAAAATAACTTCCTTCTTCTGTATGTTGGAGAGGAGGACGCTTTGCTAGTCATTTTCAACCCACCTAACCTAGACTTCCTGATAAACATGAATTGTTGAAGATGTCCCCCAGTTTTCTTCCACTGGTTGTTTTGTGCAATAGGAAAGATGGGTGTGTGATTGGGGAGAGACATAAGCCTGGGCATGATTTGTAAAAATCATGGATGCTAGCCTCTGCAGACATGGTCACTAAGTCCCTCTCGTGGAGAATGTGGTAATCTTCTCGATGCCCAGGACTTAGGAGAACTCAGACACAGAAACCAATGGAAGCAATCTTCTATACTCATTTTTAAACTTCACCCAATGGTACAAAAAATGTGAATTTGGACTTCTGTGCATTTGCTGATCATTCAACATTTTGAACTACCACCTAGTGGCACTGCACACCAGCCAAGAGTCCAGAGTGGACAGCTTTGCCATGTTCGTTCTCTATATAGCAGGGTTTGCTTGTCCAAGGGATTGCCTTTTTTATTGTATTTTGACCTTCCTATCTTATCATTGTGAATGGAAAATTGAAAAAAAATGCCAGTTCTGCTACTTGCAGCAAAAACGGAGATGTAATAAGCTTAATACAATCAAGGAAAATGTGGAAATCACTCCAGCATAATGCTTTAGTGTGTATGTTGGCTCCGAATGCAGAGATTTCTGCTTTGAATGTAGGCTCTGTCACTTATCACTGGATGACCTTAGGCAAAATGCTTTTTTGTCTTCTATAACATGGGGATTATAATAAAATTTCTTTCTCATGCCTTGTGTGAGGATTAAGTCACGTAATCATGAAAGATGTTATTTAGAGACCCTATAAGGCAGTAGTTTTCAAAGTAGGATTTTCTGACCAGCAGCACCGGCGTCGCCTAGGAACTTGTTTGAAGTCTGAATGCTCTAGGCCCACTCCAGACTCAGAGCACTGGAGTGGGCCCAGAAACCTGTGTAACACCAAGCCATTCAGGTGATTCTGATGCCCCTTGTGCTGATGCTGCTGTAAATCGTTATTGGGGAGAATAGACTCAGAAGTTATATGATCTAGATTTAAATTCCAGTTCTGCCCACCCCTCACGGCATGATGTGGAGTGAGCTATTACAGCCTATTAGTGTCTCCGTTTTCTCATCTGCAAATTTAGAACTATATTAGGTGTATTCTGGATTTTTAATGAAATTTAAAAACCTATCTGTCTTCGAGCAAGTCTTCAATACCTCTTACCTAGGTGTTTGTGTGGTTCTGGTTATTGTTTTGTTACTTCTGGCTTTAATGCCACTTAATCCAAATGGCTTTGTAATTAATTGTGAAGGTAAGTCAAAATTAAAGAACATGTATGAAATATTGAAAATATATAATGCAAGGTTTTATTTTTCTAAAATTAAAGGCAACTATGAATTTTATTTGCTTCCTAGCTATTTGGAAAAGGAGACTCTTCTACCCTTCTTTTAGTCTATAGCTTGATTTCTGTATTTTTGACTATCATATACATTTTAAGGAGTGTATTCTTTCAAAATATACTGTCTTACCAAAATATCACTGTCCCAGACCTGGATGTCCTCAACAGGGACTTCCTGGGCTGCCAAAATGGACAGAGAAAGAAGGAAATTTTCTAGAGCTTAACAATCAGGACCCTGAAGACAGTCCCTCTCAGTACAGGGCTGGCGTTTGCTTTGACCAGAGGCTTACTCCAAGAAGTATCACTGGGATAGGGACCTCCATTCCCTATCTCTCAGAGGCAAACTGAGCAGATATGAGCAGTGAGCTTTCTAATGGTCTCTGTACCTGCTGACAAGTAGGCATAGCACAGGAACCAAAGACAGAGGAAACAGAAGAGAAATCAATTGTGGGCCAAGCTACCAGGAGCCAGAGAGAGTGTTGGCTATGCCAGGTCAGAACACAAAGCAGAAGCAACCCTCCTCCTACAAAGGAAGAGAGAATCAGTCATGCTCCTAGTCATTTTTCAGCCACTAACTCATTATCAGACTCCAAGTCTCTGGCCCTTCCAAGTAACCCTATCTGAAGAATAAAGTGAGAGTTATTGTAAAAACCCAGGATTTTGATGATTTGTACATAAGTGAAAAAAACTACTCATGGGGGGCACCTGGGTGGCTCAGTGGGTTATGCTTCAGCCTTCAGCTCGGATCATGATCTCAGGGTGCTGGGATTGAGTCCAGCATCAAGTTCTTTGCTTGGCGGGGAGCCCGCTTCCTCCTCTCTCTCTCTCTCTCTGCCTGCCTCTCTGCCTACTTGTGATCTCTGTCTGTCAAATAAATAAATAAACAAAATCTTTCAAAAAAAAAAAAAAACTACTCATGATGGGTGTGTTTTCCAAGAAATGCACTTGACTGTGATGCTAACTAATTCTTCTACCAACCCCAATTACCACCCCACCCCAGTGCTGGTGCATCTTTCTATGCACCATGGAACAGCAACACTGGCATCCCCCAGGCCTGACCCCAGGCTTTACCTCTATGGACAGAGTTTCTTGGATGGCTCTGTCTCCGCCCCCCCAATGATTGGCCTTATAACAGCCATTGATATCCTGCCTTTACCCACAGGACTCCAGGCCACTTCTGACTTCCTAGCGTTTCCCAACTTGCCAACCTTCCAGAAGAAAGGGGCCTTCATTTTCCCCCAATTCCCTTCCTCTGCACTCCCTTCTCCTTCCTTTCACTCCCATCTCCTCTAAGCCTGTTTTGTTTTTTTTTTTTTTTTGAGGGGGGAGAATACCATATACATATACATATATACATGTATACACACACATACACACACATACATATACACACACATATATATATCACACGCATGCACACACACAGACACATGCACACACACACGCATGTTCAGACTTTAAGACCAGAGTCTTTTTGTTGCTGCATTATTTAATTATTCAGAAAGAAGTTGCCAGCTACAGGAAACGGCTGCCTGCAACATGTAATTTGCCTTCCAAACAAGCTCATTTGGGCTTTGACATTTGACAGAGAAAGGTCTGGAAGAATGAGCTGTTCAGAAAGGGTGTCTGTGCATCTGACACCGCCTGAACTTTGGTAAGTTGATTTTTACAATCGCCAGATCATCAAAGGTTAAACTCATTTAAATTCTCCCTTTACTAGCAAAGAAAGAAAACAAAATGCCACAAGCTGCCTTAACCTGCTGTCCTCAACTGCATGCACTAGCTGGAGACTCAGGACGTTCTTAATGTCTGCAAAAAGGTGCTGTGAAGTTGGTAAAGTTAATCTACCACAACTCTGTGGGCACTTTCTGGAAATCTAGCGAGTTTTTCCTCTGTTGACTGCATTTTATAAACCCTCCCTTCCATCAGTACTCATCCCGACTCTCCCTTTCTCCTCTTTCCAAATATCCTTGGGGTGTTTGGTGATAAGGAGCAGAGCTGGGAACTGGGCACCGAGAGCTGAGTGGATGTCTTTTGCCCAGGCTTCTGTCTTCGTCTCTCCCATGATGCATTAATCTTCCGATTAGTGTTCCTTCCCCATTTCACCCTAGTTATACCTCCACCGGCACACCGGAGCACTAATGTGACTGTCTCCCTCCAGTGACTACAAAAATGGCCTTTATACAGCTGTGTCCTGGACCTAGAGTGTTTGTTCTATTAATTCACTTTACAAATAATTATTTAGTACCCTAAGCATGCCAGGCATTGTGCACAAGGTATCTGAGAGATACAATAGTGATTAAAACAATCGATGGCCTTTGTTCCCACAATAGATAAATAAGTAAACAAATAAGCCAAAAATAAATATGTAGCTTCAAACTATCTGGTTAAAAACATATACTACTAAAGAGAGAATAAGGTAGGACACCCAGCTTAGATTAATATGAGGAAACCATGGGAGGTCTGTGGAGTCAGAGAGAGTGATGGTCTATGTAAAGCCCTGGAGCATGAGTAGGGTTTGAGAAACCTCACCGGCAGGCTCAAGAAGGACAGTGTGGCTAGAACCTACTGACTGTGGGGGATGTGAAGGTAGACAGGTAGGCCAGGGTCTGGCCCTTAACACCTTACGAGATGATAGCCCTCAGCCCTGAATATCAGGAGTTTAAAAAAAAAAAAAAAACTACAGATACCTTTTCCTTACCCCCAGTCAAATCACGTCGAATCTTATGGGGAGGGTCCTGAGCATCCTGCAGTTTGTAAAGCTCTCCCTGTGATTCAAACGTGCAGTCCGGATTGAGAATACCTGCTGTAGTCTTTACAAATTGGCTAAACTTTCCTCTATGGTTTCACCTCCGTCTTGCCCATTAATTCCCTAACAATATCCCATAATATCCTCTCTTCCTCACGTATCCTAACCTCTTCCTACATGGTCATTTCTAAGCTTCTTTGGATTCCTCAGCGTAAAATTCAACCCCCCTTTCCCTGTATAGGTTAGAGAAGTTTTTGCAAGTAACCCAAATCCTGACTAAGTAAAGCTTAAATAAACAGAGACTTAATGTTTCTTATGTTGCAATGTCATGTAGGTGTTGGATAGCATTGGTTCAGAGCCTTATTAATACCAGGGCCTGCAAGTCACCCTTCCATGCATGAAGAAGGGAAAAAAAAAAAAGACCTTTGGTTCCTTTAATCAGGAAAACAAGTTTTCCTAGAAGGCCCACTCTTGCAACTTCCCCTCTGTCTCCTTAGTCATATTGGATGTCAAGCCATCCTCAGCTGCAAGAGAGCTGAAAGCAAAAGGTGGGTTTGAAATGATTAATTTAGATAGACTGTGTTCCATAACCTTGGGCTTGGTGTTGATATTCTGTTAAAAGGAGCAAGGTGAAGTAGCTGTTGTTCATGCAACAAAAGTTGTTTACCACACATGCTTACATGCTCCTGATCTGCTCAATGAATGCCTGCCACCTCTGACTAAGTGAAAATTGTGGTCTGAGCAAGAGATGCTACATACCCAAAGTGACTTTTGCTAGGGGCTATGAAAGAGAAAATGAAGTAGCAGAGTTTCTTGCCCCTAAAGTGTTTATACTCTAGTTGTGTGTGTGTGTGTGTGTGTGTGTGTGTTTTAAAAGATTTTATGTATGTCTTTGACAGACAGAGATCCCAAGTAGGCAGAGAGGCAGGCAGAGAGAGAGGAAGGGAAGCAGGCTCCCCACTGAGCAGAGAGTCAGATGCGGGGCTCGATCCCAGGACCCTGGGATCATGGCCTGAGCCGAAGGCAGAGGCTTTAACCCCCTGAGCCACCCAGGTGCCCCTATACTCTAGTTTTAAGTTAAAGAATTTTAGTGAGTAGTGAGTAGTAGGGATGATGTGGAGACAAGGTAAAGAGCACAGACATTGTGGTGTTCTAGAAAAGCAAGAACTTCAGAGGAATAGAACAGTATGGGGTGAGAGGGAGACCACCTCTTGAATGGCCTTAGAAGATCTGGGATCTAATACATTTCCTTATGTAGTAGAGGGAGAAAAAAAAAAAAAAATCCAGGCTGCAAAGAACACAGCTTCACTCCCACTTCCAGTCTCTCCATGAGTTTAGGAAGAGGATGAGTATACAGAAAGCAATGATCCAAAGCTCTGCCAGGACCAGGGGTTAAGATTGTTCTGCATTATCTCCAGCCTCCCCTGTGAACAGCACACATACATAATTCAGGAAGGGACTGCTTCCTCCACATGATTCCTTTGGGACCACGTGCTTACATTTGGACCCTATCCACAGATCTCTCAGACATTTAAAAACAAAAACAAAACAAAAAAAACTACTTTAAATTATTTTTCTTTTCTGCGGTGAGTGGGGGCATAGACCTTAGGCTCTCACCCCAGGGGAAATGGGTCTGCTTTGCTGTATCTGCTTTCAGGAGCCTCTACTTTCTTCTTACTATAGATTTGTACGTGGATGGAAATCCACACCATCTTTCAATAATTCTAACTACTATAATAACTACCATTGCATGCATCATCCCATTAACTTTTTGTAACCTGAAAAGGTGGATTTCATTATTATCCCCCCCTTTTCAGATGAGGAAGTGGGGGCCCAGAGCGGGGGGGGGGGCAGGTCTGACTGGAGTGGTCAGGACTGGCATCTAGCCAGTCTGGCTCCAGCATCTGTGCTCTTAAGTAATATTCAACTTTCTTTGGTAAACCTGTTACAGTGCATTGCCTGCCGATTAGGAATTTCTTCCTCATACCATCTGGGATCAGTCTTTTTGGTGCTCCCTCTAAACCCAAGACTGTTACAGTCCTTCTGTCCTACCCACTCTGTGGTCAGAGGTCACGGAAGTGAGCCGTGATGACCCATGAACAATCTTAAGAATCAGTAGTTGTCTCCCCTTCCTACCCCTTCTTCTCATGTCCTCTCTGTTGCCTGGTTTATCCCTCTTGCTGGCTCTGTCCCATAGTTGCCTCTAAAACCGGACTACATTTGGCTTTCACAGTTTTAATCCACTATGCTTTAAACGATAAGGCTGGTCTGGCTTTCCCACCCTACCCTCCAACTGGATCTCTGGGAAGCTTTGGGTAATTTTATGGAGCCAGTTCAAACCCCCATGGCCCCCATTTCAGTGTCAACTATGTCTGGTGCAACCCCTCAAGCAGGGGTGCCATCTACCTTCTGGTTTTGCCGTTGTTACTATCTGGGTTTACTGTCGATGTTCATGGAGTTCTTGCTTCCTACTGAGCACTGAGCTAAGCACTTGGTGTGGTGTGTCTCACTTAATCTACCTGCTCCCAATTATGCAGGGTACGTGTTTTCATTACCTCTATTGTAGGGATGAAGGGACTGAGCACTGGAAAGCTTCAGTCGCTTGTGTGGGGTCTCACCACTAGACGTGGAGAAGTAGAGCTCACATCCATATCTGACTAAGAGTACATTTCTCTCTTCCGGGGCTTCACAGGACAAGCCTAAATCCTCCTCGATGCGTCAACCCTTCGAATGTTTGTTGACAGTTTTTACATTTCCCAGAGTCTCTTCTAGTGTCAATGACCACAGTTTCAGCTACCACTCTTATTTTGCTAGGATCTCACCTCCATTTCCTCATCAACCCTGTCTCTACCCAGTGTGTCCAATATTAATCTGCTTTTACAGTTCATGTAGACCTGTATTCACCGCTCAAGGTGTGGTCTGATTAACACAACATATACCGTTGACCTATCACCCCCTGCATTGTTTATGGTCTATTTCTGGCAATGAAGCCATACATTATTTGGGCAGCCTCTACAACCCCAATCAACAGAATGACTCCAGAGGGAAATTGCTTCTGAAGGTATCTACTGTTAACTGTGAAAATAGCCAAAGCAAATGGAAGTAGAGGTGGTGCATGGAGAAACAATGCCAAGTGAGGGAGACTGCTAGAGGACACTTTGTGTTGGGATTGGGTGTGTTATTGACCCTGGATGCATTGGCTCAAAGGTAAAATATGACCTCACATCTAGCTGCCAATGACCCAGCTTTATCCTGGAAATTCCCCAGGTGGAAAGGACATCTTAAGACCATCCGATGTGCTTACCTTTGCGTGCTGCTCAGCAGTTAGTGTTTTTGAGGCTGGGCCCCCTTGGTCCTCGTGATCCTGTGACATAATGGAATCAAATTAAAGGCCCATTTACCAGCTTTATTGTCGATTATTTATAATACTCTGGTTCCAAAGTGCTTCTTTATAGAGTGCTTAAGCTGCCATCACTGGATAGAGCTTGCCATAAATGCCTTCACATGCACAGCACATTATGTTCCTTAGCTGCAGCAAAAAGGGAAAAGATTATTCTCAATTATTTCATATAGTCTCTTTTATTGTTTTATTGTAATAAACTGCCATACCTTACACCACTTTAAAATCAATAGTTTGCATTAAAAATAATGAAACACAGCTATTAATCTTGGTTAGCATTTCTGCTATTACTTTCTGATAGTGAACCCATGATATAGAGAAGGCAGTAATTATTCACTTCCAATCAATAGGAACATTTTCAAATGCTCCTATGTGTCCCGCTGCTATGGCATCAGTGGAAGCTGATGACAATAGGGGCATAGATTTAAAGACTCCTGGTTGGCATGAAGTTCTTCAGGCTCTCCCTGGACCTCTCTAGACACTCCCTGACTCTCAGGCCAACCTTTTTAATTCCTTGAGATGATATTATGGAGTTAAGTGTCTGGGCTGGGGAGTCAGAGAGTCAGGGCTCATTTGTTAATTCTGACACTCACCGGTCCTCCTTGACCGTGGACATCCATTCATCCCTTCCCTGCCTTGGTTTCCTCATCTAACAAAAAGGAATTATAATGTCTACTTGGGAGGGTTATTGCAAATACCATGTTCAATACTTCACAGGACATGTTTATCACAGTGTCTAAATTGTTGTGAGTGGACGAGAAATGATAGCAACTATTATCACGCGATGCACACTTGACATTAATGAACGCCCTGATCGATAACTGTTGCTTCCTGAAGGGTTAGTAGCAAAAGCAGATAGAGTGGCTGGTGCCATTTCTACTCTCTGGCTTCTTCATTTCAACCTGATATAAGAAGATCCAGCTGTGCTTTGCGCTGGTACTCAGCATCTGGACTTGATGTCCTGACAGAAGAGATTGAGCCATCACGTTGGTTGTGATGCAAGAGGCCTTTTAACTCCCAATCCTTTGCTTTTGAGCAACGTCTCTGTGGAGAGAGTACTGGAGTGAATACATGGTTTTGTCAGTAAATACTCTTTGATCAACACTCAAGTCAAATATGAAAAGAGTGGAGATGGTGATGCTTAAAGCTGTAATTGATGGCATGGCTTTTCCTATCCTGTTTAATTTAATTCAACAACTGTTTATTGAACAGCCAACATGTGCCAGAAGAAAGCCTAGGTGCTGAATGGTAAAGAGATTCAAAGATTAATAAGGCATAATATTTGCTGTCAAACTATGTTAAAAATATAAGCAAAGAGACACATGTCACCTGAATAATATGAATCCAAAATGCAGAAAGAAAGGTTGACTCTCTCTGGTAAGGAGAAGTTATTTCAATGAAGGCATAAATGAGTAAACCTTCACAGGGAAAATGGCAGAAAAATAATATACTAGGGAGAGGAAACAACAAAGGCAAATGCCAAAAGGTGAGCAAGCATGTATCTTAATATAACTCTGCAAGCATAAAATCTTTCTAGATTCCCTGCTGCCTACAACACAACTCCAGGCTCCACAGTCTCTTTGCCCATGTTTCTACTCCATTCACTATACCTTCCTATACACTCTAGCCTCCTAAAACTACACTACAAAATATTTGTACCTTTTGAACATGATGACCTCTGTTTAATGCCTCTAAAAGCTTGCATTTTCTGTCTCTTGGACTCAAAATTGATTTACCCACCCTAAAAGCCATTCTCCTAGAAGACTGAGATCAACTATTACCTCGTCTAAGAAGCCTTTCCTGATACTCTCAGATCGTATCACACCGTGACACAATTCTTTGTTTGCATGTCTGATGCCATCTTGAATGAATGAATGAATGAATGAATGAATGAATATACATGTGAATGAAAGAATGGTTGAATGGAATCATATACGATACATTCAGGAGATGGCAAATGTGGTGGGATTTAGGATATGGCCTATTTGGGAGCATAGTGAGCTGGGCTTTTATGACAGGCTAAGGAATTTTGATTTATTGGGTATAAGATTATGTAAATAACTAAATCATCTCCTGGTAAGATTAATCTGGCAAAGCCATGCAGAAAATTTTGGAAGTGAAGAAACTAGAGCTAGCGAGATCACTCTAGATGGTTAGATACCAAAATGAAGTAGTTATAGCTGAAATGAAGAGAAGAAAGTGGGTAATATTTCAGAGAGAGAACGAAGAAGTTGGCAATGGATTGATTCAAAGAGGGGCGAGGAGTAAATCTCAAATCCTTCTTCGCACTGCAAACACTGTTGGGAAGGGATTCCTCTCCCTACCCCACCTTGCCTTACAGAAAGAGTTACTGGGGTGCCTGGGTGGCTCAATGGGTTAAAGCTTCTGCTTTCCTCTCAGGTCATGATCCCAGGGTCCTGGGATTGAGCCCCGCATCGGGCTCTCTGCTCAGCAGGGAGCCTGCTTCCCTTCCTCTCTCTCTGCCAGCCTCTCTGCCTACTTGTGATCTCTGTCAAATACATAAATAAAATCTTTTAAAAATTAAAAAAAAAAAAAAGAAAGAATTGCTAATCTTTTTAGGTGAGACTCTAGGGCAGAGATAGGGAGAATGTTCCCCAGGACAGGGCCCGTGGGTGATGCTCAAAATTGTCATGCAATATTCTATTTTTTTCTTTCATTGCAGCCAGATCAATAAGTCAGTAGATCAAACCTGCAAATTCCTCTTCTCTCTCCAGTCAGGACCTTGATACTGAAAGTACAGGCTGTGAACCACCAGCAGCAGCGACAGGGAACTTGTAGAAATGCAGATTCTTGGGTCCCAGCCCAGGGCTACTAAATCTTGCTTCTTGACAAGATCCCAGGTGATCGCTATGCACGTTCAAGATGGAGAAGTACCGTGCTAGGAAATTGTCCCTCAGTGACCGACAGCCAGAAAATGGGACTCTCAACCTGGGGTGCATACTAGAATCATCTAGAAAGCTTTTCAACCTCGTTATTCTCCAGGCTGCATCCCAGACCAATTAAATAAAAATCTTGCGGGGGTAGGACCCACATAGTAAAAGCTACCCAGGTGAAAAGCTAAAAATCACTAGGCTAAAGGTAAGATTATATGAGAAATAATTATATGGAAATTATATGAGAAATCATTATATGGACATTATATGAGAAATAATCTCCTTTTCTCCTTCCCCATCCTACTGCAGTCCAACTGAACAAAGTTGGGTTTCTGGCATAGGCCCTGCCAGAAAGAAAGTGAAATCTTGATTTCTAACTTTGCTGTCATCGTTTATGTGTTTACCACCCTTGGGAATTCTTGCAAAGAGAGTAGATGGAGTAGGGCAGGATTCAGGTATCCCACCTGCCTCCTAGCCAAGCTCTATTTGATAATGCTCCAGCATTTAACCATTATTAAGATGCGGTTTGGACCTCCCGGTGAGTGAGGCTAGAAACGTCATTGACCAAAACAGAGAACACAGAACAGCTTGGATTAAGGAGGAAACTTTAAATGGAGACCACTCTGTCTCCTCTCTTTCTGAACACACATCAAACATTCTCCGCTGATTCTTCCACACAGTAGCTTTCACGTGTTGATCTCAATGGTTGGGTTCCTCCCCTCACCCGCTTCAATATTGTAGAAGAAACTATCTGACCAGAGGTTTGATTTAGTCCATATTTCACACAATGAAACAGTAATGAAAAAAAAAAAAAAAGGAACATTAATTCTCTGTGATGAAATCAAGAAAGAGAGAAAAAAATATCATTCTATGGTGTTGGTTTTATTGTAATAATACAGGGCAAACATTTGTCTGAGTCAGGGGCTGCAGCTGCTGCTTATAAACCACTGCGATAATGAAGACCAGATTGAATTATCTTCAGCCATGATTAAAGATCAAAGAAGATTTTTTTTTAATAAACCCACTCTTGTTTTTCATTGTCAAAAATGGTTTAGGTTAAGTTAGATGGCTAAATAGAGAGATGAAAAACCTACGTTCTTTTCAGCAAAGGATCAGGGCAGTAGAGAATATAGAAGTGGCCAAAGGTGGGCAGTGGGTGGCCAGGTAGATGGGTGTCCAGATAAAAGAAGAACAGAGTCTTTACTACACAGAAACTTTTGAAGGGCCATCGGGGTGATGTGACCCGGTCCCTTGCTGCTGGAAATCACATATAAATGAGGCCTAATAAGTCTGGTGAAAATCCCAAGCATGAGTTTCTCTGAGGTCAAAAGAATGTTCACAGCTGAGTCACTTAGACACTTGTATAGAAATAAGAAAGTCCTCGTTGAAGTTACCTGATTACAAATTCCGCACATAAGAGCCGAGGCACGCTGAGTAATAGAATGATTTGCCTTGCCGACTTGATCCAAAGAGTTTCCTCAGAAAAAGTGTAACAAAGCCTTGAGAGAAGGAAAAGTATGTGGTAGCTGGAGCAAAGAGCATTAGGACTTTTCGTGCTAGAGATGGAGGAACTAGGCCCAAGAAATTTAAATGACTTGTTCAAGGTCACATATTCACTGGCAGAACCACCTAAATGTTTTCTGCCTACTGATTTTGAGGGATTCAAAATTGAATTCATGGGCCAGTCTCCAGATACCATGTGGCTTATGGAAAAATACCTGATACTATCTTCCAAAAAATTGCTTTAGCATAGAAAGGGTAAACTGAGGTGAGTCTAACTCTCCAATAATTTCATATGACGAATGTGCCCAATTGGTTGACTTGGGGTAATCACTCCTGACTAGACTAAATACAAAACCCAGAAATCACATTCAAGTGCTTTGGTTACCACTCTGAAAAACCAACAGATAAAAAAAAAAAGAAGAAAGAAAGAAAGAAAGAAAGAAAGAAAGAGAAGTGAAAAAATCATAATAATAATGTCAGCTATCACCTTCTGAATACCTACTACATACCACATACTGAATTAGATGCTCTAAATACCTATTTAGCTTATTTGATTAACTGATTTAAATAATAAACTTAGAGGCCAAGAAGGAATCTAAAGTACAGATGTTTACTAATTTGTTCAAGAAATTTATGGAGCTAGAGTTTAAATCTCTCTTACTCTCAAAAACTATGGCTCTTTTCATAGTACATTGTTCCTTTCAATTAATGTAATGATTCTTAACATTGGCATGGTGGGGGAATGGATGCTTTACATATCCCTTTGTGAATATGGGATACTCTCTCCAAAAAAAAAAAAAAAAAAAAAGGCATTTTTCTCCCATGTATAAAACTGGGTAAAATTTCAGGGAGTTTCTTGACCCCCTAAATCCATACAGAGTTCCATATTAAGAAGCCCATCCCCATAGACTTAAAGAAGTAATAAGTAGGGGTGAGAAGGAAAGAAGACAGACAAGAAAAACCAGTAGATAGTTATAAGAAATGTCTTGGACTTGTACTGTTTGTAGCAACTGTATTTCTGGATTCGGTTCTCTTATTTTTTTAAATTAACATGTAATATACATATATTTGCATAATTGCAAGTTAGTGCTTAAATACTGCTATCAGCAAAACCTGTCTGGGGAAAAAAAAAAAAGAAAGAAAAGAAAACATTCTCACCACCACTTAGACTTCTGTGATGTCATGGCTTTTGTCCATTAAAACCCACACCATGTTGTAGCTGAGAAGTGGCCTGAGCTATGCAGACATCAACGCAGGTCATTTCTGTTATAATGGGGCATGCTTTATGACAGTGGAGTGATTTTGTTTTTGATGGATACTCACTGAATATAGCACCTTTTAAAATGTGCTGGTGTCTACTGGTGTCCTATATTTCTCTTGATTAATTTGAAGTAATGCAGTCTTTCATGTACATAAAATCAGCCTTTAATGTATAATGGCCCTTCACATCCTCATCACAGTGCATTGACTTTCCCTGATTTCATGTGCATTCAACATGCACATGGCCTTTGGTAACTTCTCTTTAACCATTCTGTTTTGCTCTACCCATTCTCAAGGATGCCTTTCATTTCCATCCTATTCTGATATCATTTGGATTAATTCAATCAATTTATAATTGAGAAAATGTTCATTTGATGTGGACTCCATAGCCCTATAGGACAGCTGGGGGAAGAGGGTCTTTCTAATCACTGTTGGGGACTGAAGCCATAATAGGTATCACATAGGAGAAGGGAACATGTTGGCTTGAAATTTTTGAATTGCACTTTGTACTATTTGGGTGACATTTTGATTAGTGATATTTGTCTGACTTGATCTTTATATTATCAAAAGACATTAATGTATTTGACTGACATATTCATTGAGTTTTTAGTATGAGCTCAGTGTTATGGAGCACAGATTCAGGTAAGATCATTAACATTAGTTGAGTGAGTCAAAGTATGCCCAAGATCACCTGGTGAATGAATGGCAAGAGCAAGAGTATTTCGATACCATATTCTGTTTTCTTTTCTACAACTCTTTCTGTCCCTGACTTTTGCGTCCAGATACAGTTTGGGGACAAATTTGGCATATGAGATAAGAGTACTTTCATCCTTGGGAGGTTAATCTTCAATCATAGCCAGGTTCAACCAAACCCCACAATAAAAATAGATGACATAACCAAATGTCATAGGTTAAAAAGGGATTTTTAAAAAGATTTATTTATTTATTTTAGAGAAGGAATGAGGGGAGGGCAGAGGAAGGGGAGAGAATCACAAGCAGACTCTGTGCTGAGTGCAGAGCTTGTTATAGGCCTTGATGCTGCAATCCTGAGATCATGACCTGAGCTGAACTCAAGAGTCAGACACTTAACTGACTGAGCCATTCAGGCATCCCTAAAAAGGGTCTTTTAAATGCCTCTGGGTCTTAGGATAGGGCATGTATCTGATTCTAGCTAATCACCATGATCTCACACCGAGGCCACACTTATTATATGAACATGTGACAAAATTGAAACCACAAAGAAGTAAGGAGCAGTTTGTAGAGTGTTTCTGGGCAAGGGTGCCTGTACTTCTCAGACACAGTCTCTAGAAATGGGCAAAGAGATATGTAGCCCTGGGCATTCCAATAATCAGTTTATGATTAAGAAATGGGGTCAGCTTGGGGTGTCTGGGTGGCTCAGTCGATTAAACACCTGCCTTCAGTCAGATCTCCAGATCCTGGGATTGAGTACCACATTGGTCTTCCCACTCAGTGAGAAGTCTGTTTCAAGATCCGCTCTCTCTCTCTTGCTCTCTCTCAAGTAAATAAATAAATCTTTGGGGGAAAAAAAAGAAAGAAAAGAAATGGGCCCAGCTTTAGGATAAAGTACATGCTATAGAAGGCAAAACAAATTAACAGGAAGAAATCAGGGCCATGGTGACACCACAGAGTCAGTGAATCAAACCAAGTTGAGGTCTACCTTACTTCTACCAACCTGATGGCCAGTATGATTGAGTTATGTCTCCCTGACCAAAGAACCTCATCCTGGGGGACCCGGGTGGCTCAGCTGGCTAAGCAACTCCTTTCAGCTCAGGTTATGATCGCAGGGTCCTGGGATCAAGCCCCATGTAGGACTCCCTGCTCTACCAGGAGTCTGCTTCTCCCTCTTCCTCTCCCTTTGCCCCTCCCCAGCTTCATGCGCACACAGACTCTCTCTCTCTTTCTCTCTCTCTCAAATAAATAAAATCTTTAAAAAAAAATCTCTAAGGTATACCAATTCTGTGCTACTCTTTGACTCACAGCTCCCAAACTGATTCTGCTTATGCTCAGAGACTTTTTAAACCTTGCTCAAGTACTATTTCTTTAGTTTTTTTGTCCTGATCCCTGTCTCAGAGGTATTGAACAAAGTCCACCAAGAAAGGGTGAGGCAGTGACCATCCCATCCATTGCCATTTTTTTCTGATCCCTCTCCTACCTCCACAGAGTCACTTCCCTTATGCTTCAACCAACACCAGAAGTTCCTATGAACAGTAATTCTTGTAAATAGGTGCCCCCTTTATTTGCTTACTAAAATGTTTCTCTAAAAAGTAACTGTGTCCCTGTCCCTTGTGTTAGAGGTCTAAGTTCCAAGGACTTGATTGGAAAATGAGCCTGTGGTCCCTGTTCCCTACAATAACCCTGGGAAAGACAATAACATTTTTAAAGAGTTTGTCTCAGAATGAGGGCTTTAGTCTCACACAAATCATGATTTTCACTTGACCTTGGCACTGTGTAACCCTGGACAAGTTGTTTAGCCTCATGTTTCTCAGCTCCCCCATCTGTAAACTAAAAGCTGTAAATATTAAATAAGATGATGTAAGTTAAGGGATTAGCAGAATTCCAGGCTCATCTGAGACACTCAGTGAGTGAATAGTAATTATGATAGATATCTTTCAAATGATTCCTTCTTCCTGGCATTCAAGTCCTTATGTAATCCCTTGCCTTAGTGAATCACTTCTAGAAAACAGAATGTAGCAGTATGATAGAATGTCACTTCTATGGGCAGGTTGTGAAAGGCTATGACTTCTATTTTGCTGGCCTCTCTCTATTGCCTTCTCATCTTATACACATTGATGAAGCCAGCTACCATATTGGAGAGGTTTGTGCAATAAGAATCCAAGGGTGGCCTCAGGCCAACAACCAGAAGGAAACTGAGGCCTTCAATCCAACATCCTATAAAAAATTGAATCCTATTAGCAATCACTGAGTGATCTTGGGAGGAGATCCTTCCCCAGTCAAACCTTCAAATGAGACTATAGCCCCTGCCAAGGGGGTCATCACGCCTGTGGGAACATGAAGCAGAGAACCTGTCAAGCCGTGTCCTGATTTCTGACCCACAGGAACTGTGAAATAATAAATGTGTATTATTTTGAGGCACTAAGTTTGGAGATCATTTATTATGCATCAGTAGATAATAAATATAGTAGCTTTGAAACTATTGCCACTACGCCATTCCTTCTGCTACTTCTGCTGCTGCTGCTGCTATTGCTAACAACAGAGAAAAGATGAAAAGCCTATCCCCAGGGTTTCAGGCTGTACTTGAAGAGTTATCCAAATCTTCTGTTTTTCATAAATTCACTCAAAATTTCAACATTTACATTCTATTCTTTAATATGTACATGATTCTTTTTTTATTTAATTTTTCCAGTGTTCCAAGATTTATTGTTTATACACCACACCCAATGCCCCATGCAATACATGCCCATTTTAATACCCACCACCAGTCTCACCCATCCCCCACCCCTCTCCCTTCCAAAACCCTCAGTTTGATGCTTCATCATCCCTTTTGATTTCCCCCAATTCACTTTTCCTTTCTTTGTCCTACTCCATCCATGTTGATACAAAAGGTGGGTATTCATTCTTTCTGATGGAGGTGTAATATTCCATTGTATATATGGACCATATCTTCCTTATCTATTTCTCTGTTGAAGGGCATCTTGGCTCTTTCCACAGTTTGCTGATTGTGGCCATTGCTGCTATGAACATTGGGGTACATATGGCCCTTCTTTTCACTACCTCTGTATCTTTGGGGTGAATACCCAGTAGTGCAATTGCAGGGTCATAGGGTAGCTCTATTTTAAATTTCTTAGGCAATTTCCACACTGTTTTCCAAAGTGCCTGCACCAACTTATGCATATGATTCTTTAAAAACAACAACAACAACAACAACAACAACACTAAATACCCACCAGTTAAATGTATTAATTTTCCCCACCTTAAAATATTCAAATAAGATAGTTAACTTAGGACCTTATGTCTTATTCCTTTCTAAGCATCCTTCAACCTGAATATGTTATCTATCATTCACCTCAAACATATGCATCTTGAGAATGGTGCAACGCTACACTTAAAACTGTTTTTGGTGGTAGGACAAGAAACTGAACTTATTGCCTTCATGTATAAAGTGGGAATAATTCCCCTATCCTCAGAGTGTTGTTTTGAGGCTCTAGTAAGAGAATATTTATCAAGTGCCTGAACAGTAAGTATCAACAAATGTATCTTTCATTTCAAATCTCTCTTATGCATGAATCACAATATCTTGGTACATTATGGATCTTAATCTGCCATAGGAAATTACACTGAGAAATAACAAAACTATATCAAAAGTGAAAAAGGAAAATAAGTGACTATAAATTCACAACAAACTCTTTTTTTAGGTTATCATGGGACTCCATTTCCACAGGATTCTACAGACATATCTGCATATTCTTTTCCCTCAAAGGAAAATATAAGAGTCTTTCTTCCTCTAAGGGTTTGGGGTGGCCACACATAGAGATGTTTAGGCAAAATCTGCCTAACAACTGCTGGGATTTCATGACCTCAGATTGAATAGAAGAAAGTAAAGAAAGATGGGGTAGCAACTGGGACATTGAATCTCATAGGGGGAACAGACCAGTTGATACAAAAGTGCCCCATGTCCTCAGGAAACTCAGACCTTAGATTTCCTACCCAGAAGGCAGGGTAAGTCCAGTTACCTGCATCCAGGTCTGCCTCCCATGCATGTTGGGACCACAATAAGTGGTCTTGTTTCCTGAAAAAAGGGAATCATGGTGGGAGCTAGCCAATGTTACACAGCATCATGCTCCTCCAACTTCCATATATTCACAAATCGCCTGAGATTTTGTTAAATTGTAGATTCAGATTCAGTAGGTCTGAAGTAGACCTGAGACTCCTACACTCCTGAAATGCTTCCAGGTGATGCTGACTAGCTGGTCCATGGATCACACCTTGAGTAGTGTAATGGAAAGAGCATAGGCTTTGGAACCAGACACACTTGAGTCTGAGATCTAGCTTAGCCATTAATTAATTGAGTGACCTCAGGAAAATTACTTGATCACTCTAAACCTATCTCTTTACCTGGAAAATGATTTGATTTATCCCCCAGGATTTTTGTGAAAGTGGGTGGGGTGGGAAACATGTTTGTAAATGTTTAGCAAAGTGTTCTACCATGGTGAATTGTCGGAAGAGAATAACCCTTGCCAAACCCCCTATGCCTCCATCTTTGCCAGCTCCTTTAGCAGCCAGTCTGCTTGTCAAGTCCAGGACATTGAATTGGCTGTGTTCATGTACAAGATTACTTCCTGCTCCTGTGGAATAAGCACATCTGGGTACTTTTTGCCTCCTTGGAGAAAGATAAGCCAAGTCTGTGTGTCTACCCTATTTCATGCATGCTTATAACTGAGTGAATAACTCATGCCATAACTTCCTCTGTAGACTCAGCCACTTCAAATTTAAGGAAAGAAGTTAAACAGACCAGATTAGATTTAAGCCTCAGGTTGCAAGTCGGCTTTTGCCAGAGCTCATCATTGGAAGATATTGCATATTGGTGTAGCTAGCTGTTAATGAAGAAGAGCTATGGGGCCCCTGGGTAGCTCATTTGGTTTTGGCTCTTGTCATGATCTCATGGGATGTGGGATCAAGCCCCATATGCACTCATTGGAGGTCTGCTTGAGATTTTCTCCCTCTTCTTCTCCATCTGCCCATCCCCTCCCCCCTCAATTTTTTTTTTTTTAAAGAAGAGCTTTTTCTCCCACATGGGTATTTTCACTATGTATATAGTCACCTCAGTTGAGGGCCTCCAGGTTGTGTGAGCAGCACTCCAGGCTTTGAGCATTTATTCAATTCTTGGTTTAATACATTTCAATTTAGCAAAATGTTGCTGTGATCCCTTAATTGCAGCTTCCATCATCCCACCACCACCATACTCCTGTTACTATCATCATCACCATCATCATCATTATCATCATCATCATCATCATCTGCCCCAGCAAGATTCAAACCCAATTTTGTTCAGTTCGATTTGAATTGAATGTACTGAATGTCTGCAGTGTGCCATAAGGCATGGTCTTGTCCTCTGCATTTGTGATGTTGGGTGGATCAGGTCCGTTTGAATGGCCTGAGTGCATTGGACATACTGATATTAGATTTGGAGGATGAAGAGATATGAGGAGCAGCTTAACTCAGGGACTGGAGAAAACTTGAGTCTCAAGTGGTAATTCCCATTAGTTAACCCCACTTTAGGAATCAAAGGAGGGGGCAGGGGAAGGAAGCAACGTTGAGTACACCTTCATTTCAATAAAGTCCCCCCTAGCTTAGAGCTGGGGCGTGGCCCAGGAAGAACCAGAAGATCTACTCACACTACCAATGGGCTTCTTATCTAGTTTGGACATTATCTGAAATTAAAATCACACCTGACATACGAGGCCTTGGAAGAAATGCACTGTGCTCTTGCTCCTGAGATTATCTTGGTCTAGTTCCTGCACAGCAGGAAGGACTGACAGAATGCTCAATCGCACTTTCTGGCAAGAAAATGGTTTTTCTCTAGGCCATGGCTTTTGAAGAAATTCTGAAAGTGGCTGTCCTCAAGAGAAAGTGAAGCCGTGACTCTTGTTTGGAAGAGCCTGCCTGTGTCTGTGTAAGTGCGATCCGGTCCTGCCTGCTCCTCCGCTTCACACAGAACTAACTATCATGCTAGCTATTTACAACCACAGTTTCTTAGTCCGTCTTGCCAAAACCTATAATACATACAGAATGAGTAATCCCACTCCACAGTTGAGGATATTGCATCTCAGATGGTGCAGGAACTTTCAAATATGTACCAACGTTGGATGCTAACTCATGTACTTTGACTCCATCCCAATGCCCTTTTTTCTAGAATCAAAGAGTAAATATTTCAGGCTCTGTGGACCATCAAGGCTCTGGAGCAACTACTCCATCTTTATTGCTACAGCATGAACGCAGCTATAGACGATGCATAAATGAATGAATATAGCTGTGTTCTGACAGTGTTCTACCGTGCCTGTTTGCAAAACAGGAGCCAGGCCACAGGCAAGAATTTTGTGGCCTTTTTTTTTTTAATTTTATTTATTTATTTGACAAAGATCACAAGTAGGCAGAGAGCAAGGAACGGAAGCAGGCTTCCCGCTGAGCAGAGAGTCTGATGTGGGGCTCGATCCCAGGACCCTGGGATCATGACCTGAGCCAAAGGCAGAGGCCTTAAACCACTGAGCCACCCAGGCACCCAAGAATTTTGTGACCTTTATTCTAGAATGCTTTCTGGACTCCTACCCCTGATACCTGGTGATAAGCCAGGTCTTTGTGGTCTCTGACTTCTCATTCTGTCTAATAAATACCTTGTGATCCAGGCCTGGTCCCAGGTCCTAAATCTCATATTGTAGTATTTTTGTGTCAGATATGACCCCCATCAATCATTGACTATACCATATTCTTTCACTGGGACATGTATATCACGGTAGAACACAGCCTACATGCGCCTTACTTAGCTTCATGGTATGGCCCATTATTTAGTTTTAGGACTCTTTCTATAATATAAATAGGGATTTTGGAGTCCATCAAGTTAATAGTGGATCCAATCTTCAATCTCAGTTTCGGAAAAATACAGACTAGTTTTTTTCTTCTGGGCAGCTTTCCTATCGACCCTCCGTAAAGGCAAAGAGCAAAATATTAAGTCGTAACTCAAGGAAAGCATTTCTGCCACGGGCTGAGATAATGTGACTCAGGTATTTCCTTTCCAGTGGAGACTAGAGATGAATGGATAGTTAGCATGTCTATTAGACTTTCTCTATCAAACATCAGATATCGTAAACAAGCTTCTGAAAAGAACTGGCTCTCATTTGATTCACAATAAAATCCTCTAACAAGAACTTAGAGTGCAGATAATCTCTATTATGGATTAAAGTAAAACCCAAAGATTTGGCCACCGTGTGATACAGAGAGGTAAAGATGCCATCCTTCTGGGAACAATTAAGAATGGATCATTTACTGCCTTCTGAGAGAAACAGCAAAACCACTTCAGTGCAAATATGATCAGAATATTATTCCCTCTCTGGATGTCTTGGCATGAGGTTGGTTGGTGGTGACTGTCTTCAGTAGACACCAGTGGGTTCTAGAATCAAGAAAGAACGATGACCCAAAAATTGAATAGGAAGCCCGGTCAAGATGTAGAAATAAAAGGTTTGAGAAAATGTCTAGAATTCTTTTTATTGTTTATGCACAACATCAGTAGTACGGTGAAATGTGGTCCAGCGTCACCTAAAGAGCCAAAACAGAAAGAAAATGGATTTGTTTGATTAAGAATATGAAGACAGGTAAGGTCTTTAATTAGTAAAATCCAATTTGTACGCAAGAAATGTTGGTGAAAGTATAACACAATAGTGGTATGTGAAAGAAAATGGTCAGCTTTCTTGTGAGAGACAATCCCAAGAACCAGGAATCCAGCCACAGGGTCATTCATTCACAGATCCATGCCTGCATATTTTTACTCATTTATGCATGTAAGCATTCATCTCTTCCTGGATTAGCTTGCATAGTGGGCTCCTACAGTATATTTAAATGCATAAGTACACAAATTCATTAATTCATCCATGCACAAAGCCATTTATTCATGCTTCCATGCAAGTTTGATTCACTCCTTCATTTGTAGGTTCTTTTTTTTTTTTTTTAAAGATTTTATTTATTTATTTGACAGAGAGAAATTACAAGTACACTGAGAGGCAGGCAGAGAGAGAGAGAAGGAAGCAGGCTCCCTGCTGAGCAGAGAGCCCGATGCGGGACTCGATCCCAGGACCCTGAGATCATGACCTGAGCCGAAGGCAGCGGCTTAACCCACTGAGCCACCCAGGCGCCCCATTTGTAGGTTCTTAAAAGTATTCATTAATCTGTTCAACAAATTGCCATTAAAAACTCACCATGCAGAGGGCATTGAATTAATCCATGTGTGGAATGAAGATGATTCCCTATCTTCATGGAATACATAGTTAAGAAGGAACACAAAAAAAAAGCAACAAAACCATGAGCATAAAAAATGTCTAAATATTAGAACAATTAAAAATATGTGTTGCACGTAAAACATTGTGGAAGGTCAGAAGCAGAATATTTACTTCCACTTGGGGCAGAGATATGGGGGGGTAAGGACTATATCATTCAGAAGGAGGAGGCTTAAGCTGAAGCATGATGGGTAGACAGGATAGGAGAGGATCAGCCAAGTCAAGGGAACCATGAGGTGAGAACATACAGCAGGTGTGAAGACGGCGCTGAGCAGTAATGGGAGGGTCTGTACGGCTGGAGCTCAGGGACAGGAGAGGCACAGGACACTGACAGAAACCCAGCAGGTAAGAGACAGAAGATCCTGAAGGACCTTGAATGCCAAGTTAAGGATTTAAGACTTGATCCTGGAGGTGGTAGTGAGCTGCTGAAGGATTTTAGAGGGAAATTGTCCCATCAGAAATGGCCGAAGGAGGTTTACTTTAGCTGTCATGCAGAGAGAGGCAGGGAGAACAGCTGAGAAGTTGTTACGGAGAAAGATATTGAGGGACAGACCTGGGGCCATGAAAAAGGAGGAGGTGTGATTCTGTGTGAGAGAGTGTGAATGTGTGTGAGGGTGTGTCAGAGCGAGAGCGTGAGTGTGAAAGAGCGTGACTATAAGCGTGGGAGAGAGTATGAGAGCCTGTGTGAGAATGTTAGAGAGTATGAGTGTGTGTGAAAGAGTGTGAAGGTGTGTGTGTGTGTGTGTGAAAGAATGCAAGAGTGTGTGAAGGTGTGTATGTGAGTGTGTGTGAAAAATATGTGTGAGAATGTGAGAGTATGAGTGTGTATGAAAGAGTGTGAAGGTGTGAGTGTGTGTGAAAGTATGTAAGAGTGTGCACGAGGGTGTGAGTGTGTGAAGGTGTGTATGTGAGTGTGTGTGAAAAATATGTGTGAGAATGTGAGAGTATGAGTGTGTATGAAAGAGTGTGAAGGTGTGAGTGTGTGTGAAAGTATGTAAGAGTGTGCACGAGGGTGTGAGTGTGTGAAGGTGTGTATGTGAATGTGTGTGAAAAATATGTGTGAGAATGTGAGAGTATGAGAGTGTACGAAAGAGTGTGAAGTTGTGAGTGTGTGTATGAGGGTATGCGAGTGTGGATGGAGAGGTGTGTGAGAATGTGAGACTATGAGTGTGTGTGAACGATTGTGACTGCGAGAGTGTAAAAGAGTATGAGAGAGAGCATGTGTGAGAGTGAGTGTGCGAATGTATGAAAGAGTGCGAGTATGTGGGAAGCAGCATGGGAGTATGTGTGAATGTGTGTGTGTGAAAGTGGGAGAGAGAATGTGGGAGAAAGAGAGAGAGTGTGTGTGTGGGGGGGGTGGGTGCGTGTGTGCGCGTGTGTGTGTGTGTGTGTGTAGGTAGGTGGGAAAGCCAGAGAGAGGGAGGAGAGATTTGGAAGATGTTTTGATAGAACTTGAAAACTGGCTGAGAAGGGAAAGGATAGGAGGCCGGGTGCCTGTGGTTTTCTCATCAGGCATCCAGAAGATGGTGGTACTTTTGAACTTGAAAAGGGAGCAGAAGAGGAGGAGCTGGGCCTGGGCCGGGCAGGAAGATGAGGAGGTGGAGCTCGGTCTGCATCCGCTGTGGTCCTCATGATGCTGGCAAACATCCTTGAACGCAGAGGCCTGGAAGTGGGCTGTGCACGAGCCAGCACACCAGAGCGTCGCTGCCCCCCCGCCCCCCACCGCCCCGACCTGCCCCATCAGCCTGGCTCCTCTCCCTCCACAGACTCCAGGAAGCAGGAGCTCCAGGAAACAATCAAGAAAGGCCACTGGTTGTCGGAGAGAAAAAGACCAGCTGGGAGTGGGGGAGGGGGGAGAATTGCCCACAAAGTGACTTCTGGAGCCCGATGGTTTCTAGCGCGTCTTCTCAACCTTGGCTTGAGCTAATGAACCTCAGAGAGCAAAGCTGTCTTTTGTTTCTTTGTCATTTTGAGGTTTTCTGGTTGATTAAGATCTAAGCCAGCAGGAGGGTTTAAAATCACCAGCAATGCTTAGTTTGAGGATCACAGGGCATTTTCATCCCCTCCTGACAAAATGCTGAACTTATATAAAAATGCTGTCCCATCCACTTTAGATGAGAGAAATTGTTAAAAGGATTTTTTTCTTTCTCCCTTTTCCATTTGAATTGTTATTTTTTTCCCTCCTCTTATCATTTTCTGCTTTGTTTCACACCCCCTGTAAATCAGGTTTCTTTTAAAAGAGCAAAAATTGAATTCTTAGTTACAGACAAAAACTACAAATGAATCTCACTTTGAATGAGGCCAAGGGAAGGAAAAAAAAAATGGTTAGTGGGTAACACTTTGAGGTTTATTTTTTCTCATCAAACCCGGGTCTTTCTTTTTCATGGACCGTTTTGTCACCCTCCCACCAATGCCTACCCTACATCCTCCAAACCCCTTAACTCTTGCCGGAAAAAGAATACAACCTTCAGAGCTGTTTTCGGAGGCAATGTAATTATCTAAACTGGCACGGATCCAGAATTCCGCTACCCCCCGAAAAGGATTTCTTATGAAAGATTAAGTGTTAACACATATGTCAACAGTGCTCCCAGCTCTGGAGTCATTCTGAGCAAACAAGAAAATGGCAACTGTTCTGGATTCCAGTCTGGAAACTCTCCCCGGGTCTCTTTCCACCCCAGGTGGCGTAGAGCTCTTGAATTTGTTCTGGTCTTGCCTGTTGGGAGCCAGTAGACAGATGAGGGGGACAACAGGTTTATCCACGGTGAGCCTTAAGGGAATGGGAGCCTGGGAAGCAGCTGGCCAGCAGGCAGCCCTATGAGGCTGGTTGTTTTAGAGATGCTGCTCAGGCTACTGGGTTAGCCAGGGCCCCCATCCTGTTTCCTGTAGCCCTTGGCCTTGGCCGGCATGACAACACTGCCCTCTGCTGGAGCAGCGCCGTCATCGCGCCCCACCTGAGCTCTGATGGTCAAGGACAATGGCTGGGAATATGGTGGGAGAGAAGAAAGGCTTGACAAAAAAGCAACCTCCACAGTCAGCTCTTATATGGCTAGGGTGTCAAGGGTCCTCATCTCTGATGTCAGCCTTGACCCAGGGATTTTGAATCAGACAGACAGCGCTTTCATGCATTTGCTTTGTGACCCTGGGCATGTTACACCTTTCTGAGACTCGGAACAAGGAAAGTCACCTATATTCCGGGGCTTTGGAGAATAGAAAATAAATGGTACCTCTTCGGCATTTGTGACCAGACATCCCAGTTTGCCTGGATGGTCTCAGTTCATCCTGTAGTCCCCGTGTAATTACGAAGAGCACCCCTTTTCATTCTTTGGATGATACATGATGGGGTTATCCTAACCAAAACATAAGGGCACGCTGCCAGGTACAACAGTTACTCAGTGAGCTTTCTCGCTCTTTATCAGGCCGCAGCTCTTCTACTGTGAATGTATAGATCTGCTTTTAAAGGGGCAGGTGATGCACTTTCCTTTCCCTTTCTTTCTATGAGGAGGAAAAAAAAAAAAGGGACACTAACTTCCCTGCATCCAACTACGAAAGTCATACACAGCATTAGGAAACATCAGTGGTGAAGGAGGTAGGAGACATAGAGAGACAAACCAGACGGACAACTTCCAGGGATAGCCGAAGAAAGCCCCTTCACCCTGTCTGCTACCTCCCCAAGAAGGGATGTTTTACCTTGTTTGTAGCACTGCAGCAAGCCCCAAATGCGGCAGTAGGAAAACGTGGTGCTAGACGTTATCTCATTTTCAATGGATACCAACAATCCACAGTTGGAAAAATACCTCTAAGAAAATGCAAAATTTCAGCATGTATAGGCGCGTAGCTGTATAATAAGCATATATTTTTTCCGAGCCTGAAAAATGTGGGGAATTATTGAAATGTCTACCACTATGATAGCTCAAATCAGTGACAATGGCCAAATTTTGTTGCATCAACATCCCTGATGGGAAGCTGGCACCAATGCCAGGGTAGCAGCTGATCTGCATGTCTATTTACATAAATTTGCATTGGTGTGATGTTAAAAAATAAATGCTGATATTAAGGAAAGTTGTTTCCCCCCCAGTGTTAGTCATCTTAACTGCACACAGCCGTGACGAGCATGGACTCTGGACACTGCCCTCTTACCTTCTACATGTGAGACCTTGAATATGAGTTATAACCTTGTATATTGTTTCCTTATCTGGAAATGGGCATTCCAAGAACACCACCTACTCCCAAGGATTGGGGCAAGGGTTAAATGAGTTCACGTGCGTGAAGGATTTAGAGCATTGCCTGGCCTATGAAGTGCTCAGGTATTAGCTACTATTATTATCCCAGAGCTTGTCCATTGTCTCCTCCTATCAACCTTTGTAACGAGGCCTCTGCTTTCTTCCTTCTATAAATCACAGAAGTTGGAAATTTGGGGCCAGGAGGGATCTCGGAACATCTAATCAGTCACTTTCAAACTTTCATTTTATTCCTTTTAAAATAACCATGGAACACTTTTGGGAAATGAAAGCTTATGTGGAAGCCCAGCATGGGGGGCCATGTAGCATTGTGGTTAAGAAAATGGGCTTTGCAGACAGGCAGGTCTGATTTCCAGTTCTGGCAAAGCTGCCTGTTAGCCTTGTGACTCGGGGGAAATGATTTACCTTGGCTTTAAGCCTCCCTTTCCTAAAGTGTAAACTAGCCATCGTAACTGTAAATATTTCGTAGGGGTGATATGAACCTGAATGACTTCACACCTATCGAGTGTTTAGTGCAATGGCTAGCACATAATAAGGACCCAATTATTCAACTCTTGAGGTTTTACTATGTGAAGTAGACACACACAGAGCCTCTCCAGGTGAAACAGGGCAGAGAACTAGGACCACATAGCAAGGAGGTGCTCCAGGGGAACTCCTATGACTTTGCAGAATGCAATTCCAAAGCTTCTGATTGGGGCGCCTGGATGGTACCGTTAGTTGAGTGTCTGACTCTTGATTTCAGCCCAGGTCATGACCTCAGGGTTGTGAGATCGAACCCCATATCCAGATCTGTGCTCCGTGTGGAATCTGCCTGAGATTTTCTCTCCCTCTCCCTCGGCCCCTCCTACTCCTGTTCTCTCTCTCTCTCTCTCTCTCTCTCTCTTAACAATAAATAAATAGCTCCTGATTTAAGTAAGCCAACATCTGGTAAACCCAGTTCCAGAAACCCCCCAGCCCCGACCACACAGCGTCCATAAGCCCCTTTCCCCACCCTTAGCCCAGCTTCTAATGCTTCCACTGTCACTGGCTGTGTGTTTGCCCTTCCTTCCCCTTGCTCTGAAAACCGCAGCGCAGAGACAGCCTCTTCCGTTTAACCACCTTTTTTCAGGGCCTATTAAGCTGAGCAAAAGCGTATGACATCCCCTGTGGTTGGCTCCCAGTGGGGCCAAAGTGTCCTGAACTTGCTCTCCTAACATCTCCTGCTCCCTCCCTGAGCCTTCGACAGCTCACAGCCGGAGGGGGAATGAGTCATTTCGTTAAAAATAAAAACACTACCATCTTTCCTCTAATGGCTTTGTTCGCGATCACTGCAGGCTGGCCCTGAGATGAATTCCAAGCCGTCAGGGACAGCCAGTGGGCAGGCCAGGAAGCCGGCCCACCTGACAGCGCAGCCTTGTCATCATCTCCGGTTTGCTGAATTGCAGGGGTCCGGCCATCCCCACGCCGTCTGGGTTGTGGGTGATGTGGCCTGACCAACACTTGCGTGGGGTGGGGGCAACAACCACATTTCAGAAGAGAAGAGCAGTGTGGACCCAAGGGTCGCTCCGTTAGGGAACAGAGGATAAGATCCATAATCCACAAAGAGCGAGTCTAGTCTCTTCTTCTTTTACTGGAAACCAGAAATGGGGAGTAACTTCTCTAAGATCACTTCGCTGAGGGCAGAAGAAGCAAGACAAGAATTCAGGGTTCCTGTCTATAATTATAACTACTTCTGCACCTACGGCTCTCACTTTTACTGGCTGTTCCCAGCGTCACGCTACACGCAACTCCAATCGGTCGTATGGGGGAGTCATTATTATTGTTCCCATTTGACAGATGAGAAAGCTGAAGCTCAGAGAGGTTAAGTAACTTGCCTAAGCTCCATCAGCTAGTCTGCAAAGATGTGTGACTGCACAGTCTAGTCTGCAGTGAAGAAGTGCATGAAATTAGCTCATCGGAGTCCAGAGGCTGTATTCTCAAGTGCCGTATCCTCCAAGTTTGAGTGATGGAGAGAGTGTTCATTTGCCTATGTATGGGCTGTAAGGGAGGAGACCATGTCCTGCTCATGGTTGATGCCTTGGCGCTTAGCACAGTGCTCAAAGAGGAACAGGCATTCCCTAACTATCTACCGAGTAAGGGTGTGCTGACCCTGGGTGTTTGCTTGCTTAGGGCCTGTTTTTCTCCCCCTAGTGTATGGTATGAGTGACTGCTACACACTTTGGTCAAGACAACTTTCTCTGGCCGTTTTGGGGTGACATCTCTCTTCTTTCCCCATGCTCGGGTTCATGAGAGGCTAATAATAAACACTAGGACCAAACTGGAAGTTAATGATGCATGGCAATATTGCACTGTCGACTTCGGAGGAGTCGCACATCTTTGCTAGACCTGGACTAACTCAGCTGGAAGGAAACCAGATGGTTTCCAAGGACCCCATCCAACCAGAGCTTCAATTAGGCATGGCTAAGCAGGTTTTTCTCAGCCTCAGCAGGATGGACATTTTGAACTGAATAAAGACCTTGTTGGGGAGACCTGTTGTGTGCATTGCAGGAAGCTTAGCAGCATCCCCAGTCTCTACCCATGAGATCTAGGAGCACTTCCAGTTGTGACAAATCAGAATGTCTTCAGAAGTTATCAAATATCAGGGCACCTGGGTGGCTCAGTTGGTTAAGCACCTGACTTCAGCTCAGGTCATGATCTCAGGGTCCTGGGATCAAACCCCACATGAGGGTCCTTGCTCAGGAGGGAATGTGCTTGTCCCTCTGCCCGTCACCCCCCGTCCCCTCTCATGCTCTTGTTCCTGCTCTCGTGCTCTCGCACTCCCTCGTGAATAAATATATAAAAATTAAAAATCTAAAGAAAGAAAGAGAAAGAGAGAAATAAAAAAAAAGAAAGGAAGGAAGGAAGGAAGATAGAAAGAAAGAAAGAAATTGTCAAATATCTCCCGGGGAGGGAGGGAAAAAGGGCCCTGGTATGCATGAACCCAAGTTCTGCTCTGACTTGGACATCCTCAGCCTCAGAGCCTTTCAGTAGGTCCCACGTCCTCCCTGGGCCTGACCTCTCCCCTGCACAAGGAGGGAGTTGTCCCCTTTGTCTAGGAAGATTGAGCCATGAATGTGCTCCAGCTGTGATCCACTCCTGCCTGGATGGTGGCTGCAAGTCACCATTCAGGGAATTGGTACTAAGTGCTTTGATGCGCATATGTAACTGTCAGAATCCATTATGTGGAGAGAGTTTATGTAAATTTGTCAAACCTCACAATAATGTTTACAACTCAAGGAAAATCGTGGTAGCCCCAGTTCAAACCTGCCACCAGCCCCACCAGCCCACACTCCAAATTCCCGACTCTCTTATACTATTCTAGGTTTTTCGTAACCTGACACTTGCCCAGCTCCTAGTTCTTGAGTTCACTCTCAACTCTAGGGTTGAGCTGTTACCACTGACAGGGACATCCATCTCCCTATAGTGCAGGATAAAGTCCAGATTTCATCTGTGCAAATCTGGGTTCACCTCCTCCAAGAAGCCTCCCCAGACTACCTGTGTACACGCTGAGCCTCTCGGTCTTTCTTGTGTGGCACAGTGACCATCACAAGTGAGACACAGATTTGTCGCCTTGCTCCTGTATGATCTTTACTTCCAAGATTGATCTGTTTCTCTGGAGAACCCCAAGGGACTCGTCATCACTACCATCACTGCTGTTGTTCACACACCATTCAGTCCATCACGCGTGCCGGACACTGTGCTAGAGGCTGGGCTTATAAGGATCAGACATCATTCCTTGGTGAGACTCAGAGACTTCATCTTATCTCTTTCTGCTCTGTGACCACAAGCTCCTCTCAGAAAGAGAGCATAAAATACCACCTCCCCCTGCCTCCAAGGGATCTGCTAAGTGCCTCCAGAGAGAGGAGAGGTGTAGGAGCCCTTCATCATGTCAGGAGTCACTCCATCCTTGTGAGGGGTTACTGCTTGTGGTAGAATCAGGAAGAGCATCACCAGTTCTCTTGACAGTAAGCACTCCGGAGCCAGGATTTTGTGTCCTTGGTCCACTGCTCTATGCATCTTGACTCAAGCAGGGCTTGTTGGATGAATAAATCAAAGACCTTGCTTTTCTGGTCCCTGGCTCAGAATGCCTGGCTAATTTCTCTCCATATTCACAATGAATACCGAGATCAATATCGCATCACAGGAGGAAATCCACACCTATCCCAACGTGGAGAATGAGTTCTCTACGAATCCTTCAGGAGTAATTATTTTCAGATTCCCTTTGAGGGGTGGGCCACCTGTCTCTTCTTCTATTCCCTCTTTTTCTAAATTTTCTTGAAAACCTTTCATCTCTAGAGAATACAATTTTAAAAGATTTAGCCTTGAATATTTTGTGTAAAAGCTTAACGTAATTGAAAGGGCACTGCACCAGGAGTCTCAGTGTTTGGCTTAGCCTTCTTTCTGATTCTGAGTCACTGGGAGGCATCAGAGCAGGCATCTTACTTCTCCTCACCTCAGCTTTCCCATCTGCGAAGTGGGACAGATGGAATACTACTGAATGGTCCAACCAGATGTAATCGTCTAGAACAAACGAAGGAGGCACTCATATAAACAGTCCCGTTTCTTTCTCCTTTTTTCTTACTTGTTCGTCCTACCTCTTCCCTCCTGAAGACAGCAAAGGCCCAGTGGGGACCTGGTGGCTTATAGCCGGATGACAGAGTGTGAGCTGCAGCACCTGAACACCTTTATGGGGTTGCCATGGCAGCCTGAGTTCTCGGATGATGTGATCAGGTGTCCCCATGACCTGATTAGAAATGGCAAGGGGTACAACAAAAGACCCAAAGTTGAGATAGCAGCTGGGACCCCATGCTTGGCTCAAGCAGGATGGAGGCACAGTACCAGGGCCATATTCCAGGCAGTTAAAAGAAATATCAGCATCTATTTGCCAACTAATTACAAAATATCATTCAAACATCATCTGGTTCTGTTCTCTGGTCCTCCCAGGGCCCTGGCTGAGATCAGTCTTCTTTTCCCTCTTCTCATGATCCGGCTAATACCACAGGAACATCTTCTAACTTCTCTTGGCCTAAGCTCGGCTATGGTAGGACTTGCTTTCTCGAGAGTCTCTCTTCTGCCACAGAAACATATGCACTTCTCTGCCTGATGTTTTGATTCAAAAGTTCCAAGTTATTGCTTTTCCCTGCATCCAGCAGGTGTCGGGGAGCCAGAAAACCTAACTTCAGATCTTGCGTCTGCCATTTTTTCTTGGAATACTCTTGGACATCCATTTTGCCTTCTCCCTCTGGTTCACAGGTTTGAGAGATAACCAAACTATCCCATGAATTTTTAAATGCATGACAAACCATGAAAATAACACACAAATGTTCATGTGTTTGGGGTCTAAATGGCTATTTACATTTTACAAAACCTCTTTACTTCCCCCAATTTCCCAGATTGGGTGCCGGGAAAGTCTACTTCTATGAAATAATAAATGTTCTCTAGGGGAAAGAAAATGAAGGGTTCACAGAAAAAATAAAATTGAATTTTTCAATTATGTGAATTTCTTTATGCAGACCTCCTCAGTGTCTTTGAGGTAGAACTATCTGACCACAGAAGCTTTTGTTTTCCCTCAGGAACTCGTTATTATCATATCCTGGAACTAGTCTAGCAGGAAATAAAATTTGAGAGTGATGGAACCACACGTCCTTCTATTAAGACAAGTGCATTATAACAACTGCCTAAAAACTGGGGGGAAAAAAATCAGGTAGGGAAATCTGAGAAAGACAGAGAAATTAGATCCTTCCATGTCTTCCTAGACTCTGTAGTTTTCCTTTGTATGTTTCTTTCCTTTTCTTCCTTGCTCCCCCCACCACCCCTCTTAGAATCACTTGGTAATTTACCATCATTACAAATTTTCATGGCCCTTCCCAGATCTACTGAACCAGAAACAAGCCCTGAAAAGTGACTCTGATGCTCACTGAAATTTCACTTTAAATCTCTGATTTAGTTGCTTATTAATTTTGCCCTCTTTCGATTCCAGAAGTCCCTATTTGGACAATAAATTATATGGTTACCCTAAATATAGCCACACTGGATAAAATATTTTGTTAAATACTTCTGTTCCTTTTGGTAAACAGCTGCTGCGTGCTCATGCACACTCTCTCACACGCACACTTATACACACTCACACACACACACTCACACACCTGGACATCCCAGTCTCCGCCCCAGGACACAACGGGTAAGTAGACAATTCAGCTACAAAGAATTAATGCCGGGCACAGCAGAGAAGCCAGACCCTCCCTCCAACACCCTGGACAGTGTGCTCTCTGAAGGATCAGTGCCCATTTTATGACAATTAAATGATAAGTGTGTCAAGAGCTTTGCGCAGTATCTGTCATACAGGAAGAATTCAATAAATGGCTGCTATTTATATTCATTTTCTACTTTTGCTGACACTTTCTCTATGTCAGAAACTGTGGTAGGTTCTGGGCATTAAAAAGAGAAGCAGGCAGACATGACCTCTCCCCTCAGAACTTGGGATCTGATGGGAGATGCTGCAAACAATAAGGACCCAAGGGGGCAGGTATCGTCAGGACAAGCAGGAGCCGTGGAGTAGCACAGAGCAGGGCCTCTCAGCTAACTAGCCTTGGCCCTGGTGGGTGGAAACGGGGGTTGGAGAAATAGGCAGTCTCTAGTCAAAAACAATGGCAGGTGGGAAAACCCAGGAGGGGAGAGAGACACCGTGCGTCGGGAAACTGTAGGCAGCTCAGATGGGTGGAGATTCCGGCCAGGGAGGAAATGAAGAAGAATTATGACGAGAAGAGAAAGGATGAATCCAAAGATGTTGGCAGGGACCTACCCATCAAGAATGTTCGGAGTCAAGCTGGAAAGTCTGAAAATTATTTTGAGGACAATGGGGAGCCATGGAAGGTTTTCTGCAGGAGAGTAGCATGTTGTGATGAGTCATTTATGAATTCATTCTGGCTATGTGTGGTTATGTATGACTGAATTCAAGAAGACAGAGCTGAGAACTAACTCCAGTAATAACCTGGCAGGGACCTGGATGAGGGAGTGGAAGGGGCATGCGACGGTGTGATGGTGAAGCTGCCACCACGTTTATTGAGTTTTTGCTTCCAAGGCGTCAAATGAAACATTCATTGTTTTCTCTCTTGCCATACATCATTAGATTTTGATTTAGCAAAGAAAATGGTAGCAATGTTACCTGGGCATTTGGACCCCTTGTTCCTGCAGTTTTTGCTATCTCTTTTGTCTTGATGTTAAGCCTCAGGGCAGACTTCTAACAAACGGAACATTTATTAGATCATCTAAATATCAAATATTTACATATATATTTGTATATTATATTATTGCAATAAATTCACCGTGTTGTTGTGATTTTTAAGACATAGCATTTGGTTATTCGGATAACCAAAATATTTTTTTTCATTTATATTTGGGTTTAGTCCACGGTTCCTGACTCACAGCTCCCAAAAGTCTTGGGGCTTCTTGATGGATAAGAGCTATGGGAGCATCCTTTGTTCTATCTGGTCTCTCCTCCTAAGTCCTGAAATGTTTCAGAGCCATAAAATTGAAGTGGAGGGGTGTTGTTATTCATAACAAGCCCCTTTCCACCACAACTGGATTTATGCTAATGAGGGGATTTTTGGAAAGCACCTAAAGATGGGGCCTGGTTACCAAGGGAACCAAACCTGGTGATTAGAGGGTTGGTTCTGATTTCTGAGGAGGGGAGGGCAGCTAAAGGGTGAATCATACACCCATGGTCAGTGGTTTAGTCAATCATGCTTGTGTCATGAAGCCTCCATAAAACCCCAAATGCATGGCGACCACGTGGAGGTTTGGGGATAGTGGGGCACCTGGAGAGAGCATGTGAGTTCCGTGCCCTTGTCCTCAAACCTTGCCCTACACCTCCCTTCCATCTGGCTGTTCCTGACTTACTTCCTTTTATAAACTTGTCTGTGAGATCTGTGAGCCACTCTAGCAAATTTACTGAACCCAAAGAGGAGGGTTGTTAGAAACTCCATTCTGTAGCGGGTCGATCAGAGGCACAGGTGATGATCTGAACTTGAGACTGCCATCTGAAGCAGAGGGAACTTCCAGTCTTCTGGAACTGAGCCCTTCACCTGTGGAACCTGAGGCTATCTCCAGGCAGATGTGGCAGAACCAAGTTGAACTGCAGGACATAGAGCTCGTGTCCAAGTATTACCTGTCAGTATAGAGAAGGCTCCATCCCACACCCCCATGCCCTCATGAGTGCGTGCACACACACACACACACACACGCACACACACACACACACACACACACAGGAATTGGCAAGCAGAATCCTGGCTATCTGGCTTCTCATTTAATTCGCAATAAAAATCTGTGAGTTAGCCAGGTAAAATTTGAAACTGAGGCTCAGAGGGTTGACGGTGTTCACAGAGATGGCAATTCGTCCGGTCTTTTGTCTCCAAATTCCATTCCCTTCCCCATCACTGCAGTGCCTCTCACGCACGCGTCTGTGTGTCAGTGGGACTTGGGGAGAGCCGAGGTATGACAGGCGGAGGCTGGCGTGCAGGTTTGGAATGAAGTTGCTATGTTCTGCCCACACTTCCGGGCTCAGGTCAGGGACACCAGAAAGGACAAGAAAGAAGGAGGAAGAGCGGGGGAGAAGGGGACATGCTGGTTACCTGCTAACATTGCTAGAGCAACAAAGGGAGGTCTAGGGGGCTCATCCCCCAGAGCCACAGCTCCCGAGAGGCTTAGAGCTGCCTTGAGCTGTCCCAATGTCAGCCACCGGTCTTTTTTCTGAAGATGGATCCAGGGGAAAGAGAGGTCCCAGCACACTAGGAAGAGCGCTGGGCTGAGTCCCAATACTGACACCTTCTAGCTGGGCAACCCACCTCCTCTGAGCTTCTGTTGCTCGGTATGGAAATGAAGACGTTAATAATGCCTCCCTCTTAGGGTTCCCGTGAGGATTTTTGAAAGGGTTGCATGAAATGATGCGTGTGGTGCTCTTCCCCGCTTCTCCCCCCGCCCCAGTAGCGACATAGCTTCCTCCCACACATCAGACCTGTGCTCAGATGCCCCCTTTCAGAGAGGCCTTTCTGTCCGTCCCGTTTAAAATGGCAACCCTCCATCCTCTTTATCCTTCCCATCCCCCTCCTGACCTTACTTTCCCTCACAGAACGTGGCCAGTGTGGGCTAACGGTGGATAGCAAGGAGCACACCTCCATCTAACACGGTGCACAGTTTCCTCGTTCATTTGCTATGTCTCCGCCTTTCACAGGAAAGCAAGGGTGGGCTGTCTGTTCTGCTCATCGCTTTATCCCCAGCGCCTGAAAGTCCTTGGCACAAAACAGGCATGCAGCAGGTACCCGTTGAATGAAGGATGGATGAATAAACAAATAAATGAGAATATTTCATTTGTTGGCTCTGCGTTTCCAGAACTGTATGGTATGCTATCCGAGTTTCAAATGAGCCGAATTTATTTCTTAGTATGTAATACAGGAATGTTGTCTCACACAAAAGAAATAATCACAAGGATACAAAATAAAAATAGGGAGGGGTGCCTGCGAGGGTCAGTCAGTTAAGCGACTGACCCTTGATTTCAGCTCAGATCATGATCTCAGGGTCCGGAGATAGAGCCCCGCCCCCCACCATGGGCTCCATGCTGAGTGCCGAGTCGGCTGGAGATTTCTCTGCCTCCCTCTGCCTCGGCCCCTCTCCCCCACTCGCACAAGCACGCTCTCTCCCTCTATAATAAATAAACAAGATCTTTAAAAATGAATAAATAAACAAATCCTTACAGCAAAGGAAAGGCCCTCCTCCAACATCCTGGTCCCACTTCCTCCCCCCAGTTAACCACCACTGGCTCCTTCAAGTGCATCCTCTTTAGTCACAGACGTGTAGATGCTTAGGGACGGTGGTAAAGACGAGGGCAAACATGTTCATGGTACTCACCGCCTTCGAGACATGGTTCTAAACCCGTTGGCACCTTACCTCGCTTATTCCCCAGGATACTAGAAGACAGATGCTATTTTCACCCCCAATTTGCCGGTAAGAAGGCTGAGGCAGAGTTCCTATTGCTTTCATTCATGAATGAGATGGTGCCGGAACAATGAGCCCACAGTGTGCTTTTTTTTCCATTTAAAATGCATTGCAGTTAGATGCACCTTGGCATTTAAACTTGGACAATGTCTTCTCCTCCCGTCGCCGTTTTCAGATCAGCATAGGGCTGTCACATTGCTAGGGCCACTTACAGCGTTCATCTTGTCCTTGGTCTCCTTCTGCTTCGGTGGGAGGTGGGGGAGCTGAACTGAGAGCCCTCAGATGCCCTTCCATAATGAACAGTCCCCGATTTTGCTCTGGGAGCATCTCCCCCACTTGCTGTCTCTGTCCTTCTGTCTGAGCCGGGGTGCAGGGGGCATCTGCTTCAGCTCACAAATTGGCACATGGCCCCTTTGAGTCCCCTATTAGCACTACTCTTTGATTCCTTGCTCCGAGGCACTAAGAAATGAATTCTTTTCCCAGTCAGTGGAATGTGCGCAGGCGGAGAGAAGAGAACTTCAAACATTCTTTAAAATCAGCAGATGCCCCAGGAAGTCAAACAGGGGAGCAAACGGTGCTATTTTCACTAATTTGCTGACATTTTATCTTATTTGATTTTATTTTTAAAGATTGTATTTACTTATTTGACAGACAGAGATCACAAGTAGGCAGAGAGGCAGGCAGAGAGAGAAGAGGAAGCAGGCTCCCTGCTGAGCAGAAATCCGGATGTGGGGCTCTGATCCCAGGACCCTGGGATCATGACCTGAGCCAAAGGCAGAAGCCTTAACCCACTGAGCCACCCAGGTGCCTCTATTTGCTGACACTTTAAAATCTATCACTCAACCTCTTTGAGCTGCCAGTTCCTCGTATGTTAAATGGTGGTGACCCTACTTCACTACCTCTTGGGTTTGAAGGCTCATATTTTGGGAGAACCTACCTCATCATAATGAGTTATAACAATCCCTCACACTTACAGACTGATTTACAACTTACCAAGTACTTGTTAAAGAGGATTATTTCCCAGACTCATAAAATTTCAGAGGTGAGCCTTACCGATGACCAGAGACCGCGGTTTGCACCCTCTCTGCCTCACACTCCCTGGCAAGGAAAGTCCGGGAGATATAATGGCAGTCCATGATCTCCTTTCAATATTTCAAAGATGCTAACGGGAATCATATATTTCCCCAATAAAATCAGACTTTAATTGCTTTTGGTGGGAATTATATCAACTAAAACCGGTACTTATTGGAAAACTAATTATCCCTTAATAAATGCAACTTAATAGACATAACCTCTTGAAACATTGGAGGCCTATGGAAAAAGTTCGAGAAGAAAAACTTAGGAGTGAGATAATGAAGGATTTGGACAGCAGAGATCCCCACGTTTTATAGATGAGCAAAGGGGAGCCCCAAGAAGTAAACTGTACCCTGAAACTGCTCTTCTTTACCAACCCCTACCTTACATGGTGCTTTGTCTGTCCTCCCTTGGACATCCGGTCCTAGCCTCTGCTGTCCCTTCCCATCGCCCTCAAGCTGCAACCCCAGTGGCCTTTTTGGTATAGGACCCTTTTACCCTCTGATGGATTAGTGTCCTCTGATGTGTTCTCATCGCTGTTAGGACAGAGGCACAGTCTTCTCTCGGCACGCAAGTCTCCTCGTGACCTGGCCTCTCCATCCCTTGAGAGTCATTTATGCTCCAACCATACTTACTGCTTTTTTGTCCAATGCACCAGGCCTTCTCACTGCCTCTCTGTGCTTTGAACAAACTATTCCCTCTTCAGAATGCCCTTTTCTCCACCTGTTTAACTGCCAACTTTAACATCCCCAACAAGTGTCAGTTTCATCACACCTCCTCGAGGAAGCCTTCACTCCCTGCACTCCTTCACTGCAGAAGCTCTTGAGTGTCTGCTCTGGACTTTTCAGCACCCCATGTCTCCATCTGGCATACACTTCTCTTCCTGCATTTCCAGCTCCTTTGCAGACGAGATGCTGAAATGAACATGACTTCCCCAAGATCTCATGGCAGAAGAGGCCAGGAGGCAAATGCTAGACCTTCTCCTTGCTCAAGGGCTCTGTGTGTTAGAGAACATTGCAAGGACTCTGAAACCCTCAAACATCTGGATTTTCCCCCTAGATCACACATCTGGAGGGGGGGGGAGGTTGTTCAACCTGGAATTTATTAAGGAATCATTTTAGGACTCTCAGAGAAGAGAGCAGATGTGCCTGTAGGGATCTTAGCAATTATCCTCCAGACTGGAAACACACACAGGTGAGGTTTAAGAGCAAAAGCCCAAAGCCGGAGTTTTTCCAGACTGAGGTACATAGAAGAGCTTTGCCACAAACCCTGGACAAGTGCCAACAAGGCCATCACTTGTGCAGAAGGGAACTCAGGTAATAAGTCAGGGGGCCTGGACCCATTTTGTCAGGCTCCCTCAAATTTTCCTCTGGTCTCTCTGCCTTCTGACACCTAGCAAGTACAATGTCAGGCAGAGAAGCCAGCATCTACTTTTACTTGCTTAAAGGTACAAATCCACCATCCACCAAAGCCTTAGAATTTAAAGAACACTGATCCACCTTCCCTGGCCTCTAGTTGCTCTTTAAAGGACACACACACACACACACACACACACACACACACACATCAATCTAGTACCAAGTTGGAGGATCCTAAGGTTTATAATCAGAAAACCCAGTGATTGCAATAATGAGAGCCTCTATACTTAATTCACAATGTACTTAGATCTGCATTATTAGGACTTGAACAACAATGGACAATGAACAAGTCAAAGACATCTATTATATTTCATTTTTCAAGTGAGTAAAACCACATCTTAAAGTGTTGATCGACTTCCTTGAGATATGATTCAGGTACAGAGGGTCCCTGTTTACTAACATGGTAATCAATCTGAAAATGTCAAGCTTTACCTGACATTGCTGTGCAATATTGGGCAAGCTACTCAGCCTCTCTGATCTCCAAGTTCCTCCTCTATTAAAGGGCTGTGAAATTACCACTCATGGTTGTTGTGAGAGGAAGTGAGATAAAGTATCTAGGGCCATAATAGACACATGCTGATACTCGATTCCTAGAACTTTACGATGTTCATCTTCTAACTCCGAATCCCCTATCCGTTCTCATCACCCTGCTTCAAACGTGCTCTGGGGCTACAATCTTTCCATCAATAAAGGAGGTTCCAGTGACCTTACACAAACTCTCTGAGTCTCAGTTCCCAACTCTAAGTTGGGAGGAATAATTACAATGTCTCCCTTATAGGGTTATTCTGAGGAATGAAGTAGATAATGCTTAGAAAGCACTTAAGACCATGCTTGGCACAGAGCCAACACTAAATGTAAATTAAGTATCATCCCCATGGTCGTTGCTAATGTTAATATTATTAGTCCCTCCCATTATAAAGCAGAATGTATATCCTCTCACTCAGGAAAGTGATCAAAACTCACTTCTTTTTTATTTTATTTTATTTTATTTTATTTATTTGACAGAGAGAGATCACAGGCAGGCAGAGAGGCAGGCAGAGAGAGAGGAGGAAGCAGGCTCCCTACTGAGCAGAGAGCCCGATGCGGGGCTCGATCCCAGGACTCTGAGATCATGACCTGAGCCGAAGGCAGAAGCTTAACCCACTGAGCCACCCAGGTGCCCCTCAAAACTCACTTCTGTTTGGATCAAAGGGAGATAAGAAAGTGCCTGTATTTTCACTACCAAAGCTCTCCTTCCTTTTTCTTCATTCAGCTGATTTAGAGAACTACCAACTCAAAGGTCTAGAAAGGTGTTCACTGGCCATCCATTGGCCTATTCTACACCACTTGCATTTTCTCTTCAACATCCTCGCCAAGTGGCAAATACTTGAATACCTCTGGCCATGGAGACCTCATCACCTGTATAGTAGCTCACTCCGTACACAGTTCTGTGGGCGACACTGTCTTACAGTAAGCCAAAATGCAAGTCGCAGTAACTTCTCCCTTTGTCCCACTGCTACTGTCCAAATCTAACTGGATTCACAGAAGTTTAGAGAATTTGCAGAAGCCCAGCTTCAACAACATTTTTCTCCAGACTATAACAAACTCGAATCATATTTGTTGGTCATTTTTCTCCTCCCTCTGGAAAAAAATCTTAAGCACATTTCACCATTCAAAAGACCTTTTTTCTCCCCGTCTGCTGGTTCCCACTGGGATGAAAAGCAATAAAAAGTCAGAGAGAAGTATAGGTTTGCCTTCTGGCTTTGTCACTTAGACTAATAGCACCGTAACACACAGTGAATGCTATCGGTTAAAACGAACTCCTTCCTCTCTCCCATACATCTCGCCGAGGTCTGATGCAAGGGGTTTGGACAGGGGAACCTTTTTTCTGGAGATGAATAAGTTGGTGAGTTAAAGATTTTGCATTAAAAACAGATCCTGGTTGTAATATCTTCCTGACAGTTGCATTTTGCTCCCCATGTTTTGTGAGTCATAGAAATAAATCTCAGGGGGCTCCGCTGTTCAAGGGGGGCTATCTGGGAATATTGCACGGTATCTGCCAATCACAGAGTGATGAAGAGCGGCTCTGAGCCAGCCCCTGCTGTCTTCAAGGGGTCTGTCTGCATTCTTTCTCTTCCCCGCCCCCAGCATCATTTTATCCTCGCCTCTTTTTAATGTCTTTTGTGTTTCCAATTAGCTTCCCAGTCTGGCACTGGCTTCAGGAAGTCACATGAATAGACAACATGAGAGGATCTTGTAATATTTCACGCTCTCCAATGAAAAATATGCTGGTTGGGAATGTTAATATTTAATCACAGATAAAGTGTCTGAAAAGTTGCAGGAGAATTTTCCATTAAGATGTGGAGATACTCAGAAAGTCTACTCACCTTGTTGGAAAACCTTATCAGGCAAGTAGACGGCATATGGTGTTAGGAAAAGATGCTGCGACAGCACCAATGGGCCTCCATCCCTCGTCCTGCTGTGGTTTACACATGAGTTGTGAGTCCAGCATAAACACAATGCAGAGCAAGTACTCCTCCATCCAGGGCACATCTCTGACCAGCACAAGCGAGATGGAGAACTGGAGGGGAACGCTGAGCCTCGGGGCTATGTGGGAGGGGTGGAGGCTGGATGTCAAAACTGACTTTGAACTTCTCTCCTGTGAGAATGGTAGCCCCATGGACACAGTAATAAACCATCAGCTGAAAGTGATGTGTGTTGTAATATGTTAGTCATAAGTGTCCTTTTACCTGTCATCCCATTGGACACTCCATTATAGATGAATGGTAGGAATCCCCTTTTGTGGACGAGGGTACTCAGGCTCAGAGGGGTGAAGTCATTTGCCCGAAGTCATACAGTAGATGTATGGTTGGGTTTTGAATGTAGGTCTTTCTGACTCCAAATCTGGTGCTCTTCTTCGCTAAAGCACATTTTCTTTCAACAGGAAAAAGAGGAACCAGTCTATTGTGGGGAAGATGATAGTAATCACAATGGTAAGAAAGATGATGCTGACAAATGAACAAATGAGCACTAATGTCAGTTTCATGTTTCAAACTCAACCAAGCGCCAGACTCTATGTTAGTTAGATCCTTTTCACGAAATCTCTCATTCAATCCTTATAACATCCATACGATGCATTATTGTGGTTGTTGTATTTTATTCTAGATGAACAAATAGATTCAGAGAGGTAAAATGACTTGCCCAAGGTCACATATGGGATTATTCAAACCTAGCTCTCAGTAGATTGAAAATCCTCATACTTCCACTACACAACAGAAAAAGGAAAAGAGAAGGAGCTGGGCAAGGAGAGTTTTGAGGTGAGAACATGTGAAATTCATAGGCAGTTGGGACAATTTATTTGCAAAGATTATCCTTTCAGAACCTCACTCAGTTAGGGGGTGCTCATGAGGCAGCTAAAGACTAACAGAGACCTAACTAGGAAGGACACTGGGGAAGGGCGGGGAGGGGGGCAAACCTGCAGAGCCAATTAAGTCCTAGGCACGCGTTGAACACCTAGTGCATGCAATTCCAATATGCCAAGGGCAAAGGGATGGGATCCATTAAAATAAGCCTTGAACTTTGTGACGATTTTTAAAAATCATGTCACTAGACTTGGTGCATACTGTATCAGTCAGCGAGATATAGAAGGTAGGTTACCATCAGTGCCGTATCATAGTGGGCCGTGAGGAAGGACAGGTGACAGCAAGCTGTGGAGGAGTTTGTGGTCCAAAGGCACACAGTGGCAAAATGGCTTACACAGATTCTCAAGGTCAAGGACCGTTTCCCCTACTTCATTTAAGATAAAAATTAGTATCGTCATGTGGTACAGGATTCAGTGGAGAAGGAGAGATCAAAGACATAATCCGTGGCGCCATTGAAGGCAATGACAGAGGATGGTGCTTCGGAAAGGAGGCTCACTTTCCTCTAGGGCTCCAGGCACAATATAGACTTGGACCAACAAATGCATCAGATCAGATTGTTGAAGTGAGAAAGTCTCAGGGTCTGAGCAAGGCAGACCTGGGTTCAAATCCAGACTCTGCCACTTTCTAAGCCTCTGATCTTAAATAAATCAATTGACCTCTCTGAGCCTTAGTTTCTGCATCCATAAAAAAGATCCCAAACTGGATTGTTTCCAAGCAAAGTATTCCCAAACATGCTTGGTTCATACATTCGTTAATACCTAAGTGATTTTTCATGGGACTGCTGGGCCAAAAGAGATGCCCAACAGTTCAGTTCCACTTATTGAGTAGTTAGGTTCAAACCATTCCATAAGTCTGTACGTTCTATCACCTGATACACCTTGTGTGCAAGAAGGATGATGTTTTTAATTTTTTTTAAGATTTTTAATTTATTTATTTGACAGGCAGAGATCACAAGTAGGCAGAGAGGCAAGCAGAGAGAGAGAGAGAAGCAGGCTTCCCACTGAGCCGAAAGCCCAATGCGGGGCTCAATCCCAGGACCCTGGGATCATGCACCTGAGCCAAAGGCAGAGGCTTTAACCCACTGATCCACCCAGGCACCCTGAAGATATTTCACCTTTAAATGCAATCACTTGCTCACTTGTGGGGTGTGTGGGTAGGGGGATGCTATTCAGCTTCTCAAAATTTGGAAAACTTGGAACCAGATTGAAAACCATGACCCCCATTTCTGGTCCCACATAGATCTTTGCATTTACTGGGGTTTTATTGCAACAACACTCTGAAACCCAGCATCACGTACCTGGGACATCACTGAGGGGATTGTTCTGCGATCTGGTGTTGACATGGTGAACTCCCATCCTAGTAGTTTTGGGATCCAGCAGATGTTAAATGTCACTGAATTTCTTCCTGAAGTGTCAGATATCTCTTGATGTCCCTCAAAGTTTTCTGTGGCCCCCTGGGCACCTTGATGTCTTATGCTCAAGGTTAAAGTCAGTGATATATGTGTCATATGCATAATATACAAAAATCCCTTACCAACACATAAGTAAAAGGATAGGGGTGCCTGGTGGCTCAGTGGGTCAAGCCTCTGCCTGTGGCTCAGGTCATGATCTCAGGGTCCTAGGATCGAGCCCCAAGTCAGGTTCTCTGCACAGTGGGGAGCCTGCTTCCCTCCCTCTCTCTCTGCCTGCCTCTTTGCCTACTTGTGATTTCTGTCTGTCAAATAAATAAATAAAAATCTTTAAAAAAAAAAAAAGATGGAACATCCCAGTAGGGAAAAAAAAAAAAAGAACACCCCAGTAGCAAAAGACAAAGGATGTGAGACAGAAATATCAGAAGAGAAAACCCTAATGGCCAATATAAGACCAAAGTTGGATTAGGCTCCCCTAGTCATTACAGAAGTACAAATGAAAATAATAATAAAGTAATGTTTTTGCCCATCCAATGCATGAAAATTAAAGATTGATTCCATCTAGCCCCTGACGAGGGATTAGGAAAAATAAAAATTGTCTCATATTGCTGGTGAGAATATAAATTGCTATAAGATTTTTAGAAATTAAGCTGGAAGGATCTAATAAATTTGGAAGAACTGTAAACCTTTACCACAGAAATCCCACTTGGAGGAGTCCAGCACATAGAAGTAAAAACACCGGTATATATGAATAGATAGCCAAGAATCTTTATGAGATCATTGTTTATCATAACATAAAGCACTGCCTGGAAACGACCCTAATGTCCGTCGATAGTAGAATGATTCTTACACATCTACCCTGAGGAGAGTTGTTCAGTTATTAAAAGAATGAGTTAGATCTATGTGTATTGACAAAAAGGGATGGCTGTGATATATTGTTAGTGAAAAAAGCAAAATACAGAGTCAGTGGGTATAGTGGAATATTGTGGGGGTTTTTGGTGAAGAAAGAGAAGAAAAGGAAGCCTACATTTATGCAAACATATGGACAGCCCAGGTAAAACAAAAGCTAACACACTTAATTGTGGATATTTATTACAGTATGTGTGGGGAGGGTGTCCAGGAAAGAGGGAGATTGCTGGTTTTATATGTGTTCGTTTTTGAGTTATTTGGCAAGTATTCACCTATCAACCAGCATTTATCATCCTTTGTAATTTGAACTGGAAACCCAATGAAGTGTCCCGCACACCAAAATTGTAATAACAACAACAACAGCAACAATGTATTTTACGTGCCCAGCACTGTGCTGGGCACATAACAAGGATTTTACGTGCCTTAGTGTTCTGTCTCTGGCTTGCTTCCTGTATGCTTCTCTGTAACTTTGTTGCATTTCTCTCTAGGAGGTGATATCTATATTTATATCGATAGATCTCTCCATCTCCCTCCTTTTCTTCTGCCTCCCTCTTCCTTTCATGCCAAATGATGGGGACAAAGACAGGGAATAAGGAAAGGCACCTTCCCTTGAGGAGCTTACACTCTGCTGGGCTGAAAACCAACACATTTGCAGAGAAAGAGGAAGGAAGCAGGGGCAGATGGCACCAGGTGGACTTAATTTCGATGAAGAACAGGGTGTCATGTACTCAGGAGGAAGGAGGAAGCTGGGGACCTATGGGGAGTACGCGTGGCTGGGACGGCAGGATAGAGTCACCAGGAGACGAATGGGGGGATTACCGTGCAGTCATCCTCCCCGGGTGGTTTTGAAATCCATCTTTCTGAAGGCATGAGTCTGAGCTCAAGCACCACTGAAAGACTCTTTGGGAGTAGATTCCTTCATTTTTCAGGGCTGCGTCTGAGATGTATGGGCAGACAAATCCCTTCCCTTGCTCAATGCTTAATCTTTTCTGTTTTGGCTGTGCTCAGAGGCCAACTGTTCTTACCCATTCCCTCCAAATCCTGCCTCACCCATAAAGAGAAACATCAGACTCTAACCAACTGTCCCATCGTGGCCGCTGGACACTCCTCCCCACGCCTCACCCAGCAGATCAATGCTCCTAAACCAGTTCTGCCTCTTTCTCCCTAGACAATGGTCCTGGCAGAGACAGAAGGGTCAGCTGGCTGGGCTGCTGGGCTGGCATCCCACAAGCTATGTCCTAGTTTTCCAGAGAAGCTGTCAGGAGTCGCCTCAGTGCAGTCTTCTCTCCCCAAATCCCTTTTCTGAGTTTGAAGGAATGGCTTTGCCAGCCCCAGGAGAAGCCTCCTGCCCAGGGAGAGCCAGGCCTGAGAAGCTGCCATCAGACCCCATTGTCTGTGTCCTGGGACAACTGCCAAGGCTCAGGCATCTTGGCTGCGGATGTGGAAGGGCCCTGTTCTGATCCCATCTGTTCAGAGTGGGGGAAAGAAGCCAGATCTCCTCCCCTTTCCCGCTCCCCCAAAACCCAAGCTCTATGGATGAGTGGCTTTTCAGAGATGAAAAACCAGAGCCCTGTCAAACAAGTCTTCTTGCTTGACAAAGATAGAATCTAAATATAGAAAGGTACAGCTAAACTCTACTGCAGCGCAAGCAACCCCAACTGGCACACAGCTTCTGGGGGATTCCTCCCCTGCCATGGCATCTATCCCAGTGCCTAGGATATAGCAGAGGGTCAGCAAATGTCTCGTTGAACTGACCTGCTGAATCCTGCCAGACACCCTCCCCCCAGCAACAAATGTCTGCTTTGCGAACATCTCCACGAGACCCAGTGACACTGCCCTGCGCCCCTCACTTTCCACCCCCAAATAGCCTTGGCCCCTCTCCTATCGGGAACCTCCTTGCAAAAATGCCACCACCTTCACAAGACACTTCCTGAAGCAGAGCTGGGGGACTCATGTATATATTTTCTGCTTCATGTATCCAGTACTTTATTCAATCTTCACAATTTCAGTAATATAGTTACTCCCGTTTTATAGGTTTGAACACTGAGGCTACGATGTTAACTGACTCATCCCAGACCGCTCTATTGGGAAATTCAAGTCTGTTCTCCCTACACCAGAGAATGCCATGGGATGATGAAGGAGAGAGTCATGCTGCTAGACCCAAGTTAGTAGCCCTGGCGTCCCACAGCTCAGTTCCCACGGGAGCTTCACAGCCTTTGGTTTAAGAATCATAGAATCATACTCCCTGGAACCAAAAAGAACTCCATGAGAGCGTGAATCCTAGTCTCCTGTTTTTAATGGCACTTTTTTTTGTTGTTTGTTTTAATGATAACATGATACTCACATGGTGTATTAGATTTTTGGGGATGCCATAACAATTCACCACACATTTGGTGGCTTGAAACTACAGGAATTTGTTCTCCCACAGGTCTGGAAACTAGAGGTCCAAAGTCAAGTTTGTTGGCAACGCCAGGCTCCCCAAAAGGCCCTAGGGAAGAATGATTCCTTGCCTCTTTCAATCACTTCCTTGCCTTGGTAGTGGTTACCAGCCATCCTTGGCTTATATCTGCATCTCTCCAACCTCTGCCTTTGTCTTCACATGGACATCTTCCCTCTTGGTGTGTCTGTGTTTTTGTGTCTGAATCTTCCTTTCCTTTCTCTTATAAATGAAGACACCAGCCACTGGATTTAGGATCTACCCTAATTCAGGATGATTCTCATCTTAACCAGATTATATTTGCAATGACATTTTTTCCAAGTAAGGCCACAGTCTGAGTTTCTAGGCAGACATGAGCTTTGGGAGGGACACTATTCATTCTATGCAGATGGAAGAGTGTGGTGCCTAGGAGCACGGACTCAGGAGTCAGGCTGCCTGGGACTTTAATCTCAGACCCACCACTTGCCCATTGTGTGACCTAGAAAACCTCTTAACCTTTCAGGGCCCTCATCTGTAAGCTGGAGATAATTATAGTACCTACCTCATGGGCTGGTTGGGAGGAGCCACTAAGATAATCTGTGTGCAGGGCTTAGCCCAATGCTTGGCACACAGTGAGTGCTTAAACATTAGTTCCTCTCCCTAGATGATGGTGGGTAGGGGTACTGGGTCTGCAGCCATGCTGCTGGGATAAAATCCTCAATCTACCACTTTCAATTGTGGGAAGATGGGCAAGCTACTTAATTTCTGTGAGTTATAATTTCTTTCTTTTTTTTAATTAATACATAATGAATTATCTGTTTCAGGGGTCCAGGTCTGTGATTCATCAGTCTTACACAATTCACAGCTACGAGCCTTCGTTTCTTCATGTATTTCTTCATGATTCAGAGATCATTGTATCCTGCATGTTACAAGTTCCCAGTAAATTGTGGCTGTGCTGAGATTGAGGTTCCCCCTTTGAATCCATGTGATAGTAGGTAACCCCATCATGTAGTAGGAACAGGCTCAGCAGAGAGGTCTTGGGATTCTGGCAAAGAATACCCAGAGCCTAGTGGACGTCAGGGTGTTCAGAGGGAGGCAGCCACAAGGTTTAATGCACTGAGGCTAAGCTTGTCTGCCCTTGGCAATGGTCCAAGGAGATGACCCCGTCTCCCCTGAGGTTGGCTTACACGCAATGGATACACAGGAGACCTAGGAGGCATCCTCTAGCTGCTGGGACACACACACACACACACACACACACACACACACACACACACACTCCCACCAGTCTCCAGCTGCCAAATGAAGGTGACTTAGGAGATGTGAGGGTGGAGAGGGGCTGGGGAACCGGGGGCGGAGAAGCAGCATGAAACTCATTAGTAACTGACGACTCTGGTAGAACCAACCTCTCCCGGGGGCCATAACTCTGTCCCTGGAAGAAAGAATGATGACTGGGGGGGTGGCTGAGGCCCCTGCAACCCACATCTGGGGCTGGGCATGGGAAAGCAAAGCCTTCTCTACATCCCCAGCATAACCACTGAAAAAGAAGAGCTTTGGCATGAAAAAAGAAAAGTGGGGGGATGTAAGGAAGCTGAGAAGCATACTACAGGGCTTCCTGTGCGTAGGCAGCAGCTGTACCGACAGGATGCCCCACCCGTCACAATCAAGGGTACTTTCTGAGTCTGCAAGGGGCAGTGTGGCACAGGGGAAAGCTCTGGAGCTTTGGGGCCAGGTTCCTTTGGATTTTATTGGCTTGAGACCATTTGGGGTCATTTTAGATAAATCAATCTCTTTGGACCTTACGTTCTACCTTTGTCAAATAAAACTCTCTATTTTTCCGGATTTGTCATAAAGTTAAACCACAGGATTTAACTTATATCACCCTAATTCATACTGGATTATCAAACTCAGCTCTGCTGTCCCCAAAGCTGGGTTAAGCAACCTGCTCAATACCCTGCCAAGCCCTTGCACGTTCCTCTGCCACACAAATCCTTTGTTGCGGAATTATAAGTGCAGGTCACCTCGTCCATGTCCCCACACTAGGCTCTGAGTTCCCTCAGGGCAGGGAATGCCTTGTTCATTTTGGCATTCTCAGTGCCCAGCATAATTCCTGGCACAGGCTAAGTAAATGAATGAAGGAGTGAGTCTAATCAGGTGGGTTTTTAGGCAACTGTTAATTAGCTAAAGCACGCTGGAAAGCGCACACAGAGGGGTATCCTGATGGAGAGTTTTCTCTGTCTCCTCGGATAACTTTAATACAGGTGTAGTAAGGAAAGTTTGTGATAAGAGTAGTGAATAGGCAAGGGTTACTATGTGCCAGGCACCTGCTCTGCATCCTACATGAATCAGGAACTTATTACCAATTAGCTGTTACTGCCCTTGTTGTGCGTTTAAGGAAATGAAGGCTCAGAGACCCCAATTAACTTGCCCAGGATGCCAAAGCTAGTAAGCAGCATGTGCCTGACAACCCAGCCTATGTCCTTTCTTTCAGGTCCCGTCTGACGTGAAACCGAAACTTGCTGAAAACTGGGTAGCTCCCCCAAAAAAGAGGCGGGAGAAACAGAATGTGAATTTTTCAGGGCTTATTAGATTTCTACTCTGCATAGCATCTAGCCTTTGCTTCTTTACTCATGTATTGGCTAAAAAAATGCCAGATAAAGCACTTTGGACACCGGGGTATTAGGGCACCCTTGGTGAATTAAAACCATGTTTTTCGGGGACAGATATTCTTCTAGTCCTGTTTATAAGGGAAGTGACTTTATGGTCCTAGGAGTCTGAGAAGGGCCTGAGGCTGTGAGTACCCAGAAAGAGGGAGAAGGAGAAAAATGTCCTTTTGATTTTCTCAGAAGGAAAATATTGCCTGGATATGATAAACTGCCTAAAGTTGAGGGTGAAAATGTCTCGATGTGGAATGGGGAAAGGCTCAAGCATCACTCCGGTGAGGCCATCCATTGCTTCTGGAGCTTGTGTCAGGTGCAAGAATTGCATGTATTTTTTTTTCTCTTACTTTTCCCAAGACAACCCCATTTTACAGATGGTTATAACGAGTCACACTGCTAGTGTGCATTACGGAGATTAATAGCCACGCGTACTGACTACAAAGGGCACAGTGGCTGGAATCTTTGCCACCAGAATAAAGCAGACATGTAGACACTGAGGTTCAAAGCCCAACCTCGCATTAACACAAGTCATGTTTTGTTTTGTTTTGTTTTACTCTGAATTATGCAAGTATTCATTCTGAACCCCCTTACCTCCCACCCTCCATCTCCCTCTTCCTCTGTCCTAAGAACAGTGCTGATCTTGGGATCCTAATGACGCCAAGCAACAATGACAAATAACACACCACCCCAAGGACATAATCAAAAACATACATAAAGGTTTAATTACAAGGATGTCCATCACCAAACTACTTATAATATAAAAATAAGTAAATAAAATAAAGCTCCCCAAACACCAAAAGCAAGCCATTCAACTAAAAAACTATAGCACAGTCATCATACGTGGAATTCTATGCAGCAATTAGAAATTATCTGTGTGTGACAATATTTAGGTACAGAAACACGATCGTGTGTTTGTTTACAAGGAACATGTAAGTTCTTAAAAGCAGTTTGTAAAACTTTCTGACTATGGACATTATAGGTGCTTTTTAATTCTTTCTGATTCCTAGCGAATATCTGTTGTTTTGTAAAAAGGAAAACAATTGAGGGATGGCTGGGTGGCTCAGTGGGTTAAAGCCTCTGCCTTCGGCTCAGGTCATGATCCCGGGGTCCTGGGATTGGGCTCCGCATCGGGCTCTCTGCTCTGCGAAGAGCCTGCTTCCTCCTCTCTCTGCCTGCCTCTCTGCTTACCTGTGATTTCTCTCTGTCAAATAAATAAATAAAATCTTAAAAAAAAAAAAAAAGGAAAACAATTGAACAGTTATTTATAGCATCATAATAAGTATTTCAGCCTCAAGTGTTTTTCAGTTGTAATAATAATAGGACCAGTGCACAAGGATGCAAAAGACAGACAAGAAGTCCTAAGTCTGCATAGAAATCTGACTAAATAATCAATGTCTTTGTTCAGGGAAAGGGGAACATCTGCTTTCTGTGTCCCCAAGAGGGGACATGTTTGAAGGACAGCAGGCTAGATGGCTAGATTTGAGTTGAATACAAGGAAGGACTTTCTTACTGCAGTGATCATCTAGATGTACCACAGGGGTACCTGGGTGGCTCAGTTGGTTAAGCTCGGCCTTCCACTCAGGTCATAATCTCAGGGTCCTGAGATCAAGCCCAGCATCTGGCTCTCCCCACAAGTGCTTCCTCTCTCATTCTCTCTCTCTTGCAAATAAATATTTTTTTTAAAAAAAAAGCAAAGACAAACAAAAATCTACAAAAAAAAAAAAACCAAACAAACAAAAAACCAAATACATCACAGATATCCACCCCATGGAGGCTGCTTATCAGCATAGAGAGCCAAACCGAGAAGAGTCAAGTCATAATGAGAATGGCAGTTCTAGCTCTAGCCACAGCTCTCTGGTATATGGGCCACATGCCTTATAGAATTCAGGGGTAAACATTGCATGATGCCCAATTAACAGATGAGGAAATAAACCTTAAACTAGATGCTCAGCGGCCACATATCCAGAAAGTAACAGGATTGACCTCAGAACCCAGATCTGTCCCATACTAAACTGGACAGTACCCACACCTATGCTGATCACCTTGGCTTCCTCTCCTACTTAAAAAATACTCACCTCACCAACCTTATTGGAGTTCCCAGCATTTTTTAGACGAATAAAATCTTAGAATACTTTTAGATTTATACAAAAACCATAAAGCTAGTACAGAGTTCTCATTTAACCCACACCCAGTTTTCCTTATTATTAACAACTAATTAGCATGCCACAATTAATACATTAATATTAATGTTATTGTTAATTACTATGTATACATTATCCAAGTCCTCTTAGTTTTTACCTAATATTCTTTTTTTTTCAGCATAACAGTATTCATTGTTTTTGCACCACACCCAGTGCTCCATGCAATCCGTGCCCTCTCTAATACCCACCACCTGGTACCCCAACCTCCCACCCACCCCCCGCCCCTTCAAAACCCTCAGGTTGTTTTTCAGAGTCCATAGTCTCTCATGGTTCACCTCCCCTTCCAATTTCCCCCAACTCCCTTCTCCTCTCTAACTCCCCATGTCCTCCATGTTATTTGTTATGCTCCACAAATAAGTGAAACCATATGATAATTGACTCTCTCTGCCTGACTTATTTCACTCAGCATAATCTCCTCCAGTCCCGACCATGTTGCTACAAAAGTTGGGTATTCATCCTTTCTGATGGAGGCATAATACTCTATTTCTGTTTCATATTTCCACATTACATTCATTCATCAGGTCTCTCTACATTTTTCTTCACTGTTTTGGATGACCTTGACAGTATTGATGACCTTGACTGTTCAGGTATTTCATAGAATGTCCCTCAGTTGGGATTTGTCTGATGTTCTTCTCATGATTGGACTGGGGTTTTGGAGAGGAAGATCACAGAGATGAAATGTCATTTTCATCACCTCCTATCAAGGGTGCATGTTATCAACATGACTTATCACTGATAATGTTCAGCTTGATCACACGGCTGAGTGCTTTCCAGGTTTCTCTTCTATACTGTTGCCCTTTCTCTCTTTCCAGGCTTTTCCCCTTCCCCCACCCCTTTCCCATACATAATTTTCTACAAAAATCATTTGAGATTCTTCTGCATAGGAGATCTGGCCACATTCCCCCATTTATTTATGTACTTAAATCATTTATTTAAATCAACGTGACTCATGGATATTTATTTTATACTTTAGGCTGTAATTCAATATCACATAAAGTTTCTTTTGTTGTTCATATTGTTCCAGAATTGGTCATTGGGAACTCTTACAATTGGCTCCTGTGTCCCCTTGACATGTCCCGATTGGGATGGGTGTGTGTGCGTGCGTGCGTGTGTATGTGTGTGGTTTCGTTTCTAGTATTATGAGACTTTCCAGTCCTACCTTGTGCATTTCCTGACAGTCTTCAAGTCAGACTCTTCTCCAAGGAGCCTGGGTTACTTTTACTAGAAAATGGTATTAGAAACTAATTTATGAGCACTACATATGCTTGATACTACTGGGGTTTCATCTTATGGAGCCCTTCAGTTGACTGAGCCAGGAAACATACATGGTGTTTTAACCCTTGTATGTACACACATCTATAAATAGTTCTGTGCAACCATCTGTATCCATATTAAGCAACATGAGTCCATCCTGATGTTGCTAACTCTGATCCACATGTATTACTCTAGCTGCTTCTTGCTTGTCTGTAATCTTCCCCTCCAACAGTGAGAAACCTGGCTCCTACTATCGGCCATCATTTACTTAATTTTTCAGTTTCAGTGTGTATAGTAGAGTATAGTCGAGGTGATAGACTTGTTAATTGGGACCTCCATGGAAAACAACATTTTCAACTGGAGCGCAGTGCTTACATACAGTTCCTTTTGCCTTTAGTCTTAGGTACTCCACTCATTTCCAAGGTTACCTAGATTAATACATCCTCCCCACCACAACTCCTTTCAGTGAGATTGTTTCATGTATTTGCAATACAGCTAGACTCTTTTGTGATACTCTGCCCTTCATCCTGGGATTCTCTGAACTCCCATATTATTTTTTAAATTTGCATGCACTGAGGTTCACACCTTGTGCTATAAAGTCCTATGTGTTGTGACACATACCTAATGTCATATATCCACCATTAGAGTATTATACAGAATAGTTTCATTGTCCTAAAATATGCCTGTGCTTCACCTGTATGGCCCCTCCCCATTCAAATCTCTGGCAACCACTTCTCTATTTACCATTTCTGTAGATTTGTTTTTCCAGAATGTTTTATAAATGGAATGGTACAGTATGCAACCTTTTTTGATTGGCTTCCTTCACTTAGCTGTTTTAAGATTCAATCATGTCTTCGGCCAGAAAGCTCACTCCCTTTTATCACTGAATAGTATTCCTCTGCACAAGCGTACCATAACGTGTTTATCCATTCTCATAATGAAAGACATCTTGGTTGATATCAGTTTTCTGGCAATTATCAATAAAGCTGCTATAAATATTTAAATGCTAGTTGTTGTGTGGCTTAAGTTTTTAAGTCAGTTGGGTAAATACCTACGAGTGAGACTGCTGAAGTGTATGAGAAGGCTATGTCTAGCTTCTGTAAGGAACTGCCAAACTGTCTTCCAAGGTGGTTGTATTATTTTCCATCCCCACCAACAATGAATGAGAGTTCTTGTCACTTATCATTCTTGCCAGAAATCGGTATTTGTCAACTTTTTGTATTGTAGCCATTCTGAAAGGTGTTCAGTGGTTTCATGTTTTAATTTGCATTTTCCTAATGATAAATTGTGTGGAGCATCTTTTCATATGCTTTCTTGCCATCTGTGTATCTTCTTTGCTAAGACGTGTTCAGAACTTTCCTATTTTTAAATTGATTTGTTTTCTTATTGCCCCATTTTTGAGAGTTCTTTGTATATTTGGAAACAAGTTCAGATATGTGTTTTGCAAATATTTTCTCCCAGGCTGTGGTTTGTCTTTTCATTCTCTAAAGAATGAGTTACATGGCGGATTTTTTTTTTTTTTTAATTCTAATGAAGCCTAACATCAATTTTCTTCTTCTATGGATCATTCTTTTGTTATTATTTTTTTCTTTTTTATGACATCCACAAACTCATCTTCAAATCTAAGGTCATATAGATTTTCCCCTGCTTCTAGAAGTTTTATATTTTTACATTTAAATTTAGGTGTATAATCCGTTTTGAGTTAATTTTTGTGGTAGGCCTGTGCCTAGATTCTTGTTTTGTTTTTGTCTTTTGTTTGTTTTACAAAGGGATGTCCACTTGATCCATCATCACTTGTTGAAAGATGAGTCTTTCTTTCTTCATTAAATTGCCTTTGCATTCTTGTCAAGGATAAGTTGACTCTGTTCCTGCAAGTCTCTTTTGTGGTCTTTCTATCCTGTTGCTCAATCTACTTTCTTCCACAGTTTTCTTCCAAACTGTCTTGATTATAGTAGGTTCATACTAAGACTTGAAGCTAGGGAGTAGAATCTTTCAAGTTCATTCTTCTTTGGTATTGGATTGGTTATTCTAGGTCTTTTGCCTTTCTGCCTCAACTTCAGAAAGAATTTTGCAATATCTACAGAATACTGCGCTGGGATTTTGGTTATTAACTGCATTGAATCTATAGATCAAGTTGGGAAAAACTGACATGTTAACAATATTGAATCTTCCAGACTATGAATATGAAATATTTCTTCATTTATTTGTCTCTGTTTCTATTTCTTTCCTGAGTGTTCTGTAGTTTCCACATACGATATTATAATATATTTTGCTAGATTTATATTTAATATTTCATTTTGTGGGTGCTATTATAAATGGTATATTTTTTAAATCGTAACATTCTCTTCTTTTTCTTTTTTCTTTTTTTATTTTTATTAAGATTTACTTATCTATTTATTTGACAGAGAGAGATCACAAGTAGGCAGAGAGGCAGGCAGAGAGAGAGGAGGAAGCAGGCTCCCCGCCAAGCAGAGAGCCCGATGCGGGACCCAATCCCAGGACTCCAAGAGCATGACCCGAGCCAAGGCAGAGGCTTAATCCACCAAGCCACCCAGGCGCCCCTTTTTCTTTTTTCAAAGATTTTATTTATTTATTTGAGAGTGAGTGAGTAAGAGAGAGCATGAGAGGATAGAAGGTCCGAGGGAGAAGCAGACTCCCTGCGGAGGTGGGAGTCCGGGATCATGACCTGAGCTGAAGGCAGTCGCTTAACCGACTGACTGACACACCCAGGTGCCCTGTAAATGGTATTTTTAATAGTAAAATTCATTACTGGTGTATAGGAAAACTGTTGATTTTGTATATTATTCTTTATCTTGAAACTTTGCTATCATCATGTACTAGTTTCATGATTTTAAATATTGTTTTAAATATTTAAATATTGTTTGGGATTTTCTACATAGAAATCATGTCATCAGAGAATAAAGATGGTTTCACTTCTTCCCAATCTATGGGCTTTTTATGGCTCTTTCATTTCTGATTGCACCAGATGGTACTTCCATTATGATGTTGAATTGATGTGGTGAGAGAGAACATTCTTGCCTTGTTCCCAATATTAAAAAGAAAGTGCCCTATCTCTCAACATTAAGTATGATGTTGCTGTGGGATTTTTGTAGCTGTACATTATCAAGCTAAGGAAATTCTTCTCTATCCCTAATATTCTGAGCGCTTTTATCATGGATTAGTTTTAGATTTTTTTAATGCTTTTTAGTATCAGTTGGTATGATCCTATATTTTTGCTTCTTTAATCCATTTATATTGTTGGTAACATTGATTTCAATGGCTGAATCAGACTTACATACCTGGAATTAATTCCATTGGGTCATAGTATGTCATTCTTTTTACACAGTGTTGGAATTTATTTGCTATTCTTTGCTTAAGAGTTTTCACATCTATGATCATGAAAGATACCAGTCTATAGTTATCTCTTCTTGTAATGTCTTTGTTCAGTTTTGGTATTAAGGTAATGCTGGCTTCATAGAGTTAATCTGCAAATGTTCCCTCCTCTCCCTCCACCATCCGTTTATATTTATTGAAGACATTGTGGAGAACTGATATTATTTCTTCCTGGAATCTTTGGTAGAATTCACCAGTGAAACCATCTGGGCCTGGTGATTTCTTTTTCAGAAGGTTGCTTATTATTGATTCAATTTCTTTAATAGATAAAGATATATTCAGGTTATATATTTCTCTCTGTGTGAAGGTTTTTTTTTTTTTTATATTTCAAGGATTTGGTCCACTTCATCTCGGTTATTAAATTTTGGCCATAAAATTTGTTTTCATAATATTCCTTTAGTTCCCTCTTCATGTTCATGGGATCAATATTCATGACCTCTCCTTCATTTCTAATATCAGTAAATTACCTATTCTAAATTGATATTATTTATGTCTTCTCTCTGTTTTTTATTGGTTAGCCTGGCCAAAGGTTTATCAACTTTATTGATCCTTTCAAAAGAACCAGTTTGGGGATCTGTGGATTTTTTCCATACTTTTTTTCCTGTTTTCAATTTCATTGATTTCCGCTCTAATTTTTATTATTCTTTTTCTTCTGCTGGTTTTAGACTTAAATTCCTCTTCTTTGTCCAGTTTCCATCTCTTTAGGTACAGTCTCCATCTGTTCTTGGATATTGTATGCCTTTTCCGTTGGAGTTCTTAACATATTCACCTGCATTGTTTTGATGTTGTTTTTAATTTTTTTAAGATTTTATTTATTTATTTGAGAGAGTGTGAGAATGAAAGAGAGAGCACAGAAGGGTGACAGGCAGAGGCAGAAGCAGACTCCCTGCTGAGCAGGGAGCCAGAGGAGGGACTCGTGGACCCCAGGACTCCAGGATCATGACCTGAACCAAAGGTAGACGTGCAACCAACTGAGCCACCCAGGCGCCCCCTCACTTGGGTTATTTTAAATTCCTGTCTGATAGTTCCCCAAACAGCTATGTCATATCTGAGTCTTTTCTGATGCTAGCTTTGTCACTTCAGACCACGTTTTTTGTTACTTTTCATTATAGCTTGTGATTTTTTTTGTTGTTGTTGTTGAAAGGCAGATGTGTTGCATCAGATAACAAGAACTGTAGTAAATAGGCTCTTAATGTGATGATTTATGGTGGTCTGGCTAAGAATTGGACTGTGTTTAGTGCTTAGTGTAGCTTTAGGTTCTAGGGGCTTCTAATTCCTCTAGTGTCCTCGTTTTTGTCTTCTCTCTTGAATTAGGGCTTCCTTAAGTACTATTCCTCAGAGAAAGTCTGCGCCTCTTAGCTGCTTCGTGTGTAACCCACTATCACTACACTGTACTCCAGTTGGTATGATAGTCAGTTGTAGGGGAGGGGAAGCTGTATTAGTATCTTGCTGCTTAATAAATTAAACTTAGTGGCTTAAAACAACACAGAGGTATTCTTTTACAGTTCTGGAGGTCAGAAGTTTGTAATTGGGTGTGTGTGGAACAGTTAAGCAGCCAGCTCTTTGTTTTAGCTCAAGTCACCATCTCATGGGGTCCTGGGATCAAGCCCCATGTCGGACTCTGAGTCAGCTTCAGATTCTAACTCCCTCTCCCTCCAGCTCACACTCCTTTCTCTCTCACAAATGAATAATTTTTTTTTAAATTTTATTTATTTGAAAGAGAGAAAGAGATCACAAGTAGGCAGAGAGGCAGGCAGGGGAGTTGCAGAGAAGCAGACTCCCCACTGAGCAGAGAGCCCAATGTGGGGCTCCATCCCAAGACCCTGAAGTCATGACCTGAGCCAAAGGCAGAAGCTTAACCCACTGAGCCACCCAGGCACCCCTCATTTGACTTTTATTTTCTGGAGACTGCATACATTTCTTGGCTGGTGACCCATTCCTTGAATTACTCCAACTTCTTGCTTCTCTTTCATATTGTCTTCCTGCTTTGACCTTTTTCCTCCTTCTTATGAGGATCCTTATGATTAAATTTAAGACACACTAGGAAAACCCCAGATAATCTCCCATGTTAGGATTGTTTAATTATATCATAGCTGCAGGTCCCTTTTACCATGTAAGGTAACATATCCACAGGCTCTGGGAATTAAGATGTGGCTATCTTAGCGGTGGTATGCCAATGCTCAGATACCACAGGCATTCTCTAAAATTTTCTCATTAAATCTCAGTGTTTTTCTGAGGGTTGTGTCTTAGGGCAATGACCTTCACAGGTGCCTCCCAAGTGCTATAACTTTTTTTCCCCCACTTCTCTTCTATTCCCTTTCCCGACAGAGGCATTCTCAATTTCCTTGAATCCCAGATCCTTCTGGACTAGCCATTCTCCTTCTCCCTTAGGTGAAATCAGGGGTGCTCCAAGGGCTAGAGTAATAGGAATGCCTTAACCCTTCCAAAAATGAGGCTAGTCATCTAGGCTGAAGTGTCGGCTTTTGTTATGGAAGCGCTCTGGGAGTATTTTATACTGATTACTTATCCCTTACCATCATCCGCCTGCCAGAGACACAAGGGGTTCTTTCTAGGTCTTCAAAATGAGAATCTGGTGGTGGGGGCCGCGGTGGGGGGAGGAGGGTGGGTCCTGGAGGTAAGGCCCGTAAAACTGTAAAGGGTGCCCTAAGTTTGAAGTTCCCTGGCATTTTTCACTCCCATGCTGGGCCAGACTCAGCTACCAGCAGTTCTTCGAAATTATCATTACAGTGTTCCTCCCAGTATGTGGCTCCAACAGCTTTTACTGGAGGTCTAGCTGTGTCTTTCTGGATGAAAGCATTTCTCCAGATTTGAGAGTGGCAGTTTGCCCCGCAGCCTCAGTTCTCTAGCGGGCCCAAGAGAAGTCATTGATTTTCAGTTTGTCTGTCTTTTTCTTACTGTCAAACTGAAATGATACGTGTTGGAGCTGAAATCCGGTATCCAAAATTGTCAGCATTAGAATGCCGTTGCTTTGAGTTAAGTCATTGGTAACCATGTCATCATTGTATGAGTCATAGATGATCCAGGAACAAAAGTGAGGAAACCTATTTACATCAAATAATCGAGAGACGGAAGAGAACTGGGCTCCCCAAATTTGCTTTTTAAATGAGGAAACTGATCATCAATGAGGGGGCGGGGGTTAAGTGAATACACACAGAGAATTTCATCTGTATTGGTCGTTGAGGTCAATTTAATATGGCCTCACTTCTAGGGATATTTCGAAGGAGATTTCCAAAGAATAATTCACTAAAAATGAAATGTCAAACATGCGTTAGTTGGCTTTACATCGTAGCACCTACCAACACTTGTGGCACAGAGCAGGTGGCCAGTAAGACGGTTGGCTTTTAGATGAAACAAGAGATAAATAGGTCATTTCATGGTCTCTTACTTCAACTCTGTAAGTGGTTGAGATCTTTTCTACTATGAACAATAAAATTGCAATTAGACATTTTATCACAATTTAAAAATTTTTAAAGCACAACTAGAGATTAGGCAAATTGGGTTGCTGGTAAACTCAAGCTTGGTGAGTATTTTTTTTCCCTTTACTATTTTTTCCTTGTATAAAGTCAGACACACACACACACAATGTTAGTTTTGAAGATCTCCATTGTGTGCTTATAGGAGTTAGCAACCATTGCCTAACAAACCATCTCAAACTTAATGGCCTAAAACTACAAATATTATTATTGTTCTTGAGTTTGTCTATCAAGAGAGTGGCAGAGTGTTTCCTTTTTTTTTTTTTTAAGATTTTATTTATTTATTTGAGATAGAGAGAGAGTGTGCATGAGAGAGTATGAATGGGGGGTTGGAAAGGCAGGGTACCAGAGAGAGGGAGAAGCAGACTCCCCAGGACCCCAATGCGGGGCTTGATCCCAGGGCCCCAGTAAAACTATGCTTCCTAAATGTCCAAAATGCTAATTGGCATTTTATGGTATGGTGCTGAGTTTAGAATAGATGAAAAAAAATTACCACTTCTCTGGTAAACTTATGTTTAAGAAATGTATTCAATAACAAGCTTCCTGTATTATTTTTCCCCTCTTCCCCATCCTCTTGTTTTGTTTCTTAAATTCCACATTTAAGTAAGATAGTATGATAATTGTCTTTCTCTGATTTGCTTAGCATAACGCCCTCTAGTTCCAACCACGTCATTGCAAATGGCAAGATTTCTTTTTTTTTTTTTTTTTTGATGGCTGAGTCGTATTCCATTGTGTGTGTATGTATGTGTGTGTCACATAAAACAAGATAAAATCAAAGAGGGAGAAACTGTAGAAACTCTTAATCATAGGAAACAAACTGAAGGTTGCTGGAGGGGAAGAAAGTTGGGGGATGGGGTAACTGGGTGATGGACATTAGGGAGGGTCCTTGAGGTAATGAACACTAGTGTTATAGAAGACTGATGAATCACTGAACTCTATCTCAGAAACCAATAATATATTATATATTAATCAATGGAATTTAAATTTTAAAAAGCTTCCCATTAACAAGTGATCAAGTTACCAGAGTTGCTGCTGCACCGGAGAGGGTTACCATATTCTCAGGGAGATAATCTCAGCCCTGGGTGACAGTGTCTTGTCCGAGTGGCCTGCTTTCTGAGCATTATAGACATCGTTCTGGAGCAGCAAGTTCCAACACTAGACCCAGGTCATTCCTCTGACTTTATAACTCACTATGAATCCATCAATAAGACACACAATTGGCATGTGTATCTAGGATTCCAATTCCTTGCTTCCTCTTTCTGACCTCCTTTGCAAATTGAGCAAATGACCAGAAGGACTTTCATAGGACTGCTGGTCTTTGATCCCCAGAGCAGCTTTGCAGGCTGAACGAGGCCTATCACCCCTGTTTTGCAGATCAGATCCCAGGATGCTACAAGTTTGCTAAACTTGGAGACTGGTTTTTCATGGAGCCAGAGATCTCTCTGCTGTTTCCTAACTCCTAGGCTCACATTTATAGGAGGTTATCTTTCCTTCAAGCACTTGCCTCTGAATTCCAGAAAAAAGCCAAGTCTTGGATTGAACCAACACTTCCCTGATGAGCCACTGTCTCAACTACCATGTGTTGCAGCTGCCACCACTGTGGGCTTTAAAACTGGTTTTCACAGACTGACTCATTTACTCCATTATTCCAAGTGGGCCTCAGGGAATTTTAAGGGAGAGATCAAGAAACACAAAAATAGACAACAGATTCAAATCCATTTACATTTGGAATAAAAAAAAAAAAAAGAATTAATTTTCTTCTCCTCCTACCCTGTAAAGATTTAAACCCACAAGGAACCCTCATTAACCTCATGTCTTATCCTTATTAATTATCAATAATAATAATCAGAGCTGGTAGTTCAATGCTCCGTGGGTTAAATTATAAAGCCAACATTGACGATGTTATTATTGTTCGTAATAATGATGGTATGATTAGATGCCTTTACATTTTCACCTCCCATTTCAAACCTCTACTGATTAATTCCCATAATACACCCTATTTAATTAAGCGTTTTTCCCCTGATTTTGCAAATGGTAAATTAAGGCACACACAGGTTAAATGCCTTTCTCTGTACCCTTGTGAGAGGTCATTTTCTGGGCTGTGGCATCTGAGCCCTGTACCCTGAGGAGCCTGGAGAAAGGAAAAAGGCTTGGGTTTTAAAATAGGATGAGTCAGGATGTGAAGTCACTTACTAGCTCATTAAGTTTGAGCAAGAGATTGACTCTCTGAGCCTCAGTTTCCTCTTGTGTAAATGACCCAGCAGGATTATGGTAAAGAAGTTCCTGGCACTGAAGGAATTTGATTGAGTGGGAGATAATCAATCACATTTTATCTCCCTAAGCTTCTCTTCAGATATAACACTTGCCAAAAAGAGGAATTCTTGAAGTTGTCAATGCCTTCGTCTACTCTTAAATTAATTCAGCACCCACTTACTGCATACATTTTGTGTGCAAGACATAATTTTCAATGTCATTCTGTAAATGCGGTCTTTAGACTTGCAATAGGATCTCCTGAGATGATTGCTTATAAAATAGATTCTTAGATGCCGTCTGAGATCTACTGAATCAGAATCTCTTTAAGTAGAGATGAGTGATCTGTATTAGTACCTCCAAGTGTTTCATCTGCACTATGAAGTTTTGTATGCATTGTAACACTTACAAGCTACAATTCCTGGTTTCCAGGGTCCTGAAGATTAAGAAGAAAGATAAGTCACATAAGTCAACTAATATAACAAAATGTATGAAATTATTAAGTAAGGAAAGTTCAAACACATTAACTAGGAAATTGGGGGTAGAATAGATCACTTACTGGGGCGCCTGGGTGGCTCAGTGGGTTAAAGCCTCTGCCTTCGCTCAGGTCATGATCCCAGGGTCCTGGGATTGAGCCCCGAATCTGGCTCTCTGCTAGGCAGGGAGCCTGCTTCTTCCTCTCTCTGCCTGCCTCTCTGCCTACTTGTGATCTCTGTCTGTCAAATAAATAAATAAAATCCTTTAAAAAAAAAAGAAAAAGAAAAAAAGAATGTATCACTTACTGCCAAAAGTGATCAGTGAATTTTCCAAGCAAAAGGTGATCCAAGTTTCCCACGAATGAATCTTTACCATAATAAAGATTCAACTCTCCCTCGTAGCTTTGGCCAAAGCTTGTCTTTCCAAAACCCTAGGTGATTGTGTTTAGCCCATTGTGGCCTCTGGCATCATGGGAACAACAAATCTTTGGACCTTTTATTTTTAGTGTCCAGAATCCTGAAATAAAAAATCAGTTTCTTTTTCATCATTATTAAAGCTGTAAGTTCCAAAATTTCACTCTGAACCTCAAAGGCTGAGGCCTGATTTCTTTTGTTGCCCACTCTACCGGAACAATGCTTCCCCAAAAATATGAAGGGAAAATGTCCTTGCCCCTGGTTCCAAGGAAGAACCACAGCACGTAAAGCAATGTAAGAACATGTTAGTAATTCAAAACATTATCCCACTCTATTGATTATCAAGGAGCAATTTTCCCATCACATCATTTGTAAGCCTCCCTCATTTCATTTGCTCCAACACCGTAACGCAGCAAGATGAATGCTACAACCATGATAATAATCAAATCAACACTCTCACCTCCTAATAGAAGTACAGGTGCTGATCTAAATGTTTCAAATACATCAACTCATCTCCTCATTAATGAATTTAAGCAGTGAAAGAATGTTCCAAAGAGGCAGAGAAGCAAAACTATAAGGAACCATGGCTTCTATTTCAGAGATAGTTTGTACTCAAAGGTCTTGTCCAAAAAGTTTTCTTCTCCTGTGACTCTTGGCATCTTGTAATTTAAAACACCCACAAGAAGTTCTGGAAAGTTCCTATCATTATGCTGCAAAATAGTGTCCATCTGGTCCTTGCTCATATCTTGCCTCAGTAGATTAGAAATGGAGTGAAAATACCAAAATCCTGCATATCATCTAGGAAACAAAATAAAATACTCTATGAAAAAAAGGGGAGGTGGTTTCTCAATGGTATCTTGTTTAATACTTTTATAAAGATCTTATTTATTTATTTGAGCGAGCGAGAGAGAGAGTGCTTACCAGGAGGGGGTTGGGGGGAGAAGCAGACTCCCCACGAGCAGGAAGCCTGAGGTGGGGCTTCGTCCCAGAATCCTGAAATCATGACCTGAGCCAAAGACAGACACTTAAACAACTGAGCCACACAGACATCCATTGTTTAATTAACATTTTAAATGAAAGGAATTAGAATGCTAGAAATGGTTTTTCCCATTTCTGGTGAATAAAGAAGAGGAAGCATGAACATGAGCAGAGGTTGCTGTCCCTTTAAATCTTGCCAACAAAAGATGGACCCCAGTATCACTCCTCTAACTACAGATGCAGATTTCCTTACTCCCGTGTGAATAGGCACGAGGATGGATACAGCTTGAACACCTGGGAATATGAGAAGGAAGGATATTCCCAAAGGAGGCAACAGTTGGATGGGCAAAGCCATCAACACCCCCAACAGCATCAGTGCCTTCATCTATCCTTTACTGAGTTTTACTATGTTTCAGACAATACGATCATCTTTTTTTATTCATAAAATTAAGACCAAACTTTACTTATAACCATTGCCTTTATTTTTAAAATTTTTATTATTATTTTTATTATGTTAGTCACCATACAGTATGTCATTAGTTTTTTTTTCTTTTTAATTTATTTATTTGACAGAGATCACAAGTAGGTAGAGCAGCAGGCAGAGAGAGTAGGGGAAGCAGGCTCCCTGCTGAGCAGAGAGCCTGATGTGGGACTCGATCCCAGGACCCTAGGATCATGTCCTGAGCTGAAGGCCGAGGGTTAACCCTCTGAGCCACCCAGGCATCCCATGTCATTAGTTTTTGACGTAGTGTTCCATGATTCATTATTTGCATATAACACCCAGTGCTCCATGCAATACCTGCCCTCCTTAATGCCCATCACCGGGCTCACCCACCCCTCTACCCCCTCCTCTCTAAAACCCTCAGCTGGTTTCTAGCAGTCCACAATCTCCTATGGTTTTTCTCCCCCCTTTAACCCCCCCCTTTATTATGATCTTCTTTCACAAAACATCTACAAAATAATCAGCATTTTAACCATTTTGTAAATGGCAATCCTGAAGTTCAAATAGGTTGAGTAACTTCAAGAAAGAATCACAAATCAAAATTACAAGACACCCCTTTACATCTATTAGAATGGCTATAATTAAAAAAAAAAAAAAACTTTTATTTTAAGATTTTATTTGTTTGGGGGCACCTGGGTGGCTCAGTGGGTTAAGTCTCTGCCTTTGGCTCAGGTCATGATCTCAGGGTCCTGGGATCGAACCCCACATCAGGCTCTCTGCTCAGCGGGGAGCCTGCTTCTCCATTCCTCTCTGCCTCTCTGTCTACTTGTGATCTCTCTCTCAAATATCTCAAATATTTAAAAGATTTTATTTATTTATTTGAGAGAGAGGAAGAGTGAGAGACAGAGCATGAGAGAGGAGAAGGTCAGAGGGAGAAGCAGACTCCCTGTGGAGCTGGGAGCCTGAGGTGGGACTCCATCCCGGGACTCCAGGATCATGACCTGAGCCAAAGGCATTAGCTTAACCAACTGAGCCACCTAGGCACCCAAAACAAAAAAACAAAAAAACAAAAAACAAGTGTTGGCAAGGATGTGGAGAAATCGGACCTGTACATGACCGGTAGTGATGTAAAATGGTGCAGTTGCTGTGAAATACATTTTGATGGTTCCTCAAAGAGCTAAACAGAATTACCATACGCCCCAGCAATTCCATTTTATAGGGATGTGCCCCAAATAATTGAAAATGGACTCAAACACATAGGGTACACCAGTGTTCATTACAGCATTGTTGGAGGAGTAATCAAGAGAACATGACTGCCCGTTGACCCTCAAACTGGCCCTAGGCAATCAGGGGCTTTGTGGCCTCTCCCCTGTCCTACAGATGTCCATTCTGCCTCCTGTTCCACAGTGGGAGCTGTTTTCAAGGATGCAGACTTGAGAGAGCAATATGTTGTTAAGACCATCTGGACAGTATCTGTGTGACTGAATCTAGTTAAGACCTCCATATGAACTTGAAATTCTGGTGGGTGTGTGCAGAAACCTGTTTACCTTGTGGCCACCCAAGACAGGCCTTGTAGGCGAGTTCCCTTGCTAATTAAAACTGCCACCTACCAATCTGGAGTTGTTGGCTTCTTCCTTTAGTCTCTCCTTGCTCTCTGTACATGGGGGCCCTGGTTCAGATTTCACCCGGGAAATTGCCAAGGTTTCAAACCAACGCACACTATTCAACCAAAAGGTAGAAATAACCCAAGTGCCCATCAGCAGATGAATGGCTAAACAAAATGTGGTATAGTCATGCAATGGAGTATTATTAAGTCTCTAAAAAGAACGAAATTCTAACAACTGTTACAACATGGATGAACCTTAAAAACATAATACTAAGAGACATGAACCAGACACAAAAGGGCACATATTGTACGATTTCACTTCTGTGGAAAAAGGCAAAGTCATAGAGACCAAAAGGAAATTAGAGGTTACTAGGAACTGGGAGAGAAGATTAATGAGGGGTTATTGTTTAGTGGGTAGACAGTTTCTGTTTGGGGTGATAAAATTGTTTTGGAAATAAATAGTAGTGATGATTGCACAACACTATGAATGTAGGTAATACCAATGAATTGTACATTTAAAAATGGTTAAATATATACATATAAATAAATAAAATGTATTTTATTTATATTATAATTATAGTATAATATGTTAATTTTTATTATATGTAAGTATATAAAATAAAAATATATAAATATACATACATATTTATTAGATATATAGAGATCTACAATAAAAAAAAAAAGAGGTTGAATTCTTGACAAAGTCACACAGGGAAAAAGTACCCAGAAGGGAGAGGCAAAGCCCTATCTGTCTATATCAGATCCGTTACAAACCAATTGTTCTACCTTCCTAGACTCTCGAGTTGGAAGAAATTGCAGATTACAATGGAGACACTCATTTACATTAATTCCTTTGTTTTGTGTAGAAAAGATCTATTTACTCTAACTCTTGCTTTCTTGTCTCCTGCCCCCAGCAACTTGGAACAAACCATTTCCTATAATCTTGGATCTTATGGTTTAATAATCTTAAACCCCCCTACCTCAAACCCCCCAACTGTTAAAAATAACAAAGTTTTATTATATTTTTATTCATATCAAAAACTTAGAGAGAAAAGAAAAAGACATCATACTATGTCACAAACTTTCTATTTTCAACATTTATTTCTTTGAAAGTGGGGGAGCTGGGGATCTATTAGTCCTGATTCTATTAGTCCTGTGGGAGGAGGTTTCAGTGCCATGGCCAATGCCAGAGGGAAACCAATAACATCATCTGCATGTATCTTTGTATGTGTATGTAAGGGGGAATAAAAGAGAAAACTGTCAGGATTTTCTACATTATCCTCGCTTACTTTTGGTTTTGTAGAAAAATAGTACCAATTGGAAAACATGGTTTCTGGCTTCTGTTCTCCCACTGACGGGTGAGGAGACCTTGCAGAAGTGATGTGCATAATCAGTGTGGAATCAACACTGGTTACTGTTGCTGTGGCCAGAGGTGGTGGCAGTCATGCATATTGTTACTTAATATCAGAGACACCTCAGTCACTGTATCGATAAACTAAAGAAGTTTGATGTGGTAACTTCCAAGGTTCCTTTTCTGCACATGTTTTCTGCAATTCTAATTTTTTTAGGATGAAAATTAAGAGAAAATCAATCTGCAAATCTATGTCTGCCCCCACCCTCTAGTTCCTCACTGGGTAAACTTTTTTTTTCCCCCCTTAACTTCCAAACATTGCTGTTGTTGTTAACCATAACTTATTGTTTTCCCACACTTGGGCAGATTTTTCTTCCCTGGTCACATTACCCCTCAGGTGAAATTGACACTTTCATGGCTTGGTGAGTGGAGTGTGAAATAATTAAATCTGACAAGCCTATTGCTTTCAGATTGAGTCCAACTCCCAAATAGTGGGATTGATTTTCCTGCAACTTATGACAAGAAATGGGTCTGACAAGTTACCACCCAAACGGAAGCTTTTCAGAGAATTTCAAGCAGGTGAATTTGGACTCAGAGTGAAAGTTGTCCTTCATGCTGTGATTTAGCTCACAGGAATCCACTCTATAACTCATCTACATAGAGCTGGACCTGTCATTTGTACTAATTAAGGGAAGGCCAGTCTAAACTCCAAAAGGGCATGCTTTGGAATTCAATTCAAGTCCCCACGGGGATACGTTGATGGGGAGAGAAAAATACTCCTTGGAAACTAGGATGTGACATGCTAGTTAAAACACAGAGCTGGAAAATTGCTCTCTAAAGGTGTCTAGCCATCCTATGGATGCTCAATCACAGAGCTCACTTACTCGGCAAACTTTGCAGATGATACACAGAACTTCATATGCTCTGAATTAGGGGACATCTGAAATAACAGTACCGTGCAATCCATTGGGCTCAACTTCTCCCATTTCCGTGTAGAGGAACTTCCATTAGCACCATATTCCTGGCCTCTTGATGCCCTGCCCCCCACCCCAGGGAGGATAAGAGATAGCTGATTGGTGGGTTCTGCAGAAAGAGGAGGGCATGCAAAGCTTAATATCCTTGTTGGTTGGTTGGTTGTTTTTTTCAGGTTGCCTCTCCATACAAAGGCACGTTCTCAGCTGCTTTGTGCCATGTGCTAAGCTTGGTTGGGCAGGTTCTTCATCTGTGGTGGAGGCCTCTCTAGCAGCAGTGGCAAGTGAGCTGATTCGATTCAGGGCTAAAATTCTGGCGAGCCCACTTGGGCAACAAAACCAAAGCCACAGAATCCAAGAGTCTTAACAGTAACAGTAGTGATAACTTGATTTTCTCTTTTGGGCCCTGGGTCTATCTTTCAAATGGTTCTAAACACAGGTGGAAAAATAAGGCGTTCTATATTGGAACAAGCATTATGTTCCACAGTGGTATCTGAGGCATGAGCCTAAAATCGGTTCATGGTGTCTGCATGCGGTCTGGGAAACACTAAATGTGTGTATCTTGTATACATTCATGTAAAGGTCACAAGACTGAGGGTTAGGAGATCCAACTGCCAGTTGAAGCTCTCAATAAGAGGGAGGCAGCATGGGTTCTTGAGCCAAACCCGCCTGGAATAGCAACCTAGACCTGCCAAGTAGTAGCTTCACTAACTTTGGGCATATTCCATAACATGCCTGCGCCTCCTTCTCCTCCTCCATAAATGGGAGAGGAAAACACATACAACGTGAGGCTGAACAAGGGATTCGACCGGTCGGCGTGTGGAAAGGACCGGGCACTCCTCCGCTCGCACTGTGCCATCAGAAGGGCTACCATCTTCTGACCGGAAAATGACCACGCCTCCGACAGCCTCTGCGTGCGTCTTCCTCTACATAAAAATAAGGGATCAGACTCGGACGTTGATAAAGTCCCTGCATGCCTGACAGCCCATGATCCTAGTGGCAGGCTCTGAGAGTGAACCCGTGGTGCTTGTGAATCCGTGTGCGGATATGGGGTTTACATCTGTGGCCCACGGATTGTTGCTTCCTTTCTAGATCTCCAACATTTTACCATTACTGGAAAACACCAACAGAGGGCATCAGGATTTAATTCTGGTTGAGCTCATCCCGGAGGTTCTGATAGTCTGACGATTCTCTAAGCGAAGCTCTTTCCCCACAGGCGTGCTAAAGATTTCACTCTCCTGACATGGCCTTACCCTCAGCTTCTTCCTTCCCGTCTGGCACCGGGTGCATGCTTTAGCTTCTGTTTCTAGAGTTTCTCCCCCATCCTCCCCGGGGGCGGGGGGGGGGGGGTGTCCTGCCTTTGCCTAGGACGGGAGATGACAGCATTTATGGAAACAGAACAGTGATTAATGACATCTGAGCTCTCTCTGCCGAGAGCTGAAACTGAGGCATGTGGGTTAGAAATCCCAATCTACCCAAGGGCTGTTCTCAGGTTTCAGATGACACCAGGGAACCTTCCAACAGGCATACAGAGTGGGGCAGCCAAAGCAGACAGGACCGTGAGCAGGGAGTCCAATCTCTACCCTGTCACACTGAAGGAAACGGCTCTGTTTGGAGCTCAGTGTTGGTGGTATGATCCTTATCACTTACTACATGCGTCTTACACAAGAAACAAATCCATAGAGTCTTGTTGTCTTAGTCTACAAAATGGGATTAATCCCATCACAACTTCCATTGAGGGTGGTGCTGAGAGACGGTACGGAGGGTGCATGAAAAGGCATTTGGAAAAGGGCCATGTCTGCATCAAAGGGGGGCCATTGTCAGCGCCCGTGGTCCTGGAAGACGCGCTGGTGGAGGCAGCAGAGGCGCTGGTCAGGTCTGCTGGGTTGGAACAGGGCATGGAGGGGCTGGGCAGGGCTGCTGCGGGGAGCACCAGCTGGGGAGCCCTGTGATCTCAGTTCACATCCTACCTTGCCATTTCCCTGGCAAGTCACTTTCAGTCTACAATCTGGAATAATAGTAGCAGCATTGACCCCACATTGTGTAAGAACTGTGCCAGATATTTCAAGTAAAGCACTTAGTGCTGGTCCTGGAATTGAATGAATGCTGAATAAATCATAGTTATCACTGTTATAATTATTGTTTCTTTCTAGTAACAGACGGCATTCCTGAAGGGTGTTCTTTTTTGGTTTGGGTGTTTTTATCCAGTTGTTTTTTTTTTTTTTTACCTTATTTTAATTTAATTTTATTTTTTCAGTGTTCCAAGATTCATTGTTTGTGCACCACACCCAGTGTTCCATGCATTATGTGCCCTCCGTAATACGCACCACCAGGCTCTCCCATCCCCCACCCCCTCCCCTCCAAAACCCTCAGTTTGTTTCTCAGAGTCCACAGTCTTTCATGCTACATCTCTCCCTCCAATTTACCCCAATTCACTTTTCCTTTCCTTCTCCTACTGACCTGCATGTTATTCCTGCTCCACAAGTAAGTGAAACCATATGATAATTGACTTTCTCTGCTTGACTTACTTCGCTCAGCATAATCTCCTCCAGTCCTGTCCACATCGATACAAAAGTCGGGTATTCATCCTTTCTGATGGAGGCATAATACTCCATTGTATATATGGACCATATCTTCTTTATCTATTCATCTGTTGAAGGGCATCTTGGCTGTTTCCACAGTTTGGCGACTGTGGTCATTGCTGCTATGAACTTTGGGGTACAGATGGTCCTTCTTTTCACTACATCAGTACCTTTGGGGAAGATAGCCAGTAGTGCAATTGCAGGGTCATAGGGTAGCTCTATTTTTAATTTTTTTTAGGAATCCCCACACTGTTTTCCAAAGTAGCTGCACCACCTTGCATTCCCATCAACAGTGTATGAGGGTTCCGCATTCTCCACATCATCTCCAAACCTTATTGTTTCCTGTCCTGTTAATTTTCTAATGCCTTACATCTGGAAAGCCTCTCCCAATGACTGGGACTCCCAAAGGTCCCTCCTTTCCCTAAATTTGCCTTAGCACTGAAGTTTGGTGTCCCCATCTTATATGGCCTGGCATGTTTGGGGAGAAGCCTTGTATAAATTCTGTCCCACGTGGCATCCTGGGACCTGCACACTGGTCCCTGAGCCCCTCCCCACCAGTACCCAAATTTCTATATTCTCATTTAGCATTGTAGAATTCTAAGAGTCCTGATGTAATTCAATGTCTCCATCAGATAGGACAAGTGAGGACCAGAAAGGGGAAAGGACTAATCCAAGGTCATCGACTATCATAAGGGACAAAAATGCCAAATCAGTCTATTTTGGTAATGTCTTCTTTCCAAAGAATTACATTTTCTAATAAAAGGAGGTGAATCACATTAGTGAATTCCTAAGAGGGCTTGAAGTTTGCAGATGATGTTAGAACCCAACTAGAATCCTCCTGTCTTCAAATTGGTCTTCCTAGGCACCATCCCAGTCAGAGGTAGTTTGACCAACATGCCTAGTAAGGTGCTTGAAAGGTAATCCATCACCGCATTCCTGAAGGAAGGCAGGCACGGAGGGAGGAAAGGAAAGGGAGGGAGGGGGAGGAGGAAAGAAAGAGGAAAAAGAGATGAAGGAAAGAAAGGAGCGAGGAAGGAAGGGAGGACTTATGAAATTCTCCCATAATAGGTACCGCGCTTGGCACTTAAAACCCATATGGCATTTTATTTAATCTTCAGCACAATCTTATTAACTAGAAATTGACGTCCCTGATTTACAGACAAAGAAATTGTCGCCTAGAGAGACAAAACTGCTTGTGCTAGCTTTCATCCGAGTTTGTCTAACTATAAAATCTGTAAGACTTTCGTGATTACACCACCTCAGATGAAGGTTCAGCTCTTTCCAGGGACATGGATTTACAGCTCCTGGCTTTAGACTTTGGATAAACAGACATTCCCCTTCCTTCCATTTGAGACTCTCCCTTTTTCATTCATCTAGCCAGTCATTTATTCCTTCCTTCTCTCCTCCTTCATCTGTTTAATAAACGTGTGGCACGTGCCTTTGGCCACGGCAGATGGGTAAAGCTCTGTGCCTTTTCTCTCCATCCAATCTCCGTGTGGTAGATTTGTCTGTTCCATGCCTGCAAATACGTGTGCACACACGCATACACAGAGAGTGACAAAGTTCCTGCATTCACACACGGACATGGAAACACAGCCAGGGCTCCACACGCACACTGGCCGGCCCTTTGCATTTGGTGTCTTTCCAGAGAGAGGCCCAGGCAGTTTGAACAAGAGATGCCCTGGGGCCAGGCCTTGGGCCAGTGTCCCCGGGGAATGATCCATGTCCTTGCTGCTGTGTCCCTGGACTGTGGGACAGGCCTGTTCTCTCGGATAGTTTACTCCAGAGGGACTTTGATGGCAGGTCAGGCCATGGGGTCTGTTTAGGTCTTTGCAGGCTGACCTGCTGAGAGAGGAAAAGTCTGGAGGACAAAAAGAGATCCATGTCACAGCAAGGGAGCTCATCTGCATAGACACATATTGGGGTGGGGGGCAGGGGTCAGCTTGTGTTTTGAAAGTGATTTCCTCTAGCAGGGTACAAAGGAAAGATTCAGTGTTGTATCTCATTAAAAAAATTTTTATGAAGAAAAGAAACAGGACGCAACAAGGATGGAAACAATTTCAACAATGATTGAAATAACTTATCCTCCTAGATCCAATTATTTATCTCATTTTTCTGCTCCCCCATTCCTAGTTCACAAGAGCATTTGCTTGGTCAGTCACCAAGCTAAGGGCTTTTCTATTTTATGAGAATGCTATAACAAAGCCCTGTTATGTCAATGCCTTTCCTTAAGCTACAAAGCAAGCCCACAGCAGAGTTGAGGCTCAAACCATTTTCTTACACTGTTGTCGGCTCCTCTCCTGTGCTTCCGCCTGCCTGCCTGTACAATGTGACTACCGTTCTGTTAGATTAGATCAGAGTCTGTTCCACCTGGCTGGTTGTTAGCGTCCTTTAAAGGACTACTGAAAACTGCTAATAACCAGACCGCTGGGGGCTTAAATGAGACCCACAATGTATGCTTTTGACAATGTCTCTCCTAATTGCGAGGAGCAGCTAGGCCCTCCTTTCAGGGGATCCGGGAAGACACAACCAGGTTTAAGACTTCATATTTCGAGTGGCCCTTAACCCATCAGCTGGTAGGTAAGGAAAGGGGGGATAGGCCCCATGTGGAGACAGCTGAAAGAGGCCCCGGAGCCAGTCTCCAATCTTACCCCCATGGGCCTGGCCATAAATCTCAGCTTTTTGGGACCAGAGCCAATGCAGATCAGAAGCATTTCCCCTCAGAGCATCTAACGTCTGGGTATATCAAGTAAGCAAGCGGCAAGACTGCACAGGTTTTGCGGGCCTGGGAAGGCAGCAGCTTGTCCAGACTGACAAGACATCAGTTACCAGCCTTGCAGACTCTCTGTGCAGAAATCATCTTCTCTGAGCACAGTTCTCTGGCCCACCTAGAGAGCCAGTTGCTGGTATCCCCTCCTTCCCCCCACATCCATCCCCAGTCTACTTGGGTCAGTCTTATCTTCCTAGATCGTTCTCCCAAAGGGAGATGATCATCTAGGATGCACCAAGAGCGGGGTTCCAGCTCTATCATTTACCGTCTCTGCCATCCAGACAAGTTCCTTTTCTTTCCTTACTCTTAGATCTTCACTTGGCTTCTCGAACTTCAAAGGGAGATAAGAAAAGCAGCACCTGTTTACTCAACTGAGTGTTGCCTAAAGTCACTATAAGCTAGAGTTTAAGGACAGAGTCTCTGAAATTAAGCAGATTTGAGCTCGTATCTCCTCTTTGCAGTTTACTGGCTATGTGGACTTAGGCTGCTCACTTTACCTCTCTGGGTCTTACTTTCTATAGCTTTGGACTTATCACCACCCCCAGTCCAACTGACTTACTTTTCATTCCTGGCACATCCCGAAACTTCCATCTCAAGGTCACTGTGTAGCTGCTTTCCCTCTGCCCTGCCCCCACTCACCACATGATAAGCCCTGCTTATTCTCCCTCTCACCAGACACTGTACTCCTGAGGACTGTTTCCACCCTCCACTCCTGTCCCTGGTTTCCCTACTCTCTGTTCATGGACTTGGACCTACCCCTTGAATCCAAGGGAAGTCCTTGATACTGGGCTCACCAGGTGATGAGCTTGTCTATTTCCTTAGATCAAAGTGCCTGTGTTTTATTTGTGGCTCTTCTGGGTGACTGTCCACCCCTACTCAGAACCTAAACACCTCTTCCAGGACACCTGCTACCCACAGACATGTTCTCTGGAGCTTACACAGTCTGGATGAAAGCATAGTTGACACGGGGGTTCCTGAATTGCAGAATGATTAAAGGCACTTGGAAAGAATCTTCTTGTGCATATTTAGTTAATCAGCAAAGATTTATTTCACCGGTGTCACCATAAGAACTAGGCTATCGTCGTGAAGAAGGCACACCTGGCCCCAGCCCTCAGGAAACTGATGGACTACAGAGGAGGAGGGGTGGCTAGCTAGGAGAACTTACAAGGTGGAGTGTAGAGGAGGTTCAGGTGTCTGTTGGGACACCGAGGAGGGGGTGCCCCCTCAGTCAGTGTTCTTAGCTGAAGACAACTCTTTTAAGTAATCTAGGCAGAAAATGAATTGATGAAAGGAATAGATTAGAATGGCTCACAGACAGCCAGGTCATATTCCACATAATGTCCAAATCCTAGTGCAGGCATGTGACGACAAAGCCCACCCTGTTGCCCCCAGCCCGAAGATGGCAGAACATGCGAACGGGCCCCAATGCTGGACTCCAGAACTTCTATCTCCTGTGGTCTGAACACCAGACTCTTCTCCTATCCGCTTCACCAACAAAGAGATTTGGGGCACACCTCTGTCCTCAAGCACCTGCCTTTCGACTCATGGTCTACCTTGGGTGCACCTGAGTGGTCAACCTAGGGCTGTGACCAATCAACCTGTAACCAATTGGCTGTAACCAATTCCAACCTGCCTTGGAATAAGGCAGGACATTGCTAATCTCCCTAGGACATTGCCTAATGTGCGCATGTTCAAAAGCTGCTGAGTAGCTGAAAAAGCAAGATGAGTATCCATTACAGATCTCCACTGGAGAATTTGGTAAAGGAGGTGGCACTGTGTGTGTGGGGGGTGCTTGTGGGGGCTTGAAAGTGGAAAGAAGCAGGACAAGCTCCTCAGAGACATTGACATCTCTGATGAGCATGGGGATAACATGGGAAAAAGCAGCCAAGTAAAGACAGGTCCCAAGGAGTGTTCAAGGCAGACAGAAGAGCAGGTGCATAAGCTTGCAGATGGGAAGGGCAAAGGTTCGATGTCACTGGAATAGACTTGGAAGGGGAATGATCAAAATTGAGGCTGGAGAGGTGAGTAGAGCCAAGACTCTGAAACCTTACGTCCCCTCCACTGAGAAGCAAAAACACAAACTAGACAGCCAGTGTTCTCCAGAGAGACAAAGAATGATTAAAAAGAGAGAGAGAGAGAGAGAGAGAGAGAGATGGTTACCCATTCCAAGACCATCCCTATAAGTGTCTCTGATGTTTCATTTCTTCTTTTATTGAAGACACATCATTGCAGCTCACTTTAAAACTCTCTGTAAGTAGAAATCCCTCACCATTATGGAGAATTTCTCCCATAAAATCACACAGGCGTGGGCTGTTTATGGAAGCATGAAACATTCCTTGCGGAAGACGTCATTTCGTATTCATGATGGAAACCTCATCAGACTCTCTTTGGAAATTAGTACAAGAACTGCATTTCTCTGCCTCTCTAGTCTACAGGGCTCACTTTACACCTCTACCTCTAATCCCACCTTCTGCATACGGACTCCCTCAGCTGTGCACATCCCCAGAGATCCCTTCCTAATCTGACTTCCTTTGGCCTTGAGGACCTCAGGCACCTCATGTTCTCAGGCAGAATACTGCCCATTATTATACCCTCTTGCCATGAGAAGCAAGGGCAGCTCTCTCAACACTTTTCACATGTAAAGATTCCTTTTTGTAAGACCTCTCCAGAGGAGGGAGCTGGAACATAATCTGGGTATTTAGCAGTATCTAACCTGAGCTCCTTTGCACACAGAGGGCTCAGCCTCAATGCTAAATTAATGTGCAAGACAATTCAGGGACCCTCAAGGAAATGTCCTCTCCCCGAGACAGGATTCACACCAGTAAGCAATGTAGGGACATGATTCCTCTCCAGCTATCCACCTGGGAAATCATGGGATTCAGAGGGGCAAGATCATTTCTAAAGCTATGTGAATTTCTTTTGTTCTTGAACCTTAGTGAATAATCATCTACACTAGGCATAGTTTTCTTGGTTCTGTCCCTATGTGATGTGAGAGAGAGAGCATTATCCCTTTAAAGCATAATAAGACTGTGTGCAAACCAATTTCTCTCAGTCATTTCTTTGCCTTTAAAATGAAGAGATGGGAAGGAAAATACGTTATTACCTCCACAGAACACTGCTTCTTAAGACTTTGAGTCTGAACTCTTCCTACTAGGGAAATAGCCTTATATCTGGAAAGGTGATCATATAATGTTTTGTGTCAGGACCATTTGGGGTACATTTTAGATTGGCTTAAATCAAGGAGTCTGAAATTTCATAGACACCTGGAAGCTCAGATTTGGCTTCAAATTTCCCAAGAAGAGGTTCTGAGAGGGATAAAAGGGGGGGGGGGTATCGAAGAGCCACCACGAGCTAAAACTACTTTCTCTGTTTGGTTTCCAGCTTCCCTCTTCCCTCTTATTCTTCTCTCATTCGTAAGTATCTTCTGTCTTCTACCTTCTGCCTGGCTTATGGTGGCTTACACAACCCCCCACTCTCTATTCCCTTTTTGTTCAGAAGCAGTGCCCACCACGTACAGACTCAGTCTGTCAGTTACCCAAACCCAGACTCCTGAATGAGGAATCAATCCAGCTATGTCCGTGCCTGGCTGTCTGTTCCAGGACGTTATGGTCAGGCTAAGGAGGTCACTAAGCACCTAGCCCAGCTGTGCTCATTCATTAAGGGTTATATGAAGATGGCTTCTCCAAGATGGGATCTGGACAGAGCAGGATTTTAAAGCTATATTAGTCATCTATTGCTGCATTATAAATAGCCCTAGAACTTAAAATGATTATAAACATTTATTATCTCACAGTCTATGTGGGTCAGGAACTTGGTAACAGTCTAACTCAGTGGTTCTAGCTCACAGTCTCTCACAGGGCTGCAGTCCAATGTCAGCCGCGGCTACAGTCTTCTGAAGGCTTGACTGAGGCTGGAGGACCCACAACCAATGTGGTTCATTCACGGGCCCAAAAGCTGTTGCTCGCTTTTCCCAAAAGGTCTCAGTTCCCGCTCTTACAGGCATCTCCATGGGCTGCCTGAGTTATCTTCATGGACATGGCTGTTGGTTGCCTGAAGTAAGCAGTCTGAGCGAGATGAATTAGAAGTCACTTTTTTTGGTGACTTAGCCTCAGGAGTTACATACTGTCATTTCTATAATCTCCTAGTGGCTACAAGTTTAGTCCCAGTCATGGTGGGAGGGGACAATGCTATGGTATGAATAGCAGTTGGGGACATTCATTGGGGGGCACCTTGAAGGCTGGTTATCACAAGAGTGGGCACTGGCATAGGTTTCTAGGAACAAAGATGCAACATGGTCCTTGAGTAGCTCATGCCATTGTTTTTCCCCTGACTGATCAAGAAGCTCTTTTTTAGGTGCAACCTCAGTCTCTCCTGTTTTAAATTCAAAACTGAAACCAACTTTGGTGCCTTAGCATGAGAGATGCTATACAGCTGGTTAACTACAGAGTCATGGTTTATAGGACATCACCAACCCAAGAGATCTATTCTCATTTCCCTGGAAATGTGTTGCGCCATTCCCTGCAGAGAACCATGCATAGCTTAGTGTGAATTGAGGAGTGGGTCCCCATAAGTATTCCATTATGGCAATGGTTGATGGGTTGTTACATGGAGGAAATCTTCTTAAAAGAAGGTAGGGTAGAAGCAAAGAAACCCATAGCTTCCGTGTAAGGAATGTGAACATTTAATTGCTTTGATATCTACAAGGCTGGCTACTTTTTCAAACCCAAGAATTGGCAGAGGAAACAAGGAGCTGAGTAGAAAATAATAAAAGTGAATTGTATGTGCTCGTTGCCAAGGAGGAATGATTCTACGGAAAAAAAAAGGCTAAATTCTGAAGCCTGGGCTGACAAAAATATGGGTGGTTGAAACCTCTTGTAAGTGCAGAGAAGTGTTTTGTGGCCAGACCAGAAGGCTGGAGATCTGGTGTCTAATCCTCAAATCAGGTGCGCTGCCTTTGGATTGATTCTCCTATGTAGGGTAGATCAAGACCAAAAGCTGAATTTTGAATTTTGGTTACTTGTACGGAGTCATTGCCAAAGAACTTTGCCACTTGATAACAGGGCAAGATTACACAATTGTCATCTCTCAGAAACTCTGTTTTTTCATCTGCTAAAAAAGAAGAAGAAGAAGAAGAAGAAGAAGAAGAAGAAGAAGAAGAAGAAGAAGAGGAGTAACCACCTTGCCTGATTCCCAATGCTGTTTCAAGTATCCAAAGCTGGACAACATGTACAGATTTGAAAAAGTTCAAGGGAGCCCCTTCTTGGCCCAGTAAGGATTAGGGACCCTTGTAAGGTTTTTACCTTGAAATGCAGCTTCTCCTTCTCCAGGCATGTGAGTAGTACAGGTCAGAAGAGCTGTTCGAAGCGTCAGGCACAGAAATCAATAGGGTTATGTACAACAAGGTCCTCGGTGATAACAAAAATAATATTCACTTTCATTTTGGGCTTTATGGACCTATTAGGAGCAAATATTGGATAAGTCTCTCTTTGAATCCAAGCATGTGAGAAAAGAAGCTCATGATCTATGGGTATGAGCTCTTCCGTGCAACATTTACTTGCAGGATGCAACTCCGTAGACAGAAGGCATGAAGAAAGCAAGTGATGGAGATTCCAGAACAAAATAAGGACACAACAAGAAAGCCCTGATGATTTTTTAATTCCTGTTTCCACTCATTTCTCATGTCCGGCTGCATTCCTGCCCGTGGCTTGCTCAAGGGTCACCCCTTCCTCTCCCCCCAGTAATAAGTTTTCCCTTTTGTGTAAGTTAAGTATGGGTCTGATTTCTCTCATCCAGAATCAAAATAGCTCTAAGTAATATCATTCCTGTACAATGAATAATTTTTTTCAATGTATAATTCCCCAGAATTGACATGGGCATTCTTGCCGCAGAAGTCTATGGTATTAACTTGAGACATCAGAACATGATGATTTAGAGTGTGGACCCAGGGTCCAGATTGCTTGGGTTCAAGTATCTGGACAAACTTCTCCACCTCTCTGTGACTCAGTTTCTTATCTAATAAATGCTGACAATTAGAATAATACCCACCTTAGAGGATTGTTGTAAGGATTAAATGAGTTGTTACATGATCCATGCCACTTATCATTGCTTCATCTTATGCAGGTGAAAAAGTTACCCAGTTCCCAGCCCTAGCTTCAGTCTGGACTTTTCAAGAACCTACTTATCATTATACACATATAAGGGGAAAATGCCTTTGAGTGCAGTCAGGAGTCATTGTTCCCCGTGATAATGGAATGAATTCAAAGCAATCAGAATTCCATGTTGAAATTGGCTACCACTGCCATGGGGAAGATAGCCGAGACCCTGAGCTTCTGATGGGAAGCCCCAAGTGAAAATGTACATCCATGCTGAAAAATCATGGAAATAGGGATTGATAATTGAGATTTTAGCAGAAGCAGAGTGAACAAAGATGCTCTAATTAAATTCTGCATAGGAGCTAATTAACCCATTTATGTGTTTTCTTCCTTTGTGCAATAGGGGATGCACATTATCAGCACTCACATATTTGCAACCCATCAGTATGTTGTGTGTGATTTTCTCCCCCTTGAGTAATGTGGGAGGAGTGAGATGTCCTCCACAGGCTCTCCCAGCCATAAGTCATCTGCTGAGGCTTTACATTCGTTCTGGGGAGCTCATGCGTGCTTTGATCTTCAGGCAGATCACAGAAATCATCCTGGACTTCCTACCACTAATCAGATCTGTCTCCTGACACAGGGTCCTTCGGACCCATCCAGAGCTGGTCACTGGAATTCCCTCGAGGGCCTTGGCGTCCAGTGTGGGCAACTCCCGACTACTCAGCATTCAGAGAGGTTCTCCCTGCTGTCTGCTAAATGATTGACAGTCAGGGTGAGTATTTCAGGACAAAGAATCCTCCCGCCCACTCCAGCCATGTGGCAAAGGTATTTGCTTCCTTGGGAAGGAAGTGATTTATCTGTGGGAGAACACTGTTTCGACAAAGTTTGCGTAGGAACAGCCTCTGTTTCTGCAAGCATGTGTGTATGTGAGTGCATGCAGAAAGCAGCGAGAGTCAAAGATAAAGGCAATGTGAATGCCATAAAAAGACTTCTTTATACAAATGCTCCAAAACATACGGTGTTGAAAATCTTAGGATCACAGGAACGCATTTGTGCCTAATTCAACACAACTCTACTTCTCTCTTCAGAATTAGTGAGCCAGGGTTGTCATTGGCTTTATTATGTCAACCTTCATGGAGCAGAAATAGTCTTAGAGAGAAACAGGTAGGAGAAAAGAAGAAAAAGGTAGGGGGAAGATTGATGGGAGAGGTATGGGAAAGGAGACAAAGAGAAGGCATTTTCTTTGGGTTGAAAGGGTTTATGAGAACTTTATGCATTGGTATAATTAGTTCTAATTGCATAAGTGTATATGCTTTGCCTTTAGCCGGATCATCTCAACAATAACCTTCTGGTTCTTTGGCCTAATGTTCAAATTCAGGGCAGAAACACCTTCCCTGAAGGATTTGGATCCTTACTGATTAATTTTAGCTTCTTTCGGTAGAGGCTGGGTGTGTAACCAAATATTCTTAACCTCCAATGAATGTAAGTTCATGTTACTACCAGTTATTCATTTGTTTCTAAAATTCCCTGTGTCACATATGACTAAAACATGAGAATACAAATTGTATAATTAAAGAAATTAATTTTCTGGGTCAATCAGGAAGGTACGACTGTTTAATTAAATATCGTTCACATGGCAAATGATCATATGTTAAGACTCCACTAAACATGCCACAGTAGGTCAAACCAATGGCAAGAAGTTGTTCTCTGGAACACCTTTGAATATATATCCTCACAATCTAGGGAGTCCATCTACAGTGGGTTGGATGGATCTAATTTTTTGGCAACTACGAGGCCTGGGTCCCACCCCCAGTGGTGTCACAAGAGCTGTGTGGCCTTGAACACCACATTTAACCTCTTCAGGCTCCTGCTTCCTCCTCTGTAATGTATCACAGTGCCTTTGCCTGCCTGGTATTATTACTATGCAGAAGAGATGAGGTTCTCGTTGTGGATATTCTTTGAAAACTTAAGTCTCTGAACAGAACACCAGTTTTTTTATGGACCTACACACACATACACTCTTCATGATCATGAATGCATAAATGAATGCTGTGTTGAATATGCTGTTGGTGTTTTGTGCTTTGAATGCATGCGCCTGGAGATCCCAGCCTGCAGCAGCACGTAATAGGTGTCCTCTGTGGGATGTAACCTAGGTGACACTCTGCACATTAAGTTGCACCTGTGCTCTGACAGAGACTGGTGTGTAAGGAATTTGACAGATCAACATACACTGAGGTGGAGAGAACACAACCATGCAGTAGTCAAGGTCATGTCAAGGCCATTCTGAAATATCACTTGAACCACAAAGCTTTCCAGAACTCTTCTCTCCTCTGGGGGAAAAAATTCTCTTAAACCTGTGTACTTGTTTCACTTTACTGGTGTAGCCCTGAATTTTTCTTTTTTTTTTTTTTAAGAGTGTGGTGGGGAGGGGCAGAGGGAGAGAGAGCCCCTCAAGCAGAAGAAGACTCCATGCCCATCATGAACCCACTGAGGGGCTCCATATCACCATCCTGATAACCTGACCTGAGCCAAAATCGAGTCAGATGCTTAACGGATTGAGCCATCCAGGTGCCCCTGGTGTGGCCCTGAGCTCTACCTACCCATGCCAGCCCCCACAGCATCCAAATGGCACCAAATACATAGGATTCCCCACCCTCTGTGACTTCACAGCCTCATTTTTGAACTCTGACCCTGACCTTGTGTCATTCCTCTGATTACATCCAATGGTCTTTGTATTCTTCTGGCTCCCAACTGCAAGTCAAATCAATTAATTGTCAGCAAGCACCTTCTATTTGCTAGGATTTGCTAAGTCATGAGATACAGCAGAGGACAATTCATGTCCCTTGCCTCATGGAGGTTATGATCTAATAGGGTGATAGACAGTTAAGCAAGCTCAGTCTTTAGACTGGGGAATCCGTGGAGAAATTCCCAGAAAAGCTGATGTCCAATCTGAGACTGGAAGGTTGGGATGAAAGTATACTTGAGAAGGAAAGGAAGGCAGAATATTCTGAGTAGCACAACTGGGAGGCAAGACAGAATCTGATGCATTTAAAAAATTAAAAAATAGTCTAGACAAAAGTAAACAGTAAGCAAAAACCAACTTCTTCATTCATAGTTCCCAACATCAGCTCCGAACCCCCTGCCCCACAGTCTATGAAACACCTCCCGAGTTTAGGCCAACATGGAGATCCCTCCTTCCTTTTGATCCCCAAATGGGACTTGATATGGACTGAAACGTTCTGTTCTCTCACAGTTCATATGGTAAGACCCTAATGCCCAGTGTGAGGCTACTTAGAAGTGGAGCCTTTGGGAGATAGTTGGGTTTGGATAAAATCTAGGAGTGGAGCCCCCATGAGGAGATCAGGGCTCTTATAAGAGGTTGAAGGGACCAAAGGATGCATGTTTGCTCTCTCCCAAATTCTCTCTCTCACTCTCTCTCTCTCTCTCTCTCTTCCTCTGTCTCTGGCAAGTGAGGACACAGCAGGACCTCAGCAGGCACCAAGTCTGCCCAGCACCTTGACCTGGGCCTTCCAGCTTCCAGAACTCTGAGTGAGATGAATGTGGTTTGAGACACCCAGTGTATAGGGTTCTTTTGGAGGATCCCAAATCAGACAAGCCTGATTTCTCCTGGCCTGGTAACTAGAAACCAGTCTGCCCCAACTCTTTTTTACACATCATTTGTATCACAACTCTCAGACCTCGTTGTATTTTCCTCTATCAGATTGTCAGGTTCCAGGCGATCTTGGACGCAGGACGGTGTCTAGCAATATATTTTTCTATAATACATTTCTATTATATCACATTTGGGCTTAAAATCCTTCAGTGACTCTGCAATAATTTTCAGATAAAATCCTATTCCTCACCACAGCTCACAAGTCCCGGCCCCTGTTAGCCTGCTAGCCTCCCTCCGCGACCTTTTCCCTTCTCATTCTCCCTCCCAGCTACACAGACAGGCCGGTTTCTTACTGGTTCCTCGCTCTCCTGCCTTTGAATTCTCACAGGCTTTTCCCTCCGCTTGCCCTGCCCAGCCTTGCCCACCCTCCTCCACTCTCACTCATCTTTAAAGTCTCAGCTTATATACCACTTCGGCAGGGAGGTTTTCCTGACACTCAGTCACTGGCTCCTGCTAGAACAGGGCTCTTATCATGCTTTATTGAAATCGCTTGTTGAAATGTTTGTCTCTCCTGCTGTCTCAGCCTCAGCACTATTGATATTTTGGACTGGATAACTCTGTTGTGGGGGCTGTCCTGTGCATGGCAGAAAGTCTAGCAGCACAACCGGCCTTTACCCACTCCATGCCCTCATCACATTCTCCCAGCTGGGATGACCAAGAATGTCTCCAGACCTGGCCAAATATCCCCTAGGAGCACAGGACATCATCTGAGAGCCATGGCACCAGACCCTTCTGAAGGTAGGGACTGTGTCTTATTCAGTCCTTCGTCCCTAACCTGACATGTAGTAGAAAGCCACTAATCAGACGTTGCATGAATGAACAGACATCTCTAGTAGAAACTCCCATTGAACAAACAGACCTCAGGAAGAAGGCTGTGTTAGAAACGTCGCTGGTCCTGAGATTTGCAATGCTTTTTAGTGGATGGGCGAAACCTGAGAACGTGGTGGTCTTCTTACTGTAGAGCCCGTCCCCTCCCTGCCTGTTACAACTGTCCTCTAGCAACAGGCTAGTGACCCCCTCTCATCCCCACACACACCTCTTCGGGCTGCCCTGTCGAGCCCTCTCCCCTTTATAGAACAGAAAAAAAGGTTCCGGCTCCCCGAGCTTCCTGCATCAAAGACGTTTAAGCTTTTAATGCGAATCCTGATTAATTAACAAGGGCGCACGACTTACATACATTTCAAGTTGCTTTTATCTCTGGAAGAAAAGACGCCTCTTGGCAGATACTTTCTGTTCACTGTCTAGTTCAGCATTTCAAAGGGCATGCTTTGATGGGCTGAACGGGTTACTATTTTTTTGTATGTGAAGGGCAATGACTAGTAATTAAGGGACAGGCCCCTTTATGTCAATTCAAGGAGGGAAAAAAAAAAAAATCAAATTCAATCTCAGCTCTGTCCAAAACTGACTTGTGTGGAAGTTGGAGGGGTCTGGTTGGTGCTGGGGGGCAAAAGCAAGAATGGAAGAGCATGTGCAAAGTGGTAATTGTGGCTAGATCCCTTTGCCTCCAATGAAAAAGCTAACGTTTATTTAGTACCTACTGTGTACCATTTCAGCTCTCCCACAAACTCTATGAAAGACTCAATATAATTTCATTGTATGGGTTGAAGATACTAAGTTTTGGAGATGGTGAGTAATTTGTCCAAATATAGCAGGTGGGTTGCCGTGTTTAGAATACCACGGGTCTGGCCATAGTCTTTCCCCAAAACTTACATTCCCTCAGCACCCCTGTATCTTCTCTTGCTCATTTACTCCCACAAGAATGGAACAAAAGAAGGGCTTCTTTTATAATTTTTAGGCGAACAATTTATTCCAACAGGCAGTCCAAGTCTTATCTACTCAGGGCCCCCGTAGTACCCTGGATTCACCCTATGGTAGCTTCCAACACAAATTTTGTGTAAGTCATGTTTTATTCATCTTCCCATCTAAAGCATAAATTCATAGCAAGCAGGGACCTTGGCTTTCTTGTTGAATCCTGTGTCCTTATGTTTCTCTCAGGGACTGGCACTGAGCAGGTTTCAAGAAATAGTTTCTGAATATTTACAGAAGACCTACTATGACAAGATTGCTGGTTGCTTCCAACGGCTATTAATTCCTTTTTCCTTACTAGCATGAGTCCCATTTTTTACCTGGAAGGCCATACCTCCAACTAAATGACTACAGAGACATGCCCAACTGCTTTGCAGTTAGGAGTGCCTGTGTAACTAAGTATCATCCCTCAGACAGAAGTATAACTGCTATATTGCATTTCCTCAAAGTCTCCTCTTAATGTTGTCCTACTACTTAGATCATAAGCTTGATGGTTGGAACTCAAGCAGCCCTTTTGGACAATGAAGATCAGAGCCACACCTTACGGATTAAGAAGCAAAAGTTGAAGCAATCTGGGTTCCTGATGACTATGGAACTGTTAAAATAGCCCTGATGACTCCAGATTGATAAGAGAGAGAGCTAGAGGTCTGTCCTATTAAATTCACTGATTTTGGGTTTTTCTTAATTTCTCCTGAACCTAATCCCACTTGATATAATTACTAAGTACAGACCACTGTTCTAGGCACGGGGGCGGGGGGGGTGCTGACATACCGATCCCATGCCTCTGTGGAGCTCACAGCCTGTGGTAGAGCTTTGATGCATCCATATCTGATGATTATTTGACACGCTACACCCCAGTCATATTAATTTTCTTTTTAGTTCCCAAATGGTAATCACCACAAGAGAAGAACAGATAAAATGCTCAGTGGGATATGAATTGGGAGGTACCACATACAGCAGGGGGCACCATGAAAATTTTCACAGAGAAGACACCCCTTGAACTTGGCTTTGCATATTCATGAGCGTTGGGATCTGCAGAGAATGGGATGAGATTGAACACCCCAGGAGCAGAAAATATAGGACATGTTTGGGAGAAAGCCAGAGACTCTTGTCACATAAAGTGCATGAAGAAAGAGTATCCTTTAATTTTATGAGCACAGGCTCTACAGTTAGATGCCTTGGGTTGGAGTTCCAGCTTGACTATCTACTAGATATGTGACCTTGGCTGAGCCACTTAACTTTCAAGAGCTCTGATTTTCATCAGTAAAATGAGGATAGTCCCTACCTTCCAGGGGCCTGCCTGGATCCCAGTAAAAATAGAATAGGAGAACTTAAAAAGGGGTGTTGTTAGAATTAAGTGAGTCTAGATGTATAGAAGGCTCAGAACTGCCTCTATCTGAAATAAGCATGCCCTAAATGTTAGCTGTGACTATCATCCCAAAAGACAGGAAGGGCTCGTTGAAACCACAGCCAAGTTCAGAACTTTAGCCCATTAGTATGAAGGCACCAGAGACCTGCTGAAGGTTGGTAAGCAAAATTGTGGATGTGCCCACATTTACCATCTTAATAGGCTTTCTCTCCCATACTCACCCCATCAGCCTACTGACCTGGGTGTCTCCCCGTCCTAGGGCACACCTGCACTCAGCAATTCCCCAAGGCCCTTCTCCTGTCTCTGGGGCTCTCTGATTGCTGACTTAGACAACCTGCTTGCTTTTCAGAGAACTGGCAAAGGAAGCCCTCTGTCTCACCGCTCCTGGGCCCAGTTGTTCCCATGGGATTTGCTAAAGCATGCGATTCCTGTCTCACTCTTCCACTTCTATCACCCCCTCTGGAGCAATGTTATTAATGCTGACATTCTGACTCTCATCCTTGAAATATAGGCCAGCGATTACATCATAACAGGGTGCTATGAGCCTTTTTTTTCCTCCTTGGTGACAGTGGGAACCACGCAACCTTCGTAAGTGTCTGCAGAGAAACTTGACCATAGTGTATGTTGTGGGCTGAATTGTGTCCCTCAAAATGCATAGATTGAAGTCCTAACCCCCAAATGTAGTGGTATTTGGAGATAGAGCCTTTAGGAGCTAATTAACTTTGAATAAGGTCAAGAGGTAGGCCCTAATCAGACGGGATTTGTAGGCTTATAAGAAGAAGGGGTTGGGCACGTTGGTGGCTTAGTCTGTAGGGCATGAGATTCTTGATCTTAGAGTTGTGAGTTCAAGTCCCATGTTGGGTAGAGATTACTCAAAAATAAAATCAAAACAAGTAAACAAACAAACAAAAAAACAGCATCTCTTTTTTCTCTCTGTCACCCTGCCGGCACTCACACACTAAGGAAAGTCTATGTGAGGATACAAAGAAAAGGCAGCCATCTGCAATCCAAGGACAGAGCTCTCACCAGACACTAATCCAGCTGGCATTTTGATCTTGGACCTCCAGTCTCTAGAACTGTGAGAAAATAAATTTCTGTTGTTTAAGCCACCCAGCTTGTGGAATTTTGTTAAGGCAGCCTGAGCGGACTTATACATTGTATATACACTTTTCCAGGCTGTGTAATGTGTGCTGCTGCAGAGATGTTCTTCTGGGCATGGGGGGAAGGCAGTTGAAGACCCCTGCAGACAGCAAGCTTCATCCCTCTATTGAGATCACCTCCTAACTTTCTGGGTCAATTAAGAAAAGATGCATCGGATTCCCTTGTCCAGACTCCTGGCCGCCAAGCTCAAAGTCAAAGTGAATTCCACCTGTGGCCATTGAATAGCATATTCTTTTTAATTTACATTTTATTGAGATTTTAAGCATCTTCCACTGAAGATGTCTGTACTGGCCACCCAGTGAGACTCAAATCACAGCTACAAAGAATATTAGAATGCGGTTGCTATCAAACCAGGGGCCTACCTGGATCCAGGTAAAAATAGAATAGGAGAACTTTAAAAAAAAAAAAAAAAAACCTACAGGCACATTACTGTTTCACCCAATTTTTATTCCTTCGAAAGATAACATGGAGATGAATATTCATGGTAAGAAATGTGAGGCTTCGGCCTTGGAAGCATAATTATTGTTGTTATTTCGAATTTCATTAGCACTTTATGTGCGGCGAGCCCGTTCTGGTGAGCCAGTTCGTTTCTTGCCTTTCTCCTCCGTGCCTTCATCGCTCCCTAAACTCCCTGCCCTCTTCCAAGAGCTAAATCAGATACTGTCATTTTTAGAGAAATGAAAAATCAGGAGCAAAGAGGGGAACTAACTTTGACATAGAAATCACCAGCTGTGGCAATGGAAATAATCACTCTAGGAAAACCGGCTCTGAGGCTGTCAGGCCATCCACGGGTCGATGGCGAAGCTTCATGCTCCACGGTGTCTACGCACGTCCCCTACCTGCCAAAGGAGGTAGGGAGCCAAAGGGGAAGCATGGGTACGTGCCGTCCCTGAGCCGGCTCCCTCCACCTATGTGCTCCAGGATCTTCCTGTCGTTGGGGGAATTTCCCTGGGAGGAACTCAGACTCTTCTGATTAAGGAGGCTTGAAAGGGAGCTCCTCTTTATTCAACTGCTACGTTCCTGGGCGTAAATATGCATGACCCTTCGCTGTCCTGGTTACCTCTTACTGCCTAACAAACTACCCCAAAATGTAGTCGCCTAAAGAAATGATTTATTATTAGTGCCTACAGATGAGAGGGTTGATTGGAGCTCAGCTCTCCTGGCGAGGCTCATGCATGGGGTTGCCCGTCCGCTGGGATTTAGCAGGAAGCTGAGCTCGGTTGTAGCTACCTGTTTGTCATTCTGCTTCTGAGATCAGTAGGCGAGCCCAGGCATGTGCTTCTCTTGTGACTGCAGAAGCCTAAGACCTCCAGCAGCAACACGAAAGGCTCAAAGCTGGTCCCTTATCACCTCTGCCTCATTTGTTTCATCAAAACCAGTCAGAAGGCCAGGCTCTGATTCAAGAGGAGGGGAAATCGAGTCTGCTTCTTTAGTAAGAGCACCTGCAAAGACACCTGGCAAAGGTTGCAGACACCGGGAGAGTCAGGGAATGGGGCCGTGATACAATCCACACTGCATTCCAGTTCTCAAACGAGTCAGAGGGCACCTCGTGTGGGCCACCATATGGGGAAGTGAGAAGCGAGTCTTTTGGACTTCACAGAACTTTCCTTCCTTTTTACCTGTCCCCTACAGTTTGGCCCCAAAGACCACATTTCAATTTTTTTTTTAACTTTTTAAAAATGTATTTATTAATTTTTAGAGAGAAAGAGCAGGTGCACACATACCCGAAGGCGGGGAGAAGGCCAGAGGGAGAGAATCTTCCAGCTGACTCCCCACTGAACAGAAAGCCTGAGAAAAGAGCCGCATCGGGGGCTCGATCTCACCACCCAGGAGATCCTGACCTGATCGACCAAGAGTCGATGCTTAACTGACTGAGCCACCCAGGCGACTCCACTTGAGAACTGGGGATTCTTGCAGCTTAACTTTTTAAGTAAACTTGAAAAGTAAAGTAAACTTGCGTCTTTACTTTTCCATCTGTAGTATCTTTCAGTAAGAACATCCAGAGAACTCCCCTCATGCAGTGACTTCTCTTGTTACACTAATTATTGTGATTATGATCCAGAAAATGATGATGATGACTATGATAGCTTTCATTTATTGTATGTCTAATCTTTTTTTTTTAAGATTTTATTCATGTATTTGACAGACAGAGATCACAAGTAGGCAGAGAGGCAGGCAGAGGGAGAGGAGGAAGCAGGGTCCCCACTGAGCAGAGAGCCCGATGCGGGGCTCGATCCCAGGACCCTGGGATTATGACCTGAGCGGAAGGCAAAGGCTTTAACACACTGAGCCACCCAGGTGCCCCAACTGTACATCTAATCTTGATTATGGAGTTGCGATTATAACCAGAGCTCTGGAATAAGGCTGCCTGAGTTCAAATCTTGGCCCTGCCACGTACTAGCTGGGTGATCTGGACAAGGAATTTTGCCACTCTGAGTTTTAATTTCCTCAAATGTGAAATGGCAATTCTCTACCATTCCTAGCTCTTAGAGTTGTTGAAAGAGCAAATTGAAATGAGACCTTCACAGCATTTAGTGCACTGCATGGATATTGTGTATCCTTAATAAATGTCACTATTGGGGCACGTGGGTGGCTCAGTCATTGAGTGTCTGCCGTAGGCTCAGGCCATGATCCCAGGGACTTGGGATAGAGCCCTGTATTGGGCTCCCTGCTCAGCGGGAAGCCTGCTTCTCCCTCTCCCACTCCCCTGCTTGTGTTCCTTCTCTTGCTCTCTTTGCTAAGTAAATAAATAAAATCATAAAAAAAATAAATATGACCATTATTGTTGTTGTTTTTGTTGCCATATGCTAATGAACCATATGCTGTACATGCGTTATCACATTTAAATTTCACAGTGATTAGAAAATCGATCTCTGCTGATAGAAGTCTACCTGACCTAAAAGTGTGAGTATTTCTTTTTTTGGTGTGGGAGGGGGCGGGGAAATGCCTGCAATATTCATTAGGATCTGCTATCATGTCAATGTGTCACTTAGGACAGGTAGTAAAAAGTCTCACCTTAATCTTTCAAGCTGAAAGGTCCTATTTTGGAAATAGGCATGCATTTCCTTTTGGAGTGCCATCCTTCAAGCCCTGCAAAAGTTGCCTTTTCTCTCTCAGTCCATCTGCCCTAGCCACCTGCTCTTTCAAAACATAGACACTAACACAAAACCTTGAGTGATATTAAAGCACAGGCTGGATGGATTTGGCCTCCTCGTGGCTGGTGTCCAAAGCAAGGGAAGCTGGACTTTAGTCTTGGCTCTGATGATTCAGGAATTCTGGGTCTGGTCCTCATTCCTGGAGCTCCTTCCACTGTGAACTGGAAGTTGTCAGTCACAAGCTCGCTCTCAGAGCCACTCCTTCAGAGCGAGCAGGTGGGCTGGGGAGGAAAGTGTGACAGAAATGCTCAATAATCTGCAGTGCTCTCAGAAAAGGGCATTGAGGTTAGCCTGTCATGAATTCAGGTTTTTGATTTACAGATGATAATGGCATTTAGGCTCAGCCTGCTGACAGCCTCTCCACACTAGTGGAAAGGGACAGAGGTGTCATTCAGCAATCAGAAAAGGACCAAGCAATCCCTATCCCTATAAATTTCATTTTTACCCCTTGGGTCAGCTTCTATGACTCATTTTCTTCAAATGGATGCAAATTCCTCCCATCTGTCTGGGGATTTGCTCTTAACCTGAGGTAATGGGAATCAGCAGCGAGAGAGGGATCTTCCGCTCTTTTCTATCCATTATCACTTCTCTGATTATTTTGGTGCCCTCGCATGTGATTCAAGGATAATCAGAGTTTGCACGTTGACTGCATTGTGAATCCCTGGTTCTCAAGCTTTCTCACGCCACCAAGGAGCATCCAGAAGCCAAGTCGGGTCTGTCGAGCAATGAAGGCTGTGTTTTCTAACGCAACGCCTGATGCAAAATAAGTATTCAGTAAATTCTTGTTGAACTAATGAGTACATTAGTCTCCTTAATTCTTGAATCTCTCTCTACAGCTCTTTAATTATTCACTTATTCCTCCATCCATTTGTTCAACAAACACATATTACGGTTGTGCCTTGGAACTTTGCATGAGTGAAACAAGAGGAATCAGACTGTCTCTATCAACTTTGAGGTACTCAGAGTCTAGGAAAGGAGCTAAGACTTTGTATCAGTCAGTTATTACCACAGTGATGCTGTGTAATAATGCAACATTAAAACGCAATGGCTTGAAATGGCAATCCTAGATCCTCACTCAAATAGCTGAAGGTTGCCTGGGAGAATCTCCTGATTTAGGCTGGTTTGGCTAGGCTTGTCTCCAAATCATGGGTTACGCCCAGCTCTGTTCTCCTGTCACGCTACTTGGACCACGTGGTTAGACAGCACATACTCCTCTCATTCCGTAGGCAGAAGTACAAAGAGACAGCCTGACTTAATAGCCTTGGCACATACTGTGACTGCCAGTGTCTCACTCATCAATATGGTCAAGTTCAACACCAACACGTCCTGGGGAAGTCTCTCTACCCACTGTGAGTGGAGGAAGGGCATACATATTTGATGGACAATAACCTAAAGTATCATACCCTTACATACAAACAGCATATTTGATTAAAAATATTATGTTATAGGGGTGCCTGGATGGCTCAGTGGGTTAAAGCCTCTGCCTTTGGCTCAGGTCATGATCGCAGGATCCTGGGATCAAGCCCCACATCAGGCTCTCTGCTCAGCAGGGAGCCTGCTTCCCCATCTCTCTGGCTGCCTCTCTGCCTGCTTGTGATCTCTGTTTGTCAAATAAATAAATAAAATCTTTAAAAAATAGATATTATATTATAAATAAGTTATACAAAGAATAAAGACATGAAAAGGAAAAAAATAACTATTATATATCTAAAGAATGTGATGAGACTCAGAAATGGCCCTGACAGATGAATGCTGGATGCGTGTGCAGAACACTAGTTAGGGAAAAATAACCTAGACAGAGGCAACGGGAATTTTGGAGGGTGCACAGGGAGTAGTAGGGACAACCGTTTTGATGAGGGCATAGGTTGTAGGAAGAAAAAATAGTGAGAGAGTAGATCAGAAAAATTGTCTTGGAGCTTAAATACCATGCTAATAGGTTATGTAAGACCTAGGGAAAGAGAAATTAATTAGAGAGTAACAGGTAAGAATGCTAACAATAAGAAAAAAGAGTACTGGGGCGCCTGGGTGGCTCAGTGGGTTGGGCCTCTTCCTTCAGCTCAGGTCATGATCTCAGGGTCCTGGGATCGAGCCCCAAAATTGGGCTTTCTGCTCAGCAGGGAGCCTGCTTCCCCTCCTCTCTCTCTGCCTGCCTCTCTGCCTGCTTGTGATCTCTGTCTGTCAAATAAATAAATAAAATCTTAAAAAAAAAAAAAAGAAAAAAGAATACATAGTGCTTTGCGAGGTAGGTGTTAGACAATCTATTAGCTCCTAAGGATCTCCATAGATGTCAAGGAGAATGAACTACCAGTAGACTGAGGTGATAAATACTAGACATTACACTTTTTTCAAGTATTATTTTTTCCCAGTGAATCTTAGTGGGTATCTCAGACCTCAGGCTTAATGCCACTAGTGCAGTATATCTCCCCTGTGAAGCTTCCTCCTGCTTTTCCATCCGGTCACCTCAGAAATGATGTCAACATGGAAATGATGGTGAATGGGTGAGTCCTTTGGAGTAGGGAGTCACAGAAGTCCCTTCTCCAGGGATGACGTTTGCACCGACACCTGGACAACAAGAAGGACCAAGTGAGCACCCTTCTATGCCAGCCATGCGATCTGGGTTGCATAATTCAACCTCCTGAGCCTCAGTTTCCTGAGAGGATGATAGCACTTCTCCTTCCTAGGGTTCATACGAAGATGATGAAATTCCTCACAAGGGGCTTTAGAACAGTACATGGCACATCAAGGATCTCCATTCTAAAGATAAAGACAGACAAGCAGATACTTTTTTTTTTTATTACCTACTTACTTAATTCATTTTTTTTTTTTTTTTTTTTTTTTAGAAAGACAGAGCACAAACAGGGGGAAGGGAGTGGCAGAGAGAAAGGGAGAGAGAGAATCCCATGCAGGGCTTGATTCCACAGCCTGAGATCAGGACCTGAGCAGAAATCAAAAGCCAGAAGCCTGGAAGCCCAACTGGCTGAGCTACTCAGGCAGATGCTTTTAAAGTATCAGGATCTGTGCTCTCTTCTAGGTAGTTACAAAGTGCAAAGCGGGAATAAAAGAGGAGCATCAGGAAAGTCTTTCTAGGGGAGATGTTAAGGCAGAAAGGAGACACATCAATATTTCTTAAATACTAATTCTTGGTGCTAAGTGCTTTCTCTTACTATCTATAGAATTTGCCTTTAATGAATAACTTTGTGAGCTAGGTATGCTTATGCCCATTTTACAGATGAACCAAGTCACTGATTAAATACCTTCTCATGATGGCAGAGTTAATATTTTACATCAGGATACCTTGTACTAAACCCACAGAAACCTCTATTTTGCCAGTGTTGCTTTTGGCCAAGAGGGTCTAGGGTGCTGTAACAACTAACATTTATTGGTTATGTATTTATTGATTATTAGTATAGGCTTGACAGAGTGCATCATGCTTTTAATCTATTAGCTCATTCAACTCTATGAGGTAGGTATTTTTGTAGTTCTGAGATTAAAAAACTGAAGTTCAGAGAGTTTGAGTAATTTCCCCAAGGTCACACAGTAAATATCGGAATCAGGATTTGAACTTAGACAGTCTGATTCCAGAATGCATGAGCTTACGCTCCATCCATGCTGATTCTTGCTCAGAGGGGGAAAGAAGCTTGGAGCAGCAGTCCTAGGACTTGATTCAGGACCCGATTCTTCCAACTTGTCATCTCAACCTTGAGTAAATCACATCTTTGAATTTTATTCTTGCCACTAGTAAATGAAGCTAAAAATTCCGGTCCTGCTGGCTCACAAGGTTATAGAGGTCAAATGTTATAGTGATGAATGTACAGACATTCAATGTAACTGGAAGTTGTTAATTATTATTGTTGCTGTTTTTATTTTAACCTCAGGTAGAGAATAGTGGAAGTAGCCAGGACAGTCATTCCTTAAAAGAGAGAAAACAGTAGATGCCTTCAGATACTTGGAGAATTTTAATGAAAGTTGCCTCATCGACTGCCACCAAATTTTGGAATGTGAATCCATAAGTGGTAGATTCAGCAAGAAAAATGTAAATCAACACCCTCTGTTGGTCACAGCCCACCAAAGATAGAACCAGTTTTGAATGGAAGTAATGAGTTCCCCACTATCAGTCTGTTCAAGCAATAGGTCCTCATGGTGCAGAAGATCCTATTGGGAAAGCCTGAATGCTGGAGAGGATGACACCTGGACGGCTGTGATAGAGTCCGCGGTAGACTCCTGCCATCCTCTCCTGTGCTTCTCAAAGCCATTCTGTACCTACAGCAAGAGTAGCATTTTAAAAATGTATATCTGACTATGCCATCCTCTTATGGAAAGTTATCCATGGCTTTCCATTTAAATTAGAATTAATTCCACGCTCCTTACCATGGCCTACATACACCTGAATAATTTAAGCCGTACTAACTTTCTGAGATTCATTTCATCCTTTTCTGGTTTCCCCTCTCTACTCTCCAGCCACAGGACTTGAAGTGTTTGACTCCTAGAATTTACCAAGTTCTTCCTCAGGGCCTTGGTGCTTGTAGCTCCCTCTGCCAGGAATCCTCCGACCCCCTTGGCCATTCCAGCACCTACTTATCTGTCCTCGTTTCTAATGAAGTGCCCAAGGCCAGAGATGTGTCTCCTGGTCCTCACAAATAAATTAATCACTCTTACATTATTTAACTTCATAGAACCCTATTCTTTTCCATCACAGAATATTTAAACCTTTTCTGTCGTATATTCTCTGTTTTACTGTGTTAGGAACTGTTAATGTGAGATCTACCCTCCTAACAATTTTTTTTTTTATGTATACAATACAGTATTGTTAACTATAGGCACAGCAGATGGTGTATAACGCATCTCTAGAACTTAATTATCCGTCATAACTGAAACTTTATACCCGTTGAATAGCAACTCCCCGTTTCCTCCTCCCCTACATTCATTTTTGATTATTTGTTCTTGTCTATCTCTTGACTAGACTGCAAGCTCCATGAGAGTAGGGAACATTTTAGTCTTGTCCATTGCTAGAGCAGAGTATTTCATGGTGTTCCATGAGGGGAGGTGACAGGAGGGAAGGAAGGACCAAGGAAGCGTTTTCTGAGTTTAAGTATTTTTTTATTTGTCTGTAAAAAAAAAACAAATTAAAAAACCATACATACATTGTTACATGTAGTGCCCAGAGCTGGGAAGAGGGCCTTCCAACAGATTTTGCTGGAAGCCTCCCTAGCATGGCACGGAGACACAGGGAGCCTGCAGAGCTCCAGCCTTGCTGAGTCTGCAGATTATCATACAATAGTCATCAAATATAGCTTGGTAAGTAGGTCAGGAGTGGGGGATGTCCTGTGCCTCTCAGATACATCTGGGCTGGGCCTTGGGAGTTATGTTTGCATGAGCTCCTAATGATAATGGAGAAAGACAGTGAAAGGGGGCCATGGAGTCAGAAGTCAGAGCAGTGAGACCTCTGCTGTCACAAAATGTGCATGAAATGTGCATGAAAGCAGGCAGTCTTGGGGTTTCACCTCAGATCTTCCACCAAGCAAGCACTTGCCCTGGAGTGTAATAGAGAGATTGTATCATTCCCATTGTAGACATAAAGAAGTGATGCTTGAAGAGATAAGGCAGTTGCCCAAGGCATCCTAGCTAGCAATCGGGAGAGCTGGGTTTTGAACCCTAGTTTTGTCTGGCCCTGAAGGTTGTTAAATAATATCAATTAAAAATCAAAAACAACAAGCACCAACAAATGTGAAGATACAAACTGTGAGAAGAAAGTTGCTGTCTTCCTCCCTCGTTCAAGGTCACACAGGTATTAAAGGCAGAGCTGAAATTCAAAAGTGGCGTTGTCTTATGCAAGAGACTGTGTTTTTAATATTCATTCATTCATTCAACAAATAATCAATGATGGCCTAACACATGCCAGGTGGCAGGCAAAAGATTGGCAAGATTTCTGGTGGCAACTATAATTTAGCAGGAAAGACAAATATTAAATAGCACTCTTGCAAAATGGTTTTCATCATTCCTGTTACGCAAATATGGACACTCTAAGCCTTTATACTATACTGTGTGGTTGGAGGAGGTATCTGGAGGACAAGACCTGCTGTTGGCTGTGATCTGACCCGGGGTATCTGGGGACTCTCCACCCCCAGCTCTGCAGGTGAAATGTACATCCTGCCCACTATTCCCATAGCCAGAGTTCTTTCAAGGATGCAAACTTGAGAGAACAATGGGTTGTTGAGACCACATGATGGTATACGGCTGAACCCGGCTATGACCTCTATATGAACTTTAAGATTCTGGCAGGTGGGTGCAGAAATCTCTTTATTTTGTGGCATCCTGAGACAAGGCTCGTATTTAATAGGGTTCCTTTGCTTATTAACACTGCCGCCTATCAATCTGCGTCTTTCTTCACTCCCTCCTTGCCCTCTGCATATGGGGGCCAGTTCTGAGTTTCTACCCGAAGAAGTTAGACTTTGTTAGATGTCATTTACCCAGCATATATGAGGTCATACCTTTTCCAAGCCTTTCCAATCGTACCCATGTGAAGCAGGGGTTTAAAATCCCAACTTCGCAGGTGGTTTTGAGAATTACATAAGAAAAAAGTGTACTGTATGCCTAACTGATACTAGGCATCCAGATAATGCTGTGGAAATAGACACTATGCTGACAGCACCTTTACCAGCTCAAATATAATAGTAAAAATAATGTGATGCAGAAAGGAAAATGACCTGGTATTCTACATCAGAGAAGAAAGCTTATACTTTTCATTAGTAATAGACATCCTAATGCACCAGGTTAGCAGTTCAGTTGAATAAATATAGAGCAGATATTGCAAGGCTTCCCCTGCCCCCCAAATAAGGTCCCAGAGACAAAAAGATTCTAGATAAGAAGGGCCGATGGGACCCGGAAAGAGGATTCTGAAAATACACCAGTAGTAAGATTTGTAACAAAAGAGATCCAAAGCAACATCACCTTGTTAATGTGTGTTAATGATTAAAGACGACATGTATCACAGAGGAGGGAGAAACATTAATAGGTTAAATGATTAAGGAGGCAACGGGAAACAGAGATGGGGCCACAAGTAAATGAATCGTGAAAGATGAGGGGACGTGAAACAGAAAATGCGAAAAGAGGAAGGAGATGGAGATTTTCAGGGAGGGACTGGGAGATTTTCAACTGGATGGTACAAGAAGGATGGAAATGACTGCAGTGAATCACAGAACAAGAAGGGGTTGATTTAGAGGACCGAGGACGGGGGGAGAAAGAGGTAGTGAAAGGTAGGAGCTGGAGGGAAAAAAAGATAATAAATTTGAGAATTGTTAAGGGAAAGAGTCAGAGAAGTACTGGGTTGAAGCAGAAATCAGTCAAACAGATGCAAGTAGAAATGAAGAAAGACAACGGTGATTAAAATATTCTTTCATTTTTCACGAAAGAGAAGTTTGGTAAAAGTTTGCTCTAAATGAGATAGAGTGGAAATGTTCTGAACAGGGAAATGAAAAATGGAGAGTTGGAAACAAAGAGACATAGAAGTAACAGAAGGACCAAATAAATAGACATTTGCAGGTAGAAAGAAGCTACTGTTACTGAGGACCCACTATGTGCCAGAGAGCACAGGGCGCTTCCATTTACACCAGCTGGCTTCTTCAATCATCCCACAACCCCACTTAAGGGAAAGGACATGAAGGCTCACAGATGTTGTAAATCACTCAGAATTAGCCAAATAGTAAGTGGTAGAGAAAAGAATTTGAACTTAAATCAAAGAGAGGTATCTGAATTGAAGAAACAAGCAGCAGTGATAGGTATATTTACATTGATCTATTTTGGATAAAACGGCAATAGAAGGGAACGCTTCAAGATTGACCTTAATCTGGTAATTAATTGATCCTATACCAGCTGATGGAGCTGGGCTCTGCGTGGCTCAAGGGGCTGGCAGAGCTATAGCAAGAGAGCATCTAGGGGGACATGGCTGAAGGGTAGGAAAAGAAACAATATGTCAGGTGATGAATGGAGTCACCGTGCTGCAGCGAGCAAGGCTGGATTAAAGGAGCAATGTGAGTTACAGAGGGGGGTGATGGAAGCCAGAGAAAACAAATGGTGGGGATTTGTGGGTTCGAGGAGGATGGATGGGTGATGTAGTTTAGATAGAGCAGAGACGGAGCAGGAGGTACAGCAAGCTTTCCTCTTAGCTGGAGTTTGTGTTCGAGAGATTATCTTGAGGCTTAAAGAAGAAAAACTTAAAAAAATTACTTGTTGGTGCACGTGGGTGTCTCAGTCCATTAAGCGTCACAGTCTTGATCTCTTGGTCTTGAGTTCAAGCCTGGCATTGGGCTCTACCTTAGGTATGGAGCTTACTTTAAAAAACTGGGGCACCTGGGTGGCTCAGTGGGTTAAAGCCTCTGCTTTCAGCTTGGGTAATGATCCCAGGGTCCTGGGATCGAGCCCCATGTCAGGCTCTCCGCTCAGCGGGGAGCCTGCTTCCCTTCCTCTCTCTGTCTGCCTCTCTGCCTACTTGTAATCTCTGTCAAATAAATAAATAAATTCTTTAAAAATAAAAATAAAATAAAAATAAAAAACAAAAACAAGGGGCACCTGGGTGGCTCAGTGGGCTAAAGCCTCTGCCTTCGGCTCAGGTCATGATCCCAGGGTCCTGGGATGGAGCCCCACATCAGACTCTTTGCTCAGCAGGGAGCCTGCTTCCCCCTCTCTCTCTGCCTGTCTCTCTGCCTACTTGTGATCTCTGTCGAATAAATAAAATAAAATCTTAAAAAAATAAATTAAAAAAAACAAAACACTTAAATCATGGAAAGCTGGGAAAGAGGGAAGGAAGGAAAGGAGGGACAGACACACGGACAGACACACGGACAGAGGGAGGATAATGTACTCATCATAGAAAACCGGACGGTTGCAATTTTCTTCACTGCAGAATTAGTGCCTAGTATGATAACGGTCTTAGAGTAAAAAGTAAGTATGTGATTGTTCACTGACAATGTGTTTTGCATCTCTACCTTATGTTAGTGATCCGACTAGCTTAGACTAGGTGGTTAGTCATCTTAAGGAAAGTATTTTATTAGCTGACACAGGTAAGTAAAAGGTAACAAGGTGAAGTCTAGAGGGAGATCTCTCCGGGTGGAATAAAGAGGCTGTGTGAAAACACTGGGGCAACCAGAGCTTGGAACATTCTGGGAATAGAAAAGAGATACTTATGGCTAGAACAGAGTGCCGGTGGTGAGGGGCTCGTCAGACATGGCTGAAGAGGAAAGGAGTGAGGGCGAAGCTGTAAGATGTTTAGATTCACTCAGAACATTAATGAGAATCTAATATAGACTAGACATTTTCAGACATGTGATCTCATCTAATTCCCATAATGATCTTGAGAAGTGGGTACTACTTTCCCCATTTCACAAGTGCAGAAATGAAAGGTCTAGTAGGGGAATTTATTAATGGACTTGACCTCGTAGATAAACAACAAAGATGATATCCAAACCAAAGCCAGTCTACTTCCCCAATCCCTGCTTTTCCAATGATCCTAAGCTGCCTCAGTTATGTGGTATGGACAGGAGAAAGAAAGAAAGAAAGAAAGAAAGAAAGAAAGAAAAGAAAAGAAAAAGAAAGAAAAGAAAGAAAAGAAAAAAAAAAGTAAGAGGCACAATAAAGCATAGGGTAGTGGGAGTAAAGAAAAAAATGTTACAAAACTATAAAACTCAGAGAGGCAAAATCTGAAAGATGATGGGAAAAGAGGGATTTGCCCAGAGGACAGGGAAGGAGGATGAAAAGGAATTTCAGACCAGTGGAGTCAGAGATGGGGATACAAGGCTACCCTAGAGGACAGTAAGTTACATCAGTAATGGGTTGTAGCTAATTAAATCAATAATGAAATGGGACTGAGTGAAGGGGAGAGGAGAAGGCGAGAGAGAAGCGGAGGGGGACAAGAGTGGTGCCATCGCCGGGAGACAGGACAGTGTGGAGTATGAATAGAGAAGTCACACTACTTGGAAGAAGTGAGGAAGCCTTATCTTATGGTGGGGCCAGGGATTGAGAGTCAGAACCCCCTGTGTTTTACCACTTGATAAATGGCAAAGGCAGGTGCCTTCGCTTTCCTGAGACTCAAACTTCACATCTATTAAATGGGGATAACAAAACTTAACCCCAGATGTCGCTGGGATGACACATCAAAGCAGCAGTTATAATTTATTGAGCACCTAGAGAGCTAACCACTTTGCATAATGACTCCTGAAGCCCCACTACCACCAGAAGGCAGGGATTGTTACCATCATGCACAGAGAGACCACATAAAGTTTTGAAGTTGTCGAGTATGTGTTCAGAAATGGGAGTTCTTTTCCTGTGGTCATGCCAGATTAGACACTACCTCCTAGCTAGAGTTGGTCCTCTTCAAAATGAACAGCAAATTCCTTGCCTGCCTCTTCCGTCTTGTCTTCAATTACTCCCTCTCCTCCTCATTGAACTTCCCCCTTTTCCCTTCATAAGCTCTGCCCTAGCTGCCCTCCATTTGTTTCCAATTTCTGTGTTCTCAGGCAGGTGTCTTAGTTGCAAGCAACAGACACCACTTCTGGATAATTTAAGCAGAAACAGAATTCAGTAAAGTGATAAGAGATTACTTAGAATCTCCAGGGGAGGCATGGGGTCTGGGCAGAGTCCATGAAGCCAAGAGCATCAATTCAAATCACAGCACAGAGCTGGCTGCAGGAGAAACTTTGTTGCAGTTGCTGTCACGCATACACAGGGTAGTTGATACTCTTGACACCAAAGACACTGTGCTCCAAGCCAGTGCCATGAAAACCCATTTCTTCTAGCAATAAAATCTGGATGTAACTGGCCCAAGTATCGCCTCTTTGGTTCTCAAGGGGAGCCTGCCTGATTCCAGTTTCTGTTCCAGCCTCTGGGCTGGGAGAATTTGACTGGGGAGTTCGGAGTCACGTGCCCAAGTCCTCGCTGTGGAGACTACCTGGAAATTTTAGCCTCCTTGTGGAAGGTCGGCTGTGCCTCAGAGAGTGAAGCACCCTGTGACGTAGGGAAGGGATTTGTTCAGACGCCAAACAGTCACAAAGAATGCCAAATGCCAACTTTAACTGGGAATGCCTGCCCCCAAGCTTCTAGTCCTTCATGGTTCAACTCCAATGCCACCTCCTCTGGGAAGCTTTCTTTGATTTCTCCAAGCCCAAGTTTCAAAATACCTCATTAAAAACACGTGTGTGCCTGCCTGCCTTTTATCTGAGATATTTCTGTGTTCATCCCATTCCCCCACCCCACGTCCCTATCATTATAAACCCTCGCAGGGCTGGTGCTATGTTTATCCATTTCTGCGTCCCCATATAGTGCCTAGTAGGAGCCCTGGATATTTGGTGGTGAATGAATGAATGAAAGTGTTGGTCGCATTCGACAGGCCTTTGTACCAGAGGTCCATGAAGGACTTGCACAGACTCTGCCTTACATAAGGGAGCCCTTTTTTCCTGGTGTGCACTTCTATAAATGGACTATGTCAGCATATTTGAAGAAAGGGGCATAGAGAATCAGAAAGCCCCATTGCAGAGGATAGTGGCGGATTGTAAGGGTACAAAGGAGAGACTGAGGGAGGCAGGACGACATATTTTGGAGGAGTAAATGAACTGGAGCAGGCATCAGAGAGGCAGGAGACGATTTAGAATCAGAAGACTTGAAAGGCCAGATTCCACCCCCCCCCCCCTTTTGGGTTCACAGATTAGTAACCTGAGACAGGAGAAGCATACCTTACAAACTTCAGAGCTGAAGCGGACCCAAATGCACTCATGCAGATGGGCCTTTCACATCTTCGATAGGTGAGTTTTTCCAAGGTCACTGAGGACAGGATGATTTAATAGAAACAGCCAAGGCTTTGGAACCTGGAGTTCAGATCTCAGCTCTTTTCTCATTAGCTATATGACCTTGGGAACTTCTTTCATCTCCCGGTCTCCTGATTTCGGTCTCTTCATCTGAAAAATGGGAATCATAATACCCATCTCATTGGGTTATGGTTATGTATAAAAGCTAACATAGATACTTGCCTAGCACTTGGGGAATGCTAGTATTAAGTCCAAGGTCACAACATAGGGTTTGATTTTTCCTTCTCTTCACTTTTCTGCCTCTATCCAAGTCATAAAACAGTAAATAAAATGTGATGGGAAAAAGGCATGTGTGAAGAGTTGAAAACAGAAAGGAGAAAAGAGGCAGAAGAAGGAAAAACGAAGAAGAGAGAAGTTAGCACCCAGAGACCCCACAAAAAGTGCAGATGGGCCAGCAACATAAAGAGATGGGGAATGCGTCATAAATGATAGGGAGGAAATGTTTATAAGATTAAAGTCAAGATGAGGAATAAAATGAGGGGAGAGATGAATGAAAAAACAGAACTAGGAGAGATGAAGAAAGGTTAGCGGGTTGGAGAAGGGGGCTGCTGGGACACTGTGTCCCCGCAGAGGGGGAGGGCTCCCTGGAGAATCCCAGGTAAGTGGGTCGGACAGGATCAGCCCAAGGCCAAAGAAGGCCATAGTCTGGGGGCCTAGGTTCACAGATCAACTTCAGTCTAGGAGAAGGACTGGGGCAAAGAATTGGTGAAGAGACCCTTCCTCTGGGTGGGGCGGAGGGTGTAGGAGCCCGTGGGAGCCAGAAACAGAGTAGTAGGTCTCTACCTCGCACCCTTTTCAGGAATTTCACACAGAGAACAGAAGCAGCCAAGTAGAGCTGCTCCAAGCTCAGAGTAGGGACCCAAAATACAAGCGCGAGAGTGGGCGGGCTTGCAGGGCGGCAGCTAGGGGACCAGAGCTTCCCGACCAGAGTCAACCTTGGGGGGCTAGAGGGCGGAATGGGACACGCCTCAGTCTGTAAGGATTTAATGCAACCGCGGAGGCCTGGGTGGGGGAGAGAGGTGGGATCCTGGTGTGTGGGGGGATTGAAGATGTGTGTTGTGGGGAAATGGGTGAAGAGGGGGCTCTGAGATCATAAGGAATTATTTCAGGGGCGAGAAGAGGGTACAGGACTTGCCATTGGGCTTGTGGGGAGACAAAGTTAAGTCTTGGCCATTAAGAGGCGTCCCCTACCCCCAGGAGGGCGGGGCTTGGAACCCCGCAGGGCGAAGGCGCGCCCCCAGGTGCAGCCCGAGGGTTGAACCAGGGCTGGGCTGAAGCTGGGCGAGCTGGGTTGAGCCTGGAGGAATTAAAGGAGGCGCGAGGGGTCCTTAAGTCTTGAGAATTCGGAGAGGGGTGGTGTGGCTAAAGAACATTGTGAGGGTAGCTTCGGGGGATCCTGGGAGAGAAAAGGGGGCCACTGGGATTTGCACGAGGCCGGGCGGAGCCTCCGGAACGCCCGGGGTCTGCTGGGGGGAGCCAGGCAGGGGGGGGGGGGGCGGGCGGCGGGGCCTGGGGAGGCGGCGCGGGGGGGCGGTCCAGGGCCGATCGGGAGGCGGAGTCGGGAGCTGGGGGCTGCTGGCGAGCGGCTCCCACGGCTCCTTAGCTCCGGCGTCCTGGTTCGCTCCGGCGTCCGCCGCCGCTGCCGCTTCCTCTTCTTCCTCCTCCTTCACCGCCGCCGCCGCCGCTCGCAGCACCGCAGCCCCTCCCGCCATGGCCGCCGCCGGCGCCCGGCGCAGCCTCGGCCCCAGCTCAGGGCTCCGGGGGCGGCTGAGGCTCGGCTTCCACCCGGCGCCGCCGCCGCCGCCGCCGCCGCCGCTGCTGCTGCTGTTCCTGTTCCTGCTGCCGCCGCGGCCGCTGCTGGCCGGCGCCACCGCCGCCGCCTCGCGGGAGCCCGACAGCCCATGCCGGCTCAAGACCGTCACGGTGTCCACGCTGCCCGCCCTGCGGGAGAGCGACATCGGCTGGAGCGGCGCCCGCGCCGGGGCCGGAGCCGGGGCCGGGGCCGGGACTGGGACCGGGACCGGGGCCGGAGCAGCCGCCGCCGCCGCTGCGTCCTCGGGCTCCGCCGGCTCCGCGGGCACCGCCGCCGAGTCGCGCCTCCTGCTCTTTGTGCGTAACGAGCTGCCGGGGCGCATCGCGGTGCAAGACGACCTGGACAACACGGAGCTGCCCTTCTTCACCCTGGGTAAGGTTGGGCGCCGGCACACGCGGGATCCCAAGGAGCCGGGAGCCCCTAAGTGAAGCCGGACGGGTGGGGGCGCCCTGGGGATCCCCGCCCCGGGCTGCCCCGAGCGGGGTAGGGGTTGGGAGAGGGCAGCCGAGGGGCCCGGAGGGCGTACAGGTGGTTGGAAAGCAGTACGGGCAGGAGGTCCCCAAGAGCGCTTGGCGGGAGCTCGGGGGCGTGCCAACACTCCCGCAGTGGGGACCTGTCCCCTAGTCTCTCAGACCAGGCGTTGAGCTCTGCCGTGATCCGTCCCCGACGCCGGAAAACCCAGAGGGTTGAGTGTGTTGCCGCTGGAGACCCGGGTGGTCTGGCCGCCCGCCGCTGCTCGGGGCACGGTCACTGGCCGCCCGTGGTTACCGCCCCCTCACTCTCGTCTCGGAGTTGGAGGCGCCGCTCTTCCCGACAGATTTCCTGAAGAATCGGAGCGGAGAAGCTCCGTGTGGCATCACGCAACCCGCATAAACTCGGTCTCCGTGTGGGTTGCGTGACCTTGGCCAAGTCGCTTCCCCTCTCTGGGCCTCAGTTTTGGCCATCTGTGAAATGGGGCTGGGGAGAATTGAGTGATTTCTGAAGAGTGGGCTTCTGAGCCCAAGGTCTCCACTACTAGATCCTCTGTTCCGCCCCCGCCCCGGCCCCCGTCGCAGTCTCATTTCTGTCCCCCTCCCAGGAAGAGCAGGTTTGTTTCGCAGCTCTGTCACTGGACTAATAATAATAACTTAAAGGCGAGAACACGGAAGGGAAGCGGGAAGGGGTGGGGGTGGGGTGGGGGCTCAAATGGAAAAGTTAATCGGAAAGTTCGCCAGCAGCTTGCTGCCTGCTGGTTCCCAGCGCCAATCCCGGAGGAGTCGGCCCTTGCGAGGAGCTGTGCGAAGCGCGGCTGATTTCCCACCCGGGTAATTGATAGCTTAATTATCTCGGAGAGCGTTTACAAAAATGTTCCCCCTTAGCTCTCCCGCGTTCGCGGATCGCTCGCTCTCCTCCCCTTTTGGGGGCGCGGGGCGCGATTGGTTGTCGGAGTCTGGCCAACAACAGCGCCTGGAAGGCGCGGAGGGCTCGCCCGGAGTCTCCGAGCTCTTCTTCCCCGGATCCGTGCCTTCTCGGAATCGGGCTCGGCTCCGGCATCTCGCGGGTGAAGCGCCTTCGGGATCCCGACTTGAACCTCCGAGGTTAACTCTTCGCTTGCCTGAGAAGCCCCAAAGCCTAATCAATAGACTATAAGCCTCTCTCCTGGGAGCCATAATATTTTTTTCATGTGTTTTTTGTGACCGTCGCCCCCTTCCCTTTTACGCTGGCCGCCTCTGGAGATGTGAGGGAGCCCCAGGCCCCTCTCGCTGTCGCAGCTTGTGCCTCGGGTTTCTGGCTCCCGGGCTCTTCCCAGCTGGCTGTAACCTGAGCTGGCTGAGCTTTCCGGGAGGCGCGGCGGGAGAGCGCCTTGCAGGTTCCCTGGGGACTTCCCGCGGCAGCGCGTCTAGCGTGCGACACACACACACACACACACACACACACACACTCTCTCAACCACCACACACACGCATACACACACACACCACTATCTCTTCCCACGTGCACCTGTGGGCCTGCCCATTTCCAAGGGAAGGGGATGAGGGTGGAGATGGGGTTCCTTAGGGCGAAAGCCTAACCTTGGGCTCAGGGCTAAGTCCTGTCGCCTCCTTGCAGGGAAGGGTCCTTCCGGAGCCACAAAGGGCTCCCTTGGTCACCACTTCCAATTCCACCCTTCCACTTACACCCTCGTGATCTCTCTACTCCAGGGTGTCCCAAGAGGTCAGGAGTGGGAATCTTATTGAACGGCTGTTCAACATAAGTGCATAATGGGGGCCATTCTTGGGTATGGCAGGACTTGGGAGCTAGGATTCCCCAGAGTATTCCAATACCCCGAGGATGTGCAGGATCGGGTCCAGTTAGCTATAGCCGGAAGCTGGCGATCTCAGCCTTTTTCAACTTTGCCTTTCAGGAAGGAGAGGGTGCCTGGGAGCTGGGGCAAGCTGAGTAAGGAGCTCCAAGTCTTGAATCCCCCGGGGCTCCAGTTTGGGCTGGAGAGTCCCCTGGTGCCCTCCACTTGGAGCCTTCCACCTTCTCTGACGCACAGCAGCTGAGCCTGGTGGCTGGGGACTGCCTGCTGAGGAGTGGGGGGTTGCTGTCCCCCTTGGCAGCTCCTAGCCCTTTGGAAGTGTGTAGGGAATTGTGTCCCGCCTCCTCCTTCTCCCCTCAGCGCCCTGGACTGGCAGCTCAAGGCGCTCCCTCCGGGGATTTGGCTAGCGAGGTAGTCACCAGATGGCCGAGTATAGCAGGAGCTGTGTAGGGAGACGTGGGTTTTTTATTTGTGTTGGTCTTCTACTGTTTGCACGTAAACATGGAGTGCACAATGAGCTCTGCGAGGGCCAGGCTGGTTGCAAAGGAGGGCCGGTGTTTGTGTGTGTGTGTGTGGTGGGGGTGGGGGAGTACTAAGAGTCATTTATGGCCTTATCTTTCCCAAGGTCTTGGGGTAGCTCCATCCCATCATTTCATCCCCAGACCTTTTAAACAGCCTTGACTAGTGTTTGTCTCCCGTGTGTTGAGTGAGTCTTTTACTACTTCCTGGCCAGTTCAAGGGACTTGGAGATGGCACGGGCCACGGTTGCCTGTGCAGTCAGTAAATGCCAAATCCTGCCAATAGTGGGGTGTACGGAACCACCACTAGGGGGTGATAGTGTCTGCCAAAGCCCTCTGGCCATGCTTTGGGTTGTGGACCCAGAGTTGGTGGTTGGAAAATGTCCCTGGCATTAAAAGCGGGGGGGGGGGGGGGGGGGGGGGGGGGGGGGCCGACAAATAAAAGAATTCCCATTTTACTTTTACTGTCGGTCTAGTTGGGGGACCTCAAGGTTATTTTGCATATGTTGCCTACCATCCCCAGTCACCAAAGTCGTCTGCATACCTGGCCCCCCTCTCCCTCCATTCTGTCTCTCTTGTTTGAGTTATTGGCTCTATTACTGATAAAGCCTGTCCATAGTCCTCCTCTCCCATCATGTTCCCGCGTGCTTTATGTAGATAGAAGTTTACCTCAAAAGCTGAAATTTCCCCCAAGTTTCGGTGTCTGAGCCTCTTCTTTAGAATCTGATTGTAAGTCAACGGGCACTGACAAAGTGAATTTCCTTGAAAGTGATCAAGGGATAACAAATGGCTATTAAATCTTTAATGAGGTGCTAAGAGGTTTACTCTTGACTTTTATTATTAATTCACATAAAATGTATGAAGTGGGCATTTCTGTTATCCACATTTTACAGATTAAGGAAGCATTTTTAGAGAGGTCCGTTTCCTAGTCCAAGGTCACACAGTGGGGAAATGGCAGACCTGACTCTGGAATCCCGTTCTACCAGATATCTACACTCTTGGTAGTTGCGTATTGGCAAATAATGCATTGGCATACATATGGTTGCATTTATGCAGGGCGTGGTGCAGGGTCCTAGCGAGAAGGACACCAGTCATCCACCCGATGTGAACATTTCTTAAGGTCTCTTCAGCTACACTTGGGTGCTAAAAAATATGAGAGTTTGAAAGTAAGGCTTGACCTTCGATGACCCTACCAGCTCAAAGTTCCATGACTCATGGGATGTCGGGGGCATTCTATGTCATGGTGCCAGTGAGTGATGGAGATTATATATTTTGTAATATCAGGGATATTCTGATAATCAGAATATCAGGATAATTCTGATAATCAGGATATTCAGGATAATCTTCTCTGTAGATTCAGAGAAGGATGGGGAAACTTCCAGAAAGGGGAGAAAAAAAAAATGATGCCTTAGAAGGATAGGGTGGGGGAGAGGTTGGAAACTCCAATGCGGCTTGGGAACTTCATGTTGGCTAGGATCTGGAAATCTCAGCTGTGGCCTTTTGTGACCTTGAACAAGTCATTTATCCCCAGAGCTTCAGTTCTTTGTGCTGTAATATGAGTGGGTAGAGAAGCCCTAAAATAATCATTCGGTGTAGAGATTCTATGAACTTGAAGTGCCCTGATGCACTCTGTTACTCTGACTAGCTCCTCTTGTTTCTCACTGTCTCCTTTCTTTGGCTGGTAACACAGGGTGTGGGCAAAGGACTGATTGAAAAGAAAGAATTTGCGCAGGAGCAACAGCCAGTACAGGGCTTCAGAGGTGAACCAGCACATCACTCAGTCCTCATTTGCCTCCAGGCAGCCCTGGAGTCTGCTCCTGGATTTAGCTTTCATGCCCACAGGTAGGGAAATGACATCCTGCTCCCTGCACTTAACAGTGGGCAGGCTGGACTGTTTACCACCAGCCTTGATTCTGCAAAAGGAGGAAAAAATAGATAAAATGGAGTAAGCACTCACTGTCAACATTTCTTTCTAAGCTGCCTTGCTTGGCATAGGCATCCCACAGCTGAGGCGTCTGCTCTGTATTTGGGGGAGGGCACGTAGAGAAGGAAAGCCCATCCAGTAGTGCGTCTAAATGCACCTGCATGAGTAGATCTGGTCTGCAAAGATTCCTTAAAATACCAACAAAAATGGAGACCAGAAGCGAAAAGCCTGCAGAAGGAATGAGGATTCAGGCACCAAATCAGAAGGGTTGAGAGAAGCAGGGAGTTTAGCTACGGAGGACAATTCACAAAGAGCGGAAGGAGCTACCTTCAAATGTCAACAGGGATTGAAGAACATGCTTTTCTCTGACTGGTTCAGAAGGTCTAAATGCTAGGGGGATGGAGTTCAGCCCCCACAGGGGGATGGTTCCCAGGGAGCCGTCCAGAACTTAGCATCCTGACCCCTAATGATTATAGGATTCGTGTTGGGGGAAGCCTTCCAGCAGAGACTGCACAGCTCTCTGGCAGGCATTTGGAGACAGAGCCCAAGCCCTGGGAGGCAGTGAGGCTACTTCCCCTTTTTGGTTCCTGGTTTGATTCTGAAGGTTGATGCCAGTGATTAACAGGCAGGGGGAAAAACCCAGATATAGTTAGTAGTAATCTGGGTCTTCTGTAGGGATTTCTGGCCACAGAATGTTCATTAAAACCAATTCCGGTGTTGTTTCCTGTAGGTACCAGAGAGAGAGAGAAAGAGAGATTGTGGGGTGGATAAGAGGGAGAATTTGATATCTTCAAACGAATCTAGGCTTAAAAAAAATAGATATCTTATTTTCTCCGTTGGGCAGCAGGTCCCTTATCACTAAATGAAGTATTTGAATAGCGCTTAGGCTTTGAGGTCCCATCCTGCTGTGATGGTCCGGGTTTGGGCGATATTGCGAATAAGGGCCCCAGCCGGGGAGGGGGTGTTCAGCGGACTCTGATCTCAATCTTCCTCATTCCACCCCCTTTCCTCGCCCGTCCCTGGCCTTTTGCCAGCTCAAACCTTAAGAAATATATTTAAAAATCAAGGGAGATAGAGATGTATTATCTGCTCTCGGAAAGTACCAAGTTCCCGAGAGGGCAGTGGGGCAAGGAGAGAGGCGGATGCCTTTGGGCCGCGCTACAGAGGCTCCGAGTCCCTCGAGGCCGGCCAGATTTGCTGTTTCTGGGGGTCAGTGACACCCGCTGCGATAGCCCAGTTCTGCAGGCTTGGGCGTGACCCAGAACTTGAGCGTTTTTTTCCTGAACTGGGCCCTCAGGCTGTGAGAGCGTTCTATAATTTTAATTTACAGCAAGTTTGGCGGGTTTGAAATGGCCTCTGGCAACAAGCAAAGTCTCTGCTTCTCACCTCCTCGCTTTGCTGTAAATTTGGCCTTGGCTGCCACAGGACGGTGCGAACACATGCGCTTCAGGGAGAGAAGGATGGGGAGTGGCAGTGACTTCTCTGAGTGACGTCATGAAGACTTTGACCATGACTGTCCGTGCTGATGGGCTTCCAGCTTCACAGTATTTTATATGGTAACAGAGTATTTTATATGCTCACCGTATTTTACATGGTAACAGTATTTTATATGCTCAGAAAGCACACAGTATTTTATATGGTAACGTGGGGGTCCTCCCATAGAGGACCAGCAGTTCAAACTTGAACCCAGAGATCCTGGGTCTCACTCTGTGCTTCTTTCCATTACCCTGGACCTCGAACAGGTGGCTCTGGGGTTAAACACATCTCAGTGTCTGAAACTGGGCTGAACGTCAAGTGCACCACTGTCTCTTCTCCCTGCAACCAAAACAAACCAAAACACCCCCTGCCCCCCCCCAAAAAAAAAAACAACGCAAATATCTACGGAAAAAAATAACCCCAGGGAAACTGAATTTATTCTCCTGCCCAAGTACCCAGCTGGTTGACTCCCATCTCTCCTGAGAACCGGAGCTGATAGTTTTTTATTCTGGGGGAGGAGGAAGCCTCATTGCTTTTTCCTCCAGCTGCCTTTGGAGGTGAGCAGAAGAAGCCTGCTCTTATCCAGGAAAGGCAAGAAAGTCGGATTTAACCTTAAGGTGGAGCAGATTCTAGGGAGCCGTCGGTTACAGAGTTCTTGCTTTCCCAAGTTCTCCCACTGACCAGCTAGTGGCAACAGAAGATTAACTATAGCAAGAGAGAGAGAGAGAGCGCGCGCACCAGAGCTGGTGAGTCAAACACTGATGAGGCTGCCGCTGGATAAACACTATCCGGGTTTTCCCCTGAAGGGGAACCATGACTCCAGCCCCATTGGCAAAGCCCCTGGCAGGCTCAGACCTCAACATCCTCTAAACTTCAATGTTAGCAGTCAACCTAATGGACTGTTTGCTTCTACTCTTATCCTGTCTAATCTACAGCCGCCCTTGCAGACAGAGTGATTTCATTAAAAGCCCAGATCTGATCGTGGCTGTTCTCTCCTAAAGCACTACGCTGGTTCCTCCCAGTTCCTAGTGTGAAGTTCAAGCTTCTTATTGTGGTCCAAGGGCCAAGATCAGACTCTGCCCGGAGTACCCTATTGTAAGAACCCTCCCTTGTCCCTTAACTCCCCCGGGAAGATTCCTTCTTACCTTTCAAGACTGAATTTTTTCTTAAAAATTTTATTTATTTATTTGAGAGAGAGAGAATGAGTAGGGGGGAGGGGCAGAAGGAGAGAGAAAAACAGACTTCCTGCTGAGCAGGGAACCCAACGGATGCCAGGATCCTGGGATCATGACCTAAGCCGAAGGCAGATGCTTAACCGACTGAGCCGCCCAGGCAGCCCTCACGACTGAATTTAAATGTCACCTAATCTTTGCAGCCTTTCCTGACCTCCCACTGGAGTTGCACATCTGAGCCTTGGCGGCCACTCGCAATAAAAATGAGGACCCTAACAATGACTGGTCCCTTAACTGAGCACCTACAATGTGCTAAGCCCTGTTCCAGGTGCTAAGGATGTGGCAGAGAACAAAAGACAGAGGATTCGCGTATTCAGAGAGCTCGTATGTAGAAATGACTGAGTGAGTGAGTGAGTGCGTGGGTGGGTGGTGAGCAGAGGACGATAACAATGCCCGTGACAAATAAGAAAATTATGTAGTATGAGAGGATGAACAACATGAAATTAAATACCGGGAAATTTTGGCAATGAGGAGATGGGTTTTCGTACTGGGCAGAGTGGAGGGAGAGGGGCTTATTGAGAAGGCAGGAGTAGAACCAAGACTTGCAGGTGATGAAGGAGTTGGCCAAGCACAGATGTAGGAGAAGAACATTCCAGGCCGAGAACAGCTCTGGAGCACAGCTGGAATGCCCACGGCCTGGCAGGAAGGCCAGTGCCTCCAGAGTGGAGTGAGCGGTGGGAGGCAGGACGGGACGGGAGAGGACATGGGGAGGCACCCAGGGTCGTACAGACAGACCACCGTTGGGCTTTTTGCTTTCACTGTGAGTGAGGTGGAGATCCAGGCAGGATTTTCAGCGGAAGAGTGTCAACATCTAACTTATGCTTGGAAAGACTTCCTTAGGCCTCTCTGTGTAGGAGCAAAGACGGAAGCAGGCAGGTGTGTAGGAGTCGGTTCAGGTAAGGGAGAATGGTGGCTTGGCCTACAGGGAGAGTCCACACTGGGCAGACCTGGAGGGGTGTTGGAATTCCGCTCATGTGTCTTAACATCCGAGCTAGAACACCACCTCTTCCATAGAATCTTCCCTCTTCTGAGCACCCGTAGCCTTTCCCTGTGCCTTCTAGCTCCCTCTAATTCTGGGGGTGTTGATGGGATGAGGAATGGGGTCAGTTTGATTGGAGGAAAGTGTGCCGGGGTTAGGGAAGACCTTCTCTTGAGAATCATGGAAGCCAGATAAGGGATTGGAATCTTTGCATTGTGGCCAACCGAGGGGCATTGACTGTTTTGGGGAAGATGGCGCACCATGGTTGGGGACCCCCAAATAATCTAGGGTAGCATCAAAACAAAGCCCTTCTAAGTGACGATGGGGAAGGCGAGATCCTGTAGCATGGCAGTGATGAAGCAGGAACCAGATCTCAGTCTACTGACTCCTGGTCCTGTGTGTCTTATTCCCACCCTGGGGAAGGGCGGCTGGGCCCTAGAGCTGGGTTGCGGGGGGACGGGTGCGGGTGTTCCAGACACTACCATTCCAGCATGAAGCAGGCTGTGAGAAGGTCTGCTGAACATTCACTGTGCCCCAGGTGTCCCGCTGGCACAGCTCTACTCTCAGTTCATCCTCTCCATAGAGCTGAAAGACCAGGTTCATCCTATATTTTAGGTGAGCGCTGAGGCTCAGAGAAGTTAAGGAACACGCCCAAGACCACACAGCATTACACAGTTCTAAACCCCGGGCTCTCTCGCCTCCCACCTGCACAGGATGAGGCGTGCATCTGAGTTGTCATCCCTTTGACAACCTCTCTTACTTTTTCTCTCTTCCCGTTCTCATGACCAAGATATTGCAGACGTTTCTCTATCAGAACTGCAGGTGGGACAGCCTCACAGACCCGAGGGACTGAGCACCTTGTCTGAGCGCTGCCAGGAGCCGGCTCAGCATCTCCCCAGGCCCTCCGGCTCCGTGCCACGTTGCCAAGAGAGCACCGGGCCTTGTCTGGTTTTCTCTAAATGCCACTCATTATCCTGGACTACTCGACAAGGACGGACCTACACTTCTGTGCCTTTGAGTCTCTTGTCTCCTTCCTCCTCCCCCCTCCCCTTCCTCCTCTCCCTTCTTCCTCCCTACTCTCCTCTTCTCCCAGTTCCCTTCTTATGTGAGGCATTGTGTCCTATGGGGGGAACCTGTGGTCTAGTCCTTCCAGGCACGTGGAAAGGCTCGATCTTCTCTTTCTAGAAAGTGCCCAGGCATCCGTTGTCAGACCTATAGCCCCCTGTTGACCACGTGCACGTCCTTGGCACTCCTCCTCTCTACTCCAAGTTGAGTTTTGTCTACCTAGCACTTTATTTATTTGTTTGTTTATTTATTTATTTGAGAGAGCATGAGCAAGAGAGAGAGCAGGAGCAGGGGAGAGGGACAGAGTGAGAAAGAGAAGCAGACTGCCCGCTGAGCAGGGAGCAGGGAGCAGGGAGCCCAGCAGCCCATTTAGGTCTCAATCCCAGGACCCTTGTATCCTGACCTGAGCTGAAGAGAGACCCTTAACCAGCTGAGCCACCCAGGCATCCCACCACCGAGCCCGTCTTACCAACACTGTGTCGGTTTCATGTTCCCACCTTGAGAATGGAAGTTACATGACATTATCTATGCATACGGGATATATATAATAGTATAGGATATTTAGATATATTGGAATGCTGTAAAAATCCAAATAGTGTATCCTTTTCCTAGAATATTAGAACTGGGTGAAATAAAGCCTCTGAGATCCAGCCCAACTCCCTCGTTTACCTAGCCAAGAGAAGTACATTTTCCAAGGTCCCAGAGCTAATGCGCAGCAAAATTCCGGGCTGCAGCCCAGCTCCTCTGACTGGGAGGCAGTGTGCTGAGGGGAGGGGGACAGGAGCCCCTTCTGGAGACCTAGAGCCCCCAGTCAAGACCAGGATGCTCTACTTCGCTGCTGTTGTCCGTATTCCGCTGCTCGTTGGTAAAGTGAGGACAAGATAAGAATCGTGTCTCCGGGTTGCTGTGAACATTATGTTTGCAGAGCCCTCCCTCGACTAGGGTTTCCTCCGCGCCCAGCATTGTGCTGAGTCTGATTCATATGAACCTGGTGTGTGCAAAGCATCAGAGCAGAGCGTCTGGAGGGGGTTTTTACTCTGTGCCTCTTACATCTCTCTCCTCCCCACCCCGACTCCCTCCTGGGAGGCAAGAAAGGATGAAACTGACCATTGATCCCTGCTCCTTCTCCCGAAGCAGGGGGAACTCCAGGAAAGCCAGGGGCTCCAGGGTCGTCTGAGGACAACTTGGACAGAGAGGCTCTCAGAGCCTAAGTCTGAGGCAGGTGGGTGTCAGAGGAGGCCATCGGGGCAGAATTCTCTCCCTTCTGGTGGTGGCTGGCTGACAAAAGCTTGCTCTCGAGCACCCAGGAAAGTCACGAGTGGCTTTGCAAGCAGCCGAAAAGGGAAGGAACATTTCCATTAGCAGAATCAGCAGTAAAGAGATTTCCAGTCACAGTAATAGCTGCGTTTGGGGGAATCATTTCAGTGGGGACTGTGGGTGGAGGACGGAAGGGGGCTGGGTGGCGAGGAAAGTCACAGAGACTGCTGGTCTCCTTGGCACCGAGCTGAGAGACCGCGCCCAAGGAAAACCAGGTGCCAGACGCAGAGCGACTGTTTGGGAGTCGGGCTGGGGGTTGTGCGAACGTCCCGGACCTTCCATTTCCCTCCAGATGGACAGAGCTCCCTCAGGAGTCGCCAGGGGAGGCTGCATGCACGCTCACACCATACTGCCTTTGCTCTGATGACTTGGGTTACCCTTCTCGAGGTTTCAGAGCCAGCAGCCACTTCCTAGGCTCTTGGAATGTGTAGGAATTTGAAGGACCGAAAGTTCCCGATTATTTAGCCCAGTTTTCCTTAAAGTTAACGACGCATTAGAATCACTTTGGAACCGTCTCCTAGACTCACTGAGGCACCAGGAGGGGCCTGGGAATGTAAACCTTAACCATGGTACCTACTCCTTAGTATGTCCCTCAGGGACCTGAGTCCTGGGTACCTTTTAGCCTCATCTCCTGACATTCCTCATGACATTTGATGCTCTCGTCTCATGGACAGCTTTGAGGGTGCCGGGAACATTCCCCTCACTTGACCCTGGAATGGAAACGCTGTTCTTTCTGCTTAAAGTGCTTTTCTTGTCCCCGATTCACCTGGCCAACCCCTTGCTGTAACTCCACTCTTACCCCCTCTGAGTAATCTCTCTCTCTTCCAAGGCTTAAAGATCCCCCTCCTACCCACCCACCCCCCGCTGCAAATGTTCTTCCCCCCCCCCCCCCCCGCTTGGGTTGCATACTTTGTGAATAAAAATACATGCAAAACCTAAAATACAGGGTGCCCAGTTAAACTTGAATTTCAGACAATGAATACTTGCTTTAGAAGAATTAGGCCCCACGCAGTACTGGGAAATAGTTGTGCTTAAGACGACTGATGATCAGAAATTCAAATTTAACTGGGCATCCTGTATTTTATCTGGCAAGCCCCAGAGACGCTGTGTTTCTCCGTCTTCTGTCAGGGGTCACCCTGCCAGTATGTGAGTTGCTCCCCAGACCTGCTCTTCCGACATTTCCCCCATCTCGGGAGATCAGAATTCCGTCCTGCCGATTACTCGAGTGAAGGAGTCATCCCTGAAATTTCCGTTCTGTTGCCCCTCATTCTTTCTCCCAGCCATCCCTGCTGGTTTTACTTCTAAAATGACTCTCCGTATGATTTGCTGATAATTTCCTGCTGCCATAGCTTCATCCAAGCCACTGTTCTTGCTCATGGGGGCTATGGTCTCCGTCTCCTGTCCATCTCCTGTCTTCCTGGTACATCTCTGTCCCCTTCCTCTCTTTGTACTACCCGTATGTGGCACACGAGCCAAACCCAGCTGGCTGCCCTCTTTTTTATAGCTTGTGAGCCTACTTATTTGTTTATTTGTTAGTTTATGTATCTAAATAGGTGAAAAGAATCCAAAGGAAAATATCGTTTCGTGGTATGTGGCAATGACTTGGAATTCAGACACCAGTATCCATTAATAAGGATTTATGGGAACACAGCCACACTCATCATGGACATACGAATTGTCTGTGGTTGCTTTTGCCTTTACAACAGCAGAGTTGAAAAGTAGCAACAATGATTATCTGGCCCACAGCACTTAACCTATTTACTAACTGTCCCTTTAGAGAAAAAGTTTGCCAATCTTGGTATTTTCCATCACCGGAGTGATCTTTTTCCCCCCCAAAAAAGCAAGTTAGATTTTCTCATTCTTTGCTGTTTAAAATCTTTCATTGTTTCTCATTTTTTTAACAACAACAACAACAAAAATCTTAATTCCTTTCCAGAGTCCAGAAAAATCCTAAATGTTTGCCGCCTTCTCTGAATTCATCTTCCATTTTCTCCTTTGCTCGTGAAACTGAAGTATCACCTCATCTAAGAAGTCTTCCCTGACCAAAGTAGCACCACCCTGGTCTACTCTCCCTTCATAGCCTTCTGTCCCATTTATTTTCAAAAGTCTTCATGCCATGGCTCCCTGGGAATGTGCCTCGTTCATCCTTTTGCTCCCTACACCATGCAGTGCCGGACAGTGCATACAGTAGGCGCTGAGTGCGTATTTTCTGGCCCAGTGAGGGAATAGTCGGTGAACACCTTAGTGGGGGTTCCCACCTCCTCAGGGTCTTCTGTTGCTTATGGGCGAGATTGTTAGGAGGATTTCAAGAACTATAGTAAGTAGTGCATGGCAAGCAGTGCCTGCCACTTGGCACAGTTTTGCCACTTGTTTATTTTGCTAAATAAACTAAAATAAATAGACCTGCTCCCTAACCCCTGGGACCTGCCCCTTCCCCATTTACTTTGTTCTTGGTGGGATTTAGGGCAATTCAAAGGAAGTCTCGTGAGTAAAGACTTCATGGAACTTCATGGCAAGTGTGATCTGGTGGTCAGGACTAAGAACCAGGAGTCCTGGGTTTGGTCTTAGTTTTGCTGGGTTGTCCGTCATTCTGTCCCTTCCGTATTATGACTGCCCCCGCCCCGGACCCCGACCCATTTCTAATGTGATGAGATAGAACCCTGTGACCCCTAAGGTTCCTCTCAGCCCATTCAGCTCAGCAGGGGCCCAGGAGGGAGAGCAGGGCTCCCCGAAGGAGTTTCTGAGGCCCGAAGCCGCTGCAGCAGGACAAAGCCTCCCGCCCTGCTTCCCTCCCTACCTCTCTGCATCCTTCTAGGGGCCTCTGAAGATCAAACCCTCTGCTCCGAATCCAGGTGCAACTCAAATTTTCCAGCCCAGTATCACACTAATTTGTTAGGGAACCTTCTTCAATTACTTTCTTTCTAGTCTCCCCCAGGGAGAGAGCCTGGAGAAGCTGACCGCCCAAAGTAACCAATTAGTTGTCTACCAATAGTGGGACTCCCCCTGTCTCTCTCCCCGCCTCCTCTTCTCTCTTCACTTTATTCTCCTGGCCCCACTGAAGCACCTCCCCTTGCTGCAGAGGCCTCAAGGGAAGGACCCCCCTTTCCCCTGGTTCCCTGTTCCCAGCCCTGGAGTAGAAAGCCATCCCTCCCCCAAGAGGGCCAGCAAATGGGAAGGCTGGTGGTTGAGAAAGGGCAGAGCTGCAAACCTTGGAAAAACAAAAACCAGTTTTGCAAGTCTGTTAAATCCCAAACTGTGCTAGATTGGGAGGCCTTGATTCTAGTCCTGTGTCTGTCATTCCCTGAAGAGATGACCTCGAATAAATGACAGTTCCCCTTCTGGCCTCAGAAAAGATTGAGGAATATTATCCAGGCCAGCTCTCCTTCAAGAAGTGGGGGCAGGTTGGGCTGCAGAAGAGGAAATACCCTCTAGTCTCATCCACTACTGGGATCCCAGGTGCCTAGGGCCATGCCCATCCCGTAGTAGTCCGGTGGAAATGCTTGTTGAATTAAGTTAAGAATAAATGGAAAAGTAGGTGTGATCAGACATTGCTCATCAAGTACTTGATCCCTGCTTCAGAGGACTCCTCAAATACAGTGCCTTCAGCCTCTTATCAACTGGGTTTGCAAGAGAGATGAATTGTATTTGCATTTTCCAGACAAAACCAGTTCACCTAAAGCCCAAGGTTCACCTTAAGCTCCCTTTGCCTGGAGCTAAGCCCCTCAGTCATTATTCAATAACCCTTCCATCCCCAGCTGTGTGCCCAGTCCCTGGGGGCCCAGAAATGCAAGGGGTTCTCGGTTTATGGGGATCATAACATTTGCACTTTTTGATTTAAAGAAAAAAAGAACCCTCCTTTTCATGGGTATTTTTAGTGTGTCCATGTTATAGATGAAGACGTGGCAGTTCAGAGAGATCAAGTCAATTGTGCAAGGTCACATAGTAAATGGGATTAGCTGCATTTATTTATTTTTTAAAAGGAATCTTTGTATCACTGTCACAAATGGAACACCAAAGTAACTTGCTATAAATAGAAGATAGCCCATAAAAAGTAAGTATGTAACTATATAGATATATAGTTACATATATAGTTACATATATGCCCAAATAAATATATGTATATTTGTACATATTTACAAGCCACCCAATTTTTCTCTCATATCATACTTTGGGAACACATTGATCCAGCCCACCACTGAGACAAAGATATTCATTTAAAATTTAAATTTTGCCCACTTAATTGTCAGATTTCCTCTAATATATGCATTTTTTATAAAGATTTTTATTTGTTTATTTGACAGATCACAAGAAGGCAGAGAGGCAGGCAGAGAGGAGGAGGAGGCAGGCTCCCTGCTGAGCAGAGAGCCGGATTCGGGACTCGATCCCAGGACCCTGGGATCATGACCTGAGCCAAAGGCAGACACTTGGACCACTGAGCCACCCAGGCGCCCCTAATATATGCATTTAAAAAATACCTTTCCTGCTTCATAGTTACCACTACACATCTTTTTTTTTTTTTTCTTTTTCTTTTTGAGAGGGAGAGAGAGAAATAGGCTGGGAGTGTGGGAAGAGGAGTGGTAGAGGGAGAGAGAATCCAAGCAGGCTCCATACCCCGTGTCAGGCTTCATTCATCCCACGATCCCGAGATCATGACCTGAGCCCAAACCGGAAGTCAGATGCTCAACCAACTGAGCCACCCAGATGCCCCTACTACTCGCCATCTTTTAAGATCCGGCTCGAATGTACCTTCAGTGCTTCCAACATGCCTCTCCTGGCATACCCAAGAACACGTCTCTCACTGGCCCTGGGTGTATTCCTTGCCGTTCTTGTTTTCATGGAAATATTGTGATGGGTGAATGGTCTGCCTCTCTTGCTAGTCTTTAACTTTCCTAACTTAAACATTTTGTCTCTTTCATATCTGTAATTCTCGCAGCTACTTAATGCATGCTTTTTGAATTTTGACTTAATTGTAACAAAGGGAACACAAGCTCGTTGTAACAAATGCAGAGAATTCAGGAATATCATAAAGGAGAAAGTGAACATCTCCCTCCTATCCAGTCTCATTTCCCAAAAGTGATCATGACAAACAATTTGCTGGGATCATTGTTCAATGTGGAATTACTATGTGCCCAAGCAGCCATCGTTGGTGACACAGAGAGGTGACTTGTCCAGCATCTCTCTGCAGGTTTCTTACAAGCAGCTCAGGGATACTAACATTGAAATGGTCTTTTCGTTAGGGTGTTGTTTTTTCCCAAATTGGGTACCATGATAAATCAGTGAAATAGGGAATCTCTTTGGGCTTAAGCTAAAGAGACAGTCCCCTTTTATTTGTCTACAACATCGAACCCCATTTCACTTGAATGCAAGATTCCAGACCTTTAAAGAATGTTCTACAAGCACAGCGCTCTGCATAGATCACACACCACCATCCTCTGGGTCCCACGTCCAATATATTAGAAAGGAGTTGTTTACTTGCCGTAATATTTTTTGGAGCTGTCATGATTGGAGAAAGCTCACTGACCATCTTATATTGAGTATTAAGCTGATTTAAAAAAAAAAAAGATTTTAGTTATTTATTTGACAGAGATCACAAGTAGGCAGAGAGGCAGGCAGAGAGAGGAGGAAGCAAGCTCCCTGCTGAGCAGAGAGCCCGATGCGGGGCTCGATCCCAGGACCCTGAGATCACAACCGGAGCAGAAGGCAGAGGCTCAACCCACTGAGACACCCAGGCGCCCAAGCTAATTTGACAAAGCTCCTCCCTGCATTCTCAGGCCCTAGAATCTGTCTCCAGATTTACTCCAGTCCTCAGGCCGGGAGTCCTCTTCTTTTACTTTTTATGTATATATACATTAAAAAAATGTGTGTCTATTATATGTTTATACACAACACATGTATCCACATATATATCATCGGACACACATTGTACGTATGTATAGATACATAGGTGAGAGGGAAACTATGACAATGACAATGACAATGACTAAATGAAGAAACTGGTCCCAGGAAGGGAGGAAGGGAGTAGCCAGAGAGGGAACTCATCACAGGAGCCGGGGTGGGGTGGGGTGTGGGCGGGTATCTGTTTCTTTCTGGCACTGTATTCCACACGACTGATGAAGCATTTCTTTCCCTTCTATCTTAAACTTTTTTCTCACTTGATTGGGAACACCCAACTATTCAGGCAAGGGTTGCCTGGGGTTAGGTTGAGTTGTTTACTTTCGAAACCCTCCTCTGTGAAGCCATGTGGATTGGCAGTTGGTCAGTTAATAGAAAAAGGTCTATTAAAGCAGGAAATCATAAAAAAGCAATAATGTACCTTAAACATTTTATTTAACTGAAGATAGGTAAATGTGTATACGTTTGCCAATTATTTGATGTAGGTTCCAGAACTCTCCTTTGAGTCGGGGTCAGCTGATTGAAGTCCCGTGCCATCTTCCTTGCATAAACCTTGCTCATAATGCACCAAATATGGTCTCCAATGTGGGTTTCATAAAGGGGACTGAGGACTGGAAGGTGCTTGCCAAGTAATTCTTCTAGAATTTTATGATTCCTTTCTAAATTTTTATAGTTGTCACACCTGACCTAGCTCAATAGCAATATTTAAGTGACTTTCCTTATTTTTATGGCAAAAGCAACTTAGCCCTCCTAGAAACCACTTCCTTCTGATGCTCATAAATTTTTTAATTTGCATAATATTTCATTAAATTTTCAGATGACAAAAAACATGACAGGCATCCATAGGTTTGGGAAACACACTGGTCCTCTGTAAAAATGCAACTGAACTAACAGCGAGCTAAGAATACTGGAAAGGAAGTACTTGGCTGATGTGAGCATTCAGGGCTTGTAAACCTCAAGGATGTTTTACAGAGATGATAGAGAACACTGGTTAACCTGCCAGTCTCTGGAGAGAAGGCCAGCTGAAAGCTCTTGAAATATGCGTGTTTCTGGTTTAAGTCGCAGAATTTTAGGGGTTACACATTTAGATAGCATTCTGATGTAAAGGAGAGAAAAAGGGAAGCCATTTGCACTCTTTTTGGAAATACAAGTCATTGTCATCACTATGGAAAGCAGTATGGATGTTCCTCAAAAAACTGAAAACAGAATTACCATAGCATGCAGCAATTCCACTTCTGGGTATATACCCAAAGGAAATAAAAACACGGTCTGCAAGAGGTACATGCACTTTGAGGTTCACTGAAGCATTATTCACAATAGCCAGGGTAAGGACACATATCTGTGTCAGTCAGCGGGTGAATGGGTAGAGAGGATGTGGTAGATACATACAATGGAATATTATTCAGGCATGAGAAATAAGGATGTCTGTCACTTGTGCAACCTGGATGCATCTTGAGGGCACTCTACTGGGTGAAGTAAATCAGACAGAGAAAGACGGATACCGCATGGTGTCATTCACATGTAGACTCCAACAAGGACAAACGCATAGACACAGAGACTAGAATGGTGGCTCCTGGGGTGTGAGGGAAGGGGAGCGATGTTGGCCAAAGAGTTACGTGCGTCCAGTTACGAGGTGAATAAGTTGTAGGAATCCAGTGTGTAGCATGTTGATTATAGTTAAGGGTGATGTAATATATACTTGAAAGTTGCAAAGAGAGCCCAACCGAAATGTCCTTCCTACGAAAACAAAATGGCAATGATAGGATGTGATGGAGGTGTTAGCAAATGCTGGGATGGTGATTATTTTGCAGTATGTGAGTGTATCAAGTCAACACTGCAATGGACACAGTGTTATTTATCAATTATATCTCAATAGAGCTGGAAAAAATAATTAGAAAAATAAAGTGGGAGAACTGAATCCCAGAGATGAGTCAGGAACACAGATCACTGGACTCTTGGAGTTCATGGCCCCTCCCGGGACTCCATAGCATTTGTCCCTAATGTCCTTTTCCTTTTGGGTGGCCTTTTAAAAATTGGTGTATAATTGACATATACAACATTATATTAGTTTTAGGTATACAACATAGTGAGTCAGTATTTTTATACATGAGGAAGCGATGACCTCGATCGATCTAGTTACCATCTGTCGCTATACAAAGTTAGTACAATATTATTCGCTGTATTTCCTGTGTTCTACATTGCATTCCTGTGGCTGACACCGCACATGGTTTTCATTTCGCAGATGAGGAAACTGGTTTAGATGCTGAACTGATCTAGCCCAGGACAAGCTAATGCTGCACTTCTGTTCCCAATCATGTTGACTTCCCAAATGCCATCCCAAGTATATTTCTTTGCCCGATATTTAAAAAAAAGAATACCCTAAAGATTTTATTTATTATTTATTTGAGAAAGAGAGAGCGTGCAGGAGAAAATGGGGGAGCAGCGGAGGAAGAAGGATAAGCAGACTCCATGCTGAGCGCAGAGCCTGCCACGGGGCGCGATCCCATGACCCTGAGATCATGACCTGAGCTGAAATCAAGCATCAGACACTTAATCAGCTGAGCCACCCAGACCCCCCTCTTGACCTGATTTTTAAAAAAGTAAATAAACTTCATCAAAGATTGTCTTTTTCCATCTGTGGCCACAGGACACCTGGTCGTCTCCATCCCCTTGTGAAGGAATTACAGCGAGTCCTCTTTGCTCGCACTGCCCAGCCTCTCCCGAGCACACGCACAGCTGTACGGCGGCTCTGTCTCTCTGTCCGTCCACATTCCAGCTCTCCAGGCCATCCAAGTCTTGAACTCTCACGCCCTCAGACCAACCTCTGACAGCACACTGGGTACCAAGGCCCACAGAAGGCCAGCACCTTGCTTGATGTCAAAAGCCTGCGGCTGCGTCTGAAAATAGACCTCAGTGCACCCTGCCTCGTGGCCTCTTGCCATTGGGCACTCCATTGGGGTGCCTGCGCAGCTCTGGGTGTCCCAGCAAGCCTTCCTGCTGGGAGGATTGGGCAGGTAATGACAGGGCAGTGTGTGTGAGCAGGCTGCCAAGAGTTCCCGTGCTTTATGAGGTGCAGAGTATAATTCAAAACCCATTTTGGGGATGTCTCGCTCCATAAATCTCCAGCAGGAATGGATGGGAATTTGTTGTGACTTCCCCAGCACATGTTTTTTAAATACCTCTTCTCTCCGTCTCGTTTTTTCTCTTTTCTTTGCTCTTCCCCCCCCCCCCCCGCCCTGTCCAGCTCCCATTGGATGATAAGCCCCTGGTGACTTATGAGGAGACAGTGGTGGTGCTGGGGGAAGGGATCCTGCAGGATAGGTTAATGGACTGCCAAGTGGTTGTAGAAAAGGTCACTTTCCTTGGATGGTTCTTCCTCTGCCAAGACATCGGCTCATGAAATGACTTCAGGGATCCGCGTGCCACAATTATAGGTAGACTTGCATGTGCCATCCTTATTTGGGGCAGAGTAAGGTTCCCAGACAGCCCTTCATCGTATAATCCAGTAGTGGCCATTCTTACCTGGTCTCCTTTACCGTTCTTATTAGTATATCATCTCTCTTCTACTTTATTTTCTCTTCTTTTTAAGATTTTTATATATTTATTTGAGAGTGAGCAAGAGGGTGCCAGAGGGACAGGGAGAAGCAGACTCCCCACTGAGCAGGGAGCCCGATGCGGGGCTCCGTCCCAGGACCCTGAGATCACGACCTGAGCCAAAGGCAGATGCTTAACCCACGGAGCCACCCAGGCGCCCCTCTCCCCCATTTTCTTGATAGACTGCTCCAGTTCTTCCTTTGAACAGATACACTGTCTGAAGGATCATTCCCAGAGGTCATTTCTCCCTTGCTTAGAATCCTCAGTGACCTACCCCTCCCCCACAGCATTAACAGTCAACTCTTGGGCGTCTGAAACTTCCACCTGAAGACTGAACCCACCTATATTTTCAATTCTCTCTTACTACTTCTCTGCTGATGTATCAGCTCCCAGAAAACAAGCTCTACTGCGTTTCTGTGCCTGGCCTCATACTTTATCCTCTGTCCTGATGGCCTTGTTCCTCTCCATGTCTGTTGGTAGAACTCTGTTTGATAAGCTACTTTCTCTTTGGAAACTTCCATTCTTACTGCTTCTTCCTCTTTCCCTCCACCCCTAATTCACATTTGAATGCCTCTGTTCAGGAAGCACAATACCTATCCCTTAGACAACTTCCCTTATGTTAAATATATATACAAGTCCATGTCTCACCTCTTTCCACCCCCCAGACCCCCATAGTCTCACCCAGTGATGACTGAGGGACTGAATTTTAAGATTTTTATTTATTTATTTGACAGACAGATATCACAAGTAGGCAGAGAGGCAGGCAGAGAGAGAGAGAGAGCACAGGAAGCTCCCCGCTGAGCGGAGAGCCAGATGCGGGGCTTGATCCCAAGACCCTGAGATCATGACCTGGGCTGAAGGCAGAGGCTTAAACAATTGAGCCACCCAGGCACCCCGAGGGACTGAATTTTAAATTGTACTTAGTTTTAATTAAATTAAATTTAAATAAAGCTACATGGGGCTAGTGGCTGCTATGCCGAACACAGATATGCAACTTGTCCACCATTGCAGAAAATTCTGTTCGTGCTGCTTAGGAGACTCTTGACAGGGGCGGGTCAAGTCCGATCTTTCTGTACCCTGTTGCTAGTATGGGAAGCGGTGAAGCGGTGTTAATAAATGTTAGTAGAACTGGCCTTCGGGCAAGACTGTATAATCACTAATCTCCGAGAGCTCTAATTTTAAGAAGGAAATTCATAGCCACTTATTTAAAAACACATCAAGGTTTGCGAATAGAACTGTTGCTTCGTGAACTTTCATTTGCCAAGTCTGGTACATCTAGTCTGGGGTTCTAACTTTCCTCCACTAATGACACTCACTGGTAAGAGTTCCAGGTCTCTGATGGGTCATTTCTCAGCTACGCCCTCCCTTTCTGGCCACCTGCACCAGGTGAGACCCACCGGACAGGACAGTGGAGGTCTTAGGAAGAGGAGCCCCGGGCACTCTCATTCCCTGGTGTCTGGGGCACACGGAGCTGCCTGACATGCACACACAGGTTTGAGCTTCCACGGCTGTTTCACGGAGGATTTATGAGTGTTTCTTCAAGAGAGAACTCCTGAAAACCCTGTCCAGTAATGGATGGGGTGAGTGTGGAAGCCAGGACAGGACTCGCCTCTCTCTTCCCCTCCCCCAACCTTGCCTGCCTTGTTCTTCTCTTTCCTCCTGGTTCCTCTTCCTTCTCGCTTTCTTTTGATCTGTTCCATCCCTTCTCTCTGTCCTCCTTGTTTCTTCCTGGTCTTTCCTTCTTTTTTTCTCTTTACTCCTGATGTCTCTTTTCTTCTGTCTTTCTACCTGGCTGTGTGTATCTGTCTGTCCCTCTCATTCAGTCTCTCTCTTTGTCAGCTCCCACAACCTTGGGTCCTCTCTGTGGTGCCTGAGCACTGTCTACTCATCCTGACCAGGGAAACCAGCCCAAGCCCCTTGTGACCATCATGGCCCCATGCGCCACACAGAGCTCACGGCCTCTGGTCGGAGCCAGGCATCCCAGCAGGGTGCTTAGGGCAAAGGTGAGAAGAGGTGAGCTGAGCCTTGCAGGGGGCAGCTCTCCCCAACCTCTAATGTCAGGGCCTCCATGCACCTGCCCTTGTCTGATGTGATTCCAGATATCACTTTAGGTGATTTTGGAGGTGACTTTGGAGACCTCCATGACTACTTGGTTCATTTTTTTTTTTTTTTTTTTTTGAAGAGGGGGAAGGTCAATGGAAGGAGAGAGAGAATCTTGAGCAAGTTCCATGCCCAGTGCAGAGCTCAGGGTGAGACTATCTCACAACCCTGAAAGCATGACCTGAGCCGAAATCAAGAGTTGGATGCTTAACCTCCTGAGCCACCCAAATACTCCTTGGTTCATCTTGTATAAATTTTTCCATGACCTTGATTTTCAGTAAGAGGTAGATTTTTGAGAGTAGCTGGTAAAAAGGATCTGGGTGACTTATTCCTGCTTTGCTAACGAGTCAAAGCTCTTTTTCAGTGAATCTGGTGGGCTCCTTTTTCTCGAAGCCTCCTCTGCCGCTCTAGCACTATTCATCATCAGCTCTGTTTTAAAGCTTTTTTTCCCCTCAGGGCATTAGGAACGTCTGCTAGAGAGTTTCAGAAGAAAACTTGGAAGAATGATAAAACTTCTTCAGAGATCCCTTCTAAAATGTCAACCTTTGGCTATAACAGACACTGAGTGGCATATCCCTGAAATACCGTGTACCTTTTAGAATTTGACCAGAAAAGAAGATGCTCAGTTAGCTTGGAAAGATTTAGTAGTGACTTAAAATAGCAATTGGTCTTGCATCGAGATGATTCCTTGTTTCAAACAAGCAAAGACCAAAACAAAGATGGAGAAGTAGGAGAGGAAGAGGAGGAGGAGGAAGAAGAAGGAGACAGAAGAGAGGACAGGCTGGTGACTTTCCTGCCTCTTTGCAAGGCAGACTTAAATTTGCTTCGAGAGCTTCATTGGAAGTATTCCTTGTTATCCTTGGGCGTCTCCCTTTGTTTTCCTCCATTACGATATTTAACCAAAAGCCAGAGCTTATTAATTTTCTCTAATATGTCTTTTAAATTTGTCCCTTTCTTTCCATCTCTGCCCTGGTATGAATTACTCTCATCACCGACCTGAAATTCAGCCTGGTCCCTCAGATTCATTCTTGCTCTGAACCGTCTCACCAGCCCTTCCAAATCCACCCTCACATGCTGCCAGAATGACTTTATAAGCTCGTAGGTCGAATCATGCCTCTTCTTTGCTTAAATTCAAAATGACTTTCCGTTGTTCTTATAGTGAAATACATGGTCCCTAGCCAAGGCCTACAAGATATTAAACCCAAGCTTTACATCAGGATATTTGGGAAGCTTTTAAAAAATACTGGGACCTGGAATCCACTGTAGGCCAATTACATCAGTATAACTGGGGCTTAGACAATTTGGCGGTTTCTTGCAAAGCTAACCATATTTTTACTGTAAGATCCAGCACTCACATTTCTTGGTATTTTACTCAAATGAGTTGAAAATGTATTTCCATGCAGAACCCTGCACATGAATGTTTTTAGCAGCTTAATTTAAAGCTGCCAGAACCTTGGGAGCAACAACGATGTCCATGAATAGATGAATAGATAAATAAACTGTGATACAGCCAGACAGTGGAATATTACTCAGTGATAAAAAATAAATGAGCGACCAAGCCCCCAAAAGACATGGAGGAGGCTTAAAATCCTGTTGCTAAGTGAGAGACATCAATCTGAAAAGTCCACATACCATGTGATTCTAAATATATGACCTTCTGGAAAAGGTAAAACTATGGTTTATAAAAAAAAAAAAGCTATGCAGTTGTCAGGGGTCTGGGAGAGGGAGGAAGAGACAAGCAGGTGTAACATCAGGGTTTACAGCCGAGGAAGTATCATACAGTAATGATGGACACAGTTATGACACATTTGCAAACCTCCTAGGATGCGCGCCCCGAAGAGTGAACTGTGGATTACAATTGATATCAATGGTTTCTGTTGGCTCCTTCATTTTTTTTTTTTTTTTAGATTTTATTTATTTATTTGACAGACAGAGATCACAAACAGGCAGAGAGGCAGGCAGAGAGAGAGGAGGAAGCAGGCTCCCTGCTGAGCAGAGAGCCTGATGTGGGGCTCGATCCCAGGACCCTGAGATCATGACCTGAGCCGAAGGCAGCGGCCCAACCACTGAGCCACCCAGGCGCCCCGGCTCCTTCATTTTTAACAGAAAAGTCCTACTAACACAAGATGTAAATAATAAGGGGAACTCTGTGTGTATGTGTTTGAGTGATTGTGTAGAGTCGTACATGGGAACTCTGTACTCTCCCATCAGTATTTCTGTAAACCTCAGAACTGCTCTTAACTTAAAAAAATAAGAAAGAAATGTCTATTTATTGAAAAATAAAAAGTAGTCAGGTCCTGGGCCCTACTCTAGGACAGTATGTCAGCACCACCCAGCATTACCGTTCTGTTTTGTAGTCTTTCCAGGTGACTCGGGGATTCCAGTATACAGCTGGGGTTGAGGGCCACCGCCCAGAGAAGCCCTGTCCACCTCCACCTTGACCCGTGCTGTATTTTACAGTTGCTTGTCTGGGGCCTCACAGAAGCATTCCTTGACCATCCAATCTCAATTGTACCTCGATATTTATTTGTCCGTGTTGATGGTCTGTTGGCTCTCCTAGACTACATACTCTTTAAAGACAGGAACTGTGTTGAACACTGTGCTTCGCAAAGCATTTGCTTCATAATTAGTACTCAGTTAATATTTACTGAGTGAGGGGCGCCTGCGTGGCTCAGTTGGTTAAAGCCTTTGCCTTTGGCTCAGGCCATGATCTCAGGGTCCTGGGATCGAGTCCCATATGGGGCTCTCTGCTCAGAGGGAGCCTGCTTCCCCTCCCCTCTCTCTCTCTCTGCCTGCCTCTCTGCCTACCTGTGATCTCTCTGTGTCAAATAAATAAATTAAATCTTAAAAAAAATTACTGCATGAATGAACAGATGAATGGATAGGTCAGAGAGCTTACTAGGTTCTTCCCTCTCACCTCCATACTGACCAGTCGGAGGGGACTGCTGGGTAAGTGGTGGGTGGCTAAAGCTGGTTAGGATGGAGCATTCGCACACCCCCTTCTAGTCCAAATGGGGGCTACAGAACACACAGAAATAATTTTCTTCTCTGTTGCCTTTGCCCTTTGGCTGGAGGCTAAGTCCTGAGTTTCAGTGAGGGAATGCGTGGGTTAAATTTGTCTCTGTCACTTCCCTTTTTCTCTCTGTGCAATGAAGTTAGATCGCTTGGTCCAACTGCAGCACAATGCAGTTAGGCTCATGGGCTCCCATCTCCAAGTGCCTTGGGAGCAACTTCTGCTCCTGTTGGAAACAGCTCTGTCGTCAACAAGCAAGCTGAAGGGAGAAAACCCAAAAGCCCTCTCTGCCACCCCCCAGTGCCAGGCTCCTTTGCTGCTTTCATATGGGAAATTAAATTGCCTTTAGATTGTGAGCAAAGGGCAGAGTGATATAGAAGCAGGATATTCACAGGTGCTTTCTGAAGCAGGGAAAATTGCAAAAAAAAAGTCTCTAATCCTCGCTGAGGTAGGAAGGACAGACACACACATATTGGTATAGCATGGTAAGGAAGCAGTTGAGAATTTATCTCGTTTTTGTTTGGCTCGAATCCAGCTCCTGGCATAATATCTACCCTTGTTTCTCTGCACTTTTGGGTAAATTATGTTGTGGCCCATGAAGAATGGCTGATGTCAGGTTTATGATATAGGACTGCAAGGGCAGGATAGCCTGTGAGTTCTGTTGGGAGGATTTAGAAAGGAAGGGAGGTGACCATATTTTTTTTGTCCCCGTGAGACTTAGGAAAAGAGGCTGGGAAGACAAGGCAGAAGGTAGGGGTTAAGGACCCAGTGATCATGAGCTGTGAGTGGTCTCCTGCCCGGGCAGGCACAGACTGTGGTTGAAGGGCTCTGGTTTCTAATCTGGGGTGCACTTGGGCAAGTCGTCCAGATACTCTTGAGCGGAACTGTTGCAAGCAACAGAAACCAGCTCTGGTATTGTAAGCAGAGGGGTCTTTGGGGAAGGATTTGAGGCAGCTTGGAGAAGGACATCAGAGCTGAAGAAGCCAGCTCAGGAGGCACAGCTCTGGGGGTCCGAGCATCCCCGCCGGGATGGAGGGGCTCCCAGAGTTTGTCCATCTTTTCCCCTCTCCCTTTGGCAATCATTGGCTCAGCGTGGCCTCATGCTTACCCTCATCTAGGGAAGAAGAGGACACCCATATTGACAACCCCTCTAGACCGCATATGGCTCGGGGGGGAGCTGTATTTTGAAAGGTGAGTCTGGGGGATGATACCAGACTGGTTGCCGAGTAGCAAAAGAGACACAAGTCTTCATCAGGGGCCTCGGTGTTCTCGTCTGGAAGTGAAAGCACTGTTTCAGCTCCTCTTTTTAGCATCAGAAGCTTTTCTTTGTGGCATCTTAGGCATCCTGCTCTAAGTAAAGCCCACTGCCAAAGCCTGGGGAAACCAGAGCTATTCTGGCTGAGATGGGAGCCAGGGGGCTCCAAGCCCTGCCCTATAGGCCTTCCCTCCCCGCCCCCCTGCAGTGATCCTTGAAATATCTATTTAGATATTCCCAGAGGATCACTTAGAATCCCGGAAGTTCACTGAGTCACCCCTGGGCTGCATGATCTCTAGGACCTTTTCAGCTGGGCCTTTGTAGCGAAACAGAGCATCTCAGACGAGGGGTCTCTAAGACCTTTTGTGGAGGTGAGGCTGATTCATGGGAGTAGCTGCAGGGCTGAGGAAGTGCATTTGCCCTGCAAAGATGGTGTCCCTCATGTGGCCTGCTGCACTCATGCCTAGCCCATGTCCAGAAGGGGCAGGACTCAGCATCTCCTCCGGAAAGAAAGGCTCTGCTGTAGGGAAATGATGCTAGCAAGTGTGTGACCCTGAGGTTCCAGTACTCTGGGCAGTACTAGCCTCACATTCTGCCATTCTCCTTGTTCTCTGCGTTTCCATCTCCACCGGGCGTCTTTCAGTCCCTCTCCAGTAACAGTCCCCTTTCTGCCCCTGAGCCTTTGCACAGACTGTTTTCTTTGCCCAGAAGGGACTTGCCTGCCCCTGTGTTTGCTTGGCTGACTCCTGCTAATTTTTCAGGTCCTAAATTAATGTCACTCCCTTAGAGAAGCCTTTCCTGTCTTCTTGGGTTAGAGTTGGTCTCCCTTTTTTATATATACTGTCTTTAAGTAGCGCTTAATCGCAGGCTTTAATTACATATATTTTGTGATGTTTATCTTTTCCACTATATTATAAGCTTAGCATTGGCAGAAATCCTGTCGTTAATAGGTGCTTTGAGATGTTTGTGAAGAAATAAGTATAGAGCATAGTATAATTCTCAGTGTTGATTCAGTTCACTAAGCATTTATTGAACACTTTCTATATACTAGGGCCTCTCCTGGAGGCTGCGATGGATCTCTGAAAACAGTACAGATCCAGCCCCAAGTTGCTTATTTTCTTGGGTAGCAGAATTTCTCCATTTTCTCCATTTAATCCTTAACCCATCCCAGGAGATCACCAGGGTGTAGACTGTGAGGCACAGAGAGGTCAAAGAACTTGACCAGGGTCACACAGGGACTTGGCAGTTGTGCTACAATTCACACCCACCTGAATCCTGGCCCATTGCTCTTCTGCTTCTCCCCTTCTTGCAGAGAGTAATGCAGTTATGGAGAATGGACTTCCTTGCACACAACACAGAGTGCTGCCCTTTTTTCTCCCAAGGAGAAAGTAGCCTTGGTTAGAGAAGGCTGAGGTGTGCAGAGAAGGGGGGACACAGGGGCACGGGAACTTGGTGAAGGAGCGTGTGCAGCACACACAGGTTTCCACAGTGCTGGGTGCTCCTGGAGGTACCCAAGGCGGCCAAGATGCTGAGCTGGCATCGCAGAGTAGCATGCCCTCTGCTGTCAAAGGGAGGCATTCCTCTGGGATTCTGCGGTTCCTGTGACCTCATAGACTTTGCAGTCTCCTTTGTGTCCCTCATCAATTCCCGCTCCGCCTCACTCCCCCTCGCTTTCTCAGCTCTGTCCTCTGAAAGTGCGGTCTGAAAGTGCCTTAGGTGCCATCCTGGGCTCCGTACCCTTGATCCCTGAATGGCGGGGGACTGACCAGGGACAGAGGCTGTTGCAGCCTCATTAACCTTCTGCCCAAGCAGGATACCTCGCGTCTGAGTCCTTGAGACTTGCCAGACCACGGCAGCAAAATGGGTTCACATCCCTGTTCTTCCAACCCCTGGGGCCTTGCTGGAGACTGCCAGCGACTCCCTGTTGGTGAGAGGTAGCTGCTCATTTCCAGCTCTCCAAGCTGGTGACAGGATGGTCCTGGCGAAGACACAGTCTTCTTTGACTGCAGGCAGTTTCTATGACTGTTGAATTAGCGTTATTATTTTCTTCTTGTCTGAGAGTATGAAATGTCTGCTTTCGTTTTTCCCCCCTTCCCTCTGATCTTTGTCAGAGTGACAGCTTCTCTAATTAGGCAGTTCAGAAGGTAACCTTAGCAACTTCGAGCTGGCAGTCGAGAAGGAGGCAGGGTTCCAGGTGCCCCACTGGCCTGAGCGCCGGGCTTCCCGGGCAAGGCTCCGCTGCCCTTCCACACCTTAGCACCCCTACCCGGGCTGGGGCTGGCTCCGGAGCTGCCTCGGTTCTCTGCTGCCGCAGGGAAGGCAGCCTCAGCCTCAGCGCCTTCCAGCCAAGGATTAAAACTCTTGGATGCAGAGAATTCTCTGCCTGTGCTTCTGTGCTTTCTCTCTTTCTGTGGAGCTCCCCTTCATGTCTCCCCCTCCTTACCACTTCTCTCCTTGCTTTCTCCGCCCCCCTCTGTCTTTCCTAGGGCAAGAGAAAGGCTGGGGATTGATGCCCACTTGGTTGGCTCTTCTCTCCTTGGGCTACCTGCCACCAACCAGGACACACCTGCTCCCTTGGCCTTGGTCAACCAGTTGTCCGTATCCCTATCCTCTGACCCTGCACCCTACCCCACGCTCTGCTCTGGGCTCACCCCTTCCTGACTTCTTCCCACCTTCCAAAGCTCTTCTTCCCCGGAAATCTTTTCCATCTGTCTGCCCCCCCCAGTCTCCCTCCCCACCACTCCCCTGCGCTCCATTCACAGATTTCTCTTTGCCCGACTTCTCAACTCAGTGCTTATTGTCTTCACCACATAATCTAGAAATATATATTTTTTTAAATTCTTAATTCTTTTATTTTTTTATACTACATGGTTCACTGGGTCTGAGTCATGCTTCCCAGTAGGTGAAGGAGCCCATATTTCCTTATGGTTCTTTCATAGTTAGCATATTAATGGGCATGATGTGTGCTTAACAATTCGTGCTCTTACTCAGAAATAAAAGCAATGCCACAGTCTCTTGGAGACTGTACATAGTGGAATTTATCGTAATTTATCACTCCGTATTCTGCGATTGGACTATGGTGGTAAAGGGAGTATGGAGTATGGCCTGTGGATGTCTTTCCTTCTAATTCTCTGTTCAGAGATCTCGAATTCCCTCTCGTTCGTTGTGACCCAGTCTTCTAACACTGATTTTAACCCATGAGCTCTCCAGCTATGCTTCCACCTTTTCAGCCTCTACCCATCCATATTCTGTGCTCACGGTGATGGCATCAGTGCCCTTAAGGAACATCTAGGCCAGGAGAAATAGGGATAGGAGGAGGGTTAGGGACTCAACTGTGACCCACAGAGCTGTCTGTCAAGAAGAATGAGACAAATGCCCTGATCTTCTGAGCAGGCAAGAGCAGAGACCTCTAAATCTGGGAGTGTCTTCAAAGATTGTCACAGTCAGTCCTCTCCATGCAATGCGGTGTCTAGAAGAAACAGCATGCTCTAAGTTAACCATTGAGTTAGTGAGGGAACCAAGGTTGGATGGACAGAACTGGAGAGCTGAAGGGGATTGCCTCGTTTGCTGAGAGTGAGCCTCAATGTTGGGAAGGAGCTAGGACCACATTTCCAGTTACTCCTCTGTTGATGATGTAGGATCTGTTGATGATGATGATGGTGGTGTTGGAGCAGAGATCTTGGATGTGGTTAGACTCAGGCACGTGCTATGCTGGAAAAGGACCAGCAATTCCCTTAGATTATCTGGGGTTTCACTTTGGTCTTTGAATCACCGGCCCATTCCAGGACTTCAGCCAACCACCCTACCCTATCCTCAGATGTCCCAAGACCCCTTGGGTTCTGGGTAAAACCTGACTTGGCGTCCATCCCTTCCTCTGCATCCCAGCATCATCCTGGGCTGAGCTTGCAGAGGACTGCCATGTTGACCCAGCGGGGCCCGGCCTGGTGGCCCCATCCCACTCCCCAGATCTGGGCTCCCCCACGGATAGCCCCAGGCAGCGTTGACACTGGCGTACAGAGCCAGATCTCAGGCGCCGAGGAGACGAGGCTCTTGGCCGCAGACAGGAGATAAGTGGAGACGTAAACGGTGATTTTCTGGCCTGTGAGCCCCTGTTCGTGGATTTCATCTTTTAATGGAAGTGCAGTAAATAAAAGACGATTTCACAATATGCCAAGCAACAGGTCAGGAACATCTGAGCCGCTGGGATTGATAGAAGGGAGCTGAGCGTAACAAATCTCCCCAAATTGCACCCGGCTCCACTTGTATCGGCTCCCAGACAGCATCCCCCAATTATTGTGCAAAGGCAATTATTTCAGAGCTGGAGCTCTTGGAAAGTAAGGCATGTGGATGGGGGTGTGCTTTCATTGCTTCTTGCTGAATAGAATTTCCCCCCATTTTTTGTTAATGTTTGAGCCCTGATTGACTCTTAACTTCTCAATTTGTCGACATTTCCTCCCCTACCCTGGAGGCTGGATTTATTCTTCAAGGATCATCCAGAGGGCGCCTCTTCCAGGCACCATTACTCTGTCTGTCCAGTGTTTCAGATCAAAGCAACAGTGTTAAATTGGGGTTAAATGTATATACAATGAAACACAACGTCCTTACGTGTACATTTCAAGGAGTTTTGACAAACCCTCATAACTGAGCATATTTCTATCACTCCAGAAAGTTTCCTGGTGACCCCTTTCCAGTCAGCCCTCATCTGCCCGTAGGCAACTACTGCACTGAAAAATATCAGTGTTAGTTAATTTTGTCTATTCTTAACTTCCTTATAAATGGGAACAGAAAGTACAGGAGATGGAACACTATGGTGTGTGGGCCAAATATAGACCATCTCTTTTTGGTATGACTGGTGAGTGAAGAATGGTTTGTACATTTTTGAAGAGTTGGAAGGAAAATCAAAGAAGAATGATATTTCATGACACATAAAAACTATATGAAACTTCCATTTCAGTGTTCATAAATCATTTTATTGGCACATTGCCATGCTCATTGGTTTATGTATTGTCTATGGCTGCTTTCATATTACAAGGGCACAGTTGAGGAGTTGTAACAGAGACAGTTCGGCCCCCCAAAACCTAACATGTCCATCATCCGATTCTTTATTGAAGAATTTTCTCAACCTTGGATAGAGAATGCACTTTTTTCTGATGCCCTTGCTTAGTGCAATATTTTTGACATTCATCTCTTGTTCAGTGTATAGGTGGATATTTTTATGCCCTTCAGCTAAATGTGTGTCTTCCTTCCTTGAATCCCTGGAACAGGAGTGGCAAATATGTGTGCTTTTCCCACCGCTGCCTCTTCCGTGCCCGTGGCTTGCCTTTCCAAGCAGTCATGATCTGTATTCCACCACCGTCCCCAACCCCGGGCCTGGGCTCACTCAGAGTTTGTCTCAACCCAGTGCTCCAGACAGTCACTCCTAATTGGTAAGAGTTGGGTGTGTGTTGAAGGTCATTTGCCATCCCCCGCCTAGAAGAAGCAGTATATTGTAGAGCAAGGATGCAGAGAACTTCGGCTTTAGACCAACTTGGTTTTGAATCCTTGTGCTACCACCTACCAACTGTGTATATTTGGACAAGTTACTTAACTCCTCTGAGCCTCAATTTCTCAGGTCCTGGTACGTAGTAGGTGCTGACTAAACGTCTCTATAGAACAGACTTATTCTGCTTGCTCAGACCTGCTGTTTTCCCTGATGGACGAACTCAGAATCCTCCCAGCCGTTCTCCCCCCAAACATTGGTCACCGCGTGTTTTCTCTGTTGTACAGCTCTACCTCATCAGCTTCTTTTGTTTTGACCTGTGCAGCAGGTCACCCTCTGCGTTGTCCTGGGCTCCCTCCAGGTCATGCTGCATAGACCAGGCAAAGTGAATAGATAACACACAACCACACAGCTTCCCACCGTATCGTGTTATTCTGAGGATAAAGCCAACAAGCTTAAGGTGGCCTAAACGCCACCTATGATCTACTCCTGCCTATGGGATTAGTCTTATGTACTATTACTCTACCAGCGCTCCAGCCACATTGACTTGACTTCTCCCCACGAACCAAAGAACCACTTTTCCCCTCCCCTGGTCATTTATATATTCTCTTCCCTCTGAGCAGAACACTATTCTTTTTCTTTTTCTTTTTTTTAAAATATTTAATTTATTTATTTATTTGTCAGAGAGAGAGAGAGAGAGATATCGCAAGTAGGCAGAGAGGCAGGCAGAGAGAGAGGGGGAAGCAGGCTCCCCGCCAAGCAGAGAGCCGACTTGGGGCTCGGTCCCAGGACCCCAAGACCATGACCTGAACCACAGTCAGAGGCCCAACCCACTGAGCCACCCAGGTGCCCCTGAGCAGAACACTATTACTTCACCTTGTTCAGCCTTATTTTTTAAAAAGATTTTTTTTATTTATTTGACAGAGAGAGAGTGAGAGAGGGAACACAAGCAGGAAGAGTGAGAGAGGGAGAAGCAGGCTTCCCACTGAGCAGGGAGCCTGATATGGGGCTCATTCCCAGGACCCTGGGATTGTGTCCTAAGCTTAAGGCAGACGCTGAACTGACTGGGTCGCCTGGTGTCCCTCGTTCAATCTTTTTTTTTTTTTTTTTAAGATTTTATTTATTTACTTGATAGAGATCACAAGTAGGCCAGAAAGGCAGGCAGAGAGGGAGGGGGAAGCAGGCTTCCCTTTGAGCAGAGAGCCCAATGCAGGGCTCGGTCCCAGGACCCTGAGATCACGACCTGAGCTGAAGGCAGAGGCTTAACCCAATGAGCCACCCAGGTGCCCCCAGTCTTATTTTTTATTGAGATGCAATTCACATACCATAAAATTCACCCTTAAAGAAAGTGTACATTTAAGTGATTTTTAGTATAAGCATAATGTCATGCAACAATCCATGCTGCTTCCAGAATATTTCATCACCCTAAAAAGAAACCCTGTAACCAGCCATTAGCAGGCACTCCCATTCTCTTGTGCCCCAACCTACGATCTACTTTCTGTCTCTCTGACTTGGCGTATTTGGGACTTTTCATTTAAATGGAATTGTGCAATATATGGTCTTTGGTGACCAGCTTCTTTCACTTAGAATAATGTTTTTAAAGTTTCTCGATGTTGCGGCATACATCAGTACCTCATTCCTTTTTATTGCTAAATAATCTTCCATTGAACGGATATACCACATTTTATTTCTCCGTGTATCAGTTAGTGGACCTCTGGAGTACGTCCGTCTACTATTTGGCTATTAGTAGGAATGCCCCGAGGAACATTTTGTGTATGTGTTTTTTATTTCTTCTACGTATATACCTAGGAGTGGCATTACTAGGTACCAAAGGACCTCTATTTTTAACTTCTTGAGGAACAACCAGTGGTTTTTCAAAGCAGATGCGCCATTTTACATTCTGATCAGCTGTGTATGAGGGTTCCAATTTCTCCACATTCTTAGCAAAACTTCGGTTTGTCTTTGTGATTATAGCGCCCCTAGTGGACAGAGTGGTATCTCATTGACGTAGTTCATTCCTGTTTAATCTGGTCTGTCCAAATAAAGTATCATTTCCTTGAGGAAGACTTCCTCAATGGCACCATCCCCAACTAGAACAGATCTCACTGTTCTTTCATAGCAATCTTTGACCTCTTTCTCCAGAGTACTTATTAATTAATTAGTTAATTGAAGAGGGGGAGTAGGAGAAGAGGGAGAGGAAGAGAGAGAATCTCATGTAGGCTTCATGCCCAGTGCAGAGCCTGATGTGGGGCTCCATCTCACAACCCTGAGATCATGACCTGGCCAAAACCACGAGTCGGATGCTTAACTGAGCCTCCCAGGTTCCCTGGTACATTTGTTTTTATGATGTTCTTTTACTGTGTCCCACACTCAACTCTAACATTGAGGGGATAGAACCTACTATTGTATTTTGAGGTTCAAGCTTTGCACATAGTAAGTGCTCAAGAAGAAAAGATCTGCTGGATACAAGCATGAATGGATCCCTTCATCCTTCCAGAACCTATCCTTTCCTGCCACATACTCTCATGGCCTGTTTCTTATTCTCTGCAATCTTTCACATTAGAGTCTCATTTTTTTTTTCCTGGCCTCTAGCCTTGTCCATTTTTACTCCTCCTCCACAAAACTGTCAGATTGATCTTTGTAAAATACTTCAAAAAAAATTGTGACAGTTGATGGGAGTTTTTCAAGGTGATAGGCACTGCAGTTGAGTCCTTGATAAAATATACAGAAGAGAGAACAATTATGGGATTTTTTGTATCTTTTACCTAACTTTTGAATTTTTCCCCTTGCTTTCAGTTGTTTGGCGCACATTTTACTGTTTCTAGTGAGCGCTAAGCTCCTGGAGGGCAGGAAATTCTGCATGCATCTTTGGACAATCCCACTACCCCTCACAAGTGCCTGGTTTAAAGCAACTGTCAGTAAATGTTTGTTCACTTGGATTAAGTTTTATTATTCTTCCCATGAGAAGCATTTGTATGCTAACAGAGGCCTTCAAAGACTTAACTGGAAGGATTAATGGTGGAATCCCAGGCATCTACCACAGGCGGGTTGGGAGGATGTTTTTGGAGCTAGCCAGTGATCATCACTTCACGTTGTCAGAGCTGCCTGCTCTACCTGAACTTGGGGATGGTTCTCCTTGGGTCAGTGGGGGGTAGTTTAGTGACTGTCCTTACCAGTTTCAAAAGAACAAGGAGTCCTTTTTTTCTTTTTTCCTCAAGGGGCATCTTGCCTCACAAGCCTTTTCCCCTGCAGACAAGCCCTGGCTCCAGACCCCAGAGGCAGGGGAGCACGTTGAAACCTTTGCTCTTGACGACAGCAATGTGACCCAAGATATACTGTTCTCTTTTCTGAAAAATAAGAAGGACCTAAAGGCATTCAGAAACTCGAGGGAGGCAACCTTGACGTGCAGAGTGTACTTTCATACTTTCTCAAATGCTACCAGGTAGGTCCAGTGTATAGCAGAAATTTAAACCCTTAGCTTGGGGACACACTCAACCTAGTTGTCTCTCAATGTTTCCAGGAATAGCATCCATCTTAGAAAAGAAGGGAAGGGAATGAGCGTTGCATAGGAAAGAGGAAGGAAAATTAATATTTGATGTTCATAGTATCTCCATGAGAAGGTTGATGTTGTCTCCATGTTGCAGATAAAAAATCAGAGACTCGGTGGGAAAAAGTGACTTGGCTGAGGCCCCAGGCCAGCCAGCGGCAGAAATAGCATCCTGACCCAGGCCACCACAACACGCTGCCCCCAGGTAGTCTGATGATAATGGAAGTTCACCTGCTAGCTAGTGGTAGCTCGCCTTTGTTACATGGACCCTCAAGGACTCTGGACCTTGACAGTGGTGGAAAGAGTTCTGCACTGGGAGCCGGGAGCTCTGGGTCCACTCTCATTCCACTGGGGGACCTTGGAGAGGACCCCCCTCCATCTCTCTTTGCCATCCCTGTCAGAGAAATGAAGGACTCGAATCCACCTGCCGAGCCTCTCCCTGTTTCCATTAGCTGTAGAAACGGTTTTCACTTTGTAACTTCTACTTTTCTAAATAGCCTAAATAATATGTAAAGCCATTCTTCTGGTAAAAATATAAACAAAGTAAAACCATATGGAGGAAAAAGTGACGGCTTTGCCCCTGGTACTCCCTATCTCACTTCCCTACCCAGAGATAATCACCATGTACTGTTTGGGGGTATATCCTTCTCAATTTGTTTTCACTTTATTTACATCCACATGTGCGTCTAAATCCCAATCCACATCTGTGTTTTCCCCCATATGCAGGATCATCGCTCTCTCCTTCTGACACTTGGGTGTGTATATTTTTCATTTAAAAGTGATTGGAAATCTTTCAGTATCAGAACGGTTGGATCTACTTCATTATTTCTAATGACCTCATCCTGTATTATGGATATGCTATAATTTATTGAACCCATTTTCCTCTTGATGGACATTTATGTTGTTTCTAATCTTTCATCATCAAAAGCGTGCTACAGTGAGGGGTTTTTTTTTGGCATAACTAGCTTTCTATTTTGTGCATTTCTTTTTTTTTTTTTTTGTAAGATTTTATTTATTTTTGTTTGGGGAGACAGAGCATGTGTACCTGTAGAGGGGGGAGGGTCAGAAGGAGGGAGAGGAAAAGAGAGAGAATTTCAAGCAGACTCCACAATGAGCACGGAACCCGACGCAGGGTTCGACCTCATGACCCTGAGATCGTGACTTGAACAGAGACCAAGAGTCAGACACTTAACTGAGCCACCCCGTGTGCCCCAAGTGTGGTAGTATTTCTGTAGGTTAGATCCCTAGGGGTAAGATAACCAGGTCAGAGAATCCAGGTATGGTCACGTTGTGTAGATACTACTGAATTCCCCTCCAAAATAGCTGTACCAGTTTATACTCAGAGCCCAGCTGGGATTTTAGATGTGGCAGCAAAGGTAAGAGCATCATTTCGGCATGGGACACCTCCTGCCACCTCTGCCACCTGTTCGTGATTCTGTTTACAGGTGAGGCAGGTCCTGCCTGGAGCGCCTTCCACATCTGGTTTCTCATAGCTCAGTGCTCCCATGGCTTCCAACACAGGGTTTTAGTAAAGGTTTCCAGAATAGAGAGGTGGCTTGATTAACCTCCTGCCCAGCCCAGAGCCTGGGGTTTCTTGAGAAGGTCCCAGTAGATTGCCAGGGGCTGGCAGACAGATGACGGATAGGGACTGTGGCATCCGGCCTCGCTCAGAGATCAGCCATGTCCTGAGGAGTTCCAACGTTACCTCTCCCGCTCCCTTGCTGACAGTGGCCCACCACCAGGTACCCTGAATAATGCACTGTGTTTGTCCTCTCTGTCTAGTGGGAGGCTGTGTTTTCTCTCCACCTGCCAGACTTCCCTCCTTGGTCTGCTGGTATCCCTAAGCCTTCAGCCAAGCCTTGAGCACAGGCAAGAGGAGAGAGTGGTTGTTTTTTTGTTTGTTTGTTTGTTTGTTTGTTTTAAATCAGTGGCGCTGCTAGAAGTTTGTCTTCAAACAAAACCTGAGTGTCTTTGTTTCTTCTTCTTATGCCTAAGTCAGAACAGAGAAGGAAAGAAAAAACGCCCGTCATTACGGAGCTCCTACCATGTACGGGGTGCCGTGCGGGGGGGCACCAGGTACTGCCCTGCTGGCTCATCCCAAGCAGACATCACCGCCTCTCCTGTCCAGTGAGGAAGCCGATCTCAAAGAAGTGGTGTAAACTACTCGTGGCTGAACTCAGAAGGTCTGGAACCTGCATCCATATTTGTCCTGCTCCCTCTAACAGCCTTTTTCTTCCACTCGGCTTGGATGCTGAGAAAGAGGACTTTTTTTTTTTTTTTTTTTTAACCTTTATCCACACTCATCGGCATTCAGCTAACCCCCAAACATCTATTTCTTGGTATTTCCAAAGACACGCAGTATCATAACATCCGCAGCCATTTCCTACCAGTCCAGAGAGAGTCACTGAGTCTGTCTTGAAACCTTCCCGGATCATTATTCCTTTGGATCTGGCTGCCTATCCATGTGAACATGCTGGATGGTTTTTCTGTCTGTGACATTTTCCTGGGGCCTGTGTGTGCTGTAGTAAGGGGGGAAATAGACTCTGAAGTTAGACCAATATGGGTTTAAATTTCTACTTTGCCACTTCCACATGTGTCCCCAAAGACTCATTTTATCCCTGTGAACCTCAGTGTCTTCTTTATTATTTATAGTTTTCACTATAGTTAAGTGTGCTTCTGCTATCCTCTGTAGACTCAGTAATGCCCCCACACCCATGGATGTTCCCATCCGAACACCTGAATAGGCTCGTCATGTGACAAGAGGAATTTTGTAGATGGGATGTAAGTTAAGGATCTTGAGATGGGAATATTATCCTGAATTATCTGGGCAGGCCCAGATAAAAAGACATGGGTCTTTTTAAGAGTGAGGCATGAGCATTAGAGTCAGGGAAGGGGATGTAGAGAGGGTCATGGGGAGACTCAAAGATGCCGCGCTGCTAGGTTTGAACAAGGGGGAAGGGGCCAGGAGCAAGGATTGCAGCTCTGGGGGTTAGAAAAGACGAGTTAAGGGATTCTTCCCTCCAACCTCCAGAAAGGAATGCAACCCTGGCAATGCTTTAATTTTGCCCCAGTGAAACCCAATTTGGATGTCTGACCTCCAAGAGCTGTAAGATCACACATTTCTGTTGTTTTACATTGTTAAGTTCCTAGCAGTGTGTTACAGTTGTAGTAGGAAACATACGTATCCGTGCTAAGCAGTGGGCTTCTTAAAGTCTGTAAGGCTTGGGGCTTGGAGAGAGCTGGGAATCTCTCACTTCTGTACATACAAACTACTTATGACTCGGTGCCTCTTTGAGCTTCTTTTCCTGACAGGCGATAGGGGTTAGTGATGACTATTTAAGAGGATTTGTGGAGATTGCATGAGATCCTGTGCTAAGCAAAATGCCTGGCATGAAATAGATGATTAGTCGTGGAAGTTAGTATTTTCCTTGACCTACAGCCATGAACTGGTGGCATAGACATCGGTTGTGGATGGCTTTGGTGAGTGTGGGTAGTAGAGACACAGAGGTGAATGCCAGCTCTGGCATTTGCTCACTCTGTGACCTTGAACCCTATACCTAAACCTCTGTGAATGATGATAAATCTTCTGAACATAAATTCAAGCGAGATTACATGGTACACTGCAAACCTCAGCCCAAACACCCTCTTCTGGCCCAAGAGTCTAGAGGGTAGAGCAAAAACATCTGCCTTGTCCATTTTCCATCCTTAGGACCTGACACGATGTATAACACATAGCAATGCAAGGACACATTTGTTGCATAAACTGAACGTGTGATGGGAGAGAGTTTGGTCTGGGACTCTCCGTGAAGTCCAGATCTCACAGGATGGTCTAGGTAAGGATAGGGGTCAGGGTCCTCCCTCGGGAGGAAGAACTGGTTCTAGAGATCAAGCTGCGGGTCAGTCGGAAAGGGTGGGTTGACGAGGACCACAGTGGTCAGGCAGGACCTGACATACTGGGTGTCCAGCTCTGGGGTGGTGGTGTCTGGTTCCTCTACATGTTGGGGCTCCTGTCCAGCCTGACCCCTTCCTCCTTGATGCCATGCCCACATCTCCTCTATTGTAGGTGAGCATGGGGAGAAAGGAAACCAGCCCTTGTCTGGGCCTTTCTTCCTTTATTAACTCCAGGCCTCAAAATGAGGCTTCAAGCAAGGCTCTCTTCCCAGCACCTTAACTCAGTCGTGCTGTGCATTCCTAATTAGCTGGGAGGATTCATGAATGACGTCATGGGGGGCTTTGAGCTCCCCTAGACTTGGTGCCTTCCTTGGTATTGAATTATGTCCACCATCACTCTTTGTTTACTGCCTTTGAGCTAATTTCGGAGGCTCGCCGCTCTGCAGCCCCTCCTAGCTTATTTGAATTAATTTCGCGAGGACCGGTTTTGAGTTACTGTGGTCCAGATTAAGTCATCTTGTGATCTTTTCATCCAGTGTCTTTGTCATGCTATTGAAAAGCTATCATGTTTGCGGGCTGTGATTGGTGCTGTTTTTATAACCCCGGTCTTAGGCAGTCTCATAATTCCTTTGTTTTCCTGGGTTGTGTCCAATTTGTTAATCTTTGTTGCAGAAGAGCAATAAAAAGAGTAAGACTCGGGCCCTGCCAGAGCGAGGCAGAGACTGGGGTTGAGTACCAGCTCAGGCCACGATTAGCGGCTGTCCCTGGACAGTTTGCTTCTGCATCCAGAGCCCTGGCTTCCTGCTCCGAAAAATGGGAAGAAGCCAGGCCCGGCTTGCACGTGGATGGTCCTGTGGGATGCTCTGTCTGCAAGTGCTTGTCACGTAGCCTTTGGAAGTATTTCTCTCTCCTCTTAGTTCGTAAAGCGCCTGCTTCATGTATTTTTCCCTTCTGTCTAAAAGATAAATATGACATTTGATGTTTTACAAAATTTAAGTGTATATTCCGCTGCTGTTCTACCGTGACTTTTCAGAATAATTGTGAGTGCTTCACTAACTGTATTAGCTCTTCTCGGGAACACCTTAGGATACATGCTGTCCAACCTGCTGATTTGTGTTTTCCCCAAATCACTAAGTATTCCCTTAACTGCTTTCTGTCATAGCTGCTTCCGTAAGATCTTAATTATTTCCTAATTGTCCACATTTCTTCTTCTTCTTCTTTTTTTTTTTTTCCTGTTTCTGGCAAAAGACAGATTATCCAGGATGGTTTCAGGATCTTTGCCACTTCAGAGTCATCATCAGTTTCCTTTCTCCCTCATTATGAAGGAAGGAATATGTTCCAGTTTGCGCTCTGATTTCCCACCTGGTTTCTTTCTAAGCATTCTTGATCACCCCGGCATCTCTGTAATCACATTTCCCCCTTCAGAAGCGGCCTTTCTGAGCAGACGCTTCTAACTCTGGAAGAGCACTTTCGCTGGGCTGCGTCTCTTCCTTTGACTTGGTGGGTTTCCACTCCAGTGGGCAATGATTTAGGCACCGTGTGAGATACCAGGGATGCAGAAATGAAGCTAACTCTGTCCTTGGTTTGAGCACCTCACGTAGATAAATGTGTGCTCAGACAACACGTAATAAAACCCTAAAGACCCCATTAGTGGCTAAAAGAAATGCGAGGCAGACTTAGGGAGATTGAGCAGGGGGGCATCAGAGGAACGTTGCAGAAGTGAGGTTTTAACCATGTCTTACTAAGCACAATTTCCGCATCTGTAAAATGGGATTCACACTGAGTCTCCAGGATCAGCATAAAGCTAGGTAAATGTTTCAATGCGTGGCTCCTACTAGGCACTCATTAGTTATGAATATGCCCACCCACTAGCAGCAAGAACAACAGTGCCAGTGACAGCAACAAGAATGCCTGTGCTCCCCTTTCCCACACTCACGTGCAGGGGGCCCATCTGGAAATGCCATCATTCCCCGGGGGAGACATGAGGAAACTGAGTCTCAGAGATTTCCGAACGTAATGCCACCACTTAGAAGTGTTACAACCGTGGGAATGCAGTGGAAGTCTGGCTTCGTATTCAAGTTTGCCCTTTATGCTGCTGCTTTCCGATGTGCTTGCAAACAAGAACCTGTGGGATGAATTTGCAGAGTATTTTCCAGGCAGCCAGCATCAGCCAGGGTTTGTAGGGAAGGGGTGCTGAGGGGACCTCACGATCTGGAGTGCACATTAGTCAGAACCTGTGTTTTAAGACTTAAAAAAAAAAACAAAAAACAAACCCTGGAGTCTAGTTAACCTACGGTATTAGATTGGTTTCAGGGATACGATGTATTGATTCAGGGGCTCTGCCCATGGCTCAGTGCTCAACCCAGTAAGGGTATTCACTATTCCAAATTATAATGGGCAATTCAAAATGAATAATGGGCAATACTTATTGAGTACCTACTATGTGCCAGACACTGTCCTGTATGTCTTGTGTTTATCGTTTTTTTTTTTGTAATTTTTGCAATCTTTTGAGTAGGTGCTCTTAGTCTCAGTTCATAGATGAGAGCGAGGCTCAGTGGGGGAAAGTTAAGTGGCCTACATCACGTAGATAGTACATGGCAGCGCTGGGATTTGAACTGCCCAAATCCAGGATCCTAGCTTATGACTGGGAACACCCCTCAGCTCTCAAACGTCCATGCAAATGGGTCCATGTTTGCAGATACGGTCTTTGCACTGGAAGCTTCGGTAAGACTCGCTACCTCCCGCCAGCATCTGACTGATCAGCGACTCGGAGGCTTCCCCCTCTATTTCTCCCCCCTCTGGGGGAAAGTGTCAGTGAGCCATGAAATGACCAAGGGACATCAGAAAGAGTGAGGAAGAGCCAGGCACAGGGCTAATCCACCCAGGACATAATCAGCCCTTGAATCATTGTTATCGGCTGGTAGTTAATGTGCCCACGTGGGCCCAGGGGACTGCCGTCTGGCCTTGTGCAGCTTCTTGATCGAGGATGTTCAACAAGACATTGGAAATACCACTAGCTGCTTTGCCAAGTAGCAGTTAAGGATTTTCTGAAAACCCTGCTCAGCCAGCGCCTGCCACCACCTCTTGCAAGTGAGGAAAAGGGGATTTGTTTTCAGGGGCACAGTCCCATGGAAGCATGAGGCTTTGAGAAGGGTGGGGAGATGCCACAGAAGACCCCCACATGGACACAGGAGACTGGGTGCTGCTGGCTCTCCGAGTGCTGTGGGGTGGGGGTGGGGGTCAGCCTTGCTGTCTCCACGACCTGGTCTTCTCCTCCGTAGAATACGCAAGGTAGACTAGATGTCTCTGCAAGGATGTCGGAGCCTCCTGTGATCCGTTGGGGCTTTGACAGCTAGCCATGATAATAACAAAACCTTTTGAGATGCTTTCCGTCTTCCAGACACTGTCTGGGGGCTCCAGGTATTACCTCCATTAATCCTTACAACCCTGGGGGGTGAGGTGCAACTGTTCTGACATTCCAGATCAAGAAATTGGGACACGAGGACGTAACAAGCCTCACTCAAGGTTGTTCAGCCATTAAGGGTAAAGCTGGGATTCGAGGTCCCGTCATCTGGCTCCCGAGTCCACATGTTAACAAAGGTGCCTCCCTGCCCTTCGGTCAGGCTTCCTTGGACACTTTGCTCCCAGCTCGCTGTGGGCAGGTGAGCAGATGCTCTGACAGGAATGGCGCTCGTGGAATTGAAAGCATTGCTAGTTTTGTTCAGGTTTGGCTTGGATGAGGGAGGTGAGGCAGGGAGTGATGTTGCTGTATCAAAATATATGAAGGCCCTTTTAGTTCCCATGTCGGAATGGACTTGAACTGGAGTAGAAAAGTTGGAGCATGCATGCAGACGTCCGGCTGGATTTAGTCTCTGCTCTCTCTTGGGTCATAGGGGTCCTTTGGCAATACAGAGTTGAAGAGTGTGGCCTGTAGGATCGCAAGGACCTGGGCTCAAATCCCTGCCACTTACGGGTTGATATTGAACACGTTACCTAATTATTCTCATCCAATTTCTCATTTATAAAATAGGAATCATAATGTTACCCATTTCCAAATTGGGGGACCCAATGTGGGCAAAGTGTTTTCTAAACCGTAAAGGCTTCTTTGTACGATTGAAGGTGGCCTGAACGGAGATAAGCTTTTGCAGGTCCGCTGTTTCTCTTCCCGAAGCTTCTCTCCCCCACGGCGCCCTGAGGACTGGCGCAGAGCTCAGAGGCCCGGTGCCTTTGGTGTTCGCCGAGGCATTGCCGGGCCGGGCGAGAAAGAGTGTGATTGATTTGCTTTGCATTGACTGCACACGATGAAAAGTTGTTTTCTTTTCTCCTTTCCTTCTTTAGTCCTGGGAATTATATTTTTCTTAGAAGGTTGTTAATGGAAAGCACTGAACCAAATTCCCTCAAATTGAATTTGGCTGCCTGAATTGTCAGCTCGGCGCCGCTTACCCTCCAACCTCATCCACACGCCAGCAGGAGCCTCCACATTTATGCTCATAGTCATTCGTGGGCTTCCACCTGGGCTGGGGGGGCGGGGGTAAGGGTAGGAGGGAGGCGGGCAGTGCACCTGGGCTTAGGGCTGGCCTGCTACTCCTCCCTGCTGCTCAGCGGCTGGCCTGCCATGACCCAGCAGATGCACGTGCTGTGATAGCTGAGACCCAAGGGTGGCCGATCAGACAGAGAGTCAGGGGTTTAGGATGGAGTCCTGTTGTTAGCACTTACTAGCTGTGGGCCCTTGGGGATGTCACTGTACTTCTTCGAGTCTTCATATCCCTGTTGATATGAACAGAGAAAATCCCAGGTGATCTCCTCACCTCAGAAGAGATCAAAGAATTCACTTGCGAGCTGACTTCATTCATTCTTTCAGCCGTGGCCATCCGGGGCCTGTCGTGTTCCGGGCATTGTGCTAGGTAATGGCAGGATGGCATCGAACAGCAGGTGTTTCCTGCCCTCAAGGAGCATTTAGTCTAAAAGGATGGCAGATGACAGATAGGAAACAGGCAATTTTAAGGCCACATGATGTCTCACAGTTCGAGAGAAAATGGCCTGTACCCTAGGGTCAGGCAGGCAGGAGGTTTAGTGTCATTCCCGCCACTTACGAGTTACGGCGTCTTCGATGAGTTGACCTCGAGCGGCCTCAGTTTCCTCCCCTGTGGAATGGGTATCCACAGCCTCCTTGTGGGGATATTGTAAAGATTATAGATATTGTGTTTACTGTTCACTGAACAGTGCCTGGCCCCTAATAAGCACACAATGAATGGTAGCTATTATTATTAATAATGATAATATTAATAATGGATGGAAAGTGCTTTCTAAGCTACAAAACCCTACACAAATATAATGAATCATTATAATCATGTTACATAGAGACTCGTTTCCCAAGACTTTCCAAGAGCCATTGGGATCACTGGTGCTTGGAAAAATAAAATAATATTATTAACAACCAGAGGAGGGACTTTACATTTGAATAGCACTCTTCCAGTTTTAACAAATAGCCATGACAGGGAGGAAGACTTCAGCGAATTTTCCAATCTGGGCTGGCCTGTCCTTTTCTTGGCAAGTATTGTCCTGTGTTTGTTGTAAGATTTTCTGTCTTCATTAACAGCACTTTAGTTTCCCCTAAGTAAATGATGACTTATATAGATTTGCCCCATTTTACCTGACCTAAGTTCAGGCAGGTCTCTTTGCCGATACCTGCAGTCAAGGTTTGGAGCATTGCTTAAGCTGAGCGGTGATTACTTTTCCTACTGTGTTAAATGCACAGTAATCCTCGGAGACTGGGCTGACTGTGGCTCTGTGATAATGGGATTTTATATTTATAAACCAACATGTTAAAAATGCGTGTTATTTTTATACATGTTTTTTAGATCAGAACTCTTAGCACATGGCAATCATCATTCTGGTTCCCAGGAAACCAAAGAAGTTTTATGATGTTTGCCTTTAGTGTTGCATAGAGGCTAAGGGTTCTCTCCCACCCTCTGGTGCCCTTCACCCAGAGATAATTTATAAGGGTATGCATATTGGGGAAATGAAGAAGAGTGATGGGAGATACAGTTATAGGCTTTCCTTCCCCAAATACGTAGAGTTCGTTAATTCTAAAAGCTTTGCAATGAGGCAGAGGCTCTGTAATAGAAAGCATGTCTGAGAATCTTTGGCAGTTCCTACCACCCTGGCAGTGTTACTGAACACATGAAAAGAGGCCACTATTTGGTATATTAGTATCTTGAGCAGTTAAAAAAAAAAAAATCCCATGACTCTTTTTCTGTCTTCGTCATTATTTTTGTTTCAGTGGATGCCTTCATTAGTTTGCCTTGAGCGTGTGATTCAAAACTCTGAAGCTGTGTGTGTGTGCATGTGTTTGTGTGCTTATGGTGTGTTTCCCAGAACCCTTGTTTGATTAAGAATCCTAGAGCTCTCAAATCTGTTCTTGCCAACTCTTGTACTTTTCCAAGGTCGATGAAGAATGGCCGCATACACATTCTGCCACTTTCGCAAACCCCCGGTCCTTTGCTGCCATTTAAGTCGTGCCCGCTTCCAGATTGTCAGCTACAGGAAACTCATTTCTGACTCACCCTTGCTTTGCTTGTGGTCCGCTGGAGACCTGGGATTGCTATTCTGTTTTACAAGTGAGAACCCGAAGAATTGCAAGTGAAAACCGTGTGTTAAGCCAGCACGTACCACACAGTGGGCAGGGGGATATTGCAGAGAACTCGTTGTATGGAAACAGGACAGGGCATTGCTAAGATGACTCTTGCACATGTGTGGGGGCTGCTTGAAAGTCCCTCTGTCCTCAAGGTTTCTGTGACTCTAAGCAAACCTAAAAATAACGCTGGGTGAGAGCTAGCCAAGTTCTCTGTGTCTGAGAAGCAACAGCCTCAGTGATTTTATAAATACATTAGATACCTATGTGAACTCAGTCAAGTCTTATAATAATTCTAAGAGTTTTTAAAGCACTGAGTGTGGCCCAGGCATTGTATTAGACTCTGGGGAAGCAGCCACAGACAAATGAAGAGGGCCTTTTTAGCATTTAGGAGTTTCCCATCCAGAGGGAAAGCAGACATGAGTGACGTAATTCCTGGGCTCCGTGCTCATGGTGAAGGGTGCCTTTGCGAGGGCTTCAGATCCTTCTCTCATTTACTTTTACAGCGACCGTAAGAGGATTAGGAACATGTCCCTGCTTTACAGAGAATGAATTTGAGACTCAGAGGTGTTAGTAAGACCAGAAGTTCACAGAGCTCGGAAGCAGCAAGGACCACACTAGTACCCAGATTTGGGTGAATCTCCCCCCCCCCCCACTAAAGATTTACTTATTTATTTGAGAGAGGCAGAGAGGGAGAGCAAGCATGGGTGGGGATGGGGGAGAGAGGGGGGCAGCAGGCTCCACACTGAACATGGAGCCCTATTTGGGGCTTGATCCTATGACGCTGAGATCATGACCTGAGCCCCAAATCAAGATTCGGACGCCCAGCTGACGGAGCCACCCGGCCGCCCCCAGATTTGGCTAATTCTTACGGCTCTCATTCTTAACCACTCACTGCACAGCCTTTTTTGTGTCCCTTAATCTGCAGACCTCATACTATTCATCTGTTCCAGCAAGCGGCCCTGCTCCACTCCAAAGCGCGGGTGTGGGGAATCGCTAGGAGAAGCTTACACGACAGTGCGGCTTGTTCCTGCTGTAGTTCGCTTGTGTTTACCGTTGTTATAAAACAGCACACAAAATGGAGTAGTGAAGCCGTATAAGACTGAGCCTCTATTCTCCTCTGAACACATCCCCACCAATTAAAGGACTCTCCAACGAACAAGGAGTTGATGCTATTTGTGGTTCAGAGCAGGTGCTCCCGGGAGCTGGGTCGCATGAGCAGGGAAGCGAAGTGGGTGGTTCTGGGGAGACTTGGGGAGCGTGCACACCACGTCTGAGGTCTGAGGATGACTCAGGAACCTGATTGGCAAGATGCAGGGTCAAATGTGGTCTTCGTGTTTCAATAAGGGCTTGTTCTTGTTTTAGGGGGATTGGAGGAAGGGAGAAGAATTCTTAGGGAAAAATCATGGCAAAGAGGGCTGGGCCTACACTTCTAACCTGCCTCTACCTTGACCTTCTGTGTGACCTTGGGAAAATTCCATAGCCTCTTGAGACCTCAACTTCCTCATCTTTCACTCTGCTTCCCACATAGAGTTAATGATAACATTATATACATTGATGTTCCAGGCATGTTATTTTTTACTTTTCATATTTATCATCCAGATCTCTGACACTGTCGGCATGATCATTGCACATGCTCCTTGGAACATTCACGGTTGGCTAGGCTGAGTCCTTCAAGCCATCGTTTTCAGAAGTGGAATCCGTTCCTTCATTAGATAAACACACCGGCAGTGCCTCCAGTCCGTAAGGAACGCGCTGGGTTTTGCAAGATGAGTACGACAAGGCCCTGCCCTCGAGTTTACAAGGGGAAACGATGAGGCCTTGGGTAACGGCAGGACGGGGCTCAGTTATGTAGCGTGTCAGGGGCACCGAGCACACAGAATGTTGTGTTAACTTGTCACCTTCTGCCGAGGAGAATCCGCGCTCGGAAAGAGCCGGCGAGGAGTTCCCAGAGCATCACCCACGGGCTGCAGGAAGAGGGTGGCCCGCTGGGGCTACCTGCAGACCCCCAGGCTGGTGCCTTTCCACAGAGGAATCCAAGCTGCCTCCCCGCTTCGCTCAGCTCAGAGGCTTATGGAGGCTCCCCGCATCCTCAGGACACGGCGGGCTGCCCTGGGAGGGAGTGTTGGCCAAAACTCTGAGTACCACAGTTTGCCCGGGATTTGACTCTTCTCCTTTCTGGGCTCATGCTGGGGTGGCCCTTCTCTGCCTGCCTGTTGTCGGATGGATCAGAAACTAATGTTGGGAGCGCAAGTGTCGGGCACCGCTTGTGGGCCAGAGCATGAACCTGTCAGGGGAAAACGTTCCAGAACTTTCTCTTTCCTGCTCACATGGAGAATGGCCATGTTTAAGGTGGGAGCTGCCTCACCTGCCAGGGTCATTGGGAGCCTGTAATGAGCTGAGGCCCCCTTACCAACCAGAGATGAACGTGAGTCAGACACACGTCATTAACACTGAAGCCCCCGGAATTTGCACATTGCACAGTCTGATGCTACCGGATACGGGACCAGTGACAGGACAGAGGTGGGCAGAGTACAGTGATGCCTGTTTTCTCTGGACTGTGCCTCTTGATAGGGTCCTTGACAATGCAGTGTGGGGGCTCAGAGTTCCTGATATACCTTGTAACTCAAGTTTGAGTCCAGGTCCTTCTCTAAGCCTAGGATGCTTTTCTCGGGCTCTCTGAACCAGCCTCTGCTGTTCTCTGAAGCTACCAGACCTTGTTTCCTGAGGCTTAACCACCTCCTGTTTTGCCACCACCTTTTATACCCCAGCCCCCCGTTGTTTATCTCCTTCTGTAGTTTTCCATGAGGTACTTCATCAACGGCATTTGGAAAAAACTGGCCTTTTATTCTTGATTAAACTTGTCAGAGAACTCAGGCAAGTTTGAAAGGCTCGCTGTGTCTTTTTTTGCTCACAGAAAGACTTACCTGGCCTGTTCCTTGTTTTAACCTACCATCTGGAACACCAGAGGGAAGTCAGAAAACTGTGGCCCTTGGCCTACCAAACAAGCCCTTGAACGGGAGTCCTGAGAGTGCGTCCTTCCTGGGTTGATGCCTTGAAGGAGCCATTAATCTGCATGGTGACTTTGGACAAGTCATTATCACCTCCCTGGTCCTTGATTTTTCCAAGGTTAGCCAAAGAAGAGGTTGGACCACATTAATTTAATGTTCTGCAAACATTTCTTGGATGCCACTCTGTATTAGGTACTACACAGGCTTCAAGGGGAAGCATGTGTAGGTCATGTTTCAATCACATGGCTCCTAGGCTCGTGGAAGTGAGTGGGTAGGACAGGACATGAGTTACTGTGAATTAAGTCCAGAACTGTTAACTCTTGCATTCCCTTCCTATAATGCTACCAGTGGATTTAATCCATGCTTAAGTAAGTGGATATAAAACACCTTTTGTAGATGGGGAAACTGAGGTTCTTTGAAAAAGCAGTGTGTTCTATGCGTCCTCAGGGCGTTAGGGGAAGAGGTATAGTTGTGACTGTGGACAAGCCGTGGCTGCACTAGGTAGGGACGAATGGCTGATGACATGGGAGGTCTTGGAGCCCAGATGCAGCATATCTGTCCCACGTCTCCACGTTAGGTCCCCGGTGCTGTTCCCAGACCCTCTCTGCATAGTCTGTCCACGAGCTGAAATCCTACACATGCTTGCAGGCCTGCTAGGCAGGCCCACTCCCAGGCCCTCAACCTTAACCACAAATGGCCTTTCTCTGTGCTGATGATTCCCAGCGTGCATTGCGTGTATCTCATCCCGCGGCCCACCCTTACTGTGACGTCATATCTGTGTCTTCACGAAAAGGAGGAGGGCTGGAGGGGAGCCAGTCCTAGTTTCCTGCCACCCCATTGCTGTGAACGAGCTGTGTTCCCTCGAATGCTTTTCTTTTCTGCACTTTCGTTCACCGTTTGGCAGTTGGCACCAACGCTACCAATTCTGCAGGGCTGTGGCGAGGATGAAATAAGGTGGTGCATGTGAAGTGTTTGTTCCATTTCTCATATTGTAAAGCCGTCCTCCAATACCCGTTCCTCTCAGACACAAGGTAACTTGCACAAGTAGGCGATTAACAGATGCTTAATGAGGGAACACGCTCACGGACTTTCAGCGTTCTATCGGGGCGCCGGCAGGAAACAGATGGCTCCTTTCTGAGCACGTTCGGAAGAAGTAGCCATGACGGGTTTGCTGAAAGGTGAGGCAGGGCCAGTGGTCATGTGGCCTTGTCGTGAGCTTCCGGGTGCTTCTGTCACCCTGCAAAGGCAGGAGATAACCCCCTCCCAAATTTAGTTTAGATGTTGAGATGATGATACTACAGACACACAGAGCTGGTAAGGAATGGTTAATTATTCACATAATCCAGGTGTTTGGGGTGAGCAGGGCAGGCCTTGCAAGCAGGTCCAGAACGGCTTAAGAGAGCCAGCAAGAGAGGCTGGGCCTGGATTTTTGTTCTGGTTTAAGGATGGGGCCGGGCAGGGATTTTGCATCATGGGAGTCTCTAGCCAGCACCCAAAGGAGGTAGCACCCGGGCTTTCTTACCCGCTCGCCCAGATAAGGAGCACAGAGGGAAAGGTGAGGCTTAGAAGCCATGTGTATCCACACCTCAGAAATAGGAGCCACATTCTTCATTTCGAGGGGGAACGCTCTTGCCCCCACTCTTGACCGAACCTGATGAAGGAGCAGTGATGCCAGGAAGGACTGGTCACAGGTTCTCCCATCCACTATCAGGACCACAGCTCGACAGGGAGGGCGTGAGGTCCATACATAACCTGACTTCTCTCCCCTGCCACCACTCACTGATCGCCAGTGTCTCTCATCTCCTGCCAGTGCCGCACCTTACCCGGAAGCAGAAGGCCAGAGAACCCGGCTAATACAGCCTGTAGAGGTCAGTCAACCTCCTGGGGCAAAGGGGTTCACAGAAAGCGGTTTGGGGGTGGGGCCAATGACACAGAGACAAAGTAGCTGTTAGAGATCTCAGAGAAACCATCGAGATCAGGAAGCTTTGCTAGCCATCATCTATCGTGCCCGTGTCAGGTGCCAGGTGTCATCCTAAGTACTTGATATGCAGAATCATTTTAAATCTTAAAATTACCTGAAGTAGGTACGATTTTGTGCACCTGATGAGCCTGGGGCTCGGAGAGGTTAGGAAAGTCTTAAACATGGATGGAGCTAAAATTGATACCCAACACGGGTAAATCCACTGCCCATAGGCTCACACTCAGCTGTGCTGTCCCTTCTCCTTTTGGGGGTGGGGGAACTCGCCCACCCGTGAGGTATGTGACACCAGAGAGCTGGGAACCGTGGCTGTTCCCTGCCAGCTCTCCACAGAGCCCCCACCTTGGTTTAGTCTCAGCCACTCTTCGTTAAATATTTCATACGTCCCGTGCAGGTATTAGGCATTTCCACATAGGCAATTTTGTTTTAGCAGTTCTTTGAGGAGATGATGGCTTCTTCGCTCTAGAGCCAAGGAAACTCCGTCTCGGGGAGAATGGGCTGCCTGGAAGGGGTCACACAGTCTGGTGGGGGCAGGGTTCCAGCACCACCGGGCAAGGGCCCCAGGCCTGGGAGTTCTTACGGTGAGGGGCTATCTCCCACTTAGGCTCAAACTCCTTTCCTTCTGAAAATTAAAAACAAAGACCCCAAATTGGGTTCCCTCAGGCTGCTGGGGGTCTTTGAGGTGCCTCCAGATGGAAGATGCTGCTTTTGTTGCTTCAAGAATGCTCAGCTTTTGGTGTCCATCCTTTCTTTTCTATGTCCCCCCTCTGCCCCTCCTCCAGCCTGACTTGGTGCAGTGTTTTCCTTGGGTGGACTGCTGGAGCCAGATCCCTGATGGAGGTCACAGGAGTGGCAGCCTCCATTTATCTCCATTCTCCTGGGATGGAGAATTTATTTGGGATGTCAGGCCTGGGCAAGATTTAGAATAATTCAGGGATTTAAGTCCTGAGGATATAAGAAATAAATAATGCCACCCATTCCACATAAAGGGGCATAATGTGGAAAGAGGGAAAAACAAAACAAAACTATGATTCTACTAGAAGTAAAAACAAATCCTGAAAATTGCTAAGTCATGTCGGAGCATAGGATTTTCAAAGTAAGAAGTCGAGTCTGTGAGTGTCTGATATAACCCCCTCGTGAGGAGAGTGAGGCTGGAGGAGGAAGGGACTAGTCCGAGGGTCCCACAAAGGGCCCTCAGTAAGGCCAGGCTTTGCCATGAGGCGGACTGCTCAGTTCCCTTGTCCCCTGTACACACCCACTGTGGATATAGTCCTGGAAATGGGACAGAGCTTTCTGCCATGATGGTTACCTTGCTGGTTGTCCTTTTTGCGATTTTGGAATGCCTGTTTCACAATGCTCTGTGCATTATCCTGGCAGCACCATGAGAGTGAAATTGTACCTTCTTAACTCTGTGTCTCCAGCACACCGCTCTTTCCTCTCTGGGGAATAGTTTTCACTGTTCTTTGCCTGGTCACCTTCTGTTCATTCTTAAATTCTAGCATTGCATAATATTTCAAATGGAGATCCTTTCTGATGACTGGCTAGGTCAGACACCCCTCTTGTATATTTCCATATTCTCTGCACTCTTTCCTGCTTTCCATGTGATATTTCATTCTCATTATCTGATTAATTATCTGTCTTGCCCCCTAGCATGTAAGCTCTGTGAGAGCAGGGATTATGACTTTCTTATTTACTCTCAGTTTCCCCAGGATGTATGCTTAACACAGGGCCAGACATAGTGTTTGAGAGATGCGGGAAGGGGTGGGGCCAAGATCCTTCCAAGCTCAGAGCGTGATTCCCAGATCTCTGAGTGCTGGACAGCTCCCCACGTGTCCTGGGAGTCCAAGAGTCACAAAGACATTAATTGATGTCTGTTACCTCATGTTTAGCAATCTGTCAAAGCCAGTGGATTTGCATGAACCTTCTGTTATTCCCTGGTTTATTCCTGCTGAGAAAAGTCGCTATTTACCATTATATTGACTTCTTAACCCCTGTTTCTATAGTTCACTCTTCATCTACTTGTCCTTGGTCTTTATGGCCATTGCATCTCTCCTTCCTGGCTTGCAGGGAAACTGAGGCTCAGAGATTAAAGTCACTTATTCTTACTGAGTCACATCAAGTCAGAGTGGCTGGGTCAGGCCCCTGACTTCACTCCCTTCCCCTGTCTCTGATAGTTTGGGATCTAAATTCCTGTATCCTTCCTTCAGTATATATTATCATCAGAGAACCCAACCCAACTCTGTATTGCATACTGGAAACTCCAGTTAAAAATCCACGCAGTGGGGCACCTGGATGGCTCAGTGGGTTAAAGCCTATGCCTTCGGCTCAGGTCATGATCCCAGGGTCCTGGGATCGAGCCCCTCATCGGGCTCTCTGCTCAGCAGGGAGCCTGATTCCCCTCTCTCTCTGCCTGCCTCTCTGCCTACTTGTGATCTCTGTCATATAAATAAATAAAATATTTTTTTAAAAAATCCACACAGTAAATACACAAATACCAAGAACATACCAACACCATGCTGTCTCCTGACCAGAAGACTCCCTCACTCTGGATGAGGCCCCATTGCCTTTAAACCGTATGTGCTTTAACAGAGTTAAGGCACAGGGACTCATTCTTTGCATGGTGTTTTGATGCTCTCTCTCCTGCTGGAACCTAGCTGGGTACATGGAAGGTGCCTAAGGATATCTTTAATTCATAGTTGAATGACCAAACTCTATCCTAGCATGCAACAAATAAATCTCAACGAGACTGTTTGCCTTTCTTGAGCTGGAAAAAAAAAAAAAGAGCAATGCCAAGTTTGTTACTTCCCTTAACACATCAGCTGTTCCTATTGGAGTGATAATAATAGCCATCTCTTGCATTCCTGCTGCACGTCACTACTTACAATCATTTGTTATTTTTGATTTCTTTAATCTTCAAAATAACCCCTTCGTGGTTAATTGCTTTCTTCCCATTTTGCAGATGGGGAGTCTGAGGTTCAGAGGTGTGAAAGCACACGCCCAAGGGCAAGCATTCGGAGAGGGCACAACGAGGGCACAAGGCTATCCAGGCGGTCTAGAATGCAAGCTTTAGCCTCTTCCGTTAGCCAGTGTCTCTTATTGTTTTTATTGTATCTATGCCTTGTGTTGCACAAGAAAAAAAAAAATGGGGCAGGGGGTGGTGAGGACTCTGAGAGACATCTGGGTTCTAACAGTGTTTACTCATAGAACAATTCGATTTAGGTTGAATTTGAACCATGCTTAACTGCCCCACCCCCCACCCCGCAATTCACAGGCGACAGAGGTGAACATTCCAGAAGGGGATGTTAGCGGGAGGTGAGCTAGGCTAGCCAGATTCTTAGGGAAAGATGAGAGTTAGAGGGAAGATTTTGAAGGAGGGATGGGGCTCCAACAGCAGGAAGAGGGAGAGGCAGGGCAAGAGGAGGGAAACAGGAAGAGACCAGCTTTGGGGAAGGCTACTGGACTCTTGGATACAACCGGGGGACATCCCGTTTCTCCAGCCACACGCTGAGCTTTCTTCCTTTCCTGGCTCTCGGGACTACTTGGGAACAGATGCTGAGAAAGTCACTTTCAGGCACTGCCTGTCTGTCATAAATTACGCGATAATTTCCACACTCTAGAGCAGTGCCACGGGAGGCCGGTGGTCTGCAAGTTTGTGATTAGAATCGGTACTCAGGGTAATGTAAAGACAATTGCCCCCGGTTTAATGTTGGCCCCTTTCTCATTTGAATGATTGGAAGGGAAATGGGATTTTTCTTTCAGCTGTCCTGCCCAGAAGCAGGGTTTGTAACTCCAGGACAGAGGAGTCCATGATAGGAGAACTCCTGCCGTGGGAGTGGCCATATTCCCACCCAGCCCTGTCCCCAGGCCCTGACCCTAGATTGCCCCTGATTTCCTCTGCGTGTGTATACCTGTCTGACCTTTATTTTCCTCCTGCAAATTTTTAGAAATGTCACTGTCTGTGCAGAAGCTAATAGGCCTATCCTTGCTTTTGACAAACTAGAAGACTTCTCGCACACCACCAAGATAGGTCCTCACTATAGCAGTGAGTTTATTGTAAGGGATCTCTGATAGGACCATCCGTAATATCCAGTATGTTCAGTATTTCGGGATCCTTCAAATTTGCCAGTGACTTCATAGGCTAGTAACTCACCTTTCTCAGACACGGGAAACTAAGGCCCACAAGAGGAACTGACTTGCTCAGCTCATAATAATTTATGACTGAATTGTTACTAGTCTGTGGCTTCTCACAGACATTCAAGAGCTCTGTCCATCCTCAAGACATTAGGTAGCCAGACTCACAAATGGGTTTCATTACAAGGAATCCTTGCGAGAAATAATGCGAGAAAAGCAACATCTGTGGATTTTTCCATCTTACAAAGCAGAACTAAAGACTGTAGCTAGAATAAGCAGGATTTGGGTTAGGCATAAAAGATCTGTTTAACCAGAGTTAAGATACTGATTCCGATCCCCGGGATACCATTACATTCCAAGGACCCATAATAGGTGTGATTTTTGAGATGGAGAAAATGATCAAGGTAAAGGTAACTTTAGCCTTTTCTGCTGGGCTTAGCCAACAGAGAAATGCCTACATACACCAAGGGGCATGTTTCTATTTCTCTTGGTAATACTCAGAACCTCAGCTCTGTCCATGATCATACCGTGTGCGAGTTAATTAGAAGATATCTGACAACATTCTACACCAATTTCGCTAATTCTCATTAATTCATTTAGCTCCACATTCAACGGCCAAGCTTATTTAATAACAAAGTCAGCATACAGGGCAACGGTAGGAATTCTGAAGACCTAAGGCACTTCTGTCTTTGTGGGTCATTCTTCCATAACATTTAAAAAAACGACTTAATATTATCGTTTACTTTGAAAATATTTTATAGTTGTGTTTGCCTAAAGGCAATTATATTAGTAATATATTTTGAAACCTTTTCTATGACCTAAACATGCAATTATTTTTGCTTCTGGTTTTTAGAAAGATTAAAACCTTTACATTGACCCCTAAAAGTCCTGTGGACCAAGGACGCTGTGCCTGATGGGAAAGTCAGCCCTGACAGAACACGCTTGACAGCCAGGTGGTCATCATTGCCAAGGTGGCAACGACAGAGACCTTCTTCTGCTCTACTCTTTACCTTCTGTCATTTGTTTTCCTGTTGCCTCTTTCTTACCTTCTCTTGACATGCTTCAACTTTCCTTTCACATTTTGAGCAGCCATATTTTACATGTAAGTCTCTGAAAATTAGAAAACAGATGGAATGGAAGGGGTACCACCATTTTACTGTCGCCCCAGTGCATTGCTTGGAAGGGGGTAAAGGAAGCTACTTTTCTGCATTGCTTTCCCTTCCCAAATTTGCAGAATGGAAATCCAAAGAACTTGGTTTGGTTTTAAGGGCCAGCCCTACTTCCTGCAGAAAATTTCACGGTGCAGACCCAAACTCTTGTTTCATCGTGCCATACGTGGGGTGATGATAATCTGAACCATACAGGTTATGTATGAACAGAATGCCTACTGGCACCAAGTAGGTGTCCAAGAATTCAGATCCGTGATCGTCTTCCTTGGAACTCTAGTCTCTATCCGTATTTTCAGGTTTTGACTTTATGCTGGACACCTGAGCTCTGGATTGCAGTTAGGGGGCGTCAGGCTGACTTGGAATTCTTCTCTCAGTTCTGACTTTATACCTTATGACTTGGGAGCACAGCCTATCCCCTCTACCAGCCCAGATGTGTGCCTCTATCCAAGGGGGGTTATCGTATGGATTTCTTAAAGCTTGAGGAGGGTCTAATGAAAATGTAAGTTGTAAGCATTTGCACGCGCCACAGTTATAAAGGGTGAACTCCATGACTCCTCTGTCCCCTGCTCCCCCAGGCTAGCTGCTCTGCTTCCGAAGTGTGTTTCATTAGCAGTGCTGGGAAGGGACAAATGGGAACACCTGTCCCTTGAGCTGTAACCTCAGGCAGAGCTGACCGAGGCTTCGGAGCCTGACCCCCCAGCCTCGCCCCCTAGCAGCAGGCCAGCCTCCACCTCCAGATTGCCAGTTCCGGCTGCTCAGAGGTAGCCGGGGACTGTTTGATTGCTCACAGACTTGGGCATCACAGCACAATCCAATCAACGCGCTTTCAGCGGAAGAATCCCTCTCAGATTGTAATCAGGGTCCATTCTGTCTCTCCCCATCCAGGCTCTGGCTCCCAGGAATCTGGAGGGCTTGTTTGGCTTCTCTGTCCTGGCAGTGTCCCAGACTCTCAGCTGCCTCCCTGTGTGTTTCCCGGGAGCCAGGCAGCCCTGCCCCTGGCGCGCTGTTGCCTGTGGGGGGACACGCTCCTTCTCCAATGCAGTGGCCTGTATCTACAGGCAGGGTTCATTACCCTACAGGAAATGTAACTGAAAGAATAAGGTGAGAGCGCATGCTTGAAAAATATTTGGTAAATGGAAAAAAAAAAAAAAAAAAAAAAGGTCCTCACCCTCAAAACATCGTTTTTGTATATACTTGGCAACAGCCTCTTCAGTCCGAAAGTCAGTGTATGGTGCTACACAGTTCCTATCCGGAAGAAGTGGTGGTTAGTTTGTGTGAGGATGTCTGAAGTTCCCATCCAGCCAGCCAGCCAGCCACTCATTCATTCCTTCATTCATTCGTTGATTCATTCTTTCAACAAATACTGAATTTGCTGACTGCTCCTTCTGTGTCAGGAACTGCCCTAAAACCCCTGGAGACAAAAGGAATACAGCCATTTCATAAATCATTATTAAGCACCACTGGATCCTGAGGACAGAGAAATTAATCCATGTATTCCCAAATAGAAGCTGGGAACTTCAGATATGGCGGGAACTTCAGATAAAACTGTTGGGGGAGGGAGGAGGAGAACAAAAACAACAGAATGAGGAGCTCGAAGCCTAAAGGAAGAGATAAAAATTAAATGCTTTCATAAAGTTATTTAGACACATTTTTCCTTGAAGGCAAAAACACCTTATATTTTGAGAACTTAGAACTAGGGCATGTATTTCCGTCTGGGAAATCAGGGAAGGCTTTCCCAAGGGGCGGAGTTTGAGCAGATGGATGGGTTTGAGTTAGCTGGGGAGGCGGTCAGGCAGGAGGAAGAGAGGGGAGAGGGGCAGGGGGGCAGTCGGTGTGGTAGGTCCCAGGGTTCTGAGAATGCAGTGGGGTTGGAGGGAGGCAGGGCGGCTGGAGCCTTCAGACTCTGCCTGGGGCCAGGTCATGCGAGATCTGGTGGGGGGAGGAAGACCTACCCTGGAGCAACCCCGAAGTTGTTGGAAGAGACAGATCAGTAACAAAACAACAGTACTAGCTGTGATGGTTATTCAGCGCATGGACACGCCAAGGAGGGATAGTGAACTCGATTTTCCTGGCTGGAGAAAGCATTAAAGAGGGCGATTCTAAGGGAGCTGGCCAAGTTGCTCTAGAAAAGGGGTCATGAAGACAACTCAGAGGGAATAGGATTTGCAAGGCTTGTGGAGAGAAAGGGCACTGGAGGAGAGGCAGGAGCCAGATACTGATGGGCCCCTCCCCTGTCCCCATGGTGAGTTGTGATGTTGTTTTTAATTTTTTTTTTTTGAATTGACTTTATTATTATTTTTAAAATTTCATTTATTTATTAGAGAGAGCTAGAGAGCAAGAGCTTGAGAGCAGGAGTGGGGGGAGGGGCATAGGGAGAAGCAGGCTTCCCAATGAGCAGGGAGCCTAAGGCGAGGAGGCCTCCATCCCAGGACCCTGAGATCACGACCCAAGCCAAAGGCAGCCACTGAACCAACTGAGCCACCAAGGTGCCCCAAAATGACTTTGTTTTTTAGAGCAGTTTTAGGTTCATAGCAAAACTGAGCAGAAAGTACACAGTTCCATATACCCTCTGCCTCAGCACCCCACTTTCTGGTTTCCCCACCAGCAATATCTCGCAGCCCTTTGGTGCATTTGGAACTGATGAACCTGGACTGACACATCATTATCACTCAGGGCCCCTGGTTTGCGTTAGGATTGTGCTTTCTATGGGTTTGGACAAATGTATAACGACATGTATCCACCATTATTATTCATACAAAATAGTTCCTCTGCCCGCAAAATCTTCTGTGTTTTGCCTATCTGTCCCTCCTTCCCCGCACCCCCTGGCAACCACTGATCTTTCTACTGTCTCCATAGTTTTGCATTTTCCAGAATGTTATATAATTGAAATCCTACAGTACGTAGCCTTTTCAGACTGTCTCCTCTGAATTCGGGTATGCATTTAAGGTTTTCTGTTTGGTGGAGTTTTCAGAAAGCAGATGACATAATCCGGTCTGCTGTACCGAGACAGCTTTTCCTGATGGACGGATTGGAGGGAGGGGTGAGCCAAAATCAAGGTGGCAGGTTAGGCTGTGCTGGTGATCTTTGGAGCTTTGGGTTTATGTTTTTAAAAACCAGAGTGTTAACTGGAAAGACTCTTTTTAGTCATCAAGATGTTATCATTTTATTACAATGTCTCCTTAGGCATTTGTGTTTCTCTTGATCTGTGCTAGCCAACCAGTGGCTGTTACTTACACTAAAATTGAGTTTCAAATCAAATAAAAATGTCAATTGCTTAGGCAATCCCACATTTGAAGTTCTCAGTACCCATATGTGGTTGGTGGCTACCACATCTACAGACATAGAACATTTTTGTTTTGTTGTTGTAGAAAATTCTATAAATCAGCATGAGACTACATCATTGAGGACCTCTTTATGGTTTGTAAGAAACATTACAGATTTTGGAGTCCGAGATAGCTTTTAAGTTGCTATCAAAACATTTATTAGTGATATCATTTTTATTATAGTAATATATATTCATTTAGATACATATATATGTATATGTATATACATATATATAATATTTTAAAAAACACAATTTGCCATTTTAACCACTTTCCAGTATACAATTGAGTATATTAAGTACATTCACAGTATTATCACCATTGTCTGTTTCTAAAACCTTTTTATCATCCCAAACAGAAATTCTGGAATCATTAAGCACTAACTCACCATTCTATGTGCACACACACACACACACACACACACTTCCCAACCCCTGTATTCTCAGTCTACATCATAGCTCTACAAATTTGCCAATTCTAGATATTTCATATGAGTAGAATCATTCAGTATCTTCCCTTTTATGTCTGGCTTCTTTAATGTAGCCTCATGTCTTCAAAGTTCATCCACGTCATAGCACGCGTAAGAACTCAGTTCCTTTTGATGGCTGCATGATATTCCATTGTTTGGACATACCACACTTTTTTGATCCATTCATCTGTCCAGAGACAGCCGGATTGTGTCTACCTTTTGGCTTAGCGATACCATTTTGAATCATTTCTTTGAGCTGCTTTTCAGGGAAATGGGAAAATCCTTTAATCCTAGGATTATCATGAGGTTGAGAAGACCCACCAAAAATAAAGCATTGGGATACAGTTTCTAGTTCAGCATTTGCAAATTTTTCTTCCCCTCTTGTCCATCTCCATCTACCACCCCCTCAGTGCTTAGATCCCTGTGCATTAGAAGCTCAGCACCTGTTTGCCAGTTGTTGATTCTCTCGGGGCCCGGGAGTTCAGCTCTGATTCTTGGACTGCAAAATGCAAGGAGAATATCTTATTTGACCTCTGTGTGTTTAATGTGTGGGAGGTTCCGGGTTGGTGGAGATAATACCTCTCGAGTGTCACAAGTCCTGGGTTGCAGATGACGGCCCATGTTCCTCATTAAACAATAATTCCTCTCGGGGGAGGTACGGCGAAAATCAGCACTTGACATTTAAAGGTAGATGAAGTCATAAGGAGATTATGACTTGGCCTATGATAGTGTTTCTTGAGCCAGATTAGAAATTCACATGAGAGGGTAATTGTTTTCTGGGGTCAGACCCGGTGTTCTCTCCAGTCCAGGGCTAGAGGCATAGACTCTGAGTTCCAAGGGACTTTTTCTCTCTGATGGACGGAACTTAAGAAGGCCAAATGGACTCAAATGATAGAATATCCTCACATTCAATTCAATTAAAAAGATATTAAGCAGTGTCTTACTTAGGATACTTTTACCTGTGTCCCAGAAACGTAGACAGTGAGGATGTTTAATTATCTCACAAGACAAAAGGCTTAGAGATAAGTGACTTGGCGACTCCAGATGTCAGTGCCTGGAGTTGGGGGCATCCCGTTGTTGTCTTGGCTTTTTTCTTGGGTCTCCAGGGTGGGTCTCCCACACCAAGATGCATGAATGAACACAGCATCTAAAGCAAGGATGGATGGAGGGAAGGTAGAAAACCCTCTCTCCCAGTGAGCTTTTTTCTTTTCAAGAAGACAGATATTTTTTAGAAGTGCCTCCAAACATACCAGCTTCTGATTTAGCCCAAAGAGAGTGACATGGTCACCTCTAGATGCAATGGAGTCTGGGAAAGTGAGCTTTCACCCTTTATAGGGAGAGTTGGATAAGGCAGATGTGGCAGGGAATGAGTATTGGGTAGCCGACCAACACTATGTACCTGGACATCTGTGTGGTGATTGCAGGGGATATAGGGAGACGGAGAGGGGTGATTCCTGCCCCCAGGGAAACATGCATGTTCCCGGCTCACCAAAGACATCGGTGAGCTATGGTCTAGGTCTTAGAAGAGATGCACGAAGAAGTTGAATTGTAACAACCTGAAGAGCTGTCTGTGTATTCAGGGAAGCCTTCCTGGAGGCAGTGGCATGTTCATGAAGTATTAAATAATATTGTAGGATTTGGGCTCAAGTCAAAGCAGCTCAGGCTGACAGAATAGCTTATACAAAGGCATAGGAATCAGAAAGTCCTATGTTTTTTACTTTTGTTTTTCTTAAAAAATGTGGTGTCACTTACCTGTGGTAAAATGCAGCAAGAAGGGAAATGAGATACAAACATAGTTTATTGCAAATATAATAGGTTTTGTAGGCTTAGGTGTTTGTACTTTGTTCTGGAGCCCTGGGTAGGATAGTTCTGATTTTTGAATTGGGATAGCTGTGACCTCTTCCCCCAGTCCCCCTGTCTCCCCCCACCCCCATTGAAAGCATGAAAAGCACCCCGACTTCCTGCCATCTCCCGTTCACCGTAGAAGCTGTGTCAAAGCAGGGACCACATAGGATGGCTTCATTGTGATTTTACTTGTTGATTTCCCCCCTTGGCTGCCTCATTACTCAACATGACTTGCTATCTTTGCCAACTCATCTGGCTTCTAGATATATTGTTCATATTTGACAGGTTTTCTCTGCTCTAAATTCTTGATTGACTCACGAATCATTCTAATATGAGGCTAACATTCTTAGCTTAACCTAGAAGATCCCTTGTGCTCCTGGTCATGTTTCTTTGAGCCCCCTTCCCCACTGCCCTGCCTGCCCTCCATCGCACCAAGTACACAAAACAGTCCAAACACGTTCTTCGTCGTTTCGGTGTTTCCCTCCGACTACAGTGCTTCGCCATGATTTTCATTTCTATCCCCCCCAAACTGCTTTACAGAAATATTTAATCTCTTAAAATCCTTAGTAAGCACTACCTCGGTCTCATTTTTTTTCCTTAGACTTTTTATTCTGGCATAGTTTTAGATGTATAGAAACATCGTTTAAGATGGTACAGGGCTTTCTACGTGCCCTTTATTGAATTTCTCCTACTATTTTTGTTGTTAAAGATTTAATTTATTTATTTGACAGACAGAGATCACAAGTAGGCAGAGAGGGAGAGAGGAGGAAGCAGGCTCCCTGCTGAGCAGAGAGCCCGATGCGGGGCTCGATCCCAGGACCCTGGGATCATGACCTGAGCTGAAGGCAGAGGCTTTAACCCACTGAACCACCCAGGCACCCCCTCTCCTACTATTAACATCTTATATCCCATGGCACATCCATCAAAACAAAGAAATCGACATTCGCACATTATGATTAACTACACGACAGAAGTTATGTAGATGTCACACGGTTTCCACTAGTTTCCTTTTTCTTTCCCTGGACTCAGTCTGTGTTGCTTTTAGCCATCGTGTCTCCTTAATCTCTGTCCTCTGTTATGTGACAGTTTTCTTTTCTTTACTTTTCTCTTTTTTATCTTCGCTCCCCCCGTTTCCCCTCCCCACCCCTCTCTTCTCCTTCCTTTTCTTTTCCTTCTTAAGAGCTGTGGAAAAGTACTGGAGGATTTTGTAGATTCCTCCTCAGTTTGGGGGTGTGTACTCTTTTCTCATGATTAGATCCTGGTTACATGGGCTTGGAGAAGCACCACAGAGAGGAACTGTCCTAGCCGTCATATCATATAGTATCCGGACATGGTGACGTCAGTCTGATTTAACCCTGATCACTTGGTTAAGGTGGTGTCTATGGGAGTTTCTCCATGACAAAGTGACTATTGTCCTTTTCTTTGCTCCGTTCAGAGGTGAGTCACTAAGTCCTGTGTGCACTTGGAAGGAGGGGGAATTAGGCTGCACCGCCTGGAGGGGAGAATAAGAAATACCCCACTTTTTAGAGCGCTGGTAGCCCTTTAGAGTCAAGGAGCCCCTTTCTGTCCTTATTCTGACAACTGGTTGTCACTTGTCTGGCCTCCCCCCATTAAACGGTGGAATCTCGAAGGCGGGGGGCATGTATGATTGGTCTGCCTCCTCAGAATTTGGTTTGTGATAGATTTGCAGCAATAAGCTTGACCCAAAACTTAACCTCACCCAATTTGAGTCGTTTTCCCCTCTTGCGACCTTGGAGACCTCTGCATGGGAGGGGCCAGCGAGGGGAGGACTGACTTTGGGGGAGGGGGTGGCCCTTCCACCTCTCCTCTGCTGCCTCTGAGCTCCTGCTTGCCATTTGGATCCGAGGACAGAAGATAAAATCGTTTTTGACCCAGGTGCCTGGTGATCAATGGGCTTCCCGGCATGCTTCACTGCCCGCGCCTACCTCTCTCTATGGCACCGGTCGCCACTCGATAAATCCATAAAGAGACAACTCAATTGTTTTGACTTTCGTCCACCTTTTCCAGCGATTCTTCTTTTCCAAGTTAATGGGGCAGAGGGAGGGGAGGCACACGATTAGAAGCTACACAGACGTTCTTTTTGGGCAGAGACAAATGCCTCTCTGTGCTGACAGGATCATAAAACATGAATTAAGAGATCAGTTATTAATGAAATAGTCCTCCCTAAGACCCTAGCAGTGAAGCCCTTGGCTTTACACAAAAGCATTTGGCATTTGTAAAATAAAAAGTTGAGCTGTTCTTCCTCGCCTCTCTTCTTCCGACAGGAGAGTAAAGCTGGGGGAATGTCCACCAGGGCTTTTCGAGCTCTGGTCCAGAGTAAGTGGACGAATGGCTGTTGACGCCCAAACACATGCGTATGCAGACTCATCAGGGACTCATACGACACATCAGCATGGCACGTGGATAGACGGAGCAGCTTTATGACAGATAGACCCGTTTTCTTTTGTTGATCTGAACATGTCCTAAATCTTATTTGACCGTACAACATCCTATTTCCTGTGAAGGTCTTATGGACTCCATGGGACATAGTCTGAGAAATGGGCATTTAGCCGACAGTGCCCACACCTGCTAGGTTGTGTCCCTGCAGACGACGCCTGGTGAATTGAAATAAGAATCTCTAGACTTAGGGCACCTGAGTGGCTCAGTCAGTTGAGCGACTGCCTTTGGCCCACGTCATGATCTTGGAGTCCCGGGATCGAGTCCCGCATTGGGGGGGGGTTCCGGCTCCGCGGGGAGTCTGCCTCTCTGCCCTTCGCCGCTCTCATGCGCTCTTCACTCACTCTCTCTCTCAATCCATAACTAAAATATTATCTCTAGACTTAAAAGGGAGACAAAGCCAGTCACCAGTATGTTGCTTCTGTTCTCAGCTGCCTTGCTTCTTATTGTCAGAGTGGTAGATTTTAGACTGAAATACCTAGAAAATTGCCCTGAATTTCTGTTTCATTTTGCTTAAGGCCAAGTTGCTTAATCCCCCTCCGCCCCCTCCTCTCCCTGGGAACAGGGTTGACCTGAACTTGGGAGTCTTCGGCTGAGCAGACCTCCCCAATTACCTTCCTACTTACCTATAAACAGATTACACTCCTCTCTGATTTTAAGCTTGGTGCAATGTTGGTTGAAAACATTAAAAATAATGAGAATGTAAGTTAAGTATAATCTTCTGATCTGGTAATAGACTGTCTGATTAGCATTTTTTTTCCCCTCTAGATTCCAGCTAAACAGCATGCACAGGGCTTTGGAATCTAAATTAATATGCCCTTTGAGTCTTCATAAAGCTGGACATGTACCACCAAGTCCCTGGGCCTTCGCTGACCTTTCGCACATAGGTCCTTGTCACCCCGTAATGAGGGCTCCGCCCAAAGGCATGATGCTGGATGCACGTTTTTGTCTCCTTTCAGCAATTCTCTCCTTCTCTGTTCCTGAGAGCCTGCCTCTGTCTTTGAGGGGTTAGAGCCATCACCTCCTTGTTTTTTATTTATCACCTGTTTTTCATGTCTAGAAGCACATATTATTCATATATAAAGCACAGACTGCTGAGTAGAATGGGGAAAGGGAATTGCATTAGATGAAGCAGAAGACCTTACTCAGTGGCTGTGTGATTCTGAGCAGATTGGTAACCTCTCTGAACCGTGGCTTTCTCAGGCATGCAGTGGGACTCATGGCAGGGCCGACGTGCGGGGTTGTGGTGAGGGTCTCTGGAGCGCCCAGCATACAGGGTGCTCTGCGAAGAGCTGACTTTTGAACCACACGGACAGCCTCCCAGGGTGGTGGCGAGAGCAAAGGGGGACCTGAACTAGGAAGTGCTTTCATCACCGTTGAGAGCCCTCTACGTGTGAGCTCTCCATGTCGTGTTTATGTAGTGAGTCGTAACGTGATCACTCAAAAATCCCACCTTCCCATGAAGCCTGTTAGTTATTACGGAGAGTGTTTCCCAGCTGTCGACCTCTTAGTGATTTTGGAGAAATGTTGCACGTGCCTTTTCTCCTAGACCTCACTTTCACCCCTTTTCCCATAGTTTCTGCTCCGAAGCCTTCTCCGTGGATGTCCGTGGGTGCCTGGTATCCCAGGGCACCCTGCCTCGGGTAACACGTGTCACTGACGCAGCGGGATGCCCTTCAGGTTGTAGGTTGGGGGTAGACCCGTAAGCTCTGACCAATGTCAGGGTAATTCACTGTATCTCTGACTCTGGTCAGTTCCCTTACCTTTCAGGTATTTCCATAGTTAAAGAGAATCCTCCTCCCTTGAGTCCAGATTATTGGCCAGCATTGGATTTGGTTCCTCATATGTATTCCCCTTCTATCCTCATACCCTGAATGTTTTATAGACAAGGGAGGTTAAGCTCCGTGAAATGACATAAATTGGTCAAGGTTAGCAGTGATAGGATTTGAACTCAAGTCTGTGTGATTTCTGCACCCATGGACTCTGTCCACCACCTTGAGGGCATAAGGATGGCTCAGGGGAGAGTCATTCACACCACGGGCAGGTGAAGGAGGCAGAGGAGAAAACCTCAGGCACCTGTATCTCTCTTTCACATATGAGGCAGAGTGATTTTTTTCCTCCGTACTTAATGGCTTGTTTCTGCTTAATGATCTGTCTGCAGACCTAACTTCTGTTCTTGGCTTGGTCTCAGTCTCTGTGTCTGTGAAATGAAAGGACCAGGCGGCCCTTCTGGCACGGGAAGAACAGGATTGTAGAGAATGAGTGTGGGTGAGTGCGTTAGGAGTCTGGTGGATTGTTTGGACCCAGTGCTGTCTCAACAGGTGCTGGATTCGGGGCTTAGAAGGATGTGCAGATTTGAGTTCTACTTGAGAAACTAGCAAATGCTACGTTGGTCTCTTGCCTAGTTTTCTATGCCTTCCCTTATTTGATAGGGGCGAATCCTTTGAAATGTAACCCAAACTCTGGTGAAATAGTATGCTGCCCTGGACAGAGACTCAGCACACTTTGGGTATTAGTCTGGTCTGGAAAAAAAAAAAAAATTGACGTGGGCTGTGTAGTTTGGGGCAAATTTCATAGCATCCCTGAACCTCCTGCAGATATTGGACAAGATGAAATCTTGAAAATGCTGGGTGTAGTCCTCCCCTGCCCTCCTCCCTTTTCCCCACCTCCCACTTGGTTTAGCTGCAAGATGAGGATTAAGATACAGACCAAGATGGGCGTCACAAGCAGACGGGAGTAATGGAGGCAGGGAACTAACTCATGGCAATAAGGACGTATAAGACTGGAGAGAGAGACTGCTGCAGAACTGAGGGGTGGTGGTGACAGCGTGAGGGAGAAGGGGGTAGCGAGAGAAAGACGTCACAAGATCAAGGAGAACGGACTAAGAAAGCAGCCGTGTTTCCTAAAGAGATACAGTCTTTCTCTTTTCTCTTTTGACATGGCTGACCTCTCCTCCATCACCTCCTTCGGTTCAAACGTCACCTCCTCTGAGAAGCCTTCCCTGACTGCCCTGTCCAAAGGAGCCCTGCCTCAGTTATTCCCTATCACGGCATCTTGTTTTTTGGCTCTGTGAGCAGTCGATACTAACTGGAACTGTGCATTTGTTTTTGTTTTGTTTTCTTTTGAATTTAGGGTAAGGACCAGAGCGCCTGGGTTTGAAAACCCAACTCTGCTACCTACCAGCTGTGTGACCTTAGGCAAGTTCATGGTCTTGCTGAGTCACACAGCTTCCTCAGCTATCATCTGCAGATTTCCCAAATATGAAATGATTTACTACCTTTTAAGCACTTAGAATTGTGCAAGGTACATCGAGAGCTCTCAAAAAGCAGCTGTGACTATGATTCATACTTGTTTATGTCCTTTTGCTTCTCTACGTTGTAAATCTGTAAGGGCAAGGATTTTATCTTTTCCTTCTCCACTGATCACCCAGGACCTAGTATATGTTTGACACATATCAGGAACTCTGCATATGTTGGTTGCATGAATAAAAGAATGAATATTAAAAAAAATAATTAAAACGATCACAAGAACAATACAGAGAGGGGGAATCATGGGCAAGTCTTGAAGGTTGGAGGGCACAGTAGACCATGGGCTGGGCTCAAGGAGGTCCCTCCCTGGGCCCCTTTGTGCTGTGAAGCACAGCGCCAAGGAAAAACCCTGGGGTGGCTTCTCTGCCGATTGTCCCTCCCAGCTGCAACCCTGGCTCCCTTAGGATCCTGGGTCTCTTCATAAAGCTACAATCTGTCCTTGCTTCAGGGGAAAAAAATGCCCCTCACTCTTGTGCAGGCGGCAAGTGTCTGTGTTGCTCTACACATTCTGGAGGGGGAAAAAAAAAAAAAAAAAAGCCCACCTAACTTCTATTTGGATGAAGAGTACACCGGGGGCCCTAAGGACAAATGAGCGATGGAGGCAGCTCTCACATTAGTGTTGCAGACAGTCCCTCCACCAGCCTGCCCCCCTCCCCGCCCTCCTCCTGCTTCCCCTTTTCATTACTCTTAGGTCTGGAGTTGAAGCCCCTGTTCATTCTTTCCTCTTTCCTTAGCTCTTGGCTTGAGGATGAAGGAAGGAAAACACAATAAATCATCAAGGAGTAGGGAGCGGACTGCATAAAGGAAACCCGGCTTTCTGTACGGGTAGATGTCTTGTCTGTGACTGTGCCACTCTGCAGGGTGGCCGAGCTTGGGTCGGGTGCATACGAGCAAATGAACGGTGCCGCCCCGAACGCTGCTGTCTTCCGCGATCCAGATGATTTTCCCCAAATGTTTGTGGTACTGACAGTTAACAGAGCCCCTTTCCTTTTGGGATCCCCAGAGTCCTCAGGGTGAATGAAGCTGGGGGGGGGGCGGGGGCAGGGTCTCTCAGTGCTGCCGCTGGGCTGCTGAGGCTCCATGGGTCTCCTCACCGCCAATGCTCTTCTCGTTCCTCTGTTCCTCGGGCCCCCAAACTGCTGGCACGGTTCATTTCCATATGCAGGGGGCTTTGAAGTCTTATTTGCTGTACCCTGGTGTGGGGGTTCATTTTCTTCTGTTAATGTTGCTTTGGGGGATGGGTTTCTCTTCCACGAGTGTGTGTGGAGGGTTATCTGGTTTTGCTGGCTTAATTTTCCAGTCATGTTATGCTGGAGATCTCTCTCTCCTCTTCCTCCCTTTGGCTTTTCCTCCCTCTTTCTTCAAGTCCCTCTGTTAGAACTAATGATGGGCCCACCTCGGGAGTTGCTTTTCCTGTTTTCAGGAGTTTTGGGCGCAACATCTAAGAGGGAGGCGCTCGGGGTGGTCTGGGTGATCTTTTCCAAGTGCTTCTTCTCTCTTCCCTCCTCTTGTTTTCTCTTTCCTTCTGTCTTCTCTGCCTTCCTTCATCTCTTCTTCCCTTCATTTCTCTCTTTGTCCTTTTTAATTTATTCTTCACTTCATCGTTTATTTATTCCTGGAAACAGGGATGAGACCAGCGGCAGGAGAGGCACATTCTAAGAGGAAAGATGAAGCTGGCACGGAATTAACTGATGCAGGGGCAGGGGCGGGGGGGGGGGTGGTCTAAAGAGGAAGGGAATGGGCCAGAGGAGAGTAGACTGTGTAGGTGGTCAGAGCTGGGGGGCTGGACCGGGCAGGGGCATGTGGCCTGAATGCCCTTGCCACCCTTGGCTCGGTGAGAGACTTTGGACAGTTCACTCCCAGCTCTCCAACTCTCAGTCTTCCCATCTGTAAATGGGGCTGAAGACAAGAGGATCCACCATTTAGGGCGTTGGTGAGGAGGCTATGCTGCTTTCCATGTAGACCGTCAGCACAGTGCCTGTGTGCTAGCGAGGGTGGCACAAGCATCTCCTGTTTTCAGTTGTCAGCGGCATCCTGACAGTTCAGTTAATGTTTTCTGTGAGTCTCTCCCGGGGAAAAGCAAGTTCAGGCACTGGGGTGATCTGAGAAAGCTTCCTGGATGAGTTATTTTCAAACTGACTCTTAAGGGTGAGTAGGCTGCATACAAGTGAATTTGGGGTGAGAGCCGAGTGTCGTTCTAACAAAAGGAACAGATAAGCAAAGTCACAAAGGGGCTCTGGAGATTTCTCTTTATGTTTGTAGAGCTTAAAAACCTTCCATGGGTGAATTATCAGGTGTACTTGTCTGTATCCTTCAAGTCTGTGCTGTGACTGTGAATAAGGAACAAGGGTAGGGGGCCGAATCATGCACCCCCAGAGCCCGACAGAGTATCCACATCCTAAACCCCATGAATGTGACCTTATGTTTACCTTACATGGAGGAAAGGTCTGGATTGACGCAATTAAGTCAATGATCTTGACATGGGGAGATTATTCTCTGGGGCCTACAAGTCATCACCAGTGCCCAGAGGGAAGCAGGGGGAGGCAGAAGGAGGTTTGACTTTCTTTAGACGGAAAGGGAGGAGGCACTGGGACCACAGAGGTGGGGCTTGGATGGGATGTGGCCACAAGCCAGACTGGAAGACGCAAGGCACAGGTACTGCCCTAGAACCCTCCGGAGGAAGTGTGTCCCAACTGACACCTTGATTTTGGCCCCATGTTGGACTTCTGGCCTCCAGAAATGGGAGAGCATCATTTTGGTTGGTTTAAGACACTGAGTTTGTAGTGTTTTTTTTTTACAGCAGCCATTGGGAACAGACGCAAACAATAAAAGTATTTGCGTGACGTTCAGCCCATCACAGGGATAGCCTTGTGGTACACACTCTCCGTGTGTGGGAATGAAATGACAGTGGACAGGACTCCTACTGGCTGCCTTTTTCCTCCTCCTCCTCCTCCTCTTTTTCTTCTTCTTCTAAGATGGATTGTTTGATTGACAGATTTATGAGAGAGAGTGGGGGGTCAGAGGGAGACACAAACCAGTAGACTCCCCACTCAGCAACCCTGAGATCATGACCTGAGAAGAAATCAAAAGTCAGAGGCTTAACGGACAAAGCCACCCAGACACCCCAACTGCCATTTGTTGCTTGAAGTATCATGTCTCTCATGGGCTCTCTCTGCCTTGGTCTTCCTGTGGTGAGGGGGAAAGAGCCAACATGGTCAGTAGCCAGCTTTCGAAGCGAACGTCAGGAAAGAGCCATCCAGTCCATCAGACTGCCCGTGCCACTTCTCTGTGCTTCTTGCAGAATGTCCTTAGAGGAGAACTCAATGTCCCTGAGGCAGTGGCTTTTCTCAGTGTATTCCATGATGCCCTGGGGCTCTGCAGAGAAGGCACCACTAAAGGAGGGGCAGGGGCACACGTATAAGGAGGACTTCTGACCCGCGTGCCCAGGCCATATCCACTCTCATTTGTAATGCGTGTTCTATTTCTGTAGAGAGCTGGGTCTGAAGACAGGGCTGTGTTCTGAAAGCACAGTTGGAAAACTGCTCGATTGGCAAATCAAGTCCACCCCCTCCCATTCACTGAGGAAGCAGGGAACCAGCCAGGGGAGACGATTCTAATGTTCCTCGTAAATTAGTGGCAGCACTCGGAGTTAAATCTGAGGTCTCTGGGCTTCTCTTCTGGCACTGGAAACCCAGCTCTGAAACCACACAAAATCACACACAGAGGAGGGCGTTTCAGAGGTAGGACTGGCTTCCAGAAGCCCCCTGCCGACCAGCCTTTCCCAAGTTCTGTCTGCTTCCCACCAGACTTTTCATTGCCCTCGTCACATTAAATTGAACGATCCCAACAAACAGCTATCATTCTTTGTTTCATTTTCACCTGATAAAACTGTTTCAGCAGGGCTAAGTGACCTGCCAACAGCCAAGCCACTAGAAGTGGCAGAATGGGGAATTTGGTCTCTTGACCATCTGGCTCTTCAGCTTATGTGCTGTTCTGTCTCTGAAACTGATTGTCACGTTCACAGAATGGAAGTGCCTTTGCGGGTGTGGACCATTCAGGGACCTGTGTTCAGTTAATAACAGTTATAAATAGCCAGTTGCTTTGTAATATATGACATGAAAACGAGATGCAAAAATATCTCTTCGCCTCTGGGAAAAGGTGGTATTTGACCAGGTCTCCACCTGGCCACCCCCATGGAACTAGCCATGCTGATCCCTGCAGACTTGGGTCCACACTTCAACTTGAGTCAAACAGCTCATATATTCTTGTTTCCCTAAATGAAGGATGCACTCAAGCAATTGAAAACAACTTCGGGGACAATCTTGTCCCATTACATCTAATGGAATTGAGTGTATGTGGTACACAGTGTGTGCTGATATTTTGTAGAAACAGGCGGGATTTTCCCATTACTCTGAGGATGGATGAGACATGAAACGAACTCCTCAGGGACCTCTCACTTTGTCACAATAGAGCCAGTGAGTCACTTCGTCGTCGGAAGATTCAGGGAACAAAATGCATTTTGGGTTCCCGCTTTGTACCCTCCTGTACACCGCATTTCTCTCTCAGCTAATAAATTGGATGGCAAGAGGCTCCTGTAAAAAGGCCCACTTGAAAGGATTTGCCTTGTCATTTAAGGAAATGTCACTGCTGTTTGGAATACAAAGACCCTACTCTGAATGTGGCATTGTCTCTCTCCTGATTGTTTGCTACTTTACATTTTTTTTCTCCTTTCCATTTCTTTTTCTTTTTGTTTCCTTAACCTCCTGCTCATAAAGAACAGGAAAGTTTCTGCCTTTTGCTTGGAGGCTGTGTCTGCCTCTGCCTCTCACCATCTGTCTGTGTATCTCCGTCTCTTGTGTGTAAAAATGTTTTGGCAGATCATTCCTATCTCAGTGAATAAAGTGCCCATGACAGAGCAAACGCAGCGACCAGGAAAGAAACTGTTTGATTCATGAACATCTACTCTCTCTGGGGTCCATTTCTACCTGAACTATTTCCTTCTTTCTTTCTGTCCTCACTTTTATTAAGTTGTTTTCTCCTCCGAGCATGACACGAGATTTCCTTACTCAAGGACTTTAAGAGACACAAAATGTCCCATCTCTCAAAATGTGAGAACTGCAGTAGTTTCAAGAGATCATCTAATTCTCAATATCTCTCCACTTTGACCTTAATCAAGGATAACCTTGGGTCTCTAGAGAATCCAACAACATCGTGGCTGGTCTCCTTCTGAAATCTCGGAGTATTTATAGATTCAAGGGTGTGCAAAGGCCACGCAGAAGCAGTGGTCCAGCCTGACCATGTTGCTGCCGGGCAAGTGGGGGTCCAGAGGGACAAAGGGACCTGATGAAGGTCAAATGTAGTTGTTTGCAGAACTACAACTGATATCCTGACCTCCTTTGCTTTCACTTTCTGACTCATCACATGGACATAAAGGGACAGGATGTCTTGTAAAAACAGCAACATCGTATGTTTTATGGCACTTTACAGTTTATATTAAGAGCTGTCCTGCTCATGACCTCATTTAACCATGGCGAAAATGATTCTGGGAGACAAGCTAAGGCCATTATTAGCATCTGTTTTTTACAGAGGCAGGAAGTGATGGGAGCTGTCCGAGGTACTGAGGTAATCCAACTAGGAAGGGTCAGAACCAGGCTCTCCTGATCTCTGGACTGGGACCAGCGCTTCCGCTGCTGCCTTTCGGCTTCACTTGCTTTCACAAGTCTTAGAGTGGTAGAGCCTGGTGACCCGTGGGGCAGCTGAATGATTCTTTAGAGGGGGATGGTGGAATTCAGCAGGGCACACAAGACATTTTTCTTCTACATCAGCTATCCCTGCCTGTCTGTTTTCTCTCCCAACTGGGCCACACTTTCCCTTCTCTCCATGTCTCTGTCTCCTGGCATGGAGGGGTGTAGGTGGGGGGTGAGGCATGATGTCTCAGGAGAAAAGTCCTTTTGACCTCCTGTCCAGGAAACAAAGGGTTCTCTCTCAGCCTTGTTTTTTGTTTTTGTTTTGTTTTGTTTTTTTCCCTCAAGAAGCCTCAGTTTGCATCTCAGTAAAATGCTACAGTGTCAAGTGGGGTCTTCTCTCTCTCCCTTTAAAAAAAAATTGGTAAAAGAGAATATTTCCAGACTTAACAGATCAGTGCATTAAAATCCATAAATATTTGATCAGCATGTGGTCCTCAGAGAGGCTCTTGGCAGAAAGCTGAGTGGGTATGTGCGCCTCTCTCTCCCCCTTTCTCCTTCTTCCTTCACCCCAAACATTTGGGTAATCTATTTACTAATGAACTCAATATTAATGTATCCATTTTTCTCCGTTAGTGTCAGATTTCATTAAGAAACATGGGAGGCCTGACATTAATTGTATGAAAAATGGGTCTCAAGAAAGCTGTTGGGTTCTTGCTTCTTAACAGAGAAAGTTTCCCCAAGAAAAAGCACGGTATTTCTCTGCTGGTCTGCTGACATTGGAGATGTTGGCAGCAATGCATTGTGTGTGTGTGTGCATGTGCGTGCGTGTGCATATACTCAGTGGACCACTGGGAGTGGGAGAGTGTTACCTTGTTTCCTCCTGTCTCCATGATATACAGATCCTATGTACTTTTTTTTTTTTTAAGATTTTATTTATTTATTTGACAGACAGAGATCACAAGTAGGCAGAGAGGCAGGCAGAGAGAGAGAGGAGGAAGCAGGCTCCCTGCAAAGCAGACAGCATGATGTGGGGCTCGATCCCAAGACCCTGGGATTATGACCTGAGCCAAAGGCAGCGGCTTAACCCACTGAGCCACCCAGGCGCCCCCAGATCCTATGTACTTTTCACAGTCTCAGCTGTGGTGTGGCACGGTGGAAAGAGGATTACAGGTAGAGTTGAACTCATTTTGCCTACCCTATTAAAATTTCTGTGACCTGGAACAAAATCAGTTCCCTCTCTGAACCTCAGTTTCCTTATTGGCAAAATGTAAAATACGAATACCAATTGGTGAGAGAAAATTAGGAGTTTTCATATACTGTAGCCAGGAATCCAACAATGTCTGAACACTACTGTGTCCATTACTTTCTCTTCTGCTGCTGCTGTGAGACCCAAGATCCCCCAAGAGCATGGGGGAAGGCTGGATGAAGCCAGTAGTTGAAAGAGCAGCCCAGGTGGGGTCAACAAGTCCTCTATCATCAACTCCCAGCCAGCCCCTGAGGACCTCTGGAGAGCTGCGTGAACTTACATAGCTGATGAGAAGAAGCAGTCAAAGCTGGGTGGTTGGATTTACCTGCCCATCTTGAGGTCAGTAGAGGTAGAAAAAAAGAGTTCCCATGGATGGGTGTGCTGTTTAATTTCAGTGACCCAGCATGAAAATGAAAGTGATCCAGTCATTTTTATTGGTTTCACCAAGCCACTTAAGAGCTGGAGCTTGGTAGATTAGTGGTAGTGATCAGGGGAGAGCAGAAACTCCTTCCCCCTGTATGTGTCTCATATAATTCATTCATGTCGTGTCTATCCTGACCCACCCTGCACCATTTTCTGCACTTGCATGGAGACAGGTCTTTCTCCCCTCCCCTCCCCTCCCCGCCCCCGCTGCCTTTTTTTTTTTTTTTAAGATTTTATATATTTACTTAGAATGAGGGAGCACAGGAATAGCAGAGAGTGGCAGAGGGAGAGGGACAAGCGGGCTCCCTGCTGAGCAGGGAACCTGATGTGGGGCTCGATCCCAGGACCCCGAGATTATGACCTGAGCTGAAAGCAGAAGCTTAACCAAAGCTGAGCCACCCAAGCATCCTGAGACATGTCTTTCTTATACCGATACACTTATCACTTTCTTCTTCATCTCAGAGAATGTTGTGAATATCATCTGTTTTATGAATTACTTGCTAAGCCCTCAGGACCTTGTCTTATGTGTGTCCAGCACAAGATAAGCCATCTGAAAAAGTTTTGGAGAAGATATGTACGTGGGTGGATGGATGCATGAATGCATGGTTGAACACAGAAATGGAGAAGAGCCATGCAGTTGAGTATTGGCATACTTACAGAAGAGAGTTCTTAGGTGTAGATCTAAGAATGAAGAGAGGCTAAGTGGGGCATTTTATTTGAGGAATTAAAAGATTGAGAAGGCAAATTCATTAAGGTCATGTTGGGCATGGGACTGACTCCGGAAATTAAATGTCCTAAAAGGTATATTGAGTAGAAAGTAATAATTTTTAAAAGATAGACCTGTATTGCATAGAGGACTAGTAGTCTCACTCTCCCATTGGCACAATTGAAATCTTTCCTCATCTCCTATTTTCTCTAGCTAGTCTGTGAGGATGAGAGGGTGATTAGCAGGTATTGGGAAATTATAGACAGATAAGTAATAGATCAATCCATTGATCTCTGCCACTTTCCTATTTGTTTCATTGTTCATTGACTAAGAGCCGAATTAGGTTCCCATAAATCCACCAAATATGGATTTTTGGTAACACTGTGACTGTTGAAAGATGAGCCAGTTTTTTATACCCATTGGATTGGCTGCCCAAAGTCGTTAGCACACATTCAGCTGACTCCCATGCCTTGGATATGAAGTTAGTGTGTGTGCTTCTGCTTCTTCCCTTGACTGTGAACTAACTCAGTGTCTCCTATACTGTTTTTGCTTAAAACAGAGTTTCTACTTGTTGATTGTTTGCAGAGAAGTTCCCTACCTTTTCTCCCCCATGATGGCTTATTTCCTGAAATCTGCATCAGTAAGAGGGAAACTCAACAGTGAAAGTTATATGTGTTGCACTCACAAATGTGCAGACTACCTTTAAAAGCCATGTCATCTTCAGAAAGTCATTATTCTCTAATCCTAAATATCCTCACCTGAACAATGGGCATGCTCCTTTTCCTTCATGGGGTTGTTCAGAGAATGGGATGAGATAACGTTTGCAAACCACCCAGTTTCATGCCAGGCATGATCACGCTCACCATCTTGGGCAACGTACAGTACATATGAAAGAAATGAAAATGACCTCTCTCTTCATTGCTCTTGGTTCCAGCTTTTCAAACATTTTTAGTTTGGGCCAAACATAAAGGAATTTTGATTCCCGGAACCCAGAAGTCATAGGTCATTGCCCTGCAACAGAACAATTTTAATTCCTTGAATAAGCCAATTAACTTATGGCTGCCTTTCCCCCATTGGCCTCTGGGGACCCATCTACAGAATGGAAAGTCCCTATTTCACGGGAATTGGTTGCATTGAGCAGAGATACAGTAGGGTGATGTGTGATTCCTCGGGTTCCTCACGTAAAATGTGATTTGCAGTACATATTTTTAAAACCCATCTTTATTAATTCAGTGTTAACATTATTTATTTTATGTATTTATTTATTTATATTGCTTCTCTTTCCAAAAATAATGTTAGATGGCTTATTTATTCATCCAAACTGTGACAGCAAACAGATACACAGCTAAAGGGAAAAATGGGAGGTCCATACTTTTGAGTGTGTGTGTGTGTGTGTGTGTGTGTGTGTGTGTGATGGTGTTTTGTGTTTCTTTTAAAATTCATCCTTTATGGCAGAACTTGTCACAAAATGTAAGGCTTCCAGTTGTGGGGGAATGACGGGATATGGCCCCTCTGGGGCACAGACACTAATAGATCTGGAACTTCTACGAGTAGAGAACAAAGGGGCAGGGGGGCCATCTGGGAGTGGGAGGGCTGGGGATGGCCCTTGACTGCCAGAAGCCATTGGCTGGAGGGCAAAGCATCATAGATCCTAGGTGAGATCAGGAACACTGTCGTAGACCTAGGCTGGTGGGGACTTGGATGGCTGGCAGTGAGCTGGTGGGAGTTACTAAGGTGTATGCAAAACACTCGCCAAAGACCGGGTGCAGAATACATATGCGATACTATTATTTAGTGTGATCTGGTGGCTGTGATGGGCTTCTTCCTACAAACAGGAGCAGGTCCAGAGTAAGGCACACTGCTCCTTTGTCTCCGCAGGAAGCTGTGCAGCAGATGCTGATCACTCAGGGCTCCAGGGCTCCAAAGCCCTGAGTTCCCCTTTTCACCTCCTGAAGAACTTTCTTTAATTCTTCGGAGATCTCCCCTGCTGAATGTCAAGGAAACAAAGAACAAATTAATCCCTGCATTAGGGGGGTGGAGGTTAATTTGTATAAAAGATGAGTGACATCTCACGACTGGATTATTCCCCCATGCAGTCTCTGGGGAGCTGTGCGCACATGTGAACCCGCACGCACACACGTACTCACTCACATGCCGTGTGCGAACCTCCCTTCGACTTACCGTACCCCAAGCGTCTCCTGTCTGAGTCCTTGTCTCAGAGACAGGCTTAGCAAAGAGCAGAATGGGAAGATTTCGGTGTGTCTGGTGGTCTTTTTCCCCTCCCCTCTTTCTCTTTCTCTTTCCAGGCCTCCTGTCTCCTTAAGCTACCTGCACTGGCTGCCAATTTGTTCAATGAAGCTGTCGTGTGTTGTTGATATTGTCAGGACTTATTGCAAAATATGTGCCTGGAATGATTTCTTTTTCCTTTTCTGTTTCTCTCCAGAGAGCAGCGTGCATGGCTAGTGGTGTGATTCCAACTCTGGGTACAGACACATTGTGGAATTGAGTCTTAATCCTGCCCCTGCCATGCTGTGGGATCTTGGGCAAGTCCCCCTTTCCTCTCTTGCTCTGAGTTCTCCATCTGTATGATCAGATGGGGTGACTTTTAACGTTGCAGCTCTAGAATTTTATAACTTGGTTCATTTAAGGGATTCCTCATTCATTGAGGAACAAGACTGTGAGAAAGTCCTTTGGGCCTCAGTTTCCCCCACAGCAAAATATAAGCCGGGATGGAGTGAAGGGGGCCCTACAGGTCTAACTTAATATGGAGCTTAATGAAGTAGCTTTCCTACAGTCTGGGTTCAATGCTAGCTCTCGGGAGTCAATGTCATTGGAGACCCAGATCATTCCAAACAGGGGATCTCTGTGCTCCAGGTAACCCAGTACCTAATTGAGGGATACATCATTAGATTGACCTTCCTGACATGCAGGTGTTTGCTCTGTGTTCAAACCTAGTATTTCCCAAGGAGCTTAAGGGCAGGGGGAGATAATTCAGAAATTTACAGGAGCCTGGGGATCATCATATATCCATTTTTCTTTCAACAAATTTTTGCTGAGTGCTTTACTATGTTCCAGCCTCCATTCTTTAAAAAAAAAAAAATTTCTGGATATAGCTGACACCCGATGTTATGTTTGTTTTAGGTGCAAAACAGTGATTCCGCAACTCTGTATGTTATGCTGTTAATCACACGCATAGCTACGCTCACCTTACAATACTTGGACTGCATTCCCTATGCTCTACCTTTTAATCCTGTGCCTTATTCATTCCATAGCTGGAAGCCTGTACCTCCCACTTCCCTTCACCCATTCTCCCCAGCCCTCCAACCCCCTCCCCTCTGGTGACCATCAGTATAAATACATCTCTGTATTTATAGGTCTGTTTCTGCTTTTTGTTTGTTTATTCATTTGTTTTGTTTCTAGATTCCACATGGAACAGAGGTCTTAGGATATTTGTCTTCCTCTGTCTGACTTAGTTCACTTAGTGTGATATAAGGTCCATCCACATTGTCACAAATGGCACAATCTCATCCTTTATTATGGCTGAGTAATATTCCTGTGTCTGTGCGTGCATGTGTGTTTGTGTGTGTATAAGCACAAAGCATGTTGTCTTTGTCCATTCATCCTGTCACTCCGTTCTCAATTCTAGGAAGCCAGAAAGATCCAGTAAGATCCTTATGGAGCTGATAAAGAAGCAAAAAAGTGTTAAAAGTAAATGAACGCGTGAGTGGTGAAATTTAAGTTAGCAGGTAGGGCTCTGAAGAAAGGAAGGCAGGGTCATGTGATGGAGTGACTTGAGCGGCAAGGTAGGGGTTGATATTTTAGAGCCTGTCATTAGGAAGCTCCTGCCCAAAGTGGCAGTTTGGAATATGAGAAGGTTAAGCCAAGAGGAGGGTCTGGGGAACAGCCTTCCAAGGAGGGAAGAGGTATGGGTAAAGGTGCAGAGGTTGGGGGCAGGGGGGAGTACCTCTTGGCTCCTTTGGTTGGGTGGCCTGCTCTTGAGTTCAGCTCAGGTCATGACTTTGGGGTCCTGCTTTGGGCCCTGCTTTAGGCTCCATGCTGAGTGTGGAGCCTGCTTGAGATTCCCTCTCTCCCTCTCCCTCTGCCCCTCCATGCACTCATGTGTGTGTATGTGCTCTCTCGATGAATGAATGAATAAAACAAAGGCGCGGAGGCTGGGACAGGCTCTGTGTGCAAAGGAATCGAGCAAGGAGGCCTTTGTGGCCGGAGGCAGGTGAGTAAAGGGAGCCAGGTGGTTAATGAAGGCAGATGGTGGGAGACGATGGTGGAGAGTGGAGCTGGCTGGCCTAACATCATCATTCTCCCCCGTGTCAAAGGAGGGGCTCACGTTCCACTTCTCATGTAATGCTTGTAATGACCCTGAGGGTGAACATTGTTGTCCCCATGATGTACATCAAACCACGTCCCAGGGATGGCTTGACTTCTCCCTGTCTAAGAGGTAAACCAGTACAAACCTGGATTCGAGAGCATTCCTTCCTGACTCCAGGTGATTTCTAGCCTACCACATTGCCAGTTTCAGCAGAGGCTCCAAGAAGGGGACTGTTCCTTATCCTGTGCTGTCTCTTTCCCTGCTGGGGACAGGGAGACTGACTGTTGGGGATCCGTTCAGGACAGGAGCCCGCAAACTCTGGCCCCCCACCTGTTTGATTGGAATCCAACCCTACCCCATTCTCACGTATTGCCTATGGCTCCTTTCCCACTACAATGGCCAAGTTCATTGCTAAAGGCACCATATGGCCTGCAAAGCCAAAAATATTTACCATCTGGCCTTAACAGGAAAAGGTTGCTGCCCTCCGGTTTGGAACACGAGTTGGTGAACAGAACCAAGATCTGCAGCCTAGTCTTGAATCAGGCCATTAATCTGGACTAAAAGGAATGCGTGATGGAGAGGGAAGGAAGCTGGCCCCCTGCCCAGCTCTAGTATTAGCTTACCAAGTGAATCAGAGACCTTTTTCTGGTCCGGTTTAAATTATCTTCTGTTTAAAATGGGCAAGCTGGAGAAGATCAGCGGCTTCCAAACTACCTTAGCAGTATTTTCAATTAAAGCCCAGGATCTAAAACAGAATTTAGAAACCGGTCTCAATTGAACTTCCCCATTTCCCTGCGGTGACCCCCGAGCACTCGCATGGGTCTCTGGGGTATGGCACGTGGAGGGCAATTTGAAAATTGTGAGGTTGGGCCATTTTATTGTCTGTCCTGGCTCCCCCATTCTGTTTATAATGAACATGGGTGAGTACCTCACATATGGAGATGCTGAGAAAATCAGGTTTCTTCTCTGAAATTAAATTGTCTTTTGGAAAGAGAACACGTTATTTTCCCTCTCTGGCCCTCTATTTCTTCGTCATGTAATGAGAACAGCCATCTCCACGTCCCAGAACCATCCTGGGGATTCAGTGAGGTGCTGCGTGCCAAGGTCCAGGTGATGAAGTAGGATCCAGAGGAACAGGGAATCCTTCTAGACGTGGGTTCGGGTCAGGCATTAGCTTTTGCTTGTAAACAGTTATATTGAGATAAAATCCCCGACTATATATTTCATCTACTTAGATGGTAACTCAATAGATTTTCATATCTTTGCAGATATGGGCAACCGTCCCCAGCCATCTTAGAACATTTTAAGCACATCAGGAAGAAACCTCTTACCCTTTAGCTATGACCTTCCAAAGCAACCACTAATCTACTTCCTACAAAAGAAATCATAGAAAAGAAATCATAGAGTACGTAGTGTTTTAGGACTGGCTTCCTTCACTTAGCATGACTTCAAGGTTCACCCATGTTTTAGCAGATGTCGTCGGTAGCTCATTCCTTTTGAAGGCCATTGAATAGTCTGTTGTATGGATGTACCACAGTTAGTTAATGATGCCTCAGTCATTGGCCGTTTGGGTAGCCCTTTGGCTGTTGCGAATGCTGCCGTTGTAAACATTTGTGTGCACGTTTGAGTGGGGGCAGGAATCCGTGCCTGTCTCGGGCAAGTAGCTTAATTAAACCCCCTGAACCTCCATTTTCTTAACTTTTTCACTTCTCTCTCCCTTTATTTTTCTCATCCTTCAAAAAGGCTGTACCTGCATTCTTACAGGCTTGCTATGAGGAAATGTGGTGCACCATGGTACAACATCTAGCTTGAAGCCTAACGAGTAGATCTAATGAACGGCATACTGCCATGATAAGACGAAGCAGGTCCTCCAAAAACACCAACAATTCGACTCTTCTTTCCCTCTTGCATTAGGTCTAGAGGCTCCTTGATGGTGGAGAGCCAACCCCACAAGGGCCTTCTGTTTTCTAGTTTTGCAACAGAAGTTGAGGAGCCTGCCTGGTGACGTCTGAAAGACATTTAGCATCTTAGAATATATGTGAAAATTACATAGAACATGGGTGGGGGTGCTGTTGGGGAGAGAGACCCTGGAAAGAGAATAGGAAGAGGAAGGTCATTATCTTTTTGCTTTGTACCATTAAAAGGTCCAAAAGACCCTTCCAAGTGGTTGTATAGTGACACCCAGAAATTTGACTCATGGATCCAGTTGGGGGGTGTTTTCTGTCCCTCTGTCTCTGGTTGGCTTACAGTTTAATCTTCAAAAGCTCTAGCTGAAATACTCTTTCCATTCTGTGTTGGTAATAATGTTTCAAGAGCACCCACACTGGGTCCTGTGCTTGGTGTACACTGTCCATTTATTCACGGGTTCTTCATCTAGCTTCTGCTACGTGCCAGTTACTTTTTGCCAGCACTGGTGGATAGACAGATATATCAGTGAATAAGATAGACACAGCCCTTCCTCTGTGAAGGTACAGCTTATTTTATTTCCTCCTCAGAACCCCATTTGTTGGATGAGAACACTTACGGCTCAGTACGTTTTAGCTGCCTAGTAGGTGGTAGAAACCTATTGGAATTCTTGTTGGTCTCCAAAACCCTTGTTCTTTTTGTTAAATCATACTGTTTCCAGGTAAACACAAGACATAGGAAATGTGATGTCTGAGATCAATGACACATTGTCATTGCCTAATGCCTTCTCCCTATGTTAGGACTGATTCAGAGAGGAGGGACCGAAACCCCGACATCCCAATGACTACCTTGAGATGGTGTCTGTCTCTCTTGTAGTTGACCGTGCTATAGGAAACCTAGGGTCCTTTGATCTTGCCTTTGACCTTTGCTCTTGGGTCTACAGTCCCCAGTTCATCACATGGATCAACATGGCTGTCCCAGCCGTACCTCTTGTGTCCAAATTCTAGCCATATGAAGGAGAGAAGTTCAGGACAAGAGATGTCCCCTTCATTTCAGGAACTGTCTGCAAGTTAAGCTAACTTCCATTTATATCCCTTTAGCCAGGACTCTATAGTCAAAACGATCTCCAAGGGAAGGTGGAAATTGCCTAGCTAAAATTAGGGGATTCTTGTCTGTTCCCCTTCCCCACTGGTATTCACAGAGGTTGACAGAAAGGTGAGTGTAGGCTGTAAGGAGTGGGCAGACGATAGGTTACTGGGGCTGGAGGCAGAGTCTTGCACGAAAGTCAAGTTCAAGAATTGAAGTAAGAGTGGGGAAACACCAACTCTTGGCTCCTTTCGTAACTGGAGTCCAAGGCTTCATGTCTCCCTGTCCTCCCTTCTGTTACCTGCACTGGAATCACTAACGAATCTTTGGAGAGTCTTCAGGATGGGTTTAGAGAGGGGCCCAAGGGGGGTTTCCACATGTCCCTCACATTTGGCTAGACAGAAAGCTTCCTTTTGTCTCAGCTGGGCTCATTTCTTGCCGCGTGAGTTGGGTTTGCTGCAACCTTAAGCAGAGTGTACAAAAGTGAGCCTGTGTTCTTTACCACATTTAGGCCCGAGAATTATTTCCTCTTGTGAACTGGCTGGAGCAGCCTGGTGGAGGAGGGTGTAGGGGCACAAGCCAAACTCTCTTGGGTAATCTCTGCTTCGGGGACTCTGGCCACATCAGCTTATATCTTCGGTAATGGGGAAGCTGTAGGTACAGAGAAACAAGTCCTCATATGGGTGCACGGTGGTTAAGCGCCAGGGCTGTGGAGTCGCAAGAGCCTGAGCTGGAGTCCACACGCTGCCAGTTCCTGGTGACCTTGGTGAAGCTACTTAACCCCTGTGAGTCCCAGTTTCTTCACGTAGAAATAGGAATGTTAACAGTTCACACTTCATAGGGCAGATTGAGAATGAAAAGAGATAGTGCATGAGAAGTGCCAAGCGCAAGCTCCTGGGACATTGTGTGCTTAAGAATGGTGGTCACATCTATTATTATTTTAGTGTCGAGCCCGATTCCTGGAACACAGTAAACAGTAAATGGTAGCTATTATCATTGCAATCTCCTGGCTTTTCTGGGCCCTGCATTTATGACCCCAGCACCAACTGAGCATGGCCACTTTGTATGGAGTCCCTGAGAGCTAACACCTCTTGCCAAGTCCTCTTGGAGAAGGAAGTACATAGGGCCTCTCTTCTCACCTTCTCTCCCTGCTTCCCCTCCTTCCTCATTTAGTTGATTAAAAACAGCAGGGTTTCTTCTCCCTCTTTCTTGGTGGTTCTCCTCTCCTCTGCCTTCCTTCAAAACCCTCTCCCAATTCATCCTCACCCAACAGTGACATGTTTAAAAATGAGGAACTTGAAAGCAGTGAGTTGGACAAATGAACTCCTTAACATGAGGAAGGCGAGGCAGTTGCCTCTAGGTCAGAGCTGTGACAGTAGCTTAATGTGTCTGGGTTTTTTTTTTTTTTTTTTTTTTTTTTTTTTTTTTTGGTTTGTTTGTTTGTTTTTTTTAAAGAGCTTCCACACCCAGTGTGGAGCCCTACCTGGGGCTTGAACCTATGACCCTGAGATTGAGACTAAGTGTCGATGCTTAACCGATTGAGCCACTGCAGGCACCCCTGACCTGGAGTTATTGAAGGGCAGTCAACTTAAATGCCTTCTCTTCCTCTAAGTCTTCTCTGCCCTCATGTACAATGTCACCCAGCCCTGATCTTCCAGCTGGAAGCCACCTTTCCCTGCTCTTCCTGCCGGGGTGACCTTTTTCTGATCCCCTAGTTAGAGGAGCACCTTTTACAACCTTCTTACCAGAAGTTGCTTTTCTCTGTTCCTAGGGGAGGAGGCCACCCTCCCCTTCTCTTGTATCCCAGTGGAAGTTAGACCTCTCTCATAGAGTCCAGACTCCTTGGGATGGTAGCCAAGCCTTCACTTTACCTTCCTTGCCACCTCGAAATAACACCCACTCTTCTTATCTTCCCCATGAGACTGCGATTCGTCACCCCCTCTCCATCACTTTCTTCTCGAAGTGACTTGGCACCCCTAGTTCAATCACTCTGTGCCTCTAGGGCTGAGTCAGTCCCTGGGGCCAGTGATGAATGCCTGGAGAAGTGTCCCAAGTTCTGGTCCCGAATCAGCCTGAGACTGACTGAGTGACCTTCCAGCCCTTATCTATGCCCATTTCCCTGGGAGGAAACATGAGGCCACTCAGCAGTCACTGCCATGCACAGGGGTGGTGAGGGATTAATTAAGATTCATCAGGAAAGTGCTTTTCCACAGTGTAGGGAGGACCTCGAGAACACCCATGAGCTCAAGTAATTATAGTAATGCAACTGATGGGAAACAGCAGTGACCACTCAGGCTGAGTGAGGTCTTGCCAGGGGTAGGTCAGGGTAGAGAGGTGGTTCTAGAAGTTGACAGCTATCCATCTCCATGGTTCCCAGCAGCCCCCAAATTTTCCAAATCTGGCTTTTCTCATCCTCCTCTTTTTGCCACTCTATTTTTCCAGCCTTGGACATTCTGCACGTTCTGTGCTGTCTTTCTCCCCATCTCTCCTATTTTATCATGTTTTCAATTTCCTATGTGACGTTTGGGACGCAGAAAATTGGAACTAGCCAAGCTTCTGTATTCTGCAGATTCAGAAATTGACCCTCGGGCTGGGAAGGGCTGCCTAACAGTTAGGAAGAATCTGGACACACCCGAATCCTAATCTCAGAAGCCGAGATCTTTTATGCCGCCAGGCATCTTCTCTCCCATCCATGCGTCCACTGGACATACTCAGCTCCATCCTTCACCTTATCCTTTGGGCCTGTTCAGTTATAGGGAGCAAACCATTCCTGAGCATTTATTCTGTGTCAGGCTCTATGCTTGGCCTCCCATGAAGGGGGCCGAAACTGCTCTCAGAAGGTGTGTGGGCCATCACGAGGTGCGCAGTAAATGCAAAGGATGATTGTTGTGGTCATCACTGGATTCCCGGCTCCTCCTAGCACAGTGCCTAGAACGTGGTGGTTCAAGCAAGTATTTATTGAACAAGGATGAGTGAGCTCTTAGCACCCTCCCAAGGGGATTCTGCATCAGTTTTTAGCCTCTAGTTCATGGTATACATACCGCCAGGTGACTCATCCCCAGACAGAATATCTATAGCGTCACCACCTCTGTTCCTTGCTCACAAACTTGCAGCAGGTGCTCTTTCCCTACCTGATAGATACGTACTTTTTTGCTTGGCACATCCCCCTTCAGCCTCGCCACTCAAGGCCCCCTTCATGAATGTGCACTCCAGCTACACCGACCTTGGCTTTCCAGCTACCTAAACCTCATGCCTTCCGTATCAGGATCATTGCTTGTATGTTCTCACTGCCTGGTAGACATACCCTCCACTAGGTCTCAAATGGTCCAATCCTCTGTGTCCCGGAGGGTCTTAAATCCACCGTTCTTAGGCACTGGTGAAATGTTTACCCTTCAGACTCCATCTTAAGTGCCATCTTGTCTTTGAGGGCTTATCATCCCTTCCCTATAGATTCCATACCCCCCTTCTTTGGCTCACCCCAGTTTCTTTTTTTTAAGACTTATTTATTTATTTGAGAGACAGAGAAAGAACACGAGTGAATGGGGGCAGAATAATAATAGAGAATCCTTGAACAGACTTCCTGCTGAATGGGGAGCCCAATAAGGGGCCGGATCCCAGGACCCCGAGATGATGATTTGAGCCAAAAATCAAGAGCCAGAGGCTCAACTGATAGAACCTCCCAGGCACCCCAACTCACCCCAGTTTCTTTGAAGATAGATACTCTTTCTTGGCACTTCCAACAGTTTGTCACTCCTGACAATGGATTGGTCCAATTCCCCATATATATACGATTCTTATATTGGGACAGTACATGGTTGAGTCTCTTGTACCTGAAGCTTTTGGTCTCCCCCTTTTCCTTTTCCCATAGCCACCCCCAGAAGTGATCTCTTTCTTTTCTGCTGCAGAATTTTCTTTGTACAATTTGGTATCTCTGTGTGCACTCATTGGTTTTATTTACGTGCCTGTTTTCTTCCTGTGATCTGTGATCAGCCTCCAGTTTTTAGTCGCGTGAAAGGCGGGAGGGTGGTGAGAGCAAGCGTGTCTGAGTCTTGGCTCAGCCATTAACTTGCTCGGTGACCTTGGGCAAGGCCTCTTCATCTCGGAACATCCATTCAGTTTCCATGTCTGTAAACAAGGTGTTGGACTAAAATTAGCTGCCCACAGGCCACATCTGGCACAACGCTATCATTTTGCTTGGCTCGCAAAATATATGTATTTCTTTTCTTTTCTTTTTTTTTTTAAGCTGATGCGTTTCCAAAATGAAGAAAATAAGTGAGAGATTTCACACAACAGCTGGATTTCTAGCTTCTCTGGAAGAATGGGAAGAGCCGCCCGAATGGGACTGATGGCATGCTAGTGTGCCCACGTTATGTTGCCTCTTCTGGAAGGGAGGTGGACTCCCCATCTCTCCTCTGCAGTCACTCCCTAAGGCTGAGTGTCGGCTGTCATTTGTCATTTGTCGTCATGCATGTGCTGCTGATTTCCTTCCGCCTCTTCTTTTCCACTCATCTGACGGCCGGTCTGGGGTCCGGAGGCACTGGGCTTGGGACTTCTGAATTATGGTGAAGGGCCGCTTCAGCTCTGAAGTGTGTAGTTCCATCTGCTCATTCCACGCCCATTCCCCTCACTCCCTTTCCAGCTCCTCCATCTCTAAAACAACCCCACATTCTGCCTGGTCATTTTTCAGGGACGGGGTTGGTGGGAAAGTGGCATTATCTTGACAGCGGTACATTTCCCCCTTCCTGTAATCCCAGCATGTCCATCCTAATTACCTCCTTATCAGTCGCCATGAGGACATACAGCAGGTAATTAGTAGGGGAATTGATGAGGCACTCTTCATCATTAAGGAGTCCAGTGGGAGAGCATAAAGGGAAGAGGAGACTCTGAATCCGGGAAGGAGAGAAGGGTTCCGGCCCAAGTGCCCTGCTCCTCGATCACGTGACCAGTCTAGGTCAGCTCAGCTCTGACTCAGGACTGGCTGGGCTGGCTGCTGTTGAGAACGTCAGACAGGGGTGCCTGGAGAGCCCATGGCGACAGAGGCCGCGGCGGAGGGCTGTGCTAGCCATGTCTGGTGCCGGGGCCGGAAGGAGTGAGGTGAGCCCGAGCACCCTGGCGCAGACATTCTCATGTGGGTAACCCACGACAGTCTTGTGTCGTGCTGGACCTGCAGGAGTCTGGCCTGTCATCAGCCTCTCCCTCAGGGATCAGGGCCAGGAGTCTACACTTCAGATGGCGTCTCTTGTCTGCCTGTTTTATTATTAACTAAGTTACATGAATGATGTCGTAGTCTCTCGCCAAACAGCTGCTCCAGCAATGCCCAACTCCTGTCCTTTTGTGTTTAATGCTCCTGAAGCCTGACACGCAGTATCCCAGACCCACTCTTGCTCCGGATGCCCGTCCTGGCCTCTCCAGCTGTAGGGTCATGCAGACAAGTCCTGTTCCTATAGTGAGTTTCTCTCAACTCTACCCCTTCCCACACCCAAGTGCCTTCACACTCCATCTTCCCCTTTTGGAGGTAGAGAAGGCAGAGGCCAGCCTACCCGTCTTGTCTCTTTTGAAGCTTACTCTCAGCAGTGGCTCCCCATGGACATCAGAGGAAATTCCACATCCTAAGCATGGCCGGCAAGTCCTGGCATGATTCTTCCCCAGCCCACCTCTTTAGCCTGATCACTTGCAATGGCCTCTCCCTGCTCCCTCAGATCTGCGTGCTAGCCAAGCAGAATTTTTTTCTAAGTTTTTCAAAGGATCCATATTCACTGTTTGTTCCTGGATATTCCCATCTGACCCCTCTGGATAGATGGAGTGCTTTTGTTCTTCCTGTTGGAGACTTATGCATGCCATAGCCCTAAACGCAGATGCCATGTCCTCCAGTGAGTCTGCAAGACCATACATAGCTGGGTTGGGCTCCTGTGGCCACACTTACCCCCATCAAGTGCTTCTCACATGGTGTTGGGCACCATGTGGGTTGATGAGCACATGTTCCTCTCCAGTTAGATGGCTCATGGCCATGTCTGTCATGTTTCTCATTGTGTCCACTGAGTCTACATGGTACCCAGCTGATAGGTAATTAGTAATTCTTTTGTTGATTGATTGCAGGAATCGAGTTCAGTATAAGTAGATTCAACTCAGTTTTACTCTGAGTCTTTGTGTCTTCATCTACAAAATGTGTGTCGAAATGCCTACCTGCTAACAAGGACGAAAAGCTGAAATGCACAGGAATCAAGAAAAACAATTAAAATGCCTTCTCTGGTTCTTCCACATGAGGGAAGTAATTCATATTAAGATGAGAATCAATCCTCGACATGTTTTACACCGAAAGCATGTTGACTTGTAGTGTTGAAGGTGTCCTTGTGGTCCTGGAATCCTCCTCCTCCCTCCCCGTCACTTTTCCTGAGTGTTGTGCTGGTGATTCCGGATGAAAGGAGCAGGAGTGATGCTCTGCAGAGTGGGGTAGGGGTGAGGCTCCTCACCTGTCTGTAGGTTGGCAAAGCCATCAGGCACTTTGGAAGCCAAAGTCCATGCTCCCTGAAGAGGCTCTAACCAGGAAGGGCTAAAACTAAGAGGCGAATTCCAAGCATGGAGAAAAAACAGGATCAAATGATGGTGGGCATGGTTAGCTAGAGGGAAGGTCTTGACTGATTGTGAAATGTCAGTTTACATCAGAGAGTGTGGCTTTAGGAGTCAGAAGTGGGACAGGCAGATGGGGCCCAGATCAGTTTCATGCAGCTGATTCTGTTTTTGTAGAAGAGATTGTTCTTTTCAAGCCGTGTGTGTGTGTGTGTGTGTGTGTGCGCGCGCGCTCGTGCGCATGTGTGTGTTCATGCATAAAAATGGCTCAAACTCTGTGTCTGGACCAGACCCGTTATGGGAATGGATAAACTTCAGCCCTCAGGACTGTCAATCTAACATCACGGCCAAAACTAAATTAAAAAAAAAAAAAATCTGCAGCGAGGAGGCTTTGGAATGCCTTATAGTATTTTTCGTAACCTTTATTAAATTCTGGACTTGACTCTAGGAGAAAGCGGGGGGAAATCATTGTTTCTGTTCCAGCCCCCGAAGGTCCCCATTACCGGGTAGGTTGAAGGTGTGTAATAACACCGCAAGAGACAGGAGAGTGTGTGGAAAATGCCCACCGTCTTCTGCTTAGGTCTGTGCTGCTGTGCAGAGAAGCCTGGCTGCTGAGCCAGACCCCCACCAGGCCGGCGCCGGGGTCCAGGGCGCACGCATTGTCCCCGCCCACACTCACCTGCCTGCTGCTGTGCTGCTCAGAGTCAACAGGGTTAGGGGACCTGGTGAAAGGGAGTAGGGGCGTGCCCCTTGGGGGCCAAGGTCCAAAGGCAAGAGGCTGCTTTAAAAGCAAGGCAGGTGAGCTCACAAATGGAAAGACAGAGGGTCAGACTCAGAGTGGAAGCCACGCAGGCTTTAGTTCCCATTCCCGGTCAATCCACCTGTTGCCTGTGTGACCCTGGATGAGTTCTCTCTGCTCTGGGAGTCTGTTACGCTCTGGAAGCGTGTGGTGATAATTGCCTAGGATGCAACCTGGACATCAAGGGGCAGGTGTACTGATAGGACTCCTGGTGGGCCAGCCACGTAGCAGGCCATCATGAAGTGTTAGATTTCTGTTCATGCATTCATTCACTTGCTCCTTGGCATGGTGTTAGGTACTGGGATTTTAGCATCAGTATGGTGGGGACCCTGCCCTCACAGAGTACAAGGTTTAGTTCAAGGGGTGCTGGGAAATAACCCCATTGTGACAGACCAGAGCACAACTTGTTTTCAAAAAGGGAAAGTGTCTCTCTGACCTCCCGGTTTAGGAGGCCATGAAAGGCTTCACAGATGAAACGACCTCCGAGTTGAGCGGTAGATGCTTGCCACGTGTTGTGGTGGGAATGGGATGAGGGGAGAGAAGATTCCAGGTAGAGGAGACCAGAATATGCAGGCTTAAGTGGCAAGAGACTGTCTGTCCGAGAACCTGGGATCGATTAGTACTGCATTACCAGATCACCAAATTTTTGTTATTTTCATTGTAGAGCATTGGTTCTCCACAGGAAGCAGTTTTGACTCCTACAATACATTTGGCCGTGTTTGAAAACCTTTTTAGTTGTCCTGATTGGTGGATGGGGAGATGCTACTGGCTTCTAGTAGGTGGAGGTCAGGGATGCTTTCTGGGAACCTACAATATATCAGAGACTCCCCACAACAATGAATGCTAATAGTTTTGAGGTTGAGAAACCTGGCTCTAGAAAATCAAAACCTGGCCTACTGGAGAAGGTGGGTTCCCTTCATATTTGATTTTAGTCACAGACTCATTCCCTACCCTGTTTCAGATTTCCCCTAATGTTGTCACAGGGCTGACCACGCCCCTCAGAACTGAACATTTCATGGCCATGAGTGAAATGTCGATGGGGTCTAGGAGTTGGTTCCATCCATCTGAACTAGTCACTTAGCAGCCGTTTTTACCTCAGCCTGATTGGTTCGTCCGATTATCCGGGTGTTTCGCCAGCAACTGCAAGAATGGGACACCTAGTCTTGGATGGAGGCCTGGGGAGTTCTGGAATGGGTTGCTTAGAGGGCCAGGAAAGCCAGGTAGGGCTCTGCGATCTGGACTGATTCCTGCAACCAGAGAGGTGTAAGTCGTTCTCCCAGACACGGATATTTGGTGGAGCATGACCTTGACCCAAGACTGATGTAGGAATGTCACTAGATAATTATCGACAGGCCTCCTCATTTCCTCCTTTCATGGCACAGATGTTCACGGAGCAGGCACTGTGGGAAGTGCTGGGCCTCATGGTTGGGCTACTTCACCGTGCCATTTCACCGGCGAGGAAACTGAGGCCGAGAGCAGGGATGCCACTGCCAAAAGCCACAGGACCTGGACTAACAGCCAGGACTCCTCTTACCAGGCAGATCTCCTTCACAGGGATTGCAGTGGCTGCATCCCTCCCCCCAGCTGGTTTGGGTCGGTGTTGGACAGTATTCAGTGAGAGAAGCGAGCAGAGCACAGTGCATGTCCCTGCTCCACACGGTGGTGGAGGAGATATGCATTTTTATGCATCTAGAACATGCATGAGCAAACAAGGAGCAGGAACATCAGGCTGTCCATCCGCCCAGACTGCCTTTGCATGCCTCTCACTTTAATTGCTAAAGGCTTCCTTTGATTCCGGCTGTTGCGTGTGTCCCGGGCAGGGATGCAGGGAGGTGACGCTCTGCTTTTCTTCAGATTGGCTATGCCGAGGGATGAGGTGCAGGTGGGTGTGGTGGCTTGGGGTTGCAGAGGGACCACCTGACTCCTTGTTTAGGCTGTAGGGGGCGATCAGTGCGTCTGATGGGGCTGTGCAGAGTGTGGGGACACAGTAGAGTTTCTGCTCTCCAGAGCACCTTGAAAGGAAGCACTGCGTGCTGGTCCTTGTCATGAAGAAGGGACAGAGTGACAATATGAAGTTAGACCTTCATGGAGTAGGAAGTCCAGACTGACCACTTCGTAGCTCTGTGACTTTGGGCAAGTTACTTAACCTCTCTGTGTCTGTTTCCTGATTGGAAAGAAATAGGTAAGATCCTGCGTGAGAAGAGCCTGGCATGTGGCAATATCTTTTTGTCTTTCCTGTCTTTTTTTTAAAGGATTTTATTTATGAGAGAAAGAGTGAAAGAGAGCATGCGAAAGAGAGCATGAGCCGGAGCTAAGGGCAGAAGAAGGGGGAGAAGCAGAACCCCCGGCTGAGGGGGGGAGCCCAACATGGGATTTGATCTCAGGACGCTGAGACCGTGACCTGAGCTGAAGGCAGATGCTTCACCGACTGAGCCACCCACCGGGTGCTGCCCCTCGTCTTGTCTTCTGAGAGGCATGCAAGACAATTTCATTGGACAATTTTCCCAAGACCACCCCAGGCAGAAGCTGATTAAAATGCAGATGCCTCGGCTCTGGCCAGAGTCCTGTTTGAATGCAATGTTTGTGGGCCCTGGGAATGTGCATTTCCTTGAGCACCCCAGGGGTCCTTGTTGCCTCAGTTTCCCCAGCGGTGAAGCGGGGGAAATGTGTGATGAGCTCTTAAACCAGTGTGTCTCTTCAGGGCCACCAAAGCACACTCCCTGGTCTGTTTGATTTGCTCCTGCCCCCCCGTCCTGTCACATCCAGGTGTTCATTGTGTCCATTTTGTGCATGAAAAGGACCAAAAGGCTGATTTAGAACAACTCCTACACTTGAGTCGATATTTACGGTGTCTGCTCCGACACGATTAACTGGAAGCCACAGTGAGTGGAGACCTCAGGGCAGCTGAGCAGCCTGTGTCTCCCACTCTGTGCCTCGGGGGTTGTGGGCACTTTGGTCTCCATGTTCCCATCTCTCGGCCTCAGTTTCCCCATGTGGGAAGTTGGGGCCGCTTCCAGGCAGTGAGCTCAGACTCCTCACTGACCCTTGAAGTAGATCGGGACACATTCGTTATTTCCATTTTCCAGGACCAGTCATGTCACTTGTCTGAGATTGTACTAAGTGGTCGAATCCAGGTTTTATTTTATTTTTTTCTCTTTTACTGTGTAACGGCCTTGCAGGGCTGCCCCAAGAAGGCACAGCAAGAAATGGTAGGAGAGAGCTCGGTGCGTATTAGACAGTCCCATGACAAGTGCACCTCTAGATCTACGTAAAACAACCCGTTAGAGGGCCTCCCTACATATTTAATAAAGGAAGCCCCCACCCAGAGAGGAGCACGGCCCCTAACGATTACTTCGATCTGATCAGAATAAATGGTTCTCTTAGAGCCAGAAGCTCACCCCTTGCAAAGGAAGGAATTTTTTCCAGGAGACATGGGGAGAAGCAATTTTCTAAGTGGTGCCCTGCATAAAACAAATGTGCCTTAATTTGCCTCCACTGTGATGAGTTGGGTCCCCTCCACTCAGAGGAGCAGGAGAGCCAGTGCCAGGCTTGGTCCTGCCGGAGTACTTTATTTTTACAAAGTGCTTCATAACAATAAGGTCACGGAACTTCTGCCACCCCAGGCCTTCCACAGAGCAGGGCCATGTCAGAGACACAGCAGCAAATGGCTGAAACCCAGGACTTAGGTTATCATCCAGCGTGGGCTCCTGCCCCGGGGACTATGGGTGTGACTCTTCCCGGCTGGGGGTCACCATTTGAGATAAGGGCCTTGAATATGTTCATTCGAGAGCCCCTCCAGTGTTACCTTTGGTGGCTCTGGGGGCTCCTCTGTACGTGGAGACTGTTGGAGAGACCCCCAAGCTGGGCAAACAGAAAAGGGGTGAGTCATTCTGCAGAGAGCACAGTACAGCCCGCTTAGCCCGGACGCTGGAGTCCTGGCTTCCCAGGTCCCAGGGTCTCTCCAGTATCTGGTGCCCCTCCCAAGTGTCTTCTTCTAGCCAGAAGGAAGGAAAAGTCCAAGATGGATGGAGACTTGAGTGCAGACCTGAAAATGTGGAATAACCTAAACTCTAAGACTGCCGCAGCCTTGTTGGTCCAAACACAGGGGTAGTAAGAACAGCTACCATTTATATGACGTGCATGTTCCTGCCAGGCAAAGTCCTAAGTGTCTTGCACCTCATAATATATCTAATCCTCCCCACATTCAGGGGTAGAGGCATTCTTAGTATCCCCACTTTACAGATGAACAAACTGAGGCAGTGGGCACATGATGGGAAGCAGGTGCAACTTTTGGAAAGCACGTAGATCAGTGAGTGGCATCTGAACCCAGCCAGGCTCTCGCTGGAGACCACAGCCATATAATGGGGCCACACTGCCTCGCCGATGAGAGTTGTTGGCTGTGCAGTTCTGTTCTGCCTGCATTCCACTGGGACTCCCAACAGGAACCCCAGGAGAAGGAGAGGGGCCATTCTTGGCTGCTGTGGATCTGGTATCTTGCTGAGTTCACAGCCTCTCGGGCGAGGGTCCCCGTCCCCACACCCGATCTTGCTGGCTGGCTGTATTGGGTCACAGCCCCTCTCCGGAGTGGACAGATAAGGGTTGGCACTTGGCCTGGAGGCACAGCGTGGCCAGTGAGAGTGGCCTGTGTGTCCAGGGCTCAGCCCCCTGAGGGATCGTCACATCAGTTCTCCCAAAGCTGAGGGTCAGGCTCTGCTTCAGTGTTAATGGCTGGCAGTGGATGGACATGCTGCTTCTCCCCAGAGAATCCACAGACTCACAGGGGGCACTTTCAGGGCCTTAAATTAGAGATCTGGGACTGACAGTCCTGATAGTGTGGCAATTAAGCAGGGAGCTGGGCATCAGGAAATGCAACTTAAAATCTTAGATCTGTTGTTAACTCACAGTGTGATCCTGGACGGGAGACTTAGCTGTCCTGGAGCCTTGGTTTGCCCACCTTTCAGATGGGGGCAAGAGCTTACATTTCTTAATTTTTTCATTTAACATCCATAGTAAGGGACTGCGATTTTCTGGTATTGTTTTAGGCTTTCGTGACTCAGCAGGGAGTAGAGGCAGAGGAGGACCAGCCCCGAGGTCCCTTTCTTTCCTGAGATTCCATGGGTCTAGGACAGCCAGGGAGCTTGTGGTAACAGCAGGTAGGAGAACGAAGGCAGAGATAAGGGGGTGCGTCCTGAGCCTTTGAAATGCTATTAAAGGTGCAAGTCTATTTGGACAACATGAAAGGCCCCACCTTGGTCTATTTCCAGCATTGTGAAGAAGGTGGGATTCTGTGTGTGTGTACAAGAGAGGGAGAGAGAGAGGTCACAGACAAAGGAGGAACAACAGAAGACAAAGGGGCCTCAGTGAGGGGGGAAGGAGGCTCTCCACTTCTGCTTCTGGGGCTTAGATATACCCACAGAGTGTGCCCTCCTGAGCTCCATTCAGCTTCTTTGTCTTCCACGGACTCTGGGACACGGCAAAAGGATTCCCAGGCCGGAGTCCATATGACCCCAGGTCCCCATCAGCTCTCCGTCCCGGAGCTGTCTGCCTTGCACACTGGTCTGTACTACATGCCCCACCTCCACCCCCCCGCCCCTGACAGGGAAACCCGAAGCTGGGAGGCCCAGTCGTGTTTGGATTTGAGGGAGTCAGAGGCCAGCCATTCTTCAGGGCAGGGACACACGTCTCAGCGGGTAATATCCTCAGCCCGAGGGCATCAGAGCAGGGACCGCATCATCCCTTATCCCTCTGCGGCAGGGTTTCAGGCTCCTTCCTGGCCACGTCGAGTCCTGTGGCCCAAAAACCGTGGTCCCGTGAACCGTAGCAGCACCTTTCCTCGTTTGGCCCTGTGAGAGGCCCTTTTTTGTTTGTTTTCTTTTCCTTAGATTTTATTTATTTGAGAGAGTGTGTCTGTGTGCAGGAATGGGAGGTGGAGGAGGAAGAGGCAGACCCCCTGCTGAGCAGGGGGGGGGGCATCCCAGGATGCCAGGATCATGACCCTGAGCTGAAGGCAGATGCTTAAGGGACTGAGCCATCCAGGTGCTCTGCAAGAGGCTCTTGGGAGGGAAAAGATTAAGACCCTGCCCCCCGCCCCCACACCTTCTCCTTCTTGTCTCTCCCTCTCTTTCTCTCTGAACTTGCCAGTGGGGTAATTTTTAATTACCTTGTGTATAGATGAGATCCCCAAGCACAAAGCATGGGGCTGGCTTATCCGGAGGTCCTCTAGAAATCTCTGCTGGTGCAGACACGTCTCACGATGCTGCCCCCTTCCAAAGGCCACAGTCAAGGAAGCCGTGTGGGAGGAGGGCTGAATCGCTGGGCTGGAGAGCCGGGGAGTGGAAAGCTGGAGTCTGAGCTCTGTAATTAGCGATCAGTTATCAAATCTTGGAGGCACTTCATTTTTTTTTTTTCCCCCATCTGCACGGTGGGATTGTCAGGAGTGTGTCTACCTCCCAGCATCGTGAAGGTGACACGAGATATTTCATTTCGATCACTTCGAAGTTGTGAGCGGCAGCAAACACTCAGTAGACGTGACCTGTGTGATTACGACCGCCCACGGTTTTGTGTGGCATCAGGCCAGCCTCTACCTGCATGCCTGGAGGTTTCCTCTCAGAAACTCTTCTGTGTCCAAATACTTTATATGGCACTCCCCCCCCCCATTTTCTGCTGGGGAGTGGGAGATTCAAATTAAGAAGTCTTGCAGGCAGAGGTGAATCTCAAATGGTCAGAACTGGGGAGAGCCAGCCCACTGTCTTCGAGGCCAGATTGAGGGAATCGGAAGTCCACATCACGAAGAGTTCTGTGCCTGGATTCGAAGAAACAATTGCGCAGAGGTTTGAAGAATGAAACAAGAGAACAGTTGTTTACTGAGAACGGCCCTATGCACCAGAATCAGAGCGAAATGACAGCAGCCCTGGCTGGGGAGGTGGCGTGGTCCTTGTTTCTAGATAAGGAGTCAGAGCCTCAGAGAGAGAGGGGGGTTTGCCTGAGTTTACCTGTGCAGTGAGGAACCTAGCAGAGATCAAAACGCAGGCTGGCCCTGGAGCCACGTGCTTGCCATTTCCCCATCGTGGGCACAGGTGGGCAATTGGGGAAAAGCTGGCAAAACAGTGTGTTTCCATGATCTTAGTGCTCCGCTGAGTACATAGACACTGTCTCTGGGTTCTTCTTTTTCTTCTTTTTTTTTTTTTTTTTTTTTAAGGTTTTATTTATTTGAGAGAATGCAGAGTGAGAGAGAGCACATGCAGGCACAAAGTTCGGGGAAGGGAGGAGCAGAGGGTGAGGGAGAAGCAGGCTCCCCATTGAGTGAGGAGCCCAGTGCAGGGCTTGATCCTAGGACCCGGGGATCGTGACCTGAGCCGAAGGCAGACGCTTAACCAACTGAGCCACCCAGGCGCCCCTGGGTTATAACTCTTAAAGAAAGCTGGAAGATAGGCAGAAGGGTCTTGCTGCTGAGAGTCCCATAGGATTTTTTCTTGAAACACAGAAAAGGGGACCAAACTACCGTGTATAATATTTTGAAGTTCCCAGAACATTTTAAAATACCTTAGGTCACTGAGGAAGGTATAACCCCTGTTCTAGCAAAGCTAGAGTTTCCAGATTCATGGGATTTTGATGGAAAACATCAGGGTAGATGCGAGTAAGTATTTATTTGGTCTTAGTGTTATGGATGTGTTTTGAAGGGGCCAGACAAAAGTTTCCCTGCTAAGAAATTCTTCCGTCATGAACCTGCTCTAGTAGCTAAGTTGAATGTCCTTCTTGGTTCCTTCTGTTGAGAAGCACTCCCCTAGAGTTGGTTGTGCGCACGTGCGTGTGTGTGTGTGTGTGTGTGTGTGTGTTTTAACTGATACAGGTGACCTCAGGGAAAAATCTCAGGTGAAATGTCAGTCAGCAAGTGTCTGAACCCACCACCCATAGAATATCAAGAGGTAGAACACAACAAGGGTAGGTTTTGGTGACCAGTAGAGAAAAGATTGAAGAGAATCTGTCATTACATAACTCTAGCTGGGTTAGAGGTGAGGAAGGCATGCATCGAGAAAAATCCAGGCAGTTAAAGTGGCACCTGTGGGGCCCCTGGGCCTCAGCTGGACATTTGTAAAGGTGGACCTGTGTTTAGATCTTGGCCAAAGAGATCCGGACAAGGTTTTGGGAGATGGAACTGAGCTGTCAGGTTTGGCCGTTCTCTGAACCTTGTGTCTTCGACAAATGCAGACCCTGGTCCTCCCTGTGCTCAGAGGGAATTGGACTTCCATCTGTGTCATTGAGTGTGGGGGTCGGTAGACCAGCTCTGTGTGCGTCTACCTGTGAGTGAGAGACACTTCTTGGCAGTGTTTTAGGAAAACAATAAAATCCAAAGCCCCACTAACGAAGGCATCTCTGTCCTTTTCAGGGAGGTGTCCTTGGGGATTCAAGCCCCGAGGCGCCGTCTAGCAGTGCATTAGAAATCTGTTAAAAGCCTCTGCCTGTTAGTTAGGGAAGTGATAGAGTGTGCTTTTGTTTTGTTTCTGAAAAGAAGGGGATTTGAGGGCCAGAGCGGGCACGAAGGAGAGCTCAGGAAGCAGGGGCGTTGCATCGAAGCACAAAGGGAAGAGAGATTCAGAGAAAACATGGAAGGTTAAGATCAGGTCGCCTTGGCTCTGGTTTTCAAGACTCTCTGTCCTCGTTCCAAACTGCCTCGCTGCACTGAGGTCTTCTTCCTCCGGGCGCATCCGCAACAATGTCCTGAGCCATCTGTTCACAGGTGGACTGCGGGTCTGGCAGGGCAGCCCTTCCGGAGCATCTGACACCTGTTGCAAGTGGGAGTACTGGAGGCTCATGTCTTGGAGAAGTTGGGGGACTATACAGATCGCCCCGACGGCAGTGGCCTGACTTGATGGGCCGGTGGCGCCCACGTGACATGTAGATCTTCACTGTGGTGCTTGGCCCTTCTGGGCTCAGAAAGCTTTGCCCATCTTCACCTTTATCTGCCTGGTCTTCATGACCACACTCACACACCACCTGTCCAAGAAACTTCCCACGCCGGCCCCTGCAGGCAAATTGGATCTCGGTCTCGCCTGTGCTCCCTCCGGGTCACCGGCACGCTTCCACGCCTGGACTTCTCCTGCTGTATCGTGGTGCACTGAATGAGGGGGAAATCCACCCCACCACGCTGAGCCCTCACCAAGGCCGGAGCTGCCTAGTCTGTTTCAACCTCCTGCCCCTCGGGCCCCCTGGAGCTGGAGCTCAGTAAATTCCAGCTAATCCAAACAGACTGCCTTGAGACTCTGCCATCACCGCATGTGCCCTCCCCGAGGTTCTTTCTGTTAAACAGTATACACGGGCCTCAAGTGTAGACAGTGTGGGGTGGAGGAAGTTGAATGCGGCACCCCGGTGCTACGTGTGAACACCCTGGGAGCCATAATGAGTGAGGTTTCTAAACATGGGTCCTTAAAATGCTGTCTTCATTTCCTGTCAGGAGCGAGGCAGGGAGAGGAAAGCGACATAAAAAGTGAAACCGTGTTAATAAACAAATTGGCGCCAAGGAGTCTCTGCACATTGCAAACTTTCATCTGGAAAGGAGACATCATGGAGACAAGCCGGGTGGCCGCTCAGCCCTGATGCATTTTCCATGGGCTGCTTAAAGTTTTTGTTGGAATCCCAGAAGGATTCCGCACGTTTCAAACATCGGCAAAGTCCGGGACTTCTGATCCCTTCGTCTGAGGACTGAACCCAGGGAGGGGGATGGGCTCATCTCAAGTCCCAGGGAGTAAGGGGCTGGTGGGGCCCAGGTCTGGTGCGTGGACCCCTCACCCCTGCCTCAGGGGACTTATGAGTCAACCCTAGACCATAGTTCCCAGACCCTGCTCATTTCAGGGACATTGTCCCTTTGGCCATATCTGCATTCTCTTTTTCACTTCATTTTTTTTTCCCCCCTAAAGTAATGTATGCCTGGCAAGTGGAAACTTTAATATTACAAAGATAAAGGGACAACTGGCATCACTTACTACAATTAGAGGGCCACTATAAGAGTAAGTAGAATGAAAGCAAAACAATGCTGTTACCTTCTGGCCAGCTGGTGCTAGTGGCCACGGGGCCCTGAGCCTGAGGCCTGCTCTCTCTGGCTTCTTAAAGACATGATAGCCCCTCCCTGATGCCTTCTCCTGGAGGTTAGCAGAAGGGCCGGAAGACGCGGGTGAGGATAGGACTTCCTCATGTTGTTATTCTCTCTTCATTAGCTTAATGAAGATGGATGGCATACAGTCATCCTCTGCACCAGCGTTAGTGCATTTTTCTACACTTTGGAAGGTCTCCCCTCATCTATTAGCAGCAAAAGTAAGCCCTGGGGGCAGGAGGGCTTTTCTTTTTATCTTAATAATAGCTAATCTGTCCTGAGTGCTTACCCTAGGGTTGGTCTTTACATTCTGTACTTTTAGGAAGTACTGTCAGCTGCCCTATTTAGAGATGGGAAGACTGAGGGCGAGTGCGATGCCCGAGGTCTTGCAGGGGCTTTCTCATGGAGCTAGGGGTCACCTTGGTGGTCTGGCTCCAGAGCCCGCATCCTGACCATGCTGTTCTGATCGTTAGTCGGGGGCGAGGCTGGGTCTGAGGCCCTTTGGAAGTGTTGCTCCCCCGCGGAGGCAGGCCAGGAGTAGTTTCAACAGGGATATACTGTGGGTATCATGAGAAGAGCATTTGTTCAGTAATAAATATTGAGCCCTGAATATGAGCCAGGCACCGTGCTAGGCTCTTGTGAAAAAAAAAAAACAGGTGGAAATCCTTGCATCTGTGGGGCTTACTTTCTTCTATGTGTGTGTGGATGGGGCAATTACAAAGGATTAACACATCAGTAAATAATGAGGATGATTAGACTAGGTGGCAGGCCACCTGGTTCTTCGTCTGAACTTGCCCTCCACACACCACAATCTTTGGGCATATTTCCATTCCTTAGTTTCTGTATCTGTAGAACAGAGGGGTAGACAAGATGTCTGTTCTCCGGGCTCTGAGCTTTTGGGGTGGTTTTGCGCTTCCCTTTTGCTGCCAAGGCCAGGAAGGAAGTGGACGGTGATTCTGTGAGCTTTGACTTTGGAATGGGTTCTAGGAACCAGAATGACGGGCACCTGCCTCTGGTGGGAAGGGGGGCCCTGAAAAATCATTCCTGACTGGTCATGAGTAGGGTCTGCCTGGAGATGATTTCATTAGGAGGATAAATTTAGAAATCAATTATACACATTCTGTCATCTTCCTCATGTCTTCTTATAAAGTGGCCTTTTTTTTTTTTTTTTTTTTTTTTTTGGTAGGCTTACCATTTATCGAGGGCTTGTGTCTATGCCTGATGCTGTATTAAGCACTTTACATGCATTATTTCAATTAAGCTCACAGCAGCTCTGTCTCAAATTGGGTTCTCCAGAAGCAGACACTGAGAAGAGAAGGGGAGTTCATGTAATTTATCTGGGAGGGGGTCCCAGGAAGCATGAGTAGGGCAAGTGAGGCAGGGCAGGGAACGGAGCCAGTGAAGGGTATACAGTTGGGCAGGGGGCTGCTTTCCACACCCAGGGATCAGTGTCCTAAGGAACTTGGGGCAGCAGAAGGAGCATAGCAGGCACTATCCTGAGCCGGGGTATTTATCCTACACCACATCCATCCTACATCTGCCGTTCGTTAAGGGCTACTCTAGGTTGCGGGCTGGAGGGCAATGGGTAGAGGACATTAAAATTTAAAATTTAAAAATCCCTGGTATTGGGACACCTGGGTGGCTCAGTGGGTTAAAGCCTCTGCCTTCAGCTCGTGTTGTGATCCCAGGGTGCTGGGATCGAGTCCCGCATCGGGCTCTCTGCTCAGCGGGGAGCCTGCTTCCTCCCCTCTCTCTCTGCCTGTCTCTCTGCCTACTTGTGATCTCTGTCTGTCAAATTAAAAATAAAAAAAAATCTTAAAAAAAATTCCCTGGTATTTCGGGTGTGCCTAGCACGAAGGTTAGGAAGGCCCTAGGCCGAGAGCAGGCGCATATGGGACGGAGCTCTTATGGCCTCTGCTGGAAAGGGGTTGTGGCTAAGGCACACGCTCCCTGATAGGTTAGCCCTAGGTTAACCCCATTTGAAATTGAGGGAACAGAAGCCCAGGAAGATGAAGGGACAGAGGTAAGCCCAGGTAGAGAAGTTGCAGGGGCCCAGTGCAAAAAGAAAATATGGGGTCTCTTGTTCACAAATTAGTAAGACTTTCAAGATGGTCCCAGCAGCGAAACTAAGCGTGGCAGGATTCTGAACATGACACCTGTGTGAACTCACGAGTCAGACACCCAGAAGTGGGGACCCAGTCAAAGATCTCAGAGTGTGTCGTTTGCCACGTTAGGAGCCCGTGGCCCGTCTGTCTCCAGTCCTCATATTCTCAGCCTTGGCACTCAGCAGCTTTGGTGCTCTTCCAGAGCCAATTCTGTAGGAAAGGTTTTTGTTGGAGAGGGCTGCTCCATTTCTCCAGGTAAGTCCCCCCCTCCGTCTGGGTCACGTTTGGCTCATCTGTAAAATCCGGTTGCTAATCTTGCTGCCACAGCAATGGAATGATTGCTCCCCCACGAGCTTTCACCCCTGCATGGGAGAGGGGAGCTCGGGTGCATGTCCACCCTCCCATCAGCTTTCCTGCGTCCAGGTCGGTGACCTCAGGGTGAGGAGAGCTCATCTTGCAAACGCAGAGCCTGCCATAAAGCACACTGAGGAAAGAGCGTCGACCTTGGGGTTGGGAGGGCAGGCCCTAGTGCCCGTCCAGATGTTTATTGTGGGCGGACCTGAGCCACGCCACGTCCCCTCTTCCAGCCTTGCTTTCGTTGCCTCCGGAATAGGTCTTGGGGTTCATCCAGCTGTGCTGTCCTGGGCTCGACAACCGGGAGTGTGAAAGTTCATCAGCCACCACTCACCCAGTAGAAGCAGCTGCAGGCGGCGCCGTCCGAGGAATGTTAGGGCGAGGACCCTGAGCAAGGCTGCGTGGGTCTGAACGCCACCCCTGCGGCTGAAATCCTGTGTGATCCTTACTAGCGTCTTCGTTTTTCTGAGTCAAGTATGTGCGCACGTCTGCACAGGCATATGCACACACACGCTCACACAGGTACACATGGATATACAGAGACATACGGTAACTTTCTGGAAAGGGGGTTATGAGGATTATTCTGAGGTTCTGATTATTATTCTGAGGTTATGTGGGAAAATGCGTGTCTAAGTCTCTTTGGGTCATCGGTGCTCATCCTTGTGGGTAGATGGAGGTCGGGGTTATGTCGGAGGCTGTCTTCCGACATAGTGATTTGGAAAGTCACTATACGAATGTTCTAAAAACATCTGGTCAAGCTGGAGCCTGACCTGTACAACAGACATTGGCCCCCCTCGACCAGGAGTTCCCCAGATGGAAAGCCCAGCCAGTCCCCCCAGGGCATCTCAAACGGGCCACACAGAGAAGGCGTTTGGCCCACGCTGTTAGAAGAGACGGACGGAGTCTGCCATCTCTGAAGGCTTCCTCCTTCCCTCCCACCGTCTGTCCCTGTGCCCTCCCGCACACTGGCCCTTCCTTGTTCCTGCCTCCTTCCCTCCCTTTGTCCCCAGGCTTTCTCTCCTTCCTGGTCTCCTCATCCGGTCCCCAGTCCTTGGATCAGGCTGGGGAAGTAGCTCCGCGTCATACTGAGAGCTCTTCTGGGGATAGAGCTCTTGTCAGAGGAAGATTCCAGAAGCCGAGCAGTGAAGCATGGTTTGCCAGCTTCTTTCCAGATGCCCCTGTGCTTAGAAAGTGCTTTGCGGCAACCTGACCTGAGTTTGAATCTCCATTTCTGCTTCTTGTTTCCTGCACTTGGCCCTGTAGGCAAAGCCCTACACTTCTTCCTCTGGAAAGTGGGCCTCTCATGGCTACCTTGACAGCATGCCGAGGGCCCTATGACTTGCCGTGTGTAATGGTGTCGAGCGTGGTGTGTGACTGTAAGACGGACAAAAGGAGTTTTATCCTGTCATTTCTGCTTCTGGGTTTTCCTGGCCCCGCGTCCATGGTGCTGGCTTGGGCTTTCCAGCCAGGCTTCCTGCGCAGACCTTAGAGTGAGAGCCCCACGGCAATATCACCAGGGCTGCCCAGGGCCCGGCATCACCAGGCTTCTTTCTGCCTCTGTCTCTTTCAAGGACATCAGGCTAGATGGATGAAATAGCAATTCAGGGAGTTTTTTCCCCATAACAAAATCAGAAAGGATTAAGTGGATGGACAGCCCGGGAACAGAGACTGTTCTGCTCTCCTTTGCTCCACGATGGCCTGTCAGTCACACTAGGAAGGAGGAAATAGCTTCCTGAGACGGTATGGAAGAGGATTTGATCTTCCTCCTGGAGTACAAGACCAGGCTTCTCGGAGGACAGATCCAGAGATAGTCCCGGGGCTCAGAGGGACGTTTCCTGATGTCAGTTATAGGCCTGTGGATGTGAGGACATAAACGCAGGCTTAGGTATGTCCTCAGGTTAAATGTATCCATAGCTGTAGGCAGGTGCATGCTTACACAGATGGTTGGGTTTCTGTCCGTGAATGTGGCCAAGACACCAGGCCACAGATGTGTGAGTTCAAGTATGCATGGCAGTGAGCAAACGGGGTGGGCCAGTTGAACACACTGGGAGAACACGCATCTGTGAGGGCCCCCGATAAGCCTGTCGCCGCTGTGTTAGGGGAGTGTCCATGTGTGTGTGTGCGTGTGCCTGTACATGGAGATGCCTGATTGTAGGGGTCAGGGAGTGCTCCAGGGTGGTACAGGCACAGATAGTCTTTAGGCCAACGTAAGGAAAGGAGCGGTTGTGCAAAATGTACACGCGAGTCCACGTTTGACAGTGCATTTGGTAACAGCGGTGTTTGTGTCTGTAGATGAACACGTCAGTGTGTGTTTATGCATGCGTGGGGGGAAGTGACTGCACGTGGACAGCTGGCATTTGGGTTGCGGGAAATGGGGCTGTTTTCTGGGCAGCACACAGATGCTTAGGTTCATGGAGAGAGGCATGTATCTGTGAGCACAGTTTTGCATTAGGAGCAGAGACCTATATATGGGGACTCCTCTAGGCAGGATCTCTGCAGCTGTTTTCAGAGGATATAAACTTGACTTCACAGGTACCTGTAACTCCCTGGCGTGATGCTCTCCCATATTGTCTAGGGATGACTTCTCTAACTTGATGCTCACTCCCAGGGCCAGCAAACCTCCCAGTGCCATCTATAAATAGGCACGCTTGCCTATCATAAGGACATTCTGGCAGCATGTTTCCTTCTTGCATATTCCATATCGTGCTGTGGATGGGAACCAGGGTGGTTGTGACAGTGGTGAGAGGGAAACCACCAATGGTCTCTGAAGAGAAATCTTCAGGGCGGATTAAATGCCTGTAGTGGAGGTTCCTGGGATGCTGGGTGGGTAGCCCCCTCTTTTCCCAGAGCCGACACATGGGATGAACTGTGGAATGGAAGGCGGAGCCCTGCGTTCTCTGGTGGCGTGATGTTTCCATGAAGATGGAGAAGAAGGTCCCCGCACCTTGCCTCCTAAGGCATTCTCTAGTGACTCTTCTGAACACCTCTGAGGATAGCTGCTCTCGCATTTTACAGTTGAGAAAGTAAGGTTCAGCGAGGAACACACCTTTCCCTGGGTAACCCAGCAAGTCTGGCAGAGCCAGGAGGCTACTCAGAAATTGGCAGGCGCGACACAACCATTAGTCCTTGAGGTCAAGAGGCTGGATGCTCGCCAGCCCAGTCCCTGACTGACTGTGTAATCTGGGTCAACTCCCTGTACTCCCTGGGTCTGGATTCTTTGGACTCTAAAAGAGAAGTGGAGATTTAGGGAAATGGTGCCCGGATGCTTCAGCAAAGGGCCTGGGGTAGTGAAGATTCCCCAGAAACATTTGCAGAGTTGTCTCAGTCTCCGTTTGCTCCCGGAAGCAGAGCCAGCAAGGTGCGGTGAGGGTTGGGGTTGGGGTTGGGGTTGGGGGCGGGGAGGGCGTGACGGTGTAGAGGTCCTGATTCCCAGTCCAACCCCCTGCTGCTATTCCAGATTGTAAGCACAGTTCTCTAAAGAGGTCACCGGACAGTCACGATTCCTCTTCTCCAGAAATTCACAGTCAAAGGCAGAGCCCAGTGCTTTGGAGCACACAGTCCCTGCTGTGTGTCCTTACCAGAGGAAGAGCCATGCATTTGTCTAGCACAGACGAGGCAGGAGGAGGAGGGGTGGGCTCTGTTGCAGACTTGACTGATCCAATTCTGGGGCCAGGTCTCGTGCTGACATACTAGCTCAACACTACCTGCTCGTGGCTTTATTATGATCCGTAAGTCCTCCGGAAGGTGGGAGTACGAAATGAGAAAATCTGTGCAAACAGCTGGGAACAGAGCCTTGCACACAGTAAGCACTTAATGAATGCTAGCCGTCCTGTTATTTTGGATGAAGTGGCTACATTATCCTGGACACTGTTCTGGGCCCTTGGACATGGCCCCATCCCTGCCTTTCTGATGCTCATTCTCCAGTGATTATTATGATGCTATTGTCCCCAGTTTCTGTGGGGGAAGGGGAGTCCTTGAGAAGTTAGGTGACCTCTGCCAGGTTCCTGAGCTAACGGCTAGAATGACAGAGGTGGCGACTGGGTGAGCCCATGCTGCATTTGGGAGCTGGGTGTTCAAAATGGGAAGTGATTTTAGCCTTTTCCATTGAGCTGTGTCAGTATTCCAGACATCTTGCATCAGGTTGATTACAATGACCTTGACATCGAGAATAGTATATGCAAAATACCTCTCATGATTTTTCCCCCTTACTTTACTTTCTCCAGTGACCTAGTGAAGGAGTCAAGAGAAAAGTTGGTCCTCCCATTTGACAGATGAGAAGACTGAGGTCTAGAGGTACAAATGCCTCACAAAGGGTCACAGAACCAAGACCAGAGTGGGATTTGTCTTTCCTGACTGCTAGCCTGGAAGTGTGGGGCTAACATTCCATCATCTCACTGGGCATTCTGGCATTCATTTATTTTTTTTTCTTTTAAACATTTATTTATTTGAGAGAGAGAGAGAGGTAGAACGAGTGAGTGTGGAGGGGGGCGGGAGCAGAGGGAGAGAAAAAGAGGGAATCTCCAGCAGACCCTGCTCAGTGAGGAGCCTGATGTGGGGCTCCATCCCAACCCTGAGATCATGACCTGAGCCAAAGTCAAGAGTTGGTCTCTTAACCGAACCACCCAGGTGCCCCAGGAATCTGGTATTTAAAACAAAGAAAAACGATTTGTCATAGGGGTCACAGGAGTCCTTGTGTCCCACACGGCTGGAGAAAGGCATCATTTGATATCATTTAGTTACTTACTGTTCTGGTCAGGAGGGACACTGGGGACAGCCTGAGCCTTTTTCTCAGCCTCCGCTGATGCACTCAGAAAATCAAGAAGGTCCTTCCCTCCTCCCCACCCCCAGCCTGGCATCCTCTCCCTGTTCCGTCCCTGCCACAGGGCAGCATCTGTGGCATGGCTCAATTGGACTGAACGGTGTGGGATTGCAAGCCAAAAGGGTCCTGTAATCACCCGACCACTGGCCTGGGGCTGTGCTCCGACTCCACGTTAGAAGTGAGGGTAACGGCGTGGAGGCAGCCTAACGTTCAAGGCTGCTGTGAACACACAGAGCAGCCACCGGGCTTCTTTAAGGAATATAGGGCAAGATTTTGCTCTGGAAGCAGCAGAGCTGGGAGCCAGTCGATACCCACTCATGCTCTCAAATCAGGGCCACAGAGATTTGATAGGAGGTGGGGCAGAGGGCAATGCGGCAGGACTCTGCCTGGGGGAAATTTTCTGAATCCATTCCTTCTGTTCTGCACAGGCCTGTGGAACACCTCCTCGGACCCGGGTGTTAGAGGGATGGGTTCCAGGAGCAAGGGAGAGCAGGCCTTTCATTGTGAGAAGCTCAGAGGTTCAGGGAGCGGAGGAGAGGTGAGCTGTGAAAGCCCCAAAGTAATGATTAGGATACAGCCTCATAAGCACAACAGTGAGAAGAGGCAGGGCTCCCCCATCCCAGCATTGGAGGCGGGGAAGGAGGCTTCACAAAGATGGTGACAGTGCGTGTGTAACCAAACACTCAAAACGTAGTGGCTTTTAAAGCATTTTTTTTTTTTTTTTTAAGCTCATGATTATTTGGGGTTGGCAGTTTGGTCTGAGCTTAGCTGGGGAGTCCTTCTTCTGCTGGTCTTGGCAGATCCAATGGGCCCTTGTCTTTTTTTTTTTTTTTTTTTTTGCTGTATCTTTTGGCCAAAGCAAGCTGTGCAGCCAACTCTGATTCAGAAGGAGGAAGGATAGACTTACCTGTTGATGGGCATCTGCAGTGACACAGCTGGGCGGATGGAAGGAGAAGAATTGTGGATGGTTTAGTCGACTTACAGCAGAGTTCTGAGGACAGATGGGCAACGGAACCTGAGCGTGGCCTTGGGAGAGAGTGATGGGAGCAAGAGCAGGGAGGCATGCTTCTACAGGGACGGAGTGACCGCTGGGGACGGCGGCGGGCACGGCTCAGGATGCTGACTGGTCCCGAGCTGAGCCATCGAAAGCCACGTGGTGTGAGCTGGTGCTGTTTTGCTCGATGCTGCAGGGGTGCGATGGTGGGATGAGGGTGAGGTTAGGGGACAGATGGATTCATTATGTTCTCATGTTAAGAGATCTTCACGTGGTTCCTCCCACGTCTGGGTCTCAGCCTCTTTTCCACCACTGTGCTTCAGTTTTCTATCTGTGAAGCTGGAGTGGAAAGTCTCGGCCTCTCAGGCCTTGATTTTTTTTTTATTAAAGATTTTTATTTATTTATTTGATAGAGAAATCACAGGTAGGCAGAGGTAGGCAGAGAGAGAGGAGGAAGCAGGCTCCCCACTGAGTCGAGAGCCCGATGCAGGACTCGATCCCAGGACCCTGAGATCATGACCTGAGCTCAAGGTAGAGGCTTAACCCACTGAGCCATCCAGGCGCCCCTTAGGCCTTGATTTAAAAAAAAAAAAAAAAATTGAAGATTTATTTACTGGGGCAGAGGGGCAGAGAGAGAATCCTCAAGTAGACTCCCTGCCTCGGACTGGGGAGTGCAGAGCCTGGTGCGGGGCTCTGACTCGGGACCCTGAGATCATGACCTGAGCTGAACCCAAGAGATGGACATTTAACCGACTGAACCACCCAAGCACCCCTTGGGCCTTGATTTTAATCTTACATTGACCCATATTATCAAGTAAGCCACTATTGAAAAAAAAAAAAAAAAAAAGCTGAGATAGGACAGATAATAGCAACTCTTGGCCCAGAAGACTCTCATGACCTAGCAAAGGAAATGAGACGGGTGAGGTTAGCGAACCAGAGAAGGGAGTCGAAAGCCTGCCTGCCAGAGGGGCTTAGAGCTCAGAGGAGAGAGGAAGAAGGCATCTTGGGCCGGGCTCTTTGGAGGAGGTAACTGAGCTGGATTTTGAAAGATGGTGACATCTGTGTTGCAGAAGAGGAATTAGGGCATTTCAGGCAGGAAGTACAGCATGGCGGAAACTGGGAGGTCACAGTGCGGCTTGGGGCTGGTGGACTGTGGTTCCCGTACAGAGGCAGTGGGTGTCCACCGGCATCTGGCATCAGGATGACGTAATCACGGGAAGGGGTGCCTCCACGCCCAGCATCTCCCGCTTTGCTGCAAGTAGCTGGTGGCAACAGTAGCAGCTCTGTGCACCCTCTTTAGTTTCTGTTGGGCTGCCCGTTTGGTTTTTGCAAGTTTCATTTTTCCTCCCTCGGCCCCAACACTGCATAGCACCATGCTGTCCTGACTCACCCCATTTTATTATCTGTTGGTGTGAACCCAGGTTGGGGTGCTCAGATACGGAACCCTCTGGGTTGAGGTGAGAGGGTTGGGGAACCATCATGGTAGGAGAAACTCTCATGGTAGAATCTTAGGGCTGAGGGAGCGCTGGAGGTCCAGGGGAATTCTACACCCTCCCCGCTTGCTGGGAAAGCACTTTTAGGAGTCCGGGAAGTTCCATCTTTCACCTCTGGCCTGCCCCCACCCCAAATCTTTGTCTCTAGCCTCCTTATGATCCTTGAAGAACATTAGATTGTGAGGCTGTGTGACCTTGGGCAAGTTGTTACCCCTCTCTGGTCTACATTGCCCAGTCAGTAAAATGGTGAATTAGATCACTCATCTCCATTCCTTTACACGCCTTCATCTGTGAGGTTTTCTATGATTCCAGGTTGAAGCCAACAGAGATGACTTAAAAGGGGTGAGGGGAACTGGAGCTCCAGAGAGAAGGGTCCTAGATACTGTTTCCAAGTGAAGCAGGAAGTCTGATCTGTAACCTCTGCCACGTTTTTCTCTGTAGTTGGTACCATACCATCCCCCACTGCTGTTGAACAACCTGATTCTTGTCTCGATAGTGGTGAGATAGACAAGGAGTGACGAGAAGACAGACAGCTGTCAGGGAATACGCAGGTGCTAAGTGCTGTGCTGGCTTCTTTCAACACGAGTCATTTCTTAGTTCTCAGGACGTTTGTCAGAGATTGCTTTCAGGATTCCCATTTTCCACATGAGACAAGTGAAGCTCAGGGGGTAAACCTAACTTGGTAAATGTTGCTCAGGAGGAAGGAGCAAAGTGGTCTTAAAAACTTAATTCATGGGGTGCCTGGCTGACTCAGTGGGTTAAAGCCTCTGCCTTCAGTTGAAGTCATGGTCTCAGGGTCCTGGGATCGAGCCCTGCATCAGGCTCTCTGCTCAGCGGGGAGCCTGCTTCCTCCTCTCTCTCTCTGCCTGCCTCTCTGCCTACTTGTGATCTCTGTCTGTCAAATTAAAAAAAAAAAAAAAAAAAAAAAAAAAAAAAAAAAAAACTTAATTCACCCCCAGACAGAATGCTTCCTATACCTTTCCCAAGACAGATGTGCATTTTAAAAACAGAGGGCTCAACAGAAATACTCAACCCCAGCGGATGACTTCTTCGTGATGGAACATGTGATCCGAGCGTCTGGCTGACTGGGAGGTGCTGTCCCTGGTACTTACATCACACCCACCGTGTGGACTTGGTCCCTCTTGTCTTTTCACTCAAATGTGCAAACTCCTTTTCTCAGCCTGGTTAGGAAAGCGGGGCAAACACTGAATTTGGAGTAAGGGAAATGGAGCTTGAATTCATGCTCTGCCCCTTGCTAGATGGAGGACCATGGGAGAGGCCAGTCTCCTGCTGGGACCTCAGGCAGCACATCTGAAGAGTGGGTGTCCTTCTGTCCCCCTTATTCATGTGGGTTTCCCTCCCCTAGCTGACTGCCCGGCACATAAACAGGTGTTGGTGCAAGTTAGTCCCTGTCCCCATTCTTTTGGCTTCCTCTCCCCATCAGTTTGCAGTGTTGTGGAACAGGGGAGGGGGAGAAAAACTCATTGATGGTTTGGGTGCATTAAGGTAAGAAAAGAAAGTGAGAAACAGCGAACACAAGGAGAAACACAAGGGCATATAGTGAAGCTAAACAACAGAGAAAGACCAGGTGAAAAAATGCAGCGAGGAGCGAGGGAAATGGTTCAGGAGAGAATAAGCAGGAGTAATACGATCCAGTTCCAACCACTATCCATCTATTTTCAGATGGAATCTGAAGCGATGTGCTCTTCTCCCTTGCCGATAACTCTTAATTCTCTTCCCCTCCCTTATTTAACTGGATATAACTGTATTATTTATCTCTACTGGGTGGCTAGGGAATGCAGGTTTTTTTGGTAAAAGACACAGTTCCCCAAGGAAGCGGGAGGAGGCAGGCTGGGAGTGGGGGGCAAAGGCAGAGGTAGCTGACAGATGGGAGCGAGGAAGAAGAGGGTCGAAGGTACTCCTGAGGTGTTCTTCTCCACCTGCCACTGCTCTGGCTGTGTCCCAGCCCCACCCCCACCCCTACCCCATGTCTCCACCTTCTACCCGCCAAGCAGCCTCCCCAACTGCACACCACCATGATGCATCTACAGACATGTAACCTGGTCTGATATCAGGACCTTATAGACTTATAAAATATCCAGATTATAGACTCTGCCTGCTAACCTTGTCCAGACCCCTGATAAATGAGGGGCATTAACTCCCTCTTCACGCGTGTTCTTGCAACACCCTATGCATGCTTTCGTGGCCAGTACCAGAGGATTGTCCCCTTCATTGATCTTCCTTTTCCTCCTCTCCTAGATTGTGATTTTCTTGAGGGCAGGGAACTCATGATACATGTAATGAGTGATATATTCATTCAACAGACATTTATTGGGTACCTACTGTATGCTAAGCACTGAGGACAGCAATTAGCTAGACAGACATGATCTTGCACTAGGATTGAATGAATGATTGATGGGTAAACGGATGAAGAAACTGAAGGAGGGAAGGATGGTGTGTTGTTGCTGCTTAGTGTCCATAGAGGAACATTCGTCCCAGAATGGAAGGTCCGTGAGGGCAGCAATCAAATTGTTCTTTTTGCCAAATCTTTTGCCACAGGACCTAGCACTGTGCCTGGCACATTTTAGGTGGTCTGTAAATATTTATGGTTATATATTACTTTTTTGAAGATTTTTTATTTTAAGCAATCTCTTTGCACAGCGTGGGGCTCAAACTTGCAACCCCTAGATCAAGAGTTGCACACTCTACTGACTGAGCCAGCTGGGTGCCCCATGGAAATTAGATTCTTGAATGGTGGGGATAATGAGTGCATTTGCTTTTAGGATGAAGTGTGGGGCTTTGCAGATTTCTGAGCACATTGCTAGGCATGGCTTTATTTCCTCTTAATTCTATGTTAGGTGTGATATGAGTAGGACAGCTGGCTTGAGTTTCTTCCTGCCACACACACACGCTTCACAAATAAAGAAAGAAAATCATAGAGGTTTACATTTATGGTATTTGGAGAGCTTCATTAGCCTCTAAACTAGGGCTTGGTCTGATTGCATGAAGGAGCCCCAAGTGGGACCTAATATTTCTTATTTTGCCTGGGAGACAGCCTGTAGTTAAGACACGGCAGTCCCCTCTTTATGTCCCTCTCTGCAGACCTGCTATCTAGCCTTCTGTCTCTGTTTCCTCTGTAATGGTGAGCCTCTGCCTTTTCTACTGGCTTCCTCCCACTGGACCCTTTGCACACCTGCAATCCCGCCTTCGCTTTTGTGTCATTCCTCCATCCACTGTGCCCTCTGCCACATGGCCACTTGTTGAAATCTTGCCCATCTGTTAAGACTCCGCCACAAAGAAACTTTCTAGATCCAGCCAGAAGTCATCTCCTCTCTTTCAAGCTTTCTACTTTGACTTCTAGTTATTTATGACATGTTTTTTCTCCATTCGTTGGCCCAAGCTCCTGAGGATAGAATCCCTCAATGCCAGATCTCAGAAAAGGTTGGTTGACTGAATCTTTAAAGTGAGCATGTATCTGCATCAAACAGATGCAGAGGTAATGTATATTCAATGTAGAAAATGTAGAGAAAAATGAATCAGATCATGATTAAAATCACCTCTGATCTCACCATTTGAAGAGCACTTTCTTGATGATCTGGTGTATTTTGTTCCAGTCTATTTCTTTCCAGCCGTATATATACATACTTATGTCTAAACAGAACCACGGGATTATCTATTTTCTATATAAACTTCCTATCTCCATGAGAATCGCAAACTCCTCGAATGTTTAAAGTCTGTCTTTCTCTTCATTTGCATTCTCTTGAGTGTCTAAACTTGAGCCAGATGTTAAATAAATTTCTGTAGTGTTGCTCTATGGGAAACAAGCCATCATGACTGCCCTGAGTTGGCATTTCTTCTCTGTGTCCTCTTGGAGTGCCCACTTGAATTCAGATAATGGGGCAGCCCAGCTCAGCTCAGCAAACGTTTACGGAGCCCTCTGCCCTGCATTTGGCAACTGTGTCAGGCACTCGGGTTCACAAATGGCTCTGATGTGTCCCTGCACTGGAGTCCAGTGAGAGAGGTCAGCTGTATAAACATACCAGTTTTAACATGGGTAAATACCAAACACCGCATAGATAAATACCAGAGACCAAGGCAGTGGTAAAATAGGGTGTTATAATAGTGCGTATGAAGTGAGATGTAACACCTATAACTGGAATGCTTAGTGAGGACCAAGATCGAAGCTAATCTCATTTAATTCTCATGCTATCTCATTTAATTCTCAAAAGAACTCTATGAGGCCGGTGTTATTTGACAGACGAGGAAACGGGCACAAAGAAGGTAAAGAGTCTGTCCAAAGACACACAGGGGAGCTGGGATTCAAATTCCCGTAGTTGGTCTCCCGGGGTCTGTGATATTACACAGAACACCATATTCCCTCTTTATGGAAGTATAAAGGAATATCTAGCTCATATGGGGGTCACTGAGATCTTCCAGAGAAGGTATGGGGTTGAGTTGCAAAGGCTGTCCCGGCCTCTGAAGAGGCATCTTCAGTTGAGGCAACTAAATGATGTGCTCTAAAATTAAACTGATTTCTCTTGGCTTTAAAAGAAAAAAAGGGGTGGGGGGTACCTGGGTGGCTCAGTGCGTTAAGCCTCTGCCTTCGGCTCAGGTCATGATCTCAGGGTCCTGGGATGGAGCCCCACATCGGGCTCTCTGCTCAGTGGGGAGTCTGCTTCCCCCACCCCCACTCTCTCTGCCTGCCTCTCTGCCTACTTGTGATCTCTCTCTGTCAAATAAATGAATAAAATCTTTAAAAAAAAAAAGCATCTTCAAAAACATTGAATTAGGAAAGAGCATAGTGGATGTGGAGATTGCATAAATATTTGATCAGATATAATGTGTCAGTGCAGGGAAAGGAGTGAAGAGAAGTAAGGGAGGGGAGAAATGCAGGGGCCAGGCCCCTGAAATTAGATTTTATCCTGAGGGGAGTCAGGAGCCATTGAAAGATTTCAAGCAAGAAAATGATGTGGTCAGATTTATAGGTTAGAAACTTAATCCTGGTAGTCATTTGCATGATGGTTGGAAGGAAGCCTGCAGGTCAGCATGCCAGGCGGGACCTTCCAGGTGCTCTCCACTGGCCCCTTGAGATCCATGTTTCCCCCTTTCCTCCCTGCTGAGGGCGCCGGAAGGCTGACCTGTATGATTTGCTCTACCCTTGGGTGTTTGATTGGAGTTGGCCCACGTGAGGCACCTGCAAGAGATTAGAGGTAGAGGGAGCGTGAGATGGGAGCATGTATTACCCCACCACATCCATGATGGGCCATGCCTTATCAGTAGCCGGCATATTCTGCTGGAGTTCGAAGCCCCTGTCTGGCAGTCCTTTCCTACAGCTGAGTCTGTTTCCTGGTTTTACACATCTCCCTCTCGTCATCCCTTCAGGCCTAGGGTGGTGACAGCTGCTCGCTGTTGCCAACCCTGAGATGCTCCAACACTGGTGTGCCTTTACTCTACCCATGATGATTAATTTTATATGTCAACTTGACTTGGCTTAAGGGATGTCCAGAGAGCTGATAAAACATTATTTCTGAATGTGACCATGAAGGTGATTCTGGAAGAGACGGGCCTTTGGATCAGTAGACCGAGTAAAGGAGAAAGGCCTTTATCAATGGAGCTGGGCATCACTCAACCCACTGAGGGCCTGATAGAACCCGAAGGTGGAGGAAGGGCAGATTTGCTTTCTGCTAGAGCCGGGACATCCATCTTCTCCCAGCACTCCTGGGTCTTGGGCCTTGGGACTCAGACTGGGATATGTACCGTTGGCTTCCTTCATGCTCAGGACTTAGGTTTGGACTGGAACTATGTCACTGGCTTTCCTGGGCCTCCAGCTGGAAGGCGGTAGATTTGGGGACTTTTTGGATTCCATAACCATACAAGCTAACCCTTCATAATGAGTCTTTTTATATGTGTCTCTATATGTCCTGTTGCCTCTGTTTCTCTGGAGAACCCTGACTAATATACTTCCAAAGTCTGTAAACAGCCCCGTCATTAAATACTTCTCAGTGACCTCACTGAGTGTGTCTTCTCTTCTGGGATGAGACCCTGACTGGCGCAAGGCCATTTGAGGTGTTCTACGAGAGGGATGATGAAGGTCAGCAACAAGACAACTGCTGTAGAGATGCAAAGGAGGGCGTGCATATGAGATCTGTTTCCTAAGGTCACTCAGCGGAATGACCCCCATGAAGGCCGGAACAGCTAATGGCAAGGGCGGTTGAAGTCAACATCTCTGCCTTCCTCAGTTCTTTGTACCTAGGCAGTGAGTTCATCTCATGGTTCATCTCCTGCAATGTCTGCTCCCCACCCTCCCCCCCGGGTGAAGCAAAAGACTATTTGCAAACTCATCAGAAGTGCTCTCCGGCCTTCTGCGAATTATCTGCTGGAGGGTCAGCGGAGCTGTGGAATCAGGAGGCGGGTTAGTTAGCCACATGGGAGATGTTACCAAGATGGCTGGTGATCAGAAGAGCTGCTTATTTTCATAATGACCTTCAGGAATTAAATAAAAATACAATGAGTGCCATAGATTAGGAAGAACAAGCCAATTAAAAGCACAACACGCCTTCGGGAATTTTTATTTCTTTTCCAGGAGGCTGAAAGGCATCTGTGGCTGCCGAGGCAGGATGGCAGTCTACCCAGAATCACTGATGAAGGCTGATCCTCTCGCTTGGCTTTAGTGGGGCGGTTGAGGGGATTTGAGCCTATTGAATATTTCACGAGTTGTGGCCCATGGCGGGAGAACAGAGAAAGGTGAAAAGGCAATCCCTGTGTTTCTTTATGATTCCAATATAAAACCTCGCTCTCTGAGGTGGGAGGGAGGCAGGCGCAGGAGTCAGCCTCCCGCCGGAAGGCATGGTGCACCAATTCTCCCACTTTAATATCTGCTGTTTCATTTTATATTCATCCTGTCAGCATAATCTGCCTTTATGGGAATCGTCTTGGTTCCCGACCAAATGCGTTTAGTCCCCCTTTTGCTTTAAGTTTGATTGTAATGTGACTTGAAGACTTCAGCGAAATGTTTATATGGAAGGACTTGGGGAAGAGGTAGGGGAAAATGCAATTGGAAAATCGATCAGCGGGGAATTTCAAGAGCTAGCCTTGGTTATGCTGGTATTACTTTGACCTGTTTTTAATGGACACGAGACTGGCTTTTTGATCAAGTGTACTTCGCTGTTTCCCGACTGCACACCGAGGAGAATATACTCTGTCGCCGGGATTCAAAGCCCTTAACCCTGTGTCTGGAGTGTATTTCCAACTGATGTCCCGCCGCACTCCTTACCTGTGTGGCTTCAGTGCCCTGAGACCCCGAACCGCCCAGGCCATCTCTGTGCCTCCTTCTCTCCTCTGAAAGCCAACAATACGCCTATTCTCTGTAACGCTCATGGTACCATGTTTTTAGAGTAGCTCTTTGTCTCTGAGCTAGGAGACTCCTGTCACACCTTCATATTCTCAATGGACCTTTACTTATTCTTTCTTTAATTCTGTAATGAGGCTTAACAATACCTCCATAATCTTATTATGGGTGTGTGTGTGTGTGTGTGTGTGTGTGTGTATTCATTATTGGCAACTTAGTAATTTTTCATTGAGCACTTGTGTGCCAGGCACTTTTAAAAGCACTTGAGATATGGCAGGAAATAAGCGAGGTCTCTGCTCTCCTGGGGGGACAGGCATTAAACACATGTTTCAGAAAATACCTATGATTCATTTCTAATCGTGATAAATGCTATAAAAAGGTTTTGTAAAGGGGATACCGTAGAGCATAGATGTGTGTGGAGAGGAGAATTTCAGCTAATCCTGGCATAGCCTCCTTGAGCAGGTGTCACTTGGACTCAGAGGCCAATGCCAAGAAGAAGGTGGCTTAAAGGTCTGGGAAGACAGTTCCAGACAGACAGGACAGAGAGTTCTCATCCCTGAGACGAGAGTGACCCTGGTCTGTTTGAGGAACAGGTGTGAGTCCGGCAGGGCTGGGCACATGAGGAGGGGATGCCAGTAGCAGGTGGGTCAGGATAATGTGCAGAGTCTGGGGCCATATTACATGGGCAGATGCGCATGTGTGGGCACTGAGATGCCAGCTGGGGAGTGGGGAGAATTTCTGCCACTAAAGGGTTGAGTTTCCTGAAGGCAAGACTGGGCTTCCTTTCCCTCCATGTTCTGAGCTACTGAAGTGCCCACAATGGAGTAGGTGCTCAACAATGTGTGTTAGATGTGTGAACACACACACGTGAATGAATGAATGAATGAATGGATGGATGGATGAGAGGATGAATGAATGAATACAGGAATGAATGAGTGAATGGTGAAAGACTGCATGAGGGGATGGATGGTGAATGAATGAATGAGGGAATGAATGAATGAGTGGTGAATGAATGAATGGGGTAAATGAGGAAATGAATGAGTGAGGGAATGGACAAATGAGGGAATAAATGAAAGGATGAATGAATGAGGGAATGAATGAATGAGTGGTGAATGAATGAATGGGGTAAATGAGGGAATGAATGAATGAGGGAATGGACGAACGAGGGAATAAATGAAAGGATGAATGAATGAATGAGGGAATGAGTGAATGTGGGAATGAGTGAATGCAGGAATGAATGGCTGGTCCTTCTGCTTCCACCAGGGCGGGTTTTCTCTCCGAGGCCCCATGGCCCTCCTCCCCACCTCAGCAACAGTTTCCTTCCTTTGTAATAGAGTGAGTCCAGAGCCGATCTCTGTGATTCAATATTTACTGTGTTTCACACACTGTTATTATCATTTAACGTTTACTGTCTGCTGACTGTGCACTCATCGCTGTAGCAAACAAAGAGCTCAATCTAGTTTTGGTTCATGGGCTAATTTAGTCAAGGAAAAGGAGATGTTGCAAGAGCCACCAGCATAGTAGCAATTGTGCGGACCGGACATCTACTGGGTCCAGCTGGGCATCTGTTCACCAGTGGCCTGAAGCGAGGGGCTGACTCTGGCTGCTCCTCTGTTTCCTGATCTGAGCATGGGGAGGGGGGCTTCTTTGGTGGTGGGATCTTGAGCACAGGCTGCAGAGAGCTCCAGGAGTGAAGACTGCAGATTTAGGCAAGCCTCCCTGTACTCGTTGCATCTCCTCGATCCCAGGCCGTGGCAGTCAGACGCGGCTTGGCCAGGGCCTGCCCGACCACTGGCCCATGAGTCCTTCTTCATGAGCTGCTGCACGAGAGAGCTATTTGCAGGGCAACCAGTAGCCCGGGGCTCTCTGGGCCTCTGGTTCCAGGATTTGATGCATGGAAAGAAACATGAGTGAGGGACTGAGCACGCCCATTTACCATAATGTCTTCACCTTGCCTTGGCCCAGCTGGCTGGCGGCCAGAAGAAACTGCTGCCAGTGCTTCGGGTGCTGAGGCCCGGAGGTGGGGTGGTGGGGTGATGGGGGGAGAGAAGGCACTGGAGAGAGACCCACTTCACACTCTGGGCTCCCAGCCAGTCTCCTGCCCCCAGTGTCCCACAGTGAGCTCTTGGCGTCCTTTGGGGTCCTCGTGTCCTAATTGCTGATGAAGTCTTGTGGTTATCTCCTTCCCCGCTTGACTCTTGGCACAGCAGGTGAAGCCCAGGCGGGTTTTCACTTGGGCTCATAACTTACTACATTCTGGTCACCTTGTCTTTTCCTTGGAATGAGGTAGAGGCTGTTGAGGGTTTCGAGTCGAGGAGTGATGGAGCGAACAGGCTGGGCCAGGAGTCCTCCGGTCCTCTGGCTTCTGGGTGAGAACAGACAGAAAAGCGAGGGAAAGAGCCAGAGGGGAGTCCTGTTAGGAAGCCCGTGTAGCTAGTCAGGCAAGAGAGGGTGGTGCGTTGGCCCAGGTGGTTGCAGGAGAAGAGCCAAGAAGGGATGCATCCGGGGTGGCGTTTGGAAGGTCTCCTAGTGGACTCGATTAGGAGTGGGAGAGAAAGCAAGCCCTCAAGGCTGTCTCAAGGATTTTTCCACCGCAGCTCAAGGGTGAATTAGATCCTGTCCCTGTTAATAATAATAATGATAATAAATATTAATAGCAACTTTTTATAGCCCTTACTAAGTGCCAGATGCTCTTCCCTAAGGGCTGTTGATTGTGAACCTGAAGGAGTGAGTCTGTGGGGAGTGGGCGATACAAGAATAATTCAGTAGAATTTGGTAAGCAGACATCATCTCTTCAAGGTAACTGTCTTTCCTTCTGTGTCTCCAGGGGCTGCAGAGTGGGGGACAAGGAGATTGGATTAGGGGTTCTAGCTCAGCTTTCCCATCCATCCTCTTCAAGTCTGTGTGTGTGTGTGTGTGTGTGTGTGTGTGCGCGCGCGCATATACACACACGTTAATGAGATCTGTGGTAATTGCGGGCATACTGCCCCTTGGTCAGCTCCGTGACTTGGGAAGATGGTCCAGAGCCCCAAGCCTCAGACATTATTACGGCTACTTTTCTACAGTGGAGTGCCTCTGTCTCTATGGTAACTCTTGCTTGAATGAAGTCTTGGTAATTCTCCAGGAGCCACCCTTCCTCTTTCTTCACAAGACACCATGAGAGGCCTTCCTTCTAGGACATTTCCAGGATCGCAGTCCCTCCAGGAGGCAGCGTGATGAAACCATGGTATGATCTTACTGTGGGCACCACCTGTGCTTGCCAACACTCCCATCATTCAAGAAGAGGCTATGTTGGTGTGGTTATATTGGAAGGAAGTACTATTAGAAGAATAATTTAAAGACCAGTTGATGGAGGGCACCGGGGTGGCTCAGTCTGTGGAGAATCAGCCTTCAGCTCGGGTCATATGAGAACACTGGGCTGGAGCAGTGTCTCTCCAGATACTTTTAAGCCACAGAAACTTGGGTGCCCGCGCGCCCTTCCTGGCCGTGCAGTGTATATACTAGCAAAAAAAAAAAACGGAGCTGCTCTGACCAAAGCAGTAGAAACAGGCTCAGATCAGCCCAGTTGCCAAGCTCTGTTCCTAAAAGGGGTAATTTTGAGGCCCCTAGGCTGGGCTAGATGTTCTCTCGGGCTTTTCCAGCTCTGGGGTTCTGCAGCTCGTGCTGTGCGTACTTCTAGCTTGGCTTGTGAAGGAGTCACACTCTGAGCCCCCGCTCTGCTCAAGGATGGAGGCGTCCTTCCTTCACCTTCTTCCAGCTCCGTGCCCTCAGGAGAATGTAGGCACTTGCGTCTCTTGCTTAGTTTGATTTCCGTGCATTGGATTTAGAGGCATGAATGTCCTTACCATGGTCCGAGCTTTCCCCAAGGGCCCCCGACAGACCTGGGTTCAGATTCCGCCTCTGCCACTCTGTTGCTTGGGGAGATTCTCGGTCTCAGGTGACCCATCTTTGAGGGGAAGTGTGGGTCTCCGGCTCTCAGATTGGATGTAGGGAAAGGTGGCCAGGTGCAGAGTAGGTGACTTTTGAGCTCCTGACCACGCGGGGCTCCTTCCAGGCCTGGACTCCTGAGGCGGGGGGCGTGCCGCTCACCCTGCACCTTTGGTCTTGTCTTGCAGAGATGTCTGGCACGGCGGCGGACATCTCGCTGGTGCACTGGCGGCAGCAGTGGCTGGAGAACGGTACCCTGTATTTCCACGTCTCCATGAGCAGCGCCGGCCAGCTGGCCCGGGCCACCGCGCCCACGCTGCAGGAGCCCTCGGAGATCGTGGAGGAGCAGATGCACATTCTCCACATCTCTGTGATGGTGAGTGAGCGGGGATGCCGCGAGGTGCCGGGGGTGGGGGGTGATGATGGAGAGGTGAGGGGGCGACGGAGGGGGGCGGGGGCTTGCTGGCAGAGGGAGGAAAGAGCTGGCTGAGCGTGAGAGGTTAGAATGCTCAGGAGAAGGTCAGGTGGAGTCTGCGGTGTCCCTTGGACTGACGCGTACCCATCCATCATCTGTCAGCTGTGACAAACTAATCGTGCTTCGGAGAAGAGAGGAAAGGGTCTTCCGTTCCTTGGCCTTTTGGCTGACCTCTCTGGGAATAGCTGTTTAACATCTGTCACGTGCTTGGCCTGTTCCGCGGGGGCTGAGGTTCAGTGCTCCAGAATTCAACGCCTTTCCAAGAAGGTCCGAACAAACAAAATCAGAACAAAGTTGGAGCAGGGCTGCCCTTTCCCGAGTGCCCTTGATGTGCGGGGTACTTTGACCCTCACGAGACCCCCCTCTGCAGTGTAGACCGTGCATGGTGGCCCTTGGGGCGGGGCTGGGCATAGCGCCATCACACATGGAAGCCCTTCCACTGCCCTCATGTTACAATCGTGAATACTGAGTCAGAGGGGCCAAGACACTTATCCAAGGTCACATGGCAAGTAAGAGATGGAGCTTCTCTGGGTACTAGAACCCCCAAGCATGTCTAGCTACAAACCCTGAACTATGTCTTCTTCACTCTTTCTCTCAGTGCAAAAATTTATGGACCATCTATCTAACCATGTATCAGGCACTGTGCTGGGCCCCTTTGTGGACATGGTCTCATTGCATTTTCTCCAAGAAAGCATTGAGTCAGGCGTGTCACCTTCACATGAGAGATGGAGTTATGGGCCCAGAGAGGGGGGCAGTGGCCTTCCGTCTCTGCAGAAGCCATGACCTGGAGCTCTTGGAGTCTGCTATCCCTTCAGAGAAGGCTGCTAGGGCTTAAAGTCACTTGAATGGTGGTCTAAAATGCATGTAGGCTCATATTAATGGTTTCTTTAAAAAACGAGTTGATGTCTCTGCATGGTAGATAGGAAAAAACACATTCATTATGCAGAATGTACAGGGTCTAATTGGCTCAAGACGAGATCTGATAATAGCCATGAGTGACATCCCCCCCAGTGCTTTTCACTCCTCAAGACATTATTTTCTCTTTGAGCACAGCTCTCTCTGCCAGATGCATGAGGGTAGGAAACGTTATTCCCAGTCTACGTGTGACAGAGGTGCGGCGCAGAGAGGTGAAGCAATTGGCAGAAAGCCACTCAGCACAGGAGTGCGACCACCCACCCCTTTCTTTTCCATCTCAACAGCCAACGGTATTTATTGAAAGTCTCCAGTGGGGCCGAGTTTTGCTTTTGGTCTCAGTTCTTCCGATTCCTCTAACACCGCATTCGACACTCTGATGAGGGCTGAGTAAGAGCTTGGAAGTTTTCTCTTTTTGGAAAAACACACACATAGCCCAGCCAGACAGCAGTGTTAATTTTGGACCTAACGCATGCTCGTCACGTGGAGGAACAAATCAAGGCCTTTGTGTTATTCATGGAATGAGTGTGATAGACTTTTCCCATATATATATTTCGCAAATGATACAGCCACATGCCAAGCCCAGTGCGTGCCTACAGGCTGACTTCGGGGAGCAGGAGGTGAGCACTGCTGTCTCAGGGCCCTCGCTAGAGTCCTCATGGGGTGTGGGACCCCACCAGATGCTAAGAGGGCCTGGTGGGGTGTGCCTTCCCGTTTTCAATGTTTGAGAGTGAGACTGTGTTTTGACTAATACTGGTTAAGCATTCTCTGTGTTTGGCACCACGCTGACTTACATACATCCTTCCCATAACCCAGTAACCTAGATGGTATCATCTCAATGATAAATGAGCCCTGAATGGGTTTTCTCTGCTTCCGGGTTCAGTGTTAGTTCCACTAAATCACACTCTCTCCCCAAGGACTGGAGGTGTTCTTTACCTTTTTATTCTGCTCTGTGAGTTCCTCTTAGAAGGAGGAAGTCACTAAGACGCACATGCATCTGAAATTCTCTCTAACTGAAGATGCGGCTGGCAGAGGAGGCTGGGTGGTGGTTGGCACCTGGCCCTCTCTGCCTACGCACTAGAGTGGCCCAAGGCTACCACCTTGTGGTCCCTAACAGTTCTTGTCCGCCTTCAGGGCCCCAAGATCTGGATCTCACTTGTCCTCACCTTACCCCCAAGAGACAGAAACTCAGGAAACTCTGAACCCCAAGGTGTTCATGCTGGCAGCCTGGCTTCTCTGAGGTGGGACACACCTGCCCCCTCAGCAGAAGTAGGGTGACATGGAGGTGCATAAGCACGGACTCCAGAGCCTGGGCACCTGGGTGTAAAGTCCCACTGTGCCACTTACCACTCTGGGCAGTGTGGGACAAAGGTTTAAATGCCTCTGTGCCTTGTTTTTGTCATCTATAAATGAAGGTACCACCAACACCATGTAGGAACACCACGTACTTATATCAGAGGAGCTTGGCGTGTAAGACCCTTAGCTCTTATTCTCATGGGCCCTTTGCTTGAAAACTTTACGATGTGTTTATTATACCCTTTCATTTCATAAGTAGATAAACTGGGGTCCAGATGTAGACTCTAAGGTGTCTAGGGTCTCCAACCCATCAGTGTGGCTTGGCTTAAAGGGCATGCCTCTCGGTGGCTTCGATAGACTCTGTCCTTGCTGATCTGGCCACAGACAATTCAGCAGGAACAAAAAGAGGGTTTGCTGCCTTCACCCCTAAGTGGCCGTTCCAAGAGGCGTTCACGGCGGCTGTGATCTCTTTCCCCATTTCACAAATAAGAAACTTGAGACACAGTGTGTTTATTTGAGTTCTGTTCCTAAAGCCATGGGGCTAACAAGAAGGCAGTTCTGGGACCAGGCTTTTCTGGGACCAGGCTTTTCTCAAGATTTGAAACTCATGTCCAGGTTACTTAGGACAAGGTGGCTCCTGGTCTCTCAGATTTTTACACTGTTTTCATCTTTGGTGAAGGTTTGAAATCGTTTGTGAGAAGACCCAAGTTGTCCAGTCAAATGTCAAAGAAATGCCAAGGTCAGTATTCTGCATTTCCTTTTCTCAGGACAAACCTTCTGCTCACCCATGCAGGGCAGCGAGCTTCGGCTAGTCATTGGAACGTGCTACAATTCATGCCTACTGGAGTGGACCCAGCATGCCCTTTGGGCTTGTTACTTCCTGAGCCTGAGATATTAATAAAATCAGTAGCTATTGGTGTGACTTGTTCACCCCAAGATTAAATGGTAAACCCAGTATTTCACTCTATATAGGCTGATAACAGATCTTCCACTCTTAACAGTGCAAATACAGACCACCATTCCTCTTCTCTCTGCATCAGCTGATGGCTTAAGTCACGGCCTTTTGGCTAAGATCAAGTGCGAAGATCTTATGAGCAAATGCTTGTAGACTCCCTCCTTATGTGGAATCCATGGGTAGGTCAAGGTTGGGGGGGTGGTTATGATTTGGAAGTCAGCTCCAAGGTTGAACAGTATCTCTGCTGGTTGCTTTATGACCTTGGTCAAATCAAAATCATCTTCTGTAAAACTGTGATAATATTCTCTCATTCCGAGAGTTTTTCCAGGTACTGAATGAGTTTATACGTGCCCGTGTCCCGCACAATAACAATAATGGCCACCATCATCAAGGACTTTCTGTATGCCAGGCCCGGTCTAGGTGTGGCACATGCCTCGTTCCATTTAATTGTTCAAATACTCTGTAAGATCGATGCTCTCATTTCCCTCATTTACACATGAGGAACCTCTTCAATAAGGTTTCACAGCTTGCTCGAGTTCATACCACCAGTGGGTTCTGAAGCTGGGGTTACGACTCTAGTCTACCAGGTTGAGAGTCTTTGCTCTCGGGCATAATTCAGTTCCTGGTATTCTGTAAGTACTCAAAAAGTGGTAGCTGCTCTCAAAATGATGGCTGTAGTGACAACACTGGTGACAGACATTGGTGATAAATGCTGAGAAAGGAGATGAAAGGAAATATTGGGCTTGATATGGAGGGAAAGAAGATCTTTGAGAACGTATCTCTTTCCAAAGGACCATCTCAAATGCTGTAGATTTATACTGGTGGTCCCAGTGAAGGGGCAGTGACAAGGGACCAGCACCACTGTCCATGGCCAGGACAGACCTTTCCATGTGTTTGAGCTGTCTGGTACTTGATTGACTGAGTCATGGAGGGTGGTGAGTTCCTTGTCTCTGGGGGTATGCAAGCAAAGGTTAGCGGCCCTATTCATCAGGATTTTGAATGGAATAACTGTTAAGTTAGATGCGTATTGTGGTTCTTTCAAACTTACAGGATGTATGACTCTATGCCATAATAATATATAGAAAAATACTTAGAGGATTATAAAATGCCACATAAATCTAAGAAATTATTATTACCATTCTCAATCAGAGGCTTTGTTTAAAGGATTTGTGTGATATGGGGATAATTCTTTTTAAAGCTTTCTGTGAAAAATGACTTTAGATCATTTCCCCAACCATTCGAGTATTCATTCACAGCATACCGTGCCTTCCTTAGTTCATTGATTTAATCACTCAATCATGCAATGGTTTACTTGCCTACTAAACCTAACAATGACAATCCTATCTGCAAGAAAAAAAAGAGGGGGGGGGGAAGAGCTTTTAAAAAGTCAACCACAAGCTCAGGGCTCTATTGCTAAAAGTGGCTCCACATTTTAAGTTGTGTTAATGAAAGATGAGTTTTCTGTTAATGAAAGACGAGTTTTCTGAATGACTCGTTTTAGAGGTTCTGGAGGAGACCTGAAGCCATGTGTTTACTTTTGGGAATCGCACATTCAGAGAAACAATAGCAGGAAAAATGATGAGAAAATAGGACAGTGAGGCATCGTAATGGTAACAAGAGCTGCTATAATGCTTCGTGTTATACTATCTGCATGTATTTAACTCATGCAATTCTTTAAATAATCCCAGTTCAACAGATACCGTGGTTACTCCTGTTCTACTTTGAAGAAAACGCAGGCACAGAGGATGTAGCTAGTGTGTAAGGACTGTCGATCCGGGTCCCCAGGGTCACATCCTGGCCCCATAACTGACTGACTAGCCATGTAACGAGGGCCTCTTGGCTCCCTGTGCTTCCATTTCCGTATCTGGAATGGGGTGAGGTTAGAAGCACCTGCCTAAGGGGGGCTGTTGGAAGATGCTGCATGGAAAACAGATATGTTAGAGCCTGACAGGGAGATGTTAGGATTCTGCTCCCTAGAAGTGTGTTAGTTTCCTAGGGCTGCCGTAACAAAGGACACAAACCAAGTGACTTCAGTGTATTTTTTCACACTTCTGGAGGCTAGATGTCTGAGATCAGGATGTGGGCAGGGCCATGCTTCTTGTGAAGGCCCTAGGGGAAAGTGTTCCAGACCCCATCCCCCAGCTTCTGGTAATTTCTTGGCATATGACAGCATAGCTCTGATTTTCACGTGGCCTTCTCCCTGTGCATGCTTCTCTGTCTGCGTCTACATTTTCCACCTTTTATTAGGACGCCAGTTACATTGGATTGGGGTGTAGCATGAGGGCCTCATTGTAACTTGATTGCCTCTGTGAAGCCCCAGTCTTCATAGAAGGTCGCATTCTGAGGATCTGGGCATTAGGAGTGCAACATCTATTTCGGGGGAGGGAGCAGTTTCGCTAATAAGTGCTATCGCTGTATTATTTATAAGCAATGTCATTGAAGAATGCCCAGGGCAGCCAGGGCAGGGGAAGCTAAGCTGTTACAGACTGCAGGTCCCAAAAGCCTTTTGAATAGGACCCAGAGTCATGGGGGAACATCCCCTAGGGGAGATTGTTTTAGGAGGGAAGGTGACAGAAATCTAGTGATGGAAAAAACTTGTGACACATGGATCGCAAGAAGCTATAGCCTGGGACTCTGGTGTCCCGGGCCTGCCACTCACAGGCGGCATGACCGTAGGTGGATCACGTCTCTCCTTAGCCTTAAGATCTCCATCTGTAAATCGAGATCATCAAGCTTGTATCAGTTGCAAGACATAATGAAGTTTGCCAACACAAGTACATTTTTATGTAAGTGGGCCATACAGCATGAATCCCATTTATTTTTTTTTCAGAAAGAAGAATTTTAAATCACAAATACATTTATGAATTTTTAAGAATTTGAATCACACGAACTCATAGCTTGGCCTTGACTCGCCTCAACAACAAGGATTTAGTAAAAGCCTGCAGGGGCTCTAGCCAGACTTAGGAGAACACAGGAAGAATGAGCCAACTAGGAAGTGTGGCTTGCCTCCCACAACGTTTAGGGATGCAGCATCGTGGAGTGGAGACCACACAGTGTGGTGTCAGGAGTCCGAGTTTCAAGCTGAGGTTCTATCTCCTAGCAGCTATAGAAATTTGGAGATCTTTACCTCTTGTTCGGTCATTTGCAAAACTGGAAATAAAATTAAAACGGTCACATTGAGCTGAGACAATGCACATGAAAGATCTGGCTAGGTTTCCCCAAAAGCAATAGCCCTAGAAATTATGGTTGGAACGTTGGGGTTGAAAACACCTGAGACCTGGCTGAACCCAGCTTTTCTGGACGAGTCAGCCTTCACGTGTTCATTCCACAAAGCCATCACTCAGAATCCTGGTGACCGACCAAACATCACTTTATCGCTCACGCACCTTCTGTGTTGGCATCTGCCAACGCTGTGACTCAGCTCTGCACGTCTTCTCCTTCCAGAACTTTGGCTGAAGGGGAGCCCCAGTCTGAGACCTTTGGTTTCCATGGCAGGGGGAATGAGCAAAAGAACTGGCAGGAATCTAGGATTAAGCTAGTGCTGAGATGGGGGTTCTCTCACATTCTGTGGCCAGAGGGCCAAAACACACCATGTGACGAAGCCCAACGCTGGAACAGGGGAACGCAGTCCTTTACAGAGAATGGGCATGTGGGCAGTCGCAATGGCAGCAGACTATACCCCACCTTCATTCTACAGGTGGAGGAAATGAGACCAGAGAAGGGATGTTCTGCTTCCTGATCAGCCCATTCATCTGGGCCAACAATCAAGGCCAGACAGAAATCCTTGAGGTGATAAGAGGAAACCTAGAATTGGGGCCCAGAGGCAGTGGCTTGGACCAGCTGGCCAAAATGGAATGCAGGATAGGAATTAAGAAAGGAAAATTGCATATAAGTAAAAAACAAAACCAAACAAAACAACCTGCATTGTGTGAGACAGAGGGAGACAGAGACAGGAAAAATAGACATTTGTTAGTATTTACTGAGCACCTCTTCTATGCTAGGTGTGTGGAAACTACCAGAGACCGAGTGAAACAAACCGAGAAAAAGGCAGCCAAGGACAATGAGAGAGATGTAGAAAAATAGAGGGACACTGGCAGGAATAGAAGGGAAATGATTTAGCAATAGAAGCAGAGTCCGGGAAGGAGGAAACAGAACGAAAGGGAGGGAGGAACCACACAGCGAAGTAAGCAGGGAAAGAGACCCCAGAAGCAGAGTGGGAGGGGCAGACAGAACCCAAGCCCAAGAGAAAGTGGTAGAGGGGTCTGGGAGAGGAGGGGGCCGAGGAGGAAGTCAGGGGCACACAGGGAAGGACCCAGCAGAGGCAGGGAGGTGGGTGCCAGCAGGGTGGATCTGAGAGGAGGCAGCAGAGGGGAAGGTGGAAGGAGCTGAGGTGCCAAGACCTTGAAAAGAGAAGGGGAAGGGCGACTCCAGAGACTGCAGGGATGGGGGAGGGTCACCTCAGAGACTGCAGGGATGGGGGAGGGGCACTCCAGAGACTGCAGGTGGGGGAGGAGGAGGGGAAATCCAGAGACTGCAGAGATGTCTAGTGGGGGGTGGGTAGTAAGCAGGCTGACAGAGCTGAGTGGTCTGTTTCCTCAGTGGTGGCTACTTCCACCTTTACACTCTAGCTTTTTTTTTTTTTTTTTAAGATCTTATTTATTTTATTTGAAAGCAAGAGCGAGAAAGCAAGAGAGTGCACAAGAGTGTGGGGGAGGGAGGGCAGAGGAAAAGAGAGAGAAGCAGACTCCCCGCTGAGCAGGGAGCCCAGTGTGGGGCTCCATCCCAGAACCCTGAGATCTTGACCTGAGCGGAAGGCAGAGACTTAACCGACTGAGCCACCCAGGCGCTCCTACCCTCCAGCTTCTTCTTCTTTTTTAAAAAATTAACATATAATGTATTATTAGCCTCAGGGGTACAGGTCTTTGAATCACCACGTTTACACATTCACAGCACTCACTATAGCACATACCTTCCCCAATGTCCATAACCCCACCACCTTCTCCCTACCCCCCTACATCTTGTAACCCTCAGTTTGTTTTGTGAGGTTAAGAGTTTTTTATGGTTTGTCTCCCTCCTGATCCCATCTTGTTTCATTTATTCTTTTCCTACCCCCCAGATCCCCCACGTATCATCTCCGTTTCCTTATATCAGGGAGATCATATGATAGTTGTCTTTCTCTGATCGATTTATTTTGCTAAGCATAATACTCTCTAGTTCCATCCACGTCATCACAAATGGCAAGATTTCATTTCTTTTGATGGCTGCATAGTATTCCATTGTATATATATACCCCATCTTCTTTATCCATTCATCTGTTGATGGACATCTAGGTTCTTTCCATAGTTTGGCTATTGTGGACATTGCTGCTATAAAGATTTGGGTGCACGTGCCCCTTCAGATCACTGCATTTGTATCTTTAGGATAAATACCCAGTAGTGCGATTGCTGGGTCGTAGGGTAGCTCTATTTTCAATTTTTTCATGTTCCTGAAAAAATTGAAAATAGAGCTACTCTACGACCCAGCAATCGCACTATTCCATGCTGTTTTCCAGAGTGGTTGCACCAGCTTGCATTCCCACCGACAACGTAGAAGGGTTTCCCTTTCTCCACATCCTCACCAGCATCTGTCATTTCCTTATTTGTTAATTTTAGCCATTCTGACTGGTGTGAGGTCCTATCTCATTGTGGTTTTGATTTGTATTTCCCTGATGCCAAGTGATGTGGAGCACTTTTTCATGTGTCTGTTGGCCATCTGGATGTCATCTACCCTCCAGCTTCTTGTTGCACATTTCATTTTCCTTCACAACCTGGGGCTTTTGTGCAGTCTTCTAACAATGCAGAATGAGTGCAGGGGCTGTGCGTGCATGTGAAACTCAGTGTTCATGTTGTTTATTTCTTTTCTCCCCATGCCCTGAGTCAGCCCACATGTCTGGTGAACTTGGCTTTGGACACAGTAGAGCTTCCAGCTCCCCCTTCACTTAACCCCCCCTTTTCCACTCTCCTGATCCTCAGAAGACACCTTGGTTTGGTGGAAATAACATCGGTTTGGACAGACAGATGTGGGCTCAGCTGGTCTTTTCCATGTTGCTGTTTGTCCTTAGCCACATTTCTGAACTTCTCTGATTCTTACTTTCTCCTGATTTTGTAGTGAGGCTGTGGGTACCTCATTCGTATGGCTGAGGAGAAAAACAAATGATAAAAGACACACGGACATTTAGAAGAGCACTCAGAGAAGATCCCTTTCTTTTCCTTTGACTCTTCAAATTATTTTCCCCTAATTCACCGTCATGCTTCATCTTCACAAACAGCCTTTGAGCTAAGTTGGGCAGGAGTTATTGAGAATATTGACTCTGAAATACTGATAGAAATAATAGACCGAATAAATGAATGGGGTAGAAGAGATAGCTCTTTCTTACAGTCGTATCCCAATTAATAAATGTAGAAGGAAAGAGGGAAAGTAGAAAATCACCATTAGGCAGTCACCACTGTAATAATTACTACTGACAAGATTCACTGATGTATACTAAAATTAATGTCTGAAACTTCAAGAAGAAGCAGGATACTTTTAGAATCTCAAAGTACCCTTGAATATTTATTAATTATAGAAGGAAAATGGTAGCTTTACCTTAGAGAGTATAGTGGGTTCGAGTATCAACTTCCCAGGGCTGATGTAACAAGTTACCACAAATGAAGGGGTTTAACACAATGGAAATGTATTCTTTCACAGTTTTGGAGATGAAAAGTCCAAAGTCAAAGGGTCATTAGGGCTGTGTTCTCTCCAGGCTCTAGAGGTTAATCTACTCCTTGCCTCTTCTATAGTTTATGAAGGCACCAGGTGTTTTGTGGCTTGTGGCTACATAACTTCACCTTCATCTCCGTATCACCTTCTCCATGTCCTCTTGTCTGTGTGATTCTCATAAGGACATGTGTCATTGGATTTAGGACCCTCCAGGATAATTTAGGATGTCCTCCTTTTGCAAGATCCTTAACTTAATTACATCTACAAATAGCTCTCTCCTCCCAACCCCCCAATAAGGTAGTGTTTATAGGTTCTGGGGACAAGGATGTGGACCTTTTTTGGGTCCACCAGTTCAGCCTGGTACCTTACTTTAACCAAGTGTTCAAGGTTAATATCACCAGGAATAAGACAGATGGACATCATGAATGCCCTGATAGGAAGCACTGAGAAGGGTACAATGTCATTTCTGTGTTATACTTGCCCAAAATGCATACATACCCTCATTGTCCTCATGAGAATACGTCAGACACACCCCAAAGTGAGTGACCTTCTACAAAGTAACTGGCCAGGACTCTTCAAAAGTGTCAAGGAAGGTCATGAAAGGCAGAAAAGGCTGAGAAATTGCCACAGATACGAGAGGGCTGGGGAAGACACGGAAACTCAGGGTCACAAGGGTTCCTGGACCAAAATGGGAACATTAATGAAAAACCCAGTAAAATCCAAGGAAGGTCTGTGGTTTAGTTAATGATATTATGCTGTTGTTAATTGGCTGGGTTTTTTTCCCCCCTTTTTAAAGATTTTATTTATTTATTTAATTGACAGTGAGAGAGGGAACACAAACGGGGCAGTGGGACGGAGAAGCAGGTTCTACACTGAGCAGGGAGCCCAGTGCAGGGCTTGATTTCAGGACTCTGGGATCATGACCCGAGCGGAAGGCAGACACTTAACGACTGAGCCACCCAGGTGCCCCAGTTCCTTGGTTTTGATTATTCTCTTATGTGTGATTTTAACTTTGGAGGAACCCGAATGATGAAGAGGATAAAGGAATTCTCTGGACCAGCTTTGCAACTTCTTGTGAGTCTATATTCAGAATAAGAGGTTTAAAGACACAGAGTATAGAGTCTGGAGCAGGACTGGCAGAGTCAGAATCCTGGCCTTACTGCTTAACTAGCAGTGTGGCGATGGTTAAATTACCGTTCTGTGCCTCAGTTTCCCCCACTAAAAATGGTGAGACTCATAGTTTCTACCTCATAGAATTAAAACAAGGTTACATGTAAACTCTACAAATGTTGTATCATCGACTTCATTGATATGGCTCCTGTTACTGTTCTTGTTGGACAAATGATAAAACCAGGGATAAATGAGGAAGTTCAGACATCCCTATTCTAAGATCACACAGTTAGTGCCTGAGCCCAGGATCCCACCTCAGTTTCTCATTCTAGAAGCGCCTGGTTGCCTCAGTCAATAGAGCATGCGACGCTTAATCTCCGGCTCATGAGTTTGGGTCCCCCGTGGGGTGCAGAGTTTACTTTAAAAAAATGTTTCTGAGAGGCACCTGGGTAGCTCAGTGGGTTAAAGCCTCTGCCTTCGGCTCAGGTCATGATCCCAGGGTTCTGGGATCGAGCCCCACATCAGGCTCTCTGCTCAGCAGGGAGCCTGCTTCCTCCTCTCTCTGCCTGCCTCTCTGCCTACTTGGGATCTCTGTCTGTCAAATAAATAAATAAAATCTTAAAAAAAAAATTGTTTCTGAGTCCAGGTGATCTCTCTAAGACATTTCTTCTACTAGGGCAAAGAGGGGAAAGGACCTTTCAGGGAGGGGTCCATCGTCATAACCATTGAGTTACCACGCCGTGTGTTGGTAGGAGAGGCCTGACTCTGGACTGTGGATAATGACTGGTTCTTCCTCATCGTGAATGCTTGGAAGTGAGGACAACCAACACTTCCAATTTAATTCTCAAAATGATAAAATAAAATAAAATAAAATAAATCCACAAAAACCCTTCTGCCTCTTTAAAACACATCTAGTCCAATGCCCTCATTTTAGAGTGAAAATACAGGAAACTAAGCCCAGAGGTCTCTGAGGGACTGGGTGTCTCGTGACAGGTCCGTGCCGGAGCTAGCTTTGGGGGCTAGACTGGGGCACAGCGCGTACACATGTCCTTGTGTGTCTCAGTGGGTGGGTGGTCCCCGCCGTGCCGCACTTGCTAGACGTCCCCCAGCTGTGATCTGTGCTCCACAGAAGGACTCTGGCTACGTGCTGCGGCAGCGTAAACACACAGGTTCCGCACAGCTCTGTTTCAGTGCCTCGTGCTAATCGCCCTGTCTGCACATCCACCCATACAGTCAAACAATTACCCAATTCAAACTTCTGCTGCTAATGTTCCCCAGCTCAAGGGCGTCTTTAATAGCAAAATAATACTTGTTTTTTCTTCCTTCCCTCTCTGTTTTTTCCTAATCTCTCCCCAATGAGACATAACATTAATTACAGCAGTTAACAGAAATTCTGTCTCCATTACTGCCTGCTACCTTTTCCATCTTGGCTTCTGCCTCGAAATTCCTCTCTTGAATGAAGGGAGTTGTGGGGCGGGGGAGGGGGGTGGTTTATGCAGATGTGTGATTGTATTTATTCATCATTTCTCTACTTACCTCCTTTGTGCTGGGTTTTTAAGCCAAGCGGAATCCGTGTTTTCACCGGGGTGGGGGGTGCATGTGAGTACCAACGTGTGTATGTGGTTTGCCTGTGCCTGCTTCCTAATCTAGCTGTCATTTTGAGCTAATTGTGTTGTTTCCTCTTGTGTGGAAGGAAATCTTATCTGTTTTGGATTAAAATTCAATGAAGGTCATAACGGCTGGAAAACTTACCAGACTGCTGCAATTAATGTTCATTTGGCTTTGATAAATTGGAACGTTCCCCTCAATAGGACTGGAGTGGATTTCAGAAGCAATAATTCTTCCATTAACTCAATGATTCCGCCTGTGATGGAGGACCTTGTCCTGCTTTTGTTTGTCATCTGTCACTTGGAGGAGCTGGGCATATGTCGGGGATGATTTATCGGGATTGCAGCGCCTGGTGGTATCGAAGCATTTAAAACCACCAATTATTGTTGCCCCCTGTAAACTGCTTGGTTAAACAAATTGTGAGGTTGGAATTAAGGTGGAAAAAATCTTTTGTGCTCCTGTTTCTACCCATGGGTTTCCACGGTTGTGGGGTATTACAAGTTCCTTTCAAGGACCAGGTGAAAATGAGTCTGTCATAAGAATAAGGGGTGCCTGGGGGTTCCGTCGGTTGAGTGTCTGCCTTTAGCTCAGGTCATGATCCCAGGGTCCTGGGATCGAGCCCCGCATTGGCTTCCCTGCTGAGCGGGGAGCCTGCTTCTTACTTTCCCCAGTCCTCATGCTCTTTCTCTCAAATAAATAAATTCTTTAAAATTCAAAAAAATATAATAATATTGAACACTTATTTTCCAGGTAACCTGCTAGGAGCTTTGATGCACATCATTTTACTTCTTAAAACAATTGTTCAGGGTGTTTTGTCCATGTCACCTGGGAAAAAACTGAAGTCCGTCAATGATAAGCATTTCCTGCATCACGAACAGCATGAGATTGGAAGCCAAATATCTTGACTTTAAATCTCTTGCAGTACCCTCATACACTAGGATTTTTTTAATTGCTTAATATTAAGCCCTACTCTTTACTGCTGGTATTTCCCTAGGTGGGGAGCAAGATCCCCTTCCCATGTAAGAATTACCTGGAGTGTTCATTATAAGGCAATTTCCTGGGCTCTGCCCCAGCTATGCTGGATTGGAATTCTTGGTGGGGGCTTCTGGGCAATCTGCATCCTGGAAAGCCCTGGAGTTAATATTTGTGGAAATTCACTGAGACCAGCAGGGAGAAAGTCATACCCTGGACCTGCCCATTTAAAAAAAAAAAAAAAAAAAAGAAAGAAAGGAAGAAAGAAAATGATTGCATTCTTCCAAAAACCCTGGCAGGTGGGCATTATTATCTTCATTTTATAGATTGAAACATTGAGGCCCATCAAGTTAGATGGTCTTGCCTGGGGTCATACAGGTAGGGAGAAGCCAAAATGGGAACTAGTCCCTGAATTTGCCCCACTGGCCAGAAGGCTTCGGCTCTTATGTGGAATCTTCAGCTCATCTGTTCCTGTCCGTGTCCAGCCCTGTCTGTGGCCTCCCTTCCTTCTCTAGAACTCTGCAGGGGCTTAAGCAAGAGTAGCTCTGGGCTTTCCCCATAGACACCCTCTTCAGTTCTCCTTTCATTATAGTCCTTACGTGTCCTGATGTTCCCCTAATGAAGCATCGAGAGGCCTGCCCTGTCTTGGCCTTCCTTAATAAGGAATGAAATAGATGTTGGTGTCTGTGCCAGGGGCTTTGTTTCGATGGTTCACAGAGCTCCTGAAGGCCTTCTAGGGGGAGATACAGGGCAGCTTCCCTACCTCTCATTGCAGATGATCTCGGGGAAAGGAAGCTCCCCTGCCAGGTAGGTCTGTATCTTTATAATAATGACAGCAGCAGGACTGAGGGGAATGGAGAATCCGTTGGGCCTGGTTCTGTCAGCCTTTTGCTAACTGTGTCATCTTGGGCTAGATACTTGCCTTCTCTGAGCCTTGAGGCCAAATGGGTGTAACAATGGTACCTCCTCTTCCAAAGTCATTGCCACGAATGGAAGCATGCATGTTATGTGCAGGCTTGGTCCCTGATAGCTAGAAATTTCTCAATAGATTGTAAGTATCCTCAATGCTCAAACACTGTTGACCCACTAACATTAATAGAACATGTTCCCATTTAACATTTTATTAAAATCTCCTGACAATATATTAAGTAGGTTTTGTGTTTTCTTTCCTTTCCTTTTCTTTTTTTTTTAAATGTCATTTTATAGCTGAGCCTCAGAGAAGGGCCTTGCTTACAGTCACGCAGTTGGTTGGTGCCAGAAAAAAGAGCTCCTGGATCTCTGCAGAACGTCTAGGTGGGGCCAGGGATGGACATTTGCTTAAAGTTTTGTAGACAGGTCCTTTAAAGTTCAGGGTGAAATTTGGTCTGGACACTTGGGCTGCCCTCATCTTTATATTCAGAGTGGCGGATGTTACAGACTGAACTGTGTCTCTCCCCCAGACCCAGTTTTCATCTACCGAAACCCTAACCCCCTCATATGACTGTTTTTGAAGATGGACCTCTAAAGAAAGTAATTAGGGTTAAGTAAGTTCGTAAGAATAAGGCCCTAATGCAATAGGTAGGACTGGTTTCCTTATAAGATGAGGAAGGGACACGAGTGATGCCTGGACATCAGGAAACAGGCCATGTGAGGACCCTGTGAGGAGATAGCCATCTGCAAGCCAGGAACCAACACTGTCAGCACCTTGATCATGGACTTCCGGCCTTGAGCATGGGGAAAAAACATGTTTCAGTTTGGGAAGCCATTCAGTCTGTGGAATTCTGCTAGGCAGCCTAAGCTCAGAGGGCTGAGGGTTGTGGTTCTTGCTACCCTAATTCCCAGTGGCTGGGGGAATAAGGGAAGCTACAGTCATGTTTTCCTTTGCCTCTGCAATTGTTCCGGGAACAAAGGAGAAAAGCAGAAAGAGTTGGGGGGAGGTAATCACAAAGCAGAAGGGGGACCAATGGAAAAGGAAGAAAGGAGAGGAGAGGGTTTTTTTTTTTTTTAGAAGCAGGAGGGGGTGCCTGGCACCTAATAGCAGCTCAGTAAACTCTTAGGTGAACGGATTGGGAGATAGACAGCTGGGTGATCGCGTCCTGCATTCCAAGCATGAACTTCTCACAACGTCAAGTGCTGGGTGTAGACTCACAGATTGCAGGGAGACAGCTGATGGTAGCAGCTTCTGCTTAATTATTGCAAGAAAATGTATGTCACTATTGTCACTGTCACATGCTACTTTGTTAAACTTTACAAAGTTCTGCCTGCCAGTGGATTATTTACAGGTGATATGTGTGAATATGTGTCCCTTTGTCAGATGAGAAAACTGAGGTTGCCCAAGGTTACACAGGACCTGGATGCTAAGTCTCGTGCCCATGCCCTCAGCATGAGCACAGTGACTAACACCAGCAAGACTGGAGGAAGAGCTAACTTAGGGGAGAGACCCACAGCTCACTAGGTTTCTCTTTCTCTCCCTTCTGCCTTTGTGACCGGGAACAAGTTGTCTAACCAGTCAGAGCCTCACAGCAGTGAGTGAAACCTCAGCGAGGTAATGGGGAAGTGTTCTGTGAATGGGAGCCGTAGGGTACAAACCTTCTCTTTGTATCTCCTCCTGTTTATTGGGCTATAAACTGAGGACTGTCACTTATATCTTCAAAGATCGCATTGAATGAAACGAGATAAGAGAGTAGAATCCTGGGGATTGCACCTGGCACATAGTAGATGCTCAGTTCGTGGTGACTGTGACGATTACTGCTGGTGTCCTCAGAAACACCCTGTGGATGAGAGGTTCGTCAACTGGGGAATCTCTTTGACCCGTCCAAGTCCAAGCTGATGGTTTTCTGGTCTGTTCCACCCCACGCTGCTGTTGGGAAAAGGCCAGCAGCCAAGGGAGGTGACAGCGGGGGTCTCAGAGCCACCCCGGGGACCACCCCCTGCTCCTCAGAAGGTAAAGACACGGCTGGCCTGACCAAGTGGTACAAAGTGAAAAATGAGCTTGTGAAACAGTAACACCATCTGTGTCATCATTTCTGCATCAGGAGGTCAACCGGCTTCATAAAGTGTGCGGCTGCCGGAGCGGTCTTTGTTTAGGAATTAATTAGGAGCAGCGGAGAACTGCTGCCCGTGCAGATTTTGGTCTCTGGAAGTTATAAAAAGCAGATGGATTTTAAACAAATGTGTTTTTCACCCTTTACCGCTGTATGAAAGGGTATGTAATCGAGCAGGTCGTGGCGGGGACGGGCTTTGAAAAGGAACACCCAACCCCCCTGCCCATCCCACTTCTGCAAGTCCATGTGCACGGCCCATCCTTTTGGTTGCTGCGTGTGGGGCCTGGGTAACATTTCGGTATTAATGACAGTATCATCTTCTGAGTTTTTAAGGTGCCAGGCACAGCATCTTACCTAATCTATTCATAACTGCAGGCTCTTTGGTTAGAAGTGAAGGAGTTCAGGCTTGAACCCTGGGTTGCGAGAGGCCACGGTCTGTGTCTCTAGCTTCTTTGCTATAGCAAAACCTCCTCATCTTCCGATTAAAATGTTTCAAGTAACCATTTAAAAATGTCTGTTAATATCCGAGTGAGGATTTGCCAAGAGTGGATCTTGTAGACCACAGGGATTCTCGTGTGGGGGCCAGTGAGGGCCAGTTATGCTTTCACGAGCCAGCTCTATGTTGACACAGAAGTTACCCTCAATGAATGCATTGCACCTTATGAACAACAACAACTGCAATAATAATAATAATGATGATGCTAACTAATATTTGTACAGTACTTTGACAGTTTCAAGATAATCAAACATCAACTGATGCACTTGATCTTCAAAACCATTCTTCGTTATTGAGGCATTGACACTGGAGCTATTAGTATTAGTAGCCATGGTGGAAGCTTAGAGAGGTTTATCATGTCTGTGATCACCCAGCGACCCAATAGTAAAGCCAAAACTCCTTTTACCAACTATATCAGCATCCCTTGGGGATCATTAAGAGGTTAGGGATGCCCTGAGGTAGCAAAGAGACAAGAGCTCAAGTCAGAGAAGCACAGAAAATCATGGCATGTTAGGGGTATAAAGAAGTTTGATCTATGCTTATAAGACCTTTATTTTATTTTTAAGATTGTATTTATTTGTCAGAAAAAGAGAGAGGGAGCAAGTGCAGCCGGGCAGAGGGAGAATCAGACTCCCCACTGAGCAGGGACCCCCCCCCCCCCCCCCGCCAATGTGGGACTTGATCTCAAAACCCTGGGATCATGACCTGAGCCGAAGGCAGAGGCTTAACTGACTGAGCCACCCAGACATCCCAAGAGCCTCTTTTTTTTTTTTTTTAAGATTTTATTTATTTATTTGGCAGACAGAGATCACAACTAGGCAGAGAGGCAGGCAGAGAGAGAGGAAGGGAAGCAGGCTCCCCGCTGAGCAGAGAGCCTGATGCGGGGCTCGGGGGCTCCATCCCAGGACCCTGGAATCATGATCTGAGCCGAAGACAGAGGCTTTAACCCACTGAGCCACCCAGGCGCCCCAAGACCCTCATTTTTAAAATGACGAATACCGATGCCCACTGACAGGAATTTGCTTCTTTAAATTCACGAAGCAAGCTAGTGTGACATTGAGGATAAAAAATAGATACATTTGCATTTAAATCCCAGATTTATATTACCTCTCCTTTTGACCTTGGACAAGTTAATTAATTTATTTCAGCCTCAGTTTTCTCTTTTGTAAAATAGAGAAAACACTGCTAAATGGGAGAAGGATTCAATGAGATGATGTGTAGAATGCACATCCCCGAGCACATGTCCACTAAGTGAAAGCTGTTGGGACAGCAAATGAGGAAGGCAGACAGCCTGGAGAGTAGATAGGTCTCAGTTCAACTCCAAACCCCTCAGTCATTAACTGTGTGACCTTGGGAAAAAGACTCAAATCCTCCTAACCTCAGTTTCCTTCTATAAAAATTGGAATGGTTTATGTGGACACCATTTTGTTTGCTTAGTGTACTGGAAATAATCTGTAGTGGAGACCAGCACAGGACCTTGCTCCCAGTGAACCTCAGCTCTCACGGGTCCCAGTGTGTTCCACTCTTCCCATTCCATGGTCGTCTTTGTCAGCTAGGTGTTTTCCAAGCACACAAAGAAAGCCCACAGCTCCTTCCTTGAAGCACCACTGTTGACATTTTTCCTTGGGGCATTGGAACTAAGAAACAGTTCTGGATCCCAGCCATTTCTCTAAAAGTCTTCCCAACTTGGTAGAGTCTTGTGTCCCCTCCAAGCACAGAGCTGGCTGGGAAAAGGTGGCCTTAAGTGTAATTAAATATGCACTCCTGTGTTTGGAGAATGCATTGGGGGGATTTGTCTTTAAAGTGTCATTCTTGTAGCAAAGACACCTGTTATGCTAATAGTGCTGTGTTAGTCTCTCAACTGGGGGCCTGGATGTTTTCTGAGCTGAGCTACTGTGAATACATTATACCCCATGCTGCACCCCATGGTCTAGCATCTTTTGCTTTTTCTCAAATGTAAGCACCTTGGATTCTTAATTTGGCCTCTGTAATGAAGCACATGGTTGGGAGAAGTGCTTAAGTGAGTCCCTCATTGGAGAAAATGCCTGATGGGGAAAGACTGGAAGGGAAACAAACATTTATGGAGCAATTGCCATGCACCAGGCGTCCTGCTGAATGCACAACTGTGCTCTGCTGTTTAATCTCACTACGGTGATGCAAGGTAGGTATTTATATTATTTTACAGTTAAAGGAACCGAAGCTCAGAGAGGCTACCATTTAGTTATTTGTTCAACCAATATTTCTTGAACACGCACCCATCCTGTCAAGTACTGTGTTCGACCCCTGGAGTTGTGCAGATCTGCACTATAGCATTTAATAGCCAGAGGCTGACTCGAGATCGTGGCTCCAGGGACATTAAGTAACTTGTCTGAGTTGTTGATACTCTAGGAACTGGCAGAGCTTGGATTCACACCTCGGCCTGCCAGAGTCTTGTTTTGAACTTGAAACAAGGAGGCTTAGAGCTCATTCATTCACCCCTTCAGCGTTCCTGGAACATCTCCTATGTGCAGAGCACTGTGGTGAGCTCTGCAGGCTAGTGTGTCTTCGGGTAGGATCGCTAGGTAAAGTGTTCAGGGAAAACAAGGTAGCACCATGTCAGAGGCACAGACCAGAGGCGGGGGGGAACACAGAGGAAGAAGAGGTCACTTCCAGCTGGAGGGACCAAGGGGAGCTTCCTAGAAGAAGGGAAAATTTGATTCAGGTCTTAAATGTGGTATGAATGGGGACATCAGCCCATAACTTACAACTCTGTGTCTTAGTCAAGATCTCTTGGTAGTAGGTGATATTAACAAGACTCTGGGGTCAGGGATGTGTTTCACACTCACTTTACAAGAGTTTAGTACATTCCTAGCATGCGACTTGGCACCAGTTCACCTGGTGCCACTGGTACTGACTACTCTGTCCCAGGACAAAGCCCGAGGACTGATCAACACAGGTAAACAGACCTGGCTCCCGCCCACAGAAACCTCCCGGAGAGGGATGGGAGTATTGAAGTCGTTCTTAGTTAATTCAAGGAAGATGTGGCGGAGGAGGATGAATGTAAGTTTAGAAAGGAAGCTTGTAAATGATCTATTCTGGTACTTTTCAACATTTTACACCAGAAACCTTTCATCAGATGAAATGTTACATGGACGCCTGATACACCGACATGGGTCTGCTCTGGCTGGGGGCTTGGAGGGGTAGAGGCAGGACACAGGATCTGTTTGTTGTTGTTCACCCCTGCATAGCACCAAAGTTCTGCACTACTGATCACGGCTGGAAAACCATTTAACCCCTTCTACCCTGCATCAGGGAACAGACGGAGGGACTGTGTTCTGGGAGGGGAATTCTGCAAGGCCAGAGTCTGTGAGCAAGCTGAAGCCAGGAACCAGCTGTCTGCTCTCCTATCCCAAGGCTTTCTACACCATTATGGAGAGAAGCATTGTTTTTGTTTGTTTGTTGTTTGTTTGTGTGCTTTTTAACTTTTTATTTTGACACAATTTTAGGTTTATGAAAGAATCGTTAAGAAAGTACGGAGAGGGGCACCTAGGTTGCTCAGTGGGTTAAAGCCTCAGGTCATGATCTCGGGGTCCTGGGATCGAGCCCCACATCGGGCTCTCTGCTCAAAACTGTGGCATTAACATTGATACAACACTGTTAGCTAAACATTTTATTCCTTTGGCCTGAATTTTTCCACTGATACTCCTTTTCTGTTCCAGAATCCAATCCCGGGTACCATACCGCCTTTAGTGGTCCCGTCTCCTTAAGTTTCTTCCTCCTCAGGCTTTTTTTTTTACTTATCACCTTGATATTTTTAAAGAGTAGTGATCAGATATTTTGTGGGATATCCCTCAATTTGGGTTCATCTGATGCTCTGTCATAATCAGATTGAGATTATAAATTCAGAGGAAAAACACCACAAATGTAAGTGGCCTTTCAACATCATCACATCAGGAGATACGTGCTATCAATAAGACCTAGGACAGATCATGTGAAGGTGTTGTCTGCCAAGTTTCTCCACTCTAAAGTTGTTCTTTTTCCATGCCCTGTTAGAAGCAAGGGACTAAGTCCAGCAGGCACAGGGGGCAGGGGATTAAGATCTGTCTCCTGGAGGGAAGTGTGCCAAGGAATGTGTGAATGTTTGTTGAAACCACCACCATCACTAATAAATATTTGGTAGAGAGACATTGGGACTCTGCAAATATCCCGTTTCTTCTGAAGGTTTTCCCCACTTATGTCATCATCAGTGATCTATCGACCACGATGTATTACTGCAGTGGACAAAAGGGATCTTAAAGCAAAACCAAAAGAAAAATATAAAGGGGGAAAAAGAAAAGGAGACAGGAAAGGAAAAAGAGAAAAGTGCACACTAAAGCCAACCTCCTTTCTAGGTGGTAGACTCAGGTCAGGGTAGGTGCTAATGAGGAAGCGCCTGCACGGTCCTCGCCAGCTTTGCTGACCGCATTCTAACACAGGGGCATTTTAATTGACATCACCATAGCACTGTCAGTAACTGTCACACTCGGAGGACCAGGGAGGCTCTTTTTTTAACTCTATTAGGAAAAGGTCAGTGTGGATCAGTGCAAGAACACCTAACTTGCCCCATTTCTCCCCATGTTTTAACTTAAAATATAACTAGATGAGGATGTGGGTAAAGATCTATCTCTTAAGCCGATAGTTTCTAGGCTTCTGTATGTGCATGTTGTATGTAATGTGCATGCTTCCTTTTTGCTTTGAACATGCCATTTGGGGAGGAACGGAGTTATAGATCCTTCCTTTTTCTCTATCTTAGCTTTGGGCAGTCACTTAGAACAGCTTGAATTGTTGGCAAGTTTCCATAACATCTCGATGGGAAAATATGGTTGGCTTGAAGCTCACGGATGTGCAAGTGCAGGGATGTGTGTACACTGTCATGTCTGGCACCTTGGGGGTATCTGGTGTGGGTCACTGGGAGTTAAGCATGTTAGATTAGCTCGTTTAGCCCTTGGAGCCAATCTCATGGAAGAGATGGCCTTTGAGACGATTCTTGAAAGATTGAGGTTGACAGGGAGTATTCCAGACAGAAATTAGCATGCAAGAACCTCAGGATATGAGGAAATTTCTTACCCATTAAAATAGTGGTGGAATTCTTACCTGTGTTACCTAGAATTATTTCTGATTCCTGAGAACTGTTGTATAGGAACGTGGCTACTTGTATCAGCAAAGTCATCAAAAGCTTGACTATTTTCTCTGTCTATATGTAAATATTTCTCTCTCTCTCTCTCTCTCTATATATATATATATATATATATATATATACACAGATGTATATATATATTATTGTTAATTGGTTTGCGGGTTGGTTGGTCTACTGATGGGTAGCTTGAGGTCCATGTGGAAACTCTGCCTCATGATTATTTGAATTTTGTAGCAGCCACCGTTGGGATTCAGCTCAGAACCCCTTCGCACATTCCTTTTCACGAATGCTGACCCATCTTCCAGTTGCCAGCAACTATGATACTGGCTAAAGTCTCTGTGGCAGCTTGGTGCCTTTCTGCCCACCCTTGAGCAGGCTAGAGTGCCCCAGCACCATCAGAGCTCACTTTTTTTTTTTTTTTAAGATTTTATTTATTTGCCAGAGACATAGTGAGAGAGAGACCACAAGCAGGAGGAGTGGGAGAGGGAGAAGCAGGCTTCCCATGGAGCAGGGAGCCCCATGTAGGGCTCGATCCCAGGACCCTGAGATCACAACCTGAGCTGAAGGCAGATGCTTAATGACTGAGCCACCCAGGCGGCCCCATCAGACCTCACTCTTAACTGATGACTGTTGGGGAGGGGTTGGTTAATACGTACTCCACAACCCTTGCACATTAGCAGGATCAACCTCTTTCCTGTTGCCCACTGTAACATCTGACTGGCATAAAGAACCATCCCTCCTCGGCTTCCTTCCCTCCCCTGCCTCCTTTCTCCGTCTCCTACCTGGGTTACCCTATAATCCCTCTCCAGATAGCCACACGTGCTCAAATCCTTGCTTTCCAAATTTCTTCTGGAGAAACACAAACTCAAATGAGCTGCTTTTATGGCCTGTTGGCCCAGGAAGTTTGGGTCCAGATGAGAAAACAAAACCAAACCAACAAACAAATAAAACTTCAACTTTTCCTTGATTCAGAAACATCTGTTGGTAGAAGCTGAGCAAAACACCCTCACGGTCCAAGGCTATGTTCCTTATGTAGAGGGGGAGAGATTGGCTCAGATGTTACCAAAGTCCTTCCTAAAGTTTTCGTTCTGAAGCTTCAGATGCTGAGCACCTTGATTTCTCCCATAAGTGTATGACGTTCCAGGAATTTACTTAATGGGTTTGAAAGAAATCTCTTTGCTTTCTGCCTACCAGGTGCCATTTTTAAGACAGAACTCTTTAGTGTAACACGTCCAGGATTAGGGAAGCTTGAATGTCTTGTTTTCTAAGAGCACTGGTCTTTGACTTTGGATGTAAACCCAGAATACTGGAAGGCTAATTATATTGCTTTACCCCCTAGCTCCCCTACCCTACCCCCTGGTCTTTCTTTGTCTCTCTTCCTGCCCTAACATTTCCTTTGGCACACATGGAAGAGGACAGTCCTGAGCTTGAAAGCTCTGACCTATTTTTTTTCTAATTGAATAGAGTAATAGGTACCATTTTCTGACAGCATAGTATACACCAGACAGGATGCCAGAAATTCTCTGTATATTATCTTGTTTATTTCTACAACAGCCCTCTGTGGAAGGTACTATTACTGTTTTATCCTGAAGGAGCTAGGCTAGCGACGGATTATGCGGGTGGCTGTTATTGGTAAAGCCCAGATTGGAATCTAGGTTTGCCTGAGTCGAAATCCTGTCTTTTGCTCATTACCTGCTTCTCTATGTGATGAAATTCAGTAGGTGTAACTGGAAGGACTTCTGTGTACTCCAAAACGTTATTCATAAGTAAATGAGGAAGGTGTGTAGGGTGTGAGTGTGTGCAGAAAGGGTCAGACAACCGACTCAACAGCAGCTAGGAAAAGCAGATGTGGATTTTACTGGATGATAAGCTGAATGGAGTAATGGTGTTCAACAACAACAACAAAAACATTTTTTTTTTGAACTTTGATTTCGTAAAAAAAAAAAAATAATAATAAAAGGGGTCTCACCCAAAACAAGGTTATTCTGATTTGGCTAGTCATTTCCTGGAATATTGTGTTTGTTGTGGTATTATCCTTTAAAAAATCATGATGAGAAATGAGTGCTCCCAGGGAAGATTAACCACAGGGTAGTAAAAGCCTTCAGAACCGTATTACCACAATTCTGAAAATAACTAGGAAGACTTAGCCTGGAGAAGAGAACACTTGGGGATCCTGGTGGAGATTATTATTTCAAATCCTCAATATCTCTTAAGGAGTGGTGGGAGTTAAATTTGTCTTGTGTGGCCTTAGGACATAAGAAGGAATGGGGAGAAAGCCACATGGCAGCTGATTCTAGGTCTATTTTAAAAAAGACACAATAACAAAAGTACCCAAAATTGGAATAGGATATTTCAAGAAGTGGTGTTTTCTCCACTGTGCCTATGTTGGGATTTTTTTTTTTTTAAATTTGCAAGTGATATAAATCCAACTCAAACTGGCTAAAGGACAAACAAGGTCTTTAACTCCACAAGGAACTGAAGTAACTAAGGCTACCTTTAGTGCAGGAATGGTTAGATCAAAATGTCCACACAGCATCATCAGGAATATGTATCTATTCCCTACCTCCAATGTCCTCTGGATAGGTTTCATTCTTGAGCACACTCTCCCCAGGTCATGATAAGATTATCTGATACTTTAGGACCCCCAGGAAGGAAAGAGGGTGCTTCTTGTTTTGAACCAAAGTTCCTGGGAAGACTATCATTTTCTCATGTATCTCATTCTGTGTTAGTTTTCTGTTGCTGCTGTAATAAATTACCACACACCTAGTGACCTAAAATGGCACAAATCTATTCTCTTTTGGTTTTATAGTTCATACATTTGAGATGCTTCTCAGTGGGTTATCATCCCTGTCAGTGGCAGGGCTGTGTTCCTTCCAGTGGCTCTAGGGGAGAATCTGTGTCCTTGCCTTTCCATCCTATAGAGGCTTCCGACTTTCCCTGATTTGTGGCCTCTTCTTCCACCTACAAAACCAATAAAAGTGAGCTGAGTTCTCAGACCTCATCATCCTTACTTCTTTCTCTGTCTTCCTCTTCCATTTGTAAGGACACTTGTGATTATACTCAGCTCATCTGTATAATCAACGACCACTTACCCATCAGAAAGTTAACTGTTAGAAGCTTTAGTTCTGTCTGCAACCTTAATTCTCCCTTGCCATGTAAACTAACATACTTACAGGTTCCAGGGATAAAGATGCAAGCATCTTTGGGGCATTATTCTGCCTACTACAAACTCCAAATAAGACACTGTCATGTGCCAACGGGTCAACCCTGGGTCAGGTGGCCATTCCTGAACCTAGACTCAGGTAATCCAGAGCCAGACCATGTATATCAAGTGTTGAATGGGGTATCATTTAGTTTCTCAAAGGAAAAGTAGGTCCTTGTTACAAAAGAGTAGGAAAGAGACGCTAAGGACACTTAAAAAAATCAACCACAGTGTGTGTGAGGGGGGTGATGAAATTAGGGGTTTTTAAAGTTTGGAGATCATATCCTATGGCTATGTCTACCACCAGCAAAAGCAAATAATGGATCCTAATGACATAAATTCTATTCTGTACTCCTAGACGAGACCCTAGGCATCCCTAAGCCCAGATTTACTATCTTGTTTATGTGGTTTCCTGGTTCCTTTATGATGAAATCATCTGGTGAGAGTCATGAGAAACGTTTTAGGAGAAGTGATGTGGTGTCCCCCCCCCCCGCCCCCAGATTTTAGAGTCCCAAGTGTTTAAGTAAAATGCTAGGATAATGCTAGTCAAAAAAAGTGTTGATGGTATTGTTTCTTAGAAAAAATATTGTATCTCCCTCTCCCAAGAAGGATATTATTCAGGACATATCCTAAAAGATTTCATGAAAGTCTTCAGCAAAATAATTCTGAAGGGGAAAAGTTCTCTAGAGGGAAAGAAGAAAGAAGAGGAGGAGAAGAGGAGACGGAGAAGAGAAGGGGGAGGAGGAAGAGGCGGAAGTGGAGGAGGGGGAGGAAGTGGAGGAAGTGGAGGAAGAGGAGGAAGTGGAGGAGGGGGAGGAAGTGGAGGAAGAGGAGGAAGTGGAGGAGGGGGAGGAAGTGGAGGAGGGGGAGGAAGAGGAGGAAGTGGAGGAAGAGGAGGAAGTGGAGGAGGGGGAGGAAGTGGAGGAGGGGGAGGGGGAGGAGGGGGAGGAAGTGGAGGAGGGGGAGGGGGAGGGGGAGAAAAAGAACATGACCAAAACAATAACCTTTCTTACCAAACTTTGTTTTAACAAAAGCAAAAAGTATTGGGTTGCCTGTAACTGAACATTTTCCCCTCCTTGCCTGCTGCTAGGTGAAATTGGATGGAACCATGAACTCCTAACCAATTTCAATCCACCACAGGTGCCTTGAGTGATACATTTCCAGTCAAATGCACACTTTAGGGCTACAGATGGTGGTAGAGATGGAAAGCAGAGGTAATAATGAGAAGAGAGTCATGGGAGACATTTTAAAAGAAGTAATGTGGTATTCCTTTTTTTTAATTTTTGACTTTCAAGTCCACAGTGTTTAAGTAGGAAGCTTGGCTGGGCACTTACTGGGAAAATCTTTGCCTGTATAGACAACTCCTGAACAAATTAGGCACTATGAAAGTGGCATCCAGTTCTGCATATACACCCACATACTTTGAGGCACTATAAGGTCTTTGAAGCCCAATTCAGTTTAACAGATGAGCTGCCTTAGCAATACCTATCTGAAGTTTAGGAACTACATGGGTTGCTGTCCCTGGTGCTGAAAAAGCATATTTCCCCAAACTACTGTACTACTAATTTAGACTGACTTCATCTGAAGAATTCAGCCTCATGTCTTGGTTCCTGTTTAGATCAAAGGCCCACCTCTCATTCTGCCTAATAACTAAGTGAAAAATCCCTTCGTCCCTTCTTTTTCTCTCTTTTTTTTTAATTAGCATATAATGTATTTTTTGCCCCATGAGTACAGGTCTGTGAATCATCAGGCTTACACATTTCACAGCACTCACCATAGCACATACCCTCCCCAATGTCCTTAACCCAGCCACCCTATCCCTACTCCCTGCCACCTCCCAGCCACCCTGAGTTTGTTTCCTGAGATTAAGAATCTCTAATGGTTTGTGTCCCTCCCCATTCCCATATTGTTTCTTTTTTTCCCTCCCTACCCCCACAACCCTGTGTCCTGCCTCTCAAATTCCTCATATCAGAGAGATCATATGATAATTATCTTTCTCTGACTGACTTACTTTGCTTAGCTTAATACCCTCTAGTTCCATCCACATTGTTGCAAATGGCAAGATTACGTTTCTTTTGATGGCTACATATTATTACAGTGTGTGTGTGTGTACCACATCTTCTTTATCCTTTCATCTGTTGATGGGCATCTAGGTTCTTCCATAGTTTGGCTATTGTGGACATTGCTGCTATAAACTTTCAGATTCATGTGCCCCTTTGGATTACTATATTTGTATCTTTTTTAAAAAAGATTTTATTTATTTATTTGACAGAGATCATAAGCAGGCAGAGAGGCAGGCAGAGAGAGAGAGAGGAAGCAGGATCCCCACTGAGCAAAGAGTCCAATGTGGGGCTTGATCCCAGGACCCGGGGATCATGACCTGAGCCAAAGGCAGAGGCTTTAACCCACTGAGCCACCCAGGCGCCCCACTACATTTGTATCTTTAGGGTAAATACCCAGTAGTGTGATTGTTGGATTGTAGGGTAGCTCTCTTTTCAGCTTTTTGAGGAACCTCCATGCTGTTTTCCAGAGTGGCTGCACCAGTTTGCATTCCCACCAACAGTGTGCCCCTCCTTCCTTCTTATCCCTCTCAAATGTGACATTGATAATTTCACATGGGGAGGTCTCACAAAGGCACTGGGAAGGCGAAGGACCAAAGAAGAAAGTGTCCTTCATGAGCAGTCATGATAATACATGTGTGGGAGCTAGTTTTATTACTTTTACATCTGAGAAAACAGAGGAATGGGAAGGTGAAATGCTTTGCCCAAAGTCATGCATTCATTAATTCATTGATTCTACGTATACTGAGTGTCTACTCTGGGAAAAAAAAAAAAAAAAGTGAAATAGATAATCCTTGGCTCTGAAGGATCTGCTTGTTTGGCATTTGCTTTTTTTCTGGCCAGCATCCTCTGGATTAAAGGATGGTGGGTGTGGGTGAGGTGGAGAACAGAGGGGAGCAAATAAAGGTGTTCCAGAGAGCACAGCGCATGCAGATGCACAGAGGCTTCGAGATCTGAGACCACAGCACTTTTTTGGGAGTGAAGTGATGTAATGTGACTGAGACACAGGTTGCTTGGGGAAGTGTGGTGGTGAAAAGAGTAGAAAAGTCTGAGGCTAAAGACTTGGATTCTATTCTGCTGGCTATTCAGAAGCAGCAGGTATTTATAAGCAGGCAGAGAACAGGGTTTAGAAACAAGAGTGCAAAGTGGTGGAGTGTGGAGGCTGGCTCCGGACTCTGTGGGGTCTTCTGTGAATTCTTGCTACTACAGTCCAGCCACCTCCCCTGCTGCGAGCTGAAGCAAAGACAATGACCAGGCAGGTGGTTCCAAATGAGCAGGGAAAGGGAACAAATGAGTAACCCAGTTTGAGTCTGAGTTGTGGTTGAGAGGCTGAGCTGCGTGGTAACAATTTGCAACATTAAATTGAAATCGAGTCTGATTGGCTAGAAAGCACTTGGCCTACATTAATGCTGGAGGAGGCTCTCTGGGTCTGATTAAGCTGCAGATTTTCCTGGGCCCTCTCCTGGTGATCCATCATTATTCATGTCAGCACCAGGCCTGTCAGCCTCCCTCCACCACCAAAATTAATGAATTGAACTCCATGACCCACACATTTGATGGGATGAGTCTCTCTAAGTCAGCATAAGGCCATGGGGATGAGCCATAATTGTTCCTTCCTTCTTCCCTCCAAGGTGCAGCTAAGTCACTCCTCATTCTTCCCATTACCTTCCTCGGCTGCTGAGCTGGATTATGAGCAGGGACAAGGGAATCCAGGTTTAAGGCACCAGGAATACCTAGAAATGGAGCATTGCAATAGTCTTTAGAGATGTAGTTCAGCTGTATCCCTGCTGCATAGATGGGAGGAGTGGAGCTGGCCCCGTGTCCTACAATGAGAAAAGAAAGAATGGGGGCTAAAACACATCCTGCCGTTTCTCTGACTTCCTATACTGTTTTCTACCTGGAATTCCTCCCCTAGAGTGCTATTTTGCTCCTCATTTTCTCTATTTTCTTAGACTGGAGAGAGGTGTATTATATCCTCCCGTTTGCTGGTGGAGCCAACATTCGGCATCTCTATTTCCCCTCTGTGCTCTCTGACTCTGACATCAAAGACAAAATTTCCTGTGATGGCTGCTGTCACAGCTTAAAAATGAGAAAAAGACATTAAATTGCATTTTGGACCTAGAAAGAAACTTAGAGGTCACCTTCCATTCCATCGACAGCATACTTGTCAACTGATTTTCAGGATAACTTGCATAGCTCCCGTTCCAGGGAGCTTACTACTTCCCAAGGCGATCTTTCTATTTCTGGATAGTTTTGCCTATTTGGAAAGACCTCTTTATTTTGACCTAAATTTTGTGTTCATGTATTTTCCAGTCTTTGGTCATAGTTCTGCCATTTCCAGCAGTGAAGCATAAATCTATTTTTTCTTCCATGTGGGATTCCTTTGGATCCTGTGAGCGACTGCTCCTACTTTTATGCCCTGAAAGTCACTCCCGCATTTGACTCCTTACTAAGATATTAAATCCATATACGGACTTGGGACCAACATTTTCTGCAGCAAAATGGAATGGGATGGGATAGATGGAAAGGGGAGTATCAGAATGCAGTGCAGAAAGTGAGGACAAGCCTTGTTTCAGAAATGTTGATGTGTGTGTGTGTATGTATGTGAGTATGTGGACTGAGTCCCATTGAAAACCATTTTCTTCCTTGTCTTAACTATTGTGGATAATGCTGCAAGGACATGATAAGGATCCAGATAACTCTTTGAAATAGTGATTTCCTTTCCTTTGCATATGAACCCAGAAATAGGATCACTGGGTCCTACGATACTTCCATGTGTAATTTTTTGAGAAACTCTGTACTGTTTTCCATAACGGCTGCACCAGGTCATATTCTCACCAATAGTATGTAGATAAGGGGTCTTAAATATGTGTAATATTATCTGTCAGTTATACCTCAGTGAAGCTGGGGGAAAAAAGGAAAAAAAAATGTTTTCTTACTGTGATGCATACTGTGAAAGCATTCCAAGGAAAATTGCTCAAAGTCTTCCCTTTTTTTCAAGCTAAAACTTTGTGAACTCAGTTCCATTCAGGTTTGTAGATGACTCTTCATCACTAATTACTTAACCTCTCTGAACTTCAATATCCCCATCTCTTACACGCAGAGGAAGTGGGATGCATTCCCTCTTCTTCACAACATCAAGTACGTTGTTGAATGTGAAACCAATTTAGAAAGGGAGAGGGACGGTCTGCGTTACAGTAGCAGTCCTGGAATGGGAGTAGTCATGGGAGAAACAGTATTACTGATTTCTCTTCCTTCCTCTCCCCTTCCTTCTTCCTCTTTTATACTTCTCCCTTTTTGTTCTAGTTTAGCATGGTCTAGAGTTCCCATTACATCATAATCAAAGGACATGAGTGTACAGTGAGATGAACTTGGGCTTTGTGTATGCACGAAACTAAGTTTGAATCCAACCCCTTTGACTCATTAGTTAGATGACTTTGACAAGTCTTTGAACTTCTAAGCCTCAGCTACTTTACCTTTGCCATGGGAACCCCAGTGCCTAGCCTGTGGTAAGTTTTCCTTCTCTACCATGCACACATGGCATGTTGTAGAACTCGATGAATAACAGCTCCCTTGATCTTCTTCTACTCACTCCCCAATTCCTCATCTTAGAAAAGCTCCTTTGTGCATAGGTTGAAGTCAGTTTCTTCACACTCGGGATTGGGCTGAGTTCACAGTCACCAATGGGGAAGGGAAATGTCTCTGAATCTCTTCAAAAAGGGTTTTTGTATGTTTGTTTTGTTTGTTTTTAAAGATTTTATTTATTTATTTGACAGATCACAAGTAGGCAGAGAGGTAGGCAGAGAGAGAGAGAGGAAGAACAGGCTCCCTGCTGAGCAGAGAGCCAGATGCAGGGCTCAGTCCCAGGACCCTGAGATCATGACCTGAGCTGAAGGCAGAGGCTTAACCCACTGAGCCACTCAGTCGCCCTTGTTTTGTTTTTGATGAAGTTTCTCCCTCATGCCTTTCTGGGGCTGTGCCTCAGACTGAGCAACAGACACCTCAGGATTCCAGGAGTCAGTGTTTGTGCTGCTCCATTTTCCTAGCAGGAACGGGGGATGGGTTCCTTGGGGAGAGGAAGCACAGGGCTGTCCCAGAGTTCTGGGTGAGGCTGGGTCTTTACCCCTTCCCCACCCCCGTGTCTTCATCTCCCTGTCATCCAGGAGAGAAACTAATCTTCTTTTCTTGCCTTTCTCACAGGCCGGGTGAGGGCATCCATGAAATTGGGAATGAGGGAGTGCTTTGTTAGTGATCCAAGTGGGAGGAATTTATTTATGTGGACATCATTTTAATTCAGATAAAAAAAAATGTTTTTTCCCCCTTGAGGAGACAGCCATGTCTAGATGTATGCTTCCGAAGAAGCAATTGTTTCCTGCCATGAGCTGTGCCTTTCCCACATCCGGGCTAAAGCTTAATCCCAGCCAGCAGCCTGTCAGCCCTGCCCTTCAGCTTGGACTCATGCCGGACATGCTGTAGAGGGAGCTGAGCTGCCTTCCTCCTCCCCTCTCTCCGCTCACTGTAACTTGAAAGCACCACGGAGATTCTCTGCTCTAGTAAAATTTGGCTCTTCCGTGTTCTCCCAGCACACCTTGTCGCTCCAGCCTACCTCCCCTCTCCCATTTTGTTCATTTTGTTCACACTCACCTGGTTTTTTTGTTTGTTTTTTGTTTGTTTGTTTGTTTGTTTGTGAGGCAAAGGTCTTTCCTTTACCACTGTGGATAGCTGTATCTCAGAAACCTCTTCTGATTCCTCTCCCCAGATTGTTCCAGCTGGAAGTAAAGAATCTGGGTTCTAGCAACCTGGGTTTAAATCCCAGCTCTATTGTGTATCACTGCATGACCGTAGGCTACTTCTGAGCCCGTGTCCTGAACTGTAAAAATGAATAAAAGCCCAGTTGTCTCTCAGGGGAACTATGAGGGTTTAACGTGATTCTGTGGGTAAGATGCTTTAGTACCCAGTGCGGTGGGCATTTGCTTCAATTTCTATGAGGGCAAGAATTGTCTTGTTTCCTGTTGTATCCCTAGCCTTAGCACTAGGCTTGGCACACAGTAGACATCATATATGTATACATACATATGCATATGCATATATATATACACATATACATACATATATATATATATATACATGATGTCTACTGTGTGCCAAGCCTAGTGCTAAGGCTGGGGATACAACAGGAAACAAGACAATTCTTGCCCTCATATGTATATATGTATATGTGTACATATATACATATAAATACATTCTATTCTATACATATACATACACATATACATATACACATACATATATATACATATATACATACATATATGTATATACACACAAACACACACAACTTAACTGAATTAATAAAAAATTAATTAAAAAAATTTTAGGATCTCCCTCCCATCCTTCCTTTTAAAGCAGAGAATGGGGCTTTTCATAATCAATCTCACCCCTAAATTGTCCTCACCAATTAGTATATGACTTGAAATGTGGAGATGCCCAAACAGTCAGTTTTAGGCCCCCACCCTGCACCCAGAATGGCTCCAATTACTTGTTTACTAGTTGTTAAGATTCTGGCGTTAGCCAGGGTTTCATTTCAAGAGTGTTTCTCAGCTGTGTATAACTAGGTTCTTTATATCAGTACTGTTTGAAAGATGGGTCAAAACTATTTAAACGGGTTGTAAAATACTAAGTGGTTCACAGCAAGCATTTTTTAAAAAGATTTAATTTATTTATTTGACAGAGAGAGAAAGTGAGTGCACACAGCAGCGGGAGGAGAGGAGGGGAAGCAGGCTCCCCGCTGAGCAGGGAGCCCCATGCAGGGCTCATTCCCAGGATGCCTGGGATCATGACCTGAGCTGAAGGCAGAGGCTTAACTGACTGAGCCACCCAGGTGCCCCAGACAGCAAGTGTTTTTAAGAGAAATGAAAGAGAACATAAGAGCATAGAATGGAATTAAATAGAAAATAATAGAATAAAATGCAATGGAAAGGAACAAAATAGACCCAGATTGGAATGAAATAGGACAGAGGAGGATAGAAAGTGACAGCCTGGAATCCAAAAAGGAAAAAAAAAAAAAAAAGGAATAGGATAGAACAGAATGCAATGGAATACAATAGAAGAGTAGATTAGAATAGATTTTGGCACACAGCCATTATAGTAAAAGCTTGTGTGTGTGTGTGTGTGTGTGTGTATTTATAAATACAAATACACAATTTGTACAACTGTGTTTATGATTGTGGGCTTCAATTGGAAATGCAGTAAATGCTACCCTTTATTTTTTTTCGTAGTCAAGGATACCCTTGTTTTATTGCTTTCATTGACTCTAAGCTCTCTGATGAGGACCATAACTGATCCCCATCTGGTTCTCCCTGTTCTCTCAACCTGTGAAGACCTAGCCCTTCCTAGATGCCCCTGATCTGTTGGCCACATCAAATGGCTGAGAAAACGCTGAGGTTTGTTGTAAGAATCCATGCAAAGACATCGTAGCTGAAAGGTATAATGGACTTAAGGAAAATATATCAATTATAACAATAAGTCTTACTTAAGACTATTAATCACTCCTCACATGCTTAGAACAGAGTCTGGCACATAGTAAATGCCCAATGAATGGTACCGCACTGTCTCAGTGACAACCAGTCAACTAATGCCTGCTAGCTGTTTCAGTGCCTCTTGCCATGCATTCCTCCCACCATCCTGAGGAGGTAGCTGTTAATGCACCCCTTGGACAGATAGGAAAATCTGAGGCTCGCAGAGACAGCATGATTTTCGTAAGGAAGTAACTCCCCAGAGAAGCAGAACTGTCCTGGGAACCCTCTCCCACCCTCTCTGTCAGGTTCAAGAGTTCCATGCTCTCTCAGCACCTCAGGGGCTGCTCAAGGCAGGTAAAGTGGACCATGACTGCCTAGACTCAGAAAGGCCTCCTGAAGCTGGCCCTTAACACAGATACAACCCTCTAAGTGTGTGGCTGGCTGGGGTACCCAACATAAGGCATAGGGGTGGATCTGGCAACTGGATTTATGGAGCCAGATGTCCCAGGGCTGAGTTCAGCCTTATTCTATCCCAAGAGGGGCCTGGGGGAGTTGGGGTCATCACAGACCCACTCTCCCCTCCATTGTGCCCTGAACCAGCCTCCCCCACCCCCATGACTGTTGGACACGGACATTAGATATTGTCTGGTCAGAGGGACAGAGACAGCCAGTGACTGTGGCTGGACCTCTGAAACGTCAATTTCCTTGTATTCTGTGGCTCAAGTGATCCCTGGTCATTTTAGAAATGTGATGTGAGTAAGAACAGGGAACACAGGCAGGGGAAGCAGAGACCTTACTAAATGTGTGTACGCTTTCACCTTTGGAGGCAATGCCCAGCTGGCCTGGACTCACTGGGTTTCTGCCATGTCAGCTCTTTCTAGCCCAGGGGAGCCTTTAGCAGGAGGGAGACGTCCTTGACAGTAGCCAGCAAAGGTCTTCGGGAATGGCCCCAAGCCTGGAGCTCTGATTGCCACGGGGCATTCCAGAGGGCATTGCTATTCCTGGCCTCGTGACCTAGCACCTCCTTCCACCCTCCCCTTCCCTCCCTTGGCAGGAAAGAAATGAGGCATGACAACAAAACGGTGGGAGATGGCTGTGACCTTCTTAACATATAGCCCCACGTGTGGGAAGTAAAACAGCCTCATCAAAGGTCTCCTTCTGTGTCCAGGCCCAGTATTGCCCTCCAGAGCTTTAAGGGTTCCTTTTAGCTGTGGTCAAGCACTCCCACGGTGCCATAGTTGACCGCCCAATGTGCCAGGCAGCAAACTGGACACATTACATTCCATCTCTTTAAGTCTTCATCATTCTGATCAAAACTGTGATGCATTAGTGTATCCGTTTAAGAGGAGGATGCTGTACTCAGAGATGAAGTAACTTACCTGTTACTAACAACAGCAGCAAGGATAGATAATCTCATACAGTGCTTACCGAGAGCCAGGCAGGCACTGTCCTCAGGGCTTCAAGGCACATCACGTGATGCATGAGGCTGCACAGGACCCCACCAGAGCTTTGGAAGGAAACCTGACTTAGGTTTAAGTCCATGCTCCCGCATCACATCCTGCCTCGTCTCTGGCAAATCCCTACCATCTCTGAACCTGAGCTTCCCTCTTTGACAAATGGGAGTGATGATAATTGCCTCCTAGAGTTGCTGATTAAATGGTACAAGACATGTCCAGTTCCTAACAAATAGAACATACTCTAAAACATAATGATAATTTGATTTTTTTTAAATGGTCTTGTACAAAGAACACAGGCAGGAAGCATGAGGCCATTTGCAACATGTGGACAGAGACTAGATTGGTCCTCGCTTGAAGTGCTGTGGCTGGCCCCTTGGAGGCTATCAGTACACATTCGTTGAATGACTCTCTGATGGACTGATTGGCTAAGTGAATGAATGAACACGAAAATGAATGCCATTGAGTTAGATATGGGCTGCTTCTTCTGAATTTCTTTCCAGGTTTTGCTGGAATGAATACCACCACCTTTTAGTTCTGCCTCTCCAGTCTTGGCCATAGATGGTCATACATGTGCAAGAGAGTGTGGAGGAGGCTAGAAGCTCTGTCTGACAGAGCAGCCTATGACCCTTCAGATAGCAGTCGCTCTCCTTGCAGAGAAATCAGTCTCTCTGACTATCAAGAGAGCCTGGTCATGACTTCCATAGTATTTGGATGTTCATCCCCGTCATCATTAGGCAATGCAAAAATCTTTGCCCTTTTTCCAAAGACACCACTCTTCTAACCCATCGAGGATATAATTTTATCAGAGATTATTCTCGAAACATTTAATTGGAGAGACTATTTTAGCCTTTCTTGTGTCTAATCCTCAGAAATGAGAAGAACTCTCCCTTCTTGGAATGTGTCCTTCCTTCCCTGATCTCTTCTGGCTCTGAAGTCTTGGGTGGATGGTCTGCCTGTGGCTTCAGGTTCATTAGGGGCCTTTCTTCTCCATCCTGCTTACTGCTGATCTAGACTATCATCTTCCCCGGCAAGGAACAGTTGCCTCCTCTTGGTTTTCCTGGCCTCTAGATCTGCCGTCCTCTGCAAATTCATTTGACATGCTGCTACCAGCATGGGTTTTCCAAAGATAATCCTATCTTCTTATTCTCCTGCCATAGCCTATCAAGGTCAAAGGCTTCCCATCAGTCATAGGAGCATAATACAGCATTAAGTATCAGGGTTTTATATAGATTGGAATGTGTCCATCCGTTCAACCTTTCTTGAATTCCTTCCATGTGCCAGAAGCTATTATAAGCACCAGGTACACACAGTGAAGAAATCCAAGTCCTTATTCTCATGGAGAATATGTTTTTGTCAGAGAGGTCGGTCATGCACAAATACAGAAATTTATATTACATTATCAGACTGTAGTGTCATGAGGAAGAATGAAGTAGGGGTAGGGGTAGCGAATAGTAGGTTGTTCTATTTTAAATAAGGAAGCCAGGAAGCACTTATCTAGGTAAGTTGCATGCACTTGGAGTTGAGAATGAGGCAAGAGGATGAGCAAACCATACGGGTGTCCGGGAGGAGTAGAGTCCTGGGTTGATGCTCTACCTCCCTGGCTTTCTATCTCTGCCGTTGGTTTATCACTTCATCTCTGTTGTTCTCAATGTTTCCTCTAAAAGGCAAGGATGCTGGTGGTAGTTCTGACTTGGTATCTTTGCTTATAGAATCATTCATCCTCTGACCCCGGGTTATTCTAGACCCCCCTCATCCCTCACCACTCTCTTCCTGGTCCAACCACACTGTAGCACTATCGCCCCCACTTGCCACTTGCTGTCCCCTCCATCTAGATGGTCTTCTGCTTCCCTCTCTCTTATCTCTGCTCTCCTTCCTTTACCTCGGTCACTCTAATGCAACCTTCAGATACTCACTCCAACTTCACTTCTCCCTGGAGGTCTTTGGTGGCTCTGGCACCCCAAGGCTGGGATATGTGACCCTGAGTAATTCCATTCCCCTCTCTTTCCTCCGTTTGTAGCACTGCCCCCAGGATCAATAGTGTCTATGCCTCTCATGAGACGGTGAGCCTTGTGAGGCCAACAGAATCAGCGTTTGGCACATAATAGGTGCTTCCTGAGTTTTGTGCCTACTATGTGCCAAACACTGGCTCTGATGGCCTCACATAGCTCACAGTCTCATGGTTGTGGTAGAGGTCAGAATCAAATAATGATTAGAGAAGTCTTTTCAAAAAGCATCCATTAATAAGTTAGCAGACAAATGGAAATACTTAAGTATTAACTGAAATTGATGAAATACTTAAGTCCTGCCTAAAGGAAAATGATGAAAGATTTACCAAATAAAATCACTGCTTACATATATGAAGCACTTCACAGGTTATTGACCCTTCTGCCCGCATTATCTCAGTCGGAACCCACGACAAACTTTCGAGGTGGCTGTTGGGGGCCATGAAAGCTTCGAGAAGCAAAGAAACTTGTTTCAAACAATATCAACCAGGTTGAAAAGAATGTGACCCACACTCAAACCCAGTGTTCTGACTTGGTTTACTGCAGGTTTTGCCAGCTCCTTTGTGGGCAGCGCTGGTTGCACACACATTTGTGCATGTGGAGGGGGAGGGGAAGGCATTCCAGAGGAAGCCTTCTGGCTCCTCCTAGACTCAGAAGTCCCAGCGCGGGCAGCAGGCTATGCCAAAGCCCAAGGCTCTGAGAATATGTCTGCCAGATCAGGAGAGGCTGATCTGCCTGTTTCCAAAAAGCAGAGTCGGTGCTGAGTGTGGGTGGCTAGCAATTCCCCTGATTCTCCAAGGGAAGGGAGAGAGGAGCTGAGGAGGCGGCAGCATGCTCTGGGGAGAGTGTCACCCGGAGGGCCCTTGAGGCTGAGGTGTCGACAGGCTGGGACAAAGAAAGCAAATGGAACAGTGGCACCCACATTGGCCCGGGAGACCTGGCTTTTGCTTCTAATGCTGAGCGTGAGCAGGTGCCCTTCTTCCGTCTGGGATCCAGTCTCTCCCTCTGTAAAATGGAATGTCATCGGTTGGTGGTTTTTAAATCACGTTCCTTCGGGCTACAGGGATTTGTGGCAGTGTCCGTGAGCCAGCAGGGAAGGTGGAGAAGAGGAACCACATGCTCCCTCGCTCTTACAGAAATGCCCTTTTTATAGGCTTGTACATTGAATTTGGAATATAAAATATCATTTTGAACAGAGGGTTCTGCTGCAGAATCAAGTTTGAAAACCTCTGGCCAAAATGATCTTAAATGGCTTTCCCGCTTGGACAGTCTGGGAAGGGAGAGCCAGTGGGAATAAAGCCTTCAAGGTGAGGTACTCAATCGTGGGGAAGAGGAGGCAGGACCACAGGGGAGCAGCTGTGAGATTAAACAGAAGGGACAGAAAGAAGCTGTTGTCACTCTCTGTGACTGAGATTTACGTCTGGGGAGAACAGACTTACCACATACCCTGTCTTCCCTTCCTCTCCTTCAGCATTTTATTCCCTTTTCTCCTTCTTCTCTCTAAATAGCTACCTGGAGAACTTGATAGGATGTCAGCAGTTGTAGGTTAGGAAGCCAGGACTTGATAAAGGTACATTCTTTCCTTCTCTTATAAATGTGACAGACCTTGGCCATGAGAATGGATGTTGTAAATACTCATTGAAAAGTCTGTTGGAAAGTAAAACTGATTCCACATCGGAGGAAGAGGCGGCCACAGGCTTCTGGTCAACCTGCTTCTTGTAGAAATGGGGAAATGGAGGCCTGGAGAGGGAAGAGCCTTGCCCGAAGTCACAGTGTCAGCATTGCCCAGCCAGCTAGGGCACAGTCCATGACTGGCGGCGGGGGGGGGCACAGGACCCAGTAGTGAAAGAGGGTGTGGCCACGGCGCAGCCTGAGTATTCAAGCAGATTGTCGACACAGTATCTTTCAAGTCTCTTACCTCCTCTGGTTGGCCCATTTGGGGTCCACACTGGAGGCCACCTTGCTGCGTTTGGATCTGGCATGCGATTGTGTACACTACACAGATACTACACACACTCTGCTCCCATCTCTGGAATGGTCCAGTCAGCACGGACTTGATTTGGTTGATGCCCAAGATCGCTGGACAAGGGCTGAGAGGCCAGCCTCTCACTGAACACGCATCTGCTCATTTCTTTTCCTTGTTTGCTCAGAATGTTCCCTTCTCGTTCTTTCAGGGATTCAGTGCTCGTTCCTTGGCCTCACTTCTGAGGCTCCCATTGATCCAAAGTAGAGAACTGCTCCATCCTCTGCCACCGCACGACCTCCTATTTCATGTCTGTAGTAGACACTGCGACTTCCCTGTGGCATCTAAGATGCCCATGATGTTCTCACCAGAAGACCTTTGCTTAGACTCTTTCCTCTACGTGGAGCTCACGCTCCTCTTTTCATCCGATTCCGCTTAAGCCAAAGTAACTGCCCCTCATTGTTTACAGCTCAGTTCACGCCCTCGCTTCTCCAGGAAATCAGCCTGGTTTCAGCCTCACTTGGTGAATGTTATAGCCATTTTAAGTGTGGACATATCGTCTCCAGCTTACTTCTGCCCTAATACTTCACTGCACGTAGTCCAGGCAGCTCTCGTCCTCCTTGTCAGCCTGCAGGACGGGGACTGGTGTGAGATCAGAGACGACGTCCTCGTCTCCTGGGTGTACCGTGGCATACCGTGGTGGTCTGGTAAATAGACCTGCACGTGTCTTTTCACTGAAACGCACCTGAGTCCTTTGGAAGTTCATTTTCCTTGTCTTTGGGCTGTAGAGACTAATACGGACATGGAACAGGTGACCCTGAGAGGAACCAATTAAGACCATTATGTGTCGGGGCGCCTGGGTGGCTCAGTGGGTTAAAGCCTCTGCCTTCGGCTCAGGTCATGATCTCAGGGTCCTGGGATCGAGTCCCGCATTGGGCTCTCTGCTCAGCGGGGAGCCTGCTCTTCCCTCTCTCTCTGCCTGCCTGTCTACTTGTAATCTCTGTCAAATAAATAAATAAAATCTTTAAAAAAAAAAAAAAAGACCATTATGTGTCATTGGGCTTCAGAAGCCATGCCTCCTGCTAATAAAGAAGTCCGTTTTAAGAGCCAGGTACACAGAGGGATCTCAGGAGCCTTGTGCTCCCCAGAGCCTTATACCAAGTGCCCGAGATACCTAGGAAGAAAGGAGGCTAGAGCCTTGTACCTCTCCTCCACCCTCAGAAATGAGGCTCTGTTTCTGAAGGGGCGTTCAGAATGATCCCAGGACCAGTCTCTTAGTGATGTGGGTGGCTGCTGGCCTATGACCGCGGCACTGCCCCAGCCGTAAGGAAGGAGCTGCCAGCCTGGGCAACAGCACGTCTTCCCTCCTTCTCCGTAGGCCAGAAACCCAGAGTCACACTAGTGCTGAACCTAGGACAAATCATCCCATGCAAATCACCCCATCCCGAAAACACACCTCGCCTTCAAAGTAGCTTACCAATTTTCTTATCCAAACAGGTGAAAGCTGGGTGCGGGGGGGGGGGGGGGGTGCAGGAATTCAGGGAGCTTGAGGAAGAAGCTGGTGCCTGCCTTCTCCTTCCGCAAGGAGGGAGAGCCGGAAGACACTATGCACAGTGGAAGAGATACTTCATTACAGACATCCCCTCACTCTTTGGCCAGTGTACTTTTGTGAAAGGACCCTCCCGCTCAGGGTCCATTTCCCTAAGCCTGAGTTCCGCTGCCCTGCCCCTCCCCCAGTGCCACTCCCCTTCCCGTCCCTTAGCCTTGTCTTTCCTATCTGCAGTCTAGGATCTGGTTACCTCATATATGAGATCCTTTCCAACGGTGAGGTGTATGTATATTCATTTTATAACACAATAGTGTTTGAAGTTAAAATATGCCCCCTTCATTCATTCATTTATTAATATTTTATTCACTAAATATTAGGCACTGTCCTAGGTATAAGGCTCAACAGAGTCCCTGCTCTCATAAGGTTTAGACTCCAGCAGACTCCAGCAGACATTTTAGTTTTAAACAAAATTAGGATGACCTTAAAGGTGTAGACAGATAGAGCGCCTGGGTGGCTTAGTCGTTGGGTGCCTGCCTTCAGCTCAGGTCATGATCCCAGGGTCCTGGGATTGAGCCCCGCATTGGACTCCCTGCTCAACGGGAAGCCTATTTCTGCCTCTCCCAGTCCCCCTGCTTGTGTTCCCCCTCTTGCTGTCTCTCTCTCTCCAATAAATAAATAAAACCTTAAAAGAACAGAAAGTGTAGACAGGCCAGTGGCACCTAGTAACTCAGTTGGTTAAGCATCTGACTCTTGTTTTCAGCTCAGGTCATGATCTCAGGGTCATGAGATCGAGCCTCGTGTCAGGCTCTGTGCTGGTTGTGGAGCCTGCTTGAGATTCCCTCTCTTCCTCTCCCTCCGTCTCTACTTCACCCCCTTCCCCCTTGCATGTATGTGTTCTCTCTTTTTCTCTAAAAAACAAAAACAAAAACAAAAACAAAAATAAGCAAAAAAAAAAAAAAACTAGATAAGACAAATCAATTTTTTTTTTCTTGTAATTCTGGTTCCAAAGTGGTCTTGCTAAAGATGTCTTGTCTTTATCACAGAAACACTTTCATGTATATTCTCCTATGATCCTAATCATGGTCCCTTAAGAAGTCATCAAGCAAGATGAGCAATTCCCATTTTCTAGGTGAGGAAACCAAGGTCTGAAAGGGTGGAGTCATTTTGCTTGGGTTCCCAGAAGGCAGTTAATTCTTTGCCGAAGAGGCATCCACATACATGGGCAGTTTTTGTCCAGGACCAGGTGACAAGACAGGAGGGAGGGACAGTTTAGGAGGCTATCAAGCTTTGGGAACAAAACTACAGGCTAGGGCTGTGTGTGCATCTGTCAGCTTTTATGGGGAAGAGGCTCTTCTGAGCCATGGGACCCGCTTCCTGATCATGGATCACAGTTGCAGGACTTGGCTGCAACAGGAGCAGAAGAAGTTTGGGTTAGCCCAAAGATCCAAGGTCTTGGCAGGGTTCTAATCTCTTTCCTTCTTGGCCTCAGGGGCTGTATCCGCCTGATAGGGATGATGCTTCCCTGTCCCCTTCCTGGCAGTATTGAGTGCCCAGTAATGCACAGCAGGCTCCAAGAGCATGACCCTGTGAAAGGCATCATGTTCCCCCATGCCTGGTACATAGTGAGTGCTCCGTGTTGTTTGCCGGACATGGGTCCAGAGCTAGGCAAAGGGACGAGTAAAGCAGAAGGACATGTTAGTGCTCCTCTCTCCTGGGATCAAGATTAGGTGTCCTCTTTCCTTGGGCCCTCCCCTCACTCTGTGATGTCAGTGTTACAGATCCGGGGGGTCAAGGAACTTCGCCACCTCCCTCAGTGCGGATAGACCAGAACAGGGATCAGAATCCATATCCGTGCTTTCTCTCTGCTCCTCATGTCTTCATCAATGACAGAGCGTCTGCTTGGACAGGTTTCTGTCCTAGAGCCAGGAGCACAGTCTGAGTGATGAATGGTATAGGCAGTGCATGGCCTCGGAAGGCCTTAAGATAAGGAGGCAAGCCATTAATCCTTGCTTTTTCTGTCTTTATCTTTACAAGTTCCTTATTAGACATTCTTTCCTCATATTGTCAATTAACATACCTTCCTGATCCCCTCTTATTGCTTTCTCCTGCTTTGTTACACTTTTTCTGTTTCCATTCTTTTCTCCAAAATTCTGAGTAGATTCCCGGCAGGGTTCTTCCTTATCAGTGCTTTTGCCTCTTGGCCTCTTTCCAGAATGTTCTTTCAACTGGTAAATCTGACCTGATCATTGTCCTGCTCAAAATGCCTGTCAAGATAGAATCCATGCCCCTTCACCGATTCCAGAAAGTCCTTCAGGATCAGACCTGAACGGTCCCTCTGTGACTCTGTGACCGTGGGTCAGTGTCCACTGTGCCTCCAATCCACTAGCTCACAGCTTTGCAGAGATACCCTATTGTCTTCACCTGCCTGCTTGCCTCACCTCCCACCACCAGACTGGGAGGTCATTGAGGGAAGGGCATGTTGGAGTCACCTGTCATCTCCTCTGGCACATCCCAAATGCTTAGTAACTACTTAGTGTACTTAGTGGAGAAATGCATCAGACAGACACCCCATCCTTTTTGTTTTTTGTTTTTTCTTTTTTTTAAACCTCTGTCAACTTCCCCAGGATTTAGAGACCAGAAATCTGAGTTCTAACAAATCCTGTTTGGGAGAGACACCAGCAGGATACTATTGAAGTGACACTCCCATCGCATTTTACAGATTACAAACTGTTCTGTACACATTAACTGTTTTATTTTCACAACAACCTGCGAGCTTCCTGGTAGAAATTTGAATTCCATTCGAAGCAGGAGGACTCTGGGACTCAGAGGGGCCGTGTGGCCCTAGACAAGTGCGCCACCATGCCTGGGACTTGTACTTGGCGGGATTTCTGCTGTTCTGGACCTTGGTTTCTCTCCTAACAAAAACGCTATGTCTTAATTACGACGAATGAGGGAAGGAAAAGCCAGGGTAATTATTGGTGACACATTGAGCAAGTGTGAAGCTCTTGCAAGAATGGGAATGCTTTATTTCTGTACCTTCAAGGACTTTTTCATTACTTTTAATTCCTTACATTTGTATATCAATTTAGAGATTTGCAAAGTGACTTTTTCCATCCCGGATTCCATTCGCCTCTTCCCCAATTCAGTGGAAGGGGCAGAGCAAGTCTTTGGCAAACAGATTTTCATTTTGTGTCTTCTGTCATCCACTATGTCAGGCACCAAAGATAAAATTGTGAGCAGTGGGCGCTGGACTCTGCCATCCCCCAGCCTAGAGCTCAATGTGGGAGTTGGACACATTGTTGCAATACATTGTTGCAACAGAGCATGATGTTTATTGGCCCCCTGGAAGGGATCCTGGGCAGCACATAGAGCCCTGGTTAAGTCAGCGGTGGCTGGAGAAGGGTTCCTAAAGGAAGCCGCAATCTGGAGAATAGGAATCTGTTCACCAGGCAGAGTAGTGGGAAAGCATGTACTGGGTAGGGGGACTAGGGGCAAATACCGGAGGCCGAAGTCAGACTGGTTCAAGGTTATTGTAGCTCTGTCAGGACAGTCTGGATGTGGAAACCGCTAAATGTCCAATGATAAGTAGAAGAAAGTAGATAGATGCACACATACACACACGATGAAATGTTGGTTGGCCTTAAAAACAAAAAAGAAACGAATCCTGCCATAGGTCACAGCATGGGGTAAGCCCGCCACAAAAAGACAAATCCATACCTGCATGATGCCACTCATACAATGTATCTAAATGAGTCAAGTCCATAAATGCAGAGAGCAGAAAGGTGGCTGGCAGGGGCTGGGGGAGGGGGTAATGGAGAATGGCTTTCCAAAGGCTATAAAGTTTCAGTTATTCAAGACCAGTAAGTTCTAGAGATTTCCCGTGCAACACAGTGCCCATAGTTAACAATACTATACTGTACAGTTAAAATTTTGTGAAGAGGGTAGATGTTAAGTGTTAAGCGTTCTTAACTTCAATATATATTACTTAAAGCTTGTAATACAAAGGTGTAGATTGAAATCATATAGGGGAAGGGTCTTGCTTGAGTCACCCAGCGGATTCAGGGTGGATCTGAAGCCATAGCAGAGACCTCCCCTCTCCCAGCCTGTGGCCTCCTTCCATGGCATTGTGTGTCTCCACACTCCAGGAAGCAGAGGGCAATTAGAAGAGCCTGGGCGGACAGCATCCAAACCCAGGCGCCGAGGACTAGCCAGAGCTGGCTTCGGCTGCCCAGCCCCTGGGGCCCTGAGCCCCTCCCTCTGCTGTTCTGCAAACTGGGCCACCAGCCACTTGAAGATTAGTCACAGATGCTGCAAATGCATCCACAATATTGTGTCAAAAAAAGACGTGCAGCAGCATTCAGATGGTAGGCTTATTAGCCTGTTATTATCCATTCACCCAAATATTCCGACTAATCAGCCTTCAGATGGGCAGGATTAATTGGTTACAATCCTAGCACTGGGCACATCTAATTGAAATGGATGCATTCGCCTTTCCGAACGGACAGCTTATCCATTGCCATTACACAGAGAGCATGGCCTGGCCCGTGGATTTTGCTGTCGGGGCCATTACAGTCGAGGCCACAAAAGGATGGATAGAGCCCTTTTCCTCACCTTTGTTCAGGGCTGCAAGCACCTTCTTGTAACTTGGTCATCTGTTTGCCCTGCTTATCCATCTTCTCTGCAGGACTGTGAGCTACTTGAGGGCAGATCTGTATCAATTAGCATTAGGTCTGACTGCCTATAACAAGAAAGCCAGAATAATAGTGCCTTAAACAAGATGAAATTGATTTTTCTCGCGTAGAAAGCAAGTCTGACGATGGGGTGGCCGGGGCTGGCTAGTGTCTTCGTCATTCCCTGAAGGACTTAGCCCTTCCCTCTTTCCCTCCTTTTCTCCTTCCCTCTGTCTTACCTTCCTTCCCCTTTCCTTCCACCATCCTAACGTGTGGCATCCATCCTTGTGGTCCAAGGAAAGTCAGCTGTCCTATTCAAGTCCCAGGCAGCAGGAGGGAGGACAAAGAAAGGCTTAAGGAGGCAAGCCTCCCAGGTGAAGCTGTTCCTTTTAAGGAGCTTCTGGGGAGGGTTCTCCCAGCGCGTTGACTCATGTCTCATTGGCCAGAATCTATCACTGGCTCCAATGCACGTGTTAGCAGGAGATGTACCCATTGCGATAAAATCAGTGCCTGTTACTAAGGAAGAAAGGGAGAATGCATGTCGGACAGGCACCTCGAGGTTCTTTGATTGGATGTCTGGGTCTGATTCAGCTTCTGCCTCCCTCACAAGGCCTTTCTAGTGCGTCATGGGGTTAAGAATTTGGGTTAAGAATTCGGGTCAAATAGACCTTGGTATAAATGCCGGCTCTCTCCTGTTCACTAGCTGTGTAGCTTGGGCATGCTTTGTTCAAGTTTTCGAGCCCCATTTCTTTATGACAGTAATAGTCACGCTGACTTTATAGGACAGTTACGAGGACTCAGTGGGCAGATTCTATTCAAGTGCTTAGCGGGGCTTCGGGCACATCAGTAATTGCTGACTCCCAGGATTGTTAATGATTGTCATCATCATGGAGGGAACACTGTAGGTGGGTATTCTGTCTTACTTTTAGGAATTTTGGGTTCAGAGTCAGAAGACCTGTGCTGTAGGAGACCCATGGGATGGCCGAGTGATTTCACTTCACTTGTCTGAGACTCAGTCTCATTTCTGGAAAACAAGGGTAATTAGGTTTTCAGTTATGAAATTCAGAGACTTCCTTTGCAACACTCTGCAAAACATTTTAGCATTATGAAGGTAACGTTCGTTAGTGAGAAAAACCATAGTCCGGGGGGGTCAGACAACCCAGTTTCACACCGTAGCTCTGCCACTTCTTAGAGGGTGGGATTCGATGCATGTCCCGTGATCTTGCCGAGCCTGGGTTTTATTATTCGTAAAAGGGAATAGCGATACTTTCCTTGTAGATTTCTTGTCAGAATCAAAGGGAATTATCTATGCAAATGTCAAGTGCCTGAGACATGGGGAATTCTAAATAAATGACAGTGATGATTAAGATAATGATTAGGATGATGGTGGCAAATCACTCAATATTTATGGGGCCAATGAATAAATGAAAGGAGGAAGGACTGAACGAGAAAACCAGAAGTCTGGAGTCCGTACCCTCCCTCTGCAGAGCCACACGGATGGGAACACACAGGAGGGAAGTTGCCTGTGGAATTCTGAGACTGCCTTTGCCCTGGGCAGCCCTGGCCTTCCTTGGCCGGCCCTGCGGGCAGGCAGGGACCACAGGGTAAGTGTTGAGGGACACCCTGAGGGAAGTCTTCTTATCAGATCTTTAGGAAAACAGGTTCCCCAGCCAGACATCACCAGCAGTCACCGTTAGGCCCACTTACCTCCTCCTGGGAATTGATTTGTAGCAGCGACTGCATCCTTCTCTGTGTCTCCGGCCGTCTCTATGTATGTAGCTGGGCAGGGCACCATAAACCGTTTATTACACAGAGATTGAGATGATAACATTACTTATGCTTTTCTCTCCTAACAAGAGGCGATAAAACCTTTATGATACCTCTAGCCCGCATATTCCTGTTCCGTTTCCGTGTTATTCTTGCTTTTCCTGACGCCTCCCGACTTTCCTCTATTAACTACATCGAGTACTAAGAACTCAGAGCTCATTTGGTACAGAGAGAAACTCAATTATATCCACCAGCAGAGTGTAAAAGGAATGGAGGCTTGAGATATATTTATAGGTTACAGCCTCTATGTGGAAACTTGCCAATTTTCACTCCAGCAATCTATAGGAATGCTCAGGAGGACGTAGGCCGAGTCCAGGGGAACCATTCCAAATGGGAAACACTCTCTAAGAGGATTTATAGTAATGCAAATGTCAAAGTTAGCTCCCAGTTAAATGAAACTAATTGGACCCTCTAGAGCAAAGTTTGTAAACTCAGGGCCCAGCACCGTAGGTCACAGGAGTCTCCTTTTGCCTGTGGTTCACCCCACCAGTTTAAAAAAAAAAAAGTGGTGTCCGAAATTTTGAAAATCAGATCTGAGATGAAAATATTGGTTGTGTATGTGTGTGGGGGTGAGAGTCGGGGAGAGACAGAGAGAGAATTGTGTGTTCTATCTGCAGTGGGTCCGCATCCATGGAGGGTGTCTGGGATTTTTTCTTTCCAGATACTCACTGCTTGGACTGATACAAATGTCAAAATGACCTCTAGCTTGAATGAAATCAGATGGATCCTTTAGAAGCTACTCCTGGCTTGCAGGAGATCAGTTGTCAAAGTTTCTTCTAGCTGAAAATATACCCAAACTGACCCATGAGAAAGAGCTCGTGAGTCAGGCAGACGCCCAGGAGCGAAGGTGTCAAGTCTGAAAAGCATCAAAAGGACAGATGCCCCTCAGTGGAGCTGTGTTTATTGGGCTGGGTTCATGTCAGAGCTGATGGCCCCACTGGCTTTGCATGGCCTGAGGCTGGGGAAGAGCAGCTGGCATGGAGAGACTTGTCCTTTTGTGTCTCCTCTTGAGTGGCTCTTTTATGGTGGACAAAGGGGAAGCCCAGAAAGGCCCAGGTGGAAGGAGTGAATGTGAGCCTTCTGCGAAAGCCAGAGATGGGCAGAGCACGTGAGCTGAGAGGGGTGCGGGGAAGGGGCTGCCCAGGAGCACAGAGCCCGAGTTAGCCCCTCCGTGGAGCTACTGAGGTGTTTAGTGAGTGTGGGCCAAACCCTTTCTTTTCTGGGCTTCAGACCCCCTCTTGCAAAGTAGGGATTGGTCTAGATAAGTGCTAGAAACCTTGCAAAGATCCTTATTCTAGAGAAAGAATCAAGTCTGTAGAAAGGTGGTAGCTAAGGGCAGCTCCACGGTCCACCCTGAATTTACAGCAATGGCCCTGAACTGTCCTCACTGTGTGGTCCGTTGGCCCTCTGCTGTCCAGCTCCGTGAGCCATCCCCTGCCTCAGTCTCTCCCCTCGTGCCCCCTCACTCTGCTCCAGCTGCAAGATTTCAGGTTCTGGGGGCATGCCCAGGGTGAGCCTCGGAGGGCACCCTCCTTCCCAAGGCTCACTTCCTCTTCCTTGAACCCTGCCAACCAGCCATCCTTCCCCATCTACCATCCTACACACACGCAGCCACCCCCAGAGTCAGCTGGCTTTGGGACTCAGAACCCAGCTCTGCCGTTTACCAACAGCATCACCCAGTTCACGAGGATGCAGGGCCAGGCAGCCAGTGTCTGAGTTCTTTCTGCCAAGTCACGGGATCTCCCGCCGCACCAGGGGCCCATCTGAGTCACCAGTGTGACCACAGACAGCTTACTTGACCTCTCTGAGTCTCCCTTTCTGCGTCCAGGAAAGGAGGATGAAAACCCTATTTATTTCGAATCGTGGAGAGAAGTAACGAGGTGAGCTTGCTAAGTAACCATGTGTTGCTGCCCTGGTACCTGGTTGGCACACAGCGAATATTTTCTTTACCTGTTAGAGACCAGGCTGCATCACCTCTGGGCTTGCTTACAGCCCTTGCGAGAGCTGAGGACATAGCCTGATTCTACTCCAGGAGTCTTGTGACTTTATGCTCGGCCCACACACCCTGATTAGTTCAGTGATTTGGGGCAGGAAGCTTAGCTTCCCTGAGCCTTGGTTTTGCCTTCTAAGAAATGGAAATGGCTCTACCTGGCTTTCAGACAGCTGCTGTCTGCATCACTGTCCAGGACTAATGAGTGGGAGTGGGTGGGGCTGAGTGTCTTTTGAAACTGAAGGAAACACTATGCAAATGTGAGCTCTCTATTATTATTCCAAACACCAACAGCTTTCCTCCAGTGGCCACAACAGTGGCCCAGATGTCGCCAACATCTGTCTGCTTTGCTGGGCCTTTCAGGAGAGAGGAAACAAAGGAACCAGGAAGGATGCTCTTCTAGGGATGCAGGAACAGGTTCCCTTAACTCCTCCTGCCGCCCCTCCCCTACAGGAAATTCCCTGGGGAGGAGGGGCCACTCCCCATTCATCTCTGCACTTCCCTCCTCCTGCCCAATGCCTGAATCTTTAGATGAGCTTAGGGAGCACTGGCTGCCATCAGCTGTAGGGACTCAGGGCTGCCTTTCTGCCTCTGGGGTGAGGCTCTCTGCCAAGAATGGCAGGGGATCTTGGTTACCCAAGTGGAAATATGGTGAGCTTGGGATTCAGGAATCCTGAGTCTGATGCTGCTGCTTTGCTGCGTGACCTTGGCCGGCAGAGTTATATACAGTCTGGGCCTCCGTGTTCACAGGGATAAAATGAGGCATCTAAGGTCCTAGGAAGAATTCCTGCCCGATTGATCCCTGAACATTGTGGAACGCCCTACAGCTGGAGAAGGCTGGACAGAGTTTAATACCTGCGTGCAAATAGAGCATCGTTCTTTCTTCCTTTTTGGTTGTTTCTACGTGAGACAGTAGCAGCTTGGAGGGTACTAGCCAGTGTTTTCTAGTCGCTACTGAGTGCCAGGAACTTCACGCACGCTGGTTCATTTCATCCTCACAGCATCCTTGGAGGTGACCACCAGCATCCCTGTTTCTCTAGTGAGTAAACAGCATCAGAGAAGAGAATTCACTCTCTCAAGTCACACAGCTAGTCAGAGAAAGAGTCATCCAGAATCCCTTCCCAAGAAGTCATGAGTCTCTCCTCACTATAGGGGCTTGGGGAAGACCTTCAACCGTAGGCTGGCCGGAGCCAGAGATGGGGGCTGTAGCTTTATCAGTCATAGACTCCTGAGACATTTACCACCAGGAAGACCCTTGCAGACCTTCTAGTACAGTCATCTCTTTTATAGATGAGGAAACTGAGGCTCTTACAAGGGCAAGGACCTGACCAATATATTTATAAGCTTCTCGAGGGAAATTTACCTGGGTTTGAAATCTGTCTCTGTCAACTACATCCCAGATGTCCCATGTCCCACTGGAGACAGAAGGATCTGCCTGTAGCTCCCTGGAAATGCTATTTCATGCTCTGAGACTCGCCTTACTCACCTGCAAAACTGGTCCAAAAGTACATTTTCTCCCAGTTTCTGCCAGTTGCTCACTCACCAGGGACAGGAGCTTTAAAGGTTGCCAAAAACTCAGGAATGCATTAATCTTGATTTTTAAAAATATTGTAGTAAGGTATTATTTATCTTGATAGTAAGCTTTTTGGCTCCCTTGTAAGTTTTGCATGCAAGACAGGTGCCTGGCTGTGCTCACCCCGGTCCCAACCTGTGACCCAGAGCTGCTCTGATGGCGTGGTGCTACAACAAAAAGGCTCTTTTTTTTTTTTTAAGATTTTATTTATTTATTTGACAGACAGAGATCACAAGTAAGCAAAGAGCCAGACAGAGAAAGAGAGGGGAAGCAGACTCCCCGCTGAGCAGAGAGCCCGAGATGGGGCTTGATCCCAGGATCCTATCCTGGGATCATGACCTGAGCCAAAGGAGGCTTAACCCACTGAGCCACAGAGGCACCCCAGCAAAAAGGCTTTTAAACCTCAGTGCTGTGCAAGCCATGGGGTGTTAGTGACAGTTTGGTTTGTATTGTTTGCTTGTAGTTAAAGCAATACACTTAGAGGAGGCAGAAGATTTTTCTGGAAGGCAGAAGAAACCCTCTCATATCTCCTACAGGATCTCACAGATCTGGGATCTGATGGCAGGTCTGTCCCAGACTGGTTTTGTGACCTGGAGCTTAACCTCTTTGAGTTTTCCTACCTGCAAAAATGGGTCTGTTCTCACCATCCTCACAGATTTTCTGTGAGGACTGACTCAGATGACGCATTGCATTCGTCAATGCCCAGGAAGGGCTTGATGTCTCCCTTTCCAAAATGAGAATAGCTTTTGTCTAGTTCTGCTCCACGGAGCCCTGGAAACTTCAGACTCCTAACCTCCTCTTGAACTGGAATAGTTCTTTTTTTTTTTCTTTTTTTCATAAACTGGTACTCAGATAAAAAGTTGTTTTGAAAGATTTTATTTATTTGAGACAGAGAGAGAGAACAAGAGAGAGAGCATGAGGACAGAGGGGGGTAAGCAGCAGAGGGAGAGGAACAAGCAAACTCCCTGCTGAGCAGAATGAGGGGCTCGATCCCCGGACCCCAAAATCATGACCTGAACCGAAGGCATGTGCTTAACTGACTGAGCCACGTAGACACCCCAACATTTTTTTTTTTTTAAGGGAAAAATGTTACAAGTGGTGATAATCACAGCGATGTTAGCTCATCTTAAGGTCTCTGAGTTCCTTTCTTTCCTTTCTGGCATTTGCCAAGTGAGATTTTTAGAAAGATGAATATATCCCTGGGCTTCTTCCCTCCTGCCCCATCTGAGCCTGGTGTTAGCACATGAGACTCATGGCCTGTCCCTCAGCAGGCATTAGTGGGCCCTGGAGGGGACATGGAGGAAAATGGGGAGCCGGGGTCGTGGTGTTGGGGTCCGGGCACCAGGCACATCTGTGCTGTCTCTGCTGAGTCACCAGACTCACCGTCCTGCCCAGACAGCATCCCTCCTGCCTGAGGCCTCCTTTACAGCCTGGTTGTAGGCAGCTGGGCAGCTGCCTTCTCTGGTCTGGGAAGGCTCATTGGCTTTGCCTCTTGCCCTCGGCAAGGTCACATAGCCTCCGCCTTCTCCTAGAACCTTCCTCCCTGCTGCCCTGCCTTTGTGTATCACCTACTGTAAAGACATGATTTTTTTTTTTTTAGCTGGGAGCCCTTGCTCTAAATAGAATTATTATAGGGAATTCCAGTTCATAAGACAGATAGAAGCAGCATTTTATAACACTGGAGTCCTCTCATATGTACACTGAAATTTGCATGAATTAACTTCTATATATTTGATGACAGGAGATACAGAAACCGAGATAGGAAGTTAGGTCATTTTCCCCACCATTACACTCAATGAACATCTATAACGTAGAGTGAAAATGGATGGAAACATGAAACTGCTGTCTTCTTTGGTCAGTCTCAATGCCCACGACTCGCAGTCAAGGCCGTTCTGCCCTGAGTGCAATTCTCTTGTTCAAATATATCCCTTTCCTTTTTAATCACAGCTCTGAATTCAAGCCAATTATTTTAGGTGCTGAGTTAAATAGTAACAGGGACACTTCAGCTGGATTTGAAGGATAAGCAGAAATGTGTTTAGCAGCTTTCCGTCTTTATGATGCAGGGGTAGTTTTGAGAATGTGTTTTAATTTTATATATGTGCGTGTACACATACACACTCATATAAAAATAGCATTTCATAATTTTCAAAGCCTACCCCCACATTATCTCCTGTGATTCTTTTCTACCACCCTGGGGACTCAGGGGTCATAAATCGCTGTTGCCATTTAGCTAGTGAGGGAAAGGAGGCAGTGGGGAGGGAAGTTGAATGACTTGCCTAAAATCTCATTAAGGGGATTAAGGTGCCAGCACTTGGCTTCCACTGAGCCTTGTACTAGTTTAGGTGCAATGATTTTCCATAATATCTTGCTTTTGAACCAGGACCCAGTGCTAGAGGGGAAGTGGCAACAGGGTGTCCTTCTAGAGTAGAGTGGAAACTCCCTGGTTGTTTCTGAAGTCCCATGGCCAGCCTGCTCTGCTCCTAGAAGGACATGTAGCCCTGCATCCAGGGGGCGCTCTGTGACCAAGACCCAGGGAGCATTTGACTCTGGTCACACCCCTTAGAAAACTCTTTGGTGCCAACACAAGGAGAGGGGCTCCAGAAACCAGGCACAGACTGTGGGAGGGAGAAAATCATGCCAGGACCTGTCCCTGCACAGAAGAAAGAAGCCAATGTTCAGATTGGAAGAGTCCGCGGAGAACCACACTGGATGAATGAGGAACAAAAAGGGAAAGAAAAGCCCACACCAAGATGCTTTGTGGTGCAATTTCAGAACAGTATGGATAAAAGGGAGGGAAATGTAAAAGCTCTCAGAGAGTGAAGGAAAAAAGCCAAAAAAAAAAAAAAAATTCCCTACAAAGGAAGGAGAGATAATAAAGCGTTTCTCGTGAATGCAGAAATAATCACAGAACAGTTTACTGAGAACATTCTAGGCTCCACGTAGTGAGGACTGTGTTTCCAGGGACCCCGTTATTTTCTCCTTCTGAGTTCAAAATAACTTGAAAGCTTAGGAAAAGGAGTAAAGCAGATGGGCATTGGAATTCGGTCTTTATTATTAAGAAAGATTGTTTTGAAGGACATGGCAAAAAATGAGTGCCTCCTCCCTCAGGGTGAGGACTGGGTGCCTGGTGTCTTCCCACATGAGAATCTGTCCCCGTGAAAAGGAAGGAGGGGCAGAGGCACAGATCAGGAGGCTGCTGCTGGAGGGCAGCTGCCCCCTCCCCAATGAAAGGGCAGGAAGAAAGGACAGAGCTCTGGAGGTCTGAGTGCTCACTCCCCACTCACCCAGCAGGAGAATCAGTTTACCTGGAGGGAAGAGAAAGGGGAGTGAGTGGGGCAGGAGACCCTGTGTTTGGGGAAGTTCGCTCTGATCACAAGATGCCTGCAGGGGAAGTATTTTCCTCCAGTACAGCTCAGAGTGCTTCAGTGCCCAACATCATCTAATGCTACAACAGGTACAGTAAATCCCATTCCATTAAGTTAGGACCATCGTGATGCCTGTGGAACAGATGTGTAGAAAGAGGCTCCTGGAGCCTTTGATCAGACACTTCCTTTTCGCTGCTACTTTTGTAGCCATGCTTACCTGGGTGGCTTTTGTCACTTTGTGATAGCCCCAAGGGCATGGCAGGGCTGGAATTGATCTCCAGCTCTGCCTGACCCCAAACTCCTCTTCTGCACAGCTCCCCGGACTGAAGCGCTTTAAGGCAGTGGCGAGGAAGGGAAGGTGTGCACTGGGCATGAGGTGGGCGGTGCATGCCTCACTGACCCAGTGCGCAGCCTCAGGGTCTGGATGGGGAACACAGAAAGAGCTGTGACCATAGTGGAAGAGATTCCTGTTGTATGTAAGGGGCTGAGGCATAAGATATGCCCATCCATTGGGGTCCTTGAAAAACAGCCTCTTTCTCGCCTTGGTCCTTCTACTCCCGCCCCCCACCCCCCCCAACCCCACTTGGGACTCTCATCCTGTTGTCATTCTCTTCCTAAATCCTTGGCTACTTGGACTTCTTCAATGACGAGGAACTCCCTTCCCCCGCCAACTCCTCCAAATTTCCAAAATTCACTCTCATTGGGGACTAAGCTAGTATATTTATTACTTTCTTTTATGGACACAAGCATATGCGGGAGACCTGCTAATCATCCACATTTTTCTAAACACAGAATAAAGTAATTTCCCCAGGGCCACACAATTGGAAGAGTAGTCCTAGAATTTAAACTCAGATTTGGTGGATTCAGACTTCACTTTCACCAATATTGGGGAGGGGAATGTTTCCCCTTACCCCTCTTAGTTGTTTTGGGCGGCCTAATAATTAAATTGATACAAAGTAGATTAAAAGGGAAAAAAAAAAAAAGGAAAATTTAATTTCATATATACAGGGGCCCCAAAATAGGAGACCCAAGAAGTGACCAAAACAGGCTTTTTATATACTTTTAGGCAAAGAAACAATAAATTTAGGAAGAACTGGAAAATTAAAAAACAGTCCTGGGTATTAATTAGTCAAAGCACTAAGCAATTTTTTTTTTCTTTCCAAAAATTTTCTTGGCCCTGAACTCCTATCTCTGGTAATGGGGGTGCCTTTCTGCATCCTGGTGTAGGGACAGTACCTTTCACATGGGAGATGTATTTTCTGCTTTCAGGGGGACAGAGAAGAGGGTCAGAGAGTTCTTGCGGCAGCTGTGTCAAGTAAATTTAATTCAAAAACTTTAATATGCCAGAGTGGTATATTTTGCCCTGAACCTTGTCACCAGCTGGCTAAATTGGCATATATAAAAGAGGGAAGAGAAAGAGGTCAATCGGGGATACTCTTCTGCTCCACATCAACCCATGTTGTCAATAACTAGGTCGGCTTTACCAAGCCTAGCATTTGTAGGTCCCCTGCAGCTGAGCCGGTAGGACCCGGTAAAACCAGAAGCAAGTATTTTTAACGAGCATCCTTGGGGGATTCTTATGACCAGGCAGGTTTGGGAAATATATCTGTCTTTGTCTGCTCAAGTGACTATCACAAAAGACCTCAGGCTGGGTGGCCTTATAAGCAGGAGAAATTTCTTTCTCGGACACGGAGGCTGGAAGTTGGAGATCAGGGCGTCTGCTGATCTAGTGAGGGTCCCCTTGGGGATGGAAGACTTCTTGCCTTGGGCTCGTGGTGGAAGCAGTGAGCTAGCTCTGTGGCCTTTTATGCAAGGGCACGGATCCCATTCGTGAGGGTTCTACCTTGTGGCCTCATCCTCTCTGATGGGCCCCGCTTCCTCATGCCATCACTTTGGACATTAGTTTTGGAACCTACGAATTTTGGGTGGACACAAACCTTCAGACTACAGCAGTGTGGTTGGGCCACACAGGGCTGTGGGAAAGGGCACAGCCCTGTGTGCCCTTTGTTTTGCTTGTTTTTTGTTTTTCAAGATTTTATTTCTTTCTTAGAGAGAGAGAGAGATCACAAACAGGGGAAGCGGCAGAGAGGGAGGGAGAAGCAGGCTTCTGGGACCTTCCCAGGACCCTGGGGTCATGACTTGAGTCAAAAGCAGAAACTTAACTGACTGAACCACCCAGGTGCCCCGGTTTTTATTTTTGTTTTGTTTTTCAGTCCATAGGCATCTTCTTGTAATTTCTCCGCATTGTTCAGATGCCTCCTCCCACAGTCCATGGGTATTCGTGTCCTCTGCCTCAACACAGCCATGCAGAGAAAGGAAAAGAGATCTTGCTACCCTCTGTTTGTCCTTTTCTTTCCTGGCTGAATTTTCTTGGTTCACGTACTATACATTATCTCAGAGACTTGGGAGTCTAAGTAATGGACTTTAGACATCCTTCTAGGACTAGTTGGTTGATAGTGTCCCCCAAATTTGTCTTCAGTGGACCCTTAGAAGGGAACCTCATTTGGAAATCGGGTCTTCGTGGATGTGATAAGTCAAGGATTTCAAGATGAAATCATCCCAGACTTAGGGTGTGTTCTACATCCAGTGATGGCTGGTGCCCTCATAAGAAGAAAAGAGGACCCAAAGAGGTACAGGGAGAGGGTTCTGGAAAGACTCACCCAGAGATGAGAACGATGCTGCCACATGCCACGGAATCTCAGGAACCACCAGACACTGGAAGACACAAGGAAGGATTGATTCCTCCCTAGAGCAGTAGGAGGGAGCGAGCGTGGCTCTGTGGACACCTTGATTTTAGACTCCTGGCTTCCTGAAGTATGAGAGAATAGCTTTCTCTTGTTTAAGCCACCAGTTTGTGGTGATTTTTATGACAGTCCTAGGAAACAGGTGCCCCCAACTTCTTTGGAGGCCCATATTCAGAAACAAGGATTTTCTCTGGGACAGACCCTATCCCACCTCAACCTGTTCTTCCAGAACATTCTGACTTGTTGTGCGTGAGCACCGGCTTGTGCGTGAGCCCAGGCCCCTCACCAGTATGGGCCCGCAGGTGGCTGGCTGAGATGGGCATTTAATCCAGCAGCTATGGGATTGAGCTGAACTGCTTCTAAGTCGTCTTCAGTTTAGGCAGTTTCTGGGCTCTCCCAGACCTTCTTCTTGCAGCCCTAGACTCTCACCTCAAATGATATGATGCTGTGAACGGCTGGCTTGGGGGAGCAATCACTGACCCCTTTAGGCCATGATACTCTGAGGCTTTGGGTCCTTGTACTCACCCCAGACTTAAGCTGAGGATGCTGTAGCCCAGCTGCCACTGGACCTGAGGATGGGCCTTGGAAGGTGGAGACACAGAGTCTAAGGGGTGGAGGGAAGCGGGACCTAGAGAGCCACCTTGAGGCAATGCAGCTTGTGACAGACAGTAAGTTCTCAGGGAACAGATTTTGAGGTGTTTAGCACCCCTGGTGGGCAGGGGAAGTTATTGGTGGTACCATTAGAAGGTCCCCTGAACAAGGAAAGAAAGCATTGCCACCTAACAGCTCCTTCTGCAGCCTGGACCCTGGGATGCCGGAGGGGTTGGGTAGGGTGGAGGACGTCTCAGAGGTAAGAGGGGAGTGACTAAGAGTGAGGTAGTAGGGATCTGCCGACTGGGATCCTAAATTATATATTTTCTGAAAACTCCTGGTGACATGGAGTGGGAAGGTGACGAGAGAAAGGGCATATCCTACCAGGTCAGCCCCTGGCGGTCGCAGCAGGGACACCGAGCAGCTTTTGCTTCCAGCTCCTGCTACAGCCCAGAACAGCCTCTAGTCAAGGTGTCTCTGTCTTCCCTTTTCTTGGCTTGGCATGTCATGCTTGATTCTCTGCCCTTAGTAACTAACTTTCCTGGGGTTTTCCTGATCAAGCCCAGTAGGGGAGATCCCAAGGCCATCAAAACACGCCTTCAAGACAATTGACAACTCCATCACCGGTGCTGGGAAATGGCAGCAAAACAGTGCCTCTAAAAGACCCCTATTGTGTGACTTGTAATAAGTTTCAAGGAAACTTGATGAACAATGGTGGAGGCATCGGAAATAGTAGAAAGCCTCTGGATTTCAGTGTGGCTTTTTGTGACTTCAGTTATTTTCTGCCTGAGCTGCCACTGGTTGGTTTCTTCCCTCTCTTTTTCAGCACTTTTTTCTTTCTTTTTTTTTTTTTTCTTTTTTTTTTTTTACTAAGCCCCAATAACTATCAGTAAAATCAGTCAGCAGCCTGTAACATTCTCTTACAAATGTGATTCTCAGTGGGGTCCTTGCATAAAGAGTCAGAGACACCTGTTGTCTTGATCACTCTCAAGCTGGAATATCTTAGATTCAGAAAGGCAGTGTGGCCGCCCCAAGGTTGCCCAGGTCAGCAGCAACAGCCAGGATTTGAACCAGATCCAGTGTTCTTTGAGCTATATCCTGGATGCCCCCTTTCTTGTAACATCCTATGTTTCCATCCAGACACGAGAATGGGACAGCAAATAGATACAGCTATCAGTTTGCTTTCTTGGAAGGTGAGTGTGCAGAAATGCTTGGGTCTGATAGCCCCTTGCCCTTTTGCTTTCTTGGTCAGTGTCTCTTCAGTATTCAAAGACCAGGGCTCTAACCCCTGAGCTATGGAGCCTTCTTCAATATTTACAAATAAATAAATGATTAAAGAAATTTGGAATTGAGATCCACTTTTCTCCTCTGCCCTAGTGGTGGGGAGAAGCAGGCAGACATGTAACCATATTTGCCTCCTAATTAGCAAGTACTCCTTCCCAGGCTCCAGGGGGGCAACTGATGGCTCTGTGTGTGTGTGTGTGTGTGTGTGTGTGTGTATGTGTGTGTATTCACTAAGCATTTTCAGTCTCCTTGCCAGGGAGCAAGATTCTGTGATGATTGACCTTTAGGGGTTATCAAGTCATTTGGGGAGATACGTATCCATCCATCCATCCATCCATCCATCCATCCAAAAACTATTTTGTAAGCACTGAAGCCCTAAATTGTTTTGTTGATGATAAACAAAACAAAGTATCTACCTTACGGAAGTTCCATTCCATTAGAGCCTTAAACAAAGTTAACACATCAATGTTAATGTAACAGCAGAGAGAGACAGTGCTAAAAATAAAGTGAACGCAAGGAAAGGAGATGGGTCTGTGTTGGAGCCGAGAGGGAGGGGCACTGTTCCCTGGGGGTCCAGAGGGACAGCTCAGATGCGAGTGGCACCCCCACCCTGCCCCCCACATAAAACGTCCTTTCCCAGCCCATGATTTCCCAAGAAGCCAGTTCACTTTGGAAGCTTGCTGCCAGTGTGAAAGTCATTTTACAGGAGTTAAGGATTCACTGGGCTCTTAGTGGCCTCCTGCTTTCTGCAGTCTTAGCTCTCCTTCCCAACTCAAAAGGCTGTTTTGGGCACAGTGGCTTACAGTGGGCATGGTGTTAGGGATCTCTTCTTAGACCTTGTGCGTCTGGAACACATTCCCAGAGAATAATGCCCTGAGCAGAGGATACAGGCTCTGTCTACTGCCAGCTCTAAGGACACACGGTTATCAGGGTTATTCCAGCAGTTGGCTGCAGACCGACTTTGGATTCTGGAACCTTCGGCAAAGTCACCTCTTGGAGGCTCACTTCCCTCATCTGTTAAATGAAGAATGCTGAGCTCATGTGGCTGGGTGGCCACCTTGCTTAGAAATGTGTGTGAGGACTGGGAGCAACCTGCACACTTCTCTAGTTAAGGGGCCCATTAAGGATGGCCAGCATTGGGATTAAATGTTCTGATTTCCTTCTCAGTGTATTTTCCTTTTGCCAGTTTTTGACACCACCATTTATGGACCATGGCTATGTTCTAGGCACTGCACTGGATCACTTTTGTGCATTGTTTAATCTCACAATAGCCCCTTTCAATGAAGACTGCTGTCCTCAGCTTTCCAGATGAAAAATGAGCTCAGGAAAGGGCCTTGACCTTGGAGCCCCACCCCAAGGCTCCAGAGCTCGGTGATGGTGCAGGTGCTCAGATCCAAGTTCTTTGACATCAGAGCCTGCCCCACCAGCCATCAGGCTACATAGGTGGTCTCTACTCTGTCACATTTGAGGGGGGGTTGCACCTGATCAAACAGGCCAGCCCATTCCCACACCTTTAAACTTGATTGTAGTTGGAATTATAAGGAAGGCCTTTTTATTCCACTTCCTCTAGGCTTTGCATCTAGAAGCTTTAAGGAACGTGTTGCTTCTCATTGCGTTTCCCTCTGGCCTAGAGCTTATTGAACTATGCATTACAGTGATTATCTGCTTACTTATATGTTTCTGCAAACCAGCGTCAAGTTCTTCGAGGCCCTATCTGTGCGTTGTTAGATCCAGGCAAGAGCTTTGCACAGAGACAGGGGATCATAATAAGTTACACAGTATCATGAAGCCAATACCTACTAGGGGCTAAATGTTTTCTGTAAGTCAAGGGCATGTGAGGTCATGTAGATAGATACAGCTGTTTACCTAGTTCTCACAACAGACCTCTTTGGTGGGTATAAGAGTAAGAACTTGGACTCTGGTGGGCCAGTTTCCAGCCATGCCCTTAATCCGGCCAATGAGTCCATGGATGGACCTGTGCAGCCTTCCTCTCCAGTCATCTGGGTTCGCCTGTTTGTCTTCGTGACCCAAAGAAGAGGAGGAAAATCAGTCCCCTCGAAGGTGCTTTCCCTCAGCTTCTCTACTCCTCCATCCTTCAGAGTGGAATTTCAGACTGAACTTGGGAGGCCACCCGAGGATTGCGAGTAGGGTGCCGATTTGTGCTGCGTGGCTCCTGTGAATTATCTTCAGTGTTCTTGCACACAAATGGAGAATTGCCAAATGGACGGAGGCATATTTCAACCACCTAGCCTCAGAGAGGAGTTTCTAATAGATTCATTCATTAATTCTTCTCAGCAGTAATTGAAGATCTACTGTGTGTCATGAAACATTCAAATTTGTGCAGAAATAAATAAAACCCAGCCCTTTTCTTCATTGTCTCCCAGGGTGAAAATGAAGCAAGTGCGTAACGAGGACCACTGCATGTCGGACCCACCCAGGCTGTATCTTGGGCACGCAGGGCTAGTGGCAGAGTCTTTGGCAGATGGAAGCAGGAGTAACTAAGGGGTCTGAAAGTTGTGTACTTGACCCAGCTGGGGACAGCAGGTTTCAGAAAGTCTTGTTGGGAACTCAGGACCCAAGAGCTGAGGTGAAAGGACTAGACCAAGAAGCCAAGGAGGGGTATTACGGGCCAAGGGAGCCGCGTGAGTGAGCACATGGGTGTGTGAGAGGGTGAGAGGGAACCAGGACGTTGCACCCGGGTCATACCCGTGTACAGCGGCGATGCTAGGCTGGATGTCGTGAGAATACGTGTTTCATCTGTCCAGGAATGCTCTCAAGGCTGCCTTTGCCTTTCTACTCTAGAAAATTGGGAGCTGGAGTTCCTGTCGGAAAACAGCCAGTGTCACCTACTCCCCCCAGAGAAGGGAAGGAACATGGTCAAGAGCACACCGCCAGGAATCTTGTGGAAGAGAACAGGGGATGGTCACAGGAATGCAGTTGGGAAACTGCACAGAGACGATCTCAGGATTGTGCGAGGGAAGTGGTGGCCTCACCACTCCTTTGCATTTAATTTTGTGGGAAAGGAGCTCTTGCATCAGTGATATTGATGCTAATATTTCTTTCCTGAGAGCTATGACTTGTAAGCCACATTCCATTCCAACTCACATTCCGTAACGCAGACCCATTTTAATCCTCCCTAGACCCTCTTGGTCAGGGCTGCTAACCCAGTTTACAGATGAGAAAATGGAGGAAACTCAAATCACATACCCAAAGACACACGACCCAGAGGTAAGACAACCGTGACTAAAATCCACATCTGTCTGCCTCGTGGGCAAGCGCCGTTGTCCTGATGTCCGTTCATTAGCTTTCCCCTTGATAAATTCCCTGGGATTCAGATTGATCTCTCAGGATTCAGGCCTCGTTCTGATCTGATCTAAAGATGATTAAGGAAGGTTGATCTGAGTGGGGGAATGACTACATTCCAAAGAACTGCTACGTTTTAACTTTCTTCCCTTGGCCTTATCTTAGAAAACGGTGTCTCTAATAGATATATTATAAGTAGATGACTGGTTTAAAAGAAAAAAAATGTTTCATTTTCTATAATGGGATCTCTCTAAATAGGTCACCTTCTATGTGTCTAGACACAAAGAGATAGCTATAGATAAATACAGCTAACTATAGAAACAAAGTTAGGTGTGAGTTTATTTTTATACATATGAATATATACAGATATACCCTTGCTTGTGTATATAGATGCAAGTCTTTATCATTTGTTGTGCGTTTATCTCCTCCTAATTGTTCACACATGTAACGCACCTCTTCATTTGATTATGTGCTGGGATCTTCCGTAGCCTTCTAGGAGCTTCCCTAGGGAAAAAATTAACATGGAAGTTTCCTCTCTAATTCAGTTGCAGAATCTACACATTGGCGTCATTGTGGGCTCCTTCTTCCTCTGCTTTCTTGCTAATCAAACACCAAGACTTCCCTTCCCCTGGAGTGTCTTGTTTTACCCCAGTCACTAACTATCGCCTTTAACTGACCTACCCACAGACCCCATCTCCTCTCTCTGAGACTAGAGCTTCTTCGATCTCCGGACTAGTGACATTTTTGGACCAGATAGTCTTTGTTGTACCTGGCTGGCCTTTGCACATAGGATGCTTACAGATTTCCTGACCTCTACCCGCTAAATACCAGTAGCGCCCTCTCTCCAGTCTTGAGGACCAAAAATGTCCCCATTACCAATCATCTCCTTGGGGGAGGGGTCAGATTGGGAACTGCTATTCTAGGCTATCTTCAACAGCTACCTCAGTGGCCTCCTTACTTCCATTCAGCACGATCTTACCACCTTACTAATTAAAGAGAAAGAAACAAAATTCTGAGAAACATGAATGCCTAAAGAATGGCCATGCCGTTTTCGATATAGTTCTTATCTTGTTCTCCCTCATGGTCCAGCGAACATTTTCAGTTGAGAGAGTGAGCCTACCATTGACGGGAGGCTGCCTCGGTCGGGAGGCCCTATCCCATACATGTGCCACCTGGTTGTGTCCTCTCAAGCAAGTTTCTGTTCTGAGCCGCATTTTTTTCATCTGTGCCGCAGGTGTAATAATCTAACTGGGACAGTCGCTAAGTACCGAGCACCAGTAACTCTAATACAAGGTGGAAAGTGCTAAAAGCTCCTTAAGTGAAGGTCCAGGTGAAGTGCAGTGGGAGTTCAGAAGGGAAAGAGATTTCTTCCGGCTGAGCCTGGAGAGGGGGGATCCCAGCAGAGTTTACCAAGGAGATTGCGTTGATGGTAGCCTTGAAGTCTGGTGGTATGTGGGTGTGTAGACGAAGTGAGGGATAACAGTGAGGGTGGCAGGCAGAAGAAATGACTTGGGGGTACCTAGGTGGCTCAGTGGGTTAAAGCCTGCGCCTTCGGCTCAGGTCATGGTCCCAGGTTCCTGGGTTCGAGCACCATGTCGGACTCTGCTCAGCAGGGAGCCTGCTTCTCTGTCTCTTGCTGCCTACTTGTGATCTCTATCTGTCAAATAAATAAATAAAATCTTAAAAAAAAAAGAAGAAGAAGAAGAAGAAATGACTTGGGTGAAAATATCAGGACATGTAATAGAAATAGCGAGTTCTGACGTGGTTGGATAACTTAGCACTTTGGGAGTTCTTTATAGTAAGTGCAGCATAGGTGGGTAAAGCATATATATTGAGAAGGGTACCTCAAAAGCATATGTTTTGAGACCAGATTATCCAGAAAGGGTGGGGGCTTGACGGACAAGAACCTGAACTGTCGAACCACAGAACTCTCCAGCTTAGCCAGTGAGGAGGGTCTCCGCATCCAGCTGTGCCCCAGTCATGGTCGAGAAGATGGACTGAGAGCATTAGGGGAGCGGACAAAGCCTGGAAGGTCATCCGGAGTGTATTAAAACGATCACCATGAAAGGCTGTGGCAACTGGAAGATGGGACAGCCATTGGACGGAGAGAAAGGGAAGGTGGCGGAAGGTGTTTTGTTAGATAGTTGTCAGGATTCCCAAAGCTAAGAAGCTTTGGGGGACCATGGGCTGCACCTCCCACCGCCACTACCCTCTTGGAATGTTCTGTGAACTTGGTCAAGTCACTTCTCTCTCAATCTCAGTTTTCCTTATCTGTAATGCCAAAGGTCTGGATGAGTCTCCAGTAATCCCTCCATCTTAAGCATAGACAGAAACCTGACAGGAGACTTCCCAGAGAACCTGGAGCCCTCACCCTCCTAGCCCCTTGCTTGGCAGACGGCCAGGGGCACCCCCAGTGGATCATCAGTCTTTAGCCATCCTGGGGCTGGCTGTCGAGACCAGACACAAGTGACGAGAAGAGAAGGACATTACTTGGGAGAATATGCATGTTCACAGCTCTGAGGATTAAAGGCCCATGTTCTTATCACTGCTGAACAGAGTATTATAAATCCAGTCTTAGAATACCAAATCCCTCTGCAGCTTGGCCGTTGTGAGGGAATATTAAAAAGGCCGGAGACAGAAATAATCAGTTTCCCAATGACACATTGTCAAATAAAGCATTTCTCACATTATCCTCTTTTTTTTTTTTTTTTTTTTCTTTCTCTGACTCCTTCTCCCGTGCCTGGATAGTTAACATGAAAAAATAGATTAAAATGAGGCCAGGCTGAATGGAGTTCTAAGTTTGACTTTTTGGAAAGCTCTCCCAGTGGGGTAGTTTGGGGCCCTTTCTATTTTTCATCGTTATGTATTTTTTGGTGTTTGATATTGTGTCTGTAAGCAAATCAGCTGGAGGTCCTAGCAGGGGGATGAAGGCAGAGCAGCAGGGAGGGTCCCTGTGAGGTTTGATACGGTGCCCTTTGGATGCTGAGGTCAGAGCTGCTATGGAGACAGTATGGTTTCTATTTCTCTGCCATGTCTGGTCAAGATTTTAGGCTTCTGGATATTTATTAAGCATAGACTAGGTAAATGGTGGGGGTAGCTGGTAACTCAGGAATGAGGAACATGGTCAACCAGATGACCGTATTGCAGTAGTGCTACAGATCTTTGAAAACCACAGAAAGCCTGTGAGAGGCGACGTCACAGACCGGCCCCAACCTGAAGAGGCCAAGACCTTCCCTGAGGAAGTGATCGCCGAGCTGAGATGGCTGGTGAGTTGAAGTGAGCAGACGAAGGGGAGTATATTAGGTTTCTAGGGCTGCCATAACAAATCAACACGGAGTGGGAAGCTTAAAACAACAGAAACGCATTCCCTTATGGTGCAGGAGGCCAGAAGTCCAAAATCAAATTGTCAGTAGGGTTTCCTCACTCCGGAGGCTGAGGGAGAATCTGTCCCATGGCTCCCAATAGCCTCTGATGGTTGCAGGGAATCCTAGGCATTCCTTGGCTTGTAGACGCATCACTGCAGGCTCTGTCTCTGCCTTCACAGGGCCTCCTTCTCCTCTGTCTCTGTGTGTGGCTGTCTGCCTGTCCGTCTGTGTCCTCTACTCTTCTTCTAAAGACATCAGTCATTGGATTTAGGGCCCACCCAATCCAGTATGACCTTACCTCAACCATTTACGACTGCAGCAATCCTATTTCCAAATATGATCACATTCTGAGGTTCTGGGTGGACCTGAATGTGGGGAGGGGGTCATTATTTACACCACGAAGGGCGCGAGAACACCCTGGGCTGAGGACACACCCAGTGTGGAAGAGCCCAGAGCCTCACACTTTGGGGGAACTCTCATTGCTCAGTGTGGCTCCAGGACAGGGAATGAGACTTGGTGGGGAGCTGGACCTAAGAAAGAAGCGAGCATCTCATCATGAAGGACCTTGGATGCCAGGCAAGGGGTCCAGACATTATTCTGAGGGCCCTGGAGAGCCAAGAAGGGGTTTTGAGCAAGGAGGAAGGTGCAAAAGGATTTGAATAGAGAGGTTGATATTTGTTGAGTATTTCAGTGCCAGACCTTTTATTTTCTTGTTTAATCCCTGGCATGACTTTTCACATTGGAAACAATGAGCACATTTTACAGGTGAGCCTGGATGCAGCCCAAGGAGATAAAATATCACAGCCAGCTTGTCACACATGGCCAGGAGGGACTCAGGGATCCCCACACGGGTCTGTGAGCCCCCAGACACCTGCTTTCCCCATCATGGCACTCTGCCCTTGCCATGGCCCACCATAACCCTTGTCTTCCTCCACTGGGGGATCTGCAACTCCCCATCAGCAACAGAATAAGAGGAGTGGGCGAATCCTGCTCTAGAGAGACTTCTAGCAGGGAAGCTTTCGTACGAGACAGGGACCCATGTTGCTTCTGCTGTCTCTTTCCCACTTCCTCCCTGACAGCTTAGTGAAATTGTTAGATCTGTAAGAAAAAGGTACAACCAATCACCCCAAGACCTGTGATCCTCACAGTCTCACACAAACCAACCCCTAACTAACAGACTGGCATTTTTATTTCTGGAAATCGCTGCCACTTCTCCAACCTTGTTTGTCTTGGGCTGCCCGAGAGTGAACACGGTCCAAATCGGATTTGGCATCAGGTCGTCCCTGAGGCCAACAGGGCCTTCGCTCACCACCCCTGGAGCCTCGGCCTCTTCTTAACCTGCTTTCTGAAAATGCACAGGCTTTCCCTGCATCTTCTTCTCCCTCCTTGGCTTGCTGTGGCCCTGCAGTGTTTCCTTCACCTCCAGGGCTCGTGCTGGCTCTCGGCATGCAGACTCACTGGCTAGACACTCCGGCCTTGCTTACTTTCCTGGAGTCATCTGCTTTTCTGTTGGCTTGTCCTTGGTGGAGAAAGGCCACAAAGAAATGGGGGACAGCTCTGTGTAGGTGGGCTAGCGCAGCAGCTTGGTCCAAAGACCATCTGGAAGGATGTGGTTGACGGTTTCTTCTTGCTTCTGAGTTACTCGTCTGCTTTCTTCGGGCGAACTGTCCCACCAGGACCAGGGGTGGACACATGGTTCTCTAGAGCTTGTCCACAGCGCTTCTCGGTTCGTAAGGGCTATCACAGTCTTTGCTCAGCAACGGGCTGAGACGCATGAGTGAGACCTGATCACAGGTTTGTCATGTACCAGGCACAGAGCACAGCTCTCCACGGCCGGGAGCCCACACCTAACCTCTCTCTCTGTGGGTGTCTGTGACCCAATCTTACGGATGAGAAAACTGCGATTGGGAGATTCATTCCTCTGTCCAAGGTTGCCAGCTTCTATGTGGTAGCATGAGAGTTAAAGAACTCTTTCTGACCCTTTGTCATTCTCTGTCCCCAGCCATGCTATACTATTCCAAGTATTGCTAAGTCCAATTTACAGATGAGTAAACTGAGGGTCCATAGGGGAATCTGAGAAATTCAAGCTCAAACATAGTGAGTAAACTTGAATTTGGAACCTGTTTACTGCCTGCTTGGAGCCTGTCCGCAGTGTCCTTTACTCTGCTACATTTTCAGCCTCTAGGAGCTCAGAGCTGCTTAGACCTGTGGCTGCTGTGTTTAAGGTGAAGTCCCCTGGGCCTTTCAGGAGCCCCGCATGGGGACATTTGTTTCAGTAGGTCCTTTGCACAATAAACCCTTGAAAAGTGAGATTCTCCTTGGGCCAAATTTTCACAATGAAATTCTGATCTGTGACCAAAGCCACATGATTGGTGGCTCAGCCGAGGCTGGTGGAAGCTGAGGTCGGCATGATGGACTTCCTGTCTCTGTGCCTCAGTTTCCTTACTTCGCATAGGACAAAGATACCTCAGGTGCACAGTTGTAGAAAGGTGAATGGATACAGAGCACCTGTGACGAGTTTGGTCCAGATTAGGAAGGATTGGAGGACTGCAGACAAGTTTTGCAGAATACGCATTGGGGTGCAGAAGATCAAGCTGTTTATTCATTCATTCATTCCTTCGTTCCTTTGTTCATTTGCATTAAACAGACCCTTGCCGATGCTGTTGACGGCAGTGATAGCTAACAGTCTGTGAGCAGCTGTCTCATCCCGCACCTGGCACTAAATACCCCACACATATCTCACTCAGCCTCACGATGACCCGAATACTGCCCTTATTTAACCCAGCCCATTTAAGCCAAGGCTCTGAAAGCAGACGTGACCTAGTCAAGGGCACAGAGCCCTTAAGGAATAGAGTCTGGGCTCCAGTTGTGTCACTCTGAGGCCAGCGCTTGGCCACCGTGCCAGATACTGCTGCAGGTGTAGGAGGCAAAGCATGAGGCTTCCTGCCTTCCAGGAGCTGCTGGTCTGGATTTAGGAGCTGACGCAGCATGGCAGGGGTGACCGGGGAGGGCGGGCTAGAGGCAGTGGAGGCAGGGAGGGGCGGTCGTGGAGGGAAGTGGTCATTTGGGTTAGGCTTTATCTTTCCAGGTCATTGTTAATCCTGGGATCGGACCACAGGGTCAGACCCTCATAAACAGGGTAGGCACGAGGGGCTGGGAATGAAGGGTCCTAGACCAGGCAGGGCCTGACCCTGCCAGCCAGGGAAGTGCCCGGAGATTTCCCCAAGATGCCATTAACCAAAATGAAACACGTTGTTGAAGAGCAGCCTTAAGACGTGCCCTTCGATTCCTGGACTTGAAGAGAGTGTTTTCGTTTTCCCCTCTCAGCATCGCTGTCTTTCTGTGCACCCGCGCCATCGTTCCCATGTTCCCCTCTCCTCCCTGCGGTCTGGGAGAACCATTACGCCGTCACGTAGCCAGTGGCTGTGCGGGGAAGCCTAGAGTTTAGATCCCTGCTTTACCACATCCTGGCCTTCTGTACCCGGATGGACCGAGGATCAAAACCTGTGTGACTTCCAGCAAGTTGCTCAACCTCTCTGAACCGCCTGTTCCTCATCTCATCAATAGAACAGAACTACATGCCGTCACCTAAGATTGTCTTGAAGATCAAATAACAGGAAGTGAGAGTAGAAAGGGGAGGCCTGCTGCGTTGCTGTTGTTTTCTCGCCTCCTCTCTCTCTCTCTCTCTCTCTCTCTCTCCACGGTCCTCGCTGCTGCGTCTTTCCTTCACACCCTTCTCTGTGGGAAAAGACGGACAAGTAATGCCCATGCCACGAGACTTCTAGACACAGAGACATCACTGTTGTATGTTCTCTGGAGGAACAAGGGTCTGTTCTTGTTTTGGGGGGGCTCTGAAGGTCACGAGCCACGCACATGCACCCATTGTACGTGTGCTTGACAGTGTACACGCACATACACGCACATTCGCACACACACACACACAAATGCACGTACTTGCAGATTTATTGGGTTTGTGTGCTGGTGCTTAAGTTCTGACATCCACAGGAAGCTTCCCGAGGATTCCACAGCAGCTCGCTCCTGAAGTCAAGGCAGGGCGGTCGGCTGTACCCGCATGCCTGGGGACCTCTTAGCCCACTTTCTCACCCGCTCCTCACCCGCCGTGGAGGTGATGAATTCCAGCGTACTGACCCGAGGGCCTTGCAAAAAGAACATGACAGCTTTCCGGCGTAGGCAGCAGGATAGCAGATTATTTTAGTAAACAGCATTCTTCCTGGCCCAAGCAGGTCTGCTTAGCAGAAGTCACAGCCAGAAGCAAGGCTCCGCTTTCGCTCTGTGGCTCACCGTGAGTTTCTGAGTCTCTCGATTCCAGCCCCCTCTCCACCCCGAGTGAAGGCAGTCCTTCCTGACCCTGGGGATTACCCCCAGGGACTCAGCGCCCGCAGCCTCCTGTCCTCCAGGCCCAGAGCACAATCCATAAGGAAGAAAAGCAAGGTAACTAAGAAGGCTCCTCCATTCACAGACGTGTTTGTAAATGACCCTACTCTTAAAGAACTCATGGAAAGGGTATTTCACGGGTCTTATGAATCATGTAACATATGTTCATACACTGTAAACTGTTCCAACATAAGTTATGGGAGGCAAACTCTGTTGAATATTTGCCAGAGGGATGTATTAAAGAAAAATAAGCATCAGTTTGCCTTAATGTTCTGATTAAAAGAATCCTAGAAAGGGGTGTGTGTGTGTGTGTGTGTGTGTGTGTGTGTGTGTGTGTGTGTTTTCATTTAGTCATTCAACAAATATTTATGAAGCACATATTTTGTCTCAGGCCCCCTATTGGAAGTCACATACTAGAAGACTAGTGTTTCTGGGGTACCTGGGTGGCTCAGTTGGTTAAGCGTCTGCCTTCAACTCAGATCCTGATCCCAGGGGCCTGGGATCAAGCCCCACATCGGGTTTCCTGCTCACTGGAGAGTCTCCTTCTCTTTCTCTCTCCTTCTCCCTCTCTTCTTGCTCTTCCTCTCCTCTCAAATAAATAAATACAATTTTTTATTTAAAAAGACTAGTATTTCTTTTTTTTTTTTTAAGATTTTGTTTATTTATTTGACAGACAGAGATCACAAGTAGGCAGAGTGGCAGGCAGAGAGAGAGGGGGAAGCAGGCTCCCTGCTGAGCAGAGAGCCCGATGCGGGACTCAATCCCCGGACCCTGAGATCATGACCTGAGCTGAAGGAGTGGCTTAACCCACTGAGCCACCCAGGTGCCCCAAAAGACTAGTATTTCTGATAATGAAGGATATATGAGACTATGCAGAAATGATGTTTGACCTTATAATGTTGTCTCAGATGTGCAGCAGGTTGGAAAAACAGCTACTATCTCTTGATCCTTCAGTGAACCCATTCTAGAGATGAGGAAGCAAAGCTGAGAGAGCATGAGCCAATGTCCTGGGGTTGCTGCCTTCATGGGAGGCAGAGCAAAAATTCAGATATGCACCTGTGTGAAGCCACAGCCCTTGATTCTTCCAGCATTTAGCTGTCTGTGTGGCTCTGACCCGACCATTATCCACCTCGTTTGCTCCTTGTGGCAACCTCGTGAAGAAGGGAGGGCAGAGATTCGTATTTATCCTTATATACACAAAAAGCAAAGCCCCCCAAAGTCAAGCAATTTGCCCAAGATCACACAGCGGCTGTGGCTGGTGGTTCCTGAGTTTTTATGAGCCATGCCCGGGGATCTGGGCCGAGTGGAGTGGACAGGAAAGCCCCCTCTGACACTCTAGCCCAAAGAGCCGTGGCCCATTCGCTGTCCTTCTTCCCTTCTGCTCTAGGGTGGACTCATTGCACTGCTGCTTCTGCTGCTGGTGTTCACTGTGGCTCTGTACGCCCAGCGGCGCTGGCAGAAGCGCCGTCGCATCCCCCAGAAGAGCGCGAGCACGGAAGCCACGCATGAGATTCACTACATCCCGTCCGTGCTGCTGGGGCCCCAGGCCCGGGAAAGCTTCCGCTCCTCTCGGCTGCAGGCTCACAATTCTGTCATTGGAGTGCCCATCCGGGAGACCCCCATCCTGGATGACTATGACTACGAGGAGGAGGAGGACCTTCCCCGGCGGGCCAACCATGTCTCCCGGGAGGAGGAGTTTGGCGGCCAGATGACCCACAGCCTGGACAGTCTGGGCCAGCCAGGAGAAGAGAAGGGGGACTTTGAGAAGAAAGGTGAGTCTTCCCTGTTGCATCCCACCCTCCAGGGGGACCTTTTGGGAAGCTGGGAAGAGGCGCGGAAGCCGGGTGGTTGGGGGAACAGGCGGTGTCTTCTGGGCGAAGCCATTCTGGATCTATGGCCAGTCTCTGTTGAGTTATCTGAATTTGTCTTCTCTAGCTCTTCAATAGTGGTGGGGAAAAGAAGAAAAAAATCCAGTGTTCTTCGAGTTTTGAGAAGCATCAGAAGTTATATAGTTCAGTATCCCTCCTTTGTCTCTTGATTACCTCCCTTGATGGCCTTCTCACTAGTCAGTTGAGAGAATGCATCTCATTTTCAGACACTACTGTTACGAAGTTTTTCCTTATGTTGAGTTGAAATCTGTTTGTCTGGCCCTTCACATCCACAAAGAAAATGAATCTGATCTTCCTTCTCTAAGTCAGCTCTTAGAAAATCGGACAAGAGGAAAAAAAAAGTACCTTGTAACTTCTGGAAACCAACCTAAATAATCCCAGTTTCTTCAACTGGACTCAAGTGACACACTTTTCAGATATTTCACCATCTGGGTCACTGTCCTGTAGATAGAGAGTCTAATTTTTCATGTCTTAGAATGTAAACGTCAGAACTAACACCCCTCTGCTCTCAAGGGGGGAATGCTCTCGTGTTCAGCAAAATGGGATTTTCACCTCCTTCTTGCCAGCTGTTATACTTGGATTGATGCAGCTTGAGATCACATTTTGTGCTACTATTGCTGGTTCATACTGGGCTTTTTGGTGACTGAAACCTCTCACCCTTTTTCATATATGCTGTTGCAAAGACCCATTTCCCAGAAGTTGGTAGACAATTGATTATTTGGACACAAGCACAGAATATATTCCTGTTCATCTTTGTTAAGTGTCTGCACTATCTTGTTTATAGATGGAATTTGGCTCTTGTCCTGTAAATGCTGCAATTATCTTATTCTGCTTTTTCCTCCTCCTTGTCTTTGTGATACGGGCGATAACAGTGGGTTAAAGGCTTAGCCTGGAGACCCTTGTGCTTACACTGACGCACTCCTTTTGTAAACTGAGAGAAACCCTCGCTGTTTGGGCCAGTCCTGGAGCTCTGAACTCTGTATCCTACTTTTCTTCTTCTGGGATCCTTCCTCTTGGACTCATCTTTCCATGTCGCTCAGTGGGCTAATAAGAACATTAGGGGCTTCTTAAAAGGAGACATTTTTGTCAAGCCTATAAACCTGCAGAGGGACGCGAGTGAGACAGGAGGCTAGAGTGTAGGTTTTAGAGTCACCTGGACCTGAGTTCAAATCCTGCCTCCTTTATTCACTGGGTGACCTTGGAAGAACAGGAATTCTCTGAGTCTTGGTTTCTTTGCCTAAGTGTTCTGGAAGGATTCAGGATAACAATAAAATATGTGCAAAATGCCTACCCCAGGGCCTCGTATGTGGCAGGTGTTGGATCTCCGAGAACTGCATTTGTAGTCTTCAAACCTTTGGTCTTAGCTGGGCATCCAGAGTGTCCTTAATGATGTCCAGTAGACCTCCAGTCTCATTTTATATTCCAGCCACCATGGTCTGGGATATTTCCCCTGTCCTACAGGTGACTCCTGTCTTTGAACTGTTCATTTCCTGATATTCCTCTCCCCGCTTCCCAAGAAATGAAGATGAGCAAATTGAACTGAACCCCATTCCTGAGTTCCCTGGTGCTGTGGCCTTGGGCAACCTTCTTCACCATCCCCTCAAGGTCATGCCTTCACCTCACCTGTTTTCACTGGACCCATAGTATTTTTTGTATATGTTCTGCCTTGGCTTTAAGAGGGAGTACAATTCGAAGTAACACAAAGCCCTTCATTTAGTCCTAGATCTAGTCCGACTGAGCTCTGGTAAGTGTGGTAAGGCTGGAAGAGGGAGAAATCCAGGTAAAAGGAAGGGCACACTTTTCCTGACTCCACACAGGATTCTGGTCACCTTGACCATGGAGGAGAAGTGGCCGTTAGGGGCTGTTCTTACAACGTTATGATCCCTGAGCTCCTGGTGCTGCTTGCGTAGACAGGAGAGGGATGGTTCCATGGGCAGATTGCGGAAGATCTCACAGCAGCTCAGACCCAATGCTCTCTTGCCTCCATTGGATCCTTGGGAGAGAACCATGAGGCGCTCTCTTTCGTGGGGTGACCTGGGACCGGCTATGGGTTTTGTTAAGAGAGGGTAACTCTTCAGAGGCTGGGCAACCCATACAGAAGGACTCCCACAGCCTTTTTGAAATTATATCGCCAAAGGCTAATCCCTTTCCCACTTAGATCTGCACCTTTCCACTTAGATTTTGCCTATCCATTCCAACTTTTTCTTTGTTTTCAAGCTCTGTCGGCTGCTTTTCAGCTTGGACTTGCAAATAATAGAGGGGACATTCTGGAGAGCAGAGGGAGAACGTTTCACTATGAGGGGGCCACTGGTTGCGTTTCCAAACCCCAAGATCATTTTCCTGAGCAGGTTTGACCATCAGCTGATACACACCCATGGGCCCAGACCCTTTGTTAAATATTGAACTTCTTCTGTGTCTTAGTAAGTAGTTTGCTGTCCCGAGCTCTCCCATGGCCTTCCTGCTGCCTGGCCATCCCAGCCTCTCCCCAAGAACCCTCCCGAAGCTCCCACTGTCTAGGAATAGGGTGCTTTAGGATATGTCTCCAGGATTATGACCTGCGCCCTGTCTTACTAATTGATACCTATGCCCTAGATCTCCTCAGGTATTTTGAATATCACTGCTGAATTTCACCTTGGCACATTCCTGCAGATTTAATCACGTCCGCGTGTGAAGGCTTGGCTCTGTGTTTGGTACATAACAGAAGCTCAGTGCATTTTAATTCTAATTCTCCTTACCCATCCTTAAATTTATGTTTCCCTTCCCTGAATCTTATGCTTGAAAGCCCGAGGAAATTAAAATAACAAATGTATCACTTTATCAAGGGAAAGTGTAGGGGATGGCTAAGTGGATATTGGGTTTTCTTAATTTTGTTTTATTAGTGTGAAAAAAATGCGTGCTGCTTGTAATTGAAGGAAGAGGAGGAAGGAGAAAGGGGGAAATAGAAACAGGGACAGAGACCTTATGCAGCTCTGTATCTGATGATCTGGGAACTTTCCATGACTTATGTCATTGACACCTCACAGTCACCCTGGGAGTCAGGTACTAATATTGCTCCCATTCTACAGAGCAGGAGACTAAGGCAAAGAGAGGAGGCTGAGTTACCTGTCCAGGGTCACACAGCTGGGAAGTGGCTGAGCCAGCCTGCAGCTCCATCACAAGAACAGTCATCGTAGAGACAGAGCTGGGCAGTGAACACACCATCCATCACAAGAACAGTCATCGTAGGGACAGAGCTGGGCAGTGAACACACCATCCCACACCATGCGCCATGGTCTGGGGAAGGCACCGAGCTCTCACCATCACGGGGATAGTTAAAGCGTTGTCGCCATGAACTTGCTTCAACCACAAATTGGGGAAGAGAAGTAGGTGATTAACATCTGTTCTTGGAGGCAGGATGCTGCCGCATGGTAATTCTGAACTTCTAAATTGGCTTCTATTAGGGCCTTTGTGACAGGGAGATCCCATTTTTTTTAGTGTTTGGAGAGGTTCCCAGGAATATAGGGGACTTGTGCTGATGTCAACAGAGCACTCTGGGGTGACAGAGAACTGGAAGATTGTTTATTAACTCACCCTTCTGACACCCCCGTGAATGCCATAGAAATGTCATTGTCGTGTAGCGCTTTCTAAAATTTCAGAGCTCTTTGTACCCAACATGTTATTCAAATGCCTTAGTGTTCAGACTTCTTCATATAGGGGCTCTAGCCTAAGCCTCTAGCCCCCTCCACTTCACCCCTGCCCAGCCATTTCCTCCTCAAGCCATATCCGTCTTCCTGGCTTCCCCCAAACACATCATACTCATAGGTCTTCACTTCCCTGCCTGCCTTCGTCCGTTCTTCCCACAGTAGTGGCTCTGTTGTGATCCCTCTGGTCATAGCGCTTTCATGCTGTAAGCTTTTCCAGAGCTCTCCCTGCTCCTGATCTCAGCCCCTGTACTCCAGCTCATGGCCTCCTCTCTATTCTTCACGCTGGCGTAGCTTCTTTCACCACAGGCCCTTTGCATCTGCCACAGTGATCTTTGCTGAAAAAATCCCCTTCATTCTTTCCCCAGTCTGTCATGGCTGGCTCCTTCTGGTCTTCTGGGTTCAGCTTAAATCCCACCTCATCGGACAAAGCTCTTTTGTTTATGCGAGCTCTTGTCCTTTTACCGTGTATCAGCTCTTCAGTTGTTGTTTTTTTTTTTTAATTTTTCTTTTTCTTTTTTTTTAAGATTTCATTTATTTATTTGACAGAGTGAGCACAAGTAGGCAGAGCAGCAGGCGGAGGGAAAGAGAGGGAGAAGCAGGCTCCTCGCCAAGCAGGGAGCCTGATGTGGCGCTCAATCCCAGGACCCTGGGATCATGACCTTAGCCAAAGGCAGAGGCTTTCACCCCCTGAGCCACCCAGGCACCCCCAGTTTTTTAATTTTTTTTAATAATTTGTACTTACTTATTAAATATTTCAATTTTCTTACTAGATTCAAAGTTTCCTGAGACCAGGGACCACGTCTGTTTGGTTTGTTCTGTGCCTAACAGAGCGTCTGGCATGTAATAGGTGTTGGGTCCATAGATGGAGGAATGAATAATTCATGACTGCAGGGGTGCCTGGTGGCTCAGTGGGTTAAGCCTCTGCCTTCAGCTTAGGTCATGATCTCAGGGTCCTGGGATTGAGCCCCATGTTGGGCTCTCTGCTCAGCGGGGAGCTTGCTTCCCTCTCTCTCTCTGCCTGCCTCTCTGCCTACTTGTGATCTCTCTCTCTGTCAAATAAATAAATAAAATCTTTTTAAAAATACAATAAATTAATGACTGCAGAGATGGCTGTCATCATGCCTCTCCATCGGCTTGTAACTCTGAATGGACTCCTTACTAACCTTTTTCTGAACCAAACAGACCTTGTTTAGTAATTTTTTTAAAAAAAAGGTTCAGGTATTTATTTGAGAGAGAGAGAGAGTGAGGTGGCAGGAAGAGAGAGGCGGAGGGAGACAAGCTGACTCAGCACTGAACCCAGAGCCCAAAGTGGGGCTCAGTACCATGAGCCTGAGATCATGACATGAGCCAAAACCAAGAGTTGGATTTTCAGCCAATTTGAGCCACTCAGGCACCCCTGTTTGGTATTTTCAATCAGTGTTTTGTTGGCTGTTCCCACCCACCTCATAAGGAAGAAATTACCTTTACTAAAATTTGGAGATCATCTGAGTTGCATAAGCTAAAAGTAATAAAGCCAGAATTTGAATCCAGCCAACCCCAGCATGCTCTGAAGACAATACCACATGGATTAATCCTGTCCATTTGAGCCGGAGAGGTAAGGCCTGGCTTAGATCCTAGCAATCCAGGTCTCTTAGAGCTGTGTTTATTAAAAATATTGAACGCCAGCCACAGGGAGAAATGGATTTTGTGCTGACGCCACACACTCCCCCACACACACGTACACACTACACACACACACACGCACGCACGCACGAATGCACAGTGCCCTCCCCAACATATGGGAACATGTGTATGCATATCTCTAAAATAAGTTTTGCGAAAGAATGCTTATCTTTATTACATGTGACATGCTCTGATAGTTTCTTTTTATGTCATCTTTTTAATGCTGGTATGAACCGCTGAATTGGTTTCAGTTTACGAGTGGTCTTAATGTGAATTCAAAGATCTCCTAAGCCTCAGAGAGGGTCTCTTACACTGGGAGAACCCTAAGGGGACAGATCCCTTGGTCACTGGATCTGTGATCGCTCCCGGCATGTGCTCCTTGCCTGGAGGAGGATAATTCTGGGGGCTCAAGGTGAGGTTTGAGTGGAGGAATTGGGAACACTACATGAGACAGCTGTGATCCACAAAGGGCTTTATGTCTTACCCCTGCCTAGCCCCTGTGGTCAACCCATTGGTCTTTTACCCCATACTATGGCCCACTGTTCCCATCGTCTGTTTACTTTCTCTTGAAACTATTCAGCTGTTCCTCCCAAAGGACCCTTCATGTATCCTGCATATTCGTTCATCAGGGGACACTCTCTCCATCCCCTACCACCTAGAAACTTCTCCCATTATGCTCACTGCCTGGAAAACACCACCCATCCTGGAAGCCACCGCCCCACACGTTTCTCTTCCCAGGTGTTTTGGAGCCCCAGAGGGAGATTCTCCAAGAGCCTGAGGAAACTCACTCTCTAGCACCAGCTCCCCTTTGAAGGTGCTGCCAGAGCTCCCTGGGGGCCAGAGGACAGCAGGATGGGCTGGATTGCTTTCCCCAGAGCTAGACTGCTTTTAACTGTTCATACATTGGGGTTCCACACAAGATTATTTTGAAATATAGATTCTTTAACATAAAAAGAAGAAATGTTTGGATATGACTTTCTCACACCCAACCTCCTCTCTCCCCTCTCTTTATTGAAAGTACTTTTTGGATTCTGCATTGCCAAAGTTCCAAAAGAGTGTTGGGTATACTTTCTATCTTCTCTACACCTTTATTGGCTGTTGTAGAGGGAAATGGGCTGACGCTTGAGTCCCTGCATCGTCTTTTGGGTACACCTGCTCCTCACTACGCAATCATTCATTCATTTGTTCATTCAACTGGCTTAACAGGTGTTTACTGAGCACCTACTGTGTGCTCGTTGGATTTAATGAAGAAGAGACAAAGCACACTGGGAAATGGTTTTCTTCTAGAAGCTCACAGTTTAGAGGGGTATAAAACAGTAATAGCCACTTTACTTTATATAGTCCTTTAACATTTATAGAATGGCTTCATAAACATTATATGATACTCTGTGTGTTACCAAACCCTTTTGCGAGACAAAGAACCTTACAGGGCTCAGAGAAGTTAAATCACTGCCCCCACCCCCAAGCAGGACAAAGAGTAAGTTTGAGGGTAAAGTCCTCCTTAAACCCACATCTCCTGAGTTCAAGTTCACAGCTCTCTCCGTCTGACGATACTGTATTTATCTCTGCAGCATGCTGAATGTCACTTGGGAAACAACTTGTTACATCTACACTGCCCTCCCCTTCTTCATCTCAGACATTGAAACTCCTCATCTTTGGATGTATTCAAACAAGACTGGGGAGCCGTTGGCCGCAGATGGTGTGGCGGGCTTGGAGATGAGACACAATTAGTAATTGCTTCTAGTTCCCAGATTGTAAAATTTGAACTTAATCTGTTTCCATTCTGTTTTCTTGTTTGGACTTCTTAGAAAACAAAGAGGGGCAAGATCTGTATTTGAATAAACAGGCTCCTTGGAACTAGCTAGCGTGGCAAGTATCCAGAATTGAGAAGTTCGTTGGTTCTTTCTTTCTTTCTTTCCTTCTTTCTTTCTTCTTCTCTTCTCTTCCCTACCTCTTTTCTTTTCTTTTTTCTTTTTTTTTTTTTTAACCCCAACTGGCTACTTGTGTAATGGTAGAACATGCATTTTCTTTCCAATTAATGTTCCCACACAGTGGAGTCAACAAGGCTTCAGACGACCAGCCCCCAACTCTGCAGCAGAGCTGTTTCTGCTTTGACATGTGTGTCCCCCCCTTCCTGGACACTGGTCCTGGTGCCTCATTGGGGAGGCTGGGTGCAGCGGGCAGGAACAGACCCTCCGACAGACAGGAGCTCGGCATCCCCAGACAGCCGTCCTCCGAGCTGTCTCCACACTCTCTAAAATAAGATATAGACAGAGATTTGTCATGGAATCACAAACAGGAATGTCACCAAAGCTGTCACCAGAGCCCCTTAAAATGTCACTTCCCAGCATTAATTGCCACGATAGCAAAACAAACGGGCATTCTCTGAGCACTGGCGCTTCCCCCTCCTCCCTCATGATTCTTCCCCAGCTCCCTGTCTCTCCTTTCCCCCTTCACCCCCAGAGTCCCCCTCCTCCTTGTCTCCAGGGACACTCTGGGCTTCTGACTTGATTCGACTGCCCTGGAGAGGCAGCCGCACGCACACTGACAGGTGCGGGTGAAGGAGGTTTGATAAATGTCAGAGGCTGAAGAGACCGCTCCCTGACTGATCAGAGCTGGAGCAATTTCCCAGCACGTGAGGGACTCTGGACCTCCCATACCGGTCTCCCTCGGAAAAACCTGGACATCACCCAGTGGGGGCGTGGCTCTCCCAGAGAGAGTCCGGGCGGCTCAGGCTCAGGCTCACCGGCTCCCCCAGGGACCCCAGCCTGCCCGTGGCGCCGTGTGCTCGTCCCCCCGCCCCCGCGATACAGTCAGTCGCCCTCCTTATCCACACGTACCATGACTTTTTATTTTCCTAATATTTCCTATTTATAAAAGTATGTAAGCTCATTGTAGAAAACTTTTTAAAAAGCCTCAATTAGCAGCTTTTCATAACGCCGCCTTCATAGCTACAGTAACTGTTTACGGTGTTTTTTCTCTTTTTTCCCCTCTTCTCTTTTCCATACTGAAAATCGAAAATCCACTATTTTATAGCTTACATTTTTATGAAATGTATGTCATAATATTTCAACATGCTTATCATTCCATCTTCTGACTGTCTCGTAGCTTATTTATTGGTGAACATGTCAGTGGCTTCCTTTTTATTTTGTGTTCATTAGAAACAAACATTTTGGGGCCTTCTCTTGTGTTTCATTCTTCTGTATTATTTTCTCAGGACATAGTCTCAGGAGTAGAACTACTGGGTCAAATGATCTGACTGTTTTAAAGTTCTTGATACATGTTTAACTAAATACCCCTGTGTCATTAAGTGTTGGTAAATGTTTGTTTAATAAGATAACATTTGTTCATCTATTTTTTAGACAATTCTATGTTTTTATTTGTGAGAGAGTCAGGGAAAGCCCGAGTGGGAAGGGGCAGAAGGAGAGGAAGGGGGAGACTAGCAGACTCCCTACTGAGTGGGGATCCTGATGTGGGGCTCAGTCCCAGGACCCTGAGATCAGGACCTGAGTGAAAATCAGACATTTATTCAACTGAGCCACCCAGGTGCCCCTGTTAATCTATTTTTTTAATTTATTAATTTGGCAAGCTTTAATTAATCCTCTACTATGTGTCAGGCACTGTCTAGGACGCTAAGGATAGAGCAGTGAATAAAATATATACAAGTCTGCTTCCATTAAGCTTATTTTCTAATATATAAAGGCCATAAAAAATGAACATGAAAAATATGTATATGTAAAAACAAATATAAAATCGAAGTATTTTATAAATACATATTTTATAAGCATAAATATATAAAAACATATGTATAATTATATGTAATATTAAATCATGATCATTATAGTGAGGGAGAAATAAAACAAGGAAGAGTAGGATCCTCAGAAACGGTCTTACTGATTTGAGGACCAATCTATAGAAGGTGAAGAAGTAAGCCGTTTGGATATTTGAGGAAAGAACTTTTCAGGCAGGTGACTAGCAAGTGCAAAGGCCCTGTGGTATCACTGTGTTGGCAGTGTTCAAGGAATAGGAAGACGCAGTTTGGCAAAGAGAGCAGTAGAATAAATTGGGTCACAGAGATGCTGAAAAGAAGGTCACAAAGGGCTTGGTAGGTAAGGATATTGGCTTTTGCTGTGAGATGAGGAGCCATTGGAAAACAGCCAATTTTTTTTTTTTTTTTACAAAGGTGTTAAGCAATTACAGGCAAGATGTGAAGGAGGGGTTTAGGTGGAGATGATGTTTAGAAGGGATGATGATGGGAAGGCAGGAGAACAGAGGTTGCACTCTGGAGTCTCTAGGGTAGAATCTGGCCCCCAGGTATCTTTTTTCTGTTTTGTTTTGTTAGCATACAGCTTTACATTTTTCAGTTAAGTTATCAATCTTTATAAATCAGGGCATTTCGCATCACAATGCACATTTCTGCCTCACTTGATTATTGGCGACTCTGGGATGTCTAGGTCTCCCAGCACATGGCAGGAAGGGCTGTTTTCCCTGTTCCAATACAGGCACCACCAGACCCTCTTCTGCTGTAGGTCCTTCCTGGCCCCTATGGGCTCTTGAACTCAAACGTTCCTCCAGAGGAAGGGGACATTGAGCTTGCCCTCACAGTCCAGGCCATAGGAACAGAGAGGCCGTGGGAATGGTAAATTCGTCTCCAGTTTGTATCAAGACAGGAGGACATGAGGGGGTCTGGCACCTCCTGGAAGGCGTGTATTTCCACTCCCCATTAGTAAGGAAAAAGCGACGCCCTGTTTGGTGGCCATTCTTTTTCCTCTCCAATTCCCTGAGTTTCGTATTTCCAGGCAGACAGAGGCTAGCAGCAGAACAGAGACCAAGAAACCTTTGAGAAGAGTAGAGCAGAGCAGAAAGTGGTGAGGAAGCCCAGCTCTGGAACCAGACGTGTCCTTCCTGGAGTTCAAGAAGTGTGAGAACTGGAGCAAGTCCCTAACACCTCTGAGACTCGGTCTCCTCACCTCTGAAGTGGGACCCCTTTCTGCAGGATGCTTGTGAGGAGGAAAGGTGGTCAGACACGTGTGTAAATACTTAGCACAGGGCTTTGACTCTGCACGGAAGCCATTGTTGTGGTTTTGTCTGAAATGCTCACTGTTTTTAGCACGCAGAGGCGCAGAGAGGGGGAGGGGTTTAGCTGAGGTTGGACAGGGTGTGTATGTGGCGGGGAGGGGCAGCAGTAGCTCTAATAGAGGCTGCCCAGCTTCCAGCCAGTGTCCCCTTAACACGACTGCCACACCGCTTCAGAAGGAAGGCTTTCTTCCCATCTAGTTCTGGATGCAAACCTTGGTGCTGACACCTTGTAGGAGATTACTACATATGCATAGAATGAATGAATGAATGACTGCTTGGCAGAAGGGACTATTTTCTCCCCAGAGGAGAGTCGGATGGACGACCCTATGCTGAGCTTGCTCTGCCAGCTCCTTCCCCTGACCAGTGCCAGAGCAATTGTTTCGTTTGCTTACAGCCTGGAGCCCTCTTGGTTTTCAGCTCCTCATGCCCCTGTCGGAGGCTCCAGGCTCCTGCAGTGCCGCCCGCTGAGCATAGATAGGTCGTCCCCACCCAGGACCCGCTCCCGTGCGACTCTTCAACCTGGCTGCCCTTGGGGCAACAGCCCACAGATGCCCTGCGCAGTGGCATTTCCAAGCTGGGCATTTCCTGCGTTGCGTGTTCTTTCTTCTCCGCGTGTGAAAGCTAGGGTCCTGTTCTCTCCTATGCATGTTTTCCCATCTGTGGAATGGATACTGAAGACAAGAGGATGTTTGTAACTTGGCCAGGAGCCGTTCTGTTTCGGGTGATCAACACCCCTGGTGGGAGAAGAGTCTGGTTTCTACAGCGCTCTCGGCCCCCAAGTCTCCTGGGCTTCCAGCAAGGACCCAAGAATGGGAAGCGAGGCATCTTCCTTCTTTGGCTCGGCTGTTCCGTGCTTGCGTCGAGACCACCGATCAGCAGCATGGACAAGACTGCCCCCACTGTCCCTCTTCGTCACACACGTCCCTGACCAAACCCCCCAGCCCAGCGTACTACGTGGCCCCCAGACCACGCTAACAGACACAGGTTGGCTTTTGAAAATTGTGTGCTGTGGAAGGGGTGCTGGTCTCCTCTAACCAGAAGATCGGGGTCAGAATCGAACCTTACGTGCTCACGGATTTTGGGATTCTGGTCTAGTCACTTCCTTGCCCTGAGCCAGTGGTTCTCAACCAGGGGCGATTTTGTTCCTGTCAACTCCTTACTGGGGACATTCAGTGATGTCTGGAGATGTTGTTTGTTATGACGGGGGAAAAGGTACAGAATGTTCCTGGTGTCTGGTGGGCAGAGTCCAGGGATGCTGGTGAACAGCCCGCAGCGCTCAGGACAGCTCCTCGGAGTGAGGAATTACCCGGCTCAGCACGTCGGTAGGGACATGGTTGAGAAACCCCGTTGTGAGCCTTAGCTGTCACCGTGGTAGAATGGAGATTCTGATTTTCACAAGAATGTCGGATGGCCAAAGAATTATGGAAGTGAATCCTTCTTCTTCTTATTTTTTTTTAAAGATTTTATTTATTTGACACAGTTAGAGGGTATGTGTGTGTGTGCTGTGTGCAGGAGGAGGGCAAGGGGAGAAGCAGACTCCCCATGAGCAGGGAGTCCTACCTGGGACTCAGTCTCAGGACCCTGGGATCATGACCTGAGCGGAAGGCAGATGCCCAACCGACCGTGCACCCCAGACATCCCAGAAGGGAATGCTTCTTACAAACCAACACACTGTGCAGAAATAGAATGGAAAGGCTATTATTGCATTGTAATTTTTTTTTTTTAACTTTCGTGCCTGTTTTATTTTATAGTACTTCTTTGTTATAGGGAGACCAATCTTTACAGTTTTTGTAACCAGTCTTTGATAGGTTATAATTTCTTTTAATTTTTTTTTTCTTTTTCTTTAACTGAAGCACAGTTGACACATGATGTTACATTACTTTCAGGTATGGAGCACAGTGATTGATAGATATATAGATTGATTAAGTCTGTATATTACACTGGGCTCCCCACAGGTGTAGCTTCCCTCTGTCCCCATGCCACACTATTACAATACTACTAACTATATGCTCTCTGTTTTGCTGCATTGTTATTCACCATCTATAGGGATTGGTTCTTTTTTTAAGATTTTATTTATTTATTTGAGAGAGAGAGGGAGAGCGAGGGCACACAGGGAGAAGGAGACTCCCCGCTGAGCAGGGAGCCCGATACAGGGCTCTATCCTAGAACCCTGGGATCATGACCTGAGCAAAAGGCAGACACTTAGCCAGCTGAGCCACCCAGGCCCCCCCTGTAAGGATTAGTTCTTGAGAGAGGTGCCCCAGGACCTTTGCATCACTCTTCCTCTTTCCCTCAACAGTTCTTTCTTCTGGCATCTGCATGGCTTATTCTCTCAATCCTTCCAGGTCCATTTTTAGAGATTATGTTATCACTGTGGTCATCCCTGACCACCCCGTATGAAACAGCACAGTATGCGTAATCACATGTACACACACCACACTCTTTAGTCTCCTTTATTTTGTTCTGTTTTTCTTCCTAGCTTTTGTCACCATTTGACCCATTATACATATTTGTGTGTCTATTGTCTGTCTCCCCCAGGTGTTTTGTCTGTCCTGTTCAGTGCCTCATGTTTGTTATTTAGAACACTGTGTTGCAGAGCATACAACAAATAAATAACTTCTGCAATGAATGGCTAAATACAATGAGTAAATGAGTCAATGGATGATTGACACTGAGTTCTTTTGTTCAGTTCATTCAGGTTTCAAAGAACAGTCTCTTTAGGTTAGCTGATGAGGGTTTATTTTTACTTGCAACAGGAGTAATAATTAGGTAGCCTGTATGGGCCAAATTCCATGATCAGCACTCAATAAATATTTATACATTTAATCCTCCAAAAAAATGCTTGTGTGGTCAGTAACTCTAATTGCCTTTTTTTTCCTTTTTTTTTTTTTAAAAGATTTTATTTATTTATTAGAGAGAGAGAAAGAGAGAAATGGAGAGAGCGCAAGTAGGGGGACAGCAGAGGGAGAAGCAGACTCCCCACTGAGCAGGGAGCCCCATGCAGGGCTCGATCCCAGGACCCTGGGATCATGACCTGAGCAAAAGTCAGACACTTAGTCAACTGAGCCACCCAGGCACCCCAGTGCCTGTTTTCTTTTTTCAAATGAGGCAACCAGAGTAGGGAGAGCTCTCGTAACTTGCCCAGGATCATGTCGCTGCTTTGTGTTAAAGCCAGGATTTGTACCCAGGTCTGTGTGACCTTTGAATGCTTGCTTTGCACTAATGCTCTGCAGCCTTCACATTTGGAGAACTCAGGGCCCAGGGATGATGAGAAAATAGGGACTGATGGAGAAAGAGCCGTTGTTAGGATATAATGAGAATTAGCACACTGTTTCTGCCTCAAGGAGCTCTGTTAACTTCATGAATCCACGTCAGCCTCTCTGGACCTTTCTTTATCTCCTAAGCTATATATGCCCATGGTTTCTGCTGCCTCACAGTGCCTGTTCCTCATGAGATATGCTTATCTGACTCCAACTATCTTCTGTGTCTCCTGTTCGAACGCCCTATGAGAGAGTTTCTCATCCCCAGAATTTAATGTCCTAAGAGACGGGGCCTCACACAGGCCACACCCCCGTCCACAGGCTAACCCGGGGCTGTCTGTCTCTGCTTAGTCATGGGGCTCAGTCCCATCAACTCTGCCAGGACGGTGGCATCTCAGCATACCCAGCGGGACACTCTCTAGACTCTGAAGCCCCCGCAGCTGCCTTTCACTAAGGCGGGCATCTGTGGGGATGGCAGACCCTCAAAGCATCATATCCTGTCCAGAACAGTGGGGAGTCCATCTGCTCAGAGCAGGGCTGGTGTGTCTTGCTTCAAAAGAACCTGGTCTGTGAATAGCAAAGCTTAGCAAAGAGATAAATCAGGGAATGACGGATTATTTTCCTAAACGGTTCTTTATTTTACAGAAGCATTCTCCATGGGATCCCCTTCAACAGCTAGCACCCCACCATTGCATGTGGAAAAGGGTGGGATTTAACCAACTTTTGACTTACCAAAATGTTTAGGGACACACTAGTCCATAAATCCAAGCTAAAATAATGGGAGGGCTTTCTGGAGAGTGGCCAGCCAGCAGTAGGATTTTGGGTTTGGAATGGAGCATTCATGGGTGTGAATCCTGTCCCCACATAGCACCTCGATCTTGGACAGGCTAACTCCCTTCTTAAGTCTCAGATTCCTGATCTGTAAAATCAGTTTAATAATAATGTCGGGGGGCACCTGGGTGTCTCGTGGATTAAAGCCTCTGCCTTTGGCTCAGGTCATGATCCCAGGGTGCTGGGATCAAGCCCCGCATTGGGCTCTCTGCTCAGTGGGGAGCCTGCTTCCAATTCTCTCTGCCTGCCTCTCTGCCTACTTGTAATCCCTATCTGTCAAATAAATAAATAATCTTAAAAAAAAATGTCAGACCTCTAGAGTAGTTTTGAGAATTAAATATAATAATATATGAATAGCCTGGTGCAGAGACCATCCACCATAACTATTAATGGTCTTGGGAAAGTTACCCTTCCTTCCTGAGCCTCAGTCTTCCCAGCTGCCTCGGGAGCATCTTGGACCCTTTCAGGTCTAAACTCCTACATCCTTCAGTTTCTGCCCCTTTCACCAGAATTCTGAGGCTGGGATATCCAGATGGCTTGGGGCCAGTGGAGGTTTCAGCCAGAACTTCGTGCCATATGCCCAGCTGGTATGACTAATGGTATGTGCGTAGGGGGAAGAAGTTCTTAGAAAAACCAGGAGCTCTTTAAGAGGAAGAAAGGAAGACTTTCTCTCGTGCAGATTGTGATCTCGTACACTCTTATACAGAAATTCTGCAAAAGGGAAAAAGAATGCCCGTAACTAGCATCCTTAACTGGGCTAATAGGTGGCAGAGGTCAGCCTCAAGCTTCTTTGTAGAGCCTCCGGGCTCCAGGACTATTCTGTAAGTATCCCAGGGAGGTTGGCAGAGAGACATCGCTTCCTCATCATTTCCCTAGTGAATGGAGCCTTGGGAGACCAGATGCAACCACTTCATTATAATTATGTTAAGTGCCGCCTGATTGGCTCTGTTCATCACCCCGGGAGAGGGGCCTCGCCCACTGGACGGCCAGGCAACTCGCTTTGCCTCAGCACAGCTTTATCCCGTCCAGCTGTGTCCTTGGCGATGTCAGCTTGTTGTACCTGTGGTTCTCCCTTGGGGAAGAGAAAGTAGGGGGAGACAGAGGGGAGGGCACTGAAGGGGGATGAGGGAGTCTGGGCTCAGCCTTCAGCATGTGATGTGGTCTCAGTCAAGTTCTCTTCCTCCCTGGGCCTCTGCTGAACCCTGCGCATGGTCAGGTGCCCTGTGAGGTCTCCACTCCCTTATCCATCCAGCTCTTCAGTTGTGGGAACCTCAGGAGAAAGGTGGCATCGGTATTCTGAGAAGGGAGGGGAGGTTGGCTTTGTTCTGGAACCTGAGTATTGCCCTGTAGGGCCCTGGAGGAGAAAGCAATCTCTGTACTCTAAGAAATATTCCCTGAAAAAGCAGGAGTCTTTCCTTATGTTGTAGGAAAATAAGATTTGTCCTCTCCCCTCAAAGGGCCAAAGGGTGATAAGAGAATATTCTGGCCTCAGGGGTCACATTTTGTAATTCCCATCATCTGTGCATGGGTTTGGTGACAGGGGAATGTGCGTTTCCCAAAGTAAGAGAATAGGGATGGAAAATCAGGAAAGACTTCATGAGAGAGAGAGAGAGAGAGAGAGAGAGAACGGGAACCTTCAGCCGGGGTGTTTTGAGGCCAGTAAAGATCCAAGAGTGAAGATGAAGGAGCGGAAATTAGATCTCTCCATAGGCGGTTAGGCACGTGGGCTCTGGAGCTAGGCTGTCCTGGTTTGCCCCTTATATTTCTACTGCTACTGGCTGTGCATACCCTTCGACAAATGAGTAAATGTCCCAGTCTCTCACTGTCCTCATCTCTAAAATGGAGAAAATCAGACTGTGCATCCCCGTGATGTCAGACTAAATGAATTGAAGATGTCACAGGGCATAAAATAAGGGCTTTTGCAAAGAAAAGGCTCAATAGATGTTAGTTATTCTAGTGCGTGGAGCGTCCTCTGCAAACGGATCAGGCACCTCCTGAGCTCCCGTGTTCAGTGCCCACAGCCACCCCACAGATCCCTCCTTCATTCATGACTGGGTTGTCGCTGGGACAAAGCAGAGGCCGGACGAGCCCTGCCCTCCGACACGTCACTGCCTGGAGAAGACAGACTTGAGACCTGTTCCAACTGATCGCACAATTCCAGATTGAATGTGGAGCTACCGGGAAGGGAATGTGCTAAGAGCTCTGGGAGAGGACAGGGGATCTCAGCCTCAGTGTGGCTATTCCGCAAGGCCTTTCTGAGGAGGGAGGATTTAAGCCAAAGTCTGAGGGAGGCACAGTGTTTGGCCAAATGAAGAGCTGAAGAGCAGAGGAAGTGACTTTTGTGAAGATAAAGCTTGGCCCATTTGGTGACCCAGAGGCCAGTGTGCCTAGAGCCCAGTGAGGGGACTGGGCCAGAGTGTTCTATGACACAGCGATGGGGAAACTGAGGCACGGCAAGCTGTAGTGGCTTTCTAGAGGTTATGGATCTGGGATGGAAGGGTTGGGGTCTGTCTGAGATGAAAGCTTTTCTTCCACCTCCAGTGGGGAGAATGTCATTGGACGCTGATTCTGATTTGCTGTTGCAAGGAACAGAGAGCATCTGTGTCTGAGCTGAGGGATGGTGTAGACGGACAGCAGTGACTTCGGAGGTGGTGGGGCAAGCTTCGTATGCCCCACTGAGTTTGGACCTTATCCATTTTATTTCCCTTAGGGGGATGGGGTAGAACTGGATTAATTTCAAAATAACCCCATCCGTGCTCCAGGGTTTAATATCTCCTGTGTCCCCTGGGTCATTCCTGGCTTCAGATGCTCTGCTCAGATGAGTGGTATAAAGTGTTTTCGGTTTCTCATAGTTCTGTGTGTGTGTGTGTGTGTGTGTGTGTGTGTGTGTGTGGTTTTCTTCCCTGAAGCATGCTGAGTTCACTGAGGGAAATGCACGAGACTTGGGTGAAATCTTATTTATTTTTTTGGAAGGAATGCAGTACAAAATCATTTCTCTCCCTGCATAAATATGCATGAGGCTGGCCTGTTCTCCACTTCTCAGGAAGCAGAGGCGGGTTGGGGGGGGGAGTCCCATGTGACTGGTGTCATGGCTCTGCCCATGGCTGCTGGCACCCCATTCATCAGGGGGGAACAGCAGCCTTGTGAACTGTGAAATTGGCAGCCCCCTGACAGCTCTGGGGCCCACTCGAGCAGGGACTCTATTTCACAGCTGGAAGGTGGCAATGTGGAGTGGAGAAGCAGGGCACTGGGCTTAGCGGGCCGGCGCTGCCATGCTCCCCTCTCAGTCTGCACAGACCCCAAACTTGTCTTGCTGAGAGGGCATGCCTCTTGATTAAGGAGAGACATGGGGAGAGAGAGAGGGAACTAGAAAGAGGAGGAACCCAGTGAATGACAATGGCCATCATAACCTAGTTATCATCATGAGCCCCGTTTTACAGACCAGGAAAAATGGGAGTCAGAGAGGTTAACTGTTTCAAACTGTAAGATGTAATAGAGCCAGGATTAGGACCCCTGTCTCTGTGTCTGTTGGGCTCCAGAGTCTGTGTTCTGTGCGCACCGCTCTCTCCTATTCCAGCCTGCTCTGAAAATAGTAAAGCAAGGAGAAACGCGCATTCATTTAGTGGCCATTTACAAAGTTGACAGTCTGTGCAGAGTTTCAAGTCACAGTGCCAAGTGCTAGGGTTTAGGGGGGATTAACATTTTGACAAGTTCATGGTGCATGAGAGAGATTTGGATCAACAGGTCATCACAGCAGAATGACATATTTGAGAGTGCGGCCAGCATACGATCTTAGCTCTGACCTTTACAGCTCTGTGACTTGGGGCAAGTTATTTAAGCTCTCTGGGCCTCCGTTTCCTCATCCCTGAAACAGGCATCTGAGCATACCCAGGTTAAAAATTGCTATCAAGATTAAATGAGATATTCCAAGGGGATTGTGTAGAACAGCAGTCCGTGCATAGTGAGCCATCGATAAATTATTGCCGGGAAGGTGCTGGGACGTGAATATCAATGTGCATTCTAGGAACACATGGGAAGTAGCCTTTAAATGTGCTGAGGATGGTGGGGGAGGCTTCCTTGGGAGACGACATCCGGAAGAATGAGAATCCTGAATTGTGAAGATGAGAAGATTAACCCAAGGGGCAGGGGAGGGGATGTGCATAGGTCCTGAGGTTGGTAAGAAAGAATAAAGAGTGGCATATTCTGGAACTGCAAGGTGTCTAGAGTGAGTGGGGCAAAAGGACATGACCAGGAACAGCAGAGTGGGAAAGCCGACTGGGACCAGATCCTGGGGACTTGGACTTTATCTGGAAGGCACTGGGCAGCCCCTGAAAACTTCTATGTAGGGAATTCCATGCCCAGATATCTTTCTTCCCAGAAAGATTACTAAGGGGTTAGGATATCTTTCTTCCCAGAAAGATTACTAAGGGGTTAGCATCAGTGTAGATTAGAATAAGGGCAGGGAGATCAAAGGAAGACCGCCACTGTGACCCAAGTGACAGATGAAGAGCTAGATGCTCCAGGAGATGCCACAGTGCTTGCCCGGGAGCCAGCCTGTCTGGGCTTTCTCCAAAGCTCTTCTGTAGCTGTGATTTTTGATTTGACTCAGGTGCCCTCCTCTGAGCCTCAGTTCCCCTCTTTGTTAAATGAGACCAGAGGGGGCATCCAGTCCTATGTCCCACAATCCTGTGTCCTTAGGAGGAAGGGTAAAGAGGAAGGACGTGTCTGCAGGAGAGGAGGAGGGAGTGAGAGGAGTCCCTGAAAAGCGATGTTCACGAGATCTAGCAATGACAGGTCCACAGGGAGGCAGGAAGGAAAGCCTGGGGCTGGAGGTGTTTGACACAGGAAGGCAGACGAGTCCTCTCACTGCCCTGCCCAGCAAGCCTGGAACACAGCAGGTAGGTGCTCCCCCCACCCCACTCTGCCCGATGTCCTTGTGTTGTGCCCTGATTTATTGAGGGAACATGCAAGCAGGGAGAGAGGGCCAGGGACAGGTGTAGGAAGGGGCGGCAACTGAGAAGAGGAAGATAAGACCCCCTCCCCTTATAGGAACAAGGAGAATACCTCTGGTCTTTGCCTAGCATTGCAAACAATGGTGTTTGTATTAGGATGATATGTCGTATACTATGTGGTCCGTTTTTCCTCTTGGAGACGGTTCCATCATGCGGGAGCCAGAAATGATTATAATGTTGGCTCCCTATCTCCAGGTGATTCTATATAGAAAATATCAGATATTATATATGTATATGTGTGTGTGTGTGTGTGTATTTACATGCACAGAATGCCTTATGTACACAGGTATACAAACATACAGCTCTCTCCATGGGGGCTGGAACTCAAGATCTGTTCTTACACACTTTACACACTCTGTCTGCAGCATTTAGAATATTTCCTGGCACATACGGGTACATCCTGGTTGACTAAATCTAAGAGATGAGTTAATGCTAGCCATCTTGTCTACCATATTTACAAGAGAGGAGAGGATGGGAAAGAAGGAAATACAGGGCCGTGGGAGGACCAGAGGCAGCTCCATCACCAGCCCCCGATAGAGCCAGCTCTGTCTGTGGGTGGCGGGCCCAGGAGCATCCCGGCTGCAGTCGTGTGTGTCTAATGACTTAATTAGGGCTGGTACCGCTGGGCGCAGCCCTCTTCCACTGCAGATGTTGTTAAGCTGTTGCTTGGCACTTTGATTCTTCTGCCTGCTCTTTTCTCTGGAGCCTTGGTAATTAGACCTGAGAGCCAGGCGGGGCGGGCGCCGAGGATCCCACTCATGTTCTGCCAGTAGGAACCTGAGACCTTCGCCTTTTTGGTTTGACACTGTTTCAGGTCGTAAGTGTTGTCACTTCTCTGCCTGCCCCTGAGCTGTTAGTGAGGGGTGTTGGGGAAATTGTTGTTGCTTTTCACTTATGATGTGTCTTGATATTGGACAGACATCTTTTCATGGCCTTAACCTGGGGGTAAAGCCAATCAATGCCATGATTCTACCAAGGTTGGGCATGTGGATGTGTCCAGGAATCATAAGCCTAAACCCAGCGAACTTATTTCCCTTCCTCCTTTCCTTCTGTGTATAGACACTCACTGAGAGCTCCTGCTGTGGGCCAGATGGGGTGGGGGACCAAAGCAATGATCAAAGTAGACCAGTTCTTGCCCTCATTGAGCTTACATTCTAATGGAGCAGGGGAGGGAAGGGCAGATATTAATCATGGGACCCCATTTATAGGAGCCATCATCCAGCGCAGTGATAAGAGAATGAAGGGTGGTCAAGAAACAGTGAGAAGAGATGGGGTCTTGTTTTTGTAGAGGAGAACTCTAGTCGGCAAGCACAACTCCAACAAGCTGAGATGGGTTCCAGCAAAGGACACAGTAGGGTGAGCAGAGCAGGAAAAGGGAGAGCAATAGGCAATGAGAACCTGTCGGAACCCAACATGTGGCCAGATCACACCGGGTCTCAGTGGTGAAGGTGCAGTGCTGGGATTTTGTTCTAGGTCTGATTTGCAGCCTGTGGAGGAACAAAGGAACATCAAGGTCAAATTTAGGTTGCTAAGGGGAGTGTAGAAAATGTTGGGAACAGTGTGACAGCTGGGAGAACACAGGAGGTTCTGCATATAGAAATAATAATGATCAGTAGCATAAACACAACTAGTACTTACTGTGTGCTCTGTGTTAATTACATTCACAATCTTTCCAAGTGTACCCAGTGGTGTCATGGTTCAGTGACTGAGAACATGTGATCTGCTTACTCCTTTCTCAAATAGGAAGCTTTAAATGTCAGGCTCAGGTCTGAGTTTTCGCCTAAAATTATTTGCAAAATCAGGGGTAACCAATTTCTTGGCAAGAAGATCCAGAGCTCGGTCACTCAGTCAGAAAGTTCCCAGGTGTGGGGAAGAGTCGTGAGTCCTGGTTTAGCTGTTCCAAAAATGTCACTGCTGGAAGAGTCAGACATCCATTCAGCCGCACACCCGGACCGCTTTACTCTGAGATCACGAAAACTACTTTTATGGATCTGGCTTTGCTGTAATGATGGTCATACAGAAAAGAGGAAAGCCAGACCGTCCGTGCTAGGTTTTCTAGCTGTAGGACTGAGGTAAGCTATTTACCTCCTTTCCCTTCAATTTCCTTATGTATGAAATGGTGATCATAAAATAAAGGGAGTTGTAAGCACTAAATAAGTTACAAAGCATAAGCGGTTTAGAACAGTTCCTTGGGCTACATGGTTACTGTGTGTGTCATTAACCTTGCCGCAGTCCCCTCCGGTTTCTGACGGGGGCTAGTGGAGGATATTGTTTCATACCTCACACAAGGCACCAAATACCAACGTCAACTCAGGAATTGGAACCAAGACGGCCGTGTTCTCTAGCCAGATGGTCCTTTTAATTTTATGGGCATCTGAAGCTGATAGTCAGTTTCTCCTCTTTGTCTGCTGTGATGCCGCGGGTCTTCTGTGAAGCTCAAGTTCTAGGAAGTGTACAGACTTCGTGTGCTCATCCGACTTTTTCCCTGACTTCATTGCCATTTCCTTATATCTCTTGTTCTTTCTCTTGAGCTGCATTCTTTTAAAAAGACTTCCTGAAGGAGCACCTGGGTGGCTCAGTCGTGAAGCTTCTGCCTTTGGCTCGGGTCATGATCCCAGAGTCCTGGAGCTTCCTGCTTGGAAAGGAGCCTGCTTCTCCCTCTCCCCCTCCCCCAGTGTATGTTCTTGCTCTTGCTGTCTCTCTCTCTCTCAAATAAACAATAAAATCTTTTTTTAAAAGGCAGAAGTCTTCCTAAAATATCCTTGTATTTTATTTTTTTAATATTTTATTTATTTATTTGACAGAGAGAGTGAGCACAAGCAGGGGGAGCGGCAGGGAGGGGGAGAAGCAGGCTCCCGATGAGCAGAGAGTCCAATGCGGGGCTCGATTCCAGGACCGTGGGATCATGACCCGAGGCCAAGGAAGACGCATAACCCACTGAGCTACCCAGGCACCCAGTCCTGGTATTTTAAATTATGAGCTACTTTAACCATACAATAAAGTAAATTATTAATATGAATGCTCTTACCACCAAATTATAATATATGTATCTTGCGGTATACATCAGATATGCTTTTAAAGATTTATTGGTTTATTTTAGCGATAGAGAGAGTGCAGGAGGGTGGAGGGAGGGACAGAGGGAGAGAATCTCAAGCGGATTCCCTCCTGGGTGCAGATACCTGACTGCAAGGCTCGATTTCACAACCCTTGCGATCTTGACCTGAGTCGAAATCCAGAGTTGGATGCTTAACTGACTGCGCCACCCAGGCACCCCTCAGATACTATTTTGTAAATAAAATTTGAAATTCTACCATTAAGTTGTCTCCTCCACTGATTCCATGCCCCCCTGCCCTGAAGTTGGTCATCCCATCCAGTTTGAGTCTTGATACTTCTACTTCACGTTTAGTCATCATGACCGCATCCAGGACTGTCCTTCCTGCTTTTCCATTATGTAGCTCATCACACACCCACCAGCAATGCAGAAAAGCTACCACTTACCCATATCCTCAGTAACACTTATTATCAGATGGTTTACATTTTTCCCATCTGTAGGATATAAAACTGTAACATCAAAGCTAATTTAATTTGCATGTCAGAGATTACGAATGAGGTTAAACCTCTTTTTTTTTTTTTAAATATTTTATTTATTTATTTGACAGACAGAGATCACAAGTAGGCAGAGAGGCAGGCAGAGAGAGAGGAGGAAGCAGGCTCCCTGCTGAGCAGAGAGCCCGATGTAGGACTCAATCCCAGGACCCTGAGATCATGACCTGAGCCAAAGGCAGCGGCTTAACCCACTGAGCCACCCAGGCGCCCCAAGGTTAAACCTCTTATATTGAATTTTATCCTCCCAATTTCCTGATTCTAGCCATTGCATATTTTTCTGTTTCTTTCCTTTTTCTTATTAATTGAAAGAAATTAATACTGGGTTCCAACAAATGTTGATAATAACATTGATAGTATTCATATATCTAAATATTGATAAATATTTCTATTTTCTAAATATTGATAATAATCATAGAAAAAATAAATTGTCCTTGGTCATTTTGAAAATACCCTCTTCTAATCCATGACTTACATTTTCTTTTTGTTGAGAGAATTATTTCTTCATTTTGAAGACTTTCATTTTAATGCTATAAAATTATTACTTCTATTTTCATTTCTCATTTGTACTTCTTGTGAGTTCAGGAAGAAGTCTGTCACTATCCTAATGTCTTAAAGATGCTCTCACGTTTTATTTTAAATTTTTAAGGTTTGGCTCGTTACATTTAGGTCTTTAGCCACAGACTTGTTTGTACATGTGATTTACAAATCTAATTAGCTTTATTTTTTCACGTGGATGGGTAGTCAGTCATTCTGTCCACTCTGTAAAGGGGCTCCTGGGTGGCTCTGTCGATTAAGCATCTGCCGTCAATTCAGATCATGATCCCAGGGTCCCGGGATTGAGTCCTGCTTTGGGTTCCCTGCTCTGTAGGGAGTCTGCTTCTCCCTCTCCCTGCTCTCTCTCCCTGCTGGTGCTCTCTCTTATCTCTCTCAAATAAATAAATAAAGTCTTTTAAAAAAAATTTAAAAAGAGTCCCTCTTTACTCATGGATTTATAACATGTCTGTCATATAACCAGTCTCCCTGTGTGTGGGGACCAGTTCTGAGCTCTCTGTTCTTTTTTCTGGGTCTGTATATGCCTGTTCTAGTAACATACTTTTAATTATTATAGTTCTGTAATGTCTTGATATCTGATAGGGCAGGGCTGCCTCATTGTTTTTACTGAAGTGTCTTGACTCCTCTTTTCTCTTTACTTTTTGTGGGAAACTTTTTCCCTTTTTTTTTTAATTATGTTACATTAGTTACCATACTTTTCTATGTGAATTTAAAGATAAACTTCTCCTATTTTAGGAAAAGCCCTGCTGGAATTGGGATTGCAGCGCATTTACAAAATTAATCTGTGACATTCACAAAACTTCAGACTTTCTATGCATGAAATGATATACGTCTTTATTTAGGCCTTCTTTTATGTCTTTGAACATAGTTTTTATATTTTACCTAGGCACACATCACACCTTTTTGTTATATGTAATTCCTAGGGGCATCACAATTTCTGTAACTAGAGCAAATTGTATCTTTCCATTTTTAATACATCTTTTAATTGCTGTTTCTTTGTGGAAAGAAATAGTTTCTCATTGATCATAAATCCAGAAAATATGATTAATTATTTTATTACCTTTGCCTCTTTCTTTAATTTCCATATGAAAAAATCATATAATTTATAAGTAACAGTCATTTTGCAAATCTGTGTATCTTGTATTTGTTTTCTCTTGTTCCATTGCCCTTATAAGTGGGCCCTATTACTCAGTGCTGAGTAAAAGTAATGACAGATCATGTCATTTTTGTTGCTGACTTTAAAGGGAAGAATCCTAAAATTCTATCATAATGTATTATGTTTTTTTGCATTAGATGTTCATACTAAAATTTCTCCTCTATTCCTAATGTATTAAGAATTTTAAAAAATAATGTTTGGGGTTTACATTTTATTAACCACTCTTAATGCATGAAGTAAGATGATCACGTTTTATCTTCTGATTGTGTGGTGTATTACGATAATATATATTCTATTAATGAAAGAGACTTAAATTTATTTTTTATTTTATTTTATTTATTTATTTGAAAGAGAGAGAGAGAGAGCACAAGTTGGGAAAGGAGCAGAGGGAAAGCAGATTCCCTACTGAGCTGGGAGCCTGATGCAGGACTTGATCCAGGGGCTCCCAAATCATGACCTGAACTGAAGGCAGATGCTCAACCAACTGAGCCACCTAGGGGCCCAGAGCCTTACTTCTTCTAATCTCTTTGACAACTTTAAAAATCAACATTAGCAACATTACATGTAACAAAACATGAGGTTGAGCAGCTTTCCTCATATAACTATCATGCTGTTAATAACTATTAGAATGTATAACTACTGCATGAAATTGAGGACTCTCTTCTGTATTTATTTTAATGTATCAATCAGTCTGGATCGGATATTTTTGTTTGTCTCTTTGTTAGATGGCAAATTCTGTCGATTCAATTATTTTCTGATGGCTATTTCAGTTATCTGTTCCTTCTTGGGTCAGTTTTGGTCTTGGGTACTTTAACTTAGAGTCACTGATTTTTGTCTTAATTGCCCCATTTATGGACATATAGTTTTATGTTTTTAATATTATGTGTCAAATGTACATATTTGAGAGTGCCTGGGTGGCTCAGTCTAAGTGTCTGCCTTTGGCTTGGATCATGATCTCAGGGTCCTAGGATCAAGCCCCAGGTCAGGCTTCCTGCTCAGCTTCTTCCCTCTCCTTTTTTCCCTCCCTCCCTCTCAAATAAATAAATAAATCTTTACAAAAATATATACATATTTGTGGGAATATCCATATATCAATATGTGTCTCTGTGTGTGTATCCTAACTCGACTGTACTTATAATCCTGTCCTTATTTTATTTCCATATATGGGTTTATTTGGGCCTTTCTCACAATTCTTGTTGATATTCATTAGTATTTTTAAATTAGGTCATGGTTTGTTGATACTCTAGACTGTTTCTTTTCTACATCATTAATTTCCATCTTAATCATTTTCTTCTTTCTACATCCTTTATTATCACCATTATTCTTTTTAAGACTCTTGAATTAAAAGTCTAGCTCATTAATTTTCAATCTTTCCCCCTGACTAATATTTCCATTAAATATTTAACGCTTTTTTAGGTGTTGCTTTATTTGTAGACATCACTTTTCTGTATGGTGTGCATTTAGTTCTAAATATTTTTCAAATCTCGTTGTTTCTTCTTTGAACCACTAATTATATCAAACAATATTTTAAAGTTTTTGTTGTAATCCCAGTTAGTTAGTATACACTGTAGTATTAGCTTCATGTGTATGATATAGTGATTCAGTACTTACGTACATTATGTTGTGCTTATCACAAGTGTGCTTCTCAATCGCCATCACCTGTTTCACTACCCCCCCATCAATATATTTTTTTAAGATTTTATTTATTGATTTATATATTTACTTAACTCACTTACTTAGAGTGTGCAAGTCAGGGGAGAGGCTGAAAGAGAGGGAGAGGTGGAGAGAATTCTGAGCAGACTCCAGACTAAGCCTCGAGCCCTGCTTGATCCCAGGACCCAGAGACCATGACCTTGAGACCATGACCCCAGCCAAAATGAAGGAATCCAATGTTCAATCCACTGACCCACCCAAGCACCCCTCCCTCCACCAAATCTAAACATACATTTTTAAAAGGTTTTGGTTATGGACATTCATTTTATTTTGTTTTCTTAGTATGATCTAGATACTTGTTCAATTCTAAGTTCTTTGTTTAGGCTCGATTTGTACTCTGGGACATGGCTACTTTTTATAAATGATTCCTATGTGTTTGAGAAACATGGTACATTTTCTGATTATCAGACAGAAGATTTCATGTATAACCATTAGATCCTGCTTGTTAATTTTATTGACCAAAATGTCTATATCTAAGTTTTTGTCTGCTTAATTATTTGTTGTTACTGTTGTTTCTGAGATAGTTGTGCTAAAATCTTCCATTGAAAATCTGGACTGGTAAGTTTCACTTATTTCTGGCACCTTTTGTTTTTTTCTGTTTTAGGACTACGTTGCTAATTGCGTAAAGTTGTGGATTGCTGCATTTTTGTAGGGAACTGACCTGTTACCTTTCTGTAAGAATGTCTTTGCTACTAATAATGTTTTGTTGCCTTTCTTTTAGTTAGTATTTTTTCTGCTATGCCTTCTTCCATCCCTTTTATTTTATAAATGAAGAAGCTAGGGCACAGACAACCAAGTCGACTAATTAGCTCCGAAAAGAATCAAGATTCAAGTCTGGGATTCTTTGACAGAAAACAGCTGATAGATGCTTAGTGGAGTTCGATTTCACACATTTTGGCCCATGGTCAAGTCACCTTAGGTAAGGGATTCTGCAGGGTGATCAGAATAACAAGTGACCAAAGATTTCTACTGTCAGCTGCATGAAAGAAGGGGCTTTGCTCAGGTTTATCCACTGCTCCATGCCCAGCACTCAGAATAGTGCCCGACATTTAGCAGGTGCTCCAAAAAGCATGGATTGAATTAATGAAGTGTTGCATGGAATCATCTCTGCAGGGTCATTTTGTATTGCCCTTTTCCCATTTGCAAGAAGGGGCTTGGGTACACTGGTCCCCTACACTGCTATTTATAAGCTCTGTGGGACACAGCCACCTGTCTGAGCCTCCGTTTAGCCCCGATAGCAAGGGACACAATAGGGGTTGTTCTCCCACATTGCACTGAGTTTGTGAGGAAAAAGGGAGGTTATATATGTACATGAATAATCCTAGCTAACTTTAGAAGGCTAGCACACATATACAGTAAAGTCTAAAAATTGCACAAATCTCCAGTGTATCTGTGATACGTTTTTTTTTTTTTTTTAACCTATATGTATATTCACATTACCACCATCCAGTCTGAGATTCAGAACTGCGCTTCCCCAGGGGCATGTGGGTGGCTCAGTTGGTTGAGTGACTGACTCTTGATTTCAGCTCAGGCCATGACCTCAGGGTCCTGGGCTCGAGCCTCAGGTGGGGCTCTGAGCTTGGCAGGGAGTGTCCTTGGGAATTCTCTCCCTCGCCCTCTGCTGCTTCCACTGACCACTTGCGCTCACTGGCTCTCCCTCTCTCTAAAAAAATTTAAAAAAAAAAAAAGTAAATTTAACTAAACATCTATTCCTTTGATCATCTAAGCCGCATTCCAAATACGTAGTAGTTATATGCGCCTTTTGTATTGTACGGTGAAGTACATGGCACGATTCAGAAAATGAGCAACACTCTTACCCCCAGAAGGTTCTAGTGGTCAGCTTTACGATAGCACGCTTCCAGCACTCCTGAAGTTTCCTTCTTGTACCTTCCTAGGAGATACCCATCTCTCAAAAGCAATTTATATTCTGACCTTTCCCATCAGTTGGCTTTTCCTGTTCTTCACAAATGTGGAATCCTACGGTGTGCCTTCTTTGGGGTCTAGCTTCCTCTTGTTCAGATATCATCCCTGAGATCTATCCATGTTCTTACAGGTACTCATAATTCACTTTATTTTATTGCTGTGCAGTGTTGTATATATGGTTTTATAGAAATGTATGTATCCATTCTCCCAAACATTAACGAACTTTTATGAGCATTACTGTAAACCAGGTACGCTGCTACACATTTACCTAGATGAATTCATTTTACTCTAACATAAATCCTTCAAGATAAGTTTGTCTTGAAGTTTATTATTATTCCCGTTTGTTTTTAAAGATTTTATTTATTTATTTAGTGTAAGCAGTGGGGAGCGGCAGGGGAGCTAGGGAATCTCCAGCGTCTTCGTGTTGAGTGTGGAGCCCGACCCAGGGCTTGATCCCAGGACCCTGAGTTCATGACTCCGGCTGACATTAAGAGTCAGTTGCTCAACTAACTGTGCCACCCAGGGGCCCCCATTCGTCCCATTCTATCAGTGGAGGAATTCATGCACAGAGAAGTTAAACAGACTGTTCTAAGTCACACAGCTAGGCCGGGAACTCAGGCAGACAGGTTTCCCCTGCAGGCTTTACTCTTCATAACATGACATTCCCCCTCTCATACTTGTGAACATTTCAATTAATTGGTCTAAAAGAACTACTTTCATTCCGTGTTCCTTTCTCTTTTTCTGCTTGTGTTTCCTGATTTTGCTTAGTTTGAATTTCTCCACAAGAGCCCAACACCGTCAGAGATCATTCCAGTCCATACTCTTGGATATTGCTGTGGGGTCCTTGCCCTTGGTAGAGCTCAGAGCCAAAGAGTGATGTGACTGGTGGTGACGGTGCAGTCGCCAAGCCTAGGGCCACACTCCTTCCTCTGGGAAACCAGGGCAGAACACACAGCCAACCATTTCTCTCTTTGTGCATGTATTTGTGGGATCTAATGTGGACACTGTTAAGGTACAGACTGCTTATAGGACTGGGGGTGGGGGTGAGCAGTTGTGTTGCAAAATTAGACCAGTCTGCTCCTTCCTCCCCTCCAGAAGGCCAAAGTGCAAGATGGTCTGAGGCCCAGTGTGCAGCCCGCTCAGGGCGGGGTTCTTCACCTGCTGTTCTGTATCCTTGCATTCTCTTCCCTTAGACAACCGCCTAGCTTCTCGATGACCACCGCGGGGTCCCTGTACAGATACCATTTTCTTCATAAGCTACGAGTTTTTTTGGTTTTTGTTTGTTTGTTTGTTTTGTTTTGTTTTCACCCTTATTTTATTTTATTTATTTTTTAAATAATTTTTTTATAAACAGATAATGTATTATTAACTCCAGGGCTACAGTTTTGTGAATCGCCAGATTTGCACACTTCACAGCACTCACCATAGCACATACCCTCCCCAATGTCCATAACCCCACCAATCTCTCCCTACCCCCCTACCCCCGGCAACCCTCAGTTTGTTTTGTGAGATTAAGAGTCTCTTATAACCGGTTTGTCTCCCTCCCGATCCCTTCTTGTTTCATTTATTCCTTTCCTACCCCCCAAACCCTCCACGTTGCATCTCCACTTCCTCATATCAGGGAGATGATATGATAGTTGTCTTTATCCCATTGACTTATTTTGCTAAGCATAATACCCTCTAGTTCCATCCACGTCATCGCAAATGGCAAGATTTCATTTCTTTTGATGGCTGCATAGTATTCCATTTTGTGTGTGTGTGTGTGTGTGTGTGTGTGTGTGTGTGTGTGTACCACATCTTCTTTATCCATTCATCTGTGGATGAACATCTAGGTTCTTTCCATAGTTTGGCTATCGTGGACATTGCTGGTATAAATATTTGGGAGCACGTGCCCCTTCGGATCACTACATTGTATATTTAGGGTAAATACCCAGTAGTGCAATTGCTGGGTCATAGGGTAGCTCTGTTTTCAACTAAGCTACGAGTTTTAAGCACATCTTCCTTCCCCAGAAATCCCTGCTCCTCTTCCTGGCCTTCCCTTTTTCTATCGTGTTAACACCATCAGAGAGAGCCTATGTTGGACTCACTGATGCACATGTTGCCATTTTTCACCCATGAGAATGTTCATGAAGGTATCATCTCTCTTTGAATTCCCAGTGCCTGCACCACTGTTGTCACAGAGCAGATGCTCAATCAGTATTAATGAATCAATATTAATGATATTAGCTGCTTAATCAGCATGTTAGTGGACAAATTATGAAGCCAACTGAGACTGGGGTCAGGTAAAGAGAACACGCTTACCAGGGGATGGAGGGTAGCAGTGATCTATAACAATATTGCTGTTGGGTGGCCAGGACGTGGGTGCAATGTAGCACCTAGTTAATACTCTCAAGTAAGGAAAGGAGGAAGAGAAGTACTATATATTTAGCACCGACTATATGCTAAATATGCATCCATATTATTACTATTAAATATATTTTTTAAATATGTATTATTTAATGGAGGTTATAATATGTCTAGCCATTCCCATGAATTTTCATATTTAATCCTAGCAACAACCTTTTCCAGAGAGGTAGGATCACACTGTTGTCACCAGTGGAATGGCTGTGGCATATCCAAGATCACAGAGCCAGAAGACACAGGAGCAAGGGCTCTGAACTTCCCATCACCTCCCTTCCCAAAGCTGCTCTTTCCCCAGACCAGGATGCCTCCTGAGAGGGATTTTTTTTTTCCTTTTTTTTTTTTTTTTTCTGTTTTTCCATTCCCAGCATGCTTAGTGCAAGGCCACTTGCTCCCTTCAGTTGTGCTTTGATATTTACACCACCCCCTTGGCTGGGAGCTCCCCACCCTTCACTCCGAGATGAGTTAGAAAAGATCTAATTCATGGTTGACCCCTCCCTGTGGTTGGCACAGCCCCTGGGCGGAGCACAGTGAGTGCCCACAGCATGTGTGTTTAAATGAGTTTTGCCAAGGGTTGGCTGTGTGGGAAAGCCTGTGCTGGCAATCCTGGGTCCTTCTCTCTGGTGACTTCCTTCTGCTGCATCATCCTATCATTGTTTGGGGGAGCAGCGTGGGCTTTTTTTTTCTGGTCTGTGTTTTAATAATTAATACCTTCTGCTTGGAAGTGAAGTTCATCCAAGAACAATCATAAGCAAATGAAAGCGAAGCTGTGAAATTGTGGTGGAAAAGAAAACAGGGAGTCACTATAAATAAACCCAAGCTCACGTGCCCTTTTTTTTTTTTTTTTTTTGACTCTCACACACAACTATAAATGTTTGATGAAGCATTTTACTTATTTATAAAGCCTGTCACAGCAAACAGAGGCACTTGGACGAGTTTCCCCTCCCCACAGCAAATAGCTACATTCTGAAAACAGGAAGACCCCCTGGGTAGAAAATGACTGGGATTTTTTTCTTCTTCTTCCTTCCCAGCACCCCCAGGCAAGAGGGATTTAGCTATGCTCTAAATCCCCCAGGAGCAGCCTCAATAATCACTGCCTTTTATTGAACACTTACTCTGTGCCAGGAAGTCTATGTGGCGCTTTCCCCTGGTGTGACCTCAATTTGCTCAACCCTTAAAGCAGGTGTTATGATGCCCATTTCCCGGTTGAGAAAACTAAGGCTCAGAGTGGATGTGTCTCGTCCATGACCAGACCAGCCCTAAATTAAAGAGGCCAGACTCAGAAGTGTGCCTGTCCTTCTTTCGACAGTGTTACTCAAATTGCGAGGAAGATCAGCTTACTGAGTTGCTGTCAGCATTTGAAAACGTGAAAAAAAACGAACTACAATATAATTGAACAAAAACAACAGAGAAGGGGAGGATAGCCAACATCATAGAATGATCACATTCATCTTGCCTCATGCAACTTTTGTTCATTTGGGTGACAGTAGGAAATGAAATGCATGTTTCCTTATGGGTTCCAGTCTGACACATTAGAACAGTGCCCCGGGGATGACAGTCCTTTCTTTTACCCTTGGGCTAATGAGCCTGAGGTCTGTGGATGGACTTCTTAGTAGAGGTGCCTGAAAACCAGTGGAAATGGCAGACCATCGTGCTAAGCTAGTGTTTCCCAAGCAAAGGCTCTTTCATCACGTACTCAAGGATGTCGCTGTCCCACCTGCTCGTACGTGGTAAGGACCCCAGCAGTTCATCAGGCTGCCCTCGAGGGACTGTGAGCATAAGCGAGCGCACTGTCCATTTCCTTGGACAGGAAGGTATTGACAAAGCCCCCTTGCTTCCCATTAGTCTAATGTGCACAGCATGTTCGGGTCATGAAGTGTTAGCACACTAAACACTTTCCAGCTCCTTCGTCATCCACACTACCCCCTTAGCTGCTCCCAGTGTCTTTGCAACAGCGGCAGAAAGATTATAATCCCCACTTTGTTTTACTTTGACTTTTTTCCCCGACTTTAAACAATTCTAGTATAGTTAACATACAGTGTAATATTAGTTTCAGGTGTACAATATAGTGATTCCTCAAATCTTTATATTATCCTGTGCTCATCAGGCCAAGTGCACGCTTTAACCCCCATCCCCTGTTTCACCACCTCCCTGCCCCTCTGGTGACCACCTCTTTGTTCTCTATAATTAAGAGTCTGTTTTTGGTCTGTCTCTGTTTTCTTTGTTCATTTGTCTCATTTCTTAAATTGGAGCTGAGTGAAATCAGAAGGTATTTGTCTTTCTCTGACTTATTTCATGTAGCATTATACTCCCTAGCTCCATCTGTACTGTTGTAAATGGCAAGATGGTATTTTTTTTCTGGCTGAGTACTATCCCATCATATATGTGTGTGTATATACACACACATATATAAATATTATAAATAATATAAATATAATGATTATAATATCATAATATATAATATAGTATTATTATATTATAATAATATAAGTATCTTATATGTAATTATATATAACTTAATATATAATATGTAATTATATGTAACTTAATATAATATATGTAATTATATATAATTTAATATATATATTCCATCATGTATATATATGGCATGCATATCTTGGCTATTATACATAATATTGCAATAAGCATAGCAGTGTGTATATCCTTTTAGATTAAGCATAACCCTTATTTTAAAGGTGAGGAAACTCAGTCTCGAGGAAGTTTCCTGAGCTCCCAGAGCACATCAGATTTCCATGTTACTTGCTCACGAGCCCTCCTCTGCAGTACACGCCATTCCTGAAATTACCTGAGTTGTTGTCTGTCTCCCTTTTCAAGAATTTAAGTCCCATAAGGGCAGGGTGTCAGTGTCCTCCTTGTTCAGAACCTAGTATATAATAAGTGCTTAATATTTAATAAATGGATGACTTTTTTTCCCCCTAATAGTCAATTTCGTCCACTACTCAGGTTCAACAGAGACAATAGCATTTTCAGCCAAATTTTCAAACTCCCAGAAAGTAATTTCTTGGTTTATGAGTTCATGCCTCCACATCATTTTCAGCATTTACTATAATTTGATTTTGGGGATTGCTTTTTTCTTAGCATGGCATTGTATTTGGGAAAGGTGATTAAGGTGAAGGAAGAAAAACAGTGGTTTTAAGAACCTTACTTAAATCATTCCAAAGTCTCTTGGATATTCGAATGTAATTGCCAAATAATGTTTTAGTGATATTATTGTGGATGATTCAGAACTATACAGATTTCTCTTCTCCTTAAACTCCTAAGAATTTAGCATTTAAGGATTGATGTTTTCAGGGGGAAAAATGAATATGATCAACATAGGACAGACAGAGAGAGACAGAGAAATAAGTACAAATAGTGCATTGCACTAGTCATGAAATTTTGGGATTTTTCAGGGTCCAACTGGTGGTATTTTTCTTTGTCAGTTTGAGCTTTCAAAATCTTGAGTTATGTTTTGACTTAAGTTTGTTTTTGCCTTTTTAGGTCATCTTTCCAAATTTAAAAAAAAAATAATAAGAAGAAAAAGATCTCTGTGGACAGTAATGGAAGTGTTAATATCCCTCTCTCAGATGTGTTCTTTTATCTCCCCACCAACCCAGTGTCTCAGGAAGAATGGATGTTTCAGCATCATTAGCCTTGGAGAAAACTGAGGCAGAGAGAGGGCTGGAGTCAGACATCCCATTATGTGCCTGCTACCAGCTGGGTTCTGAGACAGGGGCCGCCTTCTTTGATTCTAGGAGATTTTGCAGCCTGTGGAGAGAAAGATAATGAAAAATAAGCATATATGGTGAGAGGGGAAAGAGGTGGTCCTATGGGTCATTGAGCAGAGAGACCCACCTCGTCCAGAAGGTCCGTGAGGGTTTCTCCGACTGAGAGAGCGCTGCCTGGAGATGTGGTGGCCAAGGAGCAGCTAGCTAGGGAAACATGGCGGATGGAAGGTGCTATAGGAAGTCTGGATTGGCTGGGTGTGGTCAAAGAGGAAAGGATCGTGGCAAGTGATGGGGAGGCCGTTATAAACCGGGTTATACAGGGCTTTCCTTGTAAGCCATGTGCAAGCGTATGACTTTGGCCTCAGGGCAGTGGGGAGCCATTAACAGTTCGAGCTGGTAAATCATTTCTGTTTTCAGCAGATCCAACTGACTGTAATGAGGGAATAGGTTGGAAAGGGGCGAGACAGTGGAGCCAAGGCAGAGAACAGTTCTGCATGGCCTAGGCTCTTCTTCCTGGTGACTTGACCCTCAGACTCCATATCTACAGGTTTGTTTTTGGTCTCCCTCTTTCCATTCTTCAGCAGTGTCTTTTTTTTTTTTTTTAATATTTATTTTTTTATTTTTGAGAGAGAGAGAGAGAGAGTGTGTGTGTGTGTGTGTGTGTGTGTGTGTGAGAGAGAGAGAGAGAGAGAGAGAGAGAGAGAGAGAAAGGGAGGGAGGGGCAAGGGGAGAGAGAGAATCCTCAAGCTGACCCATGCTGAGCACAGAGCCCACCGCTTCAGGGCGCCATCTAGGACATGGAGGTCATGACCTGAGCTAAAATCACTGGCTGCTTAACTGACTGAGCCACCCAGGTGGCTGATTTTGTTTCTGTTGTTAAGACCCAATCCCTGCGTATTGGATAACCAGTTAACTACGTTAAGAACTGTTGTTATAGGTGTTTGATGCGTATTGGATAACCAGTTAACTACGTTAAGAACTGTTTGTTATAGGTGTTTGAAGTGCTAAAGTGATACTTTCTATTGCATGATGGTGTTCTTGTGACAATAACTTTTTTAAACAGGATACTTATTATGTGTTAGACATTACACTGGATGTTTTGTATCTAGTTTCTCATTTTATCTTCCAACCGGTTTGATAGGGAAGTGGTATTATCTTTTTTGATGGACATAGTGTAGAGTTCTAGAAGCATGAGGTGATGTGCTCGGCAACTCACAGCTGATCGGGGCAGAAGAGGGGTGATGTTTGATGTGTGCCCCTGGGATTTCAAATCCCTGTGGTGAGCAGGGTGCTGGGCTCGGGGATCCTGGAGAATAAAGTCGTGGCCTTCGCGCTCAGGAACCCACAGTGTTATGACACATATAGAGCATTAGCGTGAGGGACTATGGAAAGTTCATGTGATGGAGTGCTGTGTTCCAGGTTGGGGGGGAAGGGACATTTGAGTGGCATTTGAGAGGTGAAGGAATCTCTTCTTTGATTTGGCAGAGCCAGGCAGAGCTATGCAAAAACACTCAGAAAGGCGCTGAAGCCTCCCCCCCGGAACCCCACCTTGCCTCTTGCCGGCGAGGCCAAGTTGCTCCGACTGCCTGAGCCTCCGCTGGCTCAACTGTGAGGCAGGGGTAACAATACCTACCTCGCAGAGACTGAAGTCGAATATAAAGTGTAATGCATTCAGGTTGTACAAGACATGTGTTACGTGTTCAGCACATTAACACATGCTCTCTGTGTGAGTGTAAATGCATATGGCGGAAGAGACAGGAAATGGGGAAGCCAGCAGAGGGCAGGCATTTTGAGGAGCCGTGACCTCGCCAAGCTGTGTGGCCACCATGTGGGCCATGGGAGTTGTGAAGATTAGTGCTTGTCAGCCTGGGCTCTGGAGTCAGACTGTGCATTTCAGCACTTCCTCCATCCTGGGGCAGCCCTGTGACCTTGGGGAGAGTTAGTGAACTTTCTTGAGCTGCTTGCAGTTTCTTCATCTGTAAAATGGCTGTGATACGTTATTAACTCACAGGATGATAGTGGGAACAAAAAGGCAGTCCATAGATGTGCTCAGCACAGTGTCCACACAGAGAAAGCACCGAGCCCACCTTGGCCATCACCATTGTCTTCTTGCGTAATCTGCCCGAGGGGGAAGGGAGAGGCTCCCCGCAGGGTTCATGCACAAGGGGTGAAGCCCGTGCCAGGGCAGTGGTACCAAAGACCAACCCTATGTACAGCAAAGTCAGGAATCCCTGAGTTCTGTTCTCATAAAGATGTTTCACTAACAGCTCAAATCCAGCCATGAATAACAGACTTCAGGGCCCACTGACTGCCTAGAGGGGCTGTGGGAGGGGGTGGTCTAGGGAGACCAGGAGGCTGAGGAGCTGTTTTGGCTTGATGGTTATTGATCTTTTTCCAAACTTCACGCAACATTAGGCTGGATTCTGCCTTGTGTTCATTAACGTTGGAGTAGAGACTTCCTCGATTTTCATTTTTCATTTTTCATTTACACCCAGTGACAGCCTCACCAGGTGATGCCCTGGAGTGCGAATCCATAAAAACAATCAGAGACACGGGGCCACAGGGCTCTTCGGCTCCCTCAGCCCAGCTGCCTTCCTGTTCTGACCCCGGCTCAGATGTCGTCCCCTCTGTCTCGGACTCTGTCTTGGCATCTTTAGTAACCAATGGCTTTGAAGGTTTTGGGTACTTCTAAAAGGTGATACTTGTAAAATTCATTTTCAAAACCAGCAGAAAGACGCATACCATATGATCTCACTCACGTGGAATTTAAGAAACAAAACAGGTGAACACAGGGAAAGGGAAGGAAAAAAAAAATGAGAGGACACCAGAGAAGGAGACAAATCTGAAGAGACTCTTAACTCTAGGAAACAAACTGAGGGTTACTGGAGGGGTGGTGGGGGGGGAGAGGATAGGACCACTGGGTGACGAGCATTAAGGAGGGCACGGGATTGTAATGAGCACTGGGTATTAGATGCCACTGATGAATCACTAATTCTACCTCTGAAATGAATAATCCAGTATATGTTAACTAAATTGAATTTAAATAAAAAAATTTTAAAAAAACCAACAGAGGTGGTATTTTAATTGGGAATATATTTAAGCCAGAATTTTTTGTATTAAACCAGCTGTTTAGAAATCTAAAAAAAAAAAAATTACTTAACCCATGAAGATCAGTGCTCTGCCCCTGCTAATTAATCCATTCATTCATTCCTTTACCTGGTGTGCACTGAATGTCTACTGTGTGTCAGGTACTATCCAGTGGAGAAATACTAGAGAAATAGTCAATGGTAGCTAAAAGTAGTAAACTATGGTCTGTGTCAATGCGAAACTCCTTTCCATTGAAGGGAACAATCCTGCTTCATTGCAAATATGAGAAGTGTTACAAGAGCAAGGAGCCCATGATAAGATGGGAATGAGTAGGAAAAAAGCACCTAACCCAATGTGAATAAGAAATAATGATCAATCCAAGTTTGAACCAAAGAGGGGAGATGCATTATTCGGAACCGTAAGTTGTATACACTGATTGAATCATGGTACAGAGAATGGCTCGTAAGTTAGGAGAAAAACACTAAAGTCAAATTCTGCCACTTCCCTGCTAAGTAATTTTTATCTGGATGTGTTACAATGATTCTATTAAATTAAAAACAAAAAGAAAACCCTGTTTGGAATGGGAAAAGCTGTATTAGTGTAATGCAATAGTAAATGGTACAAAAATAGTATTAGAAACGTATAACCTAGTATGTTGCCAAGAATGGTTGCCAAGAATGGCCCTATAAGACACAGTCACAAAGCATCTTAAGGATTCTTTTATTACCCCTTTATATTTGTATTAATATCTCCTCTGCCCCTGTATGAAAAGCAGAATGACTTTTCTGTAAACATTAAGTAATGCAAAGTCCAACATTTATTTAATGTAGCAAAACAGTCTCAACTCTTGGATGCCCAGCATCATGTAATAAGTGACCCTTTAGTCTCCATTAAAAGGTGAGCCTTTCTAAACGATAAAATTTCTTTGTTAAATGCACATTCTTGTTGCAACTATGCAAAAATCAGACAAAATTGACTGCAACCAGACTTATTTAGTGATCCGAATGATCTTTTTTTGAGATTCGTTTGCTTCAAAAGAAAATTCTACATGGTCTGGTATCTAGAGGACACATTTCCAGATTTGCCCCCGGATCACTGTATAGTTGTAACTAAATTACTTCTCATCACATGGAATCCACTTTTAATCTTTATCATAATGATCCTATATTTGAAAAATCGCTTTATTCTGTAAATGTGTGAATCAATAAAGTGAGAGGTTTTTCAAGTCTTATTTGCACTTGAATAGGAACATGGGAAACAGAGTATCTGTGATATTCATCATGATTATCAAATGTTTTAAACTAAATTCTAAGTGTTAATATGCAAATTATGTATAAATGACATTATTTAGAGGAACTTCCTCATTATGATGTAGGAATAAACTAAATATATACATGTGGGAAAATAAAAAGAAAAAAAGGTGAGCCTTCCTCTCCAGTTCTGCTCTCCCAACCAGAGTGGATTTACCTTGGCAGCTGAGAAAGATGGGTGACTCCTGATTTCTCTTTTCTGCTTATCTCTTCCCCTTACCTTTTAGCTATGGTTTCTAACCCCTCCAGGGCTGGGGTGTGGATGAGGAGGGAGGAAACATAAGAGCATCAGGGAAGGTCTGACTTGATGGCATTGTCCTGACTTGGCTTCAGTGACAGTGGGCTTGATAGAGTGAGTGCTGGCTCTTTGAAGGCATTTTTATGATTTCCTCAGAGACCCCTCTCCCCCACCCCTACCCATTCCTAAAGACCTCTCCTCTGAAGTCCCTTAACGTGTTTGGATATATCCCTGTTTCCCCATGTCCATTCACTTCTACTGTGTCTTTAGAATTTCCTCCAGCTCCCCTCTGGTGCCGTGTGTTCACCCTTCCAGGCCGTAGCATTCCTTCTAATTTGACATAATTTGGGCAGTTAATACTTACACCACATTTACAACGTGTTAAATGTTTTCCCTAGATGGATTCATTTAACCCTCATCATGCCCCTTGTTAGTATGATGATTATCCCTGCTTTACAGTAAAGAACCCGAAAGTTAGAAAACTTAAGGAACTTGCCCAAGCTCTCCCAGCTGGAATGTGGAGGGGCCAGGATGTGAGTCGACAGTCTAGCTCAGCATCCTTCTCTTAACGGCTGTTGCGTATTTCAACCTGTGCGGGTCTTCTCTGGCTCATCATCCTATCTAGGATACAGAGAACATTCTGGGGGTGCAGGCTGATCCCACACCAGGCATCTCTGCTTTGCCATCACCAGAGCAGCGGGCCAGCCCATCTCTCTCTGGACACCAGCCCACTGGGCAAGAGCCACATGTGAAATTCTCTAAGTAGTGCCTTGGGAGTCCTTCTCATTAGGCTTATCTGGGAGCAGGTGCTCCTACCATCATCTTTCCTTATCCTCCGGGCAGGAGGAGATGGGCTCGCAGTGATGCTGTTTCCCAAGCAATCACCTAAGGACCCTTTCTTCAAAAATCATTTGTCCCTTCATGGGGTTGAGGAGTTTACTAGTTCACTAATCGGTTCTTGACTACTCACTATTCCTAGGATCTACTGGGTGATTCCATCTTCAAACTCATTTTGGAGTCTGTGTATGTCACATTGGGGTCTCATCTAAAGTTTCCATTTCTCGTCCAGTTGCAAAGTTGAATTACAGACTGTCTTGGAGCCTCTGTTTTGTTTTGTTTTTTCCACCTAGAACATATAATGATAATAAATCTCCTGTATATTATATATCGTTACAATATAGATCAACTAAGAAATCTGGCGTTGCTTAGATAAAACAAAATATTCTAAAGGCAATGTGAAACTTACTTGATCAGTTGTAACAGTGACCTGCACCTTTTCTTCCTTCTATGAGTTTTCTTGTGTTGTTTTTCCTTCCTGGGATTTTACTCCCCCGTTCCCCCATGTGTGAATCTAACATGGCCTTTAAAAACTAGTTCAAAAGGCTCTTGCTCCATGAAACTTTCTCCAGCTTTTAACCCCAGCCCTTCACGGAACCTGTTGTGAGGTTTGATTCTGCTTACTTCTGCAAGAGCTGTTTTATCTACCTTTCCTTAAAAAACGGTAAGAGACTGCTCATCATCATCGGTCCCCTGTACCTCTTAAAACCTGTCCCTTCTTTGAAACATAAGCTAGTACCTACATTGGTATGGGTCGATTTTATTCTGTTGTATGGATGGAGTTTTTAGAAGCTGGGGTTCCATACTTCCATTCATTTACTTAAAAAAAATCTTTGGGGTGCCTGGGTGGCTCAGTGGGTTAAGCCTCTGCCTTCAGCTCAGGTCATGATCCTGTCCTGGAATGGAGCCCCGCATTGGGCTCTCTTCTCAGTGGGGAGCCTGCTCCCCCATCCCCCTGCCTTCTCTCTGCCTGCCTCTCTGCCTACTTGTGATCTCTTTCTCTGTCAAATAAATAAAATCTTTTTTTAAAAAAAATCTTTATTATATGCTACTACATTCCAGTCAATACCATAGGTGTTGGTGATATTACAGTTAACAAAATCAACAAAATCTTTATTCATTTAACTTAGATTTGAAAGAGCAGATAATAATCAAAATAAATATATAACACAAGGTCAGGAGTGATATGTTTAACGGAGAAAAATAAAGCAGAATGAGGGATAAAACACGAGGCTACAAAGAAGCAGTGTACATTTAAAAATTCTGTTACAGACATCTTGGGAGCCCTTCCATTGTATTAAAACCACCATTCATACGAATAAGGAAATCTCCAGGTCATATAATTCATGCTCACTTCTGTGTCACCATGGTTGCCTCTTTGACCTGACCCCCTGCACTCTAGGAACTTAGACTCTAAGTGGTATGGTTTTCAAGGTATAATGAACATGGAAAGATGTACATGTGTCATTGCTCAGATCCTGTTCAGCAAATATCCACTTTCCATCTGCCACTGTGAGTGGAATGTGCTTCCCTGTCCCAGTGGTCCTGGGCTTGGCCATCTCGCTGACTTGGACCACTGAGACGTTAGCCCATATGACACAGACAAAAGCTTGAAATGTACTTATATGGTGGAGTTTCCTTCTCACGCCTTCTCACATCTCTGCGGGACTATGCCCCAGAGAGCCCGCTGGTCCAAAGATGATGAAAGACCCATAAAGTAGACCTGAAACCAGCCTCCAGCTTGCAGCAAGCAAAGCCCAGTCTGAACAACTTGACCCTGACTTGAGCCGCAGACCCATAAACAAATACAGTTTTGAATGTGGGAAGAAAAAAAAAAGTGTTTTTGGAGTGTTGCTTCATGGTAGTCATTAGCTAATACTGGAATCAGGGATTCCATCTCATCTTGTCCATTCTCATTCTTCACATTGGCCAACTTTCTTAACTCCTGAGACTCAGTTTCTTCATCTGTAAAATGGTTATACAAACCAAACTCCATGGGTATGTTTTGATGAGGGAATCGGTTGATAAAGGTGAAGCACCTGGTCAGTGCTCAGCAACTTTTTTCTCTCAACATCTGAAAGCATTGCACATGTTTTCTGGTTGCCTTCTAGAAATATCCAAGAAAGCTCAGCTCCCAGACATGGACCCTGGCCAGGTTTTTTGGAGTTGCTGACTTCCCCAGTCTTCATTCTTCTCTTTCAATAGTGACTCCAACACATTTTTTTTCCTTTTTTTGCTTGAGAAATTTCAATAAGCATGTAGCACTGGTTGGATAGCCATGCTGGCATTTGAGTTTCCAGTATGTGTTTATAATTATGCTGCATTATCTTAATTATAATGATGTGAGGAGGGGAGTCGGGGGGAAGGATTGAAAAAGGAAACTGTTCAGAAAAGTGCTCCATGAAAAATAACCCACAGTTAGGGGACGACAGGCCTGTGATTGGGGTTGTAATTGGAAATGGCACTATTAATACAATACTTATTCATTCTATATTATAAAAAAATGGGAGCACTTTCTGCAATTACCCAGTTCCAAATGAAATTAACATTCCGTGGCATTTCCCATAAATGGTTGGTTTGCACACATCGATGGAGACAATTAGCTTGGAAGTGAATGACGGCTCTGACTGGAGAGAGGGTGAGGTAGGGAAGGTCAGGCCCATCCAGAAGGATGAGAGTGAAGGTGGGAAAACAGTGAAAATCAGAGAAGGCCATATACCTGGTACCTGGGAAAAGCAGAGACTGAGACCTGAGATTCCAGTGATTGGACTTACAGGTCCAAACCATGAAAGTCTTCATGATAAGCTCATTGAACAGGTGAGTGCAAATATTTGCATAGTTGAGTTTACCTCAGTTTCAAGTTCAGCTGTCTACAAGCCCTCCCGCTCATTAAACCAGTGCCCTCCTTGGCTATCTGTCTGAACCCTCTAGTCCTCTGCAAATCCCAGAGTCAGGGTCATGGTCTTGACCAACAGTCTCTGCCCTGCTGCCACTTACTTACTGTGGTTGATGGTAAGATGAAGAAATGTCTTCATGCCATGATTTTATTTTGTCTTTTCCACAATGAGTATCTTGATTAGGTTTTGTAGGCAAGTTAGCTACAGTAAAGAAAGCATCACTGATGTGTCACCCTTTTGTAATTGAAAAGGGGATCGTTCAGGTAACTTTTAGATATACTGAAGGATAGTTACCTCTCACATCGTAGTTGGATGCCATTCCTAGGTAGAAGGGGGAGTGGAGCTAGGGTTCATTCTTGATTTCTCTTTATCTTCTCCACTTTAGATCTAAGTCCAATCATTCCTGTCTATTCTAATCCATATAGATAGATAGATAGATTTCAAATATACATCTTGTTTTCTTTGATATTGCCATAGTCAAGATCTGTATCTTCTTTTGTCTAGACTTACACAGCCTCTTGAATAAATGCATAGTCACTAAAATTGGACCAGGGTTAGTATTTTGACTCAACTGATAATTTGTTTTGGGACCCCGAATATGATTTGAATTCCAAGTTTAAATTCCTCTACAAAAAGCAGTTTATTGAAGTGCTTACCTCATATGGCTGTTGTGAGTAATAAACTGGAAAATTCAGGCAAAATGTTTAGCACAGTTACTGGCACATGCCAAGTGGCTCAATACATTTCAGCTCTTTTTATCATGATTATCATTATCCATTTGTTTCCCTCTTCCAAACTGGCAGTCACATTAATCTTTCTTAAGTACATCTCTGACAGTGCCACACTTCTGATCAGAATCTTCCCATGTATCCATATATCTCATAATGCATATATGTATACTCTTCCCTATTATATAGACTAAAGTTCAAGTTCAACTTGGCATTCGAATTTCTCCCTGATGTGTCCACAACCCTGTTCTCACCTCATCTGCAGCATTACCCCTCCAGGAATGCTGAACTCCAGGCATTATAAACGACTTGTCATTTTTTGAACGGAAGATGACTTTGAACTTCTGCATCTTTGCATATGTCACTTTGGAAAACTCTCTCCTCCTTCTTTTATATACCATATCCTGCCTCAGAGTGTTGCTTTAGTCCCAGCGCTTTGCAGGTGAAGGCTGAAGTCAACCAGACAGGTGGACTTCTCTGTCCACTTGGCTTTGTGGATATGGGAGTTCCATATCTTCCTCTTGTCTTTCTTTTTTCTTTAAAATAGGTGCTTGAGTCCTGAGTTAATTGAGATACTCTTTTTTTGTGTTTAGCCCAATTCAGTTCACCTTTAATTTAACTTCATCTTGGTGTAATTCACTGCATCATCAGGCTCTTTTGAGGACTGACTGTGAAATTTCGCCTGGTTGAATGGCTTCCAGCAGATTTCTCACTGACCCAAATCCGTGTGTGTTTTTTTTTTTTTTTTCATCCCAGCCTTAATTGCTAGAGATTTACATGTCTGCCCTCCATTTTCATCCTCTGCATTCAAATACATCTGAAGAGTAGATGCTCTGACCATGAAGAGAGGCAGGCAGGAGGTTAATGGGCTTCCTTCTTGTCAATGTCTTCCTTGCTTGGGCATCATTAATTTACTACAAACAGGTGAAGATTTGCCAATCTGCTGCACAGCTGATGACTTGCTATTGGATCTTAGCTACCTTCTACCTACAGCCAGACAAAGGATCAATTGATTCTGAGCCCAGATGCATGGACAAGAGGGTTCATGCCTATGTGTGTGTGTGTTGGAGAGATCAAGGCAGAGAGCTGGAAGGAGGCATCTTCTTGTTCTTGTACCTATGGAAGCAAGGTGAATTTCTTTGAGTGTCTGCGAAGGGACAGACAATTCATATGAAGATTTTTTTTTCCTCCTCCATAATTATTGAAACAGATTTAGAATAAAAATTAGAAGCCCATGCTTTAAATTTACCAAATAAAAGACTTTTAGGGTTATCATGGGTGTAGCCTTTTAGTTTACCGGTTATTTGATATTTGGATCTCTTCTATGTTGTTTTTGGAATGTAGCACCTCTGGTTACTTCCAGTTTCTGAGGACTGGGCGCCTCCACCAGCTATTTTTTCCATAGTTAGAAAGCTCCTGCCATACAGTGGACTCTTAAGATAATTACTCTTACTATTATACTTGTTATGATGCTACAGCTCTCAAGATTATGGATCTTAGAACCAGATATATCTAAATTTGAATCCCAGTACTCCCAATTACCTTTGGGCAGTGATTCTCAACCAGGGGTGATTTTGCCTCTCCAGGGATATTGGGCGTTATCTGCAGACACTTTGGGATGCCACAACGTGGAGAAGGGACTAGTAGCATCTAACTGGCAGAGGCCAAGGATGCTTCTGAACATCCCACAATACATAAGGCAATCCTCACATGTGAGTGATGTTGAGGCGGAGAAACCTTCCCTTCATCAAGAACCTGAACTGTCTCGGGGTCAGTCTTCCCATCTGTAACAAGAGATATAACTAGAGTTGGCTTCACAGCATCTTGAAAATTACGTGGAATTCCATCTTGGATATTTTAGCAGGTGCCTGGCCCAGTGTAAGCACTTAGGGAAAATAGTTCTTGTAATTATAACCTATAAAAAGCATGCATCATGTTGCTTGGGACTTAGCTACAGTAATAAGGGGGTAAACATTAGTACTAGCAGTACTACTACTACTGCAGCCCTTCAGATAACAGAAGATAGGTTAATTTTACTCTTTCCTATTATCTTGTTGTTCCTCATGATACCAGTCCAAGCCTTCATATCAGACCAGCTTTTCATACCTGGCCTGGTCTGTTTTGTTAGTTTTATTTTTCACGTGACATTCAGATCTCAACAGAGTCCCCTAGGCATGGTCTGAGCAATGCATGGCGGAGCTGTCACCCTTGTGTTTCTATTCATTCTGTTTCTATTCATGTTGCTTTCTTAGTGGTCCTCTTACTGTTAACTTGCACTGCGATCTCTGATGCCCAAATTGCTGAATGGAAATGACATAAGGAAGGAGAGGAAGGAAGAACTCCTGGCTGAACGTGTGTTTATAAAATGTGCATTTTTGGGAGCACCTGGGTGGCTCAGTCGGTTTAGTGTCTGCCTTTGGCTCAGGTCATGATCCCAGGATCCTGGGATCGAGCCACGCATCAGGCTCCTTGCTAAGCAGGGAACCTGCTTCTCCCTCTCCGACTCTCCCTGCTTGTGTGCTCTCTCTCTCTCTCTCTCTCTCTCTCTCTCTCTCTGTGTCAAATAAATCTTTAAAAAAATTTTTAAAAATTAAAATGTACATTTTTGATGAGGAATCCAAAAAAACCCTACCTGGACATTTCTTTCTAACCCAGGCTTTTGGGTCCAGCTTCTGGAGGTTGAAATCAGGAGCTAAAAGGTGAGGATGAAAGAACACTCAAAAGGAGACAGGTAGCACTTATGGTTTTTAATCCCCTAATACTTCTCATCAGAACAATGACAGGAGCATGGGACTCCTCCCAGGGCTCTCAGAACTCCCAGTGTTGCAACTACATGAGCTTGGTTTGAGGTTCGATCTCAGCCTCACCGTCTCTCTCTCTCTCTCTTTCTTTTATCACATTTCTCTACCTCATTGTGCACATCGAGCACAATGAGAGCATTCCTCAAGACCCATCCGCCCGTGCACACAGACTCCCTGTGCAAATGGCTCCCTAGGATGGATCTCTATTATTTCACCAAAAAACATCAGAGGAGGAATTTGTTCTGCTCTGCTGAAGACATGATTTCCAGTTCTTTCTACTGTCTTAGCTTAGTTTTTTGACTGCTCCCTCCCTGAGAAAAGGATGGAGAGAATAGAGGAGGTATCCATAATCCTTAGCTGAGCTCGTTTAACTGGGACTGAATAAGGGAAGACAGAGATAATAAAGGATTATCGAGCCATGGAACAGAACAAATCCTCAGATGTATGTGTGACCCCCATACCCACACATTAGCCCCCCATAGGTGCGTGGGACAGCTCCATCATACCGTAGTTTGGTCCCCTTTCTGCTCTCCCCACATCCTTCTTTCGTTCCTCCGACTGTCTGCATCATTTCAACAGTGGTTAAAACGACAGGCCTCAGACCAGCCTGGGCTCCAGGTCAAGCTGTGTCAGCCTTGGATGATACTAATGTCACCTGTTCTCCAAGCTCGTGGGGAGTAGGATATGAGGCCATGGCGTCCAGCATAGAGTAAACACTCAGGAAGTCAGCCCATATGAAGTGGTGGTGTCACTAGTGTGCCTATGTAAACCTGTCCTGTAGGTCGCCTCCTCTCCATTTAGTAAATGTAGAACATCAGAGGACAGAGAGGCAGGGTCCGCTGTGTTCCGTGGTGAGCGTGCATGAATTGGCAGGCCCAGGTTTTGAACCCTAGGGTAATAAGATAATTTTGCACAGTGTTTCTAGCATTTTTTTAAAGATTATTTTTATTTATTTATTTGACAGACAGAGATCACAAGTAGACAGGCAGGCAGGGTTAGGGGGGAAGCAGGCTCCCTGCTGAGCAGAGAGCCTGATGTGGGGCTCAATCCCAGGACCCTTGGATCATGACCTGAGCCGAAGACAGAGGCTTTAACCCACTGAGCCAGCCAGGCGCCCCTCTAGCACGTTGTTTTGTCTCACTTCTTGGCATGGACCCTGGCACTATGATTAAGGATGTGAAAAACAGGACTTAGAAGCCCCCCCCCCGTCTTTACTGAGCTATAGTGAAGTGTCAGTATTGCAAAGTTCATGGTGGCCCAGTTTATCTAAAATGCTTTAACGTGCGTCTCACAGAAACTGGAATTTCCTGAGGCTCAGAGAGGCTTGGTGTGTGTCCGAAGTCACACAGCAGCTGAGCTGGAGCTCATGGGCGGGTCTTCTTCTGCCAGATCTGCTGAGTTTTCAATCCGGGAATCTCTGTTCTCCCCTCCCACCGATGTTGCTCTCAACAGTCTCTCCACCCGTTTTAGTGTGGTGGTGGCATGTAATCACGAATAATAAAGCAAGCCTGCTCTCACTGTCATGCAGGAATGGGAAATTGAAATTATAAGTCATTAAATGGAAAATCCCCAGCCTTACAGTAACGCCAACTCAGCCTCAATCCATTACTGCCTATATATTTAGCTAGTCTATTTTTAAGAGTTTAATATTGAGAAATAGGACATATTTATAATGCAGCTGCATTAATTTCGCTGCAAAATCCCTGCTATTTGCTATAGTTGACTTACATGTGTTTAAATTTACAACCACCCTTTTGCACTGGGGAGATAGGCCCTTAGTTTAAAGGAAGACGCGTGGAAAATCTGCCAGTTGAATAGTAAGATTGTACAAATCCCATAGTCTGCGCTCTGGTGTACCCCTCCCCCCGCCATTGCATGGCTTCGTAATGGACTTAAGTCACGATGTGTATTCTCACACCGCTCATTCAGTGGCCAGTCATCCACCCCTCAGAACCTTTGTCCACTCATTCACCAACCACAGCCCAACGCTGCAAGCTCTGAATGGATGGGCTAATAGTCTTTATGCCCCTGAAGAGGGACACCTCAGTTTCAGGTCATTGTTATTTCTAGGATAGCCTTCATAATTACCATTAATGCGATCAAAGGGAAGCTGGCTAAGAGGGGTTACTTTCATCTATTCCAATATGCAGGTCAGTTCATTAAATCATTGTTTATTGGTCGCGCTCCAAAACAATCCTTGGGGTAGCATTGGGAGATACTTGTCCAACCCCGCTCTACATAGGTTAGATGACGCTTGAAAAGTAATTAATCTTGCTGTGCCTCACTTACCCATTTGTAAGATGGAAATAATAATACGCATCTTGTCAGGTTGCCTACCAGTCAATCATTGCTACAATAGTGCTACATAACAAACAGCTGCAACATCTCAGTGGCATCCAACAAGAAACATCAATTTGTCATGTGTGTGGGGATTAGATGGAGTGTTGTGCTCATCTTAGATGGGTTTGCTCATAATTGTCAGACTGGGGGCGGGGAGGGGTCCGTGTCCCAGGTGATAGGAGTTGGGTGACGGCTCCGTGCTGCAGAGCTGTGAATCCCCCACATGTCATTCATCCTCCCTGCACCAACGGGCTGGCTGAGACCGGTCCTCCTCACGGTGGTGGTGGGTGTAAATGAGGGAGCAGAAGAATGTGGTACCTCTTGAAGCCTGTGCTTGTAACTGACATACGCTGACCTTCACCCACATACCATTGGCTGTAGCAAGTCACACAGCCAAGAGAAAATCAAGGTACAGTGAAGTACCTTCCATCTACCAAGAGGGTATAGCAAGGGTGTAGGTGGGGGGATGGGGCGATGAAAGGAAGCTAATTATTTCATGCACGCCAGTCATTATGAGAATCATATTCGATCATAACTGTTTACCTTAATATCTGTCACATTATAAACACTCCATAAATGGTAAGTGTTATTATTACTGCTGTTAGGATTATATGACTAAGGAGATGTCCTTGACAAATTGGAATGGAAATTTGAGTGAATCTCGGTCACAACCGAGATCAACCAGGGAAGTCCAAGCTAACTCTCTGGGGGGAAAAAGTGAAACCATGAAAAGGTTAAATTTCTGGGGAGGAAGGGGGTACGGATAAGAAGGTGGGCATCTCCCCTCCTGCTGCTAGAAAACAGCTGCTTCCGGCTCATGATGGTGGAGTTCAATCTTCCCTGGCAACACACGCACACACACACACACACACACACACACACACACACACACACTTTTTTTTTTTAGACCTAGGAATCCCTTGGAGGTCAGAGCAAAAACTTGATGAGTCTGACAGAGTGAGGCGTGAGGGTAGACGGAGGGCCAAGAGCAGAAAGAAGTTCAGGATCCAGGATTAATGTTGCAGTGGTATCCAGGTTCCAGGTTTTGGCTACAGGCATGGGGTAACCATGGACCTGGGCTGAAGTAGAGTGGAGATAGAAGGCCCCAAGCCAGGCATGACAGTAAAGTTTATCCATGAGAGGACAACGGGGAGTTCGAGGCCACGGTCCTTAGTCAAAGGCTATGAGTTAGCCAAAAGGGAAGGGAAGAAAGCAGCAGGCATTAAGCTTTGACTCAGGGCAAGGCCCTCTGCAAGCTTATCTCACTTAAGCCCGGGAACAATAATGATAATAAAGGCTGTACTTCGTTGAGTGCTTAATCCGTTTTGGGTACTGAGCTAAGCACTTTGCATGTATTATGGCATTAAATTTCAACCAGAAAAAACCCCACAAAACCACACGCTTCTTGAGGGAGATTTATGCTCAGGGTTTTACAGGTGAAGAACCGGGGCTTAGGGCCGTGGAGAAACACACCTAAAGCCAGAGAGTGCATCAGTGAGAGGAGGAAGGTGAAAGCCAGGTCTCTGGGATTCCTACTCTGCAGACTCCTTCTGAACTGGCAGGGCTAGGCACTGGAAAGGGTCATGGGGCTAGAGAGCAGGGCTCTCAAGTAGAGGGGCTCTTCGAATGAGGGTTAGGAAAAGAGTTAGAAGTGTATAGCAAGAGCGATCATTCTTCCTAGCTGAAGATGGATTCTCTCGGTAATGGAATCATCTCCCACTGGAATCTCTAGAAGAACCAAACTGTGTGGGATTTTCTCTACAGTCATTGTCCCTGTCACCTGCGGATGGCTCTCTTTTTACAGTCTCCTTTACCTAGTTCTGCATTCTTTAAGGTTCGGGACTAGCTGGCATCTCCAGGAATTTTCAAGAGCCTTTCCACTTGCAAAAGGAATTGGAGGGCACACTCTCAGTGTTCTTGTCACACTTCTCTGTGACACTCTTTTCATTATGTTTACTTGTCTCTTGCACTAAAGAGCTTTGCGGTTGAAAGAAGGGACAATGTACATTTCATCCCTGTCTGCCCAGCACCTGCGTCTGGATGCAACACCCAGGACTACTGTTGGCTGCAGAATCCCAGTTGTAGGACACAGGTTGCCCCGCAGCCCCAGGCCGTGCAGAACCACACACTTGGCCTTCCTATGCAGTTACAGAAAGGAGGACTCTGGGAGAGGACTCTGGCTGGTGTCTGTGAGTCCCCACAGATTCTGGACTTCTCTATACCCTGCAGGTTTGGGCAGAGGATCTGGATTCGCCATGACTGATGGTTTAAGATCTTTTTGGCCATGAAAATAATAGTATTAACTCTCATTTCTTAAATGCTTACTCTGCATCAGGCACCGGGGTAAGCATCTTAGCATCTCATTTAACCCCCAAACAGCTTTATGAATTTGGAATTGCAAACCTCAGCTTAACACTTGGGAAGGCTGAGACTTTGTGTGGTTAAGGGGTTTGCCCCCATCTCGCAGCTGGTAAGGAATAGAGCTTAACATTCCAAACTGCAACTGATTCCAAAGCTTTCCCGCAGCCATGCCTTGCTCTCTCTTGCACAGGACTTGTTGGCCTACTGTTTCAGCTTCAGCCCAAACTCTGGAAGTCTCCTGTGCCTCTCTGGGCTCTATGAAAACAGGAGATTGTAAGGAGAGCATTCTCCGGAGATAAGAAGGCCCCGTGAAGTCGTGACTGCAGTCCTTGTGGTTACTGCATTCATCTTACTGAAAGCCCAGTTTCATTTACATTTAGAACTACAGGGCCATGGAGCAGGAAAGAATCTTCGAGACCATCTGTGTCCTGGCTAGGGACTGTGGAACCAGCTGCAGAGAAACTGGAAGGTATTGTGTTTTGAAGAGAGCTGAGGCAAATAGCACTAATTTTTTTTTATTCCATCATTCCAGCTTGATGTAGTTCTCCAGCAGAAATTATGACCACCCTCCAAGTCTGCCGTGTTAGCTGATGGGCCCAAGATCGTGTTCATAAAAAAAGGCTGTTCCCAAGTTTTCCAATTTATATTTGCTGCTGTTTGTTCATTTGTCTTGCCTGTAGGCGCTTGCTTGAAGATAAGCCATAGCAGGCATCAAACGTTTAAGAAAATGTGTGGGAGGGAGAAAAAAAAAAAAAAAAAAAAACTAAAAGTGAGAAAATTCTATCCATCAACTTTTTAACCCTGAGAATGGGGAAGAGGTGGCCATTTAAAAAAAAATGTGTATATGGATTTTGTTTTGAATTTGTTCTACTTGTGGAATATTGTCATCTGGCTAAGGAATATGGACTATTTTCTTTTTTCCTTTTTTTTTTCTTTTCATGAAGAGGTGGCTGCTGTAGGAGACGCAATGTTAGATTCAGTGACTCGATTCTCACAACTTCCAACTGTGATGGTTCTTTGTTTTTGTACCAGCTCTTCCCAGCTGGTATGTGCTTTAGAGCAGGAATATCTTAATACTGTCCCCCACAATCCTGGCATCTAAGTATGCCCAGTCCAAAGCCTCAGGACACAGACTGTTAGTCGGGGTTGTCCAGAGAAACAGAACCAATAGGAGGTACTTATATCTCTATCACCTATTGATTATATATATTTTTCTATCTCTATATCTTTCTACCACTTTCTATCTCTATCAGCATCTGTCTAGAGATTTGTTCATTTCTCTGTTAATTTGTTTTAAGGAAATGGCACCTATGATTTTGGAAGCTGACAAATCCCAAATCTTCAGGGTAAACCTTTAGGCTAGAGATGTGGGGAACGCTTAAATGTTGCAGCTCAAGTCTGAAGATGATTTGCTGGTGGAGTTCTTCATCCCTTGGGGGAGGTCAGTCTTTTTTCTGTGAAGGCCTTCAGCAAGTTGCATGAAGCCGAGGCTCATGATAGAGGGTTATCTGCCTTATTTAAGGTCTACTGAGTTAAATATTAGTCTTATCTAAAAAAAACAAAAAACAAAAAACAAAAAAAAAATAAAGCAACAACAACAAAACAAACCATCACAGAAACATCAAGAGTAATGCTTGACCAACTCTCTCTGTTCCATGGCCTAGACAAGTTGATATATAAAATTAAACATCACTAGATCTGAGGTTAAAATGGTCTTAGAATTTGGGGAATTAGAGAAGAGTGGTAGAAACAGGAGACTTGAGGGCTGGACCTTGGTCTTCTGCAGATTTTTGTCATGACTTTGTCTCTCGGTGCCTTTGTTTTCACATGTGAATAAAAGAGGAATTATATATTCTCTGAAAGAATTTTCAAAGTGGATATTTTATAATGCAGGTGACTTTCAAAATGAATGAGTGAACACATGAGTGGATGGATGATCGATGAAATGATTGACCAATCATGAAGCCAAAGGGTAAGGGAGAGGAATTCAGTGAGAGGTAGTGAGAGGTATTTAGGGAATTTAGGAAGAGGTAATGAGTGCTCGTTCTTGAGCACCTACTACGTTCCAGGAACTCTGTTAGACAATTTATATACATAGTTACATTCAGTTCTCCCACTGCCCTACAGACATTTACAAAGAAAGAAACTGAGCCTTATGAAAGAGAAGCGAGTGACTCCAGGTCACGCGGGCACAGAGCGGACATTAGAACCTGACCCTGGAACCTGAGTTGGCTTTGTCACTTGTGCTAGTCAGTATTACTAGTTACTAGTCCCTATTCAGTTACTAGTCACTAGTCAGTTACTAGTTACTAGTCAGTTACTAGTTGCTAGTCAGTATCACTAGTCACCTGCGGCTTGTTTCTCTGAACATAGTCCTTAGTGAGATAAAGCTGACAAATGGATCATGAGTTGAACCTAAGATCTCCAGGCTGTACAGTCTAGACCATCAACACTGAGCAAGATCCCTCCGTCATAGTTGCCCAGTCTCCAGTCAAGGTGAGCCCCTGGCTTCAGCCAGGGTCAGGTTGCCTGGGGCTCCTTGCCTGGATGATTTAAGAGGGGCTGGGCTGTCAGAGTCACTTTTCCAGGCCCTGAGAACTAACCTCCAAACCCCAAGACTGGACTATCCATCTTCCTCCCCCAACAAATCAGAAAGAAGACATGTAGCGTGGTACAGAGGACGGAGCCAGGATCATCAGTGTCACCGTATCCTGGGTCCCCATCCAGCTCTGGCATTCCTAAGCTGTGTGACCCTAGCAGATGATTTACCTTCTCTGAGCCTCAGTTTCTTCATTTCTAAACACCAGCTATCGGTGCTTTCCCTTCAAGCCTGTTAGGAGGAATAAACGAGAAACCGTAAGGAGATGCCTGGCTCCTTGCTTAGCAAAGAGTCGGTATTCAAGAATGGTGAATTTTCTTTTTACGGAGGCTAGAGGAGTCTAGAAAAAGTAAAGAGGGTGATGAAGGTGGTTCAGGAACTTGAACCTGAACTTACGCAAGGGTCGGTGGTAGGAAGTCGCAGGCTGTGTGTGGGGGGAGTTCGAATGCAGAACTGCTGGGTTCTAGGGTAGACACAGCGTGCAGGGCGGAGGACCACGCTGGAGCTTGCCTGGTATCTGGGATCCGTAGGCCTTTGCAAAGGCCCTCAAGGTCTGCCCTCTCTTCTGCCTCTCCTTTCCCTTCTCCTGCCTTCTCTGTCTCCTCTCCTGTTCTTGGCACTCCCCCTTCCATTTCCTCTGCCTTGTTTTCCTACTCTCTCCTGTCTTCCCCTCTCCCCTGCCTCCCCTCTCATGTCCCCTGCTGTTTTTCCTTTCCATTCTTGTTTCTCTCTTCCTCCCTCCAGTGTCCCTCTCTCTGTCTTGGGGGGCTGGGGCTCCTCTGCTCAGGCCCCAGTGGTTCATACCCATTAAACTTGACAGTCTCTCATATGGTGGAAAGAGGCAGCTTCCCCCTCATCCCCCTCCCTTCCTGGGTCCGCCGCGATGCTCAGATCAGGCACCATCTGTTGCATTCATCCAGGCGACGGGTGAGCATTTTGCTGCTCTGGGGAGGCAGAGCTCAGTGGGTACCAGGAGGGAGTGTGGCTTGTTTGGACAACTTGATATATTGATATTGATAGAGCTACCGAAAGGGATCGGAGGCATGGGGGTGGGGGAGAGCGGGAGGGAGAGCGAGGTGGGCCGTGGAGGGGCTCACGCAGGCACCTGCCCTGTAAGTCTGGGCTCTTGGCACTGCTGCCGCGGCGAGAGCCGCCAAACAGATGGATGGGATTTGCTGCCGCCGGGATCAGAAACCCTTGCAGCTCAGAGGAGCAAACTTTCCCTCTCTGCGTCTTCCTCTACTTCCAGCCAGTCCTGTCCGCATCGGTTTAGGAGAAAGTGAAGCAGAAATAGCAGGATGGGGAGAGGCTGGTCTTTAGAATCGGTGAATGTTAGAGGCAACAAAAAGGAATGATGGATCTGTCGAGGTCTCAGCTGGACAAAGAAGGCACCTTCAGATGGGCCTTTGTGGAGAAATTCAAGGAAGCGGTTACTTAGAGGGACTTAGGCAGAGTGCAGAGAAGTCCCAAGGGGGTACTGAAGAACCTGGGACAAAGAATAATAGGAAACCACTATTATTATAACTGAGGAGGAAGGGACAGGACATGGTTTTCCTGGAGGCACTGAGGACTGGGTCTGTGAACAGGGACCCCTGGCAGAAGCTGGGATTGTCAAGACTCCCAGATTCTGAGGACGAGGGTACGGAGACAGCAAAGGAGCAAGGGCTGACCTGTGTCCAAATCCTCCTCCTGGATCCGGCCAGAGCACCTTAATGGGCAAAGCCAACTGGTAGGCAAGTAACAAGGAGCACGGGAACTAGTCCGTAGAAGGTCTGCCTCCAGGACCTGGTGTGGGGCCCAGTGGCCCTGGGGTGGGGCTGGATCACGGGGAGCAAATGGAGAACAGCCAGTACAGACCAGGAATGAACATGGGTCCCATGGTCTGCACTGTGCCAGAAGCTCGTGTTCTGAACCACCACACACACGGCTTCTGTAGCTCTTCCAAGGAGGGCATGTGCAGAGTCTCCAGGGGTCCCACTCTTCTTCTGTGAGTGTGAGACCCGCGTAACCTGCCGTCTCCTCGGGCACCTCTCCTTAGATGTCTGCAAGATACCGTGCATTCATATCTCAGACCCGACTCGTGTTTTCGGTCTTCTGGAATGTCTTCTCTTCTAGAGTTCCCATTCTCCTTGAGAGGTGCCTTCAGGACGTCTCTGTGGAAGCCAGGCCAGGAGCCATCTTCCACACCTGCCCCTCCCTCATCCACATTTTCCAGTCAGCCACCGCCTCCTGAGGGAATTGTGCCTGTAAGATAGCGCTCAGAGGTTCCCACTTCTCCGTCTGCACTATTTCCCTCTGTTCTTTCTGCTCTGCTGTCTACTTCTCTATCTCGACCTCCGCTGCCCTCTCCTGGGGATCATCCTCTCGGATGTGGACTTCTGCACAAATGTCCCGTCCTCCTGGTTGGTCTTCTTCCTTCTATTTCTGTCCGTCTTCAGTGAATTCTGCTGTCAGCTGCTGAAACGATCTTCCCTACATGAAAATCTGATTAAGCCACTCTCCTGTCTAAAACCATCAGCGTGTTCTGTCCTTAATAAGGCCCAGAAGGATCGGGGTTGGGGTTGGGGTTAGGACTTCCTACCTCTCCAGCATGATCTCATGCCACTTGCTTTCAGTGTTTCGGGCCCCGTGAGTGGTGGTGCTGCCCCATCCTGACTCCATCTCCTCAAAGGGTCTTTGTTTGAATTCTTCCCCTCCTCCTGTGTTCTCTGAGCCTCCTTCCTCCCCAACCACTTCCCCATCACCTGGTTAACCCCTACTCTTTTCAGCCCTTAGTCCCACTACACACTCCTCGAAGCAAGTTTTCATGATTTTCCTAAACTAGGTCATATTCTGCTAAGAGAGTCTCTTTTCACCTTTCCTTTGTGGTATATGTCACCTAAGACTTTTTACATGTATCTGTCAACCATTTCATTCATCTTGGTCCATCCCGTCTACATGGTGAGCATTATGGGGGTGGGGGAGGTGTTTGTCTTTTCACCATCATACCTTGTCATGGACTGTATGTTTGTGTCCCCCACAGAATCCTATGTTGAAATCTTAACCTCAGACAAACTCTGTTTGTCTACTTGGACTAACATAACAAGATACCATAGATAGGGTGACTTAAACAACAGGCCTTTATTTTCTCATAGTTCTGCAGGCTAGAAGTCCAAGATCAGGATGCCAGCACAGTGGGGGTCTGGCTTACAGATGGCTGCCTTCTCACCGTGTGCTCACGTGACCTTTCCTTAGTGTATACATGTACGTGGGGGAAAGCAAGGGGAGGGAGAGAATGATTTCTTCCTCTTCTTATAAAGACACGATCCTATTGGATTAGGACCTCACCTTTATGACCTCATTTAACTTTAATTAGCTACTAAAATTCCTTTCTCCAAATACAGTCACACTGGGGGTTAGGGCTTCCGACATAAGAAGTCGGAGGGACACAGTTCAGTCTACAGCAGACTGTATTTGGAGATAAGATCTTTAAGAGGTAATTAAAATTAAATAAGATCATTGAGGTGGGACCCTAATAGGATAGGACTGGGTGTCAGAAAAAGAGGAAGATCTCTCTCTTTCCCTCTCTCTTTCTCTCTCTGTCTCCCTACCTTGGGTTCTCTCTCCCTACTGTGTGAGCACACAGTGAGAAGATGACTGCCTGTAAGCCAAGGAGAGAGACCTCACTAGAACCCAAGCATCCTGGCACCCTGATCTCAGACATCCCCCCTCCTCCAGAGCTGTGAGAACATAAATAAATTGTTAAGCTACCCAATCTATGATTTTTTAAAAAATTTATTTGACAGATTGAGAGCACAAGTAGGCAGAGAGGCTGGGAGAGAGAGAGAGAGGGAAGCAGGCTCCGTGCTGAGCAGAGAGCCGGATGCGGAGCTCGATCCCAGGACCCCAGGATCACGACCTGAGCCAAAAGCAGAGGCTTTAACCCGCTGAGCCACCCAGGCGCCCCCAATCTATGATTTTTGTTTTGGCACCTGCGCTAAGACAATGCCTCCTGTACTTGTCACAGACACATTACGGTTTTTTTCTGAAAACATTGTCGAATGGATGCATGAACGGATAAGAAGATGAATAAAGGCATGCAGGTGGGCAGACCCGTGTGCACCCCTACCTTGGAGGATTCCAGATTACGGTTTGCTCTAAATGTTTAACTACAATTAATCTAACTCTTACATTTTGGGGCCAATCATACTCCTATCTGGGTTTAACCCATCAGGGTTGGGCGTAGAAGTGCTTCTCAGAATTGGAGGGTGTCTCTTGCTGGAGAGCTGTGCATGGTGGGCTCGGAGTAGGTGTCCCATGTCCGGGTCATTCTTCTCCGTTCACCTTTAGGTAGACCTAACGGAGATATCTAGGAAGATAGCAAGACAGGCAGGTGAGGATATAAATCCACTCGATGGTCCATTTGCATTATCAATTGTCTTTTCCTTAGGTAAACATAGATTCCCCCTCTCTCCTCAAAGACAGAGCTTTTCACAGAGCCCTGTGCCCAAACCAGCTGCCTGGATCTGAGCTATGCCCCAAATGCATCTGTCTAAACCAAAAACCTTCCCTGGGAAAGCAGGAGCTCCGTAGAAATTGGGGTGGGGATGTTCAGAAGCCTTCTTTGTCCAGTCTGGTGAAATCCCTTCAAAGGAACAGGAATCTTTTGCACATACCATCTCCTGGCCTCAGACAGTGGGTAGCTCAAACTGAAGAAGCGTCCTTGCCTCTGGAGACATAGATGGAGGGAGGGCTGAGCTTGAAGATTTCAAAGTTGGGACTCTCTTTGGGAATTTCTCAGAACAAAGGCAGCGAGGCCGCGTAGACCGTTTCCTTTGCTTCTTTCCCATTTCCTCTCCTTGCCTTTTATGTTGCTCCTCTCCTTCCTTCTTGAGCTTTTCTGCCTTTTTTTTCCCTCCTTTTATCTTCCACCTTTTTCTCTCGGCCCTTCCGACCTCACTGTTACCATTCTCTGGAACTTTCCACCAGTCTTGATTTTGAAACTTTGACAGGAATGAGGCTAGTCACAAAATCCACCAAGGGTATTGATAAAAATGGAGCATTGGACTGGGAGTTAGAAGGCTTGACTTTGCCAACTGCTTGCTTGGAGTGAGTCGTACACCTTGTTTGGGGGGTGGGGCTTAGTTTCCCTACAGTGAAGTTGGGCTGTTGTACCCAGTGATCTCCATGTCACAGTACCCTAGTTTTATCTCCTCAAACGTTATTTGATCCGTGGGCTGCCCCCTTCCTTCACTGCCACTGCTCTGGTTCAGGCTGTCATGGCCTTTGGCTGGCTACCGCAGGAGCAAGGAGAAGGGCTCTGCGTACATTCTCCACACTCTCGTTAGGAATTATTATCGAAAGGACTTACGTTGAACATGCCAGTTTTCTGTGAATTTCCAGTGAACAACTTTCGCCATTAGGATGTGTTCCAAACTCCTCTGTGACTGATAGTGATAGTGACTGATAGTCACTCCTCTGTGACTGATAGTCTTCGCCTGCTCCCTTTGGGAGCCACACTGAACTCCCGTCACTTGCTTAAGCACCAAGTTTTTTGTGGCTTCAGATCTTTGCTCCTGCGTCTTCTCCCATCCAGACAATCTTTCTTATCACATCTCTTCAGTAAACTACTCTGATTTCTATGCTCTTTGCTGATTCCTATTCACCCTTAAGATGTCTGTATAAATAGTGCCTCCTCCAGGAAGCCTGCCTTGACTCCCCAGATGGGTGAAAGGACTCTTTTTGGTGCCACTCTGATACTCTGTACTCTCCTATCCCAAAAGTATTGCAACGTTGGGAATGCCTCGAGATGTGTCCTTCCAAGCTATATCCCTTGAATTATGGATTGTGTCTGACTTTCTCCATCACCCCATCTCAAGGGCTTGGGCGCTGCCTGGAACACAGTGTGTGTTGAATGCATAAGTGAGGTTGCCAACAGCTACTGGCACCTGTGGGCTTCCGTATCATCGTGGGTCAGGGAGGGAGCTCCAGGGACTCAGGGTGGTCAGGCCCAGTCCTCCATGGGCTGGGGGGTGGGCCAAGCCCTAACCTCAGCCCCATTGCCCACCCTGTAGCCGCAGCTGAGGTGACGCAGGAGACAGTGGAGTCCCTGATGCAGAAGTTCAAGGAGAGTTTCCGCGCTAACACGCCCATCGAGATCGGTCAGCTGCAGCCAGCCCCGCGCAGGGCCTCGGCAGGGAAGCGGAAGCGGAGGAGCAAGTCTCGAGGTAGGCCCTCCCAGCACCGCTTGCCACGGTGTCAGCAGGCTGTCCCCAGGTTCCGGAGGCACCAGGAAGAGCTGCGCCCCCTTCCCATGCTGCCCTGGACTCCCAGAGTCATGCGGTGATGTCCCCGATCAGTCATCTCAGCTGAGGCTTGCAGACAGCAGACCTGTGCCCCTGGGTGGGGAGCCAGTGTCTCTGAGCCCCTGCTGCCTCATCTGAGATGGGAATGGACCGTCACGTCACCGTGGGCAGGCCGCTGTATTTCTCCCGGCCACTCCTCTCTCGCAGGAGTGTTATGGTATCTTAACCCAGTGCACAACCCAGCATGCAACAAAAAGCAGGTCCTTCCTTCCTTCTCCATCTCCTCCTCCTCTTCCTCATCATCTCTGTCATCACCTCCTTTTTTTTTTTTTTTCTTTCTGGTCATCTGTATGACTTTGTGGGTGGGATGAACCCCCTTATCATTGCTTGGCGTCCAAATCCCTTCCGTTCTCTTTACATTGACTCAGTAACCACCAGCTCCTCTCTTCTTCTGGCCTCTCCTGTCTCTAGTTCCTGTGAACTTAGTTCTGATGATGTCACTCCTCTTCTCCCAGAGCTTTCGTGGCTTTCCAGTGCCTTCCGAAGTCTTTGGGCTTGTGGAGAGGACATTCAAGACCATTGCCGAGCTCTCGTCTCTCTGCTGTGTCACCTAATTCTAATTCTGTGTGTTCCACTTCTATGTTCCCTTCCATCCTATTCTCCCTGCCTTAAATGACCCATCTAACCCTACGAGAAACTGTTTTCATTTATGGACGCTTATTTACTCTAGGCAGCAGGCTATGTGCTGTATACCTCTTTTTATACTTGATTCCCAGCAACGCTGTGTAGGGGGTACCGTGGTAATTCCCATTTTACAGATGCTATCACAAAGGCATAAGGAGCTGCTATAACTTGTCCCAGGGGATGCCCTAGTAAATACGAGAGCCAGAAAGAGCTAATCTGGCTGAGTTCCAAACTTTTTAACTAAACCACTGTATTCTGAACCAGCAAGGTCCTACCTGTATTTCCAAACCATCCTGTGAAATCCTGAGTCCTGTGAAAAACCAAGCATCTACCCATTAAACTGAGGTCAGAAATCAAGGCAGAAGTTGGTGATGGAGTTGCTTTTAGGAATTCACATGATAAACACCAGGTTGAACTGAGGCATAATGGTGAGTGAGTTGCTTTGAGGTTTCAGCAGCGTCCATTGCTAACCCCAGACCAGTCAACTTCAACATGCATGGCTTTCAAAGAGTCCCTGGATGTCTCTGAGGCTCAGTCTCCTGTTCTGCACAATGGGTTGTCAATCCCTACTCCAGAGTGCTGCTGTGAAGGTCAGATGAGGCGGTGAATGCAGACAGCACGGAAAGCTCAGCTAATGCGTGTTGGGAGCGGAACAAATACTGTCCTGTATTTGTCCTATCTTATATTTGTTCTGGGTCACGTGTAGTTTCATTCAGCCTTACGTATCCATCTTTTGTCTTCCATCATTCACCAAGAAATCACCCTTAGATCCTCCCTGCAAATACAGCTCCCATGAGTACAAGTGACTCCCAGTCCATAACCTCCCCTCTGTTCTCACTGCCAGTCTGAATTCATTTCCTTAGTGTCCTATCGGAAACACTAGTTATACTACCGAATTCTTCCCCCTCAAGTCCCTCTTTTGCACCATAACTGTCTTAATGAGGCCTCTACTCTTCTACTCTTGGACATTTGCGCTGTTTCTGATCATTTTACCATTAAACAGTGCCATACACGATGCCACATGGACATTTTTTTGGTGGTGGTGGGGCATCAAACTTGGCCATCAACCTTGGCCTTCACTCTTTGGGCAGAATTTCAGAATTTGCTTATTAATGAAAATCTGTTTGACTTAGATGATAATTGGATATCAAGTTATTTCAATTTACAAATCAAATTGGGCATAAGAGAACTGAAGTGAGAAGAAATGCATTTTTTTCCCTAAATGTATCTCGAATCTGTCCCCCTTTCTCCACTACCATTATGACCATTGCCACCTCTCACCCCTTGCTTGCAACTGAGCCCTCCTTGAGATTCCGTCTGCTCAAAGTTGCCAGAGTAATCTTTTTAGAGACATATACCAGATAAGATCTCTTGCTGATTAAATCATTCAGTGGTTTCCTGTTGTCCTTAGATTACAACCCAAACTCCTTGCCAATCTCCTGTTCCATCTGGATCTGGCTCCTGGTCTCTTGACTCACTTTGCATTTCCTCGTGATCCAGCCGTACTGCCTTCCTTCTGATTGCAGGAACCCAGCAAATGTCTCCCCACTTTTGACTCTGACAACTTGCTGTCTTCCCCTTGCTGTGTCTCTTTACACCCCCCGCCCCGGCTGCTCTCCTGGCTCTTCTCCCACCGTTCAGCTCTTAGCTCGGATACAAGCTCCTCCAAACCATCTTCCATGACCACCCAGCCTCATGCTTTCTACCCCTTTCTAACCCTTTTTTTCACTCGTTCCAGAATATTGTGGTCTAAAATTATTTTGGTCTGTTTGCTTATTTACTATCTTCTTCTTAAAAAATGTGTTTCATATTCATAAACCTAACACAGAGAACGTGCAGAACGTGCTTAATAAATATTTGTGGAATGAATGAGTGTATTAACCTCAAAGATCATTCGAGAGTGCCTCAGTTTTCTAACTTTTGAATTACCGAGGTAGGAGGGATCCAGGATAAACCAGAGCCTCTTGGTACAGACCTCCAGGGAATCTTGTTTCCCCTAGAGATAGACTCACTGATGGATAGCACATTAAATGTGCTCAAGTGGATGCTGTTAAGGCAATTTTCAAAATGGCTTAATAACATTGTGCTTGTGATTTTACTGCCACTATTGGGTAAGGTTTTTTTTTTTTTTTTGCAAGAGAGACTAAGGATAGCATGAGCCAGCCCTGCAGTTCCCAGCTCATACACTTACCACCACGGCTCCTCAAGGTTTTCCTGGACTGAAGAACTCCATGGCCTATAAAAGTGATAGAAATGCTGCATCGTCCTTCTGCCTCTTGGAAACTCACGAATGCATCTGTGACTTTTGAAGATCCTGGGAAGTCCTACAGAACAGTGAGCTGGGCTTCTTTGTTTACCTCCACGTCTGTGCAACCATCTTGACAACAGACTCTGTATTTCTCCTTGGGACATTTACTCTCATCTTGAAGAACAGAAACGACCCTAGACATGTGGTGTTGGAAGTGCTCCGTCCAGCTGTGTGGACTGTCGGAAGCCCCAGATGCGGTATGAGGGTCTGGAATCTCAGTCTTTCTTTCTCTGACCGGCTCTTTCCTCTGCCTGCGGAGGGGGCATCAGGCCTTCTGGCCCAGAGTGGGAGCACCTGACCTCTCTTAGCCTCCATGGGCTTCACAGCGGTTCGCAGCAGATGGAGTGGGCAGTGGAGAACCGGGGTTGTGGAGTGGAGCACATGGTTCAACGCAGCACCAATGTGTTTCTGTGGCTCTGGCTTCCTCCCAAGAGCCCTCGCAGGTGCTCAAGTGCATCTTCCTTAGGCGGATGAGGAAGGCAGTGGGGGACTCCGGCAGGGTTTTATGAGGCAGCTGTTGGGCAGACAGACCCCCACGTCCACAGGAAGTGAACAGTGAATGGGTTGGAGCTAAAATAAAGCAGGGGGAGATTATTTGTGATGTGACGAAGAGCTTCTCGGGGTTTCTAAAGTGTAGATAGTGGTTTAAAAGTGGGACTTTTGTGTTTGAACTGGAATTACCTTTCATGGGCTCACTGAATGAGCTTAAGCAAGTGAAGCTGTGTTAGCCTCAGTTTTCCCATCTGTAAAATGGTGCTAGTTATGCCAACGTCATAGACGGGTTGTGGGATAATACCTGCAAAATGTGTAGCTCAGGGCCTGGCACTTGGGCGACTGACTTAATAAGGAGTAGCTAATGTTATCATTCATCAGGGTTCTGCACACACGGCCTGCAGAGGCTCCCAGCTCCCATCTCCCCACTCCCAGCTCCCAGCTCCGCACCATGCTCTTTGGGTCTCTGCCACCGAGCTGGCTGAGGTTCCATTATTCTTCGTCTGGAGTCCTACAACAGCCCCTTCATCCACAAATCCATCTTCCACCCTGGCGACTGGAGCAATCTTTTGCCAACACACTAAATCTGGCCATGTCACTCTCCTGCCTACAACGTTTCCCTAATCGGCTGTCACTTGCCATTGGGGGCATCTCAAGGTTTGTGATGAAGACTTCCTGAAGACAGGTGAGAATCAGCACACTCCCAAAGGATCCCATAGCTGCACTCAAAAGACATTAGTCGTAAGCCCCAAATTCTAAAACCAGACACCTAAAACCAAAAACCAAAAAACCACGGCATTCAATTTCATAAATATGTTACCTTATTTTTTTCAGTTACATTATTTAACATTTTCTCAAGTCTTTAGGCAATAGTGATGCTCCAGGAAGAAGAACCAAGCTTATACAATACCACCTTCAAAGGGTTTCTATAAGAACAAATGAAACAATGCTTGTACAGCGGTGAGCACAGAGCCCAGCAAAAGGTGCACATTGAACATGTGTTCCTCCATTGTTTTATCTTTATCATAACTGTTTCATTATTTTTTTAATTTATATCAGTATCCTTACCCATTAGGAGTACACTTACTTCATTTTAGAAGTCAGAATCTGGAAGGTGAAGGGAACATGGTAACAAGTTGCCACAGTCTGCTACCCAGGCTCATTCCTGGCCTGGATCCAGCCTGCTCCTAGCTCGCTCCAAGTTCAAGCCTCTGCATCCTATGGCTTCCGGCACACTGGCCATATTTCCATTTAGCCGACCTGCTTTGCTTTCCAAGTCTGTGCACAGATCATGTTCTGCCTAAAACTCCCTCCTTTCTCCCCTCTTTCTACCCCGGGCAGCAAGTGTCTACTCATTTTTCAGAATTCGGTTTCAAAGTCTCCTCTGTGAAGAAGATACCCTTGGCCCGCCCTCAGCCATCACCTCTTGCTCAGTGAGCCACTCCTTTGTCTGGGCACATGCAGCCCCGTGCTGCTTTCTGTCTCTGCCTTTATCACAATCCATTGTAAATAGGTGTGGACACATCTGTCTCTCTCCCCAGCTCTGACAGTCCCATGATGGGAAAGACAGTGATTTATGTCTCTCTGTAGCTCTAATGTATAACGGAATGGGCATAGAGTAGCAAAGAGCTCCCAGATAGATGGGAGTATCGTAGAATACAAATGGTTAATGAGATGTAGTGCACGGGCATCTCCTGAGCATTTAGTATATTTTACTAAATATAGTAAAGGACTGTGCTCATCACATATTATTATCTCATTGAAAAGCTTCCCCAGATCCCATAGGTAAGGATGTAATTGTATCCATCTACAAATGAGGAAGTTCAAACTTTGGTTAAGTGACTTGCCCAAGTTTATCCAGCTAGTAGATGATGGAACTGTACCCTCAGGGCCCAGACAGATCCCACATTGCAGTTGCCAGATGACTTGGATTTTACTCCCAACTAGTCTGGGTAACGTCCTCAAGCTTTGAAATAGTATCAGTCTAGTCTAGCTCCTGGAAGGAAACAGTTGTAGCTTATCGTGCATTGACGAGTGTTTCTGTATCATCAGTGCTGCTGTGAGGGTGTTCCGGAGCTAGAAGACTCTGGAAGGTGAGGCATCTCTCTCTGCATCAGGACAAGAGTCAGGATGTCCTCTGACCTTACGGAGCCATGCCCTGTCCTTTTGGGCTTGCAGAAAGTATGTACGCTTTTCATTTGGGACAAATTTGAAGACTTTACAAAGAAAGTTCCCTTAAGGCATTGTTTGGAAGGGCGAATGGGCTTTTGGCATGTGGCCGTGGGGATAGGGAGGAACAGCCAGCACAAGACATGGCATGGAGGTGGAGGAAAAAAGAATAGTTTCATCCCAGACAAAGGTCCCGACCCCAGAGAGCTGACATCTGTCCAGTCCTCTCCGTCTTCCTGTGACAATCTCATGGTTTCCAGCAGAACTTCATTCATTCTGATTATGCAGCTTCAAGACTTGCTTTGGCAAAAAGGGAAGGACCTCCACCCAAACTTTCCTGGTGGAAAGGGAAGGCTGCTAAGTGGGAAGAGAGGTTTAGGGAACAAAGATGCAAACCAGAGACATAAAGATGGAACCTGGGGCTGCCTGCTCAATACTTAAGCATCACAACAACCCAGGATGGCAGATAATTTAAAGCCATTAATGTTTCTGAATATTTTCCTCCAACTAAGTGAATAATTTATTGCCAGTTACCAATAAACAGAAAAATACATATATATTTATGTAAGCCCACCTTCTGAGGACAGTGTCTTGCACTGAAAAAGTGTGTCGGGATGTATCTGTCAGGGAGGATAAAGGAGCCAGAAGCTCTGATAACCTCTTCTCTGTCTGCCTTGTGATATTTGTCATTTATTACCTTTTATTAGAGTAATTTATGGCCACCTCTCTTCTCCCTTAATTAAACTCATGAAGTGCAGTGGCTATGTCCAGGTCATGCCTGTGTTTTCATTGACTAGCCTAGCTCCTGACAAATAGCAGATGCTCAGTTAATGCTTGATGGATTAATGGACAATTAATCACATGGGCCGTGTGATCTTGGACAGGACCTTCAGCCCTCCGGGCCTCAGTGTCCCCATCTAAGAGGCTGTGTGTTTTTGTGGAAACAAGCTCAGGTTCGGAAGTCAGGTGGATATTGAATCCATATCCCAGGTCTGCCTCTGATTCACTCAACTTTGGGAAGTGACTTTGTGGGCTAAAGTGGTGTCACCTAACCTAGAATTTGTATAGTCAGCCACCTCCCAGGAGAGCCGGGGGATTCGAGTTAATGCATGTAATGTGCTCAGCAGGCCAGACCAAACATGCCAACTACCCAATAAATCTTTGTTGTTTTTAATTTGGAAAGCAGAGGTGATGTGCTGGATAATTTCCACAGGTCTCCTCTGACTTAAAAGGTCTTTGATGATAAGTCTGATGGGGAAGCGTGGTTGTCTATTAAAAAGTCCAGTATTTGAACTCAGAAAACCCTGGCTGGAACCCCAGCTCTTAAGTGCATGCAGTTGGGTCCTCAGGGAAATGGCTTAATCTCATTCAGTCTCCACCCCCAGCACCTACAGACGTGAGGATACCAGCCATTCTTATGTCCCAGGGCCATCGTGAGAATGTGCTGTTTGTGGACATGCTCCTTTAAGGACTCTGGAGTAGCTACATCCTGAAATCAGAGTCTTGGCCTCTTCAGAGACAGGGAATACCATGCCTATTTGATGCAGAACTCTTTTCCCCTTTTCCTCTGATTTTCCTTTTCTTGGCCTCAGGCCCATCCCAAGAGGGCCAGTGCCACCAGCAGCCCAGTGATTCCTGTGTTGGGCTGAGGTCTGGGAGAGCTGATCTGTAATCAGAGTAACACAGCCACCTCCATAAATCTCTGGTGTGTCTTTCGGAGAAGTTTGTGTTGCTGAAAGTGTATGTCTCCTCCAGGCAGTTTTTCTTGTCTGCCTGAAATATGTCAGAGGACTTTTAGTCGATTCTGGCTGGCCTGGCAGGATAGAGAGGCAATCATAAGTGGCCTTAGCACGAGGCTGTGTGTGCGGTGCTGGTAGGGCCTGAGGTCACAACTCTAGGATATTTCTTTTATCAGAATGGCATAGATGGTGTGTTAGAGTCATGGCATGATAACACACCCCTAACTCTGTGACTTAGGACAGCCACCATTTATGGGGCTTTTAATCCAAGTTGAGCATTTGGACTGGGTTCAGCTGGGCAGTTCTTCTGGTCTGGGTAGGGTAGGCTAAGCTGACCTCAGTCATGTACGTGTGGTCAGCTAACTATCAGAGGCGTGGTCAAATGGCAGAGGGTTCCAGAAACAGCAAGAATAGGAGATACAAGGTTTTTTGAGGCCCGAACCTGGAAGGTACACGTCATTCCTTCTGCTTCATTCTGTTGCTCAAAGCAAGTCACAGGATCATCATGGATTCAAGGGCTGGGGAAGTAAGAGTTCACCTCTTACAGGATGAAGGAGCAAAATACTGGACTGCATTTTTTCTTTTTAATTTATTTTAGAAAGAGAGAGTGAGGGAGGGGCAGAGGAAGAGGGAGAGAAAGAATCTCAGGCAGGCTCCACACCCAGCACAGAGCCTGATGCCAGGCTCAACCTCCCAGCCCTAAATTCCTGACCTGAGCCAAAACCAGGAGTCCGACGTTAACCGACTGAGCTACCCAGATACCCGTATTGGGCTGTTTCTTCCAATCTCTACCAGTATTGATATTTTATTAAGCCTCTGTCTTACATCAAAGCCTGGGCTGATCTGCACAATCCCCTGAGGCAAGCATAATTATTCCCAATTTGATGATGGTAAAATGGAGGCTCAGATCTGTACGGGAACTTATATAATGTGATACAGCTGTTCTGGGAGAATCACATCCCAGATTCAAATGTATCTATAGCTGATTAAAAGACTACATACAATTTTTGCACCTCTGCTAACCAGTCTTTTTTAACAGGGCTGAAGAGATTTGGATCACAAGCCACTGTTTGATCCAGCCTGGCTTGTGGTATATGAAAGGTAGTCAATTTTGGGCCCTGGCTACATCCTTGCAAGGCCCTATGGTCTAATGCAGGGTCAGCAGATTTTTTCAGCAAAGAGCTAGACAGGAAATATTTTAAGCTTTGCTGACCAAGAGACAAACTTGAGAATTACATAGGCACTTACACAATGAGAAAAAATTTTCCACAAATCTAAGTTCAAAATATAATAATAATAACCAAGTACCATTTTTTTTTCCCCAATGGAGTTCTACTAATCAAAACAATGGAATGCATTTATGGATACTTTTTAAAAGTGTGAATTTTGTATGATTTTCACATCTTAACATATTCTTTTGATTCGTTTGAACCACTGAAAGATGCAAAAACTGTAGTTCGTGCCTGGACCACACCAAAAACAGGCAGCAGATTGGAGTTGACCTGTACTCCCTGGTGTAAGGGAACATCTTAGACGTGGAATGAGAGAATCTTAGATTTAACGCCTTGACTGTCTACTTGCTGGATGACTACAGGTAATCCTGTATGTCTCAAAAGCATTGTTGTCCCAGGCTTTCAGGCACACAATTGGGGGAAATAACCCATTAGGTTGTCTTAGTCTACTAGTGATGGAAATGAATTTCAAGGTCATCCAGTCCTGCCCATAGATACAGAAAATGATGGATGGGAAGACCTCATCCATGCCGCAGAAAGAAATCAGGAGACCCAGGAATGGAATCCCAAGTCCTCTGACTTACAACATTGTCCTCTTTCCAAGCCATTTGAATGTGTGGAATCACGTGGGCCATATACCCTGCAACCAAGACTGACTGTTGGGGAATTTGGATAAAACACATAGAAGCTGGCAGCTTGTGCCTTTTTCTGAATCAACTGTAATCGAATGGGTAAATCACTTAGAAGATTTTGGTAAAGAGAAGCCTTTGCATTTTCCCATTTTTGAGACAGACATGTTAAACATCCTGAGCGTACGAGGTAGAGCTCGGGGACCACAAGCAAGAGTTGTCAAGCAGTGCTCCAAAGAGGCATTCAGGGAGCAGGCAGGGGAGTGTGGTTGAGTAGGTAGGACTCTCCCATCAAGCTCCTGCTTCATATTTATATATTGAACTTCAGTACTTTGGGGGGACATCCCAATCCTAGAATATTTTTAAAAAGAACATGTTTCTGTTTATAACAAAAGCTCCTATATCTAAGTGAAAAGAACGCTGCGGAAGCATGTGATAAATTTTCAACAGAACGGCACATGAAGCCCACCTTTTTCCTGCTCCATACCCATATGCTTGCCCACCTGTGCACGTGCATGCCCACGTTGAATAAAGTGGAACTTTTGAAACAATGCAGATTTGTCAAAGATCCAGAGAGGAGACTCCTCAGGTGTAAAGAATGAGAAGGAAACAAAGAGCTCGGGCTTCAAGCTTAGAAGCTGATGCTATGGTAATTCCCGCGGGCACTAGGGTGTGGTGGGATAAAGGTAAAGAGAAAGCAAGAGCATGAAGAGAACGGTTGGCCTCTCTCTTCTGTTCCCTAGGATTTTGTTGTTGTTGTTCCTTAAATGCCACATGTGAGTGAGTTCATACGGTATATGTTTTTCTCTGACTGACTGATTTCGCTTACTGTTTTACTCTCTAGCTCCATCCACGATATGGCAAATGCCAAGGTTTTGATCTTCTTTATGGCTGAGTAATAGTCCATTCTCTCTCTATATACCACATCTTCTTTACTCATTCATCAATCCATGGACACTTGGGCTGTTTCTGTAATTTGGCTCTTGTAGATAATGTTGCTGCATGGTAAGGTAGTTCTATTTTTAATTTGTTGAGGAACCTCCATATTGTTTTCCAAAGTGGCTGCCCCAGCTTGCATTCCCATGAAAAGTGTAAGAGGGTTCCCCTTTCTCCGCATCCTCGCTAACATCTGTTGTTTCCTGAGTTGTTAATTTTAGTCATTCTGACAGGAGTGAGGTGGTATCTCATTATAGATTTGATTTGTGTTTTCCTAATGATGAGTGATTCTAAGCAAGAAAACAGACTCTTAACTGTAGAGAATGATCCGATGGTACCAGAAGGGATGGGGAGATGGGTTTAATAGGTGGTGGGGATTGAGTGCATTTTATGAGCAGTGGGTGTTATGTGGAAGTATTGAGTCACTAAATTCTACACCTGAAACCAATATATGGTATGTTAACTAACTGGAATTCAAAAAAAAAAAAAAACAAAACACAGAAAACAATAACAAAAAAAAAAAAAGAGAGAGAGAGAGAGAAGAGACAAAAATGTAACATGGGAGAAATAAGACCTCAAACATTAATAATTATAATAAATACAATTTGGAAAGTAAAATTCAGAGACAGATTACACTAAGGAAAATCTAATTGCTCGCCTTCTACCAGAGATCTTCCTAAAACATAAAGATTTTTCATAGGGAAGGGAAAGGAAAAATATCTACTAGACAAATACTAATCAAATGGAAGCTTGGGGAGAAGTAGAAATATACGGCAAAGTAAACTTTACAACAAGAAACAAAAAAATTCTTAGGAATAAAGAGGGTCATTAATCATAAAAGGAACAGTTCACCGGGAGACAAATGAAATCTGTACTTACATACAGAAACAACAAAGCTTCAAATTATATAAAGAAAAAAAATGGAGGGAAGCACAATGACAGGTTGACTAATGCATAATCAAAGAGGAATGTTTTTACAGAAATCTTCCTGTTAGATCAGGTTGGCAAAATCAGTATACAGAATATTAAATGATACTATTAAAAATACAGTCAAATGAACGTATATAAAATTCTATACCCAAGAATTAGAGCTTAACGATTTTTCACAAGAAGTAAGAAATTCTTTTTATGGGTCTTGACATTTTATGATCTCAGTTTTCTGGCTTCGGCCCAATTTCCTGAAATTTTATTTTATTTTAAATGATGATTCTTTGCAATTTATGACTAAACGTGGTTTAATTTTTACCCCACTGAAAGATAGTTCTTTCAATCAGAGTTGGAAATAGGGAGAAGCAATCTGTGCGTGCTGATTTTATTTTTTGTGTTTTTGTTTTGTTTTACTTGTGGGGAAGGAAATGAGAGTGTGTGTAGGTGAGGTTGTAGTGGAATAGTTCCAGAAAAATGTTCACTGTCACGATAAAGTAGTAATCTTTTGTTACAATCGATGTTCTTCATATTTCTTCTTCAGGCCATAGAAATAGTCCATTCTGTCAGGATCTCTTCCGGAAATATAAAGGCCCTATGTATGGTCTCATTGAAAAGATAGAGTTCCAGGGAATAGCTGTATTGCCCAGCTTCTCTATCTGCGTTAGCCGGATTACCTTGCCAAAGACGTTGGCTGAGACTGGCGGCGCAGTCCCTTTCAGCAGAATGTTGTGGCATTTATAGCAATCTGCGTACATCCCAAGATGGGGAAAGGTCTTGAAGAAGTCATGCTTTCAGTCAGGACTACCTAAAAATAACTTGACAAGATCTTGAGAACTCAAGACTAGGTCATTACCCGATAATTACAGCATCCCAGAATGTCTAGGCTCTTTGATAGACTGTGGCCTCATTCTAAGATTAGCTTCTGTGGTCCCAGTACAGTCAAATGAGTCAGATCATCCTTCCTTATGGTGTCGTCTCCAGCATAGAGTCCCTCCCTAGCTGGTCTCCTTGCTGCTGCACCTGATTCCCATTTCCCGATTCCAGCCCTTCCTGCTTCATCCCTGCCCAGGGTTTCCAACCTGACTTCCTACCAAGTTGAGCCATCATTGTAGGTCCTGAGATGCCAGAGGAAAACCAGACACACGAGGTCCTCACCCCTATGGGGCTCAAGTTATGGAGGAAGATACAGGTAGGCAGTCAACCAACAATTACAAATTGTCCTAAGTGCATTGGAATAAACGACCTTGGTGTTGACCAGGATCGTTGTCCATCAAGCATGCAGTGAAACCAGGTGGGCTTCCTATTCCCTGCCTTGGCTGGAAACCATCACTACCCATGACTGCCCCAGCCAGGATGGCCATGAGGGAGGAACAGATCCTGAGGTTGTGGTTTATTTCCTACCTTGGGACATAGATCTGGTAGAAACAGGAGCAAGAATTGGCCACCTACCTATTTTGTGCCAGTCACTGTTGTAGGTGCTTCCAAATATCTTATTGTAGCCACTCTTTTGGAACATGATTTCATAAAGGAAGTTGGTATTCAGAGACATGAAGTCAGTAGCTCAAGCCCACATGGCCAGTCAGTGGTGGAGCCTGGATGGCCACTTGGACATGCTTTCAACACCACTGTCTCTGCTCCTACATTGTAGCTGGGCCTATTTGCAGCACCTGCAGCCAGGACTTGCTGTCCTGTCATCTGCGTGGGGCCTCTGCACACATACAGATAGGGTTTGGACTAAAATCCAGTAGACATAGAGGCAGCCACACCAAAAGGGCACTCTCCTGAATCCCCAAATTACCCTGGTGGAATTTGCATGCATTTTTCTTGCCTAATTATTATTAAGAATATGCCATCTGTGTAAACGAGATGTTATGGTTTTGTTGTAAACTTTCGTGCAGTGTAACTTGAAGATATCCAGCCTTTCATCTCACGGCATGATTGAAATGCTGGTTTGATGCACAAGGTCTAATTGTCCCCATCACGTGTTAGAAATCCAAATGTAGCTAAACATTAAGGTTAAATGATGATATCACAACTTTCTCGGTTTGCATTTTACATTCAATTGAAAACACAAACCCCTCGCCTCATTAATCCTTTGCAATCCAATTTTTCCCCCCCTAAATGAAATGATCCTTTTGGGACACATTTATATCCTTTTAACAGCCGCCTGACAGTTCAGCTGATGGAGTTTGTATCCAACTTTGTTACTGGATAGTGACAACTTGCCCTGATGGATATGTGTACATAATTATTCTCTCGCAGTTAGATTTAATTAATGCTTACCCTCATCATGATCTTGCAACTAGCGAGCTCTCTCTGCAGGAGCAGTTAATAGCAAAAGGATTTCTCCTTTAGCCAAGAGAGACTCCAAAAGGCTTTATAAAATTTATACTTTTTTTTAAGAGGAAAAAAAAAAGAAAAAAAATGCATCTGAGCTTATTTCTTCCCCTTCCATATTAATGCCACCTGTGAATGGATTTGAGGCTATAGTGGGGGAGGGGGTTGTTAAACCTAATTTCAGACTAAGTATTACTAATAGGAGTAACTGTGGCAGACCCACAAGGAAGATGCATTATTTTCTAATACCTTAGCGTCGAGGTGTCCTTGCTTCATTTTGTTTACGTCTCCACAGAAAATACGGATGTGTGGGTTTTTCTGACCTACTCTCTCCCCACCTGCCACCCAACATTCAGTAATAAGTAGCTGTGTGAGAAAGGAGATATTAAGAAGAAAACACAGGAGAAAAAAGGAGTTGGAAGATGAGCTTTAGAAAGAGATTATTAGGAAGTTCGTAATAAGGGCAGGGAGTATATATTTATAAAACCCCATTAGATGGGGGTATGTTACAAGTAATCTGTCCCAGTCTGCTTGTGAAATATTCATGTGTCATTTGCTTTTTATTACCATAATGGCAGTGCCTTGTGTTTGCTGAGAGCTTTACAGTTTACAATGGATTTTCACATCCATTATCTTAGGTGATCTTTGCAACGACTCTGGGAAGAGGGAGGAGAAGCATTCACTGATGAGGAGACAGAGGCTCAGAGAGGTTGAGCCACTTGTCCACGGTCACACAGCTAGAAAATAAAAGAATCTGGCCGTGAAACCATAGCTTTTAAAGCCAAATCCAGTTCTATCTTCACTACCTTATGCTACTTCGCTTTAGGGTTCAAATGCATGCAGAGAAGATTCGAGTGCGTGGTGGAGACAGTAGTCCCTCTTTACCTTCAGTGCTAAAGGATCAGTGCACTCCTGTTTAAAAGATACCGTCTGAGTTGAGAATAATATGATGCAACGTTAGTGATTGCATGCAGTATTAATGGTCATTATTACTGTGTGTTTTTATGGGAGATTCCGCCCACTAAGATCTGAGAGGCCTCTAGTACAGAGTGCGGTCACTTCAGGGTAAAAGGAAACACACTCCTTCCCCATCGTGTCAGACACTACTTGGATGCCTTGATCTTGAGCCCCAAAGAGGCCTAGAATAAAATATTCTAGAAATTCATGACTTGCGAATGAGAGAAGGGTCCTTAGACATCACCCCATAATGCAGATGAGAAAGCTGAGGCCCAGGGAGGGGATGTGACTTTGCCCCTGTGAGTTAGTGGCCTACCTGGGCCCGCCACTCTGGTGTACCAACTCCCCACTCAGATCTCTGTCTAGGATGCTCCAGCAGTAACCTTAAGCTGGAAGAGGTCAGGGAAATCTCCTTTTTGATGGAAACTGGGGCCTGTATAAGGGTGAGGTTTATTTAGGGCCATGTGCTGACCCAGATGCGATACCAGGGCCTCCCCAAACCCTCTCTCCTTCATTTCTGTGAATTCCATTCAATTCAGCAAAAATTGTCTGTGTGAGTATTCTGGGCCAGGCGTGGCGCTGACGGCAGGGAGCGCGTCATCCCACGAAAACACAGACCCGTGTGCTATAGAAATGGGAGGAGAGAATTTGGCTGCTTACCCTTGGCTTGGCCCTGTGGGGAAGGAAATGGGAAACTGTTTCCTGGGGAAGTCCCAAGTCTGACTATAAACGGGATGAGCCTGGGGAAAAGTGCAGAGTAGAGGTGGAGAGAAGAGTGGAGAGGGGTGTGGGGGGAGGAGTCCTCGCCCCCCAGTGCATGGTCTCTTTCCTTTGCTTCCCTCCTCATGTTACCCCTCTGTGTCCCGGAAGATGAGAGTTTGAGCTGAAAGACAAAGGCGACCTGCCAGTGGAAGGCAGCCTCTTATCTTTGCTGGCACTTTACAGTTTATAGAACACTAGCATTTCTGCCACCGCTGGGTTCTTATTTACCACGGGCTTACTTTGTGCCAGGCACCATGCCCATTTTCTTTTCCGATATATCTAATTAAATCTTCACAATATCCCTGTAAGGTTGATATTATGATGACTCTCATTTTAAGTGAGAAACTTGAGGATCACAAGGTGAAGGTCACGTAGCTGCCCAGTGACAGGGTCTGGATTTGAACGTAGATCAGTAGAACCGCCAAGCCTAGGCTCTGAAGCCCAGTGCATCCGGCCTCCATCATTGAGGCTGGCCGTGAGAACCCTGCGTGTGGGAGGCTGGAGGGCTGCCCCTGAGGTCAGCCTCTGGGTCCATGCTGCTCTGGGACAGGGACCCTTGGAGGGTGGTTTCTGAACAGGCAGCTTCACATCCTCTGGGAACTTTCTAGAGATACAGGCTCTCAGACCCTGCCACCCCATGGCAGAGCCCAGAAATCTGCATTTTAACAGTTTTCTTTTAGCGAGAGAGGCAGGACAGAAGGGAAATATTCCCAAGCTTGGCTCCTTTGTCATGGACTCTCAGAGCCAGAGGGAACTGTGGGTCACCGCTCCCAGCCCCTTTTGGAGCTTTGTCCCGCCCGTCTGGTCTCTCTTGTTTACGATGTGAATCTCTTCGATGTGAGTGAGTAGTCATCGTCAGCTTAATAGAGGTGAATGGCCGGAAGCTTTATAAGCAGGATCTAGGGAGCCAGGCCATGTATTGTGTGGAGTGTGGAGCTCTGGCATATATGTGAACCGTTACATGTGAAAGGACACGTTTCATAGTCATCTCTCCGTCCTCTCCTCAATGAACCCATCACCAATTACTAATCACTGCCAAGGATGCCTTGTGGACTTCTCAAAGGCCTTTGTTGAAGTTGGTGTTGAACAAGCAAGGTGTCTTTCTCTCCTGGGACCCCTGACAAGCCAATGGAGTCATGTATCCATGGATATCGTACCTTGGCCCTCTCCCTTTCTTTCATAGTGTAAATGGCCAAGGGTACCCTTGGACGTCTTGGACACGGTACAGAAGCATTTTTGGCTTGTAGGCATCATATAGAGCCAGTACCTCTTTGTGAAGTTTGCGTGGCTTCCCACGCCACCCCTGGGTGGCCATAAGTGTAACAGGTGCCAGTGGGGGCTGATGGGGGTCTGGGCCATTTACTGGTGTCATTTACTCGTACTGATCTTGCTTAGACCTGCTGCTAGATGGCCACTTCCTTATGTCATCTCTCCTTCCATGACTTGCTGAATCCGACAGAACGTAGCTCGCGATAGGCAGCTCTGTCTGCCTGGGCTCTTGATAGGACCAAGTAACATTACCAGGAGCTCCCCTCACCCCTGCAATTGCAGACCTCTCCACTGCGGGTGGCATGGCCTTATTCTCGAAGCTTGGGGATCTACTTTCTGAGTCTCCTAATAAACACTCATCCTAAGCTCCACACAGGATTTATTCAGACCAGTGACTCCTACATTTTGGGGTCCGCTGGATCAAATGGTGCAGATGGTAAGGTGGTTTACACCACAGACTGACCTGCTCCAGATCATTTTGCTAATCTGTGGCCTACTTGCGGCTGACATCCTTCCATGCCACTGGGGAAATGGGTCAGGGCAGTGTCCCCCGGTGTTAAACATGCTGCCTTCAGAACCCAAAGAAGACCCCCCAAGCGTTCTGCTTCTTTCCTGGAGGGGTGAACGGTAAGATGTAGGGATTTCTCATTTATTCGTGCCACAGACCACAGAAACCTAAACTCTTCACTGACGTGGCAATGCCCCGATTCTTCCTAGGATTTATCTTGGACCTATCAGAGCATGTCTATCTTAGCACGCGCTTGACTGTGCTTTCCCTTCCGTGTTCATCTGGTCCGATTAGCATGATGCATCAACAGAGAGAGCAAACCAATGTAATATTCTGCAGACTGTCTGCATGATCCATGTCCCTTCCAACTGTTACTGTGGAGCGTAGGATAGTTAATGCAGCCCTGGGGCAAGACTAGAAATGTATAGTGTTGCCTACCCCATATGAATGGAAACTGCTTCTGATCCTCCTTCCAGATAGGGTTGGGAAAAACCTTATTTTCCAGATCAACGGCCACAGACTCTATGCCCAAGGCTGTGTTAATTGGTTGTAGCCTCGACACCACATCTGGCAGCCGCAACTGAGCCAACCATTTGTTTGAGTTTGTGGTCGCTCCCTGCCATCCTTCTGGATCCATCTTTGTTGTTAAAGGACCAGGTTGGTGAATTAAATGGAGATAAGATAGACCACTACCCCTGCCTCTTTAGGTCTTTAAGGGCATTACTTACCACATCTATAACCCTCAGCATGAGAGACTGGTTTCGGTTTCCTCTCTTGGCTGGGGATGGAAATCTACTTGGAAGTGGATATGCACATGCCCCCCAGGACAGTTTATCAGAGAGGAACAATGGGAAAGAAGCAAGAGAGCAATGGGAAGAGGGCTCTGTCTCTCATTACGTATGTCTGTGTATATTATGCACTTGGGGACTGGGGACATGATTATCTCACATGACGTAGACCTAGGTGAGAACTCCCAACTGGTTACCTGACCCCCATTCGAAGTATGGGTATCAGAGTCAACTTGTCTCCAACTAGCTTTGAAAAATCTGGATATTCCTCTTACCTGGGCATATGGCTCCCCAAATACAAGACCGGAAGTCTCTCTGAGGAGCACCTGACCTACTATGTACATTTGCTGTAGTGTTACACCCTTCCTTGTGGGTACCCTCTGCTTCAGTCAGTGGGTTCAGCCTCTGCTTCAGTCAGTGGGTGAAGCCTGAGAGCTGGTTCAGGGCTAGAAACTGGGTATACCGTAGAGGCTCAGCAAACACTTGCCGTCCTAACACGATGACTCATTTTGCCGGAAGTGTTCAGCCTGTGTGTAGGAAGGTGGAGTTTCCAGTCATTCACAAACAGATAGGATAAAATTTTCCTATGAGCCACCACTTTCTTCTATTTCAAGGTTTTGCCTCCCTCCCTCATACCCAAAAGGAGCCAAAATATTTTGTAATTGTTCAGCACTTCACAATTACATAATCTCTGAATACAAATCACTTCCTTTAATGTGAAGTAATAGCTGTGCGGTGTTATGAATTATCTTTTCCCATTCCAGTGCCATGCATCTGTTCCCCTCCACCTGGCAAATTCTACCTGCAGAAAGGATTCAAAAGTCAGGCTTCATCACCTTCCTGGGAAATTGAGGGTAACAGGCATGTCACAGAGGGTCCCTTAATTTTTGTTACTCATAGATACCTTATCTCAGAGAAGACCTAGTGAGGCGGGAATTGGCATCCGTGTTTTTCGTGTTCAAAAAAAAAAAATTTTTTTTTTCAAGAGTCAAAGAGATTTTGTCATAATCGCACAGCGAGGAAGAATCTAAGAGTAAATCTCGTCCCCAGTCGTGGTTTCTTCCTCGCCTCAGGAAGGGTAAACTTTGCTATTAACTTGGCTATTGTGGAGTGAAAACTTCTGGAACTGGTGAATGAGGGGGTATGGTGGAGGCAAAGGGGCAAGGGCCCTCGAGAACACGCCCTGGTCTGCCGTCCCCTGATCACACAAGCCCACCTGGTCCTCCATGGGACCCTTCCTGCCCTGGCTTCCCCAGGCCTTGGCACCCTCACTCCCTTAGCCTGAAGCCATTCCCTGGGAAATTCAGAGCAATTTGGGAAATGACACACTGTGCCCAGCAAAATGAAATTTATCCTTTCTTTCCCTTCATTTCCCCAGTGAGCTCCTCATATAACCAAATAGGTGAGTTCCTGACATGGAGATATGTTTGTAAGTGATTTCCAGACCTGTAAATCCTCTCTTTCCAAAGGCAGGATGGCTGATAATGTGGGATTTTCCCTTTATCCCTGGAGCTTTGAACTTTTCTACATGTTTTCCCATTATCTATTCATTCATTCCGCAGATATTTATGGAGTGCCCTGCTGTAAGCCAGGCACTTGAGTGAGAGCACCGTGATGGAAAGACAGAAATTCTAATCTCCTGATGGGTCTGTAGTGGTGGAAGTGAGAGGCAACCAAGACACAGCATCATCTCAGATAGTAATAAATGCTCTGAAGGAAAATGAAGCAGGTTAGAGACTATGTGGGAGTGGAATAAGAGGGCATCTCAGGCGGGGTAGTAAGGGAAGGCTTCTCTGACATGATACTGAGTAGGGACCTGCATGAAGTCGAGAAAGATCATTCCAGAAAGGAGCAACGTCTTGAGCCTGAGACAAGAACAAGGATGATGTGTTTGATGACCAGCAAAATGGACAGGGTGAAGGATGCATTGTGAGTGAAAAGGACAGAAAGAAAGAAGGATGGATTGTCTGTTCTCTGGAAGAGAATGAAAGGGACCAATATGGCTGCCATGGTTTGTCCTGATTAAGGGCATGACTGCAGGTTGTTGTTTGCCTGGATGGGGCAGGCTGGGAAAGTCGCCGGGGTCAGGAGGAACCAAGAAGAATTCTGACTTGGCCATGTGAGAATTTCTCATCTGATTTGCGTAGTGGCTTTGCAGAATACGCGGGGGAAGGATATAATTATTTTTCTTTAATGAGAAAACAGAGAAGGTAAATGACGTACCTAAGCCACGTGGTAAGTGATTGAATGAGGACCCAGGGATCCTACGTTCTAGCTGACGCGTGTATAAAAGTTGTCAGTGAATCCGTTTCTGAATGACAGTGAAATTATTTGGCACTTGCGCTCTTGTAGGAGGGAGGCAGAAGTTGGAAATGATTTTTTTTTTTCCAAAACAGTGTTTTTTTTAAAAAGGGGCTTTCGCCCATATTCTGCCCTGCTGTCCTAGGAGGTGAGAACCTTTGGGGGGGATCTTGCTCCAGAGGGGATGCCGTTCACCCCAGGATTGCTATGTCTGGAGGAAAGATGAAAGATGCACTGTGGTTTCTGCTTCGAAGAAATCCTGTTTTCTCCTGGGAGGGGAATGTGGGAGGCCTGAGTGGGGAGTGGTGGTGAGCGGAAAGGGAAAAGCAGACTCTGAGTACACGGTAGGGTATTTGTTGGAGATGAACAGACTAATAACGCAGCCAATGAGGTTAATTAGAGAACATCTCTTCAGAGGCTCTGTAGCACGACACCATGGGGGTTGCTGGTGAGAACAACCCCTCCTGCTCCATTCCTTCTAGCCAACTCTTGGTAGAGCCTACCAGGTACCCGTGACCACACTGAGAGGCAGTGCCTACTGGGTACCAGGCGCCACTCAGACAGGCAGTGCCCCTGTCCACGTTTTGAGAGGCTCTGGGGAAAGCTGTTCCCAGCTCCTAAAGTCGCCCAAACTTACCAAAAACAGCTTGATTGGCACCACTCTGGGCATTAGACTGCTTTGCTTTTCTTTGTCTTTCTTTCTTTCTTTTTTTAACTTTACTTCTTTTCCCCCTCTCCCTGAGCTATTTAAAACCCTAAACTTCTCCAAGGGAGAAAAGAAGGAGTGCAAATAGCAAATTGAATTTAGTTCATTTCACTGGGATCTGAGCTAATTAAATTTGGCATTTGCATAGGCCCCTTCCTGTGTCCAGCACATGACAGCGGTGGACTTTCCACTGCAAAAGGGACACGGAGTTTCCTTATTCCTAACAGGGTTTCCCTTTGTCTCTTTTTCACCTGTTCTGGGCCTTGCTCGCTCTGAAAGCTTCTGTCCACAAGAGGTACCCAGAAGGAGCCCGGGGTGGAGGGAACCAGGGCTGACTGTGAATCAGTTGTTTCATAGTCATCTGGACACATGGCCTGGCACGTTACTTCTAAGATCCTCTGCTCATCCTCTTTATGTCATGGACTTATTAATTGGATCTACTTAAATGATGTACGGAAAGTGCTGTTTTTGTTTGTATTGTGCTGATGCCTGACTCCCAAACACACACACACACACACACACACACACATACACATCAGTGATCGTGGTCGTCTGACCATCGAGGAACACTTACACGGGCCACAGGACAACAACTAGGCTACAGCAGGCAAGCAGATCCCTGTGCAAGCCTGACTTGGGAAGAGGGGCTTGGCCAAGGTGTTGGCTTCAGCCTTTGATGGCTGCCTCCCAAGACCCCATTCACATTGAGCAGGATGAGACGTTTCTGGTGAACTCTTGTACCTTCCCCTTGTCTCCTGCTTTGCTCTTCCAAAGTGACAAAGATCATTTAAGGTAGCAGTTACTTGGCACCTGCTGTTCTAGACTGTTTGTCTATTTATTTTTTTATTTTTGTGTGCCCAGAAAGGTGCCTGGAAGGTAGACACTCCAGTGCTTCCATCCTGCGTCAGGAGGATCTGTTTTCACCAAGATCCACAGAGGCCATGGTGAACCCTTCCCTGAGTACAGCAGTCCCCACACCTTGGTTAGTTTCCACTCACCTGCTACACAGCTAAGCCAGATGCCTTTTCTTTTCTCCACCATGACCTCTCTCCACTCTCCTGCCTCCCTCCACTTCCATGCACCCCAGCTGGAAACCTGATCATTCTTGGCACCAGTCCCAGGACAGCGGGAGCGACCCCTACAAGGTATCCTCACAGTTTCTGCACTGACTTATGTGATAGTCTTACACACTTCATTCCATCACCTGCCTTCTTGATCCCTGCCTCCATCAGGATCCAAGTTGCTTGCCTGGAGGGACTGTGTCTCATTAACAGATCCCTAGCCTATTGTACAGGTTTCACATATAGTAGGTGCTCACTAAGTGTGCCATGTAAACATACAAATAAGTGAATAAAATGAAACAAGTATTTGCTCAGTATTCTGAGGTTTGAAAGATTCTTTTAGGCCTTGCAGCAGTACTGAGAGCGGATGATACTCCTATTAGAGCTGTAAGAGTGTAGAGTCAAAGGAGGTCAGTGATTCACCCAAGGTCACTGTTGCAAATTATCATTGCTGCCTAATAAATTACTCCAACATGTCGGTGGCTTAAAAAAAAAAAAAAAAAAAAACCATTTTATTTTACACAGTTTTGTGGGTCAGGAGTTTGGGAAGGGCTCGGTTGAGCAAGTCTGTCTTGGAGTCTCTCCTGTGGTTACAGTCAGACATCAGGCTGGCTGCAGTCTTCTGGGGACTCAGCTGGGCTGGGTTTTCAAAATGGCCCACTGACAGCTGGGGATGCTAGGCGTTGGCTAGGGATTCAGCTGGGGCTGGTGACCCGTGCTTCTGCAAGTGGCCTCTCCAACATGGTAGTCTCTAGAAGGTCAGATTTTTTGGATAGTGTAATCTTCCCAAGAGAACCATGTAAAACTCCACGGTCCTTTTTGACTTAGCCCTGGAAGAATGGCTTACCTCTGCCATTCTCTTTCAGCCCAAACAGCAACAGGCCCCTCCAGGTTCAAGGATAGGAGATCCCACCTCTAAATAGGAGGTGTGCCCAAGAGATTGTAGGGGGGGCTATGTCTGAAACTACCATAATCGTGTAATCAAAGGACTAAAACTCAAACTCAGGGATTCTGACTACAAATCCAATCATATTTTGCTAGTCCATGATGTGTGTGTGTGTGTGTGTGTGTGTAAAATGAATTTCCCATACACGAAACAATTCAGAGCTAATGCAGTGTATCAGCACGGGCCTCAGTTCGCCACATAGCCGCAGAAAGAATTATTTCACTAAAAACACAATTTATGGTAAATTATTGAATTGTCTTTGTTCCAATTTCATGCCTGAAATGTAGAGGAGAAGGGAAAACACATATCCCTCTGGGATTACCTCTCTGTCCTTAAGTGTGATAGACAAGAATAGTATTATTTGCAAAGGATATTTCTTAGACAGAAATGCATATTTTAGTTATACATTTAACCAGGAAAATGATGCTGGCTTAATCTAATATGCCATGGACTGGTTTGTTATTTTTTTTTAATTTAAAATGATTTATGCTCATTAAAGAAAGTTTGTAAAGTTACTAGAAGTAAAACCATAATAAATGAAAATTTATTGTAACCTCATCATCCAAATGCTACTAACTTTTAAATTTTGCTCTAATTTCCTTCCAAGCTTGAATTATCTCCTTCTATATGCAATTTAAAAATCAGCTTTCATGAGGTGTACTTTATGTACAATAAATCGCATCCATTTAGAGTTTACAATCCAGTGAGTTTTTGGAAGTTGTGTGATCATTTCCATCACCCCCCCAATTCCTTGCGATGTTTTCATAGTAAATTCATCCTTATACACACCAACATCAGGCAATCACAGATCTGCTTTTATCTCATATAGACTGGATTTACCTTTTCTAGAATTCTACGTAAGTGGACTCAGACAGTATGCATTCTTTGTGTTTGGTGTCTTTAACTCAGTGTTTCTGAGATTCATATATATTGTTGCGTATATCAGGAGTTCCTTTTTTTAAAAGATTTAATTTATTTACTTGGCACACAGAGAGAGAGAGAGATCACAAGTAGGCAGAGAAGCAGGCAGAGAGAGAGGAGGAAGCAGGCTCCCCACTGAGCAGAGAGCCCAATGCAGGCCTCAATCCCAGGACCCTGAGATGACCTGAGCCAAAGGCAGAGGTTTAACCCACTGAGCCACCCAGGTGCCCTAGGAGTTCCTTTTTTAATGCAGAATAGTATTCCATTATGTGGATATGCCTTATCTACTCACTTGATGAGTGGACATTTGAGTTGATTTCAATTTTTTACTACTCTGAGTAAGACTGCTATGAACATTCATGCACAAGTTTTTGTGTGGATATATGATTTTATTTCTCTTTATCAATAGTTAGGAACAGGATATGTGGGACATAAGGTTGTAGGTGTAAGTTTGTGAGAAAGTAGTTTTTTTCTTTTCTTAAAAAAGATTTTATTTATTTATTTATTTGAGCAGTGGGAGGGGCAGAGGAAGAGAGAGAGAGAGAATGAATCTCAAGCAGACTCCAACCTGAGCTCAGATCAATCATGGGCTCAATCTCAGGACCCTGAGATCAAGACTTAAGCCAAAATCAAGAGTCAGATAGATGCTTAACCAACTGACCCACCAAAGTGCCCCATAGTTTTTTGTTTTGTTTTTTTTTTTAAAGAGTTTATTACTTATTTATTTATTTGACAGAGGGAGAGAGAGAGATCACAAGTAGGCAGAGGCAGACAGAGAGAGAGGAGGAAGCAGGCTCCCTGCTGAGCAGAGAGTTTGATATGGGGCTCGATCCCAGGACCCTGGGATCATGACCTGAGCTGAAGGCAGAGGCTTAACCCTCTGAGCTACCAAGGTGCCCCTGTTTTGTTTTTAAAGTAGATGCATGATATAGATTCTTTTTTAAAAAATATTTTATTTATTTAGTTATTTTAGAGAGAAAGAAAATATGCATGTACAAGTTTGGGGAGGGGCAGAGGGAGAGGGATATAGAGAATCTCAAGCAGACTCTGTGCTGACTGTGGAGCTAGAAGTGGGGCTTGATCCCAGGACCCTGAGATCATGACCTGAGCAAAAGTCAAGAATCTGATGCCTATTGCCCTGGGCCACCCAGGCACCCCTAAGTTTTGTTTTGTTTTCCAAAGTAGGTGCACAATATACATTCTCATTAACAGTGTATGAGAATTTTACCTGCTCCCGGGCGCCTGGGTGGCTCAGTGGGTTAAGCCACTGCCTTCGGCTCAGGTCATGATCTCAGGGTCCTGGGATCGAGTCCCGCATCGGGCTCTCTGCTCAGCAGGGAACCTGCTTCCTCCTCTCTCTCTCTCTGCCTGCCTCTTTGCCTACTTGTAATCTCTCTCTGTCAAATAAATAAATAAAAAATCTTAAAAAAAAAAAGAATTTTACCTGCTCCCAAGCCTTGTTGAAATTGGTAAGACTGAAATTTGTTCTTTTAAATTTACCCAGCCTTAAAACAAAACAAAACAAAACAAAACAAAAAAACAAAAACAAAAACAAAACAAAACAAAACACCATTTCAATGATTACATAGTGGTACCTCATTGTGGCTTAATTTGTATTTCCCTGATGACTAAAAAGGTTGATCATCTTCTCATGTGCCTATTGCCATTCTTTGTTAAAGTATTTCTTTCTTCAAATAATTTGCAAAATTTTTAATAAGATTTTATTTATTTATTAGAGAGAGCGTGAGAGAAAGAGCATGAGAGGGGAGAGGTCAGAGGGAGAAGCAGACTCCCCGAGGAGCTGGAAGCCCGATGCGGGACTCGATCCTCGGACTCCAGGATCATGACCTGAGCCGAAGGCAGTTGCTTAACCAACTGAGCCACCCACATGCCCTAATTTGCAATTTTTTAACCAAGGTTTTTTTTTTTTTTTTTTTTTTTGTCTTCTTAAAAAATTATGAGAAGTCTTCAAATATTCTCAACACAAGTCATTTGTCAGATAAATGTACGTTACGCCCCTCTTTCCCATGGTCTTGTTTTCCGTGGTTTCTATTATCCATGATTGACAGCAGTCCCAGGCTGGTGCTCCTCCTTCCAGGCAGACCCTCTGCTTCTAATGCGACATCAGCTCTCAGGTAACCTCCCAGTACGTCACTGTGCGTCATTCCCCAGCCTGTCTCATCATGTAGGCATCTTACCATCTCACATCATCACAACAAGGGTGAGTATAGTACAGATAGATTTTATGAGCAAGAGAGAGCACATTCACATAACATTTATTACTGCCCCGTTTTATGAGTAGTAATGATTCATCTCTTACTGTGCCCAATTTATAAATTAAACTTTATCATAGGTAGGTATGTATAATAAAACACATCCTGTATATAGGATTCAGTACTCTCTGTGGTTTCAGGCATCCGCTGGCTGTCTTGGAACGTATTCCCTGTGGATAAGGAGAGAACTAATGTGTTACAGACATTTTCTCCCATTTAATGGTTTGCTTTTACTTTTATTAGTGATGTCTTTAGAATAGCAAAATTTTTTCACCTTTATATAATTTGTTTATATATGTATATAGTATTTTTTCTTTTATGATTCATGCATTTGGTCTTAACCTTAGATCTTTGCCTATCCCAAAGCCACTAAGATGTTTCTCCTGTTTTCTACTGGAAGTTTAATAGCTTTAGTATTTACCTTTAGTTCTATGACCTGTTTTGAGTTAATATGTGTATTTGACATGATCTAGGGCCTGCGTTCCTTTCTTTTAGCATATGGCTCTCCACTTGTTCCAGCACCATTTGCTAAAAAGGCTTTCCTTTGACCATTTGTTGAAAAGGCTTTCCTTTGACAACTTTGTAAAAAATCTGTTCTGTGTGATTCTGAACTCTTTCATTGATCTGTATGCCTCTGCTTTCACTAACAATACACTGTCTTGGTTACTATAGTTTTATTACAAGTCTTGAAAACAAGTAGTGTAAGCCCTCCAATATTGTCCTCTTTTAAAATTGCTTGGCAGTCCTTGGTTACTTACACTTCACTATAAATTTTTAAATCAACTTGTCAATTTCTACTAAACAAACAAACAGAAACTCCCAAACCCTGGGGCATTGTAAATAGGATTGCATTTAACCTGTCGCTATATCTGGGGGGGTAATGACATCTTAATGGTATTGAGTCTTGAAGTCCACCAACATGGCATATCATTCCATTTATTTAGGTTTTCTTAAATTTCTCTTAGCAGTTTTCTGCTGTTTTCATAAAAAAAAAATCTTGTATGTCTCTTGTTAAACTTACTAAGTAGTTTCTTGCATTCTTGTAAATGGAATTATTTTTAAATTTCATTTTTCATGTGTGCGCTGCTTCTATATAGAAATGCAATCACCTTTCCTATATTAATTAACCTTTTATCTTTCAACCATGCCAAAGTTACTTATTCTTCCAATTGTTTTGCAGATTCTTTGTGATTATTTTTCTACATGATCATGTCACCTGCAAACAAACATTTCCTTTCCAAGATTTATGCCTTTTCCTTTTTCTTACCATATAGAAATGTCTAGAGCAAGGCTGTTTCTCAAAGTTTGATTTCCAGCAGTTTGACTATCAGCAGAGACCTTTCCCCCTGATGCTTATCCTATTCCGTGTTCTCTGAGCTTTGTGAATTTGCTAGCTTATGACTTTCTTATACCAAATTTGGTTAATTGTCAGTCTTTCTTTTTCTCTCTCTTTCTCCTTTCCTTTCCTTTTTAAAAATTTCTTGTTCTTTCTTTCTCTCTCTTTCTTTCCTTCCTTCCTTCCTTCCTCCCTTGTTCTCTCTCCTTGCCTTCTGCAACTCCACTTATCTGTATTTAGAGCTTTTGATATGACCCCATAGATCCCTTAGACACTGTTAAATGTTTTTCAATGTTTCTTCTCTCATGTCTTCAGATTAGAGCATTTTATTAATCTATCTACAAGGTCAATGGCTGTTTCTTCTGTTCTCTCTCCTAAGCCTATCCAAGGATTTTTTTTTTTTAACTTCATATAGTTGTTCTATATTTCAGTTCTAAAATCTTGATTAGCTTACTGTGTGTGTGTGATTTTTCTGCTAATAATCTTTGTATTTTTTTTATTCGTTATAGTCTTCTTCTTCTTTACCCTTGTGAGCACAGTTACAGTAGTTGTGTTAAAATCCTCGTCCATCTGGCTGTCTCTGGAGTCCTGAGCAGGGACTCCAATCCCAGTCATTTCTTCTTCCCTTCGCTGTGCTGCATATAATTCACCCTGAGTGTGTGGTTCAGAGGTCAACCAGAGGTGTGCACAAGGTTTACACACAGACTATGAGACCCTCTCTGGATCTCTTCTTCTTGGGATTCGTCCTTCCCTTCCTGGTGACAGGGGTTGATCTAAATCCTGTCCATGAAGATTATAGTTTTTCTTGCCATTTCAGGGACCCTGAGCCAGACCGAAATTATGACGACACTCAGGGTAAAGCTTGAAACTTGAGAAATTCACCTGTGCTGCCTGTTTTCTCCATGTTTCAACTCCTTTCCAAACATACCTGCTTGATTTACTTTCCAGAGCCCTTAGGTGTTTTTGTTTGTCTGTCTGTTTTGCATTTTGTCTAAAATTTATTGCTCTCTGGAGGAGAGTAGGTCTGTTCATATCTTACTCCTCCAGTCTATAAGCAGAAGCTCTCCTATATTTAATAGTAAATCCTTATTTAAAAATTTATCATTTTTACCCCCATTCTTAAAATTAGTATTGGATACAAGTATTTTCTATGTATCTCATTATCATCATGCCCCCTTTAATGTTCCAGCATAATTAACCATTTGCTTCAAGTTGGGCATTATTTTCCACTTTCCTGTATTTATAAATAACATTGCAATGAGTGTAATGCTACATAAAGCCTTTCCTATATTTAGGGTGGTCTCCTTAGGGTGAATTCCCAGAAGTCGGTCAAAAAGGATGCATATTTTTTTAAGGCTCTTTTTTATATTGCCAAATTGCTTCCTCAAAGGGCCATACAAATTTGCACTGCTTGCAACAATTTAAGAAAATGATTATTTCATAAAATCTTTGCCAGTACTGGATATTATGAAACCAAGAAATAACACTTGTATTTCAAAAGGTGAAAAATTATAACCAAGAATTGATGAACACATATACATGTGATATTTTAATGTCAGAGAATAGATTTTTTTTTCTCGTTCTATGACCAGAGACTTTAAAATGAAATAGATGTATGACAGGGAGGAAGACTCTAAAAAATGAAATTCTGAGCAAATAATCACAGAGAATTACAATGAGGGAGGAATTTGGGAAGCATAGAGAGATAAAATATACTTGCACAGGAAACTCAAAGATGATAAACAGGCCAAAAATACATAAAAGTTTAGCTTAAACTTCTGAAAATACTTCCAGAAAGGCTGAGCTTTCAGATTTGTCAGTTCATGGTGGGAAATTTTGAGAAAAAACAAAAAACGAAAAGCAAAAATAAAAAAAAAAAAAAAAGAAAGGAAGGAAGAAAACAAGCTTTTAAAATTGCCTTTGGTACAATAAGAAGAAGCAAATGATTGTCCCATTGCCTGAAACAACTGAAACCTTATTACCAGATAAAAGTATAAACAAAATTCATTCTGAATCTGTCAGATCCGTCATTTACATCAAGGAAAAATCTGAAAAGTAGAAAAGGGAGAATAAAGATATTTCATAAGACATGCAGCTCCAATGTACAGAGGAAGTACTGAGTGTTTACTTGAAGTGTCTGCCTCAATTTCAGTCCTTAGACTCAAGCAAATTACTTTTCCAGGGCTAACATGAGTTGATGGTATGTGTTTAATCACAGAGTAGTGATATTCATAGAGGAATCAAGGGTAAGTCGAGAGGCTTCCACAGTTCTGAAGGACAAATCATATCCTCCTTTCAAATAGGCGGTGAAACACTTTTGAAACTTGATCTTGATTCTCAATAGGGTAAGGTCAGTTGGTCAAATTAACATAGTGAGCATGCGTGAAGGGAAGCTGGAAGCTCAGGGAGCCATCGTGGGTTCACTAAAAGAAAATCATGGCAAGCAGACTACATTTCTACTTCGGGTTGCTTTGCGGTGCAGGTAGATCAGGGAGATAGTACAGGCACAGGATATCTGAATGTCAGCAAACTATTTGTCAAAGCTTCTCATAGGTGTATTGATTGTTTTATATGTCTTTATCTGAATAGTCTATCATCCCAATTAAGTGCAACCTTTATGACAATAGAATATTTCTGTCTTACTCCCTGGCATACTTTCTGGCAGAGTATAAGCTTTCAACATATATTTATTGAATTAACAGTATTTTGTTGCTGTTGTTTCCAAAGGAGGAAATTGTAGAGTGTTTGACAGTATAGTCAGATTGCTCACTTTTATTCAATTACATGACCCCAAAGAGCTTTCATTAAGGGACTGATGTCAGTTCAAGCGAGTCCTCTAACTATAAGCTACCAGGTTTTGTTCTTTGTCTAGTTCTCTTCAACACCTGTCTCCTTGCCTTACATCAGGGGAAGACTTGGCATCAGATTCCAACAATAGCAAGAACCACAAAAATAAGCTTCCCCACCCACTCTTCCTCCCTCCTGGCTATGTGGCCTTCCCCAAGACAAATCATCCCTATAAACATCAATTTCTTAATATTTAAAACAAAGGTATCAGCATTGATTTATAGTATATGCTTGACATGTTGCAAACATCCAGTCACTATTCATTCCTTTTCTTATATCCTGTTCCTTTTCATATTTATCCAGTTCAATGAGGGTGTGCTAGTCAGGGAATAGTGAAAACATGATATCACAGGACTTGGATGAAAAAATATCTTGAGACACTAGGAAGAGAGGGCCAAAATATATAGACACATTTGGTAGTATAAACGTTCTTTGCTTTGGTTTAGAAGAAATCAGTTCTACAAACACATGATAGGAAAGACCAGATTTATTTGCAGTGCATGGGAACAAAAAACTGAGAGCATACTGAGTACCAGTCAGCTGCCACTGAAGCGGGGGCCAGTCCTGGGCTGCATTATTATAAAACTTGTGTCCAGAGAAATGGAGGCGGGAGTCCATTTCTGCTCTGGGTGGGTCAGAGCACACCTGGATTATCCCATGTCAGTCTAGACATCACAAATCAAAAAGGATTTGAGCCCCCCGGAGTAGGTTGAAAAGAATATGACAAAACAAATTTGAAATCTGAGATGCATATCAAAAGCACTAAGACTGGAAAACTGTGATGTAACACCCAGCATTATAGAGTGAAATAATCACCCTGTATGTAGCCGATCAGAGTGGAATTGGTCTCACCTTCCTGGAGGACATCTTGGCGGTATGGACCAAAACTTTGAATATGTCAATACCCCTCGTCCCAGTCATTTATCTTTTTACTCTCAAGAAAATTCTACACATGGATGCACAGGAATGTGTAGAAAGATTTATCTTTAGGAACATGTGGTGCAGTATTATAGTGAAAAATTGGAAACAATATAAAATTCAAACAATAGGGAATTGATGAAGTGCATGATGATACATTGGTGTAATGGAATATATCACGGACATTAAATGATACTGCAGTCAATACTTAATGACATGAAAGGATGTATGTGACATGTTTTATGTAGCTTCGTTTTAATTCCGTAAGCAATCGCTATTCATTTTCAAGAAAAAAAGGAAAATAAGAAAGGTCAACAAAAAGAAGGAAAACTCAGTATTCAGAGAAACTCACTATGAATACTTTGGTGGATAAAGGTGTAGGTATGTTTACAGATGAAGATACTGGTATACACCTGCGCCTAGATACAGACTAGATGTATATATATACAGACATACATGATATATATAATTTATATAATGTCAGGAGAACTAAGCATATAGCTAGATCCTAACATGTATTTCTTTTCTTTTTTTTAAAGTATTAACTAACACTACTTTAATAATCATATTGCTATATATAAATATATCACACCAACACACTGAACACCTCAGATGCCTATAACTAACATGTATGTCTGATATAAATGAATGAATTAATTTAAGCTTAGATATTTTAAAACAATATGTGCTCATGTTATAAGACAACAAAGTCTAGTATAAATGCATAGTTAAAAACTAGAAATAAGGGAAATCCGGTGGGAGGGAGTGTTATTAGCTTGATTATTATTTTCCTCTTTGTGTCTTCTAACTTGTTTCTTTCTAATTTTCTACAATATATATGCATTGATTTTGGAACCCCAAAACAGTCATAGTTTGTATAAAACATATGATGTAAGGAACGGCATTAGGAGGGATATTTAGTTTGGAGGGAAATACCACGCAGCTGAAGGTCCATCATTTGGAGTTATGGAATAGCCTGAGCCTGTAATTCCCAAAGGTAGACAGTCTAGAGGTTGGAAATTACAGGGAACTTGATTCTTGGCCAACCTCACAGTCTGTTCTGCCATCTATGAACTGTGTGGCCTTGAACAAGTTGCTTGTGGTATCTCTGACCTGAAGTCTCCTCATATTGCAAATGGGGGTAGCAATGCCTATCTCAGCCAGTCATTGTGAGGGCCAAAGAAGCTGCCTACCATTGCAGGGAAGCCAGTAAAGGTGCTAAGCGTTCTGTGATGCTTGCTAGGTGTTAATGCCTTTTCCAGGCATATAGCATGTTAGTAACAGGACAGGCTCGGACCTGGGTCTCTGGACACCCAGTTTATCTTTAGGGCTTAGGGCTGCCATATGATGACAGGTGGGAAGGAATGTGGGTATTTTTGTAAGACTGGACAAGGGGAGGTTTCTGGTTACCTCCTGCTGCATAAAACATCACTCTAAACTTATTGCCTTACAACAACAACAACCCTATGCTCATGTTACCTAGGAGTCAGGAATCCATAAATGACAAAGGGAAGACAGAGGAGTTGTCCCAGCTCTACAAGGACTGGGTCTCAGCTGGGAATAGTCCCAACATCTGTGGGTGACCCAGGGATTCGGAGGGTGTGGGGTGGGGATCATCTAGAAACTTCTCTCCCAGCTCATCTGAGACTGTTGGTGGCACCACTTACGTGGGGGCCTCTTCATGTGGTTAAGATCTCTCACAGTGCAGGGGCAGGTTTCCAACGAGGAGGTAAACATTTGAAAGTTAGTGTTTTAAGAAAGCCAGGCAGAAGCTGCATGGCCTTTTATGACCCATTCCTAATGCAGAGTCACTTCCTTGAGTGATTGTTTATTAAAAAACACTTTCTTTAAAGAAGAGGGTATATATATATATATACACACACACACATATACATATATGTATATATATACACACACATATACACAATATATATACACTATATATATATGCCTACACACACACAATGGAATACTATGCAGCCATCAAAAGAAATGAAATCCTGCCATTTGCGATGACATGAGCTAGAGGATATTATGCTTAGCAAAGTAAGTCAATCGGAGAAAGACAACTATCATATGATCTCCCTGATACGAGGAAGTGGAGATGCAATGTGGGGGTTTTGGGGGGTTGGAAAAGAATAAATGAAACAAGATGGGATCAGTTGGGAGACAAACCATAAGAGACTCTTAATGTCACAAAACAAACTGAGGGGGGCCAGGGGGAGGGGGTAGGGAGAGGGTGGTGGGTTATGGACATTGGGGAGGGTATGTGCTATGGTGAGTGCTGTGAAGTGTGTAAACCTGGTGATTCACAGACCTGTACCCCTGGGGCTAATAATACATCATATGTTTATTAAAAGTTTTTTAAAAAAATTATAAAAAAAAAATAAAACACATCCTTAAGGCAGCCCAGATTCAAGGGGAGGCAAAGCAGTGTCCACCTTTGATAGTGGGTACCAAAGGCTGGAGTGTGGGGCCAGAGATTCTGGGACTGGCATCTTGGCAAACTGCAGGCTCCCACAGGGAAAATAAAGGCAAAGCTTTATTTTCATGAGGGACTGAGTTAAGTTTGATTGGAGAGCTTGTCTCTTGCCTAGATATTTCTTTGGGCCAAAATTTGGAGACAAATTGAGATATTTCCATTCTTGGGTGATGGGATGATTACCTCTGGGATGGCCGTATTACTCTCAAGTTTGAGTGAAGAATGAGCTTACAATGCAGCAGTAAAACCATTTATTAAAAAAGAAAATAAACATAACTTTTATTAAGTGTTTCTTAAAATTACCCAGCATTACATTCTCATAGGAGGAAAATTCTAAAATGCAGAACAACAACAATAAGAAAAACATTTTAAATACTCCAAATCTTAACTACCCAGAGAATAACCACTGAAGCACTTTAATATATTTCTTTCAGTATCTTTTTCTGCATAAAAGTGTATGTATATGCATACATTTATATACTTAGTGGCTATGTATTTTTCATACAGAATAGGGTTCTTTTATACCAAATAGTTTTATGGTATGATTTTGAAATTCAGTTTAACATAAAGTTTATAGTAAAGTTTATAATAAAGACGTAAGTCAATCTGAGATGTTTATGATCTAGAGCTCTAGATCATAAACATCTCAGATTGACTTACGTCTTTATTTTTTAAATTAAAATTTTTAAATTAATATATTTTTTATTACGCACACTCAGTGGAATCCACACTAAATAGCAAAATGTGTATAAATTTACACAAGTGGAATCTCGCGTTGCATTCTTTGCTGTATATTTTTTCCCTCAATGATGTATCATGGAGAGGTCTACACATCAATAAATATACATTTATGTCACTGTATTTAACAGCCTCATGTAAGTCTATTTTAAGAGTATACCATTTTTTAAAAATCAGTCCCCTAAAAATGGGCCTCTAGGTCATTTCCATTTTTTTCTGAAATAATTAACTATCATGTTTAATTATACCTTACCATAAGGATTTTATTAACCATAATGATCAATTTTACAAATTCAACATGAACCCCAAGAATATTTTCCAGTCCTCCTTCCTGGGGCATCAGGTAAACCAGAGTTGGCATCTGGGTCCTCCACTTGCTGGCCGTGTGACTGCAGATGAGGAGCATCGTGTCCTCAGCCTCTGGCTGGCACATTTGGAAGGATGGCGATGGGATAGTCACCTCTGGGCAAAGTGCCTGGCCTATAGCAACACCCCGTGACAGGTAGCGATTGTGGTCAGAGCCTCTTCAAGTGGTAGATGCATATGAACATCTGTGGTCTAGCCCTAGAGCTCAAAGCAATCATGAGTTGTGTGGTTTAGGGGGCGTGGGACGTTTTAGCCGCCTTTGTCTTCTTCCCACAACTGGCACCATTTGTATTCCCCGGACGGTTGGGGGTCAGATGGGTTTTTGCATTCCCAAGCTACATATTTCTCTATCTGGTGCAGTTCTGGGCAATCTAAAAATGCAATATCACTGTCACCAGCTCGAGGAAGACACGGAGCCTGAATAATTTAACATGTCACCACCATCCATCATGATACCAAGAGCGCGGGAGATGGAGTGTGGAGGGGTGGCTCTCCCAGGGACTGGCACAGCAGGCTTGTGGAAGGGCAGCACAGTCAGAGACGGTAGCTATGCAAAGAAGAGCAATGAGTTAATTCTCACAGGGCCTGGAAAGACCAGGCACCCCCGATCCTGCTCTAGACTTTCCCATAATGTGAATTTCAATTTGTTCAGATGCCTTGATTTGCCCCAGAGCAAACCTATCATCAGGTCCTTTGTTTGCCATCAAATATCTCTCCCCTCTTGAGAAAGCCTCTAAATACCTCTGCATATCTTCATTTATTTATCAGTAAAATTGAAATGATTCTTATGTAGAGAGGGCTTTGCATCGTGCCTGGAATATCCTAATTGCTTCCTCCCCAGAAAGGAAGCTGCTGAAGCCAGGAAGGTTTTGCCTGCTGCATTCACTGTTGTAATCCTCAGTGTCTAGAACACTGGCACAGAGTGGGGTCACGGTCAGTAGTTGCTAGGTGAATGAATAAATGAATGAGGGAGTGCCGTGATTACTTGGGTAGGGATTGGAATGCCTCGATTCAGCCCTGGGCAGCATGGCTTTCTAAGTCCCTACTCTGTGTCCCACCGTGCCTTCTCGCTGTCTCTCACTGGTCCCAGGTTCCCCGTTCTACGGTTCTACCCCCAGTCTTGTGATGTTACAGAGGGCCTCTTTGTTTTAGCATTTTATTTGTTGGGGTAGCATTCATACAACATAAAATCAACCACGAACTATTTTAAAGTGCGTAATTCATTGTCATTTCCCACACTGACAAGTTTGTGTAACCACCACCTGCGTCTGGTTCCGAGACATTCCCATCACCCCAAAAGGAAACCGTACATTCATGGGCAATCACTCTCCACTCTTCTCCGCCATCGACCCAGCCCAGGCAGCCACTGCTTTTGGTCTCAATGGATTTACTCATTTTGGATGTTTTGCATAAATAGAAACATGTACAACATGACCTTTTGTGTCTGGCTTCTTTCCCTTAGCACGATGTCTGCAAGGTCCGTCCATGTTTAGCAGGTGTCAGCATTCCTTTAGGGCTGAGTAACATTGCCTCAATATGCCCTCGTGTGGCTACACCACATTTTGTTTTTCCGTATACAAGCTGATGAACATTTGTGTTGTTTCTACCCTTTGGCTAGTATAAATAGTGCTGTTATCAACGTTCGTGTGCACGGGTTTATTTGAAGGCCCTGTCTTCAGTTCTTTTACGGCATGCCTATGGGCAGAATTGCTGGGCCCCGTGGTGATTGTGGGGTTTGCTTCGTGAGGAGCTGTCAGACCAGTTCTCACAGTGGCTGTACCATTTGGTATCTCACCAGCCATGTAGGCGGGTTCCCGGTCCTCTACAGCTTCTCTAACACTTGGTATTTTCTTTCTTTTTTTTTTTTTTTTTTTTTTTTTTTTTTTTTTTTTTTGATGATGGCCCACCTCCTGGCTATGTAATGATATCTCATTGTGGCTTGGGTTTGCATTTCCCTACAGACCAAGGACTTGTCTTTTCACGAGAGCACAGGGTTAGAGCATCACAGGAAAGTCACTCAAAGCTGGGGACTCCGCCATTCGTCATTTGTGTGATCTCTGAGAAGCAGCATTGAGAACCTGCGGGTCGGCGTGCCCCGCAATAAAATCGAGGCGATGCTTCCCTCCTGGGCCCCTTGTGACGTGTGGACAGGCCACTGCATCTGAAGGGCCCTACGCAGTGCTCACCACACTAGAGCAGGGGCCTCGCCCGTCTACTTCAGGCTCCGTTCCGGATGGTTCAGGACCAGAGGACCGGGGCCCGCGGAAGGAGGACGAAGGGCGTCTCCTCTCCTCTCCTCTTGCCCGTCTCGGGCCCTTCTCACATTCCCTCAGCCTGAAATGGAAAGACAGGAGGAGTCCTGTATAATTAATGGCTGCACTTTACTTCACTAAATCACCAATTTCATATTAAAATACTAGCAGAGGGGGCCCTTTTCTATCTGTCTGAATCATCTCCAAGTCCGTGTGTAATTGGCCTGTGGCCCTTTTGGACTAGATGGACGCCGAGAGGCTATAGGACTTGGGTGCCTGCCACCTCCCCAGGATGTCACAGAAAGCAGAGAACCCCCCCTCCCCCATCCCCAGCAGCATTTCTTTTCTCCTGTGAAACTCAGGTAGACATCGAATGGATGAGGCCTGTGCCCTCACCATCACTTTTCTGGTGTTTATGCTCTTTACATACATTCTGTCATTTTCCTCATAGTGACCATGCAGGCTAAGGAGTATTGTCTCTCCTTTTAAAGATGAACTCAGAGAGGGTAGGTGCGCGCCCAAACTCACACAGCCAAGAAGTGAGACCTCAGATTAGGACTCAGGTCTGACCCCAGCACAGTCTCGTCTTTCTACACAAGGGCATTACTGCCATGGCTCATTGATGACACTCCTGTAGAGAACTGCTGGACCCCTAGGGGCCTGAAGATACAACCAATGGTTCTTCTAGTGGAATCTGAGCTATCCCATTTTTTGCAATTCACATTTTTAAAAAAAGATGCAGTACTTTAGTGGGGTCTGTGACTTACTCATCTCTCTCTGTGCCCCGATCCTGGCCCTTAATTATGCTCTATGATACCCATGGTCCAATGTACCCGGAAGTGTGTTCCCTGATAGGCATTTGCTGCAGATAGTCTGGATTGAGGGGTGCTGGACGCCTAAAATACAGACTGCATTTTGAAAACCTGTCATGAAAAAAATTTATAATGTATTTTAATGAGGATCATTTTTTGTGTGAATTACATATTAAAATGATAGTATTTTTAGTGTATTGGGTTAAAAATAATATATTCTGAAAATTGGTTTTACCTATTTGTTTTTTCCCATTCCTTTTTTTTTAAAAAGATTTATTTATTTATTTATTTGCGAGAGACTGAGAGCGTGAGCTCGAGCAGGGGAGGGGTGCGGAGGGAGAGAGAAAGGGGGGAGAATCTCAAGCAGGCTCCCTGCTGAGTGTGAACCCAATGTGGGGCTTGATCTCACAACCTTGAGATCATGATCTGAGCTGAAATCAAGAGTCAGATGCTTAACCCACGGAGCCACCCAGGTGCCCCTGTTTTTTTTCCCCTTCTCATGTGGCTGCTAGGACATTTAAAATGACATATGCAGCTTGCATTCTACTTCTGTCGGACAGGTTGGTGTAGCAGCAACCTCTCTGAGTTTCAGCTTCCACTCTGGAAATGGTTGCTTGCTACCTACAGGAAGGAGCTGAGGTCAAAAGCATGGGAGTGGAGAAGGACTGGAGAAGCCTTCATGGTAGTCAGGGGTGTGATGTCCATGTGCTTGGGCATGTGGAATGGTGGAGATGGCCCTAAGAACGAGTTAAGCCTGGGGGTGTCTGGGTGGCTAAGTGGGTTAAGCCTCTGCCTTTGGCTTAGCTTATGATCTAGGGTCCTGGGATTGAGCACAGCATCAGGCTCTCTGCTCAGCGGGGAGCCTGCTTCCCCCACTCTCTCTCTGCCTGCCTCTCTGCCTACTTGTCATCTGTCTGTCAAATAAAGTTTCTAAAGAAAAAAAACAAAAAAGAGAGATCTAGCTAAGCCTGAATGGAGTTCCTACCAATAGTACAAGTACAGAGGTCCAAGCGAGGAGCTTCGAGAAGAGGAAAATGTTCCTTGAGGTTTTTTTGGTGGGGGGGGCACATTACACACCTGCTAATCCTTGCAGGTGAAATCAAGCTTTGCCACTGCTCTGCCTATGTGCACACACATGCACACACGCACACACATGCGTGTGCACACACAGTGTCCCAGACTGTTTTAGCCACGAGGCTGGCTTTGCAGGGAAGCAGACCCGATTCTGTCTCCACTCCCTCGCTTCCCGCCTCACAGCAGCTCCAAGACGCAGCTTATTCATGTGGAAGACAAGGCACGTAATGCCTTCCTTACAGGTGTGGCTGTGGACATTCAGGGAGCTATCTGCATATTTTATTGTGCGTGGGTTTAGAGACCAAGGGAATAGACTCTACAGCCATTGCCGGGATGTGAATTGTGGTTCTGCTACTGACAAGCTGTGTGACCCTGGGCAAATTACTTAATTTCCTCGTGTCTTCATTTCCTCATCCATTAAAAAGTGAATAAAAGTAGTAACCTCCTTCTTAGGGTTATTTAAGGATTAAACAAGTCGATATGTGTAAGGGTTACGACAGTGCCTGGCAGAGAGAGTGTTAGGCAATGGTGAGCTTTTCTTTTCTTTCTTTCTTTTTTTTTCAATTGTGTTTGAAATGTCTGGTGACTTTCTCTCACCCCAGCTGGACTGTCCCACGAGGGAAAGGATCCTGTCTGAGTGCCTGTCATGTTCACCAGGGCAGGAGCATAGTAGGTCATTTGTTTGGGAGAGGAAGGAAAATGAGAAAGCGGGGAGAAAGGATTTCCTTGGAATGTTTTTGTTGTTGTTGTTGTTTTGTTTTTTTTTTTCAAAAGATTTTATTTATTTATTTGACAGAGAGAGAGATCACAAGTAGGCAGAGGCAGGCAGAGAGAGGAGGAAGCAGGCTCCCCCTGGAGCAGAGAGCCCGATGCGGGGCTCGATCCCAGGACCCCGAGATCATGACCTGAGCTGATGGCAGAGGCTCAACCCACGGAGCCACCCAGGCGCCCTCCTTGGAATGTTTTAATTAAGCGGGGGGTGGTGGAGATTGAAGGGGGTGTGGGGGAGTCTGAGGTAGACTCCTGCTAGGGATAGAACCTCCCCTTTGTCTCTGCTGCCCAAAACATAGTAGGAAGAATGACAGGTGCTCTCTGAGCATAAAGTAACGATTTTATCCAATGCCTTCCTTTTCCCCTTGGCCAAGAATTATGTGTAGATGAACAAAAATCCTCCCTTCCCAGTTCCATTCTGTTTCCTTCCTTCTCCCTCACTTCCTCCCCCTTCCTCCTCCCCTCCCCTCCCCTCCCTTCCTCTCCCCCTTCCTTCTCTCTGTCCTTTTTCCCATAACAGTAGAATATGTTAATGGAAGTTTAAAAAGCCCTCCTGACCTTTGAGATCTTTGCTCTTTCCTTGTTTCCAGAATGTCCATGGGGCCTCGGCCAACACCACTTCAAAGCAGAGAGCCTTTAAAGAAAGGGCTGCATTTTGTAGAACCTGGAGTCTCCTGCTGTCTCCAGGCCCTACCCTCAATTGCTGGAGGTTGGGACAGGGGACAGGCCAAAGACACCTTCCAGGACAAAGATCAGACATTGTTGTCTCCTATACTTTCCCATCGATGGCAACACACTGTCTCAGGGAAGGGAGAGGGCGGTTATTAATCTTGCCGTGTTACAGAGCATTACTTTGAGAGGCAGTGTCGAAAGTGGTTAAAAATTTGAACTTGGCTGTTGGTCATATGTGGATACTGAGTCCAACTTCACTCATTATTAGCAAATCCCTTTTGTTTTCTGAAACATGGGGGTTTCATCTATAAAATGGGCCCCAGTATACTTCCCTCCAAGGGTGTGGGTTCCGAATGGGAGGATGAGAACTTGGTGCCCTGATGCTGAATGGACAGCCTGCCCTCCCTGAAGTTCCCTCTTGAGTTATTTCCAGGAAAGCACTTTGCATCCTAGAAAGCTCAAATGTGGAGCTGGACAGACTAGTCCTGAATCCCAATTTTAGGACTCATCAGCTGTGTGACTCTGCCCATGCGTGTCTTTGTGTCTTTATTATCCAGGTCGTTAATGGCACTTTTGCTCTGAGGATATCGTGATGAGGATTGTAGGCAGTAATGCATCGGCATCTTCTAGGCACGTATCCCCTTGCTCAACGTGCTGCTGGAATGAAACAATGAAGGCACAATGACCATATTGCAGGCAGGGTGTCTGCACGTGGGATTTCTGTAGACTGAGGCCCTCCCAGAGAAGTGGCATAGGGAACGCGTCTTTGAGTTGAGCCATGTTCCCCACTGATCTATGTTTGTCGTTTCCTCGGGTAGAATTTTCAATCAGGTAATAGGTGGGTATGGGGCTTGATTCAGAAGATACAAAATATTTGGAGGGGAGAGTGGTCTCCCTCTCTGCCCTGCCTTCAACTACTTTTTCATCCAGCTTATCCGCTTCCGCCGTGAGTCTCCTCCCAAACACAGGCTATGGATGTCGACGTCAGTGTCTGAAGATCTGTACCCAAACCCAAGGCCCCCTGTTTGCCTGCCCACGATGCACCCCACCATGCTCTGAAGCTCTCCCTGCACTGTCCCCTCTCTAGGGCCAAGACTTTACCAATGCTTTAATGCCTCTCTTCCCACATCCTGTGCTTTTTCATTAACAATAATTAAGTAAGTAAATAAATAAATGCACAGAGAAAATTAAAAATATATATATATATATATATGTATTCCTCTCTACAGAATTAACTGCTATTCATATTTTGGCATATTTCTTTCTGTCCTCTAATCTTGATCATTTTTGGAAGCCACTGTCCGTTGCGTGTCAGTGCGTCCCCCGTGGCCCCACATCCTGAGTGTGTCTCTGAACCCCCTGTCGCTCCCCTCTCTTTTCTATCCACGCTGCCCCCTGCCTCAGCCAGAGCCTCATGCCTCTCACCAAGGGATCCCTGAGCCTCTAGCTTCCTGCCCTCCACAGCACCCACTCTGAGGCGTGGGTGCCATTGTCCTGTCCTTCATGTTGTATGTGACTAACGAACACATCCTCTTGCCCTGGGACCCTCCGTGAGGCCCAAAAGCCGACCTCCGTGTGGCAGTGGAGCGTCGATCATGAGGCTCCCGGGGTCCTTCCTGTCATCTCTCTACTCGCTGTTCCCCCGCCCTTCCCCAGCCCACGCACCCCTTCCCCCCCGGGGTTGCTCAACTCTTACCTTTCCCTGGAACTCCATTCTCTGCCACCGTAGCCCCATTCATCCTTCCGGCCCTGACTTAAATCCCGCTTCCTCCATAAAACCTTCTCAGGTGCTCCGTGTTGGGATGGATTGCTTTCCCCCATATTTTCAGCATCTCATTGTGGGGAAAAACATAACCATGAATTAGGTTAAAGCCTCCTTAGGATCCCATTTGTCTCCTGGACTAGCTTATGATCTGCCGGCTGGCAAGAACTGGGCTGTATCTATCTTTGTACCTCCAGTGTCTGGCTCTGGGCTTGGCATCCAGGAAGCACTTGCTTGAAATGTATGTGAAATTAAGTTGCCCGAAGTGTTTTCTTAGAGGCAGGCTCATCACTACTAAGTGACAATATAGCTATCAGTTAGTTAAGACCCACCACAAACCAGGTATTTTATGTATCCTATCTCCTTTTATCTTCATAGAAACCCTACAAAGTCAATAGTTATTGTCCCCATTTTATTAAGAGAGAACCCAGGGCTCAGCTAAAGAAGGTGTCCCCTCAAGGTCACAGAGCTCACGGCTGCCAGGCCATGGTTAGAACCCACATCTGCCCCACTGCAGAGCCGACCTCCGTCCATAAATCATGCTAGCTCCTGTGTCACTTGGGATTTACAGAAAGAAGCCTGGGGATGGGGCTGCTGATCTTTGGGATTTAACAAGCTCCAGGAGGCTTATGTGACTAATGGGTTGCTCTTCCTTTCAGGGGGAATCAGCTTTGGGAGAACCAAGGGGACTTCCGGTTCAGAGGCAGACGACGAAACGCAGCTGACCTTCTATACGGAGCAGTACAGGAGTCGTCGCCGCAGCAAAGGTAAGGAGTCCTGGGAAAGGTTCCAGAACCAGTGTTTGTAGGAGGAAAGCCTGGAAAGCAGACTCCGTGCTCCGTGACAAACCTCAGCTTGTCCTCGACCCCGTCCCGATGCAGTTAACACAGTCTGGCATCCGAAACCCCCTCTAGACTCGCATTGGTGGTTTATGGCCTCCCCTTCCGTTCTTTATTTGCTCTCCGTCCTACCTCCTTCCTCAACGGATTTGGGGAAGGTTTTTTTAAGTTTATGCAGTGAAAGGAAAAAAAAAAAAATCCAGCACCGAATGAAGTAAGTAAAGGAATCAGATGGAAAGTAAAATAGGAATAAGGAACATGATTCAAACCCAGGTTGGATCGATGCAGGGTGATCTCTGGCGTACTGTGGTGCGTCGTTCTTAGAAGGGGCTGGCCGTTTAAGGCAGAGCTTTAACAGTCAACGTGCAAAGGGAAATGGGCTCAGCGGAAAAACGTGCAGCATCTATGGGATAGAAGCATTTGTTCAGGAAACTCTTCTTACCGGCCACCAATACCAGAGGGCAGGTTCTCTAGTAGGTTCCTCTAAAGGCGACTCCTTTTGATTTTCGTAAGAGTGTTTTCACCAGGTGAAATCCGTATCCTTCTCTCTTACAATGACCGGGTAAGGAGTCATCAGAAGCGGGTGCAGGACTCCATAAAGGGCTACGCCTTGGGGCTGAGGTCCACAGTTCTCTGATGATTGCACATACTCCGAAGGGAGAATAGAGCATATTTCAGGCAATCACCTGTGAATGTCGTTGCTCATCCCTGAGTATGGATGGGGAAACAGCTAGTTCAAGGTTGCAGTCTTGGAAGGGAACGGGGAGTGGGAGGTGGGGGGTAAAACATGTATTCCATGTCAGTGATTAACGAGAGCTCCGAGGGCTTAGACCATTGAAGGTTTAGACCCAGAAAGAAGTCAGGGTCCTCTGGCAAACATGAAGGCAATTCATCAAGACATGTGGCCCGCTCACCTCTGCACACATGGGGCTGAAGAAGTTCCTGAGGTAGGGAAGAGGGAAAGAATCGCTCTTGTAGAACACTTCTGCGTGTGTTCCACGCATGCCTGGTGGACACTTAAAGGGCATCGGTCACATAGCTGCCCTGGGTCACTTTCTCTTGGGCAGGTTATCTACCTCCCCTACACCTCAATTTTATCATCTGTGAAATGGGCCTCATAATCGCCTCATATACTCAGGGATGGATTTTGGTTAAGCTATATAAAATATCTGCGATGCGGGCACCTGGGTGGCTCAGTCCGTTGAGCGTCCACCTCTTGGTTTCAGCTCAGGTCCTGATCTCAGGGCTTTGGGACTGAGCCCTGTGTGGGTCTCTGTGCTCAGCGGGGAGTCGGCTTGGGGACTCTCTCCCTTTGTCCCTCTCCCTACCCTCTCGTGTGCACTCTCTTCCTCTCTCTCTCAAATAAATAAATCTTTAAAAAACTTGTCATGGCACCAGGTGCATACTAAGGGCAAATAAAATAGACCTTAGTAATGCCAATTCAGTTCTCGTTGTGGGTTTCCCTGTGTGCCCAATCCTGGTACCTTTCACTGAAAAGCCCCTGTGCGGGGAGTAGCTCTTACGACCCATCAACTGGGAAAGTTCTGCAGCCTCTGCAGTGATTGGAACAATCGGGCCTGCCCCTCCCTCCTCCCCCAGCCTTGGCCCCCTGGTATCTGCTGCGTTGATTTCCAAGTTGGTGATGGATGATTCTTGACCTGTCTTCTCCCTCCCCCAGTCCAGCAGCCAGAATTAGAGCTGGGGAAGTTGGTAGATCTCCTCTGCAAGACTGGGCTGTTCACAGCTAATTGGAAAAACATCCATCACGGAGCACGCCCCTCGTAAATCGGAGCTAAACTTTGAAAAGAAAAGCAAAAGCAAGCCCCGGGACTCCAGATAAACGGTTTGGCCCGATGCCTCCAAAGGCTGCAGAAGGCCAGGCTGTGCTTCTTGGCTGAGTGGTGGGGGGAGTCAGGGCTGTGATGCATCCCCTCTCCCCGCACCTCCCCCGACCTCCCTCCAGCTCTCCTGCCAGCTGAGTGCTGCTGCTTTGTCCCTCTGATTGTCCACAGGGCTGAGTCCTTCTCCCTCTGCCTGTGGTTCCAGCCATGTCTTCCTCTTGCTTCTCAGGCCCCTGGGATGCTTGCTGGCCTGCTTGTTGCATGTTCTTGCTCTTGCTCCTGTTCCTGTCGTCTGCTTTTCCTCTCTCCTTCCCTTTCTCTCCTGCATCAGGGCTTCCTTCTCTTCAGTCTTCTCTTTCCTTTGTTCTCTTCCGCATTCACTCTTTCTTCTTCTCTCTTCCTTACCTTTGTCTCTCGTCCCCCGTTCCTACCGCTCCCTCCTCTTCTCGCCAACTGTTTCCCGGTGGATCCTTCCTTCCTTCCTCCCTCCTTCCCTCACGACTTCAAATATCTGTCAAGCCCCAACGGTGTGTCTGACACTCTTCTAGGCATTGGGGACACAAATCAAACAACATTTTTTAACAGACCGATCCTTGTGGAGCTTGCATTGTATCAAAATATAAATATGTTAGATGGGGACAGATGCTCAGGAAGAACACTGCAGCAGGGAAGGGAGTTGAGAGAGTCCGAAGGAGCTTCCAGTTTCAACGCCCTTCGCATAGGCTCCTCTGCCCTCTTTTCAAGGTCACGGGAAAGCCTTCCCGACGCTATGTGTGGTAGCGTCACGGTTATCAGTTCTGCTGGTGCTCGGGTTCTTTGTGCAGCACAGTGAATCCGGGGCCCCGTGCCTGTTTCTGCAGACACCACGGTCCTCCCCTCCAAGGGCTGTGACCCTTCCTTGCGGTTTCTTGTGTGTGTGAGAGAGTTGAAGCACCTTCAGCACTCCCTGCCCTCACGGGGAAAATGCACAACACAGAAGTGAGCTGGGGAAAGTTTGGGAGCCCGTGGGGGTGAGAGAGCCTTGGATCGGAGGAGTGAGAACTTGGTGCTTACAGGGAACTGCCGGGGTTCCAGTCCCAGCCACGCCACCAACAAGCGGCGCCTTCTTGAACATGAACCTTAATCTCTCTGCACATCAGTGTCCTCCTCTGACAAGTGAGGCTAGGGAAATTAAAGCTCGAGGGGGTGTTGTGAGGTTTAAAATCAGTTCGTGTCATTCGAGCTCGCAGGCAGGGGTGAAGGAGCGAGACGAGATGTGTAGGTGGTAAAGGGAGCTAAGTGGCCCGGGAAGGAGCACCGGGACAGGTGTGTGGGCAGATCCCCAATCTGGGCCAGCGCTGTGGGACCCCATGCAAGTCCTTCCACCTGTCCAGGTGTTTGGTCTTTTCTCTGAGACCTGGGGGAGCCCACGTCTCTGAGGTCCCTTCTTCGTCATGCTGGTAGGACTGGCTGTATATGTTCGAGAATCCCCTGTTCATGAAATGCACCCGGGCACCTGGCCTCACTTGCACCTTGTCTTCCCCCTCCCACATGCCTCTCTTCTTGCCTGGTTTTCTCTTTGGAGAGGTTGTCTGTCCCTCACCTTCGAGTGACTTCTGTCATCCCGTTGGCCTGTGCCTTCACCGCCAGGCCTGCCCGAGCTCTGCGTGCCAGCCCTCTCCCCGGCCTCTGCCACCGCCATCCCAGCAGCTCTTCTTTCCACAGTCTGCAGCAGCTCCCTGCAGACTCCCTGAGACCATGCAGGCCATCCGGACGGTCACAGGGAGAAGGTGCTAAAGTGCAATGAGGCCGGGGAAGAAAGAGCTAGAACATCCAGGAAGGGCACATCTCTACATACCAGGTGTTGGAAAAGTGTGACCTCAGAGCGTTGGGAATCCATATTCATTCACCCTCCCCCCTTCAGTTCCAGCTGCAAACAAGCCCGAATCTAGGGGTAGGCAGACTGCAATTAGGGTGTTAAACTGTTGCCACCTCTGAAGGATTCGGAAGGGGGTCCATACTGTGGGGTCATCTGATAGCATCAGGAGCTGTGGTTTCCAGTACTGGATGGATTTGCCAGCAGTTCTCAGTATGACGTTGGCCATCACCTTGGCCAAGTCACTGCCTGTGTATGAGTCTTACCTCCCCCGTCGACAAGTAGAGGTTGAAAGGCGTGCTCAAAAGCAAGTCAGTGAACGTTGGTGAAAGTCTTCCCGAGGGCCACAAGAGGTGCTGATAGTAGATATGTGGGAAGACAAAGTAGAACTCATTCTCTGGATGGTTCTGACTGTTCCAGCTTTGGGAAAAAGGAGAGAGAGAGGAATGCTTGAGAAATCTGGGAGGGCTTCCTGGAAGAGTGGGAACTGGAAGCTGACCTAGGGCTCAGCCCTGTCTTTGTTGCTGTGTATCCTTCCATGGGACAGGAGCCAGTAGTCTCCATAGTCTTGGTTTTAAAATGGGGTGGCCATAGCACCCCCTTGGGGTAACTGTGTGGATTAAATGGGACCATGCGCAGGTCCTTTGCAACTACAGTGCCTAGCATCGATCTCCCTCCACCATCACTGTCATCCCAGTCCCTGTCACCTCCATCCTTTGTCGCTACCCACTAAAATCCCCTTCTCAACCATCTCACTTACTGCATTCTAGCCCAGTCTCAACCCTGCAGCCAGAGTGACCATTTTAAAAATGTAAACAGGGGTCATGTTGCTTCTCTGCTTGGAAGTTTCAGTCCTTCTTTTTGCATTTCAGTGGATGTGTTGAGTGGTCAGTCACCCATTTCCCCAGGGCTCTGTGTCCTCCTGCCACCCAGGCTTCTTCTCCAGCACTCCCATACCTGTCCCACAAGAACTTCCGCAGACGTTCTTTCCTGGAATGCACTCTCCACCTCCTGTGCCCCTGCCCTCTGTTTCACTGTGACATCTCCACTAACACATAGCACGGCCTGTCTTCAGTCATGTCATCCCACCTTGATTTCTGTTTCACTCTACAGTAGCAGTTGTGATCTTACCCTTCTGCAGACTTCCTCATCATTGTAATTTACCAGCATGTTCTCTGGGGGGATGTTTGTATCCTCCAAAGAGCTGGAAGCATCACAAGGATAGGCACATGGCCATTTGTACCTAGATGTCCATCTCCAGCAACAAACACAGGGATGGGTCCAGGGTAGGCACTGGGCTAATATTTTTAAATGAATGGTTAACGAATGAATGAAAGAAAGTCCTGTCCCGGTGTCTTTATTATTATAAGTGCCCAGAGCACATGCTGCTTTTCTGTCTGCCCCTCATACCTTTGCTCACTCCATTTCCACTTGCAAGAACAGAGTCTGCACTCATTTCCTCTTCTCTTTTCTGCTCCTGGTGAGCAGAAATGAGGCCTCAGCCCTGTCTGTTCTTCCACTTCAAGACCCTAGGGAAGAACGTGCCGAGTAGTGGGAGGAAGGCTTGAGTACTGAGATTGGAAACCCACTCTGTCTGGTTCTTTGAGCATACTTGGAGTTTGTGCAATTTGAAGGGATGTCACAAGTTCAGGAAGTTCCCCAGCAGAGAGGGATACACCCAGGGGTGAGGTAGAGCAAGGACATGGAGTAGGAGGAGAAGGAGAACATCTAATGGGGCTTTCCTACCTCGGTTTCTCTGTAGCATGTCCCACAAGAGACATATAAGTGGCATCAGATTCAGCTCGATCTGGCTGTGAATCCTGGCTTTGCCCCATCCCCTTGGTGTGGCCATGGTGGGCTTTTCATTCCTGAGCACGTCCTTCTGTATAAAATAGAGCTGTCAACACCCACCTCCCAGAGGGAACAACTCCAGAGATGGGAGGTTCCAGGACTCTGAAATTCTCTTCTTTCTCCTGAAATTTCCCTTTCCTTGAAAGCATCCTGAGCCCAAAATTAAGTCAGCTGAAATTTCATTTTTGGCAATAGGAGCTCCTGGAAAGAGATTTGTGATACATTCTGAGACTCAACCCTGGCTTCCGTGAGTCTTGGGTTTTTTTTTTTTTTTCATAAGGGAACTGAGACAGTCATTCAAAGGCGTCTGGTATAGCCAGGTAGAACACCATGAGCAGAGAGCCATCGTAATCGATATGGCGAGTGGGCAAAAAGAGAGACAAAGAAACTAAGAAACAGAGTCTCTTTGGGTCTGGTAGGGTCTCCACAATCAAGAGTCAGCCACCTCTTTCTGTAAAGGGCTGATTCATACACATGGTCGTCTTTGCAGGTCTTGTAGTTACTGTTGGAACTCCTCAACTCTGCCATTGTCCCTTAAAAGCTTCCAAAGATAACATGTAAATGGAGGAACATACATGTGTCCCAAGGAAATGTTGTTTCCAAAACAGATGTGGGTCCAGATTTCACCTGTGGTTCACAGTTTGCTGACTCCTGCCCCGAAACCTCCACACCAAAGAGGGGACCCTCATCCATAGGACCGCTGCAAGAAGCATGAGCGAAATCTCACAATGCCTTGTGAAATGAATCTGATTTCATTTCATGCATGATCTTGCTACCTAAAGGAGTCTATTTGTCAAGCACAGAGGTCTATGTATGGTCAAGGAAATAACCATTCAATCCATCACTTGTCTGGGTGCCGGCAGTTCTGCCCGTGTCCCACAGGATTAACTAATGAAGTAGCTGGAGATGATAGATTCCCACTGGGCAGAATTTCACCTTTATGAATCAGAGGTAGGGGAAGTGTACTGAAGTCTGTAGCCCTACTGTAACTCGCTCAGTGACCCTTGTGAATCATGTGCCCTCTGAGGGCCTCAGTTTCCCCATCTGTCAAACAAGGATACGGGCGCCTCTTGCCATCCAGTCTGAAGCTCATTGTAGTCTAACTCATATTTATGGAATCAACAACCTTACTAAGCAGGATGCTGGGCATTGTGGGAAACGGGGTCCTGGGCCGCCAAGCCTCAAGGTGGTCATAAACTCCTGCGGGGGGTGCCGCGGTTCACACAGAGAAGCGGTGCTGATCAGGAGAAGCTAGTGTATAATAGGAGGTCCAGATGAGAAGGCCAGATGGCCTGTCCAGCCCCAGGCACAGTACTAAGCTGCAGACAGAGCTGCCACAGCTGCTGGATGATTCCAGCAGCGCAAGTACCCAGCGTGGGCCTCCCCGCCTAGCTCTGCGTGGGTGGCTCTGTGGCCTTGGGCTACTGTCTCTCCCTTTCTGAACCTTGCTCTTCTCATCCGCTGGTTGCCCAGCCAGTTTTAGAAACCCACATCTTCCTATTCCCAATCTCATGCATTTTCCTCTAGGCTTTGCCAATTAGCTCCCCAGCAGAGACCATGAGAGCACAAGTGCCCCCACCCTGGTTTTGCCTCTTTCTTTATTTTAGTTACTTGTTTTAATTCGGCAGTTCTTAAACTGAGAACTGAAAACTCTTGAATTGTTAACAAAACCTTGTGCTCATTGTATGGATGTATGATGTTTTTTCTTTGTGCTTCTCCCCAGCAACACAACACACACACACACACACACACACACGGTTTAATCCTCTTTTAGAGAAAGACGGCAGGGCAGGCGAGGGAAAATTCAAGCCCTGTCTGCAGGAAAGGAGGCCTTTGGGATTGAGGGTAGGAGACTGCGTGGGCGGCGGTGGGAGGTGGGTGAGTGTGGTGTGGAGACTCTGGGGAATGGGCATGGGGTGGAGTGAAAGTTTGGCAGAACAGGACCTGCATCGTGTGATGGCAGAGGCTACGTGGTGCAGTGGGGAAGGGGGGTGGGAGGGGCATACATGGCAAGAACTGGGAAGAGCCTGAGTCTGTGGTTTAGGGAATAATGCAGATGGGCTGGAGACGGGAGCAGGAGACATGCCCTGATGGCTGTGGTCCCCACTCCACTCCACCCTTTATCTGTCCTTTGCTATCAAACCACAGGATTTTTCTAGTCCTAAGGAAAGGACTTGTAACATTTTTAAAAATTTTTTATTTATTTATTTGACAGATAGAGATCACAAGTAGGCAGAGAGGCAGGCAGAGAGAGAGGGAGGAAACAGGCTCCCTGCTACGCAGAGAGCCCGATGTGGGGCTCAATACCAGGACCCTGGGATCATGATCTGAGCCAAAGGCAGAGGCTTTAACCTGCTGAGCCACCCAGGCGCCCCAGGACTTGTAACATTTTATGTAGGGAGAAACCAAAGCTCAGGAAAGGGAAGCATTTTCCTCAAGTTTACAATGTTGCCTTTTCAAATGGCAAAGCAAATGGGTCAACATTTTTATTGAATCCGGGCAAAGGGTCTATGGATGTTCCTTGTACCATTCCTCTCCTTGCCGCTTTTCCGTCAGCTTGAAATTCCTTCTAGACTAAAAGATGAAGTCAACAGTTGCCCTTGTAAGGTAATGGTAGGTAGGATTCTGAAACAGCAGGCAGGAGTCCAAATCCCTGCTCCGCTGTTGCCTAGCTGTGTGACTTAGGGAAAGGCACTTTCCTTCTCTGAGCCTGTTTGTCCTGCATAGAGGAGAACAAATCTAGTATTCGTCCTTCTACTCTCCCTTAAGCTCGGCGTGAGGATTAGAGGAGATGATGTGTGCACAGGCCCTGTTTACTGAGAGGGCCTGCCTCGTGATCACTGCTCACTCAATGGTAACCAGTGAGGCACAGCAGAAAGACGTGATGGCCTTTTTTCCAATGTGCTGATCTGCATATCGGTCTTGCTTCTGGGAAAAACAAAACTAAACAGACACAAAAACAAGACTAAACATTTTCAGTAAGAACATAAATCTGATGGGGATGACTTCCTGGGGACGTCGGGATATGGGGTTTCCCTTTGCCATCCTCGCCCCTCGCCTCCGGTCAGCCCCTATGGCAGGCCCATCTGCGGGCTGCTCCCTCGAAGCCAGCCTTCGGGGCACATCCCTAGGACCTGCTGCTAGAAAAGGCCAGATAAACACCAAAAGACAGAAGGATTGGTATTTAATCATTCTCTAAGCCTTTGTAGCTAGAGTGACCTGGAAAGAAGGCCTCCGGTGCCCAGGCTCTGGAGGGAGGGAGTGGTGGCAGGGATGGGGGTTCGGTGTTCCTGGGATGCAGGGGATCCAGGACTGAGAAGCAAGGCTCCAAAGTCCGTATTTCTCTCAAGCCCATTGGCCCAGCGGGCCTCCTCCTCCCTGCCCAGCACGGAGCCTCCTAACGAGGATGGCATGACAAAGTCTCAGCTGGGGGCTCAGACGTGAGAGCTGGCCATCAGCGGTAGGATTGTCAGGTGATCCAGGACATGGACATGGACACGGGGAAAGCAGGGACAGGTTAGGATGGGGTGGAAAGCCAGGAAGCGGGGTTGTTGGGTGAGCTGGGAGGGAAGTAGGAAGACAGAGACGGAGGAAGGAAGCACCAAGCAAAACTATACCATGACTACTAGAAGTTTCCCATCCCAAGTGTTTGCTTGTTTATGAGACTTGAGCAAGGTTTTGAGCCTCTGGTTCTTGTCTTTCAACAAGGGAGGCAAAACGTGATGCTCTCTACGTTCTTGTTGGCGATACCATGCTGAGTGTCCGTGGTAGAGATGTAGACAACCAGGAGGGAGGAAGAGGAGAAGAACAGAAGAAACGGCATGGGATTTCTTGAGCTCTGACTATGCCAGTCTGTGCCAGTCTGTGCTCCTGATATGCATCGTCCCATAGCTTCAGAACAGGACTGAGAAGGGAAGATTTTCGTCTTCATTTTACAGATAAGGATACTGAGTTCTAGACAGCCATGAAGGAAGGGGAGCTGGGATTTGAACGTAAGTAGTTTGGTTTCAAAATCCGGTCAGACCATTATGTGATTGAGGAGATGCGTGGAACATACGTATCATAGTACCTGGAACAAGGTGTGTGCCAGGACAGGAGGTCGACACCCGCATCTGTGCTGGTGCAGAAAGCCTCGTCAGATCCCAGACAGCTTTCTGGTTTCCACTCTAAGCCCTCCATGGATCACCTGCTCTGACAAGAGCAAGGGCCAGGAACAAGAGTGGTCAGAACCAGCTCAGGTGCTAGGAAGTGAGCTCAGTATGGAGGACAAAGGTGGTTTCCATGGGGAGCGACCTTCCCGGGCGCCGCCAACAATAAAGGTTCTGATATCAGGTCCAAGGAGGAAAACATGGTAGAACTTTAGTGCTCTATTCTAGCCATCCCGTACCAGTTTGTAAGAGCATCCTGTGCTTTTCATTCCCAACGCCGCTCTGAGTGAGGTCAAATTGGTCACTTATCATCAGCCACTGTAAAAGGATTCACACCATGGACATCAGCCAACACAGCAGTGCGAGCTTCCCCTTCCTCCTCAGAGATCCCGTTGTTAAGCATTTACCAGCTCCCCATTGAGAAGAACTGTCAGTAAGAAGGAAGAATTTAGGGGCACCTGGGTGGCTCAGTGAGTTAAAGCCTCTGCCTTAGGCTCAGGTCATGACCCCAGAGTCCTGAGATCAAGCCCTGCATCAGGGTCTCTGCTCAGTAGGGAGCCTGCTTCCTCCTCTCTTTCTGCCTGTTTCTCTGCCTACTTGTGATCTCCGTCTGTCAAATAAACAAATAAAACATCTTTAAAAAAAAAAAAAAGGAAGAATTTAGCCAGAGGTGGGGCTGTGAGGACCATGTTGTCAAAAGAGTCTAAACCTTCAGATATTTTCCTAGGGGCCAGTGCACTGGGAGTCGGACAAAGCAAACCCCAAAGTCCAAGGGTCCGTGCCCTGGGTCTCTAATCAGAAATAGAGGACAGGTTCTGCTGGGGAGACTGAATGTTTAGGGTCCGAGCAGGAGGTTGGACCCTCTGGTGCTACCCACTCGAGGGAGGGACAGTCCTAGGACCTGGGCCAGGTCAGAGTCAACAGCAGGAGAGGCATCCTCAGCTGTGCGGTGAGAAAGGCTGTTGGAGCTACGTAGTTCTGTGACCCAGATGAATCTCAAAATCACTTGGAAAGATTTTTTAAAAGCACCATTTGCAAATAACACTTATCTCAGACCCATTACCTGGGAATGTCTAGTCAAGGGGTGTGAGTATCTGAATACAATCCTTTTCAGCTTCTCATTTTCAGCCACAGTTGAGAAAACCAATCTACACTTTCCTTGATCTATTAGCCGCCAGCACACACACCTGTTCCTCTTTGGGCATTGGGCCCCCATGGAATGCACCCCACACCCATCTTTCCCAGGCTGGGAACTTGAATAACAATTGCAGGAGGAAGGAGGAGACGCTCCAGCAACCATGTATCTGTCCAGTTCTGCATTTGTGCCTGGTCCCTTGCTTAGTCATTCATCTTCCTACATGATCAGTTACTGTCCTGGTTTGTGAATGTAAAAGAATGAAACCAACACCAGGCAGAGTGATTTCTCCAAGGTCACAGAATCAAAATGACCTTTCAGGTCTGAGGCTTGTCCGCCATTTTGTTTGGCTCCCAAATTCCATGTCACCACACCCAAGTATTGGCCTCCAGCGAAATCTTGCCTCTTATCGTAACTGTTGTCCTGGTAGTTAGCTGTTTGTAATGTGCAGTAGGTGGATACCTTCTTCTGGAAGATTCTGGTAGCTCACGCAGGCTTTCTGGGGAGATTCTAGTTTCCCTCATGGAAGGATGAGACTGGGAGTTTGGACTTCTCTTCCTGAAAGAACAGTCAAATGCAGAAACCTCGCTTTGATCTACACCAGAGTTTGGCCCTATTTAGGGAGACATTAGAGAAGAGAAAATTATGCATTCAGAATTGTTACGGGCTACGAAGCCTTCTGTCTGATGTCTCTCTTTTCTCCCTTCTCTCACACCTCAGAAGAAATAGACATTGTTTTTTTGTTGATGGGTTTCTTTTTTTCTTTTAATGATTCCTCCCAGACTACCTCTCCCCAAACCCCCAGAAACATCAAGTATGCCAAACATCATGTTGGCAAAGGAGGGGGTCCTTGAATGCAGCGAGGGAGGCAGACAACTTCCAACACCTTCCCCCCAACAATCCAGCGATGGTCCCTGAAATATTGTTTAAACTGTTCTCTGTTCTCCTCCTCCCTTGTGATGCCAACCAGCTCAGCACCTGACAGCCCAGCCCTGCATCGAAGGGAGGGAGACGGCTGTCAGGAATCAAATGGGAGACCAAAGGCGATAAAGCAAACATGTCGTTTTTAGTTGCTTACACTAGCGAGAAGGAATAATCAGTCTTTCTTGCTTTCTTGTTTTTCAACTAGGCTCAGCAGGATTTCCCCCCCTTTTCCTTACAGTAAAAGATTGTGACTCTCTGCTTCCCGCCCCAAGCACCAACACTCTGTCATCCCCATTTTTTTTTGTAATCCTCTGGGATGGCCAAGATTCTCTTACCTTTGCAAAACTTTTTCCCAGATAAAGAGGTGAACGTGCCGGTCGTGACTGCCCACTGTGTGTCGGGTGCATTGCAAGAGGTTTGCACGCGTGACCTTATTCAGTCCTGGCTCTCACTTTGGGTGATCTTGGACAAATTGGTTTACTTTCCAGGTCTCGGTTTCTTTCCTCTCAAAAATGAAGGTTATAATCCCACTTTACAGGATTTATATGATTACTAAGGAGAAGTGCGTGTCACTAGAGTCTAAGAAATATGAATGAAGATAGTGAGGAAAAAAGATTGGGAAGGGATCAAGAGAAACATCGAATGCCAAGTTCACTCATTTTAGTCCCTCATTTAATCCACTAACATTGACTACGTACCTAATTCTGGTGAGAATCCAGGCTAAGAACCAGGTATATAATGGCAAATAGACCCATGGCGTGACCACCTTCGTGAATCCTCCAGTCTTGCAAGGGAGAAAGGGGGAGGAAGAGACTATTTCCCAAGTAAACACACAGATGAATATATCATTTCAAATGTTGAGAATTGCCTTTGAAAAAGAAAAGAGAGGGGGAGCTAAGATAATGGGGAAATTGGTGGAAGGCTAAAAGGCCTCCTTGAAGAACCCATATTAAAGCTTCTACTTGAGGGATGAATGCATGGGGGTGGCCAGGTGCTGCTGAATGAACGCATCCCTCCATGAGCCAGAGAGAACTTGCACTTGAACCCACATGAAATGGGGAGCCCAAGACGGCTTTTGAAGAAGAACCATCATCCTGTGTCCGTTTTAACAAAGTCTGTCCACAGTGGAAGAAGAACCGGAAGGAAGACAGACTAGAGGCAGTAGACCCGTTGGGAGGCTGTTGAGGGAGCTCACTGGGAATCCGTGGGAAGGGCTGTCTATCGGGGACATGTGGAAACCCAGTGAGAACCCCATGGCTGTCTGGCTCTGACTAGGTGAGCCGGGGAGGATTGCGGACGACAAGCGTGGGATTCTGGCATAGGGGTTAGAGGGAGAATCACAGAGCTAGGGAAGGGCAGGGCAGCAGACCTTCAGGAGAGAAGGGGATAAGCTTGGTGTTAGAGCTGGTGCCTTGGAGGTGCCTGTAGGACTACCAGACCAAGACCTTGCTAGCCAGCTCTGAGCACAGCAGAGCACTCACTAGGAAAGGAAAGAAGACCTCCACACTCCATGGCTGTGTATTCACTCTCTCCTTCTGTGTGATGCATTGCCACAAACATGGCAGCTCCAAGCAACACACATTTATTGTCTCACAGTGGTTCTGTAGGCCAGACGTCTTGTAAGGTCAAAACTGGGTTCTCTGCTCAGGCTCTGATACCCAGGAGTCAGCTGGGGCTTTCCTCAGCTGAGGGCCCTCTTCCAAAAGCACGGGATTGTTGGCAGAAGTCCTTTCCTGCTGCTATCTGATGGACATGCCTGTTTCCGCTGCTGCTGTCAGCCAGGGACCCTCCCAGGGCTCAGAGGCACATTCTGGCCCTTTATTGTGGTCCTATGGGGCAGCTCTCTGCATGACTGTTGGCTTCTTCAAGGCCTGCAGGAAGGCATCTCTTAGGATTAGACTCTCTTCTTTCAAGGCTCCAGTCTCTTTTCTTTTTAGAGAAAGAAAGAAGGGGGGAAGTGCATGTGAGCACATGAGAGCAAGAGGGGAGGGGCAGAGGGAGAAAGAGAATCTTAAGCAGGCTCCACGCCCAGCACAGAGCCCAATGTGGAGCTCAATCTCATGACCCTGAGATCATGACCTGAGCTGAAACCAAGAGCTTGACGCTCAACCAAATGAGCCACCCAGGTGCCCCAGCCTCAGTCTGGTTTTTGGGCTCGTTTTATTTGGCTGGACCCATCCAGGGTAAATTCCTTGATGGCAATTTACAGTCAACTGATAAATCCTTTCACTTTTGTCAGATAACAGGTCACGTAATCTGGAAGAGGTATCACATCATATTCACAATCCCACCTGCATTCAAGAGGAGGGGAATGTACAGTGTGTTTAGGGGGTGGCAATCTCCGGGCCATTTTAGATTTGAAGCCGCCACTGGGTGATCAATGAAGTCATGGCAGGAAGAGACTATCCTAGGAGAAGGTGCAAACCAGAAACTGAAAAGGCCCAGGGCGCTCCCCTCAGTCATGTGTCCTGGTTTGAAAATGTTCTTCAGTCAGTATCCCAGGTACAGTCAAACCCCTAGGTGCTCCATGAGAAGGAAGCAGATGCCCCAGGTCAGAGCTGTTTGATAAGAGCAGCTTCGAGGCTGCAGGCCGTAGGGATTTGGGAGAGATCGGTAATTAGCTCAAGACGCATGACGCCGTACAGTACCCTAGGTCACTGACTCATACCCGTTCTGGGTTGGACTGGTGAAGGATGTCTCCTCCATGGCTTCCACTGAGCAAATCTGCTAACTATATTCTTCTTCTAATTACAGTAGATTTTAGAAAAAAATGGCATCAACCACAGCTCTTGCACTCAAGTGTTGGGGGAACCTTGGGCAAGTCTTTTTGGCTTTTTGGCTTTCCATCCATTCAGCTGGGATATGGTATTTGAATACATTTGAATAAATTATATATGAGGCCTTTTGAAGCTATGAAATTCTGTCCTTTTTTGTGATATATACTAACTGAATTTTATTTTTATTACTATTTCTAAAATTTGTTATTAATGTATAATGTATTGTTTGCCCCAGGGGTGCATGTCTGGGAATCGTCAAGCTTACACATTTCACTGCAGTCACCATAGCGTATACCCTCCCCAGTGTGCATCACCCAGACACCTTCTCCCTACCTCCCTCCCCCCAGCAACCCTCTGTTTTGTAAGATTAAGAGTCTGTTATGGTTTGTCTCCCTTCTGATCCCATTTGGTTTCATTTTTTCCTTCCTTAACCCCCACAATCCCCCACCCTGCCTCTCAAATTCCTCATATCAGAGAGATCATATGATAATGGTCTTTCTCTGATTGGCTTTTCCTCTTATCCCTTAACACACATTATAGATTCCAGGAACAGTGTGACTTTCTTAGGAATCATAGGTTAATAAGACATGGTTCCCAGCCTTTCAGAAGCTCTCTCTATGGTTGCTGTCCACAGAGTAAGTCAAGACCACTGACCTTTAAGCTCATCTCTTCGTTCTGAGGACATCCAGGGAACTAAGATGTTTTAACCCCATTATGGGTGACATACTTTTTTTTTTTTTTTTTACATTTTTCCACTAATATAAACCCATAGTAATACCACTGGAGGAAAATAGAAAAATAGAATTGAGCAAGAACCTCCTAGAAGAAAGAGCTCATATCATTTTTCCCCATCCTCATTTACATATATATTCTTCCCCATCATTGTAACTATAATCAACACACACATTTGCATTTCATTTTTTTTTACTTGACATTTTATCATGACCATATTTTTTCCATGACACTACCCATTTTTCATGATGCTGTAAACCTGAAGATAGTCATTGTAGCATAATCTGTAATATTGAAAAATTAGAATGAGCGTAAGTATCCAACAGTAGGGGAATGGCTAAGTAAACTAGACGCATCAACTTGATGGAATATTATGCAACCAGATAATTGTGAAGAATGATTTTTTTAGGAAGGGTGGGATTTATAAGCCACAATAAGTACTTTCGAAGACAAACAGAACAATTTGTTTTAAAAAACATGTGGGTGAATCACAATAGGTTATATATGTCTGGTTATTTTCTGGTTATCATTTTTACCTTGCCTGTCCTCAAAACAGTTGCTGAAGGTAGCCCATTGTATGGTGTCTAATGTCTGGTCTTTGGAGCCAAACACAGCTAGTTATGAGTCTTGGAAGAGTGACCTTGGGAAGGTCACTCTATCCTTTTGGCCCCTGCTTTTCTCAACTATGTAATAGCATATGCATGGTTTCTTCTGCTAAGAACGGTCTTGAGGTTGAAATGGAATAGTACAAGGAAAGCACTCAGCACAGTTCATGGCAGGTGATAAGTGATGATGAGATGGTAGCAGCATCAGGTCTGGCTTGTCCAGGTTATATACTAGGAGACTATCTCAAGTAGCTAGGTCAGATGATCTCAAAAGTGTATAAATTGATTTGAAATCTTGAAAAAGATTGTCCCTCTTTCGTTACTCATTCAAACCATTGTGTGTCTGGTCTTGAAACCCTTGAAGGCCTGAAAGTATTTCATTTTAACCTAATGAGGTAAAAATAAAAGAAGATAAAGAAGAATAAAAACTAGGGGCACCTGGGTGGCTCAGTGGGTTAAAGCCTCTGCCTTCGGCTCAGGTCATGATCTCAGGGTCCTGGGATCGAGCTCCACATCGGGCTCTATGCTCCGCGGAGAGCCTGCTTCCTCCTCTCTCTCTCTTTGCCTGCCTCTCTGCCTACTTGTGATCTGTCTGTCAAATAAATAAATTAAAAAATCTTAAAAAAAAAAGAATAAAAACTAAATATCCAGGTGGAAAGAGACCTGGGCCTTGAGAATGAGCTCTTTGTGTTCTTTCCTTGAAGGATGTTTTGAGTAAAGGTTACTTTTCCCTCTTGGCATGGTTCACAACCCTGTGTACTTAGGAAGCACGTGTGGGCTTTCAAAACCAAATGCTTATGTTTGGACTTCCCTTCAGAGATCGATTTAATAGGTTTTGGGTGGAGCCTGGGCATCTCCAGTGTTTCAGGGAAGATCTCCGGGGGGTAGCTATCATTGAGAATTACTGCTTTAGGGAGCTACCTCAAAGATGGCCAGAACTGGGGACCACCACTCTGAGGGCATTTTCAAGATGGCTTTCAGTCAATGTCTCAGTAGTAAGAAGTAATGGAAAATACCAGATCAGTCAAATTCAGTGGCTTCGGTCAGATGATACTTCTCTGATGACTTTCTTGGCTCTACAATTCTGTGATTCCAATTGCAATGTAATTTTCATTGTTGATTTTGTTCTCTGAACAGAGGTAAGATAAAGTAGTGGAAGCCATGTGCTCAGGACTGAGGAGGTTAGGTTTGGGAGTCTTGAGATACATAGGGACTGTAAATCATGGATGGCTCTCCAGAGGGGCAAACCAACACATAAAGAAAGAATGGGAACGATCTGAAAACAAGAAGAAAAGAGCCTTTTCCAATCCTCCCAAAAGACCTACAAGAGGCATCTCACCATTTAAGTTCAAGGTAATTTAGGTTCCCAAAACTCTTCCTGAAAGCCTGCTCTGTGGACTCTGGGAATAGGGAGACATGGGAAGCACTGGTGGGTCTCACAGTCTGGTAGAGGGAAGCAATCCACCGGAGTGTGGAAAGCACTTGATGAGGGGAAGAGGTAATGAATTCCATGATAGCACAGAGGAAGAACACCAGACCGGTTGGTGCAATCCCTACTATATAATAGGTGTGGTGGCTGAGTTTTGAAGAACAAGATGGTATTGGTGGTTGAAAGAAGGTAGGAGAAGATTATTCCAGACAGAGGAAACTGGGAATAGAGAGAGACTGAGTAGAATGCCTAGCATACTGTAGGCCCTCAAAATAATTCCTGTTGAGAAAGAAGGAAGGAAAGAAGAAAGGGAGGGAGGAATGGAGGGAAGAAGAAGAGATTGTCTAGTTCATCTCACTGACATAAGAAGTTTGAGGAGAGAGAGCCAGGGGTGACATTGGCTACGTGATTTGGGCTTGATCAGGATGACGATGAGAAGCCATCACAGGATTTCAATAAAGAAGTGATGTTTTCAGATATGCTTTGTGGAAAGGTCACTCTAGCTCTTGTGGAAGCTGGAATGGAGAGGGACAAGATGGTGTAAGGGAGACCAGGTAAGAGACTGTTAGAATAATCCAAGTGAAAAATGATACCATCTGGCCTAAGGCAGGAGCATCTCCTTTATTACAGGATGGACTCACAGGCCACACCCACCTACCTGCCTCATGTGGTCCAGCCCCATCACCATGGCAACAACCTCTTTCACATCCCTGGCCAGAGAGAAGGATAACAACACTTACATCTGTTCCAGGAGGTCCTGCCTCTCTCTCTCTCTCTCTACTTTTTTTTTCTTTTCCTTTTTTTTTTTTTCTTCTTTTTTTCCCCTTTGATTGTATCTGATCCAGCTTCACTGGGTAATTGAGTGTTTGAGAGTGAAAAATTATCTCAGCAGCTTGGCCCTTATCTTGACAGCGAAGCAGCACTTTTAATTTAATTTTGTTCGGAGACGCATGGGTAACAAATTTCACTAATCGCCTGGCTGTCGCCTTCCGCATGGTAACGAGCCGTTTGTTACCAGGCAGCCCCGCGTAAATACATGTGGAGGAGCAGGCAGGGGACAGGAGGAGCAGGCAGGGGACAGAGACAGGGGTTAGGGAGGAAGGAAAGGACAGCTACAATCAATGTGCACTAAGCTGGGGGTCTGCCATCAGGTGTGGGATCAGAGATGGGAAGCAGGCTATGCAACACAAAGAGAGCGGTTTCAGTGCTAGGTTCCCCAGAGCTTCTGTCCTTGCTCTGCCTTCTTCAATCTGGGTGCCACCCCGAGCAGGCTCTGCAACTCTTCTGCATCTTAAGTTTCCAATCTGTAAAGCAGGGATGTTAATATCCCCTACCTGGACAGATGTTGAGAATTAAATAAGAAACTACATAGTAAGTTAATATCCCCTCTAAGCATTATCCTGTGATATTTTCAGCACTCATAGGGACCTTCAAGGAAAAAGTCTGCCCCCTCCATCCAAAGTTTAATTTCTTTCAGCACATCCACTCCAGAATATTGTCTGGCTTTTGCTTGCATTCCTCCAAAGATGGAGAGCTCACTCACTACTGAGGCAGCCCAATAGCTCTGGCTCTCAGAAGTGTCTTGCTTATATGGGTGTGAAATATGTACCCCTCGAAATTTCTATCCTAGTTTAGCTCCTGCCCTGCCTTCTGGATGCCAGCAAAAAGTAAATTCAGTACCTTTTTCTAAGTGAGCCTTCTCCCCCTCAGATTTGGATATGGAAATAATAGTGTTTATCCTCACACATAAGACTTCTCATTTCTAGCTCAAAATACCCGGAGGTGATCAGTGCTAGAAAAGCCCTTATATGTCATGTGGCACCAGTTTGGGGAAGCTGAGGCCCAGAGGGAGGAAAAGAAATTTTAAAAATAGCTGTTATTTATTGAATATCCATTATCGGTCAAACGCTTTGCCTGTATTATCTCATTTAATCCTTGCAATACAAGGTCTGATCCTGGCTTTATAGATGAGAAAACTGAGATACAAAGAAGGAAAGGAGCTTGCCCACGTCACAGTTGTAATGAGGATTAGAGAATAGAGATTTAAACTCATGTGTACCTGCAAGGGCTGCAAGCTTTTGTGTTGCAACGTTTGCCTCAAATTGCACAGCGACTTACTGGTAGATGTGGGGCAGGGAATGAGGTTCCCTGACTCTGGTTCCATGGCCGTGCTAGAAGAAGGTGCATCTCCAGACATTCCTGTGTAAATGGTGGTAGAGGTTCCCATCCTCTCTGTAGTGTCTGGACCAGAAATCAGGGGAGACTGACAGAGAAAACAAGATAGCCAGTCTGTCTCTCCCCTTCCTCCCCACAAGCACTGCCAGCCTCCAGTCCACGGATCCTTGGTTCTGGATTTATGAGCCTTCTTGGTGTCTTTCTTTCCATCAGAGAGGGCTTGACTCTTTCCTCTCTCAGCTAATTAAAAACCCCAGGCTGGGCCGCCAGCCTTGGATCGGAGGCTGCTGGGCAGAGGCGCTGATGGCTGCTCAGATAAATCACTCCCTGGGGCCAGGGGAGGCTGGAGCATCTGTCAGAGGGGCTGGGCCCATCCTGCACTCCCCTGGGGGGCTTGGGGATTGCTATAAATGGACCATGTCCGCCCCTAGTCACCCCCAGAAGGAGCTTCATTAGGACAAGGAACATAGGAATCACCCAAAGCTGATGGGGAACCGTCGGCCCTGGTGTCAGCTTCCGAAAGCCTCTGCTAGATGGTCACTCCCTCTTACTCCTTTCATGGCTCCCCCTTGGCCTTTGTGAGAAATTCTCCAGTTGTCCTGACATGGGCTGAGATGGAGGGGAGCGTTTGCAAGCTTTGCCTTTGGAGACAGAGCCTAGTGTAGCTAGGCCTGACGTTCACCTGACCGTAGCTGTCCACACACACGGATGCGGATGTGTGCATGTCCATATTCAGGGCCCAGGGATGCGTCGTTGGCCAGCTCTGTCCAGTATGGCCTGGCCGCTCTGCTCCGTGACGGCAGTAGCTGTCAGACCTCCTGCCGGAACGACCATCCCCCCCTGCTCTCACCACTTCTCCTGTCCCCACTGCGATTACCTGGCGGCAGTAGTGGCCAAAGCTGCCTCTCAGGCCTTACCTTGGATTCCGTCTTCTGTTTGAACCCCCACAGACACACCCTGCACACCTTCACTTGCAAGTGTTTGCCGTCCTGTCCTATCCGGGTCGCCACGTATCTCAGCTCTGTCTAGGAAAACCTGACAGTCCTTCTAGATCTGGTTGGAATGAACATCACCATGGGAGCTTTGACCTGATGCCCCTGGTCAAAATGTCTGCGCAGCCTGGTACCTATATGTTTCTTTTGTGATCAAGTCTTTGTCACTTTTAAAATCTTTCAAAATCTCTTTCAGGGGCACCTGGGTGGCTCTGGGTTAAGCCGCTGCCTTCAGCTCAGGTCATGATCTCAGGGTCCTGGGATCAAGCCCCACATTGGGCTCTCTGCTCAGCAGGGAGCCTGCTTCCCCCTCTCTCTCTGCCTATTTGTGATCTCTGTCAAATAAATAAATAAAATCTTAAAAAAAAACAAAAAACTCTTTTAAAATGGTGTCTCTACTCCCCTCTGGGGAACTGGAGACCGGGGTGGTGACTTGCTCACACCAGCAGTAGGAGTGTCTGAAGCCCCGTTTGCATCATAGGTATGCAATCCATGTCACCAGTTAGAGTAAGAATCCAAGATGACGTCAACTGCTTGTAGCGTTAAGGTCTTTTTTTCCCCCCTAATAGATCAGAATGCTCTGATGCTCCTTCATCGCTCTATTCTGAGGGCGGTGATAATAGTGACCATGGCCTGGGCTGGTGTGCATGGTACAGACTGTTGTCCTTTGGTGACGAGTGACTTCCCGAGGCCACAGAGATAACCAGTTCCACAGACTGGAGTCCCCTTCTTCTGACTTTCACTTTAGTCTTTCATCCGCCAGGGCAGGCTTTGCTCCTGTCTCAGCCTCCCCTGGTGAAGTCTGGAAAGGATCTCTCCAGTTTTGAATTACTCTTGCCTTCTCTGTTTGGAGGTGTCCGGTGGAGACAAATTCTGCTCTGTGCTCTCCCCCTCCCCCGCGGGGTCCAGGGCTGGAGTTACCCAGGAGCGCCCCCCAGTGGCCGCAGGTGTAATTGTTCACTGCCCTGAGAGGGAGCAGTTTGTCCAATTACGTGCTCGCCAGCCCGGTTTCCAGGGCTCAGCACTTGAGTGTGTAATACGTGCCTCCCCCGGTGGGAGGTGCTGGAGAGGTGAGATGAGTCAAACCTAGTTCCTGGCTCCAGGAGATGAAACGGGGAAGGGGGGAGTTAAAACAAATGTAAAGAGGTGAGGGGAGAACTTCCTGGAGGTGTTCAAGCAGGAGGTGAAGGGAACCCAGGCATATCTGGAGTAGAGCAGAGCAAAAAGGGCAGTGGAGAGGAATGCACCCCCTGGAGGCAGGAAGCTGGGCTGGAGACACCGGGCGAGGTCAGCCAAGCAGGTCACAGAGGCCAGAGACCCACACACACTTGCCATGGGGATGTGCTAAAGCATCATCAGAGGGTGAGACATAGGCTGTCAAGCCCCTTCTCTTTGAATTTTCGCTGTATAGGTCATTTTCGCTGTATAGGTCATTTTCGCCCCCCCTCCCCCATCTCACCTCTTCTGCGCCCCCATCTTCGCGTTTCTCAGCTGTCTTCTTCGTAGATGCCTCTCGTTCTACGTCCATCTCTCTATTCCTCCTTCCTCTCATTTGCCATCTTTTAAGTCTTAATTCCGTTCTGCCTTCCCCGCAAAGCCTCTTGGGGCGTGCCTCTGCTTTTAATCTGGATACCTGAGAGGTGAGGTCAGAGTTCCTGCTCCTGCCATTACCTGGCTGACTGGCTGGTGAAGCTGCTTAACTTCTCTGTACCCGAGTTTCATCCACCGTTGAAAAGAAATGAAACAAGCTGGACTGTGTGTTACCATTCTCCACAACTCCGGGAGCCACCGTCGAGTTCCTTGGGTCACAGCCCTTGACAGACCTGTGAGAGACAGGCCCCTGGGACTGGGCTACAAGGGCCCTGAGCTGGATGAGCTCCACGCACCAGTTCGCACTGGTGATGCCCTTCCCCTTGGCCTCTCTCCTGTCCCCCGTCCCCCCCTCCCTACCCGCCCTGTGTCCCCCGTCCTCCATCTCTTCTCAGTTCTAAGTCGTGCCAGACGGCAACACGTCTATGTGCAAAGGGAGGCGCTTCCAAATGGAGAGGGTGATCTGTAATTGAAAAAGGATGGTTTGGGCAGAAGGCATTTGTTTTCATACTCCTGGCATTACGATTCACAGTGTCTCAAACCAGCTGAGACTCTGGAGACTGTATTAGATGCGGATTTAGAGGCCTCCCAAGGAGCCCGAGACTGAACAAGATAAATTCAAGGATGTGTGATATTCTGGGGAGGCTTTGCTTTTTGGAAACAATAGAAATATATGTATTTTTTATCGCTTGGTAAGTAGATTTGGGGAATCTTGATGGGGTGATAGGGAGCCCAGGGATTCTGTAGAATGTGTTGTTGAAGAGCTTGGGCCTCAATGGTCCTGAGTTCAGATCTTCCCGTGGCACTTACTGCCTTTGTCACTCAGAACAATTCACTTCTTTTGGTTTCAAGGTCTTCATCTGTGAAACAGGGGCTATGGTGCTTTGGAAAGGGGGTTGTCGTGTAGATTACTTGCATTCACTTATTTAATCTTTTCCCCACATTGTAAAGTTGAGTGCTCTGAAGTTCAGAAAGGTTAATTTACTTGCTTGAAAGTGATGGAGTCAGGGCATAGATTTGGGTGTGTTTGACCCCAAAGCTGCTATTTAGATCTTTGCCATTATACTGCCGCTTGTCTGGGCCTGGAAAATCTCTAAATTTACATTTTAATAGCCTTCAAGGTAGGGGGTAGGGAAAGGGCAGGTGGGCATGGAGATGCCCTGGGAATGGGTGAATGGGTTTCTCTCACCGGAAAGGGAAGAAGAACAAGGATGATGTCATTCACTTATGCTCACACTATTCCTACTGACATTTCCTAAGCCCTCCTACAGGCATGACTGGTTCCTGAATGAGACATGGCCCGTGCTCTAGACCGCCCTGGACCCCGGGAGGGGAAAGGGACCAGTCATTACAATAGCGAGTTGCAGATGGTGGCAGAAATTTCTGGACGTGTACACTGGGGGAGACCGAGGAAGTTGGGGCCCGTTCTAGTTGGAGGCTAAGTCAAGGAGGCTCACACACAGCCTGGCAGCAACCTTATAATGGGATCAAACAAGAGAAGTCGGTACTTGCCCTATGGAGGTGGTGAGGAAGGATGTTCCAGGTGGGGTCGGGTATCAGTTTTCTGAGGCTGCTGAAATAAATTACCTCCAAGTTGGCAGCTTTTTTTTTTTTTTTTAAAGGATTTTATTTATTTATTTGACAGACAGAGATCACAAGTAGGCAGAGGGGCAGGCAGAGAGAGAGGAGGAAGCAGGCTCCCTGCCGAGCAGAGAACTGGACTCTGGGGTTGATCCCAGGACCCCGGACCCATGACCTGAGCCAAAGGCAGAGACTTCAACCCACTGAGCCACCCAGAGACCCCAAGTTGGTGGCTTTAAACAACAGAAACTTACTCTGTCCTAGTTCTGGAGGCCAGGAGTCCAAACTCAGGGTGTTGGCTGAATGCATTTCTTCTGGAAGCTCTGACAGAGAAGCCGTTCCATGCCTCTCTCCCACCGTCTTGGGGCTGCCGGCTCCGTTGTGGCTGTATCCTTCCAGTCTCTGCCTCCGCCTTCACGTGGCCTTCTCCTCTGAATGTCTCACATCTCCCTTTGTCTTTCTCTTTTAAGGACCTGAGTCATGAGATCTAGGGTCTAGCCTAAGTCCAGGATGATCTCATGTTCAGATCCTGAACTTAAATACATCTGCAAAGACCCTTTTTCTTCACAAGAAGGATTTATGAGATGGATGTGTCTTTGGGGGGCTACCATCCAACCACTGCAAGTGAGAAAAGGTTCCTAGATGTTAGAAGGCAGCTAGGTGGGGTCCTCTGACAATGACAAGGGGCTCTTTGGAGTGTCTCAGGGAGATTGGATGCTTGTTGGGTGATACTGGGCCACCCCTTTCCTTGAGACCTCAATTTCCCCATTTCAAACAAGAGCGCTCAGTGAAGATGATATTTAACATCTTTTCGGTGTTGATGTCCTGGGACCTTGGGCCTCAGGCAAAGACCATTTTGCTTGACCGATCCCCAAATAGCAGTCTGGATGGGTGCCGGACCACAGCAGCTTGGAGGAGAGAGCAGTTTTGTCCCAGCGGCCCTGGCTGGACTGCACTAACAGCTCTCTAACACCGCTGTTAATCTTTAATTGGTATTTGATTTGATTTAACATGATCTTCTGCTTGTAAAACACCTTGAGATGTTTCTGCGTTGTGAGCGCATCCTGGAGACGCTGGTTTATTGTATTAACAAGTCTCGCCCTGAACATAAAGGGAGATAATTAGAAACAGCAAAGTCCCTTGACACGCTCAGGGCAGCCAAAAAGCTCTCGGGAAAACAATCCTTTCAGCTGTTTTCATGTATCTGAAAGAGAAAGCTGTTGGAGCAGCCCCAGTGGATAGAAGAGCTTGTTCGGGTCACCTGGCACACTATTTATAGCTTTCAGCTAGCGTTGCCTTAATCCTGCTGTGGTGGTCCTGTGGCTTGTGAACTGCCCCTCCCCCACCAAGTTTCTGCTGCAGCCCCTAGCTGCCCAGGCCAGGAGCCCACTGGGATGACAGCAATTTGTTTGTGAGATCTTTTGGCATGCAGAGTACGCTGTCTCATAAGAACAAACATGGACAAGGGCAGAATTCCTAGGCTGGCCCACAGACGTTGACTTAACCTCCTGGAGGACAGCAACATTATAGCACAGTCGAGGGGCCCCGCAGCTACCCAGGTGATCCCCTAAATTGTTCTTTAAGTTGAAGAAATGTACCCAAAGTGTGACAAGGTTATAAAATGTGTTTTGCTTTTTTTTTTTTTTTTTTTTTTTTGGAGTGCCTGGGTGGCTCAGTTGGTTAGGCGACTACCTTCAGCTCAGGTCATGATCCTGGAGTCCTGGGATCGAGTCCCACATCAAGCAGAGAGTCTGCTGCTCCCTCTGACCCTCCCCCTTCTCATGCTCTCTCTCTCATTGTCTCTTTCTCAAATAAATAAAGTCTTTAAAATGTGGTTATTTCAAAGAATAGCACGAGTTGGCTCTTTACCATGTGACAGATTTGAATTAGAATTATACTTAACATATCAAGTATGTAACAGAAATCTGCATGAACTCATGTGGTTGGGCTTTAAGGCTATTTTATAAAAATTGTACTTACTCTAGAATACACTTAAAGTACCAGAACACAACGGAGCTTGTTAGCTTCTGAAGCTGCCCAGAGCATTCTATGTAGTCTCTAGCCTGGTGACCCTGAGTTTATCGGCAATAGTAAAAGTGGTGGTTTGGGGCCAAGGCTAGCCCCTTGAAAGGTTTTCTGGATCCATAGTCTTCCTGCTTGTTGATAGGAGTTTGAGTAAGGATTACGTTTCCAGTCTTACCTACAAGCCTAAGTAACCTGTTATAAGTGAGAAATATGGATAGCATTGCATTCCCTACATATAAATATCCCTTATGAAGTTAATTTTCAAGAAGTACATCTGTATTTCTCTAGTGTCCTAAAGAGCAGGGGTGCATGTACGTACATGTGCATGTGTGCACACACACTCACACCATCACCATTGATCTGAAGGCATCAGCGTCTGTGGGTACCCAAGGGCATAGGTTGAAACCTGAACAGAGGTTCCACTGAATGTGTATAGCTGATCTCTATGTGGTTGTGAAGCAACCTTTCAGATTTTCCATCTACAGGAACAATGGTAGATAATTCTGGTTATTGGTGGTAGTGGTGGCCTTGTTCTTACCCAAGAAGAGAGGCTCTCTGGGTAACCGGATCAGGCAGTAGACAGGGGTGGAAGACACCTTCATAAATCCACGGGCACAGAGATGTGGGCAGACCGGGCCACTCGGCAGCCTCACTGGTGGGCCAGTCAGTCCTACTGGATGGAACTGGCTGCTAATGGAGTCATGCTTCTGGCCTTGCAGAGTTCCATATGCTGCACAAGGGAGGGCTCATCCTTGCAACTCAGAGCTGCCTTGAGGCCCCGGCTCCCCCAGTATGAGCCGCATGGCCCTGGGCAAGTAGCACGGGATGCCTGAGCCCCTTGTCTTGATCTATAGAAGTACTGCGAGTGTAGTCATGAGGCTTAGGAAGACAATGGAGGTAAGAAGGCACTGTCCAATGTGGCACATAGTAGGTTTCCACATGTTTCCTCCCCCTCTCTTCCTTCCTCTGTCTCTCCTTGCACAGGGACAAGGAAATCTTCTGAGAATGGAGTTAGGAGCCTTTTGTCCCTCTTCATTCTCCCATTGAAAGTTCAAGGATGGCAGTATTTATTTCTCTGTTCCCAGAATGTAAACAAGCCACAGCCTGGACCGGCATTAATAATTTATACAACAAGTCACATAATGTGCATTTGGAATACACGATTTATAGCCTCCCACTAACTTCAGGATTTACCCACTCGACTCCCTCCCGTGTGTCAAGGGCTCAAGCTGGACACTTAAGATGCATTTAAATTATCTGTGTGCCAAGACACCACCTAGAAACAGACAGGTAGCCTCTCCCTGATGAGCCTATGTAAATGTTTGAAATAATAAAACTAAACTACGGATCAGCAAAGCTGATGGGGGTGGGGTGGGGTAGGAAGTTAGCTTTCCATTAAAAAAAAAGGAAGAAGAAGAGGCTGCAAAAGAAGAGGAGGAGGAGGAGGAAGAAATTAAACAGGAATTGAGCTGAATTGGAGGAAGCAAATAGTGATGCTTGGTAAAGGGGAGGGGGCAGTGGAGGAAAGGAAGCAAGCATGGAAATGGGCTGTCCTGCTCCCAGGCTGCCACGCGGTCCGGTTCTGTGCAGACTCCAGAGAAGTCACGTTTATTGCTTCTTAACCACTAACTTGTCGAACACCCGCCATGTGCCAGACCCTGTATCAGAAACATTATGTCATGCATCTACACAACAGCCTAGGACATAGACACAGCTATTAGTCCTCATTTTGTAGGGGAGGGAACAGGCGAAGGAGGCGACTACCTTCAGCTCAGGTCATGATCCCAGGATCCTGGGATCGAGCCCCACATTGGGGCTCTCTGCTCAGCGGGGAGCCTGCTTCCTCCCCTCTCTCTCTGCCTGCCTCTCTGCCTCCTTTTGATTTCAGTCTGTCAAATAAATAAGTAAATCTTTTAAAAAAAATGGGATCTGTCACCAATGTAGCTTTTCCAACATGGCTGGGGAGTGCAGTCTTGTTTTTTATTCATTTTCATGCTCCTAGTACTCACCACAAAGCATGGCAGGGACACTCAGAAACAGTATCACCTCCCCTGTGCCATGAGGGGTTTTTCCCTTGGGTTGGCCAGATACCTCTTTTGAGCATGGAGGACATATTAATCAATCTGATCTTTGACAAAACTGTTCAGAGTACAAATAGACAAATGAGGACATTGAGGCAAAAGAGAGGTTATGTAAGTTGCCCCAAGCCACACAGTTGGTAAACATCGGGCTGGAATTTAAATTCGGTTCTTTGGTTCCAGAGCCCCTGTTCTCTCGCACAAGTTCATCAGTAGAGTAGACAGAATTTGTATTGCAGCATTGATTGTTTTGGTCTCTGACCTTGATGGGCCTTGAATAATTTAATATGCTTGTAGTAAATGTTTGCCCAGCACATTGTTAAATATGTGAAAACAATTGGTAGAAATTATACTGTTTTCTGGTTAACAGACGTCTTTGTTTTACCCAGCACTGATTAGAGGTGGAAAGGGTTGCACTGAGAGTTGTAAGATCCCTATATGTAAGTGTAGGAAGTGCGTAATGGAAGGCTGGATACTACTGAGAATAACCAAGGGTAACGTGGGATGAGTGTATACACTGGGAAATAGTAGGAAAAGAAGAGCAGTAATGATAATGTGTGTCAAGGGTTCTAGACGTTGCTGCTGGAGAAGGCACGCTAGTGCAGCCCATGTGCAAAAGTATGGAGTTTCCCCCAAAAGTTAAAAATACAAATACCATTTGATCCTATAATTCCACTACTGGATATCTACCCAAATAGGAAAACACTGATTCAAAAAGATACATGCACTCTTATGTTTACTGCAGTATTGTTTACGAGAGCCAAATTATGGGCACAGCCCAAGTGCCGATCAATAAATGAATGCATGAAGCAGATCTGGTAGATGTATGTAATATACATGTGTACGTGCGTGCACACACACACACACAGGATGGAATATTACTCAGCCATAAAAAATGAAGTAGGATGTGGAACACTATGGCTGGATCTGGAGGGTATAATGCTAAGTGAAATAAGGCACAGAGAGAAAAATGTCGTATGATTTCACTCGCATGTGGAATTTAAGAAACAGAACAATGAACAAGGGGTAAAAAAACAAAGAAATAGATTCTTAACTATAGAGAGCAAACTGATGGTTACTAGGGTGGGAGGGGGTGGCGGTGGCGGGTGGTGATACAGGTGAAAGAGAGGAAGAGAACACTTACCGTGATGAGCGCTGAGTAACATATGGAATTGCCGAGGCACTGCACGATACACCAGAAACTAGTATTTATATGATGCCGTCCATTAACTATCCTGGAATTAAAATAAATTCAATTAAATTTTAAATATAAATTCAAATAAAGAAACCTTTCTTTTCAAAGACACACAGAAAACAGTTCTTGAGCAAAACAAATGATAATGCCTCTCAGTCGTTGAGTGCTTACTAAGTCCTGGGCACTGTGTCAAGCACTTGTAAACATCATAGTACATTTTTGTGGTCTCCACTGCAAAAGGCAGGGGAACGAGGGTCAGAACGGTAAAGTAAGTTGCCGGATCTGGACCATGTCACTGCTCATGGCAGGATACAGACCCAGCTCTGTCTGACTCCAAAGTCTACAATTTGGCCCTAGAATTCTTAGTTTTTTCCAAAAGGACTGGTGTGTGGTATTTAACCCTCACATGGTTTTGATTTCTCTGAATTTTGAAGAGAAACTATCCAAATGTCCATCCCATCGAGGCAAATTGATCCAATCCAGTAGTATGCTGGCAAGCTGGGTTACAGAAAAAAAAAAAAAAAAAACAAGTCATGTAAAAAGCCTTATTTTTAGCATTTTCCAATTTCCATGATGTAAATTCTCCTATCATGTCCAATTTTAGGGCATTAGATTTAATAGCTACAAAGTAACACCCCTGAGTATTTAACAGTTAGCCCTTGGGAGCCAGCTGGAGCTGGTTCCAGCACTCGCTGCCCCAGACCCTCCAACAAACCAGAGTGCATCTCTTAGGAGTTACTGTCCCATCTTTCTGTGTTATCTCCAGTACCTGGCATAGTCCAGCCTACGTAGGGAATATAGCAATACGTATTTGTTGATTGAGGAATTAAAAAAAAAAAATGAATAATAAGTGAATAACCAAAACTGGGAAGGAGGATGGGAACTGTATCTTCAGCCCTAAAGTAAGAAGGACACAACATCCTCTTACTGTGCACTTGTCTGAGCTGGTCTGTGGCCTTGAGATGATCTGTTGATGTGGAGTTTGGGTATAGAATTTGGAGCAATACTGATGCCCTTTTGTTCCCGCTTCCCAGAAGATCAATCTGCCCTGAGCCAGCAAAGCCCTTCCAAATGCACCCGCATCGGGGACATCCCTGGTGTAGCCACCACAATCAAGCCATGTCACCTCTGGGTCCTCGCTGCCACTCTGGTAGCAACACCGTTGTCCCCCAGCAGACAGACTGAGCATCGTTAACACCTAATTCCATCAGGCCGTCTCCTTTCTCATTGTCCTTTGGTAGCTCTCTCACGTATCCCTGGCCACCTCCCCAGCCTCAGCCCATGTCACTCAACATTTATTTTTCTACTACATTCCACCCTGGAATATGCATCCTGATGCTTGCCATGCCCTTTCTTCCCACTGCTGGGACCGGGCTTCACCCTCCCTTTCTAGAGGAGGTCTTTGTGCCATGGTCCCTTGTCCCATCCTGTCCTTCGTTGTCCTCGCATGAATCGGAGTACAAAATCATATATTCACCTCTGCAAATTCCCTTACATATTGAAACAATCATGAGGGAAGGGCCACCTCTCTTTCTGGCTGGCTCCCTTTGCCTAGCATTGTTGGGGAACTGGCCATGTTGGTTGGGAGGTCTCCTCCCCTGGGTCCGAAGGCTGTCACCTGGCAGGCAGTGTGGCAAAGAGTTTTGAAGGGGCACTCTGGGGTCAGTCTTCAGTTCCAATTTTTTAGTTCTGTGACGTTAGGTAGGCAACTGCATTCCTTTGGGCTTAATTTTCTCCTCTGCAAATTGGATATGGTAACAGTAACCCCATGACACGGTATCATAAGGATTGCATAATCTGATGTACAGCATTTAGTCCAGGACTCAGCAGAGTTAAGTACTTAATCATGGAAGTTATTATTATTTTTATTGTGAAACAGAGTGATGCCTCAGCTGAAATTCACACTTAATGACTGTGTTTTACTTTTCTCAGAAAAATCCCATGGTGTCTGCTCCTTCTCTCTAGAAAAAAGTGATTAATGGCAGACTCTGTCTATGCATCATTTATCCACTTATTTGTTAATTAAATACTGATTTACCTACTATCTAGTACCAGCTCCAGTGCTAGAGAAAATAAGGCAGGGTCCATGCCCTGGAAGGAGTAGGGCAGGTCACCTTTTCTCTCTCCCTGCTTATAGGACTTCACTACATATGCTTTGCAAGTAGTCAGTTGGGATATTGGTCTAGAGAAACAGTAACCTTTGATTTGACTTGTTGTCTGTAGTTTGAAATAGGAGGGAAAGGAGAAAATGAGGGAGAGAGTGCACATCTCCCGTGTTAGGCTTTGGGTAGGACCGAGGCTCTGTTATGCCCATTTTATCATTTGAGCCACCCGATAAAACAAAAACAAAAACAAAACAAAACAAAAAAAACAAAAAACAAAAAAGCAAAACAGCAGCAACAACAACAACAACAAAAACAAAAAACAAAAAAAAAAAGAAAGAGAGAGAAAAATGGTCATCCCAGGTCATGCAGCCAGAAACTGGTGAATTGGGGAATTTGAACTCTACTGCCTCTCACAGTGGTATTTTCCCTTCTTTGAGCTGCCGACTACCCGGGACACTGAGAAGGAAGCAATGTTGCTAATGCTGGTCCTGGTCGACGATTGAAATGGAAGACGAAATTCATAGTTATGATTCCCAGGGCTGTTGTTACTTCCACTGTAAGCACACCTACATCCTGATCTCAATTCTTCTACACTTGCACATATATTCACATCCCTATACATGCACATCGTTTCCTATAAAATTTAGTAGGGCTTCTGTTTTAGCTCTTCAGGCTGTTCAGGTGTGGGCATTTTATAAATAAATATGCACTAATGTTGTTACTATTATTGCTGTCCCATAAATTTAACAGTGCATGCAGGAAGCTCCCGGTGTGTGGGGCACCTGAATTACAGTTGCTTAGGGAACCACATCCACTGTGCCCCGGCCATGTCTACCCAAGTGATGTGTCTCTATGGCTCCTACTGCAGAAATAACCCATACCCTTCCATCCTAGCACAGGGAGCCGAGTGCTCCTGGGGGTGTGGTAGGGAGCATTTTCACAGATATACAAGGATGTGTGAGTTGGAAACACCATTGCTGGCCAGCCCCTCATCTAGGAGGAGCCGTGACCGTTCACGGGATCCAGGGCACCGCTGACTATAAGTAGAGCAGCCAACAGTCCCTGAGTGTTCAGGACATGCCAGGCAATGGGCTGAGGGCTTGAAATTCATAGAGACATCAAGAAATGAAGGCGCTTACCCAGGGATATTAGCTAACAATGACCAAACCTTTCTTACCATCCGCCACTGTGCTGGATACTTGTTGCTTTAGCTCAAGTAATCTTGTGAAGTAGGTATTTTAATTATTCTTGTTTTATAAATGTCAGCCCTGAGACTTAGAAAGATCGGATTACTTGGACCAGCATCTCAAATAGGAATGGGCAGTGCTGGTGCTGGGTCCCAGCTCTGCGCGATGCTAAGGGCTATGCCCCGAACTCTTCCTTTTTATTAACTACGTGAGCTCACAGTGTTAAGAAATGACTGAGCTGGGTTTCAAGCTCCTTCTGTCTGATTGCAGAGCTCAGAAGCCTTCCATACCACACCAACTTCGCCTTTGGGATTATGTGCGAATGTAGGATCGCCCAGAGAGAAATGCCATACTAGAGATAAAGGGAACTACTTCCACTGGGAAGCCAGACCTAGTTTTGTCAAGTGCACTTGGTGTCTCCTTCCTCTCAGCCCTCACCATGTGGGAAGTCTTCATTAAAGCAACCTGGCAGTTTTCCTGGGCTGTGCAATTACGTCTCCTCCAGACCTTCTTATCTACCTGACTGTGGTCCCTCCAGGTCTGGGCTGGGCCTGCCTCCTCAGTGAGTCCTACTGCTTGCCTAGATCATAGCACATACTTGGTGCACAGGGAACCGTACTGTCAATGAAAGGGGGTCTCTTCTAAACTTGAAAGTCCCTGAGTCTTCTTCTGGGGATGAAGTCTTTTCAATCTTTCTCATGTATTCATTTAAGTAGGTCCCAGTTTCTAGTTCTCTATTGCTGTGTCACAATGGTCCCCGAATTTGCAGATCAAGACAAGAAACATTATATATTTATTATCTCAACAAACATGGGTTTATTAACATTTCTTACGTTGGCAGACGTTTATTCTGTGGGTCAGAGACCCAGGTACCATGTAACTGTTCCTGTAGGCTAAGGTTTCTTCTCTCTCTCTCTCTTCGAAGATTTTATTTATTTATTTATTTAACAGAGAGAGAGAGAGAGAGAGAGAGAGAGAGAGAGAGAATGAACAGGGGGAGGGGCAGAGGGAAAGGGAGAAGCAGGTTCCCCACTGAGCAGGGAGCCTTACATGGGGCTTCATCCCAGGACCCCGAGATCATGACCTGAGCCAAAGGCAGACGCTTCCCTGGTGGAGCCACCCAGGCGCCCTCTGCCTAGGGTTTCTCGTGAGACTTCAAGTCAGGTTGTCAGCCAGAGCTATGGTCCCCTCTCAAGGCTTGACCGGGGAAGGATCTGCTTCCCAGTCCCCTCAAGTGGTGGCAGGATTCCTTTCCACAGGGGCTGTGAGCCAGAGGCCACCCTCATATCCTTGTCCTGGGGACCTCTCTGTCTGGCAGCTTGACAACACGGCATCTGACTTCACCAGAGCAAGAAAGTGAGAGGAGCAGAGAGCGTGTGAGCAAGACGGGGGTCACAACCTTCTGTGCCTCTGTCACGGAACTGACATCCCACACGTGCCCTGTATTCCATGTGACAGAAGGAGTTGCTAGGAGAGGGCAGCATATGAGGATGTGAACACGAGGACGCCAGGACCATCAGGAAGCCATTTTAGAAGCAGCTGACCTTGGTCCCCTGCCCTCTTTCCTTTTCTTCAAACCAGATCTCTCTTTCATTTCGGGTGACTCATGCTTTTTCATGTCTGTAGACTTGCAGAATGATTGATCGCCAAACTTCAGGTTCTCGTGTTCTTTCCAGAATGTTCTTCAGCCTCCTGGTGTGAACAGCCTCTGATTTTCTTATAGACTGTCTTTGCAGAAAAAGATTTCTGCCTCTAACCCAAGTGCCTCTCCTCGTTTTGCGCCCCAGAGGTACACTTGTCGGGTTTTCCTTTGTCATGAGGTCTTCGGACCCCACTCCTTGGGATGATGACGTCCCTGAAGGGTCCTCAGCACCCGACACCGTGTCTGGTGCTTAGGGATACTTACCTCATCTTTGCTGACAAGGCGAATGAGTGAAGGTGTGTCTGAGCTTTGCACGGTGCCGGGAGTGCCGGCCTGAAAACACATGATGTACCATCTAGGAGAAAGCCCTCTGTCTTTGTAGTGGGCCATAATTTCCTTCAGAAGCTGCTCCCTCCCGGCCTGTCTGGCCTCCTCTGCCGGCCTTGTGCTGCATGTGCCTGCTGCCCCCCTGCCCACACTCCAGTTCACAGGCAGTGTTCTTCGCACATCTCCTGGATTGCGGATCTGTTTTTCCACTCAGCTAACTCTCATCTTACCAGCCTCAGCTCTCAGGACGCCCAGACCTGGATTAGGGGTCCCTTCTTCTGCACTGACCTCTGCCACCATGGCAGTCTCCTTGCATTACATTCTCTGTTTCGAGCCTCCTACCCAACTAGACACTGAGACTCTTAGTGGCTCTCATCTCTGTATCCCCAGGTCAGTGCAGAATGGGCCCTCAAGAAATCTCTGTTGAATGCATGGATTTCTTCCTGCTACAGACGAGGAGACTGATGTCCAGAGAGGGGAGGGGCTTTGCCGAAGGTTGTGTGGTGACCCGTGGCTGTGCGGTATTCGGGTCTGCTCTCTAGTCCCCCCAAGACAGCACTTTTGACACCGGCCCCAGGCATTCCCTTGCCACTGAAGGACCAGACCTTAGCATGTCCCTTGGGCTAAGACCACTATTGTTCTTCTGGCGGTGACACATTCAAACCAGCAAGCTTGAAAGGTTTAGGCCCAGAATGTCAGCCTGAAATGGGTAGAAGCCTCTGTATGGAAATGGGCTTGGGCAGAAATGCTGCATAGGAATATTTCCTCGCTCTCATTTTTTTCCTTCTTTTGTTCTCCTTTATATTCCCTCCTCAAAGGTCCAAAGGCAAAGCTGTTTATCTCCAAATGGCTGTTTAAACACAATGCAAATGTACTTTTGCTGAAATGTTAGTGGTCTGAAGAAGAGGCAATGGATTGGAAAACCCAGGGAAAAATGTCCCTCCAGTGAAAGGGCTGGAAGCAGGTGTGTTTATTTTAATCAAGCTCCCAGGTGCTTAGCAGCCAAACTCCTCCATCCAGAAAAGGACAGAGTCCTCTATCGTCTGCAGGGCCCCAATGCCTTCCTTGGTAAGGGTGAGGCTTTGGATGCCGAGAAGATACTAGGGCTTACAATATGCTTCTCAGGCCAAAGCTCCATCTAGTTCCCTAGATCTGCAGGAGATCCTGATGGTAAGGGAGCCCCAGTGTGATGTGAGATGAACACAGATGTTGCCAGGGTCACGCAGACCCAGTTGGAATCTAGGTTGTTTGTGCAACTTGGGACAAGGGTATGATCTCCTTGCGCTTTGTTTTCCTCATTTTGTAAAATGGAGATCATGGTGCTGAACCCAGAAGGTTGTTTCAAGGATTAGGTGCAACAAGGCAACAGGCACCTTGACCAGGGCCTTGGTTCTCAAAGTTGCTCTTGTGGATTATCTGTTTTCTTTTCTTTTTTCTATGTTTGGGTGTCTTCTGTGACATCTCCCTCAAGAGGTCCCTCTGCCTGAGTCTTCTTTGCGTCAAGGCTAAGTGTCCCATGTCTTTTATCTACTGTCCTCTTTTGACGTCACCTCTAGCCCAACCCTGGTTACTCTTCTTGGAACATGGACTACTTGTCTGTGTTCTCTTTCCAGCATCACATAGATCCCAGTTACATGACCAGCTCTGCAGCTTGTGAGGTAAGTATCCTTGAGCAAAACTCTTCTTTTCTCTGAGCTTCACTTCTCTGATCCACACAATGGGAACCTGAGGAGTGGGTCAAGAGAAAACTGAATAACGGATACAAAGGGTTCCTGTGGAGGTTTAGTGATGTAGCAGGCACTCTGCGTGCGTGGGAACCTGCTCTTGCTGAACTTCACTATCCTTCCAGCCATATGGTCTTTCTTCCACTTTTGAGCTATCCTGAATGTATGCAGATAGTTTTCTGGGTGCAAAGGCCAGGCTGTGTATTTACTGGTCCTACCTTTAATGATGATGATGACAATGATGATGATGATGATGATGATGAAGGCTACTATTCATCGAGCATCTACTATGCAATATATGTTTTCCCATTTTATCTTTCTAGCAATGCTGTGGAGTCGATGCCCTTCACATTTTGCCAGTTAGGATAATGAGACTTGCCAAAGGTCAATCAAAAAAATAACAGGACTGGGGCGTGAACCCAAGTTTCTCTAACTCCGAAGTCCATGTTCTTCCCATTACCTTAGTCTACTAAGCTATAGACTTCGCACCAGTCTGTTCGGGTTGTTGGTGGGAGTATTTGGGTATGGTTCATTTTGTTTGTATGTTTGACCGAAGTACCATAGTTGAGCCCACCTGACTTACAGTCGTTTATGTGACCCTATGGCCAGGGTCATATGGACAGAGAGTGTAGAATGTGCTATCTATTCCAGGAGATCCTGGTTAAGGTAGGAATATTTGTTAGCAAGTGACAAACATCCCAGGTGGTGAACTGAGAAACATTGCTGTGGGAACTGGGACCAGTGGGATCTAGGTTTGGCTCTGAACATGAGGACTCTGGACAGAACTCTTCTCCTCGCCTCTTTCTAACCTTGAGCATGATCGATTGGGCTCACTAATCTAAAGGCACTCCTCCAGCTCTCTTTTCTGGCTCTAGGATTATTTACTGCTAGTGGGAGTCAAGGGACAGAAAATGTGTTTGAGGTGAAAGGATATGGGAAATCTACTTTCCAACCTCAAACCAAAGGGCTACCTGAGATAGAGGAATGGAGATAAGACTATGGAATCTTTTTTTTTTTTTTCTTAAGATTTTATAGAGAGATAGTGAGAGAGAAGGGACTACAAGTAGGGGTATGGGAGAGGGGGAAGCAGGCTTCCCATTGAGCAGGGAGCCTGACACAGGGCTTGATCCTAGGATCCAAGGATCATGACCTGAGCTGAAGGCAGACATTTAATGACAGAGCCATCCGGGTGCCCCAAGACTATGGAATCTTAAGGATAGGAACATGTCTAGCTGCTTATAGTTCTAGGAGTCGACTTTCATTTTACACATAGTCCACATTTGGAAGGTTAAGAGTGAAGGGAGATTTCCTAGTACATAGTTAAGAGCTTTGGGATCTACATCTGGATTTGAATCCTGGTTTTGCTGCTCAGTAGCCTTCCCACCTTGGGCTAGACTCAGTTTCCTTATTTGAAAAATGAAGTGCTAACAAAAATTTATGATTGATCAAACAAAGGAATATCTAAAATATTTAATGTAACATGTTGTATGTATTAAATGCTCCAAAAATAAAAGATTACCATCACCACCACCACCACCATCATCATCAACAACAATGAAATGGGTCTTCTTTTGAGCTAACAAGCTCCCAGTTTCGGTGATGTTCCAACACAGGTTGGATGACCATGGGATAGAGCATTGTAGGGAGGTACCTGTATTGTGTAATTTGTTAGGGTGAAAGCCTGTTTCGTTTCCAATTAATCTGAGATTCTGTGACTCCCATTAGAACATGTGATACATGGGACAGGACTTAAGAGGGGTCTGAGGTTTCTGTGAGTTAGGGTAGCTTCTAAGAGATGGGAATTCTCTGGCCTTAACAAGTAGGTCTGCCTTAGACATGTTGATAAAAGTAGGAAGAGCACTGCATAGCCATGAGGAATGCGTGCATCTTGTCACAAGGAAAGGTACAGGCAAGTTGAAGTGTATTCAAGGGTTTATGGGCCATCAGACAAAACCTTGTTTCCCATTATTTCTCAAGTGCCCTTTGAGATTCAGGACAAAGACTGGTGGAGGAAGGAGCACAGAGATTTGATGGAACCCCCTTCTTTTAGAGGCAGTGTGATATAATGGAAGAAACATTGAGAATGGAGGTCAACAGATTGGTTTAGAGTCCCTCTCTGCCTTTACTTGTTATGAGTGTTTGGAGAGATGAATTAAACTCTCAGAGTTTCCATTTCCTCCAGTATCAAAAATGGCAGCATTGCCTAGAGTTTACATTGGACATGTGGAACAGAAGAGATTCTGTAGATAAAAGAAAACACAGCAGACCCAGTACATATTAAATGCACAATGAACATTGTTCATGTCCTCCTGCTTTCACAGACCTTGGGCCAATTTCCAGTGACATCTTCTCAGAGAACAGAACAGTGACTTTTTTGTCAAGCTCTGAGAAAAAGCAGCTAAAATGTCCCTTTCATGGAAATGGGAGACGAGTGGTCTGATGTTCCTTGGTAGCCATAGAAACGTGTGGCTGCTCTTTGCTCTGTCCCTCTGCACCCAGTACTTTGTCCCCAAGCCTTCTCTGCCACTCCCCATTCCATCAAGGGCGTGGGCTGAATGCGATGGTACTGTTCAACAGCCTGTAGTCTAAGAGGGCGAACATGGGGGTCAAGCACTAGTGTCTTAAAAACATTTTTATTTTGTAAGTCATTACCAGCTGATGATCACCTGTGGCTCTGAAAATCAAGGGCCACCTTTCCTTCCTGCCTTCTTTCCTATTTATTTCTGAGCCTTTCTAGAGCTTTAGCTCTCAGAATTGTCACCGTGGTTTCTTCCACACACTGTAGTTTCATGTTCTAAGGACAGCGTGTCTTTCCTTCTCGAAATGCACTCCATCAGACTGATAAATACCAGTTGAATAGTCTTTAACCTTTCAAGCTGACCCCTTGTACCTGTTCTTTTCCTTCTTTGCATGTATTTTTCTGAGATTCTAAAATTCCATTTTCTGTAAACAATCTTTTTCCAATTGAGATATAATTGACATACATCGCTGTATAGGTTTAAGGTGCACAGTGCACATTGGTTTGACTTACACATTTTGTGAAATGATTATTACCATAAATAGAGTCAGCATCCATCATCTCATATAAATGCAATGAATAGAAAAAGCAAAAAAAAAAAAAAAAAAAAGGAAGAAAAAATGCTTTCATAGTGATGAGAACCCTTGGGATTGGCTCTCTTAATAGCATTTGTATATGCCATACAGCAATGTTAACTATAGTCATCAAGTTGTCCATTGCACTCCTAATACTTACTTACCTTATAACTGCAAGTTTGTACATTTTGACCAACTTCCTCCTTTTCCTCCTCCTCTCCACCCCCCCCCTCTGCTAAGCACAAAGCTGATCTCTTCCCCTGGAGTCTGTTTTCATTTCTGTTCTCTTTTAGATACCACATATAAGTAAGATCATACAGCATTTGCCTTTCTCTGACTTATGTCTTCAGGGTCCATCCATCTTGTCACAAATGGCAGGATTTTTTTTTTCATTTTTATGGCTGAATAATATTCCATTGTACGTATGCATGTATGTAGGTATATGTGCACACATACGATGGATAGATAGGTTGTTTCATGTTTTGGCTGGAATAAATATGCTATTTTAAGCATAGGGGTACAGATATCTTTTGAGGTTATGATGAGTTTCCATGTTCTTTTTAAGCATGGGAACCAGAAGCATATAGACGTTGGAGTCAGACAAGACTGACCATGAGATTTTCCTCTGTCATTTCTTGGCGTTCCCATTTTTAGCTAGAGGTAATAGCCTCTGCCTTGTGAGGCTGTTGAGAAGCGTACAGGCAAATGTAACTAGAATCTTTAACGCCGTTCCTGGCATAGAGGAAACAGTTAATCATTGGGAACTGCAGACATGATTAATAGCAACTTTTGTGTACTTTTTTAAAGTAGCTCATTATTTTTTCCTACTTTGTTTCATGGGATAATGGCTCTGTAATATATTAATACTTTTGGGAAACATCAGGTTAGATTTTGCTAAAGAGAATCCAGTGTAGGCCTTTTCAGAGATTTTAATACCTGATATATAAATACAGAAACTCTGGTACTTTAAGAGGTGAATATAGAATGTAGCATGTCCCCAAATTCTTTGAAAATAGAAATTTTGTGCTCAAGATACATTTTGTTTGATGGGAAATACTTCTATGGCTCTTTGGGACATTCAGATACATTTATGTGGTCAGTGGGTCCATAGATGGAGACACAGATTCTCATCCTAACTTCACACCTTGCCATCGAGGCCTGGGTGTAGTGTCGTGAAAAGGGCACTAGGCTGTGGCTCAGAAGATTTGGTTCCCAGGCCCAGTTATTCCTCTGATTTCTAGATAAGAGTACACCATGAAGTCTCAGGCTTCTTTGTACGCTGAAGATAGTAGCAATGCTTATGACATAGAATTTTGGTGAAAAGTGAATGAGATATTTGAGAATAATTTGTAAACTAATAAGAACTGAAAAAATGTGGTACCATCTTTGTCACCAACACCACTGTTACATCTCCACTGTCATCAGCTGAAAGTGACATTCATACGTCCAGGCTCTGGCATCTGCAGCTGTTATAGAGAACTCCAAAGATCAGCCGTCTGGAGCCCCATGCCACGTCTGCCACCAGGGGCTTTATCTTCAATAAAGTGCCACCGTCCAACATTTGTCTATGGAGCAGAGCCAGCCAATCTTGTTTCCTAGTGGCCCCAGGAGGACACTGAACTAGTTGAGGCCAGGTAGTATTTTCTGAAGCTCAGAAAGGAAGAGAGAGAGCCATCTAGTTCATCTCACTCACCATCTGCTCTCCTTGTAAAGTCCCCTCTGGTGATGTGGGGTGTTCCCTTGAAGGCGTGTGCTCTTGAAGACCTGTGGTCAGTATCAGGTGGCATGATGAGACCACTGTGAGTCCCGTCATAGTTGCCACAGGGCTCTAGGGCAAGCTGAGGTCTGTAAGCATCTTGCCAGTTGGGATGATTATTCTCTGCTCAGGCCATATCTAGCATGTTGATAGAGAAGTTGTGGAGGGTAGTGGCTGAGAACTTGGACTCTGAAGTCAAATGGTTATAAACTTTGAGCTGCATGATCCTTGGTGAGTGGTGAGTTCAGTTTCCTCCTGTGTAAAATATGAGCGTAAAATATGAGTGATAATAGAGAACATCTCATGAAGTTTCTGTGAAGATTAAGTGAGATACTACATGAAAAATATTTATGTTATATGGCACATAGATGTTTTTGTAAATAGTAGTGATGATGATGCTATATGATGATGATGGTGGTGGTGGTAAGGTGATATTCTTTGCTAGGAAAAGTCATTGTTAAAAAAAAAAAGAAAAGTAAAATACATACAAAGCATAATAAAGAACCTCAAAATATGATTTGAGATAGAAAGTCAGGCTAGCAGCCTTTGGTGTGGAGGACAGAAGGCTCAAGACAACCTAACTGCCACCTTTCACTCGCTATAGAGCTTCCCCCAAAGAGGAGATATTAGGTGTAGCTTATTTGACCTGGAAAGCAGAAGCTGGCTCGTAGAGAGAGCACCCAGCACCCTGAGAACAACTGTCTGAGAGGAGAATTGGGGCTTCCTCGGGGTTGAGTTTGCTGTCTCTGGAGGTATGCCTAGGCTGGATGAACCCTTGCACGGGCTAATAAAGGAAGGCCCTATGGAAGATTGGGAAAACTACACGTGCTTTAAAGGATACCGCAGATGTGAAAGTGCCAAGGTCAAAGAGCCAAAGAATGCGAGAAACTGGTTCATGCCAAAGATAGAGAGAAGGCGATGAGGAGGGACCTGGCCCCAGGTAGGCAAGGTAGGGGTTGAGGGGGAGAAGAATGCCTCCTCTTGAAGTAGTATGTGCACAGTTCAGCCATGAGGCAGCCCGAGGATAGGGGGCCACCTTTCGTAGAGTTCTGAGACAGTCACAATGTTAAGTATTCATTCCTCCTGCCTCCAACGTGACACTTGCACTTGTCAGACAATGTGCCCTGATTTAGCTTCCAGAAATACACAAAGAAGTGCAGAGGTGCTAGAGCCCAGATGTGGCAGGGATCGCATGAGGCATTCAATAAGGTTCATGGTAGGAACCTCATGCGGTGTGTGAGAGACTTAGCAGCCTTCAGTTAGGTTTTTGTATGATTTCTTCCCAGAGAGGTGCGAGGGTGGGGGTTGGGGTGACTCATCTTTACCAAAGACAGTAAATGAATACATTTGACTAGAAAAAAGCCAGTAGCAATATTTCAGTGCTGACAACCTCTTGGTAGAATGGAGAACAATATTTAAGCATTCATTCATTCATTCATTCATTCAACTGATATTTATTGAGCACCTAATTTACTCAGACACATAGACCCCAGAAATACTAGGAAGGCACAAACTATGAGGCCTGCCATGTAACAGATGCATAATAAGTAACTAGTTATTGAATGAATTAATTCTCAGATAAGGTCATTGAGGCTTAGAGGAGTAAGGTGACTTGCCCATGGGGGCCACCACCTAAGTACAATGGCCAGAATCCCGCCTTGAGCCAAAGAGTCATATATCCTGCTGGTATCTGCAAGCAGCGGGGGTTTGAAGAACTGAGAAGAAAGGAAAGATCAAGTGCATGTGTCTAGCATTACAAATACACTCTCCCATTTCATCGAAATAGCTTGTCCGCTAGTTATGGGCTATAACTGCCATTTCAGAGATCAGAACACTGAGGCTCTGAGAGTGTAGGTAACTTGCCACAAGTTAGTTATTAATTGGAAGAGTCTGGATTTCAATTTCTATGTTTAAAACCCAAACCCAGCCTCTTCCTCCTTTTCCAAGTGGCTTTTTTACCTGTTGGGCTCCTCCATCCTAATATCCTGGGGTCCTAGAATCCTTGCCCCTCACCCCAACCCCATATGTCATTTGAAGGAAGAAATGACTTCACAGCCGGGGACCTAGTCTCTTGTCCCCCAGAGATACCAGGAGGAAGGAATCAATGGAGCTATGGCTGCTTTAAGTTTTTGGAACACAGTGGCCTGATGGGGTTAGATCTCTCTCTCTCTTTTTTATTTTTTTTTCATTGTAAAATGTGATTGATTCAATTCCAAATTTAGCCTAGATTTGATTGTCTTCTCTCAACCTGGCATCTCCAAACTGAGAATCAATCAAACCCCAAATTATAGGCAGCGTGTGGCTCAACAATGCCGAGTGATTTCCGGTCGAATTTCTCAAGCAATGCATTTTATGCCATTCTCTGTTGCCATGAGAGAAGTTGAGGGGTAAGAGGGAGGGGAAATGAAAGGGAAATTAGATTATTAACTTTCTCCAGTTCCAGCAATCAATACACCCTGGTGTAATTCTATTCCTACAGCACAGCTCTCTCTCTCTCTCTCTTGAAAGTAACAGGGAGGGAACTATGAACCAAGATGCAATACAGAAACAACTATGACCCTAGCCATCTGACAATGCTCACGTTATGACTTGGAGATATCATTTATTGATCTGGAGCTCTCATTTATTGATTTTTTAATTTTTTTGGCCAATTGCAAGTGTTCTCTTTTATCCTCCAATCAACTCTGAAAGAAGAGCACTCTTTCCATTTTCCCGTTGGGAATATTTTGTTTTATTAGTGTTAGATTAACTGGCAAGCATCCTGTGGAGATGTTTGTAGTTAAGCCAGGACCTAAACACACCATGTCTAGCGTCAGAGGTCATGCTCTTTCTGCAACTACATGATGCCATTGTGGGACCTTTGTTCTGGAGTAAGGTGGAAGGTAGTATGATATGGGGGAGAAGATGGAAAGAACTGGTTCTAATCTCTCCTCTGCCACATACAAGTTGGGTGATCTTGACCTTAGAAAGTCATTTGATTGCTCTGTCCCCTTGTTCATGTGTAAAATGGGGATGGTGGTGACACTTCCTTTAAAGAGGTAAATGAGGTAATTCTCCACTAAAGTGTAAGCCTTGGGGACCTTGGCTTTGTTCACTGTCATTTCCTCCTTGCCTAGAACAATGTGAAGAAAAGGTGATGTTCAATCAAAATTGGTTGGATGGATGGATGGATGGATGGATGGATGGGTGGGTGGGTGGGTGGATGGATGGATGGATAGATGGATGGATGGATGGATGGATAGATGTGAGTGCTAGGCGTAGTGCCAGGATCATAGTAAGCATTTTGCAAAGGTTGGTTCTCTTCCCTGTGTCTGCTTCCTGCAATGCAATACAGAACCTGGATGAGAAGAAGGTGGGTTTTTTGGGAGAGATAGCTTCTACCTTGCTGCTGTCTACAGCTTCTACTCAGAGCTAAATGCTGACGATCAGTTCCCTGGGCCAGGAACTCTTAAGAAGTCACCTCTGTTTGAGTTCCATTGCGAAGTTCCTGCCAGATCTAGTTGCCATGGAAACTCCCCAAGCCCCATGGGCGGCTCCACAGGCATCTGGCCTAAGTGTAGACTTGACCTGCATGCTTTTTTCTTCCTGAACTTCAGAGACAACTGTGCTGATTTCAGGTTTTCACTGAGTGAATGGCTACCCCAGGACACTGTTCATTCACGTTCTCCCTTCTACTTCCTCCCTCTTGCTCTGACTTGCCCTTACTCTCCACTCTTTTTGTCTTCAGTTCCTTAAAGGGTACTTCAGTTCCTAATATGTTCTGCTAATGTGTTGGACAAAGAAGTAAATGAGTCCTGGTTTCTGCCATCGATGATTAAATACTGATACTCGGCTTGGAAGTGATTATTTACCAAGGGCCTACCATGTCCTAAGAACTAAGCTAGGCATTTGACATTTGCTGTCTCATTTAGCTCTCACCACACTCTTAAGGGATGCATCATCTTATTCCCGTTTTCCAGATGAGAAAACTCAGAGGCAATATACTAAGGTGGCTTCACCCCCAACCCCCAATGACTCTTAATAGACTGTGGTTGACTGTGAAGGTTTAAATGACATAGGACCTAGGACAGCTAGGCCAGCGTGAGTCCAGGGAGAGGGTGTGAGCAGTCCCGCACCTGCCCATCAGCTCTCTTCTCCCAACCAGAAACCAGCCCTGTGAGGCCTGGATGGGATTTCTGGTAGTTGGTTAGTTAGTGAAAGGAATGTCTTGGTCACTTCCATCTCTGCTGCTGTGTGGGCCACATCTGAGAGATGCCTTCCCAGAGCCCCACGGTGTGCTAGTGTCCGCCCATGACTCCTGACTTCCCAATGCCAGGAGCATTCCACATCTCACTCTCCAGGTCACCTTCCCAAGAATGTGTTCATGCTGGAATCATCCTTATAGGTTTGTCCCCTCAGAATGGACTCCACAGAATCTTGAGTGGAAACTCAGTGCTCTCACTGACTGCTCTTTGGGGGTTTTGTTAAGGACGTAGACATGGGATAGTATGTTGACTTTTTAAGGAGAGACTTACTCAAAGTACCAACTCCTAGTCCGTACCCTTTCTAGGAGAAAACACTGATGTTAGCTTGCTTATGTTATTTGGTACTAAACTTTATATTTCAGAGTTTGAAACAGCTTTTTTGTGGTTCCTAAGGGAGAGGGAAAGTGTGTTCCCCTATTTTGGGTGGTCATTTTAGACTTAGAGATTTCCTATCTACCTGACACCAGGATCAACTCTTTAAATTTTATATTTGCTATGCCATTTAACAAATATTCAACAAATACTGTAACCACAAATAGAGGAATAGTCCATACCATAAGCTTTGCCTTGTCCTAGGACTAGCGATGAAGATCGGGATGCTGTTCTTAAAGTAAGGAATTTCTAGGTGCCAGGCACTGAACTCAGGGTGAGAAAAGTAAAGATAGTGAAGATAGGATTCCTTTCTTCAGGAAGCTCACGGTTTGGGGCATGCCTGGGTGGTTCAGTCAGTTAAGCATCTGCCTTCAGCTCAGGTCATGATCCCTGGGATGGAGTCTGCATCGGGGTCCTTGCTCAGTGGGGAGTCTGCTTCTCCCTTGCCTGCTACTCCCCCTGCTTGTGGCTTCTCCCTCTCTCTCTGACAAATAAGTAAACAAAATCTTTCTTTAAAAAAAAAGCTCACTGTTTATTAAGAAAAAGAAATATCCATAGAAAAAAATCCAAATTCAGCTCTTCTTGGGGTTCTTGTTCCATTAGGATTCACCAGCCTGGCAATGTTGCTCATTTGTGATTGGCCTGCTTTTTGATTGTTCAGCCCCTAGGTCTGTTTACTAATATTTTACTATCATCCATGGGAGTTTGGATGCATTTGTTGAGATTCTAACATGTCCCAGACCCTGTGCTAGACATCGGGATACAATGGTTAGCAAAGAGCATGGCGCCTGCCATCAGGAGGTTACCATCTAGTTACTAGAATCTAGTGTTTGAATGAGATACTTGGAGAAACACCGCAAATGTAGGCTGTTCGGTTGCCTAGAGGGAGAGGAATCTACGTTTGTGGTTAATTTCACTGTGTGATAAGGAACACAGAAACAAGTGGATTTCTATGCAAAGGAAATAATACCTATGGTCATGTTAGCATGATGAAGTGTTGACTGGGGTGGCACTGTGTTTAGGCAGCTCTGCTCTCATCTAGGCCAGGAAGTGGAGAGCACCAGGAGGTGTAAGTGCTGAGACCCACCATGAAAGGCCTCGGACGCCAGGCTGATGAGCGTGGATGGCATCCTGTGCCCAGATACTATAAAACATCTCAAGGGGTTCCAGCGGGGAACGAGATGGGAAGATGTGTCCATAGCTTGCTCACTCCACATGCAATCAGACAATAGAGGAGAGGAGAGGAAAGAGGTGTAAGTGCTAAGGATGCAGAGTCAGTAGGAACTATAAAGGAAGAAAACAGACGTGTGATGGACATCTAGGTGAACGAAGGCATTTTCAATAAGTTGGGGAGCCCGGGAGGAGGAGGTAGAGGGGAAGCACAGGATTAAAGAGAAAATAACATGTGCTGTTTTGAATATGTTTATCCCTTGGGACTTCCATAGGAAGGTGTCTGGGGAGGTTTGGGGAGAATGATTTGCTCAAAAGAAGAGCCTTGTGGGCGATAGAAATGTGGGAGCTGTTGCTCTAAAAACAGTGATTGGAACCTTGAAAGTTGGTATGAATAACAAGGCTTAAGAAGGAGACCAGTGGATCCCAGGGTCCTGGGATTGAGCCCCGAGTCTGGCTCTCTGCTCAGCAGGGAGCCTGCTTCCTCCTCTCTCTCTGACTGCCTCTCTGCCTACTTGTGATCTCTCTCTGTCAAATAAATAAATAAACTTAAAAAAAAAAAAAAAGAATGAGACCAGTGGGGACTTAGAACACAGTCCACAGAATTTCTCTGCCGGCCCAACACTCTGCTGGCCACGCACCTCCAATCTACTCATTCTACTGCACCCATGAAATTGTCTCTCATTTTCCCAGGCAAAACTCTCTTCCCCATCCTGTGCCCTTTCTATTAGTTTCTAGCACAACTTGCCTTGGATTCTAACTAGCTGTGGGTAAGCCTGCCTTTGTTCCCTAGTCTCCAAGTTCCTGAAGATCAGAAACTATTCTGCTCCTGCTCTATGTGTATCTACATAATAGGTGCTCAGTAAAAGCCTGTGAAATTAATTTGAACTGATTAGCTTCCACCATTCTGTGAAAGCCAGTTAGGTGACAGACATTGTGTATACATTATACCATGTCATCACAACCTATGCACTGTTTCCTACTACCCTCATCATACATGTATGAAAACTGAGGTTCACAGAAGGGAACAATCACACAACCAACGAGGGCTAAAGCTCAAAGTTTAACCCATGGATGTCGAACTCCAAAGACCATGCTCATTCCTCGAGGCTCAATGAATTCAACACTTCTTTTTTATTTCTGCTTGCCTCTAAGACCAGTAGAGAGTTTAGCCATCCAAATAATTATCAGGAATAACCAGCCTAATTGAGAGGGTGGGAGGGAGAATTGCCACAGTTTCCATGAAGCTTGTTTCTTTCATCTACATCAAAGGGCATAATAAGTCCATTTTCTAGAGAGTTAAGTTGAAACCCAACAAGAGCTGCTGAGATGTCGTGATGGGCACAGAAGTTAGAAAGTACAGTTTCTTTTCCAGTTTCTCATTTGGAAAAAAGCAGGGTTCCCAAATTCCATGCGATGCCTATTTTCTCACCCCATGGACTTATGTATCTCTGTGTGTATTTTTGTTACCAGGTTTGCTAAAAAGCCCAGTGAACAAGACAGCCTTGACGCTGATTGCTGTGAGCTCCTGCATCCTGGCGATGGTGTGCGGCAGTCAGATGTCCTGTCCACTTACCGTGAAGGTGACTCTGCATGTGCCTGAGCACTTCATTGCAGACGGTAAGAAGCAAGCATAAAAGATAACCCCATATACGTTCATCACCTTGCAGCCCCCGCTGGTCAGACATCCTCCGTGCACGGCCAAACTTCACAATCAGATTTTTTTTAAAGAGCATTCAAATCCAAAGACCTTAAAGAGGCCCTTATGATTTGGAATCCTGTATTATATGAATGGAATTACACTGATTTTTGCCATGGGCAAGAATGAGATTTGTTAAATAAAGGAAGAATTCAAACATGAGTGTAGAAAGATTGAGCTACTTCAGAGAACCTACTGTTTCTTATTATGCTTCTGAATCCTATTCCTAACTAAAAATATTCCCCCAAAATACTATTCGCTAATTTAAAAATATGACAGACAAGATCATAGGAGCTTTGTTGGTATTTCCTGAATATCCTAGAGAATATTCACATTTCATTCCTTGTAAATATACTTTTTAGTATGTTATCTCCTACTCTTCACCCAATTAATTTGAGTTAATGAGACACTGTAGTCACTATAATCATTTGCAAAGCATGGCCCAAGAAACTGATTAAGGTGCTTGAGATCTATTGTTAAAGTGCCCTCCAGAAAGTCCTTCCTCTTTACATACTTCAGCGGGGTATGATGGCACCTGTTTTCCTAAATGCTTGCTCAAGAGCTTGGCATTCCGGGGCACCTGGGTGGCTCAGTGGGTTAAAGTGCTTGGCATTCCTGTTCATAAGTGTATTGAAGGCTTTCAGCGATACAATGCAGGAGACATATTAAATGTGTAGCTTAATAAATTTTTACAGAAGTCCGCTCAGATTAAACCACACAACATTCCCAGTACCTTCAGCTTCCTTATACTCCCTCCCTGTTAATGCCCTCCCAGAGGTGACCATCCTCTGACTTCTGGCACCATATTAGCACCATTATTTGTTTAGAACTTTTTCCAGTTGGGTGTGTATTGAATGTTTTTGACATCCTTCCTCGATATTTGTCCACCTTATCTCAACGTAACTCATTTTTATCTTTAAATTTTTAAGTTCCTGTTCAGAACTTAGCACCAATCCCTTCAATATGTCTTCTCCAAAGTGAACCTTTTATCTCGTTTTTCTGAAACACTCAGACTTCTATTAATGCATTCTGTGATTGCTCCCACTTCACCATGTGATCTAGCCTCTGCTTGTGTTTCGCCTGAACTGCTAGTAAGTTCAGTATTTCTGAATAGCTGATTTTCTGACCTAAGCACAATACTTTTGGTTCATTCCTATCAAATCGTGAAGGCACATGTAACAGGCAAAACTGTGAGCATGAGATAACAAAAGGGATAGCGAGGGAAGCAGAAGGAACTGAATTTACAGAAGCACTTAGGTCATATAGGCTGATGAAAATTCAGATTGGAAGAATTGCAAGAACCTAGGTATGGTTGGGATATTAGAGATGAAAGACTAGGAGTAATAAACACTGAGTTTGGAAAGATCAAAGGGATAAATGTTGGCCACTGTTGAAGACATGTGACCTTATTTAGCTTTACTAGTTCCTACTCTTTAACTGTAGATTGATGAGCCTTAGCAACATTCACATTTTGAATATTTTCATGCACGTAGATATAGAGCTCCTAAGAGTCTATATAACCTGTTCAGCGTCATGGTAAATACCTTAATGGCTAACCGCAGAAACTATAAAATAATACAAACATGGATTCAAATAGTTTTTCTGTTAACTGCCATTTCTATAGCTAAGTGAAAGACTTATCTCTCTGGTCCTCAGTCACTGTGTCTATAAAATGGGTATGATAATAATATCTATTTCTTTGGATTATTATAAAGCTTACAATTCCACATTTACCAGATTTTCAGATAACATGAAGTTGGGAAGTGGCAAAATCAAGGGGTCACCCAAGAAAACTCTAAAACTTGTGATGGCTCTGAAAGATAGACAAAAATGTGGTGAATTAAAAGGTGCCCTTCCCCAGTGGTCCTTATTCTGTCCTCTATCATAAATTTAAAACCTTACAACTTCCTACAGAGTTGTGTATTTCTGACTCTAGACTGGAGTCTAGAGTTGTGGGAGGAGTTGTGTCTTTTGGTAGAGATACCGTCTCCCTGATAACAAGCACACTGACTGACCCATGGTGGATGCTCAGTAAATATGTGTTGAATGAATGAATGAAACCTAAATTAAAGTAGACTTATAAATGGTTATTTGGGATTCTTCTAGTAGATCACTATGAAGAAAGGGGGGACTGAGGCAAGGATAAGTAAAGTAGAGAATGCATACAGATCAAGGATAATTGAAAATGACCATGGAGTATACAAGTATTAGAGAGTGCAAACATGGCAGACAATGCTGGGAGACATAGCCCAAAGACCGAGTCTCAGTCTCAAGGTTTAATGGAACCCCTTTCCTCTAAAACAATGCTGCATTGTTTTGGTTAGGAATGTGTCCTTTGAAATGAGTATGTTTGGTTTCAAATCTCAGGTTCCTTATTTAATTGCTGTAAAATAGAAGAGAGTCAGTTAAGCACCCTGAGTCTCAATTTTTCTCATCTGTAAAACGGAGATTATTTTGAAAAGATCAAGTGGCATCACATATATAAAATACCAGTAAAGTATCTAAAACATGATGATTGCCCAATAAGTGGTAGTAGTTACTGCTTTTATTCCTAAAATGACCCATAAAGAAGAGACATCAGAAGCTGGGACATGGTGGAACAAGAAGGTATAAGAAACTAAGTAGATGAGATTCTTCTGTTCTAAAACAATCTAGCAGATTTTACTGATTCTTCTGGGGATCAGCAGGAATTCAGAGAGCAATGAATACTTAGGTAGATGGCTGTCTAATAGTTCTCAGCAAGCAGACCTTTCCCAGCATGATCCCAATGCCTCCAGTGGGTGGATAATCTATGTGTATTTCACCTTCCATTCCCCCACCAGCTCTCCAAATTGATATTTATTATCCCCATTTCACGCATAAGAAAACTAGGACTTGAAAAAGGGTGGAATCCCTTTTTTTTTTTAATGGTGGTAGAGCTGGGCCTAACAAAGAACCGTTTATAGAATCGGACTAGTGGAAATTCTAGCTTTGATTTATTTTTAGCTAGATCTGATTTGATGTAGCTAGAGATCCAGGAGTGTTATGCAGGAAGGCAAAAGGGGAAGTGATGCTGGTGTCTATTTTCCTGAACCCTTATTACCATTTTGCATTAATTTTTGTAAATGTATTAATATATAACATAAATACCGTAAGAAAACAGAATGAAGGTATATAATTCAATGATTTATATATATATATATATATATATATATATATATATATATCCACATATCATAATATAGGCTCTCACCTAAGACCCCTGGCTGAGTTATAAACAACATCATAATAAGGACTATCAGGATGAAAGCAGCCCCCATCAGATAGGAAGGACTGCACAAGACAAAGCCACCCAAGGACCTTGGCCAAGACAGTGTTCACGTTTCTTATCTTAACCCAGAAACCTTAAGCTGTCAGCCTGCCAGCCTTTAGAGAGCCTGTATCCAACCATGTAGGCTGAGCTGTCCATGGTGCTGAAGCATGGGGAGGGGAAGCTGAATATGAGGCTAGTCTTCAAAAAGAAAATGAATTCTGCACTTGTGTTATACTTGATGCTTACTGCCCATTATAGGTAAAGGTCAGCACAATATAACACTTGTCCAGACACCAGTTGGCACAAGCAATAAATCCTGACAGCCCGCATCCAAACCCTTGGCAAATATCACCCCTTTCTTTGTCTGGGTCTTCTCAGGGCCAGTAGTGGCTTTTTGCCTTGCTAAGTACACAGTGAAGATATAGACTAAGTTTGTGTCCAAACTTACTGAATTTAGCTGTTTTTTCAGCTGTGGCTTGTAAGTCATCTGCATTTAGGTCTTTTGGGCTGATAAGCTTCAGAACTAGTGAATCACATTCTCCAGGGGTGGAGCACAAGTATTAATATTCTTAATGAGAACTCTGTGAACAGTTAACAGAAGTTTGAGGGCTGTGTTAATACATTAATATCTCTGTAAATATTACAGGTTTTTTTTTTCATTCAAACAGATATAATAACTCCTTGAGACCCCTTGTGTTCCTCTAAGGGGATTTAGTTTCTTCCATCTTTGGTTTTTATCAATGTCATATTAATGGCGCTGCCTCATGCTATAGCTACAGTGGTTGTCCATAGCATCAAATACAATATGAATGGCCGACTATGAATTTTATAACAAAGCAGCCCTGGTAATATGGGCTTGGGTTTCATGCAAATTGTCCTGTAAGTGGCATTATGGATGAGTGGTTATTGGTTAATTTTAAAAGTTATCTTATTTGAGATGTTGGTTTGTGTGATCCTTGAGCCTCCCAGTATAAGTCAGGATATATTTACCCAAATAATCTGCCCCTACAGCAAGCCAGTAGAAGAGACAACTTTTTTCGGAGTGAGAGAGAGAGAGAGAGAATATCCCACAAACCTGAGATCATGACCTGAGTCAAAATCAAGAGTTGGATGCTTAACTGACTGAGCCACCCAGGTGCCCCAGAAAAGACAACTTTTAAAGGAATAATGTGTTTCAATTAAGTGGGTGAGATGGTTCCATTCTAGTGTAGACAAATAACACTAGACCTAGAGTTCTCTGTTACATTCTGTTCTGTTCTGGGAGTCATGCTTTGAGAAAATGGGTGATATATTAGAAGTTGTCCAAAAGAGAGGCTTTGTAGTTGAGACTGGAAGAATGTTGTGGTTACCCAATGACCTCTTAAGGAAAGGGTAGAGGACAATCATTCTATAAGAAGAGTTGAAAGAACCCAAACGAAAAGTGAACCTAATATTATTGAGCAAATCTGTTGTAAATATGGCAGTGTTTGTATACTTTCATGGAATTATTTACTCATTCAAGTGTCATAGCAAAATTGTGAGGCAGCATTTAGCATCCCTGTTTTGCATACATGGAAGGTAGGTCACAAAGATGTTAAGTGACTTCGCCAGACTGACACAGAATGAAGCAAGGTGTGAGAGCCCAAGCCTGGCTGAACCCCTGGCCCAAGGTCCTTCCATGTTCCACTCTTTGACAAATATTACCATAGCCATTATTATTTATCTTGAAAAGGGGGACAGGCTTGCAAGTCCCCAGGAAGCAAAACTAGAGATAGCCAGGTGATGAGCATGGTCAGAGATGAGGTAAAATTTATCTTTAGTCTGAAAATGTCTTTACTTTCTGAGCTTCAACCTCATTATCTATAAAGTGGGGATAATCGCAATACTTATCTCATAGAGTTATTGTGAAGAATAAATGAAACAGTGCTTGTAAAGCTTTTAGCTCAGTTCTGGAGATCTGGTAATGGCTCAGTAAATCGTATAAATGTTAGTAGCTGTGATCATTTTTGTTTAATGTTGGAAGGGGGTCATTTCAAGGTAAGGAGTTCCCCATCACAGGAAACTTCCTGAGAAGAGATGACCACATTTCTGTGAAGCCATAGAAGAAAAGTCAAGTTGACTTGGGTACATGATATTTTGATTCAGAGCCATCTCATCAGATTATAAATTTTTTAAAACACTTAATTTTTTAGGACTTTCAAAGTGTGTTTATTTATTCTATACTACCTCATCCCAGGGTGTCCCTATCTTTGCCTAGGCTCATAAATGGAGTAAAACTCAGGAATGAGTGAAGGCTAGGGACATCTCTTGAATACTGTATTTAAATAAACACACACACACACAAACACATGCACAGACACACAGCGGTTTATGTTGTTATGTTCACTGCATCAAAATATTCATGCCCAACTATGTATGTGTTAAGATCAAGTTGCTAGCATCACCTTTTGAGATAGGCTAGGTGATACTCAAATCCTCTTTGTTTTCTATGACTGAGGAATTTGAGGTCTGAAGGTTCCTTACCAGCCTATGAAATCCTGAAGTGGAATTATCCGTCATTAGGTTGGCCTAGTTTATTAATAAGCCATATGTGTAGCTGCTTTTGGACACAAAAAATTGTATACAGTGAGTCACAGTCTATACTTGCTTCCACCCCTACTTCATTTCTTTCAACCCAAGGGAGTGAGCTAATGTGTGGCTTTGTGCCGTTGATGAAGAATGAGGTTATACCCGACTTCAGAGCTCGTTTGCAGGGATTTCAATACATGGAAGGAGTATTTTCAACTCTTAGAAGGAAAACTGATACCACATTGAAGGTGGCTGCTGAGTCACAAAGTGCAAAGAAATTTGTCTAAAGAGTGTAGTTCCTTGGTCCTTCTGCTCCTTGGGATGATCTGGGGCTGTTTTAAAATATTCTGTGTTGATTGCAAACCTTGGAGCACCATAGAACATATTCAGGTATAAAAATTCTCTGGAGCAGGGTCTCTGCCTTGTTTGTCCTTCACTGCTTTGCACACGTTCCATTACTGCTTTGCACACGTTCCATGCTGTTACAACAGATGGGCTACCTTGTCTTGTATCTTCCTCCCTCTATGCATTTGCTTAAACATTGCCTTCCACCAGTACCCTTCCCAATTTCCATATACTGCAATCCTGCCATCTCTAAGGCCTAACTTAATTTTTTCCTTCCTCCAGAAAACCTTCTTTAGCAAAACCCCCAAAACTTTTTAAAGAAATTCCAGTCAGAAATAATCTCTCCTTCCTTGAAAACCGCATAGAACTGTATTTGTACCATTTTAATAACCCCACAGTCTACCTTTCATCACTGTTACTGTTGTGAATGTGTTGTTGGGACAATTGCCACGGTCCTAAGAACTGGCCTCCAGTGTTAAATATGGCTTCCTTCCAGCCTGTCCTCAACAGTACAAATGGAGTAATATTTTAAAATGAACTATCTCGACATACTGCATCTTCCCATAAAACTTGTTTAAGTAACTCTTATTATAATTGTTGTAAAGGCTGAACTTCATAACATGCCTTTTAAGCCCATGCAAGAATCAAGGTCCCTGCCTACCTCTCTATCCAGCTTCAACTTACTCCACTGTCTCTACATGGGTTCTGTAGATAAACTTGGCTGCCTCCTGCCTCAGGTCCTTTGCACAAGTTTTTCCTACTGCTTGAAAAAATTTCTCCTGACTTACTTGGTTTCCCCTGGACAAATTTATTTACTCTAAAGTTACTGAATTCCCCTTTTCACATCCTGGTCCCTTACTATCATTCTCTACCAGCCCTGCTCTATTCCTTGATTTTTATTTCAGTTGTTAATTATATATTATCCAGTTAATGTGGGGATTCCCCGCTAAGTTGGAAGCTCCATAAGGCTAGAGATGCTATTTGTTTTGCTCATTATATCCAACACCTAGGACAGTGTCCAAAACAGAGTTTGTGTCACCAAAAAGCACTTATGGGATGAAAAAAAGGGAAAAGGGGAAAAGAAAGAAAGAAGGAAGGAAGGAAGGAAAGAAAGAGGGAGAGAGGGTGGGAGGGAGGGAGGGAGAGAAGAAGGAAGAAAGGAAAAGAAATGAAAAGACAAATGAAGTGATTTCCATAGCTAGACTTAAATTTCCTCAAGGTCAAGGGCCACAGCTTATTCATGTCCTAACCTATTGTGAAACCTAGCAGAGGCTTCAGTAGACATAGAATAAATTGTGTCTGTGAAATGAGTGACGGGAGGGCAGGGAAGCAGGTGGACCCAGAGGCCCTCAGAAGATATATCCTGGGGAAGGACGGTACACAAAATCTGAGGTTGCCTCTCCTTCTGTGATTGACTTCACTCCCCAGGGTTTTTGTTCCCATCCCCAAAGATAAGAAACTCCAATCAAAATCCCATTTCTCCCCCAGCACCAAAATGAAGCAAGCTTTATCCAGAAGCCCAGGCAGAGGGGAAAATATAAATTGAGCTGAGATTCAGAACACCCAGAGGGGGAGGTGGCAATGAAATACCAATAAACTATATTAATATGCTGAAATCAGGAAGAATAGGTTGAACTCCAACCCAGATTTAATAACTATACATGAGAGAGTGCAGAGAGAAGGCAAGGCTAGGTTTCAGTCAGAATTAAAATGAGATCTGTAATGAAACGGGTAATATAATTATAAACTGTGAAAACTTTTTTTTTCCCTTCTCCCTCTTCTTGTACTTAATGGGCAGCTCGCTCAGCAATGGCCTGGAGCTGGTGCTCGGAGTAGAGCATACCCCCTAGAGTGGAATCTGCTTCCCCACCCACCATCAAACCTCTTCATTAGAAAATTCTGAATCCACAAAACCATGGAAGAAAAAAAAAAGCTTCAAGCCGTTTCTTCTTTAAATAGTAACTGATCCCCAGGTTAGAAGTGACAAAGGACTTGAGGGAGAATAAACCCCCGAAATCCGTTTTCAGCTGCTGTCCATGTTCAGGCTTTTAAAGATACCACAACAGCCCGTTGGGTTGGGATTTTTAATGACACTCTGTGCTAAGATGTTAGCTTGGCGTCTGACCAGGAGGAATTGTTATTAATTTCCTTTCTTAACAAAAGGGATAACTGAGTTTGACGTCCAAAATTGGAGACTAATTTCTGTGTTTTGATAGCACATGGAGTCCAAAAAATACATTCCTAGGAGCTGGGGTTGAAAGGGGTAGAGAGATTTAATTTCTTCTCATTAAAATTCCATTCTGCTGCTGTGGGCAGAGGACCACGTTGACTTTGCGGCAAGGAGGGGAGAGTGATGGATGGGAGCCTTGATGAGAGGGAGCTTGAGATTATAGTTGATTGTTCCCTCCTTGTTGGCCTGCTGTCTGCAGAGTGGTGTAGGGGTGAGGCAGAGGGGCAGTGCTGGGAGAAAGATGGTAACATGGTGCAGTGGCTAAGTGCATTGATCTGTGACCCAAGAGACGTGAGTTCTACTCCCAGATAGTCTGCTTTCTAGGTTGTCTTCCTCACCCCCTGCCTTAGGTATATTAATTCATCCCCCTGAGCCTCAGTTTCCTCACCCAGAAGCATTGTTAATACTCCCTGCTTCAAATGAGTGTCAGAGGGCTGATGAATGTGGGTGGGCTCACTTGGCCAACTGGGAGAATAGGTCTGATAATGAGAATGGGGTGTAATCCCTTTCTGTTGTTCATAAGGTTATTATTTATAAAGACAATAAAAGAGTTGGAAAGAGCTCTTAGTGGGTATGGCCACATCAGTCAAAGGTTAGCTGGGCCAAAGGGAAGAAATTAAATAGTTAAGAATTAGTTCATTACAATACTTCCTTATTCACATACAATACCGGTTTTCTTCCCTCTCTTCCTTCCTCCCTTCCTGTGATCAACAAATACTGCACATCCCCTTCTCCGTGGCATGTGTAGATGTCAGGGGTGCAGACATGAATAGAACAGACTCTGATTTCTCCTACAGAGAGAAAGTTGTACTGGATGCTGTGGGGACAGAGAAGAAGGGCAGCCAACTACCCCAAGGAGAGTGCCACTAAGGGGAGGATGTCTTGAAGGGTGCTACCTGAGCTAGAACTCAGAACCACTGCTGGTTATTTAGAGCTGGAAGCTAGATGATAGCAGGATTATCAGAGAGGCATGGGCTCTTCCCAGTACATACATCCAGACCCTGCTGGTTAAGTCTTCTGACGATGAGCTACGATCAACACTAATAATTGGTAGCATTTACAGAACACTGCTAAGTGCCAGGCCCTTTGCTAAGCACGAAAAGGGTTACCTCATTTACTTCTAATACCTCATGAAGGAGATCCAGACATTCTCCTAACTATTGTCAATTTAAGGGAAACTGAAGCCCAGGCAGTTTAGGAGACCACCTGAATGTCACAAAGGCAGGAAGGGGTTGAGCAAAATTATTTCAAACTAGCAGCTGAAGAATGTGGTAGACAGAGAATGAGATGCCTTCACTTGGGGTGTGGCCCTGCCACGAATTCTCCGGGACTTTGGCAATCTCTGCTTCCCCAGGCCTCGGGTTTTTTCCTTGCACAATCTGGGAAGGGAACAAGATGGTACTTAAAATTCCTTTCTGCCCTAACATTCTAAAAGCGGAATGAAAAACCCTACGATTCAAAGTCCCCTTTTACTCATCCCGTTGTGTGCATGGCCTCTGGAGTCTTTATGCAACCACCCATTAGCAGCCCTGTCTCTTCTGACTCTTGTCTGGACCTCTCTGTCTGGGTCTCGCAGCCCCCTGAGCAAGGATCTTGGGAGCAAAGGCAGCTGAGCAAACTTTTCACAGCCCACAAGTTGCCATTTGAAGAAAGCTTAGAAGGATCACAGCCAAGCTTGGGCAGGGACTGTGGGCTCCCAAGGCTGCTGGGATGAAAAAAGAAGGGGTGGGGAGCCGGGCCATGGTGGGAAAGATGCCTCCCCATCTCCAGCTCCCAGCTTCAGCTGCCAAGGGACCTTGAGCATCTTGGATGCCAGAAAGAGTCTGGGAGGGAGAGAATGCATCCTATTCACAGGGTAGAGATGGGAGGAATAATTAAAACCTGTATATCCCTCCTGCCTCCTTGTACTCCTTCCATCAGGCTCCTGGTACCCAGCAGAGCCTCGCTGTTTGACTTCCCTCCCCAGCCATCCCTATGGATGATCTAAGCCAAATCTGTCTGCAGCTGCACAGTTTTGGGGGCAGCCGTTGGCAACTTTCTGAACCTTTGTTAAAGACCTGGACATCTTTACCTGCAGCTTGAATGCCCCCCAGAGCCCGGAGCACCCCTGATCTTTCCATGTGTTCCATCTTCTGCTTTAAACCTAACTCGCATTTGGGATTCATTGGTAGATCGAGATACTAAGGCTTTCAGCTGACCCTTGCTGAGCGTCTGTGCAGGGTAAGAAGTTGCCCCCTGGGACACAGTCAGTCGTGTTCCTGAGTCAGTTGTGCCCTCACGTCTCAGGGTGAAATGAGGAAAAGCACGAGAAATTTAGAATGGGAAAACCACAGGTTCAAGTCTGCAGTTCTCTGCTTACAAACTGTGGGTCTTGGGTGAGTCACCTCCCTGCTCTGAGCCGGCAATTTCACTATCTATAAAAGTAAAGCCCTTAGCCCCTACTTCAGGAGGTGATGGTGAAGATAAAATAGAGGGTGATAGGAAAATATCCCCCAACAGGTGCTCCGTAAATGCTAATCATATCCTCAAAGGGATCACACCTGTTATTTAAAGTGACAGGGTAACTATAAAGCAGAAGACTACAATAGAAGGCAAATCATAAATGGACCAGGTAGGACATAGAGACAGGAGTCAGCAAGGTTGCCAGGGAAACCTGGAGTATTTTCCACATGCCAGATCTGGGTAACGCCTTTGGGAGTGAGACGGTTTGTCCCATGGGAAGGAGCTGGATGGGCAGGATGGGGAGTGAGAGGGTGCTCTGTTAGAGATCCAGGAGGGAGTGAGAATGAGAAGGACAATATTTCGGACCAAGAGGAGAAAAGGTGTGGCCAGAACAGAAAACATCCAGAGCGCCCCAGGCTCCAAGGGGCATGAAGGGGACTAATGGGAGGCGTATATGAAAGAGCAGGGTCTCTTTGTGGGGCTTCCCTCCTGGAAGTGACCGGAAGGCGTGGAGCCACTGAAGGGTGTAAACCAGAGGGTGCCGAGGTCACAGCTGCTCTTACAAAAGGCAATGCAGGGTGGTAATTAAGAGTTCAGGCTGTGGAGTTAGCTGCATCTGGGTTCAAATGCTGACCCTGTGAATGAGTAGCTAGTTGATATCACAGATGTTACTGAACCTTTCTAGCCTGTTTCTTAATCTACAGAGTGGGCACGATGATAATAATGGCTTCCTCTTGGGAAAATTAAATGAAATACTATCTGTCAAGCCTTCAGCAGAATGTCTGGCAATCAGGGGGCACTCACTAATACTCATTTTCACTGACAGTTCACCCTCCTCATCTAAGTTGGTTCCCCTGTTAAATGTGCACTCAGCACATTTTACAATTGCTTATTTGATGTCTAATTTGGTTAAGAGTCTGAGATGTAGAATCGCACTCCCCAGGTTCGATACTTGGCTCTGGTTTTTCCTAGCTATGTCGCACTGAACTAGTTATTTAATTCCAAAGCCTCTGTCTGCTCATCTGTGAAATGGCGATGACAGCAGTAAAGCACCTCCAGGAACAGTTGAGTGACTGAATACGAAGCGGATGGCAGGCAGGGCACACAGTCAGTGCTCAGTACACACCGGCTAATGCCGCCTTCAGCCCCTTAAGGGCCCAGAGTGTAGCTCGCTTGTTCCTGTGAACGCTCTGGTAAGTCAGTGGGTGTTCAATAAAGACTCGTGGGCGGATGGACTACAGCGTGGAAGGAGGAAGCTGTTAAGGGGCTGTTAAACGTTTGTGTGCAAGATGATGTCTAAACTAGGGCATTGGCAGTGACAGAGAAGACAGGGAGTTCCTATAAGGCTGGAACTGTGGACATTTAGTAATTCACAGCAAGGAGGCACTGAGGAGGGAAAGGAGTCAGAGACGGCTCGGCGCCTGCCTCCCAACACCCCTGAGAGCCTGGTGACCCCAGACATCAAAATAAGAACGTCTTCTGCCAAGCCTTGAAGTGTGGTGGTAAAGACCACGAATGCCAGAGGCAGAGTACGGGGTTTCAAATCCTGACGCCACCTTTCCCATGGCCCTGGTTCATCTTCTGAAAAATGGGGATGCCATGATGCGGGAATCAGACCACCCTGTAAGTATGATTAAATGATTAACGGGTGGCTAAATGCTAGAGCCTGACCGTTCGTAAACACTCTTGCGGGCTCGCCGTTCTGACTGCTGTGCTCAACTACCAGCTCACCTGCGTGAGGATGAGGAAGCAGATGCCCACTTCTCAGCTACATGTATAGGAAAAAAAAAAAAAAAGTCACAAGCAAATGTGAGGAATACAGAATTTTTGGACCAGTACAGATCCTGCCTGGATGAAAATTACTAGTAAGAGATGTCACTGTGTTCTGTGAGCAAAATTAATGCACCAGATTTCTGAGGGCTGCCCTCCCAAAGGTCTGATTGTGTGCGTGATATTTTAGGTGATGCTTTTGGAATCCCCTGAGGGATTCCAAAGATTCAGGCTGAGGCGGAGGCTGGTGTGCGACCATTCCGGGCCCCCGCACAGTTGCTGCTGTGCCCTGTGAGCGTGAAGACTCTGGGGGTGGCCGTTTCCTGCCCGGACGCAGATGCCACATGAATGTGCTGGGCATGGGACCGGCTGCGGAAGCAGAGGCCTGGGCCCAGGGGCCCAGCAGCCTAGCGACTTTAACCGCTGTCACATTTGAAATATGGAATCAATTAAAAATGGCAGCTTCTGCCATGTCAAGAGGGAGAATTTGGTGCAGAGGTGAGGGCACACCGTGGGTCTGTTGCAAGGTAGCCAGCATAGCAATTTTCTAAATTGTGAGCGCCCAGAGCTACGTCCCAGCCTCTCTTTGCCTGTTTCCCATCTCATATACATGCCAGCCAAACAAAGTGGCTGTTTCCTGAAGGCCCCAAACATTCTTTTTAGCTGCTTAACAAACAGCCCTTTCTTTTTGCCAGGATTCTCTTTTCCCTCCATTCCTCCTAGCCGTCACCTTCTAATGCTTGGGCATTTAGCTCAGGTGTGGCCAGGGGGACCTTCCCCAGGAGGCAGGGCCCCTGCTCTGTGTGCCCAGAGGTTTCTGATCCGGCCTCATCACAACGCCGGTGATGCTCTGTGATACGGGTCTGCCCCGTTACCTACCGGCTGAACCATAGGCTACTGTCAGGCAGACACTGTCTCTTCCACTTTCAGGGGCTCCAAATTTTGTCAGAATCTCCAACATAGAGTGGAGCCTCGTATTAGATCTATTTCCCATTCAAGACATAAAATCAGGGCACATGGTGTGCCAATGAGATGGACTTCTGAACACAGGAAATATAAGCTGCGTGGTTCACAAAGCTCTATCCAGAACAGAAAGGAAGGTGGAGAGGACAGTTCTCATTGAGACAGATCTCAAAGGATTCTTTTTTTTTTTTTTTTTTTAAGATTTTATTTATTTATTTGACAGAGAGAGACAACAAAAGAGGGAACACAAGCCAGGGGAGTCGAAAAGGGAGAAGCAAGCTCCCTGCTTAGCAGGGAGCACGATGTGGGTCTCAATCCCAGGGTCCTGAGATCATGACCTGAGCTGAAGGCAGACGTTCAATGACTAAGCCACCCAGGTGGCTTTTTTTTTTTTTTTTTTTTTTTTTTTTTTGAGAAAGAGAGTGTGTGAGTTCACATAAGCAGGTTTTGGGGGAAGGGGGAGAGGGAGAGAAAGAATGCCAGGCAGGCTCTATGCCCAGTGCAGATCTCATGACTCTGAGACCATGACCTAAGCCAAGACCAAAAGTCAGACACTTAACCAGCTGAACCACCTAAGTGCCCTAGATCTCAAAGATTCCTAGAGAAAGTAGGCGTTGAGTTGAGCGTCAAGGAAGGTTGATCTTGGAGAGATCCATCCTCCTCCTCAAATAATTTGTTTGAAGATAGGGTAGAACTGGTTTGGGCAAAAGAGAATGGGTCTCAGCTTCTCCCCTTTCCATAATGGACCTGCTTCATCAGCCTTCAGCACCACCCCTTCCCCATCCTTGGACGCCCCAGCAAGATCCATATATACAAGGAGCACATTCTTGTGTCATATTTGGTGTTCCAGACACAAAATGAGGACAGCAACTTGGAATTTGGAGCCCTCCAGGTGCCTTCTCAGTCTTTCCAGCCTTCTGCCCACCTGGGATCAAACTCACTGTGAGAATCTGAATCAATATAATATTAGATGATTATAAAGGTATCAGCTAGAAGTCATCATGTGCCTCTGACATGATAGGCAGTGTGCTAGATGTTTGACCGGCAGTGTCTTCTTTAATCTCTACAGAACTTACTCATACATTGAACAAATATTTATTTCATGTATCCTTATGTGTCCTGGAGTGATAGAGATGCTATCCTGGAAAAGGCATTATGAGTGGCCCTGCCTTCATAATGCTTTCATTCTCAGCAAGAGACAGACACTTGGCTAAGAAAATTAGCAAAATAATGAAATCTACCATGGCAGTGAAATGAGTGAGAGCTGCTGGGAAAATAACAGAAATGGTGGGAAACTAGGAGGCACGTTGGGATGTCAAGCCCAAATACAGTGGTTAGAGAAGACCTCTGAGGAGGTGCCATTTACGCCGAGACAGGTAGGGTGCGGGGGAGGAAAGTGTGTCCCAGCCAGAGTGCATCCAAATCCTCTAGAGCAATGGGACATCTGGAATGAGGTCTGCCCAGTTTCGGGGGGGCGGGGCGGGGTGAGGGAGGATTGCAGAGGAGACCAGTGACCTGATCTTCTACGGAGGAAGCATTCTTGTTTCCTTTCCCCCGGCAAGGGAGCTGGTGTTCAGCAGGTCAGGTTCTGATGCGTGTCCTTTGTTCAGGGGCATTTGCTCTATGCCCCAACTTTGTGTGTTTAAATTCAACTGGTCCACCCCACGTCCAACCAGCTGACACCCACAGGAACTCTCAGCGTCCCGGCTCTGGTTACTTCTCTCCTGGACTTCCCCCAATCCCCTTGCCTTCTTAATCACCTTCAGCTCGTCCCCTGCATCCTCCTGGTTCCTGACAGTGTTTGTGCTTCTTTTCCTCTGCCCATCTCCACGCTGCACTAAGAACCAGGGACAGACTGACCTTTCTCTTGGACCTGCCACTCTACTCTGTCTCAAACACAGCCTTCCTTCCCACTCTGAATCCATCCGTGATGGCGCCCCAGAAACCAGCATGTGTAATCGTCTTGGAACCCAGTCCCCAATTTCCAGTCGACGCTTGTCAGCTCATTGTTTGAGACCCATAATTTGAAGAGGATTGGAGTTTTACTAAGCAACCCGAGTTCTTGAAATTATAAAGGATAGATACATTGGTAAGGTGGAATGTCAAGCAGTGGGTGATAATTATTTTTTAAAGGGAATTTTTTGCCCCACCTCCCACTCATTTAAGTCTGGTTTTCAAAATCAGTATCCTTGTCTGTTGCCATAGAAGATGCTACTTGGGAAATTTCAGGGCACTTTCCTGTAATGGAAATGAGAAAGTCAAAAAAGAAACACACCAGCTAATAATATTCCTTTTTGCCCTGGGATACTGTTCATGATTATTTCTCAGAAGTGATCTTTAATTGTTTCATCTAAAGAGTATGCATCTTCTTCCCTCTGACTATCTCTTCATAGAGGTTTGTGAATTGGTTCCAGCTATTAGTCCCACTTACTAATTTCCTCTGAGCCTTGCTGGCTGAAGCACTGGGCTTGGAACAACTTTTAATTTTGTTTTTAATTAAATTTCAGTTGTTTCAAATCACTCACTTTTAATGTCATTTCTTTGCAGCCCCCAGAAGCTGTGTGTTCTTGTTTACGCACACACATAATCTGATGTGTGTGTGTCCGTGGCATGGCTAAAGACGGACTCCTGGCTGGGGTCCAGAGCAAGAGCAGGCAATTAAGAAAATAGAAATGAGTCAAGAATGAGCTTTTGTTTACATGGTTGCATCCAGAGCTAATATGTTGTTTAAACGGGAATCTGGGCTATTGTGTTTGTTTTTGCCAAACCATATTTGAACTAGGCAACGTTCCCTTGTATTCCACAAGAGGATCATCAACTTATGTAGGTAGAAATAACATAAGAATAGCTAACACTTATTAAGCTTTTATTACGTACTAGGTACTGTTTTAAATACTTTACATGTATTAGCTCATTTACATTAAAACTGAGTAATTTGAAACAACAGAAATTTAATTTACATGTATTACCTCCCACATTCCTATGAGATTATTATCTACCATTTTTATAGCTGAGAAACCCAGGCCCATTTAAGTGGATCATTACCACTTGGTTAGTTCCTGGCAGGGCCAGAGCATGAATACTGACCACCTGACTGTATTCCTGCCCTTAAGCACCATAGGAGACAACGCTGTCTATGAGGAGACAGAAGGGCTTCAGCGTCGCAATGAAATTAACAACCAAAAATGTGGAAAATTGACTAGTTCGTGGCCAAAGTCGAAATGATGTTAGTTTTATATGTGGTCTTCTATGTGACCTCTGCTAATACTCATTCCTCTTGTGTAAACCATGAGGCTACAGTGAAGGATTTGGTTTGGATTCACAAAAATCGCGCTTTGGGTCTTCAAACTGGGTTCTCTCAGATATTAAGCCCTCCAGAAAGGACAATGAAGTTTGAAAACAAAATCATATCCGTATGCCAAAGTCCTCCCTATCCCCTGGGCCATCTTGCATCATTTGCTGCTGTTTGTTCCAACTGGGAACAGAACCTCACCGATCTGTGTGATCTCAGAAACTTCACATGTCTTATTTTCTTTGCAGGGGACACTATTTCGTGGATATCACCACTTTCCCTCCTCTTCTCCAATACACACACACACACACACACACACACACGCACAGAGTTGTGTACTCACAACACCCTGTTTCCTAACCCATGGCTCTCCTTTCTTATTTGTAGTCCTGTAAGTGTTGGTGCATTTTTTGTTTAATGCCCATTTCCAGCTCAGCGCTGAGCACTTTTTATAGCCAAGTGCTGTGGGACCATGTCTTTTTCACTCCCTGCTAGACATCCAGGACTTACGGCCAGGCCCGGGACACATACAGCCCTCGATAAACATGGGTTGAATGTACAGATAAATACATTCAGACATCAGCATAATAACCACCCTGCTGAGAGGCTAAGTGACAGTAGACAAAGCCCATCCCCCAGAGTCTGGATATCCAGACTGTAGTCCCAGGTTTGCCATTAAGTAATTGTATGTAACTTGGGCAAGAAACACCTTTCATACCTTCAGCATCTTTGTTTGTGACGGGGAATGAGGATCATTCATAGAACATATGTGCTTACACACAGAGTATAGTATGATTGAATGCCAACGACTCTAAAAGTATTTTATATTCATTAACTTACTTCTTCCGGACAGTGATCCTAGAGGAAGTGACTATTATTTTCCTCTTTCTTTTTTTCAAATGAGGAAAACTGAGTCCCAACGAGAGCAGTAGGTTTATCCAAGCTCGCACAGCTGCCGAGCAAGAGTCTGACCCCAGAAGCCTCCCTAGTTCTTGCTTGAGGACCGTGTGAGACATTGGTGGTGAAGGTGTCATAGGGCACCTTACATACTAAACAAAAACTGCCTGCCACTGAGGCTCATTTGTGAGTCTCGAGTGAGATTTGAAGCACCTTTGGAGAGTGGGTGGGGAGAGCTGTGTGGTTTCCCTCTTTTCTCTCCATGTGATAGCCTCTAAGGTCGTGTTCCTCACACAAAGCGCCATCTCTCACTTCATCTGTCCATCCCCTTAGAATGTCTCCTGATTGCCCACGAAGTCCCCAACCCTGGGGCAAGGAACAGTAATTTGAAGATGTGTTAGACATGGATTGTCTCTCAGAAAGCTCAGTCTTTTTTAAGGTGGATGAACCATCTGGCATGCCCCAAACCTGGCCACAAGGTGGGGCGTGGGGGGTACTCGGTAAGCATGCGCATTAGCAGTGATACTGATGTGAGGAGAAGGTTCAGAGGCCAGGGCATTGGGGACTGAAGGACAGACAGGTCACTTCCTGGTGAGAGGACAAGTTTGGCTTTGGCTGGGAGCTGGCAGTGTGGGTATGGTAAGGAGGACATCCATCCAGGGTAGGGGAACAGTCTGCACAAAGCCAGGGGTGTGGGCTAGGAAGGACATGCGTGGGAGAGAGGAGTAGCCCCATCCAGTCCTCATCCAGTGCCCCTTCACAGTCCTTAGTTGCCAGGGACAAAGAAAGAAAGAACAAACACATCTTGGTCACCTCCTATGTGTTGGACTTGATACTGGAACTTTATATATATTCTATCCTTTATTCCTCCTGAACCTTCTGAGATAGTTGGTGTTAATACTGGTAGTGGTGGTGACAGTAGTAATAACAGCAGTAGTAGTAATAGTAGGAGCAGCAGCAGCATTCTTTTTTTTTTTTAATTTTTAATTTTTAATTTATTTTCAGCATAACAGTATTCATTATTTTTGCACCACACCCCGTGCTCCATGCAATCCGTGCCCTCTATAATGCAAAAGTACCAGAGGAGTGAATGAGGAAAATACCAAATATGCTCTTTTTCATAGTCTGTTGGGTTATTGGCTCTTTTTTTGTGTATATCCTTCCAGAATTTTTGTAACTCCCAAACACACACACGCGCGCGCGCGCACACACACACACATACACACACACTGAATTGCCCTTTGGATGTTTGTTGGAAACTTGAGATAAGGTCGTATATATTCTTGGCCACCTTGCTTTCCTCATCAACCGTGGATATCACAATGTCCCTTTATATACACAAGAGTTATGTGGTAGGTACTAGTGTCCCCATTTGATACAGTAGGAACCCTTAGGCTTACAGAATCAGGTAAGGGACCTAAGTCAGCAGATAAATGTCAGGATGGGGTCCCGTGCGTGCCGGCTGGCTCCAGGACCTGGCTCCCTGAAGCACCCCCATTTCCCTCTGGGAGCAGAATGAAATAACTCATCCTTCACCTGTTCACCTGTCACATACCAGAAATGTGGATCTCAGCCATCCCAAGTCCTGCTTGAGCCTCAAGGCCTTCTTTTAGCCTTCATGTAAAATTTCATCTTTACTCTCCTTATCTTTGCCATAATTCATTGTAGGGTTTGGCTGGCAAAGGGCTCATGGTAGTGAACATTATGGTGTGGCTAAGCTGCACATCTCCTTTGTTATGTTGCTCTAGGTACCAATATTCTATATTTAGGCAGCTGTTCTCATCTGGGCCTGACAGTGAAATCTGTTCCATCAACATGACTGTGGAAGCCTCTGCATTTTGGGAAGCTTTATCCTATGTAGTCCTTTGTAGACTCATAAAACAATTAGATTTAGGCTTAGCATTAATTTGAGTTATTGTCCAGTTTCCAGAAAATATCTTCTGGAAATGTCAAGAGGATGTATTACATGTCTTTGGAGATATTAAGTATTGAATTACAAGACTGTGTCACCTTTCCCTGCCATCTCTCTCTCTACACACTCAACATGGTCTGATTTATGTTTCAGCCACCACCGTGAGAAGTTTAGCACTCAGAGAAATCACTAGAGATGCATATTGACAGAAGCTGAACACACACACATGCACACATCATCACACACACATGCACACACTCGCACATCCAGTAATGAGAGGGATAGGAGGCAGCCTGCTGTTATAGACAGAGCTTGAGCCTCAGAGACAGGAAGAGGAGTTCTCCTTGAGAATCATCAACTTTCTAGCCATGCAACTGAAGACACATCCCTTTAACCTCCTTCAGCTTGAGTTTTCTTATCTATGAAATGGGGATAAAAAGAACACCTGCCCTCCAGAGCTATTTCTAGGATCAATTCGATTAGCGACAGGGGCAGCAGTAAAACTTCCCATTTGATAAGCACGTCCAATAAGTCGGGTTCCCAGGCAGTCACATTTCATATGCATGCGAAGCCTCCAGGGGAAGTAGTATTCATTCCCTCTTTGAGGAGGAAGCTGAGAAGAGAAATATTAAGCATTTACTGAGGTCACTCAAATAATAAGCGGGAAGGGTACTTGTTAATTCCAGCTTTGCCAAGCCCAGGGTCTGTGCTTTTCCCACAGAATTGATTTCTAGACAGAGAGAAGAGAAGGCCAGAGAACTAGAGAGAGAGAAACACACACACACACACGCACACATGCACACTGACAGTGAGAGTCGCGAAAGCAGGCAGGTGCCTGGGCCTAATTTGGTCGGTTGGCATCGAACCCACAGTGTAGTAATGAAACAGATCCGGGAGGAATTACTAATATGGTTATTCTTAGCGCCCGCAGTTGTGAGCCATCTTTGCCAAACAGCCCCTGACGTGTGTGCAGATTCTTTGGGAAAAGCAGAAAGGCATGGATGTCGTAGAAGACGGTGAACCCCAAGAGGGAGAGGCAGGGCAGATTGAGTGATAAATTTAAGCTAATGGATCTGGAAGGTCTTGGGCTACGTCTGTTCATTGGGTCGTGCAGTCAGGAGGGCCTGTCTTAGCCACACACACACAGTATGCTCATTAGGGATTTACTGAACCTAATGTGTGCCAGACATTCTTCTCCACCGTGTCCCTTCACTTCTGACCTGCATGGTCGAGTTGTATCCCTCATTCCTGTATTCCGCAACTAACCCTGGGATATGGTGAAAATCGGATCGGTGGTGCTCCTGGGACAGGCCGTGGCTCAGCATGGGGGAAATGAACATACTTGCTTGGACAAGAAAGGTGCTTATCATTTTTTTAATGAAACTGTTGTGTGTCCCAGGCAGGACTGCCATGGGCCATAGCTCCAGGAAGTACCATCCGCATACAACACAATTACTTGCAGAATTATCTGTGCTTATGTGTATGTATACACATGTATACATATATACATGATCTCGTGATTACCAGTTTTATGTACATGTATGAAATACACAAACATATAGATCTATATGGGTTAGGCATGTAATTATATGTAGAGTGCATGGTTGGCTATGTCAGTTTTGTCCCCCAGAGTAGGACAACACAGAGGCCCTACCCAGGCATGGTCCTGTCCTTAGGCAACTCAAATGCATTTTCTGTAATGGTCATAGAATCTCTATGAAGTAAGTATTTCCGTTGTACAGATAAGAAAATGGAGGAGGACTTACCAAGATTAAATGATTGGTTCTTGGGTCACACAGAAGGCCTAGATTAGGATTTACACTATACCTGTTTAATCCTGTAGTCCAGCCCACTGCCTCCCATGTGAGATCTGAGCTTACTTGGGCAACCGATAGAGAGGGAAGTTTTTCAACACAGGAGGCCCCTTGGTGGTGGTTTCACTTATCCTTGGTTTCAGCTGCTCCCAGTCAACCACAGTTCAGAAGCAGATGATTCTCCTCCTGATGTATCATCAGAAGGTCAAGGGTAGCCTCACATTATCACAATGCGTGTGTCCTTCATCTCACTTCATCTCATCACATAGGCATTTTATCATCTTACATCATCACAAGAAGAAGGGTGATAGAGTAAAGTAAGATATTTAGAGACAACATTCACATAAATTATATTAAGTATATTGTTATAGTTCTATTTTATTATTATTAATCTCTCTTTTTAAAAAAGATTTTATTTATTTATTTGACAGAGAGAGAGAGATCACAAGTATGCAGAGAGGCAGCCAGAGAGAGGAGGAAGCAGGCTCCCTGCTGAGCAGAGAGCCTGATGTGAGGCTTGATCCCAGGATCCTGAGATCATGACCTGAGCCGAAGGCAGAGGCTTAACCCACTGAGCCACCCAGGTGCCCCTATTATTAATCTCTTACTCTGTCTAGTTTATAAATTAAATTTTATCATAGGTAGGTATGTAGAGGAAAAAAAACATATGTAGCATTTGGCATTACCTGTGGTCTTGTGCATTCGTAGTAGGTTTTGGAATGCTTCCTCTGTGCATAATAGGTCACTAATATATTAGCAAATCAGAGCTACAGGACCTTTGGGTTTCCGGGACAACTATCTACCACGTTCATTCAAGAGGCATTGATCTTAGATCAAAAAGAAGTCCAACACTGAGATTGGTTTGATGCATGTATTCCCAATGAAGTCATGAAGAAAACTAAAAAAAAAAAAAATTCTAAATTAAAAGCAAATAGTTGCCTTCAATCTTTAGCAATTCTTTTAAAAAAAGTTAAATAACCTAGAATAAAACAAGAGGTATTTCATGAGACTTTGTTCTTTTCTTCTCCTGCCCAGCCTGCTACCAAATTGTTACATCCCGGGAGAAAAATAATTTTTTGAAATTGCAATACTTCAAACCTCTTTCGTCCAGATTCAAACACCCCTAACTCAACTTTGAAGTGAGACTGTGGTGATACATAAAGACATGTGGAATTTGGTGGCAATCTGTTTTAGCCAGACTTTGATCACAATATGAAGTGGGAAAGACAGAAAACAGTAGATACACAATTGCCTGGAGGAAATCAAGGAAACCTCCATTTGGGGAGAGAAAACAAACCTTTGATACAGCTTTGCTGGGAAGTAACTCTCTAAATACCAGTGACCTGTCCATCTCCATGCTCCTTTTTAAGGGATATTTGGTGATGAGTCCTTCCATGTTCTCTGACATGGACCTCTCAAACTTATTATCTACCATTTGACACCCCCAGTGAGGGAGAATTATTAGCCTCAAGACAACTCACTTCCTTAGGATCTATTCTCGATTATCAGTGTGGAATCCTGGGACAAACTGTGCATACGTGGGTCACCACACTTGGGCTCTGGCCGTCCCAACACCTTCCAGCTCTGTTGCCTTGGGGAAGCCAGTCCATCTCCAACCCTTACCTCACTCCCAGCTACTAGTGTCTATTCCACTAGACCCAGTGGATCTTGGGCACAACCCTTTCCTTTCTTGACCTTCAGTTTATCTCTAACTAGACCATCCACTCTCAGTGAGGACAAGAATACCTCCAAAGATTTGAAAATTGATTCTGGAAGTGAGAATCTATTGCTCTTTTTTTTTTTTTTTATGTACAGCAAAAACATAGTGCATACACATATACACAACATATCTGTGGATTGAGAATGATTGAAGAATAGATTGTCTAAACAGGTGATAATGAAAAAAAAAGAAAAGAAAAAAGGCTGAGATCCTCTGGAATAAAGGAAGTCAAAGTTTTGGAACCTTCTTTAAAATTAAATATATACTTAGCTTCATAAAATTATGACTTATTGTGTGATTGTTCTAAGAAAGTTCTACTTTTAACCAAGTTTCTATCTTCTTCAGAGCTTTAAAAAAAATAGTATTTGGACAAAAAGAAAGAAGCTGACCCTCTTTAAAATAGCCAGTGGAACTTCTTCTCCGTGTTTTCTTCTCTTTGTCATTTGCATCTCATTCACATGTTTCAGCAGGATTGCATATTCATCATAATCTGGCTGCCACTCCCTCGTCCATCCAGTGATGTTCAAGTGTTTGGAACCAGGTCAGATAGCAGACTGGGCATCCATGGAATGGATGGAAATAGCTTAGCTCAGACTAGGGTTTTTATCCCGGGGTTCACGATCTTTGGGGGGGGGGCGGGGTGTGGGGAATCCATGGACAGAACTGTGTTTCAACTATCAGTTCCCTTTGTAATACCATGCATTTGAAAACTCTCTTCTGAAAAGTGATCCATAGGGATCCATGACAAAGATAAAGGTTAATAAACAGAGCAAATGCTGGGATTAAGAGTCGTTGTTGTCAAATAAAACAGAGAGTACCTTAGTTCGCAAGGGCTATTGTAGCAAAGTACTGTGACTGTGTGGTTAAACAAGAAAAATCTATTTCCTCCCAGTTCTCGAGGCTGGAAGTCTGCGATCAAGGTGTTGGCAAGGTTGGTTTCTTCTGAGGACCTCTATTCTTCCTTTGTATATGGTTATCTTCTCCCTGGGTCTTCACATGGTCTTCCTTCTGTGTTTGTATCCTAATCTCCTCTTCTTATAAGGACACCAGTCTTCTTGGATTAGGGCTTAAACCTTACAGCGCCATTTAACCCTAATTACCTCTTTAAAGAACTCACCTCCAAAGACAGTCCTACTCAGAGGCACTGGGCATTAGGACTTCCAACATACAAATTTTGGGGAGGGTGCTAATCATTCAAGGATAGGTAAATAGTACAGAGGAATAGGTTGAAGTTGATCCAAGGAAAGGGGGAAGAAAATCGCAGAAGGGATCGGAGCTTTAAGATCAGGAGATGACAACATAGGGGAAAATGACTGATGACTCTATCAGAAATAGGTGTAAGAGAACCTTCCCCCAACACCTGCCCCGTGACTCTAGATTGTTGCTGTTCTCAGGGAGTAAGAGCTCCCAGCCCTCCAGGTTGTCTCTGCCCTTGCTCACAAACACTCAAACAGCTCTTTCTAACCTCATATATTTGGAGTTTGGTCACTTGCTCCTTAAATGGCTTTTAGTCAATGGCAGGTGGTAGGATGTATTCAAAGCTCTGGGGACAGGGGAGGAAGGTGGGAGTGGGTGCCATCTTCATGGGTCTGTTGAGGGGAGGTTAGGTGAGTTCCTTCATTCTGCTTTGTCTTGGTTTTGTTTTCTATCCTGTGATTGTGAGAAGACCTTTCTCCTAGGTCTAAGCCCCTGACAGATGGGATCATCATGGGGAAACATGATGTAACATTAGGAAATAAACCTTTAATTATTTATCACATATTCCCAAAGAACAGGGGGAGGGAAGAGCTGAATTCATTTGGCCAAAAAATTCCCTGATCATCATTTGTGATGACCATCTTTCCACCATATAACCTTTGATTTCCTCTGCTTCTCATTCACCACTGTGACCAGAGCCTTCTTTTGAAATCTTCCATCCATGGTTCTCAGAGGTCTGTCTCATGATTCGAGGTATAATGAAAGGGATTTGCAGCTGCCGTCTGGCTCGCCAGGCAATTTTGTCTGGTGATACCTCCTTCCATGGTATTTTTAGTTCTCATCTGTAGCTTTCTGTTTCTTTGGGGGCCGATATGCCTCTGGCTTTTCAGAGAACACTACGGAGTGGCCTGAGCTCTGCAGCTCACCTCTGATCTATGCTGCACAATTACAGAAGCAGGCTTATAATCAATGTAATTGAAGATCAGAGTTAATGAGGACCTCCGTGCCCAGGCAGTCCCCTGAGCAATGCTGAGCTTCAGATGCTAGATAAGGAAACGATTGGGCTGAACTGAAAATCCATTTGGCTAATTAGATGATGTATATTCCCACAAGCCAGTGGAAGAAAAATATATATATATATTGAAAAATAAGGAAACATGACATTTTGAAGTTGAGATTTTGGCAAAGATTCATTTCAGAGTCACTGCTCTCTGGAGAGATTGATTTGAGCACAAAGAGGAATCTTAGAGCACCCAGAAAATGGGGGTCCTTTCGATCCAAAACCAAGAAAATAAAACAGGGTCCATTGGAAAACTAGAGATACATGAGACACATGGAATAATGCATTTATATTCCTTTCCTGTGTTTTTATTATCAAAGTAATGCTAGAACTTACCCATAGAGAGCCGCTTGCCCCTCTTTGGCCTTACTGAGCTTGGTCTTACTGAGCTCTGTCTCTCTGTCTCCCCTGCTCCATTCTTTGCATGGACACACTCCCCAGTCATCTTATAACCTCTACCGAACCCTAAGCACTATGGTGTTTTCAGAGTTAGATAAGACATAGTCTGCTTTCAAGTACTGTACAACCTAGATGGGAGAATAAGAAAGGGGAAATTAAAAAACAATTCATGACTTGCTTTAGATTTGCTAAATCCAATCTCCCTTCCTGGACGATGGGCACTCAGTGGACAGACACCATATTTTGTTCATCCAGAGGCTGAGACAGAAGCCTGCACATAGTATGCCATTTTATTTGTTAAATGCATAAATCTATGGATGCATGACTAAATCTCTGATATGGCAGATACCGCTGGTAGTTGTGATGAGATGAAGAGGAGCGCAAGCCAGGTCTGAAGGCGAGGCTGAAGGGGCAAATGCCACCTTAACTTTTGCCAAGTGTATTGTTCTCCTTTGTCTCCTTCCAGATGTAGCTTAAAAGCCAAATACTCTTCAGCGATTCCTCTCTGACACCCTTTTTCCTTCTGCTTAGATGCAGAGATGCCCGTCCTTGCCATGCGGTGTACCCAGCACTCTAGGTTGTATTGTGTCTATCTGTGCACACATTTGATCTCCCTTGTTAGTCTGTAATTTTCTTGATGGATTCATTAATCATTCTCTGTGCCTGTTTCTCATACAAGGAGGGGCTTGATAAATGTTGGTTAAATGAACATGCGGGGATTAAGTCTTGACAATTACATTTTGTGAAGTTGCTTCCTCTCACTATCTGATGTGGTATCATCTCCCTGCCACATGTCCTTGCCCCTTCACACTGAGTCCCTCTAACATCCCAACTTTGGTAATCCACATCGCAAGCCCATGGGCTGAATGAGAGCTCAGGGGCTCTGAATGTCAATTCAAGTTTTTGTTTGGGACTGGGGAGACACTGAAGAGCTAATCTTGTATGCTGGCTCTTGCTGGATAAAAACAAAAAGTCAAAGCAAAGAAACAGAAAATGCTGGGGTCAGCATGAAGGCATTCCTGCCTCACGATCCCGTGGTTAGTTGAAATCCCTTCTAGTCAAGCACAGAACTCTGATTTCATTAAAACTACTCATGGAAACTAATGAGAACCAAAACACTTCAGTCCAAAACCTATGGGATCATTAATTCATTCAACAGACATTTTCTAAACTCCTAATATGTGCCGGGCACTTTACCCAGGGCCGGACTGATAAGGACTAATGAATGAGTCATGACCTCTTCCCTGTAGGAAAGCACTATCTATCAGAGAAAGCAAAAAACCCCACACTAAAGATACACCCTAATTGGGGATGCACAGACTATCAGAAAAGAAGCAATACCACCACTGAGGGCAGCTCTGCCTGATACCCAACCAGAGCCCCAGCTCTCAAGACAGCCTGGAATAATGGACAGGTCCCATCTTGGGATGCTGAAAAATCTAGAGTCAGTTTCTACTTTAGCCACTTACTAGTTGTAAATTTGGTTAATTCAGTTTCTCTCTGAACTTCATGTTGTCCTTTTCTAAAATGGGGGAAACACCTACCCCATAAGGCTGTTATAAGAATTAAACAAACAGGATTTGTAACACATTCATCCCAGGGTCTGGAACAGAGAGGGTGTTCAAGGGGTGGTAACTCCCTTCTGCCATTAAACCAACAGTTAGCTTGGTAGACTACCTTTTTAAAAGCAGTTGATGATAACTTACTTTTGAGTCACTCCCTTTTATTTCATTTATTTATTTTTAAGATTTTATGTATTTATTTGACGGACAGAGATCACAAGTAGACAGAGAGAGAGAGGAGGAAGCTGGTTCCCCGCCGAGCAGAGAGCCCGATGCAGGCGGGGTTTGATCTTAGGACGCTGGGATCATGACCTGAGCTGAAAACAGAGGTGTTAACCCACTGAGCCACCCAGGTGCCCTGAGTTACTCCCTTTAAAAAAAAAAAATTATGTATTTCTTTGAGGGGGGCATGCGTAGAAGCAGGGGGAGGAACTAAGGGAGATGGGGAGAGAGCAAATCTTAACCAGGGTCTATGTCCAGCATGGAGCCCAACTTGGGGCTCAAACTCACAACTCAGAGACCATGACCTGAGCTGAAATCAAGAGCTGGATGCCTAACTGACTGAGCCACCCAGGTGCCCTGAGTCACTCTGTTTTACAGAGATGCTTTTCTCATGTTTAAGAGAGATCTGTTAACCAGTATTGAATTCAGTGCTCTGTAAGTTTGTAAGAAATCCAAATAATAACTAAAATAGCTCCTGTTAGTTGAGATTTCAAAATGTGTTGGTGAACGTCACATACTATAGTGGATGGCATCGCGCTGGGTCCAAATCTCTCATTAGAACGTAGGCACTATTCCTCCAGCTTCCAGGAATGTTGATGGTCAACCACTGGCTCTGCATCTTTCTGGGAGAAATGTCCTTCATTGAAAAAGACCACTTCACCTAAGCACATGACCCTTCCCCAAGGATAGCCCACAGCCTATGCCTGGTTAATATGGGGGTACAAAGGCCTGACACTTTGTCTTGATTCAGGACAACTCTGAAGGACCTCCCAGGTCCAGAACTTCCCCTGGGGTCAGCTAAGGGCTTTGCTCAAACTGCATGGTGATTTGCTCTCCCTCTGCTCAGTTCCTCTTTGTTCCTTACCAGGCAGTCCCAGCAAACCTCCCAAATGCCAATCTCTGCCTTTGAGTGTCATTTCTGGTAAACCTGACTTAGACACGTGCATCGTCTCATTTAATCTTTATATCAACCCTACGAAGGAAAAGTCCGTAACCATGTGTTTCACGGGAGATGACTGAGGATGGTCCAGGTTTACAGAGCTTGTGAGTAGCAGAAGGAAGATCTGAACACATGTCTTGCAGATTCTCTTCTCTGCATCACTGCACTGCGTAGCTTTCCTGAAGTAGTGGGATTAGCCAAACTCAGCCCTGGGACACAATTCAATATCCATCCCTCAGTCTTTAGTGAGAATAAATACAAGAATTATCCATTTAAACAGCATGACTGTGCTTTTTAAAAGAAAAATCTGTGGTTGATACTGATGTGCGGTGCCTTGCACAGGGACCCATGTGACATGTTTCTGCTTAGGCTTAGTTCCAGAGGGGAAAATATGGCTTTGCAGATAGATTTGCATATCTTCCCTTGCCAGAAATTTGAAATATGGAATCCAGCAGACTTCTTCTTCTTTTTTCCTTTTTATTTGCTTTAGTTGCCAAAGATTTTAAGGCCAACTTCAAATGTGGTCATTTCCTCATCTCTGAGCTTGATGCTATCAATCCCTTATGCTTTTCACATAGAGTCCTCTTTCTTCCCCACCAAAAGTCATATTGTCCACTGTGCTTCAACTGGGGAACTCTTTCTATGAAATGATAGAAATCTCATCATCTGTGTGAGTTAGGGAAGGTAATGTTGCCTGCCATGCCCTTACCCTTTCTGGGAATCTGAGGTCCTCAGGGCATTCAGGTAGGGTCTGACATGGTCCTACCTCCCTGGCCATTGCCCATTAGACCACATCTAGTCACCAAGGTCAACAAGAGTCCAGCCATTGGTCAGCCAGCAAGGTCTCTTGTGACCTGACAGAGAGGCTGCTGTCAAACCCATATGATGCTCTGTAGCTGAGTTCCTCTTAAATTGCATACAAGGAAAGATTTTATTGGTTGATAGTGAAGTAGAGAGAAGCAAATGCAGGGAGAGAAGCTGAGTCATGTTATTTGTGAAACAAATTTTTTTTTAAGATTTTATTTATTTATTTGACAGAGAGAGAGAGAGAGATCACAAGTACACAGAGAGGCAGGCAGAGGGAGAGGGGATGATGTAGGCTCCCTGCCAAGCAGAGAGCCTGATGTGGGGCTCAATCCCAGGACCCTGAGACCATGACCTGAGCCAAAGGCAAAGGCTTAACCCACAGAGCCACCCAGGTGCCCCTTTGTGAAACAATTTAAGGTCTCCTGCTGGTGAGGTCTGTAGATCTGCCATAAATCTAGAGCTATTTTCCAAGTCCAGCATTGTGGAGCTTGGTCCTAACTGAACTTTTTGTTTTTTCTTTACCCCTGGGAAATTTGACTTTTACTATATTTAATGTACATTTTCTCTGTTTTTATCATTTGTTTCATTTATTAAGTTTTTAAAACTTCAATTTCAGTATAGTTAACATACACTGTTATATTAGTTTCAGGTGCACAGTATGATGACTCAACAATTCTGTACGTTTCTCGGTACTCATCATAAGTGTATTTCTAATCCCCTTCACCTGTTTCACCCATCCCCCCACCACTTCCCTTCTGGTGTCCATCAGTTTGTTCTCCGTAGTTAAGAGTCTGTTTCTTGGCCTCTCTCTCTTTTTTCTTTGATTGTTTGCTTTCTTTTTTTTTTTTTTTTTTTTTTTTTTTTTATTTTTTATTTTTTATAAACATATATTTTTTATATACATATATTTTTATCCCCAGGTCTGTGAATCACCAGGTTTACACACTTCACAGCACTCACCAAATCACATACCCTCCCCAATGTCCATAATCCCACCCCCTTCTCCCCAACCCCCTCCCCCCGGCAACCCTCAGTTTGTTTTGTGAGATTAAGAGTCACTTATGGTTTGTCTCCCTCCCAATCCCATCTTGTTTCATTTATTCTTCTACCCACTTAAGCCTCCATGTTGCATCACCACTTCCTCATATCAGGGAGATCATATGATAGTTGTCTTTCTCTGCTTGACTTATTTCGCTAAGCATGATACGCTCTAGTTCCATCCATGTTGTTGCAAATGGCAAGATTTCATTTCTTTTGATGGCTGCATAGTATTCCATTGTGTATATATACCACATCTTCTTGATCCATTCATCTGTTGATGGACATCTAGGTTCTTTCCATAGTTTGGCTATTGTGGACATTGCTGCTATAAACATTCGGGTGCATGTGTCCCTTTGGATCACTACATTTGTATCTTTAGGGTAAATACCCAATAGTGCAATTGCTGGGTCATAGGGCAGTTCTATTTTCAACATTTTGAGGAACCTCCATGCTGTTTTCCAGAGTGGCTGCACCAGCTTGCATTCCCACCAACAGTGTAGGAGGGTTCCCCTTTCTCCGCATCCTCGCCAGCATCTGTCATTTCCTGACTTGTTGATTTTAGCCATTCTGACTGGTGTGAGGTGATATCTCATTGTGGTTTTGATTTGTATTTCCCTGATGCCAAGTGATATGGAGCACTTTTTCATGTGTCTGTTGGCCATCTGGATGTCTTCTTTGCAGAAATGTCTGTTCATGTCTTCTGCCCATTTCTTGATTGGATTATTTGTTCTTTGGGTGTTGAGTTTGCTAAGTTCTTTATAGATTCTGGACACTAGTCCTTTATCTGATATGTCGTTTGCAAATATCTTCTCCCATTCTGTCAGTTGTCTTTTGATTTTGTTAACTGTTTCCTTTGCTGTGCAAAAGCTTTTGATCTTGATGAAATCCCAGTAGTTCATTTTTTCCCTTGCTTCCCTTGCCTTTTGCGTTGTTCCTAGGAAGATGTTGCTGCGGCAGAGGTCGAAGAGGTTGCTGCCCGTGTTCTCCTCAAGGATTTTGATGGATTCCTTTCGTACATTGAGGTCCTTCATCCATTTTGAGTCTATTTTTGTGTGTGGTGTAAGGAAATGGTCCAATTTCATTTTTCTGCATGTGGCTGTCCAATTTTCCCAGCACCATTTATTGAAAAGGCTGTCTTTTTTCCATTGGACATTCTTTCCTGCTTTGTCGAAGATTAGTTGACCATAGAGTTGAGGGTCTATTTCTGGGCTCTCTATTCTGTTCCATTGATCTATGTGTCTGTTTTTGTGCCAGTACCATGCTGTCTTGATGATGACAGCTTTGTAATAGAGCTTGAAGTCCGGAATTGTGATGCCACCAACGTTGGCTTTCTTTTTCAATATCCCTTTGGCTATTCGAGGTCTTTTCTGGTTCCATATAAATTTTAGAATTATTTGTTCCATTTCTTTGAAAAAGATGGATGGTACTTTGATAGGAATTGCATTAAATGTGTAGATTGCTTTAGGTAGCATAGACATTTTCACAATATTTATTCTTCCAATCCAGGAGCATGGAACATTTTTCCATTTCTTTGTGTCTTCCTCAATTTCTTTCATGAGTACTTTATAGTTTTCTGAGTATAGATTCTGTGTCTCTTTGGTTAGGTTTATTCCTAGGTATCTTATGGTTTTGGATGCAATTGTAAATGGGATTGACTCCTTAATATCTCTTTCTTCTGTCTTGCTGTTGGTGTAGAGAAATGCAACTGATTTCTGTGCATTGATTTTATATCCTGACACTTTACTGAATTCCTGTATAAGTTCTAGCAGTTTTGGAGTGGAGTCTTTTGGGTTTTCCACATATAGTATCATATCATCTGCGAAGAGTGATAATTTGACTTCTTCTTTGCCGATTTGGATGCCTTTAATTTCCTTTTGTTGTCTGATTGCTGAGGCTAGGACCTCTAGTACGATGTTGAATAGCAGTGGTGATAATGGACATCCCTGCCGTGTTCCTGACCTTAGCGGAAAAGCTTTCAGTTTTTCTCCATTGAGAATGATATTTGCGGTGGGTTTTTCATAGATGGCTTTGATGATATTGAGGTATGTGCCCTCTATCCCTACACTTTGAAGAGTTTTGATCAGGAAGGGATGTTGTACTTTGTCAAATGCTTTTTCAGCATCTATTGAGAGTATCATATGGTTCTTGTTCTTACTTTTATTGATGTGTTGTATCACATTGACTGATTTGCGGATGTTGAACCAACCTTGCAGCCCTGGAATAAATCCCACTTGGTCGTGGTGAATAATCTTTTTAATGTACTGTTGAATCCTATTGGCTAGTATTTTGTTGAGTATTTTCGCATCTGTGTTCATCAAGGATATCGGTCTATAGCTCTCTTTTTTGGTGGGATCCTTGTCTGGTTTTGGGATCAAGGTGATGCTGGCCTCATAAAATGAGTTTGGAAGTTTTCCTTCCATTTCTATTTTTTGGAACAGTTTCAGGAGAATAGGAATTAGTTCTTCTTTAAATGTTTGGTAGAATTCCCCCGGGAAGCCGTCTGGCCCTGGGCTTTTGTTTGTTTGGAGATTTTTAATGACTGTTTCAATCTCCTTACTGGTTATGGGTCTGTTCAGGCTTTCTATTTCTTCATGGTTCAGTTGTGGTAGTTTATATGTTTCTAGGAATGCATCCATTTCTTCCAGATTGTCAAATTTATTGCCGTAGAGTTGCTCATAGTATGTTCTTATAATAGTTTGTATTTCCTTGGTGTTAGTTGTGATCTCTCCTCTTTCATTCATGATTTTATTTATTTGGGTCCTTTCTCTTTTCTTTTTGATAAGTCGGGCCAGGGGTTTATCAATTTTATTAATTCTTTCAAAGAACCAGCTCCTAGTTTCGTTGATTTGTTCTATTGTTTTTTTGGTTTCTATTTCATTGATTTCTGCTCTGATCTTTATGATTTCTCTTCTCCTGCTGGGCTTAGGGTTTCTTTCTTGTTCCTTCTCCAGCTCCTTTAGGTGTAGGGTTAGGTTGTGTACCTGAGACCTTTCTTGTTTCTTGAGAAAGGCTTGTACCGCTATATATTTTCCTCTCAGGACTGCCTTTGTTGTGTCCCACAGATTTTGAACCGTTGTATTTTCATTATCATTTGTTTCCATGATTTTTTTCAATTCTTCTTTAATTTCCCGGTTGACCCATTCATTCTTTAGAAGGATACTGTTTAGTCTCCATGTATTTGGGTTCTTTCCAAACTTCCTTTTGTGGTTGAGTTCTAGCTTTAGAGCATTGTGGTCTGAAAATATGCAGGGAATGATCCCAATCTTTTGATACCGGTTGAGTCCTGATTTAGGACCGAGGATGTGGTCTATTCTGGAGAATGTACCATGTGCACTAGAGAAGAATGTGTATTCTGTTGCTTTGGTGATTGTTTGCTTTCTTTCTTAAATTTTGCATATTAGTGAAATCATATGGTGTTTGTCTTTAACTTACTTCACTTAACTTAATACTCTGTAGCTCCATCTGTATTGTTGCAAATGGCAAGATTTCACTTTTTTTAATGGCTGAGTAATATCCCACTGTATATGTGTGTGCATATATATGTATATATACATGTACATACATATACACATACATACATACACACACCATATCTTCTTAATCCATTCATCCATTGATGGAGCCTCGGGCTGCTTCCATAGTTCGACTGTTGTAAATTATGTTGGAATAAATATCAAGTGCACATATCTCTTTAAATTAGGGTTCTTATATTCTTTGGGTAAATACCCAATAGTGAGATTGTTGAATCATAAGGTAATTCTAGTTAATCTTTTTGAGGAACCTCCACTCTGTTTTCCAGAGTGGCTGTACCAGTTTGCATTCCCACCAAAAGCGTAAGAGGGGTAACTTTTCTCCATGTCCTTGCCAACACTTGTTGTTTCTTGTGTTTTTGATTCTCGCCATTCTGACAGGTGTGAAGTGATATCTCATTGTGGTTTTGATTTGCATTTCTCTGATGATGAGTGATGTCGAGCATCTTTTCATGTGCCCGTTGGCCATCTGTATGTCTTCTTTGAAAAAAAATGTCTGTTCCTGTCTTCTGCCTGCTTTTCAATTGGATTATTCATTTTGGGGGTATTGAGTTTAATAAATTTTTTATATATTTTAGATACTAACCCTTTATCAGTTATGTCATTTGCCAGTATCTTCTCCCACTCAGTAGGTTAGTTTTTAGTTTTGTTGATTATTTCCTTTGTTGTGAAGAAACTTTTTATTTTGATATAGTCCCAAAAGTTTATTTTTGCTTTTTTCCGCTAGAAAGAAGTTACAGCCAGTATCAGAGAAATTACTACCTGTGCTCTCTTCTAGGATTTTTGTGGTTTCAGGTTTCACATTTAGTTAGGTCTTCAATCCAACTTGAGTTTAATTTTGTGTATGGTTTAAGAAAGAGGTCCAGTTTCATTCTTTGCATGTAGGTGCCCAGTTTTCCCAACACCATTTAAAGAGACTTGTCTTTCCCGTTTTATGTTCTTTCCTCCAGCACTGAAGATTAATTTGTATATACTTGTGGCTTTATTTCTGAGTTTTCTATTCTGTTCTATTGATCCATCTGTCTATTTTTATGCCAATACCATACTGTTTTGATTACTATAGCTTTTTTTTTTCCATTTATTTATTTTCAGCATAACAGTATCATTATTTTTTCACCACACCCAGTGCTCCATGCAATCCGTGCCCTCTATAATACCCACCACCTGGTACCCCGACCTCCCACCCCCCTGCAACTTCAGACCCCTCAGATTGTTTTTCAGAGTCCATAGTCTCTCATGATTCACCTCCCCTTCCAATTTACCCCAACCCCCTTTAATATAACTTGAAGTCTGGAATTGTGATGCCTCCAGTTTTGTAATTCTTTTTCAAGATTGCTTTGGCTACTCACAGTCTTTTGTAGTCCCATAAAAATTTTAGGATTGTTTGTTCTAGTAGTGTGAAAAATGCTATTGGTGTTTTGATAGGGATTACATTAAATCTGTATATTGCTTTGGGTAGTATAGATATTTTAACATTTGTTCTTCCAACACATGAGCATGGAGAATCTTTCCATTTCTTTGTATCTTCTTGAATTTCTTTCATCAGTGTTTTATAGTTTTCAGAGTACAGGTCTTTTTAAAAATTATTTATTTTTTATTTCTTCTCTGTATTCCAGAATTCATTGTTTATGAACCATACCCAGTGTTCCATGCAATATGTACCATCCATAATACCCACCACCAGGCTCACCCAACCCCCCAAATCCCTCCAAAACCCTCAGTTTGTTCCTCAGAGTCCACAATCTCTCATAGTTCATCTCCCCCTTCCAATTTCCCCCAACTCTCTTCTCCTCTCCATCTCCCCATGTCCTCCATGTTATTCCTTACGCTCCAAAAATAAGTGAAACCATATGATAATTGGCTCTCTCTGCTTGACTTATTTCACTCAGCACACTCTCCACTGGTCCCGTCCATGAATACCCAAAGTTGGGTATTCATCCTTTCTGATGGAGGCATAATACTCCATTGTATATATGGACCATATCTTCTTTATCCATTCATCCAGTGAAGGGCATCTTGGTTCTTTCCACAGTTTGTCGACTGTGGCCATTACTGCTATGAACATTGGGGTACAGATGGCCCTTCTTTTCACTATATCAGTATCTTTGGGGTAAATACCCAGCAGTGCAATTGCAGGGTCATAGGGAAGCTCTATTTTTAATTTCTTAAGGCATTTCCACACTGTTTTCCAAAGTGGCTGCACCAACTTGCATTCCCACCAACAGTGTATGAGGGTTCCCCTTTCTCCACATCCTCTCCAACACATGTTGTTTACTATCTTGTTAATTTTGGCCATTCTAACTGGTGTAAGGTGGTATCTCAGTGTGGTTTTGATTTGAATATCCCTGATGGCTAATGATGATGAACATTTTTTCATGTGTCTGTTAGCCATTTGCATGTCCTCTTTGGGGGAAGTGTCTGTTCAGGTCTTCTGCCCATTTTTTGACATGATTATCTGTTTTGTGTGTTTTGAGTTTGAGGAGTTCTTTATAAATCTTGGATATCACCCCTTTGTATTGTCATTTGCAAATATCCTCTCCCATACTGTGGGTTGCCTCTTTGATTTGTTGACTGTTTCCTTTGTGTGCAGAAGCTTTTGATCTTGATGAAGTCCCAAAAGTTCATTTTCACTTTTGTTTCTTTTGCCTTTGGAGACATACCTTGAAAGAAGTTGCTGTGGCCAATGTCGAAGAGGTTACTGCCTATGTTCTCCTCTAGGATTCTGATTTTAAGCTTTACTACAAAACTGTGATCACCAAGACAGCATGATACTGGCACAAAAACAGACACATAGACCAGTGGAACAGAGTAGACAGCCCAGATATGGACCCTCAACTATATGGTCAAATCATCTTTGACAGAGTACAGGTCTTTCAACTCTTTTTGGTTAAGTTTATTTCTGGTATTTTATAGGGTTTGGTGCAATTGTAAATGGAATTGTTTTCTTAGTTTCCCTTTCTGCTGCTTCATTATTAGTGTATAGGAATGGGACATATTTCTGTATATTGATTTTGTATCCTGTGACTTTACTGAATTCATTTATCAGTTCTGGTAGTTTTAGTGGTGTCTTTCGCATTTTCTATATAGAGCATCACGTCATCTGTAAATAGCAGAAGTCTTACTTCTTCTTTATCAGTTTGGATGCCTTTTTATTCATTTTGTTGTCTAACAGTTGTGGGCCACCGTTGTGTATTACTGCATTCACACACTCACCATTCATACCTAGTATGCAGCCACCCTGCAGAGGCTTCTGTTCCTTGCCCTCAAAGTGTGTGTGTGTGTGTAATGTTATCCATATATGTATGCATGTGTGTGTTCATGTATGTATATATGTGTGTATAGATGTATATGTATGTGTATACATATATGTGTATTTTTAAGGGAATATTTTAGAGTGTAGATTGCAAGGCAGGGTTTTTGACTTATACAAGTTGTTGTTTTTTTTTTCTTTTAATATCTCTTTATTTTTTTTTTAAAGATTTTATTTATTTATCAGAGAGAGAGGGAGAGAGAGCGAGCACAGGCAGACAGGATGGCAGGCAGAGGCAGAGGGAGAAGCAGGCTCCCTGCTGAGCAAGGAGCCCGATGTGGGACTCCATCCCAGGACGCTGGGATCATGACCTGAGCGGAAGGCAGCTGCTTAACCAACTGAGCCACCCAGGCGTCCCTCTCTTTATTTTTTTAAGAGCCAGGGTGTGTAAGCAAGCAGGGGAAGGGGTAGAGGGAGACGTAGAGAGAGAGAATCCTAAAGCAGGTTCCCTGCTGAGCTGGGAGCCTGACACGGGGTTCAATCCCAAGACCCTGAGATCATGACCTGAGCTGAAATCAAGAGTTGGCTGCCTAACCGACTGAGCCCCCCAGATGCCCCTGACTTACACAAATTTAAGAACAAATTTAAGTCATTATATCAAATTGCTTGATTACAATCAAAGTCTGAATTTGCAGCCTCTCTTAAAGAAAACTGATGTTCTTGTACCGCTAGCTTTTAGATCCGTTTGACAAGAGCTGGCTGGAGCCGGCCCACAGCCATTCCCAGTTTGAGAGAACCTGCAGTGCCAGGTCACCCCAAACTCCATCATTCCCCAACATTAAGGCATTTTCTATGGCACAAGTGCAGCTTTTTTTCTTAGAGGTGCTATGAATTTCCTTGACTTTCTCTCTAATAGAATAAAAAACAAAATCTAGGCCAGGAGGCCAAGAAGCTGCTCAGCTATTCTCTCCCATTAATAATCACACATTCGGCCCCTGTGGGCATTAATGACCCCTGTTAGGGATGGTGGGGGTGGAGGGGAGAGTATGCCTGGGTAATAGAGATATTAGCACATTTTTTTTTCTTTTACGTTTTAATGTTTAGTTGTTAAGCATCTGCCTTTGGCTCAGGTTGTGATCCCAGGATCCTGGGCTTGAGCCCCACATCAGCTCCCTGCTCAGCAGGAAGCCTGCTCCTCCCTCTACCACTCTCCCTGCTCGTCCTGTTCTTGCTGTTACTCTGTCAAAGAACTAAATAAAATCTTTTTTAAAAATTTCTTTTGGGGCGCCTGGGTGGCTCAGTCATTAGACGTCTGCCCTCTGCTCAGGTCATGATCCCAGGGGCCTGGGATCGAGCCCCACTCTGGGCTTCTTGCTCAGCAGGGAGCCTCCTGTCCCTCTCCCATCCCCCCTGCTTGTGTTCCTGCTCTTGCTGTCACTCCGTCAAATAAATTTTTTAAAAAATCTTTTTTTTTTAGATTAAATTTATTTATTTTCAGCATAACAGTATTCATTATTTTTTCACCACACCCAGTGCTCCATGCAATACGTGCCCTCTGTAATACCCACCACCTGGTACCCCAACCTCCTACCCTCCCGCCACTTCAAACCCCTCAGATTGTTTTTCAGAGCCCATAGTCAAAAATTTTTTTTTTAATTTTTAAGCATTCTTTACTAAAACAAGTCAGGCCTCAGCTAAGCATAACATTTTATCTATAATAATTTATTCCATTTTTACAACAATGAGGTGGGTTCCATTGATGTTCCTATTTACAGATGATGTCACCAAGACCCAGAAGTATTGAGTGGCTCACACAGAGTCAATGGCAGATAAGGGTGGATAGTGGATTTGAACCCAAGTCTCTGTCAGTCCTAAGGGCCCAACTTCTTTCCACTAGGCTGAACTGTCTCTGTGTATGATTTGTCTCTTTCTCTCCTGGCTGCCAATACCATGACAGGAATATTGTAAAAATGCTTTGTCAGTGTGGGTAGACAAATGAGAATAGGGGACCTGGGATGGGGGATCGCTTGCATGCACCTGCCCGTTTTCCCAGCCTGCACATCAGCAGCAAGATACATCTGCATCCTCCAGTCGAGGAGAAAGTAGCTGTCTTTCTCTCTGTTCACCCACAGGGAGCAGCTTTGTGGTGAGTGAAGGGAGCTACCTGGATGTCTCAGACTGGTTAAACCCGGCCAAGCTGTCCCTGTATTACCAGATCAACGCCACCTCCCCATGGGTGAGAGACCTCTGCGGACAGAGGACGACAGATGCCTGTGAGCAGCTCTGCGACCCAGAAACTGGTGAGTCATGGCTTAGGCTGGAGGGAGAGAGGAGCCAGGCTGCAAGATGGCTTGCACACCTTGTACCTGAAGAATCACGGCTTCTGAGCCATGGATGAGGGGTTTTACCTGAAGGCCTATCAGTTCCATAGGCAGTTAAATTCTGTGCTGCCATCACTGGGCCAGGGAGAAAGTTCTACAGAACCACAGGATCCCAGAAGTAGAAAGGACCACAGAGAGCATCTGGTCTGGTTTTAGCAATGCAAGGTATCTGAACATCCTCAGCATCCCTGAGCTCAGATCCTATCCACCTCTTACTAGCTAGATGTCCTTTGGTATTTTTTCCAGCTTTACTGAGATATAAGTGACATAGAGCATTCTGTAAGTTTAAGGTGTGTGCTGTGATGATTTAATACATGTATATACTGTATAATGATTACCGTCTTAAGATTTATTGACACCCCCATCATTTCATATACCATTTTTTTAATAGTGAGAATGTTTAAGATCTACCCTCTTAACAACTTTCAAGCACATAAAACAGAATTGTTAATTGTTTACTGTGTTGTACATAAGATCCCCAGGACTTACTCCCCTTGAATGGGAGGTGTTGGTCATAGAGTACACACTAGCTGGGTGTTCTTCAGAAAGACACTTCCTGTGAGTACCAGAGAGTGAAAAATAGCATCTAACTCACAAGGCTGTTATTAGGATTAAGTGAGATCATGTGTGGAAAGCCCCTAGTATATTTATTTACTTTGCCAGGTATATATTGAGTAGGCAGATACTTGCCTTGGCATTGAGGATATAGCAGTGGACAAAACAGGCATAATCTATGCCCTGATTGAGTTTATATTCTAAGGAGACATTCAATCTGCACTAACAGGGATAGCCAGTAGCTGCAGATGGCTATTTAAATTTAAATTAAGTAGAATTAAATTAATTCAGCATTCACTTCCCCAGTCACATTAGCCATCTATCAAGTGCTGTGTAACTCCCTGTGACCAACGGCTACCTGCTGGACAACTCAGATGTAGAACATCCCCAGCCCTGCTGAAAGTTCTGTTGGACAGTGCTGCAACAGACAAACGGGAAAGTATATGTACTCTGTCAGGTGATGGTGCAGCATAGGGGATGCTGAGGTGGGAGTGGGAGTGGAGCCGTGGTTACATGCACTGGTCAGGGGAGGCTTCTCCCTTGACATTTGAGTCGGGGCACCTCGAGGCTAAGATGGAGGAAGCCATCGTGACTATGGGGGGGGGGGATTCTAGGCGGAGCCAATGACAAGGGTCAGCATGTTGTAGCAGGAGTTCAGGAGGGTGCCTTTGGTTCAACAGGAAGAAGAGTGTGGTTGGATGGAGCTGAGAGGGGAGAGGAGTGGAGGCAAATAGGAAAAGCAGAAGATTGCCTGGGGGTGGCTGCAGGGAGTTATCTAGGCTGACAAGAACTTAGGATTCACTCTGAGTGTGATAGGATGTCATTGGAGGATTCTGAGCTTAAGGAGTGACATCATGTGGCCTGCATTTTAACAGAACTACTCTGGCTGGTGCATGGCAAATTGACTACACATTCAAAGGTGCTATTTTATCCCAGTGTAGGCAGGAGTGGGCAATGGCTTGACCGAAAGAGTTAAGCGGGGAAGATGGTCAAATTCAGGACATGTTCAGAGGATAGATATGACAGGGCTTGTTATTGGATATGAAAGGTGAGAAGTAGAGAGGGGTCAGAAATGATTCCAGATGATTCATTCTGGAAGTGCATGAATGGACATCTCTTTCATTGAGTCAGAGGATGCTGTAAGAGGGCCAGGATTGAGGTGTGGGGGATGAAGGGTACCATTTGGGATGTGAGTTCAAGATGACAACTAAACATCAAGTAGAGATAGAAAATAGACACCGGGGTCCAAAAGTCCAATTCAAAGAAGTTTTAGCTGGAGGTAGAAATATGTGAGTCAACAGCATAGACTTGGTATTTAAACTCAGAAGACACTCTCTTATTTATAGTAAATGCTTAGAAAATGGACCATCTCTTCTTCATCCTTGTTCGGTAAATGGTGGCTGGCTACTAATGTCTACGAATAGGGAAATAGGAGTTGGAAGAGAGTTGTCAAGGTACCAGAACAAGTTAGAAATAAACTGTTCTTGCTCCCAGTCCTGCGCTCCTCCTCACAACTTACATTGCTATAGTCTCTCTGGAACTTCATCCCTTTCTTCATTAACAAGAGTCTGGCCATCTTGCCTGGAAAATCCATTGCACATTGCCCATGGGTGGGCTCCCAGTGTCCCAGGTCAAGGGTGTGCTCCCTCTCCCCTAGCTCTCCTGTACTTCTTCATGGGGCAACAGTTTAGGAGTGAAGACAGGGCTTCTCCAGGCTAACTCTTGAGTCCCTGCAGAGCTAGGCAAGGATTTGGCTTTCTAACCACCATCCCCTCTTATCTTTTAGTTGGGAGCCTGTTTAGACACATTTCTGCAGCCTTTTCATAGGCCTATTGGGGAAGCCATTTGGAAAAAGCAATGTAGCTCTAGTGTACCATTTGACCAGAGAGCTGAATCTTCTTTCTCTTAATTAAAACATTTAAGCTTTAAGACACTGTCATCCTAAGTAGTACCTCTTTATTCCCAAAACACAGACATAAACACATACACATATACACATGCAAGCGCACACCCACAAACACACTCTTGATTATCCTCACACAACAGCCAGGGAAGCTCTTATGGAATTATGTGCCTCTGGATTTGATCTTGTATATCCTCTTTTTTTTTTTTCTTTTCCTTTCCTTAAAAAGCAAGCAAGATTATTGGTGGGAGGGCTCACTACCTTCTCTGCCCCACACAAAGTGCCCCACCCCCACCCCAGTAGAGTGGTAAATTCCTAAGGGTCTGACCTTTTGGTTTCCCAGCTGATCTGCCTTCAGGGGCAGCTTCATTGTTTCTGATCTTTCCTGTTAGCTTGAAGCTTGAGGCTACAATTCCAAACAGTGGATCATTCGGGAAGGAGGCATGTGTTAGCCAGTTTTGGAAATGATCAACTCTCCCACAAATATCCCCTAAAATTACACACACACACACACACACACACACACACACACACACACACCCTGCAAAGCTTAAAATGCTACTAGAATCCACTGGGTTGACCTTCTCAACTTTATCACTGGTAATATTGACACCAGAGAAGAAAAGTGAGAGAATCAAAGTTTCATAGCTAGCAGATAGAGAGCCAGGATTCCAACTCAGGACCCTGTGCTCTTAACCATTGCTTCCTAAGTTTCTGCGGCTCTAGTGTGGGTTTAAGACTGCACATTTCTAAAAAGGTACAAGCTATTGCTGATGCTTCTGGCCAAGCACAACTCTTGATGCACCGAGACTCTGAATAGTCCTTCCTCTTCCTCCCAAATAGTCCTCTTATTTTCCACATGAACAGGAGAAGTCCCAGCTGCCATATTTGTTAATTCATTTATGTGACAAAGTTGTGCTCATGTCTGTCACTTTATTTTCTACCTCTGTTTGTCCCATGCCTTGGACTCTAAGTACATGGAGACCTGTAATTCCCTGGAGGTACCATACCCTTTCATGACTACATTCCTTTGAGGAGCAGTTTCCTCTCTCTTGAAATGTCTTTCTCCACCCTTTCCTGGGAGATCAAGGGTTCTTTTTTTATTTCCATTCCATTCAGCCCAAATCCGTGACTATACGAGGAGCCCTCCTCTCTGCTCTCATACCCTCTGTACTTTCCTGTGTCATAGTTCTTGTCATTGTTCTTTCCTTGTCTGGATCTGTCATCAGACTGTAAGCTTTGTTAATGGCTGGTAAAAGGGATTCAAAACATGTGTCTTGCTTATTCCTGTGTCTTTAAAACTTAGCCTATTGCTGGTACACCTGGGTAGCTCAGTGGGTTAAGCCTCTGCCTTCAGCTCAGGTCGTGATCCCAGGGTCCTGGGATCGAGCCCCACATCAGGCTCTCTGCTTCCTCCTCTCTCTCTGCCTGCCTCTCTGCCTACTTGTGATCTCTCTCTGTCAAATAAATAAATAAAATCTTTAAAAAAAAATAAAACTTAGCCTATTGCTGACATATAATTACTGCACAGAAAATCGTGAAAGGATGAAGAAAGGAAGGAAATTTATATGCTTGAAATAATTTTATTTATTTATTTATTTATTTTTAAGATTTTCTTCATTTGATAGAGATCACAAGTAGGCAGAGAGGCAGGCAGAGAAAGAGGAGGAAGCAGACTCCCCGCTGAGCAGAGAGCCTGATGCAGGGCTCAATCCCAGGACCCTGGGATCAGAACCCGAGCTGAAGACAGAGGCTTGAACCCACGGAGCCACCCAGGTACCCCTTGAAATAATTTTATATACCAGTTTTTCGTTTGTTCCTTCATATCCACTTACATATAAACTCAGATTAAGTATTTCCCAGCTCTAGAGAAATTAGGAACCATCCAGTAGCCAGATGAGCTAGAAGGCTTCATCCTTGCTTTCAGCCACACCCCTGAGAGCCCGGTCCTTGTAGTCTTCACTCTACACATTGTCACAATAGTCCTCTCAAACACCTCGTGCAAAGTTAGACCTTCTGACTAGAGTTCCCTCTACCTGCAATGTCTCCCATTCTTTAATAATCTACTTTGTAAAATTCTACTCACTGATTACCTCTCCTTTCCTCTTGGTAGAATGGATGACTTCCACAGTATCATCAGAGTTCTCTGTTGACCAAAAATCTGATTAAAACTTGAGTTATTGTTTGGAAATTTGCCTATCCTGCTAAAATGTAAGCTCTTTAAAGCAGGGACTGTATCTCATTTACTTCGGAATTCTTCCCACCCCAATGTCCAACAAAGCACCCTACTCTTACAAGTCACTCAAGGCATAAATGGATGGGACTATATACAGGTAAGGAGTAGAAAGGGAACATTAGATCCCTGAATATATTTTCATGGGTCTTGACTCTGGCCCATTTTGAAAAATTTATTTCAATTTGTTAGATTCAATTCAAGCAAGATTTTCTTAATTCCACAACTCATAAGTCTTGTGTGTTAAGTGCTATGGGAAATCACAGACAAATTGGACAATGTTCCTGCCTTCATGGATTTCACATTTTCACAGGGATAAAAATAATATGCTCATATATAGCTATTATAAAAGACAAAATGTGGGATAAATCAAGAACAAGCATTAACAAAGTAGCTCATGCCTGGAAAAAAGGGAGAAATGTATTCTGCATGGGGATTTCAGGTGATATATCATGGAGTGCATGACCTTTTAGCTGAACCTGGTAGAATCAGGGGGGAGGATTAGTAGGAGTGGTCCTTTCACAGAGAGATCTTAATGATTGAAATCAAGAAGAAAAAAAGTTTAAAATTATTCCAGGAGCCAGAAATCAGTATATATGGGCTGGCATCTAGAGAATGTCTTACACATGTGGTGGTGGAGGAGAATTAGGGAAGAGACAGGTGATGAAGTTGGAAAGGTAAGATGAAGAGAATTCACAGAGAGATAACAACCAGAAGATTCTGAAAACCAGTAAGGGATTTAGTTAGCCTGTATTGGTCATTGGAAAAGGGGAACTGCCTTCCATATCTGTCTAATGGTTGGGGAACATCTAACTGTCCAAGTAATTAGCTGGGCCTCCGCTCCCTTGCCTCCCATTGGGAATTAGATTATGGGGAAGTCATGGGAAAAATAAACCCCAAACCCCTCTACACCCTCAGGCCTTAGATCTGTCAAAAGTAACTTTGCAGTAAGCTCCTTCTTCTGCAGGTGGGATTCTTTGGACTGAACAAAGTCATAGGGTCCCAACATTGTTCATCATGTCTTAAAGCTTTAGGGGATGTGACACTAAGAAAGATAATTCCTCTAAATTGACCAAGAAGAAAGAGAGAAGTGGGGATGTAGTGCTGCTGAGGAACATTTAATTGTGATGATGCATGGACAAACCTGGCCAAGTTTTCCTGGCCGTGTGCCATAGCCCAGCTCAAGTGTGTTCTTCAAGGGATTTCAATAATTAGTACCACCCACAGGGCTGATGATGGAATTGGATATGTGGTGTGCTGGAGCTGGCCTGTATGACAGCTCATGAAACTCAAGAGAGTTGACTGTTACCATCTTTTCCCAACTCCTTGTCTGGTGATGTCATGTACATAGCCTGAAAATTGGTTATGATAAAGGTATTTATATCAACAAAATTGGTTAATGAAAATCATGGCTGATGTTCTTTGGAAAGTGAGTCATTAAATGTTTACCTTCATGATGGTGAATGGATTGAGAGCAAACTGATTCAGGACCAAGGCAAGGAAGGGCTTCATTGAAGATTTAGAGAAGGCCTGACAGTGTTGCCAGAGGGTGGCTACCATCACACTTCATCTCTGAGGACAGAAGCAAATATTCAAGAACTACTTGCAATGGTCCCATACAATGCAGCGCCAGAATGTTGAAATGATCAGACTTTGGTTCTTCAGAATGTCACCATGGGTAAACCTTTGGTGAAACAGCTTTACTAAAGCTCTCCACATGTGTAGTATCATGCTAAATGCTGTATATAAAAAATCTTTGACAGTATGGCTTCAAACCACACAAAGCAAGTAAGGGCAGAACAGTAGTACATTTAGTCACTAATTCATTAATCTCTTTATTTATTCATTCAAGCATTTAGTGAACTGGAGTAAAATTGGAATAACCTTTTGAGTCAGACCAGGTTTAAATCTTTTCTTCTCTCTTTACTGGTAGTAGGGCTTTGGGAGAGTCATTTAATATATTCAAACCTTGATATATATATATATATATATATATATATATATATATATATAAAATAAGAATAAGTCTTATTTGGCAGGGTGCTGAAAAATCACATTTCAAATACACGCAGTACACATAATGTATGGTGGGCACTCAGAACATAGTGTGTGCTATTAATTCTGTAATCAGTTATGCAGTCTCTAGGGCCTTCATGTAATTAATTCAATATATTTTTCAATTAAATTGATAAATTTTTCATGAGACACCCCTAACCCAGCATTGTGTACTGGGCTAAATTATTTAAGAAGAAAGTAGGATGTTGTCTCTGACCTCTAGGGGTTGGCCACCTGATAGAGAAACTTAGCATAACATGGACATTCCTGTCTGCTGCCTTTTATTTAGTCCTTGTGTTACTTTTTAAATTAGTGCAACGAGAAAAGTCCAGGGTCTCAATCCTGGTGCCAGCTTGGCCACAAATTTGTCACTTGACCTTGAGTATGGCATATGCTCTGAACTTCATATTCATTCTCTTAACAAAGAAATTAGTGGAAACAACTTTTAATGCAAGAAAGATCCCTAGTGGTTATCTAGTCTGATCTAATGAGGAGACTGAAGGCCACTGAGGCTAAGCAAGTTGCCCAGTGTTGCTCAGTAAATTAGTGGCAAGATGTGATTTACAACCTGAATAATTCCTAAGATACTTCTCAGCTCAAAATTCATGTTTCTATGACCTTTTGAGCACTAATAACTTACAGCATAAGTATGATTGAAACAATTTGTAAATGGCATTTAAAGCAGATTGAATTTTCTTTTCAAATTGTTATGAACTTCAGTCATGTTCCCCATCATATTCAGTTTATTTTCATGTCTTCAGCGGCCACTTTTCATTTGCAATAAGATATCAAATGAGAATACACTGAGTGTGGTTATGTTATATATATGTCTTATATTTTTTTAAAAGATTTTATTTATTTACTTGAGAGAGAGAGAGAGAGAGTGATCACAAGTAGGCAGAGAGACAGGCAGAGAGAAAGGGGGAAACAGGCTCCCCGCTGAGCAGAGAGCCCGATGCGGGGCTCAATCCCAGACCCTGAGATCATGGCCAAAGCTGAAGGCAGAGGCTTAACCCACTGAGCCACCCAGGCACCCCATATGTCTTATATTGTACTAAATATTTCTCCCATCCAAGTACTAACCAGGCCCGACCCTGCTTAGCTTCCGAGATCAGACGAGATCGGGCGCTTTCAGGGTGGTATGTCCGTAGACTGTACTAAATATTTCTAATGTTTATAGATTACTCCTGTTATTTACTAAGCCTTATATTATTATTATTATTATTTTTTATTTATTTGAGAAAGAAAGAGAGAGAGAACATGAGAGGAGAGAGGTCAGCAGGAGAAGCAAACTTCCTGCTGAGCAGGGAGCCTGATGCTGGACTAGATCCCAGGACTCCAGGATCATGACCTGAGCTGAAGGCAGTCACCTAACCAACTGTGCCACCCCCACATCCCTAAGCCTTGTATTATTAAAGTTTAATGGGACACAAGGACTTTATGAAGTTGTAAATTCGAGAATTTACAGAGATGGAGAATGTCCCTCCTTGAAGGAGATTGTAGCATGGGTATTTCCAAGTACCAGACATGTAGGATTTAAGTAAATTAGTACATAGGTGAGGTTCACAGTTAAATAAATTGAGATTTATCTATAGAGAATCAGATTCCTGGCAGAGAGGAGAGATTTGTATATGAGAAAAGTCTTATTAAATCTTGTCATATGTTCATTGTACTTATTGCTGTAGCTCAGTCACTGAAACAGTTCCTGGATCAATACATCTTTTCTTGGATGAATGAATGAATGAGTATGTGCATGCATGAATGAATGAGAGAAAAGCAAGTTTTATTTGGTGAAATGTCAGGACTTGATCAATGGGCTTAGTGCATTGTTCTGGTGTCAGGACCATAGATAGCTCTCTAGGCTTTGGCAGTGATATTTGGTTAAGGGTTTTTGCTAAACTTTTATCTGGTACAGCTCTCTTCTGAACGTCACCTTCTCCTTTGAGATGGGTACCATTAATCTTTTTTGAACTCAGGTAAAGTAAGCTCTAACCTTTATTGGTTCCGGATTAGTACAACTATGTTCCAACTCCAGTGGGTCTCAACTAGGGAAGTCAAACCTCCATGAAGTGAGTCACTCTTATCCTCAGAATTCATAATGCTCTCTACATTACCATTCTTTGTCCTGAACTTTAATAGACCCCAAATTAAACAAAACTCATCTAAACTTATTGTCAATTAATGAACCTTGTGCCTCATTATTCAGACATGTGAGATAATGAAATCAAACTTAAAAAATAAAATTTCCAACAGAAGCCATTCAAACAACAACAAACTGAGGTGTTTGTTTTTTTTTTTTTCTTGTTTAAAGGCCATGAAATGAATGTTAGCCGTAAAATCCCATTTATTTCATCAGATTGATTCATTTGATGTCAGTTATTGCCAATATATTATAGATGGGGGTGTTAGACAATGGCTAGAGATAGCTTACAGTTAAGAGAGGCACGGTGGAGTTTTGGTACGATACCCAGGAATGCATGAATATTGGGCTAACAGTGACAACATCTGCAATTTATTATACCTTTATGGGGTACCAAGCATAATTTCTGCAGCTTTCTATAACTATCTTGGACTTAATAACAACACATCTATGTAGTTATTGTTGCTTCCACTTTCCATACAAGAAACTATGTCTTAAAGTTGGTTGGATGAAACTCCCAAGGTCATATATTTGCTAAGTATCACAGCTGGGATTTGGACCCAAACTGGGTAAAAAGCTACTGTTTGAGGAGGAATCCGTGTTTGAGAAGTTTGCTTAGCACTGAGAAGAGAGAGGCATTTTGGCATTCTTTCCTTGATAGGTATTTGCAGAGAATTCTCAGAGGTAGGCATGAATCCTTTGGACAAAGAATTTAGAATAAGTTGACTTGAAAAAATAAAAGGACCCAATTGGATTGGGGACAAGGGAGACATGCAGAAGTCAGGGTTGGAACTGTGACAGCATTTATGAGTTAGGGAAACTATTTTATATTTCTATTCAGGAGTCTTGCTATATTTGGTCTAGATGTGTTGTAAAATGTTATGTTGTAGAAGAGGGTTGAGGTCTTTTGAAGAAGGACAATCTGTGTCAAAGATGAGGTCATAAAATCTCAGAAAGCCCACAACAGAAAGCAGCGGGACCAACTGTTCACAAATTTGGAAGGACAAGAAGGTTAGAATGGGCTGCAGAAGAGACTGAAAATGTTTTCTCACTGGGAACTTGCCAGCCTCACTGAAAGTCCAAGGTAACCTTTGCTTCTGAACTTGAAAGAAGGAGGTTGTGAGAGATTACAAGTGTCATCTGGTAAAGTTGCAAATGGGAAAATAACTTGTGGTATCTCTGATTATGACTGCTGGGATGCATGTGCCAAAAAGAAGGGAAGCTCTCCACTTTTAAGAGTAGTTTCATCGTCAAAAATATAATTTACTGGCATTTAAATTTGAGACTATATTTAATTTTATTCAACAAGAATATTACAAAAATAAATCGGTTTCTCTATAAATGGCAGCTGCCCTACTATTTAAAAAAAGCCAGAAACTTCTAAATATATCTGTAAATGTATACCTTATGACCAGTGAACTACCAAGAAACAAAAGTATGGAAAAGGAAGATGATGGTAAAATAGAGGTGGGGGCTGGGAGTGTTCAGAGCCATGCTGTGAAGTGTTCTGCACTGGGTAGTGGTCGGTCATGTCCAGCAGCCATTTTGGCAGGTCTTTGCAGGTTCTTTTCCCTTTGCATGCAGCAGTCTGGTCTCCACCTGCCCTCACTCCTTATAAGCCTTATTCTTCCCTTTCTTCACTCCTTATCCTTCATGGTTCAGCTCAAATGTCTCATCCTTAAGGTTTTTGCTGACCTTCTAGACTTAGTTTTCCCTATGTTTTATGCAATATTAATATACTTTATTTTCCTTTAAATAATGATAATAATATAATAATAATGATAATAATACTGCTATTGTACAGTACAAAATATGTCTCTGTGGACTTTGAAAGTACCATTTAATCCCTTTAATAGCCCTAGGAGATAGATACAATCATATTTTAACTGAGCAAGACACAATCAGATACATGTGCCAATATTTTGCATACCATGAAGAAAAAAACCCATTAAGATATTAATAACACACAAGTCTTCATTTCAAGGATATGAAAATATGGAAAACCGTAGGTCTTAGATTTGGTGTAATTGAGGTGCCTGGGTGGCTCAATCGTTAAGGGTCTGCCTTTGGCTCAGGTCATGATCCCAGGGTCCTGGGATCAAGCCCTACATCGGGCATCTTGCTTGGTGGAAAGCCTGCTTCTCCCTCTTCCACTTCCCCTGCTTGTGTTACCTCTCTTGTTGTTTTTCTTTCTGTGTCAAACAAATAAAAAATCTTAAAAAAAAAAAAAGACTTGGTATAATACCTTATTATTACCATTTTACAGATGAGGAGACTGAATCACCTTAGTCAATGGATTTTCCCAATGCTACATAACTAGGAAGTGGTGAGTCTAGATTGGAATCCTAGAACTTGGGCTTGAGAGTGTATCCTCTTAACTCCTGATCTGTGTTATCAGTACAGAATCACAATATCTAATTAATATTTATTTGTATGATTCTGTGTTCAAGTCCTAGCTCTCCAAGAGACCATATGCTTTTTAAAGACAAAGATGGCACCTGCGGTTATACTGCTGACCCCCAAGCCCAGCACATTGTGTAATACACTGTCAATGTTTAATAATGAATGATGGAATGAGTGAATGAAAGAAGAGACATTGGGTTTAGAAACAAATTCCTTGGGCTTCACTACTGGATTTGCAGTTTTGACTAATAGTGTGACCTTTGACATGTCACTTTGTTCTCTGGGCCTCTGTTTCTCTATTTATAATACAAGAGGAAATTACAGTTGACCTTGAACAACACAGGTTTGAACTGTGCAGGTCTGCTTACATGCAGATTTTTTTTTTTTGAGAAATGCAATATGGTACTCTAGATGTATTTTCTCTTATGATTTTCTTAATAACATTTTCTTTTCTCTTTTTTATTATAAAAATACAATATATAATGCATATAACATGCAAAATATGCATTACTTGACTGTATTTAATTAGTAAGGCTTCTCACAATTAAGTTTTTGGAGAGTCAGAAATTACACATGGATTTTTTAACTGTGCCTGGGGGCTGGCAACCCTATCCCTCATGTTGTTCAAGGATCAGCTGTACATTGGGTTTTCTCTGAGTGGTCTCCAACTTTGAATGTGTATTGCAAATATGCATTGAAAGCCAGTGCTCTGCCCAGCATTAAACTAGATAAAACATATTAATGTTAGCATAATGCCTGGTACACAAAGCTCAATGAACATTAAGTATTGTTATAGCTGTGGTCAAAACATGAATTGAATGAAATGAGAAGTGTGGGATTAAAAATGCAAAACAAAACAGGACAGTTACTATGAACCTTAGCAGTCAGGTAGGGCTTCCTAGAGGGGCAGGGGCTAGACTTGGGCCATGAAACAAAACAATGTTTGTGATGGAGCTGCTGTGTCCAATATGGTACCTACTAACTATATGTGGCTATTTAAATTAACATGTAAATTAATTCACATAACATTTCAAGTGTCCACTAGCCACACGTGGCTAGTGGCTACCATATTAGAGACTGTAGATATAGAGTATTTCTAGTAAAGCAAGTTCACTTGGACAGGGCTGTGACAGAGTGAAGAGTAGAACTACATTTCATATATATGTCACTTGAAATTATTTATTGAGTGACAGGGCTGGGCTAAGTGTGGTGCTGTGCACTGATGGAGCTTAGTCTAAGGGTCTGCAAAGTACAGCCCACAGGTCAACTGCTGTTTCTCATAAAGTTTTGTTGAAACACAGCCATGCTCACTAGTTTACATATTGCCTATGACTGTTTGCTACAGTAGCAGGGTTGAGAAGTCATGACTCTGTGGCTTGCAAAACCTTAAATATTTACCAAGTGGGACTTTACAGGAAAAATTTGCCAGCCCCTGGTCAGTCTGGTAGATTGACTGGCATCTGAGTTAAAGAACTGGTTTTAGTATTCATTCATTCATTCATTCATTCATATGTTTGTGTTTTTAACATTTAACTGGTATTTATTTCTCAATCATCTAATTTAAGCAGGATGTATGCCACTGACAAAATGAACACAATAGATTAAAAACTGTGGCTCTCCTAGAGCTCATATTCTAGTGAGGGCAGGGAATACACAGATAATTAGAGTAAATAACTCTAATAAGAGTAATAACAGATAAATCGTATCCTGTGTTAGAAGATGATTTTTTTAAATAAAGAGGCTGCAGGAAGAGTGGGCTGTGAATGAGAAGGAGAGGGGTGGTTGTGGATTTAAGCAGGGTGTTCACAGTAGGCATGACTGCGGAAGTGAGGAAGGAAAGCATCCTTTGGATATCTGGGGAAAGTGGAATCCAGGTTGAGGAAATTGCCAGGGCACAGGCTCCAAGAGCAGATTATGCCTCATACATTTGAGGAAGATTACGTAGGAGAAGGTCCGCAGGCTTCAGTGGATACTAAGTGACTATTAGAAGCTGGGGTCAGAGACGGACCGGAGAACCAGAGCCTTGTAGGACATTGTAAGAACATTGGCTTTCAACCTGAGCTCAGTGAGGAGCCACAGGGGCATTTTGACCTGAGGACTGATATAATTTTACTTACTCTTAAAAGGATCTCTCTGGCCACTCCATTGAGAAAAATCTACAGGGAGTAGGCAAAAGTGAGAGCAGAGGGCTGCTTAGGAGACCCATATGATTAGCCAGGCTAGAGATGGTGGTGGCGTGGGCCGGGGTAGTAGCCATGGTGGTGAAAAGAAGTTACTAGAATTAAGATATTGCATTTCATTCATTGCAGTGATTTAGTGAGCACCAATTACATGCCAGGCATTGTGCCAGTGTTGGGGATAATGAGCAAAAGAAGCTGCCATCTCTGTCCCTTGGAGTTTTCTAACAAATTGGTTTCTTACTTTCAACATCAGAAATGAGGAATCCAATGCTATGTCCCCATATGTGTTTGGGATCCAGGACCAGTTTTCACACTGTTTCTAAAGACCCAGGAGAGGATGACACTGTCTTAATCTGCTTGGACTGTCATAACAAAGTATCACAGACTGGTGACTTGAACAAAAGAATCTTCCAATCTCACAGCTCAGGAGGCTGGGAAGTCCTGCTTTGAGATGCCCCCGAATTGTTTCCTGGTGAGAGTACTTTTCCTGCTTGTGGACTTCTTGACTTCTGTCTGTGACCTCACATGACCTTTCTGCAGTGTGTGTGTGCAGAGAGTGTGAGATCTGCCTCTTCTCTGTTTCCTATAATCCCATCACAGGTCCCTGCTTCAGGACCTCATCTAACCCTGATTGCCTCCCAAAGGCCCCACCTCCAATACCATCATGTTGGGTGTTAGGGGCTTCAACGTATGAATTTGGGCAGACACAAACATTTGGACGGTGACGAACACCAATGACCTGGGGTGACAGATGTGAGCAAGTGACACAAATATGCATCATAAGTGAGGATTGAGCAGAGGGTTTCTGGGCATTGTGCCGAGTGGGGCTGGGACTCAGGGAGGTGATGGAGGTGGCTTTGGCACAAATGTAAGGAGGCAGACATCCGAGGGTGTCAACCCTGCATTGCACAGCCCTGAGTGCCCCTTAAACTTGGAGAGGGTGTTAACTCGTGACAGTGGCCTCTCCAACTTTCCTCCTAGGAAGCCTTGAAGATTTTCCTGCAGGGGCCTGTTGGGGAGTCAAAGAGCAAAGAGGTCCAGGCTGGGAAGAACCATGAAGACCATCCAGTGGAACCCCCTCTTTCTAGAGTAGATGAGGTTGGGGTTCCTAGAGGGTCAAGGATTTGCTCATTCAGGAAGTTCATGACAGAGTAGAGGTCTCCCGACCACCGTGCTTGCTGAAGCTTGATTTCTCCATCTCCTGAGAACAACATAAGCAGTCAGTCTTTTTTTATCCTTGGAGTGGAGGCCCCCAGCTGAGCCAAGGCCTTCAGGAGTCTTTTACAACATCTGAAGGTGGTATCAGCTTCTGGCAGTGTTGGGGCTTTTGTTTTTTGTTTTTTTTTTTTTTTTAAAGATTTTATTTGTTTATTTGACAGACAGAGACCACAAGTAGACAGAGAGGCAGGCAGAGAGAGAGAGAGAGAGAAGCAGGCTTCCTGCCGAGCAGAGAGCCGGATGTGGGACTCGATCCCCGGATCCTGGGATCATGACCCGAGCCGAAGGCAGCGGCTCAACCCACTGAGCCACCCAGGCGCCCCAGTTTTTGTTTTGTTTTGTTTTGTTTCAGTTTTTTCTTCCAGGCTTTTGATCCTATGCACCCATTCATGCAAAGAAGTGTTTCCATGCAGGCCATGTGGGGCATCGTGAATTTCCCGTCAGCTTCATTAGCGTCTTTCTTTCACAAACCTTGACTGAGACCCAAAGCTGAATCAGTCACCAGGGAGGGAAGCAAATGAGACACTTGCTACCACCTCCATTTGCTCAAAATCAAGCTGCCCCCAGAGTGGGCTGTTTTGTTTTCGGAAAGGCAGTCGGAGGAAAAGGGAAAGCACTAAAGTCAGGCTGACCTGGGTTAAAATCTTGGCTCTGTCTGAAACTATTGGTGTGGTTTTGAGCAAATTGCTTAATTTTCCCCCAAGCTTAAATTTCCTGCTTGGTATTCACCTTTGCTAGGTTATTGTGATGATTGTAATCAGTACAAAGTAACTGCTACATAATATGGCAAATATATGTGTTCAACAAATGGGAATTATTGAATCAGGGGCAAAAAGAACCCCCCAGTGTTGACAACACTTAAGTCACAAAAGTCTTAATCATGATGGAATGGAAGGCATGGTGACAGATTTCTGAACAGAAGCAGCCTCCACAAAACCATGTTAAACACAGCACTTAGTAATAGCTCTAGCCTTTTCTGGTTATTAGATGAGAGCCTGCCTTTTACACCACTGCCCCTTCTCTTCTCCTAGACTGAAGGCAGCTTCCATTTCAGTGCAGGTGATTAAGGACTCTGAAAAAGAGAAGGGTGTGTGTGTGTGTGTGTGTGTGTGTGTGTGTGTGTGTGTATGTGTGTGTGTGCATATATCAGCCCAGCCTTTTGGTTATTTTTTGTTAAATGGTCTTTTAATTAAAATTTCAATAGATGAGTTTCTACCAGACAACAGGGGTCGTGGGGAGGTGTATGGATTTTATGCTGATCACACCAAGACTGTCCCTCAGGACAGGGCATTCAGGAATTCAAGATGCTTCAGGCAAGGCAGGTGAGGTCAGGTGGCCTCACTGTGTACAGTGCAAATGGTCCACTGCCATCTTTCAAATGCCCCCAAATGGACTTAGTAGTAAAGCCTGACTCCCTAGTGAAGCCTGGTGTGGGCCACTTGGACACACATTGCTTAATTTTAATGATTCATGATGATTCTCCATCATATACCAGTAAATGTACCGTAAAAACATTTTGTGAAAGAATGTGTGTCTTAGTAATGGGAACCTGTGCCATTCTGTAATTAAATCCTTGCCGGAACGTGGGGGCTGCCTGGCATAGGGGGTGAGGGGCAGAGACTGAGTCAGGGATTGAGGGGGTTTCCTGGGGTGGGGGTGGCTGAGGGGGTAGAATGTGGGGGAGGTGAAGGGGAGCAGCCTGGGTAGGGAGGAGGAAGCAGGACCTGGGGTGGGTGAGGAGGGGGACCCTTGGAGCGGGGTAGAGGGCCAGGGCCTGAAGAAGGGAAAAGAGGTGGGTCCTGGGTAGAGGTAGAGGGGGGACGGGGAACTGGGGCAGGATAAGGAGCAGGGCCTGGGGCAAGGGGAGGGGGTGGAGGCTGCGGTGTCTGTGCTTGTGTGAGATTGTGACTAAGAGAGCAGAACATGGGAAGGGAAGGGAAAGATGGAGAATAAGAAAAATTAAAAAAAAAAAAAAGAGGAAGAAAAGTAGGGGGAGTGGAATTAACAGGCTGTGAATGTATTCTTTGCTCTAGGCGCCTTTGCCTACTGTATCTTCTCTGATCATTACATTAACCCTTGAAGTAGACACTGTCCTTTTCTGGTCTCTTTCATGGATGAAGTAGATGTGGGGATTTCACCTGCACCTGTCTGACTTAAATTTAATTTCTTTCCACTGTAGAGGGCTACACAGGAAAGGGGCTTATAGAAAGGTGGCCAGTGAGGACTATCGAGGCACACACAGAGAGAAGGGCAAAGGCAGAAAAGCTGAGACCAAAGAGGGAAACTGAGGCAGGAGTCCATGCACAAAGATGGAGAAATGAAAAGGGAGACAGAGAAGAGGGGAAGAGAGGACCGTCAAACCGAGAGAGAGAGCCAAGAAAGCGCGGGGTGGGGGGTGGCGGCCAAGATCGTGAACATGAATATAATCAGGAGTGAGATTAGCAAAATGGAAATGAGCTGGGTTCAGCTGAACATACACATTATGTAAAACGGTATAATATTCCAGATGGAAGTACTGGAAATGACAGTCCTCTAGTTTCCCAGAGAAGCTCTAGCTGTGACCCTGACCATCTGCCTAGAACCGAGGCTGAGGTCACTCTGAGGAAGAGACCCCTCTGAACAGAGTGCAGAAGTCACAAGCTGTCCTCCAGTTCTCTTGGTTTCCCCCGCCCCAGTTCGTCACTAGCCAGAGGCAAAGGCTCCAACCTCCTGGTATCCGGTCCACTTTGCTTTAGGGCGTGGATGTCTGGGGCAGGACACATCCATGTGTGTGGCCCATTGTACTCGGTGCACATCTGGAAAATCATTATTCCTGCTCACTTTAATATTATAAATGAGATTTGATTTTAAATCACGAAGATAGCTGGTGCTTGGAAAAAAAAAAAAACAACTATCAGTGCGTCTCTTTTGTAGAGTGAAGAACTCTTTTGCAAAATGAATAATTACCCTCTGCTTAATCTATTTTGTATATTTCACTTGGCCGGTTCGGGTTCTGTGCAAATGGGGAACAACTGCATTATTAATCATCATGTGTCCTGAATAGAATAGCGTATATTTTATCCTTACCGCATCCTCGTGAATGGGACAGGACAGGACTTATGTTTCCCGTCTTCTGGGGAAGAAGGATGAGGCTCAGAGAGACGCAGGATCTTGAACAAGTTCTCCTAACAGCTAGTGGAGACACAGAGCCGAGGGGCCCACAGAATGACAACCACATAGCCTCATCTCATGTACACCCCTGTAAACTCTGGTAGAGGCGTGGTCGGTGGCCAGGCAGAGCCACCATAGTGGGTCAGGCCAAGTGACATGCAGGACGGCGCTGAGCTCCTCCTTCCTACTTGGGACAGTGCCAGGGAGCTGTGGCTCCAGAGCGAGGCAGAATGAGATTCGAATCCTGATCCTGTTACTTTTTCGTGGTGCAAACGGAAGGCCGATTGTTTAAACCCTGGGGGCTTCAGTTTCCTCATCTGTAGAGTCAGGGCATATCCCCTTGCTTCACAGAGTAGCTGGGTGGATTAAAGTTGAGAAGGCCGATCAAACACATCATGCGGCTCTTAGCCTTTCCCTCTTCCCAAATTACAGCTGACGGGTCCAAGATAAGAGCTATGGGCACGAGAGAACGTGAAGGTAGCCAACTGCCTAATAATAATCATAGCAAACCAGGCCGTGTTTATGGAGCCCATACTGGGAATAGAACATTGTGGACGTTGTTCAGTGAGGGGGTGACCAAGCTTGTTGTAGAACTGAGGAAAGCCAGAGACACAAAATTGTGCAAAGTCATGGAGCCACTGGGTGATCAATGCAGAGCTCAGAGCCGGTCCTGACTCCATTGCCTGTCTTCTCTGCTTGAAACGCCCTCTCCCCAGGCCCAGTGCGTGGAGTCAGCATCTGGACAGGACACTGTAGAGGGGATGTAGAGGCTTCCAGAAGTTTTTCCACACCTGTGGGATAAGGCAGTGTTCTTCAGGGCCTGCTAAGTCCTCTGGCTCTGTTGATCTGAGAAGCGGTAGGGCCCAGGATTCCCCACGGTGCCGTGACCTTCCTTTGCCTCCACACTTTCCTCTGTCTGGGAAACTCCTGCACCCCCTTGCGAAAGAAGTGGTTCAGCCTGGGGCCCGCAGCACTGTCTCTGATTCCAGGCCTGGCCTTGGCAACTCTTCTGTCTGTGACATCAGGCCAGTAACTTGCTTAACCCCCCGGGCCTCAGTCTCCTCATCTGTATAATGGGGTTGAAACTAGAACCTGCATCTTGGGTGGATTGTGAGGGTCGCATGAGTCAGTGTAAATAGGGAACTTCCCAAACCACGCAGCAGTTAGGCCTCTGGGTCCGCTCTTGTTATTATTATCTTCTCTCTTCACCGGCATATCCCCGACCTTGGGGGCACAGTCTGATGCTCTTTCCTGTGATCCTGTGGCTCTCTGCGTGCACTCCAAGGCCTCCCCAGCCCGGGCAGGGATGTATTTTCTTTCCTGCGACACCTGAGAGTCAGCTGCTTGTGACAGAGAATCAGATGAATTTGCCTCAGTGCCGCAGTCACACCGGGATTGTATGAAGAATGAGAAATGGTCAGAAGAAGTAAGATCTGGACCAGACACGAGGCAAGAACCATGGGGAGAGGACAGAGGGAGGGAAGGACTGACACAGCAGGAAGCTCAGGGAGGGGCTGCCGCCAAGAGGTGCAAGGTCACCAAGCCAGAGAAGAAGTATGGTGGGGTGCGGGTGCAGCCTTGGCAGTGCCAGCAGTGACCCCAACAGTAATGATAAGGACCCACACTGAATGCTATCTGCAGGGCTGGAGACATGGTAATCTTTTTTTTTTTTTTTTTTTTTTTGTGGGAGGGAGAGAGTGTGCATGCGCAGGCGGGGGCGGGCAGAAGGAGGGAGAGGCTCCCAAGCAGATCCACACTGAGCGGGGAGCCTGACACGGGGCTCTGCGTCACGACCCTGAGATCATGACCTGAACCGAACTCAAGAGTCCAAGGCTTAACCGACTCAGCCCACCCAGGTGCCCTGGTAAGCGTGTGTAATATGTTACCTCCACCCCTTGTGACAGTTTTGAAAATGGGGGTTAAGATGTCTGCTTCCTGATGAGGAAACTGAGGCCCAGAGTAGTGCGGCAGCCTATGGAGGCCGCTTGGTCTGTGAGTGGTAAGCTGAGGGGCCAGCCCCAGATGGCTCTTCTTCCCGTGCTGATGCCGGCTTCCCTTTGGCTTGTTACCCTCCCCCCCGGCCCCTTCCAGGGTGACTTGAGAAGCATGGGTGATGCAGGCTGGGGTGGGGGCGGGGCAGTGGGGGGCACACACCACGCCCACCCCCCCCCACCCCTGCCCTTGGCGGCCCTGCTCTTTGCATTCTGCTCAGGAATCCCATGATCCTTCCTAGTGGGGCAGGGGGGGGCGCGGTCTGCCTCTGTGTCTGCCCCAGGCTGCCGGTGAGACTGCCTCAACCCCCACCATCCGCAGTCAGCCTAAGTTTTGAGAGTCTATTACCCATGTGCTTTTCTCCCAGACCCAAATTTATAGATAATCATGCACTCAGGGGTAGATGAGGCTAAGGAGAAAGGGGCCGCCTGAAGTGGGAGCCCTGGTGTGGCCTGGCTGCTGGCCTTCCGGAGCCCAGGCCTTTCCACGTGGGCTGTTACATGAGCTGAGTCAGAGCCAATTAGCCCCCAGGTGGCCTTGATTAAGGACTCTGATCTCCATCAGGCCTGATCACCAGCCTGTGCCACCAGAACCCGTTGGCCTCTATTTTTTTTTTCTTCTTGCGCTCAGAGGCGTGATGATGAATGGCAATGAGGGGCCGGCAGCCCTATGCAGGCATCCAGATATCTCTCAAAGGCTTGGGGAAGAACAAGGCTGAAACCTGTCACTTCAGAATGTGAGGAAGAAAGGGACAGCAGAGGCGCCCTTGTGAGGTTGCCTGGATGTCATCCAGATCAACCTTCTCAGTGCACAGGGAGAGAGAGACGGAGTCCCAGGGAGGGTGGGGACTCACCCTAGGTCACACAACACCATTGGCTGAGCAGACTTCTAGAGAAGTCTTCCTCACTTTGTGAAGATCCCCATCATATCCCCTTGTTACTTCACTCCACTCATACTTTTCTGCCTCCCCAGCCTCTGGTCGCCCGACTCCCAACCTTCCCTAATGCTCCTCCACTCCCCCTTAGTGCCTAGGGAAACACTAACCTCAAGAGGTAAGACCAGAGCATGTTAGAAGAAGAGTCAAGGCCTAGGATTTGAACAAGGCTTGGAAGGGCGTTTGGGAATTCCTGAGTATTAGCTGGCCATTTTACAGATGGGAAGACTGCAGCCAAGCAAAGCAGAAAGATTTGCTCAAGGTTGCAGCGGCGTCTACATTGTAAAACGTATTCCCTGAGGATACTGCTGGCATTCAAAACTGCCCGCATGAGCTCATTCCTCTTCTAAATACCATTTTGCCACTTAGTTTTCCCTTCACCTCCTACTCCCTCGCAACCCTGGTTTCTCCTCTGTTGAACATCTCTGTCTCCAGTTCTCAGGCTCAAGGAGTGGGATCAGGGCAAACCTACTACAAGCAGCAGACCTTGGTCAGCAGGTGGGTCTCAGATAGCCGGTTATTATCAGTAAACCCAAGATGTTAGGGAAGGAAAGGCCCAAGGCGGGGGGAGCGATTGATAAGGCTATGACCAGTCATGGAGAGCTTTGGATGTTAGACTAGGCCATGTGAACTTTATCGTGAGAGCACCTGGGGGCCACTGACAGTTTTGGGGACAATCCACGGGTGTAGCTGCTCTTTGAAGAGGTGACTGTCCATCACTCAGATTGACGGGAAGACACTGAAAGCTTGCCATCAGTGATGAGACTTCTTCAACCATGGGCATGGACAGCGTTGAGAGCCTTCCCCAGGGCAGGGATGGTGGGAAAGATGGGAAGGGCTGGGTGTGAAGGACAGCACAGTGGTAGAATCGGGGAGATTCCGCTGCCATTCAGATGTCGAGGATGAAAATGAAGTCAGGTTGGTGATGTTTCTAAGGTTTTTATTTTGGGAAGAAAGTGAGAACATTATTCATAGAAGGGGGGGGGGATGCAGGTTGGCGATGCATCAGCTTTTGTGATACTAATGGTGCATAACAGACAACCACAGTGGGTTAGTGTCAACCACTACAAGTGTTTTTTACCCTTTATTACACATCCGGGTGGACCAGGCTAGCCAGGGCTCAGCTGCACTTGTCTCTAAGCTCAGGCGGCCTCCAGTTTGTTCCACGTGGCCCTCATCCTCCTTGCACTGGCCGCCTACTTAGAGCCTGGTTTTCTCCTGGAAAGAAGCAGGAATCCCAGAGAGCAAGCCCAGCCCAACAGCACATTTCAGATCTTGGTTCACATCATGTCTCCTGTCATCCCATTGGCCAGAGCAAGTAACAGGCTAAGCCTGAATACAAGGGCCAGGAAAGAAATCTCACCCTTCCCACCATTGGCCATGGCAGTGGTGATACTACTACTGCATACTACTGTAGGAAATGACTTGACATCAATAATTCATTCTATTACAGCGTGCATTTACCTTCACCCCAGTCTTCTATTCACAAGCTTTTTTTTCAACACTCTCTTTTAAAAAATATTTATTTGAGAGAGAGAAAGAAAGAGTATGAGCAGGGGAAGGGGGACAAAGGGAGAAGCTGATTCGCCATTGAGCAGGAAGCCCGATGTGAGGCTTTTTCCCAGGACCCTGGGATCATGACCTGAGCCAAAGGCAGATGTTTAACTGACTGAGCCACCCAGGTACCCAATTTTCCACACTCTATTGAAGCACAGCCTCAGAGAGCCATCACAAAGCTTGACGGGTCTCAGAAGGAGCGTGGGCTTAGATATTCACAACCCTGGGCAGCTTACTCACCCTCTCCAGACCTCAGCTTCATGGTTTTCACAGTGGAACCAACATCATCATTCTCCCAGTATTATCATAGATACCAAAAGTGATTTGAGCGAGGTCAGCACAGAGTAGGTGCTCAATTAGAACGTATGATGCTTCCCCTGCAGCTCAGCCTTACTAGCAGGAAATCCACCTTCATTATGTAGGATTCAGTGTAATCCACACATAAACTATTTACATTTGAACAGGGGGTGTTTGGAAGAGTGATTTCTAATCTTTAGTTATAGTTGGGTTTTAGAAATCAGCCTGATGTGAATTTCGGTGTGAGTGAATCAGAGATTCCTCATCTTCCTAATGCTTATTGTCTAGCAACTGAGACTTGTCACACTACAGGCGGCCATCCTGGCTCTTGTCCTGGTGGTCACGGCTGTTGTTACGATGTTTGGGATGATGTGAGGGAGCACGCGTTTTGAAGACCTGACTCTGATCTCGGACAAATGACAAGTTGAGTCTGAGCTTTTGTTTCCTTATTTTACCATGAGGATGCTAGTACCTTCCTCCTGGTGCTAGTCATGGGTGTGACTTGTGAGATGACCCACAGTGACCTACGGTGGGTGCCTTCCACCACTCCAACGTGAAGCAGGCTCCCAGTGATGTGCTCAGCCCATGCCCCTCGCACTGCATGCCTGGCCCTGGGTTGAGCTCCAGGGCCAGAGCTGGCAGTGAAGAAGCCCACAGTGGACTGCTCAGAGTCAGAACAAGAACGGATGCCATGCACGCTTATTGCTCTGAGGGCCCAGGGAGATATCTTTCCAAGCTGCAGTGACAAGAATAAATAGGAAAGTGAACAGCAGCCAGTGTCCCTGGCCTGTGATGATAAGTGATGACTGAGTCAGAAGCAAGTGAAAATGGAATCGTAAGAGGATGACAAGGTAGGAGGAGAGGAGCCGGACAGCAGGCAGGCTCGGGAAGAAGGCTTTGCACTTATCTAGCTGTCCTGGGCAGGTGATGAGCTCCTCTGAGCTGTGGCGGACAGAGGGGGTACCCTCTGGCTGATACCCTCGTTCATGCTCCCGTGTCCTTCAGCAGGAGGAGTGAAAACAAAGGCGTCAGGTGTTGGCTGGTTCTGGGAATACCGTAACCGACCTCGGAGACGATTTCATTCAAGCTGCCCCAAATACACAGATCAAGACACTGAGACCCCCTTGGCTTTGCACAGGCCCTGCCTTGAAATTACGATCATCTTTCATCTAGAAAGCACTTTTTCTTTCCACTCAAAACAAGATGTTAAGTTGGCCTCTCCTATCCAGGAACAATAATTACAAAAACACAAACATTGATGATGTTTTTGGCGAGAAGAAATGTGCCAGGGACTGTACTGCGGGTTTTTCAAAGACATCACTGATCTTTCTAGCAGATGGGTGATACCAGCGTTGTTCCAGATTAGGAAACAGATGCAGACAGGTGAAGCCACAGGATCAAATTCATGCAAAATTTGAAGTGGCAAGATCCAGGATCTGAATCCAAAACAAGATGATTCCAGGGCCCACACTCTGAACTACTTTCCCATAATCTTATGTGATTGACATGGAGGCGATGTCCACTGTGAAGCGGTTTTGAAGAGTTCACACAAGCCACACTCAAGATCGCTCATAATTGAGGGATTTTATTGTTTTTACCCAAGGGTTTCTGGAGTGAGGATGTATGTAACATAAAATGAGAACCGACTAATGGGACCTAGGAGACATGAAGAGTAAATATTTTAAAACCAGTGCAGCTCATCTGGAGCTGATAATACAGAGTTTCAGGACCTAGCACGATGAAAATCCACCTAACTGAATTCCCTTATGGGAGCCACTTTAATGAAGAGATTAAACTCTTTTTTAAGGTCTCTATTATCAATCCCATCGAAATGTGTATTTTCAGTCTGTTAAGGATGTCTCAGATTCATTATATTAAAAAATAATCCCTGTTTGTAAATGTCATAAATTCTCATTAAAGGAAAGTCAGAGATGTCTGAGGGATACAAAGGGGGAAAAAAAAATCCTTGAAAATATTGCCAGGTGTATTGAAGCATTGAGACCACCCATGCAGTGGGAAGAAGGCTACTGGAATGTCCAGTAGCCCTGGGTTCTAATCTTGGCTGTCCCTGAGGCTAGTCTAGTGATCTGGCCAAACATCTTCACTTTCTGAGCTTGTATTTTCCCTTCTGAACAATGCAGCTGAGAAGATGTGACCTCGATGACCTTTTAAGAGCTGTCTCTGCTCTGATGTGAAATAGAATTCTATTTTAGACATTTCATCAACACTCATGCTTACACTTTCCATTTCCTTGGCAAATACCTGTCGTCGTTATAAGAAAGTTTCTTCTACTCCTCAGCAGAACTGTCATTATTCTAAATGAACTCAGCCTGAATTCGTGAAAACTACAATGTTTTTATATATTCATTCGTTTGTTCATTCATTCACTCAGAAAGTGAGTTGTCTACCCTTCATCCAGCATTATACTTACTACTTGCATATGAGGATGATTATAAAAAGATGTCTGCAAACAGGAAGTTCCCAATTTGGTGGGGAGAATAGGCAAATTTAAAAAAAAAAGGGTTCTTCACCCCCATTGGCATAGACATTACTATTGTAAAATATACCCCTTCATTTATTGATGTACCAGACAGCACAGCAGGTACTGTGGCAGTCAGCAAGAAGCGTATAGTCCCCTCATTCAGAGAACTTCTGTAGTGACAGGAGTAAAGGAGCCTGGGTGATGGTAGTCAGCACGTGGAAACCATGCAAACTTGTGTCCCGAGAAAGCTATTCTTTGCTAGCCTGGCGGCTCTGGGTATGTAGAGGCAGGGCTGAGGAAAGGACCCGTCGAAGGAAGGGGTTAATCCTCAGGTCTGGCTATCAGAAGTTTGCATCTTGCAAGAAGGAAATGCTTGGTTGCAAATAGTGGTGAGTTTGCTGAGCCAGCAAAATAAGAAATGGGAGTCAATAACGCCAATAGCCGTGGCATTGATGGAAATCTTACTGGAGACACCCAGCCCAACTGCTAAGAGTGATCACAGCTAACTCTCCCACAGTGTCCGGAAAACGGAGTTGAGGGATGTAGAAAGGCTGATTCTCACTGGCACTCAGAATTGATGAACTTCTACTCCCAACATTCCGTTTTGCAGATGGGGAAGTTAAGGCCCAGCAAGAAGGAGATTACTTACTCACTGTCTCTAGAGTTGAGTCCAGCATATATCAGACGGAGTTCTGTCTTGGAACAAAAGGGAAAGAGGAGAAACGTATTGCGGATCTACTCACTGGCTGCCTAAGCCACGAGCCTCACCCTTCAACTCTTCCATTTATTCTTAGAGTCAGCTCTGTGAGGTCGGTATTACTAACATTTTCCATTCTGTTAATGAGAGAACTGAGACCCACAAAGCTGAAGTGACTTCCCCAAGACCACACGTCCATGGAGAGAGAAAGGGAGGATTGGAACACAGGCCCGTCTGTCTTCAACCCTCTTTTCCACCTGCCTCACTTCCTCTTCTCCAGGCAGCCTTGAGGGCCCTCCGGGGTGGACGCGTCTCATTTCCAAAATACATATTTGTTATATAATGAGTGACAGTAATGAATGGTCTGTTCTGAGAGCTGAGAAACCTGCCTGGGAAGCAAAGAAGAAAGAAATGCAGAGGACACCAGCACGCTTTCTTTGTACAGATTCCTCATTCTCAGTCTTATTCCCAGAGGAGGGGAAGAGGAGAATGGACCTGTGCCCCTTTCTGCAGTCACAGATTGGAGAACTAGGAACCCAAGCTGTGCCCTTTCCCTGAAGAGGAAAGCCTCTCCTTTCCCGTCCGGTCTTGCCCACTCCAGCCTGATTTCCTGTCCCTGGACCAGGGGCAACCATATACCTCTTCCATTATGAATCACGAGGTCTGCGGTTTTGGCAGATCATAAATCAGCCCTGAGAGCCTCGAGGACAAATGCCAGGACTTTTAATATTTAATATTAGACGTATTCAAAGTGGTGAATATTTCATGATGGGGCTGTCCCATTTTAACACATCATGAGTGACTCCTACCCCCACCCGCTTTTTGGTAAATTATTCTCACCCAGATTTCAAGGATCTCAGCCCCTTTCCTCCATTCTCCTCATCTCGGGCAACAGTCAGCTCACCAGCTTGCACACACTTAAAGCACACACTTTTGTTGGAAGACTTGAACTTGTTATTGGAGAGGAGAGTTACAGAGAGCATTCCTGTCGGAGAGCAGCCCCACTGATGCTCTCTTTACCAGGTATCCAGAGAAGAGGAAAGGTAGATCCCCCCTCTCTCTCTCCTTCCAGCAATCCTATTCTGAACATTTTCGGTGCTACCTCTGACCCATCTTTCACTCCTTCTTCTGCCTTACCACCATTTCAGTTCAGCCAACATTTATCAATCCCAGGCTCTTTGCCAGATACTTGCTGATGCCGGGGTTACAAAGATTAAGCATCATCATAATGTATAAAACAAATTAGAGAGGGTTTTTTTTTTTAACAGTCAGAATGCTTTGTATAAGGTCAAACACATAACATTTTTAGTGAATCAGTGAAAACATTAAGGTTTGTTGATGAATACAAACGTCTTGAAATCAGGAGTTATGGGTAATAGTTCTGTTGCCCTAATATCTATTCCCTGCTGTGTTTTGTTTTGGTAACCCAAGATTGAAAAAAAAAAAAAAAGCCTCAATTTGCAAGATGGGTAGTTATAGAAAGCATGGGCTTGTAAGCTCTTCGGTTCCGATGGCTCCTAGTTTATTGTATCTTCCTCGATGAAACAGAAATGATAAGAGAAGGTATTTTTGTGGGCTTGCTTGGTGGTGGTGGTTTTAAATGAGGTTTGCATAAAATGTATTTACCTGGCAAATGAACTGAATGTGACTATGCTCTCCCATGTCCTAAATTCTAGTATGTAACATATGAACGTTTAGCCTTCATTTTTTTTTTTTTACTATTAATGAGACTTAAAAATTTTTAGGGGGAATTAAAATCTAAAAGTTGCAAATTTCTTAACTCTCTCCCACGGAATTATACGTTTCCAGGAAGCATGGTTCAAAAACTCTCAGGTAAGGCCAATCAGAATTACTGTAGGTTTGAAGAGTTGCAGGTTCATCTGTGTGTGTGTGTGTGTGTGTGTGTGTGTGTGTGTGTATGCCCATGAGTGTATAAGCGTGATCACCTGAAGACAAAAAAGAAGGCAACCTGACAGCAATAGTCTAGGAATTTATGAGCCATCACAGATAGTTAATTATTCATTCAACTCACAATATTGAGCATCTACTCAGTTCTAGGCAGTGGGCTAAGGCAGGGCAGTTCCTACCAGCATCTCCTAAGCTGTGGACATGGTCTGTGGTCCATAATAGGTCCACCTGTTCCACCAGCAAGTGTCCCAAGGTGAAATAGGTTTTGGGAAACCTCTTAGGTATCATTTTCATGAAGAATCACATACCACTGGCTCTACATATAGTCTAGTGTTTCTCTCTCTCTCTCTCTCTTTTTAAATAGAATCTATGTTTGGTAAGGCATCTGTCAACATTCCACAAATACAACTTAGGAAAAGCCATTAACAAATTGAACCTTATTCATCTCAACCTTAAGAAGTGTACAGTGAAGCAGGACTGATAATTGAAGAGGGTAGGACAGAGAGCTTTGGAAAACCCTTCCAGAATTCTGAACTCTGAAGATGTACAAGGAAACTAGACATAGGCCGGCCACGTGAAGTGAGCTTGGCCCAAGGGAGAAGACACTAAAGGCAGTGTGGGATACTAGCAAGCATCCTTGCAATCAGGCATATGAGATGGCCATAATAAAATGATGCCTGGATACATGAATGGATAGATGGATGGATGGACAGATGGATGGAAAGATGGATGAAGAAGAAGGGAACAAGAGGGGAAAGGTGGGGGGAAGAGGAGGAAAGGAAAGCTAACCAAGACAACAAAATAAAATCTGGAAATGATAGATGAGAACAAACCGTCTAGAAGGGGAAATCAAAGATACCTTGGAGGAGGGGACATTTGATTTGGGGCTCATGGTTGAACATGAATTGTTCATTCAAATGGAGAGAATTCAATTGTCTGATTATACTCTTAGTGCGAATGTACTTTATGATCATTTAAATATTTGAAATTAGGACCTCCATTTGTGGCCACCAGGTCACTTCCTGTGCCCCTCCTTAACCTGTGAGGCCTGTCAGTGTCGTATCTCTGCATCCTCAGCGTGGGCCCGAGAACCCCACAAGGGTCCGGACTTGCTGAATGAATCCATGGCCAGATGAACAAATGGAATGAACTAGGAACCTCCGTGGTGGGTCAACCAGAACAGGCTCTTCCCCTGGGGCTTTTCTCAAACCAGGCAGCCCACTGAGAAAACAAGGAAGCCAGGGGGAGAATGCTGTTTGGGGCAGGTAGTAATTCACACACCCCTTTCTCTTCTTGCCTGCAGGAGAGTGCAGCTGTCACGAAGGCTACGCCCCCGACCCGGTGCACAGACACCTGTGTGTGCGCAGCGACTGGGGACAGAGTGAAGGGTGAGTAGCAAAGGATGTTGCAGCGGGGGCAGTGGAGGGCCGTCCCCACTCCTCGGCTCTGTGACTCCAGGCCACGCAACGGGGGCAGTGGAGGGCCGTCCCCACTCCTCGGCTCTGTGACTCCAGGCCACAAAACTGCTCCAGAAAGAGAACTTTTCTCTACAAGTGGTGTTCTTGTAAAGGCTTGATGGGCGATGAACCCTATTTTCCACTGAATCACAATTTAGTAGTAAAGGTACACGATCGATGACTATTGTAGAGAACAAAGTCTCAAATTGAACTCCCCCTCCCAGACCGTAGGTAATCAACGGACACTTTCTTCACTGGACTGATGCAGAAAGAAAATGGGGTTTTCGTCCATAAACTCCAAAAACAGACAAGTGGTCTTTAAAAGACTGAGTCCTTCTGTGAGATGGAGACATTCTCTTATAAAGAGTTTTGCCCAATACGTGAGTGTGAACAACAGGAGTTTAAACCACATGGGTCTACTTACGTGCAGATTTTTTTCCCCAATAAATACAGTACAGGACTGTAAATGTATTTTCTTTATGATTTTTCCTAACATTTTCTCTTACCTAGCCTACTTTATTATAACAATAAAGAACGTAATACATATAGCCTATGAAATATGTGTTAATCAACTGATTATGCTATCAGTAAGGCCTCCAGCCAACAGTAGGCTATTAGTGGGGGGCCTGGCTGGCTCAGTCGGTAGAGCACATGACTCTTGGTCTCAAGGTCATAGGCAAGATTGTGGAGCTTACTTAACAACAACAACAACAAAATAAAACAGTAGGCTATTCGTAGTTAGGGTTTGGGGGAATCAAAAGTGATAGGTAGATTTTTGACCGTGTGGGAAGTCAGAGCTCCCAAGCCCTGTGCTGTTTAAGGGTCAAATGCAATTACTTCTGTGAAATTTGGTTGTCTGTAAAGCTACGTTTGAGCAGTGCCCCTCTGTGAATCCCATCTGACTCATATCATCTCCTGTTCCCTTTTCTTTCCCTCCTATTCTTCCTGAAGACCTTGGCCTTACACCACACTGGAGAGGGGCTACGACCTAGTAACAGGAGAACAAGCCCCTGAAAAGATTCTCAGGTGAGTTGACAGTCTTGTTGGGACATGCTGCTGGGGAGTGGAGGAGAGTCTGGGGAGCCATAGTCATGCATCCTTAGTCAGTGGTGCCTGTGAGCTTTAGGCTGTGCTGAGTGCAGAGGAACTCTCATTGGGCGTGAATGGACCATCATGGCCCGGGTTGCTATGGGAATCGAATTCCCATTTGTCTGGCATCTAGACTTATGGACTCAGATATTTGAACAGGGGAAGACATGGCTGATTATCCAGTCCAGTGCTTTAAAAATATTCTCCAGCCATAGAACTTCTTCCCGCCACCTCCACGGAATGGTATGTGAAACCTTAGTACTTCAGCTGATAAAGACATACAGCGGATTAAGTGGCAGAACTGGGAATCAGATTTTGGTTCAAATTGATTCAGAGTCCGTGCTCTTCACCTTTGTGCAGACTGTGCCGGCTGACTTAGCAGTCACTTATAGAGCCCCTGTTGGCTCTGAGCATTGCTTGGGAAAGCAAAGCTGAAATGGCCGCTGGCTTCACAGAGCCCACAGTTTATTGGGAGTCGGGACAGGTGGTCAGGAAAAGAAAACCAGCAGGGCAATGCAATGCATGGGCTGAACGATTAATCGGTTTAAGAGATGACCATCCAGGTGTGGGCCAGGTTGGCCAAAATTGCACCTGAGAGAAGGCAGGGGACTCAGTTGGGTGGGGAGGTCAGAAGTGGCCCTAGAAGGGTGGGAGAGGGGCCCCTATATGCTGTTTTTCTCTCTGCTTCCCAGGGAGTTCCCCAATGGAAACTCTTACATTGCAGGTCTACTTTCAGCTTGGGCCAAGGACTCTGGCTTCCTGTCAGCAAAAGCTTCGTGGTTCCTCCTGTGGAGCTGTCCATCAACCCGCTGGCCAGCTGCAAGACAGATGTGCTCGTCACGGAAGACCCTGCGGATGTCAGGTAGGGAAGTCATCCCCTGGGTCCTATATCGAGGACTCTTGGGCACACTGGAAGCCTCTCTGTTTCAGCATCATGGGGACTCAGGCAAAGAAGTGGTCCTCGTATTGTTGAAGTAGGCACCTGCTTAGCAGGTGATGTGAAGAACTGTCCCCTGTAGGTTCACCGTCCAAGAAATGTGCTCCATTGGTGGGCCTCAGTGCCTTATATTTCAACATTATTGCATTCCTTCTGGGTTTATATAAAATATGAGCAAGGCTAACACATTATCTGGCTCATCCTGGGATTATTAATGATTATGTCTTATAAAAGAACATTACTTAATAGTATACTGGAGAATCATGAAGGTGAAAGATTAGAGAATGAGATGCTTTCTATTATGACTCTGGTACTGGGAGCAGACTTTGGGCTAATCCATAGGTTCTTGATGTCAGGGTCAAATTTATTTGTTCTTTATTCATGAAGGGATGGAGACTACATCTTTTCTTACACGTTTTGCACCTTGTAGTTAACTTCATTATAGACTTACTCTACTGTGTTGTAATTAGTTGCTTACATATCATTCTGTCCCATTATGTGGTGAATCTCTCAAGGTCAAAGCAAATAACTTACTTAGATTTCTAATCTCCAGTTCCAAGTACATATTGGACAACTACTAGATGTTTATTGATTTAATTAAACTAGTGGTCTTAGATCTGATCCCATCGCTATTCTGGAGCTTTCTAGTGGAGGTGGTTTTGGGTGCCCTCTCTTCCAGTTTGATTAGGGGAAGCAGTCCAAAAATTTTGATGTTACCAAAAATGGACTCTGATTTTCCTTTTTTTTTTTTTTTTCTTTTTTGAGTGAGAGAGAGAGAATGCATAAAAGGAGGTCAGGGTATGTGTAGGGACAGAGGGAGAGAGAGAATCTTAAGCAGACTCCATGCCCAACATGGAGCCTGATACGGGGCTTGAACTCATGACCCTAAGGTCATGACATGAGCCAAAATCAATAGTCAGACGCTTAACTGACTGAGCCATCCAAGCGCCCCTCCAATTTTCCTTTTAAAATTGGCTTATAGGGACGCCTGGGTGGCTCAGTTGGTTAAGCAGCTGCCTTTGGCTCAGGTCATGATCCCAGCGTCCTGGGATGGAGTGCCACACCAGGCTCCTTGCTCAGCAGGGAGCCTGCTTCTCCCTCTGACTCTGCCTGCCATTCTGTCTACCTGTGCTTGCTCTCGCTCTCTCTCTCTCTGACAAATAAATAAAAAAATCTTAAAATTAAAAAAAAATTTTATAAAAAAAATTGGCTTATAAACAGCCCCTCATTTGGAACTGAGAATCATGCCTTACCACACTACTTCTTGCAATTGTGCTCCGCTGGCTTTGGGCCGTTCTGAATCAGGATGTTATCAGTATGTCTGTGGCATCTTGATAGGAAGCTGTCAAACCCAACACCTTGGGTTGTGTTTGGATTAGTCTCTGCTTTGCAATCTGTTTATCCCCACCTTCTCAACTGTTCATGGACAGATGAACCTAGCATGATTTTTCAGGTTGTTGATATTTCCCAAAAGAGGTAGTTTTAAAAAAGATAGTTTGTTAAGGGGTAGTGCTTAGGAAATGAAGTGATAATTATTAAGAACTAAGGTGGTTTTACCACACACATTTTCATGGCAAATTACTATTATTTCTATTTTGGATAGTGAGGCTTCAGTAAAGCATGGGCTGTGGTTTATCTGCATTGCATATTTTCAAAGATGGAGCAAAGACCATCTGGTTGAGGAACTACTCTCAAGGAGACCCAGTGACCTTGATTGAGGTCTCCCCTAGCTCTCTTCTGAGTTCTGTACTGTTGACGTTGAATTTGTAGTTTCCGTGAAGCTACAAATATTAGACTGGCTGATGATAACACTCCCTCTGGAGTTGAATGGGTCTGGCTTAGAATTCCATCTCTACTATGTATGGACTGGCCAAATCCAACTTGCTAACTTTCCATTTTCTTAACAACATGCGGATATTAATAGTGCCTTTTTCACATAGTGTAACAATAATAATAACCCCTAGCCATTAATTATTTACTACCTGCCAAACATTTTGCTAACATTATCCATGATATTCTTATAACAACCCCTTAGGGTGCTGTGATGTGATTATTATTTTAATCCAGATTAAAAAAAAATCTGAGGCATAAGGGCAATGCCTTCACCAGTAAGTGATAAAGCCAAGGTTCAACTCATCACCTCTTCAGCTCTAGAACCCATGTTCTTAACTATTTTATTGAAACATCTCCCAAGAATTGTAATGATTGAATAACTTAAGATACATAAACACTGGTATATAATGTTTTCCCTTGGCATTATGCCAAGGTTCACTGAATTGAATTCCAACTACAGTAGAGTTCAGGTAGAAACTGGTGATGGTGGGGAAGGCAGATTCGGGGAGGTTTATGCTATGGAGGTCTGTAGAGAATGACCATAATCCACAGCATGACTCAGCTGCTTTTTCTGATTCAATCTGAATTATCCCGAATGGCAAGCCAGGCAAAATAGGGCCCAGAATATTCATTTGTAGTGACTGTAAAACATCTTTGGAAATGTAAAAAAAAAAAAAAAAAAAAAAAATTGAAAAAAGTGTTTAGTACTAGCATGCATTTCAGAGAGAGTATTTTATGTCTTCGGAAGGAATATAGCAGTAAGTTGAAAGAGTTAAGAGCTTCAAGGGGCACGAGCCAGTAACAACAAGATGCTTCTTCTCAACTCCTGCTAAGAACGTTGTGCCTGGTTACATGGAGCACACCCTCGCACCAACTTGGGGCCAGAATAGAGCTGTTCAGGTTGGGAGGGAGGGATGGTGTTTTGCAGCAGTGGGTAATCCCTCTCAACCCTTTCTTTACAAACCACTAAGCTTCTCCTTAAAAAAAGTACACAGATATTTGAAGAATATTTGGTTTGATTAGGGCACTAGATTGTTATCCTGCTTAGGGGTGTCCACATGCATTCTTCTGGTGTTCGAGCAAGAGCAGACAGCCCTTTATGTCATACCTTCATCTCACCTCCCACCAATGCCCATTGGCTTCCCTGCAAGGGAGGATAAAAGGCTGTAATCATTACCATTCAAAAGAAATCGTGCTATGGAGGTTGAGTTTTCCAAGCTGCACTAATAAAGCTCGTTTGACATGACATTGGCCAGGCAAGTGATCATCGGTGTTTAAAGAATTAATAAGTTCCAGTCAGATGATGTGTTAGAAATTAATAAATAATAGATCATAATTATAGATAGCCAATAATAAGCCAGAGAATCACAACCAAGAGATCAGAAGAAAGACTGTCCCAAAGCCAAGTCAGAAAGGAAAAAGATAAGCATATAACAGAATTGGAAGGAAAACTTAAAGATGCTTTGCCTATTGATTTTTGTTGTTGTTATGTTTTAGTTTATGGCAAGTTATTTGAAAAGTACAGAATCTCACACTACGGAAGGCAGAGCCATTTCGCAGTCAAACGTATGGGCTCTGGGAGCCCTGGGTGGCTCAGTCAGTTAAACATCTGCCTTAGGCTCAGGTCATGATCCCAGGGTTCTGGGATGGAGCCTTGCCTCAGGCTCCGTGCTCAGTGGGAGTCTGCTTCCCCCTCCCCTCCCCACTGGTGCTCTATCTCTGTCTCTGTCTCTCTTTCTCTCAAATAAATAAATGAAATTAAAAAAAAATATATAGGCTCTTTCCAGTTGGGTGGCTAAATTTAAAACAATAATGATAATAAATGTTTTGTGAGCAGTAGAGCACCTGGAACTCTCAGACATTTATAGTGGGGATGTAAGTTAGTATGTCCAGTATGTAAATATGGGCAGAATCTCCTGGAGTTGAATAGCCACATACGGTGTAACCTGTCAGTTCCACCTCTAGTAAACATACCTAGCAGAAATGTGTGTATATGTACCACAAGTAATACATTCAAGAATGCTAATAGTAGCATTCATTTATACTGCCAGAAAAGGGTGGGGAAAAAAACCCATGAATACCCATCGGCGACAAAACAGAAACTAAGTCATGAAATGGTCATACAATGGAATACTACTAATGGTGAGTATTACCCAGAACAACAACCCCACCCATAGTCGTCCCTGAATCTCACAAACGTAATACAGAGTTACGGAAGGTACATAAAAAGCGTGTTTGCGTGAAGATCAAAAACAGTAAAAATAAATCTGTGCCGTTAGAAGAAATGATAAGGATTACTTTTGGGTGAGAGAAAGGGCAGTGATTTGTGAGAAGCATGGCAGTTTATGTGATGCTGACAATGTTTGATCTCTTGATCTGGGTGGTGGTTTTATGGGTGTTTTCACCGGTAAGCATTCACCAAGCTGTACAGATACGATTTATATACTTTTTTCTATATATGCTGTATTTTGATTAAACATACAGCTTATTATGTGAGGCAGTTTTCTTTTTAAAGCATAGGCTACAGGAGCCTAACTGAACTGCCTGAGTCCAAATCCCACAGCTACCACTCTAATGGAAGAGGCTTCTGGAGATGTGTTTCTCCTTGTGGATTATGTAGCCAGAAGATTATACCACGCAGGGGTGTGTTGAAAATCAAATGACATGATACATTGTAAACACTGAGGTTGGCACTTGGGGAATTTTCTAGAAGCATTAGTATTATGTTGGTTGTTACCATAGCATAGTCTAACAGATTTTTGTTCTCTGTCTTTTTAATTCTTTTCTCCTCCTTTTGCTAAAAGGCTACATCCAGTCTTAAAACCCATAGTGTCTTAGTTTTGAAAACTCACATTAATTCCTTTGCCATGTTTGAGGAAGATTTAACGGGACTTCCAAGGTCTGGTATGGTGTGGGAGGGCAGATGGCTTTATGGGTATGGATATGCGTGCAGAAGGAATGACGGGGCACATGGACAGTACACACAGGGTGCGTGGGGGTGGGTTGGTTTGGAGAAGGAGGAAGCAATTCCTGACCAAAGGAATTAAGAACATATTTGCAGGAGAGAACATTAGCAATTAACCTTGAATTGTGGAGAGATTTGGGCTATGCGGTATCTAAGGCAAGAGGGAAGGCTTTCAAGTCTGAGGAGTTGAAGGGCCAAAGAAGAGAACTGTCCCCAGGGGCACAGCTCCCTTGCTCCAGCCTGTCCCAGCGGGAAGCTGCTGGCAATGAGATTTTCAGACACTAACGAGGTTAGCCTCAAAGGTGGACAGGGGAGGGCTAGTTAAATTGCATACGGCCTCCTTTCAATTCTAAAAGCCTGTGTGCCAGGCACTGTGCCAGGTACCCTAGGAATACGGAGATAATAAGGCCCACCTCTGCTTTTGGGAATCTCTCTAGCCAGGAGCACAGAACAAGATACTGACTTAAGAGATGAAATAAAAGATCCTCGTGGAGAGAGAAGCATGGCAAACAACACTTATTTCTACACACTGAGCCTTCTTCACAATTTCACCCAGAGCTGATTCTTCTTCTATGGGAGATACAAGAATAGCTATTATAGTTGGAATAATAATCATCCACAAAGCCCAGCTTCCGGAGCCCCTCAGTGATTTTTCTATGATCTCAAATCAATGGAAATGAAACAATGAACTACTGTTAATTCCTGCACAATTTTGAAAGAATAATGGGATATCAGAATGAACGCTCACGCCGCTCACTTGGTGATGGTTTCCACATTGAATTAGTTCAGAATGAAATTAGGAATGGTTCCTTGTTCCTTTGGCCTTTCAGTTCCAAGCCCTAAGAGCTTACTGAACACCTACTATACACCAGGCTAAGTATTGGAGCTAGAAAAATGTTCTAACAGAGATCCCAGTGCATTTGCTGTGACAAAATCGCAAACAAAAAGATGTCATGCTTGGTGGCAGTGGAAGAGGATAGAGGGAAAGATCAGGACAGAGGAAGACCACAGGGGTGCAGGGGAGTAAGCTCCCCTGAGAATGAAAAGGAAAGTCGTACAGAGGACTGACCCCTGAGCCACACTGGGAAGTATGGGCAGGAAGTCATGGGGTCACTTGTTCTCAGTGTGTGGTCCCTGGACCAGGGAGCATCAGAATACCTGGAAACTTGTTGGGAAGACACATTTTCTGACTCCAATCTTAGAGACTGATAAGGCCCCCCAGCGTATCAGCAGCAATTCCCAGCACCTGTAAATGCCACCTTATTTGGAAAAAAGGTTTAAGCCCCTTAAGTAAGGTAGGCTGATCATCCTGGATTCTGTGGATGGGTCCAAAGTACCATAACAAGTATCCTTATAAGACGGCAATGTTGTAAGTGCTTTACTGAAACAAGCTCATTGAATTTTTACCCATTATTAGCTCCAGTGAATGCAGCAGGAAGCTAAGGCACAAAGAGGTCACGTAACTTGCCAACCGAAGCAGCAGACTTGCGATTCGAATCCAGAGAGTCTGACACCTGACTCCATGCTGCTCTTCTCCAGGCTGTGATTCCCTGTTTATCCTGTTTGACAACATCTGGCGGTATTCCGAACCAGTGGCAGAGCGCTCCAAGTAGCCAGACCTGGGCCACTGACCCACCCTTGAGTCTGGCGAGAGTGCAGGCACTTTACCACGTGGATCGAGAGAGTATAGGTTGGATGGTTCCCTAGAGGGAGATCAGGACAGGCAGTGGATGGATGCTGGACAAAACCCACAGGTGTTCTCTCCTGGACAAAGCATGGGGTCTGGGAGTGGCATGCCTTTGGCTCACTGTCTCTGGAGTGTGGTGCCAAGTGGCAGGGAGAAGAAGGGAGGAAACAGAAAAGCTGCGCTATCTTCCTCCTCCTCTCTCTCTCCTCTGTGGACCTCGCTTGGCAGAATCAGCAGAATCCCCAGGGCACTTGAAGAGTGCGCCCCCTGCAGGAGCTCCTGTGTGAATGCTCCAGATCCCAGAATCTGGTTTTTGCCCAGACCAGGACCCCGGTCAGATGCAGTGTGCTCTGGAAATGCGGGACGGGCGTCCTAAAGTGACTCCCTCAACAGAAGCACTCCAGATGCTTCCCTGTGTGATGGAACCTGTGCTGGTTCTAGAAATAAAAAGATCTCAAAGGAAAGAAGCAGTTAGAAAGAGAGCAGGGCTGGAATTCTAGAGCCAGATGTGAATCTTGGTGCACTATCTGTGACCAGAGTTCTTTGGGTCAAGTAACTTTCCTTCTTCCCTGCCATTTCCATCTCTGAACCTGGAAGATAGACAGGGTTGTGTTTTCCTCACATGGTTGTGAAGATGACAACTAGTATAGGGTAACTAGTACAGCCCCTTATATGCAACCGGTATTCAATGAGTCAAGTGTTTTAGAAGTTTTATAGACATTATATATAAATAAGGGCGTTTTATAGACATTATATTATAAATAAGGGAGAAACCATACAATGCAGTGGGATCAGGTGACAAAAGACGTAGTTCGTGGTACAGGAGCAGTACAGAGAAGGGAGAGGTGTGCATACTGGATCAGGTAGCCATCAGTGGCCAAGGCTGCGTGGGCGGGGGAGGTTAAGAGCAGCAGGGCATTGGGATATGGAGCGTAGGCAGGAGTAAGACAGGTGACACATTACAATGGGGCACCTGGAAGGGAAGGCCTGGCAAAGCAGAGGTTGGGCGGAGTCCCTTGATGTAGGCTTTATATTGTTCAGAACTCAAGGTGCCTTCCTCCTGTTGTAGGTGGGTAAGACTCAGACTTCTTGCCTTTGCCTTCCTCATAACCTCAGAAGATTTTATTAATCTTGGTGGTGTGTGTATATGCATGGCCTTGAAGTGCATCCCAGTGGGGACATTGAGACAGGAATGGGCTTCTCCAGTCCTCAGTATGTAGAATCTAGCCCATCATACTTCACCCACTTCCCCTTCTCACCGATTAGTCACAGGGTGTCCTTTCCTAAAGGGCAGGACAATTTCAGTAGGCAAGCTCCTTCCCCACTTGAAACACAGATGAGAGGATACTGACCAAAGGGAATAGTGTGGGTTCTGGAGCCAAACTGCCTGAGTTCAAATCCCAGCCCCACTACTCACCAGCTGCCCTTGGGCAAGTGACTTAAACTTTCTGAGTCGCTGTTTCCTGCCTATAAATGTAAATGAGAATTGCTAGTGTATCTTTGGATGTTTTTGAGAACTGAATAACCATTAAACCCTTAGCCCACAGTCATCAAGAATAATGCCTATGGTATTGAACCCTTTGTGCCACGCCCTGTCTAAGCCCTTTATGCGCTAGTTCTGACTTCCCACAACAACTCAAGGATGGGGCCACTGTTATTTACAGAGGAAGAAACTGAGGCACAAAACATTTAATCTCTTTGTCCAAAATATTATGAGTAGTGAGTGGCAAAATCAGGACTCAAGCTATCTGGTGACTGCTCAGAATTATTGATTGGGGGACTCTCTGTAAGACTGAGGGCTGGGCCCATTGAATGTTCTGTCTGCATCTTTGTTGACCATTTCATGCATTGTGTGTGTGTGTGTGTGTGTGTGTGTGTGTGTTTATGTGTGTGGAGATCCACTGTATACTAGTGAAAGATGAAATATGAAATGGGAAAAGGGGGTATGTGGGAGCAGGGGTGAGTCTGTCTGGCACTCACAGCTGGGTTCATGGAATCTTCCACTAGCATTTGCCCTGCACCACCTCCCTGCCTCCTTCTAGAAGGATGAAGCCCCTATGAGAAGCATTATTTTAAAGGCCTCCACACTCCCACAAATGGACCTACTCCATCCCCACATCTCTTCACATCCTGGCTGCCTGTCACTCAGCCAGCGAGCCTGGAGACATATATATTTTCCCCCATTTCAGTTTAGCGATCATAATAAAAGTGAAGTCTATTAGGATGAGTTTCTGCCCAGGCTCGGTAAATCTCTTCAAACACCATTCAGCACCAGATTTCTGTTAGTCTTCGCCACTGGGGAGGCTGTAGCTCGCACCAACGGTGAGCTCAGGCGGAGGGCCCATGACATAGCCTCTGCTAAATGAAACTCAAATGGAGACTTTGGAATATAAATATTGAAGTGACCCAGGTTGGATAAAGGGGAACCAGTTAGCTAAGCTTCTCTCTTACATGCCGGAGATGCTAAATTATTAAAACTTTAATAAATGTAATAATAAATATTTGATGTTGAATTATAGAAGGCTTTGCAGATACAGTGAATCTGAGAAACGACTTGTTATATCTGCATTAGAAGTTAAACACTTTTCAAATGGGACTTCCGATGTTGAAAGGGGACTGCGGCTTTTTCGATGAAAAGAGCGACAGAGAAACATGAAAGTGCAGTATTTGGCAAGGTCGCTGCGCTGGGGGTCAGGATACCTGGGTCTGAGTCCTGACTTCACACTGGGCATGCCTGCCCAGCCAGAGGCTCTCTGCACAACATCTCATATGTGGTCTATAGAGCCATCTTCCAAGGTCATTGCCCCTTTTGTCCCCACCTCCCCCATTTCACAGAGGAGGAGTTGACATTCTAAGATCTTAAGCAGCATGGATGGTGGGATTTGAACACAAAGCCTCTGATCTCAGGAACCTATGACAGCCATGATGCCTCCCTCGTCTACTGCCCTGTGTTGAAACCCTCTCTGCTTACTATCAGCTAGCATGCTTTTTGTTTCAGGAGACAGAATCTCAATTCAAATGAGCTTAATGACAGTGGTATTGGAAGCGTACCATGGGAAGAGAGGGAGATTAGCTGAGGCACAGAGGGAGGGGGATTGAGGCATAACATGACGTGAGGATTCTGTCTTGCTTCTGCCTCATCCTATGATGGCTTCTTTCTCTCCTCCTGACAGCTTCATCCTCCCTCTATCCCTCCTGCCATTGGCAGGGGTCATGAGAACCATGAGTCCCCAGACTTTTGTGCTCTTACCCCCAACCAGTGAATGCTTCTCTTCTGTGAGTTGCAGTTTGAAAAATCCTAGAGAAGAAACCTTATTGGCCTGGCACGGGTTAGAGCTCCCCTCCAGATGAGCCATCTCTGTTTGGGGAGTGGGGTCACAAAGTACAGACACAGCCATGGAAGCAAGGAGGTGAGGACCATGGACTGACATCTACTCCAGTCCATGTCTTCAGAACCTTCCCTGGGCTTCACCTCCTCTACAGACTGGACTGAATCACAGATGGTAGCTATGGGACATCTCACTCACCTACAAACTCCAGTTAATGGGCTAGGGCTGCCTACAATATTACAGTAGAAAGATTTCCGAGGGTACAGACCAGACTCAGCTGGGAAGAGGGTCATGATCAGCGTATAACGCCAGCCTTCAGTATTGGATGGGAGTTGTGACAGAAGGGTCAGGAGTTTGCCAACTCTGAACTTGGCGGTGTTTAGAGGTCCTCCCAGTTCTACGTCTGATGACTTGAGGGTTGCGTCCCCCAGTAAAATGAAGAGAGATTTCTGGTTACTGAGATGTAGGAGTTAGATATGTCTTGTGGGTGGAGATATTGAGGATGAATTAGAAATGGAGTGTACTCTGTCTATCTGCTTTTATCCATCTATCTGTTATCTCGGGGGGTATATTTGGATAATTTCATCTTGGTTCCAACAAGTTTCCTGAAATAGATTTCTGGCTTGAGGCAGAGTTGAGGCCTCCCTATAGGTGCTTCCTAGATGCTGTCTGGCACTCTCATTGTCACTTGTAATGTATTAAAAATGGAACACTCTAATTTAAGCTGTAAACAAACCACCCACATTACAAGGGTCTCAAACTTCATCTTCGAATTCCAAGGGCATGTTGACATAATCATAAGCTCACCAATGGAAGTGACCTTCTGAGTCATTTTTGCCATCCCCATGCCCTTACATGGACGGTTCTAGGTCAACAGAATCCACTCTCTGCCTACACGCGTCTCATGGCCCCCCAATGTGTTGTCTTCCATGTTCTCACAATGGGATCACAATATTCTCTTTCATATCCTTGCTCTGGTTTCACCTAAATTAGCCAGGCTTTAAATTACTCAAGCAGCAACTCAGGGATACTGATCACCAAGATAAACTAAATTAAGCAATCATTTTGCCTTTTAAGACCCACTCATTGGAGTTGAGTAGGATCACCCATTTCTCTTAGTGCATCTTTTTCTGCCAGATAAGTCCCAATCCCCCCTTTTATCCAACAAGCCTATACATGCACCAATGCAGTCTGGTCAGGAAGATGATTAGGATATTTCTCTAATGAACTGATATGGATATTAGGCTTAACTTCCCCCCCACACACACTCACCAAGGAAACCAATATCAAAGAGGGTCCCAGCAAAAGCAGGTGGGTTGTTCAAGGTAGGGAAAGTTTAAAAGGGGGCTATTCACAGGGGGAAATTCTAGAAAAGCAACAAGGGGTATGCAGTAGATTGGCTGGTGTCAGTGGGTTAAGGTTAGGGTGTAGTTACCAGAACCTGGAGAAAGAATCGCATGGAAAATCCTGCCTGACAGAAACTATGGCCTTCATTCAAGAAACAGACAGGAAAAAAACCAGGGGAAGGAATGTCCCAACGTTGCTCCACCACTTCCCATTAGACCTTTTGCTGATGTTCCCTGCCCTCAACCCTGCCATTGGCTGACATGATGGGAGCCCAGAGAAGAGAGTGCATTGGGTCTGTCCACCAAAGTCAGCCTCCTGAGGCCCTGGCAGGGTAAGGATGAGCTGAGGGCTGACGTGGAGGAAGAAATGGAAATTACTCAGGGTCAGATGGACGACCTTTCCATTCGGCCTTCAATATCCTCAAAATGGCGTGTCTATCTTCCCTGACACTCCCAGGCTCAGACCCGCCCAAAGAGTCTCCATGCTTTCAGTCCCCACTGGATCCCCATATACATACATGCTCAATTCAACCTCTGCTCAGATTGGGTCAGGGCCTCTCTGCTGCTAAAATGATTTAGAGCTCCTCAACCTTCCTTCCCACAGTTTCAAGATCAAACCATTTCAACCAGAATCAAAATTCAAACCGTTTCACCAGGCACATAACACTTCAGAATCTGGCCACCGTCCCCTTGGGATCGCATGTCCCACCATGTCCTCATTTGCCATTCCCTCAAAATGCCAAACATTTTCCTATCTCATTGTCTTCACCCATGTTATTCCTCTTCCTAAAACGTCGTCATATCCCTGTAGCCCGCCATGTGCGTGGCACATTACACCTCATCCGTTACAACCTTGCAGAAGTGGCACTTCCTGTGGCACTTCCTCTGAGCAAGCTTTCCAGAACATGTCCTCCTTCTCCCATTGTGCCAGCCGATTATAGGATGGCCTATTGCTTTGCATTATAGTTAATTATAGGGGAGTACTCCCAGCCTACCCCTACCTTGTATCTGGTATATGATCCTGGAGGTCAAGGCCTGAATCTTAGCCAGTTCTAGGCACAGTCAGTGCCTCAGAGAAAGGACACAGAACATTTTGATGACCTGAGGTTCATGTGGCTACAGTGGCACAGTCAGGGGGATATTTTCACATTACCCATAAATTGCTCAACAATTTTTTGGTATTGCCTCTGAGCATCACCCAACCCCCTGACACATAAATATCCTTAGTGTCAAACATCCCTACAGAACTTCCTGCCTTTTTGTGTTTGTTGTTTATTATAAAAATCCATCTTGTCTTAGAGGGGTTCCAAATAATACCAGTACTTTGGGGTTAGGAAATGTAACAAAATTAAAAAAAAAAAAAAAGGAGATTTCTCTAATTTGAAAGTTTTAAGAAATCCTATGATAAGTGAAGTTGCTATATTGATTCCCTTGGCAGAAGCGTTCCTGAGGACATTAAGATGTTAAGGAGCATCAAAAGTCTTCAGGAAGTATGGTCTGCACACAGTCTCCTCAGTGGTTATCTCATGAGGTGCAGGCTCAGTACTAGAGTTCCTTGGTATTTCAGGTAGTACCACATTGGCCCACTGAGGTTCACAAACTACATAAATGACGCCAAATATCAGAGAAGGGGGTGGGGGGGTGATGGCACACACATTCTTTGGGAAGGGCAGAGCGGAAGAAAGCTGGTCTCTCTCCAGCCAACTGCTGAGTCAGGTCAACTGCTGCTGAGTTCTACATCCTGTCTCCTCGACCCTGTAGAAGGCACCCAGCCCTTATGGAAGGTGCAAGACTGGATAGAAAGGGCATGTTCGGATACTTCAGAAGAGGGACAAATCCTGGGTGAGTAGAGCTATAGGATCCCCTAGAACTGGCAGGGGAGGAAAAGGAAGTAGCAACGAGAAAAAGCAGTGGAAAAGATTTCTTCTGGTTTTCTACCTTCATAACAATCTAGCCTTTTTGGAACTCTCATTCACAATAGCCCAGATATTCATGGCCCAGGCTGTACTGCTGGATGCTCTCACTCAAATCCCAGCAGTGCAACCCCATCTGAGTAAGTGTGGGCAGGGTTTTTTGTTTTTGTTTGTTTGTTTTGTTTTGTTTTACCTTTCTCTGCCTGTTTCCATATTTACAAAATAAATGTAGTTGCCCATCCCATCAGATCGCTTTGAGAATCAAGTGAGTCAACTTAAGATGAGTTTGGCACCAAAAATCTTGACTATCGTAGGGATCCTCCGTGAGGCTTTTTAAGAAAATGTTGCCAATTCAAAAGGGGTTGTGATTCATGCTCTTTCCAAACCCCATCTTCCCTTCTTGGGACTTTGCCTTCAGTAACTACTCAGTAAGTGCATAATGATTGAGTCATTGGAATGTAACCCAACGTTGCTTCAGAAAGGGATCAGAGATTCATATCGTTGTGCACAACAGCTAAGACCTGGAAACAACTCAAGCACCCATCCATAGTTGAATAGATAAGCAAAAGTGGTACATGCATAGAATGGGCTATTATTCAGCCTTAAAAAAGAAAATTCTGACACCTGCTACATGGCTGAACCCACAGGATATACTAAGTGAAATAAGCCTATCACAAAAGGACAAATACTATACAGCCCCACTTCTACAAGGTACTTAGAATAGCCAAAAATCCTAGAGAGGGAACGAGAATGGTGGTTGCCAAGGGCTGAGTGGAGAGGGGAGTGAGGAGGGCGTGATTGTTACAGAGGTTTCGAGCTTCCGTTTCCATGATGAAGAATTCTGGAGGTGGATGGCAGGGACCGTAACACAGTGAGTATACGGGATGTCACTGAGCTGTGTACTCAAAAAAAGATGAAGACAGTAAATGATAAGCATAGATTACTACAGTATTGGTTTTTTTTTTCTTTAAGGAAAAAAAGAATAAGGAAATGAGAGAGAATGGTTTTGGGGGGAAGGGAGAAGCATGCACGGCCCTCCCAGCCCGTCCTAGACAGACACCTGACATGCCAGGCATCTTAGGTAGAGAGTTCTGGGAGCAGAGTAAGGGTCCTCAGTACATCTCTCCCACCCTCCTCCTCTCCAGGGCATCTTTTAGCCCTGCCAGCATCCTCCCATGTACAACAAGGCTGGGTTAGCCACACGGAAATGGAACAGCCTCAGAAGGTGCCTGACATTTACACACTGGGGTCGCACAGGTGCTGTAGGAGGAATGAGTCCACCACTGTAAGGGTGTCCAGTCCAGTGGGGTGAATACGCTGCCTGGAAGGCTTGACAGGAGGTAGTAAGGGAATCTGCATATCCCAGAAGGGCCTGGGCTTAGTGAAAGACTCCGGTTGCCCTTGAAAGCTGAGCTACTAGAGGTCAAAAGAGAAAAGCTCGCTTCCCTGATCTGCAAAATGGGCTGTAAAGGCATGATTCAGCACGCGGGGGGGGGGGGGGGGGGGGCGTTTGGCAATCTCTGGGACTATTTTTGGTGGCCACAGTTGAAAAGTATTACTGGCATGTAGTAGGTAGAGGCAAGGACGTTACTCATCATCGACGATGCACAGTTTATCCCTTCTCATAAGGAGTTGCCCAACTCCCAATGTCCATAAAGAATTCTCCAAACCTGAATTTTAATAGTGCCAAGATTGGGAAGCCGTACCTTAGATGAAGTTATATTATCCCCATTGAACAGATGAGAAACTGAGGCTCAGGGGGTAGAATTTCAAATTCATGGTCCTTCCATTGGACCCTTCTAGAGACCCAGTTCCAAAGGGGCAAGGGTCTATACAGTGCGGATTAGGAAGCCCCTATATTAAGCATAGAGACACGCCCATATGCATAGCTGTAGCCCAGGGAGACAGGAGGAAGAACTGGCCTCAGGAATAAGACAGTGTTCTAGTCCCCGGAATGAGCATCAGCCCCAGGCTTTTGGAACCCTTCCCGCTGGTCTAAAAGGAGCTCTGCAGAGCCGGGCTGGGCCGCAGGGTCCAGCGCCTGGGGCACGGTGCCTGTGGGGCGAGGAGGAGCATCGCAGGCAGGTCTGACAGCAACCTGCTCCTCCAAAGTGAGCCAGACGCATCCCACCCTCCCCGGCTGTGACGGATTTTGAACATTAAAAAAAAGTTTACAATCCCAGCCGGGCAAGCATAAATCACCGCGCCTCTGTGCAGCAGCCGCAGACGTGACTTATGGCCCCATCGCCATGGCAACGGGAGCACAGCCTGCACACACACACAAAAGCGCTGCTCCCGCCTGACAGGCCTGTGCGGGGCCCTGATGGAGAGGCAAGTGTTCCGGAGAAAGGATGTATTCTCTGGAATTCACTGCCCATTTGTCTTCATTCCACACCGGAGCGAGCCCCTTGCTCTTTCTCTCCTATCCCCATCCCCAGCCAACAGGTGGTTTTCCTCCCTCTCCTCGGCGTGGGAAGGGGTTTTCTCCTTTTTAACCTGTGCTCCCAAAGGCTTGCAGGAAAGACCCCAGTTAGAGCCTTCAAAGACCCCGACAGGTCCTCCTGGCCAGCCCTGCCCCTCCTGCCCCACCCCCACCCAGAACCGGGAGCTGTCAGGATAGCTCCCACGTGTGGAGCACCAGGCCCTATGGGCACCTTGTAAGCATTTCCTCCACAACACTGGCAAATAGGTCTCCTAGATTTTCTTCCCGCCTCCCTAAGCCTGCCCTCCGAGTCAGTCGTCCTCTGCATGCAGCTGGAGTGGATTCCTTGGAATTACAAACCTGCTTCAGACCCCCCCCCCCTTGTTCCCCTTGCCTGTCATCAGGAAGGTAGAGCCCAAACTTCCCACTGTGACCCACAGCCTTGGGCGTCTGGCCCTGCTTCTGTCTCCAGCCACAGCCCCAAGGTCCCTTCTCCAGGCTCCAGCCTTCTAGAGTGTTTTCGGTTCCCCACGCTTCTTGTTCTTCCTGCCTAGAACACAGGCATCAGCTGCCCCTTCATCTGGCTGTCTTGTACTCATCCAAGAGAACTGGTGTAGGCCACCTCCTCCAGGAAGCCTTTTCTGATCCTGCAGGCCCTTTCTCCATGCGTGTCCACAGCACCTGACATCTTCCCCATGTCGCACTCAACTTCATACAGTGCCACTGCTGTTCAGTGAGCCCTACTCCATTGTCCAGTCACCATTTCCTTCTCTGGGTGCTGCTGTCCCCTCCTCACATCACTTCTTTCACTCCTGAGATTCTTAGGTTAAGGCTCCACATGGTACCCAAGGGATATTTTTTTCCCCCCAACACAGAAATCTGGTTATGTCATTACCTTGATTGAACCCATTCTATGGGTCCCTCATAACCCCGCCTTTTTTTTTTTTTTTTTTTTTTAGATCTTTATTTTTTTTTTTTATTTGACAGAGAGATCACAAGTAGGCAGAGAAGCAGGCAGAGAGAGAGGAAGGGAAGCAGGCTCGCCGCTGAGCAGAGAGTCCGATGTGGGGCTTGAACCCAGGACTCTGGGATCATGACCTGTGCTGAAGGCAGAGACTTTAACCCACTGAGCCACCCAGGTGCCCCCCTCATAACCCTTTTAAGAAGCCCAAACTCCTTGTGTTCTCTCTGCCTGCACCTCCAGCCGACACCCCCACCGTACTCTGCGCCTGGCTGCCTGGCTTTGGCTCATTTCTAGGTGTCTTGTATGCACGCTTGTCTCAGGCCTTTATTGAACCCAGAATATCTGCCCCTCCCCACCAGTTTCCAATGAATACAGCTACTTCTACTCATCCCTCAGGCTTTTGCCTATATGGTTCTTATTCCAGAAGGCCAGGTATTAACCTCTTTAGATAAGGGTGAGTGGCTTTCAACACTGACTAATGCATGTAACCTGGTGATTTTTTTTTTTTTTTTTTATCATGGATGCGTGCCAGAACTAACTGGTGGAAGATGAAGAGGATAGGGCACCTGGGTGGTTCAGTCAGTTAAGCATCTGACTTGGTTTTGGCTCAGGTTATGATCTCCCTGGTCGTGGGCTCGAGCCCCCTGTCCAGCTCTGTGCTCAGAGCAGGGTCTACTTCAGATTCTCCCTCCCGTTCCTTTCTACCCACTCACTCACTCTCTCTCAAATATTTAAACCTTTAAAAAAAAAAAAAAAAAGAGAGAGAGAGAGAGAGAGGAGTAGGATATTTGCATGATCTTGAAAGTATCTCTCCAGAAGTAAGCTCCTAATACAACACACTGAGAAGACCAGAAGTCACTTCCGGGGTATTCCTACCAAAAACACACAACCTGAATGTCATCATGAGGAAACAGGAGACAGACCCACATGGAGGGGCGTTCCACAAAAGAGCTGTCTTATGTCTTTAAGAATGTGTAGGTCACCAAAGACACAGCTGGCTGAGGAGCTGTTCCAAATTAAGAGAACCCCAAGAGACTGACAACTGAGTGCTGTGTGTGAGCTAGGATTCTCTCTCTCTCTTTCTTTCAGCTTTAATGAGGTATAATCAACAAATAAAATTGTGGTATATTGAAAAGTGTACACATAATGAGTTGAAACACATTTACATATTGAAAGGATGCCCACCAAGCTGGGATTTTCTTCTGCTATAAAGAACATTAGTGGGTGGGTGCCTGGCTGGCTCAGTCAGTGGAGTATATGGCTCTTGATCTTGGGGTTGTGAGTTTGAGCCCCATGTTGGGTATAGAGATGACTTAAAAATAAAATCTTCAAAAAAATCAGTGGAATACTTGAAGAATTGTGTATATTAGGTGATAATAAGGCATCAAGATAATCTGCTGTAAATAATTGTATTAGAAAAGTTACAGAAGACAGTATCTTTGGGTTTGGAAAATGTACATTTAAGTATTAAGAGCAAAGGGACCTCATGTCTTTAACTTACTCTCAAACAGTTAAGAAGAAATAATGTATGTCTCTACCATGAGAATATACAGATCACACATATTCACACTTGCACACGTTCTGCATCCAGAGAGCAAGAGAGAGTGGAAAGAAGAAAAGATGAGAAAAGTTGGGATATAGGAGTCCTACAGCTTCATGCCTCTTTTTCAAGATTGTTTCAATTATTCTAGGTTCCTGATATTTTTGAATGAATTCTGGGGTGAGCTTGTACATTCCATTTATTTATTTTTTCATTCATTCATTCATTCATTTATTTATTTATTTGACAGAGATAACAAGTAGGCAGAGAGGCAGGCAGAGAGAGAGGGGGAAGCAGGCTTCCCGCTGAGCAGAGAGCCGGATATGGGACTCGAATCATGACCCGAGCTAAAGGCAGAGGCTTTAACCCACTGAGCTACCCAGGTTCCCCGAGCTTGTACTTTTCTTAAAAAAAAAAAAAAAAAAAAAAATCAACTGGGATATGATAGGGACTCACTGACTCTGTAGATGAGTTTGGTGAATGTTGCTACCGTAACAGCATCAAATGTCTTAATCCATGAATATGGGATATTTTCCCATTTATTTAGACCTTCTTTATTTTCTTTCAGCGTTATTTTAGTTTTCAGTGCACAAATGTTTACACTTTTGTGAAGTCTACTTCTAAGTATTTTATTCTTTCCTGTGCTGTGGGAAATGGAATCCTATCCTTAATTTCATTTTCAAAGTTTTTGTTGCTAGTGTATAGAAATACAATTAGCTTTTGGACATTGACTTTGTCTCCTGAAACCTTACTGAGCTCATCATTAATTCAAACTGTGTGTGTGTGTGTGTGAGAGAGAGAGAGAGAGAGAAGGAAAGAGAGAATTCCTTAGGATTTTCTATATGTAAAATCATGACATCTGTCAATACAGTTTTATTTTTTCTCCAATTGGGATGCCTTTTATTTCATTTCTTCATGGCTAATTTCTCTGACTACAACCTTCACTACAATGCTAAATGGAAGCAGTGAGAGTTAATTCTTAAACTTTTCTGCAGGTCTGATATTATGCTAATGTAAAAAGTTTTTAAAAACATAAATTTTGAAGGCCCTACTTTAGGAATCCTGATCTGTTGGGTCTGGGTTGGCAGTCAGGCAACAGTCCCTTTGAAAAGCTTCCAGTTGATAGGAATGTACGGCCAGGATTGAGAAGTTCTGGATCAGCCTCTCGGAAAAGAGGCCTTGTCCCCCTGCCATAGCATGTGTCCTAGTTGACTGATTACTTACTCAGGCTTCCAATTAAATTGCAAATCCTGTATGAGCAGGGATGGTTTCTTTCTTGCTCACCATTATATCCACAGCAATAATACCTAGTAAAGAGCAGACTGGGGGAAGAAATGACAGTTGGTAACCCTCACCTCAACCCCCTGCAAATTGTAACACTGGCCCATTTTATGGAAGAAAAAGTGAGGCTTAGCAAGGGCAAGCAACTTACTGAAAGATCACACTAGTTTGATCATAGAGTGGAGGTGGGTTCGCGTCTGTGCCCACACGGATCCAAAGCTGTGGCCCATTCCACCATTACCTAATGGGGTCTCAATCACACACCTGGGGGGACACGTGACCTCTCCAGGCTCCCACAGTGGCCAAGTCAAGAACGTGGATAAACACAAGAATGTCTGACTCTGAGCCCATTTCATGGCCTGCCAGAAATACCTGAGTTTCAGTTTCCCCCATTCAAAACTGTGAATGACTCACCCCACCCGGTACTTATGAGGCACAAATGACCGAGGATCCACCACGCAGTGCAGAGAACACAGCGCAGGGCACTCAGGACATCTTAAACAGGACACTGAATGTCTTTGTTAAGAAAGAAAGAGAAACATCCCATAGGCGGCAACTCCCCTACAGGACCCTAAGAAGCATCTCAACATGCCTGTTGGCCAACCACACCCAGACTCTAGGATTTGGGCCCTAAGCAGGGCTTGAAAAAGTCACACTGAAACTGGGGATGCAGACATGAGCCCCAAACTCCTCTGGGCCTCCTTTGCCTTCTTCTGAGCAGGTACCAGGCCCTTGAAAACCCCTGGGACCACCCGAAATATTGGGAGGTTGGCTTGGTTGGAGTGTCTTAATGGTCTGCTCTCTAGCCAGAATGATTCCTAGCAGGAAAGGCAAGGGTTCTAGCATCGAGCAGATTTGGATTCAGTTCAGACTCTAATGCAGCTTCTCTGTGGCCATGGGCACTTCACTTAACCTTGCTCTGCCTCCTCTTCCCTCATCAGGGAAATGGGATAATGATACCTTCCTTTCAGCTGTGAAAAGTCAATGACCCTGCACACCGATGTCACACAACCGGCGGCTAATAAATGTTGTTATTTGCCTTGGTGAGCAGAAGGGTTGAAGCCATAAACTGCCCTTCCAGGAGAAAGTATTTGTGGAGGGCCTATGGGGCCGGAGATGGAGGAGATATGATAGACGATTCTGTCCCTTCTCTTCAGAGCAGGGATGCTGAGGGACTCAGATGACGTGGGGCTGGCCCACAGTCATATGGTGGAATAGTGGAACAGTGGTCCCTGTCAAGGGGCCTTTTGCATTGCATGAGGTGGCATCTCCATGGCCCAGGTCAGCAGAGATGTCCTGTTTTCTGGAGTCACCAGAGGCTGAGCAGGAACTGGGCCCTTCATGTGAGGTTGTAATCAAAAGCAGCCTTGAGCCTTGGGAAGGCGGTTGCGAAGACTGTTGCTCCGCCGGCTGAGGCAGAGGCTTGAGGCCAGTATCAGCAGCCCTGGGCTCCTGACAGCAGGTGTGGATGATGAATGGGCAGCTTAACGTGATGGAGCAAATTGATCATTGCATCACCGACCACAACTTATTCATTTCTGCAAAGAGGGCAATTCATTACCCTGCATGTCACACTGCCCATGTCATCGCCAGAGATAAAAGCCCGAGGCCTCACAGCCTGTGCCTCTCATCACATCTCACCTCTTCTTAATGGGAGGGCAAGGATGCTGAAATAGAGCATCGGATTCTCAAGGCTGCTCCGGGGTCCTTCTTTGCCTGCCCAGAACCCCAGGGGCCATTTCTCTTCTACCGGCAAATGAAGAAGAACAAATCTCAGGGGCTTTGGAAGCAAACAACAAGAGCAACTAAGTTACATCTTTAAGGCCAGACTTGGACTTGTTAGAGCATGATGTTGAGAAGGATTCTGAAGCTGCATGTGGGCTCAATGAAAGTGAAAGCCATAATCGCTGGGTGATGTGTGCAGTGGGTCTAGAATAGGAAGTCAGACATACACTGCGTGTAACCCTCCCTCCAGAGATGGTAGGACTATTGTCATACAACTCTCAAATTCTCTCATATGCTCCATGGCACTAGGAGTGAACTAGAAGGCAGTTAATAATGGCGAATGCATAATGGACAGTTAATGAGCACTTAACACATTCTTCTATCCAGCCATGTCACAGCTCTCCCCCACTGAAGCACAACCCCCGGGTTTGTCCAGAGAAATTCCTTGCTAAGTTGCAAGAAATGTTCTACAAATACCAGTCCAGTCGCTGAAGTTGTTCTGGCTTGTAATATTTGAAACTGCCTGGTCTCAACCCAGGTTTTAGATAATTTGCAAAACAAAAACAAAAACAAAAAAACCCGAAAAAAAACAACAAAAAAAGCCCAGCCCTAATAACAGTTAAATTACTCAAGCTTGAAAATATCTTCTCTCCTAATGGGATTTTTTTAAAGAATATAGTGTCTTCAAAGTTAAAAGTAAAATCCCAGTCCTCACTTGAATTCAGAAGTGCTTTCTGGAGTGGAAGAGAGAAAAGTGGGATTGTAGTTCACTTGCTGATGAAAACTGCACACACAGTTCCCCACTGCCTACGTCCCTGAACCTCTGCCCCTAAATCAACCCCTGGGCTTCGTCCGCATCCACCCCTTTCTCCGTGATCCCCAGGATATGGCCCTTCCTGCTTAAGGCAAGTCCTTCTGCTCGCATGGTTCTGGATCCCATGCCCTCAGGTCTATTGAACGTCCTTGTCCTGCTGATCTTGCCCTCCGTGTCCTTGATCTTTGCAATAGGACCCTGTCTGGCCTCACAGTCAGTCTACAAGCCAGCCCTGAACAGCTTGACTGTAAGTGGGAACCTAGAGGTTCTCCTGGCTGGGAGATGACTGAGAGATGGGCTCACATATGGCCGTATCCAGAGAGACAAGGTCTCTCTCTCCCTCCCTTTCTTATCTCATCTCCTGTCTCTGTGCTGACCACATATGCCCATGTCCTCCATAAGGTATGGGACATGAGCACCAGAAACTCTGGAGACATATGCTTACTTCTGGAACATAAAGGAAACAGAATTTCCTTTCTTCTGGTTGCTGTATAAAATCCCAGGGAAGAATTGGTATTGGCCCGGCCAGGTGCATACTCTCTTTTCTGGGATGAGTCCTGCTAAAGGGGCTTGGGTGCTCTGATTGGTCCAGTCTGGCATATGCTATGGCCAGGACCATAAGGTGCTCACATAACTCCCCCCTCCCCTCACAGCCATGGTGATGTCAGTGGTAATTTTGAAACATCCTCAGCTTAGTGGAAAATAGCTTCCTATATAGAGCTGTGTAGTTCTTAACCAGGGACCATTTTGTCTCCTTCCCCTGCCCACCCCGCAGGACATTTGGCAATGCCTGGAAATGACTTCGGTAGTCACAACTGGGAGGTGCTCCAGCATCTAGTGGATAGAAACCAGGGTCACAGCTAAGCTATGTACAGTACACAGGACAGTCCCTCACAACAAAGAATTAAATAGCCCAAAGTATTATTGGTGCAGAGACTGAAAATCCTGGGCTCTTCTCTTAGCTCTATCTCCTTTATTTCTGATTGCCATGCATATCCTCTTGTAGGCCTCCCTGAGAGACCATCCAAACTCTCAACTGGTGCTGACATAACAACCGTCACCCAAAAAAGGAATGCCAATTATTGAACATTTACCATATGCCAGGCAATGGGCTAAGTATGTTTCATGCAGCTGCCATGTCTAATCCTCACAAAGGCATTGTAAGATGGGTACTGTCATTGCACGTGAAGTCACACAGACAAGCCAAGAATCACATGCAAATCTGATTCCAATGTCTGTGCCTTTAACCGCTGAGCAATAAAGGCTCCATCACTCCTGGAACCACTCTGTAGCTATGAGGGTAAGCTTCCTCCTTCCTCCTCCTCACCTTGTCCACTTGGATTTTAATACTTTCCAGAACTGCATAGGTGTTGATCCTGCTCCCAGGCCCTCGGGCCACCTGCACGGACTCTGGTATAGTCTCAGCTCATTGGCTTCTCCTCCCCACCCTCCCAGAAGAATGGTGATCTCAGCTTTGTATGCAGCAGGGGTCTGGGATGGGGAAGAGAACGGAATGAATAGTTCTCTAGGATATTTTCAAATAGTGATAATAAATATGTTAGAACTCAAGTAAAATTAAAAAAAAATAGTATCCGTTTATATTACTTAAAAGCAACAAATGAGCCCAGCACGGGGACTTCTGTATAAATAGATACTTCATACTCCATAGTCTCTTGGATGGCCCCCAAGTGTAGCAGCCTACTGGTGTTTGGCAGACTCAGTTGACCTTGGATCCCTCTTTTTCATAGAGTATTTATTAACAGTTTATTGGAATCTATATGAGAAGTGCTGTAATCTAATTAAGGTTGTTATAATACAAAAATAAACCAAAATACTCCTCTCTGTCTCTCTCCCACTTTGACACAAATACCGCATGCATACAAGCAAATATAAAACTCCAGCTACTGAAGGTGAAGGGACCTGGGGACAGCAATACCCCCACACACACACACACACAACACACAGGATAACACCCCTCCCCCCCACACACACATAACACACAGGATAACACTCCTCCCTGCCACACACAGCACACAAGATAACACTCCTCCCCCCAATATATAACACACAGGATAACATCCCTCAGGGCCTCCCCTTCCACAAAAAACACACAGGGTAACACCCTTCTCTCCACATGCACACAACAGGAGCACGATGAACACACCTAATATCCTGACCTTGATTTCTAAATACCACTTTCACTAAAAGGAACCTCGAAAAGGAAAACAAAACATCCTGTGTGAGGAGGCAAGTCCGAAAGTTGGAGGATATGTTCATAGTCATAGGAGCCAGCTTCAAGAAGATTCTACTGGTCAAATCTTGTACAATTTGACCATCAATATAAATTTTAAAATTATGGTAACATATAACCCAGTCCATAATATAGGAAACCACCATTCAATATGAATAGCCATTAATAAATTAATACTTGAAAATTTGATGAGGAAAGACATATTGCTATAGTTTCAAAGTACATCTCCGTGAAAGACTTAATAATTACGAAGGGGAAAAGCTTACTTCAGTAGAGAACACAGGCAGACAAATTTTAATGCAATGTATAAAGTGAGGATCACCCTAAATGAGACAAATCGAAGTCCTGTGTCACCTGATAAGATGCCCTGACATTGGAACGTGACTTCTGTGATATTCTTATCCAGAGATGTAGCACCTGATCAGGAAGAAGCACCAGACATACCCAGACTGTAAGGGGGTGGTATTCAAAAGCTTCAAGATTACAAAGGATAAGAAAAAAATGAGGACACAGTCTGGATTGAAGACTAGAAGACAGGACCCATAAAGATGACACCTGATTCTGACCTGGTTCCCTTCCCCCCAAGACTATTTTTTGGGGGGCATTTAGCAAAACTTGAATGGTGCTTGAGATTTCTGTAGTAGTGATTTCCATGTTAATTTCCTGATTTTGATGATTATGTTGTTATACATGAGACCATTTTCCTTTGTGGGAAGTATGACCTGAGTATTTGGGGCAATGGAGAACCTGGCCAGCAACTTCCTCTCCAGTGGTTCATAGAAAACGATGCTTTCATCTGACAAGAATGTGAAAGGATTGCCTGAATCAAAATTCTATGACTTGCAAATGAGTCTGGTTTTCAGCGGGCCAAATTTGGACCAAAGAAATCTCTTTCTGGGTATCTTCCAGAGTAACAAAGATGCAGCCTATCTCCCCCTACTCCCTTCTTTTAGCAGGATCTAGAGATATAAGATACACAGAGGCAGAGAAGAGAGGGAGTCATTGAAATGGAAAATCAAAGTTGTTTACACGTTAATTACTCAGTGAGATCTGCTGTGTGGTCCCTTTGGGAAGTGGGAAGTATCTTCCCAGAAGAAATAACAACCTCATCAACTTAACTCAGATGTCTCTATGAGACTTCCACATTCATTATCCCATTTGTTCCTCAAACAGCCCATAGAGGCAGAATGCACAGAGAATATGGATCCCATTTTACACAGTAAGAAACTAACTCCCCCCAGAAGTTAAGTGACTTCCCAATACCACACATCTGGCAGATAATGGTTCCAGTGAATCAGACTCAGAACTGTCTGATTCCAAAGACCTTTTAGAGCTCACCTACTGCCTTCCAAGATAATACATCCGATAGTCTCCCTCAAAGAAATTGGTCGGTCTCTACCTACTAGAGAGGCATCATTGCCCTCTTTTTTTCCCATATCCTGTATTATTAGCTCAATATGAGTTGGAGAGCTTTGTCCCGCTGTGTCCCACCCTGAAATGTAAAGGCAGTGTCATTTTTGTAAAATATATGCCAGCAGCTGATCCCTCGGTCTAGTTGAAGGTTACATCCCAATTCTAGGAATGGAGGTGGGGAGTGGGGTAGGGAAAAGGCTTTGCAGATAAAGGTGATGCGTAATCCTCTGGGTCACTCACGAGGTACCCCACCGTTCCTGCCTTACATCCTTTCTATCTCAAGATCTGGAGACAAGATCTCTCTCCTTTTCTTGAAGGCTCCATTGCCCGGTCTCACTGAACAGCACTCTGGGAGTGGATAGGTTTTGATCACCCCACACCCACGTTGCTCCTTCCTCTCCTTGCTTCCCCGCTTCTACTTTATTGTCTGTATCCTTCGTCCCAGTGCTAACGGTCGAAGATCATTATTAGATTCCAAGAAAGTTGTGTGACTGAGGAATTTATTAATTTTGCCCTTTGGCTACAGAAAACCAATAATCATTACCAGGGAATTTTAAAAGAGAGTGGAAGGAGGAGAGAGGGTTTAGATTGGGGGTAGAGCAAATAAACAGACACTGTGTAGTTCCAAGATGCATTTAATGTCCACAGAATCTCCCCTAGGACATCTTCCCATTTTCTCACACAGGGTTCCACATGATTTGGCAAGCAGCCTCAGGGATGGCAAAAACACTTGATAGGAGAGAGATCACCAGGGCTGGGGTGCTCAGAGAAGGCTTCGTGTGGGTGTGTGTTGGCAGGGGTGTGTGGAGGGATCGCAGGGAAACAAAGACCCTTGATCACGTAAAATGCAGCAAGGACCTGTGTGTGTGTGTGTGTGTGTGTGTGTGTGTGTGCGCGCGCGCATGCGCAAGCACGCTGCTCAGAACTGTGATTCCATCGCTAAGAATAATATTGAATGGAGTATAATAGAATCCTCAGTAGTTGGTGTTCAGTGGAAGGAAACTGGGAAGAAGGGAGGAAGGGAGGGAAGAAGAGGAGGGGCATGATTGCAGGACTGACTGGTAAAAGACCGTGGGAGTATGATCGAAAGACTGCTTCTAAACATCAGTGTGGCTGTGCCTTAACTTGGACTACCCCGCTCTGTACATCCCCACCTTCAGGAAAAAGGCTGAGCTTTTCTCTGAGATATACTGACTGCCTACTTGACATTCAGTGCCCCTTTCTTTGCTCCCAAACCCCCAGGACTCAGGGAAAGGTGAGCCCCATCCCTTTCTAGGAGCTAAGTCATGATTTGACTAAACCAATATGGTGAAGTCTCCTTGGCAGTGACTGATCAGGTTTGGTAGGTGAACCTTAGTTTTGGCCAGTGAGAAATAAGGGGGAAGGTCTTCTGGAAAAGTATACCCTTGTCTTTAAGAAAGAGACACTGTAAGCGACGGTTGCTTTCCGATTTTGGACTTGGCTGTATCTGGCCAGGAAGGCCGAAAATGTGTTGCATTTTGAGACCATGAAGCGAGTCATCCTGAGAGATTAGTCAACAGCCGGCCCGCCAGAGAGAAGAGATGGAAAACGGAGATGCCTGATAACATAGCTGAGCCGCTGAATTGAACAACTCTGAAATCTTCCCTATCTCCGGACTTTTTGATATAAGCAACAATACATGTGTTTACGGTTTCAATGAATTTCAGTCATGCTTTCTGCTTCTTGGAGGCAAAGCCATGCTAAGCGATACAGCACGTCAACCTGCCATGGTGCACTTCCTCACCATGTGCCAATCCCCATCTCCAGCCGGTGCTGCCCCCCACTGCTCTACTTGGAGTCCAGCCCCATCAAGTTGTGCAGATTTGCAGAACACACCCCACCGTATGAGTTCATAGCTTCTTACCTGCTTTTCATTCCGTCTCCCCTTCAGCGTGTCCATAGGACAGATTACACCTCCTCTCCCAGGACCAACTGAGATGTCACCTCCTCAGAAAGCCTTTCTGCCGCTGATCTCTTTATGTCTACAGTGTGAAGCTTAAGTGTCTGAGCTCAGGACATGAGATGCCTGGTTTTGAATTCCAACTTTGCCACTGACTAGTGTTGTGACCTGCTTGACCCTTTCCTGCTTGGGTTCCTTCCTCTGTGAAATGGAAATAATCGTAGTACCTCCCCTATACGGTCGTTGTAAAAAATGAGATGAGCCCATACATGTACAAAGGACTGAGAACAGTGCCTGGCACATAGTAGGCACTATATAACTGTTCACTTTGTCTGTTTTCATATGTGTCTTCACACCAGATAGAGGAGTCCACACACTCCCCTGAGGGCCGAGCATGTGTTCATTTCTCTCTCCTCCACACCCATCATAGAGCCATGCATTATTAGAGTGAAGGCTTAAACAAAAACACACAGTCCTGTGGGATGGGCTGGCGTGGAATGTGGTGATATGGAAAGTGGGCTGCGATGGAATGGGAGGCAGCCCGCAGACCACATGGGAGGCCAGTCCATCTAGAGCAAAATACACTGTGCAGAGCTAAGCCTTACTGTTGCTAGTGTTTTGAATGTCAGGCCGAAGGTATGGATTTTATCTTGAGGAAATTAGGGAAGCATTGATGACTGGGATCCACAGAACAAACACATATATCCAGAAGCGAAGTCCAACCTTTGGTTTTTAGTGGGTGTTGAGATGTAATTTACATGCCATGATACTCACTCATTTTGAGTGTACATTTCACTGAGTCTTGGTAAGTTTACAGTGTTCTATAGCCATCACCAAAATCCAATTTTGGAACATTTGAATCTGGCTTCTTTAGCAGGGTAGGTTGAACTCTAGATACTCTTCCGGGAGCAGGGCACTTGGGAGGCCAGTCTTGTAGCTGAGGCCAGAAATGAGGCATGAGTATCTCTCTTCACTCCCACTTTAGCCCTAGAAAAGTGTGAACCATGACCTCTTCCTGCGGGTATGTCATGAGTTTGGTCCCCTTCAGCCTTCCCCTTTCCCTCTGAGCTCCAGCATTCTACATAATTCATTACATACCTTTTTTTCCATTCGCCCTTCTTCCCAGTCTTCAAGCTCCTTGATGTTTAGAGTCATGGCTAGTTGACTTTTTTCTCCCCAGTTCATTCCTAGTAGCAGCAGGACCTGACACTTGGTAGGTAGAGAGTTACGATGGCTGAACAATGCAAGCACATCATTAGTTGTAATTTTGGCTTTGACTCCACTGTGGAAATGGGCTGGCATTCCTGTAGGGTGCACCCATCCAAGAGAGGGTGTGGAAATGGTACAATGGACAGGAGAGCTTGGAATGTAAACAGTGTAAGTTATTATTGCCCATTTAGCAATTACAGGTCAAGTGCACCGGCTCCCCTGTCTTGCAATTCTTGCCTCTAAATGAAGGTCACCTGGCTATTTCCTGAGCCTCTCTGCTTTGTGTTGTGCTAAACTTGGCCTCTCATTTTTTCAATGTTCTTCACTCTGTGAGGCATCAAGAAGTGATTTCTAAATGTCACGCCACTTGTCTCTGGCTAGCTTCTTCAGTATAGAAAGGAGACCGGCTCAAGAAAAGCCCTCGCAAGCTGTCCCTGACAGGTGGAGTGTGTGTGCGCACGCACATGCATCTGAGCCATAAATCAGCATTGCGAGAAGGGCACTGTGTTCATTGCTGGCGCATATTCCTAAAATAAAAACGATGATGAGAAAAGCAGTTTGAAGCTAGGGGCAGCATGGGGCCGGGAGCCTGAACCCCAGAGGGCTATCTAGGTCTGGTACCCAAGTAGTCCAGGGCAAAGGGCCAAGTCTTGAAAACTGGCAGAGAGGGTGGGAAGCCACAGACCCCAACAGGAAGGTGTAGGGCCAGGAGTCCGAGAAGAGGGGTGGATCAGACCACAGCCATGGGAGATGAGAGGCATGTGTTCAAGGTGAGTTCAAGGTGAGCGGAGAGGATGGTTAGCTATGGCTGGAGAGGGGCCGATATGTAGAATGAACTTACCGGCACTGAGAGCTCAGGGCACAAGCGCAGTCCTCTCACTCCCAAGTTGGCCCTCTACACTGGATAAGGAGGGGATCTCAGAGCCACAGGACCACACTGGGTTTGTGTGTGCATACATATGTGTACGTGTGTGTGTGTGTGTGTGTATGATATCCTCTTCCTTAAATCTCTGTAGACTTTTAGAGATTTTTTTTTTTGGTTTATCTAGTTAGTTTTATATATATATATATACATATATATATATATAAAATATATATATATATATATATATATATATGTATATATATATATATATATAAATAAAGAATCAGATACAATTTTCACAATGACGTAGAGCCTTTTAATAGCAAAGCTAGGTTGGGAATCCAAGTATTTAGCCTACAGGACCAATTTTTTTCGATTCCTCTGTTCATGGTGTATCACTGAACATCTTGCTCTGTGTTGGTAGTGCAGACCCAAGGGTCCTGACTCAAATGCCTAACAATGATATCATTTAGTGTGCATTAAGGGTGTTCTAATGAAAAGGCAATTGTTGTCCCAATAATGTCTTCAGTTTGTAAATAAGATGGTTTCAGTGTTCATTTCTTAGTTTTGGTATATGTACTATGGTACATGGTGGTTAATTGTATGTCTCAACTGGTTTGGGCCATAGAGTGCCTGGATATTTGGTCAAACACTATTCTGGGTGTTTCTTGGAGTGTGTTTTTGGATGAGATTAGCATTGACATCGGTAGACTGAGTAAAGCAGATTGCCTTCTCTAGTGTGGGTGGGCCTCATCCAATCTGTTGATGGTCTGAGTAGAACAAAGTCCTGACCCTTCCCCAAGTAAGAGAATTTTCCTGCTCAATAGCCCTTGTGCTGAGACATCAGCTTTTTGTGGTCCTAAGGCAACCTGCCAGCCTTGGAATTCAAAGTGGGCCATTGGCTCTGTAGACTTTGGACTTGTCAGCCTCTCTCATCAAGTGAGCCAGTTCTTTATATCTCTTTATGCAGAATATATAAGTCTACTTGTTCCGTTTCTCCAGAGAACCCTAACTGATACGTATGGTTATTTAAGGGATCAAGGATGTCCAGGTTTCTGTACTGGCTTTGAAACTCTTCTCTAAATCTAAAATTATTCTACAATAAAAGGTTTCCCAAAACACCAGCCAGACCAGAATCCCAGTATCCCTGATTATAATAATTCCCAGTAAAACGGGCTTCAAAGTCCTAAGAGGGCAAAAGAGTCAAATTCAATGCCAATCAATATGCTATAACCACAACTTCTGGATCCCTGCCCAGTAGTCTAAGTTTTCTTATATGTGCTATAATTTTCCATCTGAATCATCGGGAAGACTAAATGCTGTTTCTTCTTGTTTCTTCCCTTCCCCGTGGCACCTTGAAGCCATAAGCTTTAGGACAGCTAAAAGGACCATGTTTTATTTTTCTCTCTCTAGCACTCAGTACTGGGCCTGCATACAGTAGGCTTGCACTAAAGAATTTTGCTTAACTTAGTTTGAAAAGGATGACATGAATGATTTCATTTCTGTCTGTATGTCTAAAATAAACTTTTTTTTTTTTAAATCAAGAGTCAAATGCGTAATGAGCTTTTTGCTGTATATGAGAGATGAAAAGATGAAAAGAAGAAAAGCGTGCAATCCTTATCCTCGAAGGGTGGACTGTGCTGTGGAGGGCCAGAGGAGTTGGAAAATATGACTGAAACCATCATGTTTATTGAGCGTATACTATATGCTAGCTACTATCTAGAATTTTCTATATGCTATCTTGTGTCAACCTTCCATGGGGCATTGATGTTGGTATTGTCACTGTCTTCATTATGCCAGACAAGAAAATCAAGACTGAGATTAAGTGACTGACCCAAGGACATGATGCCAATTAAGTTGCCAACTGAGATTTGAACTCTTGATACGCCTGCCAACAGAGCCTGATCTTTTCACCTGACTATACTACACAGTCATTTTGAGTGAATGACTCAAATCACAGTCTTTTTTCACACATCTGTTTTCTCTAATACAGTGGGCACTCTAAGAGGAAGGGTCTCAATTGTATTCATCTTTGTTCTTTCAAATCTTTTTCTTTTTTAAAGATTTTATTTATTCATTTGACAGACAGAGATCACAAGTAGGCAGAGAAGCAGGCAGAGAGAGGAGGAAGCAGGCTCCCTGCTGAGCAGAGAGCCCGATGCGAGGCTCGATCCCAGGACCCTGAGATCACGACCTGAGCCGAAGGCAGAGGCTTCGACCCACAGAGTCACCTAGGCGCCCTGTTCTTTCAAATATTAACACAGCTGGGCAACACAGTAAAGAAAAAAAAAATGCCTGTTAAGTTGAATTAGGAGAAATAAAGCCTTGAAAAACAATGAGAGACAGAGGGAATCCCTTCCTGGGAATAGTATTCTCCTGTTTTAGTATTATTATTTTTATTTTTAATAGCAAGAAATATCTGAGGGAGATGATCAATTCTCCTCTGGAATTATCCCCCTGTGTACTTAAAGTAATGCTTCACTATCATTCTGAAGACCAGACTGTGATAATATATGGAGACCCAGATGGTATGCTGTGGTTTCGGCCAATGTGTTATCCTCAAATGGGACCAAATTCTCCGGGGCCCTGTCATATTTCAGCCAAATGGGGAGCAATGGAGAAAGGCCTGAAAGCAAACTTAATGTAAGGACTGCTTGGGGACCGGGGGTGCTTGGTGAGAACTCCTGGGGCCTGTAAAACTCGAATCATCCAGCTCTTGGGCAGTGCCATCCATCTACCCTGAGAAAGAAATGTCGGTGTTTCTGGTGGACAAAAGGAGTCACATGTTTGGGGTTGGAAGGGCATGATTTTGGAGGATATACAATGAGCTCTTGAACTACAGGGATTTGGAAAGTTGGACGGCCAGGTCCACTTAGGGGCAGATTTCCTTCAATAACTATAAGACAGTAGTGTAAATGTTTTTCCTCTTCCTTATGCCTTTCTTAATAACACTTCCTGCTCTCTAGCCTACTTTATTGTAAGAATATAGTAAAGAATCCAGATAACTGGGGCACCTGGGTGGCGGCTCAGTGGGTTAAAGCTTCTGCCTTCAGCTCAGGTCACGATCCCAGAGTCCTGGGATTGAGCTCCGTGCATGGGGCTCTCTGCTCAGCAGGGATCCTGTTTCCTCCTCTCTTTCTGCCTACCTCTCTGCCTACCTGTGATCCCTGTCTGTCAAATAAATAAATAAAATCTTAAAAAAAAAAAAAAAAGGAATTCAGATAACCTACATGGTATGCATGAATCCACTGCCAATGTCATTGATAAAGATTCCGGTCAACAGTAGGCTCTTAGGAGTTAAGTTTGGGAGGCAAGTCAAAAGTGACATGCAGTTTGCAACACTGCTTGTGGGTGGGCACCCCAACCACGGTGTGGTTGTTCAAGGATCAACTATATTTGAAAAGTGACAAGGAGAAGACCCCATGGTCAAGAAACATGACTTCTGTTCCTGTTTGCCTTTATGTGTGACCTGGGAGATTGTCACCTAACCTCAGGGTCTCAGCTTTTTTCATTCACAAATTGCAGATTGTCATATGGTCCTTCTCTACATCACAAGCAGTGCTCTGCGAGACTGAAATGAAGTAATATGTATAAAAAGGGTGGCCTCCGTACAAAGTGATGTTCAAGTGTATTCACAGCAGAGTGGAGTGTGAATTGAGATAGGACAACAAAAAGAGCACAGGTGTCGAGTGCCGGTTCATTTCTAGGACGCCAGTGCATGAGGGAACAGAGACAAGGTCCCTCCTTAAACCTCTCTGAACTTCAGAACCCTTCCTCATCTGAAAAAATAAACAATTTCAGTGCCTGTCTTGTAAGTTGCAGAGAAAATTTCAAATGAAATCTGTGAAACTTGTGAAAGAGATTGGTTCAGTGTATGTCCTCCAACAGCTGATATGTATTTTGTGAGTTTCATTTGGGTGGCTCCCTCCTCCATCAGACTGTGAGCTGTGTGAGGGCAAAAAGATATATTTATCTTCGCAGCTGAGTCTATCACATCGCTTGACAATTCAATAAAAATCTAACAACTATTTATAAAATGAGATAGGTATAGTACCGAGATCAACTAGGAATGAAAGAAAAAAAGCAGTTAATATCATTTTTAAAATTTCTATTCCATTTGCATTTTTACCTTGTTCCAAACCTTGACTATATTTCTTCTTTTCTGCCCACCTTCCAAAAGGTAAGCTAGTTGTTCAGGCACCTGGGTGGCTCAGTCAGTTAAGTGTCTGACTCTTGGTTTTAGCTCAGATCATGATCTTGGGGTCATAAGATCGAGCCCAGTGGTAGGTCCTGTGCTAAGTGAGGAGTCTGCTTGAGATTCTCTCTCTCCCTCTGCTCTTCACCCTTCACCACACCTCACTAAAATATTTTTTTTTTTAAGGAAGGTAGTTGTGGGGTGCCTGGGGGGCTCAATCGTTAAGCGTCTGCCTTTGGCTCGGGTCATGATCCCAGGGTCATGGGATTGAGGCCCACATCAGGCTCCCTGCTTGGTGGGAAAGCTGCTTCTCCCTCTCTCTCTGCTTGTGTTCCCTCTCACTGTGTCTCTCCCTGTCAAATAAATAAATAAAATCTTAAAAAAAAAATAAAGGAAGGTAGTTCTTAATCCTGATAAGGCTCATTTACTTGTTCATTCAGCCAGTAAATATTTGTATAAGACCTGACCCACCCACTGTGTCAGACTCTGAGCCACATGGCACACAACTTTACCCGGTCCCTGGCCGATAAGAGATGATAAAGAGTGCCAGCAAATAAGGGATTCGGAGATGGACAGATTCAAACTCTCCTTGCTAGCTTTGCAGAGAAAAGCGGAGTCCCAACTGAATTGTGAAGGACCAGGGGGGATAGGGAAAGGATACTTAGCAAATGCACGGAAAGGCAAGCGATTTTTGATCCTTGGAGTGGAGACCAGTGGTTGGGGGGGGGGGGCGGGGGGTGGAGGATGCGGAGAAGACAGGAGGGAGTGGCTGGTGCAGGGATCAACCATGAAGAGCCTGGGAGATTATATTCCCGAGGTCCCGTCTTTTCTCCTGAAGGCAACTGGAAGCCACAAAAGGATGTTAAGGAGGAGGAATCATTACTTGGTTTCCATTCTAGAAGCATTACTCTGGCTCAGTGTAGAAGACGGATCGAGAGGGAAAGCAAGGTCGCTATCTTAGAATTGGCTGAGCCCAGTGTTCTCCTGTGAGGTACTTGGCCTGTGTTTATAAAATTAAACCAAATTAGAAATCCGACACACATGATCCAAACCATGACGGGTTATTTATACCTTTTCTTATAGTCAAGGTCCTGAAAGTCATACGAATGTGTTCTGTCATCCATCCATTTGTCCAGCTCCTAAAGAGATAGGCAGGCCTCTGCCACCCCCACCGTTGCTGATTTTTCTTCTTTGAAAGACATAAACAAGGTGCCAGGCTTTGGGTAGAGCTGTGCTAAGTGAGAGCAAGGAGGAGATGTGTGTGGGTTCATTTGTTATCTGAAACCACCAGATTCACCCTTCAAATTAGACAGGGAGGAAAGAGTGATACCGAAGGACTCATGGGCTGTCAGAAAATGCAATCTTTACAGCTTGAAAATTCCTGGAAGAGAGAAATGCCTCTTGGAGGATGTCAGTTTTGTGCCCCGTGACGTGCCAGGTATCTTCCCAGTCTCAACAGTCTAATTAAAACGCTGAAGAGCCGGGACTTGGGGCCAGAGGGTCTGAAATCAAGTGTAAGCGCTGACACTTGCTAACTGAGTGACTTTGAGCATGTCACCTAACCCATCGCCATCTGGGTGGCCTGAGAATACAGTGAGGCTGTGCCTGTGAAGTGCCTGGTACTTAATCAGCACATGATAAATGTGGTTGTTGTAGTGGTTATAGTAGCTTTTGTGGTGGCTGTGGCCTTGGCGATGGTAGTGGCCCCACGACACAGTGATTCAGCTCACCAGTCGCAAAGCCATAATATAGTAGGATCAAATCCCAGGTCTGCTGTCCTCAAACCACAGGACGCTCGGCAAGTCAATATCTCACTCAGTTTCCTGTCTGTAAAAGGGGGATAAGAATAGTACTTACATCAACGGGTTGATATGAAGTTTCCATTGAATGACTTACACCTATAAAGTGTGAGGCTAGTGCCTGGAACATGGTAGGCATAAATATGAAACACACATGTTAGCTAATGACGGCTCAGTGCTACAAGGTTGCAATTGTAAGCCCCAGAGAAGAAAAGTTGTTCCTTTATCATGTAGATAAAAGACTGAAACAGAAAGATAACATAACTTGTCCCTGTCACACAGCCCCGTAAAGAATGGAAATGGAATTTGAATCCTGTTCTGCCAAAGACAATACTGGTGCTTTTAGACTGTCTGCCTAGAAGCTTTCATTTTTTTCCCAATTGTGACCCGAAGAGGAACATGCTTCTGGAATAATGGAAATCTCTTTAAAAGCTCACATTTACGGAGAATCTTTTGTGAAGTAGGTCTGTACATTCCATCATTTGATTCTCACGGCAAATTTTTTAGCTTGATAGTATTATTCCCATGTTAAAGATGAAGACAAGTGAGGGTCAGAGAGGTTATGCTACTTGCCCCAGATCACACAGCTGTTATAAATAGCAGGACTAGGATTCAAATTCAGGTCTAGAAAACTTGAAAACCCACGCTCTTGCGTACCTGACACTTTCAGCCTTAATCCCCCAAAGGGCGATTGAACAATGAGATGCACTTCTGGGAACATAATCCAGTCCATCTTGTTTTATTTAACGTGCAAGACGTAGAAGTGTATATTCAACCAGAACAGATGTGAGCATCGCTAAGAGAATCACTGCCCATTGGCACCTTTTATAATTACTCATAATAAGAACCTAGCGGGGTATTATCCAACCCCCCACCTTTTCAGAGATGAGCAAAATAAAAACTCAGGGAATTTAAGTAACTTCCCCGAGTTTGTGCAGTTAAAACAGGCTAAGACCTGGAATGTGCATGCCTCACAGCCTGACTCCAGAAACTTGAACCTATTTCTCCAAAAGCTGCCGTATGCGGGAGTGCATATAAATGTCAACAGAAAATAATGGAACAGCCATCATTCTTCTGCAACATGCCTCAGCCTGTGGAGCTAAATGAGTTCAAAAGCCATTTTTTTTCCAAGACCATCTCTTAGGTGTTTACCAGCCTGACTAACTTCATTACGCTCTGACGCTTACTTGGGGGTATCGCCTTCCTCGTAAGGTTGTCTTAATGGCACACTTGGCTCTGTTAATTGCGGAGTGTTTTACATGCTTTAGCTGCAGCTGGCACTGTTCTTGATGGGTGCTCTAGGGTCCTTTATGGGGCTGGGAAGAAAACTTCCGGAACAGCAGCTCCTCTGCAGCCGTTGACAAAAGAAACGGGGCTACTTTGATCCAAAGCATCAAGCCACCTCATTGGAGCAATCACTTCTCATTTATGGAAGCAAGGCTAATATTTAGCAGGTGCCCCCTAGGACACTGTTGACGCTGCTGAAATAATGAAGTGCGTTTGGACCAATTCTTAAATAGTTGCTTTTTGAGAACCCGAGTAGCTCTGACCATCTCAGCTTCTCTGCTGGGACTTTGATCCAGGAAATAAAGGACAAACACTTGACCCAACAGAGGACTCCTGGACATATTCACACCGGCTGATTGGGGGTGTTAAAATCTTTGACTGTTAACGCCTGCCTAAAGACCTTCTATAGCTAGAAGACAGAGCAGTCCCTAACAGTCAGACCATGCATACCATTTCTCCTCAGTATGGTTTTTTGCCTCGTCTAACATTTTGTACAGATTCACATGGATTCCAACATAATTGGTATGTTCTATCTCTTGTGTTTAAATGGTGCTGTGTTAGTCAATGTTGAATTTTTCTAAGCCTTTCTTTTTTTTCCTTAATGCAATTTAGGAATGATCTTTGTGAATAAGGAATAGCTTCAAAAGGGTGGCCGTCTCCTGCTCTTTCGTTGTGTTTTCATCCGGTTCCTCTCCCCCCTTGTGAAATGAATGCTCAGATTTAATCGCTAAAGTGCCCCTATTTCTAATCTAGACTTGTCTTGGCCTTCCTGTCTCAGAAGCATGAGACAGACCCTCCTGACTTGTCCACAGGAACGGACTGCCTCCTGCTGAGCTTTGCTCAGGCTTCTGTCCTGTCTGCCAGAAGGGGGCCTGAAGGGAGTCAAGGAAGCAGGAACCAAACTGCCCTGAGGTCTCAGAGAGCCAGGCTTACCCACCCCTGCAGCCCTGAGCTGGGAGGAGCGGAGGGTAGGTAATGAGAAAGAACTAGAATTGAAGCTCGAGTAAATGGAGACAGTTTGTTCTAAAGGAGGTAGAATTCAGTTTCTTATCTCTGAATGCCCTCCACCCTTTATCAGTACAGGTAACTCTTAGGATTCAGTCAAGCTGCACAAACAGAAACCCAGAGTACAATCTGCTTCTACATGAGGCGGCTGTAAGTTTGTCTCTTGGGTAGAAGTTCAGAGGTAGGAATCCAGGTCTGGAATGGTAGCTCTTGATTCCGGGGGGGTTCCTGCCGTCTTCCTGCCTCTCCCTCCCTGGGGTCTAGCTCTCACCGGCGTGTGCTGAGAGGACATGAGGCCACTGCATCCTCAGGTCCCCCGGTAGGATGGAGGCTGACAGGAAGAGCAGCAGAACCTAAACCCAGCTGTCTCCCAAGGAGGAATCCCAGAGTGGCTGTCATTTACCTCCAAAATCATCTCATGGCCACACCCAGCTTCAAGGAAGATTGGGGAACCTGATAATCCTTCTAGGGAGCTTGAAGCCAAATGCCAGTGTCTCTTACTATAGGAGGAGGAAGCAGCCACTGGGCGTCAGCGTCAGTCTGTGTACCCTTCCGTCATATCACGAACTGGGCTGTGTGTCTGCCTCCGCCATGAGACTGAACTCTAAGAAGGTGGTGACTCCTTCTACTGCATTGTTATACAATCAGCGTCTGGCACTGGGTTTCACCTAGGAGAAGTGCATGAGAGGAATGTTGACCCATTGGTGGCCATCACATCTCTTAAATTCTGCAACTGCTTCCTATTATCCTTGGTGTGGAATCCAAGCTTATCACCATGACCTTATAAGGTCCCTCCTCTCTAAACTCATGCACCATACTCCCACCCTTCATTAGTAGGATTCAACCAAACCAGTGTTATTTCTGTTCCTCCAACTTGCCAAACTATGTTCCTGCTCAGGACCGTTGTGCCTGGAAGGTCTTTCCCTGGCTCCCATTTCTTCAGCTGGCTTTTCTTTATGAAGATCTTGGCTCAGATCTACCTCTTAATATCTTCCTAACATGGCCGACCCTACATATGCCTGTCTTACCATCACTGTTATGTCTCCTTATGCTGAGATGTGGTTTTTGTATTTCTTACCAGTATCTGAAATCCTTATATGGATGTATGCTTGTTTGTATGTATATATGTATGTACTGATTTACGTGTTGGATGACTGCCTCCCAGATTAGAATATAAGTTCCTGGTGGACAGAGATCTTGCATTTTTTTAAAAGATTTTATTTATGTATTTGACAGAGAGAGAGATAGATCACAAGTAGGCAGAGAGGCAGGCAGAGAGAGAGAGGAGGAAGCGGGCTCCCCGCCGAGCAGAGACCCCTATGTGGGGCTCAATCCCAGGACCCTGGGATCATGACCCGAGCTGAAGACAGAGGCTTAACCCACTGAGCCACCCAGGTGGCCCAAGATCTTGCCTATTTTTTGTCCATAGTATCCTGGACACCTAAAATGGTGTCTAGTACCTCCTTACAAGCTGTTAATAAACATTGGTAACTTTTCATTGTTCAGTTAGCAGTGTTGGTGAGATTCTATCTTCAGGAGATAAATTGTATTCTTTTTGTTCATTCTATCCCTCCACAAAGTCACCAAGAAAAACCCAAAAGTCAACCTTAAGACCTAGGTGAGTTCACAAAGTTGCCCACAGCCCCTCCCAGGTGAAGAATCTGGCTTCATGCCTTTCCGATGAGATGGAAGGAAAGTCTGTTTCGGGGGTCAGCTTCCCACCTGTTGCCAGGCCAGCCTTCCCATCCTCGTCTGCAGTGCCCATTGATGTCACCATAAAATGAAGAGGGTCAGAGAGGTAGGCAGATGGATGCATGAGTAAAGATGAGACATCAGTTGGAATGATGCCTCTCGGGGAGATGGAAACCAGCGTGCGTTGGACAGACAGGTCAGAGCAGGTGGATGCCCTGTTTGAGAGAAGCTGAAACAAAAGCTCAGTGTGGAACCAGGGAGTCTGGCTGGTGTATTTGGGGAACAGGGTGAACTGGAAGGCATAGTAGAAGATGAAGTCGAAGAGGTCACAGCAGGGAAAGGCGGGAGAGTGAAGATCCAGTCCTGACTATCCTGCGGGCAGTAACCCAGTGATCAGGATCTAGGGGAAAGCGAAATGGGGATGGAGAAGAAAATGAATTCTTGAAGCATTTGTGAAGGAGAATCTGAGCCTCAGGGAACAGTCCAGTGGAGGGGAGGGAGAAGTGCGCAACTGTGAAAAAGAAGTAAAAGTCAAGGATGATGCCCCCACAATGTCTGTCCTGGGAGTCTGCACTGGAAACTCAAGTCTTTATTGTGCATACAACGTGCTCAGTAAATATTTTTTGAATCGAGTCCAATTTCTGTTGCTTCTCTGCCCTTCTCCTAAGCTTTTGCTTTGTCCCAGACTAAACATAGGGTTCCATGATGTCCAGTCTTGGCTGACATCTCCTCTTTGTCACCCCGAGTCTTGCTAAATGGAATCTGACTCCTCTCCTGACCCACAGCATAGGGATGTCAGAGTCAGGACTAAACCCCGAGATGTCAGCCAGCATGGGAGCCTGAGGTTGGGGCATCATGAGCTCAGATGAGTAGTCTTAAGTTGTATACCTCCTCCTGGGTCCTCGGCAACCATGTCCTCCCACCTGGCAGCCCTCCAAAGTCCAGACATACAGCCTTGTTGGAAAGCTCTCCAGGGCTAGGCCAGCAGTGATAAATGCTGACAGTCAACCAGGTGGGCAACCCCAGTGGTACCCTCTTGGTGCCATGAAGGTGTTCTGGGCTGCCCTCAGCTCTGCGTTCACTGCCCACCCCTTTCTACACTCATCACAGGTTCCCATTAGCTCAGCCAACAGGAAGTCACCACCCTCGCTTGTACAGCCAGTGAACTGGACACCCTCGACCTCCAGCAAGCGTCCTTCCCAGTACATCCCATTGGCTTCCATTAATATTCAGGGACTGACAACTAAGATTGACTGCCTCATTAGCAGGCGACGTGTGGAACTCTGACAATAATTAACAACTCAACAGTCTCATTTGCTGGCCTATCAGAGAAGTATTCAATCAAAAATGTAATTTGCCCGATGCCTCCATTTAGCATGGGAAGACTATTCCTTCTAAGTTTTAAATAGTCTAATTAAGAGGGAAGAAATAGAAGGGGAAAAATTATTAACAGTATAGGTTTAATGTGAAATTGCTGGAGCGAATTAATAATGCAATAACCATTTTTAGCAGCTGTCTATCAGTTTGCGGGCCAGCGTAATTCAATTAGTCAGCAAAGGGCTGTTCAGATTAGACAGTGGGGAACAAGTGCCATTTCTCTCCAGAAGGTGCTGTGGACTTTGTTTCCCAGGGTTTGGAAAAGGTCCCTACCAAACATTCCAAGACCCTGCACAGAGGCTGTGTCTGGGGATCAAGTCAGCCTAGCGGTTGGTGTGAGTAGGCTTGCTTTCTCAGGGTCGCCCCCCAAAGCAGGATCAGTGCCTCTCCTTGGGGTTTACTTTTTACACAGTGAGCTCAGCCGTGTCAACACCCTTGATTGAAAGCTAACAGTCTGCCAAAGTCAAGAATTCCAGCTTGCCCTAACAGGATTCTGGTCATGTCCGCTTCTGGCAGCTTCCCACTGCAGTCACACTGGCCAGTGGCTTCCTCTTTTCTCCGGTGTGTCACTTGCACACCTCCTAGCCTGTGCTTGTGCAGACCATTCTCTTGGGAATGCCTTCCCACGCCGCAGTCTCTGTGTGCTGAATCCTTTGGGTCCAGCCCAGGCTTCAGCTAGGTCAAGCCTTCTTTCTCCCATCTTTACCTATAAATGCAGTGACACGGCAGGTCCTACTGGATGCTAAGGAGCCTGAGAAATACAGGCAGCAAGCGAGTCTAGCAGGAAGAACACCTGCTTTGGACTCAGACAGGCTGGGACTCTGATTTTTATTCTGCCACGAAACGTGGCTGTGTGCCCTCACATGATTGCTTCCACCTCTCTGTGTCTTCATTTATAAAACAGAGACAAGAACTCTGACTGTGCTTGCTTCTTGTGAGGCCGATAGAGAATGTAGGCAAAGTCTATTGCACATAGTAGGTGCGCTAGGGGTGCCTGGGGGACTCCGTCAATTAAGCATCTGACTCTTGACTTCGGCTCAGGTCATGATCTCAGGGTCATGAGATTGAGCCCTGCCTGGGCCTTGGTCTGGGAGGGGGGGTCTGCTTGAGATTCTTTCTCCCTCGGCCCCTCCCCTGCTCACCCAAGGGCACCATGCACTCTCTCTCTCGAATAAATAAATAAATCTAAAAAAAATAAGTGCTTTAAAACAGCTCCTGTTTTATTAATGCACTTAATACAGTGCCAAGCTTACAGTCCGTGTTAGTGTCTTTACCCTTCCCGACATACTCCTTGGCATTTCGACAGTCTTCGTTTCAATAAGAGCATTCTAATAGCTCTTTTAATGTGGTTTTCTTCTTCCTTCCTTTCTTCATTCCTCATCGCCCCATCCCTCTGTCAACTCAGGGAGGGCACGATTTCTGTGACATCCAGCCTGCACCCCACACGGTGCCCTGCCTTCCGCTTGCATGTGGGAGGCTGGAGTACCGGGGTTGCAGAAGCTGCGAGTGTGTTGGAGGTTGGAGGAGGAAGAGCTGTTGCAGCGTGATGATTTGTGAGCAGGGGCGCCTGGGTGGCTCAGTCGGTTAAGCCTCTGACTCCTGGTTTCAGCTCAGGTCATGATCTCAAGGTCATGGGATGGAGCCCTGCAGCACTGGGCTCTGCGCTCAGCATGGGTGGGCTGGAGACTCCCTCTGGCCCTCGCCCACAACTTGCTCACATGCTCTCTCTCCTCAAATAAATAGATTAATCTTTAAAAAAAAAAAAATAAAGAGGCAGAGGCAGTGGGAAACTGGAGGGCGATGCTGGTGGGGAGAGAAGCTGATGGGGGCTGTAGAGGGCATGGGGAAGGCTGAGTCTCCGCAGGCGGGAAGCAGGGAGGAGAGTCCCCGCAGTGTCACACAAGCATGAAAAGGTGTGTGGAGAGGGCTGCAGCCAGAGTTGGGTTGTTAGGGTGTGTGGGGAAGGCAAACACACGGCAGGGGGCTATCGGCACTGACAGCCAGTTTTCTGTAGCAGTAGAGCAGTACAGTGGCGTTTTCAATCACCCACTCACTTCCTCCGAGAACATTCCCTAAGCATCGGCTGCAGGCAGCATCCTAGAACAGGGGCTCTGTGGGAAGCAAGCCCCCTACCCTGAGATATTTATGTTCGAGGAGGAGATAACCCTTGAGTAGACTAGGGGGTAGTGCCTCACAGAGCCCAGACATCGTTCTTGGGAGCCCACAAGTGTCAAAGGGAGGACTCTCTGGTACAGATTTCCTTTGGAACTCTATAGTCACTGTGGCCAAGACGATTCTAATAGAGCCAATCAACCCAAAGCAACATGCTTTATGAATACTCATGAGTATGTTGTTGCCCAAGTGAGTTCCTGGAGCCGGCTGGAGAAGGAGTCTGAGCACCAGAGGAAGCCAGAAAAACAAAACCCATTAGCTTCCTGTGAGTGACAATGAATATAAAAATGCCACACCCCATGATGGCTACAGCTTAACGCAGAGCTACATGTACCATGTATGACCACATGATGGGTTCACGTGGAAGGGCTCTACGTGAGGGCATTACCTCCTGAGCAGAAGCGAGCCATCATTGGGGCGTGCACCCCAGGGTGTGGTTCTGAGGAGGGAAGCCGGGGTGACCCGGCCTAAGGACAGGGGAGGTTCTGATGGAAGGCACAGACATCACGCAGTTAATGCTCAAGGTTTTCGGAACCATTCACAGTGAAAATGAGTTTCTTTGGTATTCCTGTTTGGCCCACTCAAGGGTAGGCTACAGGCTGACCTCTTTGCTGTATTCCAAACTGACTAGTTTACCCAAACCCTATAAAGCACAATTCATTGTTTTCTGACTGCTCCCTCCGACCGTTCTCCCCGCCCCCTCCCCTGCTGTCTTCTGAATCCTGTCTTTGCTTTCATTTCTAAATAATGGCCTTGTGGCTGTCTCCCTTCCCAGGAAACTGCGTGTAAGTACCTACAGATTTTAGGGTTAGACTCTAATTAAGAGTTGGGGCTTCCAAGTTAGCCATACCTGGGTACAAATCCCAACTCTGTTACTCTGGGGGACCTTGTACAAGTGAGCTAACTTCTCCAAACCTTGGTTTTCTCATCCACAAAATGGGAATACAAAAAGAGTTCCCAGCTCATCGATTCTGCAAGATACTCAAATCAGCCAATGCATATAAAGCTCTTCGGATAGTACCTGGAGCTCAGTAATCATATGCCTTATTCAGCTTCTTATTATCAGCATGCCTGGGGATATTGTTAAGAGAGTTGATCCAACATTTCTTATAACACCAGTGAAAAATAATAGCAATGCCAAGTTACCTACATTTGTTTTATGAAGGCCAATGTTGAAATGGGACCTGAAGCTAATAACACAAGGAACAGAAAGAAGACAGAAGGGGGCAGAGAATCCTGTGGGAGCAGACGAAGCTGCCTAAGGCTATAGGATGTACCAGTGAGAAACGTGCACCAAAAAGAAATCTCTGAGCTGAAGAGTGGGGGTGATGGATGGTAACAGTGCAGACACCTGTGCCACTTGTTGAGATCAATATGTGTTTTGAGGCAATTTTTTGAAAATGGTTTTAAGAGCTCTGATGAGAGAGATCATTTACAGCAGGAATCCTCGGAATATCGTTGCCAGTTTCATTGATGTTGTGGTATGCGAGGTAAGCCTTGGTGCTGGAAAAGGGGATGGCATTTCGGACAAGGGGCAAAGGCCAAGAGACCACTTTGGATGCAGCATGACAAAGAATGGAGGAAGGAATTTAGGAAAGAAGAATGGGACTTAATTAGAAAGGACCTTATTTCCAGGCTTGGGTGGGAGAAAAGAAGGTATTTCAGGGAACGAGAGGTCCTCATGATCCAGGCTAAACATCAGGAAGCTTGGTTTTCCTTAATTATTAATCACGGCCTATAATACATAATATATATAAAGACAGAGAGCCAGATTTGGGCCTGTTTGGGAAACTGAAAGAAGTGCTCAGAGACTGTAGATGATTCCAAATGAGAAGGCAGTTCCTGAGCCAGCCGCGAGCTGTCGTTATCAGTGAATCAGGGAGCCTGTATGAGCGCATGTGTGTTTGTGTGCACACACATACATCTGCATTTCCTTTTTGGTATAGGAAAGGCAGTGTGACTTTCCTATTGCTCTGAGACAACAAGCCCCAGATGATGAGATCTGGCAAGAAGAAGCTCACCTTCTGCTTCATTAAAAAGCTCTTTGAAAGACAACTTTCATTTTGGGTGGACATTCCTCTCCTCACTGGGAGATTCCTTAGCTCTCCTACAAGGTTCTTTAAAAGTAACTAGTAAGTAAGTGTGGAACACTTCGCAGAATGGCTAACACATAGTAGACACTATTGTCATGATGATGGTGATAGTGATGATGATGGTGGTGGTGGTGGTGATGGTAGTGGTGATGATGGTTGTGATAGTGATGATGGTGGTGATGATGGTTGTGGTGGTGGTGATGATTCTGGTGGTGGTTGTAGTGGTGATAATGGTGGTGTAGATGGTGGTGGTGATGATGGTTGTGATAGTGATGATGGTGGTGATTATGATGGTTGTGATAGTGATGATGGTGGTGTAGATGGTAGTGATGATGGTGGTGATGATGATGGTTGTGATAGTGATGGTGGTGGTGATGATGGTGGTGGTGGTGGTGATTAAGCAGGGGCTGTGTCTGTCAGCAAAATCTACTTAAAAAGAAACATCCAGTATTTTGGGAAACAGAGTTAATGGAATGACTCCTTATTTTTTTTATATTGAGGAAGTAAACATGGGTATATTCTTTGCTCTGAGGATTAAGACACTTGGATTTCATTAAAACATTCACTCGCTAGACCTTGTCTTTCCCATTTGCAAAATGAGGTATTAGGTTCTAAGGATTCTAACTACCCTGGGCAACTTTTCCAGAATCTTATACTAGTCAAGGGCAAAGCATCCAGCCCTTTGACCTTGAAATCTTGCCCTTCATCCCATGGGTTGAGGTTTCAAGAGAGGATTGCATGCGTGTGCTGCTGGTGGCACCTGTTCACCACTGCAGCATGGTCCTTTGTGAGTGGTGAGCTCCCCAGCCCTGGAGCAGTGGATGGCAGCTGCTCCGGGGCTGCTCCAGAGAGCTCCCTATCTGGGTCAGAAGTGGGATTAAGTCACCTCTGCTAAGAGTTTGAGATATAAGGACTCGAGTCTGAATCCTTGCTTCCCACTGTGGCTCCTGTTGAGATGTCCCCATGCTCAGTGCAGACCAGCTGGGCATGGGGAGCAAACCCCTTCCCCCAGGGTGGGGGAAAGCTGGTGATGGGCTCTGCCCAGCTTCATTGCCAAAAGCTGGCTCTCATCACAAACTAGCTTCCTACCGTTCCTTCCTGCCCCTCCCCTCTTCTACAAAAATCAGATGGTGCCACCATTCTAAGGGCAGAACCTGAGTTGGCCAGGAAAACTCCCTCTAACCACAAAGGAGTCCAGAGAAGCCACGTGAGTGCTGATAGAGACAAATGAGGAGTGAACATACCATTGTGGAAAAGTGGTCAGCCCAGACCTGGCGGCAAAGAAACAAAACGCACAGCCCCTACCTTCCAGAGAGCAGAGTGGCAGGTTGAGGGGATAACCTCCAGGTGTGAGAGGCAGTGGAGGGAGGTGAGGGCCGGGGAGACCTTCCCAGCGGCTGACCCCCAGTGGGGCGAGCCTGCACGCACATAGCTCCACATCTCCATCCGAGAAACACACTGGGGTTAGAATTGTAGTGCTGAGGGCAAGCCTGACATTTAGAGTCTGGACTTCAGTGTCCTTTTCTAGAAAGTGCCATCGCCATTGCTGACCTCACAGGCTCTACTAGGATGTGTCAGTAAGGTAGATGTGCAAAAGGCCTTACCCATCTAGGGCAGACAATAAACACTCAATGAACGTAAGCCTCTTCCTGCACCACCTCTGCCCCTTATAGAGTCCCTTCCAAGCCAGGCCCTATGAGTCTGTTCTTTTAAATCAACCCAAATTATTTTTTTAGGGAAGCATTTTCTGAGTCAAAAGGCAGAAGTCTTCACTCACCAAACTTACAGCCTACCCCAAAAGCACCCCCTGCTCAGCAAATTGAAATGCATACTTCCAGAAAGGTTGACATGCATTTACATAGGTAAATTTTAACTCAAATGGGATCACACTGTATACTTCTTCTGAAATTTGCCTTTTCTGCTTAGTACAAAATTTTAAAGATGTCTCCATGTCAATGCACACCAATCTACAATGTTCTTTTTCGCAGTTGATTATACTCCATGGTACAAGTCTGTTTAACCACCCACCAACCACGGACCTTTAAGTTATTGTATTGTTTGATGTTACTGTATTTTTTTAACTGTTAGAAATAATGCTACAGTAATCAGCCCCGTGCATGTGTTTTTGTGGCTACATCTGAGTGTTTTTACGTTCCTTCAAGTGAAATTATATTAAAAAAGAGGGACGTTACTTCAGATTTTGATGAGCACCCCCAGACTGCTCTCTGAATCTATGATCCCAAGAGTTAAACTAGTCATTATTGAACAGATATCGACTAAAAACCCACTATGAGTCAGGCATTCTGGAAACATACAAAATTAATCAGACACAGAGATTTCCTTGAAACGCTTGTAATTTGTTATGGGTACACACTTAGTAAAACATCAGCAATTCCAGGTATAAAGTACTCAGTCAGGCACAGCTGAGGGTCCATAATAAGGGGCCTTTTGGGGAAAGACAGGAGGGCTGTGGGTCGTATCATTCCTAGAGGTGATCAAGGAAGTGACCCAGGAGGACTGCCAGAAGGAGGTGGTTCTGGAGCATTGAATAGGGATGTGGAGAGGGGTGGGCATTGGATCTGAAGTAGGGCAGGCTTTAAGCTCAGTTAGACCAGAATCCTGGCTCCATGGCCCAACCAGCAGCATGACTCAGGACAAGTAACCACCATCAGGAACTGCAGTTTATTCATCTGTAAAATGGAGGTAGTCATCCTCATGATTCTCACAGAGTGGTCGCTTATTATAGCAACAAAGACTTAACACACAGAAGGGGTCTTGGTGGCGTTCTAGACAATGGGGACAGAACAGTGAACAAATCACATAGACCTCGCTCCCCTAGTTCCTCACATATAAAAATGACAGTTTTTTTTTCTAACAATTAACACAATCTAAGAAACTCCAGGAATTGTTCCGTGGTCAGCAGGGGAAAAGGGATCTTGTAGCTCATAGGAAGCAAGTCGGGGAGACCTTAACAGAGCTGGACCTTTATTCTTAGGTCAACATCTGGCAGAGAACTCAGGGACGTTTGAAAGAGGTCATGGCACTTGTCTGGTAGAATTTTTAGGACAAATGGGTTCCAAGGGAGTTGAGATATTGCCTTACAGATATATGATGATAAATTCTGCCAATCATGGAGGCTGTGTTCCTCTTCAATATTTAGAAAAACCAAAGCCCGGACATGAGAAGAGACTTACTACCAAGATCACACAGTCAGTTAAAAGCAAAATTAACTCAAAGTTCAGGATTTCTGAACAGTGACTTCCTGGCTCCATCCTCCGTCCCTACCATTTCCAATTTGCCCTGTTCTTTCTGAACAGGTAAGCTGGGGAACTGATCACCTGCAAGTGATGTTTAACTAGTATGGGTTTAGCTTTCCTACTCCTGCCGAGATCCAGGCCGACTGCTTGATGAGCACAATCTCAAAACAGCCCGTGTGGCAAGTACAGTTCTTGGCCCTCTTTTAGAGATGAGAAAACCAAGGCTCAGGGAAATGAACAAGCTTGCCCAAAATGACATCGTAAATAAATAGCAGCAGTTTTAAAGTTGTGGTATTTATTTATGTTCCTGTTTATGAATGAAATCATTAGAAAGAGGAAAATAGGGAAAGTTTTAATGTATTGGAAGACCCCATGCACAATAAATATCGGTTGAGGCATTCTCGAGTTTTGCTTTGTTTTTGTTTTTATTTTTTATTATACATAGTGTTTTTATTTTTATAAGACTATGATCATCTATCTATCGGATTTTGCTCCCTGCTTCCGACTGTAACCTAAGCATGTTCCATGTTATTACACACTCTTTGTAAACATCATTTCTAATAGCTGCATGGTAATATGCTTAATGGATGTGCCAGAGGAAATCTAGGAAGGGAAGTAGGGGGATGGGGGAAGAAAACACAGAGGGAGAGGAGAAGGTGCAGGGTTGACCCTGGGAGGCAGAATGTAAATGAGGAAAGAGCAGGGGAGGTCTTGGCCATGAGATTGGCCATTATTTAATTCACAGGGTATTTTTAGGGAGGGTTTGCAGAAAGCCATGTGCATGCAGGAGAGAGCTGGATGGAGAGCCAGAGGGAAATCAAGACCTGCTTGCATTGCTAGTCTGGATTGTGGCAACAACCTCCCGACCCATCCACCAGCCTCAGTTTGGTGCTACACAGACAGGAGAACCCACTGAGCATGAGGCTTCTCGTCTACCTATCACTCCCAGTCACCACCTGCAGGAAGGCCTCCCTCGATGATGAGCACCCCCTTCCCTTAATTTCTTACCCATCCAAGCAGGCACAGACCACTCCCTTTAGGCAGACACCATATCTACTGTGTTCATGCCAGAGTCCCATGGCCTAATGCAGCACTAGGTAATTTTACTGAATTAATTGGTGAACCAGTTAACTGATTCATTAATGTGGGTTACCTGACCCCTCTACCTTCCTTTCTCCTTGGAAATGCTGATCAATTATTCATGAGCATAGGAATCACTGGTGGACCATGTTAAAATGCAGATTTTGATTCTGATGATTTGGGATAGAACCTGAGATTCTGCATTCCTAATAAGCGCCAAGGAGAAAGCTATGCCTCCTAAAAAAGCACGAATTAGGAAATATTGTCTTCAGACCCAGTTTTTTTTTTTTTTAATGCATTCATTCAGTAAATACTGATTGAGCATCTACTATGTCCCAAGTTCTGTGCTTAGAACTGAGGCCTCAGTCATGATCCAAGTAGATGTGGCCCCCATCCTCTCAGAGCTTATGGTTTAGTGAGAGAGGCTGGTATCAATCAACAACTCCTAATTCATCAACACCTGCAAACCGAGCCAGCTGCCAGAGAGGAAAGAAATGCAGTGCTGTGAGAGAGACTTGGACTGGGGGCAGACTGGGAGCTGGTGGGAAGGGAGGGGTTGTGATCTCAGCAGGGGGTTAGGGCAGCTTCTCTGAGAAAGTCACAGTTGGTAGGAGATGTAAAAGATAAACAGAGTTAAAGAGAAAAACAGGTAAGGGAAAAGCATTTCAGACAGAGGGAACAGCATTGCAAAGACTCTGTGTGTAGCAAGAACAAAGTCATTTCCACTGGGGGTTTTGCAATCCACAGAAGCCTACAGAATTCCTAGTGACTTGAGCAAAAACCAAAAGTAAAAAATAAATAAAAATAATTTTAAAAGTCTCTCTAGAGAAATTAGCACTTTTGCTACCCAAATGGCTATAATAATGGCATTTCCTAAAGTTACTGAGAAATCTTGGGTCAGTGAGAAAGCTGAAGATAGAGGTGAGAGAGCAAGAACCAAATATATTTTCCTAGTGTAGGAGGACATGTGCAATAGCCAGAAAGGACATAGGTTTTTGATGTCAGAAAGAATAAAGACCAGTATTCAAATCTCACTTCTATCACTTATCTTGGGAAGGTCATTTAAACCTTTCTGAACTTCATTTTTTCATCTTGTAATATAGGGATAATAATGCAATATCTACTTTCAGGGTCATTATTAGAGATTTTTAAAAAATATTTTATTTGATAGAGAGCACAAGCAGGGGGAGCGACAGACAGAGGGAGAAGGAAAAGTAGATTCCCCGCTGAGCAGGGAACCCATGTGGGTCTCGATCCCAGGACCTTGAGATCATGACCTGAGCTGAAGGCAGACGTTTGACTGAGCCACCCAGGTGACCTGTGATTGGACATTTTTGAGCTAACTTGTATAAAGCAGCTGATTTTCCCTGCTCCCTCCCTGCTTTCCAACCTCAGACGCCCCAAAGTGATGTCTAGTGGCCTTCACCAGCACTTGGAATTGGTGGTAGACCATCAGTAGCAGGGGAGGCAGCAGTAAGAAACCCCAAAGTAGAGAAATGAAGTGGCCTCTGAAGAGTCGATAGTGAAAACTCAACTTCTGGATCTTGTATTGATGTGTTCATCTGCTGGTCTGAAACTTTTTCCATAAGGGGATGGGGGAGTCCCAGACACGGGAACTCCTTGGCCTTCTACAAGTGTGAGGCTGCTGCTACATGAATGTTAAGATGTCAGTCCAAGTATCCATCTTGTGACAATGGCATTGATGTGTTTATGTGTACAGTGCTCCCCAGGGCAGGAGAGAACAGTATGGAAGTTTGGCAAAATGGGGCATCCTCATGGGAAGTTTGCAATGAATATCCCATACTTTGGGGGAAGGGTAGTGGTGCTTTCCTGAACCTTCTATGAAACTGAACACAGAAATCTCCCAAGGCAGTGTCTGGAGTTTTGCTACTAGGCAGATCTGAGGCTGAAGCCCAGCTACACCCCATGCTGGTGTATTTCTCCTCATAGAAACTTAGCTTACCCATCTATACAATGGGGATCCCAGGATCTACCTTGAAGGGTCATCTGTGGACGTTAGGCATCTTCACAGTGTTCTTGGACTTAGGAGAAGCCATTATTGCTGTGACAAGGAGACTAACATGAAGAGGTCAGCTGTTGAAGGCAGACATGACTCCTGGTCCTACCACCCAGCAAGGGGTGACACAAGCATATCCTCTTACCTCTCTGCACCTCGGATGGGGAGGGTTGACAACTGCTGCATGATGGGCCTCTGATGATGGTGGTCAAGATCCAGGTGTGTCGCTCTAGCAGTTCACAGTGACTGAAACATGTAGGCCCTCAGGAAAGGATATTGATATTATTTTATAAATGGTATTTTTATTTTGGTTACTATTAATATTATTACTAATCAAACAATAGGGGGTGGGATAAGCTTAGTTGAACCTGCGTGTCCAGAAGAAAAATTCAGGAACCGGATGTATTCTGTGGAAGTTCAGAGCTACCATCCCTCAAGTCACTGAATGTTTACTTGGACAGTGTATTCTAGTTCCATTTTGCAGATGAAGATTCGAGGCTCGGCAAAGAGAAGTGTCTTTCCTGTGTTCACATAACCAGTTAGTATTAGCCTGAACTGAGCCTGACTCACAACCCAGTGTTCTTTCCGCCAGCGGCTCCCATGCCATTCAAGAACATCATCACCATGACCTGCGTTCTTCTTCTAGCCATAATCCCATACACTTTTCCTTAAAAAGACCTCTGCAGGCTGCGCTATTTACTATTAATTGAGAACACTCTATATCTACCAGCCTTGCCACCTTTGGCCCCTGGTGTTCTCCCTCTCTAGAGTGCCCACCCCACTCTTTACCGAAGGAAACATTTCCACCCATCTGTTCCCTCTTTTGCCTTTGGAGCTAGAGATACACCCACAGAGGTATACCACGAGAGAAGGAATATTCAGATCTCAGCGAGCCTCGAGCCCCCCATAATTTCCATGAGGAATGGATCTGAAGAACTGGGTCCACGTGGCTCCACTCACCTTCTTGTACACGCCCGAGAGTTACGAGCAGTATAGATTATTTTAATGACAGTATTACTTCCAACTGCATCTCTCCCATCTGTTCGTCCTCAATTACAAATGCAGAAACCCAGCATGTGTCTCCATTCTGGCAGTAGAGAATGAAATATAAGTGCTATAAAAGGGAGTATATTCTTTGAACAATACAGTTGGCACCTGTGAAGCTGGCCTTGTGTTTCAGACTCTCCCGCATCTTCGAGAGGGAGCCAGAGCCTCCTTCAAGAAAATGCCACAGCGTGCCCAAATCACCCCCCACCCTTTTTCCCTCAAACCCAGGGCTACCGAGATGTGACAAAGCCAGAGACAAGGTTTTGTGAGAAAGAGCCCGGGGTTCTTGTAGAAATGGACCAAGCCAAGATGAGAAGGAAACAGAGTAAATGGATGGAGGGGAGTCTGTGTGTCCCATCAGATACACGAGTTGGGGTTGAGGCAGAGAGAGGTTAGATAGAGCAGCCTCCATGGACACTGACAGAATATAAGGACCCAGAAGCATGTCAGGCGATGTAACCTGAGGGTTAATGCCATTTTTGAACACAAGGAAACAGACTCAGGGAGGTTAGGTTACCAGTATGGACACACAAAGCAAGGAAATGGCAGCATTTCAACCCAGTTCCAGTAAGGAAGTGGATGGTATGTAGACCCTAAAAAATGAACCCACCCCACGAGCCCCAGCCACGGGGGAACTAACATCCCGTTAGCTCCACCATACCTCCCAAGCACCACCAAGGCCGGCATCTCTCACCCCGGCTGCAGAGTTGGACCAAACGAGACACGGGGAGCAAAAAGAAAGAGAGGGCAGCCAAGTCCTAGATCTCAGAAAACAAATCACTCTCCCGGCGAAATAGACTTCAGGGAGGGAAGAAATCCCTAAATGTTTTATTACAGGAATTCAGCAACTACAAATATTAACAGCAAGGCTATGAATTATTTAAAATTCAACTACCTAAACCAGCCTATAAATTAAACATGAAAGGTTCTTGTCAGAAAGAAGGAGGCTGAGTTCGCTCTCGGTTCCTAGCTCTTAAGAAGAAAGTAGGCTGACCTCGCATTTACTGAGCACCTACTGTGTACCAAGTGCTGTGTTTTCCCCTGTTTCTGTGTGGAGTCTCGCAGGAAGCCCAGGAGAGGCAGAGACTATCGGTTGCATTTCACAGACACGGGGAACAAACGTTTGAGCTGAGCCGAGCCGTGAGTCTCTATAAACTCACACTTAAAGAGAGGAGTCAAGGTTAAAGCAACATTTGCCTAGATTCAGAGCCATCCCTGGCCGCCGTGCTAGCCTCCCGCTCAGCTGGAGGACACACGTGGGTGTAAAAACAGAAAACAGAGCCCTTAGACACATCCCACTGAGTCAGGATAGGGACCTACAAATCGCAGTGCCCCACACGTAGAAGCAGAGCTCCTGGAGTCAGAATGCTGGGGAAGTCAGTCACGATGTCATTGTTCCTTCTGGGTAAGCTTTTATTTTGAACTGATTTTAGTTTTACCCAGAAAATTGCAGGGATAACACAGGGATTTGTCATTTGCATGTCACCTGTGTTCTTCTACGGTGCACCTCTCACCTTATGGTGGCCCGTTTGTCACAACTAAGAACCCAGCACCGGTACGTTACTGTAAACTGAACGCCGGACTAGTCATTCACAACTCACCAGTCATTCCAGGAGAAGCCTCTTTCGGCTCCAGAACCCAGTCCAGAAGGCACTTCTGGTTTTAGTGATGATGTCTCCTCTGTCTCTTCTCTTGAGGGAAGGGTTCTCGAACTTGATTTGTCCGTCATGACCTTGACAGTCAGGCATTTTGTGGATGGTTCCTCAGGGTGGGTTGTAGTGTTTCTGCCAGCTGTGCGACAGTGGCTGAGACTTTCTTAAACTCTCTTGTGTTATTGTGAGTGTTCACCGAAGCTAAGGGTGGAAAGCTCCCCCCCAGCCCGCGCTCTCAGCCAGCACGACCATTATTTTACTAGACCGATCCTAGTCTCTTGTGCGTGAAGGCGCCGTGGAGTGATTCTGCACAGTATACTCCAGGGCTTCAGGTTGCTTTGCTGTAAAATCACAGAATCGCAGAACAAAGAGGACCAGTAGACTCGTTTGGTCGTTTGCTTATTAGATGCCTGTTACAGCGCACATAGCTCTGGTGATAAGACACACACTGCTTTACAAGGCCCTCAGGCCACCCCCCAGCTCCTGGGACTGGTCTTTCTGTACCCTACTTCTGATCCGTGGTGGGACTTCTAAGAATCCTAGTCTACTCCCTGTCTTACTCTATGGGAGGACTGTTTCAGCCCTCCCCTCCCCGCAAAACTCTTGACACTGTCTCCTGCTCTCACCTTCCCGACGGATGCCCTTGCTTTTTACAATGCCGAGAAAACCTAAGCGATGAGAAAATTCAAGTCTGTGAGCTCACCGGTGCCTGCAGCCCATACTCGGCCTTGCCTCTTCTGGGAATGGCTGTTTTTGCTGCCTAGGTCCCAGTACAAGGCCTAGGCTAGAGCAGACGTGGATTTATCAGAAGCAGAGGAAGCCCAAGCTTCTGAGACGTTCACTGGCCTGGCCTCTGTCTGTGCTGACGGCTTCTGGGGCTTGTAGAATGTTTGAGATGGGATCGTAACCATCAATATTTGCATACAAGCATTTCAAGGAAGTTTCTTAGAACATGGTTCTCAAGGAGGTAGTGGGCAAAGTCCCGAGGCATTTTGGGTTGTCACAGTCAGGGGAGATGGGTAGTACTAGCCTCTCATGGGTAGATGCCGGGGATTCTACAAAACATCCCACAAGGCACAGGACAGTTCCCTACAACAAACATCTGGCCTAAAATATCAATCTTGCAGAGACCGAGAAATCCTGGCCCAAGTAGATTTCAGAAAAAAACATATGTGCCTCTTTAAAGCGCCATTTATCTGTTATGGCATCTTTTCTTGTACTAAGTGATATTCATTTCCAGCCCTAATTTTGAACTCATCATCTTGGATTCTTTGGGTCAAAGAGGCTTCTCCGAATTGCCTTATTAGTTCAGGCGTCGCAGCATTTGGGCCGTCCTGGCACACATGCGCTGGGTTCCCATCTTCCCATTATAGGCTTTGCTCATGCGGTGTCTCCCCTCTTCTGGGTCAAGTCCGTCCATACAAGCAGGGTTTAAGATCTCTCGTGTTACAAAACAAAGCAAAATGCTTTCCTTGACCCTCTGGGTGAATCGCCTCTCTCCACTTCTCTGTCCTTTCAGCGCGTAATCCTCTAGAGAGCCACCTGGGTGTATCCGCCGCCCCCTCGAGTCCCTGACCTTCCTTCTCTCTTGAATCCACTTCCACCAGAACCTCATCCCCATGCCAGCTGCACACTGAAATCCCATTGCCAGCGTCCCCAGGAACCTCCATCTTGCCAGATTTCAATGACTAATTCCCCATCTTCATTTGCTGGACGCTTTATCATCTCTAACAGAGCTGGCCCCTCTTCAGGCTAGAAACATTTGCTTTGTTGGGCTTCTGAGATAACGCTTTCTCCTGGTTCTCTGCCTGCATCAGAGGCAGCTCTCACTCACTCTCCCCCGGCTGGATCCTCCCTAGTTCCCGACCTCTAAATGTTACCGGGTACCACGGCTAGCCTTCAGACTGCTCATTCCCGTGGCGATTTCAGCCGGCCCGTGGTTTTAAATGCCAGATCACTCCAGCCCCAGCCTCGTAAATGCCTCCATTTGAATGGCTAATGGACATCTCCAGCATCGCATGGCGGAAACCGAAATCCTCATTCCCCCAAGCTGCTCCTCCTGCGGTCTGTCCCATCCTGGAAAAGGCACCAGCGTGTGTCCTGTTGCTCAGACCGGAGCATGTGCAGCCATTCCTTACGAGCTCTGCCTCTCAAAGCCGCGTCCAGACTGTCAGCCAATTCTGTGTGCTCCACCTTGAAAATATATCCATTATTCCAAATTTCTCACCCTTAATCGACCTCCTGGTTCAAGCCAGCACCATCACTCACGTGGGGGATGGCAGGGGCCTCAAGACGGGCTTCACTCCTCCCCACCCCATCCATTCTCCACGCAACAGCTGGAATTACCTTTAAGATAAGAATCAGATCTTGTCACACCCTGTTCCAGCAGACTTGGAATGAATCCAGCATCCTCTCCACTACCTGGACCCTCTCAGCTCTGGCCCTTGCTCATCTGTGCATTACCCTGACACCCCCTGCCTCTCCTCTGCCCTCACTCATCCCCCTTTAGGGGATGCACGTCTCCCAGATGTTTGAGTAGCTCGTTGCCTCGCTTCACCCGGGTCTGTAGAATCTGTGTGCTGTTAATGTAGGATATGTATGTTATTATAACATTACGCTGTATTCAGTTCCGTATACCCAGCCCCTAAAACAATATGTCGCGGCTGCTTTGCACAAACAGAGAGGAGGTGCCAAACGTGTGCTTTTCCCCCTTCCTTCCCCGTATCCTTTGTCAGAGTTGATCCCAGGTCCCTCTGGGGCCACACAGCACAGGGCTCTCCTTCTTCTCTGTGAGGGCCTTTAGAGAGACAAAACTGCCAAAAGAAGAAGAGAAGTGTCCTTGTCCAGGCTGAGGCTGGTGATGGTGGTGGTGATGCTTTTGGTGGGGAGGAGGTGGAGTATGGTGGTGATAGGCTCTGTGGATGGGGTCAGTTGTATGCCAGGCTCTGTGCCAAGAGTGGAAAAAAGCATTATTCCATTTAATACTCCTAGTAGCCCTACAAAGATCCCCCTTTTACAGATGAGGCTGGCTCTGAGAGGAAGTGTACCTTGCCTGGATGTACAGAGCCAACCAATGGCAGAGCAGGTGCCCTGATGCTGCTCTGCCTAAAAGTCAGCTTCTGTCTTCTCCTAGCCCCTCTCCTCTTTCTCTCCCTTTCTGAAAATGTCAGATCTAAATGATTGACCTGTAGGATCTGTAGAAGCACTGGGACAAAAGTCTATCTACCCGGTAACATCTGTCCTTCCCATTACCTGTGCACCGCAGCCTGCATGTCTGTGTGCCTCCATTTTGAGCTTTCGTGGCCAGAAGCCCCTGCCTGTCAGAAATGGGCGGGGGGTACTTTAGTACTTGGCTAAAGACTCTAGTCTGGGCGTTCTCAGAGTCCGAGCCAGTCTTGCCCTGGACTATGGTTGCCTCCAAATCGTGCCTCCTGCAGGGTATGCAAGTGAGAGGATACCTCCGAGGCTCTCTCTCATTGGTGGGGAGGGGGGAGACCAAGGCCCAGGGGAGGGGCCAACTCGCCCAGCCTTCTTCTGAGTCAGTGGGTGGCAGAGCGGGGGCTTGGGACCTAGTCCTGTGCTTCCAGGGACCGTGCGTTTTCCTGCAGTGCCTTTCTTCCCCATCTCTCTGCCCCCCCACTCCCACCCCTCCCATTCTTCACCACATCCTGTTTTCTAGTTCAAATGGTAATGATCTTGCTCTTACATAGCCCCTTTCTGCCAAAGAGATCCCTGTGCACTGTACAGGTGTTGGTAACGGATATTACCCGCCATCCGTCTTTCTTAATCACACTCTGCTTCTGAAATGCAGCCACTTCTAGGGTGAAATATGGCCCCCATTTAGCAGTGCATAACGCCAATGGGAGAGCCCATGAAGGCAGGCCTGCTTTTCCAGATGATGGTGCGGCACACTCCAAAACAGCGGATGGAAGATTTTCCTGGGTCTGGGATTTGGGCGAGCTGTCACTTCTTGGAGCCTGCTCAGAGACCTTTCCGTGGGCCTGCCGCTCACTCTCTGGTACCCTTCGGGGCCCAGAGTGAAGACTCAGGTGTCTTGGCCCTAAGAAGAGCCTGGAGCACAGGGAGCCCTAATCTCCAAGGCTTCTAAGCTGAACTGAGAGAAGTGCGTTACCCAGCTCTGTGACAGGCCAAAGGAAAAGGGAACTGGATCTCCCAAGCACCGAATCCTTCCCCATACTCTTGGTCAGCAATCAGCAAATACGTGCCGCGGGTTCCCACGCACACTTCATCACTTTGTGGCTGAGTGATCCTAGACACATCTTTTAATTTCTCTAAGTTGTCAGTTTTCTCGTTTGTGTAAAGGAAATCATGGTCTGAGCAGAAACAGTGGTTCTGGGTGTTAGATGAGAAAAGTGCAGCAATGCTCTTCATAAAGACTGTGTAATAGTTGCTCAATAAATGCTAGCAATTATTACTACTGCAAGTCAATAAGACGATTAGCAGAGAAACGCTAATAGAGAAATGACATTTAAAAAATACTGAAATAGAGAAATTTTCAAAGCCTATAGATATTTACTCTGTTTATTGATATAATAATAATAATAATATGAGGCTTTCATGTCAAGATATTTTTAGCTTCCTACTCATCCTTTATTCTCTCTGGTTTCTGTCTTTCATAGATTTCTTACCAGGAAATCTTTTTCTAAAAAGGATCTTGAGCATCCCACTAACTGAATGATCTCATATAAGCCCCATCACATCCTGGCACCTCTGCTCTGGTCCATTCCAGCTCAGTCCCTGAGCAGCCACAGTGCTCCAGACTCCAGGGTGTGGAAGGGAACAAGGCTGTATCACCCCAAAGCTGGAAACTCTACAGTAGGGAGGGTACATATCAAATCACTGTCCCTCGAAGTGAAGAGGGTGGACCAGAGCAACAGTACTGAACTTGGCGTTCCATGGTGGCAGGTCCTCTGCCCATGGGAAGGAGGAGAGAGGGAAGAGGGGAGGGTGAGAGCTCCATGCCCTGCTCTAGCCTTCTACAACCCCAGAGAGCAGCCGGGCTTTCTTCAGTTCCATGAGTCCAAATTCCACACAAAGCAACATTTGATGAGAAGATTCTACTGCTCTTTCTTTTTTCTGACATTGAACAAGAACATTCCTGGAGTCCCTCTCTGGGCTGGCATCCCAGGATTTGCTCCCCAGCTGTGTCTGCTTCACATATCATCAACTTGGATCTCACACGGATCTGGCTGTTCCGTGTCTGCCGTTAGCCTGTGAGCTCTGGGGGGCAGGGTCTGGGCAGCCCCTCCTGTGGTAGTCTTTGGTCTGTAGGGCAGAACCTGGCACAGAGGTGTCTCCTGGACTTCAGCGGGTCAGCGGAGAACAGAGATCTCTTTCTTCTGCATGACTGTGAAGGGCAAGAGTCAAAATGTGAAAAGGGTAAAGCTTTAGAGATAAAGATTTGGGACCAAGGGCATGAAGCATTTCCTGTGTCTCCTCGTGGGGACATGTGATTCCTAGGCTCTCAAAGCTAAAAGAAGAGAAAAGAAAAGAAAAGAGGAAAGGGAAAGAAAAGAAACCCGAGGACTTTCTTAGCCCCATACTTCCCATAATCATGCCTCTAGCTGCTCTGGGCACCATAAATATTGGAGGGGGAGGGGCGGTCAGCCCAGCCCCCCCACTCTTCCAAGAAAATCTGAGGAAGCTAAATTTGAGCCTTGCCTTCCAGATTGTTCTGAACGTATATTCGTCAGTTTAGAAGGATAAAACACAGGTATCGAGTGTCTTGTTATTTTAACGTACTGTAACTTCTTACTACTCAGTCTTATTACTTTTGGGTTTCTATTTGTGTTCTTGCTCTGGGCACTGTGAATGTTAGGGGCAGGCCCATCTGCCTAGGAAGACAAAGGCAGGGACCTGCCTGAGTGGGAAGCCCAGAAGGACCTTTCACACCTTTCACACCTTTCACGGGCCTTTCACACCTGCATTCATGCGGACTTTCTGTCCATGCTGGAGCCGCTGGTGGCATCAGAGGATAAAGACTGTTGGGGTATAGCAATGGGCCAGCCTGCATTCAGGGCACGTTTTTTTCCTGGCAGATTCCTTGAGCCCTTCGTCTCCTTTTATATCCCGTGCCTGTCTTGGTAAAGTGCTAAGTGTTTTGTGCCGTTACAAATGCCCCTTTTGTATCACACCAACTCCTGCTGGTGGCTTCTCACAGTTTACAATAGGCTGCGCATTTATTTCCGCTAGGGCTTTTCAAAAGGAGCATGCGCTCTTCTGTACGGGAAAATCTGCCTCCCCCACCCACCCCTGGGCCCCCTGGAAGTGAAGCCCAAGATTAGTTCCCTAGGTGGTCTTTTCGGTTTCCTGAAATAGCCAAGAAGGAAGGAGGTGGTGGTATGAGGCCTCCAGGTGGGGAAAGTTTCCAAGGTCTGGGCTTGTTCTTCCTTCTCTGCAGAAGATAGGACCATAGAGGGGGCGTTGAAGGGCTTTGGGGAGATCTGGAGGCAGGACTGCTGGAGGGCATGTGGCCTGAGCCTCATAGGCACAGACCACAGACACCAGTCCTGCCATTACTACTCCTTGAGGCTCTGGAGCACCTGGAGAGCTGAAAGATGTTCATCACACAACCTTGATCTTGAGTTTATTTTTGTTTTGTTTTTTCCTTTTTGTGGTTTTGGTTTTTTTTTTTTTTTTTAATGTTTTTATAATTCTGTTTGTCATGTGAATTTTTTGAGGAAGGGGAGTGGCCCAGGTCTTTCTTTTCTGGAGAGCAGATAATGTTCCTGGTCAGTGGGCGGAGATGCTTAACCTGTGTCCAGAGTCTTTCTCATGAATTCATTTAATGCCCATGGTCTTAACCCTCTGGGAGAGATGATGTCATTATTCCCATTTTACAGTTGAAGAAACTGAGGCCCAGAAGACTTAAGCATATGGTTGGAGGTCCTACAGCTGGTGTGGGACACAGTCAAGATCAGAGAACAGGTGGTCTGGTTCCCAGGATGAGGTCTAAGCCAGAGCACCGTTTGGCCTTCTGGATGTAAATAGCCCAATTGGTGTCTGGACCCACTGTAGGAAGTGCATGTGGGGTGGGGGAGCTTTGGAAAATGTTCTCCATCACCAATATCTGCTCTGTGTTAGGTACCCCTCTAGGGGCTCTGTATACTTCAGAAAATAGAGCAAAGACTTCTACCAGCATGGAGCTTACTATCTAGGGGGAAGACAGTCAGTAACATGATAAATAAATATATTCTCTAGTAAGTCAGAAGTGATAAATGCTGTTAAAAAGAGAGAAAGGAAATTAAAGGTGTCTGAAGTCCTGAGGTTGGGGCTAAAGTGGCGATTTTGAGTAAGGTAATTGGGGGAGTTTCCCCAGGAATATGACATTTGAACACAAAAATTGAAGAGGAAACAATGTGTGTGTATCTGGGAAAAGAGCATTCTTAAAAAAAAAAAAAAAAATTAACCTTCAGTGCAAGGGACCTGAGGCACAGAATACCCTCGGGTGTTTGAAGAAAGATGACATCAGTGTCCTTGAGGAGGGAATAAGGATAGTAAAAGGTCGGGTCAAAAAAGCAAATAGTTGGCCAGATGATAGGAGAGCTTAGGTTTTCCCCTGGAAGAAGTGGGAACTCCTGGAGGGTTCCAGTTGAAGTTTCAGAACCCACACTCTGGCAGCTTTGTTGAGAATAGCCAGGAGGGGAGCAGGGACAGAAGTCAGGAGGTCAGGCAGGAGAGTATTTTGATATCCCAGGAGAGAGGAGGTGATGGCTTGCATCACGATGGTGGCACTGGAAGTGGGGAGAAAGGTGGAGAGTCAGGAAGCATTTTGATGTTTAGATCTCCTTAGAGAGAAAGGAGGGTGTCTGGTGTGACCCCATAGGGCCCCCTCATCCACCCTGTGAAACTGGCTGACTTTGCAGAGGAAAGAAGGCAGGCTTCTTGTCTCGGCTCACTCTTGGCATCTTCCTTAAGCAACAGTTCTTACTTTTTTTTTTTCCAGATAATTTCATTAGACTCTTTTTTTCTTTCCCCCTGACTTGTGTCCTATCCATTTCATTTCCTACGGAACAGGAGCCCTGTGCTATGCTCTGGGACTTCAGTTTCTATGGTTACCTAAATGGGAAAAATCCTACCTTCACTTTTCTCCTTGTGAATATTTACAATGTGTGCTTGCTCTGAAAAGTCTTGATGTTGAAGACCTTGCTGAACTTAGTTCAACAAATCATTTCTTAAATATTTCTGACTCCAGGAACTTTTGGCACTAGCATCCTTCCTCTGAACAGGTTCAGAAGGGCTGGTCTCATTTCACTCACTTCTCAAGAGGGGGGGTCGTCAAAGCATCCAGGTCTCTGCTGTCTGTGTGATTTGGAGACACCTACCCGAGCCCATTTTGAGGAGGCTGCTCTGGCCTTTCTGGACTCCTGCACACCGTCTCCTTGCCTGGGACGTCCTGCCAATGCTGCCCTTTAGCCGGAGGACAATACTGCATGCTCACTGCCCTCTGCCCTGAAATGTGGCGTGAAGGCAGGCTTAGGGGTCAGTGCAGCAAGCTTGGCCCTAGGCATTCCAGCTGTCCTGAGTTATTCGCTGGCACTTTCTCTGGGCCTGGCACGACGCTAAGTGAGCTGGAGGACAGAGAGAGGGATTGAAATCGGGTCCTGCTTTCGATGTGGCTCCTGTCACCAGTAGTGGTCATTAAGGGAAGATAAAGCAAAACTTACTCTGAAAATAATGCAACTTTCAACACACATGCACACACACACACACACACACACACACACACACACACAGCAGTATCGGTAGCCCAGAAGAGGGTTTTGGATTCAGAACTTCCTTCAAATTGCAGCCACAGCCACTGCATCTGACCTTGGACAAATCTCTTCATACTTCTATCTTGGTTTTCAGAAAATCCAGTTTAAAAAAAAAAAAAAATCTTTGATGTGGTAAGCAGTTTTACCCCCTGGCAAGCCAGGAGCAAACCTAAGGCAAAGGAGTCTGATGAAAAGAGCCAAGCTCCTGGTTCCCTCACAAAGTAAATTGATGGTCTCCTCCCTCCTACTTCCTTTTAAGATGGTGTGAGGGGAGAAGAGAGGAAAGAAGGAGAGAGGAGGGCTAGACAGAGGAAGGAAGGAGCAGGTGAGGACCCACTTAAGCTGCTATCCAGAGACCTTACCTACTGGAGAGCTCCCCCAGGTAGACAGAGAAAGAGCCCCTTGGGACGTGAAGATGGATGCTCCTCTGGAAGCTTCTAGAGGCCCCTGCCCATCCCTCTGTGTATAGCTGTGAGGTGTGGCGTGGGTAGGCAGATGTCCAGTCTTCCTCCCCATCCATCTTGGAGGGTTCACCAGTGGGAATGGTGAGCCTCTTGTCTTATCTACTTGTCTACTTCTTAGGTCTCATGCTATGTCTATACCCGGGGTCTCCTGCTTTGTTTACACCCCTGGTCTCCTATAGTGTCTACACATCCTGGGTCTCCTACCTTGTCCACCCCCAGGCCTTCAGCCTTGTCTTTTCCCTGGGTCTTCTGCTTTGTATATACCCCAGGTCTGAAGAATGGATCTTACTTTAGGTCATTTCATAGGGCCCCTTCTTTCTCTCTGACTGGTGCCTTAGCTTTAAAACTTTTTTGTTTCTGAAGGGTAAGCCCAAGGAGTCCAGTCCCCAGTAAGGAAGACCTTTGAAAAGGATTTCTCTATATATATAAATCACATAATCCAGAAACCACAGACCCCAGAAAGCCATGAACATGATAAGGGGGAGAAAGTGTCCAAAGTAAAGCCCTTGGAGATTGGTGATCCCCCCGCTTCCATCTTCATATTCACTGACCCTTGGTTTCTTCATCTATAAAATGGGAACATGAATGCTTAGTTCTCAGGATTGCCCCGTGGAGATTCAGTGAGAACCCAAGTTTGGTCCATGGGAACTAATTTGCTTTCTGTAGATGGCAGCTGTTATCAACATCATGATCATGATTATGGCCATTATGATGGGCAGGCGTGCAGAGGGAGATCCATGAAGGCTACATGGAGGAGATGGCATAAAGAGACTTAGGATGTGGGCATGTGAACCCTGTGGGAGAAGATAGAATTCTAGGTGGAAGACCAGCTGAGTGAGAGCACAGGGTCCCCAAAGCCTAGAGCTCTTGTAGAAGATGCTCCTATGCCCTGAGATCTTCTTCTGGTTGAGCTTGACCCTAACAGTTTTAACTCAGGGCCATCAAGTGACTCTTTGACTTGTTCCCACCCCCTGATATGGTTACGGGGGTGGGGGGAGGGCAGGAAGGGTGGGCGAGTGGCCCCTCATTGACACTGATACCTGTGAGGATAAGGTGCACTCCAACTCAGCTTAGTTCCAACACTGACTGACACTATGACAATTAAGAAATCAAAACTTCATTCGTTCTGAGTCCATTAAATCAGATTCCTGGTTCCATGGAAATTAGGCAGGAACCTCACATTGCAGCTCGATAAAGGAATCACTTCTTTTTCCCCTAAGTATAAGAAACACAGCAAAACAAAACAACAGAAAAGAAGGCACTTGTTTTCTAGAGAGCGGGGAACAAACAGGAGGTGACTGCAAATTCTGCCCCAGAGGGACAACACGACATGCCACGTTATTGGCGTTCAGCTTTATGAAGTCAGTATCTCGTGTCTGTCTTGAAACTGGAGAGTCAGAGACTCTTAGCAGAGGAGCTTTTACGAGGATTTCTAGGACTGATTCCATTTGCTGAACTCTTCCCACATTGCCATGTAGTGTTGTCACACCAGCCTGTGTACTAGACATAGCTTCTTTTTCAGCTCACTTAAAAATGCACGAATCAATTTGGCTTTAAAAATTAGGATAATACCACCAAAGCTAAAATCACTCTCTCCCGCCCGTACTCATCACTGCGACTCACAACCCTCTCTTATCCCAACTTCTCCTCCCCAGAAGTAACCCCTCATGCTTTCTCATGCATCTTTCCAAGTCTTTCCGAAATAACTTTAAATGAGTTTGTGTTGTCCCTTTTCAGTCCTTTAAAAATACTTTTCCATATATGTAACCTACCCAGCAGGAAAGCTGTAACGCGTGCATGTTTTCTTAAATGGTGCCGTACTATATATAACATTCTGCATCTTGCTTTTTCAAAACCTCAGAATCGTCTTTGAGCTCTACCCATGTTGACACATATAGATTCAGTTCATTCCTTTTAACTGCAGAGAACATTCCAGAACATGGAGATACCAATTTTATTCTGCTCTGCCCTGATTGAAGACTATTTAGGTTGTTTCCAAGTTTTTGCTGTTCCAAACAATGCCTCAGTGATTGTCTTGTTCATATATATCTCCGTGGGTATATTCAAATGCTCGGAAGGCTCACACTTATAAGCTAACAAGTGGAATGCTCATTATAGATCATTTTTATCTGTGTGAGAAGTGGTTTCCTCAAGGGCTTCTAATCCTCAAGTCTGTGTTTGACCATCTGGTCTCCAGAGTTACTGACACTCAGTCTCAGAGGGACTGTCTCACTCGTCAGAGTTCTGTTTGGATGCTATGAGAAGTGGAGGACTTGACGGTGGTCACCACACCCAGAGATCCTTCTTGCTGTCTCTTAGCTAGAATGACTCCCTATCTGGGTCCTTCTCCTCTCCAGTTGGATCTCAGTTGTCAGCACCTGCAGCTTCAGGAGTGGACCATCCCCAAACCTCTTTGCTTACGGTTTAAAAAAAAGGGTGGGGGTTTTGGGTAGTACCATTAACAAATAGTGCAACCCTTAGCAGAAGACCTGAATCTTTCTTCCTTTAGGGTTGAAAAAAAAAAAAAGGGGTGGGCGGGGGAGGTCAAGATCCTCATCACATGTCACAAATAGCTCAAGCCAGTTTGGTGGGAAATCACCCCAGGTTCCTTGCCCCTTGGTGGAAAGATTCTGGGCATATCCTACCTCCTCCCTCCAGCAGGACTGAGCCCCTGTGTCCCACATGGTGGCCCATTCGTGAACATACTCTTTTGGCTTTTGAAACCCCTTTTCTTACCTCACCTCTCAGTCTCTCCCTTGCTTCCTGGGATCACCTCCCAAGTCTACTACAGGTCCCCAAATCTTTGACTCAGCTCTGTTCTTCATAGAACTCAGTTAAAGACTCTAGCTATATGCCAGGGTCTGTGCTAGGCAAAGGGGATACAAAAAAATGTACAATGTATGACTGTGTCCTCTTAACAAGCCAGGCCAGTGACCGAAGTCTTCTGATTCCCAACACAGTCCTCCTTCTGCCATATGATATGTGCATTTTAATTCAGCGACGTTCTTTAAAAAAAAAAAAAAAATCAGTCTTCCCAGCAATCAGTCTGACTAAATGAAGTTTTATTGTAATAACTTAATTCCACTGCCTTATACGTATGTGTGTGAAGACTTGACTAAAATATTAATCCTTAAACACAGACCTTAACTGGAAACCAAGCAGGAGCCCTGATGCTCTTATCGGCATATCCATTTTTCTGATATATGGTTCTCCTCCCTTTGCTCTTAGTAAATGTTGATGTTCAGTTCACCCTGATCAGTATTTAGCTCTTTGGGTCAATTTATCTTGTTTATTGACCCGAGCAGAAAATCAATATAGTCTTCATTTGCCGTCCTGTTTAATTCGAGCGAATTTGATTCTGTGCAAAGTCTGTCCACATTACCGAGGCCTTGAGCGGGCACCACAGACTCCAGAAAGCCTTCCGGGGTCCGGCCGTAATTGACCTCCGGCCACCCCACCTCCAGAAGAATAGAGGCAGCCGCAACTCCATTCCCCATGCTTCGTAAGTCCAAATAAATGCATTAAGTTTGCTTCCAGAATGTGCTGGGTCTCTGAGAGCTCTGGCCTCCTCGTTACACAGCCACTTTCATAAATGCTCAGGGAGGTAAAATGCCTCTGCAGTAAATAAGTAACACTTCTGAAAAGCCAGTTGCTTTCACATTCTAGCAACTGGCGGGTGGCCTCAAGTCTGTACTTGCTGTGGGAGTGTTTGTGTCAAACAGACCTCTGATTCGAATCCCAGTTTCCCTCCTGATTAAATGAGACCTTGGGTGAATTCCCTAACCTTTGACCTTCTGTTTACTCTCCTGTAAAATGAGAATTTGGGATTTTTGTTGGAATTATGTAATGCAGGGAAAGCTCACAGCAGAGCATGGGCTCCAGTAATTATGGGATAACTACTACTGGGCTCTTTTTTTTTTTTTGGAACCATTTTTTTTTAATGGAACCATTGTGCTTTTAAAAGATTTTATGTATTTATTTGACAGAGCGAGAGAGATCGCAAGTAGGCTGAGAGGCAGGCAGAGAGAGAGAGGAGGAAGCAGGCTCCCTGCTGAGCAGAGAGCCCAATGTGGGACTCGATCCCAGGACCCTGAGATCATGACTCCAGCCTAAGGCAGAGGCTTAATCCCCTGAGCCACCCAGGCGCCCCCCATTCTGCTTTTAAAAAGAACAATTTATAATTACTTTGGGCACCTCCAAATGTCAGTTATCCACCCTATGTTCCTACTGAGGGCTTCCTTTTGAAAAATCACCTTGAAGTCCAACGTAGCCCCAGGTCTGGGGAAAAAGGGCTGCGACCGTTTTCTTTCTAGGACCTGGAAAGGGAATATACTTGCTCTGATATTGGGATTCCTGTCTAGACTGCATCTGAGCTGGGTCAGCCCAGAGGAGGCTCTTGGTAGGGAAGACTCCTGGAAGGGAGCAAGGAGGCCTGGCCATCGCTGTCCAGGAGTTGCCAGTGAGAAGTGTGATTTCCTGGTAGTGGAGAGTTGCAACATTGGGGACCTGTTTAAAGGGAAGGTTATGCGCTGTTCACCTGAGATCCAAATGTAATTGGGTGTTCTGTATTTTTATTCACTAAATCTGGCAAGCCTAATATTAGGCAGCCACCCAATGACATTGAGCAGGTGACATCTGTGCCGGTAGACTATATGGGGAAAGAGCATTCATGCTTGGATCAAAGATGGCGAAATGACAGTGGTAGCTCGCTCTGGGCAGTAGGATTAGTGGATTTGGTTTTCTCTTTATTTTTCACTGTTGTCTAAATACAACAGCAATGTATGAGTTCTCTCATTAAAAAAAAAAGTAGATTAAAAGTTGATGAGCTGGATGGAGGGCTGCCTGGTCTGACCAGGACTGACATTTCTTGATCTGTTTCTTCTCCAGTCCTTCTCAGAGCTTCCAGCAAACCAAGATCCCAGTGTCCCACCCAGTTCGACGACCAGTTCCCTGCCCTTTGCCTCCTGAACAAAGCAGCCACCCTGTAACCCTAACTGCCTGTCCTGTAGATGTACTCCACAAAGCCACCCCTCAGAGAAGAGGCTATCCCCGTGGGTGTGGATTTCTCACACAGGAAGGGTATTTTCTCAGCTAATTTCTTTTAAACAATAACTGCCCGAGAAGATACATTAGGTCAGGAATAATAGGTGATGAGTTAGACTATAGTAGTTTTTAATTCAGCCAAAAGAGTGGGCAAGAGAAGTATTCCTATATATGTTTATCCTTGTGTGTAATCTGTGCTTTCCAATAGGCATGAGTATTACCAAAGTAATAAATGAAATCCTCTAAGTAGGTCTGTGACTGGTTCACTTATATTTCTAAGCCAAGCTTAGGCAGATAGAATAACTGACTCTTAAAATCTTTCCGAGGAGGTGGGAGGGGTTTGCCTTATATTCAGGAATGTGTGGGAAAGGGCATGCTAGACCATTTGAGCGCTGCAGGCTTTCCCTCTTAGATACAGCAATAGATAACAGCCAGCATGCCTTAAATACTTATGGTAGGACCAGTTCTAAATGCTTGGCATTAATTCGTTTTATCCTGACAGCAATCCCATGTCCACGATGGTATGGTTATGCCACAGGTAAGACCTCAGGCAGTCTGGCTCCAAAATGTATACTTTCACCTTTTAAAATTTATATTTATTTATTTATTTCAGGCAGGGAGACAGAGCTGCAGTAGGGAAGGGCAGAGGCAGAGGGAGAATCTCCAGCAGGCTCCAAGCCCAGTGCGGAGCCAGACGCGGGACTGGATCTCACGATCCCGAGATCATGACCTGAGCCCAAATAAAGAGTAAGATCCTTGAATGACCATACCCCCAAGCACCCCCAAAGCCTGCCCTCATTTAAAAAAAATACATATTTTATTAGGAAAATGTCAAACATATACAAAAGGAGAAAAAAATGTGCACCCAGCTGTCAGAAGCGCACCTCGTGGCCCGGAGCCCAGCTGTCAGTCAGATGACATCACTAGGCTCTTCACAGCCTATCTTAAAATCCCAGGTCCTCCACTCCCACACTGGGTGATATGGGGCCTGTCCCTTCCTGTGCTTCCCTAGGCCTGTCCCCTCGTCTATAACATGGGAGTAGTGACATGGTGGCTAGTTCACAGATTTGCAGTAATCGAGCCCACGAGAAGTGCCACGCTCACTCTTGGACACGTAGGAAACAACGTTATTGGATTAGTGTCGGTCTTCCCCACTCTAGCGGAAGCCGCAAGAGGCACCCAGCACCTGAATGCCACGCAACAATAGGTATTCAGTAAATGTCTGTGAGTAAATGAAAGCAAAATATCTTATGTCTCAGCCCAAAAGCTCCCCGGCATGTGGCTCCTTGTCTTTCAACAGAGAAATTTTCCTGCCGGAGTTAATAGTTAGAACTACACAAAACCTTTTCGAAATATAAACAGTCTTGAAGAGAAATTGTATATTAATGCAAATGTCAGGGTACCTCGGGCTAGGGTTAGCAAAATAAACTCAACAGTGGATACATTAGATAATCAACACCAGGCATTTGGGTTCTAAGAATTGGGCTTTGATGACTCGGAGCTTGAAGAATTATTTCTAGACGGACTGGAAGTGCTCTGTTTATGTGGTTAAAAACAAAAAACAAGAAACAAAATTCAACTGGGTAAATTTGAAGATCTAATTGGCTTTATTTAATGATTCATGAATAGGTCAGCATCTGCCTAGCAAATCCCAAGGAGCGCCAGAGAGCTATAGAAAAGGAAAGGTCTTTAAAGGTTGAGAGGGGGTGGGTCCAGGAAGTCATAAATGAGAAGGAAAAAAAAATAAGATTATATCAGGCAAGGTAACCTTCCTCTCAGTGACAAAAGTATCTGTTAGGCAGATTACTTCCCTGGTGCTGACCAGAAAATTCTAGAATGACTGGTTAAGATGACATTCCTAGAGGAGATTGAAACTGCCATTAGCTTAGGTATTAGATTTGGTTTGGTGACTTGGGCTTAGCACAGGTGACTTTGTTTTGGGGCCTGTTATGTCTTTTGGGGACAGTCTGAAGGCCAGCAGAAAGTTCTGCTACCCTCTACCTTTGCTAACTTCGAGGCCACTGACAGCAAATGGAATTTTAGGGCTGGCATAGGAGCAAACTCACTAATAATATCAATGATAAATTATCTTTCTGTAAACTGCCGCCTCCAGGAGAGCTGGGTCCCTGTCACAATTCTGGGACTCGTCAGCCTGCCACGGGTGACTTCCTTTGCAGGAGCTGTTGTTTTTTTGTCTGTGAGAGGGAGATGGCCATCACAAGGCTCATTCCGAGAGTTAATGAGTGAATATGACGAGTGTCCTTCCCCTTTACAGAGCTGGAACATGTTTGCTTCTGTTACTTCACGTTTCCCTCATTGACAGTGCCAGGCACAGCATAGCCGTCTTTTTCTGGGCAAGAACTCTAAAGCCCAGAGAGGTCACGTGACTCACTCAGCCTCACACAGCTTTTGCAAGAGACGTAATCTCAAGTTCCGTCTGCCAACAAACCATTTCACAGCAAATGCTGGGGTATCATTGACTTAAAGGCAGGGAGGCAGGGGCAGTGAATGGAGTCCTCTTTGGTTCTGTATGTGGAATTGAGATGCCAGGGAAAGTGGGCTGTCTTGATTATATCATGCAGAAACTGGAAGATTTGCTCTAACTACCATGTTGAGCTATTGCTTGCAATTTGAAATGTTTATGTGAGTCCCAGGCAGCCGATCATGTGGGTGGCAGGTGCAGTTAGAAACATGGAATAAGAAGGGAGTTTATTTCTAAAGGGCCTGATGAATCCCCAAAATGAACTTGTCAGTCAACCCAAAAAATGTAACTGTGAAGGAACAGGAAATTAATGATTGTCCCCCTTGGCATAGACAGGCACTCCACTACCAGGGGTATGATTTGCTCGCTGTCAGCACGTTTCTCTCTCCCCCAGCCTTGTTGGTAGTTATTTCTGTCAATAGGAACTGAGTTCAATACCTCAGAAATGTGGATCGATAAACTCACCGCCCTTGTTGGCTGAAATGAGCTTCCGCGTGACCTGGAAAAGGAGGAGGAAGTTGGATTCCTCCTCTTCCCCTTCCTCTCTTCCTGCTTTCTTTTCTGTGTTCTGCAAATGTTGATTACACCAGTCATAGGTCAGACCCTGTGCCCATCACTGAGGATACAGAAATAAATGAGAGCAAGGAATGTCATGAGCAAACAGTGTATGCATGTGCTCTGGGTTGCACCTCCGTGGAGATGGACATGGGATCTAGGAAGGTGGACAGGCAGGCAGACAGAGGTTCAGCCCGAGTGGTATGGTGGATGGCGGGCTTCTGATTTCATGGAGGCCGAAATAAGTGAGCTGGGCTCTGGAATGGGACTAGGAGTCCTCCAGAGACTGATTGGAGAAGAGGGTCACAGCCACAACCTCAAGGACACAGGGGTGAGAAATGGCATGTCCTTGCTCCTTCCTGCATTATTTCATTCTCATTTTTTTTTCTTTTGCTGCTTCCTTATTTCTGAGAATGATCTTCTGATAGATTTTTGATACTGTCATTTATGGAGCAAAAGAGAGAAAAATATGAATGCTAAGGTATTCATATAATATAAAATATAATAGTTCCTATGAGGTGATGATAACATTGAGTATCTACACCATGCCAGTAAAATCATCAGAAGATCCATAAGGACAAGACGTAGTCGCTGCCTCTATGTGCACTGCTGTAACCAGAAGCCTACACGTTGTAAGCGTGTAATGAATATATTTATTTTAGAATGAATGGCCAGACACTTTGCATATGTTACCTCTGATCTCATGGTACAACCATCACAGATGAATAAGATGATATACACCATTACCTGCAAAGAGTGGTTATCCTTTTCAACCTATAAATCAGATTAGTGCACTCTGCGCAAAACCCTCCAATGCCTTCGCATTTTACCTGTGATAAAACCCACAGTCCTTCCCATTGCCTTCAGGATGCTTTGTGGTCTGCCCTCTGCTGCTCCTGCAGGGCCAACCCCAGCCCTGCCTCTGGACCTTTGCACCTGCTATTCTCTCCACTTGCACCATGATGTCCTCAGCCTGCTTCTCTCCAGCACTTCCTTCCTGCTTTTGCTAAAGTTCATCTCCTCAGGCCTCAGGTGGCCCTTGCCTCTCCCACTGTCCCCAGACCAACACAGCGTCTCTCCCTCAGTCCTTACCTTCTTTTCCTTTACTCATTCATCTGACTTTACACTGTGTATTTATTGTTTGTGTCCGGCTGCCTCCCCTGAAACATAGCAGACTCTCAAAAATCACTCATTGAATTTATCATTAAATTTATTTTTATATATTCCACATTCAATCTATTCAGGGATCCTGTGAAATAGGCATTGATGTCTGCATATTCAGAAAAGGGACTTCGAGCGTAATTAACAAGAACAATAACAACAGCAATATATTGAGCACTTGACTCTGGCCCGGTGCTGTGTTAATCACTCTGCATTCATTATCCCATTTTATGATATTAAGGGCCATACCAAGCTTCCCCGACCACCTTCTTGAACTGGGCCAGGATTCTCTCAGCCCTCCCAGTACTGTTGAACCCCCATCTACCTCAATAATTGTTTTACTCTTTAACTCTTGGATTCATCCTTCATTTGTCAGACTTTTATGTCCCCCTACTAGAATATAAACACTGGGAGAGAGAGAGGACTTTTTTTTTTTTTTTTTTTTTTTGGTCTAATATACCACCTCCTTTGTTCCACCTAGAACAATGCCTAGCATGCAGTAGATGCTCAGTAAATACCTTTGACATTGTCAAATACCTTTTGACAATGCCTAACATGCAGTAGATGCTCAGTAAATACCTTTTGATTCTTTCCCTCATGGGAGAAGGAGCCCAACTTGGAGAAGAAGTCAACCTTAACTCCCTGCATATGTACAGTGTGCCCCTGAGTTTTCCACAGACCCAGGAAGAAGCCCGTGAGCACAGTCTCCACCTGCTCCCTCCTCCACTCTCCTTCTTTCTGAAGTACCCAGCAGGCCCACCCCATAGTGGCCTTGTTTGGAGCAAGAAGGGCGAACATGCCCGGGGGTGGATAATTGCATCTTCCTGGTGCCGTGGATCTCTCTTGACAGTACATCTGTGGCCAGAATCAAGCTATTTCTGCCTGTGGTTGTGTGCTCTGACCCTTAATAGCTGGAAATGAGGGGATGAGTGCAGAAGTGAGGGGTGCACAGCTCCGCCGGCTTTTCTGGGTGGCCCCATAGCCTACGCACCCTTCTGACGTAAGGAAAAAACCTATTTTCCTGTGTAAGCTGAGACCAGCGGTAAATGATAGTCGTAGGCACTTGAGAGATGTGTGAAATGAATGAATGAATGAATGAATGAATGGGCATGCTTGTTATGAATAAGTAAACACCCTCTTGACAATAGGACAACTGAGGCTTAGGAAAGGGAGCAACAGAGATCTCTCACATTAGCAGCAAGTGGGCAACTTGAGCCTACTTCTCTCAATTCCAGGCTTATTGGCTTTCTTCCATACCCAAGGCCTCCCAGTTATCATAGGCCCCCAAGCTTAGCCCTAGATTTGTAAGACACAGTGCTTACAGGGAAGGCCTGCCTGGCTGGCTGCCCGGCTGTGAGAGTGACTTTACCAAGGGACGCTATGAACATTGGATTCAAAGGACATTCTCTGCTTTTTCTCCTTTCCTCCTCCTCCCTCAGTGGTCTTGCAGGTGGAGGCAGGAACTTGACGGAGGCCTTCATTCCCTCGCCTGCTACCTTCTGTGGCTCTCCCTCTTGGAAGGCACAAGATGGGCATCCCTACTGGTCACGACTGCCTGTATCTCTGTATCCTCTCCCCACACCCTTCAAAAATCCTGAATCTCTGTCTTGATCTTCTTTCGGCAAAACTCGGGATACAGTAAACTGAATCCAAACACTGTGCACTAAATGCCCCTTAACCACTTGTAGACACAGCTGTGTTTGTGTCATTCCCCTGTCCAGAAACTTCCAGTGTTTATGACAACAGTCAGCAAACTAAAGTAGACATGCCCCATGGGGGTACCTAGAAGAACTTCCACAAGGTACAGGAGCATGGATATTTTATAAGCAATTGATTTCCAACCTTTATGATTCTCACCCTTTATGCCATTCGGCTTAAGATTCAGATTCCAGAGGTCAACATCTAATTGGCCTAGTTCTCAGGTTATTTGCTCACCCAAAGGCCGGAGGACTGCGAGGCACCCTGACGGATGCATCAACGAGACCATATCCAGTCTGTATACATCTGTGGGGAGATTGGTGAAAATTTCCACAAAACTAACAGGGTGTTGTTACCACAAAGGAACATGGATACGGTGAACACATCTAAGGGCTCTCTCCTCCACACTCTTACTCTCACGGCCACACACCCAACCCAGTGAAATGGGACCTACTTCTTGATTTTTCCCCCCCAAATATATGAGTATTTACATATATGTCATGTTTCCTTGCTTTTTATTTCCTGGAAAAAAATAATTATTATAATATTTTCCATACTATTCACTCTTCCTAGAGGTCCTGATTTTTTTTTTTTTAATTTTCACATATCCTATGAATGAACCATAATGTTTATCACCATATTGTCACTGTGGAACATTTAGAACATTCCAACTTTCAGCCGTGTTTGAATGATATGGATAAGAGCATGTTCGTGGACCCATCCTTAAGTGCATTGCTGACTCTCCTTCAAAAAGTACTACTTTGATCACTAGGTCTGATTGTACGAACATTTCAGGAGTTTTGATTATTTTGCCAAATTGCTTTTCATAAATTTTATACTGGTACAAGTTGAATAGGAAAAAATATTTCACTGTATCCTCGTCAGCACTGAGAGTTATCATTTGACAAAAATATTTGACAACTTGGTTGGTGAAAACTAGTAACTTCTTATCAAATAAGTGCAAAGTAAGACATACGCAAGCTTCTGGAGAAGAGTTGGCGTTTAGGTTTCACTTGCTCAATCCCATTTTCTTTGAATCCAGTCTTCTGATATTTTATTTTCTTTTTGCCTTCACACTCAAATACAGGGACCTTATTTTCCATCCATAATCTCCCCCTTCTTCTTTCGCCTTCTCTTTCTCTTACCCCAGTGTCACCACTGATTTTTTTTGGTAAATAATATATTTATCTTTTAATAAACTTACATATGCATGGCTCAAAATACCAAGGTTGAAGTCGTGCTTAATTTGCAGACCCAGCTCTCACCCACTCCCCTAACCCCACATTGGAAACATCCTCCTTCCTTTCTGACCTCCCATAGACCTCCTTCCCAGGTCTTTTCTGCTCTTCGAGATCGGTGGCTTTGTTGAGGGCAGAGGCCGTGGCTTCTCTTGTCTGTATTTCTGACTGCTTCTAGCACAGGGATGGGTGTAGCAGGTGCTCATTAATTAAGTAGCTTTGCAATGGACAGGTGAATGGAATGATGAACAGAGGGATGGACGGATGGACAGATGGATGGATAGAGAGATGGATTATTATTTTGTTGCTTCTAAAGAAATTAAGAATCATCCTTTTAGGCTTTGGATACCTAACGGTCTTATTATTATGAATGATCTGTAGGAAATTACCTGCTGATTTTCACCACGTAAAAACCCCATTTGTTAAACTGTGCTACAGAGAATCCTGATGCTTCAAAGTAACAAGTTCTTGTTCAACCAGTGAATGAACTATTTAATTACCATTACTCACTATCCACTGCAACTTTTTCTTTTTTCTTTTTCTTTTTTTTTCCCCCCCTAATAGCTGATAGACTGGACACAGCCTCTTCCTGCCTGGAATTTCTGTTGTATAGATGAAAGTAACATTTGAGTAGATAGCTAGAAGCGCTTTGTATTCTACGTAAGATGGAGTCTCTTGCAATTGTGTTTTCTTCAAATCTGCCGTCACGATGCAAGGACAGCAGCCACCCCGGGTCCTGGCTGAGAGGTGCAGCTGAAAGGGACCTTACACTGGCTAGACTCTTACTCTGCACCAGGCCACATGTGGGCTGCTTTTGGTGGTTTATGTCATTTCATGTCCATATCATTGTCTTGGGAGGTAGGGGCTATAATATCCATTTGGCAAAGGAGGAAGCCAGGATCAGAGAGACTGTGTGACTCAAGGTCATGCAGTGAGGTTGCTGGCAGAGCTGGAATTCCAGCTTTGACTTTCCTAACTGGTGTCCTGAATGCTGTCCAGTCTTCCAAACTGTTCTCCTTAAACATTTCTTTCTTTCCTTTGTTCTAACACCACTTGGATTTTGTCTCCTTCCTCCATCTGTATTGTAGAATAGATTCCCCTTAGAACAGGATTTCATACTCCAGCATTCCTGTCCCTGTGTTGACACACGGTCTCCTCCATACATACTACCCTGCCCCATACATACTACCCTGGATGCATGCGTTTTATCCTAAAGCCACACTCAAAACCTCTCAAACCCTCTCTCCTCCAAGCAGCAGCAACACCACAGAACATAGACACTGCTCAAAATATCAGGGGGTCTGATTTTAAGGGACTCAGGGACTCAGTTTGTTCATCTGTAAAATGGAAATAAGACCAGATACAACTGTGACAGCCTAATAAAGTGATACATCACCTTGAAAATGCAACTAGCTCTGGGTTTGTTTGGCCAAGAAGCATTTTGGAATGACAATGTGCTTCTGGTTCTAGAAGTCCCTGCTCCCCTACATTTCCCTCTGGGCTTCAGTCCACTCCCTTCCTGCAACCTGGCTGAATTTCTCCCTGCACCCCTGCTCGCCACATGGAAGCTGGCTATGTCCAGGAGCTGGGAGAGCAAAGGGCCTGTGGCCACCTATGGGGTCAGAAGGTAATCAAAGCATGAGGGGTGATATAAGGAAGCCACTTCAAAGGACACATGTAGAGAGAGAATTTCTTGGCTGGAGACCACTCTGTAACTGTGAGATCTGGGGAACACCATGACCTTGTCAGCGGCTTGGGATTCCAAGGGCTCTTTTTTATTCTTTTCTTTTTCTCTTTCTTTCTTTCTTTTTTTTTTTTAAGGGAAAGAGTGAGTGCACAAGCCAAGGGAAGGGCAGAAGGCAAGGGAGAGGATTTTAAGCAGGCTACACTCTCAGAATGGAGCCCGATACAGAGCTCAATCTCATGACCCTGAGATCATGATCTGAGCTGAAATCAAGAGCTGGACACTGAACCAGCTGTGCCACGCAGGACCCCGCCAAGGGCAGTTTTTATTTTAGTGATTAGCAGTTGGATTGAAATAATTGATATACCAAGAAACAGCACATTTTCAATGTATGCAGTTGGATGCGTTTGGACACGTGTACACACCTGTGAAACCGTTCGCGCCATCAAGGTACTGAACGTTGGCATCACTTCTGGAAGTTTCCTCCTGCCTCTTCCTTCTCTGTTGTTGTTTTCATTAGTCTGTCGGCCTGTTTGTGGTAAGAACACTGAACATGAGATTTACCATCTTAACAAAATTCTAAACTGCACGACACCATGTTGTCAGGACCAGGCCGTGTGCTGTGTCGCGGATCACTGGCTAAAGGATGGCTCCCATTTCAAGAGCCCTAGTCAGCAGAGGGGGCCACAGTGATCTGCATTTTTCTCTCTTCGTCTTTCTAAATCATGACCCTCTAATTACCACCAGAGAAGCCATTAAGAATATGGAGCCTAGGGCTCTTGAAAGCTCAAATTCTTTCAAAGACCAATTTCCCAGGAAATCAGGCTAGTGTATTTGTTCTTCGAGGAACTCCTCAGTGAATTCTCCTGTTGTCTATTTACGCATCCATCCATTCATTTAAATATTCAACAAATCTGCACCACTCCCTGTCAAATATCCCTGCTCTGGGCCCTCTGGGAGCAGACGCCTGCCTTTAGAAACACACAGTGTGATGGGAACGTAAACCCCGCCTCTGCTCCTTCCTTCCCTCATCTCTCCTGAAGCCCTCCTTGCTTCAACGTCCCCAGTACCCATTTCCAAGCCAAGCCCTGTGCGGTCTATGGGGTTGTTCCCAGACAGGCTGGGCTTTATGCACACTTCCTTCATGAAACAGGTTGAAATTGGTGCTGGGCTGGCATGGAAGTGAAACATGCCTCCAGCTTTGAAGTCGGACAGAGCTAGGTATGTACTTGATCATGACCTCTGTCAGGTCTCCGCACTTCCCTTGGACTCAGTTGTGTATCTGTACCGTGGGGTTGCGTTGGCCTCTCTGGCAAGGGTGCCGTGAGGATTGCAGGAGATGGTGTGGGTGGAGGGCTCAGGCTGTTGGCTTCCACACTATTATTAATACTAAGAAAGCAGACTCAGCATTCAGTGAGGCCACAGAGAACACGACAAATCTGGCTTGGCTAAATGAAGGAGAAAGTCTTCAAAGCCAATGAGGGTGAGTCTAAGGAAAACTCATGAGTTGGAAAACAAAGTTACTGCCTGTTCCTGTCCTCCAGATGCTTTTTAGGAACTTCTCCCCATCTCAGCAATGGCCAGGGCTTTTGCCCTAGGGCTAAATGCCAATGCCCTAGGGCTTTCTATAGGTACAGGCCAGTGCCCTGGGAGGGAAGCAGGTGCTGGCTCCCTCCCACCTGTGCTGGCCCTGGGACCTGCTTGCCAGCACGTGGCAGAGGCAGCTTGGCTGGCACAGTAGCCAGAAGCAAAGGCCCCTGGCCGAGTGGGGATGCAGAGGGCGGACAAGAAGCCCCCAAGGTCCACGTAGCCTGGGTGTAGGGGGATAGCTGTCTGGAGATAGCCAGAATCCCAGCTGAAACCAAACAGTCCCTGTGTTCACCAGCACTCAGGCATCCCCTGCAGGCTAGTGGCCCAAACTGCCAGGGCCAGAGGAGGCAAAGATGGAGTGTATAAGGCAAGGAAAGGGGGGTGAGGGCTGCCTTTGCGGGAAAGCAGTTCTTCCCCCATCACCAAAGTCCTAGTCCTCAAGCTTTCCGGTTCCGGATTCTGATGTTGGGTGGATTTCCTGAAAGCACGGTCTTCTACAAGGCAGCATCCAGTGCCACACTCGGGAGAGCATGGACTTTGGAGATTGGCTGGATTCCTGCTGTGGCTCCACTTTTTAGGAACGATGGGATCGTATATGACTTTACCACTCTGATCCTCGGCTTTTTTCTCTATAAAATGAGGTCGTAAGAGCTGCCTTCTGGGCTTGAACTGGTGAGTTTCCTTTTCTCCTGCTCACCCCTCTCTTTAATAATGGGCTCTCTTCTTATTTCCTCCGCTTGTTTCATGAACAATCCTCCCTCCCCACTCCCTAACACATTTTAGATGCTCTGCTTTGGGCCAGCCTCTAACACCAGTCCCTGCCTTTCTTCTCCTTTCTTCCTTCCCTCTTCCTCATCACTGTGTTCATCTCCTTAAAGAGCCAATCGATTGCTGCCTCCTCCGAAAGGCTTCCTTAAGCAGGGCAGGAAGAATTCATTGCTTCCTGCTGGGGATCTCATGTATTTTTATGCATCTATACTGTAAGTGTTCCCTCGGCTTCCTGTTGTAAATCCTGCTGTCCCTTGCCCCAGCCTACACACTGCTTGAGGGTTGGGTTCTGTCTGGGCACCTCTGGGTGCTGTATCTAGCAGAGGGCCTGGTACTCAGTAGGTGCAAAGGAATGCAGAAATGCTTCCCCACCGTGGTACATGGGGCAGCTCTAAGTGCGGGTGGCTGCAGTAAACTTGTCTTACCCTGGGAGGAACAGATGAGCGGCAGAGAGGCGCTCGCATTTGTAGCTATGCACAGGTGCACTGCCTTGTTTATTTCGCCGGGTCCTGCAGCCACCCTGCAGGAAACACAGCAATGATGCATTTAATAATGCATTTACATCTGAGCAAACAAAAGCTCAGGGAGGAGGTCACTCATGCCAGGACATGCCCTTGAGAGCTTTGTAAAATTTTTGTCTGTCATCCAAGTCTCTTCTTTCTTCAGCATACCGCCTGTACCCCTGCAAGAAGGAATGATGTTGGTGTGCTCATAGCTGAGTTTTCGTGTCCTGCCTCTTCTTCTCTAGACCCAAGCTTTTGGTTCTACTCCCTCCCCAGCAGATATTCGGGGACCAACTTTCTCTATCAAAGTGCTGGGCTAGACAGAGGCTTTCAACCTGGGGTCCATGCTGGAGGTCCATGAAATCACACGGAAAAATAATACATTTTTTTACTTTCGCCAACCGCTCATTGAAAGTCAGCATTTTCTCCTATTGTAGACACTGACATGTTAATAGCCCCTATGACTTTGCCACTAAAAGAAATCACACACAGTATTCTATCATCTTTCGTTTGTTGCAGATCGTAACGTCTAGTTTCTGCTCATCACTACTTCCAATTTATGGTCATTATTGCATCTGTTACTGGGTCTTTTTATTTAATGTGTCAACAAAGCAGCATATATATTATTGTAGCTCACTTTTTACAAAAAAAACTCTTTTGGTAAGTGGTTTCTTTTGTAATGTTTTCTGCATTTGATTTTTTTTTTTTTTTTTTTTTTTTTTTGCATTTAAAAACGTTATTTTAAGATGCGACCCGTATGTTTTGGCAGGCTAACAAAGGGGTCCTGGGCCCTGAGTTGGGAGCCCCCGTTCTCTGGTTTGAGTAACTTTCAGGCTGGAGGAAAATCCTGCTATGGGTAGTGACTCAGCAAGGACAACCAGTACATGGGTGGGGAAGTGGACAGCAGTTTGCCTTCATTCATTCATTCCTTCAGGGACTCATTCATCTTTCTGACAACAATCTGAAAGGCTGTCTAGGGTTTCAGGTGCTGGACTGCAGTGAGGGCATCAGAGCCCTGTCCTCACGGAGCTTTTACCATCTCGCGACCCTCCCAGTTACCTAAGAGTTAAGCGCCGTGGCCCATGATTCATGCTTGAGGAAGGTGAGCCTCGGAGAGGGAGAAATGAGCTGGACGGTTTTCTCTGCTGAGAAGTGGCAGGGCCTGTTTTGAGCCTGTGGCTTCTTCTTGGTAACAAAGGGTAACACTTTCTGATTTCCCTGCTGATTGTATACGTCTCTTGATTTCCTTAGGTGCTAAACAATGGCAATGACAGGTACAGTGGCAGGAATGGGTATTGTCTCTCCCCACTACCCCATTCTTACCTTTCCGTGCTGTCTTTCTTGTTTCTCGAAGCCACATCATGTAATTAGAAATCTGAGCGGATAAGAGTCTTCTAGATCACCCAGTTGTTGTATAGATGTGGAACCTGAGAGGCTCAGAGAGGATGTTAAGTCTCCTGGGGACACACAGCAGAGTGAGGCAGAGCTAGACCCGGGTCCCCTGCCTGGAGCCTCCAGCCTATATCTTCCTGCCGGAGGACACGGCTCCATGGACGCTCTGCTGGTGAGCTCTCCTGTTTCTAGGCAGCCCCGTCTGCCATCCCAGGTCACCGTGGCCTTCTGCGCTCCCTGGGGAGCCTGTGCACTCCCAGCTGGGCTTCTGAACAGCTGCTCCTGAGAACCCTGTGCACTCCCACCCCTGGGGCCCATCTTAATGAGCTTCTCTCCGGGATGAGAACTGTAAGGAGCTCTCCATGAGTCCATGTGGGTATTTCATAAATAAATAATCCTCAGTCCTCAGCATTTCTCATGGAACTTTTAAAATAATGGTTCCTTTTAAATATGATGATGGGATTCATAGGGTCAGGAGAAAGGGGGATGGGGTGAGGTGAATTTCTATGACAGAGCCGTCCAAATGAGGTAGTAGCTTTTTTCAAGGAATGATGGTCTCAGAGATCGGATGGATTCCATGGTCCTTGGGCATGTGGAGATGAGGGTCACACCTTGTCTCGACACTCCTAGGGAGAGCCGTGGGGTGACAAAACTTTACCAGGCTGCTGGCTGGTTTGGCTTCTGGGCCTGATGCTCTTTGAGGAAACCAGCTTCCCCCAGTGTCCCAACTCCAATCGTCTACTCCTTAGGTAAGATTGACCCCTCTGACCTGGGCTCTTTGACCACCTGTCTTCTTTCAGCATCTGCCAGAGTTTGTAGTTACAGATGTAGACACGGACAGAGGCGCAGATTCAGAAGTGGGCATAGACGCAGAGACTCGCGGGGTGACTCCGTGCCATCAAGTGAGCCGTGTGTTCCAACAAACAAAGCCTTTGCCCTCTCCTCTCCTCTCTGCTTCCCAAACCTCCAGCCCCCATGGCAAGTGCACTTCTGAAACACAACAGCCCCTTACTGGGAACCCCTGTTTGGGCCAGGTGCCGAGGACTAGCCCTGATGGCTTTCATCTCCTGGAGTCCTGACCTCAGCCCTGTGAGCCGAATGCTGTTGTCCCCATCTCACAGGGGGCAGTGGACACTCACAGACATTTTCTCTTTGTCCCCAAGACCGTGCAGCTGATGGCCCCCTTTGTGCCTCTTCTTTCTTCACCGGCTGGGTTCACTCACCAAACAGCTGCAGCACACCCAGCCCACGGGGCACGTGGCGGGAGGTACAGAAGTGAGGGGAATCTCAGCTCACAGGAAGCTCGAGAGCTACTCAAAGGCACAGACACTCACAGGAAACTCAGAGCCCACTCTGCACGGCAGTGTATATCCTTGACCTAAATTAGGGCAAAGCGTAATTGCTAGAGGAAGGGAAATGAGAAGTATCAGCTGGAACACCAGCCCCAGAATCTCCAGCTGGGATGCGATCGGAAGGAGGAAGACAGGACAGTGTTGGCTCGGATTCAGACACCCCAGGGCGGGGCCCTGGCTCCCCCGTGCTGACTTAGTGTGTGACATGGGGCCCGCCCCCACCACCGTGAGCGCAGGTTCCTGTACGTGAGGATGTGGATTTCTTTTTTAATTGACAGAAGGGGCCATGGGAATAGCACCACCCCACAGGACTGTGGCAAGAAGTAACCCATGAAGTCATGTCACATCAAAGTTTTCATGTCTTCAGGGCACAATAGGTAGTATCCGTTGTTTTTCCCCATCACGATGGTACTGTACAGCCCTCCCCGGAAGCTGGGCTCTGCCCCACAGCCAGCCCCGAAAATGGCCATCCCCCCTCCGTTTGCATCCCCCCTCCGTTTGCATCCCCGCCATGGCCGGCAGCAGCAGGACCTTGCTCATTGGCTCTGATGTTAGAAAAGCCCAAATCTGCCTCCCTGTGGCTTGCTCCAGCTCACCTCTGCCCGGAAGCCTTTTAGGATAAAGCAGTTGCTGCGGGCTGGCCACTGTCCTGGGACTGTTACCTACATTATCTTTAGTTGCTCTCAAAACAGCCTTCATCCTCAAAATGTGCCTCAGTTTCTCTCTCTGTAAAATGGAGATATCATAGCATTTACATTATTGTGCTTTTCTGTTTTGTTTTGGTTTGGTTTGGTTTTGGTTTTGGTTTTTTATGAGGGTGAAGTAAGCGGACACAAGCAACCCTTGCTACATTTTTTCAGGGCCTGGGATGGATGCCGGAGAAGCTTTCACTGTTATTGTTGTTTTATTGCCATAGGATTTGTAGAAAATACCAATCTACATTACTAGTCTAAACAAAAGTGGGATCTGCTTTTAGAAACCTCTGGGGGCTATCCATGGCTCCCAGGGTGAAGTCCAGAATTGCCAAGGCCTGGCACACCAAACCTTGCCAGGCCTGACTGCCGGCCGCCGGTGCTGCCCCGCCCTTTGTCATACCCCACCGCATCCCAGCACTCCTGCTTCCTTGCATTGCTTAATGTTCCCTGAACCAAGGCATGTCTCCCCTACCTCTCTGGGACTTAATATATTCTGTTCTCTCTGCCTAGAATACTCTTACCCCATACCACTCTCCTTTATCTGGCCAATTCCTCCCCCTCCTTTATGTCTCAGGTTCAATACTATTCCCTCCAAAAAGCCTTGTCTGACTGCACCCCCCCCCCCACTTCTAAGGTCTGGATGAGGGAAATCTCTTTATGATCCTATGGCCCCAGTTATATTGCGAAGTTAACTTTTGTTTTTCTTTTCTACCTCCCTAACTCATGCTATGTCACATCTATGCTTATGTGCCCCAGGAATCAGGTCAGGGCCCTGAAAGAAATTAGGCATCAATAAAAAATCTGAATGAGTAAACAGACCTTCCCTTCTCCATTATTGAGCTCCTTACATTCTCAAGCCATGGTTCTTACAACTTTGAGGGACACTAAGGTGGTGCTAATCACTACTAGCCATTGGGCACTTTCTCATATATATATATTGTCTGCATTAATTCTCATGCTAACTCTGCCAGCCACATGTTCATATATCCATTTTTCAGATGAGGAAGTAGAGGCTCAGCGTATAAGGGACTTGTCCAGCATCTCATAATGAGTGAAGCCAGGAAACAAAGCTGCTGCATATCCCCTGGCCTGCACTGTTGCTCATGCTGCTGGGGTGGAAGTGCCTGTCCAAGGTTCCTCCCTCCCCAGGAGCTCAGGAGACCAGGTTGCCACTGTTATCAGAGAATTATTAGTCCACATGCGTGGGGCCATGTCAGTGTCTGGGCCCTGAGTCACCTGTTCACACCTCTCTGTGAGTGACACAGACCTCCCCTGGTGTTTATTAAGAGAAGGCCATGTCAGCATCTGTCCCCAGCTGCCCAGCCTCATGCTCATCCTGTGTGAGGCTCTGCTGACTCAGCCAAATGGGACCCAGATGATGCATTTGTGCTGGAGCGATCAGCTAGGGTGGGGGGTGGCAGCCTCACTTGGCCTCCTGGGATCTGATTGACTCCGTTTTGAAACCAGGATTATCAGAAAGAAAGAATTCAGATGCCAGAGTTGGAGAGACACTTGGCAGCACCATGGACAGCACCTGGATCCCGCAGGTGCAAGAACAGGGCCTGGAGAGGCCAGAGGGGAGCCAGAGTCAAGATCAGCTCAGTGTGTCCAAAGATGTCTTAAGTGAATGAATGTTGAATAGATTTGCATTGGGTTTCTGCACATCGTGTCATTGTGTTTTCACAATGATACTACATGGTTGGGAGCTGGAAACATACTGTTTCCACTTTACAGATGGGAAGACTGAGGTGCAGATGAAACTTCATGCAGGAGCAAGAATGCAGGTTGTAGAGTCAGGCATATCTAGGTTCAGATCTTAACTTCCAACACTGACCTGTGGGTGTTCCCATTAAAACAAACAAACACCGAGAAATAGCAATCCAGCCTGCTGTGTCTCCTCGTACACACAATCTTATTGAAACATACCATGCTAACTCATTGTATTTCCATATCATCACCACATACTCTCTCTGGCTGATTGAGCATTACAAAGGCAGAGTTGAGTCGTTGGGTCAGAGGCTGTATGGCTTCCAGAGCCCAAGATATTTACTATGGACTCCTATAAAGAGAAACTTGCTGACCCCTGTTCTGCCTGGGATATGATGTACTTAATTAAAGTGGGTCTTTTCTCCCCTCAAACGCAGGAGAAGTGGCCTCACCATGCTCCTTTTTCTAAGACTTTCCAGGCCTATAGATACCGCAGTGTAGCATGCAGGGTCTGGAGTGGAAGGGCTGGTGTGGTGTTAGGAGCACTGGAGTCAGAGCCAAGGACCAGAATGTTCTAATCCTGGCTCTCTCCTACTGTGTGAGCTTGAAGACTTTCCTCTGAGCCATGGATCACTGGGTTGATTCATGTAACTCCAAAATCTGTGTCCACCCAGATTCTCAGAATGTGACCTTCTTTGGAAATTGGGTGTTTGCGGAGATAACCAAGATAAGATCATAATGGATTAGGGGCGTGCTAAATCCAATGGATGGTGTCATTGTAAGAAGAGGGAAAAACATGCAGGAAGAAGGCCATGTGAGTTAGAGTGATTTGCTATAAGCCAAGGGATGCCAGGAGTTGCCAGGAGCCATGGGAAGCAAGGATTCTCCCCTAGAGCCTATAGAAGAAATATGGCTCTGCTGACACCTTGAGTTTGGACTTCAAACCTTCAGAACTGGGAGGAAATAAGTTTCTCTTCTTCGAAAGCATCCAGTTCAAGGTGCTTGTTATGGCAGCGCTGGGAAATGAGGTTCTTCCTCCTACTCCAGCATGCATCTAGGCTATTACAGCATTTACCCAGGCCAGGAGACAGTGCTGGGAGGAATGCAGATGTTGTCCAGGTTCTGCCCTTCCAGTTCTTCCTCCTCAAAGACACAGAGCGATTAGATGTAGATTTCTACCAGCTGTCCTGTTACGAGAGCTCTGACTTGCCCAGGGGCATAGAGCAAGTTGGCCCAGCTCACCCATTGCACAGAGAAAGCTCAGGACTTGGCATCAAGCCAGCTTGGATGCACACCCTGGCCTCTCTGTCTCATGGACCAGGGCGAGTGACAGAACTCCCCTCCCCCCAAGACCCAATCTCCAGCTTCAGGGTAGGAACAAAAAGGTATACTTCCTAGGCCAATGGTGAAAGTCAAAGGACAGACCACAGGGAAGGAACCTAGCACAGTGCCCATGCACAGCAGATGCTCAGGAAATTAGAGCTGGTGAAGATGTTGGGACTGATGGTGATTTCTCACAAAGCTGTGAGTCACCCAGATCTCTCTGTCACCCCAGCCCACCTCCACCTGGAGGACTAGTCCCCTGATCCTTTGCCCCCAGCTACTGGGGCAGCTGTAAGCTCCAACAGACCCCGAATCCTGAACTCAGCCTGAGATGAGGGATTAAGTCTGAAGTTAAGAAAATGTCAGAGTCTGCCTTGAGCTACTTCTCTGGCTTGTGCCTGATGATTCTTCATTTCTCCAGCCTGACACAATCACTGCTAGACTCAGTAACAGCCCCAGTGTCAGGTCTTTGTGTTTGAAATAATGTTCCCCTCATGTAACTGATGTTTATGCAGAATCAATCCTTTTAAAAGCTAACAGCCTCCTTATTTGTATAGCCTGAGCTGTCGCCAGGTTCCACTGCAAGGTGACATTTTTTGCTTGTTTTTCTCTCTTCTTTCTTTGTTTTTCTTTGTCATTCTCTGACTGCTCTCTGTGTCCCTGTGTGTGTTCTCTTCCACTCACTCAGGGTCTTTTTCTTCACTTTCATTCTCTGTTTCTGAGGCTGTCTCCTTCCCCAGCCCCCACCCCTTGCCCCCTCCTCAACCCGTCCCCTCTCCCTGTGCTCCATACAGGACGCCCTTGTTCTGTTTACCTTTATGTTTTTTCCTTTTAAATCTCTATGTTTCTTACTCCTGTTTCTCCCTATTCTAGCTCATTTCTGTCTCTTTTCACATAGTTTCTCTGCCTCCATATTTTCCTCTTTTAATCTCTTTCTATATGATACTCCTCTGGATTTTCTCTCTGTCTCTGTGCTTTTCTGTCTGTCTGCCATCCATTCACTCACCCACCCAAACTCCCACCCACCAAACCATCTGCCCACACATCCATCCATCTATCCATTTCTCTCCTTTCTAGCAATTTCTCTCCATGTTTATTTCTTTATGTGGTCTCACACTTTCTCAACTTGTCTCTCCCTCTGTCTTTATCTCCTCCTTTTAATTCTCACTTTTTCTTCTCCCTCTAAGGATATTAATATTTTAATAGCCTTAGTGTCTTCTCAGAATCCTCAATTCTGTCTGTGATTGAAAAGTGGCAAGCTTCGGGGCACCTGGGTGGCTCAGTGGGTTAAATCCTCCGCCTTCAGCTCAGGCCATGATTCCAGGATCTTGGGATCGAGCCCTGCATCAGGCTCTGCTTAGCAGGGAGCCTGCCTCCCTTCCTCTCTCTCTGCCTGCCTCTCTGCCTACTTGTGATCTCTGTCTGTCAAATAAATAAATAAATCTTAAAAACGAAACAAAACAAAACAACAAGCTTCCCAAGAGCCTCCGTTCAGGAACTGTTCATTCTTTTCCCCCATCCACCTGCCACCCTGACCTCATTCTGTGTCAAGTTGAAAAGGGAGGGCCAGTCTGGCAGCTCTCCTGTCATCTTCTCTGTTGTCCTTCTACTACAGACCTAAGCATGAAGGACTTGGGTCAGAAACCTAGAGCTGAGGCTTGGCAGGGGCAGATCCCATTGGAGAGACTCTTGGTGAGACCAGTGACAGGTGGAGCCTGCCTGTATCCATGCCTTCTGGTGTTGTGTTTCTTCTAGAAAACATTTACTTACCACAGGTTTTTGCCAGCCTTGTGCTGGAGGCTGGAAAGGGATGAGTAACTCTTGAAGCATTTGCTCAAAAAGCTGATGGGCTTTCTGAGCAACCATAGAGCTGATGATTAAGATCCGTGGGATCATAGATTTAAACAGTGTGTTCAGAGGGAAAAGAAATTAGTTCTAGTTGGGGGATGGAGACAGGGGTTCCTAAGAAGGTCATAGCAAGCTCTTTGGAGGTCAGGGCTTTGTCCTATGTCGTTTCTGCATCCCCAGTACTTAGAATAGTGCCGGCTACGGGGTAAGCATTCAGTAAGCACTGCAGTATATGAATGAATGGATGGGTGGATGAATTTGAATAGTTTTGAGGGATTCTTGGGATTTTATCAGGGAGAAAAATTAGAGATGAGCATCCCAGACCCAAAAGCATGATTAAGGCTTCTGAGAAGTGAAGGTACATGCTATACTCAGATCCCTTTTTCACGGCTGACCTGCCCATCCCCTAGATTGTGACTCATGGCCCATCAATGTGTCCCTCACTGGCTATTGCCTTCAGCCACAGGAAACTGCCTCATCCAATGATACCACCTTCTGGATGGCAGCCCTTGGCCAGTGACGATATAGTGATACAGAGGGTGGGGTCCCTTGTCTTTAATCAGGATATTCTTAAAGGGCCACCCAACTCTAGAGCTCCGGAACAACAAACTGAAGCTTCAGATCTAAATGCATTAACCACATGGTGACTCAGCCTCTCCCTTGTCCAGTCCTGCCTTGCTTACTTCCTACAACTGTGTAAGAGGGATCCTTGAAACACCTGCTCTGTGCAAGTCTGTTTCAGAGTCCGTTCTCAGAGAATCTAAATTAAGATTGTGGGTCTAGGGAATGAGAAGAGACCTGTGGCTATGAGGACAGGGTAGAAGAAGCTGGACAGGCAGGGGGTGGGGGGGACCAAATTGTGAAGGACCTCAAATGCCAAGGAAACTAATTTGGATTTTCTTCTGTAAGTAATGGGGGGCTATTATTGATAAGTGGCATATCGAATTAGAGCTGGAGTGTATGAGGTTCACTGGCAGTCAGTATGAATGATAATACAGAAGGGGATGATACTGGAGGTAGAAAATAAGCTACAACACCCAAACCTCGAACTCCACGCCTCTGGAGGGAAACAGTGGGAGGATGATGAAGGATGGTCCAGAGGCAATACCAAGGGTACTCTCTGGCCTCTTTGTGCAACAATCATCTCCCTTCTTTCACAATTCTGGACCCCATGAGTCCTATATCATGGGAGACTGTGTGTCACTACTCAGTGCCTGTGGTGTCCCTCTAGTATCTCCTACAGCTGTGGGCATCACAGATACTCCAGTGGTGGGATGTCCTTATTTGTGGCCCTTTTGCCAGGAAGCAGGCTCCAAAAACTCCTGTCTGTATACCTCCTCTCATAAAACCTTGGCAGAACTGTGAAACTGTGGATTATGGTACCTGGTCCCGTCTCCTCTGGAGGAAGAATGCGTTTGTCTAGAATCCTGTGACTGTTCCAACCACTGTTGCTGTCAGTCTGGATGGGGTCACTTTTATGCAATAGTATGAAAAATAAAGCTCTAAGATTCTAGAGTCAGACAGTCCTGTGTTTGTATCTTGGCTCTGCTGTTTATAGGCTTTGGAAATCGGGGACGTTCCATACCTTTAATAGTTTCAATATATAACCAAAGTTGGGATAATAGGAATGTGCCCGTTTTGCAGAGTTGCTATGAGGAGGTCTAGAATCTGTAGAAACAGACAAATTGTGAGTTAAGAGTGGTATAGCAGGAGGAATTTTCTCTTTTGGACTCAGAGGGAGCTTGGCACCAATCTCAATTCTGCCACATTACAGGCTGATGGACTTTAACAAGACTCCTTACCTTTCTGAGCCACAGTTTACTTATTGGTAAATGGAAATCTCAAGCCTATCTTCCCAAATGAGGAGGATTAATGAAATAAAGAACGCCAAGTTCCATCACAAGTAGACAGGAAACTTGGCACTCTTTATTTCATTATTCCTCATCATCACAAGTAGACACACATCAAGTCATATGATAGCATATGGATGTTTTTTTTTTTTACTATTTTCTTTTTAAATATGTATTTAAAAAATATGTATTTAAATATGTATTTGTATCATCTTGATTACAGATATCATAAATGGTGCTCTTAACTGTAATGAATGCATGTTTAACTTCTTTTAATCTAATGATACACATGTCTCTGGGGTTTAACCATCCTCTTTGTGTCTAAGGGAAGAAGCGATGCTGTCCACATACTTCGAAACCATCAATGACCTGCTGTCCTCCTTTGGGCCAGTTCGTGACTGCTCTCGGAACAATGGGGGCTGCACTCGGAACTTCAAGTGCGTGTCTGACCGCCAGGTGGACTCCTCAGGATGTGTGGTAAGTGCCATTGGCCCATGACTGTGGTGCTGGCCCAGACACCAAGGCTGCTTGCTAGAGGCCCCTCCCTCTGAGGGGAAACTCACTCATAACTACTGCCTCTGTGGCCTTCAGAACACTAGGCTCCCTTGGTTTCTTCATCTGTAAAGTGAGATACATAAACCTATTTTGTGGAATTGTTGGAAGAATGAAATGAGACATCAGAACTTTAGTGCCCAATATGCAATAGGTCCTTGAGAGCTTCTGGCCACAAGAGGGTGACTGTCCATTTGAGGGTGAGATAGAGCATGTCTTATCTCTGTGGACCCAGTGGGATCATGTCAATGAGATGTCCAGAAGAGGTTTCAGTGGAGACCTTAATGTTGATTGAAGTTGGGCAAGTTGGTTTTTACTGGCTTCAAAAATGGGTCAATTTACATTAGGGTAAGAGTAGAGATGGCAGGCTTATCTGCCTAAGGCTCCAGAATTGGGGATAGACACAAGGACACAGAGGCTCTTTGAGGAACTTTGTTGCCCATAGAAGAGGCTTTTGGACTGAATGGTTTATGTTGTAGGAATGGCCTAGGATGTTTGTTTCAGATGTAGGTTCCAGGATCCCATGCAGTCATGTTGCTTGTGCAGAGGAGGTTAGGTCCCAGGAACCTGAATTTGTAACGGTTTGGTGAGCATTCTATGTCTGGGGAGGCAGAGCTCATGGAAGCTCACTTGGTAGATATCACCCTGCAAGTTGAACTTCTTCAGCTGGCATTCTATGCCTTCTTGATTTGGCCCTTTCTAACTTCTCCATCACTTTACTTCCTTCTACATTAAAGCCAGTGGAGTGAATTAAATGTGGTTCTCTGAACCTATGCCCCCGTGTAATGACTCAGAGCCTTCGTTCCTACCGTCTATTAGCCTAGAGTGAGTTGTTCCCCACCAGCCTATGTAGCCAACAAGTAGACCTCTTTCCCGATGTCTTCTTTTCCCTCCTCATCTTGGAAAAGTGACCATCCTCTTCTAAAGATCGTTACTGTTTTCACTCCCTGCTACATACATTTGTTATAGCCCCTGTGATCATTTCTAGCACAAACTGGCTTTTTTCCAATTTATCCCACCCAGTAAACTGAGGGAATCAGTTCCCACCCAGGGAATCCGTGGATTCAACTTAGCACCCCAATGATCTCAGTAAATAAGAAAGAAATAAGGGATGGGGGTGCCTGGGTGGCTCAGTGGGTTAAGCCTCTGCCTTTGGCTCTGGTCATGATCTCAGGGTCCTGGGATTGAGCCCCACATCGGGCTCTCTGATTAGCGGGGAGCCTGCTTCCTCCTCTCTCTCCCTGCCTGCCTCTCTGCCTACTTGTGATCTCGTTTGTCAAATGAATAAATAAAATCTTAAAAAAAAAAAAGAAAGAAAGAAAGAAAGAAAGAAAGGAGGGATGGAGGGAGGAATGGGGCCAGGGCTGTGTCTCTGGGGGAGACCACAGGAAACAGAATACACAGTCAGTTCTTAATGTACCTGTTCCAAAGGTAGGGAAATAGACCGTGACTGGGAGAGCAATACGAAGAAGAAAACTTCTAGAGAATGAGATAATGCCATTCAACTGTATTGTAGCAAAGATCAACAGATCTTCAAATGTAGATGGGCAAATGGAGATGTTTTAATTAGAATTCTTAAGATTATAAGTGATAGAAACTCAGGACTAGTTTAGGTAAAAAGAAGAAATACATCAAACAGAAGTCAAGGGACAGTAGGATTAAGGGGATCAAACAATGTCCTTGGGATCCCTCTTCTCCTCTCTCTGCTTTTCTCAGCTCCATGCCATCCTCTGGACAACTCTGGCTTGCCCACTCACTGAGAACATCTTTCTTCCCAGTCCCTCCAGCTACCGTCACTGGATTTCAACCCACTGAGCCAGCCTGGGCCTCATGCTCATCACGGTGCCAGTCACTGTGGTGGGAGTGTGGGGGAAGGACTGGACTCGTCCGAGACCCAGTCGTACCTGGGTCTTGGGCCAGGTGGCACCTGCACATAAATGCACAGTAGTGAGTTGTGGGGAGGCCCAGACTTGCAAGGAAAAGTCGGGTGCAAGCACCAGGAAACAGGCGTGGGTATCAGCAGCTGTCTAGGAGTACTGCAACCTAGCCCTCCATTTTGCATGATAGAAAAGTGAGGCCCAGTGAGAGAGGGGAGGATCTGCCCAAGTCTTCAAGCTAGGCAGTGGACGCACAACTCAAAAAGATGTCCCGGATCAGCAGTGTGGTCCCCAAAACATGAAGCTGGCATTTCTGAAAGACACAAGTTTTCTGCCTCTATTTCCTTTTCCCATCAGTTCCATTTCCTGAACTAATTAAACTCCCTCTCCTCGAAGATAGCTGTCCCAGAAGAAAGAAACCTCAGAATGCAGAGGTATGCACGCACAAGCATGTACCTAGATGGGCTGTGTCTCTTTCTCCCTCTCATCAGTGGAAATTGGGAAAATATAGAGAGAGAGCAAAAGAACATTCCTTCCCTGGAGGTTAAGAGAAAATTCAGCAGTCTAATGAGGTTGTCAGAGACCTTCCTCTCTAGATTAAGGATCTGATGTTAAAACTGCAACTTCAGGGCTCCATGGAGCTCAGGTAAGCTCTTTTCTGCACCTTCAGAGTGGATGGGGAGACACCCACTTCTACTCTGAACTTTAAAATCTCTCTTATTTCTCGGTAGACTCTTTGTCATAACTGCAGAGGGAAACTTTTTCTTACAGCCCCTCTTCTAAGAAACTCCATATGGCAAAAGAAAAATAAATAGTAATAATACCTTCTAGTTTTGGAGCCCTTTAGAGTTTTCAAGGCACGTCTGCATCCAATAACTCACCGTCTCAACAAACCCAGCAGCAGGTCCCTCACCCCTGTGGGGAGCAGAGTGACTTCCCAAAACCACCACAGGGTAGCCAGGTAGAGGTCCAAGGACATGTTTTCAATATTCTTGCTGGAACCATAGTGGCTTGCTTTCCTGTGACCCAGAGAGGAGAAGAGATAGTGGGAGAGAAGCTGAGAACAAAGGCTGGGCTGAGTGAACTGGGCGTAAGCTCTGGTTTGGTCATTGGTGAGCTTTCAAATCTACGTGGACTTTATTAGCCTGTTTCCTAGTCGTTCAGAAGGGAGCAGCAGCTAGAACTCATAGGTTTTCTGAAAATCAGAGAACACAATTGCAAATGATTAGGGATTTACAATACACCCATTTATGTGCAAGCAGACGAGACCACGATTGCAGATGGTTTTATGCAGCGGAGAGGATGTTCGGGGCCACAGAGATTCAAGCATATTTAATTTTCTGTAATGTTTCTGTAACTGAATTTCATTTCTGGCCTGCTCCATGCATTGGTAGCGGAAACATACTTCTAGTTCCACTTAGGTTTTCTGCTTCCTACCTCTTCCTAAATGTCTAATTTCAAAGGAGGCCGATGTACATCTAAGCACGGGAGTAAGAGGAGATTTGGCCCCGGGCCACTGCCTGTGAGTTCTAGTGCCTGCTGTCTTGCCTGGCACCTGTCCATCACTCTCTTTCCTTTATGGTATTGTGCCAAGTCCTCTTGGTTCCCAGGTGATTTATAGGCATGTGGTGTATCCTGGCTTCTGCTGCCTTGCTCTCTCCATCCCCATCATAAGGCCATTTGAGGCCAGCTGGCTCTATCTATCAGATAGATTTCCTGCCCTACTGAGGCCATCACTCTTCTCTGAGGCTATCAGCTCTTCTTTGTCACACTGAGGGCCTGGGGATCTGAGGAGAACTAGCCAAAGACCTCTTGATGGGGAGTAGACCAGGAAGCCACTTGTGGTCGGCTCCTGTCATGCCAAGGAAGAGCACCTGATGCTTGCCATCCTACAGATGCTGTCCAGCAGTGAGGCAGAGACACTCTTTCTTTCCAATCCCTCCGATACACCTGATTTTCTCTAGCCTCTCATCCTCTTCAGCCACCCTGTAGACAAGGCTGGTGCGAACAGAGCATAGGATCTCTTTTAAGGACATTCTCTAGCGTTGGCAAGACCATCTAGTTTGAGTTCCAACATTCCTCTCTTCCCAAGCTCAACTGATCCTTAGCGCTGGGGCATGGGAGGTGAGGGGTGGAGAAGCCAATTCTCTAACACATCACAGATTTCCCATGACTATTATTATCATTATATTTTACCTTCAATTTAGACCTCAACTTCTGAACCTCCAAATTTAAAAATTAAAAAAAAAAAAAATTGGCTTGGTGTTGGCTTGGTTTTCTGGGTCTTCTGTGGTGAGCTTTCCCCGGGATACTGTAGTCCTCAGGTTTATAGTTTGACCAAATTGGGGATGGCCACTGGATGTATGGCACAGGCAGAATAATAGCTCCCACGAGGGATTCCACGTCCTTTTTTTTCTTTTTTAAGATTTTATTTATTTATTTGACAGAGAGAGACACAGTGAGAGAGAGAACACAAGTGGGGTTAGTGGGAGAAGGAGAAGCAGGCTTCTCACTGTGCAGGGAGCCCGATGCGGGCCTCAATCCCAGGACCCTGGGATCATGACCTGAGTCGAAGGCTGACGCTTAACCACTGAACCATCCAGGAACTCTGGAGTTCCACATCCTAATGACTGTGACCTGTGAATATTTTACCTTACACGACCCAAGGTGAAAACTAAACTTGCATATGGAATTAAGGTTGCTCATAAGCCAATTTTTAAAGACGGAGATTGTCCTGATTTATCAGTGTGAGCCCAGTGTAATCACAGGGCCCTTTAATGTGGAAGAGGGAGACAGCAGAGGAATTCAGAGCCTTACAACATTGCTACTATTGAAGAGGGAGGAGGGTTACAAGCTAAGGAAATTCTATAATACTTGGAGGGCAAGCAAATGGATTCACCCCTAAAGCCTCCAGAAAGTAATGAAACCCTGCCAATACCTTGATTTTAGCCAAGTGATAATTTTGCTAGACTTCTAACCTATAGAACCGTAAGCTAATAAATGTATGTGTTGTTTTAAACCACCAAGTCCGTGGTCATCTGTTACAGCAGGGATAGGAAATTAATGCAGGGTGAACAGTAAGAGAGGGAGGGAGAGTGATCCAAGAGATACCATATAAAGAATTACCTTGCTATTTAGATTTTCAGTTTTTTCCAGGGAGACCCTCCCCTCCTGGCCAATGATGGAGGAAGTCCCCGTGATTGAAGCATCAGAAGGGGGGGGGGGGGCTCATGCTCCCCTTCAATGTGCTAAACAGGAAAGATTGTTATCTATTAGAAGCGGTATAAATCTGGCAAGCATAACAATGTCAGCAAGGCACAGTTTGAAAAGTAAGCTGTGTTTCCATTTATTCTGTGTAGCAGGATAAACATGGCGAAATTTTAATCAAGATAGAGGACGAAACCAAAGAAAACTAGAGGTATTTCATCATCATATTGTGTGGAGGACACTTTCACCATCTCTGTGTCGCTGCTGCCGCCTGAAGCTTTTGGCTCATGCTGTTCCTTTGTGTTCCCCCGTGCCCCCCCCCACCCCTCACCCCTGCTTGGGAAGTGGCCATTTGATGGAGTCAGTCTCGGACAATCAGGTGATCAAAATCTGTTCTCAGTCCCTTTTGAAAGAACAATTCACAGCTCACCTTCCTTTTTCCAATGTTTTGCTCACATTTCGTGAGTCGGGCACATGGGAAGGATTCATTCTGCTGGGTGACTTGTCTCTCATTCATGACAGGTGGGCCATCTGGAGCTAGAAGGTGTCTTTCAAGAGGGTCCCTTCACTTACCCAGAAGGGGCTGGAATGGCTGGGAGTTGACCCTTGGCCATGCTGCCCCACAGCTTAGCAGGGGCTGTCAACTAGAGTGCCTACCCATGGCCTCTCCATTTGGCTGGACTTTTCAGGCCACAGAGGCTAGGTTTGCAAAGGGAGCATCTCAGGATCAAGTATTCCAAGAGCACAGGCAGAAGCTGCTAACATCCATAGCACCCAGCCTCAGAAGTCCCAGGATATCATTTCTACCCCTTTCTACTTGTCAGGCAGGTCCTTAAAGTCAGTGTGGATTCAAGGAGAGGGACCTGGACTTCAACTGTGGATGAGAAGACTAGCAGAGAAGGCATGGCCCTCTTTAATCTATCCTTGACCTACAGCAGGGACACCCAGGCTGGGGCTCCTGGAGCAGGAAGGCACCCTAGAGATCTCATCAGGCCAGCACCTCTCCCATTATACAGACAGAAAAGCAAAGGCCTCAAAAGATGCAGAAATGGGTCAAGTGCATGGAGGGAAGGAGTGACAGAATCAAGGTCTGATCCTAAGACTCCCTCCTCCCCCTTGCTCCTGCTGAGGTACTGGCCCTAGAGCATCGGCTTTGCTGTTGCAGTGGTCCAGAGAGTTCTTTAGCAGCCGTCCTGTGCCCAGTGCCATGAATGGCATAGGGAGTGCCAGAACAAGAGCCCCACTGTGTTTGATAAGGTAGCTCAGAAGACGAGAGGAGCTTTACTTACTAGGACTGCCGTGTGACCTTAGACAAGTCCCTCCATCCCTGCATGAACACCGCACCCCAGTGCACGCACACTCCTGGCAGTCAGTGCCGCTAAGTCTTCCCCTAGATGGGCATTGCTGTATCCGTTTGATGAAAGGCAAAGCCTAGTACCATAAAAATGGGGGCCCGCATGGTGACCGGTGTGAGGACAGGATTCTGAGTGCTGAGCTGGTTTTAAACAATGTAATTTTCTCAGCTGCCCTGTGAGCTAGGTTGTACGATTATCTTCGCTTGACACTTGAGAAAAACTGAATGGCCTGGGAGGAGTTGGGGAGGGGGGGTGCAGGATATGTGGAGAAGCACAGAGAAGGGAGGGTGGGGAGGAGGGCAGGTGCCAGACCATCCGGGGCCTTCATAGAAAGTTAAGACTGGGGGAGCCTGCGTGGCTCAGTGGATTAAGCCGCTGCCTTCAGCTCAGGTCATGATCTCAGTGTCCTGGGATCAAGGCCCGCATCAGGCTCTTTGCTCAGCAGGGATCCTGCTCTCTCTCTCTTTGCCTGACTCTCTGCCTACTTGTGATCTCTCTCTCTGTCAAATAAATAAATAAAATCTTTAAAAAAAAAAAAAAACTTATTTATTAAAAAAAAAAAAAAGTAAGTTAGGACTAGAGGTGCGGGGATTTGCACACTGGTGAGATCCTAACGAGGGGTGGCGTCTTTTAGGATGTGTGTCCACTGTCAGTCCCCAATCCTCGCTTTAAATTCCAGGCCCATCCCACTCTGCCTCACCCCCTAGAAATCACCCAGCCGTATTCTCCTTCTCCCTCTCATGCTTTTTCCATTTTGACCTAAAAAGCCATCTGGTCTCCCAGATATTAGAAAGAGCTGCAGGACCCCTGTTGGTCACGAGATGCTGAGTGGCAACCAAAACATGCTGCCTTTTTTCAGGTCAAGATGAATTAGGATAGGAATGACCACTTATTATAGGCCAGGCACCTTCTTGGCACCACTCAGAAGGAGGCAAAAACTACAATCATACAGGGAGAGAGAGGCTGCTTCTCTCCATTTCTCATCTTTCTCCCCCCTTTAATGACTCAGTTGGGCTGTGATTAAAAGAAATGAAACTCAAGAAGGGTGGGGAAGGCATGGAGGGAGAATCAGCTGAGTGAGAAATCACTTTGGAGCCCAGCCCAGGCTCTGCTGACCAGGGGAAGCCCGAGCCCATGTGCTTGGCATTCTGCCCTCCTGGACAGCGGCGAGAAAGGCTGAGCCACGGAGGGGGTCTGGCCCCTGGAGAGTGGTTTTTCCTCCCCAAACTAGGAGGTTTGATGTCCATACTAGGAGGAATGATGCTGGCCACCTTTTTTCTCTTAAAAATTTTTACAAATATGCAAAGTCAGGGGGCAACATATCTTTATGGGAACTCAAGTCTTTTTCAAGGATAGATTATCTCCTATACCGTGTCCCCATCAAAGTACCCTCTGATCAAACTGGTCGAGAGACTGAGAATTCTCTATATACCCCTTCATCAGTAATAGTGGTCCTGATGGTATCATTGAAAGCATGACTTGGTTGATGCTATTGATAAATGGATTAGTGCTATCAATAATATCAGTAATATTACTGACAGGGATACATATCAAGAGTTTTTGAGAGCTGATTTCATGCCAGTCCCCGAGATAAATATTTGAAATGCATCATCCCATTGGATCCTTAGAGCAAGCTTATGAGGTGAGCCCTGTTGTTACTTCTGCTTTGTCCACGAAGAAACAGATTTATTTTTAATTTAGTTTTAAAGATTTTATTTATTTAACAGAGAGAGAGCCACAAGCAGAGGGAGCAGCAGAGGGAGAAGGAGAAGCAGGCTCTCTGCAGAGCAGGGAGATCCAGGTCCCAGAGATCATGACCCAAGCTGAAGGCAGATGCTTAACCGATGGAGCCACCCAGGCGCCCCAACGAGGAAACAGATTTAGAAAGCATGAGAAACTTGCCCAAGTCCAACAAGCAAGATAAAGGCAGAGAAGAAATTCAAACCCAGGTGTATCTAACTCCAAAGCCTATTCCCTTACCTCCTCAGATGGCAACTTCTGGAAACTGAGGATCATTCCCAAAAGCAAAAGTCCTCGATGTCAGGGAGCATTGAGGAAGGGGACACTTCCTTCTCCCTATCCTTTTTTCAATGTCCAAGATTTCTTCTTCTTTCTCTGCATCCAAGAGAGCTGCAGGAAGATAAAAAAGAATGAGTACTGGCAGAGGGGGTAGGATAGTCAGAAAAGAAGGAGAATGGAACTGAGCCTGTTGACTCAGAGCCTGCTCAGAAGGATCAAACTTTAGGGTGTGAAAAGGAAGGGAGTTGCCCCTCCCTGGGTCCCTCAGCCCGGAGCTGTGCCTTTGCCTCTTTCCTCTGTGAACCCCCAAAGGGCCCCTCCTCCCTTCGGAGGGGGTTGGGGGTGGGACTTGGGTTTTCCTAGATTATAATGTGTGGCTTTCTCGTAAAGCTTCTGCACCTCTTTATGATATTAAATATTTTATTCTTCCAGTGACATTTGAAGCCTTCTCTACTTTTTCCCTGTCATTTTATTTCTTGGGGACCCAGATTTGCTGGGTCTGATGGTATTTCTGGTAAGCTGGTTTTACTGCGTGGAAGTCGTTATCTGTTCAAGTCCGGGAGCAGCCCTTGCCCTTCTAAAGGGATGGGTTTTACCCTTTGATTCCTGGAAGAATGGCTGGGGTGGGGGAGAGGAGAGGAGCCCCAGAGGTGGGGGAAGCGGGGGTGGGGGGACATAGAATGGGAGCTGCAGCCCTGGTTTGGCCACCTGTTAGCTGCAGGAGAGGAGCAAATCTCTTCAGGGAAGGCGGCAGCCATTTGGAGAGACTGTGCTGGAGCCTGAAAGGGCGCTTCAGACCCGCCTGCCTGGGGAGGGGCCAATGAAATGCTGAGCTTCCTTTCAATGTCCGAAATCCTGACCTCAGGATATATGTGCTCTGAGGGCAGATTGCTAAGCTGGAAGCATCTGAGAGTTGGGAAGGGCAGCGTGGGTTGGAGGGTGAGGCTTAACTCATCGTTTGGTGGGAAAGCAAATATACAGGGGGAATAGTTCTCCATGCTTTTGCTTCCCTTCCCAACGGTGTCCCCGGGAGAGCGTTTACTCCCACCACGACCCCTACCTTCAAGGGGTCAGTAAAGTGTTGAAGAGTACCGTTTCCGGCTTCAGACAAACCCGGGCCCCGAATCCGCTCTGTCTCTCATTAGCCCTGTGACCTGGGGACAATTCAACCTCTGAGTCTCAAGCTTCTGTTGAGTAAAATGGGGCTTATCATACCCGCCGCAGCTGCTCTGGGCACTAACTGGGATAATGCGTTCACAGTGGGCCAGTCCCTGGCCCTAAGAAGGCACAGAGCACAGTTGCTGCTACTATTACTGGATATTTCCTGCGGGGATGATGGGGATGATGAGGCCTGAGATGGTCGGGTGGTCGCTCTGTTCCAGAGCCTCTGATGTGGGTCTCATTCTTACCCCTGTCTTACAGATGGGAGAACTAAAGCAGAGTGAACCTGGGCGCCTCACTCAGGGTCAAACAGCTTCTGAGTTCTAGAACGGGGAGTTGAAGCAAAGCAGCCTGGTGCCAGGACCCTCTGCCCTTAGAGCCCCTTCTTCATTCTTTGCCCGGGTTGGCTAGTATTTCACGGAAAGAATGTTGGATCTCTGACTTCGTCTGATTGGTGGGCATTTTGAGTGCTTTCAGCTTTAATCTATTGTAGTGTTGCTCCGAGCATCTTGGGGCAGAGGCTGCTTTGTGTTCCGAGTTACTTCTTCCGCATAGATTCCCAGAAGTCTGTGAGGACAGTTTTCAAATTCCATGATTTGGGTGAGGGTGTGGGGTGGATTAAAATAAAGGGGGGTGGGTGCGCCTGGGGGGATCAGTGGGATTAAACTGCTGCCTTCGGCTTGGGTCATGATCTCAGGGTCCTGGGATCGAACCCCACATAGGGCTCTCTGCTCAGCAGGGAGCCTGCTGCCCTCTCTCTCTCTGCCTAATTGTGACCTCGCTCACTGGCAAATAAGTAAATAAAATCTTTTAAAAATATAAATAAATAAATAATAAAATAAAAAATGAAGAGTGGGGAGCCTGTGTGGCTCAGTGGGTTAAAGCCTCTGCCTTTGGCTCAGGTCATGATCTCAGGGTCCTGGGATCGAGCCCTGCGTCGGGCTCTCTGCTTGGTAGAGAGCCTGCTTCCTCCTCCCTCTCTCTCTGCCTGCCTCTCCGCCTACTTGTGATCTCTGTAAATAAATAAATAAAATCTTTTTAAAAGTAAATAAATAAATAAAGAGGGGCAGGACCATCTCTGGTTTTCAGGACTACCCCTGAGTCAGGGGTGCTGGCTTTCTTTCAAGATGCAGTTCATGCAGTTCAAGGGCAGGCTAGGGTGTTGGGCTGAAAGCGTCCCCTTGAGGAGGGCAGTGAGCCAGTCAAAATGAAGCCTCAGGGCCTCGAGCACAGTGTGTGCTCGATGCATGGGGGAGAGAGCACCAACACAGAGGAGCTGGCAGGTAGAAGGAAGCGAGCGGGCAGGACTGGTGTCTCCTTGAGGACACCAGCGGGTGGGGGACGGTGACCACAAGGGTCCCCGTGGCTGTGCCCCGCACCTGGGAAGAACCACTCCCTGGCTGTTGGAATGCTGTCAGTTAAACACGTTTGTCTTAGCTCTGAAATGAAAACCTGGAATAATTCTGTTCATCTTAATTGTGGTGGTAGAACTGTCTCCATTTATAAGGTCTTCTCCCCGTCAGTCTTCAATCTTCTTTTAATTTTTGTTTGTTCTAAATAGCTCAGGCTCTATGTAAACTAAAATAAAACAAATGGACACTCTGCTGAAGTATATAAAGAAAAAACACAAACCACTCTCCTCTTTCCCGTTCTCTTTGGTCCCTCTCTATATATCTTTCTATAGATTTTCCTCCATGCATATGCAAATCTAAATAAGAATTTATATCCGTAAGTTTAAAAATAGAAGCATAAAAAGCATACAGTAGTTGTGTTTCCTTGAGGCAACTTTCTGTGTCAGAACTGCATGTCTTTATACAAACTTTTCCCTTTTTTCAAGACAACTGGCTTTTTAACTTGATCTTAACCGTATGTAAACCTCCTTCCTTCTGTCAAAGATGAAGATGAATAAATTGAAGCCAAAAGCACAGGAACTATGCTTGGCTTAACCTAAGTGTCCTAAACCCCAGGCTACAAATCTGTCTTCCACAGATTTCCACAAACTTCTTTTATTTTTATCATGGGTCTTGGGGTAAGTGGACAAGAAATTGTGTCATCAGCATCATTATTATTAATCTGAAAAGTTAGCCTTTTCCCTGGGTTCTCCAGCTTCTCCCTGAGCCCTGCCTTGTACATCTTCACCACCGGCCCAGATACTCTTGGAGGCTGTAGAGGTCATCCAGGGATGGGAAACAGGCCACCAGCCTTGGAACCCAGGCCACCAGCCTCTCTTGAAACCTTTTAGCCTTTGGGTAGCAGACAGTAAGGGTTCCTAAAGCCCTCACTAGCCCGTTTCTTCTCACTGAGAAGATAGCATCTGAATAGCATTATACACATTCCTAGGACAGTGGGCTGGTTCATCAGAATTTTTCCAGTGCAAAGAGCAGACTTGGCCGTGAGACAGAGTTGGGGTCACTTCCCGTCCCTGTCGCCGGGAAGCTGTGTGACTGTGGGTAACAGCTAAATGTGCCTGAGTCTCTGTTCCATTGTCCATAAACTGGGAATGAGACCCACACCTTTGGGTATAGGCCAAGTCCAGTGTGTATAGACACGCATGAGCTGGACCCAGTTCTGGAACCTTCCTTTCCAGGGCCAGTTCCTATAGGTAGAGAGGAGCTTGGTGAGCTAGGAAACAGGGTCCAATGGGTGCTTGCTTTTTGATACCGCCTGGCAGTTCTCCAGTTCTCAGTGGGCAGTAACTCTGGGGACAATCCAGCTGAACTTGCACACGGCGCACCTAGAGATAGCATCAGATCCTAAGTCAAAGGGTCAGTCCCACAAGATTGCCCCTTCAACTTCAGAGGCCAATCACAGCTTGTCACCTGTACTTCTGGACTGACCAGGTATAGTTTGGAGGTTTCCATGACCCTCTCCTTGGATTCTGTGCATTTGCTAGAGTGGCTCGCGGAGCTGAGAGAAACATTGCCTTTTGTTTACCATTTTATTGTAAAGGATAGAGATGAACAACCAGGGGAAGGGGTACATAGGACAAGGTAAAGGGAAAGAAGCATGATATTCTTACGCCTCTATGTGTTCAGTGTTCACTACCTGGGAAGTTCTCCCAACTCTATCCCTTTGGGTTTTTATGGAGGCTTTATTTACATAGGCATAAATGATTAAATCATGGGCCATTGACAGATGGTGCAACCTCCAGCCACTATCTTCTTACTGGATCCCAAAGGTTCCAACCCTCTAATCAAATGGTCAGTTCTCCTGGCAGTGAGTACCCCAACCTTAAGTTCTTTCCAAAAATCACCTCATTAACATAAACTCAGGTATGATTGAAAGGAGTTTCTTATAAATATCAAGAAACCTTATTAGCTCTTATCACTTTAGGAAATTCCAAGGGTTTTAGGAACTCTGTCTAGAAGTAAGAATAAAGATAAAATATCTTTATGTCTTATTATAAATCACAATATCACCCACAGAATCTTTTTCTGGTTTTCATTGATCTTCAGTAATTTTTCTTACCATCCACGTGGGGGAAAGGTAATTCTAGAAGCCCACTCTCATGGGGATGATAAAGACCTAGGTAATAAAATGACCCTGTTCTTCAACCTGGCTCTGCTCACTGTGTATTCTTACTTAAACCCCTTAAGCCTTCTAAAAATGACAAGTGTTGAACTTGATTTTTTCTGGGCTCCTTCTTCCCCTGCAACATCCTACAAGTCAAATCTCTACTTGGATCTCGAGAGGGAAGACCCTGAAGATGAGCTTCTATGGCAGGCAATGGGGCTTGTGCTCCCCCCACCCCTGTGTCCCCTGAGAGCTCTTCCTTCATACACAGTAAACCTTGGGGAGAAGACGGAGTTCTCCAGATGGTGGGATTTCCGGCAGAAGCATTGTAACCAACCCCCGTGATTTTGTTGTTGCCTTGTTTAGATAATGAGGCATTTCAATTGACTTTTCCTTTTTCAATTATAAAGTTATTATATATGCACATAAGCATGTTTAGAATACAGAGAAGAAGGAAGAAAGGAAAATATCACCCCGAGTCATGCCATCTCCAATAACCACCATGTTAAAGTATTGGTATTTCCTTTTAGTAGTTTTCCCGTGTGATATATATTTACCAGTTTTATTGTGGAGTATCAAAAACATGTAGAAAAATGTGTAAAAAACATCACAAGCAGTTTCGTCGGTAGTAAATATGGGATGCCATTCCAATCATCACCAGGTCAAGAATTGGAATATTGCCTGCATTCCAGAAGCCTGTTCTTAACATACCCACTGTAACTCTATTTCCCATTTTAGCACTTTCTCGCTTTCCAGAAGTAGCCACAACCTTGACTTTTATGATAATCATGCCCCTTATCTGTTCTATATAGTTTCTCCATGTCTATGTACAAAGAACAACAATTTTATTTTATTTTTGCCTTTTAGTGGCAGATTCTCTGACATTCAACACATTTCATTAAGCTAGCTAAAAACCCGTCTTCTCTTTTAGTTGAAGCAAAAACCAGTTATCAGCTGGTCCACAGCTTCATTTAAATCTAAACTGTATTCACAACACTACACCTGAGTTCCTAATGTGGTTGGACCCTCTGTTAGACCCCAAAGTCACAGGAGTGAATGGTGTCGTCGCTGACAAAGAGCTCGGTCTATTTACCCAGCCAGAAATTGATACTTCGGGTCCCACCACCCAGGATCACACGTGGATGCCTCTTTTCAGCACATATACAGAGTAAACTCTCCCTTTCGAATGATTCCCTCTGGTGTAGACTCGGGCCTGGGATGGGCTGCCTCTTCCTGTCCTTTGAGTTTTTGGCACCTACAGGAGCATATATTTTTTTTCCCCAGCTGGTCCAAACCTTGCAGGCTTTTTCTAAGGCATATTTTTAAATGTTACATCCTGAGTTCATCCTGGGTAAGAGAAAAACCTTTTAGGCAAGGGGTGGGGGTAGAGAGAGAAAGGGAACCGATGTCTCTTGAGCTACAGTGAAGTGTAACTTCGGATCTTGGGATCCACCCAGCACACCAGGCAAATGGTATCACCATCCCCGTTCTGCACGTGTAGAAGCCAACCCAGGGAGGGGAGTGGCATGCCTAGTGCCACTCACATTGGGATTGACGGCCTTGGGATCAGAACCCCAACTGCAAGGGTTCCAGTAACCTTGATGGAAAGGTTGAGAGCCCTGGTGTGGGGTCAGACCCACGCTGAGCTAGTTGGTGACTACTGCGCAGTGATGTATTAACCTTCTCGTACGCACAACAGCACCTCAACGTGGGGTTGCCTGGAGAGCGAGGGGAGGGGTGTGCACTCAGCCCAGAGTCTGGCTGATACTTAGTATGCAGGACAGAGCAGCTAGAAGAGAATAGGACAAGATGCCGGGGAGGCCTTGGAAAAAAAAAAAAAAAGGAAGATAAAGCACCATTCCCCCAGGGGCTGGATGGTTAGCACTGGCGGTGGCTGGCAGGGCTGTGAGTCTTAGAGGTGGTCCTTAGTCCGCAGCTCATGCATTTCCTCTCACCCACCTCCATTCCTCAAGGTCCAGTGTCTATGGCATCTGTCTCCATTCAGGGGTAGATTTTTTTTTCTTCCTTCTCTTAAATTGCTCTCTGCAACAACAACAACAAAAAAAAAAAAAAATTAAAATATGCAAACCGCCCAAAATTACACTCAACATACGCTGAATAAATATATACCCACAGAAGCATATGTTCAATGGCTGCTGCACCGTGCTTTTCAAAGCCAACGAGCTTATAAAATCATTTCTCACGCAGAGCCCGGGCGATCGATGAGAAGGTGCGGTATGAGGACACAGCCACAAGCTGCAAATAGAGATTTTAGTTACAAAGAATGGGGAAGGGAAGGAGCCAGCGAGACCCGGCAGGGCTCGGAAAGACCACGCCTTCCGCCTGTCCTGATAAAAGCCTGGCTCTGGCCTCTGAAACCAATGGCTCACTGCTAGGCACAGCAGTGGGTGAGAAGGAGCATTTGGGGATCAGGATCTGTGGGTTCAAATCCTGGCTCTGCCACTTACTGTGTAATACTGAGATAGGTTGCTTTAAACCATTTTGTATCTTAGTCTCTTAGTATCCAAAAAATGGGTACGATAATAGTACCTACTTTACATGATTGTAAGGAGCGGGTGTCACCAAAGAGTTAAGGAAACCAAATCTGGTTTCAGCTTTCCTGGGTCTGCCATTGACTGGCTGTGTGACGTTGGGCAGGTTAGTGAGCCTTGCTGTGCCTCAGATTCCCCATCTGGTAAGTGAGCATGGTAATAATATCCACCACCTCAGGTTACTTTGAGGAAAGGCTGCGATCTTTGGACATTCAGCTCCTAAAATGGGACCTGGCTCCACAGGAAGTGCTCAAATAATGTCAGAAAGCCATTTCTTGGCCAGTGCCATCTTGCACATCAGTCGGTAGCATGTGTACCTTGTCCAGGGTCTCATGGCTCTGTGCCACACCCAGAGAGAAAGGACGTAAGGCTTCTTAACACTAAAATCTTAAGTTTATCTGTAATGGTGACTTGAAGCAAGTCCTGTCCCAAGCCTCAACTGCCCACTGGTAGGTGGTGAAAATAATAGTGTACCCTTTTCTGAGCAGCTGGGACGAGGGAAGTATATGCCTGGCATCGGGGCACTGTGCCACCCATGTCCCCTTCCCTCCCAGCACCCTAGCACCACCAAGTGCTTGACCTAGGGCAAGGTGGTTCAAATCTGGTCTCGGCAGCAGAGGGCTCCTTCACTGGGGACTGTCTTTAGCCCAGAAGGCACAGCTTAGGAATGGGGCAGGCCTGAGCTGAACCTCAGTTCCAGCCTACAGCTGCTCACTGCATGGCCTTGGGAAGGCCCCTCTTCTCTGAGCCTTGGGGTCCTCTTCTTCCAAGGGCGAGCTGAGTCTGTCTGGCAGTCACAGGAGGCTGGAACAATAGAACGCATGGGGAAGACCTTTAGCAACCTTGACACACACAGGAAAGGACCATGACCTGATATCCTGGCTCGGCCACGTACTTGCCCTACAGCCTGGGGACAAGTTACCAAAGCTGCCTGTGCCTCGGTTTCCCCCTCTGAAAAATGAGAACAGTAATGCCTATGCCATCGGCTGTAGTTAACAGTATGAGTTTTTTTCTTAAGATTTGTTTATTTATCTGAGAGAGAGAGAAAACGTGTGCAAAGGAGAGGGGCAGAGAGGGAGGGGGAGAGAGAACTTCAAGCAGAGTTCCCATTGAGCATGGGGCCCAATATGGGACTTGATCCCAGGACCCTGAGATCCTGACCTGAGCGGAAATCAAGAGTTGGATGTTTAACCCACCGAGCCACCCAGGTGCACCAACATTATGAATTCATGTTCTAATTTTTTTTTTTTTTTTAGATTTTATTTATTTATTTGACAGAAAAAGAGAGGTCCCAAGCAGGCAGAGAGGCAGCCGGGGGTTAGGGGTGGAGAACGCAGGCTCCCCGCTGAGCAGAGAGCCCTATTCGGGGCTCGATCCCAGGACCCTGGGATCATGACCTGAACTGAAGGCAGAGGATTAACCCACTGAGCCACCCAGGCGCCCCATTATGAGTTAATGTTCTAAACACATTTAGAATAGTGCCTGGCACATAGTAAACGCTCTTAGCTGTTATTATTATTAATGAACTACACAAAGGCTATTTATTATAATCCCTAGACAGTTACCAAAGAGACGTTGAGCAGGACTCCTGCAGGATTTTCTTGGGAAGGTGTTTGCTGTTTTCCCTTACCTCAGCTCCCTGTGCTTATTTGTGCCATATTAAAAACCTGTAAGTCCTGTAAGAATATTATTACTTATTCTTCGCCCTAAGTTAGACTAGAGGCTTTTTAAATTTAATTTTATTTATTTAATCGACAGAGAGAAATCACATGTAGGCGGAGAGGCAGGCAGAGAGAGCGAGAGGGAAGCAGGCTCCCTGCTGAGCAGAGAGCCCGATGCGGGACTCGATCCCAGGACCCTGAGATCATGACCCGAGCCGAAGGCAGCCGCTAAACCCACTGAGCCACCCAGGCGCCCTAGACTAGATGCTTTTTGAATGCTGGGCTAAACCCTTGTGGACTCAGTGGCCTGGAGGACAGTAGGCTTTGAATAGGCACATGCTGAACTGAATCCCTACTCCGTGCGGTGTTCTGGGGAGCTCCAGAGAGAGAGGTGGAAGGTTTCGTGACTCCAGCCAGAAGGAGGGAAGGGGCTGGAGGGGTGGGCTGCAAACAATAGCCTTAAGCCTCTCCTACAAGAGCAGTCTTTCTCCGTGGTTCCCAGCTCAGGTGCCTCTGGCTACCTGAATCTAGCACCTGACCTCCCTTGGAATTTCTGTGAGCCTCCGGCAGAGAATTGTAGGATGCCCGAGCTGTAAGGCCCTTGGAAACCAGCTGCCACCTTGCTCGTGTAACAGAGAGGAAGGCTGAGGCATGAGAAGGGAATGGAGATGCCCCAAACAGAGGCTTCTAACTACCTGTGCTCCTCTCATGGGAAAGGCTGGTGGCCATAACTTCAGACAGTTAGCCGTGATCGACGTGTGTGCCAGGGAAGCCAGCCACACCTTTCAACACTGCCGACATTCTTGAGCCTACTACTAGTCTGGAGCATAAGCCATCTTGAACCATGACTCACCTCCCTCTGGGGGTTTACCCAGCGCCTCTTGTCGGTCTAGATTCTCCTGGAGGTCAGGCACCCACTACCCCTTGTACTCTTTTGTGTCTCTATCAGAAAGGAGCTGTGTGGTGCTGAGAGCCTGGGATTAAAGCCAGACACACCCATGTCTGCCACTCCCCCTCCCCTGGCTCTACTCCTAGAAAACTGAGTGACAGAGGAAAAGCCCTTCTGGACTTTTCAAAGTCTGTTCCCTCTTTTGCAATGTGGGGCTGGTAACAGCGAGCTCGTAGAATCGTGGGCCTCGAGCAAAGCAGACTGAGGAGAGCACCCAGTGGGATGTCTGGCTCACAGTAGGTGCTCAGAGCGCGCGAGTTTCCTTTCTCACGTCTCTGGGAAGTGTGTGTTGAACACGGCACAGATGACGGGTCCGTGGGGAGAGAGGCCTGTCGCTCTTTCAAGGGAACTCAAGACACAACTAAGCAACGTGACCAGACATCTTATGGCATTCCAAAAATATTTTCCGGGTATCAGATATTAAAGTGATGATGATCACAGTGACGACTTTTGTAACGCTTGATGTTTTATCATGCCCAGGCACCGTGCTAGGGATATTCGATGTCTAAGGCTTTCCCACCCCCATGGCAGTTCTACTGAGGTATACGTCCGTAGTCTCAGTTTACAATGAGAGGCTTGAGTCTTAAAGGGTTACTGAAGTTACTGGCTGGTATTACGAGGCTGGTGAGCGGCAGAGCAAGGTGGGAGTCTAGCCAGGGCTGGCCCGAAGCCAAAGGCCATGCCAGCGTCTCCATCCCCCGTGCTGGGCCCTGGGATGGTGCTGGAAAGAGGAAGCTGTGTGTCTTCTACTCTCTCTCCTCAAATAGCGCACAGATGCCTGGGGAGATAGACTGTGAACCAGAAGCCATGGACCTGCTAGAGCGGTGTTTGTTCTAGAGCAATTCTTAACATAGGAGAGAAGGAAAAATGGCGCCGGCTGACTCTGGGCATCAGAAGGACATAGCAAACTTTCATACAAGATGGTTGTTTGTCCATCATGGCCCTGAGGGTTCCCAGCACACCCAGGGGCAGGTAGTTACTCTCAGGTCCATTTTTAAATGGGGAAACAATGATCAGAAATGTATGGTGACTTGCCCAAAGTCATACAGCCAAGAATAATGAGCAGCATCTGGATTAGACTTTTCTTTCTCTCTCTCTCTCTCTTTTTTGTCTCTTCAGCATCCTTCTGCTTCTGGAATTGGGAGGGCATCTGCAGAGGGAGACTGTTTAAGCTGTCACTTAGAAGGTATATAGGATTTTTTAGGAAGAAGAAGGTAGGCCTCGCTCAGGGGCAAGGCATGGACAAAGGTACTGAGGTCAGACCCGGCAGGGGCCATTGGCTGTTTGCCTCCGTAGCTTCCACATCCGGGTGGAGGGGCACATGAAATAGGGTCGTGGTTTGGCCAGTGAGCCCCGGAGCAATCCTGGGGACTCCTTTTCTACTCCGAGGTCTGGGGCCTCCCAGAACCCCTGCAGCTGCAGTCCTAAATTACCCGCTATTGATCCCTGTAATCTTTTTTTGCATGCCCACCCCCTTCCTCCATGTCCGCATTGGATTGAGCGACGGCTGAATTGGCATGAGTTGATTAAAACTCCCTGTAATTATGGGCTCTCGACTGGCCTGGTTGTCCAAATCAATGTCTCCAGTAATAGGCAGGCTAGCTGGCCTTGTTGACAGATTGAGGCTGAGTGGGGGAGGTGCGGGGGATGGGCAACGGCAGGGTCTTCCCCACACACTCCCTTTCCTGGCTGTACTCCAGAGGCCTCCTGGGATGCGGGCACTCAGGCCCACTCAGCCTCCGATCAAAGGGATGGCCCCTAATGAAGGACTCTGCAGCCCTGCTTCGCTCCCATGATCCTCCATAACCTCGCCTGCCAAATGAGAATATCTTAGAGGTGTCCCTGAGTTTTTTGCTGGGAGAATTTGAGGAGAGGCATAGGAGAAAATGTCTAGCAAATGGTGCATCATCGTTTCCTTTCCTCTGTTTTCTTTTTCTTGGGATGCTATCTGATCTGTGCATCAAGACGCTGCTGCCAACAGCCCCTGTGTTCCTCCATAATCCACATCATGGTCTTCCTGCAAAGTTCTCAGAATTCCTGTGTAGCCCTAGCCAGTCTGAACTGCTTATGACATCATGGACAGACCACCTTCATGGGGATCAGGGAGAAAGAACACCTTTTTTTTTGCCATCAGGGGACGTTCCACCAAAGGCTTCCTCTCACTTGGCTGTGTGACCTCAGGCAAGTCACTTGGCCTCTCCGAGCTTTAGTTTCCTCATCAGCAAAAGGGGCATGAGGTTGCCTGTCCTGCCTTAGCATTGCTGAAAATATAGCAAGAACTGCCTGTGGCAATATTCTGCAGGTCTGCAACCCTATTCCATTGCTTCCTGAATGCATTTCCTATTTCGGGGCAAAGTAACAAGAAATCCAAACAGCAGTTACCATTTTTTGTGTCAGACATCTGTCGGGTGTGTGCTCTGGTTTGGTTCTCTCATAAGCCCAGGGAGGTAGGAGTGACTCTTTCCAGTGTAAGATGTGGAAACTGAGGCTCAGAGAAGCAAGGGCCCCCAGGGAGGACGCGGCAGACTCCACTCACAGCTGTGAGGTCCTCTGTGGCTGACAGTGTGCTCAGCCTTCCACTTCCACTTTAATTTGTCTCGTGTAACCTTTACGATGATGTGATGGGGCAGTGTGATTGGTAGGAGGCAGGACTCTTGCTAGGAGGTAGTACTGTTATTATGCTTCACTGGTGATGAGAGAAATCAGATACTGGCTGAGCCCTGTGAGGAGGACAAGGCTCTGCCCGTAGTTAGGCAGGTGTGGAGTCATCCTGCTGATGTCTTAAAACATGCTCAATCAATTCAAAGGGGATTCTCCACTCACTTTGAGATAGTTCTCCTCTTTCCACAGTCCATCATTGCTTTAACAAAAAAACCAAGCAGCTCAGAGCTCAAGAGTATTGCCTACCTTCCATTTGTCCAATGCCTTCATTTTATAGTATAGCAAACAGACTCAGACAGCAGGACGTGCCTGTCAGAAGGTACCCAGCCAGTTAGAGAACAGAGAGGAAGACCCAAAACTCAGCTCTACAGAGATCCATTATTTACATGCTTTTTTTTTTTTTTTTTTTTTTTTTTAATTGAGGGTTTGCTAGAATTTGGCTACTTGTCTCCATCAGCCAATTTGCCTGCCACACCCACTTTGAGACAGGTCTTCCAGGTGGGGAAACTGAGGCTCAGACAAGCATGACTAGCTTTAGGCGATAGCTAAGAGGCTGGGTCTGAGGCTGGAGTCCTTTCCATTATCCACCCTGCCTCTCAGGTCCAAGGTTGTAGAAGAGAAGGAAGGTGCCACACCTGTCATCTCCCAGGGCCCAAGGGAGGGGCAGGGCTCTTCTGTCCTCACCACCCTGGAAATCCCCCAGGATTGCTTGCCATAGGAGTCACTCAGGCCCCAGGAAAAGTTATTTTGTCTTGTAAGCTGGTTGTTTTTCCTTCTGCTCAGAGCAGCTGGCCCACCTTCTAGACCTGGGGGTGGGGTAGTGGAGCAGCTCATTACAAATTTTGTACTTGAAGCAATTTGCATTCTATAATTAATGAACATTAAAATGCATAATTACAAATGGAAACAAATGGCTTGGTGATGTTGAAAACAGGGCTTGGGAAGGAGTGGAAGAAGGCTCAGGGGATGAGAGGGGGGGCTGGGAGGAGTACAGCAGGGCCAGTGTGTTGTAGGAGCAGCTGAGACTCCCCTTGGTACCTCTTCCCCACTAAAATCCTCAAGACTTCAAGGCTCAGGGATTCAGGCTCAGGGTCTTCCTGTGGGTCCTCGCCGGAAGCAGAGCAGAGTGGAGGCTGTGAGGCTCTGGAGCTCAGCTGAACTGGGTTTCTCATCCACTTACTGAAAAATTCTGCCAAAGAGCGGCCTTCCAAGGAATGGGGTCATTAGGAGGTGGACCTGCCCCTTTCCTTCTGCCCACTCCTAGACCCACAGAGTCTGCCTCCCTGGCTTCTTTTTGTAAGACCTTAAAGTGCTTACAGATAACCAAATTTACTGACTTCAGTAATCTCTTCAAGATAGCAAACCGAATCACTTCACAACCTTCAATGCCTTCCAGTTGTACTTAGAATATCAAGGTGACTTCCCAGGGTTGAAGTCAGGAGTCAGCAACTTTTTTGTGTAAAGAACCATGTAGTAAATATTTTAGGCTTTGCAAGTCACATGCATGTGTTGTTGTTGTTATTGTTGTTTGTCTCCTAGTCTTCCTTTTATTTCTTTAAGACTTTTATTTATTCATTTGACAGAGATCACAAGTAGGCAGAGAGGCAGGCAGAGAGAGAGGAAGGAAAGCAGGCTCCCTGCTGAGCAGAGAGCGGATGCAGGGCTTGATCCCAGGACCCTGGGATCATGACCTGAGTGGAAGGCAGAGGCGTTAATCCACTGAGCCACCCCAGGCGCCCCTCATAGTCTTCCTTCTAAAAAAATAAAAACAGAACTTTAAAAATGTAAACATAAATAGTCCTGTGCAAAACAGTTTGTGGGGAAATAGATGTCTTTTCCCTCTTTTTTTTTTTTTTTTTTTTTTTTTTGCTAAACACAACAAAAATGCTGGAGATTACATATAAAACAAACATAAGTCTGTGAAAGGCGAAGAGAAAAAGGCAGACCAGCTAGGAATTTGGGGGCCCATGGAGATATTGGTGGTCAGTACCTTGGGTGTTCTTTTTGCTTTATATGTTCCAAGCTTGGAACTGAAGGAGCCACCAAGTCAGAAATGCCAATAGGTAAAGACCAAAGAAAATAAAACAAAAACAACCCAAAACCCAAAGCTTACTCTCCTCAGCAAAAGGAAAACGGCAGCCTATAAAGACAGAAAATTTTTAGACAATAATCACTCTAGCGAGACATCATGGTCCAACCCCAGCCCATTCTAACAAAGGCCAGGTAGGGAACTAGACTTTCATTTGTACCAGACTATAATGCTACAGTCTGATAATACAGTACCTCCCCCTTTCTTTACTGCAGTGATGTCAGAGAGAGAGCTAAGTGGGAAAACTGGGATTTTACTTCCCCCGACAGTAATGAGCTATGCCTCCACTCTGCCCTACTGGAACAGTGTGGAAGAATCCAGATAAAATAGAAGGATTAAATAAGGTCTAGAGTTAAAAATAATGACATAACATAATGCCCCAAGTTTATCCAGGTTTCCACCAAATCACTTATTGCACCAAGAGCCTGAAGGATCTCAGACAGAATGCAAACAAACAAACAAACAAACAAAACATTGCCAATAGATGCCATTATGAAGGTAACAAAGAATATATATCGGAAGTTAATGACAAATATGTTAAAATAGTCATCATAAAAATGCTTAAACAAGCAATTATAAGCACATATGAGAAAAACAAAGTCTTATCAAGGAAGTAGAAGATATAAAGGAGAAACAGATGAAAATTATAGAACTGAAAAATGCAATAATCAAAAAAATGTTTTGAAAACTCCGTGGATTAACTTTACTAGCAGATAGGACAGAGAAAATAAAGATAGAAATAGAAATAACCCACTCAGAACATGGAGAGACAAGACCAATAAAGAAAATAAACACAGTCTCAAGGGCCAGAAGGAAATAAGAAAGAGTGGAACTGAAAAAGTGCTCAAAGAAATAATGGCTGAAAACTTCTCAAATTTGGTAAAATACATAAATATACATATTTGAAAAGCTGAGAAAATTCCAGAATAAACACAAAGAAATCCATACCAACAATTAATAGTCAAATTTCGGCTTTTCAAGGAAAAATTCTTGAAAGCAAGTAGAGAGAAATGACATCTTATTTATAGGAGAAGCACAACATGAATGATGGTGGAATTCTCAGGAGAAATCATGGAGGCCAGGAGGAAGTGGCACAGCATTTTTTAAGTGTTGGATGAAAAACGAAAACAAGAACAAAAACTGTGAGCTCAGAATCCTGTGCCCAGCAGACATCTTTTTGGAATGAGGAAGAAATCAAGGCATTCTCATATGAAGGAAAACTAAGAGAATTGGTTGCCAGGAGACTTATTCTAAAGACTGGCTAAAGGAAGTTCTTGAAACAGAAGAGGAACAATAGAAGAAGGGATTTTGGAACAGTGGGAAGGAAGAAAGAATACAACACAAATATGGGTAAATGCAATAGACCTTCCCTTTCTTCTTGAACTTCCTACATTATGTTAGACAGTTAAAGTGAAAATGCTAGCACTATCTGATGCGGTCCTAAATGTATTTAGAGGAATTTTTTTTTTTTTTTAAATACACCACAGATGGGAGAAGGTAAAGGGACATAAAGGGAGGTCAGGTTTCTATACATCTTTTAAATGGGTAAAATTATGGCATAAGTAGACTGTGATAAGTCATGCATACCAAAAGCTAACACTAAAAATTATGCAAGGAGATATACTTAAAACACTACAGATAAATCAAAATGGAATTTTAAAATGTTGCAAGAGAAAGAAAAATGAAAAATGGAGATCAGGAAACAAAAAAAAACATCCAACTTAAGCTTTAAAATACCAGTAATCACATTAAATGTAAATGGTCTAAAAATACAAATTAGAAGACAGAAATTGGCAGATTTGATTTAAAAATATGACCCAGTTATATGCTGTTCACAAGAAATTCACATAACATATAATGATTTAGGCAGATTGAAAGTAAATAAAAAGACGTGCAAATCAAACAAAAGTACGAGTAGATATATTCATTTCACATAAAGTAAGTCAGAGGGAAATCACATAATAATGAAAGTGTCATCCACCAAGAAGTCATAGCAGTCCCGAATGTTTATGCATCAAACAACAGAGCTGTAAAATGTGTAAAGCAAAAACCAATAGAACTGAAAGGAAAAATAAGAGAAATCCACAGTTATGGTTGGATGCACCAACCTTCCTCTCTCAGCAACTGATATAACAGTTAGAAAATTACCAATGCTATAATGTAACTCAATGATGTCATCAACTGAAAGGATCTAGTTAACATTTATAGAACACACTGCCCAGCCACAACAGAATACACATTCTTTTCAAGTGCTTATGGAGCACATACCAAGATAGACCATATCCTGGGCCATGGAAAAATACTTCAATAAATTTAAGAAATTCATCATACAGAGTGTATTCTCTAAATACAATAGCATGAAACTACAAAGCAATAACAAATAACAGAAAAATCTTTAAATACTTGGAGTCCTCACAGCACATTTCTAAATAAACCATGGATTAAAGAGGAAGTCTCACTGGTTATAAAAAACAATATGCTGATCTGAAAGAAATAAAAATAGAGTATATCAGAATTTATGGGACACAACTAGCATAGTGATCTATCCTTTCCTTGTAATTTCTCTGTGTGTTTATATTTAATGAGGAGGAAAGTTATTGCCATGAATGTATATATTAGAAAAAAAGTTTCAGTTAATAATCTATAATAAGCTTCCACCTTAAGAGCCTACCAAAAAAAAAGAGGACAAAATGAACCCAAAGCACGCAGAAGATAGGAAATCAATGCACTTAAAAACAGAAAGAAAAAAATACACAAGAGTCAATGAAGTAAAAAACTGATACCTTGAAAACATCAAGCAAATTGGGTGAGGGGGAAACTAGCAAAACTGATTAAAGGGAGAGAAGATACAAGTTCTCAATACACAATACCGTTTACAATGTCTAAAAAAATAATGAAATACTTTGATGTAAATCTAACAAAACATGTGAGACATGTATGCTGAAAACTACAGAATGCTGATGAAAGATATTTTTTTTAAGATTTTATTTATTTTATTTTAGAAAGGGAGCATGAATGAGGAGAGGGGCAGAGGGAGAGGGAAAAGCGGACTCCCCACAAAGCAGGGAGTCCAACATGGGGCTCAATTCCTGGAACCCTGGATCATCACCTGAGCCAAAGGCAGGTGCTTAACTGACTGAGCCACCCAGGGTGCCCTCATGAAAGATATTTTTAAAAGATCTAAGTAAATGAAGAGACAACCTGTGTTCACGGATTGGAAGACTCAACATCATAAAGATCTCCTTTCCCTTCAAACTGATGCAAAGTTTTAGGATAATTCCTATTAAAACCTCAGCATGGTGATTTTTTTTTTTTTTTTTTTATAGATAGAGACAAGACTTTCCTAAAATTTATATGGAAGGGTGATGGAACTAGGAGAAACAAAACTTCTTTGGAAAAAGTAGAATAAAGTAGAAGGAGTCAGTCTACCCTATCTCAAGATGCATATAGCTATGGTAATCAAGACTGTGGTGTTAACAGAAGGATAGACCTATAGATGAACAGACAGAATAAAAAAACACAGAGGGCTCCTGGGTGGCTCAGTGGGTTGAGCCTCTGCCTTTGGCCCAGGTCATGATCCCAGGGTCCTGGGATCAAGTCCCTCTTTGGGCTCTCTGCTCAGCAGGGAGGCTGCTTCCTCCTCTCTCTCTGTCTGACTCTCTGTCTTCTTCTGCCTATTTGTGATCTCTGTCCATCAAATAAATAAATAAATAATCTTAAAAACACACACACAGAAATGACCCACACAGATAAGCTCAATTTGGGTTTTGTTTTGTTTTGTTTTGTTTTGTGTGTGTGTGATGTTTTGTTATGGGTTTTGTGTGTGTGTGTGTGTGGTTTTGTTTTTGTTTTTGTTTTACAAAGAGGCAAAAACAATTTAATGGGGAAAAGGGAGTCTTCAACAAAGGGTGCTCGTACAATTGCACATTCACAGGCAAGAAAACAAACCTCAGTGAAGTCTCACACCTCATGCAAAAATTAACTAAAAATGTATCACAGAATTAATTGTGAAGCATAAAGCCATAACACTTCTAGGAAAATACACACACACAAGAGAAAATCTTTGAGATTTGGGCTTGGCAAAATGTTCTTAGATTCTAAAAGTACGATCCATAAAAGAAAAAATGGTAACTTGGATTTCATCAAAATTAAAAACATTTGCTCTGTGAAAGCTCATTTGAAGAAGATGGGAAGACAAGTTACAAACTGGGAGAGAAAATACATTTGCAAGCCATATCTCTGACAAAAGTCTCATGTCTAGAATATATAAAGAACTCTCAAGCCTTACTCGTAAAAAACAAAACAAACCCCAAATCATTCAATCAGAAAATGGGCAAAAAACATTAAGAGACATCTCACTGAAAAGGATATAAGGATGGAAATGGAGCTTAAGAGATATTCAGCACCACTAACTACTAGGGAAATTCAAATTAAAACCACAGTGAGGGTGTGACTACACACAGATCAGGGTGTCCATATGTATATATGGACAACATCAAATGCTGTTGAGAGTGAATCACTCATACATTTACTTGTGGGAATTTAAAATAGGACAACCACTCTTGAAAACAGTTTGGCAGCTTCCTAAAAAAAGAAATTAAATATACAACCTTCCTATGACCCAGGAATTCTATTTCTTGGCATTTTTTTTTAAGAAGTGAAAATTTATGTTTACACAAAAACTTGTAGGCAGATATTTATAGCATCTGTTCATTATAGCTAAGAAATAGAAACAACCCTCATGTTCTCCAGCAGGTGAATGGTTAAACACACTATGACCTGTCCATACCATGGACTACTACTATGCAGTGAAAAAGGAACTAAATGTTGCTACATCAGCAATCTGGATGAACACGAGAAGGATGCTGAGTGAAGGGGAAAAAAGCCAATCCCCAAAGGTCACATACTATATGATTTTGTAAATGTTATATTCCTGAAATGACAGAAATTCTATAATGCTTTCTATTGAATTCTAACCTGTAAAGGAATGGAGACCATGGTGGTTTCTGGGCATAAAGAAAAGGAGTCAGGTGGGAAATGGGTGGGATTTTAAAAGGGCAACAGGAAGAATTTCTGTAGCGATGCACATGCTCTGTATCTTAGTGATCAATGTATATATTCTGGCTGTGATATTCTTTCTATTGTTTTCCAAGATGTTTCCATTGAAGGAGACTGGGCAAAAGGTACACAGGATTTCTCTGTTATCATATTATTTCTAACAACTGCATGCAAATCTACAATTATCTCAAAATTTAAAAAAATAATAATTTTTAAAAAAGCAAACTAACAGGTTTCAGATGGGATTTGGCTTACAGATCATAGTGCACAACTCTGGCTTACGGGATGTGAGCACTGCCTTCCTCTCACACCTTGCCTTGTACGAGCTGAACTTGTTTTCTCCTGGCTCACTGAGCTTTGACTGTCTGGCCTTCTCAGTTCCATAGGTCCACACTGTTCCCTCCTTCAGGACTTTCATACTTCCAGCTCCTTCTTGGATACGCCTCCCATTCATATTCCCCCAGAAGACCCCACTCATTATTCCGACTTCCCTCAGAGTTTCCCGGGATGCCTCTTTTACTCCATTCCCTGTTCACTTGGTTCTTTCTTCTTCTTTTTTCACACCATGGAATAACTGTCATTTATTTACTCATCAGTCATTTTCCTCTCTAGAATTTAAACTCCATGAGATCAAGGTGTTGTCTGTTGTGTTTACCGCAACATTTTCAGCACCCAGCACATTTGGCTAGTGCTGAGTAGGCGTCCAATCAATATTTCTTGAGCCGTCCAATGAAGGGCTTGCCTAGGTAAGAAAGAAAGAAGCTGATAGTTGTAGTTAGGTTTCCTTTTGAGGGATTGGGTTCATTCATTTACCATTTGTTCATTTCCCCTTCGTTTATGAAGTGCTTACTATGTGTTAAGTTCTGAGCCAGGCACTTACAGTGTGTTTTCTTGTGAAGTCTCCAGAAATGTCTCCAAGAGAGGCACCGTTACTCCCATTTTCCAGCTGAGGAAACTGAGGGGCTCTCTGAGATTAAACAGTTGTCGTCATGTTGTTCTGGGCTCACGAAACCTGTGTGGAATCATGCCTGACATCAGTCCCCATGCTCTTGCCTCCAAGCTTCCCCCCACCATTGAAATAAAGGAAACTGAGGCCCAGCTGGGTTCAAGGACTTGCCCGGCACACCAGGCAAGCTAGCAGAAGTGCTTGGGCAAGAGTTCTGATCTTCCTCTTTCCAGGATGGTGGCATGTCTCTCTTTTACTCAGGGACATCGTCTCCTAAGAGGAATACTTCTCTGACCAAGGCATCCCTACTGCAGTAACTGCTGGTCACTCACACTGCCAGGGTTTTGAGTTTCCCTTTCGAATTATTCCGTGCTTCTTTTTTGTTCTATTACTAGCCCTCTTTCTGACAGAGACATAATATTCCTTAGCTCTCAAAGTAAACTCTAAGTGTCTTCAAATTACCCACGACAGCAGCTGCCCCTCATCGAATGCTGTGCTGGGCATCTGAGGCACTTAGCTCCCTGTATCGGTTACCTATTGCCGCCTAACAAGTCATCCCAAAATGGAGCAGCAGAAAACGAAAAGATTTTACTGTCTGACATCATCTCTGAGGGTTAGAAATTCAAGAGTGGCTTAGCTGGGCGAGTCTGGACCCTCTGAGGTGCTAGTCAAGGTGTCAGCTGACCAGTGGGAGGGTCTGTTTCTGAGCTTACTCAGGGGCTGTTGGCAGGGCAGCCATGCTGGCTGTTGGCCAGAAGCTTCCATTCCTTGCCCCACGGGACTCCCTCTAGCGCTGCTCACAACATGGCAGCTTGATTTCACCACAGCCAGTGATCTGAAAGAGAGGGAGGGAAACAGAGGGAAGCTTCAGCCTTTAATAATCTAATCTTGGAAGGGCTCTGCCATCAGTTCCGCCATATGCTGTTGGTCATGCGGACCAGCCCTGGTGCAGTGTGGGAGGCCACTCTACCGGGTGTGAATGCCAGGAGGCAGGAACCGTTGGGGACCATCTTCGATGCTGGATACAATTCTGTTTACTCCTTACAGCAATCCTATGAAGACAGATGAGGTTGAGTCACTGGCAAGAGGTCGTGAAGCTTGTAAGAAGCTGAGTTTGGACTCAGACCCAAAGTTAACATAACAGACACATCGTACATCCTGTCTGGCACTCAGATGGCTCATTCGAAAAGTAGCAAGTGACTACACTGTTGCCAACGCTATGCTAAGTGTGCCCTGCAGGTGGGGACAAGACAGGAGGGTCCATTGTATTATAAACTTCGCATTTTGGTGAGGAAGACAGATGATGAGCAGTCAAGTAATTGAAATAATATGTTAATAATCTCGAACAGTGATACTACTAGATCTAGTCTGCCCTCGCCCACCCGCAAGGACTTGGGGCATGACGTCCACGCCGGATGAAGGGATAGTCATGTGGGGGTGATTGGAAAACCCACTTCATCTCCTCAGAACACCTCTCCCAATTTTAACGTAAGGAGATTAAATCAGCTCTAAATCTATCTTTGCTCCAATGTCCTGAGATGGGAAACCCATCAGTCAGTGACAGGGGAGTGGAGTGCATTGTCTGGGAGTTAGCTAAGAGCTAGAGAGCCAGAAAGCCTGCACAGCCCCACCCCTACCACTTCTCCTCAGTTTCCTGATCTGTAAAATGGGACTCAAGATACTTCGCACCTGAACTGGGTCCTGTGGGCACTGTACCAATCACCACGAACTCTGTGGCCGAGGACGATGAAAATGTAGTTTCTCTCAGTTCCAGAGCGCAAAGGTCCGAAGTCGTGGTGATCTCAGGGTCGTGTTCCCTCCCAGGGCCTCACTTGCTGCTTTCCGGCTTCTGGAGGTTACAGGATTGACTGAGTCATGGCCCCATGGCTGAAATCTCTGCTCTGCCTTCACCTGGCCTTCTCATCTGTGCGTGTCCTCTCTGTGCCTTTATCTTATGAGACTTCCATGACCACATTCAGATCTACCTCGATAATCCAGCTGGTTCGCATAATACAAGGACTTTAGTTTTATCACATCTGCCAAATTTTACCATCGAAGGTGACATTCATAGGTTTCAAGGGTTAGGTCAGAAACGTATCTTGGGGAGCCATTATCAGCCTACCACACTACCTCATAGGCTTGCTGTAAAGACCAGCTAAGTAAAAGCAGGTTAAGTGTTTAGATCTTGCCTGGATTACAGAACATACATTTTTAAAGAATAAAAGTGGCAGGGAATCAGCTGGGGATGGGGAAGAACTAGGAGTGAATTCCGTGTCTCTATCCCTCCTGTCACCTGATGAGAAGGTCAGACATTTTTTTTTCTAGTGCTTATCCCTGAGTCTCTGCAGACAGACAGACCCAGCCCCGAGTACCCGAGTACCCGTAAATGGCCCCGTGACCAGGTGCCCTCCTGTCTGACTGTGAGTGTTCCGAGACGAGCAGGGGTTTCCTCAGAGCTTGTATGAATATTTACGGCACTTCACTCACATGGAAAATTGATTTTTCTTCTTAAGCACAAAATGTAGCCAGTTTTATAACCTTTCTGCAGCTTGATAAAGGCCATTTGTAACCCACTTTCTCTGTCACCCTCTCTGGCACCAGTCTTAAATGTCTCGAAGAACTCTTGTGCGTTTGTAATTATGAATTCTTCTTAGGCAAACTTTAATTTTCAGGAGGATTGACCTTTTGTTGTTGTGGGTTACAGTAATCTTTGTAAATGGCTTTGTGTGTGTTTGTTATTGATGTTCTTCAGGTTGTGGCTTGGGCAAGGGACCGGGGGTGGGGGGTGGGGGCGTGCACTATGGAGCCATTTTAATCGATGACGTCCAGTGATGGATGAGGAGGGCTGAGCTCTGGGTGTTCATCTCTGTGGACAGGAAATGCCAGCAGAGTGACCAAAATTAAAAAACCTCGTACCTCGTTTTCTGTCCCCGATGCAGGAGAGCTGGTGTGCCGGATGGAAAAAGACTAGCTCAAATAGCCGGTTGTCCCTACAGTATAGGATCTTCCATTTACAGTGTGCTTAGCGGATACCAGGCACCCTGATAAGAGCATTTGACTAGGTCACTCAAGATTGGAGTCATTGGGGTTTTTTAGGGACCGGAGGGCTGCTGGTTTGGTGACCTGGAGAGAGGTGCCCATGGCTGGATCTGAGGCACCTGCAAAGGACGTTACCTGTCAGTGTAAGGGAGATTGGAGGTGTTATGGTTGCTGTTGTTGTTGTTGTTGTTGTTGTGGAAAATGCATTCATTTATTTAAGGTGGGGAAGGATGATTTAGCAATAGCCTTCTGTTGACCGTCAGGAGGACGGTGTGGAAGAGACCAGGCTGGAGAGTGCTGGCTCTTGCTGTGGGCATGCAGGAGTCCTGTTCAGGACCCCGGAGACAGGGATGGAGGCAAAGAGACAAATTCACGACAGACAGGAAGAGAACTCACATGTGACAAGTACCGAATGGTGTCCAGAATTCTGAAGTAAGGTGCACACTCCCAGGATCCAATTTAAGCTTGACAAGAAATCCATATAGGCAGGTTCCATGCCCATTTAACAGATGAAGAGACCGAGGCTCAGAGAAGGTGAATAACTTGCCCCAGATCACAGAAGGAGAAGAAGAAGAAGAGCTGGAATGTAAATTTGCATCAGTAGGAACTCTTTAAAATACACCTGGCTGCTGGCCAGAGGGATTCTTTATCAATGGCCGACCCTACTGGTCCATAATAAATGCAGTGATGATGACGGTTCCAGTGTTGTCAACAGGAAAAGCAGCTAACCCTTGCCGTACAGCTGTCGTGCGAGCCGCAGTGTTCTGAGCACTTTGCTGACGGGACCTTGTATTCTCACACATCTACCGGGCAGGTACTGACAAAAGTCCCATTCCACAGGTGGGCACACTGAGGGTCAAAGAGGCCGTATAGCAATGAATGGGCCAAGCAAGACTCTGATTGAAACTGTCTGTGGTCCCTGCCTCATGCCCCTTTTCAGAAGGTGGGAGGAGAGGGCTTGCAGGATCCCACTGCCTCCTCGGCCATGACCACCCTGTTGCTCTCTCTCCCCCGAGCAGTGCCCCGAGGAGCTGAGGCCCATGAAGGACGGCTCTGGATGCTACGACCACTCGAAAGGCATCGACTGCTCGGATGGCTTCAACGGTGGCTGTGAGCAGCTATGTCTGCAGCAGACGCTCCCTTTACCCTATGACGCCACATCCAGCACCATCTTCATGTTCTGCGGGTGAGTCTTGGTCCCCGTGGCCCAGCCACTCCCCTCACAGCAGCGGGAGATGTGGGGAAGAGGTCAGGAGCTGCAGTCAGGCCAAGCCGGCCTTGACCTTCAACAAAATGCCTTTCTGTGTCTGCTCTTTTAGCCCAAGAAGCAAAAGGCAGCAGGATAACCTTCTCTCGGGCATTGGGAAGAAGAAAGGAAAAAGCAAAATAAATAATTGATTAATAGTTACACTGAATGGAATCCATGCTCAGCCTGTGTCCTAGGGTCACGACTGTGTTCTGCTGAAGCCCCTGCCCCTTCTGCCTCTCCACTACAGTCCCGGCCAGTGTAGTCTGGAGACCAGAGCAGGCACCTGAAAAGTGTCACTGAGAAACAAACAGGTGTTCATTTAAGGATACGGCCTTGGGCCAGGCTTTCAACCCTGTTTCTGCAGGAATTTAGCATTCCTCATTCTTGATTTGCCCATTCAGGGAAGGCCTCTCTATGCCCTACTGCCCTATCTGCAAGGAGAACCAAGTGGGCGGCAGGGAGGTGGGAAGGGGACCGTGCAGCCAATGCCAAAGTCAGGGCATTTTAAAATTCTCCTGAGACTGAAAGAAGGGGCACCTTGGGACCAGGTCACTGAGTGGCCCTGGACAAGTCACTTTTCCTCTCCAGCTGTGGTCTGATCACCTGTAAAATGAGAGCTTTGGACAAGGACACTGACCATTTCTTCCAGTTTACCTTGTTTTCCGTGCAGAGGACTGCACTGGGAGTTAACCTCTGTCCTGCTGTCCCCAATGGCATCCCGCGGAGGGCTTGGTCCTCAGCACTCACTCAAGGGAACGGATGCACCTTTTCTTCTCTGCTTCACTTTCCTGCTGGTGACATCTTCGTCTTTTAAAAATGTGCTCGTCCTCTGACACTCTGGGACTCAGACAAATAACCCCGTGCTTGTGCAAAAATGTTGGTCATTGAAATATGCTCTGTGCTCTACTGAGATAGAGAAACAGAATGAGATTTAACAAGAAATTTTCAGGCCTACATCTTATGCAAAAGAGGATAGGGGAGCGCGTATGAGTTTAATCCCAGTTTAACAGAAAACGATTTTACCTGCTCGGTTCTAGTCTGTGGCTCCACTGTTCCTTCTGGGACATATTTCAGGGTCTCCCCCTCTGCCCCAGTTACACTGGGGCTGCAGGTGCCTTTGAGCAGGTGTTGGAGCAGCTTGCTGGAGGCCCTAGGTATGTATCAGTAAAATAAATAAGAAATAAATTAGTGTATGCAGACCTGAATTTATAGCTGTCTCTCCTCAGCTTAAGTGACTGCAGGGCAGTGTGGAGTAAATTATGCATGGGCTTAGATCTGAGGCTGGAATACAGAATCAGCTGTGCTCTTATCATTATTTTTCTCCCTGTGTACTTGGTATGTGTTTGGCGGTGGGGGGGGGGGGGAGTCCTTCTGTTGCAAATCACAGCGGTAACAGCAGCAGGGACAGCAGTAATGGACTTGGGCACAGAAACCGTCAGCACCTTCCTCCATCCACAGCACAGTGCAGAGGTCAAGGGGAGTCAGCAGACTTTGGTTCTCATTCGAGAATGGGCAAGCCTCTGAGGACCCCTGCTCTTCAGTTTCCTGGTCTCTAAACTTTTAATAATATTTAACTCAATATGAAAATGGTCGGGAAGAATGCAACATATTTATCCTTTGTTACTCTATTAAGGCTAAGTCATGAGACCTTACGTGACTCACTGCCTTTTTGCTGTGTGACCTTGAGCAAGTCACTTAACATCTCTGTGCCTCCCTTTCCTCATCTGTAAAATGGTGATGGTAATAGTTATCTCTTTATGGACCTATGGTGAGGACTAAAATGCATTACGTTACAACTTATATGAGTATCTGTAAAGTGCTTCTGAAGGGCCTTTCTGAAGTATAGTTGAGAAACAATATAACATCAGTTTCAGATGTATAATGTGGGGATTGGACATTTATATACATTATGCAGTGCTCACCACCATAGGTGCAGTTACCATCTGTCACCATACAAAGTTATTACACTGTTATTGACTATATTTGCTATGTCATGCTTTGCAACCCACGACTTAGTTACGACTGGAAGTTTCTTCCCCTCGATCCCCTTCTATTTCAGCTGGCCCTCCACCTCCTCACCCCTCTGGCAACCACCAGTTTGTTCTCTGTATTTGTGGGTCTGTGTCTGTTTCATTTTGTTTGTTTTGATATTTAGATTCCACAGGTAAGGGAAATCATTTGGTATTTTTCTTTCTCTGTCTGACTTCTTTCACCAAATGTAAGACACTCTAGATCTATCCATGTTGCAAATGGCAAGATTTTTTTTTTCAGTGTTTTGATGGCTGAGTACTATCCCATTGCGCGCGCGCGCGTGCGCGCGTGCACACACACACACACACACACCCCCTTCTGTATCCATTCATCCCAATTTACATTCCCAGCAACAGGGCACTGAGGATCCCTTTTCTCTACTTCCTTGCCAACACCCGCTCTTTCCTGCCTTTTTGATACTAGCCATTCTCACGGGTTTGAGGGGATATCTCACTGTGGTTTTGATGTGCATTTTTTTCTGATATTTAGTGATGTTGAATATCTTTTCCTGTGTCTATTGCCCACTGGTATGTCTCCTTAGGGAATATGTCTAATTCAGGTCCTCTGGCCATTTTTTATTTGGATTGTTTGTTGTTTTTTTGGGGGGTATTGATATATCCAATAAGGGGTTAATATCCAAAATATATGAAGAATTCTGCAAGTCCTCAATAAGATGGAAAGAGATGGGGAAGTTTGCTGAGAGCTGTTGAACCCATCCAAAGGCTGATAAACAGGACAAAAAAGAAAAGAAAATCCAGGTCTCCTAAAACCAACTGCAGTGTCAATGTGTTTTGGAAATTGCCTATTAAGTATGCAAATGAGAAGTTACCCACACTTGTTAGAAGCACTATAAACAAAACAATGAAAGCCATTAGCAGGTACTTGTGAGAAAGTTGGTGGAGAGAAGTGGCAAGCCTTGAATTAAGCAAGGAAAACAAACCTTTGCTCAAAGAGACCTTCCAAACTTACTCAGACCTCTGTGACCTCTCTGAACGTCCTGGGTAGGGGCAGGTATAATAAACCTCTCTACAGCCAGGATAGTCCCAATAGCTAAGTCTTATAAAGTGCCTCCTACGGGCCATGACTGGGAAGTGCTTTGATTACAACAGGCTGTTTAATTCTTATAAGGACTCTATAAGGGAGGTACTGTGACGAGCTCCAGTTACCCTCAAGAAAAGCGGGCACATGGTGACTGTGTGACTTGGCCAAGGTCACATAGCCGGTAAACGGAGGCTTTGAGATTTCCACCCAGGCTGTGTGGCTCTAATCTGGGTTACTGCTGGACACTTCTAGCACTGTGTGGTCTTAAGCAAGTCACTGAACTTCCCTGAGCATTCCCTTTCAAGTGGAATCAGATAGGACTGTGAGGAAAAATGAAATTATGCATGCGCAGGGGCCAACACACATGAGCAGCCAGGAAATGGTAGTTACAGTTAGTCAAAGAGGTATTAAGCCATCTAATTTCATCATTCAGTGACTGAACTGAGGTCTTGTTTACCAGCTCTAGCACCTGGAACATAGTAGGTGCTCAAGTAATCATTGTGGAATGATGTTCCTCAGTCAGTGTGGCCAAAGAATGTGTTCCTGGTCTCGTCTTTCCAGCTATAATTCCAGCTGTTTCTCTTTTCCTGAATTAGGGCCTGTGGCTTCAGCTTCTGGAATTTTGACAGTGTTGTTCCTTCTGCTTCTCCTCTCCTCCTCTCCTACACCATCAATCTCTGCCCCCCTGCCTGTGGGCATTCAGCTTAGACAGCTGTTTCATCCTCCAGATTCAGTGTACATGGAACCTTCTCCAACGAGTCTTCTCTGAGCACTAAGGGGTGCAGGAAAGAGGTGTGCAGGTACCTCAGAGCTGGGCAATAGAACACTTCACCCTTTCAAGGGGATACAAATTAAATATTCGCTCAGTATTTACCAAGGAGTGTTAGGGAATGCAAAGAAAGGACTTTCTTTTCTTGTTATATTTTGGTTTGTATTTTTTTCCTTTCTACCCACAAGACCCTATTCCAAGGGACAGACCCATTTGCACATAGCCTTGAATTCTAGTTTATCCCAGTGAAGCCTGGACACCATTTGCAGACTGGACCTGTAGCCAGCTGCCGTGATCATCAGCCCCTGGTCAGGCCAAGGTCTGCACCACTAAGTAAAGTACCTTTCTCTGGGGTCACACAGCTAGCCCGCCACGGCTGCTGCCCTGAGCGTCTCTCTGTGGTCACCCCACCTGCTCTTCTGACTTACCTGCTCCCACTGTGAGTGCCTCATGGTCAGGGACTAGGTCCCCTTCTTGTCACTCCCCACTATTAGACCTGAGAACTTCTTCAACACTGTATTCGTTGAATTAGGGAATTCATCTACCTAGGATTTCTTGTGCCTACTCTGTGCCTGGCCCTTTGTGGGATGCTGAGAACGCAAAGAGCATTGAGCAGGAGTTCTTGCCCACCCAGGGCAGAGGGGACACGGAGGACAGGTGGCTGAGCCTCACGTGGTCCCAGATGATGTTGATAGAGCACAGGTACCAGTGTGGTGGAGACAAGCAGGTGAATTGGAGAGAGGTGGAGAAGACCTTGGAAAATCAGCTGAAGCATTTAGAATGAGTCTTAGAGGTGAGGGAGCGGCACCTCCCCCGAAGGTCTCCGTAGGTTACCCAGCAACCAAGTTTGTATCCTTTGTATAGTGTGTTTATAATGTATTCTATTCATTCTTCTCTGAGAACTTAGTATTATCTGCATAAATCCAACCTATTAAAAAAAAACACACAAAAAACAGATAATATAAAGATAGGACTGACCAGAGCCATTTGTAAGGAGAGAAACAGAAAGGGAGGAAATGGTTTCAGAAGCCTGACATGGGGGATCTTACTGAATGGGAGATAAATTTAGCTCTGTGCTTCTTGGCAACTGAAGTAAACAGGGAAAAAAAAAAAAAAAAAAAAGAAAGAAAGAAAAAGAAAACCGTGGTGGATTATATAGTTGTCCTGGTTTGACAAAAGGAATGTTGTGGTTTTGTTGTTTTGTGTGTTTTAACGGGCAAACATCTTTTCTTGATAGAATATTCTAAGAGAGATGTTCCCTGTATATTTGTAAATAAATCGTGATCAAGTCCGTTAATTTTTTTGAAGTTTCAGGTATTTTCTCAGATCTTTCAGAACAGGAAACTGAGGCCTGGAAGGATCTCACAGCCACGTAGGAGGTGAAGTTGGGACAGAAGATATCCCGTGGTTCTCTCTTCAGAGGTGGATGTATTTAATGTATTTAAATGTAATTTAATTTAAAATGTAATGAAAATGTATTTAAAAACGTGGGCTCAAAGAGCACGTCTAGCCTCACATAGTCCTTACCAGAATATCTTTTTTAATGTCATTTTTATGTGATTTTAGGAGGGAGAGGAGATAATACATGCATTTGATACTCACGGTGAACTGGAAGCCGCTCACTTTCACGGTCAAGGCTTTGCATGCTCTCTAGTAGGGGAAACCACTGACCTCAGGAAGGGAGATGCTGATCTTGATTTTGACCATGAGTAACAAGTTACAGACGTGTGTGAGGTTTCAAGCCCTTGTTTCATTGTGGTTCCTGACTTTTAGGCTAGGGCCTGCATTCATCCCTCCTCCCCCGCACCCCCTCCCCAAGTTCTGATTGAAGGAAGAGGATTTTACCTCCCACAGTTAACACAGAACATCCGCATGCCACGTTCTTGTCAAACATTACAACCTCATGCTCCCAGGCACTCGAAACATTTTGCAAAAGCTCCGGTGTAAGACATATTCACGGACAGTTGACGGAAGCACCCAGAAGTTCATGCATTTGCTCAGAGAGGATTTTTTTCCATGTGGGCTCTGTGAAACATTAGTCCCATATGCAGCTGAAAGGCAAAAAGGGACAGCTCGGTGGTCATGCCCACATGGAAAAAAGTCCGTACTCTAGAACTGCCTTGAAGGTTCACCATGCACCTAGGGATAGTAAAGGCTTTGACAAGCCCTGTAGTGGTGAAACATCGTATGTCACTGGTTCTAAACTGACCACATTCAAATCTCTGAAATTAGGATGCATCTTACCATCAATGCTTTGACAGAGTTTAAAAAAAAATGTTTTTCCTTCTCAGTGTTAGGTAAAATGCTAATGTTTCTTGTAAGTGTTGAGGGTCTTAGGATAGATACATTGTTGCATAATTTAACCAGAATTCCCCATGGAATTCTGTTTCCTTTCCTTTCTTTTTCTTATTTCTTCTTTTCTGAGGAATACCCTTGGGTATCCTATATTCAAAATGGATTTTCCAAAAACTAAAATTTTCCTTTGAATGAAACCTTCAGATGGAGACCACCCTGAGAACAATCTTAGTCATCTGTGTATTAATTAATGTTGGGACAAGCCCAAGGGTCTTCATGAGAAAGACCCCCATGACGTTGGTTAGCAGGGTTTGTGTGGTTGAGGATCTTAGCTTCTAGGCCACAGAGAGTCGTGGTCCTGACAGCCCCAGGGTGGGATTTGTCACAGGTGTCATATTCAGGAAAGCTGGAAAAGCACCTGTTCCTTTCTTGCTTTGCTGTTAGGGTATCAGATTCACCCTGGCATTGGTCCAAGTCTGTGTGGCGTGCAGTTCCTTGAGCTCTTCTTACCTGACCTTTTCTCTGTTTCTATTGCCCCTCCCCCACCCCCAGGATTTGATTCTTCTTCCTTTTCAAAACAAAACAAAAAACACTCTCTAGTCTATGTATTTTAATATATATAATTTGTGGTTCCGTAAACCATTGAGGAATGAATGAATAACCAAGCAAATAAATACAGGAATAAACACTCTGCTCTGAGAATCTGTGTAAACGCCATATCTCTATAAGGTCCTGGTTTCCTCTCTTGAAAGACAAACAAGTTGGAAATCGCCATTGGCGCTGAAGTAGAATGGGCACTAGATTTGAAATGGGACAGTCCAGGTCAAGGTACTGTTTTTTTTTTTTTTAAGTGCTCGTTTGATCTTGGTGGAGGAATTTTAAAGTGCTAAGCCTCGGGGTCCTTGGTGGCACTGTTGGAATGAAACTCCCCACCTGTGATGTTGCTCTAAGGATTAAATAAAACATGCTCTTGGCTAAACACGTACAGGTTTTATGGTGCAATCTCTGAAGGCCTATCTATTTCTAGTATTCTCTATAATGTGATAGGTGTGTTAAGGGTAACACATTCATTGCCTTCAGCTAAAATGCCCAGTTTGTATCTTTGTACTTATTTTATGTTTTTCATTTTGGCATATGTATAAATATAGTTTCATGCAGATCTTGGCTGGTTTCCTGTGAGCCTACACACTTTAGAATTTCTGCAAGAAATTCTCCCAGACGACAGAATGTTCTAAAGAAACTGTATAATTATGTCGCGTGGTAAGAAGAAGAAAAAAAAAAAAAAGAACAGAAACCAACAACTAAACAGACCTTTGCATAAATCATCCATCTTGTTCCCTGAGGTGGCTTGCAGGAGTGAGTTCCTCATGTTTCAAAACTCAGTGGATCATTTACCTCTGAGTCCCTATGTTTTTATGAGTTTCTGTTTTTTTTTTTTTTTTCTTCCTCCCTGTATCTCTAAGAGTCTTACTAAGCATACCCCAGGCCTTTTTGTCTCCCCTCCTTCCTCTACTACTGAAACACAATCCTTTCTTACCTCCAGACCAAAAAAAAAAAAAAAATCACCATGAACCTATAGTTATAATATGGCTAAAATCATACACACACACACACACACACACACACGTTTTGGAATATGAACTCCGAGATCTATAACTTAACACCACTAACAGTAAGGTACTTCTTCATGGGCAAGTCACTTAACTATTCTAAAATAGTTTTCTCATCTGAAAAAGGGAGCCATGCCTCCCTGTTAGGATCTTATATTAGTTTCCTAGTTCTTTGATAATGGATCACCACAAATTTATTGGTTTAAAATATCATAGATTCATTATTTACGGCTGTGGAGGTCAGAATTCCTAGAATCAAGGCTCTGTAAGACTTTGAGGCTAGAGAACAGCTGGTTTCTATCCCTGTCTCTCTTCTATTTCCACATGGTATCTCCTTCTCTTGACACATTTGTCTACTTCTTATGCTCTTACAAGGACCCTTATTATACTGAGCCCAACCCAGATAATCCAGAACAATCGTCCCATTTTCAAAAGTCTTAAATCACATCTGCAAAGTTCCTTTTGCTGTGTATGATAGCATATTCATAGGCTCTGCTGACTACAACACAAACATTTTGAGGGCGCTGTTATTCTTTTTTTTTTTTTTAGATTTTATTTATTTATTTGACAGACAGCACAAGTAGGCGGAGGAGCAGACAGAAGGAGAGGGAGAAGCAGGCTCCCTGCTGAGCAGGGACCACCCCCCCACCCCCACCCCCGCCCCCGCCCCCATACAGGACTTGATCCCAGGGTCCTGGGATTATGACCTGAGCCTAAAACAGATGCTTAACCAACTGAGCCATCCAGGTGCCCTGGGGGCACCATTATTCTACCTACCACAGGTTGTATTAAGGAGCAAGTCAGTTCGTCTACAGAAAAAATATTCCACTAGACTGTGGAACTTGATTTGAGGGCTGAGCTTTGCATATGCGTGTGTGTAGGAGTGGTTGTGTATACATGTATACGTATAAATACATATACATGCATATGCATGTGATGTATATGTTTAATTTATATGTAATAATTACATATGTATGCATTCATATATTTAAAATACATGAATGATATATGTATTTCCAATGAATGGCACATCAAAGTTCCCAATTATGTAGTTTGAATAATAATATAACAATAATAATAATAATAGAGTCAAAGAAGGATTACTCTGTTGATTTTAAGAAATCTGGATCTAGAGAGAACTCCACGAGTAGTATTTGAGAAGCACTAGAAATGATTTTATGCTCTGTGGTGAATGCAAATGGGCTAACAGATGAAATAATGGTAGAGTAATACATGACCATAGTAACATGAACAATCGGGAAGCAGCAGTGTTGAAATGGCACCATGTGTAACACATTGTCTACTTTATGACACATGCGATGTTGTCCTTTATGTAAGTTCTCTCCGTCCTCACATCAGCTCTGTGATCAAGGTAACTATTATCCCCATTTACTAGATTGTGACACTGAGGCCTAGAGAAATTAACAGATAGGATCAGGGTCAGATGGCTGATAGGGGGCATAGCCTCTATTTGAACCTGGGTTTAATGAGATCCAAACCCTGAACTTGACATCTGTGTCTCCCTTAAATAAGAAGGCATGAAATCTCAATAAATTCACCAAAGTAGAAATTATACAAGCTATATTCTGAAACTAGAATGCAATATTAGTATGTATTAATGGCAATCTAGCTAACAGATAAAGGTCTCCCCTTGAGAACTAAAAAATAAAAATAAAAACAAAGTGAAGTAACACTTACTTGGGTGGGGGAAAAAAAATCAAACTCAAATGACCACTTCTTTAAAAATGAGGAAGTGCAGAGAGACTGCATATCCAATTCGTGGAATATGAGGAAAGCAGTCAGAAGCTCCATGTCATTTATTGAGAAGCAAGACAAATTGAAAATAAACAAATAAAGCATTCAAATCAAGAAGCCAGAAAAAGAATTATAAAGCAAAGTCAAAGCAGCAGGAAAGAATTAATATAAATGAAAACTGAAATAAATGAAAGAGAAAAAAGAGAGAGACCCTCATCAATAAAATGCAAAACACTGTTCAAATGAGAAAGAGAGAGAGAGAGAGAGAGAGAGAACCCAAATAAACACATTAAGAATGAGCTGGGGACATAACCATGGAAGCACAGAAGATAAAGCAAATTTAATGAGAATACTGTGTACAACTTTATACCAATAAATTTGAAAGTCTTGATAAAATGCATTATTTTCTTAGAATATATAAATTACCAAGTTTGAGTTATGATGGCGTAGAAAATCTAAACAGACCGATAATATAAAATAAAATGATCAGAGAGCCAACTATCTGCAATTGAAAAGACATGAGCTCAGGGGATTTATAGGCGGGTCCTATCAAATCATTAAGGAATGTATAACCACTATCTTGTATAAACTGAATCAGAGAAAGAAAATAAATGGGTAGTTTTCTAATTTATTCCAAAATCCTAGTGAAGTCCTAATACCCAAACTTGACAAATATATACTCATCCATTTAGAAAAATCTGGTAGATGTATGAGAACTGATGAGCTCCTTATGTGGTAGGATGAAAAATCAAGTTACAGAAATCAGTCATAGATTCCCTCAATATCGGCAACAATTAACTAGAAAACATACGGGAAAACATAAGTGAAAAACTGATCCTCTTCCTGATGGGGAAAAGATTGTAATAGTAACAGCTATCACTGACTGTATGTTTGGGTATGCCAAATTCCAGACGTAACTCATTTAATCCTCACAGTAACTCCATGAGGTGGAACTTCCTTATAGATAAGCAAAGAAGGTACAGAGAGGGTAAGCATTTTGTCCAAAGCCACACAGCCAATAGGAGACAGAATCAGGATTCGTCATCTGATGGTCTGGATCCAAATGCATGTCTGTAACCCCTGTAGCATCCTACGTTGCCTAAATACCTGTGAATAAGCCCTGACATGATACGTGGAAGACCCGAGGTCTAAAACTTCAGCGAAGGTTTTAAAGGAACACCATACACATGGAGATGCAGACTATGTAACTGAATTAGCAAACTCACAACTATAAAGATGTTAAAATAAGATAAGCTAGGTTGCCATAACAAATGAAGCCTCCCAAGCCAGAAGCATATACACAAAAGTTTATTATACATTTTTCATGCAAAATCCATGTGACCGAGGCTCCCCTCTTCAATCCTGCAGTATGCACTTGGAACCTGTGGTCTCCAAGTTCGCCATAGCAAGAGAGGAGAGGGCTTGAGAATCAGTCACACAGGATGTTTTGAAGGGTTGAGTCTAGCAGCAACATATCACATCAGCACAGATTCCAATATTCAGAATCCTGTCACATGGGATCCCACCACTGCAAGGGAAGCCTGGATGCAGAGGCTATGGTGCATACCCAGGAGGAAGACCCAGCGTGGTGAATAGAAGACATCTCTGCCACAGCTGGTGGCAGTGCCCAGCACAGAGCTGACTCTCGATATTTATAACTCTTAAATTTATATCTTCCCCCAAATTGGTCTACCAGTAAAATGCAATACCACCCGCAATTCCACTTGGGTTTTATATGGAATTTGACAAGTTAACTCCAAAATTCATTTGAAGGGAAAAATAGTTTAGAAGAGTGAGGAAGTATTGAGATAGAAAATCAGTCTTTGCGATGGGGAGGAAACTTACTTTACTATATGCAAACGATGCTATAAAGCTACAATAATTCAAAGAGTATAGAATTTTTGCAGAAACATACAAACAACTAAAGTAGGAAAAATTCCAACCCTGTATATATGGTATACATAGTGATTTAGTATATGACAAAAGAGCATTTTACATTAGTGAACGGGAAGGAACCTTCAGGTAATGGTTACTATTTTAAAAATAACCACTCCCGCCATGTACAAAATTAAATCCATACAGGTTAAACAACTGAAGATGAAAAGATTTTTTTGTAATGAGAATAATATACAGAAATATATTTTATCATCTCGTGGCTTCCTAAGCATTGCCGCAAATTCAGAAGCAATAAAGGGCCAGGACAGAAAAGTTATAAGGTATCAAAAGTAAGATTAAAATACAAGTGCAGACTAGAAGAAAATTTCAATATATATGGCAGGCCAAGGATAACTATCCAGAAAATATGCAAAGCATATACAAGCCAATGAGGAAAAAGACAAGTATGACAATGGAAAAAATGGTCAAAGCACATGAATGGACAATTACACAAGAAGAAATAGATAGACCCGTGACACGAAAAGACGGTGAACCTCAGCACTAATCAGGAAATGCAAACCGAAACAAAAAATGACTCAGAGCGCCTGGATGCCTCAGTTGGTTGATCATCTGACTCTTGATTTCAGCTCAGGTCATGATCTTAAGGTCCTGGAATCGAGCCCCACATCTGGCTCTGCACTCAGCATGAAGTCAGCTTGGGAATCTCCCTCTCCCTCTTCACCCCCCCCTCCAAATAAATATAAATAAATAAATAAATAAAATGTTTTTAAAATGAGTTACTTTTCCCATCCAAGGTTGATGATAATTACCATGAAAGATACAGGGAAGTGGGCTCTCTCATTTATCAGTGATAGGACTGTGAACTGGTCGAGACTCTACAGACATCTATTCAGGAGATCTACCAAAATTTTTGAATTCATGAACCACTGACCCAGCAATTCCTCTTCTAAGATTTTGTTATAGAAAACACACATTTACACAATGATGTAGGCACAAAGATCTTCATTATGACACCATTTGTAATAACAAACAGCTATAAACCACCAAAATGTCCATCCATAAAGATCAGCGAAAAACATTAAGGTACACTTACACTCTGCAATGCCAAATAACCAGCAGAAAGGTAGATCTGTATGAATACTGATTTGAAGAGATCTCTAAGAAATGGTATTAGGTACAAATGCATATCTTACAGCAACATATGGTGCACTTACGAGTTTATTATGAAAAATTTATGTATAATATATTTTTTATTATATACATGATATTGTATTTCTAAATGCATTGAAATACTGTAGAAGAATCTATAATAGTAATGATTACCAAAATATGAAGTAAGAATATGTGTAGAGTGGAAATGAAGAACTTCCACATTTCACTCTATAGACTTTGGTAATGTTTAATCATTTATAACAAAAGTAGGTATTCACAGGCATACATGTATGTATGTGAAGAGAGGGAGAAAGCTCTACTTTGGGAAACCATTTCTTATACTTCCTGGGAACCTACTAGGATAAATGGATGGAACTAGACTTTATTAAGAACTTACCATTTACTTTCCCCATTCATACAACTCATATTATGTGTACTGCAACTTTATCAAGGGAGAGTTTAATTGCATTTAACAAATGCAAAAAGAAGTGGGGATAGACTTGGTGAAGGTACCAAAACAGCCCTTCTTTCAAGAACTTTCCATTGTGCTTGGGCAGGAGCATGTCAGCATGAGAAAGACGATTGGTGCTCCCATGCAACACACTGGAGGTTAGAGAGTAACAAGGGAAGAGTATGTGGGGAACATAGGGAGGAGCAAAGTGAAAACTTTTCACAAGAGTGATCTAGGTTAGCTTTTCAGCCCTGCCTCTTTACTTCCTGCCTTCAGTTGGGTTCCACATCTCTAACATCAGCTACTGGCTCCTTTAACCCAGGAATATTTTCAACCCAAACCATTTAAAACAGACTCTCCCTTCTTCCAAATGAGTACCTGAGTATCTCTGCAGTCAGATTCAACAGATGTTTCACTCTACCTCCCAGAGAAAAGACAAATAAAAGACTGCCTGCCTTCTACTTCCTCCAGCTGTCACAGCCCAACCAGGGTCAGATCATGCAAAGAGAAACAACTAGAGTTGGAAAAAACAAGAGTAGAAAAAGGTACCTTTGTTGATTAACAGACCTGAATTTGAATGCCATTTTGCCACTCACTCACAGTGTGACATGCTTTATAGTTCTTTGCTCCTCATTTTGATTCTGGGTAAAGCAGGAATGATGATATTACTTGTTTTTTTGGTTGCAAAATAAATATAATAAGTGCCCATGAAAAATATATGCTCAGTAAACAAAAACACCATCATTGCTGCTGTTAATATTATTATGTGTGTGTGTGTGTGAACTACCTTGAGTTCCTGTTTTTTGGATCATAGGACCTTGTAGCTGCCTAGTGAATTAAGATAGGATAAGCATTTCTACCCCATTTTACAGATGAGGAAACTGAAGATCAAATAAATTAAATGACTTGCTAGGGTTCACATAGGTCCAAAGGAGCAAAGATGACATTTATACAAGTTTTTCCAGTTGAGCAGCCTGTTCCCTTGTGTGTCTTATCTATTATGTATACTCTATTCCCAGTGCCTAGCAAAGGAGCATGGGCAGGTAGACACTGGAAGAATTCCAGCTTTTGGACTGATTTTTCAAGGGCAGAGACCTCTGCTTTCTCCCCTCCCCCATGCTTAAGAGATAGATTTTTTCACTGCAAACACCCCCAGATTGCAAATGCTATTTCAATACCCCATTTAGATGCCTGTTTGGTCCATAGAGGAGGGTTTGTTTGGTCCCTGCCTCAGAGGCATGTTAAGGATTGGGTAGTTAGAGGCCAACAGAGGCTGCTAACATCGCTAATTGAGCATAAGCAGTGGCTATGGCTCTATGAGCTGTCCATGGTGCTGGACGGATCAGCTCTGAGTTACAAGGGCAATAACAAGGTTGCTTTTGCTACAGTCTTCAGCCTTGGTCGACAGATACACTGGGAATAGATTCTGGTTTGAGAAACTAGTTGATAATTCCCTGCGAATTGGTCTGTCATGCTTTTTAAAATCTGTGTGTTCATGGAAAACAGTTTTTAAATTTGCTTTGGGCGTAGATGTGCACTCTGGTTTCCCCCTCGACTCCTCCAAAATGTCACAAATGACTTTCCCTGAATTTACCATTTGCAGGATTAATGTGCTTTTCTCTAGACACCTGGGCCCTAGAGAGATTCCAGACAGAATAGCTGTCTCCATTCCTAAACTCTGACCTGCTTTGCAGGCAAAGGAGGCTTGGTTTTAGGTCACCCACAATGGGGGCATCCAGCATGTGGAGCTAACTCTCGGCTCTGTTTTATCACGCAGTTGTGTGGAGGAGTACAAGCTGGCTCCTGATGGAAAATCCTGCCTAATGCTCTCAGATGTCTGCGAGGGCCCCAAATGCCTCAAACCTGACTCCAAATTCAACGACACCCTCTTTGGAGAGATGCTGCATGGTTACAACAACCGGACCCAGCATGTGAACCAAGGCCAAGTCTTCCAGATGACCTTTAGGTATGGGGAAGACACTTGCACTTCACTGTTGAATCACTGACCCAAAATCTGGACAGGGGGAGGAAGCCATGGGCACCATGGAGTTGAGTGGTTTTAGACTGGTTAGCATCTCCCCGGGCTCACTGATGCCTATCCAACAGGGTGTTAGAAGTCAGCAAAATTCATTCCATGAGTTTCCTTTTCCACTGACCTAGTCCTTATTTATCCTGCTCTTCCATTTTTCTAATTCTAGCCACATTTTAAAAAATCAGTCTTAAATCATCCTGTAAGTATGGTTAATGGAATTTTAAAATGTTCAAATTAATCTTTCAGTCTATTAAAAAATAAGTATCTTATGTAGGCTATTCAGGCAGTTCAAAAATAAAGACATTTAATGAAGTAGAAAATAAAATTCCCATCACCCAGAAATACCCAGAATTAACATTTTCTTGAACATTCTTAAAATGCCTCTCTCTCTCTGTCTACACACACACACACACACACACACACACACGTGCACGCATGCACGCACACACACACACACAGACATGCCACATCTCAGTAAAGCTGTTTAGAAATTGCTGTTTTTTGCTCAACAGTATGTCAAAGACCTCATTCTCTGTTAATAAATACAGAGGTACCTGCGAAATTAAAAGATAAGGCTACTCTCATATGAGAGCAAACAGAATGGGGACTGGGTTGACCAAATTATATAAAGATTAGACATGCAATCTCATTATGAAAGGCTCCCTGGGAGAGTCAGAGAAGCTGGATTTATTCATGCCTCAAAATCTGAAGGACCATAAGATGGTAGACTGAGTAGAATTGTTCCCTGTATAAGAAATGATTATCTTAAAAAATAAAAAAAAGCTATATGTTTAGACAGTTTTGCATGAAACTGTAAAAGGATATTATTACAAAGCAGGGCTCACCCCAGCCTGTGAGATCATGTCAACAAAAGTCAGAACTGGGAAAGAATATCTTCATCTAATCATCATCATCCCCATCCCACCATCACCTAATTAATAATAGTGATGTTTGTAGTGGGAGTGGTAATAATGACCGCTATTTATTAAGAATTACTCCATGTCAGACTCTTTACCAAGTACTTTTAGTAATAATCAAATAATGATGATAATGATGACATTAATTCAGCACAAGCTGAGGGCATTCCAAACACTTGCCATCTACTAAGTCAAGTGATTTCCCCCCCAATGGCCCTGGGAAGTGACTCTTCCACCTCTCCCTTCTAGGAAGTGAGAGAGCCAGGATAAAAGCATTTTAGCTTCACTATTAAAACTCTTCGAGGCACCGTGGCCTCCCTTTTACAGCTGAGAAGTCAACATCAGAGGTAAAGTGACTCTCCCAAGGTCCCCATCTGGTGAGAGGCAGAGTAAAGAATCAGGTGTCAATCTGACCGATTCCCAAGCCTTGCTCTTTTTTTTTTTTTTTTTTTTAAGCCGACATGCCTCATTAATTCTTATTTCATAGAATAAGAATGGAAATGTGAATTCCCTGAAACCATTCGCCTATGTAGATATCACAGGCTGCTTGAGCACTGACCATGTTCCAGGTGCCATGCTGCTTACTTGAGATACAATGAAAAGTGAGATAAAAGTGGCCCAAGACCCTGTGGTGCTTTGTTGTGTGTGTGTGTGTGTGTGTGTGTGTGTGTGCGCGCGCGCATGCGCATGCACATGTGTTTGTAAACTTATGGACTTACTTAATTTGTGCTAGGCACTATGAAATAAAGGAACATTATTGTTCCAAGATAACAATTAACAGTGGGATCTAATTCAGTTGGAGCAGAATAGTAGGTTTGCATGTACTGGGTTACAAAGCAATAAGGCTTTGGAGCCTACTTTTCAGATGAAGTGTTATTTAACTAATACCTAAACTTAGGTATTAGGTATGGGACTTAGCTTTGGGAAAATATCAAGCAGAAACAGATGTTTTAAGAAGAAAAAGAACATGTTCTGCTTTAAGTAATGGAGAAGTCTGGTGTGGTTTTGGTCAAACAAGTAAGGGAAGAGTGGTGGGAGGTAAAGCTAGAACAGTCCATAATAGCAGATCATCATGGGGGTCTTGCAGGTCAGGTCTCTATTCTAGGAGCAAACGGGAGAACTCAAAATGGTTGAAGAAGTGGAGTGTGCCATGGCTGCATTGTTATTTTCCAGCCTCATGGGGGCTGCAATGGGAAATAAATGGCAATAAGGGTTGCCCAGGACAGGGTGGAATGGGGGCTCGGTTGGGGCTTTACTGTGGAAGCCATGTGAAAGTGTTGGTGGCTTCAACCAGGATGATGGGAACCGTTTGGAGAGAGAGGGCGATTTTGTGAGGTAGTGGTGAAGCATGGTTTATACCAGGCCAGTGAGCGTGGTAGGCAGAGGGTAGGGTCAAGGGAGGGTTTGAAAGTAATGGGAGTGACTGGTGGCTACTCAGCAAATTAGTAGTTGGTAGTTGAGTCCTTCAAATCCCAGTGGAGTTTCCTTTCTGCCATGCAGATGCTCAAAGAGCAGTTGAATGCTACTTTACTGGAAAACTCTGGGAGAAATTTAAGGAAAATCCAGATGAACTACTCCATACTGAGAACCACAATGCTGACTTTCTGTAGTTTTAATGCTCCATGAAATTCTTTCTTCAACATCATGATGGCTAACATAATGCTGTGTGGAATTCAAAAGAAGAAAGAGAAAGAAAGAAAGAAAGACCCTTGTTTCTGAGAAGGAAATTTACAGGCTCTCACAATGACATACAATTGCCAAAAATATGTGAAAATTTAATTTCCAAATTGGCATTCCAGTAGTTTTCAAAGAATTTCTGTGTGAAGCTTTTTGAGAAGAATTAGGAGGAATGTTAAGGAGTTTCTCAAAAGATGAGGCTTGTGAACTGGAGTTGGAAGTGATAGCCAAGAACAGTGTCTCTTGGGAGGGGTAAGAGCTGGAAGGGCATTTTCTTGTCTGGGAAGGAGTCTGTAGAAGCCTAGACACAGATAGGCAGGAGTGGGGAGTCAGCAGAACAGGTCTCCAGCGGGACCTGGCTCCAAATCTGGCCCCTCTGGTGACAAGCATAGTACTATTGCCTTCTGATTGTTTATTTTTTAAAAAGATTTTATTTATTTATTCATTTATTTATTTATTAGAGAGAGTAAGAGAGAGAGTATGATGATCAGGGCTAGCAGGAGAGGGAGAAGCAGATTCCCCACTGCGTAGGGGGCCCAATGAAGGGCTCCATGCCAGGACGCCGGGATCATGACCTGAGCCAGAGGCAGACACTTAACTGACTAAGCCACCCCGTATTGCCTCCTGTTGTTTTTTTCTTTTTTATTTTTAAAGATTATTTATTTATTTATTTATTTATTTGAGAGGGAGAGAGAGGGAGAGAGATCACAAGCAGGCAAAGAGGCATTGCCTCCTGTTTAAAAAGAGGTGTTTTATCAGATTCTGGCCCTCACGGCAGCTCTCAGACTGGCCGGCATATATGTGATAAGTGATCAAATGTACTTGTCATTCTCATTCTCTCATGTGAAGATTAGCTTGGTCCAAAAGAAGGATCCAAACTGCATCATAAGATGCTAGATTCTGAAGGAGATTCATGGGTTCCCTGATCTCACTTACGTATGGGGAAGGGACTTGGCCAACGTCACAAAAAAAAAAAGTCATTGCAGAGCTACCTCATACCCTCAGATCAGATCCCAGCATGCTTCTACTCCCAAAAAACTGGTCATTAAGAGAGAGCATGGTGCCGTAAAGGCTGGCCTCGAAGTCCCCAGACTCATACAGAATTTTAGCCCCATCAGGAATCCTCATTCTGGCTCAGACCCTCTGCTCATTGTTCCCAACCCTTCAATCTTGGGTTGTTTCAAAATAGCCAGGGTCTGTGTCTGCCCTGATTTGCTCATTGGAAAGAGTATAGTGAACAGATCACAATCTCTTTTGACAACAGCCTCAAGATTTAGGGAGCTCCCCAGACTACCATTGTGCTCGAGTGGCCCATTTCACGTAAGCTCTCTTATCCTTGGCTTCAGTTGAACTTTCTTTACAATAATTTCCATCCTTAGACTATGTCCCCTCCTGGAGCCACATGCCAAGGCAGTTGACTTCCCATGGTGGGAAGGTGAGTGCTTCTGATGAATCTAAATTTATCTCTTTCAAGTCTCCCTCACAGAGCCTCAGACCAGGAGGAGGCTGCTGCTCCTTTGTCCTCCCAAGTTCCAGAAGGCAGGCCTGCAAATGTTTCAGTATCAAAGGCAGTTGTCATTTCTCGCCTCTCCTTTGTTCCTTTTCTCTCTCTCCTCCAAGTAATGTTCGGTCCAACCCTCCAGAGTAGCCAACAGGCTCCCCACCAGCCGTCCTGCCATATGCCACATTTCCTGACAACTGCCTGGCCCGGGATTTCAAACTGTACCTACCAGCTAGAGTCTCCAGTGTGACAGCCACCACTCTGCTGTGTTCTCTTTTCTGCCCCCACCTCAAGCCTCCTACCTAGCAACAGCAGGTAGAAGACAGGTGTGCCTTTTCATTTCCTCTTTCCAATCCCCAAAAGAGCAGCCTGGATTTCTATTCTACTAAAGGCCTCCCATTACAAGTATCTAAATTGGACTAGCATTTAACAATCCGCGCAGACATAACCCTTTATTATACACATGGAGAAACTGAGACCCAGAGAGGGATACAACTTATCCTCCGTTCACCATGATCTGGGGCCCCTCTGAGACTCAAAGTTAGAGTCTGTGACTCTCAAACCAGTGTTCTGTGGTTTCTGGTTCTGTTCTAAGGGATGTATATCACTTCTTCATCTCCCTTTAACATCATGTGGTCTGCAGAGAGGGAGGACACAGGTGCCATAGGGGAATAACAGGTTCTTAATTAAGTGGGGAGCTTAGGCAAGAGCCACCTCTTGAGTACATGATTCTGCAGGAACTTGATGCCATCGGCGGTCACCTTCTCACGTGGCCATGTGTAGGCTGCATTCTCCCCTGAGAGATGAGCATGGGGTGATGCTTAGGACCCTGGTGGGCCTGGAAGTTATCTGCTGTGTATGAAGATTAAATGTGGTACGCACTGGGAGGCCATACAGAAAGGCAGAGGTAAGACAAGCATGATAAAGACAAGCTGTTAGAGAGGCCAAGCAGAGAGGAAAGGTGGGGGAGACGGGAAGATTTGGAGGAGAGACCCTCACCCTCAAGTCACAACAGAAGTTATTCGCAGGATGGGTGGAAGTTGTTTTAAGAACCTGGTGTCTGGAGAGACCCCTTGATTACGAATCTGTTTCCTAATCAGAGGGACATGAGGGGACATAAAACTTTGTGAAACACTCAGGTTCTGTACAAACAAAAAAGATCAAAGATCTTTTTTTCAGAATGACCCCCAAACCCAGGAAGCAATGCCAAGCCTTCCTGGTTCTAATCCCTTTCCGTGCACTGTATTGGTTTTAAGGACTCAGGCAGGGTCACCATTAGAATTCCCTCCTCCTAGCTCTCCATCAGTGAGGGGATTGGTAAAGACCGGCAGCGTGAGATAAACGTATCAAAGGTTGGTGGTATTTGATGTTTTGTTTGTTTTTCATTTCCCTCCGTCCCCCATCCTCATCCATCCTACTTCATTCCTGTAAGAAAGAAAGGTCAACTTTGGTTATAGATTGTGCGGATTTAGATAAACATCAGTCAAGAGCTCTTATTGAGCCCAGATCTTTCTATTCCTGTGCACAGTGAGAAGTTGCTTGGGAATGAGGGCTCAGCGAATGACGGTTGTAGATTTTGCAAAAGCCTCATTGAAAATAAGAATGGTTCTGCCACCAGTGGCTGTTTCCCATAGGCCTTCAAGGATGACCTTGAAAGAGCATGGGTTGCTCCTGGAAGATTTGTTAGGCGTTTTCAATCGGGTCCGCTTATCAGATGTGCATATTGTACAGGGTAAGAGGAGAGTTTGGGATAAGATGTGGGATTTCAGGATGAGGCACCACCAACCCACGCCTGGTGAGACAGAAGGGTTCTCTTTAAGGATTTGGCACCCACTTGTTTCCCAGTAGAGGGTCCTGAGTCACATCTTATTAAGTGGCCTCCACAGCTATTTTTCTAGTGCCTTTCTGGGTGATGATTAATGATACATGCTGCTTCTAGATCCTTCCCTTCCCTGCCTTCTCCCTCTTTCTCTTGTCCTCTGCATTGAGCTATGTGCATTTTTGTTATGTGCCAGGTCCTGTATCCCATACTTTAATTTTCTCATCTAATCTTCCCAATACCTATCACAAAATGGCCCTTAACAACTTGGTTTTCTAAAAAAGGAAAGGAATGTATCAGCCAGAATTCATTTGGTCGTGCCCCTACCGAATGCCCTGTATGGAATTGCAGGGGTCCCGTTCATTCTGGCATTTGGGAGTCTGAGCTGACAGAAGCATCATCTTCATGTGCTCCCATGAACACTCTGGTAATGGGAACAAAATTTGGCTCTCATCACTTCCTCCTAGGGATGACATTCTGCTCAGATTCCACTGGTCATGTCCAGTCCTGTGGTCACAGCAGCCCTCAAAGTGTTGGTCAGGACATGAAACCCTATCAAGTGCTGAAAAGACCCAGAAATATGTGGGGCGTCAATATGATTTACTACATTGAGGTACAGAGATGTTGAGCCAACTAGCCCAATAGTTGTATAGCTATCATGTGATAAATCTCAAGTCTAATAACAAATCCCATCTAGCAGCGTACCTTTTGGGATCCTAGCCTTTTTCCATCACCACCTCTGGGAACTGTAGTAATACCTTCTAGTCTCTTCTCTACCATTTCTTTCATTCAACTCCCAAAGAATCATAGACTTTGTAGAGGGATGAACCTTGGAGAACAGTTTCTACATCCCCCTTTGGTAGATGAGATGCCTGAGTCTTAACAGTATTTAAAAGAATTATTTAAAATCATATAACTAATAAGTGAATAAGTTTTAACTTATAAATCCCAGTCTATTGGACTGCACTATATCCACTCTGAAGGCTTAGAAATTTATGATCCAACTCCCACACTATATAGTTGGCAACATTAAGGTCAAGGTTCCATAAAGAATTAATGGTAGAGCTAGGACTGGAACCTGTTTTTCTGAATTTTCAGGTCTGGGTGTTTTGTGATACACCATGATTTTATTTTAACAGGAGAAAGCAAATGAGGCCAATGGTGGAGAGATCATTAATTAAAAGTAGAATTAACTTCTGATTTGCAAGGCGACTCCCAAGCCTCTCTGTATGGTGATATCCCAACTCTTAACAAAATCCTCAACTTGCCACCTGCAGACGCAGCTATACGCTACCTTCTCTGGGGTATCAACTCATGAGACCTTGGAAGTGTACTGAGGACAGAAATTAGAGGCTAGATCAGAGGATTTAAGGGGTGATTTTCCCTAGAGCTCTGACTCTTAGGCTGGCTGGAGAAGACTTTCCCTTTGATATCTCCAGTTTTCCAAGGTTTTCGGACATACTCTGAGGGAGTCAAGGCCAATGTGCCCCATGAACCATAGGTCCTGAAATTCAAAAAGCTGAGTTTCTGTTCCTGTTCTGCCTCTTCCTATTGGATCACCCTTGGTCATTCTCGCCTGATTTCTGTTGCCGTTTCTATAAATTAAGGTCACCTGGGCTGCCCTGAGACTTACCAATCTTTTTTTTCTTTCTTTCTTTTTTTCCTCCCAGATAAGGGGCCTGGGAAAGTGAGTTGTCTTCATGTTCCCAGGTGACTCAAATTATCTAGAAATTTGAGATATATTGGCCTGGTGTCTAAGATATTAGGCTCTAGAATCTGGTCCTAGCTTGCCACCTGTCAACTGTGTGACCTTGGGCACATTCGTGCATTAAGCCTCACTTTTCTCATCTCTAAATTGGGAATAATGACTCTACCCACTTCTCAATGGTTTTGTGATGATTAAATGAAATTGGCACCTGTTTATCCCCATTCTCATCAGACAAGCAGGACCCAGGTGCGATGGGGGCTGCCAAATCAATAACTGTGAGGAATCTTACTGAAAAGGCCAGCCCCATGTGCATGATTCTGCAGGAACTTGATCCAGTTTCTAGCTGGGACCCAACACAAGGTGTCAGGCTGCTACCATGTAAAATAATGAGATCTAAATCCCAAATCTGCCATATTGTAGCTGTGTGGCTTTGGGCAAAGCTCTTAACCTCTACGAACCTCAAGATCTTCAATCATAAAGCGGGCTTTTAACCTGAAAATATCCTCTAAGGGCTATCATCATCTTCATAACTTACTCCAACCAACATGTTTTGGTGAATGTTTTGGTGAATGTATTGCTTTGGTGAAATGCCTAGAGTAAGGTCAGAAGCACAGCCCTTCATGGTCTGTGGGTCTACGTGAGGTGGACAGTTCAGCCAACGGTGTGGAATAGGCAGCAGTTCAAGGTCACCTTCTTTTGGGAAGACATTGTCTTTCTCATGTGTTGTATCATATGTATCCTATATTGTAGCCCCTTTGTTTCTGTGTAAATGACCTACAGGGAAATATATCAAATCAGGAATGTGGGATTTAGATGCTCATGACTACAGAATTTGATAATGGACCAGGGGCTTATGTCCACAAGTTTTAGAAGTGTGGAATGTGTCTGTGTTAATATTAAAAATATGTAACAACTAGCTTAGAAGTGACCCTCACCTGTAGGAAAGGATATCCATCCAAACACAACGAAGATTAACCAGTATGTCCTATGGTCTGCCCATCAGTCTTGCTCAGCAACTACTTTTCCTTCTGGTAAATTTCCCAATATCCTTATGTATGATTGATAGTGTAAAACTATTTTTTCTTTTCAAAGCTGGACTTTAAGGGGCATAGGCAGGTATTTCTCCCATGATACATGTGGACAGAGCAGGCTGAATGCCATACTTTTTAAACGAGAGAACGGAAACTCAGAGAGGTGACGGGTGGCATCCAAGATCAAACAGCTAATACGTGACAGAGCCAAGAGCTGGAGCCACAGCCTGCCCTTGTCTCCACTCTATAGCCTCTAGATAATGTGTGCAAATGCCTGTACATATGGCTCAAACTATATGATCCTCAAAGAGCAGGAAAGCAAGTACTGGCTCCTCATCATTATTCTGTACAAAACCCTATCTAAAGGTAGGACTTTTCCCTATGTCTGCTTATAGCCAGGATACAATATACATGAAATACACTAGTGATTCTCAGTCTCTAATAGGCACACAAAGTGCCACGGAATCCTGCTAAAATACAAGCTCTGGTTCAGTGGGTTGCAGATAAGACCTGAGACTCTGCTTTTCAAATGAGTTCTTGGGTCTGAAGACCATTTTTGTATAGCAAGGTGTGAAACTAAACTTTTTGTGAGATATGAGCCCAGATGAGGCCTGAAAATGGAGAAGGATTGTTACTTCTCCATTTGCCTATTGGATTGCGAGAACCAAGTCCAAGGCCAGTGGCATTTAAAGGCTATACAGTCACAGAGGTGTCTCTTTCCAGACCAATCAAGCACAGAGCCTGTATTTTGGATTTGTAGCAGTCAGGGTGACAGTTCTGCCCTGTCATCCAACAGGCTCCTTGGGCGTAATGTAGCACAACTTATTTTCTCCATCCATCCATCTATCCATTGGCTCTGCTTAATGATGGTTATGAGATACTCTGAGCATCAGTCCCAGTGGGAGAGGAGGCATTTATCCTGAGTCCAGTGCCCAGGTCGAGTGCCCTGATCAGAGCCTCCTGTTTGCCACACTGTCATTCCTCCATCATTGGATGCAGCAGAAGGCTGGGCAGTCGTCAGCATCAGGGGCACAGGTCGAAGACAGACACCCAAAAAAGTAGTGAGAAGTCCATTTGGGAAGGGACACTGGCCTAAGTGAAGCTTTATTATTCTTAAGTGCTTGGACAAAAATCTCATACCGTCAACACTCATTAGTATAATTAGGGATAGAAAGAAAAGAGTAAAATTAAGACCTGGGGAAAGATGCTTTTTACTTCTTGCATGTGGGGAGCAGGGAATTGCAATCCATTTTTCAACAAGGCCTCTCTCATCCCTCTCCCTAATTATAGTAAAAGATTTAATTTAAAAAACAAAATTATTCTCAATGTTCACATCTCTAAATATACCAAACGTGGTCATTTTATGAGGAAAACAAATTACACATTGCACATTTTGAGTGTTCTCCAACTAACCTAAAAATGTGTGTCTGGTCTGCAAAAGTTGCTAAAGCAACAGAGCCAACCAGGTTCGTTTCACTTCTTCTCTCGCTCTCCTTCCCCCTTTTTTTGTGGTTTGGTTTTTAGTTTTCTGGCTTCAGAATCCCTGACTCTGTCCTTTTTTCCAGGAGGGGGAAGCCTATCGGAACCATCAAGCTGTCTTAAAGCAGAGACCATTTTTAAAGAAGCACCATTTCATTATACTCAAATGCAGGCAGTAACTCAGGCTGGTCTAAGTGCTCAGAAGGAAAAGTCCACAGGGAACCTAGGGAACAGATAAGGATAGATTGTAATTAGCACAGTAATTGTAATTAGCAGAGCAATTGTAATTAGCACAGTGATTGTTTGTTCATAATGGGTGCTTCCAAAGTGACTCCAGGCACTTTGTCCTCTTAAGTATCTTCTGCCATATCCCTGGTGGTCTTGTTTACACTGCGAATGTACTAATGTGCTTAGCAATCTCTTTTATAAATAAACACTCCAAAGATACAAGCCAGCCCAGCCCCTGGCCAAGCCTTATGCATCCTTAATTAATGGAGTCCACAGTGCTGAAATTTCACTGTATTTGCATTATGCAAAGGCAACATTAGGTATATTCCTCTCCGAAGAAGTCACACCTCCGAAGTCATTTTTTGTTGTTCTTGTCATTTTGTTAATTACAGGAGGGAATAAGGTGGCCGAGGGCTGCACTTGAGGGCAGAGATGCCAGTCCTGGCTGTACCTCTCTTTCTCCTTTGTTACTTAGCAACTTTTTGTCGAGCACCTGTGACACATAAGCTTTGAGGATGAGAAGATGAAGGAGACAGTCCAGGTCTCTACACTTAGGCAGGTGGACCACAGGCCCAGTGTTGGTGTGGGTGAGCAGAAGTAGGGAAGGCGTCCTCCAAGCTGCTGGCTGAAACCTGGAGGATGTGATTAGGAGTTAGCTAGGTGGGAGAGTAGCCCAGGCAAGTAAGAGCATAGGGCATCTGCAGGTGTGAACATCAGGGGACTGTGAAGAGGGTGAGGGAATGGGATTGTAGAGATAAACCACAGAGAAGCACGGGCATTCAACCAGGAAGGGTTATTGAAGTGCCATGGTAACGGGACCATTACTGGCTGTGAGAATTTGCCCGGTCTTCTAACCTTCTGAGGCCGGTGTGCTCACCACTAAATCAGAGAACATGGTAATACCATCCTACAGGAGAATTATGGTGGGGAGGGAGAGGTGATGAGAAAAGTCCGGTTAAAATGCTCTAAAGTGTGAAGACACGTGTAGATGTTAGTGACATTTTCCCAACACGAATCAGAGGATCTGTGAGATGCCACTTACTCTGAAATTTTGTGCTGGAGTGTACATCCTGGCACACTTGAGATCATGTGAGATGCAAATTAACCAGCATTACTTTCTTTGTGCTCCTTCCAGAGAATTGAGAAAGTAAGTCTATTCTAAGTGCACATTAATAAGCCTACGCATGTGTATCAAGAAAATTAATTTTTAGGGAAATATTTCCATTTCAGGGAGATGCCCTGAATAGAAATGTATTTAGTAACAGTTCTAATGAAAGATATGATCATAGTTTATTGGATGTGAATTAATACAGAAAGCTCCAAGGGCAATGGCTGGGGTTTTATGTAACATCACCACTGAATAATTTCTATTAATGATAATCTAGTGAAACACCTCAAAGGTGGCTTTTAAGAGTCCAAAATGAGCATTTATTTTTATGTCTCATAAGATCCTCAGAGGAACCCATTAAGCAGGCAATTAATTAGCAGGCATAAGCCAGGAGCCAATACTGCAGGCATTGGGGTAGCCCAGTCCTGGTTTATTCAGAATATTCCTGACCATGTTGCAAGAACCTTCATCCCCAAATCAGCTAGCCACCTCCCCCATTCTCCATGAGGGTCCTGTCATTTGTTGTGACCTTGAAGATGCTCCAGCTTGTCTGGCGTGCTTTCTAGAGTAGGAAGAAAGACATAGGATAAAGGGATTGGTCTTCCTCGCCTACTCGTGGTTCAGAGAACTAAAGTTGCACCAAAGTTGTAACACTAGAGTTACACCTACAAGTTTGTATGAATCCCCAAAGTACTTCTGAGGAGTTTATGATGACCCGGCCACTGGGAAAATACAAGTCTATAGGCAATCTCGCAGCTGTGTTTGCAAAGGAGATGGAAACCTAGCTTGAAATTAAACTACATAGCAATTAAATTCTCCTTCAGCTTTGTGATTCAACCAATAAATATACACTGAGTACTTATCATGTGCCAGGTTCTGGAAATAAAACTGGATAAAATTCACAGAGGCCCATGTTTGTGTAAAGGGCAAAAGGATATCATGTTTTTTTGTTTTGTTTTGTTTTGTTTTTTGTTTTTATTGGTATTATCTGGGTTTGTGTATCTTGACTTTCTTTTTTCTTTCTCAAAGACCTGGGAGCCGTCTCTTTGAAATGTAACCATTGAGCAAGGTAAATACATTGGCAAATTCAGAATAACTCAATGTACAGGACATACCCATCAGCCAACCCCCACCCCTCCTTGCCTTGAAGTTCTCCAGACTTTTACCACCTACTCATCCCAGCCTCAAAAATCCTTCTGCCTCATATCTCAATGGAATTGTGTTCAGACTGCTTTCCCGTATTGCAATAACCTTGAATAAGTCAGTTACCTGGATTACCTTAGTTTTTACTAATGTTCTTTTGTTCTGGTTTGGAAGCTTAACCAGTGCTGTGACTTGCACAGCAAAAATTTCCCTGGACAGTGTCAAACAGGCAAGGAAGACTTTATTCAAGGCTGTTGCAACATGGGAGAGAGGTCTGAACTCAATTCCATCCAGACCAAGGGCAAGAGGGTTTTTAGGGCTGGAGTGAGCAGCTGGGAAGGTACCGAAAGAGTTCAGGGGAAAGTTCACTAATGGGATGCATCCTACAAGTTGAATTATTCCAAATCCACAGGCATATTTCTCTACTACTTTCCTGGGTGATTACATTTCAAAGAGATGGCTTCAAGGTCCTTGGGAAAGACATTCCTGGGTTGTAGAACTGGCCAGAGGTTTTTAAAAAAATTTACATGTGAAAGGGAAAGAGAAAGAATTTCCAGTGACACTTGTCTAAAGGCAGCAGTCTAAGAACATGGAAGTCAGGGACTTAAAGCCAGAAAGAAGCCCGTTTACAGTTTGGTCAAGCTGAGAGAATCTTAAGGCCAGCTTGGTCACTACCGTACTTTTGGTTGTCTGTCTCCTGGGCTCTTCTGGTCTGGGACAATTTGGATGGCATATATTTTTTATGCGCATTGAATTCACAAAGTTCAAAAACAAAAGCAGGATTAAAGACGGCCAATGATAGTGTCCACTCTCTGTGCTCTTACTATCATCCCTTTCCCCTGTCTCTACTCCACTGTTACGACCTTCTGAGGTATCTTTCCTTTTTTTTTCTTTCTAAGCAAGTAAGATTAAAAATCACTCCTTCCCCTTCTCTCATAAAAGATACAGTAAGTGGGACGCCTGGGTGGCTCAGTTGGTTGGACGACTGCTTTACGCTCAGGTCGTGGTCCCGGAGTCCCGGGATCGAGTTCCACGTTGGGCTCCCGGCTCCACAGGGAGTCTGCTTCTCCCTCTACCTTCTCCTTGCTCATGCTCTCTCTGACCTCCTCTCCCTCAAATAACCAAATAAAATCTTAAAAAAAAAAAAATAGATACAGTAAGTATATCGTCTTCCCCCCACCACTTAGCGAGAGCTCTTAAAGGTCTTCCCAGAGACAATGAACTTTTAAAAAGTGACACAGAGACCATTCTAATATAGGAATCCCATTGGTCATATAGGGTGCTGCCATGGTAAAGTAGGGGCCCCCGAGAGGTGGAGAGAACTGGGTTTTGGAGACTGTGGTTCTTCCCCTTGGACTGCCATGAGTCTCGCAGGTGGTTTCTCCCTTCTCAGCCTCATCCCCTCATCTGCACAATAAGGTTCTTACATCTCCCTGTGTTGTTGTAAGACAATAAGATAAATGCAAGGTGTTCAGTCCAAAGGGCGCCTGGATGGCTCAATCACTTAAGCATCTGCCTTTGGATCAGGTCATGATCTCGGGGTCTTGGGGTTGAGCCCATGTCAGACTCCCTGCTTAGCAGGGAGTCTGCTTCTCCCTCTCCCTCTGTGCTCTATCAAATAAATAAAATATTGACAAAAAAAAAAAAAAAAGAATTTCAGTGGCTATGAGAAAGCAGCTCTCTGAATATTAAAAATAAAAAAAAGAGTTTATTTCTAATAAACAGTAGCAATAGCAGTAATAATAGTAACAGGGTTAGCAGGGGCAAACCTATGGTACTTACCCTACACCAGTCACCACCTTTTTTCTCTAACCAAAACATTTACTGAGTACCTGGTTATATGTCTCTCAGTGTTTTGGGAAGCCAGAAGTACAACAGTGAACAAAACACTTCTAAAATAGCTGTCCTGGTGAGTTCTAGGGTGGGAGACAATCTACAAATAAATACAGACTGTCAAGTGTACACACTATGGAGGAAAGAAGAACAAGAGGGTTAGTGAGTGCTAGGCCAGGGCCCCTGTCTAATACAAGCTGAGCAGGAAAGACCTCTTCGATAAGGTGACACTGGTGCATGGATCTTAGGTGAGACAGTGAGCCTTGCAGGTATGGAAGGAAGAGTTTGCAGGTGGAGGACACAGCATGTTCACAGACCCTTGGCATGTTCCATGAAAAAGAAGGAGCCCAGGGATGCGTGCCAGGGTGGCTCAGTTGGTTGAACGCCCAACCCTTGATTTCAGCTCAGGTCACAATCTCAGAGTCATGAGATCAAGTCCCACGTTAAGGGGGAGTTTGCTGGAGATTCTCTCCCTCTGTCCCTCCCCTCATTCTCTCTCTCTCTCTCTCAAATAACAAATAAATAAATCTTTTTTAAAAAAAGGAGCCCAAACAAGATGGAATTGGGAGGGAGACAAACCATAAGTGACTCTTAATCTCACAAAACAAACTGAGGGTAGCTGGGGGGAGGGGGGTTGGGAGAATGGGGTGGGATTATGGACATTGGGGAGGGTATGTGCTTTGGTGAGTGTTGTGAAGTGTGTAAACCTGGTGATTCACAGACCTGTACCCCTGGGGATAAAAATACATGTTTATAAAAAATTAAAAAAAAAAGGAGCCCAAGTAGATGGAACATAGTGAAAGAGGTGGTAAGTAGTAGGAGAAAATGTTCTAAATTAAAAAAAATAATGGGTGTTGAGTGGAGCAATGCGGCAATCTATGTCGAGTTCTATGAGTCACGTAAGTGCAATACTTTGGATTTCATCCTGAGTGAGAAGAGAAAGAAGCCAGTGCATGGTTTGAGCAGAAGAGGGCTATAATCTCACTCGTATTTTTAAAAGACCACTCCATCTGGGGTGTGAAGATAGACTACACTGGCCAGGATGGAAGCAGGGAAAGCAGATCCAGAGCTTGTGCAGTGGTTCAGGTGGAAGACAATGGAGCACGGTTGGATGAGTTGACACGGTGAGAAGTGGGCAGACTCTGGGTGTATTCTAAAGGCAGGGCGACAGAATTTGCGGATGCAGAAGACAAAGCAGGGGTCAAGGTTGGCTCCCTGTTTTTTGGGTCCCTAAGCCACTGGGTAGATGGAAGTCCCATGGGTGGAGATAGGAAGAGTAGGCATTAGGGAGGGGAGCACAAACAGAAATTTAGTTTCAGCCATATGAAAAAATGAACTCGTTTGTGGAAAATTCCAGTCATTTATAAAAGTGGACAACAGTGCCATCACCCCCAGGTCCTCAGCATCCTGCTTCGGTAGCCCATCATTGGGCCATGTCTAATAGATTTCTTCACGGAGAGATCGGGAAGCCAGTTGTGTATACCAACCCAGAAAAGAGACCAGACTCAAAATGCCAATTTCAGATGATTCGGCATATGAATAATACAAAAGTGAAAAGAGACATACTTACCTGAGTAGAGAGAGAAGAGATGAGCCCAGGCCCTGAGCCCCGGGGGGCGATGGGGGGGGTGGTTTGCCATACTTATAGGTCAGATGGATGAAGAGTCACCAGCAAAAGAGGGTGATGAGAATGAGCTCCCAGTGACATGAGAGGAGAGCCCAAGTTGTAGCTTCACCCATTGAAAACCACTCAGCTCTCACAACAGGGTGATGTCCAGATAGAGGCTAATTTTCTCAGCGTCATTCAGCTTGGAACTGGTGGAGCCAGGATTGGAATCTAAGTGTGTGTGGCTCCAAGCCCATCCCCAAATACCCGTTCTTCCCCTCTGCTTACACCACACGGTCACACCTCCTGCTCCATTCACATCACTGCGCTAGGTGGAGGGACAAGAGGGTGGTGGCAGCTGGGGAGTGGGAGAATGTTATAAAAATATGCCCACGTTCAAAGTTAACCAGCCACACAAATCACGATGTCTATTATGGGCCACCGAATTACCTTAGTCAATAATTCAGCGCCGCATAATAATATTAACAATGCTGATAATTGCTATTTACTGAGCACACATGTATGGGTCAGAAACTCTGCAAAGTGCTTCAAAGGCTTATCTTGTTTCATCCTCACAACAAGCTCATGGAGATGAGCCAACCTTATATCCATTCTGCATAGACAGACATTGAGGTTAAAAAGCTTAGAAAGTGGTGATGAGGGATTTGCTGTCTTCCACCAAGGGCTTTATGATCACACTGTCCAGAAGGAAAGGAGGTAATGAAGACAGGCTTCGCAGTCAAGTAGATACGAGTTCAAATCCTAGCTCTCCGAAATATGATCTTCATTATTAACCGACTCAGCCTATTTTTTTATCCATGAAAACAAAGATGAAAAAAAATCCTATCTTGTTCTTCTACTATTTTTTTCTACTGAAATACTTGTAAAAACCTAAATTAAATTAATCTTGGTATGATCATTTATTCAGCCTCTATCTTCCCTGCTGAGATGAGACCCAGAGCATCTTTGACTGTTTGTCAGTGTAAATCCCCAGGGCCTAGCAAAGTGTCTACACGACGAAGGTTTTGACATATGGTAGCTGTAAGTTTGAAGTTGATTTTTTTTTTTAAGCTTATGGATAAAGTGCAGGAGAGCTGTGGGCCAAAGATGCTTTTGTACCCATCTGCAGACTGATGAGCCTTTCTCAGTCATGGTCTCCACACACTGTGCCATTTTCTACTTTAGTTTCCCTCCACAAAGGTAGGAGTATAGTTTAAAGATGAGACTCCGGCAGACCTGGAATTAAATGCAGTCTCTGCTGTTATTAGTTGTATGACCCTGGTCAAGTCCCCTGACCTCTCAGGACTTCACTGTCCTCCTTTGCACAAGGTGAATATATTAACTACCTCATTGGTCGGGTGGCTAAACAGGCCGGTGGTTAAATCAGCTGACCCAGGGTAGATGCTCAGGATATTCTGATTATTTTCGCTTCTCACCCTCAAGCCAGAAACCATGTTTATTGACATGCCTGGTGATTAGAAAAATAATAATAAACAGGGCTTGATCAATAGAAGGTGACTTACAAGTTGGAAGGCAGGAAGAAAGAAAAGGAAGGAGCAGGGCAGGATGAAGGAGAGAGAGTCAGAGGACAGAAGGATCAAAAGAAGGAAGTCGGAAAGGTTCTGTGAGCTTCATTAGGACTCCTTAAAAGAACGCATTCACTCATTAAATGAGTACCCTGCTCTCAGTAAATTTTAATCAAAGGGATGGCGATACAAAGCATTGCAATATATCCCAGTTATCCTAGGAGTGTTCTAGTTTATGCCATTTGCCTCCAAGTCGTGTCTAGTTGAGCATTTATCCCACGTAAAAGTCACCTGGATTAGATGCTAACTTCCGTAGTCTCTCTACCTGTCGAGTTCCTAGATCACATGAGAAAGAGGCTTAGTCTAGTGAAATCCAGACTCGTGATCTGGGGGTGTGACATACAGTAGTTTGGGTACTCTAGGAGCAAATGCCAGGGACCCACCTGGAGTTTAGGAACCCAGGTAGCTGCTCCGCAGGAAGTAATGTCTAAGCTGAGATGTGCAGGGTGAGTTAGAGCTCCTTAGGTAAAAGGAGGCAAGGCGGGGAGACTGGTGAGCTCCTAAGAGTTGGTACAGAGGGCAGATCACGCCAAATATAAAGACTAAGGAGAACTCGCCTTGGTGTTCAGAAAGCGTCAGATATGTGGGGATCTCTTTCCTGGTCTTCCCTCACTCAGTAGGTCCCTAAAGAGGAGAAGGACCTCGTTGCCTTCCTGCCATCCTGCCGTGGTGGCAGTCCCCAGAGAGAGGGAAGAAGAATGGAAGTGTATAGAACATGCACTCTTGGGTTGGCCTAAAGGGACAAGCCACAGAGGCGCCAAAACAGGCAGAAAGAAGAACGCCCACCTCCCCCAAATTAGCTTCTCTTGAAAAGACCCAGGGGAAGCTTCTGTTCCGACAAAGTTATGTTAATATTGTCAAGTTGGTGCACTGGGCTGCTGAACTGGTACTTGGGGACTGTCACAATATTGATGGGGAGTTTGGCAAGTTAATTTTCAATCTGTCACTTCACTCTTCTGCGACTCTTGCTCCTTAATAAAACTCCACAGTGATTGTGGGCTCAGCTGACAGCTGGAGAGTGATCTTTGAGTCTGAAACTGGCATGAAATGATTCTTTCTACTCTCCCTTTCTCCTCCTGCCCCCTCCCTTTCTCAAAAAGGCTGCCAACCTGAAGTGAGAAACCCTTTCTCTTAGGGCGCCTGGGTGGCTCAGTGGGTTAAGCCGCTGCCTTCGGCTCAGGTCATGATCTCAGGGTCCTGGGATCGAGTCCTGCATTGGGCTCTCTGCTCAGCGGGGAGTCTGCTTCCTCCTCTCTCTCTCTCTGCCTGCTTCTCTGCCTACTTGTGATCTCTCTCTCTGTCAAATAAATAAATAAAATCTTTAAAAAAAAAAAAAAAGAAAGAAAGAAAGAAAGAAACCCTTTCTCTTACAAGAGAGAGACCATTGTTGAGGTCTGTGTGGGGCCCTGGAAGGGATTTGGGGTTTGCAGTTAGACCCACTGGGGTATGAATGCCAATTCTGCTACTGGCTATAGCTGTGTGGCCTTGTGGAAGCTACTTGAGGTATCTGATTTTCTGGTTCCACTGGTTGTCGTGATATAAAATAATACATGTCAAAACACGTACTGTAATTTACGACCGGCCAGGTCTCCTTCTTCCTTTCAACAATATGTGTGGCATGGGCTGCAGGTGTCAGGCCTTGGATTCAAAGGCAAGTGAGTCAGAGACTATCCCTTCCCATAGACCTTTAATAGATCCCGTGCTCAGACAGTATCAAGAAACCCATAGAGGAATCAGAAGGAATGTAATTATAACAAATGTGCAACACTTTCAAGAGCCCTGGTGAGTCTCTAATGAGCTTTTTGCACCACAGACTAAGAACGATCCTGATAAAACCCAATCCACTGGAGCTAAAACCTTTATTTTCTCCACATCTGAAGGACTTGTCTCTGCTGGGGCTCCTGAACCCATGCAAATTGCTAGGGAATTGTGCAAATATCCAAACATTATATGCGCCTGGCATTCGCTCCCTGGATTTGATTCTGTGGCCAGTCTCCTGTGTGCTCTAAGACAGTCGTACACGCTTGTCCGTGTCTCCCACCTGGATCCCGCCCCCTGCGTGTGCCTGAATTCAGTTTTACCCTGTGCTTGATTCTACACTTTTCTTAGCAACATTGACTTCGCTTCTATTTCTGGTTATCACAGTCACTCCCTCCACATCACCAGCCTTCCGGCATCCAGTTCCTTCCACTCCTTGCTTAGTGGGCAGCTCTGTTCCGCAGACCTATTCTTCTCTTCTCTCCAAAGTCCAATTCGAGGCCACATGTGCATCGACTGTAGAGTATTGGACGTTCACTCCGTAGGCATTGATACGGCAGCTGCACTCCGGCAGGCTCTGTGCGAAGTCCTGGTATTTACGGAAGGTGAGAGTGGCGGGAATGAAGACAACTAAGGGAAGGTTATGGAAGGGACACGCTTGTCTTTATGCATGGGATTCTCCCGACGTCCTGGCTGGGACTCAATCGTCATCTCCTCTTCAGTTACGACCTTTTCTCTCCTCACTTTGAAGGACAAACTCCTTGATGGAAACTCATCGCTTCCACTTCTTCACTTTCCAATTGCTTCTCACACCTTTCTAATTGGATTTCTCCCACAACACTCTCCAGAAATTCGAGTCTCAACTAAGGTTGCCAGTGATATTACCAGTGAATACAGCTGAGTGCTTAAGAGGTTTGGGGGGAGCACAAAGGAAAGGTCTGGGTGCAGATCTCAACTAGGTGTATTGACCGCATAAATGTAGTTTCATCATCTATTAAAAGGAAGGGGGTATTAAATCAGAAAAGGCATAAAAAGTACTGGGGGCAGAGTAGGCATGAAGTTACTATTTTCTTTCTTTCTTTCTTTTTTAGATTTTATTTGTCTATTTGACAGACAGTGATAATAAGTAGGCAGAGAAGCAGGCAAAGAGAGGGGGGGAAGCAGGGTCCCTGCTGAGCAGAGAGCCTGATGTGGGGCTCGACCCCAGGACCCTGGGATCATGACCTGAGCTGAAGGCAGAGGCTTTAACCCACTGAGCCACCCAGGCGCACCACTATTACCTTTCTTTTCAACATCTTACCCTCCTCTGCTCTACCCTGGCCACACAGCATTTGTAATTTTGTGTTTGTCTCTCTGTCTTCTTCATTGGTTTGGGAAGTTCTCAAAAGCAACAGCCATTCCTTCTGCAAGTCAGTGTCTAAGTCAGATCCTGACCAAGTGAGCGCCTAGTAAGTATGTGGAGGTTCAATGAATGAATGAGTGAAAGAAAGAACATATGAGTAGAGAACTGATGTGAACGGAAAGTGGAACGGACCGTTCAGTGGATGCACACATGTGTACGTTAATTTATATGAACGTATACATATTCATTACTATAGGAATTATACCTTAATATCCACAGTACTTACTGGGAGAACCCATGAATGGATTAGTGATGTGTTCACTGAATGGTGGAGTAGATGAAGGAGGGGCTGAGGACAGGAATGTTACTGAAATGAAAAAAGTGATCAAATCAGAAGGAGAATGAATGAATGAATGAATACATTAATTATTGACCCCAGGTAGACTTAGAAGGAATCTCATCTTGATGTTGGCCAAGGGGAGCCATAAAAGGTACATGGCTGTGGGGGAAATTCGTGTTAGTCTGGGCAAGTGGAAAGAAGAGACTGGGATATAAACCAAAACTAGTGATTTCTTTCCTGGTGTTTTAGGAACATTAAGAAATAAATCAGTGGAGGGGCGCCTGGGTGGCTCAGTGGGTTAAGCCGCTGCCTTCGGCTCAGGTCATGATCTCAGGGTCCTGGGATCGAGTCCCGCATTGGGCTCTCTGTTCAGTGGGGAGCCTGCTTCCCTCTTTCTCTCTCTCTCTGCCTGCCTCTCCATCTACTTGTGATTTCTCTCTGTCAAATAAATAAATAAAATCTTAAAAAAAAAAAAAAGAGAGAAATCAGTGTTTAAGAATTTGCAGTTGTGGTAGGCACTGATCAGGGAATGCTGGAGGAGCCACGACAGGTAGGTAAGGAGGGGAGAATGGGAGGAATTCACTGAGGCAGGGAGACTGCGCGGAGGGGAGTTCTGTTTGTCACAAGGCCCTCAAATATCAAGTTGAAAGTACAACTGGCTTTTTAGTGTGTGATAATGACAATCAGAACAATAATTAGCCATTCCATTCCTCCTGTCTCTGTCCATCTGCAATAGTCCTTAGATTTCTCTCTCTTGAGCTCAATACATGGCTCAAGAAAAGGGTGGGCAAGAGAGAGCCCTCACTCCATCCATCTGCATTCGCTGCCTCAGTGGTTCTGATGGAGGACCTCTCTGCCCTTCTAAACGACTGTAGATGAGTGGCGATAAGTTGCGTACATGTATCAAGATATTTAAAGCAAAGGGGTATATTGTATAATGGAGCGGTTCTAGAACTGTACTAAAATCACTGTAGGTGGCTCCAGGGAACGTTTTGGTAATGGGAAGTATACTGGGTCCCATTTGCCTGTAGAAGGAGGTACAGTCAGTTATCAGGGCAGAGAGAGATGAGTTAGCCCTGCACCCTGAGAATAGTGTAATAGGTGACTGCCCACCCCAGAATGCTGAGCAATACCACGGGGTGCGTCTACAGCAATTGTTTGGATAAGTGCACATGTATTTTTCTCTACAGACATGTTTATAAATTGACCATCGAACCGAAGTCTTGACATTAAAGAACAAAAATCATTATAAGAAGAATAATGAGTGTTACTTTGAAAACAAGCAAACTGATTTCCAAAGAAGTTAAAGAAATTGCTCTAGCCATAAAGGAAATGAAATGAAGGCAAGGCCTCACTTGGAATTCAGATCTTCCAAATTATGTCTTTTCTACAAATCATTTTTCTGTACATTTAAGACCTCTTTCTTTCGCATTAGGGGCTAGAATAGATTCTTCAGTCTTGGTGCTGCTGTTCTAGATTTCTCATTTCCCCGTGTCATGGCCTAGGTGCATAGGCATTGGCTGCCCAAGGTATGCTGTGCCTAACAGATTGGGTACCACCAGGGAGCTCGTTAGAAATGCCGAATCCCCCATTCTTCAGAAGATCTACTGATCAGGTGGCATATGGGTGGCTCAATTGATTAGGCACCTGACTCTTGATTTCAGCTCAGGTCGTGATCTCAGGGTTGTGAGAGGGAGCCCGGAGTCTGGCTCTGTGCTGGGGGGTGGAGCCTGCTTAAGATTCTCTCTCTGCTCCATCTGCATTTTAACAAGATTTCTGGGTCAGTCATTTGTGAACTCAAAAGATCTGGAATAGAGCAGTAGTCCAAGCGTGGTCCTTGGACTAACAATATCAGCATCCCCTGGGAACTTGCTGGAGATTCAAGTCCTCACTCCCCACTCCAGACCTATTGAATCAGAAACTCTGGGAGTGGGGCCAGCAATCTTTAACAAGCCTCCCCCACCCCACCCTTCCCCTACCCACAGCCCTGGTGATTCTGTTGTATGCAGAGTTGAAAACCTCTGAGGAAAGGATACCAGTCATTAGAATCAGAAACAGGTGCTTTCAGGTCCTATGTATATGGTCAGCCACTCCTTCTTGGACCCTGAGTTCATTAGGAGCTAAAGTAGGATGATGACAATTGATATGATGATAACGATGACGATGGTAATGACACTTGCCCCATAGGGAGGTTGTGATCATCAAATTATCTCTAAAACACCGGGATGCACGGGGGTCTTCCCCTGTTTTAAAGATGTCTTGCGTGTCTTGCCTGGGATCCCAGTGGCCCTGCTGCCACTCCCTTCCAGACCACAGACAAGGGTGGGAACATCTCCAGGCCCGGCCCTTGGAGCAGTACTCTGTATCAGCCCCCGATGGCTCTGTTCTTCCACCAGATGTAGTAATAGCGTGAATCTGCCTAACACAGCTTGAATCAGAGGCAATTTGAATTAATTTGGCAAGTTGAACATCACATGTGACACTATTCAATATTTTGCTGGAGCTCAGATCCATAACCTTTACTACATCTCCTTCATCCCCTAATTTTGTAATTTTGTCAGGAAAAGCTATCAAGTTGTCCAGGATGATTTGTTCTACAGGAAACTCCAGTGCTCCTTATCGCTCAGTATTCCATTATCTCTCGAATGCTTGCAGATTTTCTCCGGGCACATTTGTCCAATTATTTTACTAAATATTGACACCAGGCTTACTGGACAGTGATTTTGCGGATTACCTCTCATTAACCTTCTTGGAAGACCAGTTGCACATTCGGTCAGTTTCACTGCCACCACGCCCCGACCTTCTGCCTCCCGCAGTACAGACATTCCACTCCTGTCAGGTGATGTTTGCTGCTGTGTGATTTGGATAGCAGTAGGGTTTCTTGCCCCCTGCCCCTGAGACTGCAATAGCCAAGGTGATTTTTCATACAGAATCACAGAAAACTAGAGGTGGAAACAGCCTCAAGAAGAAGCATGTTGCCCAGATATACTCAGGTTGCAAACCCTGCTTCTCTGCTCAGCTGTTTTGTGACCTGGGGCAGGTGAGCACAACTCTCTGAGCTTCATTCCCCCCCCCCATCTATAAAATGGGATTAAATAAACCTCAAGGGATTACTGCAAAGTATTAAATAAAGTGGATGCTTCATCCTCTCAGCACTGTACCTGCTGGGAATTAGTGTTTTCACGGTAGCCCCCTCCCCTGCACCTCATCTCGTGCCCTTCCTTTACAAAGAGGGACTATATCTAGGAAGGGATGTAAAAATGATCACAGAATGTGAACCTCACAGAACACATGTCTCTGAAACCTTGTTCAGTGTCATTCCCTAGACCTGCCTATGGCTCCCCCCGTTTCATTATGTAGAAGTGGATGCAACTCGGTGTAAGGCTCCATTGGTCCAGGATAGCATAGACTAGATGGCAGTCTCTACTCACTGCTCCATGAGGCACCCTTGTACAGTGCACAACCTGCACAAGTGTACATAGAGACCCTGCCTCTTGCCTCTTCCTCTATCTCACGAGAGATACCATTCTAAAGCCTTTTTTCCAGCTTGAGATTCTCTGAACTGCTTCTCTGCTCTGAGATGTCATAGACAAATATGCCCGAAGTCCTGGCTGGTTTTTTTTTTTTCCCCTCCCTTTGCTCTTATGGACAAAGACAGTGGGTAGAGAAAAGATGAGCAAGTCTATAGGGGTATCTGATACAACTGCTGAAGCAAAACAAACATAAAGAATGGGACCCCATTAAATTAATTTCATTGATTTTTTTTTCTCCCTCTCCTTTGAAACCTCAGAGTGCGGAGGTTATAATTGTGCCGTTTATTATCCCTTGCTGAGGGACCTGCCGGAACCAGTATCTCGGGGACCTGGAGCCTCTTGTTTACATATCACCCTTCAGGACGGATAACAGATAGTCCTCCTTTCCGGCCTGAGTCCCATTCCATTCCCTTTTATTATGTGTCCCCGCAATTCTATTACCTGCCCGCGGTCTCCGTGACTCAGCCACAGTGGCTGCAGTAATGATGGCTTTCAGAGCTCAGCTAATGACGCAGGCACTGAGGTGTCTCCAGACCCAACAGCCGGCTGAATCTCAATTTAGCAGGATTTGAGACCGTGGTGCCATGCATTATGCATGAGCGCGCGCCCGCACCTGGGTACGCGTGCCTGCGGGTTTGTTGGAGGGAGGGAGGGCGATGCGCATTTATACCCAAGACCTTGCACATAGGCGGTCACAGTGAAGAAAATGAGATGTCTGATCGTGCAGAGCGTTTGCTGGGAGATTGGCAGGAGGGGAGGGAAGGACATGTTGGTAAATACCAAGGAGTCTAGCCTTTGCTAGGAAGCCAGTGCAGCAGACTGGTTAAGAACTGGGCTTTGGAGCAAGATGGCTTGGGATCAAATCCCACCGCAGCCGTTTACTGGCGGGAACACGTAGGAATTAAGACCCAGCTTCCTTATCCCCATAATGCAGTCATAATCTGTTGCAGGGATTCAGTGGGATAATGAAGGCAAGGCTGTCTGCCCTGCACCTAGCACCATGGAAGACACTCAGTTAAGTTGGTCACTGTTATTAATGATTACTCCTCCTGCCAGAAGGAAGTTCCTGTCTCCACAACCCACTCCCACTTTGCCTGCTTGCATAGGCCCCAGAGTATTTTCTCACCCGCTGACATAGATGAGTCAGCCATTTATAGAAAAGAGAGTACTAACAGCATGGGTGGAGAGTCCTGCCCCAGGGCTGCCTCAAGGTCATTGGATAACCTTGGGTGAGCCCCTTCCTGACCTTAGTCTGCCTCTTCCATAAATGCGGAGCCAAAGTAGGTCAGACTGCCTTTCCTCAAGGGGCATGGGGTCCTCAGGAGAGCCTCAAGAATCCCTTCCAGTGGGGAATCTAGAGGGGCTAGAGAGTTCTCTGTTATGTGCTTCATACATGAGAGTTCTGAGTTCAGATTCTATCGCAAACAAAATAAAATTTGAAAAGTATTGCTTTGGTAGATTCCTAATTTGCTTATGGTTTCAGTGGCCCGTGGTTCTATAATTTCTTCATGGAAGGAGCCAGACAAGCAGAAGGGACAGTGATTGCTCACTTCAACTCTAAAAGACAGTTATCCTGGGGATTTCTGGCTAGTCTGGGGGAAAGACCTGTTTTAAAAGTCTGAGGACATCCTGAGTCTATTTACCTAGGGGATTCATTTTCTAGGAGGGGGGAAATGACTTTACAGTGAGACAGAGCTCATTCAGTTCTGGGCTCTTCCCTTGACTTGGTTGGTGATACTGAAGAAGATTCTTAACCTTCTGAACCTGGGTGTTCTTCTCTGTAAAATGGGGGCAATGGCTCCTATTGCAAGGACGGATGGGGCTATTAAATGAGATAATATATCATCTCACAGTGCTTGGTTTGTGGTATATACTTGGTGTGCGTTTTCTCCTCCCCGCCTCCCCGCCTCCCCACCTGAGTTCTGAATCCTGTAATGATCCCTGCTCCTCAGAAGCCTGTCTTTGAGTGAGGTACTCCCTCACGAAGGAGACCTGGTTCCTTCTCCCTTCCCCATCATTAGGGGTCTTCTCTCTGATCCCTCTTCTTCCACATGACATCCCCACTAGCCTACTATATTTTCTTCTTCAAATCCACAGATCTCTGGGGGCAAAGTCTTCTCAGGAAACTTCGAGAAAGGAAGAAACATGACTGGAGCCCATTGGAAAATCCAGTAGGTCCTCCCTTGGGCAGAGAAAGTAGAAGTTGTCTCTTCATCAGGGCTCAGAACTCTGCAGTGGGGGTTAGGAATGTTTCAAAGACGAAAGGCCCCAGATACGGAATGAAAATCTTGGGAGAGCGTTCTACATCCTGGAGGGAAAGCATCAGGATCAAAAGAACGTAGCTTGCTGGGGAGGTTATGAAGAGCATCACTGAGTAAATAGGATAGAGTCCCACTGGATAAAACTGGTTCCTAAAATGAGAGCAAGACCGGGGCACCTGGGTGGCTCAGTCAGTAAAGTATCTGTCTCTCGATTTCAACTCAGGTCAGAGTCTCAGAATGAGACTGAGATCGAGCCCTGGGGCAGGAAATTCTCTCTCCATCTTCTTGTGCCCCTCACTACTGACACTTTTTCTCTCTCTCCAAAAAAAAAAAAAAAAAAAAAAAAAAAAAAAAAAAAAAATCTTAAAAAAACAAATAAGATGAGAGCAAAACCAGAAGCTGGCCTAATTTCTTCTCCTTCCTTTCTTTCCTTTATTTCTCCTTCCCTCCTTCTTTCTTCCTTCTTCTTTTCTTTCTTTCCTTTTTTTTTTTTTTTTTTTTTTAATCTTACTTCTTCTAGGAAAGCCTCAGGCTAGCAGGAAAGACACATCTGTAAAGAAATACTGATGGTACCACTAGGTACATGCTTAGTAGACCTAAGTACCAAGTGCTAATGTGAAGCTAAGCCCCCCAAGCTCTGACCTAGAGGTTCATAAATTTCCTTTGACTGGACTCAGGTCCCAGTGACTGCAGCCAAGATGAGGCAGCTGGCTGGAGTCACGTGGCTCTGGTGTAGGGAGAAGACAGCTGGGGGGATGGTGGTCGAGGGGGAGGCAGAGGTTTCTAAGAGACAGCTTCTATGCAAGGCTCAGATTGCTAATTCATTGACTCGACAAGATGGCTAGCCCTTCCCTGACCTGAACTCCGTCCTTTGCTCTTAGCTTGTGGCCACTTGAAATCCAGTCTTTGGGTTCACAATCCTCTAACTGTGTTCTTCATTACTTTCCCCAATCCTGCTGGGAACTGAGGATCCCAGTGTTTCAGGGAAAGGGTAATATTTAATATATTTTGTGAATGTGATGGCGGGGAGGCCAGTCCATCAGAATGGACCCTGGAGTTATCCTATTGACTATGGAGCCATAAACAAGCAAGGTTGTTTGCATGAATGCCACTGGGTGTTAGCCTCAATGCAGAGCTCCCATCTTTCCATGGGGCTTAGATCTTTTTCTTGCCAACTTTCACTGTTGACTGCCTAGCCTTTGGTTTTCACCTCTTCTAAATGGTCGTGAGTGAATTCTGGTGGGGGATGGCCATCCCACTGCTCATGGTCCTACATGGAGCCTGGTCCTCGACCCATCAGTCTCCCCACCATCAAGTCAATCCTTGGGGAGCTCTCCTGCCTTTCAAATGAAGAAGATACTTCTTATCCCTTATCTTCTCTCAAAACATATGGAAATAAAATAGGTAATTCCAGATAATAGGATTACAGGGACGATATACACTGAAGGGAACTTAGATTCATCTGCTCATTTATTCATGAGTCTCTATTGTGTGCTACACTGTGAGCAAGGTGCTAGAGATGGAAACATGAATCAGATGCTGTCTCTGGCCTCTTGGTACTCATGGGCTGGTGGGGGGATGTATGCATAAACTAAATATAGTCCTGTTTGACAAATGTTCCCAGGAACAGCTGCCATTCATTCTGTGCTGAGCACTGTGCCAAGTGCTTTTGCTTGCTTCTTCACAGCAACCCTATGGGGTAGGTATATGCTACCCTCACCCTACAGCTGAGAAAATGGGGACATCAGAAGTTTAAGTGACACAAGTAGTAAGTGCCTTCAACCCGGTTTTGTCTAGTCTGACTGAGAACTGCTAAACCAATCACGTCATCATTGTCCCCTGCCTGTCCTCTGTCATGATCAAAGAAGCACAAAACCTAGAGGGCACCTGATGTAGGAAGGCCACCTGACAATGTTTCTCAAAGGCAATGCCTGAGTTGAATCTTGAAGGGCGAGTGTTTGCTAGGAAAGGACTAAGGAAAGGATCTTTCAGGCAGAGATCAGTAGGTAAAGAAGCACGAAACTTGGGAAGAAAACGCCTAAGGTCTTTCTGGAGCTTGGGTGTCGGGGTTTGGTGGGGGGGTAGAGAGGTGAGCAGGGATGTGGAATGCTGGGCAGCTCTACGCCTCTGGCTCCTTGAAGGACACCTTAGTTGGTAGACGGGTTTAGGGAGAAAGGTAGATGGAAGCATAGGCACATTTCCTTGGGGAAAACCCTCCAGGGTCTTCAAGAACTTCTTACAGAGGAGTCTTGGCTTTCCCATAGGGAACTCATTACCACCTTGAAAAAAGCACATGTGTGAACACGTGTTCAGGGTCGGGGAAACTCAGAAACTGCAGGGGACGATGGGAGAGTGAGGGCACTGGAAATGAAGTCCCCAAAGGAAGTGTTCAAAGGTGCAAGTTGTTTATCCCAGCGAAGCAAACACTTGGGGAAGATAAGAGCTGAAGTCAAGTCTCAGAGGCTGTGACAAGATACAGGATATGGAGAAGAGCCCGGGCTTTGGAGTCAGGCAGGCTTGGGAAGCGTTGGGAAAATTGCATCACTTCTCTGGGACCCAGTTCCCCTGGGTAAAAGGGAGAATGCTTCATAGTTTTGTGGTGCTCTCCTGAGAATCAGAGATGTAGTCTACAAGGCTCCTGGAACCCAACCAACACAGCACAAAATGGTAGCTGCCGCCGCCGTAATTATTGTCCGGGAGACACAGGTCAGTGGAGGACCAGTCTTATGTAGACCCTTGCCCTGAATCCACCCAATCGGCTCCCCTCCTTCCAACCTGGGGACAGCCCCGGTGGTTTGTGTAAGCCACACCACAGTGCAGACTGGCACCATGGTCCCAGCATCAGCTGGGTTCTCGACACAAGCAGACAGTCCCTTAATGCTCTCTTCCTTGTCCCCATCGCTGCAGTGGATCCATTGAACCTTCAAAGCCTCCTTGTTGTAGCCTCTAACACACTCAGCTCTACCTTCCTTTCTGTTCGACTCTTTTAAAGATAGAACGTGAAACCAGAACATAAGGTAGAGCACACCTTCCAAACATCTTTGCACGTACCTGCACGCACCCCCACTCCTGTCTTAGGGGAAGGGGTGTTCTTCTGCCGTCACATGCGGGTGGCATCCCCTCCAATCTTTTAGAAACCTGATGTCATCAGTGAACTCCCTCCCCTTTCCTGAAATGGCTCCCTCCCTCCTGACCCTATGCCTCAGCCCAAATGTGTTCATCTCTCCCATCTCGTCCCCTCCCCACACTTGGAGTCCCCTTCAGCTGCCACCGTATGTCCTCCCTTCGCAGCCAGCATTCTAGAAAGAGAAGTCTATGCAAATGGTCTGCTTCCTCACTTCCCACTTGCTTCCCCGCCCACCGCAGCCCGGCTGCTGCACCCATCACCCACAGAAACTGCTCTCCTCAAGGCCAGAAGTGCACCCTTTGTGGTCAGATACAGAAGACACGCTTCTCTCTCGCTCTCCCACCTATGCTTCTCTTTATGTAGCACCACTGTCTACTCTCTCCTGACAGTGTCTTCCCTGGATTTTGTGCACAGCGCGCCCCTGGTTGGCTCCTCCCCTCCACAGCCGCTTCCCAGCCTTCCTGGGGCTGGATGGTTAGCCCCGGGTCTTCTCTCCCCCACAGCTCTCCCTGCGTGCTCTCTTCCAAAGCCTGGGTTTTTCTTGAGAGCAAAAGTCAGGCATGTCTCCCCTGGCTGAGTGGACCTCTCCTTGGTGAGCGAAGATACCTCCGAGTTGAGTTCTAAACCAACTCACTTGTAGTCTCCGGGACATAGATGAGTTCAAAAGTCACTGTAGGGGATTTGTCCAGAGAGAGTACAGATAGTGAAGAGACATGGGACAGATGATTTAGGGGTGAGAACAAGGGAAACCAGCCAAGGGACAGGGACAGAGCAGCCAGGCAGGTGAGGCAGGAGAGAGAGGAAACAGCAGGTGATGGGGATGCCGTGGAGTCCCCAGAACACGCTTCCCGAGGAGAATGCTGCTGTCTGTGGCACATGACCCTTGGAGGTCACCTAAGATGAGGACGGAGACCCCAGGGGTTTGGCAAACTGGAGGTTGTCGGTGATGGTGGAGAGTGGGGGATGGGTGTGCGTGAATGTGACAGAAGGCTCTTGGGATGAGTTAAGTGAGGATAAGAGGTGAGAAAATGGAGTGTGTGTGTGTGTGTGTGTGTGTGTGTGTGTGTGTGTATGGAAGGTGGATGACGCCTTCTTCAAGGAGGGGTTTTACTAGAGAAGGGAGACAGAACGTGGGATTTGAGGAGTTCATACATGTTACAATTGTCTCTTCACCCGTATGGCTCCCCTACTAGAATGCCAAGTGCTTGAAGACAGGGTCCCCGTGCCTCTGCTTGGTTTTGTTTTCATCTTCAATACTTAGGGTCTGAGGAAAGTAGGTCATTAGCAAGTTTTGTCCTTTGTAACTAGAACCCTCAACATTTGCAAACATTATTTATCAAGCTAATGAGCTTTTACTACAGATCTACAGTAGGAAACAGAGGAGCTTCTTCCTTCTCCTCTTGCATCCCTCCTCCTCTCCTCCTCTCTCTCCCCGACCTCCTTTCCTTGCCGCAGAGGTCTCGGTACCGCAGGACCCTGTTGTGCCGTGTCTCCACTGTTTTTGACCTCTGGGGCCCTCAAGGACATACCGGACAGTGCGAGCTACAGGGGCCCCTGTCCACAGAGGAAAATCTGAGCACAACTCCCCAGGGGTTTCTGTCCCGCTACTGGGAGGCGTGGGGTGCAGAAGATGCCGGAGGAAAGGCCATGCATTGCCAACACGCCTTTGAAGAAGCCTTGTAGTGTCTGTCGTTGGAGCGGCTCAGCGCACAAACGCGCTCTTTCATTAGTGTCTCCTTGTTACTGGGCTATTAGGAGCTGTCAGCTCCTCCCTTCCTAATGCTCTCCTCCGCTTTGAAATGTTTTGTCAGGCCTACGCACGCCTGGAGAACAGGGGTTCCGAGTTCAGCGGCGTGTCTCTCCCCGTGCATCCTTCGAGCTGTCTCTGGGCATCATGCTTAATTCAACTCGAACAATCACCCTCGCCTCTCCTGAACTACCCCTCCCTCTCCTTGCAGGGAGACGGGCTCTGGGAGCCAGCAGAGGGCGGCCAGAGTGTGCAGTGGGGACACGGGGTGCGAGCGGACTGGTGGGCAGGGGGAAGGGTGCCAGCTCCATCGACTCTGCTGGCTTCATCCCCTTGGTCTCCGCTGTGTGTGTGCTTCGAGTTCAGTGTTGTGAGCGTGCCTGTGTGTGTGCGTGTATGTAGGTGTGTGTCTGTGTGTGCCCCAAGCATAGGTGTGCAGACCTAGAATCTCTGTGCCCGTCTCTGTGTGCCTTGGTGTATATAAGCGTGAATGTGTGTTGTTGCGCACATATGAGCATGAATATGTGTTGGCGTGTGTGCTTATAGGTACATGTGAACACATCTTGGTGCAGGTTATGTGTGAGTGTGAATGTGTGGATGTATGCATGTGTGTACTGATGGGAATGGAGATGAATGTGTGTGTGTGTGTTTGTGTGTTTGAATGTATGTGAGAGTGTGTGTGTGTGTTTGTGTGTTTATGTGTGTGTGTGAGCATTGCCCTGCAAGAGCAGAAGAGAGGAAGACTGGCCCATTGGGTGGTCATCTCTGGAACTGCCCCAGGCCATTGATCCGGGATGTCTGACCCATCCCTGCTTCTTTATAACAACTATAACCAGGGACCATTTTTGAAGCTTATCATTTTTAGGCTTTGTGTTAGGCACCTACGTTAGGTACATTTTAACATAATATTGAATAGCCTCATTAATAGGTAATATTAGACCCCTTTCCACTGTGGATTGCAAGGGAAAACTATTCACCCACGGCCACACAGTCTTTATTGCCCACCCCCTTAAAGTTAATAAATGTTTCCATAGAAGACCCAAGTAATATTAAAACAACAACAACAACACAAGTTTAAAATCACCCAAGGTCTCCACTGTGTATGACCTCCTTCACATTTTAGTGAAACTCCTTCCAAATGCTCCCCGTGCTTATAGTCACATATTACATGTTGAAAAATTGATATGACTGGATGACACGGTATATGCCTGTTGCATTCTAACATTTCCCCTAAACATCTTTCTCCTCTAATTTGTAAAGATCAGCGATATGTTTTTCAATGTCTGTGCAGTATTTCATTGCCCAGGCGTTATATAATTCATTTATTTATTGATAGACATTGAGATGTTTGCCAGCTCCTCACTGTCATAAACTATGTTGTGATGAGCATCTTTGTAAATACAGCTGTGCACATTTGACTGGTTGTCTCCTCAGGATAAATCTAGGAAGCGGAACCTCTTGGGCAAGAGGTTTGCACACTGAACTGTTGATACCCTGTGCCCCACAGCCTTGAGAAAGAGCCTGCCTTTACACTTGACGTTCTGGGTGCAGTAGCTTAGCAGAGCAGTGAGCTAGCCAGAGGCGATACAGCTGGTGTTGTTTGGGGTCCTGATCTAACTCCACACATCGTTGTAGGGAGCGAGCCTTGCATTATTGTCTGGACCTTGGCGGGTCCAGGACTCAGGCCGGAAGCTTCGGGTGGTTCTGCCACAGGATTCCTGGAAGACAAATACAAGCACAGGATAAGCGGCTTGCTCTGCAAGGAGGGGTATATTAGGTCGCTCTTCCACATCAGGTGCTCCCAGGTAGAAGTTGGCCTCCGCTCAAATGGAACCCTCTTGGGCTGAATTACCCTAATTCCGCCCCATGCTGTCTTGATCCTCAAATCTGTCATTAGCAAGCAGGCTGGAAAGGCATCTGCATCTCACGCAGGGGCTCTCAAAGATAAAGAGGATTGTTGCAGAACTAAATGAGGGGGAAAAGGCAGGCAGAGCCAGCGTGGTGGGGCTGAGACTGAAGAGCCCAAAGAAACTGAGGAGCAGATCGATGTCTGTGCAGGATGGTTATTATACACAAAGCCCTCAACTGCTAATGGAAAAACAGAGCGTAGGTGAGATCCCCAGAGGTCAGAGCTCCCATAAAGGTGGGGGGACCGTAATCTCAGAAACAGGAAATGTAAGTTTATGGTCCTCTAAGCGCCTTGAAGGATCCCAGTTCTCAGGAAGTCCCGTGGACAGCTGAAGACGTGAACGGGCGAATGGCCTTCGTTGTGCAGTTATCCTCAGAACGATGTCCCCCCCGGGATCGTGTGGTCCAGGTGTTGTCTCCATCACTTGCTAGCTGTCCTTGCACGTGGGTTTGCTAAGGAAGCAGAATCTGGGTTCAGCGTGCGTACGAGGGCGTGGCTTTGGATTGACCTGTGGGGAAACTGGATGAGGCAGGAGTCAGGCTCTGTCCTGCAGGTGTCCACAGCTTTGGCTGATCCGGGGGCGGTGCTGGGCTGGGCTGGCCCCTTGGCATCGGCCCCCAGTGGGCCGAGATTTCTAGAGTTTTACAGCCCTGCAGTGAGCAGCTGTGGGTACAGGCCATCCCAGGTGGGGGTGGAGCTTGGCCGAGGCAGCTCTATGCGGCCAAAACAGCCCTGGAAGGGGCTGACAGCTGAAGGCTGATTACTAACAGCATGTCCAGAGCTGGGACAGGACCTTTGCTAAAGGGGAACCTGCGAGGAACCTCACAGGGCCTGATATACTAACCATATGGCCCTGGACAGTCACATTCTTTCTTTGATCAGCTTTCCTATCCACGACACAGAGAGAATGCTCCTTACGTACTGGGGACCCTGGGAGCCTGAAGAGGTTCTATAAGAGGAGATTTGGCCCCAGGGATCTTCAGTAAAAGTTACATTCTTGTTTCTCTTCCTCCAGGCTCCCTCTTACCGTGCCTGGAGCTGCTGTAAACTGGTTTTCTCCCTACCTCCATCCCACACCCCCACTCCCCAGGGCTGGTGTAGAGCTTTGCATGTTGTAGGAAGGGGAACTGCGGGGCAGTAGAGCTCACGGAGTATCCCCTGTGGGCCATGGGCTGCGAGGCACTTTCTCTGCCTACTCTTTCCTGTCCAGTCCTCTCTATGACCCAGACAGCCTGGCTTTGGCAGCCACACTTTCCTTGCAAGGAAACCGAATCTCAGGAAGGCAAGGAAATCTTGCCCGAGGTCACATGCAGATCGTTGGGAGGCAGGGAGAAACCAGGTCCCGCTGATCGACACCACGTCCCCAAACACATTGTTTCCTCTCTGTGCACTACCCTCGGTGGGTGTCTTCTCAGGCCTGTTCCCAGGAAGTCCAAATGGGGAGGGTTGCCTAGAGAAGGAGGAGATGGGGATATTCAAAGATGGCCATCAGGGGCCCTCAGCCGCCTTGCAGCCGGAGGAAGAGGTAGGCTGGTGTTGATACAGAAGCTGTTTGCCATGAAGCAGCGGGCCCTCACGCCTGGGCTCCTTTCGAGAAAGTGAATGGAGTGTGCACAAGTTTCCAGCTCGCTGCACTTGGGGGCAGATTTATTCTCACTGCCAAACAAGAAAGGAGAAAAGGAATATATCATACAGATGAACTGTGAGCGCTGGGGTAAGCGGCATGTGCTGAAACAGAACGGACACCCCAGCCACGTGTTGCAGAGTAGCAAGAGTTCTTCACGAGCGTCTTCTGTGTGTCAGGCACTGGGGTGGATATTGCCTGGCGTGGGATACAAGGCAGCCTTAGTCTTTACCCTCCGTGAGTTCAGACCCCATGATTCCTGGGTGTCTTGAGAGAAGGGGAGGGGGTTTGACCCCTTACGGGAGAAGAATCAGGATGGTGCAAAAAGAGAATGGGCTCTGAAATGAAGTAGTCGTGGAACAGAGGCAGTTTTTATTCTGTGTCTCTTTGGACAAGTGGTTTGGTTTTTGGGGGGCCTCCGTTTCCCCATCTGTAAGTGGAGCAGAAACAATCCCTGCCTCGTAGGGTTGCAACAATCAGCAATGCTCAAGCTAGTGCACCTAAAGGGGGGGTCAGAAAACTTTTGGGGTAAAGGGCCAGATAGTGAATATTCTATTCTTTTTTTTTTTTTTTAAGATTTTATTTATTTATTTGACAGACAGAGATCACAACAAGTAGGCAGAGAGGCAGGCAGAGAGAGAGGAAAAAGCAGGCTCCCCGCTGAGCTGAGAGCCCAATGTGGGGCTTGATCCCAGGACCCTGGGATCATGACCTGAGCTGAAGGCAGAGGCTTTAATCACTGAGCCCGCCAGGTGCCCTGTGAATATTCTATTCTTTATCTAGACTCTATTCTGTTCACCATTCCCTCTTCTATTCATCTCTGCGGCTGGGTCACTGCTGGTCAGGTAACCAGCTCTGTGACTGCATCGGGGAAAACAGCCCCAGACGTCAGACGAGCAAGTGCATCCCGGCACCTGTCTGCTTTGTGTGTCGTGGGTGTGTTCCTGTGACACTGTTTATGGACCCTTAATTTTGAAGGTCATACAATTTTGTCACACAATGTCACACAAGATATTATTCTCTCTTTGATTTTTTCCCACAGCCATTTGAGAATTAAAAACCACGCTTAGCCTGGGCCCCTGGGTGGTACAGTCAGTTAATCATCTGACTCTTGGTTTCTGCTCAGGTTATGATCTTGGGGTCCTGAGGTCAAGCCCCCGCATTGGGTTCTGAGGTCAGTGCGATGTCTGCTAAGGTTTCTCTCTCCTTCTCCCTCATCCTGTCTCCTCAATTCCTCTTTCTCTCTCCAAAATAAATATTAAAAGAAAAACAAAAACAACAAAACATCATGGCTTGTATGAAAACCAGGCAGAGGGCTCCATTTGACCTGCACACCAAACCATGAACCTACAAAGTGGGGCCCCAGGGGGCGCTCACTGGATAGGGGTTCACGCTCACTTTCTACTCACGTTGCTAAAGGTACATGTTTGTCAAACACTGAAATGTCAGCCGTCCTGAGTCCTAAAGAACAGGTACAGAGAAGAATCTTATTCCCAAATGCAGAAGCTGAAGCAGGGAGCTTCCACGGACCTTCCGAGTTCATGGCCAGGGAAGGGCGACCCTGGAGCTGGAAGTCTTCGATGTTGCACTACTGTATGTGTCTGGGTATCAGTGATGTGAATGAGAGACAAAAGGAGGAAGTAATGATCAGACCCAATAGGATGGTTCTAGTTAAATAACCAATAACTCATGTGTCAGCAGTGCTTTAGGCCTTGTCGGTCACTGTGACACGCAGATCTCCCTTGCTCTTCAGTAGAACTCCGAGTGCACGGCAGTCAGAGCCAGCTCCCCGGTGCAGGCGAGAATCTGCTCCTGCCATGCCTTCCGCCCCCCGGAGAACACGCCCCTGCGAATATTGCATAAGGGCCAGGCTTCCTGCAAAATCCTCAACAGCCCCCTCATGGCCCTCCCACTCTTCCCTCTGAATCCATTCCCCATGCTGCAGCCGGCGGGATCTTCCCCAAATGCAACACCTTATCCTGTGACTCCTCTGCTCAAAACTTGCCAGCAGTTTTGCGTCGTGCCCAGGATAAGATCCGGCTCCTTTGCATGGTGGCCAGGCTCTCCCATAGATGGGCTCAAGCCTGCCTCTCCTGTCTCATAGCTTCTGGCCCTTGCCTTGCTTGGTGTCATATGTTTCTTCTGAGCAGCTTGTGGCTCCCTGAGTTCCCTGGGATTCCTCTTGCTTTCCTCATTTTGCACATGCTGTTCCCTGTATCTGGAATGCTCTTCCACTTTCTCTGCCTCAAATACTCCAGTTCGTTCTTGATTTGCCCCAGAGGAGTGTCACCTCCTCCAGTCTTCCTTGAACACCACTCCTCTGGAAGATTTAGGCAATCATTCTGTGCTGTCTGCTCTGTCAGAGCTCTCCTTCATTTGGGGGACGTGTTCCCATGTCTGTCTCTCCAGCTAGGTTGGTGGAACGGATGAGCTTCTTGAGGGCGAGGGATGTCTTATTTCCCTCTGTCGCCTGGAGCCTAGGTTCCTGCGTGGCACACGGTAGGAGCCGGTAAATGTTTGTCGAAGAGCTGTGTTGGACAGGCAGGGGGGATGGCTGCAGGTGCAGGAGGAGAGATGGACGGGGGGGATGGATAGGCCACACGGGAGCAGGCACCATCCCCGAGAGGGCAGCAGGAATAGGATGTAGTGGACAGTTGACCTATTTCTCGCTGTGCCCTGCGCAGTCGGCACCAGCCAGGGCTCCTCGTTCCCAGCCACCCTTCCAGCCTCTCCACACATCTCTTCCCTAAAACTGCTGAGAAGCTGGTTTCCCCACCTCCGCGTCCTCCCCTCCTCCCCCACCCCTGAGAGTAGGTTTGGTGTTCCTACAGATGTTTGTATTCTCTGCAGCTGATGAAAATATTCATTATCTTGTTAGCTGCGGCGGGGAAGGAAGTGCAGATTTGCATTTTCCCAGCTAATCAGGGTGGCACAAGTGGTGCCTGTCACCCAGGCCCGTTCCCCGCCGCCCCCACTCCCTCCTGCATGTGTGCAAGGGGATTCCCACCCTGCAGACTCGACCTCTCTCCCCTCCCCACCTCCGAAGGCACCCTCGAGAAGGGAAAAAGGAACCCGGAGGCCCAGCCTGGGCTGCACACGTGCCCGGAGTTGCTCCCCAAAGATGATTTCGTAGGGTGGCTCTCTCCACCCTGCTCCAAATCCTCCCATGGCTCCCAGCTGTCAATCAACTCCGAACTGCCCAGCCCTGCTTTCTCCTCCTGCATCTGTGTTCAGCTTCACACTTCACAACGTGCTTTCATGCCATCCTCACAGGCGCTCTCTACGACGCGTGTTAGCGTTACATCGGTTTTGTGTAAGAGGCAGTAAGGCAAAATGATGTACACGACATCATGGCCACCAAATGGTGCTGTCCAAAAAACCGTCCCCTGCTTGCCTGTCCCAAACCAGCTCTAATGGTACTTTGCACAGACTGGTCTTAGGGAAGGTCCTTGTCCGGAGCATGGCAAAGGCTGGTGCTCTGAGGTTAGGCTGTGCGTCCCAGCCCTCAAAAGGTGGGGAGCCTTTGGCAGGGACCTGGGCTCTTAATGCTCAGACAAAAGGCCTGTGTCTACAACATGTGCCCACAGGAGCTTAATAAGAAGAAGAACAACAACAACATCTTCAATTTTGGCAAGTTCGTGAACTTATCCCAGTGGCCCTTTTTAGACATTCAGGGAGGTGTCACGTCTAGTATCTGTATCTTGCCTGACTGATGAAGAAGCCAGCGCCATAGAATGAGAAAGAAAGAGAATGCCAGACTCTAAATGGACATTTAAATAACAGACCTGAGGCTCTCCAACCATCCTTCCAGGCAATTTCATAAATACATATCAGGCACTTTTCTGTGTCAGATGCTGGTTCTGGATATTGGTAAAACAGCAGTTAACAAGACGGAGAAGGTCTTTGCCCTCATAGAGCTAACCTTCTGGGAAAGCTCGGGGAAGTGAAGGCAGCCAAGAGAAAAGTGAACATGCATTTTTGGTGGTAGTCAGGGATAAGAAGAAGAAGAAAGCAGGGTAAGGATTTGGAAAGTTTTACTGTATCTAAGTCATGGCAGGCTTCTCGGAGGAGGTGAGGTAAAGCACGGATCTGAATAAAGTGAAGGGGTGAGCCAGTGGAGGGAAATAGTGTAGCAGACAGAGGGAGTGGTAGGTCTCCTGAGTCCTCACTCATCACCTTCAAGGTCCCCAGAGAGGAGAACCTGATGGTTAAAAACAGCACTGGTGGCCTGTGAGTGAGTCAATGAATGAATCCGTTTACCTGGCGCCCCCAAGAGGACAAAGAGGGTGTGCAGACCAGGCTTTGGAAGAAATATAAGTGGAGGGGCGCCTGGGTGGCTCAGTGGGTTAAAGCCTCTGCCTTCAGCTCAGGTCATGATCTTGGGGTCCTGGGATCGAGCCCCGCATCGGGCTCTCTGCTCAGCGGGGAGCCTGCTTCTCCCTCTCCCTCTGCCTGCCTCTCTGCTTACTTGATCTCTCTCTCTCTCTAAAAAAAAAAAAAAGAAAGAAAGAAATACAAGTGGAGTTTGCTGCCATGAGTAGGGGTGTGGGGTGGGGAGGGGCTCTCATCTCCTCTGTGCTGCCCTCCTAGCACCCCTCACTCCCTGGTTCATCTCTTCCTCCCTGCAACATTTGTGCACAAGTGATGCTGTGAGGGGCTCGGCCCCCGGCAGGGAAGGGGAGGCTGGGGCACAGAGTCAGACACGGGCCCCGTGGTCTATCAGGTCTGGGTTGGGCCAGAGGGAGAGAGATCTTGAAGCCTAGAGGAAAGAGCGGTGGGGGCGGGAAAGTTCCAGAACCCGCACAGAAATGGAGGCAATAAAATACCACTTACAATGTCAGTGCTGCTCCTTGGGAGCGATGTGGCCGCCGGCAAGTCCCTCGGCCTCTTTGAGCCTCTGTGCTCTCGCTTGTCCATGCTCGCCGTCATTGGACCTTCCTGTCAGGCCCCTGTGGGACTTGGAGGAATAATGCACATGGTACTCAGTGTACTATGCCTGGACGGAGTTGCTGCTCAATAAATTAGCTACTATTACTCTAGAGTGCTGCCAAGCTTAGGAAATCCCCACACATGCTGCTTCTCCTGCTTCTTCAGTCAAGCATTTGTGCTCTGGGCTCATAGCGCCCAGTAGCCTGTACCACTGATGGGAGGGATACGTACAGTGCATGGATTCAACAGCTATGTGCTTCAGCGTCCCCGAGTCTGGTCACCGTACAGGCACTAGGGGTAGAAACATGAGTCAGAAAAACACTAGTCCTGCTCTTCTGAACGTCTGCCCCCTGTTCTGAGGCTTCCCGTTCTCTAGGCCCCAAGTTCTCCATTGACCCCAAGAAAGCTCCAAGGCCGCACTTGCCAATCAGAAAAAAAAAAGGAGCCTTCTCGGGGCAGACACACGCCTGTGTGGACACCGAGTGTGGCTTGCCGAGCAGGACTGGATGTTACTCTCTATTTGCCCTCTTAGCATTGAATGGCATGGTCCACGAAACCGTATGCGGGAGCCCCAAGAGTCCCCAGGAAGGGCCAGGCTCTTCTGTCAATATTGGTGAGATTGTCCCTGGGCCCCGACTTCCTTCTTAGTCTGAGTGTCCCCTAAAGTGGCAGGGGGTGCGGCTCTGTCTCCCTCCTTAGACCAGTGACCCCCAAGAGATGGTACGTGTTGGTCATTTGAGCTCTGGCCCTCTGAGCATGGCGCCGGCCCATCCTGCTCAGACACAGCAGCTTGGGCGGAGAGGGGGAGCCCTGCATTACAGTCCAGGTGGACCCTAGACCGCTGTTGCTTGGGCAAAGCCCTCTCCCTGCCAGCGGCAAGCTTCCCCATTTTATTATCATTCCCCGCCCTAGCAGCAGGGTTTCCCGATCTGGTCCCATTCCAGGCTCCCTTCTAAAAGGTCTGCATATCATTATATATTTTACTCCTCAAGGAACCTAATCAGTGGGGTGATTCTGTTGTCCCCATTCTACAGATAAGACAACTGAGGCACAGTGGGAGGACTGGACTGGGTTCGGATCCCTCGGCTTCTTCCAATGCTGACATTGAGGGGTTTTTTGATTCTGCCATCCATTCATTCACTCAGTGAGTCCTTGCTGACCACCCATCATTATTTTAGGGACTGTGCTACCTACTGCATGTCTGATTTTAAACATGTTTTAAAAATATTTTATTTATTTATTTGACAGAGAGAGATCACAAGTAGGCAGAGAAGCAGGGGGAAGCAGGCTCCCCGCTGAGCAGAGAGCCCCATGTGGGGCTCGATCCCAGGACCCTGAGATCATGACCCGAGTCGAAGGCAGAGGCTTAACTGTTCCACTGAGCCACCCAGGTGCCCCTGCATGTCTGATTTTATCTCATCCAAATGGGATGCTAGAATAGGACTTCTATGATCCCTTCTACAGAAGAGGAAGCAAAGGCTCAGAAGAGCACACTCATCTATTAGACTGCTTAGCCTTCTTCTCGGATACCTTCTCCCGTGTTCTGGGGAGACAGATGTTCTGTGGAGTGACTGAGGAGAGAACTGAAGGACAGTGGGTGACCAGAGAATGAACTCTGTGTTCCACTGTGCAAGGAGGCTGGCCTTTTTCCGAGGATGCTTGCCAGCCTACACAGATGGGGCCTTGTGACATTGTGTCCCTGCCTCATTGCAGCCACATAAGAACCTCATCCTCGGGAGGGATCAAGTGGCCCTCTCTGTTCCTCGTTTCTCAGGCCCTCGACCACCCACACATCCCGTTCCTGAGCCATGGGCATTCTCTGTGACCCTCGTGCCCACCACACTCCCAGGGGGCTAGGAGCTTCCCATGGCTTCAGTAATTAAGTTCACACATGCCAAAAAGAGAAATAGCATCACAGATGCGGTCGCAAATTTTAGCTAATTAACCATATGGTCTGGATTGCTGACAGAGCGGGAAGGCACTCTGGGTAAGTGCTGGTTTCCTGGTTTCCTGGGGGGAGGGAGGACTATTAGGTGTGTCACCACTTTCTCCCAACACAAGGACACAGAGCCTCAGGGCTTCCCACCACCTGCCTGGAGTCTTCACAGCTGTCTCCTCACTAGGAGCTGCCTTGGGGAAGGAAGTCCCTGGAAGACAGAAGGAGGGAGTCTGGCCTTAGGAACAGGAAACACCCGCCCCCAGTTCAGGAGGTATTGTAGGGGGCAGCCCTGTGTTTTGGGGTTTAGAATTTGGAGACACAGTTCTAGCAGATGAGATGCAGTGTATCATAGCAGATAGCTCTTTGGAAACCTAGACTTAAATCCCAGGGTGATGGTTCATTAGCTGTGTGACCTTGGACTTGTTGCTTAACCTCTCTGAAGGGAAGCCATTCAACCTCCCTTAAGTGCCAAAAGGCAGAACTGGAGTCATTGATGACCATGCTTTTTTGATTCTAAGCATTATACAGATAGTCGGGGAGACCCATGAATGAGAGAGGAAGTTGCCGATACAAACTCATGGGATTGGTACCTGAGCTCAGCTCCAAACCATGGTCTACAAAGTCCCTTATGAGCTTTGAGAAGAGGAAATCAGGTAGACTCCGAATTCATGGAGAGTCCAACAGTTAATGATAGCAACCATCACAATAACTTACTGGGGACATTGAGAGCCTATATTATTCCACATCATTTTAACTATTGTCATTTAAAATATTCACAACCCCCCTAGAGAGCTGATAGGTTGTTCTCCATTCACTGACTGAAATGGAGGTTTCAGTGGGCTAGGTACTATGCGCAAGACCACGTAGACCAACCCTTTGTGGGGTAGGGATTCAAACACAATGCTGGCTAAAACCAAAGCCTAAGTTCCTCAGAGCTCTTAGATATACTGGTTCTCTGAACGTGCTGCATTCCTTGGAGAAGGAATTGGGGAAGCAGTTATCCAGCTTCTGCTTAAGAGCTGAGTAGTCTTGGAGAAAGAGGGGTCTGGAGACCAAGCTAGATCAAAAATGGTATTTATCTGAGAAAGTACAGGTATTAGTTTCACACAGCTGCGGTAACAAATTACCACAAACTTTGTAGTTAAAACAACATACATTTCTTCTGTCACTCTTGTGGAGGCCAGAACTCCTACCTGAGTCCGTTAAAACTGAAGTCAAGGTATTGAGGAGTAATTCCTTCTAGAAGCTTCTGTGGGAGAATCGGGTGCTTTCTTTTCCATACGCAGGCATTCCTTGGCCTGTGGTCACATCACTGCAGTCCCTCCTTTCATCTTCAAATCACTTTCTGTGCCTCCTGTGGGCACATCCCTGCCTCCTTCTTCCAGGGACGTGTGTGAAGACAGGAGCGTCCACCCGGATCGTCCAGGATGGACAATCATTTTAGGGTCCCTAATTTAATGTAGACAGGCAGGTTAGACTAGGAGCTGTTGCTCTGAAAAGTTCCTTTTGCCATAGGAGGCTGACGTTACACAATACCAGAGAACAGGTGGCTGAAATAGTAGATATTTACCTCCTCACGGTTGCTTCTGGAAGCTGGAAGTTGAAGACTAAGGTGTTGGCAAATTTGGTTTCTTCTTGGGCCTCTCTCCTTGGCTTGTAGACAACCGCCTTCTCACTGTGTCCTCACATGCTCTTCCTCACACATCTCTGGTGTCTCTGTGTGTCCAAAATTTCCCTTCTTAAAATTAGAACACTAGGCAGATTGGATTATGACCCACCCCAATAGCCCCATTTTAACTTAATCGCTGCTTTCAAGATCCTATCTCCAAATGCAGACATACTCTGATGTCCTGGGAGATACTGTGAAGCTTTTAAATGATGAATTTTGTAGGGAGACACAGTTCAGCCCATAGCATTAGGTAACATTCACAGATTCCAGGAATTAAGATCTGAATATTACCGGGGGCCATCATTTTGCCATGGTGGAACCTTGAACAACGTGGGTTTGAACTGCGTGGGTCCACTTATACGAGGTTTTTTTTTTTTGGTTTTTTTTTTTTGTTTTTTTTTTTCCAATAAATACAATACAGCACTATAAATGTATTTTCTCTTTCTTATGCTTTTTTTAGGAATATTTTGTTTCCTCTAGCTTACTTTTAAAAAAAAAGATTGTATTTATTTATTTGACAGAGATCACAAGTAGGCAGAGAAGCAGGTAGAGAGAGGGGAGGAAGATGGCCCCCTGCTGTGCAGAGAGCCCAATGTGGAACTTCATTCCAGGACCCCAGGATCATGACCTGAGCCGAAGGCAGAGGCTTTATTCCACTGAGCCACCCAGGCACCCCTCCTCTAGCTTACTTGATTGTAAGAATACAGAATATAGTACAGATAACATACAAAATACGTGTTCACTTGTTACAGGTAAGCCAACAGTAGTCAATGGAAGCTATTGCAACATTTTGCTAAGTTGGGAGTCAAAACTTATATGTAGATATTTGACTGTGCAGAGGATTGGTGCCTTCCCCTGCTACCTGTTCAAGGGTCAACTTACTTTTCCATTTAAATGGAGCAAACGGAACCAGGGCCATAGCTGGGGCACCTCGTTCTCATGTTGAAACTAAAAATCAGAAGCAGGGTCTGGGAGTATGAGGATAAACAGAAACACCAGTAGCCAGGAAGTACAGGAGGAGGCTGAGACTGGGTCAAAGTCTGGTTCCGAAAGAGGGCCGAGAGCGATGTGTGGATGCCCCAGGGCTACTCTGACGTCCTATTTCTAGATCAGAAAGAGTGGGCTTGGTGAATCAGAGGAATAGTAGAGAGAGGAAAAGAGGCTTGTTTCTAAATGCCAAGATTAATGGGCAGAGGTTCACACCAGCTGGAGAGGTTAGACTAGGCAACTGTTCCTCCTGGGATGATATTATGGTAGTAAGGATTCCAGAATTTATTAGGTAATTGAACTGAACTACTTCTCAGGGCACGTCTCTGTCTAACAGTCTATACTCTAAACACAAGTCAGCAAAATTTTCTCTGAAGGGTCAGAGAGCCAGTATTTTCAGCTTTGTGAGCAATACACACTTTTACCATGGCTACTCCACTGGGCCATTCTAATAGGAAAGCAACCATAGACAATATATAAATATACAGATGTAACTTTGTTCCAGTTAAACATTAGCTACAAAAATACGTGGAGGCCACCAGACCAATAAAAGTTAATGCCACAGCTCTCTTGCCTATGCATATTATTATTATTTTAATTAACAGAATTTCCAGAGCAGTTTTAGATTTGCAGAAGAATTAAGGACAAAGTAGAGAATTCTCATTACCCTCAATATTCCTCTACCTACCATACGGTCCCTCCTATCATTAATATCGGTCCCTCCTATCATTAATATCTTGCAATGGTGGCTTATATTTGTTACAATTGAAGGGCCAATATTGATACAATATTCAGTAAAGTACATAGTATACTTTGTGTTATACATTCTGTGGGTTTTGACAAAGGCATAATGTCATGCAGCTTCCATTACAGTTTCATACAAAATAGTTTGACCTCTGGTGCGGCCTACTCAGCCCTCCATCTCTCTTCCCAGAGACCTGGCAGTCACCAATCTCTTCCCTGCTTTCCTAACTTTACCTTTTCCAAAATGCGGTGTACTTGGAATCATACAGTATGTGCCCATTTTAGACCTGCTCTTTACATGGGGCGAGATGCATTTTAAGTTCTTCTCTATCTTTCTGTGGCTCCATAGCTCATGTCTGGTTGTTGTTACAAACTATCGCGTTTAGGGATGCACTCTGGTTTGTTGATTCAATCCATTACTGAAGGATAACTTGGTTGCTCCCCAGTTTGGGCTGGTATGAATGGGGTTGCCATAAGCATTGGTGTGCGGGGTTTTGTGTAGACATGTTTGCCACTCACCTGGGTAAGTGGTTGCTGAACTATGTGGTAAGGGTATGTTTGGCTTTGTAAGAAACCAGATTACCTGCCGGAGTGGCTGTACCATTTGGCATTCCTACCCTCCATGAACTCTTCCTTTTGGTCCATATCCTTACTGGCATTTGGTCATGTTAGTGCTTTAGACTGTAGCCTTTCCAACAGTTACGGAGTGGTATCTCATTGTCATTTGATTTGCAATTACGGAATGACATGTGTTGTGCATGAATTCATAAGCTTCTCCGCTATCTCTAGATCTACTTTGGTGCTACGTCTGCTCAGCTCTTTTGCCCCTTTTTAAATATGGTTGTTTGTTTTCTTATTGTGGAATTTTAAGTGTTCTCTGTATAATTCAGATGCAAGTCTTTTATCAGCTATGTGTTTTGCAAATATTTTCTCCCAATCTGTGCCTTGTCTTTTCGTTTTCTTAACAGTGTCTTTCACAGAGCAGAAGTTTTTAATTTTAATAAAGCCCAACATATCCTCTCTTGTTCTTTAATGGATTGTGCTTTTTGGCATTATATCTGAAAACGTATCCACCAACCCAAGATCACCATGATTTTCTTTGATGTTATCTTCTAGAAGTTTTATACTGTTGTGTTTTACGTTTAGTTCTATGATTCATTTGGGGTCAAGTTTCTTGTGAAAGGTGTAAGTTCTGTGTCTAGATTTTTTTTTTTCCTGGCATGGATGTCTATTTGTTCCAGTACCATTTTTTTTTTTTTTTAACTGTCCTTTCTCCATTAAATAGCTTCTGCTCTTTTATCAAAGATTAAGCGACTAGATTTGTAGGGGTCTATTTCTGGCTCTTTGTTCTGTTCCTTAATTTATTTGTCTATGATTTCACCAATACCATACTGTTTTAATAACTGTGGCTTTATGATAAGTCCTAAAGTTGGATAATAGCAGTTCTCTAACTCTCGTTCAATTTTATATTAGTCGTTTTGGGTCTTTGAGCTTTCCGTAAAAACTTTAGAATTAGTTTGTTGATTTCTATAGAATAACTTAGTGGGAATTTGATTGGGATTGTGTTGAATCTGTAGATCAATTTGGCAAGAACTGACATCTTAACAATGCAAGAACAAACATGGACTATCTTTCCATTCATTTAGATATTTTTTATCACTTATATCAGTTTTGAAGCTTTCCTTATATGGATCTTGTATGTATTTGGTTAGACTTATACCTATTTCATTTTTTTGGATGCCACTGTGAATAGTTTTTTATTTTTAATTTCAAATCCAATTGTTCATGGCTGTCGTATAGGGAAGAATTTGACTTTCATATATTAGCCTCGTATTCTGTAATTCTGCCATATTCACTTGTTAGTTTCAAGAATGTTTGTTGCTACTGTCATTGATTCTTTGGGATTTAATACTGTAGAATATTCTTTTAAGATTTATTTGTTTATTTGAGAGAGAGAGCATGCCAGTGTGTGGGTGGGGGAAGGTGCAGAGGAAGAAGGAGAGAGAGGATCTCCAGCAGACTGACTCCCTGCTGAGCAAGGAGCCCGATGTAGGGCTCAGTCTCGCAACCCTGAGATCGTGACCTGAACCGAAGTCAAGAGTTGGATGCTTAACTGACTGAGCCACCCAGGTGCCCCCACTGTATATTATTTTTAAAAGACCTACATCACATTCCTATTATCAATAATAATAATGGTAGTTAACATTATGGAGTACATAGTATGATGTGGCAGGTGGCAGGTGTCATTCTGTATTTGTCACCTCATTTAATTCCATGACAACTGAGATCCACCAGCACCACTTTTTAGTCCTACTACAGATAAGGAAACTGAAGTTTATCCAATGACCGAGGCAAGTCTATCCAAAAGGCAGAGGCAAGACTTTGCCCCATCCTTCTTCTTCTTCTTTTTTTTTTTTAATTTTATTCATTTATTTGACAGAGATCACAAGTAGGCAGAGAGGCAGGCAGAGAGAGGGGGTAAAGCAGGTAGAGAGAGGGGAGGAAGAAGACCCCCTGCTGTGCAGAGAGCCCAGTGCAGGGCTTCATCCCAGGACCCCGGGATCATGACCTGAGCCGAAGGCAGAGGCTTTAACCCACTGAGCCATCCTTCTTACTGGAAAATAAATAGAAACTAGCACATAGTTACATATCTACCAGGCTGTTCAGATGCCTTGCCCCTTCTGATTCTCGTAATTGAGTCTATAAGAGTAGATAATATTCTGATATTCATTTTACAAATGAGGGAACTGAGGGTCCTGAAATGAAATAACTCATTCTGGATCATGCACCCGGTAAGGGGTGGAGTTTAATACCCATTCTCACTGAGGGCGGGTAGAATTATTACAGACAAGCCCGGGGCTCAGCGTGGCCCTGTCATACAGCCATATGACAACCTAATCAGTAACAAGCAAGGCTAGAAGCTAAAGCTAGGGTCTTGGGAACTGAATCGAATTATATTTTGGCATCACATTTTGAAAAGATCCCAAATTGTGTTATTTAGACTCTTGTTTTGCTAGGCCCTTTTTAAGTCTTGACATCCATTGGTTTTAAGGAGCACTTAAACCCATTTCCAGTTGTCCTGTCACAGAACCCACACTTCACTTCGATTATGATGTAAACTAGCTACTGTCCACACTGGCTGGGGTCTGGATTTGACTGCAACTGACGTCAGATCTATTGAAATAGAAAAAGAAGGGCTGTGAGAGATGGTCAGGTCTCCTCATTAGCTCAGTGTTGCAGAGCACGTGCACATATTGCTGCTTTTCTACTGCCTTTGGGTGTTTTCTTTCTCCATTGCTAATGACTAATAAAAAAAGAGAGAGAAAGAGGAGAGGAAGCAAACAAGAAAGCAATTGCTATTAGATTTTCTTCTACTGCGGCAGGTTTCTCATTTTGCAAAGCTCATTAGAGGTGGCTATATGGAAAGACTTGCCAGGTGCCCCAGGGAGAAGGGGAAAGACGAAAGGGAAGAAGAAACTTTTCAGAGAGATGACCCCTGCCACAAATTCACACCAGAAGCAGCTGTTCCTAGGCCATGTGTTCTGATTCTAAAAAGCACCTCATGGCTTCGTTTGAAATGTTAACAGGGCAGGAAAGAGGGAAAGAAAGTAGGGAGGAAGGAGAGGGAGGAAAGGGAACGAGAGAGATACGAAAAGTTTCTAACTACTAACAGGCGGGAAGTCATAAATGCATGGATGCTGTGTGGTTAGTTAAAATGTGGCTTTTATTTTATTCTTTTTTAAATTTGTTGTTTTAAGTTAGGAGTTTTGAAATTTCTTATCTAATGTGGAGTCCAATCTACTGGAGGTTCAGTTTCACCAACATTTCTGTGAGTCTCTTATGTACCTAATGTGCTCTTGGGAACTGGGGGAGAGAGAAGACACAGTCTCTGCCCGCAGTGTTGGGGGGGAAGACAGACCCACAACAATTCTGGTGTATACTGTGATAGGAAAAGAGGTGTTCAACATACCGTGCTGGGAACATTGCCTTTAGCATTAATAACTCTCCTCGATGTCAGGGATATGGTATGAGGTAAGGAAAAAAATTAAATCCACCAGCCAAAAAAAAAAAGAATCCCAGGATAGAAAGAAAAGAACTCCAAATTAGTAGCCACCTGTCCTGGGTTCTCATTATAATCCTATCATGTGACTTGGACAAGCTGTGTCTGCTGCCTGGAGAGAAGGAAAAGAAAAGAATTTGAGGACCATCCCAGCTCTAAAATTTACATCTCCCTTACTCCTAATCAAGACAGGCTTTCCAGAATGTTAAATGAAACTGTGCTCCACAGCAAAGAAAACTACCTTTTATCGAGGGCCTGTTCTTGCCAGGCCTTCTGCTTAGCAGTTTGGATTATGGGCTCTTCTAATCTTCACAACCAGTATGTAAGGCTGTGATGATGATTATTCCCATTTTCCCGACGAGCAAACAGAGGCCCCCAAAATGTTCAATGTTCTGTCCAACCAGAGCCATGTAGGGGATTGGAGTTGCAACTACAACATAAATTCAGGTGTGCCTGGCTGGGAGACCACTTCCGAGGGGAGAAAGGAGACCCAGATTGCCCATGGGAACAGGGCTCCCCTTCTCCAGGACTCCTTCTTAGCCCTCTGTGCTAGAGCCGTTTGGGAACACATGTTTTCGGCAAAGAAATGACCCAGGGCTTCAAAGACCCCCAGAGATGGGGAGGGACTTGCGCAGCCTCACAAAACTGGCTTCCTGTCCAGGGTAGGACTGGGGGTACAGGAGGAATGATGAGAGCGCACGCCAGGATTCAGGCAGAGTCCCTGGTCAACCTTTGGACCCATGCAGCCAGGGGTTTAGCACACCTCTTCTGTATCTCTTGCTAAGCTAGGCCCTTGAGACAGATGTGAATGGAGAGAGGTATGGAGGTTGCGGTGCCCTGAGAACAGAGAAGGCCCTGAACACCAAAAATTGAAGATCCTAAATGCAATGGAAATGGTTTTAAAGGCACAGGGATATTGGCTTCTGTCTTTGACTGTGATCGTGTAAGCAGCTAGACCCTTCTGGAACAGAGAGGGGGAAACCTCAGTATGCAGTAGGGGCCAGCCATCTCGGCTCTGAGGCTCAGCCGTCCCCTCGGACCAAGGGACTCTTCACTCAGACCCTACAGATCGGGGTTCCAAGGCAGCCTTTAGGTCCAAATCTCTGGCGGATCTGCAACACAGCTAACTCTTCTCTTCAGATCTCATTATAGCATCTGGAAAGCAAAGATGGGGCGTGGTGGTGTCTCAGGGCCTTTGATTCCCCCCCTGGAGAACTGGAGGGAGAAGTTCGGCAAGCAGCTCCAGAGGCCCCAGGGACAGCGCTCCAGTGTTAGGACACAATGAGGAATCCCTGCGCTGACACACCAGCAAGGAGATGGAGGGCGAAGGGGATGAAGAGAAGATAATGTTTCTCTAGCCTGCAATTTCTTTCAATTTCAGGGATTGCAATTACCAGGACGGGAGTTAGTAGCGGCCATGCCTGGAATGCTTAAGTGAGTTTGGTACCACTGGTGGAAATGGTTTTGCATTTAGAGATGGAGGCCTGTGCAAGGTGTAAGCCAGGCTTCACATTGTGTGTGTGTGTGTGTGTGTGTGTGTGTGTGTGTGTGTGTGTGTGTGTGAGTATTCACGCACACCTGCAGATGCATGAGGGTGGGGCAGGGGAAAGTGTGTTCCTGGTTGGGGGGGGTGCGAGAGTGGCATCGATGCCCTCGTTGTGTGTGAGCCTAGGAAAGTGACCTCACCCCACTGAGATCCAGCTTCCTCACCTCCATCATTGAGATCCTAATAATGACTTTGCAAGGTATTAGAAATGTCTCTGTCTGTTGGCGCTGCTTTAACAAAATAACCATTGATTGCATGGCTCAAACCACAAACGTTTTATTTCTTCAAGCTCTGGAGGCTGGGAAGCTCACGTTCTAGGCATTGCCAGATTCAATGTCTGCCTAGGATCTGTTTCCTGGTTCATAGATGGCACCTTTCCTCACTTGGTGGAGAGGACAAGGAGCTCTCTGGGGCCTTTCATAAGGGCACTCATCCCATTCACGAAGAGCCCATCCTCATAACCTAGTCACCTCCCAAAGGCCCCACCACCAGATAGCATCACATTGGGCATTAGGTTTCAACATATGGATTTGGGGGGTAGGACACAGACATTCAGTCTATAGCCAAAAAAAAAAAAAAAGCGAGAAAGGCATCCTGCAGAGCCCTTAACACATGGCAGGCGTTCAATAAAGAGCAGTTACGTTATTAACGCGGGCATCCATCTGGCACATTCAGCTAGCGCTGGTATTTTCAGTGAGTCAACTTTCACTTTCCAGCATTGCGTTGAGGGGCAAAATTAAACATTACTAGCATCTTCTTGCCTCGTCTTTAAGAACATGGAGTTTAATTGCTCAAAGTCCAGCTGAGTAGTTTTGTGCACTTATTAATCTCTTTATTCTTCTGGTCCCTTATTTAAAACAAACAAACAAACAAAGCCCTTAGAACAAGAGTACTTAGCTCCCAGGGTGGCTGTGTGAAAGGAGATGTGTGTAAAACCCTTAGATTGATGCCTAGGACATTGTAAAGAATCAGTAGATGTTAGCTTAAAAGTGATGCTTATTATTTTGATACTAGATAACGAGGGAAGAAAAAATAATGAGGAAGAAAAAAAATAGGGAGGGAGACCTGAATAAGACTCTGACTCAGGCCCCACAGAAAGGAGATTGCAGTACCACCGCTGGATGGGGTATCTCCCCTTGATAGCCATTCAGATAGGACTCATTCATTCATTCATTCATTCATTCACTGAATAAGTGCTTACAGAACCCCTTGTGTGTGTTTCAGCCACCATGTCATGGCTGGATGTACAGCAGCAAATAAGACAGACATGGTCCTTGCCTTCAAGTGCCCTTGGTCCACAAGGGAACCAGTGAGTGACAGGGACCAACAGTCCAGTGTGAAGATGCCAAAATAGGGGAGGGATAGGTGTAGTAGAAACCCAGAGAAGGGGCATCAAACCCCCAAATGAAGGGAGAGGCATCAGCACAGCTCTCCTGGAGTGGGGGGTTGGAGTGTGGTGGACAGAATAATGCCCCCCAGATGTGCATGTTTTAATCCCTGGAACCTGTGAATTCCATGGCAAAGGTGGTTACGGGTGTAGGTAGAAATGAAGCTGCTGATCTTGAGATAAAGAGATTATCACCTAGATTCTTCAGGTGGACCTAATGTATTCCTAAGGGTCCTTAAAGCGGAAAGGGGAGGTAAGATAAGAGAGGATGCCAGAGGGATGTGATCGCAGAAGGACTTGACTTGCTTTGGCGCACTCTGATGGTGGCAGAGCCTAGGGGCCTAGAGCCCAGGAATGTGAGCCGTCTCAAAAGCTGAAAAGGCAAGGGGGTGGTTTCTCCTCTGGAGCCTCCAGGAAGCATGCATCCCTGCTGACTCCTGACTGCAACCCTGAAACCCATGTCAGACATCTGAGCTTCAGAAACATAACGACTGTTAAGTTGGTGTAAGTTGGTGTAAGCCACAAAATTGGTGGTGATTTGTTATAGCAGCAACAGAACACTAATACTCAGAGCCAATGATACATGGGAGTCAGGACCGTCCATTTAGAAAAACATTCTGGCCACAGGATGGTGAGTGACTTGGAGGGATAAGGCTGAATGCAGACCACATAGTTAGCGGGCTATTGTGCAGCCCCAGGAAGCAAGGTGTGTAGATGAGGAAGGCTCAGAGGGTAATCGGCCCAATAGATCCCTACAGCCGAGAACTACAGAGCTTGGAATGGGAAACAGACCCGGAGAGAAGAACCACGCCTTCTGGAAGCTGCGGTCAGGACCAAATCAGATACTGTAGAAGTAGGACCTCACTTCCAAAGAAGGGGCTCGGAGATACCTTCCAGAGAAGATGACACCATGAAGTCTCTCTCTGGGGCCCTCCAGAGGGCTCAGAGGAGGTTACCAAAAAGAACCAAATGCAGCCCTGGCTTTGCAGGAGCCCACAGGTCAGACAGAAGGGGTCAGGCAGGTTAACGTAGCCGTTCTTACCGACCCGCCAGGACTTACCAGGTGGAAGCAGCTCTGGGCTGGAAATCAAGAATATGGATGTGTAGCCTGTTCTGGTCTTGCAAACCCGGGAGCCTTTACCTAAGTCACTTCTCTGCCTCCTGCCTTTGTCTCCTCGCTCTTCATTGTTGGGAGACTCAGCTGAGATAACAATGGCCTGCTGCTCCTGGGCCTCTGCAGAGCCAGGGAAGCAACTTTGCACCCATGATCCGAGAAACAGCATGGAGGGTAGGGTCATGAACTTCCTCCTGCCCAGCAGGGGATGGCAGCCCTGGGAGCCTCCCCCTGAAGATGGTCGAGCTTGCTCGAAATGCTGGGGATTTTAGGGAGATCTGGCAGTCTTCCTGTGAGTCTCACATGTAGCAGCTGAGCTGAGATGGGCTGCCAGCTGGCAGGCTCAGGAAGAAGGCAAGAGCATCCTGATGGGCCAAGACACAGCAGTCTGCTCTCCGGCCATGGCAGGTGAAAACGGAGGGTGTCTGGAGAGCTCTGGGGGTTTCACTGTAAGGGGAGGTGGGCCCCGGAGTCAGTCCTGCTGGCATCACTTATGTCAGCCTCCACTCCCAGTGCACACGGTGGGTGATGGGGAGTAGGGTACATGCAGGGCCTCCTTGCTGGGTCTCTCTCAAATCTGTGTCTCTTCTCGATAATTCCGTCACACCGCTCCTCCACCATGCTGGTCTGGGTGGCTGCAAAAACCGTGTAACTCGTCACCCTCCCTCCAGCCTTGTTCCTTTTTTGGCTTGCCCTCCAGGCTGCGTCCAGGCTCAAAATCTCTGGTCAGATAGTATTGCTGTCCCGCCGAAACCCCTGCCTTGGGGGGGTGTCCTTGCCCTCAGAAGAAAGCCTGTGTTCCATAGCATCGCTTTGAAGACTTGCAAGATCTGAGCTCTATCTTCCCCTCTCCAGCCCATCTTGGCTTTTTTACTCAATGCTTTTCCATCCTGAATCTAAGCTTCTTTCAATTTCGAGAATGTGGCATTTGAGTGTTCCATCTCTCTCTCTCTCTCTCTCGCTTCATCTCCCGTCTCCCACAGACACACACACACACACACACACACACAGCACTTTGGACTTTTGCACATGCTGTTCTTTCTGCCTGGACCCGACTCCCACCTTCTTTTCTTGCTCTTTCCCTGGATAACCCCTCCCAAACAGTCAAGGCTCACCACCTCCAGGCAGCCTTCCTCCCCTACCCCATCTGTATTAGGTACCCCTCCTCTTTACTCCCTTGGTCTTAAACTCCTATGAAACTTAAACTTTTTTGAGTCTTAAACTTCATCACTGTAACCTCTAACCACCTCTTTCAACAGTTAAAGATTCAGACTTTTTTTTTTCACCACTACAACTCAGTTATGCAAGAACACTGTAGTCTTCTGATTTTTCTACCACTGATACAATCTTTTCCTCAACTTTCCATTCTGTGGATAGCAAAAAAGTATTTCAAATTGCCAATTAAGGATACAGAGCATCCTCTTTAGGGAAACTGTGTAGTCTATTGGAAGTTGAGCTCCTTATGGACTCACCCTGGGTTTCTTCACCCAGCAGGCTTCCCCACCTCCACTCCGCCTCAGGGCACAGGGGCTGCAGATAGCAGAAAACGTTGGTATAAACTTAGCCCTCTGGGTCCTTGCGGGAGTCCCTCTATGATTTCTTACTTGAGCTTGGCTCCGAGCCCCTTTGCACTGGCAACCCATTAGGATGTGGATGGTCTTGGGTTGTCTTTAGAGAAGAATCCACTGCCAAAGTCCAAATTCACAAGGTCCCCACCCTCTGAATTCCCCTTGTTCTAATCTCAGGGAGCCTTCCCCAGCCCTGCCTCCTTGGGGCATGGAGGGTGTACTAGGATGTCATGTCCACTTTCTTCTCGCTACCTTGTGGGAGCAGGAATGGGAGGCTGACTTCTGCCAGCCTCTAGCTCACCTCCTGCTTCCCTCTCATGGGAGTTTCCATTGGCTTATTGGATGAAGGGGCTCCCCACCTCCTCAGACTAATCCCTGATCTGGGGCGACAGCCCCCCGTGTTCCCGCTTACCTGCCCTGGGCCATTTCCCAAACCCTTGTCAGTATCTTAAGCATTTGTAGATGCTGCCCTCAAGGCTAGGGTGAGTGGGGAGGGGGTGCTGACTTCTAATAGTCCAGAAAGAGGGTGTCTACCCTTGAATCTGAGCTCCTGGCCCCCTAGCCTTCTCTCCTCAGCAGTCCCTCCCAGCACTGGTATCAGAAAGAAGGGTTTTCTCCTTCCTTTTCCTGTCTGGTGGGAACTCCCCTGAGGTCATTCCCTGAACCATCTTACATTAAAAGAAGACACTATGATCTGAGTCAGCCAGGCCTGGCTTTGATACAGAAGGGGACCTTCGCTTCCGGCACAGGCTGGCTTTCCAAACTCTTGTCTAGCTCAAGACACTACAAAGTCAGCTTTGAGATGCAAAGCTGGGCAGTAACCCCCTTTCTTCTCTAGATGGTATTTGTCCTTCTACCTAAGGGATGAATGCTTTTGATTTAGTAGGTCGGGTATTCGAGACAAATATGATTTATGGGGAATGAAAAATGTTTCATTTTAACCTTTTCAAAACCATTATTCACCTTTGCACACATTTACACACGTGTGTAGAAGCATTTGTACACATGTATCTCCTACTAGGCGTGGGGAGCTTAAGGGCAGAAAATATATATTTTGTCATTGTATTGCCAAGGCCTGGTACATAACAGTAAAGATTTATTGGATATTTGAATGATTGAATGATTGAATGAATGAATGAATGAATGGCTGAATGCAGGAATGACTAAGTCTAGCACTTGAGCAGGGAGTGTAAACAAAGACCCGTAATTAAAAAGCAGCTCCCAGGAGAACCAAGTTTCTGACTGCTCTAGGAGAAGAGCAGGGCATGAAGGTAGCCGTGGACAGACATCAGCCTCATTTTAAACACCAGGCTCTGTGACTCCAGCACCGACGGAATGGCTATAGGATCGAGCCCAACACTCTCAAACTGGGGCTCAGAGAAACCCAAATATTTTGTACCAGCTGTTCACCCCCACCCCCCAGTCCCAGAGGTAGGGAGTGGCTTCCCCAGCTCCCCACAGTGAGACAGTGACAGAGCCAATATGAGACCAGGTGTCCCCGCTCACTGACCACAGAGGAAACCACATCTCAGCTCTTACTTGGCGGAAAGACTCAGTCTAGTTGTAGGTGAGGGATGGGGCACGGTTTAAACCGGGAGAGATGTCCTCATTGGTCTTGGGAGCTTATGGCCACCACTGGAGGAGGCTTTGGGCAGCCTAAGGAGAGCCAGGAACCATAGACCACTCCCTGCAGACTCAAGAGCTTGCAGCCCACAGCTCCCAGCGCTTCTTCCCCTAAGAAAGACTGCAGACAGCGCTGGCTGGCTCTGGGATGATTTACTTCCCTGAAATACCTCAATTTAAATGCTAATTTCCCCAGAACTGAGGGGTGATCCGGCTCAGGCTTGCTGGTGGCTGTGTATTAATGTATCCAAAACACTCACACATATTCTTAAATTGGGGCAGAAGGGAGGGAAGACCTGGGAGGGGGGGATGTGGAGGAGACCAGCTTCCCTGCTTGTCATTCTTGTCAGCATGGCTGATGGGCGCGAAGCTAGACAGGATACATCCTCAGTGGAAATGCTCTGTAGGCTTGAGTCACTCGGAGGTTTGGTGCAGGTGGCTTGGAGGGAGAGGAGGCATGATGCTTAGGGGGCTTCTACAGAGTAGGCACTGTCTTGAGTTCTCTGAGGCTCACGAAGAGATTCAGGATCTAGTGTGGGATTCGGGAAATGGGACCCTCACTCAAGAGAACTTTGCGCGAATCTTCCTCCCAACCCCTTCAAGTCCCAAACTCATTACTTTTGCAGGTGAGGTCACTAAGGTTTAGGAACTAAGGTTCCTAAAATGGAACTGCATTCCCCAAAGCCAGACAGCATTTGTTTCCATGTCTGAAGGACTTCTGAGCCTTTGCCTTTTCCTCCACCGGACCCCAAGGCCAGTTCTGGGATCTAATCACAGGCAAGGTGCATGAGGACAGAGTGACAGGAAGGTTTTGTTCCAACAGGGGAAGTCAAGATGATGACATGGAAGAGGAGGTAGTTTTTTAACTGGGCCTCTTGCTTCCTGCTGGCGCTCCTCACCCCAGGCCCCCCCCCACCCCCGCTTCTCCGCCCCTGTGCAAATGCACATACGGACCCCATGCTCTTTCAGAGTGCGAGGTCTCACCAACCCCTGCTTCAAGAGATCACCTTTCCCCTTCTGGTCCCTGCCACCTCAGGGCAGCTGGGGCCCCTGGCTCCTAGCCAAGCTCCATAGGAGCTGGGCTGCCTGTACACTTGGAAAGAGAAAGAAAGTAGAGTTTGAAGCTCCATGTGGAAGAGCTGAAATTTTAGACCCAAATTCCCAATATCCCTTAGATCCAAGAGTTCTTGGAGCACTCACTCTGTATGCAGATGGCACTGTGCTAGGCCCCGGCGAGGAGGCATAAAGGAGACAGGCATGGTCTTGGTCCCCGTGGAGCTCACAGGTTAGTGGGCCACATGCCTATCATATAGGGTCCCCAATAGCACAGCTACCATTAGGAGCTGGGAAGTTCTTCATGGAAGAAAAGAGCCAGATGCTGTGGGAGAACATAGCGGGAGAACTGGCTCCGGGCAGATTTCTCAAAGGCAGGAAAGTAACATGTGGTCTGAATGATGAGTAGGTGATGGCCAGGTACAGGGGGCAGGGGTGAGGGCTTTCCAGAGAGAGGGAAAATCCCCAGTGCACCCTTTGTACGAAGCAAGTATGTCCCGCAAGGGCAGTCAGCGCAGCTGGACAACCAGGGGACGGGGCTCAAAACATGCAGCGGGAGGAGTAGGCAGTGGCCAGATCTCGAAGGCCTCCCAGACCTTGCTACATTGCTTGCCTTCTACCCTGGTCCTCGTGAATGGGTGAATGGGATACCTTCCTGTCCCCTGCTGGGCCCCTGGGATGCAAAGCAAACCCTGCCAAATGGGAGAGCAGAAGCAGTGTCCGTGGAATGAGTGAGACCTCGTACTCCCAGAGTTCTCCCGAGTCCCTGGAGTCCCAGATCTGCTATTTTAAAAATGTGATGCATCTTTTCATAGACTATCAGCCGAGCTACAACTCTTTTTCATGGATAGTTTGGGGGAGATGTTTGTGTATAGAAACAGGGCCCTGTCGCTGTTTGAAACATGGCATGCTCTTATGTACACACATGGACCCCTCGTGGGCACAAGAGTGCACGCGCTCTGGCCTTGAACAGCAGAACGGCCTGATCTCGGGTTACGCCAGTGATCAGGAGCACGGACTTGGGATTGGTCCCTTGAACGTATGCTGACTGAGTGCAGGGCACTAAGTGCGGAACCCCTAACTGTGGACTCCTAACTGACTTCTAACTGTGGACCTCAGCTGGACAAGTTCCCTAACCCCTCTGAGTGCTTTTTTCTCTATTTATAAAATGGGAATCGTAACGGTAGCTGTCCGCTCGAGTTCCCATGGAGTTAAAATTGCACACACGCACACGCACACATGCTGTCTAGGATGTAGCTGATGACGAGCAAGATGATCGATACATAAATATTACTCATTATTCTTCCTGTCCTCCTATTATTAGGATTAGTTGCCTTACAGTTTTTTTTCTTTTTTTTTTTTCTTTTTCGCCTTATAGTATTTTCTACACACATGCACACACAGGCTCTGAGAATCTGAATCCACTTTCTGCCGTCTGCATTTAGCCAGCCTTCCACGTCCCTTTCCCAGGTTGGTGGATTCTGAGGCTGCTGTCTGGGTTCTGTCTGAGGTTCTGGGTCCAGTGGAACTTCCCGGGCGGTGGCCGTTCCCCTCTGTGTTGTCACCTCCCCAGAGAGCAGGTGGATGCGAAGGCCCTGGGCGCCCTCTGCTGGCAGCGGCCATGCAGGACTCGTGACCATCCCCAGGCTGCCGCGAAGGGACCAGGTCCTGAGGGACCATCCTCGGACTTTGCTCTTCCTGCCTTGCCATCCCCTGCTTCGTGACTGCCTCCTTCCCTCCCAGCCTTGGCACTGGCTTGCGAACTCCCACCCCTCCATCCTTCCCCTCCTTCTCAAGCGCTTCCTCAGGATCCTTCCTGCTCCCTGAAAGCTCAGGGGGAAAATCCTTCTCCTAAGAAGATGGGCATCATGAGCCAGCCTGAGGTTGCCCATTGTGCTGTTTCCCATTGTCCTGTGGGGTCAGATTTACCCGTGGAGTGAAGCCTGGCTTAGCCAGAAGACAGGGGGATGAGGGGTGAAGAGGGGGGCTCTCTCTTTAAATGCAGTGCCAGAGAAGGTGTGAAATGGAGCCCCCAGATGGTAAAATGGAAAACATAAGCTTGCTTTCAGATCCCTCTTCCCAAATGCACTCTGTGCCAGTCCCGGAAGGCGCTGCTCCCCTCAGAGCCTCCGCTTCCCTGTTGGCTGAGGGAGGGCACCCAGCTCCAGGGACACCGAGCACCTGGTGTGGTCAGGTCCAAATGGGCAGCAAGCTCCTTCTCTCAGCTGCGATCTGTCTGGGCTCAGGGCCCCCATGCATGCTCCTGCTCTTTCGGCATAGTCAGTGCCCTACACCTGAGCAGTGGTGAGGAATGGGAACTTCGGAGTCAGACCAACCGGGATCTCCAGCTGTGTTGTGCTGGGCAACCTCTAACCTGAGGGTCTTAATGGCATTAGCTTCACAGGGTTGGGAGGGGACCAATGTACAGTACCTGGAACGGTGCTAGGTGCACAGTATGTGCTCAACAAATGGCTATTATTATCATCATGGTAATGGTATTTCATTAAGGCGGACTGAACAGCTTTTATGATCCTCATCTTACCTATGAGAAAATTGAGGTTTGAGTGGTCTACTCCAGGCTGTACAGCTGGGGTGTGCTGTGGGCAGAACTGGGGCCCAGTCTTCACAGACGCTGGCATCTTCTCATGCCTGACCTCACCTGCCCATGAAACAATTCATGGGTCTCATGGGGAAGGGTCCCAGAAGCATCCAGCCCTCGGTATTTCTGATAGCCGGGTCCCACTGGCTGTTATGTGTGGCTCCATTGTTGTCTCGCTGAGAAGATTTAGAGGACCAGGGAAGAATCCAATCTCTCTGAATCCCTATATCCAGCTCAGGGCTCCACACAGAACATGTATTTAGCTGATGAGAGCAGAGAGAGACCCTCTCCTGGGCCATATCCTTGTGGGAGGATCTGTATCCTCACAGGCCAACCTCAGAAGGGAAATAGGAGGAAACTCGCCCTCAAACCCTGGCGAGTGTTACATGGTCCTTTAAGGGCACTCCCCTTTTCCAGAAGGCTCTCTCTTTCTGTTCACATTGCTGTTCCACGCACCCAGGCTTGCAAACAGATCATATACTAAGCACAGACACCTAGAAGAAGCCGTGATCACAGGCACACACACATAGGCATAAGCACGTACAGCTTGCCAGACAGACAGTGGTCCTCCCACACAGGCACATGAGATAGCATGCCTCAGTGTCCCCCGTGTGGGCCCAGAAACTCACAGTCATGCACACGCCTGCCCAGCACTCCCCAGCCCAGCTGCCTACGTTACCGAGTGGGCAATCAGCACACATCCCAATATTCACCTCCTCTTAATCCTGTACCACATGTTTTATCATCTGCAAAAAGGATATAATCTACAGCTCTCTTGCTGTAAAGATTGAATGATACAGTGTAGGCAAAGTGCTTAGCCAGACCCAGTAAATGGTGAGGATCCGGAACTTTGTAAGAGATGATGGTGATGGTGAAGATGGGGATAATGGCTCTTCCCCGGACTCCAAGGTGCTCAGAGGTCAAGATGTGGGGGGCTGACTGTTCACTAAATGAATGAATCCATGGGACACTTCACGGGTACCTGGGGGAGGTGCGCACCGTGGGGACATGGAGTACAGCCAGGAAATGCTCCGGGCCCCATGACGTCTGCACAGCTGCTTCTGTTGGACCCGAGATCCAGGCTCCAAAGGCATTGTTTTGGCATCCCCTGTTTTTGTTTTCCTCTTTCTGATTTTCATTTCAAGGTTGCCCATTCCAAGGGGTACGATGAAGTGACAAATCTCTTCCTCCCTTTCTTTTTCTTCCTCCCCCTCCTCTTCCTCTCCAGACTGTAATTACTGCCTCAAAATCTGAGGGTCCCTGAATATGAAGGGACCTCAAAAGTCAGATGTTAACACGGAAATGCCTCCAATACCTGCATACCACGAAGCTGTCCGTTTCCCTCCTTGCACTCTTTCAGGAACAGGACGCTAACCACCTCTCCTGGCAGGCTGTTCTATTTGGAGGCGGGTCTGTTGTGTAAAAGATTGAAGCCTGCCTCCATATGATGCCTCATTACTCCCCCGCCTGCCCTAAAGACTACCTCTGTTCAGGGTTCAGTTCCGTGAGGTCACCCCAAGGACTGTCTTGGAAACAGAGCTTCTTGGGATGGCATTATAAGGAAGGATGAGAGCAGGAGAAAGAGCACTAGCCTGGGATGGGGGAGAGGTTCTGGGAGCAGGCCATTCCTCTTCTCTAGGCATCAGTTTCCCTATCTGTAAAAGAGGAGTCTGAGCCAAAAGATCCCTTAGGACCTTTCCACTTGAACACCCACTTGTTCTTTCAAGCCTTCCTGCCCCTTGCTCTGCACGCACTCCATGCTCTGCTCGGTTCCCTCACCGTTGTCACTGCTTATGCAAGGGGATGCTTAGCAGCCAAATACGCAGTCTGTAGAGCATCAGACTGTGTCTTAAGCAATTGGAAGCTTTATCCCATTAAGTGTTTACAACTACCCTGAGATCTCACTTTATAGCAAGGAGATCAAGGTTCTAAGGAGCGGGAGTTTCCTCTGGACTGCACAGCCAGGACACGGTGGGCCAGGACTCCGAGCCCTAGCCTGCCAGATTCTAGAGCCTATCGTTAGCATTCTGTTCTCTGAGGCGGGACCCGTGGAGCAGATGCACGGCAGCAAGGATGCGCGCCCTCTCCTGAGCCTTTCCATGCTGCTGCCAGCTCACTGCCCTCCTACCCTGCAGCCCCCAGCGGCCTCCACGCCCTCATTTGGCAGTCTCTGTGCTCCTCTCCACAGGGAGAACAACTTCATCAAGGACTTCCCTCAGCTGGCCGATGGGCTGCTGGTGATCCCGCTGCCGGTGGAGGAGCAGTGTCGGGGCGTCCTCTCCGAGCCCCTCCCGGACCTCCAGCTGCTCACTGGTAAGACACACCTGCTGGACGTCCCCCAGCCTCTCTCACTGCACCCCTGGCCTCTCCAGGTGCCTCTGCACATCCCAGACGGGCCTGTCCAGGCCTCCTCCTTCCTGAGGGACAGAAGGACGAAGGGACCTGCTATTGGCCAGGGGTGGGCCTCCTGGTATGGGCTGTGCAGAGCTGGGGGGCTTCTCTGAGATTCCACAATCGGAGCTGGGCCAGACTGACTTTCAGCAGATTTCTGGGATTTTGACTATAGTCACTGTGCTGTGCCTCAGCCCCACAGAACTTCTGCATCCCACATCACTGGACCTTCGGACCCGCACCTCCCCACGTCCCCAGCCTTTCTACTCTCTGCTCTTATGAGTCCGACCTCTTGATTCTACGTAAAAGTACAATCACACGTTATTTGTCTTTCTATGTCTGGCTTATTTCACTAGGTTTATTTTTATATCGTTCTAAAGCAAAATCACTGGACCCCTCCACCAGGAGCCTGTCTTACTTGAAAGGGTTTGTTACACAGCTTGATTTTGAATATGGGCGCTGAGCCATCTTGGGGGGTGGGTATCGTTTTCCCCATTTTAGAGACGAGGAATCTAGACTCAGAGAGGGGACAGGAGTGGCGCAAGACCCTGCAGCCGGCCAGGACGAGAACCAGGTGCCACGGCTCCAGGTCTTCTGCCTTTTCCATTGGCTCTGCAGCTCCCCACCCCTACTCCTCTCTCCTTGCCCGCCCCCTCCCAGGGAAGCTCTCTTCTGCAGGCTCTCCTGGGGCTCCCTGTCTTCTGTCCCACCCAGGATGCCCTTCTGCTCCCCCTTATCTTCTCCCAGTTCCTATTCTGTCCTATGTGGAGGGATTTTCCTAAGATGTGAGGGCCGTGGCTCTGCTTTGGTGATACCGTACTTGGGTATCTCAACCATGGCCCAGGGAGAATGGCCCCCCTGGCAAATGATGGAGGTCTCACCGAGAGGGAAACTGACCGCCAGGGAAAGCCCTTCTGCTGCTTGCTAGCCCTTGGAAGCTCCATGAGCCTTCCCTGTAAAGAGGCACAGACAGGGCAGAAGGACCCACGTCTCCTAGGAGCCACGCACCCTGCGTGTCTGAATCCATGTAACCCTGTGAGGGTTATTGTCCCCCTTGAAACAGATTAAAGAAATCATTCAGTTAGTCCAAGTTCACATGACTAGTCTGTCATTGAGTCAGGATTTAAGCCCACTGGGTCTTGACCCCAAAGCTGATGCCGTATCCATGACCCTCCATCTCCTTCTTGAAGTGTCCTCCTTCAAAAAGGGCCCAGATGTAGATCAAATGAAATCACAGAAATAAAAATGCTTTGTAAAATCTGCCAAAACCTGCTGTGCCTTCCTTAATTTTCATAAATCACAGAATTTCAGAGCTGACAGGGACTATAAAGGGTGTCTACTCTAATCCTCCTTAGCAATGGAGAAATCAGGTCCATAATAGCCCTACTGAGTAATGGTTCTTCTTGGATACACCCAGTCACAGGGAGCTCACCCCTTAAAGCAGATAGCACCATGGTCCATGGGGAGGTGCTGTGCTCCAATGGGAAGGACCCTGGATTTGTCACCAATCTTTGTGTGTCCTTGAGCTCTTTCTCCTCTGAGCTTCCATTTTTTCTTCTGAAATAAGGGGTTTCAGTTCTTTGTCAACAGTAGGCGACTACTGGAGACTGCGGGTATAGAATGCTCAGTGCATTGTGGTTCTGTGTTAGTAGTACAAATTGTTAGGATTATTTGTTTTGGTTTAAGGATCTTCGGAGGCATCCTAATAAAGACACTGTTGGATTTCTAGAATTAAAAAAATAATAATAATTACCAGGAAAAATACCTCCCTCATTTTATCTCTCATCTTGGGCGGAAATCTAGGATAGAGTCAGGTAAGGTGGGGGTCAAGGATGAGTAAGCGCTAGGGATGGGCCTAGAATGGGGATGAAGATGCAGGTAAGTAGGTGAGCCAGCAAATCGGCATTTGTTCGGAGCCTGTTACTATGTACCAGGCTCTATTCCAGGCTCTGCAGGAGTGAGAATAATAAAGACCATGGCCTCAACCTCAGGAAGCTTGCATTCCACTGGAGGAACTTATAGTCCAGGCTGGAATCCAGGAAGGACCAGGGATGGAGAGAAGTGAAGGGTGGAGTGACAACCAGTTCTGGGGGGTGAGGGGCAGAGATGATGGCTTTATACATGTCTTGGTAATCAAAAGGGGTAGCCTGGTTTTTTTCATTTGGACATCATACCCCAGTAAATGAATGGTACCTATAGCCTCCATCAGACTGTTCTGCTGCCCTCTCTGAGGGTGGGTCCCAGTTACCAATACCCACACCAAGCCTGCCGTGCATCAGGACTAGCACAAAGGCTGGGGCAGAGGCTGCTGGGCCACGAGCATTTGGCCATCCTGTGCAATATGGCTTCTCCTCCCTGACTCAAAACATGGCCTGTCCTTCCTCCCCGACCCTTCCCAGCCTTTCTAGGGAAAGGATGAGACAAGCAGAGCAGATAAACAGAGAAGACATATTTATAACAAAACAACCTTGCTCCAGTAGATATATATTTGGAGATCATGAATATTTTACTTTAAAATGAAAGCTTCTAAAAAAAAAAAAAAAATTACGTTATTCCTGAAAAGGCTGAGGAGGGAAAAAAAAAATAAAAAAAAAGTTGACAGTAATGGACAACTTTAATACTGCAGTAATGTCCAGGAAGAAATCATTTGTTACAATGAGATTCTCATTTTCATCTTGGTATCAAATATCTCTTTAAGTGCCTCCTCACCAGGGGACAAGAGAAAAGGACAGAAAATGTGCCTGCCATTTGCAGAGGATACAAAACAACAATATTAACTGCTGATGTGACTAGCATTTCCTTTTCATGTATTTCTTCCTGATTGTAAACAAAGAGAGTTTTCAATGCTTAGAGCAGAAAATTTAGAAAACAAGAATCGTTGATACCCCCACCACCCAGAGTTAACTGCTTGCTAACATTGTGTTGTTTTGTCTTTGTTTATTCTTTGTCTATACCTGTGTTTCCCAAAATACTTTCCATGGAACATGCATTCCAGTGAACCCTCTGGAAAAACGGGATTCCTCAGTTGAAAAAGTTTGCAAAACGCTCCACGCCACTACCTTCATAGAGCTTTAGAATGCATAATAATCTAGATAAGGTGCTTAGAAATTATACAGATTTTTTAAGATCTTGTTTCACTTTAACTCGGTCTTACTTGAAATGTGAGCTTTTCTATATGAGCACATGCATCTCAGGAGATCTCTATGTGCATCCCATGTTTCCGTGTTAGGAAACAGTGGTCCACACAGGGGTCAGCAAACACAAAGGACCAGATCCTAAATGCACTGGGCTCTGCGCACAGCTGCTCATGTCTGCTGTCATCGAGAGGCGGTACATGGAGGACGGCCTGTGGTTTGCTGACCCCCATTCTGCATGCTGCAAGACTTCCACTTCTGTGGCCTTATTCAAGTCTCACAATGCACCTGTGAAGTAACGTCAGCATAGGTAGCCATAGTATCCGAAGGGGAAACTGAGGCACAGAGCCGTCTAATGACCCATGGCCAGTTGCCTGCAGGGGTAAGCGGAATCCTAAATCTACTTGGCTTGCTTTAGCTGTTGGGAAGAGAAAAAGCAGGATGGGGGCTGAGATCAGAGGCTGGGAAGAAGCCTGGAGGCAGGTCCAGGTAAAGGTGTTGGTTCCAGTGAGAGCCTGCACACAAAGGCTGAGCACCTGCCTGTTTAGAAGCAGTGGCCATTCTGCAGAGCCCAGTTTTGGTGAGTGTTCTGTAAATGCTGGCCTCCCATGACCTTCTCTTTCTGCCCTGCAGGAGACGTCAGGTATGACGAGGCCATGGGTTACCCTATGGTGCAGCAGTGGCGGGTCCGAAGCAACCTTTACCGTGTGAAGCTCAACACCATCACCCTGTCCGCAGGTGAGGACCACCTCCCGGGCAGGCAGGGGGCTGGCGCTAACCCAGCACTTGTTCCCAAGGACTTGTGCTGTGCCAGGCCCTGAGCTGGGATGCTGAGGGAATGAGGCCCAGCCTTCTCTGCCATGAAGGAGCTCATGGGGAGGGTGGGTGGACAAGCAGAGAGGGACATCCTCATACTGGGGTAGGTTCTACGCAATAGTGGGACAGTGGAACCCCAGAGCGGGGAGCTGCCCTGAGGAGTCAAGAGGGGCTTCCTGGAGGAAGGGGTACCATAGCAGTGCAGGGAAGAGTGAATGGGAGAGGGGGTAAATGACAATCTAAGTCACATTTATGTTCTATATATTTCAGGCTATGGATTGTAAGTTCTCCTGGTCTCTTCTGGATGTTTTCCTTTCCTACCCATCTCCTAGACAGCAGTAACACACGCCCCTCCAAGACACAGACACACACATGGCCCCCACTCCACCTGCCTACATCCTGTGTGTCAGCTGATGAGCACAATTTGTAATTCTCAGAATGGGACATTTTTTTTTATGCTTCTGTGACTTTGCACATGCTCTTCCCTCTGCCTGGATCTCCTTGCCCAGAGAATGCTGGGGTAGTCCTGTAATACTGAGAGACCCGTGCTGCATTCTCTACTCTCCCCAGAATAACTCAAGGAAGTCTGTGCAAGCAACCACCTGTATGAATGCACCAGTGGGCTTGATTCACATCTGAGCCCTATATGTTCCCCCACTGACCCAAGAACCGTGGGTCATTTCCATATCCCTGTAGCCTGTATTCCTGTTGCCTCTGTTACAGAGAATCAACGCAGGGTAGGTAGTCTTGTTTGATAAAGGAATAAAAAAAAATGAAAACTGAAAAATTCGGAATGAGTGAAGGAATCTGGAAAGATGGGGTGTTTTACCCTGGTTCTTCCTCATAACCCTGCCACTGGATTCTTGTCCAGGGGATTCCTCTGTATTTGTAAGCACATTAATTATCTTCTCTTTTTCAGTATCATTTGGTTCATGAGCAACATGAAACTCTCTTAGCCCAAGAATCAGAGGACTCTCCCATATAAGAAGTGCCAATAGTAATTACTGCAGACATTGGCCAAGCACTTTATAATGTTTCATATCTTAGGATGTCCATCGGTCCTACAAGGAAGACATCGTTTATCCCATACTTTTTTCAGATAAGGAAACAAGGTCAGAGAGGTTAAGTAACTTCCCCAAGGTCACACAGGTAGTAAGTGGTCAAACAGGAGGAGAGCAGATATATTTTTTTTAAAGATTTTATTTATTTGAGAGCGAGAGAGAAAGAAAGAGAGAGCATGAGAAGGGGGAGGGTCAGAGGGAGAAGCAGACTCCCTCCCATGCTGGGAGCCCGATGCGGGACTCGATTCCGGGACTCCAGGATCATGACCTAAGCCAAAGGCAGTCGCTTAACCAACTGGGCCACGCAGGTGCCCAGAGAGCAGAGATTCAATTGCAGTTTTATCTGCCTGGGGAAAGAGTCCCAGGTCATCTCCATGGTGTTGTCCTTTACTAGTTAAGAGAAACAGTCTCATCATTAACACTGCTGTGTTAATTACCCGGTTGCGCATATTAACGGATTGATGGAGAGGGGCTGTCTTAATCAAACACCCATGCTTTGAGGCATGTTTCTGTTTTGCCCACCACCCACACCCTCGCACCTCACTTGCAAATCAGATTGCGATATATCCATTAGAATTACAAAGGTGGATCAGCTTTAATTAATCAATGATGATGCTCTTGAGAAACCCCTTATAAATCAAATGTTGGCAAATTGGAGTTTATGTTTAATGTTGAAGGAGAGCGTGCTTGCTCTCCTACAGTTTACTTTGATGTGACACAGAATCCACTGCTCAGGTGATAGTGGTGGTTGGTGTTTCCTCCGTGTCCTGGGAACTGTGCTCTTGTACCTGGTTAGAGCGGGAGGTGGGGAAGGGTGCAGGTGCACAGTCAAAGACAAGCGGAATAGAGCTTTTGCTTCTAAGGTAGTGTCCACTGAAGGTGCAAAGCATAGGTGCCCCTGGCCAGGATTGTGCAAACAGCTTCTTGGGAAGGTGAGGATGGCTTTCTGGAGCCTTAGAGCATAGGAGTGACTTAGCGAAGAGTTGGGGAGGCCATTTCCGGTGAACGGGGGTGTGTATGTGTGTGCAGGCTGCAGGTTGGGGACTGTGAATGAGGAAAGGGAGGTGGAAACCTCAGGTCATATCTAGGAGACCTAAAAAAGCTGGTTTGGCTGGATATAAAGCCTGATGAAGGAGGCTCACTGGAGATGCCCTTGGAGGCCTGGAACATCAGGTAAGGTCACTGGTAGGCTGGTTGTTGGTAGCAGGAAGGAGCTCAGGCAGGTCTTAAGGCTCTTGGAAGAACAGCTTGGTAACCTACCTGTTGGAGGAAGGAGTGCGGTGGGGAGCTGTGGTTATAGAGTGATAGCTTTGCAGGTCCCATGCTAGGCCCTGATGACCTAAGTCTTCTTGGCACAGGACTAAGGAAAATGCAGCAGCAGGGAGGCCCTTGACAAAGTCAGGAGCCAGAACATACCACTGTTCCAGGGAGGCAGAGGCAGAAAGGGAAGTAGTGTTCTCGGAAGCCAAGCCAGGGATCCGATCCCAGGATGTCGGAGTATCTGCTGATCCGGGGTCAGGGAAGCCCCGGGGCTCCCGCTGTAGGCAGTTCACACCCTGGGTGATTGGGTGCTGTGAAAAATGCATTTATTTTGGAGTGAGAACAGAAGGGGATTGTAGACTGAGCTTGTAGACTGATTGTAGAGTGAGCCGGGGGACCAAGGAAACCATCCGGAGTCTGAGCTTGGACTTGCTCATCCACAGTGGGGGTTGCAGCACTGGGGCTGAGGCTAAATTGGAACCAATGGGGGAAACCGCAGGCGATGTGCTCGGTGTCCATTAGTTGCTAGGGACAGACGTCAGCTTTAATTTCCTGATGGCTACTTTCAGGTCCCGTGGCCTCGGTTGCCAAGCTTGAGGCCTTCCTCTGCTGTTGGTTCCCTCTCGGTTGTAGTGTCTTGTGCATCTACCAGAGAGAACAACCTCTGCTTTGCAAGCGAGGGGAGGTTGCTGTGCCCCTTCAGGTGCCAGTCACCAGGCTGATTGTGGGATGACACCAGCTCCAGGCTGGAGAGAGCCCCTGGCCTCTTATAATTCGCCAGCCACCGCCCTCCCAGATCTGACCACCTCCACGTCCCCCTCCTCCGTGCAGGCTTCACCAACGTCCTCAAGATCCTGACCAGGGAGAGCAGTCGGGAGGAGCTGCTGTCTTTCATCCAGCACTACGGCTCCCACTACATCGCAGAGGCCCTCTACGGCTCCGAGCTCACCTGCATCATCCACTTCCCCAGCAAGAAGGTCCAGCAACAGCTGTGGCTCCAGTACCAGAAAGGTAAGGCTCCGACAAGCTAGATCCTGACTCGGCCATGCCGAAGCTGTGTGGCCTTCGGTACTCCCTGCCCCTCTCTGGACTTCAGTTTCCCCACAGACAGGACGAGGGGCTGTGTGATGTTATCTCAGGATTCTTTCAGTTCAGGCATTTTCTGAGACCCTAAGGTGGTGGGCTGGACTCCAACACTCCTGCCTTGTACGGCAGGTTCCTTGTTTCCAGCTCTCTCCTCTGAAACCACCATGGGGGAAGAGTTGGAAGAATGGGAGTGGCGTCTCCTTGACACCTCCTTCTCTCCAGGCTTCTGGGAAGAGCCCAAGAGGAGCTCTGGCCCTTCTGGTAGGGCTCACTTTGGGTCTGAGGGGACAGTTTCCTGTCTCTCCCGTGGAGAAGCTTCTGTCCTCAGGGAGGGTCACCAGATCATAGGTCCCTGGGAGCCTCAGCTTGTATCAGAACTGGCATTCCTCGGGCTCGATGGGGAAGACCAGTCACCGCCACTTACCGTGGGAGCGTCATTCCCTTCCCACCTCAGTTTTTCCCTTCTGTGAAATGGGTGCTTAAGTAACCATTCCTGTCCACCTTCCACACGGAAGGGAAGCAGTTAACTATCACAGCATTTTGAGAAAGACAGAAATATTCCATCCCTGCATTGTGTATTTTATTTTTTTTTATTTTTTTTTAAAGATTTTATTTATTTTATTTGACAGACAGAGATTACAAGTAGGCAGAGAGGCAGGCAGAGAGAGAGAGAGAGAGAGAGGAGGAAGCAGGCTCTCTGCTGAGCAGAGAGCCCGATGCGGGACTCGATCCCACGACCCTGAGATCATGACCTGAGCCGAAGGCAGCGGCTTAACCCACTGAGCCACCCAGGCGCCCCCCTGCATTGTGTATTTTAACAGGCCGGTGTATTCACAGGGGAGAAGGTGAGTCTCAGCCACACCAAACCAAGTGCCCGTAGATACACAGCTAGTAAGTAGCAGGGTGCGCATGGCTTCCTGTTACTGTTACTGTTCTTGTTATCCATCAATTGAGAAAGGAGAGCTCTCGATGGACGGTGAGGGTGAGGAGCAGTGTTAAAAATGTGCTCCCCACCTTCTTCACGTGGCCCAGCCCCCCTCCCCCGATCTAAGGAACCAAATCAACTTAAACCACAGACTGTGGGAGCCACAAGAGACCTTATGAGTCTCCCTGGACTTAGCACCCCAAGTTTGTAGTTGGGAAAATGAAGGCCCAGAGGGAGGAGGAAGCTTGCTGAGTGTCACTGAGCTCCACTGTGGTGGGGGGTCGAAGACAAAGTGGGGTACGGCTCCATGCTCCCCTCCAGGGCTTTTCATGCCGGCCCCAGTGCGCCTGCCTTTGCCGTCTCCAGAAGCTTTCCTTCTTGCCCCCCGGGGCTTGCAGCCCCCACCGTGGTCTCACCCCTCCCTGCCTCCCATGTGCAACTGTGTGGGGCACGGGGTGGTTTATAGACGCGGGGGACATAATTGAGTTGTCTGGGAAGAGCTCTGTTTTTTATGGCTGCGACAATGACGGTCTTTAAGGAAGTGCATTAAATCAATAGAAGTCTCGTTGTCCTACCCTATAAATAACGTGACACAACATTAAGCAGGGCAATAAGCTTCAGGACTTTGAAGTAATACAATTAGGTTATGTTTATAAAAACCTTCGCTCACTGTGGCCACTGAACTAACCCGCCTCGGCCCACACTTGGGGCCAGGGACACCACTGTCATGCTAAATACCACGTCATCTCTGTCCTCAACTGCTTCCAGACCTTGGCCTGTTTCCCTCCAGAAAGCCCCACTCCTTAAGCAGGGGATGCATGGACTCTGTAGCAAGTCAGACGAGCTGGGACAGAAGGAAAGCCCACAGAGCAGCTGGGGCCCCTTCAAGACGCCAGAGCCCCCCGGGTTGCCACAAACTTGCTGGGGAAACTTGGCACAGTAGCTTTCCTCTCTGGGCAGCTTGTCTGGAGGCACGTTTCTTGCTTCTGTCATATGCTTGCTCCCAAGAAGATCCCAGGGGTCCGCGGAGGCCACCTTAACACTTCTCACTCTCACCACCTGCTGTGACCTAGATGACCCATGAAGCACTGCGGTTGTATTTTTTTTAAACGTGGGAGTGATGTTTGCGAGGGGGAGGCTGAGAAGCCCGGGAATGTTCCCGGGGAGGGAGGAACTCTGAACTCAGAGGTAATGGGTGACCTTTCTCTCCACAGCCATCTGCTGTGTCATGGACACGGGCTACACGAGGGCCTCCTGGGAAGTGGGTCAGGGTGGGTCGGGGTTTGGAAGCAGGTCACTCGGGGGGGGCAGAGCTGCGGGAAGAGGTGCTATGAGTGGGACAGACAAGGGTTCTAGTCTCCCTGTCTACCCTTCCCTCCCTGCTGGCTAACCTCAGGCAGGAACTTCTAAGTTTCTGTGTCCTCGTGCGTTAAATGGGGGATAGGAATTCCCTGGCGTGGCTTTTTGGGAGAACGAAATGAGATAATACAGGTAAAGTGGCTGGCATGTAGTCAGCACATGCAAAATGATAGCTTAGAATAAAGCAAGACTCATCGGTCGCAGCTGAGGAGTCTAGTCCTAGCAGGGCTCCTTAATCTCTCGGAGACGCACCTGGGTCACTAGAAAAGGATAAATATTCTTTCAACCCGGAGAGTGGAGTGGGGAGGGCTTCCTGGAGTCTTTGAAATCTATGTTTAGCTCCAGGTGGTGGCGTGTCCTTGATTGGAAGGACCAAAGCTGGAAGGAAGTTCCGGGAAAAGAGGCCCAATAGGGCGTGAGTCACAGCACATTACAGTGTAGTCCTGTGGGTTCTCCCATGTACCCCTTGAGGCAAAGAAGGCAAGAATCCCACTTACCCCTCATCTTCGCCTGGGAAACCTGAAGCTTAGAGAAGAAGAGGAGCTCGTTGGGGTCACAGTGTATGGGTGAAAGGGATGGTGTTTGAATTCCAACCTGAGCACAGTGTTCCCTGCCCCCGAGATCTGGTGTCCACAGAAATTAGAAACAAATGTCCCAGGCTTTCCAGGTTTATTAAAGATGGGGCTCTTGCTCCTGCTGTGATCCGGGGCAGTCACTAGAAATCGTTGGAAAGCCCAGGGGTTCGGGACTGAATGTGCCTGATTAAAATATTCCCATGAGAGGTTTATTTGACGATTAGACTATTATTCCCCTAAGTGTTTCTCAGTGTGTGTTCCACAGGAGAAAAAAAAGAGAAAGAAAGAAAGAAAGAAAGAAAGAGAAAGAAAGTTCCATTTATCTTTCATTCATTCTTTAATTCACTAATATTTCTTCAGTGCTGCTTCTGGGCAGACCTTGTGCCTGGTGCTGGGGCACTGCGGGAGACGAGATGTGGACGCTGTCCCCGTGTTGTTCACCCCCCAGTCTGTTCTAGACTTACAGTGTTTCACCATTTTTTTTTTTTTAACCCACTGGTAGACAGCTGGAAAGAGGGGTGGGGTGGGCTCATGGTAAAGAACCCAGTCACTGCCAGGTGATGGCCCATATCTATTATTTCATGTTCAACTAATTCTGATCAGTTAGGGAATGGCTTATCTAGGCCACTGTGTGGAGATCATGGAGCCCACTGGCCAAGAACGTTAGGATCCGTTGGCAGTGGCTGCTGTGATGCAGATAGTGGCGGGGAGAGGCTGTGTATCATTTTCCTTGCAGCAGGGCAGGGCAGAAGCCGAAAGAGCAGACCCACCTTGTGACGTTAATTTTAGGGGGGAGCTGGGCATGCCAAGCAGGACTGGAAAGATCCAAGCAGGGAGGTGGGGTCTGCCACCACCGAGTGGATCATCTCAGGATTTCGCCAGTTTGGAGGGGACCAGAGCACTGAACAGATCAGTTGGACGGTGCCTGCAGAAGCCAGGAAGACCTTAGAAGTAGCCAAAGTCATCCCTGGGCTCTCCAGGCACAGCAGTGCTTAGCGTGGAAGCTGCTTTAGCCTGTGAGTCCCCTCTAGCCCTCGCCTCTGCTCCCAGGCCGTGCCCCAAGCACCATGTGAAGTTTTCAGTCTCTGGCAGCTGAATACTTTCAGCTTAATACTTTCACTGCACGCTGCTGTGTTCCTGATAGGTGTGTATTTTAAAAAGCTACCTTTCTCCCAGTTTACTCTTGGCTTGATAGTCACATACACTGCCCAGCTGTGACCTTGATGCATGTCTTTTTATCTTAATTATGACATAAGAAGTTACCCAGCCTGTAGCTAGCTTGGATAAAGACTTTGTCATTTGGAAGTAAAGTGGAGGTTTTGCAGTCAGATGGACTCAGGTTCAAATCCCAGCTCTGCCTCTTACCAGCTGTGGGATCTTGGGCAAACTGATCACTCTCTAGATCACTTTCTTCCCATACAAAATATAGGCTCCAGCACAGCCCATCAGTGAACTCCTTTAGCACTGAGCTAGAGTTATTATCTTGATCCAATGCATTCCTTCCCACCACAGCTGCCACATCTGCTGTGGTAACTGTGTTTCCTTTCCAGGGGTGTGTGTGTGTGTGTGTGTGTGTGTATGAGAGAGAGAGAGAGAGACCAACTGAGGGAGGCAAGGAGGGGTCATGAAAACACAGAGAAGTCAGGGCTCCTGGGTGGCTCAATGGGTTAAAGCCTCTGCCTTCAGCTCAGGTCATGATCCCAGGGTCCTGGAATCCAGCCACGCGTCAGGCTCTCTGCTCTGCTTCCCTCTCCCTCTCTCTGCCTGCCTCTCTGCCTACTGTGATCTCTGTCTGTCAAATAAATAAATAAAATCTTAAATACAAAACAAAGCACAGAGAAGTAGATAAGTGCAAAACAGAACACACACACAAAAGCGCACACACACACACACACACACAAAGGAGAAACAAAGAAAGTGTAGAAGAGAAAAGATATGTAATTAATACGACTTTTCCTAGTTTATAGACTCCATGACCCTGTGAAATGATATTTTCTAGTGAAGGTTACACTGCTCTTGAGTTAAGATTGGGGCAGTCCATGTTATAGAGATGTCCTCAGAGATAGATGCCTGTTGCCACCTTTAAAAGATGTTTTATCTCAATTATAATTTCCCAAGACTGTCCGAGGGAATGAATTTCTACATTTCCATTTGAATTACAGTGCAGGTTTGACTGTCAGCTCAGCATTCCGAGACTATTCTTTAAAGGAGTTCTGACTGCTTGAAAGGCAGCCCAGGAGTTGGGGGGGGGGGCGGAGAAGGAAAAGATAGTCAAATGTCACCTCCTTTTCTGAGGACAGTTGTGGCCAAGGGGCTGATGTGGGCTGGAGAACTCTCCTGGGCTTTCAGTTTCCTGAGGGAGTTTGCTTCAAAGACAGCAACCCCACATGAAAGCAGTTGTTCTCAGAACTGGGACTGCCTGGCTACTGGTTTACTTCTCTGTAGATTGAATCATCAGGGGGCAATTTTCAGTTCCTATTTGCTTGACCTTCTGTTAGCGTTTGACCGAGCTGACCGCTTCCTGCTTGAGGCACTGTGTTCGCTGCCATTGTCCCAGATCTTCCTTGTGAGTCCCCTACCTTCCTGCTGGCTTCTTCTCTGTCTGCTTTGCCGGCTCACCCTCTTCTACCCACCTCCATCCGTGGGACTTCAGATGACCCTGGCCTGGGCCCCCTCTTCCTGGACCCTTCTCTTGTGGGGATTCTGTCACTGTCCCTACATTGTCGACTCCCACTTTACACCTCTGCCTCGAAGCCTTCCCCCAATATTTGCCATTATGGCAGCTCCCTTGCCCACCCAAACTCTGCCCCACACAACCTGGTGGTTTCCCAGCGTTTGAGTGAAATGGGCCATGATCTGTTTGTAGGCAGAACCAGACACCGGAGTCTTTCTTCACATCCTCCCTCCCTCGCGCCCCCCCATTTCCCAAATCTTACCCATTTTCATTCCCAATGAGGGATTGAATTTGCCCACTTCTTTCCATCCCTCTCCTGGGCCCTGGATCAAGCGGCCATCGTGGCTTGCCTAGACTCTAGTGCTGGCATTCTACCTGGACTCTTGGCATCCACTCTTTTTTTTTTTTTTTTGAAATTTTTATTTTTATTTATTTTTTTCTTATTTCTTTTCAGCATAATAGTATTCATTGTTTTTGCACCACACCCAGTGCTCCATGCAATCCATGCCCTCCCTAATACCCACTACCTGGTACCGCAACCTCTCACCCCCCACCCCTTCATGACCCTCAGATTGTTTTTCAGAGTCCATAGTCTCTCATGGTTCACCTCCCCTTCCAATTTCCCTCAACTCCCTTCTCCTCTCCATCTCCCCATGTCCTCCATGTTATTTGTTATGCTCCACAAATAAGTGAAACCATATGATAATTGACTCTCTCTGCTTGACTTATTTCACTCAGCATAATCTCTTCCAGTCCTGTCCATGTTGCTACAAAAGTTGGGTATTCATCCTTTCTGATGGAGGCATAATACTCCATAGTGTATATGGACCACATCTTCCTTATCCATTCATCCATTGAAGGGCATCTTGGTTCTTTCCACAGTTTGGTGACCGTGGCCATTGCTGCTATGAACGTTGGGGTCCTGATGGCCCTTCTTTCCACTACATCTGTATCTTTGGGGTAAATACCCAGTAGTGCAATTCCTCGGCATGCACTCTTGTCTCCCCAGTCCAAACCACACAGCAGCCCCGAGGACACGGGTCAGTCAGTGCTCTCCAGAGAGACAGAACCAACAGGATGGATGGTTGGATGGATGGATGGATGGGTAGATAAAAGTCTCTATTGTATATAATATTCATACATGAGAGAGAGAGAGAGATTTGTTATGAGGAATTGGCTCATGTGATTGTGCAGGCTGAGAAGTTTCAAGCCAAGATCTGTTCAGCAAACTGGAAATTCTGGAGAGCTGATGGTGTACGTTCTGATTCCAAAGCTAGTAGGCTTGAGACCCAAGAAGAACCAATGTTTCTGTTTGAGCCCAAAGGCAAGAAGAGAATGTTGTTCTAGCTCCAACAGTCAAGCAGGAGGAATTCTTTCTTACTCCTGGGGTGGGGGGAGGGGTCGGCCTTTCTATTCTATTCAGGCCTTTACCTGATTGGTTGAGGCCCAGTGACATAAGGGAGGGCATTCTGCTTTACTCAGTCTGCTGCTGATCTCATCCACAACACCCTCGCGGACACCCTCACAGACACCTCCAGAGTCGTGTTTGACCACATCTCTGAATAGCCCATGGTCCAGTCAAGTTGATGAAGACAATTAACCATTAACAGAAATACCATCATGCTTCTTCTTGGATGAAAACTCCCAGGTCCTTTGCCATTGTTCTGAGGCTAATTTCCAAAATCTTCCCCATAGCCTCAGTGCCCTTCCAGATCCGCCATGTCCCCAGCCAGTCTGCTCCAGGCTGTCTGTCTGTCTGTCACACTCAGCCTCACACAACCCTTCACTATGGCGGCAGTCAGGGATCAGAGCCCGGCCACATTCCTCTAGGCCAGGGTCCCAGCCGGGTGGTGGGAGGTGGTCCCAGAGCTCTTTCCCTCCCCCAGCTTCATGGCTTCCACGCAGCCCTGTGTAGTAGGATGCATCTAGCTCTGAGGTAGTGTTTCCTTGGAGAGTGGGGAGGCCAGAGGAGGTTAAACCTGAGCTGGACGCTCACTTGTCTGCAGCACGCCAGAGGAGAGAACTAACTTAATTCTCCTCAGAACCTTGCAAGAAGACGATACAGGATGTGGTTCATTAAACACAAATAGGCCCATGAGACTGCCATTTCCACCAGATGAAATTACCAAAAAAAGCATTTGTTCCCTGGTTTAGATTGAGTCCATCTGGAACGGAACACCCCAGTCGTCTTCCTATTGGTGCGTACCAAGAATAATAATCCTTTGCAGGGCTCCGCGCAGAGCAGAGCGGCTCACAAAGCACTTTCACGTACATTTTTTCATCCAATTTACTCCTCGCACAACAAGCCTGGAAGGGAGGCATTGTTATCTGCATTTTGTGCTTGAGGGGAGCGAGGCTTGGAAGGGTGAGATGGCCTGAGGGAGTTCCCAGCTGGGAGCTTGGCAGCAGGGATTTGAACCCAGGCTGCTTTCATCAGGAGAACCCGTGTTTGTTCCTACCACTGCAGCCTCAGAGAACTCTCTAGATGCTGTTATCAGGCCCAAGGCATTCCTGTTCTGTTTCTCTTATCCACCCTCCAAAGAACAGAAGGAAGCCGACTCAGAGCATAGGCCCTCGGGGTGGGCAGGAGAGGAGATACTCTACTCACCCTCTTAACTTAGAGGCAGCATTATGAGGCAGAGCCAAACCCAAGAACGTCAGAGCTGGAAGGAACCTTGGCACTCCTTGAGCCAGGGTGAGCTTCTCTTTGTGGGCTAGTTTTGATTACAAGGTAGTAGCCACCTGAAGTGCTCCCTGAAAGAAATTCTGGGTCAGGCAGGACCAGGCTTGGTGACAAGAATGCAGTGGTCACTTAGCAACACCAATCGTGGCTGTGAGAGGAAGAAACGCTTGGGTAAGGTGTTTCCTATCCTCAGCCAGGCTGGCTGTTCCCATTCAACAGATGGGAAAGTTGAGGTCAGCTTATGCAATCGCTTAGAACCTGCAGTGGCGAAGGGGGAAATTTAATAACCATTAGCAGCGTTTTTGTTTTGTTTTATTTTGGTTTTGGTCTTTACCCTCCTGAAAACTCAGAGCATTTTCAAAGACCCTGGTTCCCTAAGCCTCCCACATCCTCAAAGATGGGAGCGTCACTGGTTGACAGACTGCACGTTTTCTTATTTTAGGGTACACATGCACACACAGATCTATCACTCCCTGAAGCATGAGAGGCTGCCCCTCTTGTCCTTCCACTTAGGGAACTGTAAGAGATTGATGCTGTTGTCAACTAGTTATTCTGATTCTAGTCAGACGGGAGCCAAAAACACTCTTGTTCCCCTATCCCAGTCCTATTCCCAGGAAAGTGATAGAGGGACTGAGGGAGTCAGGTGGGACCCTTCTCTCTCTCAGCAGTCTTGCACTAAGAATGTGGAATTTCCCTGGGGATGAATGGGGGCTTTTGTCGTTTCTCTGCCTTCAACCCCTTAGTGAGAAGAAGGTCTGGAGGGAACCCAGGTGCACAGAGGGGCGCTTTTGCCTTCCCCAGGGCCTCAGCAGCAGGCAGAACCTACCCCCCCCCCCGAGAGCAGTCTCACCCACCAAGCCCACTGCACAAGGGCACCTTCCTTGCCACTCTCTCTTGTCCTTCCTTCATCCCTTTTCATTACTCCATCTTTCCACGCTACTGTGTCCAGCGCCTACTGTATGTCTGGATTAGAGGCAGAGGCTGTCAAGGTGAATGAGACCCACTTCCTGGTCTCAGTAGGCTCACAGTCCAATGGGAAAGACTAACCAGCGAACTTTTGATAAAGGCCATGACAGAAGAAAGCGTGTGTGTGTGTGTGTGTGTGTGTGTGTGTGTGTCGGGTTAGGAGTGGAGGAAGCCAGGCTAGGAGACTGGTCCCTAACCATGTAGGGTGGGTGGGAATTTCCCCGGAGGAGAAGACATCTCGGCAGAGCCCTGGAGGGTGTGGGTATTTACCACCCGGGTGGTGGAGGTGGATTGCAGGGGACAAGACGCAAATCTGGAGGTGTGAAAAAGCCTGGTGAATGCTGAGTCCTCTCAGACCGGTTGGGAGCAGTAGTTCCTGGATGTTATCAGGTGTTTTGAGGGATGTCACTGGCCTCTTTTTTCCATCTTCGAATGTCTCTGTGCCTCAGTCTTCAAGTCGTCAGAGAAAGTGCCATTGCCTCTGTCCCCAGCTGAGTACTCTCATGCACGGGAGAGGCTGCGTCTCCAAATGCCTCCAGAGAAGTCAAATCATCGGGTCCGTTTCAGAAGTCCCCGGGAATAGTCAGAAGAGCATCTGACCCTTTCAGGTTGTCGTGAAGATGGGATGTGATCATGTGATTAGTTGGGTTATAGTAGGAACTCTACACAAATCAGTCATTGTTACCCACTCCTTATCAGAGGAGTACCCATCACCAAATACCAACAGCACATCAGATGTGTGTGCGTCATCTGTCCCATTTGCCAGATATGTGACGCAGGACAAGGCATGTTGATTTTGAGTCTCAGTGTATCTTTAAGATGGGTATAGTGATGCTTGCTTCACAGTATGTTATGAGAATGAACTGAAACAATGATTATAAAGTGATTACTGCTGCACCTGGTATACAAGAAATACTCGGGAAGTGCGAGCTATTATTATTATCATTTATTATTGTGAGACACAATCTAGTCAGTGGCGATTATTATCACCATCAGTTTTCTGAAACAAAAGGCATAATGGCGTAGCTCTTTCCAGTCCTGAATACAGAAGCCTAAGATAAACCTAAAGTCACGGCCATTTCTCACTCAGTGATTGGCCAACTTGAATTTGAGTCCTGCCTGAACCTGGGGGATGGGAATAGAAAGCAGATTTATCAGAAAGCTCAGCCTGGAGCCCAGCAGTGGGGCATGGGGTTGCCTGTTTGCACGGCTGGATGCTGAGTTCGGAATGCACTCGAGGAATGTGCAGGGCTGCGTGTGTTGGGGAAGGGGATGGTAGAGGAGCAGGCAGCAATGTCTGATGTGTATGACGTTCTTAGTATGGACCAATTAATCACATGATCTTATCTTGGGCTTCATAAGAACCCCCATGAAGTCCAGGGTACCATGTCTATCTTCCAAAGGACAAAACTGATCTAGCTTAAGCTCTCATGGCTGGTAATAGGCAGAGGCAGTATTCTATCCCAGGACTGTGTGACTCCAAGGTCCCCATGCCCTGATCCATCCCTGTAAGAAAAGGTGCCACATGCCGAGAACCACTCTGTGCCAGCAGGCGCCCTGGGCACTTCAGGTGCATGATCTCATTTATTCCTCACAGCGACCCTCTAAAGCTGGTGCCTTTCTGCCTGGGAAACTGAGAATCAGGAGGTGCTGGATGGGAAGGGGGATATATATAACCCAAAGGCATATATAGCCCGTTGAGGTACTTGCTGGTTTCCTTTCTTTCTTTCCTTGCTCCCGCCCTCTCACCGTTTACATTTTGCTGTTACTTAACCACAGTGGGCACTCCAAAAAGAGTGTTCTGTCTCAGAGGCATTTCTCTTCCTTTTAAAACAGGTAGAAGTCGTTGATCAGGAAGAGTGAAAAAAGAGGCAGACAGATCAGCAGGGTTCCAGCCTGCCTGGTGTTGGTCAGTGGGCTTGAGACCCTTGTTTTCTGGCGACCCCTTGGCTCTGGGTCAGGGTCCAGGCTTTGATCCAGGCCTTAGAGATTGACTAGACTACTGATCCACTTGGTTGTTTTTATCTGACACATAAGCCCTAGATCCCAAGCATTCCTCCTTGAGATCCTTGGGGTCTGTATTTCTCTGTTTCACATTTCACAGGTGCCCAAGGAGATAGAAGGGTCCTTTTAGAGATCTTAGCCCAAGCAGTCCCTGAGGTCGGGAGCATCAGAATCACTGAAATTTACAGCTGGAAAGATCCTTAATTCAATAAATCTATTAATATAGATGGTGAAACGGGTAATGAGAAACTTGCTCAGAGGGAACTATAAATCAGTGACAGGGTTAGGAATCAAACCAGCTCCCCTTTCTCGCTCTTCCTTCCACGAGGGTGTGCTAAGAGGCAATTCAGGAGGCCCTGTGCCAAAGGTATCTCCTTTTTATTTGTGATTGCTTTATTGAGATACAGTTTACATACCATGCATCACATATTGAAGGTATCTTTTCGAGCCTTCTCTTCCAGTGGTGGTTTTGCACAAAGATAAGATTTAGGGTTTCCACAAGGAAACACAACTTTTCATGACTTTATTGTTGAGAAGATTCTCCAAGGAAAATTAAATCTGAGGTAACCACTCCTCCCTCATTTCAATTACATCCCATTTTCTGTTGCAGCTTGCTGTCTGTGATTCAGGGAGGCAGCTGGGGGGAGGGGCACAAGGTGGCACAGCCAGCTGGTGCTAAGTGTGACACAAAGTGTTCATTTTTACCAATATATGAGCGAGGCTGCCCCCCCTGCCCTGGTTTTGTCCAGCAAGTTTTAGTGCCTTCTCCGTGTGAATGCAGCAGTAAATTAAATGTGGCTCTGCCTTCACGGAGCTCAGTCCAGACTTGGAGAGAGACAGGTAATAAGGAAATCACAATGCAATGTGTAAACGCTAGGACGGGAGGAAGCGCCGAGTGTGGCCCGGGCACCCGACTCAAACTGTGGGATGGCTCTGGAAGGGACTCTCAGAAAACCAGCAGGAGGCAAGATTTAGGTAACCTAGGTGGTTAAGGAGAGGGAAGGTATCAGGGGGCAAGAAAAGCATGTACATAAAAGGGCCCTGAGATAAGAGGGGGAAAAAAAGTGTATGGAGCAGTCTGCTAGGAAATAGGACCGAGATAAACGCAGGAAGAGAGAGGGGCAGAGGCCACATCCCACTGAATGTGTGGACCACGTTAAGAAAGTGTCCTTTACTAGGAGCAAATTAAGGTCACTGAAAGATTCTATTAATATTATTTGCATTTTAAAATTTGATTCTGGCTAGTGCAGGGTAGGGCTTGACTTGGGCTTGAAGGAATGCTAGATTGGAGTCAGGAAGATCAGTTAGGAAGTCGCAGCCTTGTTTCAGGAGAAAAATAATAGCAGCTTAACATTTAGTAGTCATGCAGCGGAAGGAAAAAAAAAAACGGGTGAGAAATGGTGGCACTGAAGTGTTTCTTAAAGTAGAACAAAAGAACAGCAGGTGTTGGGAGAGCTGAGCTCAGGTTTGAGTATGTTGAGTCTGAGGTTTCTCAGGGACATTTTCATTGAACATAGCAGCCCACAGCTGACAAGGTAGTTGGCAATACCATGTGGGCAGCTGGACATATACTGGTGTGGTGATCCAAGAAAAAAAAAAGGTAAGAACTGAAAATGCAGGTTTGGGACCTAGTTGTGTAGGTAAATCATCACAGAAGACAAAGCTCCCAGTATAAAAATACAGTTCCCCTGTTGCCCTTGTGCAACTTGTTTCCTCCTGGAGCAACTTACACACACACACACACACACACACACACACACTCCACACCCAGTATTGTTTCTGACCTCTGACTTAGAGAGGCTTTGTTTCATTCAGAGAGGCTGTCCACACTTCTCCTTTCTGGCCGGCTTTTACTTACATAAAATGTTATGGGACTCTGAGGAACAGTCCTCGTGCGTAGTACATAGGCTGGAGTTAACACCTCCCAGTTCACGGAGGGAAACAGGCCTAGGCAGCCATCATCACCAGAGCAGAAGGAATGAATATATACTTCTAAGGTTTTGGCTTCATTATTTGCACCTTCTATTTGGCCTAGAGTTCAATAGTGAGCCTTTATGGAAGGTCCAGAGATAGTGCCCATTTGTGCACGCGTCACACATTTCCTCCCATGAGTGTAAGTTTCATTCTCCTGTATCTAGCCCCTGAGTCAAGGATCAGGTGAGACAGGCATACCTACCTGTTCCCTTTCCTCCCTCCTAGCCATGATATTTCCAGTTTATTTCTAACACATTAACAGAAGCATTAGATTTATTCAGCAAGTTCCAGATCCTTGGACTTGAGAGGTTTAGTTCAAATATGATGTGTCTTTTCACAAAAACACATTGTCTTATTCATGTGGTTGCTCATAAATTACATTCATGAAAACTAATTTTTCATATTGTGAAGTTGTTTTAACATTTATCTCCAAACATGTGTGGTCACTTGAAAGTAGTGGGATGGACTCCAGCCTGGAATGTGGTTCAGAGGAAGGAACACACCCAGATACAAAAGGATTTAATGCTCACATAATGAAGCTTTCTGCTCCCAAGCAGGTGCAAGGTGGCTTGAGAAAACAAGGAGGGGACACGGGCTTGGCTGGTGTATAATGGGTAGGGGTGTGGAGCAGGGTTGAGGTGGGTTGCCATGGTCCGAACTTCCCTCTGGCACCAAAGTTTGCCAGATGAGGGGTTAATGGGGAAAGGGGGGAGAATGGTCGGGCTTGAATGCTGTCAGAATTCAAGCATCAAGTATGGAAGTCAGAATTTTTATTACAGTTCGCTCTGGATGTTTGACTAGTGAAGTGTGCCATGTTTCATTTAACTGAACTTGAACTTGTGTAAGTAAAGCAATATGGTACTCTGTGAAGGCTGCAGTCTGAAAGTGGTAGGGGAAATGAAAATTCTACTAAATGCCTTGAATTAAGAGCCCAACATTATGTATTTTGAGAAGTGAAACGAGTGCGTTGGTCACTATCAATGTCTGGGACTCTGAAGGTGGTAAGTGTCTTAGTGAGGCATTTTATTATGGATTTAGTATGTGTAAAGATAGGTGCAATCTTGATTTATGTTTTAGGTTGTCTGTGACACAAGAAATTCCCAGAAATCTTTTCCCTGAACAGTCTACCTTGGATAGGGTATTGTTGCTGCCATTGGCTGGACCAAAAGAGTACATCACTGGCAATGGCCCAAGAGTCTGTAGAGATGGGGCTGACTGTTGGCCAGGGCACCCAGGGAAAGAAGACACTCAGGCCATGAATTCTGGCTACTTGTGCTGACTCTCAGGTCCTGTCCCGTTATCAGGAACATTCCAGTGAAGGCCGGAAAAGTCGCAGCTTTCCAGCAAACTCCATCACATATGATGGTGATGATACCACCTATGAAGTATATAAACTGCTTCTCACTTGGTTGATCCCAGGGAACTCCTCAGATAGCCAAGGGGTCTGGAAAAGGAAGGGTCTTTCTCCAGCACCATGGCACCTGGCAGAGAAATGAGGATGGAGGGGCACACTATCCTACAGGGTGCTGCTTCCATGACCCAAGGCATAACGGGCAGCTAGGGACGGACTGCCACAGGCTCAGTGTCTGTGACAACCAGTCTTTGTTTCTAGGAGAGTCCAACATGCAGCCAGTACTCGTACTCTAATGCCTTATGTTAATTTTTGTAATTATTTAATGAATATTGACCTGGAGGAAAAATCATTTTATGCTAGCCATCTGTAGGAATAGCTAAACAAGACTATTTGTTTTAAAATTCACATACATATGTATATACATATACATATACATAATTATATATAAAATACATAAAGATATTTTTAATTATATATATAAAATTTTGACTCCATTTAACTTCTCAAAAAGTGTCAAGATGGCATCCTGACTACTTTAATCAAATAACAAGCTTTCAGGCTTTCTGTGCAGCTTTCCTTCTGGGATACAATACTGTGAGTTTTGCCTCTGCCCCTCCAGCAATCCCACTCTTCCTCCAGTAGGTTTTTCATTAAGAAGCTGAGCAGGGCCACTGTATCCCCAACACAGGTCTGCAATTGCCCCCAGCATTAACTTGAAAATTTTACATCAGTGCACCATGAGGGGATGTCTGCCTCCTACAATGGAAGTCCCGTTTCCTGAGCCCCTCACATTTTCTGAATTCGGTACTCTTACATATGCTATCCCATTTATAGGTTTTAATTCTTACAACAGCACTTTAAAACATAAACTGCCTTTGGCTTCTACCAGATGAGGAAACTATAGTTCAACAGAGTGACAATAGCTAGTAAATGACCCACGGTTACAGTAAGTCGGGTATAGTAAGGGATTGGACCAAAGTGGGGCTGATTATTACAAAGTGCGGGTTCTTTCTACTACTTGAAATACAATACAATTCTGGCAAGAATTATACAAAAACACTGAGGCAAAACTCAACAATTCTAATTAGTTAACAATTAAAATCATAGAGCTAAAAGGAATTTTCTGATGATCGTAGTCTAACCTCTTTCTAGACAGGGAAACTGACGCACAGGTATGTTGATCACCTGAGGCCATACAGGTAGGTTGGAGGCAGAGCTGTGATTCTGACCTAGACCGAATCCAGTGACTTTTCCACTAGAATATATTGCCAGTCCCAGAGCTGGCTCACTAACTTCAGACTTAGCCAAGGTAGCATGAATATTAATGATATTGACAAGATATAGCCATAGGTCTGGAGTCTAAGTGCGCATTTTGCTGAACAGCTCTCTTCCTCACCACTGCCCTGCTTGTAAAATTCATCCAGGCAGCTGCTGTAATTTGTTTTGCGATCCCTTGAGGGGCTGTATGTCCCGAGTACAAATCAACAGCCTAGTCAGGTGCAAGAGAAAGCCCGGAGTTTCCTGCTAGGCTCTGCCTTCCACTTCCCTCCTACAGAGCTGGGTAACACTTCACTTTTAAGAGGCCATTAATTAGTACTAGATTAAAAGTACAGCTACTTAAGCATGACTTGCCTTACCCACAGGAACACTGTAGGACTCCAGCCAAGTTTATCCTACTGACTGGAATAATAGAGCATCCCTCTGTGGACTATCTCAGGCTGTAGCACATTGGGTGACCCTTACAACCCCATGTAGTGACCCTTACAACCACTCGGGTAGTGCCTATCCCTGACCTTTGAGGAAGTCCAGGTAAATATGACACTAGATTTCAAATATCTTAGACAGGAAAAATGGAAATAATTTGAAAAAGTAGGCACATGAACATCATTTATCATTATATTACTTTTTTTTTTCTTTTCCGGGCACTTGGCATAGTGCCTGGCCCACAGTAGGTACTCAACAAGTATTGAACGACTCTTTATTTCTCCAAAACCGTAAATTCTATATAATTACGCAGAACGATAAAGGGAAGCCAGGACTTAACCCCCCTGTAAGTCATTTGTTTGCCTTTAGTTTCTCAAATACCTTATTAAAGAACTTACCTAAGAATACCTTTTTATCCAATGTAAGGGAGCTGTGTTAAGAAAACTAAGATTAGTGGACGCCTATCGTCATTAGCAAGTCAAGTAAATGAGAGCCAATTCAATACCTGAGGATATATATATTCTATGTTAGGTAGCATGCAAATTGCTCACAGCAATTTATACAGTAATAGAAATGTGAAATAGGGAAGAGTGGTAATAAAAAGGAACAGGTGGCCCAGGAGGAGGAAATCCTGGAGAAAAGTTCCAATTGGCAAGTAGGGAAGGAACATGAAAGAGGGAAAGTATCATTTGGAGGGCTTGGATAACCTCACACCACTTGTTTGAACAACTCAAGGAAAAGAAGGGAGTCCCAGCTACTACTTACTGAGTATGCCCCGTCCTTTCCCATCTCTTATCTCACATCTTAAACCCTTCCTTTGGAAGATCATTTTCATCATTTCCCAGAAGGAGAAAGGTGAAATGCCTGGCCCAGGACCACACAGAAGCAACAAGCAACACAAGAGTTTAATGGTTCTCAGAAAGTGTTCTGTAGATTCACAGGAGTTTTGCAAGGGTGCACAGGCTAGGTGAGGGAGCCCATTCTGTAGGCCCATGAACCTGCTTCAACCAGAGAAGCTGGTCTCTGATCTGCTTTGCATAATAGACTTGCACTTAAGACTTTATTCGAATCAGGGCACCATTTGTTATAAATAAAAAACAATCAACAAAAACTGCTATAATCGAGGAAACTAGTTTCCTGGGGCTGTACGATGTATGTAATGCAGTCAACATGGTAGATAATTGAAAAGTGATTGCACTAAGCACAGCCTAAAATATTCACATGGAAGAAATAAAAACATTCAGACAACACTTATGACCCTTTTGGGTCAGCGGAGGCTGCTGTAGTCGAGGACCGAGGCACGAGTGTGGCTCAACAGTGGGTAGCCCTAAATGCCGAATACCCGTAGTGATCGAAGGCGCTGTCTTCCAAAAGCATCGGCTAGAAGGATTCCGGCCCCATGACGTCCACAATAAACATTTCTGTGCTGCAAACTCTGTGCTAGAAGCCTCAACCAATGTTATTACCTTAGCAAGCCCCCCACTGACAGCAAGGACAGATCCCGAATGCCAGGTGCTATCACAGATAAAGTGGCTCTAATAACTAGTGTTGTTCTTTGTGATGCACTTTTAATTGGATCAATTTCCTCTCAATTATACAGTCCTCGGAAAGCAGATGATGAAACCAATTTCATCTTCAGAACATGGGGCTTTCTCCAGGTAAAAAGTGCAAGATAAGCTAGTTGGACCTCACACCAATTATTTCCCTTCCTATTCTTTGGCAGCTATTACAACAGAAGCCAAAAAAAACAATGCCACCACCGAAAAACAAACAATACAATTCTGAGTAGCCCAGCTGAGCAGATTTTGTTTCTTTTAAAAAGCAAGGTGATAGTTCTTTGGCTTGCCATCAGCCCGGCACCTAAGGAACAAACTATGTTGCTTAGTAAAACTAAAGCTGGAGGATCCTTGTCACAAATTCCCTTGCCCACTTCTGGTCTTTTTAAAAGGACAAGACTTCTTCCTTCATTGAGCTCTGATTACAAGGATAAAGCAAATGGTAGAGGCTCAGTTCCTAACACAGGGCTGGTGATTCTACATAGACCTTGGGGGCTAGGGCTGTACATGTGTGTGGAAGTAAGATTTGGATTTCTTTACATAATGGTGCCTTAGGCTGAATTTTGACTGGGGTAGGTCCTTAATGATCTCAAAGAATTCAGTGTTACATATGGCAGCAAAACAGCAATGGTACAACTTATCCCTCTCATCTCCCAAATCCCGTATTTAATTAAGACATCAACAACAGCAATGAAGAAACAGTTATCAATTATTTAATTCTGATAGAGGAATGGAAATAAATCTCAAAACCAAATATTGTGCAGTCACTTGAGGAAAATACAGAATAAAGACCAAACAGTTTTGTCTGACGAAAATGAGATGTGTCCACCTCCCCGTTTGTTAACCCCAGCGTGTGCTGTACGCTTCTGCAGTCCACTCTTAGCATAGGTCCGTGGAGAGAGGTACTATGAAAAATGACACGCTCTAGAGACTACTCAGAAGTGTTTACTGACTACGTTAGCATTTGTGTTTGTTTACTCCCATCTTTCTGTGCTTTGAAATAATTCCAATCTATACGATCCTATAAAAGGCAAGCGATTTCCAGGCTGAAGTCTCCAACACCAACGAGCTAGGGTTCGATCCATTCTCTGTCACATCTGCAATTAGAGACCAGTCCAAGATGGCACAAAACCCCCAGAACCAAGAGGTACTGCTTCCCGAAAGGAATGTCTATTTCCCTTGGTGGCACTGAATGAGCTTTCACTCTGGTAAAGGTGAAGAGACCTGAGACATCATGCCACAGGGACATGAGGTCTGAAATGAAAGATGGAGCAGATCCCACTGGAACATGCATACTAAATGCAGCAGAAGTGAAGAGAAAATGTCACATATGAAGCACATTACAATAAGAGGGAAATATGGGACCAGGGTTATCAAAGCCAAAAGAGGGAAATCAACAAGGATTCAGTACAAGGGCAAATTTCAAATACAGGGGGAAAAAGGCTTTCTACTGAAGCCTCAGAAGTGCCTAAGTTCTAATCAAACTTCAGCTAACCCCATATCAGATGTCCTATTTGGGGCAATACATCTGTTAAAGCTCTAAATTTAGGAGGGAAATAATGCAAAAAACGAAACAAAACAAAACAAAACCAAAAAAAAAAAAAAAAACAACCCACTAAAATACAGCTTCTAAAATTCTAGGACTAGCCAGCTGGCATAAAAACACAGGCCAAGTGCACTCTACAATACCACCGACAACCAAGGAAGAAGGGAGAGGAAAGTGGCTGGGAAGCAGAAGAAACAGTTCTCTCTCATCCCCTAAGGGGTCGAGTATCTTCTCAGATGGTAGCTGTAAATCTTGATGCAGTGATCCCAACAGTCCAAGACCAACAGCTGCCCTTTAGGAGTGAGGGCGATGCCCACTGGACACGTGAGCCCCTCTCGAATAAGGACACTGTAGCCCCCACCCTTAGGAAAGTGGAGAATTTCCTTTCGACTGCTATCGGCCACGATGAGATCCCCACGAGCATCCACACACATGCCAGCGATGCAGCGGAAATCCTCATTCTCTGAGAAGAAGTGGCTAATCTGGCGACCCAGCTGCCCATCGGGGCCCACAGAGCCAATGGAGAAGCCACCCTCCAGGTGGTGCTCATTCTGCCGATTCTCCAGATTGAGGCCCAAGCCCTGGGTGAAGTAGACGGTGCCCTCAGCATCACAGGTGACAAACTTGGGTCGCACGGCACTGCAGAGGCAGCTGTATTTGACCACCCCTGCTCCTCGGTCAACAGTGAAGCACCAGAGCTTTCCACCTTCCACATCAGTGACCACAAATTGGCCAGACGGAAGGGCTGTGATGCCCCAGGGTTTGCTTAGCTGGCTCCTGTGACAGGCCACGCAGTGACCGTCCAAGGTGTATACCTTGAGGGAGTTGTCGTAGCTGTCAGTCACACCGATGAGCCCATGGCAGTTCATGGCCACTGAGAGGGGAGTGAGATTGGGCAGATCGGCCCCAAGGAAGCTCAGCACAAAGCTGTCAATGCCGCTAGGGCTGCGGCGGATCTCCTTCAAGAAGCCTTTCCGAGTGAAGACTTGAATACGGTAGTTGCCTCGGTCAGCAACCAGCACTTCGCCTTGACTCGTCACGTAGAGACTGACTGGAAGGTTGAACATGCCTGGCGTGCTGCCTTTTGCCCCCATTTTCTTGAGAAAGAGGCACTGCTGGATATTGGCAGCGGTCTCGGAACCCCGCTGCTTAGCAGGCGAGGCCCTAGGGCTGGCGACCACTTCCTCGGGGCTCATGTCCATCTCTCTAAATGTAACGGAGGTGGAGGTGGCAGAAGCTGCCGCCTCCATGGCCCAGGAATCTTCCATGTTGACTGTCCGGGGCTTTTTAACAGCCTGCCCAATTTGGAGGGGGCCGACATGGCCAACCTTGAGAAGCTCCACATCCTGCAGGGTTAGCTCCCGGGGCAGGCTGGCCGTGAGCTCTGGCTCCTCCTCGTCAGCGGTCTCTTCCAGGAGCGCTACATCTGCCTGCTTGATCTTGGCCAGGAAGTAGTCACAGCGAGACACAGCCTGCACCTCTGCAATGTTAAGCAGGTAGCTCTGCTCCTCGACGACCTGACTGTTTGCCTTCTCAACCTCAGCCAAAGAGCCCGTGAAGAACTTCCGGGAGCGAGCCAGCTCCTCCTGGACCCTGCGTTCCTCATGGCCGTACTCCTGGAGAACCGCTTTATACCGTGCTTGAAGGTCCTTGGAGACCCCTTCCAAGGCCACCTTCCGGCGTTGCAGCTCCCCCATGAGCTCCCGCAAGCGGGCCAGCTTCTCTCCAAAGTCCTGACGCCGCTCCTCAGCTGCTTCTTTGACAGGAAGCGTGCAGTGGCCAGGGGGCTGGTGGTCCGCCTCCCGGCAGGGCTCACACAACACCACGCCGCAGCTCCGGCAGAACTGCCGGGGCAGCCGCCGGCCACAGGACCGGCACATGAGCAGCCCCACAGCCTCGCTGAGCCCAGCTGTGTCGATGATCTTCAGCACTGTCAGGTTGTCTGTCAACTGGGTGAGGCTGGTTATGCGGGTAATCTTGCTGCAGAACGGACAGCGTACACCATTGATGCTACTGGCCAGGAGCTTCTCCAGGCACTGGCGGCAGATGGTGTGGCCACAGTGCAGGAGCTTGGGCCGCAGCTGCTCCTCTGTGAAGGACTCCATGCAGATGGGGCATTCCAGCACTTCCCGGAGGGCGTCCAGGTTCAGGTGAGAAGCTGCTGCTGCTGCAGTGGCCATCGTGCTTCCCTTGAGGGGCCTGCTAATACAGCCCAGAACCAACCAACTTGGCATTCATGCTCCAGAGGGTCAAATCCTGCTAACGAGAATAAGAAGCGTTTATTCCACTGCCTGCACGAGCTAATTCACTCAAGAAACATTCAAGAGAATAGCTACCATCATTCATTCAGCTGCTGACTTATTTAACAAGTATTTAGTCCACTCCATTAGATGATGGTGATACACAAGGAAGTAAAGCAGACAAAGCAGTGCATAGTGAGTAAGGAATCAGGGTCTGGAGTCTCCGGTATTTAGCTGTGTGACCTTAAGGAAGTAACCTAAACTTCCCAAAGGTCAGCTGCCCATCACCTGTCCATACAATCGAAGTGATAACGGTGTCTATTTAGTTTTCAGAGGGGTTTAACAGTATGATGAATATGCTGCACCTCATACAGCCCATGGCAAGCAGTGTGCTTGATAAATGTTAGTGATCAGTGACGTCTACGACTCAATTTACATTAGGGAAAAAGCATAGGAAAATTACACACAGGAAAGGATTATACATAAGTTCTCTGGGAGCACAGTGGATAGAATAAACAGTTCCTGTAGGAACTGCAGAGGCTCCCCGGATGCACGGACACTTCTGAGATATGTCCGGAAAGAAACATGGCCTTGAGGGATAAAGGCATTTTAAGCAAAGAAAACTATGTGAACTAAAACACAGAGCCACTTTCATTATGTTATAGAGAGTTTATGGTGCCATGTTTGGGGTCCTAGGAAGCACACAGGGAAGCAGAAAATTATGATTAGCTTTAGGTGATCCGTAAAACAATAGGTGAGGGAATACATGTATTTTTCATTCATCTATTGTCCCATCTACTCACTGATTCACCCAACTAAGATGAGGTACCATGTATTTTACTGTACTAAGTTCCTAGGACACAGATCCTGCCCTTCAGATGCTCTAACTTTAGTAAAGGACATAAGACATGTAAGTAAATAATAACCAAGGCAGAAAACAGTATCATAAATAAGATTCATACTCAATTTGATGGAGGCTAAGAGGCATTCACTGTAATTTGAAGGGAAACAGAACGGTATTGATAGGGTCCTGGACACGTGGAGATGGGGGAAAGGGGCGTACCAAACAAGGACAGTCTTACTAAAGGTTAGAGAGCAAGGGAGAGCAAGAACTTCAGTGCATTAGAAAGAGAACAGGGAACATGTAGCCTCTATAGGTTTGTTTCCATAGAAAATGAAATAATGCTGCCTTCACAGGGTGAATGCAAGGATTAAATGAGATAATACAGGGACTGTATAAACTTCCAAGTTTTGGCTCAGCACCAAAAAAAGTCTCGGGTAAATTTTAGTTCTCTTTTCTGTCATTCTTAGGTTAAAATTGTGGGAGAATATAGTGAGACCAGAGTTATCTGGTTTGATTAGGAGAATAATGATAAGAAGTCTTCAGAGCCGAAATGAGACCTTCAGATTTCATTTTGATGGGCGCAGTGAAGCAACACATGTTTTCAAGCATGGAAGTGATAACGATCAAAGCTTGAATGCAGTAGGTGAAAAGGCTGAGAAACTAGTTTGGAAAACTGCTGTAAAATTGCCTGGGGGAGGAAACGGGGAGCCTGAACTAGGGAGCAGGTGGTGGCAATGGAAAGATGCACTTGAGCAAGATTAAGAAGTACAATCACCAGGATGAGTCGATTAAAGAGGGGGAAGTGGGACAGCTAAGAAAGCCAGAGACTCCAGCCTGGTGATTTAAAAAACAGTACTGCCTTATCAAGACAGTTTATATTTGGCCTGGAACACCCCCTACTTCACCAAGTACAAGCCATAAATACTCCCACCTACCTTGATCCACATATGCTCATAAAATAGAACAGAGATCTCAGTGCTCTGCAGATTTATGTCCGTGTCAATTTATACCCCAAATTAGAATGAACAGATCTAGCAAGGTGAGGCACAGGGGCCAAGTGCAGCCCTTCTCAAATGCAAATTCTACAGCTGTGTCCTTGCAGTCTCCGGATAATGCAGACTGTCAGCCATCAAGGAGAAGAGGAGGGCAAGTTAGCCTGGTTTGAGGATAACGCAGCAAGGTGAGAAAAGCTTTGCGAATGTCATCAGCGTCTTTCTCCATGCATATAGAAGACAGGAAGTCAATGCAGAGATACATATTACGGAGTCTCCCCATACTTACTCTGCACGGGGTCCTGACAAATATTCAATAGCAGACACACATAATTTATCCCAAGTCAATCCCACCTCTCTGAAATCTGACTTCTCTTCCACCAGAAGGGAACAGTAACCATCTAGTACCTTCCATGTGCTGGATACTGCACTAGATGCTTTCTATACTTAATCTCATTGAATCCTCCTAATGACCCCACAAAGCAGGTACTATTTTTATTATTTTGTAAGGAAACGAAGGCTCAAAACAAGTGATTCAAGGTCACAAAGCTCAAACATGCTGAAACCCTGCAGTACAGATATCTTTAACTTTGTTTAACCCAGAATTACTTCGAGTTTTAGGGCTTTTTCCCCACTCTCATGTAACACTTGCTGACAAGTGTTCCCTAGACCATTCTTTGGGAGATGCTGCCTTGTAGAATGTAAGTTTCTCCACAAAAACCAACAATACTACTGTTAATGAGATTTAGCCCCAGTGGAGTCGTTGGCTACTCTGATTTATTAGCTGGGCGACCCACTTTCACACACCAACCTTGTAACCCATTATGACTCAAATTCATGTCTCAACAAAATAACATACCATCAAATATCATGAACCTATAGGTGAAACTTACTACTGAATTCTTAGATGCCATAGGTCTGGGTACAGTACTATAGAAATACTGATGAAAACCTTAACTCAAAATCCAAGCAAACTTTAGGTTTTAAACCAATAGCTTCAGCTCCTTCTTCCATCATCTGGCACAACAGACTGAGGGCAACATTTGGTGTTTAGATCCAGAGCGTGCTACCTTACAATGCAAGGGACATCTGTTCTTCCCAAAGCTGGCACTGCAGATCAGCTAATTAGACAAGTCTGCCAACTTGTAAAAATACTAGCAAATTCTTTCCCCAGGTTTCTGGAATATCATACCACCTCCTTCAATTAAAAAGCTTCTTGCCTCCTCGTCTAAGCTATCTACTTTAAAAAATGAATTTACTATGCCCACATCCATATTCCAAATTATTTCAGCTATCTGCAGCTTCGCTAGGCTCCCTAAGGCAGAAGAGAATGTCAAAGATTCCTACTCTAAAGCCAGTGTGCTCTGCCAGGAAAACATGAGTTCTCATCACTAAAGCATCAGGTAAATGGCCTCAAACTTGGGAAAGGCCTGAACTATGTCTCCCATGTCTATGACCCATCAACACGGCCTTCAGCAGGATCCCAGCCTGATAAAGAACCATACGACAGGCAGATACAGTCCCTCTCATCAAGAAACATACATCTAGCCATCACTGTTAATACTAACAATGATTCAGTTCGCAAGTCAATTCGAACTCAGTTTCCCTCAAAGGACCAGAGGGTGACAAGAATTGTCTTACCATTCCAAGTCCCGCCATTAGCCACGCATTTTCTGTCAGCTATAAACTCTAAAACCAATCAGAACGAACCCTCAACATGTTATAATAATCTTGTCTGCCTTCATGACACCTTAAAGATGCTTCCTGTTGAGTGCTCTGTACCATCAATTCTTGAACCCTCACCTCACTGCTCTGATCTCACGATTAATACCGCACTTCCCCTACCAATACTAGCCCAGCTCTTCTGCTCCAGATAAGAATCTACCCCTCAAGTTGTGTTTACTTCAGCTGCCCTAAGACTCAGGAATATTCTATAGTCACTACCTAACCTGATCTAGCCACTGCTGGCCCCACCATGCTTTCCCCGGTCCATGAGTTAAATAACCAAGAGAGCAGAAAAAAAAAAAAAAAACCAAAACCCCGTGAACCCTGAAGTTAGGCAGAACTGGGATTAAATCAGCACAGCCATTTACAAGTTGTGGGACAAGAGGAAAGTTATTTAACCTCACTAAACCTATCTTCTTACTTTACTAAAAGCAAGAAACTAGGGATAATGCATTTCAAGTGCCTAGTATGGAAAACAGCAGGTGTGAACTTTAAAATGGTTAATCATAATTTTAATAAAATCAGCAACAGTATTAACAGTAACAACTAGTACTAGTATTAACAAAGCATCCAGTTTACAAACTACATTTTCAAAGGGATGAAGAATCTTTCTTTTCATGGCAGATAAAAGCACATCAAGATTAATAAAAGGACTGGCCAGCTTTGAAAGAATTTGATTGAGAACACTAGGCATCCATGCTAGAAATTGATGTGCAGAGGAATTCACAACGTCTCTTGCCCAGAAAATAAGCTCCTTCTAGCAGGGATTAAATATGGAATGCTAGAATTAGTAGTGATCTCAGAGGGTAGGGTAGATGAGTAAATGGAGATCAGAAGAGAGCTATCAAGAACTCATTAATCATACGACTAGAACTAGGACTAAAAGACAGGTCACTAGCCGTGACCAGCATTATACAGATCAAGAAAGCGGGTTCAGCAATCAAGCTTTTTGGATTTCAGTCCTGGCTCTACTGCTTACTGTGGAGACTGGGACAAATTAACCAACCTCTCTGGTTCTCAGAAGGGCTTTAAAATAGTATCTCCCTTACAAGGTTACTGTAAAGGTTTAAGTGGGATTATGTGTATAACGCACTTAGAACAGCACCAACGGAGGCATACAGTTAACTGTGCGATATACAATATGTAGCGGCAGCCACTACCCAGCCAAAGAGAAAAACCAGCACTTTTCAACAGGCATACTGTACCCAAGATATCAGATATGTAAATTTCAAATATAAAAATTCTGAGCCTTCACTAGAGAGTTTCACCTGATCTCAGAATCTAAAGATTAGAGATGGCCATCAGCAGAACTGAAGAGCTTTAAGCAATTAATCACACAAACCTTTACTGACCACATACTACCAGCCCAGCTCCATAAAACACTATGCATATAATTTTCAAACCAAACCAAACACAAACAGAGCTCTTTACCTAAAAACTAGAAAACATGTAAAACAGTACCACATTTCCTTTCCTAAGACATGAAGGTCCATGCCACCATGTCACATTTCTGCTTTGACTGGGATTTTACAAGGCTTATACCATTCCCTTTCTAAACTCTATTTACTCCTCTTGCACGTGAATGGAATGCTAACCAAGTGCATAGCCATCTCCCCAGTGGAGTGGCTGGCAAGAGTGACTTTCACAAAGTCTAAGAGGCCCCCACTTGACACTCACCTAGTTCTGTTGTGTGGAAGAGAGTTGGGAGTTTAATTTTACTCAGGGCATTTAAGGTTACCTGCAAACAGCTAAGAAAAACTCACGTGGGAGCTTATAGGGAAACACAGGCATCACCAACAGAGCTGTGTACTGGTCTAGACAAACAAAACCACTCAGAAGGAAGAGTTTGTGGAAAAGGAAACCTGAGTAACAATATGTCAAGGACAGGTTAAATCAGTACTAGTTTGCTGCAAAGACACTTGCCAGTCTCTTCTTCTAAAACTGTAGGAGCTAGAAAGGTTCCCTTGCATCTTCCACAAACACTTAGGTAATATCAATGCTACCAACGTGACTTAGAGAATCTAGGACAAGGGGAAAAAGAGTCCTTTCTCAGAGGACCTCCAACTCATCTCCACCTGCCCACCTGTCTTCCAGTTCTTTCATCAGCATACAACACATGCTCACTTAATCATGAGCTTTTGATGAAAGGATCAGGAAGCAGATCCTGGGAAAGGTACAAGAGGGGATGGGAATTTGGGACAGACTGGTGAGGGCTGCTTAAGCTCACTGAAATTTGGCAAAACAACCTTCAGTTTCGTTCTAGCAAGGTCTTCCTCTTATAATTACCGCCTCTTATAAAACAACCATTTAGTGAATGTCAGGTACCTTGTATTCTCATAATAACCTTGTGAAGTATGTTATTCCTCTTTATAAATAAGGAAACCAAGGTTCAGAGAAAAGCAACCTAAGGTCTCAAAGCTGGTAGGTAGTGGAAACTGAGGTTCAAATCCAGGCGTGTCAACTCGCAGTCATAAAACCACACTGACTCAAAAAATCTGTTACTCTTCCATAGCTGATAAAACCACACTGACTCAAAAAATCTGTTACTCTTCCATAGCTGATGAGGCTCCCGTTAGCTCTAGGCAGTTTGGCTGAGAGGTTAGTAAAGGTACCTAGGAATGATTTTCTAATCAAATTATTTGTTATAGCAGAAGGAAGAAAAATAAAGGGAGTGTCACAGAGGCAGCACATCAGTGTGCTCGGACAGTGACCTATTTGAAGGGCTTTGTAAACTTGACTACCAAACTCTCCAGACATAGGTGTATGGGCTTTAAGTGTTGGAAAAGCCTTTCTAATAAAACTAGTATAATACTGTGTAGGAGTCAGACATAACTGAGCTCACATCCCCACTTTGCCCCTTGCTGTGTAGCCTTGAGTAAAGCATTTAATCTGTTAGTTTGTCATTTGCATAATATGGAATATCTACATTGTTGGCAGGATCACTCGCAGGATTAATAGAGTTAATGCACATAATAAACAATAAATGATTATTCTTATTTTTAATAGATTGAGGCTGATAAGAAGTGTCTGTCCTAGGTCACCTGGTAAATTAGCAGCAGAGGAGGGATTTTAGACTTCAAGCCTCTTGAGTCCCAGGGTGATTCAACTGCCATTACATATTTTCCATGGTGGTGTGTTTGGATGTCCCAGCTAAATCTCCTGCCTTCTGATGCCCTAATTTGTTTCTGAACTGGCTTCAGCAGTGCTACGGCTAGTCCTGGAGCAGACAGAGCAAATGCTGTTCTATCCCAGGGAAAAGAAGCCCAAGAGATCATTTAGAAGCAGGAGTTATCTTCCAGAGGATGAGAACCTTTAGCTTCAGTCCCCCTATGAAGTGTTTTTTCAACCAATGGCCTCTACACCTACCCTTTAGTCTCCAGCACCTCATCCTAACCTCAAGCTCCTCCCCCTATCTACCTACTGGTCCTGGTCTAAGAGCAAATCACGAACAAAGTCCAGGGTTACTCCCTATGTAATAAGACAGTTTTGTCTCGTTTAGAGTTCAAATTGATAGTCAGTGATACTCACTGGGCAGTCCTTTCACTGAGGGGAATGCACTGAGATTTTGACTAAGCGGACCCCAGCAAGGGGGGAAAAAAAAAGAAAGAGGGAATATACAGGGTTACAGAGATCTAAATATGAGCCTGGCTCTGCCATTCCTAGCTAAACAAGTCACTTCCTAAGACGGAGTTTCCTTATGTATAAAACTGAATAGAGCAGAACCTGCTTAGTAGTGCTGTGATAAAATTAAAATTACTAGTGTGAGTGCTGTGCACCAGACACTAAGCACCGTGATTTACTTCACTGAATCTTCATAATACTCTATGACGTAGTCTTGTTATTAATACTTTATAGATGAAGGGCCAACAACAGGGAAGTTAAGTTAACTCACTCAAGATCACAAAGCCAAGTAGAGATAGACGCAAGATTGGAATCCTAGAGTAGAGTTCCTCAGCTTTGGCACTACTGACAGTTTGGGCCAGCTAATTCTTTGTTCTGAGGGGCTGTCCAGTGCACTGTAGAATGCTCAACAGCATCCTTGGTGTCTATCTCCTAGAGGCCAGTAATCCCCATACCCCGACTGTAATCGAAAATGTCTCCCGACATTGCCAAATGTCTCCTGGGGGACACCACTTCCCTAATTAGGAGTCATCTCTTTAGAACTTGGCACAGGACTAAATACTCAATGTTCCCCCTTTCTTGTCTCTCTCTCCCAGCCCAAACACTTCCCTCACAGAGCCACTGCCTCTTGAGCTGTTGGTCTATAAGTGATCTTATATAGGATTAATTCAATCTACTTATATAACTGGTAACGGAAACCAGGCCTGAGATCTTGTTCTACTCATCCCCTGAAGGTCTCACAGACTATGTGCTGTCACAGCTTGGAGGGATAGCCAAAAGGATACTTGGGCAGATGACCTTGAATAGTTTCCCGTTTTATGGCTTTTTAACCACTCTTTTTTCTCCTCCCAAGCCTACAACTTTCAGCAGGCCCAGGGTTTAGAGTGAGTGGCCGTTCCATGGCTGCTTTGTGATAAGTGATCTTTGGTTAGTGAGGGAGGCAGATTCTGCCCCTAACAGGGAAAGTCCGGCTCTTTCAGGAGTTCTCATCTCTGAAGACTTCTGACTTTGCTGCTGAAACCCTGAACTCTCCTAAACTTCATACACTGAAACCCAGCGCATGCCTTATCTCCAGGTCCTTAGAGCTCTAGCACTTCCTTTGCTGCCCATGCAGACTTCAGGAATATCCTTTTAGCAACCCAACACCAATCCACATATCTATTCAGAGTCCCCTTATTCTATAACCCAGTTAGTACATCTCCATCCTACCCCACAACCCCCCTAAATTGTGTTCCCAACCGTTTTTACAATCGAGAATTCAGCCTTTTGGGCTCTCCGTTGCAGCCCTCGCCAGTTCTTTGCCCATGCCCCCCAAATCCCTGGCACAGCTCCTTTTATGTCTGTTTCCAAACCTCTGCAGCCTTCAGCCCTGCATCCCAGCACGACACCCCAGTCACACAGCTCAGACTTCTGCCCTCCAATCTGAGCCCCTAACTCCTGCATTCCATCAGGCAAGATGCCGTCCTCAAACCTGGGTCCTTTTCCTTTTATCCTCCTCATGTCACGGGTTGCCTTTTCAAACCTGAGCCAGGCCCCCTCTTACTAAGAGGACACTGCCTCCCACTGACTCCCCCATGAACTCACCCCCTCAATTTTCTCCAGATCCCATCTGGAAGATGCTTCCTCCTTAGCAATAAGAAGATCCTCAGGCCCTGATCTCTCATCTCAGGTTTTGCCCCTCAAACGCCTAGTTCCCTCAGCCTCCCGAGATGCGGCACCCCAAGTCTCATCAGGGCCGCCCCAATTCCTTCCTGTTTCCGAAATTCTGCACCCCCAGATGTCTCCAGGGCCTTCGGACGCCCTCCCACCGTCCGGATGCTGCACCCTCTCTCCTCAGGACCCCACATTACCTCAGGCCTCCCGAGACGCTGCACCGCGGATTGTGTGGGAGCCCCTTTCTCCCCTCCCCGCACAGCTGCATCTCTTTTGAGCTCCTCTGCCCCATCGAATCCCTCCCGAGCCTGCTTCTCGCAGCCCCACCCCCACCCCGGTCCTACCCCTCAGATCCGGTCCCCAAACCCTGCCAGCCGGGCGTGGGCCGCGCCAGCGCAGCCCCCCTCCCCGCCACTCAGTCACCGCCCGAGACTCCGGCCGCGGTCCCTGGTCCCGGACCCTCCTTCCCGCCCCTTACCTGACCGCCCGCGGCTTCGACGACTCCACCGCCGCCAGCCCACCCGCCCGCCGCCCTCTGCGCACGCGCCGCCGCGCGCCCCTTGGCGGGTTCTAATTCGTAGAGCCGTCTGTCCGTCACTGCGCCCCGCCCCAGAGGCATGCTGGGGCTTGTAGTCGCGCGGGCCGGAGGGTTCGCGGCCCATCAGCTGGGTAGGGGCGGGCTCTCAACTGGGAACCTCCGGGCCTTTGGAACGCGGCCTGCAGCTTTATGTCCCCATTATGCAGACTGGGAAACCGAGGCAAAAGCAGGCTGCCCAAGTTCCCTCAGCGAGTCCGGGGCCAAATCTGATCTCCTGTGTCTGACTGCAGATACCCGCTTCGTTAACCCTTCACGTCCAGCAGCAGCCAGGGGAGTCTTGGATCCAGCAGAAGGGTCTCCCGGAAACGCAGCTTGCGCATGTGAGGAGTAGCCAGGGAAAGAACCCCCGCCCGCTGCTCGCCACATGCCACCCAGCGGGTAGTCGCAGAGCCTGGACTCGCCTAGAAAGGCAGTTCCTCTGGCTCCAAGTTGCTCCCTGGGACGCCCCGCAGCCTAGACGCCCGAGGTGGACGCAGCCCCCCAGCGAGGAGTCTTTTCCCTGCACCGCTGGAGGCCGCAGGAGAGCTAAATAGGGGAACGCGCTGTGCACCTGCTCCCCTGCTGTCTCTGCAGTAGCAAAGCTCCGCTGGAACCCAAACCCAAGCCCTCAGCCCTCGGGGGGCGCCCAAGTGCAACCAAGAGCAGGAGGTCAGGCCTATGGCTGCTGAGCACCTGTGGCCCCTTAAGTAGTTCCAGGCCTGGCAGAGTACTTGCTCCTGTAGCTGACTGAGTGGCACAGCGTAGGAGCAGGGCGGGGGTGGGGTAGTATGGGCCCTAACTGCAAATCCCATTTAGGTTTGTGACCCTGCACAAGCATAACACAATGAACAGAAACAAGAACAGAACTACCCTCTTTGAGCACTTAGTGTCTGGCTGGGGCTAAGCACCTCCCATGCATAACTCCTTAATTCTCACAACCACCCTATTTAGATAAGCAACTGACCCCCCCCCCCGCCCCCCCCCGCTGCAATAGCAAAGCCACGTGTTCTTTGAGGTTAAAGCCCAGCCCCTGGGGACCCAAGACTGGATGAGAATCCACCCTGATTATCTTGTTTAGCTTCTACACCGCCCATTTCTTTATTTCTAAACAGAGATAACGTTTGTTTACTATGATGATTAGCTAAGATTATGAGTACAAAGTGGTTTGCATTTAATTAACGCTAATTTATTAAAAAAATTTTAACTAGCTCTCGAAATTGCCAATTTCTGAAGCCCTAGCCCCCAGCCTTTCCGATAGTGAGGTCAATGGGAGCTCGGGTCGGTATACTTACGGCATACTTTGAACAGACCTGGGGGCTCCGGATGCCTGATAGAACTCTGGAGCTATTTAGACCTCAAGGATACATTTGTAGTCCATGGCCAGCCAGAGTTTGACCTGACTGACCAGGAATAAGTTGAATCAGGAGTGGGCTGAAGAGAGAGCCCAGCTGAGGACTGAAGGGCCCTGGGGCAGAATTTTGCTCAAAACTGGCAGCTGGCCACTGGGTGCAAACAAAACCCTTTAGGGCCAAGGGAGGAGGAATGCTGTGCCCAGGACGGAACAGTTGCTGAGTAAGAAAGTCAGACTCAGAAATGTGACTTTAAGCAGATTGCATTTTTTGTCTGATTTACGCTTATTCTAGCTACAAGATGACTCAGAGGGGTCAGCTGGGTAAGAGGGGCCGGTTTTTTGAACACCAGCAATATACCAGGCACTTCATAGATAATCCCCTCAGCAATGATTTAAGTAGATACCAGTAGCTTTCTCTTACAAAGAGGCATCTGAAACCCAGCAAGATTAACTAACTTGTCTACCTTGGCCTCCTAGGAACTGGTAGGGCTGAGGTACCTAGGCCAGTTAGACCCATGGACATGCTCTGAACAACCATCCAAAGACTACTCCCATTTTATGACCCCAGACATCTTTTCACTTTATTGGTTGAAGTATGTTTATAAGGATCAAAAGAGGAGGAGATATGACAGTGCTTAAGAAGTCAAGGAATATGGGGTAAATCCTGGCTGTCAGTCATTATGACCACAAAGTGTGATACTGTGAAGCCAAGACACTCAAACAAGCTCTTCTGGGCAGCCTTGCTAGGGAACAGCAGGAGTTGCCTTCTCTCCTGAGTTTCTGCCATGATGGAAAGAAAGTCCGAGTGGCCTGTTCACCAGAATGGCAAGAAACCTTTCTGGATAGGGACCTGGGGGTACTTCTACCAGTCCCTGTGCTGCAGCCTGGGGAGATGGGAGAATTGCTGTCAAATAGCTTTTTCCCAAACTTAAGACCTCACCCAGACCCTCCTCTCAGATTAGATGGGTAGTTACCACTCTGTTTGCTGAAAAACACAGTTCCCGGCTCCCAAAATCTCAATTCAGAACTCATCATATTTTTATACCCATGTTTCCCCACTCAGAGAGAAGCCTAGGGGTACTCCTCTGACAGTCTGGGGATATCGAATAAGCAGTCTTTAAAGAACAATCATGACAATGAAAAACCCTTTCTTTTTCTTCTTTAAAAAATCTGTTTGTTTGACTGTCCTTTTTTAATGTTTAAATTACTTACCAGTTAAATTAATTACCACTCTTGCCACAAAAATCTCAGAGTAAAATAAATACCCTGGGAAAAGGCACTCATTTTAATTCTGTGGCTTTGCATACTCTGGCACAATATTAGCATTCCTCATACACAGAGACATTTTTACAATACTCTTTGTGGAGTACTTGAAATACTCTTTATTCAGCATTTTAACTAACCTTTTTTTTTTTTTTTTCATTTAACTTTTAAACTACCTATATCAGTTTCCTAGGGCTGTCATAACAAAGTATTAGAAACTAGGTGCTTAACACAGGGAGAAATTTATTCTTTCACAGTTCTGGAGGCTACAAATCTGAGATCAAGGTGTAAGTGGAAGCAGGATTTCTATGAAGTCTCAAAGGCAGGCTCTTTCCTTTCCTCTTCCAGCTTCTGGTGGCCATAGGCATCCCTTGGCTTGCAGTAGCATAACTGCAATATCTCTGCCTCCATCTTTTGTGGTCAGTTTCCCTCTCTGTATCTCCATCTTCACATGCCATTCTCCTCAATGGATGTGTCTATGTAAGGGCAAAGTCAGATTAAGTGTGACTACCATCTTACCTAATTGAAACTGCAGTGTGACCTCATCTTAACTAATTATACCTGTAATAACCCTATTTCCAAATAAAGCCACATTCTGGTGTACAGGATATCAGCCTGTGTCTTTGGGGGACATAGTTGAGCATCATCCTATGAGAATCACACTATTTTCTCTATTTGCTAATATTTCTAGTTTAACCTCTCTTTTATTTTCTTAAAGATGATCATTTCAGTGCACTTATTATTATTATAAAGATAGTTTGCTTTGTTAAGTCCACCACTGTGTGGTAGAAAGAAAAAGGGCTTTGGAGTCAGACCTTGTGGGAACCCCAACCCCTTTACCAGGATGGTTATTTTGAGGAAGAGATGAAAAGATGATTTGAAATAAAGCATGGTAACTTGTTGCAAGCAACAAGCTGTGGAACCTTGGAGAATTTACTTAGCCTTGCTGTACTTTGCTTTCTACCTCTGCAAAATGGGACTAACAGGAATGTTGTGAATGTTGGATGACTTAATAGAGCTCAAGTTTTTAGAGCACCGCCTGGTAGAGAATGAATGTTCTAGGAAGGTTAGATACTGTCATAATTATTATCATTACTGTGATTTATACTATTCTTGAAAAAAAAATATTTCCCCCCTCTTCTATTATTGGAAAACAATTCTAAAGAGGAAGAGGAATTTGTGCTTATAGAGTCTAAGGGAGAATAAGGAAAGAATTAAAAATAGTACTTCCTAACCAAGTCTGTTTGAGCCTAGAGGTTTAAAATTATTAAAATTCCCATGAAACAGTATAATAAAATTGTATCTATCACTCTTACTTACGTCTAAACTGAATAATAAATTATCCCAAGGTGGTGTGGTTTAAAACAATGCACATTTCTTTCTTTCTTTTTTTAAATTTAAACTCAATTTAGTTAACATATAGTGTATTATTCGTTTCAGGGGTAGAATTTAGTGATTCATCAGTTGCCTATAACACCCAGTGCTCATTACTTCAAGTGCCTTCCTTAATGCCCATCACCCACTTACACCATCTCCCCAACCCACTCCCCTCCAGCAACCCTCTACTTGTTTCCTAGAGTCAGGAGTTTCTTATGGTTTGCCTCCCTCTCTGTTTTCATCTTATTTTATGGTTCTGTCCCTTTCCCCTACGTTCATGAAACAAAACAACACACGTTTCTTATTTAACAGACCCTGTGAGTCAGAATCTGAGCACAGCCTGGCTGGATCCCCTACTTCACAATCTGTCATAAGACTTAGGAGAGGTGGAGGCGCCCGGGTGGCTCCGTGGGTTAAAGCCTCTGCCTTCAGCTCAGGTCATGATCCCAGGGTCCTGGGATCGAGCTGCGCGTGGGGCTCTCTGCTCAGCGGGGAACCTGCTTCCTCCTCTTTCTCTGCCTGTGTTGATTGTGGGATTCAGTTCGTCAAGGATTGTTAGACTGAAGGGCTCTCTTTCTGCCTTTTGGCTGGAGACTTTGAATGATTCCTTGACACATGGAGCACTCCATGAGAGCCTGTTTCAGCAAAGCAAGAGAGAGTCTGAGGAAGACAGAAGTCACAGTCTTTTGAAACCTAGTCACAGAGTGATATCCCTTATTGTCCTATTCTGTTGGGTAAAAGCAAGTTACTGAAGTGGAAGAGATTATAATAGGCCATGCATATTAGGAGATACAATCATTCCAGGCCATTCTTAGGGGCTCCATCCCTCCCACCTGCCTTCCATCTTCCACACTTTCCTTTCCTTCCTCCTTCAATCTTTTATTCTTGTATCTCCCTATCTACCGTCTGTCTGTCTGTTATTAGTCTACTTTCTGCTGAAATTCTGACTCTGATCTACGTATGCCATACTCAATACCTGTCTATTTCTCAATCTGGCTTTTACCCAGGACATGGTATGTGTTCAATAGATGTTTGAATTCAATTTAAATTTACAGCATAAAAGAGTACGTCAAGAGTCAACTTTATCTGTTATCTTGATATAACCATTACATTGGTTATCTTCATATAAATATAAACATTTATAAGGTTCTCCTTTAATCTGTTCATGCATACTTATGACCAAGTTGGGTATCTTCCTTTTTTTTTTTTTTTGAAAGATTTTATTTATTTATTTGACAGCGAGGGAGAGCAAGCAGGGGTGTGGCACACAGAGGGAGAAGGAGAAACGGGCCCCCTACTGAACAGGGAGCAGGACTCAGAGCTTCATCCCAGGACCCTGGGATCATGACCTGAGCTGAAGGCAGATGCTTAACCGACTGAGCCACCCAGGCACCCCCAAATATTTTTCTAATAAATATCAATTTTTATATTTATTTAATATAGGAATATGTTTGAAATCACTTTTTTCTGGCCGTCATAGTTGTCAGATTGGCATACATAAGACTTTCGCAGGTTGACACGCCCATTATTGAACATTTAACCATCACAAAAAAGGCTGCATAAATGTTCTTGTGCAGGGAGGATTTTTTTTTTTTTATTTTGTTGAACTGATATGGAAACAGCTGGTTCAGAATTTTGAAACATTATTTCAATATCATATGCATTTCTGTGTGTTGGCCAGACCCACTTTCTAATAGTTTGAACTAGTGCATGTAGTCCAAGGGCGGCAGTAATCAAACACGGACCAAGTAGGTGCTGGATAAATGTTAGTAGCATTCGAAGAACATTTCCTGTGTAGTGTCATTAGCCTCAACTCAACACAATGCTTAGTGGGGGTTGCTGGGAAATTTCCCATGGGCCTTATTTCTGCTAAGTCTCATATCTCATCCCCATTCCAGATTACCTGCTAAGCTCGTCTCAAGGATTTCATTCACCTTTCTAATTATGGTGGCTGCCATTGCCCACGGCATCCATTGGTATCTTTAAGACTGGGTAGCAGCAGACAAAGAGACAGTCTCCTTTTCCCAAACCCCTCCCCCATCTCTACCTTTTATATTCTTCTCATGTCACTGCTAACTATTATTCTAATTTATTTTTACAAAAGTGGGAACATTTGATTGCTACTTTAAAAAATGTAAACATAATACAAGTGAAAATGCATTTAGAAAAAAGCATCAGAGCAGTACATACTATAGAGGTGAAGAATTCCTCTTCATCCCCAGCAATAACTGCCTTACTGATTTTGTGTGATCCTCTGGCAGCCCTCTCTTCTCTGTATTTTATTGAGAAAAGTGCACATGCAAGGAGAGAAAATGGTATAGTGGATCCCTGTGTGACCATCACCCTGCAATAATTATTGTCAATCGTTTGCTGATTTTGTTTCACTATCCCTCGCTCCCAATTTGTTTTTTGTTGCTGAAGTCTTTTAAAATAAATCCCAGGTATCATATCATTCCTCCTTTAAATACCGCAGTATTTATCTCCAACAGACAATTATTTTTTAGCATAATCTCTCAGCATCATTATCACATCTAGCAATTCACTCTAATGTCCTTAAATTGCATATATACGCAATTATATGCATATATATGTATATATATGCATATAAATTGCATATATATATATATATATATATATATATATATATGTAGGTGTCTTTAAAAAAGGATCAAAATGTCTATGTGTTGTACTAGGTCTCCTTAGTCTGTAATAGCCACATCTAAAATTTTGCCCATGCCATTATTAGTTGAAGACATTGACTCATTTGTTCTTTACAATTGTCTACTTTGCATATTTAGCCAATGGCTCCCTCTTTGTGTTAATTTGTACTCTTCTCCTAGGATTCATCACTTTTTTTGTCCCATGGACCCATTTTGTAGAATGATGATGACTATAGACCCACTTATATTAGCATAATTTTTTTTAAATTCATAAAATTAAGTTCAGGGAGTCTACAGAAGAAAAACTATATCAAGTTAGAGTTATCAAAATGTTTTTAAGAACATATCTGTTGTGTTATATATGTTATTATTAATTATTAATGATAAGATCCAGTGGAAAATCTAGCAACTTGTAATTGCTAAGTAGTATGGAATGTAAGTATTTAGAAATATTTATATTTCTAAATATTTAGAAAAAATTATAATTTATAGCAATAGTAATGTGATAAAAATGTAGGTGACAAAGTCCTAGGAAGTGGTACAGTGCTATAGTTCATTGTCTGCATTCATAATTTAAGGAAATTTTAAATTACATTTCAGGATACTTAAAATAAAGATATATTGTTTTCCCTATACAAGTTCACAGACCCTTGAATTTTATCCATGGATCCAATGAACATCAGCATACAGGCCACTCTATGTGTGTCCTCTGGCATCATATTAAGGTACTTAGTTGTCTGGTTTACTATTTTAAGTGATACTAGGGTTGATCAGCAGGTCAGGTAGTTAAGTCTGATCCACTGATTAGACATTTTTCCATCAACCTTTCTCCTAATGGAGAGAGCCTCTCCTAAAGGCTCTAGGATTCATTGATGATAGCTGTCTAGATCGCTTGTTTTATCAGAGCTTGCAAAATGGCAGTTTCCTAATTCTGTCATTCTTTCTGCCTGCGGAATTGCCCTCAAGAAAAAGGTAGTTATCCTGAAATCCAAGTCACAGGATTAAAGCCTGATTAACTCAATTTTCAGATAATGACTTAGTTTCCTCACCATCCCCAATGGTGATCAATAGGCTTTGTTTGCTTTTTGGTTTGGGGTTTTGGGTTTGGCTTTTGGTGTTGGTGTGAAGTACATTGTGAAACTTATTTATTTGATCTATTTCAATCAATTGCAGTCATTATTCTCTTTGATGTTCAGTTTATTCAATGTTAGGCCAGTGTGAGCCCCTCTAGATGAGCTTCTATGTCCTTTTGAAATGACCACATTAGTCTTTGGCAGATCTCTCTTTTTGGCACGGCAAGATGTCCCAGGCTCAGCTTGTACCATACCTATTCCAGAGTTGGACTAAGGAATTTTTCCAAGAATCTTTTGTGTCTCTTAGTGGGAAATGGTATTTCAAAACAAGAGTCTGGGCATAAGCATATTATTGCTATTAGATTGCCATTATTTCTAGGTCTTTTCAGTGGCAAGAACTATGAAACATTTATTTTTTAAATGATAAAAATGAATTATGAGTTTATATGATTTCCAATTGACATTTCAGTGTACAGAATTTTCCTTACCTTCTTTGACTTTATACCTGGGGTAGTTAGTTGCTTTTTACCCTTCTGATTTTAGTTCCTAATGATGGTATAGTAATGGCTTGTTTGCTCTAGTCCACAATCTATACAAATAGTTTCATAATAACCATACCGATATTATGGCTAGCAGTAAATCCATTACATTTAGTTTTAAGATTTATTTGCAGACCATTTTTTTTCCCTTTGGAATATTTCTCCCTAAACATCTGCAATCAAATACTGCATTTTAAAGCCACTTAAAATAATTATTTTCTCTGTGTAGTTATGCCAACATATTGATATATAGCTAGTTTTTTCCCCTCAGTTTGCATATAATTCAATGATTGTTTTTGTCTTTCTTGATTTAAAAAATGTATAATAGTTTATGTGCGTCCAAACTAAAACTTATAATAAGATTCACTTAAAAAAAAAAAAAAACAAGAAAAAACTTTGGCTTGTATCTTTGTCTCCTTGACCCTATTTCCTTGCTCCCTCTGTGGTTATCCTTTTTTGTTTTTGTTTTTGTTTTTAGTTTTGGTTAATTGTTTCAGTGTTGCTTAGTGAAAAATTGTATCTATCTATCTAATTTGTATATGGATGACATATACATATTATATAGAAACCTATTTATATAATATACATATATTTATATTCCTTTCTTGTACAAAAGAAATCACTATTGCTCTGTACTTTGCTTTTTCCATTTAATTGAAATATATTTGTGATTACTCCGTATTACATATAAAGATCGTCCTAACTCCCTTTTAAGTACATGGACTCCACTCTGTGGATACACCATAGTTTTTCAACCAATTACCTATTGATTGTCCATAGATTCTTATTTTAAGGTTTTTATTGCTAATCAGTATGATGTAATGGGCATAAGTAACAGAAATTGCACTTTAAATTCTCAGAATTTGTAACTGTCTAGCCCTGAATCTCTAATAGTCTAGCAGATTGGATGCAGCTTAAGATAGTGGAAAAGTGCTTGCAAGTAAGACAGATCAGAATGGCTTGACGTCCAGTTCACTCCAATCCCTGATTTCATCTCTATGAGCTTCCATTTCTTCACCCCTAAGAAGTAGTAAGGGGTGTGCCTGGCTTAAGCATCGGACTCTTGATCTTAGCTCAGGTCTAGAGTTCAGATCTTAGGGTTGTAAGTTCCAGCCCTGTATTGGACTTCTTAAAATAAATGCATGTAAGCGTGAATGAATGAATGAATGAATGATGATAAGGAAACCTACCTCTCACTGTTGTTAGGACTAGTACAGACTACAGGAGGCGAAGTTTGCAAAACAAATAGAACATCTGACCTGGAATATATCCCCGTAAAACATAGCTATTATTAATATTAGCAATATTCCTTATTCCTCAGCAATAAGACAGGGAGTCCCTAATGGGTCTTAGCCCTTTACTGGTATTTTGTTTTATATTTTTGATGGGTGTGCTCATTTGCACAGCTACAGCAAGGGGGGATGCCAATGGGAGAAGTAATCCACTTTGAATCTGTTCTTCAAAAGCACTGTCTGTCAATATGTTTAAAGATGATCTTTTAATTTGAGTATTACAATTTCAGTGGAAATAGTTAGAAGTAGGACAACAAGACTGGAGTGTCCTAGGAAGTGACCAGAGAGTTTAAGTTTGTTTTCTGTTGTCTCTTCACACCAAATCCTCCAACTGACCCCACCCAAGGTCACACCCTCCTTGATGTTCACATCTGGCAACCTCCCACGGGCCCCAGGATGGCCTGGCATGCCTGGTTGGCTTGGCTTCTGCATCAAGGTCATGCCCAAGCAGGGTAATCTGGGAGTCTCCATCTGAAGCAGGTTATTGACGTCCCACAGAGACCTCCAGTTCCCTGAACTCTGCCCTGGAATGATTCCTTTTGAGCATTTCATCCTTCACCTGTAACCTAAGAAGCTACTGGAAGGAGGAGAAAGGAATTGAGGAAGAACTAATCTCAGAATACTTCCTGGAGGGGACAAGTTCTGAGCAGAGTTTTTAAGAAAGAGGGATGATGGGATCCCAGTAGATGAAGGCAGGCCTCCTGTTAATGATGCTTCTGTGTTCCTTTGGACAGAAAAGAGGCTTTGGAGTCATCCTGAATATGTAGTGGACTTCGGCCGAAGGCTGTCACCTCTCAGAACCTGTTTTCTCACTTGTAAAATATGGCTATAAAATTATATTCCTTGTCCAAAGCACTGTTATGAGGAGCCAGTGAGATTCATAATGTCTTGTGCTTGACAAAGATGAATAAAAGCTCAGGAAACGTGAATTTCCTTTCTACCTTTCCTCCTTTTCAAGCACTTATCCCGCCACATCTTAAAAATATATCTAGGTTATGGTGCCTGGGTAGCTCATCCAGTTAAATGTCTGACTCTTAGTTTTGGTTCAGGTGATGATATCATTGTTGTGAGCCTGAACCCCACGTGGGGCTCCACACACGGGGCTTGGACTCTGCTTGGGGTTCATTCTCTCTCTCTCTACCTCCATCTCTGCCCCTCCCCCTCCTCCCTCTCTTTCAGTCTCTTTCTCGCTCTCTAAAAAAAATAAAATAAAACATAAAATTAGGCTGTTATGAATACAATAAGAACTGAAATTTCTTACTGTATTCATTATCTCAAATTCCTAAGAACTTTGCATTAGTATTGGTGATACTAGCCTTACTTTGCACATAATAGGGTAGAGGCTCTGAGAGCTTGTTATACGTAGGGCCTCAGCTAACCCGTAAGTTAGCTTTTGTATAAATTAGGAAGTACTGCTCCTCCACTTGGATTCGATCCTATGGGCACAGGCACGACTAGTGGGGCAAGGCTGGCTTCAGTCCCCACTCGCCCCCTTGCCCCATCACTGTTGTGCGGTACACAGAGTGCATAGCTATACCCAGAGTCCCTGGTCTCATGGCAAAATTCCACTTAGATTTGTCTTACATTCAGACCACATCCTTTCCAATATTTCCTGGGAGTTCACTTCTTCCTGCTTCTTATAGGATCCAGCTCCACTGATTATCTTTTCTCTGTGTCTTATCTCCAGTCTCTTCCTTCTCCTCCTCTTCTGGGTTTTTGTTCCTAGGAGATACACTGAATCAGGTCTCTGTACTTGGGTGCCAGTAGGAGTGGAACAAATCACTGTTCCTAATTCCACCCTTTCAGCAAGCCCCCCGCCGCCCCAACCAGTGCCTGGCTCCAAACCTGGCACTGAATAGACCTTCTTAGCAAATGCTTGTTCATAACCCTCATAGTCATTACGCTAGGCTTCCTTGTATGGAAGCCAAACCGTTACCTGTTCTACCCACTGTCCTCAAAGCCTAGAAAGTTACTTTGCACACGGTAATCATTCTTTGGCATGGAAGAACAATTTTTCCCCCCCCAAGAGCAGTCATCTTAAGCAGGCACTAGAGGGCAGCAGGAGATCACACATGGCCTTTTTTCTTTCTTTCTTTCTTTCTTTCTTCTTACTATTTTTTTTTCTTTTTCCAGTTTCTCGTTTCCCGCAGCAGCCCATCTTATCTCACTAGAGACAGGAATAAATTATAAACTTCGGTGCAAACTAGTTCCTTAACATCAAGAAGATAAAAGTCGGGGAGGGGAGGGGTATGCCTGGTTATGCCTTAGTCTGTGGGAAGTCCCACTTCTGGGTCCCCGGTGCTATACTGGGATTCTTCACTCTGCCCTTTACTTTCTTTAAGACAAATACAACAGAGCCATGCTGGTGTGTTAGTACTTAAAAAAAAAAAATCATCCAAAGAATTCTAATTTGCAAACAAATGACATCAGCCACTACTATGGGGTACTAGGCAGTATCCAGGGGTCCCTCTCCCTGCCAGGCAGAGAGTATGACTTTCTGAATATTTAACTGCTTCCCCAGAGATTTAACAGCTTTCGCTAGAAATAGGTAAGGTTATATTGTCACTTGTAAGGTGATACTACGTCACTTTGAGCCTCAGTCTCCTCATCTGTAAAAGGGGGCAATGATCCCTACTTTGTAGCGTGACGGCAAGAACCGTATGAGATCAGATTTCTCAGACGCAGGTAGGGCTGCATCTTTTACTGCCACCCAGTTCAATGAGGAATTAGTGTCCCTGTTTTACAAATGAGGAAACCAAGTTTGGAGAGGTAGCGGCTTGCCCAGAAGGATCCTAAATCAGGTAGGCTTAACTCAGTAGCTCTGGATTTAAGTGTGCAGTTCTACCTTTGTCTACTGAATTGTCTACCTTGGTCTGCTGTGTTCCACTAGTTAGGAAGTGGGTAGTTTGAAGAGGAATTCACCAGCAGGTAACCAGGGAACATTTACAAATCCAGACTTGCATAAGAATTGAATAATGCTGAGGTGAAAACCAAGGGCTAGAACAGATAATTCCTTTTAATTTACATTCAGTTAGCCAACTTATAGCTCACCATTAGTTTCAGATACAGTGTTCAATAAATTATCAGTTGCATATAATACCCAGTGGTCATCACATTATGTACCCCCCTTAATGCTCATCACCCAGTTACCCCATCCCTCCAACTACCTCCCCCTCTGCAACCCTGTTTGTTTCTTAGAGTTAAGAGTCTCTCATGGCTTTTCTCCCTCTCTGATGACTTCCCATTCTATTTTCCCTCACCTCCTGTACGGTCCTCTGCCCTGTTTCTTACATTCCACATATGAGTGAAATCATATGATAATTGTTTTTCTCTTATTAACCTATTTTGCTCAGCATAATACCCTCCAGTTCCATCCACATTGATGTAAATGGTAAATATCCATTCTTTCTGATGTCTGAGCAATAGTCCCATGTATGTGTGTGTGTGTGTGTGTGTGTGTGTGTGTGATTTCTCATTTGTAAAATATTCCTCATTTGTAAAATAGGGACACTAATTCCTCATTGAACTGTTCTGAGTGGCAGATAAAAGATGCAGCCCTAGCTGGTTTACACCTATGATCTCATGTGGTTCTTGCTATCGTATAGCAAATATATATTTTTGCTATTTGATATATATACATATATATATCACATATATGTCATATCTATATCTATATCTATATCTATATATCACATCTTTTTTATCCAGTCATCTGTTGATGGACATCTGAGCTCTTTCCATAGTTTGGCTCATGTGGACATTGGTGCTATGAATATTGGGGTGCAGGTGCCCTTTTGGATCACTTCATTTGTATCTTTGGGGCAAATACCCAATGGTGCAATTGCAGGGTCATAGGGAAGCTCTGTTTTTAATGTCTTGAGGAACCTCCATGCTGTTTTCCAGAGTGGCTGCCCCAGCTTGCATTCCCCCCAACAGTGTAGGAGGTTCCCCTTTCTCCGCATCCTCGCCATCCTTGCCTCCCATCCTTGTTGTTTCCTGTCCTGTTAATTTTAGCCATTCTGACTAGTGATTGTGATTTTGATTTGTATTTCCCTGATGCCAAGTGAAGTGGAGTATTTTTTCACATGTCTTTTGGCTATTTGTGTGTCTTCTTTGGAGAAATGTCTGCTCACGTCTTCTGCCCATTTCTTGACTGGATTATTTGTCTTTTGGATTGCTGAGTTTGGTAAGTGCTTTATAGTTCTTGGCTACTAGCCCTTTATCTGATATGTCATTTATGAATATCTTCTCCCATTCCGTAGGTTGCCTTTTAGTTTTGTTGACTGTTTCCTTTGCTGTGCAGAAGCTTTTTATCTTGATGAAGTCCCAATAGTTCATTTTTACTTTTTTTTTTTTTTTGGCCTTGCCTTTGGAGACTTATCTAGTAAGAAGTTGCTGTGGCCAAGGTCGAAAAGGTTGTTGCGTGTGTTCTTCTCTAGAATTTTAATGGATTCCTGTCTCACATTGAGGTCCTTCATCCATTTTGATTTTAATGTTTGTGTATGGTGTAAGAAACGGGTCCGGTTTCATTCTTCCTTATCTGGCTGTCCAGTTTTCCCGGCACCCTTTATTGAAGAGACCATCCTTTTTCCATTGGCGATTCTTTCCTACTCTGTTAAAGATTAGTTGGCCATAGAGTAGAACAAACGATTCTTTTTTTTTTTTAAGATTTTATTTATTTATTTGACAGACAGAGATCACAAGTAGGCAGAGAGGCAGGCAGAGAGAGAGGAGGAAACAAGGCTCCCTGCTGAGCAAAGAGCCCTATGCAGGGCTCAATCCCAGGACCCTGGATTGTGACCTGAACCGAAGGCAGAGGCTTTAAAGCACTGAGCAACCCAGGTGCCCCAGAACAAATGATTCTGTTGATGCTCTGGACACCCTAGAATTTGTAAATTCCTCATTGGTTCTGTTTCTCATTGATCTTCCAAATATTCCAAGATATAGATACAAACATTATCAACGTTTTTCAGATGAGAAGAGGTTAAGTCACTTGTCCAAGGTCACCCACCTGGCAATGGAAGAGGTGAAATTTAAACCCAGGCAAGTCACTGTACTAGAGTTGCCCTTCTGCAATCAGGCTTATTAACTTGTGCACTTGGGAGGGAAGCTGTGAATTAGGCTAGATCAAGAGATCAGTTGTCCTAGGATTTAGCAGTTTTGTAGACTTGTCTTCTTCTTCTTCTTTAAAAAGATTTTACTTATTTATTTGACAGAGACACAAGTAGGCAGAGAGGCAGGCTGAGAGGGAGGGGGAAGCAGGCTCCCTGCTGAGCAGAGAGCCCAAAGCGGGGCTCAATCCTAGGATCCTGAGATCATGACCTGAGCCGAAGGCAGAGGCTTTAACCCACTGAGCCACCCAGGCACCCCGACCTGTCTTCTTTTTAGAGTCTCCACTGTTGCCCTCCCTTCCGTGCCTTAAATATGCCTGCACATGTGTGCACGTGCACCCTCCACCCCCACATACACACTTATCCGTACTGAGACACATAAACCTTATCAGAAGCCACTTGAGACTGTCCCACATTTCCTGGCATCAGGAGTTCATGCACCTTGTCAGGGCATTAATCTTAGCATGACTGTCAGGTAGGGAGCGGGCTTGAGCACCTCAGATAGAGCGTCCAAATAACATGAAGTGCGTAGCTCTGAGTCTGGGTCTGATGCTTAGGAGGAGAAATGCAGTTTCAGGATGGGAAGCCGCCTAGACTTAACAGAGCTGTCCCATATGGAAGGGGAGGCCTAAAAACATAGAAAGTTTTACATCATTAGAAGTTTCCAAGAAGAAGTTAGAGGATGATTTGGTGCTGAAGGAAACATTAGGTGGGATTTCTGAGTAGGTGACCTTTAAAAGCCTTTTACCCCTGAGATGCTTTAGCCCATTGGAAAGGGGTGGGGGAGCCTGGAGGTGGTGTCTGGGAGTGGCAGGAACAGAGAAAGGCCAAGTGTTTGCAACAGAGACAGCTCATTGTGCAAGAGTGAGAATTAGTGCTACAAGCTATCATTTCTACATCAGTAAAGTAAGGTTAAGACCATCTACCTTTGAGGCTATGGTGATAAATTGAGAGAGTGAGTTTGAAGTCTCATAAGTGTTACAGGAATGGAAAGGATTCAAGGGCAAGAGGCTCATGTCCATCTATTCCTTAATTCAGATATTTACCTGCAAGCCATCTACTCTACATCAGAGAGTAAACCTGTGCTGAGATGCAAATGATCGCTCAGAACAGGCCAAGGTCCTCACTTTAATGGAGCTTACAGTTTCATTGGGAAGAGAGATACTGATTGAACTAGCCCATTAAAATAAAAAGTGAGAGAAGCACACATAGCAAGTTCTCCGAGAGGCAATCTTGAGGCTCCTTCTTATAGACCAGGATTAGAAGGTAGCATGTCCTACGTGTCTCACCTGGGGTGCTGGAAACCCTAAACAGGAACTCACTGCCTGCCTCAGACAAATCTCTCCTAAATCCCTCCTGCCTATTCTCTGACCTTGTTTTATTTCCTTGTTCTGGCTGAGGTTTTGGGAGTTATGAAACCAGTTAGGATTCATCTCCTTTGTAAGTTCTGCATATTGGGGCTCGGTTTGGGGATTTCATTTCTATTCCATCTTGGTGTCTCAGTGGAAATTTCAGTTGTAACATCCTGTCACAACAGTGGGACTAAGAATTATAACTACCGCAGCAGCAACAACAGCAACAACTAATGGGGATCGAGTGCCTAACCCTTGCCAGGCACCTTATCTGATCCGCACAAGAACTTACTCAGTCGGGTTGGTGCCGTGAGTTACGAAGGGTGCACTGACGATGCAGGACCTTGACTGTCAGGCTGGGAAGTTTGGATTGGACCCTGCACAGGGGCAGACCTCGCTGATGGCCTCTCAGCTGGCTACTTTCCCTTTGTTAAGGATATCTGTGTGGGTCCTTGAGTCAGGCCTCAGAGCAGTTGCTTTCCTCCAGCAGGAGACAGTAAGTCCGCCTAAGAAATTATCCCATCTCAGCAATTCCTGGGAGGCCATGGCTGTAATAAAGGCCATTCTTTATGATATAAAAGTCTCACCCTCTTTCCCCTACCCTTAACGTTTCTAATTTGAGCCCCTCTGGTCCCTGTGGAGCCTTTAAATGCTTCAAGTGCAAGCCTATTGCCAAGGCAAGCCTGTCTGACTTGGGAGGCAGCGCCCTGCACTGTTGCCGAATATTGAACAAACATTCGCACAGCTTTGGCTCTCCCAGGAGCCCTTAGTCTGCTGCCTTTGTTTTGTTTTCTGGATGAGGGCAAGCGGTGCCATCACCTCCTGCCGGAAAGCCCTGGCTGCCCTCCCAACAAGGAGTTGTCACTTCAACTGAGGCTGCCTTTTTTTTTTTTTTTTTTTTTTTTGGTGGCAACAAAATAATACCCAGCAGGAATTTGGGAGGAGAAAAAAGAGAGTTCAGTTGGCAGGTTCTCAAATGAATGGGTTGTAGTGTCATTGGAACTGAATTGGGCTTAAAACCAGACATGATCCTATTTTGGAAGCATTGTTCAGAGGGATGGGGAATGTGAACAGAGGATAAGTCTCTTCAAAAATGCTCTTTATCCTTGCCTGTTAAAGACAGCCTGTTTTAACTGAACTCTCCCATCCCCTCAATGGCAAGGGCCTATGTGAAAACCCAGAGGAGATCAGAACAACTGGCAAATTGATCAGCTATTCATCTGTAAACCTTCCCATTGAGAAAGCTAATTTTACTTTGGGAAGAGGTTGTCACTTGATTACAAGCCATCAATTAATTGTTAGTCTTGAAATTCACAAAGCTTGGCTCTTAGACTTATCAATGCTCTGATAAGATAGCTTGGTGATCAGGGTCTTTAAATATATATCCAACAAATATTTATTGAAACTATTACTGAAAGCTAAACATGTTCCAGGTTCTGTGTACAATGGATATGGAAATCAGCACAACTAATACTGTCTTTGTCCTCTTGGAGTTTATAGTCTGAAGACATTGAGAGATGATGGATAGAACAGAACAGTATGCTACAAGATTTTTTAATATGAAGCCCTATATAGGTTGGTGGCATGGGGATGGAGTTCAGGGAAGCCTTTTCTGAAGAACTGGCAATTGAACTAAAGATGACTTTAGGCACAGAGTGAGGTTGGATCAGAAATAATTAACTTTCACAATTGTGATGTCTACAGAGGAATAATTAATGGAATGGTTAATGGTTTTCCCTGTTGTAACTCCCATCCAGACCATAATTTAAGCATGATACAATCTTTACAAAAAGGATCATTGTTATTAAATGCTTGGAAGATAGACATAAATCTATTTCTTTGTTTAGGTCTCAGATTCTTCAACTGTTGAGCAATGGGGTTAGACCAGGTGACTCTCAAGTGTCCTCCTTTTGCAAAACCAGCCCTAAGTTCAACTATGAGTTCTAGATTGCTACTGCAAGGCAGTTGGCAGCCTAGACTATGGGCTTTTAACACAATTGAATTGATAGACTGAAAAAAAAAAAAAGATTTATTGGGAAAAAAACAGAACAGCAAAGATCTATAGCCTGTTTTGTTGTTAAATGGCTAGTTATATCTTTAACCCGGTAGCTATGAATGTTTGTTTGATCAAGGGAATTTTTACTCCCAGCACCACATTCCATTCCCAGTTAAATTATATGCATATGGCAAGATTCTGTGAGAAGTAGGCCATCTATGTTTTAAAATATGAGATTGAAATAGTAGTGTAAGTGATAAATTGGCTAACAGAAGAGATTGGGACCGTGTGCCGAAAGGAACACTAACTCAACATACGACTTTGGAAGGTCTTTCTTTGGGACACTATTTCCCCTTGTTCAAAATAGGAGGGTGGATGGAATGGGAGAAGATATTTGCAAATCACACTATAGACAAAGGGCTGATATCCAAGATCTATAAAGAACTCCTCAAACTCAATACCCCCCAAACAGATAATCATGTCAAAAAAAATGGGCAGAAGACATGAACAGACACTTCTCCAATGAAGACATACAAATGGCTAGCAGACAGATGAAAAAATGTTCATCATCATTAGCTATCAGGGAAATTAAGATACCACTTTACACCAGTTAGAATGACAAAGATTAACAAGGCAAGAAACAATAAATGTTGGCGAGGACGTGGGAAAGGGGAACGCTCTTACACTGTTGGTGGGAATGCAAGTTGGTACAGCCACTTTGGAAACAGTGTGGAGATACCTCAAAAAATTAAAAATAGAGCTATCCTATGACCCTGCAATTGCAGGGTAAAAAGAAGGGCCATCTGTACTCCAGTGTTCATAGCAGCAATGGCCACAATTGCCAAACTGTGGAAAGAGCCAAGATGCTCTTCAACAGATGAATGCATAAAGAAGATGTGATCCATATATGCAATGGAATATTACTCAGCCATCAGAAGGGATGAATACCCAACTTTTGCATCAACATGGATGGGACTGGAGGAGATTATGCTGAGTGAAATAAGTCAAGCAGAGAGAGCCAATTATCATGTGGTTTCACTTACTTGTGGAACATAAGGAATAACATGGAGGACATTAGAAGGAAAGGAAAAGTGAATGGGGGAAATTATAGGGGGAGATGAACCATGAGAGACTATGGACTCTGAGAAACAAACTGAGGGTTTTAGAGGGGAAGGGAGTGGAGGGATGGTTGAGCCTGGTAGTGGGTTTTAAGGAGGATATGTATCGCGTGGAGTACTGGGTGTTATACATAAACAATGAATCTTGGAACACTGAAAAAAATTTTTTTAAATGGGAGGGTTGTACCAGAGTAGCATTTCCAAATATATGCTTTTTCAATAGTTTTTGAAAGATGGTTTAGGGAGAAAAGATGCCCCGCCCTATTTTTTCTTATTGGAGATTCACAATTTAAGTGTATCAATGGCCTAATTGATTCCAGTGTTTTTACTTTAATCTATTATATTGCCACATTCCTGTGTGACCAAAGATAGATTTTCCTTCTGAGACTCCACTGCCCCAGCTATAACCTGGGCCTGGAGCACAGGTCCCCAAACTTATTCAGGTAGCAAATATTTTAGGCTTTGTGGGCTATAGCATCTTTTTTTGCAACTACCCAATTGTGCCATCATCGTCATACACAATACATAAGTGAATGAAGATGCCAGTATTCCAATAAAAATTTCTTTACAAAAAAAAGGCAGAGGGCTGGATTTGACTCATGGACCAGTTAATTTACTGACGTCTGGGTCAGAGTGTGAGTTAACTGCCCCCCTAATGTCCTTGCAGCTCTGACTGCCCTCTGAGCTTCTCCCCTCAATGATTATTCTCTCCCAAGTTCGAAGTCACCCTTCTCCAAAACTGTCCCTCCAGCCTGCCCTTCCAAAAGTCATCATCATCTTCTTCTTTCAACTTGTCTGAATGCAGGACTGTCTCTGTCTGCCCGGCTGCTGAGATGCCTTCTTCACAGCTTTGTTTTGTTTATCTTAGTAACTACCCTTCTTTAATCCCCCTGAAGGATTGGTGAGTTGGAATTTGCCTTGTCTTCTTCCCTCAGAGCCTTTGATCTGATGCTCATAAGCATTTGCTGACAGCCAGACAGAAAAGGTGGAGCCCAGATCCCAGGCCCGAGGGCCCAGAGAGTAATGAATGAAGGCTGCATTTATTTGTATTTCTCATTGGCAAGCCCATTTCCAGATCAGCTGCATGTCACTGCAAGCTGAGAGCTAGAGCAGGAGGTAACCCTACTTTTTTTCTCTCAGGCCTTGGTGCCCAGGACCCCTGTTTCCACCGAGGCAGGAGCATGCCTTAACTTTACCAGCCTTGAAAGAAGCTGATGTCTGGGCCAAGTTCTGCCCCTTATCACAGCCTCCCCCCCCCCCCCCGCCCCGTTTTGCCACTCAGATTATGCATTGCACAAGTTTGAGAATACCATTCAAACAGTGTTTGGTGCAAATGGAACTCTCTGGGTTGTACAAATCCCTTTGCTTTTCAAGCTTTTTTATATAGTCATACACCCTTCTCTTCTTACGAAGTCTTACATAGAAGGCCAGTCAATAAAAGAGATACAAGTAGAACTGCTCTCATTGAAGCTGAAATGTGGGTTTTGAGTTCCATCCACCCAGTTTCCCTCTTGCCCTCGGCAGTCATCTGTTGAGATGCTGCCTGGGATCCACAGAATTCCCCAGAAGGATTTCAGAACCTCTAGACTAGATCATGAATGTTATTCTAGCTATTCAGGTTTCTATAATCTCCCTCTCTGATTGAGTCACAAGTACTTCCCTAGCACTATGCTAAACACTGAAGCAGGGGTTGGGGAGTGGGAAGCAGGAGTGGGAGACATGGTCCCATCTCCAAGAGTAGATTATATCACCGGAGAGGTCAGCAGAAAATGGGATGAGAAAAGAGCTTAACAAGATTAGGTCTTATAAACAGAAATACTTAATCAGAGAAGAATGGCTAGAGCAAGGAGAGAAAAGACTTCCTGAAGAGGGTGACGATGGAATGGAGCACTGATGGGTGGAGAACCTTTGAAGAGGCAGAGGAGAAGAATAAGACAAGTGAGCAAAGACAGAAGTGGGAAATGCTGGTGGTATGGATCAAGAGAGATAGCACAAAATGGAGCATGGATAATTAGATCTCAGCATGCACATGAAGAAGGCAGAAAAAGAAGTTAGAACAAGGGACAGATGAACTCAGACAGAAAGGGGAATTCATGAATGATTTTCCAGATAGGTCCACCTCCTTCTGTCTCATTTACCACTCATAACTGTTTTAGTGAGTATTATAACCCCATTTTACAGAATGAATCCTCACAGACCTTGGGGTATGAGGAGACCTTCCCAAGGTAGCTTACTATTATCAAGCAGAATTGGGATTTTTTTTTTTAAGATTTTATTTATTTATTTGTCAGAGAGAGAGCGAGCAAGAGCGAGCACAGGCAGACAGAGTGGAAGGCAGAGTCAGAGGGAGAAGCAGGCTCCCTGCGGAGCAAGGAGCCCGATGTGGGACTCGATCCCAGGATGCTGGTATCATGACCTGAGCCGAAGGCAGCTGCTTAACCAACTGAGCCACCCAGGCGTCCCAGAATTGGGATTTAAATGGAAATTGACTTTAGCTGGTGTTTCCCCCATCACATGAAACTTCATGGAAAATATAGGACTGGGGCAAGTTTTCAAAAGAAGGGTAGAATTTGTTTAAATTGACAGTAGATAGGAATTTCTTGTTGAGAAAATATCTTTGATTTGTTACATCTTGCGGGGTCCTTGAAGAGTCCTCTTATCTAACCAGTCAACTTTAAATATGGAAAATGTGAGGCCCAGAGAAAGTAAGGGGCTGCTTAATAGGAAGAATAAAAAAGGACACGATTCTGACATCTGATTCATCAGGCCAGTGCTCTTTCCAAGACATCATGAGTAAACCACTCTATCATCTTTTTTCTTTTCCATGGGATACTACCTCCTTGGCACATTGGACCCTATGGGTTCAAGAGTCTGCCCTTTTGAACAATGTTGAATTCTCTCTCTCTCTCTCTAGAGACCACAGAGCTGGGCAGCAAGAAGGAACTCAAGTCCATGCCCTTCATCACCTACCTCTCAGGGCTGCTGACCGCCCAAATGCTGTCGGATGACCAGCTTATCTCAGGTGTGGAGATCCGCTGTGAGGAGAAAGGCCGTTGTCCATCTACCTGCCACCTTTGCCGCCGACCAGGCAAGGAGCAGCTGAGCCCCACACCAGTGCTGCTGGAAATCAACCGTGTGGTACCACTTTATACCCTGATCCAAGACAATGGTACCAAGGAGGTGAGTTCCCCTGATACAGCCACTAATTCACATCTAAGTACCAGTCTTCCTCCCTCTTGCCCTTGTGGGCCCTTTGTCCATTGGGATTGTCTTTCATCACCGTCATGGTGATGGCTGATATTTATTGATCCCTTACCATATTTTAAGTACATATATAGCTGTTATAACCAATAAATCCTCTAATCTCAATGGCTTAATATAATAGAAGTTATTTCTTGAAGTTATTTCTTATTATTTCTTGAAGTTATTACTCTGAGAAGGGGTTCAAGACCCATATTATTCTATCCTGTGCCCTCATCAACCTGATGCTTCCACAGTTGCTGTGGAAGAAGAAAGTACATGGGAGATCGTATGTGAGAAGTTTACATGCACCAAGCCTGAAAGTGACAAATATCATTTCAGCTCCTTTCCACTGGGTCGAACTCATTCATTGGGCACACCTGTCTACAAACAAAAACAGGGAAATATATTTTATCTGATGGTCTGGGGAAGAAGATACATGGGTTTGTTAAAAACCTAAAGGTCTCTGCCTCAATATTATACTTGGATTATCTCATTTAATCTTCCATCCAGATCTGATTTATGTATAAATATTGGTTTAACATATATGAAATTGCCAGCATTTGATCATTTTCTTATTTATAAAAAATGATAATTCCAGGGACCCCTGGGTGGTGCAATTGTTTAACTGTTCAACTCTTGGTCTTGGCTCAGGTCATAATCTTGGGGTCACGAGATGGAGCCCCGTGTTAGGCTCTGAGCTCAGCAAGGAGTCTGCTAAACTCTCTCTCTGCTCCTCCCTGTGCACATGCTTGCTTGCTCTCTCTCTCTCTCTCTCTCTCAAATAAATACTTTTTTAAAAAATGGTAATTCCATATGGTTCATCCTAATGTCATGTCCACTTTACAAGTGAGGAAACCTTGAGGATGTTTACTGATTTGCTCAAAGTTGGTCTGCTTCAGAGCCTAGGTGCTTAATTGTGAAATTATATCTCCTCTTTTTCCTCTTCCTGCATGTTTCATATCCCATGGCAGCATGTCTGGGCTTGAAGAGACCATATAAATGATTTGTTCACTGGTTTGCAAAATTGTATTCATGGAACACTTTTTCTAAATGCAGTCTTTCAGGAATCCCAATCCATAAAGCCAAGAATAGTGATGCCACTCCTTCAGTTAGGGAGAGGAAGGTGGATAAAGCTTCTCCACTTTGTCCCCAGGCTTCCCTCTGCAGCAAATCTCTCATAGCCCTTGGCCCAAAGAAGATGGTCTGGTAGGTCCCTGACCAATACCATCAGGCTGCTATGGATTATGCCTTCCTACCATAGTGTTCTGAGTGCTAGAAGGTGGTAAATGGTCAGGTAGGGCTTCCTAGAGGAGAGAGGGGGATGAGAGTAAGGACCTGGGGAGAGTGTCAGGTAGATGACCAGAAGCAGAAGAGAACATGATCTGTACAAAGCCTGGAAGGCATCCCGTGACTAAGATGAAGAGATAGAAGGAAAGCAGGGATGAGGCCAGAGAGGTCAGAAGGAACCTGCTCGTATGGGTTATTGTAAACTACCTCATTGAATGTGGATCCCATTTGAAGGGGAGTGAGATGCTTAGGATATGCAGGACAGATTCGATAGGGTTAGATTCATGCAGCAGAAGGAGCCCTCTGGAAATAGCCCAGATGACTGTCAGTAGGAGAGCAGTTAAATAAGTGCACAGTGGAATATACATGCAGTGGAATAATCTACAAGAGACAAAAACAAATGAACTACAGTATCATTAAATATGAGATGAATGAACATAATATTAAATGAAGAATGTAAATCCCGAAGATACATTTTATATAGTGTGTTTGTTTGTTTGTTTTAGTATATATAACTGATTATTAGGTACTATTAGAATATGACTTACAGGAGTGTCTGAGTGGCTCAATCCATTAAGCACCTGTCTTTTTTTTAATTTTTAATTTTTTATAAACATATAATATATTTTTATACCCAGGGGTACAGGTCTGTGAATCGTCAGGTTTACACACTTCACAGCACTCACCAAAGCACATACCCTCCCCAATGTCCATAACCCCACCCCTCTTCTCCCAACCCCCCTCCCCCCAGCAACCCTCAGTTTGTTTTGTGAGATTAAGAGTCACTTATGGTTTGTCTCCCTCCCAACCATTTCCCCTGTTTTAAATTAAAACAGATGCGTGCCAAATGAACTACATTTTTTGAATGAATACAGGTGCTATAAACTATTTAAAAAAGGAATCAAGGAAATGGTCAACATAGGATTCAGGATAATGACAGTCTTGAGTTGGGGAGGCAGGACAATGGCACGAGGGAGCCCTCATCACATGGAGGTATCATGTTCCTACCCGGCATTTTGGGTGGTGGATTTGTGGGAGGTTTTTTTTTTTTTTTTTTTTTTTTTTTTTAAGTATTAAAATTAGCTAGTTAATGAACACAAAGTAGATGAATATATAAAGCCTAACCATGCATGGTGCTATAATGACCTTGAGTCACGAGCTAAGCCTCATGGATGATCTAATCCGATGCGTCAGAGGTCTCCACGCTAACTAAAACAAAAAGTCAAATATGAATAAATCTCCCCGCTCTGGCTTCAGGGTGAGAGTTGACTGTGAAGATGCAAGTGTGGAAAGAGGGAGACCTGTGAGGAGGCTGTTGAAACTTCCAATGAATACCAAAGATTGTCTGACCAGTGTTCTGTTAGTGTGGATGAGCAAAGCCTCTTGGTTAGCTGCATGGGGCCGAGCTCTCCAGGACTCGGTGGGGGAAGTTAATGAAAATCCTCATTTACTGCTTCAAAATCTTGGCCTAGTGCTGCCCTTCTGGGCCACACTCCTCTCATCTGTAATATGGCACCAGCCTAGCTAAGTCACAGGACTTTTGTGATGTGTTCTTGGCCCATGTGGTAGCAAGAGGAGTGGCGGTTTTCGTCCTCCTTGCGTAGGAGTCAGATTCCCCCATGTCTGGATTCCTCGGCATGATCAAAACATCCATTTCTACGGAAATCCAGGGAGATGTTTTCAAGGCCACTTGGTGGGATGTTATCAGAAAAGCCCCAGTGTGAATGCAGTCACTAGATGTCACTGTTCTCCTTACGGGAGATTTGGAATTCTTAGAGCACTAGTCATTCATTCATTCATTCATTCAGTATTTGTAAGAACTTACTATATGCCCGCTACTATGTCATGCCCTGAGAAGTGAAGTGGATGATGAGTAGACTTGGTCTTTATCTTCATAGAGTTTACAGACTTGTGGACCAGACAGGTATTAGTGAAACAATCACACAAATCAAGACAGACTGTGAAGTACCAAGAGAAGGCCAGGTCAGTGGGTTGAAAAGCGTGTTAGGAGGTCTTGTGGAGTTAGGGTTGGTTTCTCTGAGGAAGTGTCATTTAAACTGAGTTTTGAGGGGTCAGTTATGTAACTGAGTTACATAAATTAAAGTAGAGGACTAGATTTGGCGGGGGTCGCGGGAGAGGGGGAGGAGCCAGAGCACAAGTAAGGTTGAAGACCCAACTCCTGCGAAGGCCTGAAGAGTGAGCAGGCATGGCCCATTTCCCTGAAAAACTGAGATCCCATGGGGCAGGGGCCAAACTAAAGGGCAGCTCCATGAGCAGTACTTGAGGACCAAGAGGCAGGACCCGGCGAGGCAGAGCTGCAGAGGCTATGGAGGTGAGGAGTTTGGCCCCAGCAGTGGGAAGCCAGAGAAGAGTTTGGGCAGGTAGACAGGCAGGAGTGCCATCTTCTCGGCTACAGGCTGTCCTCCTCTTGGTCATCCCCACTCAGAAACGTTAGAGCTGGCTGATGAGCTGGCTTCCTTGAGGCTCCAGCTTCTACTCCCTGGCCCCAGATCCCAATGGTAGGTCCTTTTAAAGGTGCATGACAGCCTAGGGGCTGTGCTACATTAGGCCTTTCCAGTAGAGCAAGGCTAAGGTAGGAGTGGGTGGGACAGGCCAACTGTAGGTGTGGAAATTATGTGGAGGAGGGCAATATGGCCGCTGAGTGAGGCTGGTGTGATGAGAAGGCGGCCACTGTCCCTGGGATCATTGTTTTCTGCCTCCTCCCCAGACCCCATCACTCCTTCTCCCATGGCTCCGCCATCTCTTCTCATTTTTCTGAAGCCAGGGGTGGACACAAACACAAAAGTGGATGTAGATAAAAACACAAAAGAATCTTGGCCTGGGCTCTGACACTGAGACACAAGGCTGGGGCAAGTCTTTGTTTCCTGTGTGGGTTTTTCTTTTCCTATCTGAGAAGGCAGAGAGGCTGAGTGAGTTACTTTCTGAGTTTCCTGCAAAAGACTTTCTCTAAGTGGAAGCAGGCCGCTCAGGCTTTGTGCTCTACTTAGAATCCTGCTTCAGTCTCCTGTTCCCTGTGTGATGCTGAGTGATTTCTCCAAACCTCAGTTCCCACATCTGTGAAATGAGGTCCTTATGGAGATAAAATGAGTTCATGAATGCATAGTACCTGGCACATAGCATCTGATGGACAAACATTTTCTGTGACAATGATAAAAACGATGTTTATCTAAACTTGACCCTTCTTGGGGCACCTGGGCGGCTCAGTGGGTTAAAGCCTCTGCCTTCAGCTCAGGTCATAATCTCAGGGTCCTGGGGTCAAGCCCCGCATTGGGCTTTCTGCTCGCAGGAGCCTGCTTCTGCCCACCCCCCACCCCCCCCACCCCCCGCCTGCCTCTCTGTCCACTTCTGGTCTCTGTCTGTCAAATAAATAAATAAAATCTTTAAAAAATAATAAATAATAAAATAAACTTGACCCTTCTTTTTTAAATGAGTCCTTTGGTATGTCCTCTTCTAAGTAGTACTTAATAACTTTACAGATGCCCTGTGCTAGGGACATGACATTTTAGAGTAAGAGCTGTGTTTTTGCATGGGAAAGGTCACTGGTTAACCCAAAAGTGCAGATCATGAATGGAGGGATTATAAGAAAATTTTATTACTTTATAAACATTGCTGGAGTTCATATTCTGTTGTAAGGGATACCACAGGTGGAGTTACACATGTGTAAAAGGATTTTCTTCTCCTACAGACCTCCTGATGCAGAATGGAACCATTTTTCTATGTAAAAATTCCTGACTCCTTGGGTTATTTGAGGTGCTCATTCAACTTGAGTCCCATTTTACGGCATGGTTAGGGAGTGTTGGTGAGGGGTGTGACTTGCATGAGGTCTATGAGGCAGTTCTGGCCTCTGATTCTGGACCAGGGTTAGAATGTGCTCTGGCTAGCCCTGGGGGCCATGAGACACTAGATCCTTTAACAGTTGGGATCTCCTTGGGTCCATCTCCATAAATGCATGCAAGACATGATGCCTTGTACCAGTCAGAAAGGAGCACTTCATTACATGTCATGCTGTGATTTAAAGAACAAGGAAAGCAGGAAAAAATTCTTTGTGATGGACAGTTTGATTAATACATAAACCTCCTCCTCCACCTGTTAAATGACCCCACATAGCCCAAAGCTATAGTGCAGCTAGTGCTTAATGTAGAAGACTTTGTGTGGCTATTAACTTAGCCTTTGGGTGAGGGAGAAGAAGAGGCTCCGGTAGGGGAGACAGGATGGTGTCAAGGTGAAGAGCCAGACAGAGCTGGATTAGAAATTCATCTCTGCCATTGACTACTGGGTGACCTTACTTTTACTTATTTGTAGAGTACGCATATAAATCTCTATCCATGTTGGGGTTGGGAATTCTCTTAGGAAGAACTAGAGGATTGGGACACCTGGAATCTGAACTAGGTTCTGTCCTTGACTCTTATATGACATTGGACACAAATGCATTGTGTTTTGGTCTTTGTTTCTTTATCTGTATAATGAGAATTCTGGTTTCACTTTATCCCCTTACTATCTCTTGGTGCTGTGATAGGGTCAGACCTAACTTTTACCCTGAAAATAAGGGAAATATTTTGAGGTTAGAAGAATCATCCTGTGACCTACAATTTATTTCCCATCCAGAGACAGTAACAGTTTTATCCTTAAATTAATATTAGGAAGAGGAAGGTGTACTAGGGCAGTGACAACATTTATGAGTAAAAGGGGATATTAAAATCATATCCTATTTATTTTTCAGACCAGCTTTTTTATTTTGCAAATAGTAGAAATAAGACCTAAACATGAGGAATGGTTTGCCCTTAGTCACAAAGCCAGTTCTGAATTTGAAGTAGTTAGGCACAGTTTTTGTCCTCAGCAGTGTCTTTCATCTCTCTTGAGAGTTAGTTTCCTCATCTGTAAAATGGGTAGTCATAACTTTCCCCACAGGGCTCTCACACAGAAAGATTAAGACACCCAGACACCCTTTGCTGGTAACTTGAGCACTGTGAAATACTCTACAGATGGATTCATTCCTAGTGCTCGGATCTCCTGACTTCCAATCATGTGAGTTTTGTTTTGTTTTGTTTTTTCTTTTTCTTTTCATGCTGCTCTAGGAAGAGCCATGTATAATTTTGGTCTTGTTGTGGTTGTCTGACCTTCCAACAGATCCTCTCTCTCTGCCAGAAGGACTTGTTTGCTCTATTTACACTTCTTGGCTCTCACTGAGAAGAGAATTCCAAATGACTGCTCTTTGAAAAGAAATTAACAACCAAGATCACCCCTCCCCCCACCATGATTACCACCGCCACCGTCACCTCCACCATTATCACAAGCGCTGTCACCATTACTGTAGCACCATTGCCACCATCTCCTGGCCTTGGGTGCTTGGTGTGTGCCAGATTCTGTGCTAGGAGGCAGGATAGAGAAGGGGAATAAGACACAGATTGTGCCTTCAAGGAGCTCATAGTCTAGTGGATGAAGCAGAAGAGCCACATAAGTAACTATAATTACTTGCATATGTTACATCCATGCATGACTTATTTTCAAATAATACAATTGACATTCCAACAGTGTTAGGAAAGTGGGAGAAAGAAACTCAGAGAGAGTCTGGAAAAGATTCTTGGGGCAGGCAAGGTGGATATGGGCCGATCATGGAACAGCTTGAGGCAAGTCTGTTGATAAGGAGAATAATACCATCTATGAGATGAGATGCGTATCACAGGCCAAACACTGCGCCGAGGGCTTTATATGCTTTATCCCATTTAATCATCCAACACCTTATGAGGAAAGTACTATTATGATCTCTATTTAATAGACAAGGACACTGAGACTCAGAGAATCTTGAACCCAGTTCTATGAAGTTCCAAAGCTAGCCCGGGTCAGAGTTGGAAAGCTGTGACCCAGGGGTGAAATCCAGCATGCCACCTGTTTTTATAAATAACATTTATGAAATGTAGCTATGCATTTGCATATCATCTGTGGCTGTTTTTCTGCAACAACAGCAGGGTACAGTAAGAGCCACAGAACAGAGTATGGCACACAAAGCCAAAAATATTTACTTTTGGTACTTTACAAGAAAGTTTGACAAACCTTGGTCTAGACCAAAGAATATTGGAAAGGAAGGGGAAAGAAAGTTATGTCAAATACTATATGCCAAACATATAGAACAGAAGATCAAAACTCAACAGTTCCTGAATGCTAACTCTGTGCCTGGCATTTTTAAGGGTTGTGTGTGTATTAATATGCACTCTCTCTGTATCAGTAATATTTCACTCTATCCTCCTAACACATTTGAGTATGTATTTTAATGCCCATTTTACAAATTAGAAAGCAAAACCTGAGGCTTTACAGAGATAAGTAATTTATCTGAGATCACATAGCTAGTGACTTGTGCGGTCAAAATTCAAGCTTGGAATGACTGTCCCTAATGATTATGTGCATGTTTTTGTTGTTAAGAGAGAGAGTGTGTGTGCAAGTGGGGGTGGGGGAGCAGAGAGGGAAAGAGAATCTCAAGCAGGGTCCACGTTCAGTGCTGAGCCTGACTCAGGGCTCAATATCATGACCCAGAGATCATGACCTGAGCTGAAATTGAGAGTGGGACACTTAACTGACTGAACCTCCCAGGTGCCTCTAAAGCTTATGTGTTTCATCAGTTACTCTGTAGCACAAAGTCTGAGAAATTGGGAAGAGATCAAATTGGAAAAAATGATGTGCAGGGGGCGGAGCTGTGGGCAGCTTTGAATGCTGCATCAAGGGAGTTGGGAACCATATAAACAATGGGGAGTCCACCTTCAAGATATGGATCAAAGGAAAGACATCACTAAATGTGACTTGGAAGGGCACCGGCTGACTCAGTCAGTGGAGCAGGCAACCCTTGATCTCAACTCAGAGACCCGTGTTGGGTGTAGAGATTACTAAATCTTAAAAAATAAAAATAAATGTGACTTTAGGTGATTGACTGCAACAACCATTGAAGGGTGAGTATCAGCGACCAGAGCTATGTGGAACTAGAGGGTATTATACTAAGCTAAATGCATCAATCAGAGAAACACAATTATCATATGATCTCACTGATATGTGGAATTTGAGAAACAAGGCAGAGGATCATAGGGGAAAAAAGGAGAACATGAAATAAGATGAAACCAGAGAGGGAGACAAACCAGAAGAGACTCATAATCTCAGGAAACAAACTGAGGATTGCTAGAGTGGAGGGGGAGGGCGGAATGGGGGGCTGGGTGATGGACCTTGGGGAGGGTATATGCTACAGTGAGCGTTGTGAATTGTGAAAAACTGTGGAATCACGGACCTGTACCCTTAAAAGAAATAATACATTGTATGTTAATAATAATTAAAAAAAATAACCAAGGGTATTAATTTGGGGACTGCAGGTCTCTGATATTGAAGGGTCTTTGGATCTCTTCTCAGAAAATTATGCCAAATTATATATTTTCAAATTCTTTTTCCCAGCAAAAAAGATCCATGGCATCCACACACTTCCTAAATGTTCTAGACCCAAACATGGTAGAAGACTTATATAAGATGACCAGTTAGGGTTCCCACTACAGAAGTTTATCTATGAGATGGCTGAGAGTGTGGGGACTCAATTCAAATAATTTTAGCAAATATTTATGAGGGTCTCCTCTAGGTCAGGCACTATTCTGGGCATTTGAGATACATTAGAGAACAGAACAGGCATATATTTCCACCACCTGGAGACTTAATTTCTATGGGGGCATGGTTGGGAGACAAAAAGCAATCAGAATAGTAAATAATATTGTATATTAGAAGCTGAAGAGAAAAAAGAAAAAAGGCAAAGCAGAACAAGTGAGATCAAGATACCTAGTGGGATGTGGGGACTTGGGTTTCAGAGGATCGCCAAGTCCCTCAGGATGGAGATGGAGGAGGCATTTGTTAAAAAGTCAGGTTCCTGGCTTCATCCTACGATTATTTTTCTCTGGTGGGGTGAGGCTGGGAATCTTCATTTTCACAAGCTTCCTAGGTGATTCTGAAACACTCTGAGCTTGAGAACCACTCACTAAAACCATGGTTCATATATCCCTTTCATTCTGAAGTTCCTTCAGGGAATTCCTTGTTTAGGGATTAGGAAAGTCAAGTACTTTTAATCTGGCCTAAATCTCTGCTATTGTGGGGCCACTTCCTCTCCATCTCTGTGCATTCTGAGGAGGTGTCCTGGCCAGAAACCAGACTGTCAGGCAGTCCTTGGCAAGAGGGAAGATCAAAGAAAAGAGGGAGAAATAATCCATGTCTTACTCAACACGCTCATGGTCAATTACAAAAGAGGAACTTAATGCTTGGCTTGCCTACTTGCAAAACTGGAAAACGTAGCTCTTTCATGCGACCAGAAGACTACCAGCTTCAATAAGACATCAGAGACATACAGACTTAGCAAATGCAAACATTTTTGCATGTCAGAGCACAGGGCGTCCTCTCCCTACCCGTGCCCTATAGGACATTGAATTCAGTTAGCAAATGTGATAAAAAAGGGAATGGTATAATGTCTTTCCCTTGTACTTTTCATAACAATCATTTACTGAGCACTTCAGTTGTGCCAGGAACTCAGCTCAAGCCCTTTATTTACTTAGCTCATTGAACCCTTTCATGAACCCCATATGGTGGGTATTATTACTGTCTTTATTTCCCCATTGTGTAAACTGAGGCATGGAGAAGTTAGACTACTTGCCCCTAGTTCCTAGAAATAGGAACTGGTAGAACCATGGTTTGACCTGTGCACCTGAGCTTTTTTCTCATTTTGCTATACTCTCTATTAGCTACTTCCCTTCAGCTTTTTAAATGATCATAAACAGAAGTCTAATGTATATTGAAGACACTGTCACTACGTATTACCTTCTCCAGCTACGGTGTCTTCATTTCTTTATCTAATTTCCAAAATTTTTGAAAAAATTGGCTACTTCTACTGTCTATACTGATTCACTTGCATTCATTCCAGGGTTGAATCCCTTCATGTGATGGAAGTAGAATGGCTTCTCATTTATAAGTCTTGCAGACACTACAGTTGCCATAAAAGACTGTCTTTTTTGATAGTGTTTTCTATCTCAGTTTTTGTAATTCTGAAACCAGTGAGATATACTTGATACTTTTTTTCCTTCCTGCACTCATCCTCCCAAAACTACCACCCATTATCAAATCCTATAGATTTTTTTTTTTCTTAAGAACTTCTCAAATAACTTCATTTTTACCCAGTTTGGTTCAGGTTTTGCCTGGACTATTGTAATTGCCTCCCCACGGGCTAATAATGATCCCTGCTCTTTCTAGTTAATTTTCTTCCTTGTAGCCAGAGTGAAATTTTCAAAAACTAAAACATACTTTCATCACTTTTCTCATTCAAACACTTAACTGCCTTCCAGTTCTTTAGGATCAAGACAGAGGTGCTTACTGTGGCCTGCATGGAGCTCCTTAGACTGGCCCTTCCAACTTCTTAAAACTCATCTTACCTCTACCCTCCTTGCTTTCTGTTCTCTAGTCACTGGCAATCTTCCAGTTTCTGGAAAGGCTATACTTTGTCATGCCAAAAAGTCTTTGCAAATGCTATTCCCTCTAATTGGCATGCATGTCACCCATCCCCCTCCTTTTCTGAGTTAACTGCTACTCCTATACCAGAATGCCACGGAAGCTTCCAGGTTTGATAAGCTCCCCATTTATTTATGTACTTTGAGTCCTTTTTTATCTTTCTTCCATAGTGGTTATCAACGTTTCTAACTATTATTATTATTTATTATTATTTTTTTAGAGAGAGTGAACACTTGCGAATGGGGTAGGGGTTGAGGGAGAAACAAAGAGAGAAGTGGAGAGAGAGAATTTTAAGCAGGTTCCATGCACGCGCACTCGGGCTCCGTCTCCCAACCCTGAGACCAGGACCTGAGCCAAAAATGAGAGTCAGACACCTCACCGACTGAGCCACCAGGAGCCCCTCAGTTTCTAATTATACTTTTATGTTTTGTAATTCATTAATGCCTGGGTCTCCTCCTCCTTCAGATTTTGTTATTTTATTTTATGATGACAGATTGCCAGTGAGGGAGGAAGAGCAGGTGAACTCAGAGATGAAGGCATTTAGACAAGCATGTAGTGCAACCATAGTCTACTTCTTGATTCCTTTCTGCTTCGCTTTGCTAAGGTAGTGGACTCTGTGTTTGAGCATTCCCAGTAACAGCTTGCTTTGTGACCCCAGGCATCCTTTTCCCTCACTTCTAGAATATCCTTCTTGATATTGAGTCAAATGGTTGTCCTCTAACTTGCGGGGGTGAACTCCATGAGACCAGGGTCTGGGGAAACTTTTGCTCAGCATTGCACCAACATCTTCTGATATCGTGCCTGACTCATAGTAGAAATTCAGTAAGTTCTCAATGAGAATAGATGAATGAATGAGTGAAAAGTGAATGAGTTACCAATTTACTTTCATATACACTGGCCCCCTTAATCCTCTCAGGAGGCCTATGATGGTAGCAGTGTTTATTTCCACTTTACACATAAGGAAACTGAGGCTCATAAAGGACAGGTACCCCCTGAAGCCTCAAAGGGCTAACACATATCAGAACCAGGACTGGAATCTCTTTCTAGTTCACCCACAGCCACTCATCCATCACATGATCATGTAGAGACTGCCCCAGCCAGGGCGGTGCTGGGCTTCCAGGAACAGAACAAGCTGTAGGCCCCATCCCTTCTGGAGCTTAGCCCTGTTCACTGGGGGCTCCTCTTGGGTCATTAGACAACTTCAGTCAGCAGTGATGCAAAGGACCCAGAAACAATTCACAAACAGTTCTACTCTCTCCTCTGTTTCTCTCTAAGAACCAAAAAGTTGTTCCAGATGTGTCTCACAATTCACCAGGCAGATGCAGCTGAAAGCAGCGTTGAGTTTGTACGGTTACAGAGTCAGTCTCTGCAGTGCCTTCTCCGGTCAACAGAGTGATGTTATCCCTAGTGTTTCTGAGTAAAAGGGTTCCAGTCTATAATCTCAGGTCCAGGGAGCAAGAGAAAACCTTGAAGAATAGGGCTTTTCCTGGGACCACATGTTTCTTTCCTTTTTCAGCTTCATCTCCACATATTCTCATTTTGGAAGACACTGTTAAATTCCCTGGGTCTTCTGCTACCCAGCCCAAAACAATTCAGTTTAGAAAACTATAATGTATACAAGAACAGAGAAACTAGTGAAATGAACTTCCCATATACCTCTCACCTTCCAGCTGCAACAGTGATCAACTCACACAAAACATGTCACCTTCTGTCTCGTCTCAGATATTGTTATTTTATGTGTAAATGTTCAAGTCGACATTTCCAAAAGATAAGGGCTGAAAAAAAATAGCGTCAATACCATTACCATTACCATGCTCTCCAAATTAACAGCTCCTCGATACCATCAAATATCTAATCATTGTTCATATTTACTGAATTATTTTTAAGTTTGTTCTAGTTTGTTCAAAGTGGGATCTAAATAAGATACAAACACTGTCATTGGTTGATAAGGAAGTTTCTTTTAACGTATACGTTCCTTCCTTTATATCTTTCTCTTTTTATTCCTTGTGTTATTTTATTAAGGAAACTCATCATTTGTCCAGCGGAGATCCCCGCAGCCTAGATTTTGCTCATTAAATCCCTATGGTATCATCTAACATGTTCTTCTGCTCCTGTATTTCTTGTAACTTGGTAGTTAGGTCTAGAAGGTTGACTAGGTTTGATCTTTTGGCGGTCTCCCACAGCCAGTATTGATATACCCATAGACCTATGTGATCTAATAGAATAACTTGAGCTTTCTAATCTAGTAGTTAAAAGTTTGCTTTTGATGCTGGTCAAATCTGTCATCAAGTCTTGGCTGCTTTTTGTTTCCTATGTGACTTTTGGCAAGGAATTCTGAACCTTAGCTCCCTCGGATGTGAGGTGGGGTTAATAATAATAATAATACCTAATTTCTGAGGTTATTATATTAAATGAGATGGGCATCTAACATACTTAGCCTTCTGCCTGGTACATGGTAAGTGCTGAATATAGACAAGTTCTTACTTGTCTTCTCCTCCTGTCCTGTTCTTTCTCTTCCTTTCCTTTCTCCTTCTCCACATTCCATTATTTTATTTTATGATCAAAATAATGCTTATAAGAAGGAAAGAGCAGGTGGGCTCAGAAGTGGAAGGGATTATCCAGGCATCTAGTCCTATCCTAGTCAATTAGTTCTTTGCTACCAGACCCTACAAGAGTCTGTATTTGAATATTCCAAGTAAAGCCTGCCCAATAACCCTTAAGCAGCTTGTTCACTTGCTACTAGAATGTTTTGTTTATTGAGTAAAAATACTTTCCTAAATATTTCCTATTCTTGTCTCTAGTTCCATTCATCAAAACTATACTGAAATAGACTTACCCACTGACTTACTGAACAGAGCATATACTTAAGAATCAAAGAGATGAGGGTTCTAATAGCTTTGGTACAAAATTCCTTTGTGTTTTTGTCACATTACTGAAGTTTTTAGGATTCTGTTTTCTCACCAGTAAAATGGGCTTCACAATGTTTACTTTATAGAATTGTTTCTAAGGTAGCTAAAATAACAAATTATTAAGGAAAAATAATCTATTGCTACTTAGTAGCAATGTTTAGCACACAGAAGTAGATCAGTAAAAATCCGTCCTCTCTCCTGGTTCTAAGTGACAGTTTTCTGGGTATTTGGAGATGTTTTAGGTCTTAGTTCTGGTAAGCATCCTCTGTTCCTTCAATAACTTTCCATGAAATCAGTCTGTTCTTAAATCTGACTCAGCTTTACCCCAGCCATCTTGGTTATTAGCCTCTGAAAGAACTCCGGTATGTCTATTGTCCTTCTTAATGATGTATGATTTATGAAGAAAGAAGTTAGAACACAAGAGGCTGCTTCAGTTGCCTACAGAATTAAGGATAAAATCCAGGTCTCTTGCTTCCAGACTTCTGGATTTGTCTTGGTCACAATAGCTTCTATCTTTAGTGTCATAGTATATAGTATATAGTAAGCATACAAAGCATAACTTCTGAGTGGTGAAAGTACTGAGGTTCAGAAGGAGAAATCTCTTGTCAATGTCCCACAGCCAATAGTTCTGGAACCAGGATTTAAACATGTTTCTCAGGTTCTATAGCCTGCAGTTTCAATATGTAGGCTATAGAGACTGCCTCATCATTGGCTCCTTTCTCTGCACTTTGACATAGGCCAGCCTATTGTGTCATCAAATAACCTTTCTTGGATTCTACAGTCTTTCCTGTCACTATCTTTTTCTTCACTTTTCTTGGGTGGTGAAACTTCTGTTCTGGTTCCAACTCTTAGTCACTTCTCAGCTTCTTGGAAGTTATTCCACTACCTAATTGAAGTTCTTGTCTCAGAACTCAACAAAGACCTCTTCGTCCTCCTCATCCTCCTCTAGTGAGATGTAATAGATGGATAACAGTATATTGTTCTAGGTGCACAACATAATGATTCAACATTTGTGCACATTGCAAAATAATCACCATGATAAGTCTAGTTAATAATGAACATCCATTATCACATAGTTATAATTTTTTTTTGTGATGGAAACTTTTAAGATCTATTCTCTTAGCATCTCTCAGGTATACAATTCAGTATTCTTAATTGTAGTCACAAACCTATACATGACATTCTCATAACTGAAGTGTTTTATAACTGCACGCTTCTACTTTTTGACCTCTTTCATCCATTTTCCCCACCCCAGTCTCTTGCCTCTGAGCAGCCTCTTTTTATCTATGAGCTTTTTTTTTTTCTTAAGATTCTGCATACAAGTGAGATCATATGGTATTTGTCTTTCTTTCCTTGACTTATTTCACTTAGCATAATGTGTTCAAGGTCCATCCGTGCTCGTCTGGCAAGATTTTATTTTTTATGGCTAAATGATATTCGTGTGTGTGTTTGTATATACACACACCCTACACTTTCTTTATGCATTCCCCCATCGTGGGCACTTAGGTTTTTTTCATATCTCGTTATTACAGATAATGTTGCAGTGAACATTGGGATGCACGTATCTATTTTGAGTTAGTGTTTTCACTTTCTTGGATAAATACCCAGAAGTGAAATTGCTGGCTCATGCAGTAGTTCTGTTTTTAGTTTTTCAGGGGAACTCTATACTGTTTTTTCCATAGGCACTGCACCAATTTACATTCCCATTAACAGTGCACAAGTGTTGCCTTTCCTTCCTATCCTCACCAACACTTGTTACTTCTTAACCTTTTTTGATAATAGCCATCTGACAGCTATGGAGTGATTCAACAAAGACCTTGTTAACTCAATCCAAAACCCTGTTCTTAATTCTTTCTTAGAAGTATCAGTCTACTCTTAAATGAGCTTGGGCCTGACTCCTTCAAATTTAGTTTGCTCAGTCCAAATCTTTACCAGAAGTTATTATTTCCTTTCAATAATAGAGGGGATGCCAGGAAAAGGAAGCATGGTCGCTGCTTTGGGATTGAGGAGTACACATTAGTGAGGTTTTGCTCATCCCTCCCTATTGTTACTTTAATAGTTTTTTCTCAAATTTTCCGATATTTATTTTGAAGGAATCTGGAGAAACTATAGATATAGATATGTTCACGTAGTAGTTATATATTGGTGTGTGTATGTATGTGTGTGTGTGTGTGTGTGTGTGTATATATATGTTAATATGTGTTTTATATTCAGGTGGTATTATCTATATTCGGGGTAAACAGACATCAGTGAAATTTTGAAATTTTAGGCATTTTAGTGAAATGTCATTGAGAAGGTTCACATTTAGGAGTCAACTAGATCTAGATTGGATTTTCAGATTTTGTGCTTACCTATTGGATAGTATTGTACAAGTAGCTTATCCTACCTGAGTTCCAGTGTCCAGTCTATAAGAAGATTTGCTTCCTAGGATGGTTCTGGATACTACATAAGATGATAGATGCAAAGGAAAGAAGGTTCAAGAATGAGATAGACCTAGGCTTACATTCTTATTTTGTCACACACTATGGAGATATAAGTTAATTACTCTAAATCTCAATGATGATAATCTGGGGATGATGTAACTCATAGAATTATTGTTATCTTAGCTAATGTTATGTATATAAATCACTTTAGGAATGCCTAGTACGATTAAAAATTTGATCAATGCTAGTTCCAGCTTCTTTTCTCTTTCTACATCTTCAACTTCCCCTTCCTTCTCTTTCTTTTCCTCCTTGTCTCTTCTGCTTCTGCTCTTGCCATTGATAAAACATTCAGCACAGAGTAGGTTTACAGTTAATAGTAATTGCCTTACCCTCCGACATCCTTGATTAAAAAACCAGACGTGTAGTTACTTCACAGAAACTAGGAAAGGCATACCTCCCCAAAGGCAAAGATAATCTTAATGTCTTTTTGGCAGTTGGTTCTAGTAATTTATTTTTCCCCATGGAAAAAATATTAAAAAGAATAAAAATTATTTTGAGGATAGATGTGCCTAAAGTAACTTTTGTCCAAAAGTAATTGTAAATAATAACTTTACTATGTTCATAATAGATAATAATAATTCACAAGGAAGTATGTTGCTTCCATGTAGAGAATATCCAAGTTTAGGGCTTTATCAACATTCATATGATTGTCAAATATGTGTGTGTGTGTGCGTGCGCGCGCACGTGTAGAGACATGTATAGATCTGGCATCATTTTAGGTACTTTACAAATGATCCTTAAACATTCCTTACTGCTCTAGGCATTAATGTACCCCCACTTTATACTTGTGGAAATGCAACATGGAGTTGAAGTCACTTTGTCAGTTTGCTTAGGGATAACACTCAAATTTGAACCCAGGAGTTTGGTTCCAAAGACCATACTCTTAACCTCCATGTCCTGTTGTCCCTCCAGCATGAATAACATCATTTTATAGGTTAAGAGATCTAGACGTCAGAGTCCCAATATACCATGATGGAAATGTGACTACAGTGAATGGGATAGGTATCCCCCTTTTCATAACCCCCCCAGCTAAATTTCCAAGTCTCCCTTTCAAAGGCAAAGATGGGCTTAGTTTGAGTCTAGACTAAGCATGTCCCCTCTTGTCCTCTGACCTTTCTTTCCCTGCCCCCACCCACAGGCCCCAAAATGGAGGCCTCAGCAGCTGGGGCAACTACTTCCTTCAGATGCCTCCTAAGGGAAAATGGGCGTACTGGAAAAATGAGGTCACAGTGGCCACAGAAGGGAAACTTTGCAGTCCTTTTCTCACCATTAACTTAAGCTAACATTTAGTGACATAAACTCCACAATTTTGGACAAATCTTCGAATTGAAACCTTCCCACCCGCCTCTCATCTCCAGATGTTCTCACCACAGGGGAGAGGAGTTACTATCTGTTAAAGGACAGCAGGCCTTAGAAGACAGGTCTTGCCTGATGGGTGGAGCTGGGAGCCTTGGCTAAAAGCTTCCCTTAGGAAAAGTGTGAGTTCCATCCAGGTTTTCCCTTCTAAGACTAAGTGGGCCAGGAGCAACGCCTTGTAGGAGACAGGCTGAGAGGCGGAGCCGTTCTCTGAAGAACTTGGATTTGTACAAGACTAAGAAGCCCTTGGCAGTTCAAGGTCACAAGGCAAGATGCCTTGGGAAGATGACTCATGATTAGATGGATGAGGCTACTGATATGGCTGTGTCTTCTCCCTGGAGTTATAACTGATGTTTCCTGTTGCTCATAATTGGTCTGCTATTCATCACTTTCACAACTGCTATCAGCTCAGTGACAGGCAGGACAAATGATCTGGAGATAGTTTAGAACAATGTAAGCGAATCTATTGCCCTGGTGACTGAGAAGGGCCTGCTAGGATAACACAGATTAGACATCTGAAGAGCTCCCAATCTTCTGTTTCTCAGAGTTCGCCACTCATCCACACTTTGTCATGCAATGAACATTTATGGAGTACCTACTCTCCGCCAGGTCTGGTGCAAGGATCTTCTGGTAAAATAAGGCAAGGAAAAGTTCAGTGGAGTGAATAGGCATACAGATCAATAATTCAGTAAAATATTGTATCTTACTAGCAGATATGTTGTCGAAGGTGCAATGATAGCCTTCAGTTCTGCGGGGGCGGGAAAGGTAATAAAAAACGAGTTTCCAGAGAAGATTGCAGTTGTGGTGGGTCTTAAAGTATGAGTATGACTTGACCAAACATAGGATGAAGGAAAAGCATTTTAGGCTGACATAAGTTTGCTGCTTGTCTGGTCCTTGTTGTAAGTGGTTTAGGGTAGCTGGCACATAGGACTGGGGCAGACTGCAGTGGTAGGACATGAGGCTAGAGGGATTGTTGGACATCTCGTGGGAAGGGCCCTGTATGCCTGTATACTTCTCTTGGTCAAGGCTCTTTTATTGGTAAGAAGCAGAAACCCACTGAAACATCCTAAGCAACAAATGGAGAAAATACTATAATGATATATTGATTTTTCATGTAACCCAAGAACAGAGAACAAACAGAGACTCCCAAGATCTAGGAAGCCACTCTCAGCAGTAACTCCAGAGCCTGCCATCTCTGATTTTCTCTCTTTCTTTAACTCTCTGCTCCTTACATGTTCTGGTCTCTGTGAATGTAGTTTAAGATGTCAAAACCCCATAGCCAAGTCTAGCTTTTTATCTCATACCCGTTCAAGCACTTACAGACGAACAGCCACTTGAATCTAATTATTAGGGGAAAAAATGGACCTAATTGGTCCAATTTAGGCCAAGTAATGAATTTTGGTCCCACCACCTTTGGCTAAAGCAACAGGATTATTTTGTTCAAATATGCCTGCCAAACTGTTTGCTGTATCCGATACCTGAAAGATATCTATTGAAATAAAATCCCATAGGTTTTTATTCTCAAACTGGAGTACCTTAACCCAGGGGGATATACTCTGATATGCCAAGATATATCCAAAGCCATAAGATAAGGAGATAGGAGATTCTTGAACTAACAATATATATAAGAATCACCTGGGAGTATATGAAATCAAATTCTGGATAAGCACTCCCAGGATTCTGTTTCAGTGTGGCCAAGTTTGGCCTGGGAATCTGAATTTCTGGTAAGAACTTCAGGTCATTACGAAAGGCAGAGGCCCAGAGATCAAACGTGACAAACATTTTTTGGGGGAAAATTTCATTGTTTCAATATTAAAACTGACTCAAGTGTATTGTAGAGTAGAATATGCAGCTTGCATAAATATTTAACAAAGATACTTCAAAGTAATTTTGCACTGGTCCCTTCTGGTATTTGCTATGTTTTGTGTGAAAAGCTGATAAAAACCCTTCCATATTTTACAGGAGGATATGGAGGGGTTTAAAAGTTGAGAGCTTTGGCTCTTAGATCTCCTGGACTGGTCTTAGAAGTAAAGTTAGCCTGTGATAAAAGCATGGAAAAGGTTAAAAACACAGAATTATCCTAAGGCCCTGGGCAGAAGAGGAATCTTCTAAGCTAAGGCCAAAAGGGACAAGATATACAACAAGATTAAGTTTCTTAACATTCATTATTTTATGATAGACCAATTGATTAATCAATTACAGCTCCGGCTCTGTGTCAGGTGCTAGGGATTAAATAACAAACAAAACAGACAGGAGGGCTCCAACCTCAATTTGTGCACAATCTATAAGGAAAGACAGATAAGCAATGAAACAGACAATAAAATTCCACACAGTAAAATAAGTTTTATGGTAGGGGGAGGTGGACGAAGATGCGTTACAAAGGAAGAGTTCTATCCCAGCTTTGGCTGGGGGGGGGGGTGGTCAAGGAGGTGGTTTCCAAACTGAGACTTGACAGATTAGGCACTGGGGGAAATTATGGGATGGGGGAAGAGTTCCAGGAGTGGAAATAGCATATAAATGGCTAAAGGTGAGATAGCACGGCTGGAGAATAGTGTCTAAAAATAGTGGTGGCAAGAGGTGATGCTGGAATGAGAAGCAGAGATGTGAAGGGCATGAAGACCTCCAAATGACTCCTAGCCACCTACGGGGATGTGGCCGAATCTGTGGCCAGGAGGCCAGCCATGGGGGGCTCAGGTCATCAGTGGTCCAGGGCTTAGTCTGCAAGCACCTGAGCTGCATGCCTGGGGAAGAGTTAGCAGGAGTTGGAGTAGCATCTGTGGGAGTTACAAAAACTTCTAGCACTCATAGTATTGCCAGAAGGTTAGAGCCTCTGCAATAAAAATATTCAACACCCTTATTTTATAGACAAGATAGCTAAGTCCCTGAGAGGAAGGCTGACTTGGCCAAAGTTGCAGTTACTGACAGAGCTGGGATGAGCTCTCTTTCCTGAGTAGCTCTTGGCAGAGAGCATTGTGTCCAGCCTAGAATCTAGAGGAGCATAATATGGAGAAGACTCTGCCAAGCACCAGATCCCCAGGTGCCATGTGGGGGGAAAATAATTTCCACGGACACAGATGTTTGGGAAATGCTGTATTTTTTGCATTTCTTAGGGTCTCCCATTAACCATTAGTATATGAATGGCTCTGGAAAGTTCTATGTAGAGTAATCTTTCTTTCTTTCTTTTTTTTAAATATAGTCTTTTCCAAATTATTTGACCATAAAGACCAAATACTCTCCAAATACTCTCCAAATACTCCCCACTGCTTTTTTTTAAAAACTTTAAAATCATTTAACATCCCATTGAATTCATATTCCTAGAAACACACTTTGGAGTGTTGTTTGGGTCAGTAAGGATTTAGGACTGAACAGAACAAGGTTAACCATTCACCCTGGCTTGTTCGGAGACTATGCCAGGCACCTCAAGCCCCACCTATCTTAAGCCTTTAGGAAAAATGGGGCAGAAAAGAGACATTCAGTCTTGGGAATCAGTCTGGTGTTTGAATCCTAACTCTGAATTATCCTAGGTTTGTGACGTTGTTCAAGTCCCTCAGTCCTACGTGACACAAACGTTTTTAAGTTTCAACCTTTTCAAAGATTTCATGGAGACAGCACAACGTAATATAGGGGCTTGTCTGAGGATTAAATTCCCTCATCGTGGTGATGCATTTAGGAATGGGAGGAGCTCGAGTTTGAATTTTGCTTTGGCGAATACTGACTTATGTCACAAAGGAAAGGAGCCCAAATTCCCTGTGGCCTCAGTCTCGTCCTCTGTATAAGGAGAGTGATAGGAGAACCCAAATCATGGCATTGCAGTACCGATAAAATGCTTCTCTGCCTGGCAAACAATGAGCTCTGTGTCTGGTGTATTGGTACCGCTCAAAAATGCTTCCTGTTATTTTTCATGCATTGAAGCCTTGAAACCTAGCGCTTCATCATCTAGATGAGATGGATGAGAACTGAAATATGTGGTGACCTGACAAGAAAAACAGCTCCTTTCTTGAGGATCATGTAACCTTATCATCTTGTCTCTGTACATCGTGAGAAACAGACAGCTGACAGTACCCCACACAGGAGCATCTCAGTGGGGTGTCTATTTATTTTTCTAATATTTTTTCATTAGCAGAAATAGTGTGGCACAAGGGGGGTTTGGCTGCCTTCAAATGTCTTCCCTTATCACCCAGATGAACAAGCTGTTCGGTTGGGCTCTCATCATTCAGGGGAGAAGGCTTGCAAAGAGAAGTTTACCCTGACAGGGGAAATTAGGTGTCATTTCTGTGATTTATGGAGCCATAGATTGAGCTGCACAATTTCTCATATAGGAAATGGGTCCTTCCCAGTTACTGTCCCTTCACTGTGTGGCCTTGTGCATAGAGCGATTTGACTTAGCAGGTGAAAATGATGCATGAGACAGGGGAAGTCAGGGGCCAAAGCTTGGGATTTAGAGTTAGAGACTCTGCTCTATTGTGTTCTATCTGGGGGACACTGGGCTGCCATCTTTTCTCTGACTCTACACTGGCTCATCTGTAAGGATCACTGCAGACAGTAAGAGCCACATACAGCAGGTACACGTTGTTGAGAGGCTTATGAGAGCTAACAGATGGATGCCCTAGCACCAGGCTAGAATTAGGATATGCTTAATAGGCGTCTCTACCTTTCATGCTACAATGCTTTTTCTTCAGAAGCCATTCATGGCATGCTCAAAGTCTGTGAGACCTCTTCTACAGAAAGCATGTTAGCTGGCAGGAGGTTTTAAATATAGGCTTCATTTTCTTTTGGTCAGTTTTAGGTTCCTAGCAAAATGGGGCATAAAGTACAAAGAGTTCCCATGCCCCCTCCTCCCCTCCAAAATGCAGAGTCTCCTCTGCTCTACAAGCTGAAGACATTCCAGGTGACAGGAAGGCCCAGAGAGAGTAAATAACTTACTGAGGTCACATAGCAAGTTATTCAGAAAAGTTAGGGTCCCTGGGATTCTGCTGTCTTAGACTTTTTTCCTGCTCTATATCCACCTCCTGTGGAATTGTATTCATTCCTGTGGCTCCTATTACATTAAACCATAAGACATTGCTGACATTTGACGGACAAAAATGGAAATTACATATGGCATTTTCACTGGTCTATTCACATGGATCCAGTGAGAGATCACAATCTACACCAAAGGTGGAGGGAATCAGGGTATAAATAACATTAAAAAACATGGGTTGTGTCCATCAAAGGTTATCTTTGGAAGCACAGGCTCTAGAGCTAGACTTCCTGTGTGCAAATACTGACTGTGTCACTGATCAACCCTATGTCCTTGGGCATAAATGTAAAGTGGAATGTCACAGGTTGTTGGGAAAATTAAATGAGCCAATATATCTAACATACTTAGAGTTATTGTGAGGATAAAGTGTAACAGTGCTGGGCTTAGAGTAAGCGCTCAGTAAATGTTAAGTACTACTACTGATATCCTCTAGTTGCTGAGAATATTGCTTGCTCATAATGGTCAAGACTGAGAGACTGGGCTTCAGGATCCAATAACCTGAAATCAAGTTGTTCTACCACTGTATAGCTGGTGACTTCGAATAGGCCATTGTACCCTTTGAATCTCAGTTTCTTCATCTGTAAAATGGGAATGGTAACAGAATCTGCCTCATAAGGTAACAGTAAGATGAAATGAGATAACGTGTATTAAAGTGCTCAGTACGTTCTCAGTAAGTATTTTTATTAAGGTTGTTTCCTGTCCAGCAGCATAGCAATTAGTGGCTTGAAACCAGGTCCAAAGGAAGGCAGCCTCATATAGTGAATGTTATTGATACGAAAAACTTGGTTTATTTTCTGCCAGATTCTTGTGATGTAAATTTCGACAAGTCTCTTCCCCTCTTTGGGCCTCTTAGTCTGCAAAATTGTGACGGTTAGTATCACCTTTCAGGGCTCTTCCTGATCTGATATATTGGGGATCTGTGACATTGTGCATGTGTGTATGCACGTCATGAGCCCTCTAGCTCCTGAGATATGTATGTAATCTAAGGTTTACTAAATCTCTTTGCTGGGCTCTTCCCCAGTTGCTACCTCCTCTAAGCAATGTTTCAGGATTGTTCAGAGGTGAATTACCTCCTGTCCCAGTTACTTATTGCCATGTAATCCCAGAAATTGTTGACTTAAAACAACAGTGATCACTTTATTAGTCTCTCTAATGGTTCTATGGGTTGAGCTTCATAGTTCTTACCTGGGTCTCTCATGTGGTTGCAATCAGTTGGTGGCTACGGCTGGAGTTATCTTAAAGGCTTCTGTGCTCACATATCCAACAGATGACCCTGGATGTTGGCTGGGGACTGTTAGGTCTCTTGGCTGGAATACCTTTATGTGGTCTGTCCATGTGGTCTGGGCTTCCTCATAGCATGGTGGTTGGGCTCCAAGAGTGAGTATCCCCAGTGACCTGATGGGGAAGCTGCCAGTTTCTTAAGGCTTGGGGCCAGAAGTTGAAGCAGTAGTACTTCTTTTGGTTGCATTTGTAGAGCCTGGACCCAAGGGGAGAGAACTTAGAACACTTCATGATGATGGAAATGTCAGAGATGTCTGGAGCCATGTTTTAAAGTCACTATCCCTGCCTTCCTCCTCTGTTTGAGAATAAGAAGACTTAAGTCAACTAACATGATTCACTTCTTTCCAAATGTGTTCTGACATAGGCTGCTTAATTATGCAGTCGCTGATTTCCAACAAAATGACCAGCTAATCTCCTCAAGGTCCGGGCACACCAATATTTTTGGTTCTATTCTCAAAGAATGGGGGCTCCAGTCCCTGGCCTCCAGCTCCTGTAACTACCAGGGAAATGAGTGGTTGACATCTCCTACAGCCACTGCTAGGGAGTGTGGATGGCAAATGACCCAGGTAGGGTCTATCCCAGAGGTCCAGGCTGAGCTGGAGACCATTAGTTCTGCCTCCACATGAACACTGCCATGGTGTCCTCTTCAGTCCTTCCTATGGTCATCAATCCTAGTCCCTTTGGACCGATCCGACGTATGGCACGGGCTCAGGAATTAGTCTCCCTACAAAACGGGGATGTCAGCGAGGCCCATCTCTCTTCCTATCATCTTTCTCTAGAGACCCAAGAGATTCTTATTGACCCAAGCACCCCCTGGAGAAAAGCTTTCCACCTACCCTCCTTCAAGCAGTAATTATAAATGTCTTCAGAAGAGATTTTACCTCCATATCCCACCCCGATGTACCTTCAGTGGTTTCATGGATATTTAGTCTTTTTATGGTGACCAGTTGCATTTCTGTCATCTTTTTTGCTAGAAAAGAAAAACAGTGGCAAGTGTATAATTTTAATACCTGGCAGAGCATCCTATTACATATCTATGGAATTCAGCACATATTTTTGGGACCCTACTATGTGTTGCTCTTTTGCTTAGTGTTGGGGGCACAGATATTCGTCAAATACATTACCTCGGACTGGAGGAGTTCAGAGTATAAGAATCAAGAAGGACATAGAAATAAGCAAATCACAAGGAAATGTGAAATGGGCCAAAACTGAGTGGTGGTAGAGACAACATTTCTCAAGTGTGGCAGGGTCCTGGTGGACAGTTTCCTCAAATTCAACAAGGAGAAAAAATGGGGAAAGGGCATTTTAGAACAAAAGCACAGCATAAGAGAAGGCTTAGTATGTACAGGTCCCTAGAGTGGGTACAGTGGGAAAAGCCACTCCTCTCCTTGGAGAGGAGCCAGGTGCTGAACAACAAAGGGTTTTGAATGTCAGGTTAAGAAGCAGAGGCTTTAACGGGAAGGAGGTGGGACTTTGAAGGAGGTGGAGATAGAGGGTGGAATCAGTATTAGTGTTTCAGAAAGCTGGGAAAGGAGGGTCTGGAAAAGGTGACATTGGAGCTCCAAGGCCAGTCCAGAGGCTATGACAATTGCCTAGAGAAGAGGATTGAACAGCCTCTGAGACCAACCCTAATGGCACCGTGGAAATAACGAAATCCATTAAGCTTTGAATGAAGACTTCAGGGCATCTTTTTCATCAGACAGACCAGAATCATTTCAATATCAAAAATAACAGACGTGGGGTCAGCCTCTGAATATGATTTTTAGTGTAAAAATTAAGGCATTGTAAGTATGGGAGTATGGAATTTAATTCACAGGTTTAGTGACATTCTATATAGATGGTCCCAACTCTCTTAATCAAATACAGGAGTATTAAATTTAACATTCTGAAGACATTGTCAGAATTTTAGAGCTGGAAGAACCCCTTCCTCGGTATTCCCACAGCCATCTGTGTGAATTATTTCATAGCATTTGAACCATAATCATCATGGTGATTATTTGTGTCTTCACCATTAAACCGTGAGCCCTTTGAAGTTAGCTGCTGTGTCTTGTTCATCTCATTTCTTAGCATCTAGGCAGCAGTTGGTGTGGAGTGGGAAGATCAGTGAATGTTTAGTGAGATTCACCAAACTTTCAAAAGGGCACCTGGGTGGATCAGTGGTTTAAAGCCTCTGCCTTCAGATCGGGTGCCTTCAGATGGTCCCAGGGTCCTGGGATAGAGCCCCACATGGGGTTCTCTGCTTAGCAGGGAGCCTGCTTCCCCCTTTCTCTCTGCCTACTTGTGATCTCTGTCTGACAAATAAATAAATAAAATCTTTAAAAAAAAATACATCTTTCTTGTCCTCATTTTACAGATGGAGAAACTAAGGCTTAAAGAAAGGAGTAACGCAATAATTTAAACTAGGCAAGTTCAAATAGGGAAGTAACCATCCAGTCAGAAATAAATCCTAGTTTATTTTGATTGCTTAACATTTTTGTGGCTGTTTTCTCCTCCTGACCAGTTTGGTTTGCTAGCTAATTAGCAAGAAGTTGGAAGCATTTCTTTGTTATGAAAACCAATGATCATGCAAATGCAGTCCTTACCCTTGTTTAAGTACAGCATTTGTTTCTTAAGTCCCTTCACGGACTCCAAAGCCAGGAGTCAACAATGCCTCCAGTGTAGGGTTTCATTTTCCTCTGAGAACACACACACACACACACACACACACACACACATGCATACGCACTCATGGACACACACAAAAAACACATGAGCACGTGATCCAAACAGACCAGCTGAAAAGGATGTTTTGGATGAAATCTTGGCATTTATTATTCCTGTGTGACCCAGGAAGGTCCAGGGTGCCAGGATTCAGATGGACTTCGGTTCAAGTCGCTCCTCTTCCACTCTTACTTGCGAATGGGGATCAGACATCCATCTCCAAGGGTAATTTTAGGATTAAATGGAGGAATAGAATCATTTCATCACAAAGTTGCTCTCTCACCTTGGGCCAGCCCACGAGCCTTTCTGAGCCACTGTCTCTGATCTGCCCAATGGATTAGATTAGATGATTTACAGAGTCCCTTGGAGTTGGAACATTCTATGATTCTCCTCCCCTGGGATCTAATTGGATTCAAGATGGGATGTTGCAAGGGCTGGAGACAGAAGGAAAGAGTGATCCTGCCGTGACACAATGCTGGCTTCTGCCGCCTAGCCAGGGCCCCTGCTTTGATGTAGGCCTTTTATCAGGGTGTGTTTGTGCTCTCTCCAGGGTTTGCCTGGCCATTGCACCAGTCCCCATTCTGTTCCTCTTGGCCTGGGAAAGAGCCAGTAGATGTGGAGACTCCCAGGCAGGATTTCTTCCCAAGAGCAGCTTGGATGGTGAAACTCACAGAGTCCAGAGAGATTTCCTGTTTTGTTTTCCACAAGCTCAAGCGACTATTGATTACAAAACATACACTCACACAAAAACAAAAGCACATACACAAAACAGGATGTTCTCTCTCCTCTCCTTGCTAGAGTCAAAGCGGTCTCTTACCATCTGGGTCACTTTCACCCACGGCCCTGGATTTCACCAACATAGTATTAAGCCCTTAGTGCTGCCTGGAGAGGTTACAGAATGTTAAGCCATGAGCCATTTTGCACGTTAATTTTAGTCAAGGGGAACCTGCATGTGGAGGGAGAGGAAGATCCATCAGTCAGCATGACCTCATGCGATCCCATTTGGTGTCTGTCGTCATGGGACCCCCCCCCAGTGCTGAATAACAGACGTTTGTTTCCAACATAGGTTCTGGCTTGTGGTAGGAATAGTGCTATGACTCTGTGCCAGACTCTGGCCTACATACTTTATGCAAACACTGAAAGAGATGTACTTAAATTAAAAAAAAAAAAAAAAAAAATCTTGGGGCACCTGGGTGGCTCAGTGGTTTGAGCCTCTGCCTTCGGCTGAGGTCATGATCTCAGGGTCCTGGGATGGAGCCCCGCATCGGGCTCTCTGCTCAGCGGGGAGCCTACTTACCCCTCTCTATCTGCTTCTCTGTCTACTTGTGATCTCTCTCTGTGTGTCAAATAAATAAAATCTTAAAAAAAAAAAAAACTTGTTCACTTGACATTTGATTTTAACTAGGCCTCCTGTATTTGTATTTACAGAATCTGGCAGCCTTACTTGGGGTCTCCCCCACTGCCTCACATGGTTTAACAGAAAAGGCCCGTGTTTGTGAGTCACAGAGATCTGGGTTGGGATTCTGCTTCCAGTACTTGGATTGCTGTGCCATCTGGGGAAAATCGTTTCACTGCTCTAATTCCTAGTTCTTATACCTGTAAATGAAGACCATGATTTTTAATTTAATTTTTTAATGGCCTTAAAGCATCTACACTTGTGTAATAGGTGCTTCATGAGCATTAGCTTTTATTATAATTCTTTTTTAAATGTCTTTCGTCACTACACTTAATTCAGGAGAAATGAGATCACTTATTCATTCAGCGGGCATATTGGAGCTTCCTTATCGGGGCACTGAGAGAAAAGTGGTGAAGGCTCCTCACGCAATAGCATTCTCTTTTGTTTTTTTCCTCTAAAAACCTTTCTTGTTTCCTTTTGGCCCACAGTTTGGGAAAGGGATCTGGGGTGGTTAAAAAGCTGCCTGGTGGCCACAGGGAGAGGAACCACAGGTTGAGGCGTAGGGTGAAGCCCCTGCAGGGGTGGGGGGGGGTGCAGTGCCATGGAGGGTCCTCGAAGGCTGCAGGGCTCCAGAGGCTTCTAGTTGTGCTTGTGGGTGAGCCTTTCAAAGAGATAGGAGCCCAGCCCAGTGGGGGAGGGGCGGGGCAGCAGAACCACAAGGTGAGTCAGGTGGTCTCCATCTTCTAGATGAGTTTCACCTCCTCATCTGGGAAGTGGTTCACCAGGAAGTCCCCAAGCTGGGAGCCTCTTGGGCAGAACGCAGGGCTTTCAGCTCCAAAAGGGCCTGGTTCAGCGTCTTCTCCAGAACTACCCTGGCTTCTGCGGCACTAGAGTTTTACTCCACTCATCCTGGGAAGGCTTTTGAATGTTTTGGAGGAGGACGCAGCTGCTGGGCTGGTATTGCACCTTCAAGAGATGCTCGGTACCTTTGCGTTTCTCCTCAGTGAACTCACAGAAGTGACCCACCCCCTCCAGAGCCACATTGTCGAGGTGGAAAGAGAAGCCCAGAGGGAGGTAGGTGTCGGAGGCCCACAGACGCAGGTTGACCAGGTAGTTAATGACAGCCTGCACGTTGGTGCAGTAACTGACGAGTCTAGGAACTCGTATTTGACCAGCAATGAGGAGCGAAGCTCAGAATATAGTGTTGGCTGGTCCTGGAGATAGAGAATGGCTGAGAAGATGGTTCTGAAGGTTGTGACTGGAAGAGGTTGGAGGGTGGTCAGAGGCTGGAAGGAGGGGTGTCCTTGGGTCTGTTCTGCCCACTTTTTTTTTTTTCACATTTAAAAAAAAATAACATATAATGTATTATTTCCCCCAGGGGTACAGGTCTGAGTCATCAGGCTTATACATTTCACAGCACTCACCATGGCACATACCCTCCCCAGTGTTCATAAGCCAGCCACCCTCTCCCCCACCCCCACCTCCCCGGCCCACAACCCTCAGTTTGTTTCCCAGGATTTAGAGTCTCTTATGGTTTGTCTCTCTCCCTGGTCTCATCTTGTTTCATTTTTTCTCTCCCTACCCACTACGACCCCCTGTCCTGTCTCTCAAATTCCTCATATCAGAGGGATCGTATGATAATTGTCTTTCTCTAATTGTCTTATTTCACTTAGCATAATACCCTCTTGTTCATTCCACATCATTGCATATCTGCCCAAACATTATTGAAGCAAGACATTTGCAAGATGGCTGGGTGCGTTGCTGTAACAGCATTCTTGATACACACCTCCCCCTACATCTGTGTTTTGGGTCGCTAAGGATGTTGATCCCAGACCCACTTTGCACAAATGTGTTACACCTGAGACTTGACAATGGCGGAGGGAAAAAGTGACACCTGGCTAACCAGGTATCCTTGGATATAGGCAGTATGAAACTCTCATTTAAAAAGTACACAGCGGGGCGTCTGGGTGGCTCAGTGGGTTGAAGCCTCTGCCTTCGGCTCAGTCATGATCCCAAGGTCCTTGGATCGAGCCCCGCATCGGGCTCTCTGCTTAGCGGGAAGCCTTCCTCCTCCTCTCTCTCTGCCTGCTGCTCTGCCTACTTGTGATCTCTGTCAAAGAAATAAATAAAATCTTAAAAAAAAAAATAAAAAGTACACAGCAATAAACATAAAAGAAAAAGAAAGGACCTAGGGTTTGTTACCTGATAAAGGGGTAAGAGATCAATATTCTCTAATGTCCCTAAGTTCAAAGAAAGGTCTGTCAAACATTCTGAATCCCAGTGCCTTGAACATCAGCATAAATGGAGTGACTAAAGCATGACGCACACCTGAACCCGAGCATGAGCCTAATGATGTTTTTCAATGTCCATTTATTTATTCAGTAAATATTGACTGGATAATTGTGCCAAGTCCTCTGAGAATACTTGCTGGAATAAGGCCTGGCCTGTACCCTTGGTGTGAGCAGAATCTGTTGAATGAGACAGGCAAGAGAATGGGACAGTAGGCGTGGTCTAGTGTGTTATGATGTCCAGGAGAGGAGCGTGGTTCAAGGCTTAAGGAACTCAAGGTGTTGGATTCCTGGAGCAAAGGCATGTATCATTTAAGACCAGGAGAGTGAAATGGAGGATAAGAAAGGGAGGCAGGGAATATTCCAGCAGGGAGAAAAGATTTTTTTTTTTTTTGAAAGACAATGAGACACATTGCAATTATATAGAATGTTAGGACTTTTTTGTTTTGTTTTTAGTAGGGGAATGGATTAACTGGGCATAGGTATTACGGAGGGCATGTGTTGTGATGGGTATTACATGCAACTAATGAATCATTGAACACTACATCAAAAACTAATAATGTACTATACAGTAGCTAACTGAACTTAATGAAAAAAGCCATTAATTGAATGTTGATCATCATTTAGAGCAGGAGTCAGCAAACGGTGGACCTAGACCAAACTTAGCCTGCTTCCTGTCTTTATAAATAAAATTTTATCAGAACCCAATCATGCCCATTCATCTGAAGTATTATCTATGTCGCTTTCATGCTACAAGGGCAGAGCTAAGTAACTGTGGCAGAGACTACCTGGCAACAAAGCCAAAATTATTTGCTATCTGGCCCTTTACAGAAGCATCTGTTGTCCTAATTTAGAGCGCAGTTTCCATAAGCAGGAATTTACTGTTGGTGGGAATGTTAGTAGTTGCATGAGGTTGGAGGGGCTGACACGCAAGGAAAAATTAGAGTGGTGACTGATGATGCTGTAGAAGTGGTCAGGAGCTCAAGTAAGAAGCTTAGACTGTATTCTGGGAGCCACGAGGAACCTCTGAAGGTTTCTATGCAGGGAGGCGTGTGGTCAGCACAGCAAGAGGCAGTGACTACACTTGGTATGAAAGCACAGAGTCGTATATAGAATCATTGAATACTCCTATTGTACACTGGAGACTACTATGACACTGTTAATTATACTTCAATTTAAAAAAAAGAGTTTGAGAGAGTTTCTGGAGCCACACTGCTTTCCTCAGATCCCAGCACCATCACTTTACTGGTTGTGACCCTCAGGCCAGTTACCTCCATGTGTCTTAATTGGTAGAAGGGGAAATGATGATAATAATGATAATACCTATTGCACGGGAGTGGAGAAAATTAAAGTTAATTCAGGTAGAGTACCAGGCCCCAGAGGAGGTTTTCAGTCATTGCTGCTGCTACCGTCCTGCCTCAATGATCATTCCGGCTACTGGGGAGAGAATGGTCCAGAATGGGAGAACCTGGTGGTAGAGTGCTAGGTGTTTGGGCAGGAGTTGGTGTCCTGTGCCTAGGTGGATCGCTGTGAAGTTTGGGTCAGCTGCTGTCATGGTTGCTGGGACCTTCACTCTGAATATCTCCACCATGGTCATCATCATCTCTTCTGCCCTCCCTTTTTCCAGGCCTTCAAGAGTGCACTGATGAGCTCCTACTGGTGCTCGGGGAAAGGGGACGTAATCGATGACTGGTGCAGATGTGACCTCAGCGCCTTTGATGCCAATGGGCTCCCCAACTGCAGCCCCCTCCCGCAGCCCGTGTACGTATGTATGGTCCCTCTTCCTTTGGCCACCCTTTTCCATGGACTCACAGTTCTATCCTTCCAGCCCAGGCCATGACTTGCTTCTGTTTCCAGAGCATGTCACCAGATCCCTAAAGTCTCTGGAACCTACCTCTTTGAGAAAGCAGGAAGTTTTGGCAGAATACAAATCTGCTTTTTTAAATGATGCCCTGGGTTTATGTTTACTTCTTCACTCATCTGTTCAGAACGGGTTTACTGGGCACTGACTACTGGTGGAAATTGGGGCCACTGAGAAAAAGAGAATGTAGAACCTTTTCAAAGAAATGTCATTTCATTTATTCATTCAACACATAATTTTTGAATACCTGCTATGTGTCAGACACTGAGAATTCATCAGTGAGCAAGATAGTCTGTGCACTTGGGGAGTTGACCATTTAGTGAGGGGACAGCTGGGCAAAAACAGGAAAAAATGATACAGTTTAAAAAGTTGATAAAAATATGAAAGAAAAAAAGAAGTGTTGGAAGAGAGAAGAATAGGTGTTCGCTGGAGGGGAGGGAGTTAGGGAAGTCTCTCTAAAAAGACCTAAATGGGAGTAGTTTTCCAGATGACAAATGGCACCAGTCATGGTTCAGGCAAACGGAAGAGCCCATGTGAAATCCCTGAGTAAATGAACCATTTGAGGACACTAAAGGAGGCCATCTGGACTGATGGAGCAGGGTTAAGACAGACAATGCTGCGAGGAGCATAGGCGAGTGAGGCAGGAGCCAATATGGAGGGACCAGAGTCCTTTAACACCCCTCTGTGTGTGTGTTGGGGAGATTACACTGTAAGATAGTTCTTGAAGAGGTACTATAATGTGTAGTGGAAACAGAGAAGGAATCTGGGCTGGGTATAAGCAAAGCAAAATTACTACCATCATGGTTCTGTCCCCAACTTGCTGGGTGATTTTTTGCAAATAATTTTCCTTTTCTGGGCCTTACTTTCCCATCTTTGAAATGAGGTGATTGCACGTCCCAGCCTCGAAGCATCTTTCCAGTTATAACCTTCAATCATTCTGCTCTGTCTTAGCATGTAAAAGGATATTCTGGGACTCCGACCCTCTCTGAGGAAGTATTGATTTAAGGATATTAAAGAGTGACTGCTCTATTGGATTGGAAAGAATGACAAGAGGGTTGAGGCTACTGTGTTTGAAGGCATCATCAATTTAATTGATGATGAAGCACTGCTGAGAATACAGTTTAGACAAATGGAAAGTTAATCAGTTTTCTGTGAGCATGTATTATGGGCTTGGATTAATTTATTGGATCCCACATTGATCCTGAAAGGTAACTCTTCTCAACCCTGCTTTATGGACAAGGAAGGGGAGGCTGAAAGAGGTATAATGAATTGCCAGCGTCCATACAAAGGCTTGTTGGTGGGTCAAAACAGGACGTGAGCCTGAATCCTGGGCTTTTCATCTTGAGATATGCAGACTCTTTGAGGGAGCAGACCATACTGCTAGAGAACAACCAGCTTTCCCTGTCACCCTTTCTAGGCTTCGTCTGTCCCCAACAGTAGAGCCATCCAGCACGGTTGTCTCCTTGGAGTGGGTGGACGTTCAGCCAGCAATTGGGACCAAGGTCTCGGACTATATTCTGCAGCACAAGAAAGTGGATGAGTACACAGATACGGACCTCTACACAGGTAAGTAGGAAGCCCGTGACTTCCCATTTTGTTAGGATAGTGAGACAGAGGAGAGAAATGGATTTTCCAAATGACTTTGGAGACTTAGTCTCATCTGACACGGGAAGGCATTTGAGGTTTCATTGTTTAGTGATGGTCACCTGATGCCCAGTACTCTGGGGTTCTTTTTGTTTGTTTGTTTGTTTATGGTTTTCAGTAGGGAATGATAGTAAATTGTAACTGAAAAACTTTCTGATTCTCTGAGTTCAACCCTCAAAGTCCATGATCAAAGGGTTAGTTAATTCAGAAGAGGATTTAACCTTTTCTGCTTGGAAAGGCATAGATGTCACATATTTGAATACCTGAATCTGAAATATATTCTCTCTAGGACTGAAGTCAAGAAAATGAAGGAATTGCCTTTTCTAGTGAGAGTGAGACCTGTTATCTCTAGTGAGATGGTTTCGTATTCAGTGCTGAGGAAGAGGGATTTGGAAATGATTCAGGCACACTGGATCATGATGAGATGAGAAAAGGGACTTTTAAGAGAGTTCCGCTAGGTTGTAACTCCTGAGGGCTCTCCCTGAGGAGAAAGTCTGAGAATGTCTGAGAGAAGTTCTGATGTCGGACATAGCCAAGAAGCTATGTCGTCCTGGAGCTGGAGTCTGTGGGGGGGGTGGTGTTGCTTTAAGGCAGCCTGGGAATCTGGGTCTGTGGTAGTTAGTCTGGCACTGGGGCCAAGGGGAGCCCAGGCCACAGCGACACCCCCTGGGCCTGTTGGAACTGGCAGGCACCAGGATGGGTTGGGAACCTGAGTTCATGGGAGCCTGGTGCCATGAAAGCTTCTGGAGCCTGAATAGCTGGTGGTCCTAGCTGGGGGCCTAGCATCTTAAGAGTCTGCTGGGAGCCACCTATATCCAAGGGTGTTGGCCAGGTGCTAGAACAGGGCAGCTGCAGGGTTTCTAGGGAAGTCAGGCACACACTTCTCTCTCCTTCCACAGGGAGGATTAGGATAGTGGATCTGTCTTTCTTAACCTGCTTACCATAGGTTTTCCTACTTTTTGTGCTTCACCCAGGTGCTATAATATAATCCCTTACCCATAAACCTTAGTTCTGTGGAAGTATTTGTGTGCATGGATAGTTGTTGAAATTGATTATGGAGAATGAGGGGCAAAGGAACAAGTGCCGTTATTTTTCTAACTTTGCTCTGCAGATTTCTAACTTCGCCTGGTTTTAGAGATCAAGTAAGTGAGTCCCAAAGAGGTGTGTGACTTTCCCAAAGTCCTACAACCAGTATCTGGTAAAGCCAGGCTTTACAATCAGGTTATACTCCCAGCACAGTGCTGCTCGTTCTTTAGGTACCATCATACTTAATGACGAAAGACTGAATGTTTGTTTGCTGAGAGATTTTTGTTTTGTTTTAATTAGAAGTGGATTTTGAATTTTCTGAGTCTATTGAAATGATCATACAATTTATGTTTCTTAGTTTGTTTAATATGGCAAATTGCATTAAAAATGTCATAAATTGCATTGACCGATTTCCAAATGATAAAAAAACTTACATTCCCAGAGTAAATAAATCCCATGTGGTCATGATGCATTATCCTCTTTTAATACGTTGTTGGATATGATGTGTTAAAATTTTGTTTAGAATTTTTGCATCTGTGTTTGTGAGAGATTCTGAGTTTTCTTGTGATTCTTTTATCTGTTTTCATGATCAGGGTCAATTCTGGCCACAGAAAGTAAATTGCAAAATATTTCCCCCCTTTTCTGTTTTCTAAAAGAATTTGGGTAGAGTTAATAATATTTCTTCCTTAATTATTTAGTAGAATTCACCAGTAAAATATCTGGGTTTAGAGTTTTCCCTGTCAGAAGGTTTTAACTACCAGTTTAATTGTCTGATTAGATACAGACTTATTCAGGTCGAGACTTGTATGTTTGAAGGAATTTGCCATATAAGTTACAGAATTTACTGGCAAGAAGTTGTTTGTAACATTCTATAATTATTCTTTTAATATCTGTGAAAAGTGTAGTAATATCGCTGTCTCATTCTGGATTTTGGTAGTTTAACTTATCTTTCTTTTATTTTCTGACTGATCTGAATAGAAGGTTATGTAATTTATTTACCTTTTCAAACCAATCAGCTTTCATTTCATCAGTTTTCACTATTGTTTTCTGTTTCACTGAGTTCTGTTGGGATCTTTGTCATTTCTTTTCTTTGGCCGACTTTGGATTTAGTTCACTCCTCTTTTTTTCCAGATTTTTAATGTAGCAGGTGAAGTTGTTGATTTGACATTTTTCTTGTAATATAAGTATTCCCCTTAACTACTGCTTTAGTGGTTTACCTATGTTTGATAAGTTAAGTTTTCATTTTCATCTTCATTCAGTTCAAAATACATTTTAATTTCCCTTTTGTTTTCTTCTTTGATTTATGGGTTCTTTACTGTAATTTATTTAACGGTACTTATTTTCCAAATATTTGGGAATTTTACAAACATCTTTTTGCTCTTGCATTTTGGTTTGATTTCACAATGTCAAAGAACTTAATTTTTATGACTGTAATCATTTTTAATCTAATGAGATTGCTTTTATGGACCTGAATCTGGCCTGTCCATTTTAAGAGAACATATATTCTTCTCTTTGTGAATGGGATAATAATATAAATGCCAACCAGATCAAACTGGTTATGTTTCTCAAGTCTTCTAAACGCTTTCTGATCTTCTGTTTTGTTGTATCAATACTTGAGAGAGTGGTATTGAAACCTCTGACAATAATTCTGAATTTACCTGTTTCTTTCTATAGGTCTATCAGTTCTTACTCCATGTATTTTGAAGCTCTGTTATTAAGGGCACAAACATTTAGAAACACTAGATCCCCTTGATGAATTGATCCCTTTATTACTGTGAAAATGTTGTCTGTATCCTTGTTACTTGCTCTAAAATCTGTCTTGGTATTGATACAACGACTCCAGCTTTCTTCCAATTAGCGTTAGATGGTTCTAAAATTTTCCATTCTTTTACTTTTGCATTATTTGTGTCTTTATATTTAAAATGTATTTCTTATAGCCAACATATCTGTAGATCTTTTTAATTTTTTTAATCCTGTCTGATATTATTACATTTAACTTTGGACTATATTTAGACTGTTCATATTTAACGTGTTATTTTTGTAGTCAATATAAGTTTATCGTCTTGCTACTTGTTTTCTCTTGTCCCATCTTTCTTTGCTCCTTTTTTTTTCTTTTTCTTTTCTTTTTTTTTTTTTGGATTGAGTGTTTTTATGATTCCATTTTATCTCTTTGGTTGACTTATTAACTATGAATGTTTTAAAATTTTATTTTAGTGGTTGGTTTAGTGTTTACCTATGCATATCCAACTTATGACAGTATACCTTTAAAGCTATTATACCACTTTATAGTATGAGAACCTTATAATAGTATACTTTTATTTTTCTCCTCCTAGCCTTTACTGTATTGTCATATATTTTGCATTATATATGTGTGTGTGTGTTTCATAATTCTGTTACTGTTTTTCCCTAAATAATAAATTATATTTTAAAAGATGTTTAATAAGAAAACTATTTTTTTAAGAAAATTAATTTTACTTTTTAAGAAAAACAATTTTATGTATTTACTCAGGTAGTTACCATTTTTGCTGCTCATTATTCCTTCACGTACCTATTTTCATGTGATTTCATTGTCCTGTCTGAAGAATGTCTTTTTCTATTGCTTGTATTTTAGATCTATTAGTGATTGATTCTTTCAGCTTTTGCTTTTAGAAGTTATTGCTGGGTACAGAATTCTAGCTTGACAGACTTTTCTTTTAGTAATTTAAAAGTGTTGCTCCTCTGTCTTGGTTGCATGGTTTGCATTGAGAACAATCTGCTTTATTCCTGTCTTTGTTGCCCTGTACATACATACCATTTTTGTCCTGTGGTTCCTTGTAAGATCTTCTGTTTAATATCAATTTTGAGTAATTGTATTCTTTTCTTGTGCTTGAGGTTCATTGAGTTTCTTGATTGTATGGATTTGTAATTCTATCATATTTGGAAATTTGGGGGCCATTATTAAAAAAAAAATATATATATATATATATATATATTTTTTTTTTCTTCCTGACCATCCTTCTTCTCCTTCAGTGATTCCAATTACATGTATTTTTGCCCATGTGAAGTGATTCTTTTTTTTTTTAATTTTCTCTAATTATTTCTTCTTTATTTGTTTCTAGCACTGTGTCTTCAGTACCTTCTGCAAAGTCTACCCTGTTGTTAACCCCATCTGGTGAATTTTTCATCTCAGACATTATAATTTTCATCTTTAGAAGTTCAATTTGGATCTTGTTAATATATCACACACCTTAACATTTTTGACATATGGAATGGAGTCAGAAGGGTTTTAATGTCTTTATATGCTAATTCTAACGTCTGGGTCGGTTTAAATGGATTGGTTTCTCTCCTCGTTATGGATTGCATTTTCCTGCTTCTTTATATGCCAGGTAATTTTTGACTGAATGCCAGACATTTTGATTTTTTTCCTTGTTGGGTGCTGGGTATTTTTGTATTCCTATAAATATTTTTGAACTCTGTTCTGGGACACAGTTAAGTTTCTTGGAAATAGATTTATTCTTTTGGGTCTCACTTTTAAGATTTGTTAGGTGGAGCCAGAGCAGTGTTTAGTCTAGGGCTAATTATTTCCTACTACTGAGGCTAGACCTTTCTATGTGCTCCACACAATGGCCTGTGAATTATGAGATTTTCCAGTATGACTGGTAGGAACAGGCACTATTTTTGGCCCCTACATGAGCACTTGGCACTGTTCCATCTAATCCTCTTGAGGTGGTAGTTTCCTCACTTAAAATTCATCAGTCTGTATTGTGCTGAATATCGAAACAGGACCCTCCACAGATCTCTTCAGTTTTCTCTTTGTGTAGCTCTCTCTTCTTCATTCCTCTATCCCTACAGTCATTGTGGTCTCTCCAGACTGAGAACTCTTGTCTTCCCAGTGTAGAGAATTGTACATGAGTATATCTATAATATCCCTCTCTCTGCACCATGACCTAGAAACCCTTTAAAAGCAATAATCTGGGGAAATTTTAGGGCTCACATAATTTGTTTCCCATCTTTCAGCATCTCTGTTCTGTCCTTTGTTGCCTGAATTCCAGTATGAACTTTTTTTTTTAAGTACTATTCTCTTTTCTTTGTTAATTTCTTTGTCTCGGAAGTTGGAGAAATTAATCTAGTCCCTGTTTCTCCATCTAATCCAGAAATGGAAATCCTCTTGATTTCCTCTTGTTTCTCTTGATTACCCAGGAACCAGAGCTCTGATCCAAGCATTACCTTTTTTATTTTTTTTAATAGAGATAAAATTTACTTATTTTTAGGTAATATACTGAGGTCACCCCATACAGATATCACCTCTTTTTCTTCTTCTTTCAAAAGTTTGAAGGTGATGACATAGCTACCTCCATCTTTACAGATTGTAATCCTTTCTTGTATGACTTGACTTTCATTCTTTCCACTGCTCAATGCTTAAATTTTTTAAAGGGCAGTTTTAAAGGGCAATGGCCTTGTGTCTTTAGGACTTGCAATCCTCCCGCAAGGCCTGGCATACATAGATTTTCAAAGTTGAATGAATTGGTCTATGGGTAGCTATTGAAATCTACATTTGTATATATAAGTATATAGATATATAGATATAGTTATCTTAAGTGTACGACTATGACATTAGCTCCTTAAGTGCTGTGTGACCTAAGAGGGTCTTATGTAGCCCTACAGGCTAGCTGAATACATCATAAGGCTTCTGAAAAGTATGATGATCAACTGAGGCTATGGATGATTGGGGGTACCCATCTGAAGCAAAACCCACATTTTAAAATTTATTTATTTATTTTTGCCACTATACCATCTTTACCATGTCTCAGACATCTAAAAAGTTCACTCAGCCCATATTTAAGTATTTCAGCACAGGGGGGCCTGGGCAGCTCAGTTGGTTGGATGCCCGATTCTTGATTTTGGCTCAGGTAGTGATCTTGTGTCCATGGGATCAGTAGGTTCCATGCTCACCAGGAACCTGCTTGAGATTCTCTTCTTCTCCCTCTGCCCCACCCCCTGCTTTCTTTCTCTCTCTCTCTCTGAAACAAGGAAATACAGTCCAGATAAATAAATAAGTAAATCTGTTCACTTGATTGAGTTTTATCTTAGAAGTTATAAGTCTATGAGGGAATATGGGCTTTGAAAAAACATGACTTCTGCTTTCAGTTTCCACCACTCAGCACGGAGAGATCTAGGGGTAGTCATAATCTTTTCTAGGTCTCGGTTTCCTTATCCATGGAATGGGAGAGATAACACTCACTTAACAAGTTGCCTTGAGGGTCAAATTTAGTATAGTTCTTGGGAAAGTATAGGTACTAATAAATTTTGGTCACTTCTCATTTCCATGAATTAAAATAAAATGAAAGGAAAATTAAATGTTAGGAAGAAAACAGCAAGGTATTTAAAACTTGTTTTGGATAGAATAGTGAGGATTACTCACAGATTTGGCCAGGTGAGGCCAGAAAGGGGAAATGTGGGTTTTCTCCTTTGATCTCTGGATTTTTGCCAATAACTGAGACCAGGGCTGGAATTGTTTATTTATTTGCAGGCTCACAAGCGTGTGTATGTACAGATCTACATGCATACATACTTGTTCTCTCTCTTTCTCGCTTTCACTCTCTCGCACACACACAAACGCGCACACTTTATTGCTGCCATCTGTTCAACATCCTTTTGAACTAGCTCTTTCCCTGCCCCCCATCCCTGAGTTTGGCGCTCTCTCTTTGTGTCTTTCAGAGAAGCTATTGCACTGTCGGTTCTGGGACTCTATTGGGAAAGCCAAACATAAGTAGCCTCCTATTCCAGTTGTTTTGAGCAGAAATGGGGCTTGTTTTGGGGGGTGACTAAATTCCCCACATGCTAATCTGTCATCGATATTAAAAACAGACGTCTGGTTCTCCCGCATGGCCTCATCAGAGCAATTGGCATAGGTTTCAGCCTTTTGGGCAGGGGTAGAGACAGGGGGTGGGAATATGAAGTGGGGGCTGAGACACAGCAGATTTAATAAAGCCAAATCCCATGATTGACTTATGAAGAAACCAGCTGGGGAGGGGTGGGGACTTGCCTGGAGGTCACACATAGGATGAGTTAGTGGTAGAGTTAGAGATAGAATGGAGACTCTGGTTTCTCTTCCTGCGTTCTCTGCCAAATACAGACATCTTTCTCCCAGTGCATCTTATCTCTAGTATCCTATGCTCTTGTTGAGAATAAACATAACCGAGAGTCAGAGGGAAACTAGGGTATATAGGTCATCTGTCTGCCTGGGCAAGATGAAGTAATTAGCCACCTGATGGCAGCTGGAAGGCTCTGACTTTCTAGGGAATGCAGCCCCTCAGACTCCTCACTTCTTGGCTACTTTCATATATGTTGGCTTCCATAAACCCTGAAAGTTGAGAGTAGGACCACAGACATTGAGTCTGATTAGAAGGATCAGAAGAGTGAAGGGAAGAAGCAGAAGGGTCTCACTCACTCTCATAATCTCCCATCGCACTCCCCTGCATTTTCTTTGGTAATCTGCTGGAATTTTTTTTTTTTAACCTTTTGAAAATCAGAGACTTATGTCTTACCATGGGCTTTCCAACTTCAACTTGTTTCAGGGCTGGAAGCCCAGTGGACTCTCTTGACCCCCACAGGGGCAGCAGGCCCTCTCCACCATCCCCCCAACCTCCTCATGGAAGGCAGCAACATGTGGAGCTGGTCAGTGCCCCTTTCTGCCCTGGCATCTGGGAGCCTGCTGGGCTGTTCCCCAGCTGATCAATACCAGGCTTCCCTTCTGCCAGCTCTCAGCTTTTGTCTGGGTCTCCTCCTTTCTCTGTCCTTTCTGACTCACTCTCTCTCTCTCTCCTTTTTTTCCTCCCTCTCTGTGTCTTCTGTTTCTCACCCCATCTTCTCTTGTGTTTGTCTCTCTGAACTGAATTAGGTATGAGCTGCTCATCTAGAGTCATCTATCTGGGCCAAGGATGATGTCCAGAATGGTGAGAAGACACCTCTGTCCACCCCAACCAATTCTGTATCGTCTTCCTCCCTGCTCCCATTAAGTCTAATCTATAAATGATAGACACCCCCACCCACACGCACCTCATGCCATCTTAGACCTTAGACTGAAGATCTTCTCAGGGAAAGGCAAACAGTTAGGGAGGTGGATTTGTGTTGGGGAATAACTGAAGGCAAGGGACAGCATGGCCCCAATTTCCCTAGGAGCTGAGAGGACCGTGAGGGCAGCAGCTGTTATGGAACTGTTGATAAAATACTGGGGAAATTATTTATAGCTCCTCAAGCAGCGCGAGCCATGGCTTAGCCATACCCTTTGTCTGAGAATCTAGAGGGGCCCTCACCCGTCTGCCTTCTGCCGGCCCTGGACCAGCTTGAGGAAGGTGATGTCATTGGAGACTGGGCCTCATTCCCTCAGCTAGAGTGGTGGAGGCGGGGGGGATGAAGGAAATATGTTTTACAGGGTGAGGTACAAACCGACATGACTGCAAACATCTGGAACTGATATTAGGTCCTCAGAAAATGTTTCTGTCACTCCAGCTGCTTTTTGGATGAGAGCTTTCTAAAGTCAAGCACCTCCAAAGGGAAAAGGTACTTGGAGGGTCTTAGTTCTCTCCATTCCCATATGCCACCCAGCCTGCTTTCTGTATCAGAGTATTTTACAGTTCATAAAGTACACTTGTTCATCCCATCGGTGTATATGGAGATCTTACAGGGATCCAGGTACTGCAGACCATGCTGGGCATGGAAGGGTAGTAAGACAGGTGTGATTCCTGTCCTTAGGGATCTTTTACTCAATTCAGATAGAGATAGAATATAGCAAGAGTCGAGCGTGCTAGGTGTTGAGATCATTCAGATGCTCTAAGAGCACAAAATAGGGGCTTCAGAATCAGTCCAGTGGTACCAGTAAAGGCTGACCAGAGGAAGTGAGGCAACTGTTTGAGATTCTGGCCCCACTTCTGATTGTACTGATCAACCCATCTTACTCGAGACTATCAGCCTCCCATGTGGAGCTCATCCACTGGCTGAGAAGACGGCTCTTTGGGTCTTACTTCTTTGCTGCTGTTTGTACATACAGTCAAACAGCTAGAGAAAAGCACACAGTTGAGAATATTTGTCACCAGTATATCATCTGTCACCAGTTTCAGCTGGACTCTTCATGCTACCACGCAATCCCACTAGACTTCTGTCACTTGACTTTATTCTCAACCATCTTTCAACTCATGACACCCTCTTTTCCCCGCCTCTCTCAGCAGATGATCTTGTTCCCTCATTCACAGGGAAAACAGTAGAGGGAGTACTTCCACTTCCCTCTCTAACAATTTTAAATTTGTATGCTCCTTTCTGCATACTGTTCCATTTCCCTCATGATACAGGGTAAGAGACACTCTTTTACTTCTCTAGAATTAGTTCATTTATTCACATGGCATTTCCTAAATTCTTAGGAAACTTTACTTATTAATTACCTCCCTGTATTTTATATTCCCAGTCTCTCTTCCTTCAGTAGATTATTTTTACCATAATTTAAATATGCTCATAGGTTTTTCTTCCTAAGGAAACAAAATGGTCCATCTTACACGATCAATACAATATGTTTCTCTCCCCTTCTTAATAAACATACTTCTGAAAGTAGAGTCTGTAGTGGTTGACCCCATTTCTTTACTTTCTACTCCTTCCTCACCTCCCTTCACTTCACTCTGTCTCCTGCTACCACCAAGTTACTGAAATATTTTTCTCTGCAAAGGTCTGTGACTCCCATGTCATTAAGTCCAAGGACTTGGTTTTTTGTTTTTGTTTTTTGTTTTTGTCGTAAACTTACTTGATATTTTCAATCATTCTTTGGGGTTGGCTATCCTCTTCTGAAACCTTGGCTTTTCTTACTTTCCTTGGTCCCATGCTCCTGGTTTTCTACTAGCCTCTCTGACTCTAACTCAGCCTGCCTTGCTGGGTCCTCCAGTTTACTCTTTAAATCTTACAGTCCTTAGACCTTGGTCTTCTATCTTCTCTTCTTAATTTAAACTGTCTCTAGGCTACCACATCCACTCTATAGTTAAAATCAGTACATTTTCTGCTCTTACATTTGCATTTCCACCTCATACTTCTGAGCTCTCTACCCATATCTAGCTAACTAAGGCATGTGCAGTTTGATGTCTCACGAACAGTCCAAACTCAACCAATCCAAAACTGAGCTTGTTACCATCTCCCCACAGATGTGCTCCTGTCCCAGTGTTCATTTACTCTCTGTAACTCCTACCACTGTAAACTGAATCCCTTGAAGCAGAACTCCAAGGTTCAATTCTTTTCTCTTGTTCATCCTCCTATTCAATTCATAACCAAGTTATTTTGCTTTGATTTCCAGTGTTTTCTTCCACCTTTATTGAGGTATAATTGACCTGTAATGTTGTCTCTTAGTACACTCCTTCCTTTCCTACCGCCTGTTGTGAGCCACCGTCATCTCTTCCTCCATCCATCTACCTTCTGATTAGTTTTCATATTAGCCACTTTTTATCCCTTTCAGTTCTCAGCTCTAAAGCCAGAGCTACCCTTCAAAATACAACTTTTGATCATAGTCAGTACCTATCACAGTGCCTGGCTTACCATGGATGTTCAATTAACACTTGATGAACAGATACCTGATTTATAATACTACTCTCCTGACTTAAACCTTTAAGAGCTTTCCATAACTCTTCTAACCGAATGAAAAAAAAAATGACATGGCCTACCAGGTTATGAATAATTATTCTTACCTCCTTCTCCAGTCTTCTATCTATTCTTGATATCACCAATTTTCCTTCCCACTGGGGTCTGTACACTCAGATTTCAGCTTAAATGTCACTTATCTAAATCCTTAGAACCTATTTGACCCTCTCATTGATTATGTGAACTTTTAGCATTTAATATTCCCTTGCTAGCACTTATTATAATTATAATGAATGCGTTTTGACTGGGGGGATGGGCTTAGCATTCACTTTTCTCACTAGAATATTAGCTCTTCCAAAGCAGAATTATGTTCCTCTTTTTCATCACTCCATCCCCAGGGCCTAGTAAAATGTATAGTAGGCACCTAAAGACCTGAAGTGTGAGCAGGAAATAGTGAGATGAAGTGAAGATTGAGGGGACAATGAGTGGGGAGAATATTCCAGGTATAGGGAAAAGCATGTGCCATAGCCTGAAGGAATAAAAGGGTGATGTGGCTGGAGTTTAAATTTTGAGTGGTAGAAGTAAAGGAGACAACAGAAGGGGTGAGATTATGGTGAGTTGTTTAAGGCATGCTAAAGAATGTATTTTTTTTTTTTTTTTTTTACCCTGGCTGCTCAATGGAAGACGAATTGAACCACCTTGAAATCTAGTGTCTTATCTTATCCACAAATTAATCCTACCAAGTAGGAGGAAATTATCTCCATTTATAGGTGAGGGAATTGAAGATCAAGCTTGTGAAGTTGGTAGTTGAAGGTCCAACTTCTAAGAAGAGTGGGATCATGAATTGAACTTTGGACTTTTGATCATTTAATCTACGTTTTTGTTTTTGTTTTTGTTTTCCCATTTCTCACTGCCAGTGTATTATCAGTTAGAGGCAAGAAGCCAGGATAACTGAGTTCTCCCTGGCGAGTCTGGAGTCAGGTGAACCCAAGCCCTTGATCTCAACTTACATGACTCCAGAGATGTACCCCGAATCTTTACCTTGAGAGACATGATAGAATGAGTCAGGGCAAAGAAGGTCAATGGCAGGAAGTTCATGTAGACTGGGGATGGAATTGGTGGACTAATCCGAGCCTGGAGACTTCTAAGGGCACATGGTATAAGACTGAGGACCTCACCTCAGCTATCTCATTCTAGGCTATATTCCTAGTGCCAAAACTAGAAATTATGCACTTATCAGAAGTTATAAAGCAAAACAATCAAATCACAAGTGAAGTAGAAAGATATCCAATATAAAGAGAGCCCAAGCAAGCATGAAGCAAGAGGAGTAGCATTTATTAAGCAACTTTTCTACACCAGGAACTTTGCAGGTGTTGTAGGAAGTTCAAAAGGGAGAGAGAACCAGCATCAGCGGAGCATTTATATACCAAGGACTCATGTATGAATATTACTCATCAGAATTGTTCTGAAAAATAGTTATCATTATAGCACAGATAGGAAATTCAAGGTTCATGGGGACAGAAGCACTTGCCTGGGATATCTAGTTATTAAGTGAGGTTAGGATTTGAATCTAATTCTTTCTTGCTCAGAAGTCCATGTTCTTTATCTCTACTCCTGGTAGAGATACCTTCCAAGGAATCCTTGAAGGGAGAAGGATGATGATGATAATTATCATTACTACTACTACTACAATTATTATTTTAATGAAAGAAAGGGAAGGCATATGTAATGAAAAAGAAATAAAAATTTTTTATTACAGATGTGGAGGAGGATTGAGCATTATTTTCAAGGCAGAAGTCATGGTACAATGTAAGCCCTGAGCTACTTGGATTATATCCTGGGCCAGGGACTGCGGGTTGACCTGTTTTATGCATTGGGTTCAGACGTGCTGCCATCATGTGCATATGACGCATCACACCTTAGGAAGGTCAGATCTGGCTCTTCTGCAGCAGCTGAACCTCTCCGGGGGAGCTTTGGGCCTGTAGCACAAGGAAACAGGGGTACTGAAACTGAGATCCAGTGAACACGCTCAGCTGACTGAACCTAAAGAGAGAGCAAAATCAAATGTCAGTGAGATTGAATTCTCCTTGTATGTCTCACCCAGAATTAGCCACATAGACAACCGCCTTGATGATTATGTTTGTAGGTACGGCTTTTCTCCACATGCTAAGTTGACACTAGTGGCTCATATTTTTAAATTTATTTCTAGCTAACTAATAATTATGGATCAATCTATCGTATGCCATAGTTGGTTCCAGGCACTAGGGAAATGCTAGAGATGGATAGTTTTGTATTAGTTAACTGTAATTCAGAGTAGAGGACATGTATCCATCCTGTTTTGGGTTTAGTTTTGTTTTTCATTTTGATTAACCTAAAAACAGAGCCTGACCAAGGAATGGGAGCAGGTAGATTACTAGGTAGGGACACACAGGAAGCACTTACGATGGAGCTTGGACAGGGACACTCGAAGGAGAGAAAACCAGTACAGGTGTGTTCACAAGGTTATTGAGGCTCTAGTTCCCTGACACCTCCTGAGGAGGAAACAAATGTCTCCCGGAATTGCTGCCAGAATTAAGAATGCAAAGCAGGAGTATGTCTGCTCTGGCTCCCTACCTGTTGTTTGAAGATTTCCATTTGTTACACTTCTGGGCTGTGCTTGCCCAGATGAGCCAATGCCCGTGGCATCAGGGAGGACCTCAGGGCCAGAAGCAGAAAGGTACACCTGCTGTGTACTCGAGGGGGAGCACCAAACGGTGAGTCTGCACTCAGAGTGGAACTGTCTTTTGCTTTCGAAGCCAAAATCAGAGACTAGGGTTGTGTGATCACCCCAAAAGGAACCTTTTCTATACTCATTCAGAAAATATGTGTATTGGATAACACATTCGCCAATCATAGTGCTGGGTAAGCAAGTACTGTTCCTTCTTTCTTGGAGTGCTCCATCTGGGGAGAGAGATGAAAAAATGGACAACCACATGATAATATGGTAAAAATGAAATAAGTAAAAGTTACAGTGGAAGAAAAATTAGTTTGGGTTGGGGAACTGGAGATCAAGGGGGCCATCGTAAAAAGAGTGGCCCCTGACCTCAGCCTGGCAGGATGAGAAGAGTTTCAGTAGTAGAAATGAGTAAGGGGAAATCCAGATGAGGAAAGAGTGGTTACAAAGACATGAAGAGAAAGAAAGAAGGGTGCCTTGAGGAACATGAGAACATGACAGAGACTGAAGTTTGAGGTCAAGTGAAGGAGTGCCTTAAAGGCCAGGCTGATAATTTGGACTCTCTTCTCTGGGCAGTAGAGAGTGATGGAGAGTACCTATGGGTCTAAATTGTGATTGAAATACACCTTCTCATTGGCAGTTAAGACTGGCTAGGTGCAGGTGAGGTATCATGGGTGGTTGTATTGAGCCAACTGCCCCCCTCCCCCCAGTCTGGGCTTACACAAGGTGTTGGCAGCAGAACTGAGATTCTAATTTGGACAAGTAGGATGAAGGTAAAGATCCAAAGCAGGTTAGTTCCCTCCAGACATTCTCTGCCTTTGACGTCCACATGGAGAATGGCATTAGCATTCTCTTCCACCAACCAGGACAGTTTGATAATTTTTATTAATGTGTGGCCCAGTGAGTTTCCTCAGCCATCATCCATCAAACACTGCATCATGCCTTCAACAGCAGCCCACACCCAGCGCCTCGGAAGCCCATATATCATACCTCGAGTCAGGGAAGCAGACTCCCTTTTATCTTTCTTGCAAAAGCACAGATGTTTGGAATGCCAGTAAATGCACCCAGCCTTCTCTAGGGTTCAAGCACAGCTTCTCCCTAGATGACCTCTTTGGAATTCTCATTCCCAGTGCATTCTGGGCAGACAAGCTTTTCTTTTGTTCCTTTAGAACTGCTTCTGCCTCACTCTTCCAACCCTTGTGTCACAACCAGCACATTTATGTGGCCACGTCTGCCTTGTCCCAGCCGCCTGAGGCTGTTTGCAAAGCAGATGTTAATCAGTGTCTGAAAAATTTTATACCTTGATATCCTGATGCATGCCTTATTTTTAGACTTCCCTCATATCCCCCCCGCCCTTTATCAGCTGAAGAAAGAAAGGAACGTTACCAATGGCTGGATTGCAGGAGAAATGATCTGACACTGAGGTCCTATGTGATGTAGGGACTCTAAAATGAGGTGGTTGAAACTGATCACCTCTGCGGCCTTTCTGTCTTTGAAGTTTTATGATTTCATGCCTCTAAGGTATTAAATGTATATACTATCCTTTCTTCTTTCATTCACTTTTGGCAGAGTACCTTTTGTTTTTTGAAATTTCTATGGAAGTGTACCATTCATGCACAAAAGTATACTAATCATAAGTATGTATCTTGATGCGTTTTCACAAGTGAACACAGTCCTGTAGCCAGTATCCAGATCAAGAAACAGAACATTGTGATCCTCCCAGAAGCTCACCTGTGTTTCCATTGAGGCATTGACACTCTCCTCAAGGGTAAATCTCTGTTCTGAATTTTATTTTATTTTTTTCTTTATTTTATTAGTCTACAGACTATTTTACGCTTTTTTTTTTTAAAGCTATATATAAGACATGCAATATCTATTCTGTTGTGTCTGGGTTCTTTTGCTCATATTGTGAGATTCATTCATACTGTTGGGGGAGTTGTAGTTTATTATCATTCATCTTCTTCTCAAGGGAAGCTGCCATTGTAAAAGCTGGCAGCAGTTTTCATATGTACAGACCATAAGTTACATTGGAGCTGAACTTTTCTGTCCGAGAAAGCTCTTGTAGGTGGTGTCTCTTAAATATATGAAGCTAAGTCTGGTTGTGATTACTCCAGGGGAAGGATTTAATGGGGACATTTTGTGGCCTGAAAAAGGCTACCCTTTCTGTGACATTTCATACATAGCACTCAAGAGGAGCGATTTTAAATCGAGCGCTGCTGGAAATGAGTGGAAGATCCTGACCACCTCCCCTTGTGCCGTGTAGAACCTACAGGGTGAGGTGAGATCGTCTCAGCATGTAGGGGAGCTCTGCATGAGGGAAGACCAATCTGGTGTGTCAGGTTCAAAGTCACAGCATGTGCAGCCCCATTGGCACAGTAGGCATGACCCGAGAATTAGGAATGAAACATAGTCTAAAGAGTTATAGACTTGGGAGCCCATACCCAGACCTCTTTTTTTTTTCTTTTTCTTTTCTTTTCTTTTTTTTCTTTTTTTTTTTTTTTTTAAGATTTTATATATTCATTTGACAGACAGAGATCACAAGCAGACAGAGAGAGAGGAAGGGAAGCAGGCTCCCCGCTGAGCAGAGAGCCTGATGCGGGGCTCGATCCCAGGACCCTGAGATCATGACCGGAGCTGAAGGCCGAGGCTTTAACCCACTGAGCCACCCAGGCGCCCCCACACCCAGACCTCTTGTGGCTGAAGAGTATGGTGGAGGGAAGACCACAGTGGTCCATGTCAGACAATGTGTCTGTCTCCCTCCTCCCCACCGTGGTCTGGCATAGAGCCTTACTGAACACCTGCTTTCCAAAGTAGCATCCTGTGGTGGTGGTAGGAATTGCAGGCAAGGAAGGAAGGGGGCCTCCTGGGGACCTGATCTTTTTCTCCCTTCTCTTTCCCCAATTCTTTTACAATCCAAGGGCAGAGGAGTGAGCTCACGCAGACACTAGATTTCTCAGGAATGTGTGCATGTGGGTCTAAGACAGCAATTATTCCAAACGCTAAAAGAAGGGCTTGCAGTCCAAGTTGAGGAAGTGGTCTATAAGTCATTCATTCATTCAGCTTTTGTTTTATTGAGTTTCTTTTAGCTGTCTCTTCAGTATGTCTGGCACTCATGTAAGTAATACATCTTCTAATGCAATCTATCTGTCCCTTCAGTATTCATTCTTTTTTTTTTTTTTTAAGATTTTATGTATTTATCCATTTGTCAGAGAGAGAGAGCACAAGCAGCCAGAGGCAGAGAGAGAAGCAGGCTCCCCGCTGAGCAAGGAACCCCATATGGGACTCCATCCCAGGATCCTGGGATCATGACCCGAGCCAAAGGCAGTGGCCCAACCGACTGAGCCACCCAGGCGTCCCCTTCAGTATTCATTCTTAATGTAACTGGTTAGGTTATCCTATGGTTAGAAGTCTCCTTGTTGCTCAGCAATTCTGATATGGCTAATGATGAAACGTTTAGTGAGGAGAGCTATCTTCCTGAATCCTATTAAGCACTGAATAGATACTTGCTAATAATCGGGGTCATTTTTATCACCATAGAAGTATATGACCTTCTACCACATTCACCTACCCAAATCAATTCTCTATGCCTCAGTTTTCTTACTGAAAGAAAAAGAAAAAATTGTTACACTAGTTCATATATAAATTCCTTTATAGGTCTGTGTTTCCTAGAACCCAGGGAAATAATATCTTTTCCTCTGTCTTGCCTCAGGGTCTGTGACATGGGTTAGGCACCCATGTAAAATGGAGACTAACCATTTTTCAAAAACGTTGAGGTATAAACTGTGTACTTAAGATCCATGAATTTTATTGCATATAAATTACATTCCTCAATTTAAAAAAAGTCAATGTGAGAGGGTTTTATAGCATCCTTGGCATCATAGTATTCATTAGTAATAATGAAGTAGGAAGTGTATCATCCATTTTACCGATGAAGACACACATGTTCTGAGATGCTAAGTAACATATCCAAGGTCAAGTGGTGTCTGGTTTTAACCACGGTTGTTGCAAAGCCTACTGCCATTTTAACTAGCTCTACCTTTTCTATGAAGGCTTTCATTCTCACCCCAGGACCCATTACGACTCTGGGTTCTGAGATATCTTTGCCCCAGAAAACCTGGCACAGGCACCATCTCGTCTGTTGCTACCGCCCCCACTGTCTGTACTCAGTGAATAAACAGACTCTTGGTTTCCGAGGCTGTGAACTGGCCCCATTTTGTAAGTCCTAAATTTGCTGCTAGTGTTTTACAAGATACAACCAAACAAAAGCAGGCCTTTGAATAGAAGGTCACAGTTTTGGAAGGGCCTTTTTGGGTTTTAACACTAATGCTGGGCATTAAACTCATCTCAAGCAGAGACGAATTTTCCCTCTGGATTAGAGGGATGGGTTTTCAATGACCAGTGTCATTTGGGATCCTGGAAAGCAGAGGGTGGATATTTTTGGCCTGGTTTATGCCCAGTGCCTCATTCTTCAGTTGACTCAGGTTTCTGGGTGGAGTTTTAGTTTTGTAGTAAGACTCTGGACCTAGGACAACAGTCTGGCCAATTTCCCCTCAGGTCAATCTAAAGGACAAGAAAAAATACTGGTAACATTTTCACAGGGCACGGATGGAAATGGGACCTTCAGATTCTTGTTTACATAGAAGTACAATCACTTTCAACCTGGAAGAAGAAAAGGGAGATGCTGGAAGGCTTGTTTGAAGAGGCCCAGGCATAGCCATGAACATCTTCTGCCTTTGGGTAATGCCTTCTATTTCAGGAAAACCTTTTTATACCATGCCTCATCAATTGCTCCCAATAGTTCTGTGATGTGGAGTATCCTTGGACTCATTTTCCAGATAAGAAAATGGAGACTCAAAGAGGGGAGGTGACTTGACCAAGGATACATAACTGGTAAGAGGTACAGGACTACTAAGGGCTCCTGCTCTTCTTATTGCCAGCCATCCGCCATGTAAGGACTTGGGCTTATCACAGTCGGTCATTTCAGCAGCTCCTAGATGCTTCTGTCATCATCCCTACCATGTAAGTGGGAAAAACTGAAATCTGGCATGATAATGTGGGTGGTCCGAAGTTAATTACATGGCTCAGTCCCTGGCAGCCATTATTCCAGATGGCACCAGTGTGCCTCTCAGTAACCCTCCATATGGAAAGAATGGTTGCCTCCCAAACTGGCCCGAGACCTGGATGCTCTGTAACTGTATTTCTTTTTAATATGACCAGTTGATTTGAGGAAAGCAGGTTTCATCAGCTGTGAATGGGTAGCCTCTAGTACACAAGCAGTTGCTGATAAATCAGAAGGATCTTTAACTTGAGAACATGGCTCCTGTCTAAAGTCAAAGTCTCCTGTAAGATTTTATTCATAAAGGTCTCATTCTTTTCTTCTTCTTCTTCTTTTTTAATAATGTATTTTTAAAAATTTCTTTTTAAATTTCTTTTCAGCATAACAGTATTCATTGTTTTTGCACCACACCCATGCTCCATGCAATCTGTGCCCTCTCTAATACCCACGACCTGGTTCCCCCAAGCTCCTACCCCCCACCCCTTCAAAACACTCAGATTGTTTTTCCGAGTCCATAGTCTCTCATGGTTGACCTCCCCTTCCAATTTCCCTCAACTCCCTTCTCTTCTCCATCTCCCCTTGTCCTCCATGCTATTTGTTATGCTCCACAAATAAGTGAGACCATATGATAATTGACTCTCTCTGCTTGACTTACTTCACTCAGTATAATCTCTTCCAGTCCCGTCCATGTTGCCACAAAAGTTGGGTATTCATCCTTTCTGATGGAGACATAATACTCCATAGTGTATATGGACCACATCTTCCTTATCCATTCGTCCGTTGAAGGGCATCTTGGTTCTTTCCACAGTTTGGTGACTGTGGCCATTGTTGCTATAAACACTGGGGGCCAGATGGCCCTTCTTTTCACTACATCTGTATCTTTGGGGTAAATACCCAGTAGTGCAATTGCAGGGTCATAGGGAAGCTCTATTTCTAATTTCTTGAGGAATCTCCACGCTGTTTTCCAAAGTGGCTGCACCAATTTGCATTCCCACCAACAGTGGAAGAGGGTTCCCCTTTCTCCACATCCTCTCCAACACATGTTGTTTCTTGTCTTGCTAATTTTGGCCATTCTAACTGGTGTAAGGTGGTATCTCAATCTTGAAGTGTCATTAATTAGTCAAAGCACAAAGACTTGCTCTGAATGATCACTACCATTTACTGCATATGTCTATAGGTCAGATACTGGGCTAAGGACATTGAAAATATTTTCTCCTATCCTTAAAGCAATTCTGTGAGCTGCAGGTGCTCAAGGAAGTGAAACCACTTGTCCAATGCAGAATTGGGAGTTGAACAAGGCCAGAGTCCCTGCCCTTTTTGGCATGACAAACCATCTTTCAGTTATTGAACCACTGACCATAGATGTTGGAAGGGACTTTAGATATTATCAAAGTCAACTTCTATCAACTTTCAGGATGTTGCAGGTTAAGGCTTAGATAAGGAAAAGGATTATTCATTAAGATATTAAGAGGAATTGTCTCTTATTCTGCATTGGCCTGATCAAGTAGGTTTTAGAGCCTGGAACTTTCCTCCAGGATTCCCTGGGCCTGGGTATAAAGATCTTCAACAACACCAGGCCTGTCATCCCAGGAGGAATCAGAATGTTCCTAGAGATTACTCAGGTTTTCAGGGCAAGAGCAGAGGAGCCACTTTCCCCTTCTGGCTCTCCTAAAGCCCAGCCCTTGACTTCACCATTGTTTTAGGGACTGGAACACTGAAATGTGAAGGGCCATGCTACTCAAATTACCCTGGAAAATTCCCTAGATTGAATGACCCACCCATTTTTCTCCCTGTCCCTCCTCCCCTTCTTCCTGGATGAGACATAATTCTAACAATTGGGTTATGTCACCTTTCACTTTGTTTGGAGAGGATAAGATTTTTCCCTGTTCTTAATTGAATGATGGAGCCTTTGTGAGCTCACAGATGTAATCTTGAGATGCGGGTGGGTTAAGTGTGGTTGTTGAGACATAATAGAAAAATAGAGTTTTGGAGAGTTTGGTTTAGAGGGAGGGATTCACTCTTTTTCTCATTCAGAGGTTGTTTTGGGGGGCAGACTGGAGTTTCTCCCACACAGATGGGCTCCTCTTACCCTGGAACAACCCACTCAGTGACGGACTCTGAGATAAATACATGTACAGCAAAGTCTGGAGGATTGTGTCTGTCTCCAGTTATGTGCTCTTTCCCCCTGAGGCTGTATCTTCCTGGCCATTTTAGACTCATGGTTCATGAATGGGTGTGGTATGGAAGGAGCTCTGGACATCAGATTCTCTTTGGTTCTGGCCTCAATTAAGCTACCAACTCTGTAGCCTTTGGAAAGTTGTTTCTCATTTCAGGTTCTATTTCCTGATCTGGGAAAAAAAATAGATAAGAGTCTATCTGCCACAGTGTCCTTTTGAATTAAGATTTTAAGAATTATTAAGGATGATTTAATGTAACCAACATATTTTCTGAATGTCAGCAGTGTGCCAAGCACTGGGCTAAGTGCTGGGAATTCATTGGTGAACAAAAATAGGCAAGAACTCTGCCTCCTGGAAATTTAGAGTTGGACAGGGGAGACAGAGAACTAACAATTGACTTGAAGTACAGCAACCCCTGGGGAGGCGAACATAGCATCTTATGGTATTTGTTTTATTTAAGATTTTACTTATTTATTTGTGAGAGAGAAAGTGAGAGAGGGTGAGCCGGAGGAAGAGGGAGAAGCAGGCAGAGTGAGAAGCAGGCTCCCCACAGAGCAGGGAGCCTGATGCGGGACTCAGTTCTAGGACCCTGGGATCATGACTTGAGCCGAAGGCAGACACTTAACCTGCTGAGCCACCCAGGCATCCCTATAGTAGGAAGTTTTAACCTATTGTTGAAAAGCCATTTTGAGGTAAAATAAAAATGTATTTATTATGCACACAAACACACAAAATCTCTCCTTAAGTATAGATATTTATGCATAATGAGTAGGACAAATCACATTGTTCAAAGGCCATCTGATCATTGAATGAGTCAGAGAACTACATCCTTATAAGGCTTATTGGGCAGGAAGTATCGAATGGGATAGGAGACCTTGTATCTAGTGAGGCTGGACCGCAGGAAGCTTAAAGGAATGCCCAAGTCTGCATGAATGTGATAATTTGGTTAATATCTGTAAGCACCAAGAGAGCAGGGCCTCCCCGTCTTTGTCACTCTGCATTGTCTTCCAGACACTCTACTACGATGTCCGGCACATGGCTACTATTTAACCAGTGTTGAATGAGTGTGTTGGAAAGGAGATGAAACAGGAGCCAGGTCACAGCGGGATTCAACAACAGGCTAAGCTGTTTGGACTTCATCCTGTAGGCTGAGAGGAGTCCTGGAAGCCTTTGGAGAAAGATCATAAGCATGACCAGAGTGGCACTTTGGAAAGAAAGAATTTTTCTAAATGTCCTGATCACACTTTCTTGTTTCTTTAGCCAATCTGTGAACTTCTTGTTGGATCTTTTCTCATGCTTCCCCATGCTTAGCATGGTCCCACGCACAGAGAAAGCACTCGGGGAGTGTTTGGGACACCAACGAATGGATGAGTGAACAAACAAAGGCACAACAACAAATATGGCTGCACAGATAGGGAGCGTGGCGCCTAGCAGGGGCTCGAAATAAGTCGCCATGAGGTTCGAAATCTCACGCTGTATTGTTTATTAGCTACGTGACACTGGGTACGATACTCAATTTGTTGTTGTTGTTTTTGGCTTTTTAAGTTTTTTACTTTCATTCCAGTCAATTAACATCAGTGTTCTATTAGGTTTGAGTGTACAATGGAGTGATTTAACGATTCTGTGCATCACCCAGTGCTCATCACGACACGTCTTCCCCTGAATCCCCCTCACCCATTTATTGCTTCCCAAACCCCACACACTCCCCTCCCCTCTGGTAGCCATCAGCTTAGCTTGTTCTCTGTAATTAAAAGTCCATTCCTTTCTTTCTTTTTCTTTTCTTGTCTTCATTTTATTTTATTTTAGATTTTATTTATTTGAGATAGAGAGGAAGAGCATAAGCCGGGAGACAGAGGGAGAGGGAGAAGCAGGTTCCCCACCGAGCAGGATAGAGCCTGACTCAGGGCTCCATCCCAGGGTCCTGGCCTCATGATCTGAACCGAAGGCAGACACTTAACTGACTAAACCACTCAGGTGTCCCTGTCTCTTTATATTTTATTTTATTGTATTTTAATTTATTTGAGAGAGAGAGTGAGTGAGTGTGAGCAACTCATGAGTTAGAGGGAAGGGCGGGGGGCAGAGGGAGAAGCAGGCTCCCTGCTAAGCAGAGAGCCCAATGCAGGGCTCCATCCCAGGACCTGAGCTAAAGGCAGAGGCTTGGCCAGCTGAGCCATCCAAGCGCCCCAAGAGTCCCTTTCTTGATTTCTCTTTTTTCCCTTTGCTTATTTTTTTGTTTATTTTATTCCACATATGAGTGAAATCATATGGTAGTTGTCTTTCTCTGACTTATTTTGCTTGGCATTATACATTCTAGCTTCATCCATGTTATTGGAAATGGCAAGATAGCATTCCTTTTTGTAGATAAGTAATATTCCATTGTATGTATATACCGCGACTTCCATTCATCAATCTGTGGACACTTGGGATGTTCCCACAAGACAGCTATTATAAATAATGTTGCTGTAGACACAGCAGTGCATGTATTCCTCTGAATTCATTCTCTTGTATTCTTTAGGTAAATAACCAGTGGTATGATTGCTGGATCATAGGGTACTTCTTCCTTTAACTTTCTGAGGAACATCCCTACTGTCTTTCATGGGGGCTGTACCAGTTTGCATTCCCACCCACTGTACTATTTCAACATTTTTTGTTTGTTTTCTCTCTTCATTTGTCTCTTAATTGTGGACATTATATTATGGGTGCTCAGTAAATTTTATCTGTTGTTTTTTGTATCATTCCTTTCATGGGGAAGATGCATGATTTTATAGGGAATTTACAGAGGAGAACCCCTGGACCTCACTCTCATTCTCTGCACAGTTTATAACAGTGTAAATCTTTGAGCTGCCAGAGCCCATGTAAATCAGCCAGTATGACCCCTTTATTTATAGAGGAGACGAGGAAGCCCTGGAGAGCAGGGCCCTGGAGAGCAGGGCCCTGGAGAGCAGGGGATCATCCCAGGCCCTGTGGCGAGTTAGATGCAGAACCTGAACTTGAGCCCAGTTCCCTCTGGTTTCTGACTCTTCAGTCATATCTGGATAGTGCAGTTATCAAAGAAACTCGCCTTAATATTACAGTATTCTAGTGGTAGAGTGGAGCCTTAGGCCCTTAAGCATTCTCAAGTTAAGATTAAATTATTCTTTTAGCTTGTACAGTACATCATGTTGGCCATTCCATTCCTTTTACCCAAAAGGTGTTGTGATAATGTTTTTGTTTTGTTTTGTTTTCTTTTTTTTTCCCCCTTGAGGGACATGAGTTGTCATAAGGGATGGGATTAGTGAAAATAAAGAGAAGATTCACACCAGGGGCTGCTCTTGCTGGTCTCATTAAACTTAAACTCCCTTCAGGGCACTTGGGCCCCTGCTGTGGATGGACCCAGAGACAGTACTAGACAGTAATAGACTGTAGGTGAGCTGAGGAGGGAAGGATCGCCACTGAGTTGCTGCACAGTGTCAGAGCCAGGACCTGCTCAGGGACCAGCTCGCTCATCCTTCCCATTTTGCACAGAGATGGAGCAAGATTGGTCCAGATCATGCCATGACGGGACGGAGATAAAAATCACCTGGATGTGGCATTGCACCAGATAGAAGGTGAAGAAGGGTAATGTGGCCACGGATAAAATGTGCATGAATGGGGATGTTCTTCTCTGGGGAACGGACCTGATGAAGGTGCAAGATCCTAAGTTCGGTTTTGGGTATGTTATGTATGAGATACTCGGAAACATTCAGATAAAGGTGAGCAATGCAGTTGGGTATGGGGACCCAACAAGGGAGGAGATGCGGCCAGGCAATAGGACTCTGAACGTTCATCAGATGGGAGGTGAAACAAGGCAAGTAGATACATTATTTTGATAAAGTCACTTGACCAGTGGAAGTGTGTTTGGGACGGAGCCTTGAGCAACCCCTGGCAGTTAACTCTAGGTAGATGAGCTGGAATTCATGAAAGATATTAAGCAGGAGCAACCCAGTGGGACAGTAAGAAGGTTGTGGGGGTGCATCAAGCAACCAGGAGATTGGAGCTTCAAGAAGTCAGGGAGTGGTCAACAGATTGTGGACTGGTGTTGTCCGGAATCACTCTGCTGGTAAACGGCACAGCCAAAACTTGAGAGCAAGTCTGTGATTCCAGAAGCCATCCCGTTCCCAGATGCCATATGTTGTAATTCAGCTAGGAGACGGACTGTATGGTAAAATATCCATGATTGCAAGCAGAACTATCCTCTCCCTCCCTGACTTTCTGGCTCCCTAGACTCCAGATGCCCTCAGAAAACACTGAGGCTTAACAGAAGGAAGGTCAACCAGCCCTTGAAACTTATTCTGAGAACACCAAGGCTCCTTTCTGCCAGACTTTCTCCCCTCACCCACCCCTAGGGAAAGGAGTCCAGCAAAACTGTCCAGCAAAATTTCAATTCACTTATAATTGCTCCACTCCCAGGATTAGAAGGAGTTTTTTGTTGTGTTGTTTTTTGGTGGTGGTTTTGGGTTTTTTTTTGTTTTGTTTTGTTTTGCTTTTGCTATTGGTCTCCTTCTAACACCCTCAACTGATGCTTTTACAAAACTGTTATTTTAGGGCTGTTTGGACTTGTTTTCTACATAGCTCTTGTTTTCTATTATTTCTCTTTTTCCAGGGTTCAGACTAATTAAAGGAAGTGTAAATCACACCTCGTTTGCACAAAATACCTTTCATGAGGTCTGGAAGCAATTTAGCTTCTGTTTGCCAAAGATCTTTAGGAAAGAAAAAAAAAATCCCCTTGGTTTTAAAAAAGATTAATTTCTTGGTGCCAAAAAAACCCATTAAGTGTACCTCCCATTTCTGGGATCTTTTATGGTTTTCATGTGAAAATGGCAACCAGGGAAAAGAGAGAGGGAAGACCAGGCTGGCTTTGCAATTACATCTGGCCCTTCTATGCCACCAACTCAGCTGTCCCGCAGCAAAGAGCTGATTTAGAACAGAGCTTGGTCTTGCATAGCATCTCAAGTAAATGGCTCTGTCACTGGCTGTCTTTTCTCCCTTTCCTCCATCCCAGATTCCAGTCACCCCCAGATCAGAGTTCTTCCTAGGGCCATCGGTCCTTGATTTGGGATGAAGCTTATTAGCAAGGATCTAGAGGAAGGGGCAGAGTTGTCAGTGTGGATGCCTCTTGCCCGTACTATTAGAGACTTCCTTCCTATTCCAATCCCTCTTGCTGCTTCTCCCTGAACCATCTCTGCCTCTTCTTCCCTTTGTATGGTCATCTTTGCTCTGAGAACTGATCCACTGCACTTCTTCTGAGATATTAACATCCTAGAATATGGAACCACAAAGGGCCACTTGTTGCCTTCTAACAGCCTGACTTTACAGGTGATGACCAGTAGAGAGACCAGTTAGGGAGGTAGAGCCTGACTAGGGCCAGTTAGGGAGACCATTTGTCCATGGACCCCTCCATACCTGTAGCCTAGCAGAGCCAGGGTTAGACCTCAGTGCCTGACTCTCAGCCCAATGATCTTTCCAATCTTTCATTGGGAGAACTCTAAAATAAGATGGTAGGAGAGAAAGTTCTAGGTTGGAGGAGTGGTATGTGCCCTTTTCCTTACATTAAAATCTGATGATGCTTACATCTGCTACCTTCTCTTAAAATCAGTCATGGGAGAACAAAGATTTGAGCTAGGCTCTCGAGGTAGATGTGGTTAGTTACAATCAGAAGAGAAAAACATTTGCAATAGATCCTGTATTCAAGTCTTAGGTCCTTCCATTTCCATGTAGGAGAGAATGGGCGAGTGACTTCATCTTTCTAGAAATCAGTTACTCCCTCTATAAAACAGGGATTGTAGTACCACTTCGTTGGGATTGTCAGGACAATTAAATGAGCAGGTGGGTATAATGGACCCATAATAGGGGATCAATAATTGCAGGCTATGGTTTTTCCAGGTGTTTTCCTTCTTGAGAGTGAATCCAAACCTGTGTATGTGGCCATTTCTTGGCCCCCCCTTCCTCCAAGTGTGGAATTTACTTCCTAAGAAAATAAGTAAATAATAATTCAAAAATATTTGGAACTTGTTAAAGCATGAAATTTCCAGGCTGCTTTTCTGCTGATCTGAACCTTCTGTAATTTTTCTGAGGGGGAGAAATCACCGTGGACAAAAACAACTTTATCCAAGAATGTATTACATACTATATTTCCTAGTTGGTGTATTTTTTCCATTTGAGAAAACCCAACCTAAAATGTTGATGGAGAGGAAGGTAAGGGGAGGGGAGGAAGAAACAATGGTAATGTATTGGGGGATCAGCATGACAGAGTGGAGGAAAAGTATAGGCTTTGAATTAAAATCCTTGCTCTGGTATGTTCTATCTACATAATTTCAGACACAATTGTTTCTTTACTTTTCTGAGCTCATGATTTCATGTTTTTACAGTGGGAATTCTAAAGGTCATATCTGTAATGAAAAAATATACTCACGTTATTTGAGAGAACTCTTGGAAAGGGATGTATACAATTGTAGGACAGTCCCTCAAAGTCAGAAGACCAGAGTCGGTGTCCCAGTTCCAATAGTGGCTAGGACTTACCTTTCTGAGCCTCAGTTTCCCGTTAATAAAATTATTTTATGGCCATCATTTCAGAGCACACTGACGCTTAGCCTTGGCCCTGTCCTCATCATTGCTCTCCTGGGTTATTGTGATGTTTTCCTAATTAGTCTCCCTATCTCCATCCATCCTTCCCCTATTATCCTTCTGATTTTCACTTTATAGTTAGTGGGAATATGCTAAAACCCATCATAATTCTCTTTTGCCTTCAGGCTGAGAAGCAATTTTTTTTTTCATCTCTTAGTGTGGTTTATAAGGTTCTCCAAAATTTATCCTGTTTTGTCTCTCCAGCCCCATCTCTCCTCATTTGCCCGATCCAGCCCTGATACCCTTACCTCAGCCTCTGCACACTGTAATCCCTCTGCTGAGATACTGCGCCATACCCACCACCTTTTTTAAAAATAATATTTAGGGGCGCCTGGGTGGCTCAGTGGGTTAGGCCGCTGCCTTCGGCTCAGGTCATGATCTCAGGGTCCTAAGATCGAGTCCCGCATTGGGCTCTCTGCTCAGCAGGGAGCCTGCTTCCCTCTCTCTCTCTCTGCCTGCCTCTCCGACTACTTGTGATTTCTCTCTGTCAAATAAATAAATAAAATCTTTTAAAAAATATTTAAATTTTGCTTAGTTAACATGCAGTACAATACTGGTTTCTGGAGTAGAATTCAGTGATTCATCAATTACAGTGCTCATACAACAAGTGCCCTTTTTGATACTCATCACCCATCTAGCCCATCCCACCACACCTCCCTCCAACAACCCTCTCTTCTCTATCAAGAGTCTCCTATAGTTTGTTTCCCTCTCTCTTCTACCCTCCCCCCACCTTCCCACATGTTCATCTGTTTTCCTTCTTAAATTCCACATTTGAGTGAGATCATATGGTATTTGTCTTTCTCTGACTTATTTCACTTAACATAATACACTCTAGCTCCATCTACCTTATTTCTAATGGCAAGGTTTCATTATTTTTGATGGCTGAGTTATATTCCATTATGTATGTATACACACACACACACACACACACACCCCACATCTACTTTATCCATTCATCAGTCAGTGGACACTTGGACTCCTTCCATAGTTTGGCTATTGTTGATAATGCTGCTACAAACACTGGGGTGCCTATACCCCTTAAAGGATACTTTCGTATCCTTTGGGTAAATACCTAGTAATGCAATTGCTGGATGATAAGGTAGTTCTACTTTTTAACTCTTTGAGGAGCCTCCATACTGTTTCCCACATTGGCTGTACCAGCTTGCATTCCCACAAGCAGTTTAAGAGGGTTCCCCTTTCTCCACACCCTCACCAACACCTGTTGCTTCTTGTTATGTTTATTTTAGCCATTCTGAAAGGTATGAGGTGTTATCTCATCATGGTTTTGATTTATATTTCCCCAATGATAAGGGACATTGAACAACTTTTCATGGGTTTGTTGGCTATATGTATGTCTTCTTTGGAGAACTGTCTGTTCATGTCTTCTGTGCATTCCTTGACTGGATTATTTGTTTTTTGAGTATTGAGTTTGATAAGTTCTTTATAGATTTTGGATACTAACTCTTTATCAGATATGTCATTTGCAGATATCTTCTCCCATCCCCTAGGTTTCCTTTTAGTTTTGTTGACTGTTTCTAGTAGTTCATCTTTGCTTTTGTTTCCCTTGTCTCTGGCAACGTGTCTAGTAAGAACTTGGTACAACTGAGGTCAAAGAGGTTGCTGTCTGTGTTCTCCTCTAGGATTTTGATGGTTTCCTGTCTCACATTTAGGTCTTTCATCCATTTTGAATTCATTTTTGTGTGTGGTGTAAGGAACTGGTCCAGTTTCATTCTGCATGTGGCTGTCCAGTTTTCCCAACACCATTTGTTGAGAGTGTCTTTTTTTCCATTGGATACTCTCTCCTGCTTTGTCGAGATTAGTTGCCCAAATGGTTTTGGGTCCATTTCTGGATTTCCTATTCTGTTCCATTGCTCTCTGTCTCTGTTTTTGTGCCAGTACCATACCCTCTCAATTACAGTTTGTAATAGAGCTTTAAGTCCAAAATCATCATGCCTCCAGGTTTTCTTTTCTTTCTCTCTCTTTTTTTTTAAGATTTTATTTGTTTTTTTGACAGACAGAGATCACGAGTAGGCAGAGAGGCAGGCAGAGAGAGAGGGGGAAACAGGCTCCCCTCTGAGCAGAGAGCCCGACACGGGGCTCGATTCCAGGACCCTGAGACCATGACCTGAGCTGAAGGCAGAGGCCTTAACCCACCAAGCCACCCAGACACCCCATGCATTTCTTTTTCAAGATTGCTTTGCCTATTGTGGGTCTTTTATGGTACCATACACATTTTAGTTGTTTGTTTGTTCTAGCTCTGTGAAAAATGCCACACCTACCCTCTTGAAGAGCCCACCCCCAACTTGAAACTCCTTGAGGAGCTTCACGTACAAGACCCTAATAACTGGACTTCCATCTTAGATCAAGTAACTCAACTCTCTGAGCCCCAGATTGCCCATCTCTAAAATGGGCATGTTAATTGCTTCTCTATAGGGTTGAAGGAAGAACTAAACGAGACAGCCAACATAATTAGCATTGTTTGGCATGGCCTATATTAAGTACTTTCCACAGGGTTAGTCTTCCCTCTTTTTCTTCTCATTGCTTGCCTCCTAGACAGCACCTCCGACTAAAATTCTCTCTGCTCACAAGCTTCGTGTTGGACACACAGCACTTTCCTGTGTTTTCCTCTCTTTGGACGGTGAGCTGGTTCCTTGAGAGTCCTTGGGCACCTTGCATATGCTCAAGATTTCAGATCCCCATTCCCCCACCTAGTGTCTGTCACTTTGGACGGATCGATCTGAGCCTCATCCCAACAGGTAAAGTGGGGACAATGACGGGATCTACCTCACAAGGTTGTCGGTAGAATTCGGTAAGAAAATGCTCATAAAGCACTTAGCAGAGCTTCTGGCACGCAGAAGGAACTGGAGCTGTGACTGTTATTCTTTCTGTATCCCTCGTGCCAGGCCCAGAGATGATGCACCGCTTACTGAAAGGATGAAAGGGCTTTATAAGCAAGGCAGAATGTGGGATGAGTTCTCTGCTGGTTTTCAGAGTAGAGTTGGTAACAGATCCCGGGTGGGGCTTATTCTATGTGATTATGGCATCAGGCCAGGGCACTCTTGTTCCCCTGAGCCCTATTCTCTTCCTCTTTTGTTTGAAGCTTGGGAAGGGGACAAGAAGAGGAGAATGCTCAAATGTTCACCATGGGGCAGGCACAGGCACACAGAACCAAAAACATGTGAGCCTTTGGCGCCATGCTTGCCAATGTGCCCTAATCCTGTCCTGAAGCATTTCCTGCATTCTTGCCCCAGCCTGGAATCCTCTTACGTGCCCTCCCCCACCCCGGAGTCACGCCAACTGACTGGGTCATCGCCCCCTCTATCCTGGCCTTTCTGGGGGCTACCTAAATCATCTGGCCTTTTCTGATTCCGAGCAAAATCTTCTTTTTGTCTAGAATACCGTGGACCTTGATGGTGAACCGCACTGAGTTTGAATTCCAGCTTCCCTACTTACCAGATTTATAATTCGGTCCAATGACTCAATATTTCTGAGCCCCACTCTTCTTGCCTGTAAAACAGGGATGTTAATCCCCATTCACGGGGTTGTCATGAGGGTTAAACAAAACAATGTAGGTAGGATGCCCAGGCAGCCCCTGGCAGATAGTAAGTGCTTCTTAGGGGATTAGTCCCCCTTCCTCTTTGTATTGTCTACACTTTCCTCCTAGACACTGCTCTGCACCAGCTTCCTGGATATAGGTGGGTTCGTTTTCTGTAACTGGAAGGGTTCAAAGTGGGGCCAAATGGCACTGAATTGTTGACCGAGGGGCTGGCCTCAGTAACCTTCTGGGATCTTCCAAACTTAGGATTCTGCTACCCTGTAAAATACTTTCCAGGTTGCAAAGGTCAGTGTGCAGACAAGGGGGCTACTCATGCTCGTTCTTCCCCCCTTTAGTTCCCCTTACTTCTTCTAACCCCCGGTGCCCTGAGCTTGTCCCCTTCTAGCATGGCACCAGAGATTAGCCCTTTCATTGGCCAACTACCCATCTTGTGTCTTTCTGCTTTCCCTCAGTGTCTCACTGTGGAACTTACGCAGTCATATTCTCCTGCCTAGCTTCAACACACATGCTGGTATAGATGGGGAGGCAGTTGGTGTTTTAAGGGGGAAATGCTTAAGGAATTAGTTTATGGGACCACCTGTGGGAGCCAGGTCCCCTGAGCTTTTACTGTAGCCTCTCTCACTCCGTGCCTTTCCTATATGAACAGTGTTAGGAAATCCAGCTAGAGATGTTTTCTCAGCCCAAGACCCCAAATCCAGTCTTGTATAAACTTAACAAATATTTATTGATCATTTACTATGTGTCAACCTAGGTGCTTAGTTGGGGATATGCCATATGTTTTCTTGTTTTTTTCCTCCAGCAATCTCTATATTAAGACTCAATGAAATGTAGAATTTATGGAAATAACAACAACAACAAAAAAGAACTTAAGGTGCTCTGGCCCCTGTCATCTTCCCAGGTTTCTCTCTTGTCATTCCACTGTAGAGACCCTTTATTCAGCTATACCAAAACAGCTGCATTCCCTGAAAGATAGTGCCATATTACACCTTCCCACCTCTATAGACTTTATCACACTTCTAAGCGTCTTTCTTTCTTTCTTTCTTTCTTTCTCTCTTTCTTTCTTTCTTTCTTTTTTTTCCCCTGGCGTTATAGTTTCTAGAATGCTTGGGTGTTTTAAACAGTAGGTTTGTATTTTTTTTAATAATCATTAACAAGTTAGTTTCAATTTGGAAAACAAAAAACAAGCCAAGGAAAGTGATACTACTCATAATAAGCTCAAGTTTCTGAGTTGTGGTGATTTAGAGGGAAGAAGGGATGTGTTCACCAAGCAGGAGGGTTTAAGAGTAGAGCCCTGCAGGTCAGGATAGGACTTGAGTTAAAGGAAGGAAGAAGGAGGGCATTCCAGGTACAAGTGCAAAGGCCGGAAGGGTGGAGCTTATAAATCACACACAAGGGCACAGAGACAAACCAAGGTTAGCTGGAGTGGTTGCTGGAAATAATAAGGCTTGAGTCTTAAATTGAGGTCACATGTACAGAACCTTGAGGCCAGACGGGAGTGCTTGATTTTGGTCCTGCGCAAAGTGGAGAGCTCCTAAAGTTTATTGTGAATGGAGTAACACCACTGGGCCTGTCCTAGGGATAGAGGAACAGAGACATTATTCTGTCATATTATATTTGATGAATCCTAGGACCTCTGCAGATTAGCTTAGCTCTCTGTAAAGGGGCAGGTGGTCCATGCCTAGTATTTAGAAAAAGGCAAGCATTTAAGCATTAGCCTAGACTTTTTGGAAGGAGAAAACACTGGTCCTTTTCTCAAGAAGAGACTAGGTTTGTTGGCTTCCTCTGCCTTCCCATCAGACTCAACCCAGGCACACATTTCACAAGCACCTTCCACTGGGATGCGTGAGCTGTTTAGTTTAGTGATTGTTTAGTGATTTGTTTAGTTTATCCTAAATGCAGACAAGCTTTCTCTTTGCATCGCTGCAGAAGCTCACCCTCAGGGCTTAGAACACAATTGAGTGGTGGCAGTGGGGGGACAGTTCTGAGCTGGTCAGTTTTGAGTGTACTGCTGACTTCATTTGTTAAAGAGATTTTTCCTAGCCTGGAAAGGTCTCCTTCCTCTCTTCCTTGCATCTAACTCAGGGATTGGTAAACGAGGCTCCATGGACTAGCTGCCTGTTTTGCAAATAAACTTTATTGGAACACAATCGTGTCCATTCATTTATGTATTGCCTATGGCTCTTTTCACATTCTAAGGGCTATGTCAAGTACTTATAACGGAGATTGCATGGCTCACATGCAGAAAATATTTACTATATGGCCCTTTCCCTTGAATAAAAGTTGTTGGACTCTGATCCAGCCAAGCCTTCTCCATCCTTCAAAGCACGATTTAAATTCACCTCCTCTAGGAAGCTTTTCCTTGACCTTCCCAGGTCTCTTTCTTTTCCTTACTGCCCATAGGTGATGCCAATCATTATCTCATAATTTTTAGCACTATATATTTTTTTTAAAGTTTGTTCTGGTTGTTATTGTTTTGTTCTTTAAGAAAGAGAGGAAGGAGGTACAGAGGGAGATGGAAAGAGTCTTAAGCAGGTCCACATCCAGTGCACAGAGCCCGACCCCGGGATTGGTCTCACCATCCTGAGATCATGACCTGAGCTGAAATTAGGGGTCAGTCACTTAACCAACTGAGCCACTCAGGTGCCTTTCTTGCACTAAGCAGTCGAAAGACAAGGACCAGCTCTTGTGGACAAGGACCACATTTAAAACTTTCTGTAAAGTTGTACTCAGCAGTATAGAAGCCAAGTGGGAGTGTGTGTGTTTTGGAAAGAGACATATCTGTTTCCAAGTCTTATTTCATCATTGACCACCGTCTTGACTGGGAGCAAGTCAGCTCACCCCCTGGAGCCTGTCTTCTCATCTGTATTTTAGCGTGATAACATAGTACTTACCTGCCCAAGTCATTATAAGATCCAAAGAGATAAATTAAAACAAACATTTAAAAAGAAAACACAAAGCACATTATTATAGCAAATGGGAATTTAGTAGTAATTGACTTATGCTATCTGGGATCTTGCTTTGCCAGTGTGTACATTTAAATTTTTTCTAAATGTTTAGGAGAGAAAAAAAATTCTATTATTTTGTACTTTGAGAAGCAGTAAATGTATATCCCCCCTTTTCAGAAATTTGTAAGATATATTATCATATTAAAGGCTCTGAGAAAATATGTGGGGAAGACATCTGTTGGTCTTTATTTAAACCTGTCTTTTTCATTCAATCATTCATTCATTTAGAGAGTGCAAGCAAGTTGAGGGGCAGATGGCAAGGGAGAGAGAATTTTAAGTAGGCTTCATGCAGAGTATGGAGCCCAACACAGGGCTCAGTCTCAGGACCCTGAGATCATGTCCTTAGTCCAAATCAAGAGACGGGTACTTAACCAGCTGAGTCACCCAGGCATCCCTAACCCTCAAATATATTTTACTACACCTTGAAATAACTATTAATATCTCATGAGAAGTAATATTCTGAAAAACACACTTTAGGCTGATTGGGCCATGTAGTCCTTAGGTTCTCTTGCAACCTTCTCATACTGAGTTTATAGGAATGACCATTGCTTATCAGCAATCCTTTCAATCACCAGCACGAGGAATGCAGTGAAAATTCTTGGTTTTGTGTAAAATAATGCACTTGAGATCTGTCTGTTCTCTAAGTCAAGAAGTAGTAAATACGCATGCCCCCAAGCCCCAGGGATATTTGCCACAAAAGCTGTTGGAAAATTCTGCATTTTGGTGTGGATATTGCATTCGTGCCTGCATGCCTATGGCTCCTTCCTCTTCCTGTTGAGGCTCTTATTATCACATACCTGGGGCGTTGCAAGTCCGGGGTGCATCCATGACTATTCCCTTTTCTTCCACTAAGTGTAACCCTCTCACAAGGGTGTCTTTCCTTATATTTAACTTCCTTATGTTCACGCCACTGGAAGCTTCAGTGTTTATCTTGTACCATTAGCCTCTCCCTCCTTCTGCAACAGAATCGCTGGGTTTCAACCTCGGGTCCTGTTATAAAGAAGAAATTGAACCCTTGGGAAATTATTCTTAGGAAAGTGGGGGGAACCATGATGTTATCAATTAAGTGTAGGTTTGAGATTCTCACCTGCTTGAACATAAGTTGGAAATAGCTATTACTTTCACCAGTGAGGGCCAGCACACATTTTTCAGTCCTGTTTCAGTGGGACTATGACCTGCTGTAGGTGCTCAGCGAAGTCTTTACCATCTACAGGATGCGTCTGGTGTGTACCCGTGTCTCAGCGCACTTAATAACATCCTCTTTCAATCTCAAGTGTCTTTCTTTGAATGAGAAGTTATATGGGCCTACCCTCTTCTAAGGCCCTTTATAAACGGGGCTGGAAGTCTCTCCACGGTGATCTGGAAGGGAAAGATGAAGCCCCCATTGCAAGGACATCCGGGGTCCACACGGCCAACAGAGGGCGCTCCCACACCACACAATACTGGAGTCTGGGGCTCTGGGCAGGCCCAGGGAGAAGGTGGCCAGCTGACCTTTCTCCAGGCTGTTCTCGGGTTGCCAGAGCAGCAGAGGTGTCAGCTGAGACCGGTCACAGCCTAGGGAGGAGATGGGAGGGAGGGAGGCTGGGGCACCCGAAGGGGAGGAAGAGCTGGCGGGGGAAACACAGACACATTTCACAGAGACAGGGACACAGAGAAGCACGCAGTGCATGCACATTGTAACTCCAAGGAGCACATACAACATACCCGACATGCACATAGCATATAACCAAGAGATTTTTCAGCAACACACAGGGTGCAGAACCACAACATGAATGCCATTCATCCCCCCTCGAGTACACACAATACAAGTCATCTCGCCTGTCTGAGCAACAGCAGAGAGAACACACAGACACACACACATATGTAAACACATTGCCCCACAGGGACTTGCCAGCCATGTCCAGTATACACAAAGCAGATAACAAAGACACACACGGTAAGCACACAGTCACACACAGTGTGCCACACACACAGCGGACCCGCAGCACATACAGAGACACACGGCTTAGGGATGGCCCACCCCACGCAATAGACACTCCCAGAAGCGTATTGCAGATAAGCAACAGAAACACACAAGATGCATAGACAGAGTCGGGTCCCCACAGGCATACTGCACAGACAAACGTTATGTACCACGTGCCGCCTCCATCCACCCAATGCAGACAGGAACACATAACACGTGACATGTCATCTGCTCGCAACAGCACGCACCCCGCCACACGTATACACACGCTCACCGTGTGGGCACGGGTCCGCATACATCAGAAGCACTTGGAATTCGTAAATGTCTAAGAGCAAACAGAGAGAGGCCAGTGTAGGGTGGAAGAAGAAAGAGAGGGTTGAGGCAGATGGAAATGAGCACAGTGAAGCCAGACAGAGTGAGGAGCTGACCTAGGGGAGGAGGGCTGGACACCAGAGCTGGTCCTCAGCATGGCCTCCTGTCCCCTCTCCACGCTCATCGCTATAGCAGAGAGAAAGCTGGTTGGGGGTGGCCCCTGTGGGGAGGCCATACAGATGTGGTATCTGCAGTGGGGGCGGGTAGTGCCCCCAGGAGAGTGAGCCACCAGCCTGGGGCCAGGGCTGGGGCCTCAGTCCCAATAGGGCACCAAATGCTCTCACTTAATCCTGCTCTGGGCATCGCCTGCAGTCCACAGTCCGACTTTCTCCAGGCCACAGCATCGCAAAGAAACTATTTCTCAAACTCTCAGGATATATTCTATTCTCTTTTTAAAAGTGTACTTTTTAAAAAAAATAAGAAGGGAAAACGTCAGTGAAACCTCAGACGGGTTGTGCCTCCAGAGAAGATGGGGAAGGTCAGGAAGGTACAGGACTCGGCAAAGCTTGCTTATTATGTAACTAAGCAAATAAAACTGTCTTCTTGGAATCATAGGATTTTCAGTGAAACAGATTCTCATCAGCAAACCCTCTTGAGCAACTGTCCTGGTCCAGACGCACGCAGGGTGCTGGAGTATAGAAATAAGAGACTCCAAACCCACCTTCCAAAATATAGTCTAATGAGGGACAGAGATCTAGAATGTAAAACTTTTAAAACAAAGGGCAAAAGATTACATTAATATATAGAGTGTGATTCTTTTTACATTGATAAGGGAAGGGGGTCAAGGGTGCGACCCCTTAATGGAAAGCCTACTACATGTACTGTGCTGGGCACCGGATGCCCGTTATCTCAGTTAGAGCTCCCAAAATAAGCTATGGAAAATAGGGACTAACAGCTCCTGCTGCAGATGAAGAAACCAAGGCTGAAAATGTGAAGCCACCTGCCCAAAGCAACACAGTTAGGAATTCCAGATTCAAACCAAGCAGTCTGACTTCAAAGCCCCTGTCTTTTCTACTCATGGTAATAATGAAGTATTTCCGCTGGCTTTTCAGATCTTGAGCAAGAGCCAAAAGAAAAGACAGAGAGACAGTCACAGCAAAAAAGACTCTGAGTTAGATGGCATGAGGGCACAGTTTGGACTCTCCTGCCAGTTAGAGGAATCCCGGGTGTTGTGATGTTTTGTTCACTCCCCAAGGGCCTCTGTCCTCCAGCGTCTGGGCGAGGCACCAGGTCTCAACACGGGTGCTGCCATGCTGGGTCGCACAGTTCCCATCATCGTGCTGCCCACTGTATGTGAGCTGGGTGTCAGGGATGGATCTCTGGCTTCTTGGGTGTCAGTAGGTCGAGAAAAGGAGAAATGGTGGGAAAATTCGTGAGCCTGGATGTGGATTGAAGTAGAGCAGAATTCTGTTCTCCAGTTTGCATGGTCTGGAGCATGTATTTCTTTTTCATATTGCTACATGTCTGTTGTGGGTTATCAGATAGCAGCAGGGGTGGAAAGAACTTTTGGGATCCACTGGTCATTTTACGGGTAGAAATGCTGAATTCTGGTAACACATCTTAATTACTACTGCTGTGTTTTGGTGAACAATCCTATTAGCAACTGTTTATTAAATACTTAATGTCATCCTAACTGAGCATAATAATAAAAAAAGAAAGTAACAATTACTAAATTACTAAAAAAAAAAAAAAAAATAAAAAATAAAAAAAAATATTTAATGTCCTGCCAAGCATTTTGCATGTGTTGTTTCATCAAATGCTCCCTGTGCCACAGTAAGTATTTGTCATTTTCACACACGAGCAAACCAAGGCTCGGAGACATGCAGTGGCCTCCCAGGGGTTGCACAGTTAGCAGTGACAGCACTGAGATGCAAACCAGGCCTGTCTGACTCCCAGTCACTCCCAACTACCCTGGTCTATGACCTTCCTGACCAATATGGAAACACAGTCAGGAGCAGTTACCTCTGATTTAGAGAGATAAGAACTCAGGTTTGAGAAGAAGACTATCATGTCCAAGGTCAACAGAGCTTATTATCAAGACCCAGAGCCCCTAACCTGTCTCTTCCCTTCCTACTGCTCTCTGGATTGGTAAAGCAATAGATGTCAGGGTCAAAAAAGGTCTTACCTTGTCTATAAGGGATCTTTTTGGCATAGTAGAAAGTAGAATCCCCCCTGTCCTAGTTCTCTTTAGCATATCACCTAGCTACTGTCTTCCAGTTGGCTCCTTTGGGAAGGGGGGACGCTCTACCCCTTGAATCTTGCCTGGCTCCTTTTGGTTGGGTTTCTGTTCCATCTTAGGTGGTATTACCTGTCTTCATTTGCAAGCACTGTGTGGTAGTTGGCCCTATGTTCAGAGGGCAACCAGACTCATCTGGTAAAGTAACTGGCCCAGAGTCTTCCCTCAAAGGCTCTGTGTGCTGAGAATGGCTGACTGACTGGTAAAGCCAGGAGGCCATAGTGTTCAATTATTGTTTATTCTGGTGGGATCTCTTACTCAGCAAGGGGATTTACACTGGAATTATCCAGCTGTGTCTGCTGAGATTTGGCTACAGACTCCAATTCCCAGGATGGGGAGGTCAGTAGCTGCTTTTGTTCTCAAATATATTTAATTTTCTTTCTAGCCATTCCTGGTCTTTCGTCTACTTAGCATAAAACATCTCCAAATCTTCTTTCATGTGATGAGTTCACTGTGGGCTGGTCCACTGTACAGTCCTATGCTGAAATGCCAAGCATCCTTAACCACAGCAGGGAGAGCATCCCAAGTTTGCCATCTGCAAGACAGATCTCAGAATCTTCCCTTTTCATGTTGCGCATTTCCTAAACTCCGTGCTCATTCAGGAAGGAGAAATGAAAAAGAGCATTTTCTGATCTGGGGGATTTCATCTGCATTATTAATGGCATCTAGAGCAGGGTACTTAGACCTTGGTCAAGAGATAAAGTACGGGGATTACAATTTCAGCTCTTGCTTTTGTTCATAGTCCAGTGGCATCTTTAAAATGGGATGGAACAATGGCCCTAGAGTTTCTTGAGAGATACTGTATGCGGTAAAGGCTCAGGAATGTGAGCTATTACTTCTGTGATCTCTTTCATTACTGAGGCTCACTTTCTACATCTGTAACATGGGAGACAAACCTTGGCATGGGAGGTGGTGAAATAGGAAGCTTAGTATGAGCTTGGCAGGTAATAAAGGTTCAAGAACTAGTAACTGGTCTTTATTCCCTCTCTTTGTCCCTCCCATTCCTTCCTTCCTTTCTTCCTCCCTCGATTCTTCTCTCCCTTCTTCTTTCCCTCTCTCCTTCCCTCTGTTTCTTCCTTCTTTGATTTTCCTTATGAAGCAATCCCTGCAACACCATCTTCCATTCAAGCTTTACAGCTCTCATTCAAACTCCCTCTTACTGGTCTTACTGTCTTCTCTCCTTCAAACCATCTTCCACATCACAACTAGAAAGGTCATCCAAGGCCATTTTTGTGTCACAGGTCTTCTCTAGGAATACAGCACATGGGGACGCCTGGGTGGCTCAGTGGGTTAAGCCGCTGCCTTGGTCTCAGGTCATGATCTCAGAGTCCTGGGATCGAGTCCCACATCGGGCTCTCTGCTCAGCAGGGAGCCTGCTTCCTCCTCTCTCTCTGCCTGCCTCTCTGCCTAACTTGTGATCTCTCTCTCTGTCAAATAAATAAATAAATAAATCTTTAAAAAAAAAAAAAAAAAGAATACAGCACATGACTGCTCCCACCTAGCAGAGCCTACATTTCTCTTTATTTTTTATTTTTTTAAAAGATTTTATTTATTTATTTGATAGATAGAGATCACAAGTTGGCAGAGAGGCAGGCAAAGAGAAAGAGGAGGAAGCAGGCTCCCCGCTGAGCAGAGAGCCCAACACGGGGCTCCATCCCAGGGTCCTGGGATCATGACCCAAGCTGAAGGCAGAGCCACCCAAGTGCCCCTCTTTTTATTTTTTTAAAAAAGATTTTATTTATTTATTCATTTGAAAGAGAGAGAGAGAGTGCACATGCATGAGTGGGGAGAGGCACAGAGGGAGGGAGGGGGAGAGAGAGAGATAGAGAATCTCAAGCAAACTCCAGAGCCTGGCGTAGGGCTTAATCCTCAGACTCTGAGATCACTCTGAGCCAAAATCAAGAGCTGGACCTTTAACAGGCTGAGCCACCCAGGCGTGCCTAGCAAAGCCTACACTTTTAGGAACAGTAGAGCCCCCCTCATCCACCTCCTGGACTCATGGAGAAGCTGCAGGTCTACAAATTTTCCAGCCCAGGGAGCTGACAGAAACTTCTGGAATGGGCTGTCTACAGGGAACTCAGGAGTGATCAGAACTGCAGAGGACTATCCAAAGAGGCCCATCAAGGAGACAGAAACTTTGGTGCTCTGGAGGCAGTTTGCAGTCGGTCCTGAAGACAACGGTGCACATCTCTTTCCAAGTCCAGTTCAATGATGCCACAATGGCAGGGTGAAACTGGTTATGGTGAAAGTATTTATGCTATTGAGATCAGCCAGTGCTACAAGCCAACACCTTTTTCCCCCTCCAGAGAGCCTGTTAAGCACTTACCACACACTAGTGAACCTCCGTCACATCAGTTGTTCAGAAGTCATGTCACCTCTCATATAAACACTGAGGAGAGCATGTTGGTTCAGGTCCTTTGGGAAGTAGATACTGAGATGGGCTGGAACAACCAAAGATTTTATTAGGGGAAACACCTGTATGAGAGAAGATGGGCAATTGCTGAAAAGGCTAGGAGAGCTATCAGACTATGGTGCAAAGCTGACCCTTAATGGAAGAGAAAGAGAAGGGAGGTTTAAGTAATATTTGGCAAGGCTGTCAAGGAGTCTTGAAGACCATCTACCATCGGAGGGGGGTGTCTTCTGTCTCCGGGGAATGGGCCTCTCACTGGCTGGCAGGGGCCTCTCAGAAATGTGGCCTTAGTGCAAATGTGATGATGGCATTTGGAGCACTCTGACCTGGGATCTTGGTTAATTGATCCCCCTATATTTGGATTTCCAAGATTCCTTCCCAGGGTTGTCATGGACATTAACACATCAAATCCCATCTAATCAAGAGCACATCATACACCTTAAAAAATATTTTCTAAGCACCTAAGCATTCTCTGCCAAAAATTGTGCTGAGTCAAGGGGATGAAGAGAAGTGAGAAACATGGGCCTTGACCCAAACAGGGCAGACTGCCAAGTAAACAAATATTCAGGATAATGTAAAAGAAAGAGGATGGTTGAGGAGGCCCTTCAGTAAAGACCAAATAGGAAAAAAAAAAAAAAAAAAAAAAACTTGATCTGATAATCTTTGAATAAGCCTGATATTGAGTGGAATGGGACTTCTTGAAGACAGAGAAATCTTCAAAAGCAAAGGCCCAGAGGCATGAACGAGCATGGAAGATTCAAAGAGTTGTGAGCCACTCAACATGGATTCAGCATAAGATACAAGAGTGGAATTACTGAGAAATGACTCTGGCAAAAGAATCAAGGCCAGGGAAGCCTAAGGAATTAGATACATTTATGTATTTTGTAGAGTGCAGGTAAGTGAGGAATATTACAGGCTTTTCATCAAACGCTTCTTTTAGAATGATCCCTGCCTGCGGTTTGGAGGATGGAGGAGAGGGGTTAAGACTGAAGGCAAGAAGTCAGGCCCAGTGGCCGGCACAGTGTATGCAGGGAAGGAAAGACAGTCAAGAGGCATTTAAGAGATGGGACCTATCCAAATAGATATATGGCTGTTGGATTTGGAAGATTATGAGAGCAGAGAGTCTACAGTGGTTTTCAATTAGCAATCTGGTATTATATGTTCTTTGACTCTTTCTCTAGACCTTCTAGACTACAGTGTTCAAACTTCAGGTTGTCACCCGTTAGTGGGTCATTGAAATGAACTTACTGGGTTGTGGCCAACATTTAAAAAAATGAATATATCATATTATATTACATGTGTAGCAAGCGTCAGTGTTATTTCATAAATCTTTGTGTCAATCATATATGCATGAATCTGTATAGCTAAGTTGGGATGTAAAATACACAAATCACAGTCAAAAAAATTTGAAAGATGTTTTTCTAGGCTATGAACTCTTGTAGAGCTGGGCTTGTATCTTATACATCTTAAACTCGTGGAATTAGAGAATTGGAGGAGGGCTTTGGTCACAACTGGTTTAGAAGTTTGGGCTATTGAGACCCCCTGCTCTGCCTCTTTCAGTCAGAAAATGATGCTTGAAGAGGTGAGGTCAGATCTCCAAGATCAAATGAATCTCATATCATTTACAATACCCAGTTTCATTAAGAGAATGAGGGATCAATGTATGCCTTTATAAATGAATGAATGAATGAATGAACACTTGATTATAAATTATATAGTAGCAGTATGTGAGTATGTGAGTAAATAAATAAAAGAATAGAGGAATTCATGAATGAATGACTAGATGAATATATAACTGCGTGAAAAACTAGGTGGATGAATTAACAAAAGGAGAAAAATGTGGGAGGAAATGAAGGAGGAAGAAAGGAAATTCTCAAATCCCCTAATAAACACTATGAGTCTGTAGACTCCCAGCCAAGGAAGGAAGGATTTCTGAATGACCCCAGGCAGGGGACCACAGCCAGTTAGAATTAATCATGTGGCCAGCCCAGAGATCAGCCAAATCTGACCGAGTGATGACGGCCTTGCAGTAGACTTTGTTACGCACCCGTTTATAGGGTGAGCTATTAACTGGCTCAGCATGGGGGTAGTCAGGCGCCTGACATCACAGAATGAATGAGGTGTTTGGGGTGGGGAGAGATGGGCTCTACAGCTCTGGTCTGCTGAGTCATCCTCAGCCCTGAAGGCTGCCATGCCATTATTCATTGGTCCCATGACTAGGAGCCAACCAGATCCATGTATTCTGGGCCACCTCAGAAAGCTGTACATTTAGTTCAGAGTAGAAGTGCATTAAGGTCAAGACCAAGAACCCAAAGAAACATCTGAGATCACAAAAGATAGGAAGTCTAAGTCATTTTAATGATGTGAATTAGATTTAGGTTTGAATCTGGGCTTTTCTCTTTATGTGCTGTGTGACATTGGGTAAATCACTTTTCTTTTCTGAGCTTCATTTTACTCATTTATAAAATGAATAAGATATTGATTTCATAGTATTTTTAAAAATATTTATTTATTTTAGAGAGAGAGCATGCATGTGAACCAGAGCAGGGGGAGGGGCAGAGGAAGAGGGAGAGAGAGAATCCCATGCAGACCCTGTGCTCAGTGCAGAGCCAGACGTGGTGCTCAGTCTCACAACCCCAAGATCATGACCCAAGCTGAAATCAAGATCAGATGCATAACCAACTAAACCACTTGGGCACCTTGATTTTACAGTATTTTTATGATCCATGTACTTTGCAAAGAGTTTATGCTTAATGTTTATTCTCTCCCTCCCATTTTTGTCCTTCAGGTTTCCCCACACTTTGTTCATCGATCCATTAGCTCAACAAATACTTATTGAATGCTTACTGTATCAGATACTATGTGCTGGGGACATAGCAGTGAACCAAAGAAGCAAAACTTCTTGCTTTTATAGAGCCAACATTCTGGAGGGTGGGGGCATCACAATGTCACATAACTCTGGTGTCACCCTCACATATCCCTCTAGAAGAAGAGGAAGTCTGAGTAAAAATAAGTAAATAAATATAAGTGTTTATAATTTATCAGATTTTGATAAGTGATACTGAAGGGTAAAATAGAAAAAGTGTTAGCATGAGGAGAGGCTACATAATTTCAAATGAGGCGGTCAGAAAAGGGAAACATTTGAGTGAATACCTGAACGAGGTGAGGAACCTGGAAGAAGAGGGGTTTTGGCAGAGGGAAGAGCAAGTGCAAAGGCCCTGAGGTGGGAGTGTGCCTCCTGTATTTGAGGGATGGCAAGTGAACCATTGTTTGTTTTGCTCTATTTTAAATTCCTTTTTCTGACACTCTGTTGGGAGAATTCTTAATTAACCTTCAGGTCCTAGATCCTTTTCCTAGGCAATCTTGGTAGAGGAACTGGTCTATAATGGTCTGCTTACATCTTTCCTTCCACTGCAGAATACAGGTTCCATGAAGTCACAGTTCATGTTTTTCTTGTTCATTTCTGTCTTCAACACTAAGAATGCTCTCTGACTCAGAATAGGCACTGAATGGATATTTACCAAGTGCATTATCAAATGGACAAATGGGCCTTCTGAACTTTCCCTGCCATTTCTGCCTAATCAATGACTCCTCATACATTATCTTTAAGGTCCTGCATAAACCTTGCATTCTCTAAGAAGCATTCTTTTATTGTCAAGGTCATGTTCACCTCTCCTGGACCTCAACTCCACAGAGTCTACACAGGAGAACACTAGTCTGATGGAATTCAAATTAGTGAGCCACATGGAACATGAGAGTTCTGGGATCAGCTATTTTGGAGAATTGTTGGTTAATCAAATCTAAGTGGGTTTCTGTATTCAGCAACTTCTCAGAGACTTTAGTATGATAAGGGTATTGTGAATCTTTGAGGGATTGACAAGGCATGTTTCCTAAATATATTTGACTATGATGTACCTTTTCCTAAAGGAGCCATCTTCAGAAACCCTCTCTGGGAAATACTGGATTGAAATTTAGTTGGGCTCTCCCAGCTTTTGGAATATTTTTTGGCTTAACCTCAGCTGACCTCTGTCATTCTAGCTTCATGGCCCAAGGCAGCCACCTTGGTTTTGGTTTCTACCTCCTACTTGCCTGCTGAGAAAAAGGCTGTTCAGGAAGGAGAAATGACCTCAGACTTTAAAATTTTCCTGGCCATAGGGAACCCCTAATGAAGTATAAAGAGTCACAATTACAAGAATTGGGAGAAAGCCAAGGGAATGGAAAGGGGATGACCCAGGCCTGTGGAAGAAGAGGGCATGGCTTTTTCTTTCCTACCCTCTATAGCTGCCTTCTCAAGGAGTCTCAACAATAATAGTTTGGCAAGTCAGACCATGCTGTAAAAATTAAATTACTGGCGGTATGTAGTAGATGCAGTTTGATACCCACAGGGATAGGATTTTTATCTTCACTCCCTGGGGCTGATGGGAGATGCCAACAGGCCCTTCCAGATTTTGACAAGGAGAGTCCTGTGGTTTCTCAGATTCATTTTGTCTGTGTCTTTCTCAAATTCGTTCTTGGTTTCTGTTTTTCTCTTTGGTGGTCTCCTCATCTCTTAAAGTTGGAATGACTTTTTTCTGTTCTGGAACCTGATGAGCTAAAGTTTAGTAAGTGGAGGGTGACAGCTGGTACAGTAGAGAGATGGGAAAAATGCAACTGATTTTCCCTCAGCTTATTTTGTTTTACTTCAGTTCATTTGAAGTCAACAAACATTTCTTGAACTTCTACCAGTGCCCCTATAATAGGCATTAGGGAAACTAAGGTGAATAAATTGGAGCCATTTTTCACAAGAACTTTCCCACCTAATAGGGGAAGACAGAAAGGCGACTGAATGCATCACGATGCACTTTGGGCTGGAGGGGAGACAGGAGTGTTTGGAGGATTTGTGCTCAAGGGATGGATTTGAAGCAGAGATACTCTCTGTCTCTCTCTTTTTAGAGCATTGGTTTTCAACATGTATGATGCCTTCAGACTTATTTTTCCCGAACTATCTCAGCTCCACTTTTATAAACAACCCAGGATTCATCTAGACAGTCTTATGTTCAGCCCTCCCAGCATCCCATTCTTTGTTCTTGTAGTCCTTTCCCTCCTCCTTTCCCCGTCAAACACCAGTCATGATTCCCAGTCATGATTCCCAGTCATGATTCTCAGTCATGATTCCCAGTCATGATTCCCAGTCTTATTTTCTCTAAGAAACTTTCTTATTATCTTCTTTCTCTGCCTCGTGTCTAGGTGCAAATGTTAATACTTAAGTTCTGTGCCTCTAAAACAACCTAAGCTTCCATTAGTAGATGTATGGACAAAGAAAATATGGGATGTGTGTGTATGAGTGTGTGTATTGTATATGTATATGTGATACTGGTATGTATAACATATATATCTTGATGCTACATATCCCTTTATACATATTTATAAGGGATATTATTCAGCTTTAAAGGAGAAGAAAATATTTTACAGCAACATAGCTGAACTTTGAGGGCATAATGCTAAGCAAATTAAGTCAGAAAAGACAAATACTTTATGTTCTCACTTACACGCAGAATCTAGAAAGACTGAACTTGGAAAAGTAGAGAGTAGAATGGAGATTGCTTGGAGCTGGGAGTTGGGAGACATGGGGAGTGGTTGGTCAAAGGTCACAAACATCCAGCTGTAGGATGTAAAAGTTTTCACCACACACACAAGAAGGTAATTTTGAAGAGGGATGGGGTTGTCAACTAACCTTATTGCATTACTCATTTCACAATATATGAATGTTATCATATTGTCACATTGTACACCTTAAACTTCCATACATTGTATGTCAATAACAAAGTTTGGGAGAAAAAAATGATCAGTAATTAGCCCCAGGAAACTAAAAGAAGTTCTACAGGGGAAAAAAAGAAAAGTCATAATAGTACACCACCTGGATCAGCATTAAAAAAAGTTCCATACCTCTAACATAGTATTTATACCTTTACTTATTCCATAAGTGTTTATTAAGTGCCCCTTCAGCCCCAGATACGTGTTGCTAGAGGTAGAGCTATATAGGTCAACAAGAAAAAGCATAGCCATCCCCACATGGCACTTATTGTTTAGTGGGAGACAAAAACATTAATTGAATTATAAAACTAATGCATTAATAAGGAAAAAATTTTCCAAAAAAGAGAACTCTCACATACCAAAAATTTGAGGCTGTGGGAAGCTGGAATGATAGATGAACTCACTGAAGGCAACTGTGGGTAGAGACAGTGAGGGGGAAAAACAAGAGAGGAGGAGGAAGGATGAGGAGGTTCAGATCTAATGTTAAGACTTTGGGATTTTATTCTAAATATAATGGAAATATGGGGAAGACTTAGATGCTTCATAAAGGGCTGGACTTCTTTTTATTTGTCACTGTCTTCCTGGTGACCAGAAAAATGCCAGGCATGAAAGTTTAACAAATGTTTATTGAGTGAATGAATGAGTTAGTGAATTAGTGATATGATCAGATTTTATTTTACAAATATTACCATTCTCTTATGTGGAGAATGAATTGCAAGGAAGCAAGAGAGTAGATGTAGATAAACCAAAGGAACATGCAGGGATATGTAATTAGCCCATGTGGATGGCAGAATACACACACACACACACACACACACACACACACACACGGTGATAAAGAGTAAGGGCATTAGAACCAGATGGTCCTAAGTTCAAATCCCAGTCCTGCCACCTATTAAGAGCATGACCTTAAATATGCTGGCTTTAATTACCTTATCAACAAAATGCCTTATGCACAGCTAAGAAAGTAGTCAACAAAACAAAGAGGCAACCCATAAAATGGGAGAAGATATTTGCATATGACCCTACAGACAAAGGGCTTGTATCCAAGATCTATAAAGAACTCAAACTAAACACCCAAAAAACAGATAATCATGTCAGAAAATGGGCAGAAGACATGAATAGACACTTCTCCAGTGAAGACATACAAATGGCTAGCAGACACATGAAAAAAATGTTCATCATTAGCCATCAGGGAAATTCTAATCAAAACCACATTGAGTACCACCTTACACCAGTTAGAATGGCAAAAATTGACAAGGAAAGAAAAAACAAATGTTGGAGAAAGGGGAACCCTCTTACACTGTTGATGGGAATGAAAGTTGGTGCAGCTACTTTGGAAAACAGTGTGGAGGTGTCTCAAAAAATTAAAAATAGAGCTACCCTATGACCCAGAATTGCCCTACTGGGTATTTACCCCAAAGATACAGATGTAGTGAAAAGAAGGGGCATATGCACCGCAATGTTCATAGTAGCAGTGTCATAGTAGCAGTGTCCATGATAGCCAAACTGTGGAAAGACCTGAGATGCCCTTCAGCAGAAGAATTGATAAAGAAGATGTGGTTCATATATACAATGGAATATTACTCAGCCATCAGAAAGGATGAATACCCAACTTTTGCATCAACATGGAGGGGACTGGAGGAGATTCTGCTAGGTGAGATAAGTCAAGCAGAGAAGGTCAATTATCATGTGGTTTCAATTATTTGTGGAACATACGGAATAGCATGGAGGACATTAGGAGAAGAAAAGGTAAAATGAAGAGAGGCAAGTTGGAGTGGGAGACAAACCATGAGAGACTCTGAATTCTGGGAAACAAACTGACGGTTTCAGAGGGAAGAGGGCTGAGGGGATGGGTGAGCCTGGTGATGGGTATTAAGGAAGGCATGGATTGCACGGAGCACTGGGTATTATATGCAAACAATGAACCATGGAACACTACATCAAAAACTAATGATGTACTTGTATGGTGACTAATGTAACACAATAAAAAAAGTACCGACAATAGTAATAATTACCTGTTTGATTGTCATGAGGACTAAATGAGGGAAAAAAAAGAGTATACACTGCCTGGCACACATAAATAACTTAGGGAGTCAGGAGGTCAAATGGTATAGAGACCAAGAATATGCATTCTGAAATCAGCCTTCCAGGGGGTCAAATTCTGATTCTGTTATAGCTGTGTAACCTTGGACAAAGTTCTTAGGTTCCCTGCAGCTTAGCTTTTAAAATCTGTATCCTAGAGAAAATAATACTACGAGTCCATCATCCCTTATCAAGAATTCTTGGTATTAGATGTGTTTCTGGATTCAGATTTTTTTTTTTTTCTGAACTTTTAGAAAGCTAGCACAGCGCCTATGTCATATATTTTGTAGTGTTCTGATTGGGTTCTCCGACAGCACCCCTATCATCAAACTTACTTTTTTCTGCAGCTGTACATATACTTACACATGAACATGTTAAGTAGAATTAAGGCAGGGGGGAAAGACCATAAATAGCTCACAATTAATTCAGATCAGAATTTTCACCTAAATAAATTGGGCGGGGGGAACAACCCCTGGGTGTGTGCTCATGCTCCAGCTTGATTCTCAGTACCAGCAGCACAGGACCTGGCAGAAAGATGTGTTCAGCATGTGTCTGTAGAATTCTCTCTCCCTAAGTTATTTTCTTGTCCATCTGGTCTGATGAGATTTCCAAGGTCTCAGCCTTCTGTATTGGTCTGTGAAACGGAGTCAGGGTAGGGCAAATGACTTATGCTGGAACGAAGGTCTCATGGGGGGTTTCCAAGGGTCTGTGTAAGAGCAGCTTTTTACACTTAAGAGAAGGGGGCTCTCTGCCTGCCCTACAGGAGGCCCTCCCCCAGGAGGCAAGGTCCTCTGTCCCTGGCTGGCAAGAAAGAGCATCCCCTACTCCCCAAGTGTAACCTCCACAAAGGCAACGATCTGTTGTTTACTTTATTGTCTTTGTTTGGTTGACTGGTCTATTTTGAGCAATTGCAAGAATTTAATTTAAGAAATTAAATGAAAAAAAATGAGCCTTTATTAAGTATCTACCACAAGCCAGGCAATCTTAAAGAGTTTGTTTGAGCCACCTACCAGTCTTCCGTAGCAGGTAGCATTTTCATCTGTTTTACAGCTGAGGAAACTGAGGCTCAGACAAGCTCACATCATCAGGGCCCACATCCTGGCCTTAGCCTTGGCTCATTCTTTTGTGTCCCACAATAGGAGGCGTCTTGAGAAAGAGAGGGTAATTTGGTAACTCGCAGGTGCCTTCCATCAGCCAAAGCAGACCAGGGCGGGTAATGAGGCTCAGGATTGATATGCAGGCTGAGCTGAGCAGTCTGAGAAAGTTCAGCCCAATCAGAACCCTTGGCTTGGCGATGTGAGTTGAGGAGATGTGACTTCCTCAGACCCGATACCCCTGGGCTGCTTCATTCTTCCTCCCGGAGGTGAGTGTCCTGGGCCAGAGGGATACCAGATCATTGGCCTGTGACTGTGGGCTCTGATCCTGCTGAAGAATGGCCAGTGTGTTTGCACAGGCTTTGCTCTACAGAAGCGATGGAGGGGAGCTTCCATGACTCCAGCTCAACTCCTCACTCACTGTGTGACCTGGGGCAAGTTATGTTTTGCTTTTCTCTTCAGTAGAGCTCTTAAAGGGGTGAGTGTTATTTCCCTTGTAGAGGTATAAAGAGACTCGGAGACAGTGAATGTAGAGTGATTAGCACAGTTCTGTTAGAGTGATGAGCTCGTAAGTGCCAGCTGCCACTACTACTGTCATTGTTGTCTTGAGAGACAGAGAGAGAGAGAAAGAGAGAGACAGTGCGTATGCACGAGAGTGGGAGTGAGGAGAGGCAGAAGGAGAGGAGAGAGAGAATCCCAAGCCATGCACCTAGCACAGAGGTGGGGCTCCACCTGGGGCTCTGTCTTGTGAGCCCGAGATCATGACCTGAGCAGAAATCAGGAGTTGAACACTTAACCGACTGAGCCACCCAGGTGCCTTACTTCTGCTGTTCACGTTACTACTTTATCTGAGGGTGTCCAGCTGGTTCACCATGTCACCTGCTGAATTTGGGACCCAAGATGCGTGGTGGCTGTGTGCAGACATCAGTCTCAGAGCTCTGGGGGGGATGGAGATGGTGGCCTTCATCTCAGGCTTTATCATGCAGGACATGGCTCGTGGTGAGAGTCCAGGACTCATTTGCTAAAAGACTAATCCACAGTGCAGTGGGCACAGTCATTCTGTTTCTGTGTTTAGGGCTCTTTAATGGGACTTCTGCAAAAAACAAAGCAGAAATCTAGCAACATATGTTCAATCATAGTCTCTTGGAATGTGGACAGAGCTTGAAGCGAATGCAAGTTCAGAGCTGTTGAACTAGAGAACAAAATAGAGGGGCGTGTGTGTTTGTTTTGGTGTTTTGTTTGTCTGTGTCATCACTGTGCCTCTTTCATCCTGGGGGTTGATAATTGCTCAGAGACCTAGAAAATATTACGTTTGTTTATATATACTTAGAAAAAAGTATGGGAAATGCACACCAAGATGGCAACAGTGGTTATTTTGAAGTGGAGTGATTGCAGGTAATTTTAATTTTTTTATATCTTTGCTTATATATGCTTCCCACTATTCCAGAAGAGGACCGTGCATTACCGAGATGAGTTATGTAGGAACGTGAAGGGACTCAAGCTAAGATCATTCAAATTACAGTCCTTTCACTTGTATTCCAACCTGGGGTTTCCTTAAGGACAATTTCCAAGTAGCAGTGCTCCTGTCTGAATCGAGAGCAAGAAGAGTACAGAGGAAACGTGCTGGCCATCCAAGCCTGGACATTGAGGAAGAGGCATAAGAGCAAAAGAAAATGTCATTTCCAGGTTTTATTACTTGATACCTATTATGGCAAGTGCTGTAATTATGCTGCTGTTCAATCCACCCAAGAATCTTGCAAAGTTACATATTATTCTTCCTGCCTTGCAGAAAAAGAGACTGACCCTTGGAATAGTTAAGTCAGTTTCCCAAGTCACATACATATCCAGGAAATAGTCATTTAGACACAAAACACTGTGCCTTTTGACATTGCTGAATTGAACAATGCTTCATCATGGGGGTGTGTATATATTATACGTATGCTATAACTGTCACGTGTGTATGTGTGTATGTCCGTACATACTGATGACCTCAGCTTTCTGGGTGCTTACCAAAAAACGAATAAATTGGGTAGAAAATCCTTTCAGTGTGTGAAGTTGGTCATAGTTACAGATATTCATAGAACCCAGCATCATTAAGTTACAGTCTGGGACATTTGTGTCACCACTGGACACCCAAAACCGGAGGGAATCTTGGTGACCATCTTGTTCAGTTACCAATCTCCTTGATTTCTTTCTTTCATGATTTCTCAGGTTTTCTTTTTCTTTTTTCTTTAGTTCTTGATCTCTCTGTCTCTCCCTCCTTCCCTTCCCTCCTTTTCTATTCCCCTTCCTTTTATTTTATTTTTTTATTTGACAGAGACAGATCACAAGTAGGCAGAGAGGCAGGCAGAGAGAGAGAGAGGGAAGTAAGCTCCCTGCTGAGCAGAGAGCCCGATGTGGGACTCGATCCCAGGACCCTGAGATCATGATCTGAGCCGAAGGCAGAGGCTTAACCCACTGAGCCACCCAGGCACCCCCTCCTCCTTTTAATAGCAGCAGAACCCTCCCTTCCTTAAACACAACTTAGGAAGGCCCAATGTACAAAACCACATGTAAGCAGGGGCTTAGGGCTAACAGGCTGCCCCCTCCTCCCCAGCTGCCCTGGGCACTTCTCGAGTCTCTAGGACTTGAAAGTCATGAATCTAGACCCCCATGCTTGCCACCAGCAAGGAAACTCCAGACCAGGCAGGCAGAGACCCTTCTCCAGGTCTCTCCGAAACTTCTCAGCAGAGGTGAGGTGGGACTCGAGCGCTGGCTCACCCCAGAGCTCTCTTCACCACACGTCATTGCAATGATTTATTCCAATTTTCTGTTTTTTTCCCGCTGGAAGGTAAAGTACTTGGAGGGCAGAGGCAGCATCTGGACTGTTCCCTGCTGTCCTCCCAGTACCTAGCTCTGAGCCCCGCAGCCGGGAGGTGTCGACTTTGGTGTTGCTGGGTAGATGATCTGGAGGACGAGCGTCGGAGATCCTTTTCGCCCGGTGCTGTCAGGCTGTGCGTTTGTGATGTGTCCACTGAGGGGCCGATGTACTTACCGAACTGGCAGCCCCCAACTCGATTACCTGAGTAATCATTCATCCCTCCCTAAGCTCTCACACCCTGAGGCCTCTCTCCTCATTCCATAACCAGCTGCTTCTGTCATTCAATGTCAGGTCCAGGATTGGGATTTTTTTTTTTTTTTTTTTTTAATTCAGGTGACTATGTTTATCCTTTAGTGAATATTAAATCTTTGGAGAAATCCATCCCCTTCCTTTTCTCCTCCTCCTCCAGTGCACTATCCAGTACCTTTCTCTGAGGTCAGCTCCAGCCAGAGGTCTTGGTGAACTCGGATGGCCTGGGACGTGGGGGGAGTGGAAGGCAGAATATACTGAGGGGGGAGGGGAGAACCCACCCCCATCCCACGGAAACCCATTCTCTGCGGTGTGGGGTTGTCCTGGTTTTACCCGCTTGCTCTGCTGGATTTCAAATCGAGGTGGGGTAGCTGTGCAGGAGAAGGGGACTGTATCCGGGCCCTGGACTGGCCTTGGCTCTGAGATTCCAGCTGTGCATGAGTGGGCCGGCCTGTGCAGCTGGCCTTGCCTCTCGTCTTGGCCAGGGAGTAGAGAGGCCCAGGCCGGGGAGCTCAGAGAAATCACAGGGCCTCAGCCGCTTGCTGAGATGGCCTCTGGGCAGCTGGGGGCTGTTTTCTGTGGCCTCTAAAGTTAAGGAGCCCTATATTCTTCCCAGGGCCTCTGTAGCCCTTCTTCTCTCCCAGATGGGCAGCTGTTTGAGGAGAAGAGGTGCTCCTGAACATCCCGGGTATCACTTTATTGATACAAAATTGTTTTCCAGGAAACCAAAACCTGGTTTCCCTGAACACCAAAGTTCATTTGATCCCCTTCAGAGCGTCCTGGCTGGCAGTTTCAGAGTTGGAAGAGCTCCTATAATCCCAGAGTTTCCCTCCTCAAAGGACACTAGAAAATCACCAAGTATACTTTCTCGTTTGAGCGTCGCCGTCACAGTTTTGTCATAGCTGAGATATTAGTAACCTGATGTGCTCTTCTTGAAATTGACTCCTTTCTTTTTGTTATTATTTTTATTTTTGGTTAAATCAATGATTTCAAAATGGATATTTATGTCACTACCGGTAAATGGAAAACCAGGATTATGTGCCATAAATAGAAGCTAACTCTAAAAATCAATATAGTGAAAACAAAACAATTTTATATTAATTCTGGACAGACAGCATTGCCTCTAGAAGGTTCTGAGCTAGAGGCTTGTTCTTTTAAAGAAGGGAGGTTCCCACATGTTACAGAATTTTCAAAAGAACATCAGTATGAAACCAAGCCATGCTCCGTGACTGAATTAAAAGGACTGAAAGAAAACTTTAAAAAAATTTTTTTCCCCTTAAGTGATTTAATTCAGTTATGTCCCACACTTTGGTAAACACCATGTAACCCAGTAGAAAGGTTTCAACCAAGGAAGCCACGGGCTGCCGATCACACAGTAAGTCTGTGACAATGGCAAGATTAGACCCAGGACCATGGGCTCCAAAGTGGGTTTTCCACTGCCCCCTGAACACACACTAGGTTGCCTCTATGAAGGGAAAGATTCACTTTTCAGGAACAAGACCTCACTGGGTAAGGATTTTGTCGAGAAAAAGGTTATGTCATTTTTTTTTTTTCCCACCTCACTACTCTGTGTCTATGGTATTAAGGTAAGTATTAGGTTTTCAGCCTCCTGGTTATTACTGCGTATTTTTCTACCCTATTTAAGAAATGGAATTAAGGGGCACCTGGGTGGCTCAGTGGGTTAAAGCCTCTGCCTTCGGCTCAGGTCATGATCCCAGGGTCCTGGGATCGAGCCCCACATCGGGCTCTCTGCTCAGCGGGGAGCCTGCTTCCTCCTCTCTCTCTCTGCCTGCCTCTCTGCCTACTTGTGATCTCTGTCTGTCCAATAAATAAATTAAATCTTTAAAAAAAAAAAAGAAATGGAATTAAGTGATTATTTTAGTGAGAAGGTAATTTGTACTCAATCATAAAAACTTGAGAGTAAATCAGTCACAGGCATGCTGAACTCTGACAATTAATAATCATTTCTTCACCCATCATTCAGTGCTCTGGAGCAACTTACACTTTTAAAGATTTTATTTATTTATTTGACAGACAGAGATCACAAGTACGCAGAGAGGGGGGCAGAGAGAGAGGGGGAAGCAGGCTCCCTGCTGAGCAGAGAGCCAGATACAGAGGATGCGGGACTTAGATCTCGGGACCCTGAGATCATGACCTAAGCCGAAAGCAGAGGCTTTAACCCAGGCGCCCACAGGTGCCCACAACTTACACTTTTAGATATATCCATCTATCCCTAGTAGAAGGCCCTTTGCATATCAACCTCCTTGATTTCTTTCTTTCTTGACTTCTCAATTTCCCTTTTTCTTTTCTTTTTGATATCTCTTTCTATCCCTCCCTTCCCTCCACCCCCCCTTCCTTGTCCTTTTATTTTACTTTATTTTATTTCATTGTATTTTAGAGAGTGAGAGCACCAGCAGGGTAAGAGGCAGAGGGAGAGAGAGAGAGAGAGAATCTTAAGTAGGCTCCATGCCCAGCACAGAGCCCAACATGAGCTCAATCCCACGACACTGAGATCATGACCTGAGTCGAAATCAAGAGTCAGGTGCTTAACAGACTGAGCCACCTACGTCCCCCGGCTGCCTCCTTCTAATACCAGCAAAACCGTTCCTTAAAACATAACTTAGAAAGGCTCAATGCACAAAACTAAATGTAAGTAGGGGCTTAGGTGTTCTGTTTTCCACAGTAACTTTCTTAAACTTCCAACTTTTGCTCAAGGTCGAGGAACTGAAAGATAAGTTTATTCCAACTTTGACTTCCCCAGATTTTCCAAAGAGAAGGAGGAAAGATGGTAACTTTTGTTGAGTGCCCAGAGCTGTGCTCTGTCTCAGGCATGGAGCAGTGGAGGTCCAGCTGAAGCCCTCTGCCCAAGTCAGAGGGGGAGGTAGCAATTGGAGGTAGCAGTTGCAGGTAGCAGTTCGACTCGGGCTCGGGTCTTTTCTATTCCAAAGCCAGCATTCTTTCTGCTGCTTTGCAGAGCTCTGTGCTGGTAAGCACTTTGAGAACAGTTGTGCTTTTTGTTTTGTTGTTGTTGTTTTTTCTCACGTGCTCTTCATTTCTCAGGGCCTACCACTGTGTCTTGCGCATAGTTACTGCTCAGTACATATGTGCTGAGGAAAATGGGATAAACAGATGGAAGAAGCTGAGGCTCAGAAGAGAAAAGTGAAGGAAAATGAGCCCAGACCTTTGGCCCCTTGCTGTCTGCACTTCACTGTCTCACCTGGGGTCCCTCGTAGATAAACGCCGTAAACATCTAAAGTTGCATCCTTCTTATTTATTCTTAATTTGGGAACTAAAGTGAACTGAGGTAAGACTGATTATTGATCAGTCTTGTTTTAGAGTCAAAGGTAGACACTCTGGTCTCTTCCCTGGCATGTCTGTAGATTTGCGGACCGTTAAAAAAAGAAAAATATGAAACAAAAAAACAAAGAGAGGGAAGAAAAACTTGTTCTTCGAGAAGGGATTTGCCTAACAGGACCTTAGACGTCTCTTAAGACTGTTAGCCAGGGGGATCCCTCAAACCCTCCCCGTGTCACTTAGCCTTATTCTCTGACCCTGCCTCAGTCTTCTCTATACCGGGCCTCTTGCTTTCAACCCTAATGCTCCTCCCCTCCAGCAAACATTTCCATTCTTGTCATGATGCAAATAATTTCATGCATTTCCATAGAAACCTGAAAGATTCTGAAGGCCCTTGACTTCCCTACAGAGGCTGGGTATGTTCATTTGCTGTGGCCATGGTGCCTTGGACCAGAGGGGCTGGACCCAAACTTAGTCCCGGGTGATGCCAAGTTTCAGGGCACCGGGCCTTGGATCTTCTTCATCTTTCCTGTGACCCCTGAATTGGGTCTGTCACCCCAGCACACATAGCAGAACTACTGTGCTGGAGGAACGCTGGCGTGGGAGTTGGTCGCAGGGATTCCAGTTCTCATGCTACGGTGGCTGTGTGGCTCCAGCAAGTCTCCCTCTTTCTCTCATTCTCAAGATAAGGAGTTTGAACCAGATCAGCGGTTTCCCAAACTATGTTATCAGAACTTGAGGGGTCCTTTGAGGCACCTCAAGAACCCCTGAGGGAGGCAGACTAGAATAGAGAGGAAATTGTACCCACTGACCTGCTGCTACCGGCAAGAGAGCCTTGCCTTAACCTGGTGGGTTTCCCCATAAAGTCTTATTAGAAATAAGTGCTTTACTGTTTAAGTAAAGGAGTTTGAAAAACACTCCTTTTTTCTTTCTAAACTCACTTTCTACTAAGATAAGCACACATCCCCCCCAGCACACAAATACCCCCAAAGAAAAGAAGTAAAAATGAACAAAACACATGATTTCCCTAATAATATGCCTATTTTAGATGGATTAAGTGAGGCATGGCATGGAAATTGGTTAAAAAACTGCTTCGTTCATTCACCTACACCTTCACACACCCCACGATGGAAGAATCTTGGGGTCTTTGCTGTTACAGGAGTTCAGTGGGCCAGCTCTGGACTCTGGGAGCTGCGGAAGAAAGGGAGCAAAGTCTTGGAGGATGCTTCTGTTTCTCTAAAATTTGTTACAATAAAGTGTATATGTAAACATACATATGTATCTTATGTGCACATGTTTGTGTATATATGTGTGCACATGTATGTATACACACATATTCGCGTATACATTATCTCTGTGTGTATGCATATGTCAATGTATGTGTATATGTGTATGCATAACATATAGGTACAGTATGGCAAGCTATTTTAACATTTGTTGGCCCTATCTTTATGGATAAGGCTTCAAACTTGGTTAGACACCATCTTCCCTTTCTCTGAGTCCCCCCTAATTCTCCACGGCTCCTCCAATTTCATGAGAAGCTGAGAGGAGAAGACCCGGCTCCCTTGCTCCCGCCTTGATCTCAGCCCCCATACTCTTCTCCAGTCTCACTGGACGGTGGTGCTCCTGGGAGAAAGAAGGACTAAATTAGAGTTACGGCAGTGAGGGTGGAGCAGGCAGGACACCGAGAGGTAGAACCCACAGGACAATGAAGGTGGCAGCAGTAGCGGTGATGGTGGTGGTGAGGGGTGCGTGTGTGTGTGTGTGTGTTTCGGTAAAGGGTTGCTGGAGCAGAAGCCTGAGTGGGAAGCGTGGATCTAGACATTGAAGGTTGAGCTAGGATCACTGATTATGCGGAGCTTGGGGCCGGTCTCCCAAGAGGAAAGGTATAGAGAAGACGAAACAACTCTGGAGGAAGGGAACTACAGTAACTGATAGAAATAAATCCCGAAAGAGTCAAGATATGGGGCTCCAAGGACTTGAAGCCCATGGGTAGGGTCTGGCCTTACTGAGGTGGAGGGCATCATATTCTTTTCCTCTAGTCCAGGCCCAGACGAAACAGGATAAGAGAAGAAAGGGAAGGGAATATACATATTGATTTAAATAATGTTCTCACTAAAAGATAATTCTGAGCGGGCAGCAGGCTAGCCTGAAAGGAGAGATGGTTTAGGTCAGAGCATGGGCTAAAGTGTTTTGTAGTGTGTGGTCCATTTATATCAGAATCACCATGGAGAACATGTTAATAATGAAAATTACAGGGTTGACTCCAAAGCTATTGAATCAGAATTTCTGGGAATCTCTATTTTTCACTTGCCCCCCACAAGTGATTCCATGTCTAATAATGTTGGAGAGTCACCATGATGGAGAATTGACTTGGGATGACGAAACCAAAGAAATGTTTCCCCAAAGGGTTCTGCAGGCCCTTGGAATGTGCCTTCTCCTCTCCCCACTCCACATCCTGGCTTCCTGTGAAAGGCAGAGCAGGCAAGGTTTCCCTGAGTGTGTTTTGCTTCCGTTAGGCTCTCAGTGAGGTCCCACTGTGCCCAAAGGCTGACATCTGCTGACAGTGGGGCCAAGCCTGCTTGTCTTACTGACAGGCAGCAGAGCCACAGAGCAAGACAAGGCAGCTTAGACGTCAGGAGGGCCCAAGTTCTAATCTGGCTTGGCCCAAGCTTTCTGACCTTACGTAGATTCTTTTGCCATTTTAAGGGACAGGAAGCTTTGCCCATCTCACAGTACTATTAGGAAGAGAGCATTCAATGTTGAGTCGAATGTTTCTTCACATCTGCCAGCCAGTTTCCTCGTCACTAAAAGATATTTACAGCATCCTTACTCTTAGAGTTCATCTTTACTTTCCTCTTTTTCTCCTCTTCTGATCTCACCCACACCACTGCTGGTGCTGGCCACAACTACCCTAGGAGGTAAGAATTGACACCCTTGTCTTGGAGATGAGCGTGCTGTGACTCAAACACACGTAGAGCAGGTGCCTGTCCAAGTCCAATGACACCGAGGTCTGTCCAGTGCCACTATCCAGAAACATCATGTGGGCATAATGAGGTCTCCTGGGAACTTTCAGTTCTGTGGTCTGATCCAATAGCCCAGGGTGTTGCAGAAGAGGGACAGGACACTTGATGTGGAAATGCAGAGGAGGAAGAGAGTGATTCTGACTGTGGAGATCTTGAGAAGGCCATTGGGAAGGAGTGAAATTAAGACAGGAGTATTTCATGTGAGATTTTTATAAATTTGGAGTGTGAGGGATGCCTATGGATTCATTAGGACGGGAGAGTGAACACATGGTAGGAAAAGGTATGGAGACCAGGCACTTCTCTTCATGTTTGGGGGAAGAACCAGCCTTCCAGGTAAAGTCAAAAGCATGGAGGAGGACTTGAGTAAATCTATCACAGGACCAGAGGTCGGAGGCCTTGACTACCATGCTAAGTAGGATGTCTCTAGGGAAGGGCACTCCAGTGGAAGTGCGCATTAGATAACGGCTCAGAGTAGAAAAGGGTAGGCCTTTGTGGAAGTTGCCCAGGGTCTCCCTGTCCCATCTGTTCGCTGCCCCGAGCCAGAATTCTTCCCTAAAGGTTCAAGGCCCTCTCTGCTGGGATCACCTTGCAAAAGAGCATCCGTTCCGCCTGCTGCCTGGATTGAGCAAGAGGCTGGAAGCAGGGTGAGGAAGCAGCAGCTGTGAGTCAGACCGCCCCCACGCAGGCTCCAGCCTGGGCCTGGGGCCCCAGCTGGGATTGGAGCTCTTGCCCTGGTTGCATTTGCCGCATGTGCGCTGGACCGCCAAGTGTGGCTCAGAGCTGCCCTGACTCACTGGGAACTCTCCGAGTGGCTCGTGCCTCTGCCGCCGCTTTCATTTCACTTTCTTCCTCCTCTACACACGCACTTCTCCTCCCTGGCCTCCTATTCTTTTATGCCCTTCAGTCCCTTTGAAAATCTGCCCTCCTCCGCCTTTCCTTTCTTTACTTGCAGCTTCTTCTCCTCCCTCCTTTGAATCCTTTTATTATCTTTATGGTGGTATTTGTAATGTGACTCAGGAGGCCCAGGTTTCGACTGGGCTACCAGTGACTCACTAGATGGCTTTAGACCTATCCATTCTCTTTGGGGCTCAATTTGCACATCTGTCCAATGAGGCAGTTGGCTTAGATGGAGGTTGAAAGACAAAGAACCATCAGGATTTCTCCTTCTAGAATTCTCTGCGTGTGCTCGTTCCCCTCTCCCGTAGAACAGTTGAGTGGCAGAGTTCACAGGGCTCTCGAAGTTTCCTTAGGGATATGGATCAGGACCTTGGGCGCCTGCTGGATTCACCTATTGAGCTTCTGAAACTGTGCTGCCCAAACCAATCTCATGAAAATCTATGGGGGAGAGGCTGAGGAATTATTTTTTAAAAGCTCCCCATGTGCTTCTGTTAAGCAGCCAGGGTGGAGAATTACTGATTTAGAAGAAGCAACTTTTGGTACAGGGAAAAAACTTAAGGTCTAGAGCAGAGACAGGGGCATGTCTGGTGTCACGTGGTAAGGCATCGCAGAAAAAACCAGAACCAAGCCTCCCTCCCCCTCCACCCCCTTGGCCTGGACTTTGAATCACCTTAAGCAAATGCCACTGCTTACAGTGGGGCCAGGCAGGAGAGCCGCCTTCTACCTCTGCCAGAGCCTGGCTTAGAGGCAAGGCCCAGACACAGCCCCATTAAGCCAGGCGTGCCTTACGGGAATCGCTCCTGGCTCCAGCTTAGAAAACAAACAGAGTACTTTGGTTTTCTTTGGCTGTATCTGCTGGTGGGGGAGCTAGGAGGAGAGCACCTGAGGACGCAGGTTTGCTGCTCTTCTCCCAAGCAAAGTGGGGCTGCCAGCTGGGGAGGACTGGAGACAGGTGGGCAGAGCCACTTTGGGGGTGAGCCAGGCAGTACGTGCTTGAGAAGCACCCCACACACGGGCTGATGCCTGAGGGAGAGGGGAGAAGGGGCTGGGAGCCTCAGCTGGGGTGGCAGCTGGAGGTAAGCCCTGCACCTTGACCTGCCTCCAGACAGACCCCTTCTGGTGTATGCAAGCCCTGCTCCTTCCTTCCAGACAGTGGTGATGGCGGGAGGAGGTCTTAGTTGGAATCTTCATTCAAGCCAGCCACTATGGTAAGTTCCTTATACTCGACGTGTCGTCCCCATGTGTATGTATTCTGCACAGCTTACTGATGTAGGGGTAATGAGTGTGTCCACTTCTCAGATCAAGAAGTAACCTTGGAGAGGTGAAGTCTACCACGGCAGGCATACACAGTAGGTACAGACCTCTAGGTAGGTCTACCTGCTTGCAAAACTCAGCCTCTTAGCCAGTACTCAGCACCACTCTGGTATAAATCAGCAGACCTGGGTTCCATCTGCACTCCTCTCATGACAGGCTGTGTGTCTTCAGACAGATTGGTGTCTCTGGGCCTCTGTACATTGTTGGCTCTGCTTCCTTCACATGACTGAGGAGGGGATCCAGTCCGAGGTGGACATGAAAGAGGTTAGTAAATAACAGGCATACAAAGGAAGAGATTATTGCTGCTAACACCAAACACAGCTGTGTCCCCACTTGGGGAGCTACCATCACACATACACCTGTCCATACTTGTGACCTTGGCCATCCCTGGCAACCTCTTGGTTCCCAAGGACTCAGGTGGAGGAGTAGAAGGGGAGAGAGGGAATAAAGGAACCTGTTGATTAAACACGTCACATCTCTCAGATGAAAGCTTCTAGATAAATATCACAGCGCCACATAAATAAAACATAAATGAAATCATATTATCCTGATTCCCTCCCTCCAGGATGCCTGCAGATGCTTTCATGGAAGGTAAGGGCAGCTAGTGAAGTCCAAAAGAGAGTCAGGATGACTAGAGTTCAACTCCTTTCCCTCCCAGGTACTGGCTGCATGACTGGGGGGGCCTGGTTCCTTAGCCTCTTTGAGTCTCAGTGTCCTCCTCGAGTTAGGAATACAATACACCTATCCCCTGGCTGCTGTAATTCAACTAGCTCCTGTACCTATCTCTGGTCTAGGATCTATCCCACTGGATACTGTTACCTCTCGACATGCCTGCCTTTCACATTCTGCTGCGAAGGTCCTGGCAGTCACTGGTCTCATCTTGACGTGATGGTTATATTCAATGTCAATCCCTTTCTTCTTTCCTTCTCTCAAAGCCCCTCCCATCTTCATACCCCCAGGCCAACATTTTGACCCAATCCCATTTCTCCACTTAGTACATTATTCAGCTGGAACAGAAAGTGTGGAGACTGCCGACTTGTTGAGATGTCCAGGATCTCAACTTTCCAGTTGCCTGACCTTACGAAGTCTTCTTCGATCTCTGAGACTTAGCTTATGCCTCTCTGACATGGGGACGGTAACCCTCCTGTGCACCTACATCCTTGCCAGAAGGATCAGAGGCGATTCTACCAGGAAAGATGTTTTGCAAATTGTAAGACATTTGGAAAGTAAGAAGGAATGTTATCTGTACTGGGAAGTCATGGTCTCTTAACACGGATATATTTGGTTTGGCAATGTCGTTTCTGCTAGGCTCTGGTACCCTGCCCGTGGAGTCACAGCATCATCTAAGACTGACTCTCTTTCATACTTTACCTTCGGGTGACCAGACATTATCACTACCCCTGCTCTTCCCAAGTCCTTTTCATCGGTATCTCCTTGCTGACCTCTCCCATACTCCACAGTCAGGGAATCTGAAAACACTGCTCATTTGGAAGCCAGGAGACCAGAAGTGGAGTCTTGGCCTTCAGTGTGATATCCCTCCCTCGACCTCGGCTGCTTCTAGCGACAACTGAAGAGCCTCCAGATGACGGTGCTTGTCAGCTCTCCCATCGTTCGCGCATTTACTTCCCAAGGACATAAAACAAAGGATGCAAGTAGCTTTCCTAATGCCACTCAGCAACCATTCGGTATCAGAATCTTGTCTTACTTGTCTCTTCATCTCCACTGCCTGGCACAGTGCCTGGTCTGTACCCTATACTCTGGAAATGTTTGTTGAGTGCCTTCTGACACTTGACTACATGCAAACTTACTTCATTTTTTCCCTTGCTAAAAATGGGCAATTTTGAAATTGGATTTTAGAAAGATTTAAGTTGTTTATAAAAATCCTTAAACCATGGCTTTCAAATATGTTTCTCAGAGCTTAAGGGATCTGTGGCTAGACCTCAGGGGACCACAAGCTGCGGAGTGGGCTAGATGGTGGGTTGAGGGAGGTGTTGCCGATAATCTGATGGCCCCACTCTCGCTGGGGTTTATACGGGATTATATGGGTAAGATTTTTTGAAAAGGCGGAGTCTATTGCTTTGAAGTGTTTGAGAAAGGAATGATTTCAGATAATGAGAAGGAATTGGGGATATCGCAAATTAGGCACTCAGTGTAGAACAGTGGGATACATATGAAGATTCCAATCTGCACTTCCTTCTCCAATGTTGGGAGCAGGGTTTTCTATATAAGTCTTTAGGATCCTTCCATAAGACGGTGTGTAATAGGTACAGAAATCCACTGGCATCGGACCACAGCTTAGGGCTGAAACCTTAGGCCCTCTCAAGCTCTCTGTTTTCTTGAGGATAGCCCATGGCCCCAGGCAGGCGGCCCCCCATGCCAGGTCTGGCATCCCTAGCTGTGAGTTGGCACATCTGAGGGCCTGGCCTAACTCCGGGCCAGGAGCTACTAGTGCAGTCCAAGAACATCGCTGGGAAGCTGGAAGGAGCTGTCCCAGACCCTGCAGAGGAGCATGGCCCATCCACGTTTGCTCAGGCATCCAGGGAGCAGGTAGCTGGGCTCGGAGGAGGCTGCTGGCATTCTCACTTAGGGTCTTCTGGCTCAGATTCCAAAACAAGCTAGGGAGAATGTTTCCGCAGCTGGGAAGAAGGATGGGGGAAATCCCTCTGAGACCTTTTTATGCTGTGTGACTTTTTATGTCCTTAAGACAGCCACAGAAATAGCTCTTGGTTTCATCTTCTTTGCCATGTTTCCCACTGATTTGGCTCCTGGAAAATTGCTGTTGTGTTTGCTCCTGTGGTCTAGAGGCCTGGCCCCCAGCACCTATTCCAAAGTGTGACCTTTCATGTCAAAAGTATAGGTCTTTGTGTTTGTACCGTGTGCCAGCGTAAACTTCTGAAACCCCTAAAAATGGATTAACCAAACAACCAAGGAACAAAAATGAGACTGCCAGGTATGTGATAGAAAGGTCCAAGTCACTCCAAATCTGTGTAAATAGAGGAATCCCAGCAGCCACCCCCTCCTGTGTTCTAGCATGTGTCAGTGTAGCAAAGTATCCATAAAAATGGGGGTAGAGTGGCGCCTGGGTGGCTCAGTGGGTTGAAGCCTCTACCTTCAGCTCAGGTCATGATTTCAGGGCCCTGGGATCGAGCCCCACATCAGGCTCTCTGCTCAGCAGGGAGCCTGCTTCTCACCACCACCCCCTGCCTGCCTCTCTGTCTACTTGTGATCTCTGTCTGTCAAATAAATAAATAAAATCTTTAAAAATAAATGTGGGTGGAGGTGACCATTTCCGAGAAAGGCTACCACTCTCCTGTCTAAGATATCTGTGTTTTTTGGTCTGTGATGATCTTGATGATAAACCTATTTTTGGAGGGAGGGAGGGGTCCTGTCAACAGCTGAGTCACTTGATGAGCCGCGGAGGGCTATTAGGTTGTCTCCTGTGTCCTTCTCCCAAGTGTCTGGGGTCACCCATTTTTCATGCAGATATCTCACTTCCCCCCGATGCTGTATTCTGAGTATGACCGCCGCAGCACAGGTTCGGGGTGGGGTTCCTCCTCAAGTATTAGAACGTCCGCCGTGAAGTGCCCTTGGAGAGCTCTGAGTGCCACCACCTTCGTATACAAAAGAGATCTTGTTTGGGAGTTCCTTCCTGTGGGCTTCCAAAGGGAGTTTAAAACTGTTAACCCATTCCCCAATTCTGTCTGTGATAACTGGATTCTGTCGTATTTTAATGAGGAAAAGACAGTGAGGGATCCAGTCAGCCATTCCAGGTCATGTGGTCTTTGTGGGAGCAGTGACAAAGTGTGAACTCTAAGTCCTCATCACGGCCTGTCCAGCTGGGCCCCGTGGCTCAGCAGAAGGTACCAACAGGAACCTCAGAAGCATCATCCTGACGTCACAGATCATTCTGGGGCCAGCGGGTTTGTCAGCGGGTCCCAGCAAGGAGCTGAGAAGCTTCTATCAGCTCCAAATGCACATGAGAGGAAAACAAAATTCCATCATAATGTTGACCATCTGTGGATGAGGAGGATTTTTCAAGAGAGGCCACTGGAGAAGAGAACAGGGAAAATAATGACTATTGTCTTAAGGGAACATGATTTAAAAAGGGAGCACTGGTTCAACTAAGCAAATATTATATGACCTAGTGCTTTGTTAGCTTACCTTACTTTTAAGCAATTTTAAGCTTTTTTTTTTTTTTTGTCTTTTAAAATATTTTATTGTGGTAAGAACACTCGATATGAGCTCTGCCCTCTTAGGGAATTTTTAAATGTTCAATACAATATTATTAACTATAGACACGATGTACATCAGATCTCTAGAACTTATTCCTTGCAAAATTGAAACATTATGCCTGTTGATTAGCAACTCCTCATTAGCCCATCCCAGAGCCCCTCAAAACCACCTTCTCCTCTCTGATTGTGTTTGACTATTTTTGGTATCTCCTGTAGGTGGAATCATGTCGTATTTTCCTTCTGTGACTGACTTATTTCCTTCAGCATAATGTCCTCATGGCCCATTCATGTTGTCACATATGTCAGAATTTCTTTCTTTTTAAGACTACTACTCCATGGTTTGTATATTCCATAATGCCCTTATGTTTTTACCCAGGGGTGGCATCTCAGCTATTGTAAATCAAAGCCACAGTGAGTCATCACCTCACATCTGCTAAGATGGCTTTTATCAAAAGAACCAAAGAAGCAAGGGTTGGCGGGCATGTGGAGAAATAGGAAGTCTTGTACCCCGTGCACGGGGATCTAAAATGGTGCTGCCACTTTGGGACAGTACACAGGTTCCTCAAAAAATTAAAAATTCAAATACCATATTATTCAGCTATCTCATGTCTGAGTATATATCCAGAAGGGTTGAAATCAGGATCTTGAAGAGACATTAAAACTCCTAATTCACTTAAGCTTCTTTTTTTTAGGGACAGTCTGTTTCAAAACTGTGTCATAATCAGTGCAGGAGAGTAGTAATCTCCCTTTATGCTATAATCCTGAAACCCATGAGGATGAAGAACTTCCCGCATTTTCTCCTTAGCTTCCTTCCATCAAAAAACTTGCCAGGTGTTCCTTAGGATGCCTATATAGTAGAGCTAATTAATATTCCGTTTAAAATAGTTCCCAGGGGGCGCCTGGGTGGCTCAGTGGGTTAAAACCTCTGCCTTCGGCTCAGATCATGGTCCCAGGGTCCTGGGATCGAGCCCCACATCGGGTTCTCTGCTCCACGGAGAGTCTGCTTCCTCCTCCTCTCTGCCTGCCTCTCTGCCTACTTGTGACCTGTCTGTCAAATAAATAAATAAAATCTTTAAAAAAAATTTAAAAAATGAAATAGTTCTAAGAAAGCTATATGGCTGTCTAGCACACATTCTATAGGACTTTTTAGGGGGATTGAATGATTCAAAAGATGAAACATCAAGGTTATTCCAAGAATAATATTCTTAAAGCAACACTTTGGTGAGCAAACTGATGATGCTCTTTAGTAACACCAAACTGTTATCTCTTTTCCCAAGAATCTAGAACTTGGCTTTGTTCAGATTTTTCTAAGTTACTTTTAAAGTTCACATTGAACTTATCTTTTTTTTTTCCAAACACCCTTCCAATGATCTCTGACCATAAATGATAAACCTGTCAACTTGAATTGTTCATATTTGAAGACAGTTTATTCAGTTGAGGTGGCAAGATTTATTAGGCTCTCTTGTGAACAATGTATCTTAGAGGACCTTATAAACCACTAAAATTTTATGTCACCTTTTTATCTTATTAACAATTATGTAAAGTTTATTAGACTTTATTATAGTTTGGTAATCGTAATGTAAATTAATAAAACTTAAAGGCAAATTATCAATTTGGGAAAAATGCTCATAAAGTATTTACTTGTGAGGATATTCAGGGCAATGTTAACTACAAAGGAAATCATCTGAATATTACCACTGAAGAAAGCCAGTTTCAAACTATTCTGTGGTATGTTTTAAAGCACTTTTGGCTGCAGGGGTGTGGATGTCTTTACTGAGAATTGAAAGGGGAATCCTATCATTCAAAAAGACCTGGGAACTGGGAGTTATTGGGTGCTATTCTCTCATTCTTCCAGAAGCCCATCATCTGTTGCCTCTAGTAGTGCTGTAGGGTCACTGCCCTGATTCAGGGTCTTAGCCAGCCACCTGTCTTCCCAGTCCCTTGGTCTTGCCAGCTTTAGGTCCTTGGAGAAAAAGTCAGATTGGGCCACCTTAGGTTAAGTCTTTACTCTTGATTCAGTCAGCTACAATTAAAGAGGGAGGGTTACCTGGGAAAACCACAGCTAACAAGCTCAGCACCGTGTGCATTCGGGCCAGTTCTTGGAAAGCAGAGTTACAGGCCGGGTGCACTTCACAGTGGTTCATACTACCCTGTGCGTGCATACACGTGTGTGTGCTGTGTCCTGATCTGAGCAACAGTGACTGTAAGTGTATATACCAAAAGGTCACCATAAATTGTTTTCTTAGTGTTAGTTCTAGCAGATTTATATCTTCCTCGTTCCTTAAGTTATCTATAATAAGTGCATTTAATTTTTTTAAGGGTTCATCTCTTTTTTTTTTTTAAGATTTATTTATTTATTCGGGGCGGGGGAAGGGCAGAGAGAGAGGGAGAGAGAGAAACTTAAGCAGGCTCCACGCTGAGCAGGGAGCCCGACAGAGGCTCAATCTCATGACCCTGAGATTACAACCTGAGCTAAAACCAAGGGTCAGAGGCTCAGCTGATTGTACCACACAGGTGCCCCCTACTTCTTTAAAGATTTTTAAAATTTATTTTGAGAGAGACAGAAGAGAGTGTACACCTGCATGCATACCAGGGGGAGAGGCGGAGGAGAGGGAAAGAATATCAGGCAGACTCCAGATTGAGTATGCTTGCTTGATCTCACAACCCTGAGATCATGACCTTGAGCAAAAGGCACGAGTCTGACACCCAACTGACTGAGCCAACCAGGTGCCCCAGCATCCAACTCTTGATCTCAACTCAGGTCTTCATCTCAGGGTCATGAGTTCAAGCCCCACACTGGGCTCCATGCTGGTCATGGAACCTGCTTAAAAACAAACAAACAAAAAATGTGGTGTTTCATGTTCCTTATAGAATGGGAATGCAGAAATAGTTTAAAAAAAAAAGCTCTCAGAACTAAACAGGTCTGAGATGATCAGAATTTTCATATATTTCCTTTCCAGTCAAGGCATATTCTTTATAGAGTGAAAAACAATGTATTTTACATTTTTTTTAATTCAATGGTGGAATCCAAACCTTTCCTGAAAATTCAAAAAAAAAAAAAAAAGTTTTGCGAACTACTTGCAAACATGTTAGTGTCTGTATACAGTTTGAGAATATGGATAGCCCAGATTTTATCTGCCATTTTGCCCGTGTTGGGCATTTAGGCCTTTCCATTTTGTCACTTATTCTGAAGACTGCTGCAATAAAGAGGGGCCTTTGCATTTTAGACAAAAATAATCTCAAGTGTGCAGTCTGGTAACTAAAGGAGTTCTTGAACCGATTTTCCCTGATGGCACCTAGAAGCTTTTCTCCTCTTCCATCGTGTTTCTCTTCTTTTTAAAAAGTCCTGTCTCTATGTGAGCTCCCGCTGGGGTTAGTGCTGTAGGTGTCCTCGTGGCTGCCCTGTGCACAGATCATCGGGAAGCCACCTACAGGCTGGACAGTCACACGCCAAGAACTCATCCAGGGGCCAAAGCTGCCGCCCAAGCAGTTGGCTGCCGCAGTGAGCTCAATTTGACCACAGGCCCAGAGTTTCCCCTCTTAATGTGTTATTCCATTCACTGTCAGATCTCTGGGGATCCTGGGATTCAGAGAGGATTAAGAAATGAAATTCTGCAGATAATCAAGGGAAAAGTACAAGAAGTCATTTTACCTTTCTCTTCCAGCATATTCTCTTTCAGTAGAAGGAAATTTAAATTTAGGTGGATGTGATGGTTTCCACTCTTCCTTATATTTCAAGCCTGCTCTCTGGTGCAGGATCAAATGATTGGTGAATTTTCCACCAGACATGAATAGAAATTTAAATTAGAGCTAGAACAACTGAGAGCCAGGAGGATCCTTGGACATAAATCCACTCTAGAGATGTGAGAGCTTGGGAATAGAGGAAGGTCTTTCCAGTATTTCACAGCTGGTCACTGACTAGAGAAACCAGCCCCCAGTGGCTGAGACTCAAATACTGTATCTTCATCATTGTCATGTCCTTGATTTTAAGAATCACTTTATTTTGGGTGCCATTAGGAAAGAAAATGCTGCCAACTAAACTCTAACCCAGTGCTTTCCTACCAATTAAATTTTTAGACTTATTAAAAGAGCTCATTTATTTTGATTATGTTTTTATATTTCACTTCTGTGATATAAGAGTAAAATAAATGTTCAGATATTCGTAAAATTCCTTTACCTTCAGCTCTTGACTTTCCTGAATCACTTTCTGGTGCAAGGTCATTGAAGTCTGGGTTTTTCCATATACTGTTGTTCTCTTTGACAGGCAGAGGATTGGTTATACTGCATTTCTTCCTCATGCCACCCCATAGTTTTTTGGTTTTTTTTTAAGCAATATTGATGTATAAGTTGCATACCATACTATATCACTGTTATATAAAGTGTATGATTTAATAGGGGTTTTTTTTTGTACATTCACAGGGTTATGACTATCAACACAATATTTTTTTTTAAGATTTTTTCTTTATTTATCTGACAGAGATCACAAGCAGGCAGAGAGGCAGGCTGAGAGAGAGGAGGAAGCAGGCTCCGTGCAGAGCAGAGAGCCCGATGCGGGGCTCGATCCCAGGACCCTGGGATCATGACCTGAGCCGAAGGCAGAGGCTTAACCCACTGAGCCACCCAGGTGCCCCATCAACACAATATTGAAGACACTGTCAGCACCCTCCAAATAAACCCCATCCCTATTCCTACCGTCTCCCTTCTTCCTCTCCTTTCCCTAGTCCCGTACACCACTGATCTACTTTCTGTCCCCATGGGTTGGCCTGTTCTGGACACTGCAGGTTAATGAAATCTAAACAGTAAGTGGTCTTTCGTGACTGGGGTTCTTTCACTGTTCTTCTGTGGTGCAGCCTGTAGAATATGTCACTTTTTTTTTTTTTTTTAATGCATTTCTTCAAAGAAGACTCCATTATTGTCTCTGGGATTATCCTTCCAATTTTCATGCTGGTGTTTTCCTGATCTTACAGGCAGTTGTCAGTGAAGGCTGTCAGACAATAGTCAGAACTCCTGTTTCTTTCACAATTCGTTTTTAACTAGTTTGCGTTCTGAAACGTCAAGGGCTGTCGATATCCAGTTTTTAGCACCCGGAATGACAGCCAAGTTCACCCAAGGCACGCACAGTGACATCTGGTGCTTGGCTCATGGAAACTGTGTGTGTGTCATCATCATTTGTAGGACGCATCTCCATTTCAGAAATACTGAAAGACAAAAAGAAAAAAGTATGCATTTTATAATTAATAAAGCATGTATCTTCAGTACTTTTCCTTAAATTGATATGAAGAGCTTTCACTCTGAGCACCAGCAGGCAGAGAGACTTGGGCCATAAAAGCCCAAACACTGGGAAGGATGTTAGAGGTCACAAGTCAAACACCACAGCTAGAGCAGGAATCCCCTCCAGATCCACGGTTGTCTGTCCCCCGGGGTACAAGAATCACCTGGAGACTGGGCCGGGGTGGCTCAGTCAGTTCAGTGTCTGCTCAGGTCATAATCCCAGGGTCCTGGGATTGAGCCCTGTGTTGGGCTCCCTGCTCAGGGGGGAGTCTGCTTCTCTTGCTTCTCCTGTTCCTGCTTGCTTACTCTCTGTCTGTCTCTCTCTCTCTCAAATAAACAAATAAAACCTTAAAAAAAATTACCTAGAGAATGTTTCAAATATACAGTACCAGGTCACCACCCGGACTATCCTTTCTCAGTAGGGCTGGCCCTGAGCCAGAATCCCTTTTCTCTCTCCCTTGCCCTTTTCACTCTTTTCTTTCTTTGTCTTTCTTCTCTCCCTCCTGTCTTTCGTTCTTGCCCCTTCCCTCCCTCCTTTCTTGCCTTTTTTTGTTTGTTTTTGTTTTTATTTTTCACAGACGCTAATCTGAGATGGGAACACAGCTCTGACTCATTCCGGAGGGATCAGCCCCAGGCAGCCCAAGCATCAAACAGGAGGCATTGTCATAGGGCAGGGTTAGTCATGCATTTGGGAGATACAGGTCTGGGTCCCAGTCCTGACAGGCTCTCTCAGGAGCAGTGTGACTTTGGGTGCTAAGCCTCCTGATCTGCTGTTGCGTCCTCCGTATGACGGTGGCGGCCAGGAAGGGTTATCACGGTAACTACAGCAAATCATGTTTACAGGTGACATTTCTCCCATTCCCGGCTGCCCTGGCTCCGGTCTTCTCTGGCTTCAGTCCTTACCCATTATCCCTCATACCTACGACTTGAAATTTGATGTTTTGCCTCTCCTTTAGTATCCTATTCCCCATGTGGCCGCTGCCCCAGGTCTTCTGATTCCATCATGTTTGGTGAAGTTCTCTGCTTCCTCCCATTTGCAGAGGACACTTTTTCCAAACCCCGAGACATCTTTAAAACTTTTCTCCAAGAGTCCCTGCTGGCTTCTCTGGCTTTGGAAACTCAGGGACAGGTGAATTCCATCCAAGCTCATGATTCTCCCCCTTCCCAGGGCTTCCCTGTGTGTCTGCAGTTCTCAGTGTCCCTACCACATGTACCCGTCAGGTGCGCCAGTCCATCATGGTAGAACTGTCAAGTGAACATGAAGTTACTCATGTAAATTATAAAACCAATGTTTCTGTTCTCTTTGTCCCTCCATTGTGTATAAACGTGGAAAATTCTGGCAAACAGAGAGGGCAAATAAAAGAAACAGCACGTGAGCATCAGCGGGCAGAGGGGCCTTGAGCTACACGTCAGACAGAGCTCACAGCTGTGGTTATGCCCTGTCACTGTGTCTCAGCACTCACTGCTGTGTAGCGAGGACATAAAGACAAATGAGAGATGGTTCTGTTTTGGAGAGTATGGTCTAGAAGGAAAACAGACAATGACAAATGCCATATAGTCTAAGTGTTTCCATGGGGGAAAGTGGAAGAGGCAATCGGTACAAAGACTGGGCGTCATGACCTCCAACTAGGGAATGGGATGGGGACAAGACAGAAGGTATCTCTGCTTCTATTAGAAGTTATTGAATGAAAGCTTTCACCTTCCATCTGGACAATATTTTCTGTTTTTATAAGTACAAACACTTCATTTAACAGGTATTCTTTCATTTAACAGGTAACTATTTAGTGCTGTCCTAGGTGGTAGGGGTTCAGTGGACAAGAGAGAAATGGTCCCCATCACTGGGGGACTTGTCAAATGCAACTGAAATGAATTAGATCAAGAGACTAGAGAGACAATTCCTGTTGTTGTAGGTGATGGGAAGAGAACAATTTGGTGTAATGAAAAAGAGTATCAGAGGACCCTAACTTAATTGATGGGAAAGAGGTCATTCTCAAGTTGAAAGGAGTCTTCTGTCATGTTTCCTGACTCTTACTTGATTCATTCAAGGTTGTTTATGGGTGTGTGTGTGGGAGGAGGGGTTGCTTCTTCATTTTTTTCGTTCATCAGATATTTCTAACTTGTGCTGGGTCAAAATTGGATCTGAGCACCTAGCATACAGAGATTAGACTGGCCTCCCTGAAGTTAAAAATCAAAACAAAACAAAACAGCTCAAGGAGGCACACTAAAAATCACAATGACAAATTTATCCTATTTCCAAAATTGAAACGTACTTCCATTTATTTTGCTGCTTACACCACCTCCACAAAATAGGTATTAGGATTATCTCCCCATTAGCGATAAGGAAGGAGAGGCTTTTAGAGGTTTCTGTGATGTGGCAGGCATGCATATAGGAGATCCTGGAACATGGTGCACAAGCTTGAGCCTTCTGATGTCTCGTCCTTTGTGTGAATAAAATTAGCACCATGGTCTCTGTAGATTAGAGAAGGAGGAATGGAGGGGCCTGTGGAGGGGGTTTTGAATCAGGTGGGACTTGGAAGTGAGTAGGGTTTTAATAAGACTGCTGGTAAAAGGCAAGGAGATGGGGAGAACTGGTCTACCAAGTTGGGGGGAACAGCCAGCACTAAAGCAGAGGGATATGAAATTGTGACTCGTTTGGGAACAAATTCGGAAGGGATTGTGGAAAAAGTGGACCTGGAATGGTGGCTGGGACTCCATTTAGGGCAACTCTAAAGAGTTTTGACCTTTTTCTGAGGCCCTTGAATAATTAAAGAACTTTCAGCAGGGAAGCAGTAGAGTAAGAGCTTTGCTTAGGGCTGGCACCTGCAGGGTAAAGGATCAAGACGGCCGCCTTGCCTTCTCCCTCGGGAATTCTCAAGCCTTCCTTCTGTCTCTGCTACTGAATGCAGCCATGGCTTGTTTTAATAACTGTCCTATGCTTACCGCTCTGTGCTAACATTATCACTCGATCTGAGAACCAGTGGTAGAGATGAGATGAATACCTTTTGGATACAAGTTTTTTTTTTTTTTTTTTAAAGATTTTATTTATTTGACAGAAAGAGATCACGAGTAGGCAGAGAGGCAGGCAGGGAGAGAGAGAGAGAGAGAGAGAGAGAGAGAGAGAGGAGGAAGCAGGCTCCCCACTGAGCATAGACCCTGATGCGAGGCTCGATCCCAGGACCCTGGGATCATGACCTGAGTCAAAGGCAGAGGCTTTAACACAATGAGCCACCCAGGCACCCCTGGATGCAAGTTTTAACCCGATGCTTACTTTACTGATCTGTTAAAGTGGCCATAGAGGGCAGGAGCTGTCAGTGATACTTCGGTTCCCAGGCTGGATGAGGGTAGAGAATGTGACGAAATCCCACCCCCTGAACTGGGTGGTCCCTGTGCCCTCACTCTGATGCTCCCTCCTATGCCACCCCTTCCACTCTCCACTGTGTGCTCTGTCAGCAGGAACCCAAGCAGGAGCATGATCTATACCACATAGTGTCCACATGTGTTGCAGCGATAGCTCCTTTTCAGTTTTCTTTAGCTAGGAGCTTCTGAATTGTAGAAGTTGAAGGCTTTAGAGATACCCGGGCAGCACAGAGACAGAAGCGGGCGCGTCTCCACAGAGAGGAGTGGGGCCTTGGCCATGAAGCCCTGAGAAGTGAATGCCCGCTTTCATGTCGAAGTTGTGTCGGTGTGTAGGGGGGCTCACATCCTAACAGACCGGAGAGTCACTAAAAACTCTTCAAAATTGTACAGGGGCTTTACAGTTTTCAAAGTGATTCTGCAAACATTATTTTTCCTTTAAGCTCAAAAGGCCCCAGAGAAGTCAGAGATTTCATGCCTGCTTGACAGATAAAGAAACTGAGACTGAGAGTCCAAGGGTCATTCAACTAATAGAGCAGGAAAACTGGGACTGGAACTCATGTCATCTTGTTCTAAATATAGAGCTCTTTTCCATTACACAGTGCAGCCCCACAGAAATCCGTGAAAGGCTGCAAGTAAAAGGTGTTCCTGGCACCTCAGCTCGGAAGGGAGCTCTGATCCCATTTTCCCATGGAAACATGTTTACCCATGGTGGTTAAGATCTATGGCTCGAATAGTAAAGCCCTGTGTTCCAGGAGTTCACTTGCCTTCTAGTCAACTCAGTTACGTTTCTCGTAGCACCTACTAGGTAAAACTAGAACAATTTTTTTTTTTTTCCTGCTCTGGCGGAGAATGCAGACATTTGCAGAAGCCACTCAAAAATAGGACCCTCAGCCTTTCTCCCACCCAGAATCATTTTTCTTTTACCTCCACCAAGGTGTCTTCCCCTGTTAGACATATCCTGGCAGTGAAACAGAGGCAGTATCCATAATGTTTAGAGTTTTTGAGTGAGACAGACTTCAGTCCAAATCTAAGCATTTAAACTATGTGATCTTGAAAAACAAAAAACATTTTGGCCCTTCTCCCTTTGCTCAAAATCCAACTGCCAGCACTGGCCAAAAATATATATTCCAGACATCTACAGCCCCTGAGACAATGCTTTCCTCGTAGAACTCAGCTTAACTCTCTGCCTGCTTTGTGGAGGGCTGCTTCTAGTTATGAGAGGCCTTTGAAACAGCGAAGTCATTTGTGAAGTAAGGCCCGTGAACTGGTTGGTTTAGCCAATTACAGCTTTGGAAGCTAATATTTGAAGCTGGCACCCAAGGCCAGATTTGATAAGATGTGCCGTGTCTACCCAAGCTGAACCTGGTTGTCATGGATCTGAGCCTCCTCCTTGCCCCCTGCCTCATACATGCTCATTCTGAGAATCTCCCTGAATAATCATCATTATCAAAATCATAAGAGCCTTCTATTATTTAGGGCCTACTATGAGCCCCAAACTGTCAGGATCTTTTTGTATAAGATTGTAAGTCTTCAGAGTTCTGCAAGGAACATGTTAGGACATTGAACTTTAAAGCCAACGAACTTGATACTTGGAGAAGTTTGGTCACCCACCCGAGATCACCGTGCTCTTTTCCACATCATGCCCTCCCAATAGGCTGAATCTGCTTTGCTAGTGTTTCTGAAGCAAGAAGCTATAGCCTTCTTTCGGAAGGTGAGATAGCTCTAGAATTCCTGAACTTTCTGTTTCTTATCCCTAGTTAAATCCTGTACCAACTTACTGAAGATATTACACTTTGCTAGAAAGAATGCACAACTTAATGGTGGAGCAACCTAGGTTTGACTTTTAGCTCAGGAATTTACTTGTTTGACAGGGACAAGTCATTCAACCTCAGTTTCCACATCTGTACAATGGGAGTTATCTTCTTCACTCCCCTTCTGGTCTTCCCCCTTTTCTTCTCCTTCTTCCTTCTCTTCCTATTTATATTCATAAGGATAGATCCCTTCTCACAGTGTCATTATGGAGATTAGATGAGATCATGGATGAGAAAGGAATTTATAAAGTCTAGGTGGTGACAATAACAGCATTGGTAACAGCTGTAGTACCTTTTTGATTTCATAGATATGTTAGCTGGGAGGTGAAGATAGGAATCTCATTCCATGTTATCACTCTGTCACTGACCATATGTCCTAGGCTTTCTGGGTCTGAAGTATTAGGCATCTGGAACCTTAGATCTCAAACTTCATTTCCACATGACACCCATGAAAGATGTAGTCAATGCAAGACACGTTTCCCTAGATGTTTCCAGGTATAAGAGGACTATCTGTAGTTTCACTTCTTTTTTCTTCTATGCAAGAAATCATATTTATGTCCAGACAAATGTGAGAGATACTAAATTACCTAAATCTCTTGTTCTCAAAAAGTGGTGCTCAGACCAGCAGCAACAGCAATATCTAGGAACTTGAAAGAAATTTCAATTTTCGAACCCCATCACAGACTTACCAAATTAGTAGCTCTGGGGGGTGGGGGTCCCACAATTGTGTTTTAACAACTTCCCAACAGGTGATTCTGATGCATGATAAAGTTTGAGAAAAATTGGTTTAGATTATCTAAAAAGCCAAGCATTCTCAAACATTTTAACATTATAGTTTGTGACTAATAACTTCTGACTATCTGACTCAGTAGGTCACAACACCCACTGGTGAGATCCTCACTGGGTCACAAAACAGGCTGCACGGAAGAGCCACCTGGTGGAGTCAGGGGGACTTTGGCTGCCAGGAACAGTAATTTCAACTGAAGTCAGTTTAAACAATAAGGAATGCATTATCTTGTGTTACCAGAAGTCCAGAGATGTGGCACAACAGAGATCCAGCTCTGGTTCTCTGCAGTGCCCTTGTTTGTGACTCCTCCCTCAGGATCCTAGCAAAATGGCCACCTGGCACTGATCACAAGATGGCTGCAAGGCTTCTCAGCATTATATTCAGATATATTCAAAAGAGAAAATGGACTCTCCTCCCATGTTTCCATCTTAAGAGTGAAAGGGAAACATTTCCTAGAAGCCCTCCAGCACACTTTTGCTACATTTGGCCCACGTGGCCCCCACCAAAGCAACTATTTCCAAATATCCATTGGCTCTTGATGTAGGCTTTGCCGTCTTCTGAGGGGTTGACCTCTAGTCAGAGTCAGGATTCTGTCCCTAGATAAAAGGGAGAAATCAAGATTCATATTAATACCCAAATGGGAACTATTTAAAAATTCAGCTTACCAGGGGATGTGTTTAAAAATTCAGAGGTAGATGGGGTGCCTGGGTGGCTCAGTGGGTTAAGCCGCTGCCTTCGGCTCAGGTCATGATCTTGGGGTCCTGGGATCGAGTCCCGCATCGGGCTCTCTGCTCAGCGGGGAGCCTGCTTCCTTCTCTCTCTCTCTCTCTGCCTGCCTCTCAGTGTACTTGTGATTTCTCTCTGTCAAATAAATAAATAAAATCTTTAAAAAAAAATTCAGAGGTAGAGGAGGGCTGTGGAATGGAAATGGTGCTCTAGAGGCTGAGTCCCAAATCTCACTGCCCCCGGGGTCTTCTGAAACCATCTTGCGCAGGTCTTCGAAACTGCCCCTTCCGTGGCTGTCACCCTGCCTTTTGTTGATCTTCCTAGCACTTTCTTCCATGGAGACACTCCCTTCTGTGTCTTCCAATCATGCCTGTAGCTTGTGCATGGAGATGCTAAGGAAAGGTCACTTGACAGGGGGTTAGCAGAGCTGGGTCCGGGTCCTAAACCCCCCATCTTGCATTTATTGCTGTGGTAGATCAACTCCCCTTTCTGATCTTCACCTTTCCTCATCTATAAGGTAAAAGTAACATCCTTTGCTTGGAAGTGTCGCTGTAAGGATTGCAAGAAAAAAAGAAAAGGTAAGTGTTCTGTAAACCACAAAGTGACCTGCATGAGGGCAAGGGTGTCAATGATGCCTTTGTGAATCAGGGCAGGGTCCTGGACGGGGTGTTTAGCACACGTGTACCCACACACCCCTACTTCACAGGCAGCTGATGGTCCTGTTGATGGATGAATGCATTCATCCTGCATTGAAAGGAAACTGAGGTTCTAGAAGGTGAATGGAATGTATTGAAACTCCACCACATGGTAGGACTAGGTGAGGCAGTAAAGGCTGTGACCATGACAGCACCACCACCTGTTAGCGAGTCTGCCATGTCTGCCTCACAGAACTCTCCCGATGTCGTGGATCCTCACAGCAGCTCTCAGGGGACTCTGCTCCCATCCCAATTGTGTAGGCAAGCAAACCGAGGCTCACAAGTGCCCAGGTTTGTATGCTGGTAGGGTCCCTGTGAATTCAAGTGGAATGTGGACAGTGGGGGCATTGGGGATGGGCATGAGCCTAACTTGGGTCATGAAAATTGACTTTGTAGGAAAGGAAGAATGTCTCAGGCAAGTCGTTGAGTATGAACCAAAGTACTGCTGTGGAAAGATGAAAGGAGTGACTCTGGTCGGTGAATGCATTCATTCAAAAATACCTTGAGTATGCACCAGGCACCAGCACTGTGCTAGGCGGGGGGAATATTGTGGTCTAGAGGGAGATATGTGTCCCCAGAATGACAATACCCCAGCTCTACACTTGAGGAGGACAAATTGTTAAGATCTTGGACAGCTCTTGGTTCTGATCCCAACACTGTTTTCACTATTGGTGAGATTTTGGACACAATCATTGACCTTGCACCGCTCTTTCTCCAACTACGATAATGCCAACATTGTGTGTTTCTGTAAGAATGAAGGAGATCACATCTATGGAGCCTGGAGCACAACAAGGGCCTAGAGCTTGCCCATGTTTTCCCAACACCAGCTCTGCAAACCAATCCCCAGAGTTCTTCTAGGCCCAAGATTTCTTTTAATAGGTGAGTGAGCCGATGTTTGGAGGAGGCAGGTGAGTCACAGAGGAAATCAGATCCCAACCAAGGCCCAGCCCAGGCTTTTCCTCTCCAGAGAACCCAAGAGCTGGTGTGGCCCTCCCTCCCCTTGCAGGACTTGGCTGCCCCCAGGAGGCAAATGGAAAGAAACCTTGGGGCAATGAAGTAAAGTCATCGCCTCCCGGCAGAACGGAAATTGCTCCAAAAGGGAAATTGGACTTCTCCCTTCTGTCTCTCTGGAGCCTGAAAGATGACATGATCCCTTCCGACCCTCTTCCTCCATTCTCCCAATTTGACACCATCCTCCAATTTGACACCAAGCCCCTCCTCCTTTTGGCTGCTGTGGCTGCTCTAGACCATGGGTGATGCCTGCTTCCCACTGAGGACCAGTGCTCCGGTTGTCTGCAGCAGGGCCCTGGCACGGCCTGTGTCTGGGTGGAGAACACATGGGGAAATCACTCCTAACATCTCCATCTCCTCTGGCTTCCCACTTCAGCAGTGGAATCTCCAATAACAGCCGCTCCCCAGCACACACTTGGAGATGGAGGGGAGTGATGATAGGACATTCGGTTTGGTGGGATAGAGAGAAATTTGGATTATAGTCTGAGGACTCAGTGTGCCCGTCCCACCTCTGTCACTCAGCAGCTGAAATTTGGAGACATTTCTCTACCTCCCTGGGCCTCAGTGTACTTATGTGCAAAATGGGAATCAGAATCTCAGCCTAGTTAGCTTCTTGGTGTTTTGTGAGGAATTATGAGTTAAGTCATTTAATAACACTTACCAGCTCCTATGATGCACCAAAAACTGTTTTAGGGGGCGCCTGGGTGACTCAGTGGGTTAAAGCCTCTGCCTTCTGCTCAGGTCATGATCTCAGGGTCCTGGGATCAAGCCCTGCATTGGGCTGTCTGTGAGGCAGGGAGCCTGCTTCCTCCTCTCTCTCTGCCTGCCTCTCTGCCTACTTGTGATCTCTCTGTCTCTGTCAAGTAAATAAATAAAAAACAAAACAAAACAAAACAAAACAAAACAAAACAAAACACCTGTTTTAGAAGCTGAGACACAGCATCGAAAAAACCCCAAAATGCTTCTTATCATTGAGCTTGTGTTTCCGTGGCAGGGGATCGGGGTTGGGGGATGCTGCTGTTGTTAAGTGATCAGGGCATACCCCTGATGATGTGACTCCCAAGTCATTGAAGCATGGCCAGCAGACAGGCTCTAGCTGCAGTGGTAGTAAGGCCCTGGATCACTTCGGTCTTACAGACCATGCTAAGGCGTTGACGGGTATAAGTACCGTATGCACTGTACAGTTCTAGTCCAGTGTGAGTGACCCTGGCCATAACCACTCCTCCTTATTTTCCAGTCTGTAAAACAAAGCTCTGAATGCATCACGGGCAAGCATCGGGCCAGAAGCTTTGCATCACATTAAATCCTTAAAACACTTCATTAAAGCAGGAGTACTTGTTCCCATTTATATGAGAGGATGCTGAAGACAGAAAGCCCATTTCCACTGGTATCCAAAGACTCTCCTTTGCTTGTTATGGCAGACTCCTGGCTTTAATTTAATTTTGTTTTGCCTTGCCTTTTTTTTTTTTTTTTTTTTAAATTTCTGGTGACTAGCCACATCTGTTTGCATCCAAACTGGGAAGCTAGTAAGGGAGAGGTGGAAACAAGGAGGCAAGCTGGGGCAGAGCCACCGTCCTGGCCTCAGAGCATAGACGACCACGAGTCCATGGTCCACGTGACTCTATTCAGCAGCCTTGGTGACAGGAAAGGGATGATTGGACGGTGGGACACTGTCCGACACACAGAGCGAGAAGTCAGAGGAACACTTTCAACCTCAGCTGGTGCTTCATGTGATGTGGCTTTTCGGGAATCAGACCCCCCTTGCTGGATGTTGATGTCCTGTATGCAAAGTTGTGCGTGGTGTGTTACAAGAGTCCATGCTAAAGGAGCAGGTGGAGGCTTGCAGTTCTCATCAGAGAATGTGGAAGAATCTGACCTCTACCCTTTCCTCACAAAACTCAATCTCAGCAACAAAGGTTGTTGCATGAATTTGGCCAAGTTGCTGTACCTCTGTTGGTCTTGAAGTCTTCATCTCGAAATGTGGGGAGATCACTCTTAGAGTTCTCGTAAAGCTGAAATGAGGTGAAGTCAATGAAATACTAGGCATATTAACTAATAGTTCGCGAATGCTCAGATGAGGAGGAAGAAAAGAGAGGGCAAGGCAGCAAGAGAGATGTGTCCCACTCAAGGGTTACTGTAATTTTCAGACAGAATTAAGTGCTTAATAAACACTAGTTATTATTTTTCCCCTGTTATACTTTAAGTGAAATGCGTTACGTTCTTGGACCTCAGCAGTCTAGGTTCCTCCCTCATCTGACCTTCCTTAACCTCTCTCTAGTCCTCCTCTCTGCACTGACCTTGGTTGAGCTCCCTCCCAGGAATCCCATGTACAGTTGAATAGGCTTTACACTGCATCTAAAAACTCATCATCCCAGTTGTAGACATCATAGTCATGTGTTAATCATCAGTCAGGTTTCTTGTTCTAATAACTTGGGATGTTAGGACAGTTTTCAGACATGTAGAAAGAAAGTGTTTAAGGAAGGAAGGGATGTCTTTTCTCTTTCTTTTTTTTCCTGATTTATACAGAGGTACCAATTAAGGAAACAGAGAGTCACTGAGATTGTCTTCTGGTCTGTAAATGAAGCAAATGATGCCTTGTGTTCTCCTTAGCTTTTCATTCTTGAAAATCCAGAAGCAAGCATTGCCTGACCTGTGCTCATGTAATAATCAGTCTGTGAGCTGCAGAGGAGAGCTGAATCCTGGGCTGTGAGTGGCCCCTTGGAGATACGTGGGCCACTGGAGCCTCTGTCTTAACTCTGGTTACCTGCAAACTGGGGACGACATCCGACCCTGCCTACCTCCCAGGGTTATTAGGGTGATCAAATAAGAGAGAAGGTTTTGTAAAACCCCAATGAGATGTCAAATTTGAGAGATTACTTACACACACATACACACACACAGGCACGCACACATATGTGAGTGTTTAAATGTGTGTGTATGTCAATATATGTATGTATCTACATGCATATATACACATATATATTTATATGTGTGTGCTATATATGTGAATACTACATATGTATACTATACTATGATGGGTGTGTGTGTATATGTGTGTATACCTTATTTATACACACATACTTACCATATATATATGTGCTGTAAACTTGCAAAGCTAGTTATGAATTAGAAGCTTATAAACCATGTTTACTCATTCAGTGTAACCTAAGGCATGTATTAAACAGTAGGAAAAACTGACCGGCCAAATTTTCCAAGCTTAAAAACCCTTTTATAGCCTTCATTGTGGGTTGAAGAGAGAACTTGTTTCCCCTTCTCTATTTAAAGGAAAAATTTAATATAAATTGGGAAGCAAGGAGGTCATTCTAAGAGAGTGAAAAAAAAAGTGCTGTATGTGTGGGGGAGGGGTAAATGAGGGGAGGTGCACTCTCCTTTCTGTACGTCCCCGGTCATTGCCCCTGGGAGAGGTGAAGCCACTCAAGTTGCCCTCGTCAAATGCTCGAGCGCCACCATCTCTTGTGGAGGCCCCTCTGGCCTCTGGGCATCTCCAGAAAGTCGCCTCTTCTTGTGGGATCTCAGTGGGACCCCGAGCCCCCCTTCTGGCCAGGTTATGGAGTGATGGGACATTTGACTGTCTTGGTTTCCGGTTCAGAGCCGAAAGGGAAGGAACCAGCATTCATCCTCGGGGCCTCGGGTCTGTCTCTTCCGTAAAGGGGACCAGATGAGGCCGGGGGGGATGGAGTGAGAAGGAGCATTCGCCAGCCCTTGGGAGAGCCAAGATGGTGCCTCAGCAGCGGTCAGGACTTGTCCTGTGTTCCTCAGAGGTGCTTCTCTGCAGGGGTGGTTCTCAGTGTCCAGCTCTCTCGCTCTCTACGTCCCTCTCTACCTCGTTCTCTCGTGTTGCTTTTTTCTGTCTTCATATTAGCCCGTTCCCTTTTGGGGTAGAACTGTCCCTCCCTCCCTTCTCATTTCTCTCAGTCTTGGTCTCCTTCTGTCTCTTTTCATCTTTGTTTTGATTTCTGTCTCTTTGTCTCTCATTTACTCTCTCCATCTGTGTATCTCTCTCTCTCTCTCTCTCTCTCTCTCCCTTTCTATTGCTATCTAGTTCTCCTTCAGCCTCTCTATCTTTGAGTATTTCCTGGCTATGGTTCTTTTTCTGAATCTTTCTCTGTTCCTTCCTATTTCTCTCTCTCTCTCTTCCATTTGGAAATCTACCTCTCTCCGCCACCTCCCAGGCCCCACCTCTTCTCAGTGATTCACCTCAGCCTGGTGGAATGGTGTTGCTTGCACGACTAGAAAAACTGACTCATCTTTGCTGGCCTTCTCTCCACCTTCCTGGAGTCTCCTTGCCATTGGGCTGGGCACAGGGGTGTGATGAGGAGAGAGATGTGCATCTGTGCGTGTACGTGTGTGTGTGTGTGTGTGTGTGTGTGTGTGTGTGTGAGAGAGAGAGAGAGAGAGAGAGAGAGAGAGAGAGAGAGAATGTGTGTATTGGGGGAAGTTGGCTGGGGGTATGGAATGGCCTCGGAAACTCATTCATTCCTGGTGCCTTATTGGGGTCCCCAGAGGCTACCTTTGGAGAGTTTGGGTCAGATTTGGGTTTGAAGCTTGGTCCCACCCCAGGAGAGAGGAAGAAAGACAAACAGTCTCTCTTATCTATGGAAGATACCCCGGCCATCTGCTAACTGCAGTCTTTGACGATTATATTTAGAAAAGGGAGGGAGCTTTGGGCAGTCAGCAAATTTTAATCAGAGGGGCACATAGTTCATGCCGTTTTGGTTTGGGGCAGAGTGAGAGGTGCTAAATTCAGGAGGGTAATTCACTTTCCCTGGATGGTCGATTTTCTCCTCTCCACTGGCCTCGAATGAAATGTTTTATGAATTGGTGTTTTCCATAATAAAAGGAATAACAGCAATAAAGCCGCTACTTACTGAGTGTGCACCGTGTGCCAGGCACTGTGCTAAGTGATTTGCATACCTTGTCTAAAATAACTCAGCGTGATTCTGCTGAAGAAGGCATTTTCATATGTATTTTTCAGTTGAAGAAAACAAGGATTAGAGAAATTAAGTTGCTTTGCTTACAAACGCAGGATTTAAAACCCAGGAGCACAGTGTGGCCTTTTCTGCTACCCTCTCCTCGCCAACAGGGATTTGATACTGACGTCTTCATAAACGTAATTTCTAACCCGGAATATGTGTGGAGGGCTCAGTAAGGGCGACTGCCTCACGAGGTAGTTCAGGGTGCAGCTGCACAACTGTATTAGTCCCAGCTGGGCTCCCCGTCCGGTTGAGGAGACAAGAGCCCATGGCCCGGCTACTAAAACATGGGATCATGAGTCAGGAAATGGGGGATCCAGCTCCAGTCCCTCTCTGGTTGACACGTTGCTTTTCTGAGCTTCAGTTTTCCTTTCTGTAAAATGGGAATTTTCACTTCTATGCCATCTTGCCCACCTCGCTGAGCACTGGTGAAGCCTAACTACCAAGGCAAAGGAGGTTGGGGCACACGTCGTAAAGCGTGAAGGGCTTTCCGGAGGAGAGGGTCATAAGAAGAGAGTGGTAATCTTCATCAGAAAGAGAAAAAAGAGTCAAAGGATTCGTGGGCAGCCAGTGTGAATGCTAAGGTGTTGCAGCAGAAGGCTTGGCTGGGCAGAAACACCAGGGTGGGGCAGCGATCAAGAAGCAATACTACTAATGAGGGAAATTTCCTTAGGTGTGGGGCTCTGCCACCTAGACAAAGCCCAGGGAGGCTCAGACTGAGAAAGCAAAGTGATAGGCAAATATGGAGGAAAATAAAAAGGGTCTCAACATTGGGATTAGTTACAAGACCAAGTTAGTTAAAGGCTGGGCAAGTGCTTGATGCACTATTATGGCCATGTCCTCTGGAAGAGATGTGAACAGATTTATACAGTCTTATAGGAAGATGGGGTGTGGCTCATGCCCCTTGACCAGGGATTCAGTGTTCTTTCATACAAGATCCACTGGCCTCTTGGGATTGCCCTTCCCAACACCATTCACAAGTTGGTACGCAGGGAAACCCTAGTCCACCTTTTCCGTCATGGGCCTTCTTCCAGCTGGGAAGGAAGCTATGGTAGCTCATCTACTTGATCATTCTACACATTCAGGCACAGGACTCAAAGGATGAATAAGCCAGGTCAGGTGCCCTTCCATAAGTCCTCTTGGTCATTAGGGGAGGGAGACACTAAACAGGTCATTATAGGACAGCGAGTTAAGGACTACGTTGGTGGGAAGCGAAGGCATTGTGGGAACACATCATGTGGTACCTAACCCCTGCTGGACGGAAGGGTGGCCAAGGAAAGGTTTTGGAAAGATATGAGGGAAAACACAAGTCGTCTCCACAAGTTTGCACAGTCGTGGCTGAGTCATTAGTTGGTTACCTCTCTGGCCTTACCCCTCCCTGATTCATTGAGTGGATCTTTAATGAATGGCTACAGTGCACTCCCCTCCCCACTCTTTGCTAGACACTACGAAACCACGAACAAGATGGAACACGATGGATAAAGCTTCTGAACTCACGGAGCTAACATTTTAGTAACGAAATGAAAATAAGGAGGTAAATTAATAAACATGGTAACTCTAGGTGCTTTGCAGAATCCTATGATGAGGAGTAACTGAGAGTAGGTGGCAAAGGTCTGCTTTAGATAGGGTAGTGCGAGGGCTCCAAGGAGGTGTAGACTTCGGCTGAACTAAAGGAAGAGAAGCTGGCTTTCTAGAGCTAAGAATTCTGGAAGCTCCAGTCCCAGGATGCTAGCCCTAAATGCCTCTGTGTTACAGCATCCTCAGACCGCCATGCCTTTTTCCTTCCTGTGACACTGGAATTCCTCTGTGCCCTGGATGGGTATGTTTCCAGGGTGATAAAGGTTCTTCATCACCCCATTTTGTATGTCCTCGGGGCTGAACACTGACATACTCGAGTTCCTCCCAAAGGATGGCCTCCTATCCCTCCTCCTAACTGTGGAAGCATCCATGTGACGTTTTCAATCCCCTTGCCTGGCACTCTGTGGATTTACCTCAGCAACAATCCCTAAACCACACTTTGCAGATCATAAAGCACTTTTATATTCTTTATATGGACTTAATTTAATGCACCCCTCATGACCCTCTTACAGAGTAGATACTGACCTCCTCCTCTAAGAGACAAGGAGACCGAGGTCCACAGAGATGGATTAATCAGGAAGTGTGTGTTCTGGTGACAAAGCCCCACAGGCTCTAGAATGGGGTCAGCCTAGGTTCAAGCTTCACTGTGTAGTAGCTGTGGGGTTGGGCAACTTGCCTCAACTCTCCAAGCCTCTCTTCTGGACGATGTGAGGATAGTAACCCCGGCTCCACCAGCCCGCGTGCTGTTTCCTCACACCTTCAGCGGGGCCCAACAGGCCCAACGCTGGCACACAAGGTTCCTGCCTCTTTCCCCGGGGAGGGAGACGCTGGAGGAAGCGCTCGGCCCAGACAAAGTTGGAAGTATTAGAGGAACTGAGCCTCTGATGAGAAGCACATTTTGTACATTCGGTTCTTTCCACTTCACCATAGTGTACCACTGAGGAATGCAAGTCAAACAAGGAAAGGCAGACAAAAAAAACCCTCCGTAGATGTGTGTGGCGAGGACAGTAAATACACCGCGGGGCTCTCGGAGAGTGACCGTGGAGGGGGCTTTGGCTGTCTTTCCACCTTGCTTCTCCTGCACAGCCCGGCCGGTCCCAAGCCCGGCTCTCCTCACACATGTTAGCAATACCCACGCCAGCCAAATACATTAGCATCATTTGTCCTCGGGTTGGTGGGGATGACGAGGACCTGCACGGCCCTGAGTAATCCAACCGGAGCAAAGTGCAGACTCTATTAACCAAGGGCCTACTAATCCCGAGGTTAATATTGTTAAATTTTGTATTAATAATAAGTTGCAGGGCTCTTTGGTGGGTCGCTCATAAAAGCAACCATGCAGTTCTGCCTTGCTCCGTCATGAGCTCCACAGGGAAAGGGTGGCTTTGTGCTGCGTCTACAGTGGGCAGTCCTTTCCTTGAAACCCAGCGGGTGTTTAATAACTGTTTGTGGACTGTTTCAGCAGTGGCATTACCAGGGCTGTCTTGCTTTCTTGCTCTTTCTCTGACTTTCTCCAAGGCAGAGATTGGGTCTCTATAGCAGATATGTCTGGACCAGGCCATAACCTCTTGGCCCAGGGCTACCAAAGCTCACCTGGTACTGCCAGGGACCTTAAAAGCAAGTTTCCCCTTTCTGCCCCAGGACATTGTACAAGACTAAGAGCTACCTACACCCATGTGCATGCGCAGCTGGGGGGGAAAGAAGTGTTGGGAAATTTTTACTTGTGGGGACGCTCTCAACCAGTTGTCCTCGGGAATCAGAGAATATGTTCTCTAGCTCCTAGCTCTCAGCCAAACAATTCTAGGAGACCTCTCTTTCACTTCTTAGAAGATCCCTGTAGAAGAGAGTTCCCACTTCCCATCACTCGTGGCGGCAAACTTCATGACGCACTTCTGTATTGATGTTTCCTTTTCCTTCTTTGATTCCTTCCTGTCCCCCATGCCCACTTCTTAGAATCAGCTCCCAAATAAACCATCTGTACCCAAGCCCTTCTCTTAGCCTCTGCTTTTCAGGAAACAAAAACTAAGACATTCTTCTTCATGTTGTGTTCCCAGCCCTCACCTCAGGTTACAGTACCCGGTAAACACACTCACTCCCTAGACAAATATTTATGGAGAATCTGCTGTGCATAGTCACTGTGGTGAGTGAACGAAGTCCTTTCCTTGTGGAGCTCATAGTGGGCGATACAATCACATTCATCAGTATGTGAGCAAGATTGAGAAGTTTTATGAAGAGAAAATAGAAAAAGAGGCTAGAGAATGATTAGATGAAACTGAGTAGCTGGAGAAGGCCTTTCTGAGGACAGGACAGAGAATATGTTCTGGGCAAGGAAAAAGAGTGATAATGCAAAAATATGGGGAAGAGCTCTTCAGGCATGGAAGCCACAGGTACAAAGGCCCTGTGGTTGGAACATCCGTGGCACGTTAGAAGAGGAGGAAGAATGCCAGCTTCACTGGAATGAGTGAGTGAGGAAAATAGGGTAGGCAAGGAGGTAAAAAGACTGGGCTAAAGAAAGCAGGAATTGGGAATTCTTGGTGGTTTTTGTTGAATAATAGAATCTTTGTATCCCTTGCCCTAGGGAAATGGGAAGGCTCAGGTTTTGGAGTCTGAAATCCATGGATTGGAAGTTCAGACTTGTTATTTAGATGGAGTGTGACCTTAGGCAATCTGCTTGAGACTTGTGAGCATTTTTTTTTTTCATTTATAAAATAACAATCATAAAATCTACTTCATAGGAATTGAATCTGATAGGACTCGTAGTTGGAAGTAACAGAAAACAAATGGAAAGCCCTTTGGCAGAAAAGGGAAAAGACTGACTCACGCGTTTGAAATATCCAAGGGTATATGTAGCTTCAGACCCCGCTGGTCCAAGTCTTTGATGATGTCATCATCAGTCAGCATGATTGATCAGGCCTGAGTCTCTTGTTCATCTCTCATGGGCCTCTGACATGGCATAGAAGGTCGCAGACCACATATGTATCTCTGGAAGAGGGTGTAGGCCTCACCTTCAGCAAAATTGTATAGATTAAAATCAGGGAAGAGCTGGTTCCCTGGTTGAAAACTGTGGAGCTCTCAGTAGAAGGAGGCATGGGTTCAGAGCAGGTCCAACCAACACATGTCTACTTGAGGACTGGTATGTGGATGAGCCAGAAGTCCTTTTGCATGACTTGTGGCACATAAGACCTCTCACTAGGTGTTTGCTAGAACACCATTGCCTCTTGGGGAGGGTTTTTTGTTTTGTTTTGTGTCGTTTTTGGCAGTCCCCTGTCTTTTATACCATGCACTCCTCGAAGAGGTCACACAGGAGGCAGCCTGGCTCTTCCAAAAGAGTGTTCTCACGGATGGTGTTGGTATAGGGGAGACAGGGTGAACCTAGGCTTCGACCGCTGAAGTTCAGTTTCCTAGCATGCCACATATATCTGCATGGCCAGCCTTCTGTTGGGTCCTGACAACACAGACATGACCAGAACACAAATCCTGCTGATACAGCATCTCCCAGTCTGTGGGTACAGGTGCAGTACGAGAAGCATGGGATCCCAGTAGATAAGTCACTTAGCCTTCCCTCAACCTGTTTCCTCATTTGTAAAAGCACAGTTAACCTAAGTCTTTAAATTGTACCAAATATGAATCAAGATAGGGTTGTTTTTGAATGTTTAATCAAGACAATATAAGTACAAGTGTGATGCCATAGGATAAGAACGAAATAAACATTTCCTTTTTTTTTTTTTAAGATTTTATTTTGTTATTTGTCACAGAGAGAGGGAGTGCTCAGAAGCAGACAGAGGCAGAGAAAGAAGCAGGGTCCCTGCCAGGAAGGAGCCCGATGCGGGATTCAATCCCAAGACCCTAGGATCATGACCTGAGCCGAGGGCAGAGGCCTAACCCACTGAGCCATTCAGGCGCCCCATAAATAAACATTCCCTTTCCTGCTCTCCTTTCCTCTTTGCCCACCTTCCATCTGTCCTCTCTCCCTTTTTTTTTTTTAAAGATTTTATTTATTTGACAGAGAAAGAGATCACAAGTAGGCAGAGAGAGAGGGAAGCAGGCACCCCGTTGAGCAGAGCGCCCGATGTGGGACTCAATCCCAGGACCTTGGGATCATGACCTGAGCCGAAGGCAGAGGCTTAACCCGCGGAGTCACTTAGATGCCCATTCTCTCCTTTCTTTTTAAAAAGTACTTCCTTTTGCAGGAAAAAAAAAAAAAAAAAGAAAGTTCTAGGGACTTAGATATTGCATAATGTATCTAAAAGCTGCTGAGTTTCAGCAGTAAAAACTTCGCTATCAGACGAACGGATGAGACCCGGTAGAAATGTGGTGGCGGGGTTGGGGGGGCACTCACACCGGTACACCATCCATGTAGCAGGCATCCTGCATGACTTATTGATCCCTTACCTGTTTTTCTGATGATGAAGCAACAGTCTCGGAGAGTTTAATCATCCATCCCTAGATAGCACACTTCCCAGGTGGTAGAGGCCGGCTTCAAAACCAGGTCTTATCCGCTCCCCCAAACCCACTCTCTTTCCTCCACCTCATGCTGCCATCACGTCAAAGGTGAGAATCAGACACTGGGTCTTCAGGTTTAAAATAACGCGTTTTGGCAGAAACAGACCGGCTGCCGCTGAGGCCCTCAAAAAATGCATCTCGCCCGTAACAAGGTCTGTGAATGAGTCTGCATTTGCCCACGTAAAGGAAAGGTGGGCGACACAGAGCCCTGCCTCTCCTTGGCACCACGGCAGTGAGCATCTACAGGTTAGAGAGAGGCCAGGCCCAGAGTGGCCTCCGCATCCCCTTGGTGTTTCCTCAAAAGAGCACGGAGGCCCGAGCCGGGGACCTTTCTCCCCACCTGGGCTGAATAACTCACTGCTCCTGCCTCTTGTAGTTTGGAATTCTTTGCTGCTTTTTTCCCAGCCTGTTTTCAATTTTCTCTTGTGGCCAGCTTTGACTGTGACCTCAACTCAATCAGAAGCGAGAGGGTGAGGGGAGAAAGCTTAAAGAGAGAGAGAGAGAGACAGACAGAGAGAGAGAACAAGGAGGCAGGGGATTTGATGGAGTGCTAAAAGGAGAGGGAACTGAGGCAGAGGGTGAGCCTTTAGAAAATTACTCTGTTTTGTTGGGTCGGTTCTGAAGCGTCACCAGAATCGTGATTGAGCTTTTCTGTGGATTGTAATGAGAGCAAGGCTTGCGTCTGAGTGGATGAAGAAATGTGTGGGGGTCTGGCCCGAACCCACTCGGGTTACAGCCCCAGAAGAGCCGTAATGGGGAACAGGCACATTCCTATACAGCGACTCCCAACTCCCTATCTGTTTTCAAGGAAAGAAAAACAGAAAAAGAATGTTAGATTCTTGGACAGGCATGGGCGAGGCAGTGCGGCCGCAGCCCGGGTCTGGGCGGATTCTGCCACAGGGCCGTGATATGCCAGAGAGGAGGGGACAGAGCTAGCGCAGGCAGCATCCTGGTGGAAGGTGCATGCAACTTGGAAGCAAAAGAGATAGGTTTGATTCTGGACTCTGCCCTGAGAAGCTGGGGAGCCTCGAGGGGGGCTGCAGCATTCCTGAACCTCTGTATTCCTATCAGGGAATGTGGCAGGGTTTTCAGACTCGGATATTTTTAGCAATAAAACTTAGGAGCCAACATTTTTAAAACAGTTTTTTCCCAACTTAAATACAACATGGACCATCCGTATATAAAACAAATCTAACTAGTTGGTGTTGCTCTGGTGTAACGTTAGCGTGGGTGAAGGAGACAGATTTCAGCCCCTACCTACCACCTCTGTCGTTTCTTCTCAACCCAGAGTCCTGCACATTCTACTTCACAGACCACTGCTAGAATATATTTCATAGTGGAAACCCACTGAACTACTTATGTCTCTCTGGGGCTTTTCATCTTTCTCAGAGAGTCCAGGTTTAAGAAGATGTGGCCGGGTGGAACTATGCGTCTCGCATAGCACCTGGCACATAGTAAATAAATAAAGCTCATATTCGTGTCAACTGTAGCTGGCCAGAAATTCAAGACCAACGTCTGTAATTTTCAGCGACTTTCTCTCATAGGCTGGCTGATGGGGAACATCACATAGGCTATGAGTCAAGAGATGAGGTTTTTGTTCTAAGTCAACCTCCTGCTTTGTATGTGGCCACAGACATGCCGCTTTCCTGCTCTAGGCTTCAGGAGTCACCTGGAAAAGGACAGGATTTTATCCAAAGCCTAGGTCAAAAACAAAAACAAAAACTAAGGGTCCTTATCTCTCTTCTCTGTTACGATGAAATAATAACAAAAACAGTAATGATAGCTAACATCTTTTTGAGCCCTTCTTGTATGCCGGACATGGTGCTAATGGATTTGTAAGCAGTGTATGCAATTATTATATGATATTCACAATGCTGTAGGTTGGGTATAAATATCACATCTGTTTTACATGTGAGAAAGTAGATGTAGAGTCAAAGAATCTGTCCAAGGCAAACTGTAAAGGGGGGGTGAACCAAGATGTAATCCTAGGGACCGTAAATTCGGAGCTCAACCTCTTTACCACTGTACTGTGGTACTGTTCGTTGAATTGTTCCACCGCCAGACTCGAGGTATGGTGTATTGTGGGACCCTGACACATATGTTGAATTGTAACTGATTTGCATGTGTGTGTAGAGAAGCCTCCAGGCCTTTCTCAGGACCCCCCTCCCTAAGTGAGCAAGGACAGTGAAGCATTCCCTCATCACCTGTCTCCACCTCGGTTACATTCAAACCTTCTGGAACAGAGTGCCAAGAAAAGCACTCTTACATTTTACTTTATGGGTCTGTTCTTGTATTTCAGAATCCTTCCTGTTGTCAGATTACAAACTGTAGAAGGTCCGGGACCGTTTCTTTTATGGTTTCATTCCCCAAGCCGGTAGAACTCAAAGTGGCATGAATTCAGCTGCAGACTGAACAAAACTGAGAAAGCTCACTTTCTAACACTATTGTTTTTGAACTTTCTCTAGGAGGCAGCGTAGTGTAAAAGAAAAGGTATGGCTTTGGAGTTAGGAGGATCTGGGTTCAAATCTCAGCTGGGTCCCTCCCTAAATTTGCGTGCTTCATCTCTGCTTTACAACAGAGATATTAACATTTAACTCATTAGGATTAAGTATTGTGATAAATGAAAAAAAAAAAAAAAAGAAAAGAAAATGTGGTACAGAATGTTTTCTTTCTTTTAACTCTTTTCATTTGAAGATTATTATGTGTATTTAGTCCCAAATAGAACTGGTCACTACATGTCTTTAGAATGCCCCCGGTATGACTAGCTGTATACACCATGCTATCCAGTTTCTTCACTTGAGCTAAACCTATAAACCTTAGGATAGTGTGCCTATCTTACTGACTTCTCAGACATATTATGAGGCTTTTATCCAGGGTCCAAATTATTCTGAAATGGATTGAAATATCTGGAAAGCTATGCCCATTTGTAAATGAATGTCAACCATATTTTGGCTTGAAGATAGTTAATCCAGGCCACAGGAATACTGAATTCCCTCATGAGGGGCCAACTCTTTCAATGGCTATCTAGAAACAAATTGAAAAGCAGACAGACATGGGTCCACGCTCAAAGAAAACAAATGCAAGCTGCCAGACTTGAAATCCTAAGAAACCAAGAGAAACAAAACCCTTATTCCCTCTTGTGAGTAATTCCATGTTTTTCCCCCTTTCTTCATTTTTTCACCCTATACATTGTTCTGTTTTAGTACCTATTGGCAGAGTGACTTTCTTGATTTATGATGTTACTATGAAAGAAGCTGACATAAGGGGCCTCTGAAAGAAATGGGGAGACCAAAATCTTTGATGAATCAGGTTTTCATTTACCTTTTCATTCTCTAGCAGAACTGCTGGTTCAAGACAAAGAATTTTTTCTGAAACTCATCCTTTCTTCCTAGACTCCAAACTCAGTAGGCGTTATTGACCCTGTACTACAGAAAGCAAAACTGAGACTTGGAGGGGTTAAGACATTTGCGGTAAATGGTGGAAATAGAATTCAGTCCCAAGTCTGTCCCAACAATAGCAGGTAAACCTGTGTGTCAACCTGACATCAGCCTGATTCAGACCCTTCCTCTGGCACGATGGGTCAAGTCTATGAACTGTAGTTGTCATTGTAAACAGTGGAGAACAACACTGCACACCAGCTCTGCTATACTGGACCGTAGGAAGAAATGCTTTGTAGAACTGTTGTTTACCTGAAATCCCAGGCCCATCCAGATGGTTCAGTCAGAGAAGTGTTAAACCTCATTTACTTGTGAGTGCAGAATGAAACTTTTCTTTGAAAGACCAGAGGAGGTGATCTGTATATTCTGCCCTCTCAGTGCCTCCTTGGGTCACAGTCTTCTTGGACGCTTGGCCAATATTACTGTTCCATGCTAGTTCCATTATATTGGATTGCCCTTAACGTCAAATAGAGAGAATTTAGTTGAGTGGGCATCTTCTTCTTGTTTGTTACTAAGAATAAGTGAGGAGAGAGTATGCAGCATTCCATATCAGACAGGAAGGAGGAGGAATGAACCGTACGGAGGCCTCTTATTATTCCTTACTGTGTGGTATAAAATAACTCTCATGCTTGTTTTGCCCCTAAATCATCCAATTTTAGAACTGGAAGGGAACTTAGAAGCCATTTAGTCTGGCTCATTTATTTTATCTATTTTTAAGTAATTTTTTATTGATTTTTTTTCTTTGTTACAAAAGTAATACATGTTCATTGTAGGTAATTTTAAAAAAAACAGAAATAATGGGGGTTTTTTCTCTCTCATTTTTGCTTATCTCACTTTACAAAGCCACTATTATATATTTGCTATAATTTCTTCCTTCTCTTTTGAAATGGATATAAACGTAAAATTTCCACCAAACATTAGATTAATCTGTAATAGCATAGCCTGTTTTTTAGCTTAATATCTTTTCATATAATTTCATATTCTTCCACAATATTGTTTTTAATAGCTACAAAATATTCCATTGCATCATTGAACCATAAATGATATTGCTATTTCTATATCATTACCATTTAGTTGTTTCTAAATTCTTGTTGGTTTAAATAATACCATAATGTTTGTCTGCATAACTCAATCTTTCTGTACATCTGTGTTTTTATTTAATTTTTTTTTCAAATTCTAATAGTGTTTCTAACCCTTTGATTCCGCAGAGGAAAAACTAAGACACAGAGATGGAAATTCAATTGCCCCAAGATATCAAGCAAATTCTTAACAGACTTAAAACTAGATCCCAAGATTTAAAAATATTCAGTTATTCTTTTTAGTCAGGCCCATTTCTAGTAAACTTCAGCTGCTTCCTAAAAATCCAGTGGCTAAATCGACTTTTAGAAATCATGGAGCTGGGGGCGCCTGGGTGGCTCAGTGGGTTAAAGCCTCTGCCTTCAGCTCAGGTCATGATCCCAGGGTCCTGGGATCGAGCCCCGCATCGGGCTCTCTGCTCAGCAGGGAGCCTGCTTCCCTTCCTTTCTCTCTCCTGCCTCTCTGCCTACTTGTGATCTCTGTCTGTCAAATAAATAAAATCTTAAAAAAAAAAAAAAAAAAAAGAAATCATGGAGCTGAAGGCACTTGCTTTTCCACTGTTTCTTCCTGTCCCGTGGTCTTCATCACTCATCAGTCATGGAGCTCTTTCCTCCTTAGTTGGACCCGGTTTCTGTCCATCTCAACATAACACTTGATGAATTTATTATCACTGCGTTAAGAGTGACCATGTGATAGAAAACCCACCTTACACCCTTGGCCCACCTACTTTGTTATACCAGAAAGGAGAATGCAATCCCAGGAAGGAAGGGCCTTGCTCAAGTAATTAAGAGGAAGTTAACAGCAGGAACAAGACCAGGAATTTTCTCTGGACAGTAAGTACTATTCCCCTGTTGTCTTTTCATGCATTTTTAGTACACAGTAATTTACCTTATTTGAGCCTTGCTACAATTTCAAAAAGGTAGGTATTGGTATGACCACTCTCCAGTTGAGAAGATTCCAGCATAGATTTAAACAGAGTCGTTAGGGCTAGATACTAATCTGTGTCATGTTCATGTGCTATGCTTGTTTTGTCCACTAATCCTCCTGATAACGATATCCAGACATTTCATGGGTTTGGACAGCAGCAAGAATGTCTGTTCACCAAGGCTGGAGCTGGAGAGCTCATCTTTTTTTGTCTCCCTCTAGGAGAGTTCCTGAGTTTTGCTGATGACCTGCTCTCTGGCCTGGGTACATCTTGTGTAGCGGCTGGTCGAAGCCATGGAGAGGTCCCTGAAGTCAGTATCTACTCCGTCATCTTCAAGTGTCTGGAGCCCGACGGTCTCTACAAGTAAGATTGCTGTGTGTGCGGGGAGTGTGAAACAGGATGATTTTAAGTCTGGGAGGCAAAGTGTGAGTCATCTGTCCAGGCCAACCAGATATTTGATAGGCCAGCCTATATGTGCTCCTTGAGATCTGAGGTTTAGAAGAGTCCACTGGAGATGTGTGGCCACAATAAGCCAGAGAATCATACAGGGTTAGTGCTGAAGGGTCCGGGGAGACTAGGGCCCACAAAATCATTTTTCCCAGTGATGAAGAATCTGTAACCCAGAGGGAGAACGTGGCAAGTTAGCAAGGAGGGCTGGAACAGGAGTGCCTGCCTGGTGTTCTTTTCTCGATTCTATGGTATCTCCTCTGAAAAAGATTACATTAGTGATCCGAAATATATGTGTGTGTGTGTGTGTGTGTGTGTGTGTGTGTGTGTTATATATTATATATGGGGTGTATGTGTGTGTGTGTGTGTGTGTATATATATATATATATATATATATATATATATATATATATTTATATTTGTTAGCTTGTTTTACTAGATTCAGCTGCTTCCCTTAGCAATGATGCCATTATCAATGCTTCACAGAGTACACTTGAGTCACTGCATTCAAACTTCTAGAGATGCAAAAGGAAGACATTCCAAGGCTCAGCTCTTAATCTCAGAGGAAAAGGGGCCTCATCTTTCTTTTGTTCTGCGCTCAGCGAGTATGGTTGCATTGGGTGGCACCCATCATAAACTATTACATAGGGTTCTAGAGACAAGCTGTCTTCTTGTATCCTAATTATGAAACTACAGGTCACTTCCTTTAGCAACCAATTTCCCCAGTTATTGAAACCATTTGTTTTCTTTTATTTACTCAGTGATCCTCTTACTTACCCATTTACCTAATCATGAGTCCCTCTCTCCTCCTATCCTTTGCTCTCCCCTTTGCTCTCTTTCTCCAACCATCCATTCATCTGTTCATTCCTCTACTCCATCATTCATTCACTTACTTATTCATCACTTCTTCATTCATTCATTCATTCACATTTTTGCTTCTTCATAACTCACTTATTCAGCATACATTTTCTGAGGACTTTCTGTGACTTGGTCCTAAGTTAAGAAATCATATGAATGTGATGAAGACAAAGGTTCTATTCTCCAATGACTTATAACTTCGTATGAAAGACCACAGATTGTGGGATCAGATTGAGCTTTGAGATTTTTAGCTATGTCACCTTAAATAAGTTCCTTTACCTCTATAAGCCTCAGTAAAAAAAGTAATAATCAAACCTAGGCTGTAGAGTTGCATGAGAATTATGCAACTCCTTCACCTCCAAACCATATCCTGTCCCTACTTCCTCTGGAAGATAAAACTTTTTTCTAATGACCATGGCACTCTTTTGAATACCCAGCATATTCAGGCTCATTGGTTAACACTCAACAGATTACACACCAAACTCAGGAATATCACTGTAAGCTAGAAATTGACCGTGTCGTAGATGTGCAGGCCCGAATTTTATTTTGTCAGAATCGCAAAAGCTCCAGGAATGGAATCTCCAAAATACCACAGGCTATCAGATCTCTCTTGTGGGACATTTCGACAAACTTCCTAGAGAAGGTAGCATTTGCCTTAGCCCTTAAGTGGTGACTTGGGATCCAGATCTTGAGATCATGACTCCCTAGCTTCTTAATCCGTGAGTGCTACACTAACCTCTTGGGCTCTAGGATCACTCCGTCTATAAAATACAAGTACGTGACTGAATTAAGAGCTATAAGGTCTTTTCCAACTCTAAAAACTATGATTATGTGAAGAAAGTAGCATTTCTGGAAGGTTTCATGATGGCTGACTTCTGATTACTCTGTTCCCGGTTATGCGCATACACTTGAGGGAGGCAGATCTGGGTTCCAGTCTCCATCCTGCACTTACCAACTGTGTGACCCCGTAAGCTTCTCAACCTTCTGGGCTTCCATTTCCTCCTGTGTGAAAATGGGGATAATGATGGTGTCTGACTCACTGGGACCTCAAGAGGTTTTGACGAGATAGTGCACAAAAGTTCTCTACTTGGTGATGAACTCCCAGTGAGAGTGTAAGCTATTACCACTGTTGTTCTTGCTGTCCTTGTTGGGCTAAAAAATTAACTTTAACTCCCTTCTCCTCCTTTTGCCAACTTACTGGGATAGCATCTAGCAGAGAGGGACAGAGCCCTGGCAGGTGGTTCCTATCCACTGAGACACAAGTTGTAAGCTTGTCTCTGGGTGACATTGTGGAGCCTTGACATTAGCCAGTTTGAAATCCTACAGGCCCATTATGTAGAGAGCAATGAAATGTTTTATGGAACCCCAAAAGCAGTTAACACTGAGAGCTGACAAATCAGTTGACATTTAAATGACATTTAAAATGTCATTTTCCCTCACCTCTTTTCCTTCTGCTTGACACCCCTCCCCCCTTCCCACCTCTTGAAGTAGGACCATCCTTTCTTCTTCCGTCCTGGAAATATGCTTGTCATGAGCTTGTCATCGCTAACTCTGAAGACTTCTTTATTTTATTTTTGAAATTGATTTTATTAATGGCTGTGGAATCTGGGCAGTTCTGACAAGGAGCCCAGGGTGTGGTTTGGACCCATCTCTCATCCTGCTGGTGGCTTTCCTTCCGTGAAGTCTGACCAACTCAGTCTTGAGTTTTAAAATAGTTGCATTGTCAGTTCTTGGGTTTTCTCCTTTTCTGCTTGCTCGTTCCTTACCAAAATTAGTTTTCTAACTCTTGGGTTGAAATGGCTGTGTGTGGCAATAGGAGGAGGACAGGCTGAGCCGAGTACAAATCCTGATTCTTCCCTGTCCTCAGAACCTGCCCTGGGGAAAGCCAGTTCTCACTGCTCTGTCCCATAGGGTCTTCTCTGGAAATAGGGAGCTGGTAATTGTTTTGGTCTTATGAGGTTAAAGGGGAAAGCCTTAAGGGAGAAACTCCATGGACAGGGTTTACCAGAATGCCTTGCATATACTCTTTTGTTCTCCCTGACTCCATTGATGGTTATCTGTATCTTTGACAAGGACTGTCCTAGAGGAGTCATTCCCTGTGTGGCAGGTTGGGGTGGTGCTAGCCCTGGAAAAAAGGACCATTCAGGATCCTTTGGGAAGGAAATAGTATGCAAAGAGATCATGGGTCCAGACCTCTGGGTTTGCATTAAGCACAGGGCACCAGATCCCCCATGGACACTGCCAGAGATATAACAGGATTCAGGTGACCCAGGCATGGAGGGCCAGTCTCTCAGGCAGGTAGTCTGAGTTCACATGTCACTACTGCCACTTCTGTCTCTGGGACCCTGGGCTAAACATTGATGTCGTCTCCTTGTTCTGAAGTTTCAACACTTCAAAGTGAAGATGTGCTAGATCTGTCTCAGCTTGAGGGTTCAGAAAATGCATACTTATGCTGTAAGATTTCTTCTCATTCTGTCTCTCCTTCTCCTCTTGGGCTCCTGTTCTTCCTACTCTTCTATCTCTCTCTCTCTCTCTCTCTCTCTCTCTCTGGTTTTACCCCAGTGTGCCTCCCTGCGTCTCTGGACAGCTCTCATGCCTTTCATTGCCTCTCTGTGTACATCTGCTCTGCGTAGCTCACGGTCTCTGTCTATCTGCCATTCTCCCAGCCATTCTTCTTCTTTGCCTTTCCATTTGCTTTTCTCTTAACTTCTGTTTGTCTGTGTTTAACTCAGTGTCTCTATCCTATTTCTTACTTAAGTTTGGATTCCTCTCTATCTGTTTCTCGCTCTCCTTCTTGTGCTGAGTATCCAACCCTCTCACTACTTCACCTAGGAAGGCAAATTTCTTTTGCAGCCTCTCCATCCGTGTAATTTTACACAGCACCACAGGATTGAGACCAATTGGAGGAGTGAAAGTCAAGGCCGATTTTCTGTCCTAAGCTCACCCGGGTGTAGCAAAACAGAAACATCAGCATTGGGGCCCTGTTTAAATTGAATTTCCTTATTTCTTCCATTTGTTTTGCTTTTGAATGAAAACAAACAAAGAACAGCAGAGAGAGGGTCCCCAGAAGGGCTGAGAGTGTGGCCAGCTCCTGCACCCTTGGGTTGTTGGAACTGGAGAGTGACCCCCGAGCAGGAATCTCCCACTGAAGATGGATGGGTCAGGCCAGGCTCGGCACTCATGGTCCCTGTCCTTGCCTGACTAAAGGCCTAGACACCCTTCTTGTCGCCGTTCCCCAATTTCCTATTACCCAAGGTAATTAGCCTCTGTCTTGTCTTGGCTGCCTTGCCTTTCTCTAATCGTGGCTGCCTGCCAAAGGGTCCTGAGCAAACATGCAGCAGCGGCCAGGCCCAATTCCTGGGGAGGGGGGGTGCATTCCCACACATTCAGAGGCTTGCCCCGGGCCCGTCCTTCACCTCCCTGGCCTCAGCTCTGCGAAAAGAATGCCAAGGGAGCCTGGGTACTACAACCATGTGCCAACATCCACGGTGGGACCAGAGGGAAGGGGGGAGGAGGGGCTCTTTCTTAGCAGGGATGGGTGGAGTCGGAGGAGAGGAGGAAAAGAAAAACCAGGGCCCTAGAGGAGAGAAGGCATTGTGGGAAAAAAAGAAAAAAAAAAAAAAAAAAAAAAAGCCTGAGGTCAGGAGTCAGACAGCCATTCCCACACTGACTCCCAAGTGAGACTTGGGGCCAGTTCTTCCCTCTCCCCTGGCTTTGATGTTGTTTTTTATGAAATCGAAACGTTCAACTCTGTGCTCTGAGACGGGCACACCGAGGCAGGGATGCGGACTACACCCTAATACCCAGTGCCTCCTTCCTGGATCATAGCAGTAGTGGGGGGAATAGTAGTCATCTGAGCATTCACCCTGTGCCAGGAACCACAGTGGGGATTTACATGTGCTATCTCATTTACTCCTCGCCAGAACCGTGTGGGGCTGATGTCATCCTCCTCCTCCTCACCTCCTATTTCATTGTGGGGAAAACTGGGCCTTAAAGGGGTTCACATTCCACCCCAGATCACATGACAAGAAGACACAGACCTGAGATTCATACCCAGGCTGACTCTGAGACCCACCGTCCCCTCCCCTCGCCCACATGCTCTCCCGGTCCTTGTCCACCACACGTGCAGAGCTGTCCGAGCATAGGAGTGGGAGGGGCTTTGAGCTGTAAAGCAACCCTGATTGCAGTGGAAGGACCACTGGGGCCAGGCAGACGCCGCCGGCAGCCTGCAGACTCCCGGGGAGGATGCCTCACACTCACCCGTCTCATCTGGGAACGGAGTAATCTGATCCGTAAAACGAGATGATTACTTCCACCTCCTCGCGTCGTCACAAAGATTAAAAGGAGTAGTAGATGCGGAAGTGCTTGAATTTTTCCGAAGGTTTCCTGAAGGGTTTTCTCGGTCACCCCATTTGTCAAAGATCAACAATGGGGAGGGCAGTAGGCATTTTGAATCCACATGCCTCTCTCCACTCCCCACTTCATGTCCATATTTTTAAATTAGGCCTTTGAACTAAGGCAGAGGGAAGTTTCTACCTCCACTCCAGCACCTACCCATAGTGTGACCTTGTGCAAATTTCTTAACCTCCTTGAGTTTCAGGTTTTCAACTGTAAAATGGAATCACAGGAGGGCTTTTTCCATAGGGTTGTGAGGATTCAATAGACAGAAACAGGGAAAGAGCACAAGATGGTGTCTAACTCATTGTCGGGACTTAATAAATGGCAGAACAAGGAGCATCACTGTCATTACCATTGGTGACAGCAGTCTTCACCCAAGCGGTTGGGCCTGGGTTGCATGTTGACCCTGTTGTGTTCACAGCATTTCAGTGGGAGAACACGTTTAACCTTTTATCTCTCACGCTGGCTGTTTACTCATCGTCCCCAGGCACTTGGTAGAACGTGGCAGTAGCAGTAATCCTTCCTTCGTCAAGGTCTCTGCTCCTACCTCTTCCCTTTTCCGAGGGTGGACTTCTCCTGGCTTTCCCCATGATGGTTCCCATGATGGTTCCCTTTCTCCTTCATGTTTGCAATTAAATATCATGTCATGTCCTTACAAAGGCCTTCCTTGACCACATGATCGCCGTCGATCCTTCCTGCCACACATATAGACACACAAAGCCATGTACTTACTAAAGCTTAATGGTTTGGTATCTGTTTGCTTCTTCGTTGTCTATCTTTTCTGACCAGACTGTCAGCTGCATAGAGTAGGATCTGCGTCTGCCTTTTTATCCTCTATCCCTGACACCTAGAACAGTGACGGATGCCCATGAAGAAGCCCATAAATGGTTGTTGAAGGATTTGAATATGTTTCCAAGTCGGTGCTCAAGTCTGGAGACACTGACTTTTCCCCTTCACTCACTCACAACCTCTAACTGCCTTTCTTACCAGATATGCAGGGGACATTGTCTTAGTACTAAGTACTTAGGTCATCCTCGTGCCCTATGTCTTTGTCTCTGTATCTACCTTGAGATTTGTCTGTCTGCCTATCTACCTACAAACCTACCATAAACCTGAGCTCATTTAATCCTCCAAAGAACTCTCTAAGACAATTACTATTATTCTTATCCAAGAGATTAGGCTACTAAGGCACAGAGAGTTAAGGTAACTTGACCAAAGCCTCAAAGTCAGTAATAGAGGAGAAGCCAAGCTTTGAATTCAGCTCATTTATTTCCAGAGCCTGAGCTCAAAGTTTCTGCACTAGATCATGAGAAGGACTAGCCATGTAGAAATGGTGAGGGTTAAGGGGTAGAATCTATTCCAAGGGATCTTTTGTGCAAAGACCCATGTGTGCCCAGATGAGTTGGAAGCAATATGGAAAATAGATCTGCAGTCCTCACACCAAAAGCTACTTGGCTACAACCACCGAAGGCCAAACTTCCTCCTGCCTCTGCAGTCCTGGCGTGGCCACAGCCCCAGGTGAACTCCAAGTCTGTACAGGGACCTCTGCTTCTCTTAGCCATGTGCTCCCCATGCCGTTTGGAGCTACTCAGGATCTCCAGCTCCCATCTGCCGAGTCGTTTCCCAGTGTCTCCAGACTGCCATGTGTTTCTGCAAACAAGTCCAGACTCCTGGCCCAAAGATGCTGTTCCAAAAGCCCAGAGAGATTGGAGACTTTGGATGGAGGGAGCATTGCCAGACCCCCAATGCCCCCAGGACACCACCCCTGCTTGGGCACAGCTTGGGCAGCACATTGCAGAAGCAGCCAAGGCCACCGCCATGAATACTATAATTATATATTAGATGAAATCCCAAAGTTTCCCTTTATTTACATTCCTACCCTACCCTCTTCATTTCCTCTCTTCGTGCCAAGAATCAGCACAGACTTTACTGGAAACAGCATGAAAGTCATCAGGAGCCCTCTCAGGCTGGCTTCCAAAAGTACTTGCCCAGATGATGGGAGGCGAGAGACCCAAGGGTCATCTTGCTTCTGGCTCTGGGCTGCTGTGAGGCCAGGGGCAAGGATGTTCTCCTTTGGAGGCCTCCAGGTCTCCATTTGTAGAAGAGGGATTGAATGAGGCTAACCCAAAAAAACCATTTTGTGAATTTACAGGCTGTGTGTCTTAAGAGACAATGGAGGCAAAGGGAGAGACTCAAGCCCCTGGTGACTGGAGAGTTTGAGTCTGAATGGAAAAGCTTCATTCAGCTTTAAAGCCCCAGGCTTCTCTCTCTGTTTCAGGAACCCTGTCTGATTAATGGGCCTCCTGAGCCAAGTCCCCAGTGTGACCAGGCCCAATTTTTAAGGGACTTTCAGCATTTAGGAGAAGGAAGATAGGCACGGAAGAAGCCTGCTATGTTGACCAGGGCCCTGGGCCACAGCCCCTGGACCAGTGCACGCTGAGGCGGAGGCCCAAGGTTGATCCAGGACACACCAAGGCAAAGAGCCAAGACAGGCCTGATAATTCTTGTCCTGCTCTTTTACTGGCTTTTTCTTCCTAGTGTGATACTGTCTCAGTTCTTTTTTCTCCTCTTCAATCCTTCTTCCCTCCGCCCCTGCCTCCGCCCCTCCCACCGCTCCCCTTCTCCCTCGCTTTCTCGACTTTTCTCTCTTCCTCCCTCCGTACCTACCTTCCTTCCATCGCCGTCTCTTCTGCTCTCCCCTCGTGTTTTTCTAACATCTCATCTTTCCCTCCCCTTTGTCCATTTCTTTATTCTTTGACTCTTTTCCTTTCCCCCTCTTTTTTCCTTCTCACTTTCTACTTTTCTCTCTGTCTTGGTCACAGATGTTGCCTCTCTCTTGGTGTCACTCGGACTTCCCATTGTCTGTCTGTCTTTTTTTTTTTTTTTTTTTTTTTTTTTTTTTTTTTTAACCAGTCCGTGTGTCCTTCTCTTCTACTTGTCATCTCTGCACGTGCGTGTCTTGTCACTTCTCCTTTACTTACCACTTTTCAGTCTCTGTCTCAGTCCCAAGATCTCTGTTCTTTCATCCTTCCATAGACTCCCCACCCCAGCCTAAATACAAGAGTCTGAGCCCATAATATGGTCTGGAGCCAACAGCCAAGGTATGGCCAAGGGTCTCAAAGCCAAGCAGGGGCCAAGGGCTTCTAATGCGCCAAACCTGAATGGAATGTGACGTTCCATGGCTGTGGTGCCCTGTCCTGTTGGTTGGGAGGTGGAGTGGGGAGTCGTGACAGAGGCAGCCTAGCGATTCAAGACTCAGTTCCCTCTAGCATCAGGTCATACTGACCTCTCCACAGTGCACAGTTGGGGCCCTAGAGAGGGGAAGGGCTGTCCTCAAGCCAGAAGCATATACAGCCATGCATCTCAAGCCAAGAGAGACTCGGTAGAGGAAAAATAAAGCTGTTTTTCAGCTGACAGACAGTGAGGCTCCTAAAACCTGCTGGGGACTCTCAGGCAGGCTGTTTCTTTTCTGAATCTGCGTCAAGATTTCATCCAGGAATGGGACACTAGCCAGAGCTCTGGAGGGACAGGGCACAGACTGCTTGTGTGAACTCATGGAGGGCAGGTGGGTGGGAACTGAGGCCATGCTGGAAAGTTAGGCCTTGAATGCCAGGCAGAGAAGCCAGATTTTATCCTGCAGGTGGTGGGGAGTGAAGAAAAGCTTGAGGAGAGGCAGGTTATATTTAAACCTGTGTTTTGTGATGACCACTCTGGCCCTTTGACTGTGGTGTGTAGAGAGTCCGGGGGTAGGTGACATTTGATGTGTGGAAAGGGAGAGGGTGGGGTTCTCACACATTTGGGGAACCAGTGAGTGGTGCCCTGAGTAGGGCATGTGTTGGGCCACACTGAAGCAGTAGGGGCTCAGCTCAGTCCCGGAAACCTCTAAGAACAGTCAGAGTGCTCAGGAAAAGGACGTATTTGTTGGGCATCTGCAATGTGTCTTACACTAGGTTGGGTACTTGGGATGCAGAAGTCAATAGGCCAAATACATACAGCCTTGTCCTCACAGAGCTCACAGGTACAGTGGGGAAGCAGAAGAGACGAGACCTTTCCATGATGATTCATGCTCTGACGGAGATGTCCAGGGGCTGTGAGAACCCCTTGGAAGGGCCGCTAATCCAGTCAGGTCTCCTGCAGGCCTGCTCTGCCGATTACTGCAAAGTCTTCCTGAGGAAGTAAGAGGAGGGGTTGCACTGGGCTGAGGAGTACACCACCTCTGCTCCCACCGCCATCCCCCCGCCAAAATCCGTGTCTGTGCAAAACCTCAGAATATGCCCTTATTAGAAATAAAGTCTTTGTAAATGGAATAAGGATCAAGATGAGCTCATGCTGGATTAGATTGGTTCCTAAATCTGGCATGGTTTCTGGTATCTACCATGTGAAGACAGAGGCAGACATTAGAATTTTGCTAGGGCCCTATCCGCAAACATTCTAATGCTGGCCCTCACTGAGATGGTAATCTCGGGAGGGGGAGCGGGTGCAGTGAGAGCCTCGTGTTCAGAGTATCAGGAGGCTAAGGGACATGGGGTGAACTCTCAGCTAGGCTTTGTAGGGAGCACTTTTAAGTGACGTCAGTGGGTCAGCGATGGTTATTTATAATAGGGAGTGGTGGGGACTGTGGTAAACTAGAAATGGAGCAGAGAACACTTAGCTCTAGACAGTTATTACTATGTGAGTGTATAGACCCAGTGTTGAAAAAATATTCCAGGCCATAAATCTAGGAGTTTAAGTGAAATCTCTGAATTAGTACTTGCTGGCAACCAATTTAAAATTGGTCACGGAGACCAATTCTGTAAGTCACAATTCGCCTGCAGGTTGTTAATTCAGAATGCCTAATCTAGGTAAGCGCTCTCACTGTACAGATGTGGAAGCGGAGGCCCTGAGAGACTCATAGACTTCACCATCAAAGAGGAGCCGGGAGTAAGAGAGAATGATCCTGAGGGCTGATCCAGGATTCTTTCCAACAAGCCTTGACCCCGCCTTCTACCTTAGGCTCACCTTGCTGGAGCGGGAAGTGCAGAGACAGTTCAGCATGTGAGGGGATCCTGGGATGGGGTCACAAGTCACCACTCTAGGTTCTGTGTTCGGCTTTGCTGCCCATCCACAAGGGACCTTGGACAAAGAGCTTCCTTTTCCTGAGTTTCAGTTTCTTCCTGATTATAAGGAAGGGACTGGATGGAGAAACCCCTTCCTGCTCTGGTTTCTAGGACTCTAGGAACTGACGAGAGGAGTGGACCCAGGCTAGAAGCTGCACATCCTGACATTTCCCTGCTCCCATTGTCTTAGGTGTGGGTCCATCACTGCATGCCAAAGGGCTGTCTGTCCCCCTGACTGCCACCTCCACCTGTAAAGGAGGCTGTTGCTGTGAGCAGTCCTCGCTGGAAAGGTGTTAGCAGACTGCGGGGGATCACGTGAGTGATGTGTGGAAACTCCGCCGCGAGACACAATCCAGATTTCTGGCATTTTTCTTTCTGCTCTGTTCTTCTTTCCCCCAAGGACAGTCTCTCCCATTTACCAAAAACCCGTCGTGCTTTCACATTTGAAATACAACATAATTGAGCTCAAGGCTTCAGAAGTCATTGACCTAAACCTTCTCTTTTTATGGGAGAAACTGAAGATCAGGGAGGGCCCAGGCCTGTCCTCCATCTGATTCTCTTAGAGAATCAGTGTCAGAGCTGGGCTAGACAGGGCTCTCAACTCCCATGCAGACCACCTGCTGCTTTCTTGTCCTGGATCCAAGCATACTCGTGCCCCTTATCGAATGGGGTGTCTGAGAGGCAGAGAGCCTAGGGTTTGGAGTCAGGTTGCCCTAGGGTCAGTTCAAATGTCAGGTAGTTTCTGGCTATATAAGATACTTATTTCCCCTGGGTCTCAGTGTCCATGCCTGTAAGGTGAGGATACTGTTATTTACTACATTAGTTTCACTATGAGGCAAGTAGGGAGTGGGGAACACATGCCTAGCTCTCAGGCGTGGGTGCTGAGCACACAGTAGGTGCTCATTGTCAAGTATATACCAAGTGCGTACAAGATGTTTCTTTAGTAGATCTTCTTCAAGGATGACCATAAAGGGGACTCATGATCAGCTAACTGTCCTGGAAGTTTCTCACTTTTCTCTATTCTCTCTGAGCATCTTTCAGGAGCCTTGGGGATGTAAGATGCAACAAATTTGGGATTGTTCTCACCAGATATCTGACCTAATAAGAGGCGCCTTCCCTTTTTCTCTTTTTCTTCTACTGCTCCTTGAACCCATCCCAAATACAGCTCTCATGATGAGAGGGAGCTAAGACTGTCAGGGCTCCAAGAGTGGACCTGTTTTAGAACCCATGCTTTAGGAGTCTGTGAGCCCCTAACACAAGGCCAGGTATTTAATAGGCTATCCATTCAGCAAACACCAAAGGTCAGTAATGGCTACTGTAGGTTAGATGGATGGAGTCACTACTTCACATAAGCATTTGTGACTTAGTGAAGACCAGAGCAATGGCATAACAGCCTTCCAGTCACTGTCATCACCAACCACTTATCAAGTTCTGTCACTAACTCTTGGATCCTTCACAATATGGTACTCTCTGAGGCAGGTACTATAGGATCCTTGTGTTATATCAAAGAACACTAAGAAAGGCTAAGTGTGTTGTTCCAGGCCACCTAACTGGTGAATGGCAGGACCATGAGTCTAACACAAGATGCCTGGCTCCAGAGTCCCCTTTGGCATGTTCCTATGCATTCCTCTTAGAGGCTGTGGTGGGGCTGAAATTTGAAATCTTACAGCTCAGATTAAGAGAGCTTTGTCCAGTGTTGGAAACAAACTTGTGAGCAGCTAGTTATTCTGGGGTGGAGGGTGATTTGCCCATAATAAAGGCACGGAAATTCTGAGGGCCTGGTGATCTCTCACAGGCAGTGTACCTCGGGAGAAGTGCGTCGGAGCTGGGTCTGGACGAGTGGATAGCGTTGACCATTTAGAATTAGGGAAGTTAATGCATCCTGGACAGAGGGAACAGCTGAAATAAAGACAAGAAGGTTGGAAAGTAAAGGGACACATAAAGGAACAGCAGAAGGTTCAGGACAGTTGAGATATTTACTGTATGAGGTTCGAGAGGCAGAACTTGCAAGGCCTTGTAAGGCAGACTAAGGAACCAGTGACTGATTCATTCTGAGCAGCCGTGAGAAGGCTACATTGGGATCTAGAATGGTCTCCATGGTGTGTGGGTTAGAGGAGGGACGCTGAGAGAGCTGTTGTAATCGTTTTGGTGTAAGAGATTAGGAATCTGGAATCAGAAGAGAGGCAGAAAGGGAGGAGCGGATGGGGAGGTCCTAGGAAGTGGGCTTGTGGTGCTCACAGGTGTTTTGGACGTCCGTAAGCCAGCCTCCTTTAGAGGATCCAGCACAGAATTCAGCATTTTAAAATCTGCCTTAAATTTCATCGTTAGATGACCTTTGAAAAAATACATCTAACTTTTGAGACCAAGCCTTTGTCCAGAAAGGGGGAATTTAAAAAAAAAAAAAAAAATCAACCTCACAATGTGTCTGTCAAATTAAAAACGAAAAACATTGTTCTATATGTCAATTCCTGCCCCCGATAGACCTTTTGTTTATACTAACTTCCTCTCATCCTTTCCATTTGTTGCAGTAAGCATTCACATTAATTCTCCCGCTCCACGCTCCACCCCTCCCACCGCACACTCCCCCACCCCCACCCTCCCTACTCTCCCCCCCCAACAAATGCCCAACTTCCCTCTCTGCACCCCTCTTTCCCCAGGATGCCAGAAATGAAATAACATTCTTTGCATGTTTGTTCTAAAGCTCCTGGCAGCCTTCCCGCAGACCCCTGGCGGGGTCAGGACTCATTTGCATTAGCATGTGTGAGGCCTGCCTGAAGGAGAGGGAGAGGCCCTGTTTTCAAGGAGTTTCATCAGGCACCCCTGCCAGAAAAAGGAGAAGTTACTATTTCTTTCTGGGAAACATTCACAGATTGAAACAAGCAAGGAAGGCCAGGAGCCTGTCTGACTTGTGGGGAAGTCGGTGCTTGGGTGAGCTGCCTGCCTGACTCCCACGGACGGCATCCAACCTTCTCATCCTTATCACAAGCCTGCCCCAGAACTCTCTCCTTCAAGAGTGTAGTAACTTAAGACCTAAATAGCTATTTCTTAACTGTATCTATGGCCTGTAACAGTAGAAGAAAGAGAGCGCACACAGGCCAGGAAGACACTCAGAAGCTACAGAATAAATAAACCGGCAATTTTTGCTGGCTTCTAGATAGATATTAAATCAACAAATCATCTTTAAAAAAAAAAAGAGGTAATCCCTAGGGTTTTTTATTTGTTTGTTTTTGCTTTAATCCTGTGAATTTTTAAATAAGGCACTGTCTCAGAATCATACGTTCTTCCAGGAATCTCAGTAACCTTGTCCAAATCCAGCTAAGCATGTCAGGCCAAAGGGAGTCCCCCGGAGGCATCTCAGGAGTGCCATTGGCACATAAAATGTGCTGACCCTAGAGGCATGGATTAAGCCGTTTACAAAGAGGCAACCCCAGTTCCTGGTATTTTATTGGACAACCTCCCATAATTTCCCATTATTCTTTTTCATTTCCTAGCTTGGATATGTCTTCTTCAGACAAGACCTTTGCCTCTTCCTTTATGATAGTATCCATGTAAATACTTCATAGAAAAAAAGGAAGAATCAGTGATATGAATGGCTGTTATTGAAAGACTGCTATCGACATGCCAGACGCTGTTGTAAATGCTTTACATAAATCACCTCATCTGGTCCTCTTAGGAACTCAATGAGGACAGAGCTCTATTATTCCCATTTTACACATGAAATGACCAGAGCCCAGAGAATTAAGAAATTTGCCTAAAGTCATGCCGTAGTCAGTAGCAGAGCCAGGATTTCAATTCAGACTGGCTGGTTCCGGAGCCTAAGCTCCTCATCGCTCATGAGTCCAGACTCTCCTGATGTCGTATCAGCCTTGAATGAGCCTGCTCCGCACCAGATAGTGCCCTCCGCCCATCACAGGGCCTTGGCACATGCTGCATGTCTTTTTCATTCTTCAGTCGTCAGCCTAAATGTTGCTTCTTCAAATGGCATCCCCAACCCATAATCTAAATTATGCCTCCTTACTCCTTTCCCTAATTGCAATTATTAAACTGGGAGATGACATATTTATGTGTGCATTAAGGTCTGTCACCTCTGAGACTTGACTGTCAGTGAGAGTCAACATAGTGTTTATTTCCATATACTCAATGGCACACATGCAGGAGGCATTCAGTGAATATTCATTGGATACATGAATGCTTGTAATATTACATTTAATCTGTAAGGTTAAGCTATAATCCTATGAGGCAGACAGTTTTCTCCCCTCACCTTAGATGTAAAGAAATGAAGGCTTGCAGAGGTTTAGTAAAGTGGGCAACGTCACTAAGGGAGTCAATGGCAGAACTACTATTTGAAAACAGGTCTTTTCTGATCTCAGAGCTCATGCTCTAAACCTGCATACTGTGTTCCTTCCTGAGAAGCCCTAGGAGGGACATCTAGAGAAATGAGGCGGGGCAGCTGCCCTGAATCAGACCTCCCTCTTCTGCTGGGACGAGCTGGGTGTGTATGCAAACCACCATACAAAAGGCAATTAAAATTGGTGAGCTGGGTCTACGATATTGTACCAGTTATGAGCTATGGAAAAAGGTGGGGAGAAACAGGAATTTGGGGGGCAGTCGGGAAGGATGTCCTTTAACCTTTCCTTACTTAGCCAGTGCACACTTTGTCTCTAAGGCTGTGCTCCAATGTAACATCCTCCTTGTTAGCACTGGTATTTAATCATTCCATTTGGTTATGAGTCTCTACATCTCTGAAGGGCCCTGACATGCATTCTGGGGACCCAGAGATGAACAATGTCCCTGCCACCATGGAGCCCATGAGAAAACGTGGCCCATGATGTGAGAGCTCAGATGAGAGAATGCCTCTCAGTCCAGTAAAACCTGGCCAGGAAGAGCCATAATTTAGTTTTGTTTTAAGGATGAGCAGGATCAGTACGATGCAGGTAGGGAGAGAAAGGAGAATGATCTTCCATGGAGAGGGAGTCATAGGTGAAAGCTATTGAAGGCGACATAGGAAGAAGGCAACATAGCAAGGCAACATAGCAATTTACAAGCCCTGCTCAAGTTCCCGTCAGGCAACAGGACGGTTTTGGTGGGTGAGGCCGAAGAGATTGATGGGGTCAAATCATAAAGGGATTCTTGTTTCTAAGCTAAGAAGGGTGGACTTTATCTTAAGGAAGTCATTAAGTTTTTAAACCAGATGCTTAGTAGACATTGTCAGATTTGCCCTTTAGAAAGTTCACTCTGGCTGATAAAACGGCAGTAGGTTGGAAGTGGGAGAGAACTGTAGGAAGCAAATGAGGAAGCTCTTTCCATGGCCTGAATGAGAGGCAGTGAGTTCTAGTGGTAACTAGAACTGGAAGAGAGGAGGGTGGTTGAAATTTACAGTGTCCGATGAACAGGACGGAAACAGGGTGAGGGGTGAGCCAGACATAGCTCCTCAGCAGACACAAATTTGTCCTGTCTGATGCTTATTGGTAAGAACTCTACTTCACTCCCTTGCTTCCTAGGCTGGCCCCGGGGAGAGCAGTAATGTGGGTAACCAGAAACCATTTTTCCAAGCCCATACTGTGAATTGTAACTATCCTCTGAAAGATAAAAAATAAGTGAGCTTCTGTGAGTTGGAAAAAAATCCCCATTTAATTTTTAAGAGTACTTGGTTCTCATCTGTGTGTGAAATAGCATGAAATTCTTTAGGGATGTCACTACCATAGGAGGGGCTGATAGTGTTGAAAGAAGAACGGGATATGGTTTCTTTCTCCCAGAGAGCTCACGCCCCAGTGGGGATGGCAGCAAGTAAAGGACAGAAGATCAAGGGCAGAAGAGGACAGTGTCAGCCATAGCTTCATGGCCTAGGTACTGAGACACTCAGAGGAAGAAGCATTTGGCCCCATCAGAACAGGTATGGATCTTTCCCAGAGCCTCGAAGTTTGGTTCTTCCCAACTTCCAGGTGGAGAGAGATCTGGCCAAGGTCACATGACCAGGCAGTGGCAGAAGTTTTATTTTCCCGTCACTAAGCTGAGTTGGAGAGCCGAGCAGAAGGGCAGTCCTCCTTCTGGGACAAGGGTCCACTACAGTTTGATTAATAATAATGGTGATCTCCCACCGTCACCATCACCACTGCTGGGACATTTAGGAATGCGCCAGATACTACATTAAGTATGTGATTAAACGTTATCTTGTTTCATCGTCATAATAATGTTCTAAGGGATAGTTCAGGATTATATGAGAAGCTGGACTTACGAATGCAAATAGCAGAAACTCAGAAGTGCTTATGGGAAAAATGGAATGTATTGACTTACGTAACTGGGAAGTTCAACAGGCGTGCTGACTGCGGACCCAGCCGAATCTAAGTGTAGGTGATATTCACAGATTCTGTCTCTGTCTTAACCTTGATGTGTGTGGGCTGCATTTTGAGTTGGGTTTTCCTCATGCATGGATGGAGGTGGACCCTGGCATAGGGTTGGATGGTCCTTCATGCCTGGGATCTTGGAAAAAGAGGGCCATACCTCTTCCCTACATCCCCCTCCACCCCCAGGAAAGGACTCTAGTTGTTTTGCTTGGGTGATATCCCCACATTAGGGACATGAGATGGATGCCCCTATCCAAATCACAGTAAGAGGTCTCTTAAGTGGACACAGACACCCTGCTTCCAGAAAAAATACGGGAAACAAAACTGAAAACAACAACAAGAATATCCTGTTGTCCTTTGAGTGTTATTATCCTCTTTCTTTTTTTTTTTTTTTTTTTTTTACCAACTGAGAAATTTATAATTTTTATTTTTTATAAACATATATTTTTATCCCCAGGGGTACAGGTCTGTGAATCACCAGGTTTACACACTTCACAGCACTCACCAAAGCACATATCTTCCCCAGTGTCCATAATCCCACCCCCTTCTCCCAACCCCCCTCCCCCCAGCAACCCTCAGTTTGTTTTGTGGGATTAAGAGTCTCTTATGGTTTGTCTCCCTCCCGATCCCATCTTGGTGATGCAACATGGGGGCTTAAGTGGGTAGGAGAAGAATAAATATTATCCTCTTGATACGGTCAAGGAAATAGAGGCTCACAGAAGTGAAACAGACCAGGATCCACGTATAGGTCTTTCTAATGCCAACACCCGGATTCTTAATCACAGTCTTGCACTTACACTGTGTTTCCTCGTAGTCTATGCTCTATCTCAGAGAGGTGGGAAGATGGAAAACCCTGCTCAGGGGGCAGCACCCCAACTCACAAAGAGGAAATAGACAAGAAGGTTCACGGGGAGAATGGGCTGGTGTGATTACGAAGCAGGGTGCTGGGTAGAACTGCCTGGGAGCCCCAGCCTTCTATCTTGGCTTTAGGAAACATTTACTGGACCAGTAACATCAAGATTCATTGTTGGAGAGCAGAGTGATTTGAAGGTGGGTGGACGGGCCGGGAAGCCGGAGCTCAGAAGTGTCTTGGTGCCGTCTTTGTCCTTGGACCAACCCAAGCCTTGTAGAGATTTTTTTGCAAGAGGGAGTAGTTGTGTCTTCCATGTCAAGGTGAATGTAGCACAAGGAGCCCTCCACCAGGAGTTGAGTTAAGCGCCAGCTCCGTCACACTGCCACTCTGTGTCTGTCCTTGATTAAAACGTCCCCTCTCCACCCTCCCTGCAAACATCAAATTCCCTGAATGTAAAATGTGGGCAATAAACCCTGCTTTGTCTTGCTTTCAAGGTTATTTGTGTAATAAGCTTTGCAATGTGTAAATTGATAGGTGTCAGGGATGTATTCATTTGTTTGCTTTAATCATGAAAATGAAAATAAAATGCAGAAAATATGGAGATGCTTCCATAAGCCACCGTGTGCCCACCATACAGGATTAAGACCGGCCGGGGCCCTGCTGCACTTGCTTCAAGGCTCTTTCTTTTATCCCAAAAGAAATTAAAATTAAAAGTGGACTTGATGATTACCCTTTTCCCGTCACTAGCCTGATTCTGCTCTCCCAACCCTCTTAAGATACAACCACTCTCCTGAGTCTATATCAGCCTCGTCTACAGAGCAAAGTGAGTTTATGTTTATCTGTTTGCTCGAATTTTTGTTTTTTACTCTCCACTGGCATCCCTAGTTTCCTGTGTGAGCAAATTGAAAGTACAGCGGCTTCCAACCAACACAGTTTTTGTTATTTCTTATTTATTAATCATCTTAATTTCTGTAACAACTGTATATTCAAAACTAAGGCACTGAAAATCTCACTGGGTCTTATCTCTCCTGGGAACCTTCCCCCCCACCCCACTTTTTATGTCAATACCTATAAGAAAATAAATATTTTAATAATGTATCCTTCTAATCTCGTGCTTACGCAAAGCCTTACGTCTCTGAGCACTTGTCCAGCCGTGGCGAGGTCTTATCAGGCCCGGATGCCCCCACGGTGCCCAGCCAGCCTGTTGCCCTTATTCTAGTAGCTCAAGGTTTCTAAGGCCGATGTGTCCAGTCGACCAAAGAGGCTTATCTTTACAGGGCAAAGGGAGCCGGACGGTGGCTGGGATTCTGAGATAGTAAACAGAGGCTCTGTGAGGTTGCCAGAGTGCACAGCAGTGATCAGACCCACTGGCTAGAACAAAGAGGGACATCGTGCTGGGGAGTGTGTGGTCCTAGTGGTGGAGGCAGAAGGCCCTAGGTTTGAACGCAGATGTAGCCTCTGCTCTATCTGGGGCACACATCCTTCCAGAGGAACCACACCACCCTGAGCCTGGCATTGCAGTGTGCACAAAGGGGGAGGTTGAAGCCCATTTGCAGAATCCCTTTCTTGGGAAAACAGGGATCAGTCCTGTAGTGCCTATAGTCTTTGACACTGACTTACCAGACATCATGGCTGCTGGGAAGAAGCGGTAAGTTAGTCTGTATGGGCAAGCAGAGAATAGGGCAGTGTGGCCCAGAGAGCTAGTATCAGTGGAGTGAGAAGAGGACAAAATAAAATCAAAACAGAGCAAAAACGGTCCAGTGTTAAGGCTGTGTGGGGACCCTGCTGGCTGGTCAATGCTAAGTAGAATGGAGGCAGGAGGACACCTTTGGGGAAGGCACCCCACTCTCAGCCGTGCTCTCTGTTTTCGCTGTGAATCTGCTCACTCTGCTAAGTGTCTACACGGCATCCTGTCTTGGAGGCAGGCGGTCTGGGTTCAGACCTTGGGTTTGCTTTGACCTTACTGTGTGACCTAGGACAAGTTGATTGCTCTCTCTCAGGCTTAGTTAAACCAGGAGGTTGACCAAGCCACTTGACAAGACTGTCCGGGCGCTAGGCATTTCACAGCCTGAGAGTGTTCTGAGTACACTGCAAAGCTCAGGACTGACACAGGCAAGGCTTCCCTCGGGGCTCTCTGGGCAGCTGTGGCCAGCTCTTCTGCCTGCCATCTCTGCTGGGAGTGCTGCTGAGATACTGCACGTCCAAGTCTAGTGTGCTTTCATCATCTCTGACCTGTTTCTTGGCAGCCTGGCTTGAAGAACCGATCTTTAAGCCATGCTGTCCGTACCACTGAACTTCACCCTCCGTTGCTCGGCCTTCCCAAACTGGTGACAGGGAATAGCTCTCATTGCTCCCCTATAGGGGAGGACTTTGCCAAACCCTTACACTGCCTCTGACTAGTTCTACCAGTGCCTAACTTTCCACGCTGTCTTGTTCATCATTGGTTGGTGAGGGCATGTTATATCTGTTCAAGTAGGATTATTAGTGCCTTTTGGATGAAGACTGAAGTGTTGTTAACTCATGGTGGTCATATTGTGTAATACAAAGAATGCAGACTTGGGGTCAGGTCAGCTCTGGGTTTGGGCCCTGTTCTGGAAGTATTCCCAGTGTGATTCAGGCATTCTCATTTGATCCCTGAGACCTTGTTTCTTTATCTGTAAACATAAATGTAGATAATTCAATCTACTTAAGATATTATAAGGAGTAAATTAGATAACATATAGTCAATGATTGGCAAAAATGATATGTATATATGAAATATGTGTGTGTGTGCAGAGTTGAATAAATTGGGAGCCCTTGATGGGCACGGACTATGACTTTATATTTCTTTTTAATCTCGTTTTACATAATGTCCATTGGTGCATAGAGTTGCTGGGCTGCACCTCCTTTTATAATAGCTACAGCCAAGGCACCTGGGTGCACATAGGTCTCTAACACTATGGTAAAGTAAGCAAACAGCTGCTTAAATAGCCACAGAGGGACTAGCCTTCCTAAGTCTCTGAGTTTGTGAAAACTGTAATCCCTTCTCCTCTTCTTTTTCTACCTCTTCCTTCTCCTAGCTTTCCAGTGCTTAAGTGTAGGAGAAAGGACCCACGCTTGCCCTGAGCAGTGCACATGCAATGTCTCACATTCTACTTAAACTACACACACACACACACACACATTCATAGGTGCATATCCACGTATTCAATAAACCTTTATTGAAGGCCTACCTGGTGACTTGGCATTGGGGATATATCAGTAAATAAAACAGACTAAGTCCTTGTTTTTGTTAGTTTTATATTCAAGCAGGAGTGACAAAATCGATAAACATAACACACAAGGAAATCATATAATATATTACAAGACTGTATAGCTTCGAAGAAAAAAAATGGAACTGGGTAAATGGGATTCCAATACACTTCTAGGTGTAGCCGTTTGGATGACGCTGAAATTTAAAAGAGGACCTCATTGAGAGGGAGGCATTGGCACAAAGATTTGAAGGAGGTGAGTGAAGGAGCTGGGGAGAGAACGTTCCAAGCAGAGAGAGGAACCAGGGTCGGTTGTTGGGAATAAGCCCCAGGTTCAAGGTGAAGCTGCATTGGATTGAAAGTAGTTATTTTTTTTTTTTTTTTATCAGAGACGTAGGAATTACAGGGGGTGATCATTAAAAAAGTAATTCTAACTATGGATTGAATTGTTAATATCTGTGAGGAATTGAGCTAAGGGAATCTTACCTACCCGGAGGACGCCTCCTGATAATGCTGTGAGGCAGGTAGAACCATGTTTATTTTATTGACAAGCACAAACTGAGGCTGGAGGAGGTAAAAGACTTCAGGGTCGTCACATAGCCTGTAAGCAACAGCATGACTTTCCCCACTTCCAAGTCCGCGTCCCTAAGTGCCGCATCACACTGGAGTTTTGAGCATTTCTGCTACAGTCCACAGACCCTCTACCTGTGAACCAGAGCCATACTCTCCACTTATGTTTTCATTGAAGGTCCCCTGTGTCCCCTTTCTGCATATACGAGTGACTATGGGACAGGACTTGAGGCAGGGGGTGCTTGCTCAAACTCAGAGAGCAGAAAGCTACAGGTATTAGAGGCCCAGGCCCCAAATTCATGGCCTGGCCACCTTTATGGACGCAGGCTTCTTCTAGATTGATACCATTGGTTTTGTTTGTTTATACAGCTTTTTTTTTTTTTTTTTTTTTTGAGGTCTAATTCATATACCAGGAAATTCACCCCTTTTAAAAATATACAATGCAGTGAATTAGTGAATTTTAGGATATTCAGAAAGTTGTGTGATCATCACAAGTAATTCCAGAACATTCTAATCAGTTGGAAAAGAAACTCCGTATCCATTGGTCACTCCCATTGCCCACTCCTCCCGGTTCTGGCCACCACAAATCTCTGTCTCTAGGAATTTGCCTATTGTGGACATTTCACAGAAATGGAACCATACAATATAGGGCCTTTCTGTCTGAATTCTTTCACTTCCCCTGATCTTTTCAAGGTTCAGTGATACTGTAGTATGAATAAGGACTCCATTTCTTTTTATGGTTGAATAATATCCAGTTGTATGGACATCCTGTATATTCATCAGTTGATGGACATTTGAATTATTTTCCACTTTTTGACTGTTAAGAATAAGACAGCGATGAAACTTTGTTTTTTTATGGACATATGTTTTCAGTTCTCTTGGGTATATACCTAGGAATAGAATTGGTAGGTCATATGTTAACTCCGTGTTTAACTTTGAGAGGAATTGCAAAGATGTTTTCTGCTCTGGCTGTGCTATTTTATACTCCCATCAACAATGTATAAGGGTTCCAGTTTCTCCCATCTTTGCCAGCCACTTGTTATTTTTTGTCTTTTTTGTTATAGCCATCTTCATGGGTAAGAGACAGTGTCTCATTATGGTTTTGATTTGCATTTCCCTAAGGTTAATGATGTGAGCACATTTTCATGTGTTTATTGGTCGTTTCTGTGTCTTCTCTGAGAAAAACATATTCAGATGTTTTATCCATTTATTAATTGGGCTATTTATCTTTTCATTGTTGGGTTGCAATGCTTCTTTATATCTTCTGAATATTAGTCTTGTATCAGATATATGATTTACAGATATTTTCTCCTGTTTTGTGGGTTGTCTTTTCATTTTCTTGATATGGTCCTTTAGAACACAAAAGGTTTTAATTTTGATGAAACCCAATTTGTCTTTTATTTTTTTCTCTTTGGTTTTACTTTTGGGGGTATATCTAAGAAATCATCATCGTCTCTAAGGTCATGAAGATTTTCTCCTTTATTTTTTTCTAAGAATTTTTTAGTTTTTGCTTTTATGTTTAGGCCTTTGATCCATTTTGAAGTTCCATGTGTATATATATACACACACATACATATATATCGAATATATATATATGGAATATATATAAATATATTCATATATATTTATAAATATATATGTTGTGAGATAGGGGTCCAATTCCATTCCTTTGCATGTGGCTATCCAGTTAACCCAGCATCATTAGCTGAAGAGGCTCTTGTTAAAGATGACTATTCTTTCACTCTTATTGAAAATCAATTGACTCTATTACTCAGCAGTTAAAAAAAGAAGAAGAAGAATGAAATCTTACCATTTGAAACATGGATGGATCTAGAGAGTACAATACTAAGCAAAATAGGTCAGAGAAGGACAAATACCATATGATTTCACTTACATGTGGAATTTAAGAAACAAAACAAATGAACAAAGGGGGGAAAAAAGAGACAAACCAAAAAATAGACTTTCAACTCTAGAGGACAAACAGATGGTTATCAGAGTAAAGGAAGGTGGGTAGGAGATGGGTAAAACAGGGGACAGGGATTAAGGGTATACTTATCTTGAGGAGCGCTGAGTAATGTATAAAATTGTTGAGTCACTGTATTGTATACCTGAAACTAATATACTGTTGTAACTGTACTCAATTAAAAATTTTAAAAATAAACTGCAGTTGATTAGCTAGAGCGATCAATTCCATGAAGAAGAAGGAAAAAAAAAAGTATCATTTGTTTTTCTTATCACAAAAAATGTTTAAATTTCACTATTGAAGTATAGTGTATTAGTTAGGTATACAACTTAGTGAGTTAGTGATTCTGTACACTATTCAATGCTCACCATGATAAGTGTAGTCACCACCGGTCACCATACAACACTATTACAATATCATTGACTATGTTTCTCATACTGTACTTTCCATCTTCATCACTTACTTATTTTATAACTACAACTTTGTTCCTCTTAATCCCCTTCACCTTTTTTTGTCCATCCCCCTATCCCCTCCATCTGGCAAATACCAGTTCATTCTCTGTACTTAACGAGTCTGTTTCTATTGGTTGGTTGGTTGGTTTTGTTTCTGCCTTTCTTGGTCAAACTTCTTTTGCTTAGCATAACATCCTCTAGTTTCACTCATGTTGTCACAAATGGCAAGATTTTGTTCTTCATTATGACTGAGTAATATTCCACATCTTTATCCATTCATTATCAGGGGACACTTAGGTTGCTTCTGTGTTTTGGTTATTATAAATAATGCTGCAATAAGCATAGGGGTACTATATATCCTTTCATATTAGTGTTTTCATTTTCCTTGGGTAGATATTCAGAAAAGTGATTACTAGATTATATGGTAGTTTTATTTTTAATTTTTTGAGGAAGCTCCTTAGCATTTTCCACAGTGTCTGTACCAGTTGGCATTCCCACTGACAGTGCACAAGGGTTCTTTTCTCCATATCCTCATCAACACTTGTTATTCCATGTCTTTTTGATACTAGACATTCCGACGGATGTGAGGTGATACTTCATTGTGGTTTTGATTTACATGTCTTTGATGATGAGTGATGTTAAACATCTTTTCATGTGTCTGTTGGCCATCTGTATGTCTTCTTTGGAAAAATGTCTATTCAGGTCCTCTGCCCATTTTCTAATCCGATTGTTTTCTTGGTGTTGAGTTGGTTGAGTTCTTGATATTTTGGATATTAACCTCTTATTGGATATGTCATTTGCAGATATCTTGTCCCATTTAGTAAGCTGCTTTTTTTCCATTTTGTTGATAATCTTTTTCATTGTGCAAAAGCTTTTCAGTTTGATGTAATCCCAATTGTTTATTTATGCTTTTGTTTCCCTTGCCTGGGGGAGAGAAAGCAGCTATCTGATGAGGAAAATGAAGCTTGAGATATGGTGTAATTTACCTACACACCCAGCAACTGAGCTGGAGTTCTACCCAGACCTTATGAAAGCCAGTGGTCTGATTGCCATAATACCCTCCAAAAAGATTGCCTTTGCCCAGGGGTTTGATTTCCAGAAGGCTTGTTTCCACTTTAGTCCATTTAGGTATCATAAATAAGCAAGATGAACAAGATAATATTCACTGTATCGGGTATTTTCCTTGGTATTTAGTTCTTACAACAATCTTTGGGAGGCAGATACTGTGAACGCCATTTTACAGGTATGGAAACCAAGGTTCTCAAAGGAAGTAGGAATAGGAAATAGACAGCTATGAGAAAATCTCAGTCCTTCAGACTCCCAAGTGCAGAGCTTGGTCCTTTGGTCCACACCCAGTCCTCCCACCTGTGGGAAAACACTGCTCACAGATCAGGTGGAGACTGAGCTCAACTTGAAGTAGTTAAGAACCATCCTGCCTATAATGTGTTCTGACTTACTGTCTGTCCAAGGGTAAATCCAAGTTGGGGAACTCTGCTTGGCTTCCTCTCCTCGGAGCTTGACTTTGGCAAAATATAGTTTCAAAAGGAACCAAGGAAGAAGAAAAAGACTCCAGAGTCAGACAAGGGAAGAGGAGTAATGTCAGTGTTGAAAGGGGATGATGGGTGTTGGTGTTGTTGTACTAAGAGCTCTTCCTTGTCAAAAGTTGGGAACACGGAGTTCATCCTCCTAACTCTAACTTCCTCCAAACTGTAACTCAAGACCCAGTTGGGACCAATGAATACCTACCAGTCCTATCTATTTGGAAATAATAGCACTGAACTTTGAGTTGGGAGACCTGTGCTAGGGTCCGGCTGAACCATCTGTGCGGCCTCAGAAAAAGTCAATTCAAATTTCCATGGCTCATTTGCCTCCTTGTAAAATGGATTTAATAACACACACCCCTTAGGCAGATTTAAAGAAAACAGAAGACAGCTGTGTAAAAGCCCCCAATACAGTGTATTGAAACAGAGTGAGTGCCCAGGAAACGTGTGTGTGATCTCTAAGGCACTTTCACATCCACAATGAACATTTGATCCTCTTGGCCTCCATGTGGGCTTATCAATGGTATTTGAACTACAGAGAGGTCAAATAATCTGACCAAGCCTGCATAGCTGGTTATAGACAGGGTCAAGCCTCCAAATCATGCCCTTTGGCTCTCAATGCAACATACTTCTAAGTTACACTTTCCTGCAAAAAATTCCTATAACTGAAGTCAATTAAAAGTTATTGATTTTATCTGGGTATTAGAGCGGCTGTCCAGTGTATAATGAAGATATAAGAAAAAGGGCACCGTTTGCTTTAAAGATTCCAGGAATATAAATTGAAAAGGAATAATTAAGGCATTCCATTCTTAATTCATTCCTTTATTTGAAACCAGAAAATTAGTTTGTGTCTGCTTTGCCCTAAAACAACCTGTTAAGATGTAAACATCCTCCAACTGAGAACAAAGGTCAGTCTAACTGTGTGTGACCATGTAGGGCACTCACTGAAAAAAAAGAGCAGGAGGAGAAAGGTGAGGGACAGACAAGAAGAAGAGAAGGAAGAGAGAGAAGAACTACTGCTGAAGCCAAGACCAGGGCCAGCCTGAATTTCCCTTTCAAGAGAAGTCAGGTTATACTTGATGGGTGAGTGAGTTCACATGGACCATTTACCTAGTTTTATATGTGCAAATACTTGGGTAATCCTTGGGTATGCACTCCTCTAAGGCTTCCAGGGTGGGAAGTGTTTTTTTCTTAGTAAGAGAAAATAGGATTTTCATAGGTAGTTGGCATTCCCTGTGGGTTGAAGCTGACAAGGGATCCAGACAGTCCTTGAATACTTATCCAAAGCTTAGTCCTTTGTCCACAGTGGGTGGAGCAGCTGTGACATTCATTCATTCCTCAGTTGGATACTGAAGACATGCTCAACACACTTTAATTCTAAGTCCATTTATATTTATTTAATTTTAAAAGTCATTACTATAATCGTTCATTGGTGAGTCCCCAGTGGTACTGGCACTATGAATTTACTGGCACTATGAAGGTTGGGTTTTGGTGCTGGGGAATAGGTGGGCTGCATGTAGAACAGATCAGGGACCCACAGCAGCCCCTTACTAGTCATTCTCAAGTCTCACTTTGATGGATCCTGTCAGCCCCCACCTGGCTGGGGAAAACTTTGGACATCGGAATTACGTCCGCCAGTTTGCACCAGTGCCCTCTTTTCACAGGCTAGGAAACTGAGCACAGAGCACAGTGGAACTTGCCCAGGGTCACACTGCTTACTCAGTGGCAGAACCCAAACCAGAGTCCAGATCCTTTGCAAGCTGCCATGGCAGGAAACCTGGGATCAGGAGAGCTATGTGAGCTGGGGTAGGCCACCTGACCTCTCTGAGCCTATCTGTAAGACAGGAAGGGTATCTAACCCCAGGATCAAATGGAATAATTTAAACAAACTATTTTATGTGAACTGATGGCAAAACTTTAGCTCAGGGGTCCACAGCCTTCTCCCTAGAGGTCCAGATAGTAAATATTTTAGGCTCTCTGGGTCATAGGGTCTCTGTTGGAGCTCCTCAGCTGTGCCACTATAGTGTGAAAGCATCCACAGCAAATACATTTTAAGAAAATGAGTGTGGCTGTGCTCCATTAAAACATTATTGACAGAAACATGCGGCCGGCCAGATTTGGCCATGGGCCGTGGTTTGCTGACCCTGGCTGGAGATGCTTGGAAGTTGTTAGAGTTACTGTTGATGACGTAATAAATGACCCTAAAACTGAGTGGCTTAAAACAAACTGTTTGATTACGCTCACGATTCTGTGGGTCAGGCACCAAGGCAGGGCACATTGGACCTGGCTTTATTTCATGGAGTCTGAAGCATCAGCTGCGGCACGAGTGACCTGACTGCTTGGGCTGAAATTACCTGAAGGTTCCTTTACTTACCCAACTGGGGCCTGGGTTTGGATGACTGGAGTGTCTGCTGTAGCCTCTCCCTCCAGGTGGCCTGGCTTCCTCATTGTGCAGCGGCCTTGGCGCAGCTGGATGTCTTGCATGGGGGCTTAGGACTGTGAGCGAGTACATTTCAGTGAGCCCGATAGAAGTTGCATAACGTTTTATGATCCAGACTCAAAAGTTGCACAGCATCCTTCTGCTGGGCTCTGTTAGTCAAAACATTCCTGAAGCCATCAGCATTCAAGGTCAAGGGACATAGAACCCCCACAATCTCAATGAGAGCGATGCTAAAGAATCGGGGGAAGGGGGCCGCCTTTCAAAACCACTGTGGAAGAGATTGATAATGTGAAACACACATCAAATAGTGGTGAATATTTCCTTAGCACTTACAGTGTGCCAGGCAGTCCTTCAGTCCTGCAGCGTCCCTCTGCAGGTGGTAATATTAGCATCCACACTTTATTTTTTTACTATCACCCACATTTTAAAGACAAGATACACTAAAGAACAGAGAGGTTAACTAACTCGCACAGGGTCAAAAAGAGTAGGTTACACAACCAATATTTGAACTTAAGGAGTTGGGCTCCCAAATCCACTCCAGCCATGAAACACTCTGCTTTATTTCGATCCCAAAAATGAGAATGCTCTTTCTGTTGCTAGAGCAGAGCCGAATTAAGAACCTGAGGCTTTGGACTGCCCAGTGTCTAGCTAGTCTTCCTGCCAATAATTGCTTAGAAACATTATTGTACATCGATTCTGCATCCAAATTGTTCTTTGCCTTTTGGGAAATCCAAGGGAAGAGGTATGACACCCTATTTCATTCATAAGAAACCTAAACTCTGGGTGCCTGGGTGGCTCAGTGGTTAAGCCGCTGCCTTCGGCTCAGGTCATGATCTCAGGGTCCTGGGATCGAGTCCCGCATCGGGCTCTCTGCTCGGCGGGGAGCCTGCTTCCCTCTCTCTCTCTCTCTGTCTGCCTCTCCGTCTACTTGTGATTTGATTTCTCTCTGTCAAATAAATAAAATAAAATCTTTAAAAAAAAAAAAAAAAAAAAAAAAAAAAAAAAAAAAAAAAGAAACCTAAACTCTGTGGGTGAGGGGAATGAATTCTTATTTAATTCTTACAACCCAATGAGATGGAACCATTGTCCCATTTTACAGATAAAGAAACCAAGACCTGTGGTTAAGTCACTACTTGCCCAGTAGCTGATAGAGTTGAGCTAGATTCAAAGAGCAGTTTGATATGCTGTCCCATGCTCTTTGCCATAGACTGCAATGGAGAAGGCTCTGGAATGAATAATACCAGCTCTTTCAGAGGAAAAAAACAAAAAAAAATCTTCAGTCCCTAACATGTCAGATATAGCCTGTCCTTAGAAGCGATACTGGCTTAGTTTCCTCACTGCAGAGATAGGAGACTGAGAGCCAGAGAGGGCAGTTAGGTGTCCCTGGCCACCCAGCTGTTCAGATGCAGAGCCAGAGCTGCAACTCCATGTTTTCCCACCACGCTGGCTGCCACATCATGCTGGGAATGGCAGGGAGGGGACTGATGGTGGGTTGGGTGTCGGGCAGGGGGGTGGGGGTGGGGTTTAAATTAAGGGGAAGTTGTTTGCCAAAGCCGTGTGGGGGGAAGGAGCATTTTACAAGACCAGGGCCTCTGGCCTGGAAACATCTGTTTCCCTTCAAATCAGCGAGGAGACTTTTGCCTCCCCAGAATGCCTAAATCATGTGGCGGCTGGGGAAGAGCAGGCGTTGGCCTGGAGACTTCAAACGCATTCTCCCGTACTCTCGGGGACCTGGTCCTGATGTGGGCCTCTGGGGCTCTGTCCCTCTTCTTACCCCCTGTCAGATCCGTGAGAAGCTCTCACCGCCAATTAACTTCTCGGTTTCATTCTCTCACCCCTGCTGCGAGGGGGTCTAGGGGTCTTGGATGGGACCAGCGACAGCTTCCTCTCCACCCACTCTCCTCTGATTTCCACTAGGACAACTTCTTCTGGATGTTTGGGGGTCCAGGGGGAGGGGGGTGATTAGAGCCTTGTGCAGTGTCATAAGAACAATACTATTGATAATACCCACGACTATCTCTCATTGGCTATTAGCTCATGCCAAGCATCATAGCGAGCACTTTCCCACATCTCTCCTTATTCCGATAACTACCTTAACCGTTGGGGTTTAATCCCATGCTTCCTATGTTCCAGGTGAATAAAAAGGCCTCAAACAGTCAATAAATGGGAAGCCAGAATTTAAAACCAAATCGCCTGATTCTAGGTTCATGCTTTTAGCCTTTCTGTCATTCCATCTCTGATAATGACCTTTCAACCAAATCCCCTCTTGTTCATTGCACAGATGGGGAAGCGGATTCCCAGACAAGGGGACTACTACTTCATACTTGACTGAGTCATTCGTTCAGTCTGTCATTCACTTTGGAAAGTATTTGCTGGGCATTGAATGATTTAGGTGCCTGAGCACCAGATGTAGGTGGGTGGATAGAGGCAGAGCCAGATTCTGGTTCTGAAGATATATACATATCACAGGGGCGAGAGAGAAGCGTACGAGCACTGACCCAGTCGTGCGGCATATGCAGTCACAGAGCACCGTGGGTGGAGAAAGGTTTACTGGAGGAGAGGAGGTTTGACTGGTCCTCCACAGATGAGGTGGGTAGGGAGGGTCAAGTGGAGAAGGGGAAAGACCAGCCAGGCAGAGGGTATAGCATGTGCAAAGGCCAAGAAGTAGAATCCATGTTCTACTGCTAGGGGGACCATTAGCAGTTGGCTATTTTTCTACTATGAAACAGAATAGGAAGCAAAGATTGGTAAACCAGGCTGGAGGTGTGGCCAGTGCTAATTTGAGGTTCGGTGATACAGTCTTATCAGGTGAGTGACGGTCAAGGAGCTGCACTGGGAGCCGGTAGTAAGGGCTGAGTCCTGAGGATGATGAGGGTTTTGAAGGGGTGGGGGGAGGGAGGTTGGGGGAACCAGGTGGTGGGTATTAGAGAGGGCACGGATTGCATGGAGCACTGGGTGTGGTGCAAAAACAATGACTACTCTTAGGCTGAAAAAAATTAATTAAAAAAAATAGTTTGCATTTGTGCAGTCAATCCCAAGGCACTTCCCTCCACATTGAAAATGCAATTCACTAAAGCATATTGCTTTAGACATCCAGAATCTCACAGGCCACAACCTGGAAAACATGAACTCAGTTGTTTTTTCTTTTAACTGAAGTATAGTTAACACACTATATTACATTAGTTTTAGGTTTCTGACATAGTGATTAGACAACTTTCTGCTTGGTGCCCTGCTCACACTGGTGTAGCTACTGTTTCTCACCATGCAAGTCTATCATCGAACCATTGACTATAGTCCCTGTACCTTTCACCCTCCTGACCTGTTTGTAACTGGAAGGCTCCACCAGCTGCTTCCCATCACCCATTTTGCTTATCCCCTTCTGCCCCACCCCTCTGGCAACCCCTGGTTTGTTCCGTGTACTTACTGGTGTTCCTGTTTGTTTGTTTGTTTGTTTGTTTCAGACACCTTGGCCAGGTTTCTTTCTCCTAAAATAAAGTCAGAGGAAGAAATAGCAAAGGTTTGAGCCTGGAGCTTCAGGTTCCTAAAGACTCCATCGCACCATGTCCCTGGAGCCACCTCTTTTGTAATAAAAATATCTGATAGGTGCAGGGGGACCAAAATCAGCCAGTTGTACCGGAAGCAGGGCAGTGTAGAGAAGGAGCACTGGGGGAGGAGCTCGAAGAGCCAGTGTCTACTCTGAACTTATGAAGAATCTTTCCTCTCTGGGCCTCTATTTCCCTACCTGTAAATAAGGTTGTGGAATTTGGTGTGGGCTCAAGGGTTCTAGTTCAAATTATCAGTGCATCTTTGCTTCAGTGGGCAAAGAGAAGATGGAAGAACCAAGCAGGAGGTAGCTGGCACCCATCCATGAAATGAACACTGAACAACAAATTGAATTCCCTGAGGAACACTGAGGTCTGCCTCTGCCCTCTCTCAGTCTCTCTCTGTGTCCCCACTTCTCACTGTGCTCTATGGGTATGTCCCTGTGTCTGCTTCTCAGGCCCCCCCCTCGCCCCTTACTTCTCCACATTAGGGGTCTCCACTTTCTTCCCCTCACAAAAAGCCCCTTCAAGCCCTGCCTGGTCCTCTAACAGCTTTCAGATGTGTCTCTGGAACAGTTCTACAATTACAGCTGAGACGGGCAGAAAGCGCTTGGCCTTGTGACTTTTGACCCAAGCCTGTGAGGTTGACATCTTCCTCTTTGTTCACCCTTCCACCCCCACCGGCAGGGTGGCCTGAGGCCTCCTCCAACCCGAGGTCTCCCCTGACATGTTTGGTTCCTCTAATAACACAAATAGAAGCTACCTTGGAGGGAGCAAAGATGGAGTCAGGCCTGTTCTGTTGTTGGATCATTGAGTCTTGGTCCCAAACTTGTAAGAGATGGATCATTTCATCTTATTTACAGAGACTGAGTCCCAGAGAATACTCAGCCAACAGTTGGGGAAAGCAAGGATTCTATCTCGATTTTATAACTTGAAAGTCTAAGGCTGCTTCTTCCCCAGCATGCTGTTATTCATGCTACTTGGCTAAGCAGAGAGGTGACCCTACACCCTCTTGGTGGAGGAAATGTATTACAGAAGTACCATGAAAACAGAAGTGGCCAATGGGAAGGTAGTGTTTAAAAAAATTTTCCAGCTCCTCATGTTTTGAGGCTAACTCACATATTCCATTCGCTACATCCTGCCATGTTTCCGTCAGTCGAAATGCATCTCCTCTTCTCCAAGAAAGCATTTTTAAAATGTGTACTCTTGTATAAATAAGTGCTGTTTACATGGTCTTTATAAAGTCTGCAGCTTCTAAGCCACTTCTCATGTATCAGTCTTTGTAATCTTTGAGACAGTCATGCATTCCATCTGCAAGTATCCCCATTTTGTGGAGGGAGAAATGATTAAGAAATGAGATATGATACTTAGGTTCATTCATTGACTCAAATATTTATGAAGTGCCTACTGTCTGTACCCAGTACTGGTAAATGCTGGGAGATCTTTGCACTCAAGCTGTGAAGTATAGGTCCTCTGGGATCTGCAGGCTAGGGTTTGGATCTTGCCTCTGCCGTGTTCTAGATGGGTTGTGGGGGTAGGCATACCCAGTACTGTCCTTACCTTCCTACTCTGCCTCTTGCTTTTTCTCCCATTTTGGAGTTTCTTTGTGATCTTATTTCTAACACTTCTGCAAGGCTTTTCGATCATAACTCTCCCTGTATAGCACTTAGAGATGCCTGATGCAGAGAGATGAAGTAAGCACAGAGAAGTGAAGTGACTGAGGTCACAGAGCAAGGGAGTAGAATAGAATATGAACCCAAGCCTTTCCACCTCTAAGACCAGACTCCTTCCTCTGTCATGCTTCTCTTGACCATAACAGTACTGGATGGAGTAAGCACTGGAACTGAGTTCCACTCCCAGTGCTGAGATACAAGAGAAGGAGAGAGAGAATACTCCCATCACAGTCCTATTGCTCTTATACCAAAGGCAGAAGCCAAAATCCCCAGAAAGCAGATGGATGGATGAGCTTCCTTCTGAAGATAGGGCCAATATACCCCATGTTTAGGCCTCTTAAGACATATATTTTACGTATAAACCCACATTTCCTTACCCTTGCCAGCATTCCAAGCCAGCTAATGAAAGACAAAAGGTAAAATTAGATTTGACATTGTGGTTAAAGACATAATCTTTGGATTCAGGCAGACCTAAGTTCTATTCCCCCGTTGCTACTTACTTAATATATAATAATAGGTCAATGAGTTGACCGCTTTGGGATGAGTGTCCTCATTGGAGAATGCATTTGTAGTACCCAGCTCATATAAAATATGAATAAAATAACTGCTGGCACACACTTAATGCTCAAGAAGTGTTTGTCAAGTGGATGAGTGGAAGAACATATAAATCAGTATGTTCAGCCAAGCCAGATAGCATTGGGGTTCACTTGTGAAGTCCAGGACTCAGACTGCTCTGTCCCCAAGTAACTGCAAGACTGGTGGAAAGATACAAAATCAGAGTCTAAGTTTCCTTATTGGTGAAGTGCAGCTGATCAAAATCCCTGCCTTCCAGGCTTGCGTACTGGTAAAGTAAGAGAATAAATGCAAAGTGCCTAGCAGCCAGTTGGTGCCCAATAAATGCTTTACTGTTGCCATTGGTTTTTTTTTTTTTTTTTCCCAAATCTTCTCTCTCGCAGCCTAAGCATCCCTGACTTCCTTTAACACCTGCTCCTGTATTATGCTTTTGTATTCCACCTTACAAGTTCCAGGACCTTCGCTGAAGTCACAACCCAGTGCCCTGTTTTCTTGCTGTGTGGCAGGTTCACTCTGTATGCTGTGGATACACGGGGGAGGCACTCGGAGCTCAGCACAGTGACCCTGAGGACGGCCTGTCCGCTGGTGGATGACAACAAGGCAGAAGGTAAGTGCCCTGTTTCCTCCCTTCCTAGGTCACTCCCCTATTTCCTTTAAGTTCTGTACCCAGAAGTCACCAACCACGACCCCTTTCTTGCCTCATAAACCTATGCGCACTGAGAGGAGAAAGTGAAGGGACTAAGGGGACAGGAGGAAGCCGGAGTTAACTTAATCAAAGCCATGAACGAAATTGAGATGGGCCAGCAGTACCTTAGCCAGTGGAAAGACTTGTTCCTCTTTCATAGCATCTGTCTATGCTCGGACATAGAGGAAAGGAATAGTAGAGGGTCAGAGCCCCATGACTATATCCTGCCCCGTAGCCTAGACTTCTCAGAGACCTATCACTTTTTTTTTCCACTTTAGTCTATGCTAGAGCTGGCATATCAGTGACAGGAGGAGACCACTCCACCACTAAGCCCAGGGCAGATATCATTAGCTCATCATATCATTCGTCCCCATCTAGCCCCGGGGTGGCCTCAGAATCCTCAGCACAGAGCTACAGTCAGTGACTATCAGAGTTAGTGTGCAAGATTAAACGTTCCTGATGCTCCTGGCCCATGAAGTTGTAAACATCAGGCAAAGTATCTGGAAAAAAAAAAAATAGAACCAATAAATCAGATCTACCATGTACTTAGTTCTTAGCCAACATGTAGCTATAGTTTCTACATCAGGACTGGCAAAAATGTGGTGATAGATCATGAGTCCTAATGGTTCACTTCAAGTTGAGCAAGTATTTTCTAAGAGCACTGGTATACGAGCAATGCAGAAGAGACACACTCTTTACCTTTCGGAAATTCACATTCTAGTCTCTCTAGAGAGACTGACATTTCTATGAATGGCTCAGTAATAAGCCCCAAAATACATACTTTGCCTGCTATCAGACAAGAGGAGACAGTCCTCTTATTGTGGAACTGTCATGTCTCAAAGGTGAGAGAGTTTGAGATGGTTTCCTGGTCATTTCTCCTCCTCCTTCTCCTCCTTCTCCTCCTCCTCCTCCTCCTCCTTATTATCATCATCATATTAAAAAAAAAAACAAAAAAAACAAAACAAATAAAAACCATGTGCATGTGGTTTAAAAAAAGAAAAACCAAATGCTCCTCCCATCCTAAACCCAAGTCCCCCAGATTCTTCTGGAGGCAATCACTGTTAGCAATGACTTGGGGGTGTACATAAATCTGGATTAGAGTCTTTCCAGATGAAAGGATGGGCCTTCCATTCAAGGGAGCAACCCATGATGACTTCAAGTTGTATCGATTACTAGAAATAATTGAAGGACTAGAAATTGCCATGAATTACCATGGTTTTCTTTGATAGATTTTTGAATGCAGACCTGAACACAGAGCTGGGTTGGAAGTATTCCAGAGGAGAGACAGAAGTAGGCTCTTGAGATGAGCCCAAGACTGTTGATTTAAGCCTCTGTACTTCTTTGTGATTTTATGTTAAATCATGGTTACCAAATATAGATTAATAAAGATGCCTGCAAATTATGAACACTAGCTTTGTGTCAGGCCCTGTGTTGAGTGCTTTACAGTCACTGTTTAATTTCGTCCTCCCAAGTGTGTCTCCAGAATAGACATCATTATTTTCAGCTGATGGTTAGGAAAACTGAACCCAACTAGTCAATTGATGTTCAGGATGCAATTTAGGTCTGTCTGCCCTTGGATACCACACATGACTGTGGTATCCAAGCATGAATGTGTGTCCAGCATGAATGTGCCTTTCCTGTTGCAAGGCATGTTTCCATCCTCACTTTTTCCTGCTGTCCAGTGATCTGTGCCTGCACTTCTTCCCCTCAGAAATAGCAGACAAGATCTACAATCTGTACAATGGGTACACAAGTGGAAAGGAGCAGCAGACTGCCTACAACACGCTGATGGAAGTCTCAGCCTCAATGCTGTTCCGAGTCCAACACCACTACAACTCTCACTACGAGAAGTTTGGCGACTTTGTCTGGAGGAGTGAGGATGAGCTGGGGCCCAGGTATGAATGAGTGTGTGAGTGTGAGTGGAGTCATGGATTCTTCTTGCTTATATCTGATTTTACTGGACACTTTTTTTCGTAGACTGGGAATAGGCTTTGTCAAATTAATAAGTGTGTCATACACTTAATCATGTCAGGGTTAGAGATGGGAAATGGGCAGGGAGAATGACAGGATCTTGGAATTTTAGCTCTTGGCCTCCTGGAATGTCAGAGGAGAGAGAATAAGCGCTCTTTCCCTCCATCACTTCCCTCACCCACTTTCCATCTTCAGTGTTAGACACAGGAATTTTGGACTCCTGGAGATGTGTCCTAACCAGAATCATGGAAGTGTATAGTGGCAGGGTCATGGCCCCAAATCTAGGGCTATTCCCATTCTTCCATAAGAAATCTGAGGTTTTCTAAGGACACCTGAGTGGCTCAGTTTATTAAAGGTCTGACTCTTGATTTTGGTTCAGGTCATAACCTTAGGGTCATGATATCAATCCCTGCATCAGGCTCTGCACTGGGTATGTAGTCTGCTTAAGATTCCCTTTCTCCCTCTCCCTCTGCCTCACCCCCTGACTCACTCCCTTTCCATTCTCTCTCCCTCTCTCTCCAAAAGAAAAGAAAAGAAAGACAGAAAGAAAAGAAAGAAATCTGAGGTTTTTAAGAGTTAAGTCCATTAGGGACCCTGACTAAATACATTCCTAAATTCAGTGTGTATTAAGACATGATTTTTATCACTAGCAATGACTGTACCAACCACTGTGCAGGGCTCCATGAATTCAGATGTAACTAAGACACATCACTATCTTCTAAAGCTCCATAAAGTAGTATATGAGATGGTGACTCTGTTTCATGCCTTGCACGGAACAACATTCATTTATTCATTCTTTCTTTCTTTCTATCTCTCATCACTTACTTAGTAGTCCCTCTTACCAGTTAGTCACTAACCATGCAGTAACAAAAAGGTGGAAGTTCACTGTTAGAGGTAATTAAACAAGCAGTTGCAAAGAATAGTCATAACAACATCAACAACAACAGAATAGGGCCCTTTGGGGAGGCAGGGCATAGACACCTGGTCTAGGTAACCCAGTGAAGCCTTCCCAAGGGCTGAGACTGAGGCGGATAGAATGAACAGAGGTCAGACAAGAGGAAGGACAGGAGAACCGGAGGGTTTGGGGCAGAGTGACCAGGGGAATGCACAGAGGAGATAATGTTCTACTAGGGCAGGGTTTTCCTCAAATTTTCATCATTTGCTTGCCACTTTTACGATTATTTTTTTAAGATTTTATTTATTTATTTGACAGAAATCACAAGTAGATGGAGAGGCAGGCAGAGAGAGAGAGAGAGGGAAGCAGGCTCCCTGCTGAGCAGACCTGAGATCTGAGATCATAACCTGAGCCGAAGGCAGCGGCTTAACCCACTGAGCCACCCAGGCGCCCCACTTTTATGATTTTTGACATATCACCATACCCTACACACTTTTCGTTCTGGCATTTCTCAGATTCACTTCTCACTGAAAATCTATTTGAAAACACTGCATTATTTTATAAAGGGAAAATAAGCACCATTTACCTTTAATAGACAATTAAATGTAAACATTTGATACAATGGAAGGGGAAGAACAAACAAAACCAGAAAACAATGCTCTTCAATCCGAGTTGAGGCCTGAGGCTCTGAGAGGGCTCCCTGCTCCGCGGGGAGCCTGCTTCTCCCTCTCCCTCTGCCTGCTGCTCCCCCTGCTTGTGCTTTCCCCCTCGCTCTCTTTCTCTGTTAAATAAATAAATAAAATCTTTAAAAATAAATAAAAAGGAGATTAGCAAGTGTTAGAGAAGTACTGAAGACGCAGTCTCAAAGGGACACTATTTTTTAAAGTAATCTGGAGGAAGGGAAGAGCGTGAAAAAGAGAATCTTGACTGCCTTTCCCAGTGTGATTCATTGTTATTTAATGCCGAGTCTGTGATCATCTGGAGTACCACCTAAAATCCTTCCTCCTGCCCCTGGGGAACTCCTTCCACACTTTGGTAAACATTGTGTAGAGGAACTAAAAGAATTTCCCTGTGGTTGGAGCAAAGTGTGTGACAGCAGGAGTGGTAAGAGATAAGAAGAGAGAGGTCAACAGGGGCCAATCTTGAATGCCCTGTAAGTAGGGTTAAAGAGTTTGGATTATCTCCCTAGAGTAATGGGAAGCTTTTCAAGTGTTTTTCAGAATAGGGTGATGTTGGCAGATCTTCAGGGGGAGAAAGATCCCTCTGACCTCAGTTGGAAGCTTAAGACTCTGGGTTGATCGAGAGGAGTCAAGACAGGAGGGAGGTGGAGAGGTCCTTGAGGCTGCTCTTTTAATAATCCAGGGGAGATAGGGTGGCAGTTCTGGAGCAGGGTGGTACTGATAGCATTGTAGAGAATTGCCAGACTTCCTGAAATACTTAGTTGGAGGCACTCTGTGCTTTGAAAGGCTTTAAAGTTACACCGTAAACTGGGCAAGGTAGGGTACTCTCATTTTGTGGATGATAAGGAATTAGAGGCCTCAGGAGGTTAAATGAGCTGCACATAGCTGCACAGTGTGATATGGAGGCTGGTTCTGCCCTGATCTCTCACCCTGAGCCCTTAGAACACTTGCAATATCCCTCCGAGAATTTGAGGCCATCAGGGGAACAGAGGAGAGCTTGGTCAGAGATAAAAGGAATCTCTTCCTGGAACAGACCTTATCTGCCCATTGGGTCCTGGACTATAACTTTTTCTCTTTCACATGAAAGGAAGCTTCTTTAGATAAAAGCTAAAAGAGGGCAGACAGGCAGAAGCACAGAGTCCCAGATGAAAGCCCCAGATGACTGTGTGAGTCACTGGGGCTGCCATCTTGCCCATGGACCGGGAAAGGCATCCCCCTTTATTGGGTTTTCCCACAGGGCTCAGAGAGTTTGGGTAGAAGCTAAACCAGAGCTCCACTCCTGACTTTGTCTTTACAGCCTTCTGGGTTCCTTTATGACCTTCCAGGACATAAATCTTCTGGAAAGCCTGCCTGGCCTCCCGCAGAGGCAGGAAAACCCACTTGGTAATGGACTGTGATAACCCACTTAATCTCCAGCCAACCCGTCACCAGTCACTGTCCACCAGCTCCAACTGGTGTCACCCAGTTTCCTCCCTCCTCAGTCTTGCTAGTCTCTGGAGGGATATGATATTCCTCTAACATCCCACACTGTTGTCAGCAGGAATCAAGATAGCTGCATCCTAATCTATCCTGACACTGCTAATGAACTCACCTATGTAACCCTGGGCTCTGACTCTCTCTGGTCCTCAGTCTCCTCATCTATAAAATGAAAAGGATGAACTAGGGCAGTGGTACTTTAGCTTTTTAGCAGTGGATTTCTTTTTTTCCTAAATAGGCCTTAAGTAGAACGGCAGGTCTTAACTAGAATGCTACTTTCTCAGAGAATCCTCTAAAAGTTCTACCTGTTCTCTCAATCACACCATCATATTTTAATTTAATGCATTGTACCTACTAGTTTCAATATCTCATGTGTCTTAGGTATTTACTGTTGTGCTATCTCTCTTCTGCACTATAATATCAGCTTATGCGTACTTAGTGATTCTTTAGGTCCTAGTCACTCTTGTAAGTGGGTGCTGAATACTTGTTAAATAACTGGATAATGGGATGAGTGGATGTGTGGCTCAGATGTGCACAGTTGTTCTGGAAGAAGCTAGAGAGGATGACCTGGGGCCTCACCTGCTGGGTCTCCATTTCAAATCCCCTTTCCCCCATTCCCAAGGGACTCTTGGGTCTCTCTGAGCTCATAAAGGTCTGTGGGTGACAGAGACAACTGAATTCCATGAACTAATTCTTTCCAGCTCAAAGATAATAATCAAAAAATACATTGTCCTTTCAAATATTAAGAGACCCCAGGAGACCACATTTCATTAATTTATTTATTCATTGGTTCATTTAATATTCTTACTGTGGGCCAGGCTCTGCACTATGGGCTGGAAATGTATGCATGAAGAAGACAGATCCTGCCTTTACAAGGGGCAGCACCTAGTGAGAGAAAGTCTATGGGCAGTTACAGTGAAACATGTTATAAGAAGCATACTACAAAAATGGGGGGTGGGAAGTTAGTTTTCCGGCAGTGCTTCTCCAATTTGAATGTGTATGAGAACCCCCTGAGAGTCTTGCTAAAATTTAAGTTGTCTTAGTGGTTTAGGATGGGCTGCATTTCTTATAAGCTCTCAGGTGATGTCCATGTTGCTGGTCCCAAAAGCACAGTTTGAGGGACAAGGTTCTAGATGAGATTAGCAGGCACAGCTAATCCAGACCTGGACCTCAAAGGAGGATCCGTGGAGAAGAGAGCGAAGTCTTGGCCTAGCATCAAAGGATGAATGGGAGTCCTGTAGTCACATACCCCCATAAAATTTAGTGACAAAAGGGCATCTTTTATGTCTGCCTCATGAGTCTATGAGGCCACTGTCCTCCAGAGCCTAGTTTCCGTGACAGCCACAGGTGCTGCAAACAGCTGCTCAGAGAAGACCTGCTGCTACCCAGCTGTCCCAGCCATATGGTTCCTATTAGGAGACCTGAGAAGCTGATCTCATAGGTGGCTAAGGACCAGAATTTGCTTCAGTCAGTACACCCTTGACTACTCTTGGGCTTCTCCATCCTCTCAGCTTCATTTGGCTGAAATGATAGAGTAGGAAGAAGAGAGGGAGCACTGAAGAGATTTTGTTTTGGTGAATTCATCTCTCTGGACTGGTGATAGTATATGTACTATCTCAACCTCTCTTGCTTCCATGGCAGACATTACTAATAGATCACAGAAATCATCCCAGGCTTGGTTTAGCCTGGGATTTTTCTCACCACAGCAAGGCAAGAAGCTTTTCCTACGCTTCTCAGGTGTGAACTGTATCCATATCCTGTGCTGTATCCAGAATGAAAGTAAGCAAATTTGATGTCCCTGTATATTCTTGCAGTTCAAGATTATATATTAGCTCTTTCCTTAACTATCATGCCAAAAACCTTAATCCTTTTGGAGTTTCCAGGATATTAAGAACAAAAGCAAACTTAGGCTTCTAGGGCCATATTCCTATGGACCTCAGATGCACTTTTAATTTTCTGCATATTTTGACATTCCTGAAATCAGGATGGACAGTGCAAATGGATGTGTGCATTAGTGCTACATGCTTCTTAAAAGGCTATTATTAATCAGTGGCATTCTTATAACTTAAGATGTCTTAGGGTGAATAAGTACAAAAACAAAACACAGTATGACTTTGAACAAGTGTTCCAAGGATCAGTGTTCCCACTGATAGTATAACAAGGTTAGCTCTTATCTCGAAGTCTGTATCAGTTCTGCACTGAAATCACTGGGTTAGCTGAGACTCTGTCATACTTACCATCAGTTAAGGAATGAATTCTTGGGAAGGTATTATGTTTTCTTGTGAGAGAATAAGAAGAAAAAATGTAAATATTTTCACTGTTTATCTTACAAATTACATGTCAAACCCGGTGTTGAAGATAAATATCCAGGTGGCGTATTTGACTTGCTGGGTTTCTGTTCTGTGGGAATTGTCCACGGCTAGACTTGATGTGGATTTATTCTGAAAATAATCCCAGGAAACTACTGGGAAACCATAAAACCATGGCTTCATTGCACAAAATCATCACACCAACTATAAAATATATGTGTAAAAATTCACATTTTTAAAAATTTTAAAGATTTTATTTTTATTTATTTGACAGAGAGAGAAAGATCACAAGTCTGGAAAGAAGCAGGTGGGGTTGGGGGGCGGGGAACAGACCCCCTGCTGAGCAGAGAGCCTGATGTGGGACTCCATCCCAGGACTCTGGGATCATGACCTGAGCGAAGGCAAAGGCTTAACCCACTGAACCACCCAGGCACCCAAATTCACGTTTTTAAAAATGGAATTACTTGATTGTATTTTGTTCTATAAGTAATTCTTACTCTATAACATCTACATGATGTGGATGTATATAAAATGGAAAGGAAAATTTTGCACTTCTGAATCCATAATCCCAACCCAGAGATAAAATCATTATTAAGTTGCTTTCCAAATATAAATACAGGTATGACATGGATATACACATGAATGGGGACTCAATATAAGCTTAAGAATACATGTGCATCTATAGACACAGCCCTGTTTCCACCAACTCTGCTATTTTCAGTAAATATATACACTATATTCTGTTATCTACCTGTTTACACTTAACAAGTCTTTTCTCGTGGATGCATATGTAGATATGTTATCTGGGAGGGCCCTTTATCCATACAATTATATGAATGTATCATATGTTACTTGAGTCTTTTATCCAATTAGGTTTCTTCCAAATGCTATGCTCTTATAAAGAAATTAATACAAATGTTTTGCCCACTTGCCAGATTATCTCCCTTGGTCCACATTGATGCTCTTATGCCATTTCATTCCCTTTATTAATTCCTGCTAGAGAATTACTGGATTTGGAATGCTAGGGACTGAGATTTCCTTGGTTCAAGTTAATTTACCCCTATTAGTTCCTTCTTCTTGCACAGTCAGGAGCTGGACAACAGGGGTACTCTACTATCTTAGAAGCAGGTGGGAGGTATTACGGGCACCTCTTATGGGCCCAGTCATTTATAGGTCATTTCATCTCCTGAACCACCTATTTTGAAGATAAAACAACAGAGAATCAGTGGAATTGAGTAAATTGTTGAAGGTTACACAGCTAGTAACTATCAGAGGCCAAATTCAAAATAACCTCAAAAATGCCAAAATCCAAACCAATATCCTGTCCATTGTAACACATTGCATCCCAAGATTTATACATGATGAAGGCAGAATATAATATATATCACAACAGAGAAATAAAAGGCTTTAGCAGCAAAGGGGAAAGATGACTTATGATACCTGGGGAGATCTGGAAGACTTCCTGAAGATGACATTTCAGCATGACTTTGAAGCATGAGTAGAACTTCTCACATCAGGAACTCCATGCCTTGGCAGTTGTGTCACACCAGGTTCTGTTGTGAAGTGCTCATCAGATGCCCGTCAGGTGGTATTTCTCTGAATGAAGCCTCTAATTCCTTTTAGATTAAAAACAAAAACAACAAAAATCTTCTCCATTTTCTATATCCATTAGGCTCTGCCTTGGTCTAAATGTTGTATCTTCTAAAAGTCATAGGTCCAAAATCTAATGTGCAAGATAATAACATTAAAGGATGGGGCCTTTGGGAGGTGACTAGGTTATGAGGGTGGATCCCTTATGAATGGGATCAGTAGTCTTATAAAAGAGGGACCAGAGAGATCCTTTGCTGCTTCCACCATGTGAAGGCACAGCAAGAGAGTACCATCTCTGAACCAGGAAGCTCGCTCTCACAGCCACTGCACCACATCTTCCAGTGCCATGATCCTGGGCTTCCCAGCCTTCAGAACTGGGAGAATGAAATCCATATTGTTCATAAGCTACCCAGTCTGTGGTATTTTGTTATAGAAACCCAAACAGACTAAGACTCCTTTCTAAAATATACTTGATTTGGCCATCCCCAGTGAAGGAAGCCCATTGGAGATATGGAAGGATCCATTCTGTAGATAGAGGACTCTAGTTTTAATTTTTTCTAATTATGTTGAGTCAAAATTTGCCTTCTGTTAATTTTAAAGTGACATCATTGATAACACTGGGATGCCTTGCAACAGAGATCTAGATGCTATTCTCACACTGTTAACCCTGGTCAAAACCTATGACCAGCCTGAGGCTCACTTCTACTACCTAAAGACTAGGACTGAAGTACGGACTCTAGGATTGTGGCGAGGATTATATTTAGTTTCAGCCCCTACCCCCCTCCCAGTCTTCATTTATTAGAACAACATAACCATTTGCCTGAGTATCCCCCCTTCAGTGGACACATTCCATTCCTGCTTTCCACACTTCCTCCTAAGACTTGCTTTTGAGACAACCTTCAGCAGCAGCATCTGGCTACAGTTTGCACATGTCCCTCTTACCAGAAGTGACTGGGGTTCTCCACATGTGGCCTGACCGGGACAATATGAATGAAGTCATTCTTTCTCTTAATCTGCCCTGTCTACTTCTGGAGGTTGTGTCCCATTTTTGTGCAACCACGTCATGCCCTCGACTCTCATTAAGCTTGAGGTCAGCTAACACAGAGACACTTAAGCTCAACTCAAGGAGATAGGGAGGAGGGGGAGAGGCCAATAGGAATGTTTCCTTACTGCCTCTTTTTCCCCTCCTCCATTCCAAGGCCCCCCTGGAAATTAGGTCTTTGTCCACTAACTGTGTCAACAGCTGATTGGGTAATGGTGCTGGGAATAGAATGGTCGGTCAAAGGTTCTACAGTTCCCGGAGAAGTGGCATCAGAACTCAGCCCCTGACTCCTCCACAAGCCATTCCTGTCTCAGTCTTGCCTGCTAATACAATCATAAATTAATGTGTGGCGGCTCCTTCACCTCTGGCTTCCTATGCCAGCGGTTCTGGGTCCTGTCTCCAATGAGGAAGATTTCATTTCCGGTATTTGAGAGAAGTGGTCACTCTGACCTATGATTCCCTCTACAGGGAAAGCTGGATTATGCCTGGCCTTTGATTTATACACCTCCGTTGCCTACAAATTTATTACCCAGCACTCTTGCCTTTAGTCTCTCACTCCCTCCTTCTCCTCCCAGGCCTTTAAGCATCTCCAACCCTTCTCTCCTTGGCGTCACCTTCTGACTTCTCCTGTCTTTGTTGGCTAAATGCAAGCCAAGGTCGTAGATAGTGTGTGCGTTGGAAAAAGAACAGGGACAGTTAAGTGAACTGACACTGGTTTAGTGCCTATTGTGTACAGACATCTGTGCTGGATGCCTAGGGCAGTCATTTTATTTCAGCCTAACAACAGCCCTACAAAACAAGCATCTCTAATCCCATTTTACAAATGGGCAAACAGAACTACAGAGAAGTGACTTCCTTAATGGGCTCTGAAGCCTATGTCCTTTCTACCACAGTATGCTACTTTGAATCTTGGTTAACATGTACTGAGCCAGTTAGCCAGGTTCTCTCTCTCTCCCTCAAAACACCGCTCTTATTTCCATTTCATGGAGGCCGTAACTAAGAGCAGCATCGAAGAACTTGCTGATGATCTACACAGCTGTTGAGTTACAGAGTTCAGATCTGCATCTGTGACTTCCAATTCATTCTCTCTACGGTCAGGAGCTCTGGTTCTTGCTCTGTCCTTGTTACTAACTTAAAGTGTTCTCTTAACTATTTTCTCACTCCAAACTTCCATTTCCCCATCCATTCAAAAGGAGACTTGGTTCAGTTGAGTCCTAAGATTCTTCTTGAGGAAATGGCTGGGACTTTGGAGGCAAAGCATTTGGGAATGTTGGAAGAACTCCCCTTTCCCACCTCATTTTATATTCATAGTTTGTTTTTGTGATCACTCTCCATTGCCCCTAAAATATAATACTTCACCATGACTTTGAAGAGCCCCAGGGGCCTGATATCTGCCAGACTGAGTAGTCTCTTACCCATTCTTTGTGCTAACCATTGCAAAGAACTGGGTGCTCATGCTTCCTCTCATCTAACTTCCCATGAGCACTTTCCTCTGCCTCCCCAACTACCTGAAAAACCTGTCTCATCAGTGAAGTCTTGGTGCAGATGTTACATCCCTTGGGAAGGTTTCTGAGCTCCCAAATTCAGGATTAGGTGTTCAGTTTATATATTCCCAGAGTACACAGCATGTCTCCAACCCAGCACTCTGGCCCCAAGTTAGAGGCTGTTAGCATTTCTGTCTTTTGCCTGCCACTGACTTACAAATGTGCTCTGGGCTTACACCAGAACACAAATAAGGCTGATGATGGGGCGGTGGGGGGGGGGGGGGCCACAGGTGTTGGTAGTGATACTTGCTAACCTCTGTCAAGGACTTAGGATGTGCCAAACATGTTTCTAAGAGTTTTGCATGTATTAACTTACATAATCCTCACTATAACTTTATGAGGTTGGTGAATGTTACTCCCTTTTTATAAATGAGGAAGCAGAAGGAGGACATTGCTTTCAAAAACACAGAGCGAAAAAGCAAACCAGCGCCTTTAAGTACGACGATAGGAAACACTTAACACCTGGATGTGTGCCCGACCAGGTTTCTTGCTGTCATTCTGGCCCTTCCCCCAGTTTGATTCTCCTCAAGGCAGCCGGGAACATTTTTAAATAGTCCAGCTCTGAATCCATTATGTTGCTGCTTGAAACCCTTTAAGCAATCCCTGGTTTGCCCTCCAGGCCACTCTCGTAGATAACATTTATTGAAGGCTTGTTACAGATTCATCAATGCTGGCTTTTTTTTTTTGTTTTTTAACAGGACTTTGTGGTAGATACAGCAGTTACTCCCATCTCATGGATAAGGAAACTGGGTCACACCTGCTTAAACAATTCCCTCAATATCACCGAGCTAATAAGTGGCTGAGCCAGGATTTGAACCTGAGCAGTCAGGCTGTAGAGCCTGGGTGCTGTACCATTATTCTGTACAACCCACGCCCCAGTTCCTAAGCTCCAACGGCCTAGCCCCTGCCACTTCTCCAGTCCTCCACTGTGTGCCCACTTACACACAGTAGTCCCGGTATTCCTGCCATAAATCCTCAGAACTTCTTTTTTTAAAAAAATATTTTATGTATTTATTTGACAGAGAGAGAGAGACAGCAAGAGAGGGAACATCAAAGGTCATGTTTGATGGGAGGGAGACGCAGGCTTCCCGCCAAGCAGAGAGCCCGATGTGGGGCTCCCTCCCAGGACCCTGGGATCATGACCTGAGCCAAAGGCAGACACCTAAAAACTGAGCCACCTGGGTGCCCCAATTCTCAGAACTTCTATATAATCCCATATCTTTATGCCTTTACCTCTGCCTCCTGTTTTGCCTTTGTCATCTTTAACCCCTACTCATTTCTGAGACTCAACACAAGCTGCCCTTCTACTAGGAAGCCTTCTTGGATATTCCCATTCCTACCTTCCTCTTCTCTCCCACCTCCCCAGCCCGCACACCTCTTATCATTGCCCTAGCTACCTGTGCTGTAATTTTCCATCTGTCTGTCTTTCACACTGAAGAGGGAGCCCTACCATAAAATAAGTGCTCAGTAAATGAGCAGTCGATGATTTTATCTCCTGTTACTTTACAGCAGCCCCATTTTTCAAGAGAAGAAACGGGTTTAGAGACATTAAGAAAATTTCCCAAGGACACAGAGCTATTAAGGAACAGAGCAAGGGCTCAAACCGGGAGGACAGAGAAATGAACTCCTCAAGCCTCTGGTTGGGAGGTGCTGCCGGCAGGGAGAGAGGACTGTGGGCAGAGTGGCAACTCGAGTGCGATTCTGAAGCTATGAATTCTTGGCACCTCAGGAAATATTCCACCCAAGTGGTGAACTATACAAAGAGGACTTTTTGAAAGGTACCTCATAAATCGTGCCCACAAAACATACAAAACATACATAGAAGCCCAGCCCTTTTCCAGCCGCCATGCAGGTGCCTAACACAGTGTCCCATTTGTGGGGTCTGTTGTTGTAAAACCCCCTCCCTCCTGGGGCCTCAGAGGGGCATGGAGAGGACAGCAGGAGAGAGCTGCTCATTTAGCCCTTGGGTATCTTGAATATGCTGGAATGTAGAGAAAACTGGATTCCACATGGTGACTAGCACCTTGACGATGATGTCTACCGTGTGGTGTGACCCAGGAAAAGGATATCCCTTTCTCTCTCCGAGCCTCAGTTTTCACATCTTTAATAAGAATAGGTCAGACTAGGTCACTGGTTCCCAGTTAGGGTGATTTTTCCCCCCAAGAGGACAATTCCACTGCTATGACTGGGACAAAGAAATGCTATTTGTATTTAATAGGCAGAGGCCCAGGGATGTTGCTGAACTTCCTACAAGACACTCCCCACAACATAGAACTATCTGGCCCAGATGTCAACAGTGCCATCATTGGGAAACCCAAGGGTCTCCGAGATCCTTGTTAGCTTTAATTTTCTGTGCAGCCATCAGATGACCTCAGGGATCCTCTCTCTTACTGGTTAAAGGGATCTAGATAAGTTACTAATGATGATCACCACAGGACAGGGTGATTCTTGCTCAGACCAGTGTTCTGAATGACCTTAATCCCAAGGTACCATCATAACAATTCTTTATAATCACAGGTATCATTTATTGGGAGCTTACTCTGTGCCAGGCTTGGGCATTTCTCATGCTAGACATTAACCACCACTTATGAAGCTGAGACCATCATCACTATTTTATAGATGAGAAAAACACTCATAGAGAGGGACTTTGGGGACGTTCAGACCTAGATCCAAATGCTCAGCCCCAGTGGTCACCTTGCTGTTTGACCTTGGTCACACGACGTCATTTCTCTGAGCCGCGGGTTCCACGTCCATCTGTGTGTAGTGGAAAGAACAGTCTGTCCAGGGCTGTTATGGACAGCACATGAAATCTTTAAATGTAGGTAAAGCGTTTATTCTCTGTCTAGTGTGGCAGGTGTCGGTAAATTTTAGCTGGGATTGCTGTTGCTGTGTATCATTATTATAATGATTTCTTCTTGGTCAGAGTCCCAAGGCTGGTGACCTTGTAAGTCCTGGGACTCTTCGTATTTTAGAAACGAAAATGCTGGGTCAAAGGTTATATGTCGCTTTCAGTTTTTACACATTGGACAGTGGAAGAGGACAAATTTGGAGGTGATTTTTGAGTAGGTGTTTGAAATACCGCATTCAGGCCAGGAACGGATAGGAGATTGTTGGAGCCGGAAGTTCCCATTTCTCTGTTGACTTTTATTCCCCACTCAAAGGCTTAACCCTTGATCTGGGCTTCATTCTTCCTCACTGTCTCATCTTCCTTTTCAGGAAGGCCCACCTGATCTTGCGGCGACTGGACAGGGTGAGCAGCCACTGCTCCAGCCTCCTGAGAAGCGCTTACATCCAGAGCCGTGTGGACACCGTACCCTACCTTTTCTGCCGCAGCGAGGAGGTCCGGCCCGCGGGTATGGTGTGGTACAGCATCCTCAAGGACACCAAAATCACATGCGAGGAGAAGATGGTGTCCATGGCCCGAAACACCTATGGGGAGTCCAAGGGCCGGTGAGGGAGGGTGCCACCCTCCGTGAGCACAGAGACTCTCCGTGGGAGGGGGAGCAGTACTCTCGTGGATCCTGGGGCCTGGGGGGGGCTAGGGGACAGCTGAGGATGGGCCTGGCCGATGAGCTTGCCAGCAAGGCCAAAGCAAACTCTTTCTCTTGTGGATAGCCGACAGAGAACTTTGTAACCACTGGAATTACCCGTTTTTCTCTTTTATTTTTTCTAAGATATTATTTGACTCTATCAAAGTCTCTCCTTTTTAAACTTTTTCTTATGGGTGGCGGTCAGTCCCGAGGCAGGAGCTTTCAGGTGGAGACCAAGCGGCCTTTGCTCTTCTTCCTTCCTCCTGCCACACTCAGCTTCCTTCCTGCAATGGACCCTGGAGGAAACCTCTGGAGAGACAATCTGACCTCTTCAGCATCAGGAAGGAGGCCCCGAGAATCGGTGCAGTGAGGAAGCTTGGGTCTTTATGACTTTTTTTTTTTTTTTTCCCAGACGTTATTGAGTTTGCAGGATCCCTGCCTCTTCCTGCTACCTGTGGGTCTGCCCAGAGTCCCTGCAGGACTTTCCATGCATTAAAAATTCTTATTGTCTCTCTTTCTGCTTGGGGAGTGTTTCTTGCCACTGGCGGACCTCAGTTTATTCACGCCACAGGTATTTATTGATTACTTACTGTAGACCAGACATCGGACATGCAGCTGAGGAGTGAGAAGCTCCCTGCTCTCAGGGAGCTTACAGTCCCATGGAAATTGTAGAGAAGCAGTTCAGCGACTTCAGGCTGTAGTAGGGGAAGAACGGGGGTTATTTACACTCATCGCTGGGCCATGAGACAAACCATAGGAGCTCTGAAATGCCTCCTTGAGAAAGGGATGCCTGAAGCCCAGAAGATGGGGAGGAATCAACCAGAGAGCATGTGGAAAGACAAGATGGGACACCATGGATGAAAGTCCAGAAATAAGAGAAAAAAGAACCCATTGAAGGGCTGAAAGCACTTTTTAAAAAATATATTTGTTTGTTTGTTTGTTTATTTTAGTGAGATGGAGAGAGTGTGAGCAGGGGGAGTGGCAGAAGGAGAAGGAATCTCAAACGGACTCCTCACTGAGCGTGGAGCCCTACATGGGGCTTGATCTGGCAACTCTGAGATCATGACCTGATTGAAAATTAAGAGTCCGAGGCTTAACCAACTGAGACACCTAGGGACACCATGGACTGACAGAATTTTTCTTTTCTTTTCTTTTCTTTTTTCCTTTTAATATTTGTTTACTTACTCTATAGAGAGAGACAGCATGGATGAGCCAGGAGAGGGGCGAAGGGAGAGAGGGGATCCTCAAGCCGACTCTACGCTGAGCTCAGAGCCTGACACGGGCTCAATCCCAGGACCCTGAAATCATGACCTGAGCTGAAATCAAGAGTTGGCCACCCAACGAAGTGTTACCCAGGTGTCCCTAATCAATGACAATAGAGACCCAAGTGGCTGGAAGGAAAGCTGGAGCTAGGGAAGATATTGGAAGTTTCGGACAGGAACTTTGATGGTATTAGAAGTAACTGAGCACCACCACAGATGTTAACAGAGTGAAATGCCACGCTTGCTCTTAAAGAGAAGTTGTTTTGGCCACAGGGGTGGAAGTGAGGCTGGAGAAGCTCCCCGGAACTGTGACTGTTGTTATTTTCCAGGCAAGAAGTGATGGCAGCTTGATCTTGAGGTCATGGGGAGACATTCCACCACTGGAGTCTCCTTTTAAAGGCGAATGAACTGCTTCCAGTGTGTTACCTGAGAGGGTAATGAGTACAAAGAGGCATTATAGATTCTTAGCATTCTGGTAATAAATCCCAGGAGCTAGCTTGGTTGAGAAGGTAAGGATGTAGGTCTAGGTATTCCATAATGCAAGGATGACACCTGTTAGAAGAGAGTAAGGCACTGTGGGAATTCAGAAGAGGAGAGAAACTGAATACCAGTAAAATATAAGCAGTTACAAATATGCCTACTTCTCAGTTTTGATGAATCCCTTTAAGGAAGGTCCCTTCCTGAAAATGTACATGCTGAGTCCTGACCACCACCCTCTCACCCCCGACTCTATTAAGCATGGGGAAACAAAGCATAGGAACCCTCTTCCAGACAAGTCAGGTGTCTAGAGATCTGCTCAACCTCCAGCAATCTAAACTCAAAGATACTCTTTCAAGAAGTTTTATTATTATTGGATTGACATTTCTGCAAGTATGGAGGTAGACTTTAGATGAATAAATTTCTCCTATAGTCTTGCTGACTCTTCTGCTCCTAGGCACAATATAGTCAGAGAGGAACCAACTTCTTGAAAAGAAAGAAAAGTAATAGTTTTTTTTTTCATTGAACACTTGCCTATCTTTGTTACTTGCCTGTCTTGGTTTCGGTATGATAGAATATTGGTATAAACAACACAGATTTGTTTCTGGCAATTCTGGCACTGGGAAGTCCCAAGATCAGGGTGCCGACAGATTGAGTGTCTGGTGAGAACCTCCTGATTCATAAACAGCTGTCTTCTTGCTGTGTCTTCACGTGGTAGAAGGGAGGAGGGAGGACTCCTGGGGTCTCTCCAGTAAAGGCACTAATCCCATTCAAGAGGCTCCCTCCTCATGACCTCGTCACCTCCCAGAGGTGCCACCTCCTAATACCATCACACTAGGGATTCGGTTTCAACATAGGAATTTCAGGGGAACATCAATATTCGATATATATCATTGCCACATGCCAAACCCTATTCTAAATTCCTCTCATGTATACCCTTTCCTGAACCCTAGGTCCCTGGCCTTCGCTGAGTTACCCCATTGTTGTAGCTTTCCATTGTCTTGGCCCATCCTGAGGAAAAAATTAGTTCAACAGTTGCAGCAAATTAAACTCCCCAATGTGCTGGGTCTGTGGTCTGAGCCTGATTAAGTTGACTCTGTCTCTGTCGCCATTCACCAGCTATTACCTTGGGTAAGTAACCTGCCATCAGGACCTCAGTTTTCTCATCAACAAAATGGGATTAGTAATAGTCCCACCTTCTGGGGGTATTGTGAGTCTTGAACAAGATAGGAACTGTAATGTGTTCAGCAAAATAAACAGTAGGGTCTTTTTTCCTTTTATTAGACAATAGGCATCATGCTTTGGATCTTAAGAGAGATGACATGGGAGTTCTGTCTGGGAGAGGTTTAGAGAATTTTGATTAAGAGAAGGAATTAATGATTAACAGTCCTATGTGGTACATGAACTGTAAATAGTATCCAAAGTTCAAATCAGAAGCGGCTGTGATGGCAGAACTTAACATGATGCAGGAGCCCCAAGGAGAGGTGTGGGGCTTCCTCCAGGGCTCTCACAGACAGCTCTGGCCTCTGGATGCCACCCATTTGGCTAAAGTTGACTGGCACATGAGAATATGTGCCAGCAGCCTATCCCCAACTCACTTAGCTGCTCATGCCCTCTTTGGTTTTGACCCCCTTTTCCTGGCAGAGCCTTGTTCTTCCTAGCCACCATAAGTCTCTCCAGAGTGGGATTCTAGAAGCTTGGAGAGACAGGTTCATGTGTTTGTGCCCTACCATGTCAGGGCAATTGATCAGACCAATATTTGTTAAGATGTTTCATGGGAAAAAGAAACAGGAAAATTCTTGAAGTGCAAATGAGGCTGCTGGATTGAGCTCCCTGGCGTCCACATGGCTGGACTGACCCATGTGTCATTGTGGAAAATGCCCAGGGAGCCCCCGCCCCCACTGTGCTGACAAAGATGGGACTTTCTGTGTGGTCTCCATCTCTGAAGAAAGAAAGCCTGTGTTAGAGGTGCACAGAAAGTCACCCCTGCAGGACTTTCTCCTCTGGTAGGGGTGAGGAGGTACTTCCCCAGGCAGGGTTCTGATAAAGAGGGATCTGCGTAGACAAATGCAGACAACTACTATGTGGGAATCCTCATCACATCATGGACTATACACTGACCTCATGTAACCATGTGCAGAAGAGCCATGTGCTAGTATTGCCATTTTCCAGTTGGGTATAAAACAGTTGAATAACCTGTGCCAACTCCCATAGTTAGTGATGATACTGAGTTACTTCCGTCTATACTTGGACAGATGGAGTAATTCAAACCAGTGATAACTGTGATTCCTAGAACAAATGGATACAGTGCCCTTCTTCCACATCCTAAGTAGAAAGCTATGTCCTTCTACCTTCCAGCCACTGCCCGAGGACTGATTTCCAGATTTGGAGTGCTGAGATGAACAGGACCCGGAGCCTGCCTTTAAGAAACTCTTGGAACTTAACTAATTTAATATAATATGATAAAACCAGACACTTTGGAGTCAAGCCAATCTGGGTTTAAATATTGGCTGTACAGTTTATAGCAAGGAGGGATTGGACGTTGAGAGAAATTTCTAAGGCAAACTCAACAGGTTTTGCTAATTAAGAAGCTGAAGTTAACTGACATTACCTTAACCTCTCTAAGCCCCACTGTCTTCATCTATAAAGGAGATAAATACATTGCCTCAAAGGACTGTTGGAAAGATTATATTGGCTAATGTAGCCAGTAGGTGCTTGAAAACAAAAGCTCTCAATAAATAGTTATTACAGCAGCTTATGTACACAGGAAAGGATAGACCAGATTAACTCTGCCATTGAAAGGCAGGCATCAGGAAAGCCTTCACAGTCAAAGGATGTGTAAGAAACAGCAATCTATGAAAGAGTGTACCATATTTGAGAGACTGCGAGTAACTGCTCTGGACTGAAAGATGGGTGTTTGGAGAGGTTGGCAGAGCAGAATATATTGGCCATTGGAAGGCACGGGATTGAAAGCAGGATTTTACACAGGCAGATAAGCATTTTGAAAAGATATCTCTGGCTGCAGAATAAGAAAATAGAAAGGAAAACGCCAATAGCACTGAGACTGGGTAGTGTAGGGTAGAGTAGGATAAAATGGGATGGGAGCAAAGAATACATAAATGTTTAGGAGGAAGATGAGGATGACTAAGCTAGATCATTGCAATCGTAAGGCTGGATATGAGTGATATTAAGGAGCTTGGCTCAATAGAACTTGATAACTAAGAGGCCTGGGGACTTGGATCTTCTCTTTCCTCTCTGGTATCTGAGTGTTATAAGGGGCAGAATATGGGACATGAAGTAGTAATTAATGCACTTGGGCTCAATGGACAGTACATGGAAGAGTAGTAATTTGTATCATATAGATCGTGGTGATCAGAATAGAAGAATGCCAAGGTATTTGGCTTTATGTGGAAATCGTGCATGGACCTATGTGTAACTGCATGAATGTGTAATGACTTCCAAATGCCAGTTTATGAACCATACTGAGGGGCTGTGTAAAGCCAGTGTAGACATTTGTGGAAAAGAATGTAAACTTAAGAGTACTTGGTTCTTCTTCCTCCTCCTCCTCTTCCTCCGCTTCCTCTTCCTCCTCCTCTTCCTTTTTCTCACTTCTAGTCTTGCCTCTATGGTAGAGTGGCTGTGTGGCCTTTAGCAAGCTGTTCTCTGTGGGCCTTGGGTTCTCCATATGCCCCCACCACACGGAGGAAGATGTATCATGGACATGAGAGATTATATTAGATGATAACTTAGGTATGAATAACATTTTTCACTTCTCTCTTTCTTTTATCTTCACTACCTTCCATTGAAGTTGACAGTGGGAGACTGAATGGCTCCATCTGGCCAGTCTGGAGTGGTTTAAGGTCCCAGCAAGTCTGGAGCAGAGTCTGGATCCCCAGCCAACTCCCTGGCCTAAAGACAACTCAAGTCCCTCTCCAGAACATACAAGATACTAGTTGTTAAGAGTCCAGTAGCCTTGGGCAAGTGACACCCTTTTGTGCCCTGGTGTTGTCTTCTGCCAATTAGGGGAAAGAATAGCAGCACTCATAAGCTTTTAGTGAGGATGGGCCAACATATGTCAGATACTTAGAACTGTACCTGGTACATAACAAGTACTATACAAGTGTTCTTATTGTCCTTCTTGTATTCAACATCCTATTTACAGCCACACTGAAGAAAACCTCAATATCCCCTCACACCTTCCCTCTTAGCCTATGCATGTGCTGTTCTCACTGTGGGGAATGCCCTTCCGGCTTAAGCAGATCCAGCTAAAATGGTTTTCACTGCCTCCCTAATACCTCTTGCCTCTCCCAGAAGGAGTTGATAACTCTTTCCTCTGGGGTCTTATAGTGAGGACTTCCATTCCAGCATTTGTGCCTCCATTCCAGCATTTTCCTCTCTCAATGTCATTGTCCCTCATAGGACAATGAACAATACAGGGCATGGTCTGGGTAGGATTCTGTTACCTGGAGTCTTGCACTGGGCCTGGTTCATGGCTAGCATCTGTCAAAATTGAGCTTGATACCTAGAATGAGGGGACCCTTCAGGAGGCTCCCAGGAAGCATATCCCTTGAGAGAAGTGACCTTCCAATTTGCCATCACTGCAGCATCTGAGGGCCCAGAGAGAAGACTGCAGCCAAACAAAACTCATGCGTTTTGTGTGGGGGTGTGCTTTTTAATTGACCTCTGCCCATAAAACTGCTAGACCCTGAAAGGCTCTCACTGTCTGTCTGCGTTTGGAAACGTCACTGCATGTGTTTGTACATGCTATAGCTGAAGTCAGGCTGCTCTGTTTTCCTGTTTTACAGGAGTTGGCAGCCGGGGAGAATGAGGGACCACAGGTGTGCTCTGCGGGACAAGTGTGTGAGGGTGGGAAGAGAGAGAAGGAAGAAAAGGAAGGGAGGGAGAGAAAAAGATGCAGAAAGAAAGAAAAGAAAGGAGAAGGAAGGAGGGGAAAAGGAAGGGAGGGAGGGAGGAAGGAGACCAAGAGGCAAGGGAGGAGGTTGTCAGTTCACGCAGCAGTGAATGTCCCATGGGAGGTTAAGAATTCAGATTCTGCACCCAGCTCTGACACTGGGGTACCTTGGGACAGTCTCCCCTCGGTCTTACCCTCAGGATCTTTTCATAAGCAGATTGGTGGGACTAGGACTTCTCCAAAAAATCCTTCTGCTCTATTATTCCAGGATTCTCCAGTCCTCAAGGCCCACAATTGGAAATGGAGGGAATAAACATTCCTGTATATTTGTAGAAGACACTGAAGTTTACCAAACACACTCCCAGAGGAGAAGTGTTATTTATTTCAGGCAAGTTGCTCTGACCAAACACCACAAATTCGGGATAGGGCTTCCTCTGTTTGGTTCTTACGATCCCTATACATCTGCGATGCTTCTACCTAACCCATTGGATTCTAATTATCTCTTTAAGTTCTGTTTTCCCTTAAGACACTGCCTTCTTGGTAGGGCCATGTTTTATATCCCTGGTGCCCAGGTCAGGTTGAAGCAGATGTTAGATGCTCAGGAATTGTGTGCCAATTTGAGTCTTCTAGTACAGGGTTCATGAAGCCTGTCCAATGCACTTTGTACTTCAGAGATAGAAAACTGAGCCCAGACTTGTGTTCACACAGGCTCTTCATTCCAGAGCAGGTCTTTGGGCATCTTTCTTCTGACCCTGAGAGAAATCCCCTTTGGGCTCTACCAAGAGGTCCACTCATGGGGTAGGTGAGAAGCCCTGGAGGGAGGGGCTGAGGTATCTGAGGAGCCCCTGTGGGAACAGAACTGGTGAAGTCTGTTCAAATGTAAGGCTTTCACATTTGGTCAGGAAGGCTGGGCTCTTGGAGGTTCGGATTAGAATGACCAATTATGATAACAACAAGAGCAATAATTACCATTTCTTGAGTATTTTCCACAGCTCGGTTCTATGCCAAGCGTGTTAGTTGTAGTATCTCATTTAGGTGTCACTCTAGTCCCGTAACCCAGCTGTTGGCATCCCCATTTTACAGAACAAGTCCTGAGGTGCAGGGAAGGTAGGTGATGTGCCTGGAGTGATACCACTAATAAGGAACTGGGATGGAGTTCTCATTTAAGAGGTCATGACTCTGCAGCTCTGTTCTTAGAACCACTCTGGAGCATTTCTAAAATTCTCCCATTTTAGATATAAGAAAACTGAGGACCAGGAAGAAAAAAGTAATTGTCCAGGGTCATGCATCTAGCAAAACCAAGAGTGAAATATTCCCTGATTTTTATCTCTAGTGCTTTCCTGACCCCTGAGCAACTGAGGCACATCCTCTTTCCTGACATCTGCGCAGGTTGGGAGGGGCAGGGAAGAAAGTCTTAACCTCTGCTCAAGAAGCAAGGCCAGTGCCAAGGGTAGCTAGCCTTCCCAGGAGATTTTGTAGTACAAATACCAGCCTGGTTGCAGTTCACTAGCTTTTATGATCAGGGATGACGTAGTTTCTTCACTCACTTGTAAGCTATTCTACTCCACAGTCCATGATCGGCCTTCTCCAGGGCAGAGGGAAAGCATGTGTTTAGAGGGGCTGTCTACAGGGATCAGGAAGGCTGGCACTGCCCTATCAGAAAATAAAAGCATGACTGATTGACTGCGTGGCTTTGGGCTAATTTCTTCCCCTCTTTGGATCTTGATCTCCCATGCGATATAATTTGGAGCATTGGACTGAAACATCCGGATGCCTGGGACCTTGGGGGAAATACAGATTGCTGGCCCCACTCATTGAGACTCCAGTTGAGTAAGTCTTGGGAGATGCTTGGAAATCTATATTTTCCAAGTTTCCTAGGGTGACTTTGATGTTTGCCTTGTTTAAGACCTATAGATCTAGATGATTTTTAAGAACATTTGCAACCAAGGGAGAGACCTTTTGAGTTTATATGGAGAATACCCTGAAGCTCAATGTCACCTTCAGATTTGTCATGGTAAACATGCAGCTGAAGGAATGGGCTCCTTTTTTGGGGGTTCAAGAAAACAGAATGGAGACAAGAGGGTTTCCCAGAGAGACCAGTTTTGTCTCCCTATTTTAAAAAGGGCTGTTTTTTGTATGTGAGGGGGGTGAACTGTCCATCACTAGAGATGTACAAGTTGACAGTTAACCAAGTTGAGGTTCGGGTCCCTGTGGCAAGGAACAAAATTACAGAAAGAACTGTTAAAGGATCAAGTAATTCTGAGGAGTGAATATTGGCCTCTGGAGTCAAACAAACTTGGAATTAAATTCTAACTTCCCCAAACATGGGAACTTTACAGACCTGGAATTCTGTTTCCTCACCAGAAAAACAGGAATCGCCAGTTTCATCTACTTCACTGGGACATTCATTGTAAAGAAGGCATTTATCAATAAATAATAAAGGGCCTGGCATAGGCACACAGTAGGTGCTCAGTAAAGTCTTGTGGGTTTATTTTTTCCCCCCTTGAATTTTCAATTGGTCATTCCTTTGGCATCACTATTAGTTCCAAGAAAACCTAACTTCAGGGAAAAAGCTTCTCACCCAGCCATGTGTTCTGTTACATAAGACACTGGAGCCTCTACTAACAAAATCAACAAACAAAACAGCAAAGGATGATTATTGGGCAGCAGAGGTTTCTGTGGTTGGCTAGGGGCTTGGGGCATGGGCCACAGATGAGACTTTTTTACCCTGATTCCTTTTAAGTCTTTAAATGGAACTTCCAGTTGGGGATGGGCTAAGCTCAGAGCCAGCTCAGCACATCTGTAATTGGGTTAATGATATTTGGATGTGTTTAATCTATTGGTCCCAGTATCAGTGGGATATGTAACAGACATGCAACAGGCTACAGCCCTTGATGCTGGGCAAAAATGACACACTATTTCCAAGCAGCAGTGACACAGGCAAAGGTGACACTGACACTGGACTCACTAGCCTCTCTCATTGTCCCAAGCACTCCACAGTGCAATTTCAAATTTAAATATTACCATATTATGCCTCTGTTCATACATGTTATTTTTAATCCCATGCTTTATACCCAAATAATGTCAAGTTTCTGGAAATTCTCTGTCCATTCCTTATTTTTCTAAACCTCTATAACTTTTGCTAATCTTGTGTCCATGATCAGGGCATACTCTCAACACGTCTTTTTTTTTTTTTTTTTCCCCCTGCCTAACTCTGTTAGGTGGTTGCAATATATTTTTTGGTTGCTCAGCAGCAATTACTCCTCAGCAACATCTCCCCTTCTTTTTTCATGGAGAAGGGGGAAACCACCTCTGCCCTACTGGGTATGGTCTTGGTGGAATTAAACCACTATATCGCTATGGTGAGTACTGTGAAGTGTGTAAATTTGGTGACTCATAGACCTGTACCCCTGGGGATAAAAATATATGTTTATAAAAAATAAAAAAATTTTTTAAAAACCCACTATATCTCCCATTGAAGATGGGAGCATGTGACCTGCAGGTACCAACTAGAGTCTCATTCCCAGGACTCCGAGTCCTGAGCAGAGTGGTACTAGAAAGGAACAGTTGGAGTTTGTAGAGCCTGGGCACATTAAAAAAGTAATTTATTATTATAATTTTTGTTAATGTTCGATGATTCATTAGTTGTGTATAACGCCCAGTGCTCATCACCTCAAGTGCCCTCCTTAATATCCATCACCCAGTTACCCCATCCCCCACCTGCCTCCATTTTGTAACCCTCAGTTTGGTTCCCAGAGTCTAGATTCTCTCATGGTTTGTCTCCCTGTCTGATTTCTTACCATTTGGTTTTTCCTCCTTTCACCTGTGGTCCTCCATGTTATTCCTTATGTTCCACATATGAGTGAAATTGTATGATAACTATTTTTCTCTTCTTGACTTACTTCACTTAGCATAATGCCCTCTAGTTCCATCTGTATCGATGCAAATGTTAGGTATTCATCCTTTCTGATGGCTGATTAGTATTCCATTGTATATATGAACCGCATCTTTATCTATTCATCTGTTGAAGGGCATCTTGGCTCCTTACATAGTTTGGCTATCATGGTCACTGCTGCTATGAACATTGGCATACATGGGCCCCTTCTTTTCACTATGTCTGTATCTTTGGGGTAAATACCTAGTAATGCAATTACTGGGTCGTGGGGTAGCTCTATTTTTAAGTTTTTGAGGAATTTCCACACTGTTTTCCAAAGTGGCTGCACTAGCTTGCATTCCCATCAACAGTGTAAGAAGGTTCCCCTTCCTCCACACCCTCACCAACACATGTTGTTTCCTGTCTTGTTAATTTTTGCCATTCTAACTGGTGTAAGGTAATATCTCACTGTGGTTTTGATTTGTATTCCCCTGATGTCCAGTGATGTTGAACATTTTTTCATGTGTCTGATAGCCATTTCTATGTCTTCATTGGAGAAGTATCTGTTCATGTCTTCTGCCCATTTCTTGACTGGATTGCTTGGTTTTTGGGTGTTGAGTTTGAGCAGATCTTTACTGATCTTGGATATAAGACCTTTATCTGTAATGTCATTTGCAAATATCTCCTCCCAGTTGCGTCTTAATTTTGTTGACTGTTTCCTTTGCTGATGGGCACAATTTTTGAGCTCTTCTTGCCACTGAGCCCCTGAAACTGCCTGGCATTCAGAATCTTTTGGGTCTTAGTTTCCAGCCTTCCCTCACATATAGAAACTTATGTGCCATGCTCTTCCAAGTGCTTGCAGTGATTTCTCTCTGTGCCAAATTCTGTTGCTGTCACTTGCAACCTACAAATCCTGGCACAAATATTTAACTGTGGTCCATGAGTATTTTTTTAAAGATTTTATTTATTTATTTGACAGACAGAGATCACAAGTAGGCATAGAAGCGGGCAGAGAGAGAGAGAGAGAGAGGAGGAAACAGGCTCTCTGCAGAGCAGAGAGGGCTCGATTCCAGGACCCTGGGATCATGAGCCGAGCTGAAGGCAAAGTCTTTAACCCACTGAGCTATGAAGGTCCCCCATGAGTATTTTTGAGGGGAAGTCTTCCTTGAACTTTCACATAGAGGGCTTATTTATTCATGATATTGCTATGGAAGACTTAGGATGTATTTGCTTTTATGCTGAGGTTAGTCAATGCAAAGGATGGATACTTGTCCCCTGCTCTGACCCCCAAGTGCCGGGGATCTCTTCTGTGTTAGCCCTACTAGAGCATATCAGAAAGGTCTGGGTTTTATGACTATCTTCCCAAAGGTTGCACTGTCTCCAACAACAGTGCAGTGTTCCACCCACCTCTGGGCCTCTGGAGCCCAGCATGGTGCCTGATGCTGAATAAATATGTATTGAACTAAACTGACTTGTTTTGGGGGATTCCTTACAAAACAGCCTCAGCTTTAAATCCAAAACTGCTTTGTAAACTAACCCAGACGGTGTTGTGTTTGGGAAAGCAAAGAGAAAAAGTGGTTGGGAAAAAAATTGCAATGGTTGTGTGTTTTGGTTCAATGAAGAATTTTTTTGCTGTTGGCCTCCTTTAAAAAAAAAAATCACATTCTAGCAGTAGCCGTGACCCACCGAGGGCTTTGGTGACTGGATGGAAAGATTTCATCTAGAGGTGCTTATAAAAATCTTAGTGAAAGGGATTCCCATTCCCTCCCTCTCTCCACACCCTCCTCTCTTCCCATCAGAAGCCTCAATGGACCCTCTGTGAAACCCTGACATGATGGAAACTGCAAAGAGATGGAATTTCCACACTGGAAAGAAAATAGAAGAATGTTATTCCTTTTGCTCCAACCCTGGAACTGGCAAACTGCCCCCGGGTGGGAGAAGGGGCTGTGTGAGGAAAGAAAGTAGAGCAGGAGAGGAAAGGGCAGCAGGGGTTGAGATGATGGAATGCCAGGCCTCCAGATGTCTGTGCCTTGCAGATGTGTCAGACATGGCTTGGCCCACACATCTGGGAGCTAATCATTACCATGGCTCACATCTGGAGAGGACTTTACAGGTCATGGAGTCCTCCCACTGATGTCCCTAGTCAGATTCCCACAGCAAAGTAGGCAGAGCAAATATCATTAGCCCCATTTGATCAATGAAGCTCCTAAAGTTGTTGAATCCCCTTGCTTTAGGCTATGATAACAAGAGCAATGAAAGTGATAATGTAGCCAGTACTTACAAAGCACTTGCCGTGGGATAGGTACTGGTCTGTTGCATTTTGCCTCTCTAGTGTTCGTCATTGAATCTACATGGCATTTCTCCAAGATGGGCGTTTTTACCCCCACTTTAGAGACAAGGGGAATGAGTTATACAAGACCCAGCAGTTTTCCCAAGATCATACAGAGAGCAAGTGGCAGAGTCAGGTTTCAAACCCAGGCAGTTTGCCTCCCAGATCAGTGTCCTCAACTCTCATGTCTTGCCTTCCTGCCTGCTAAGGCTAGGAAGGGAAACAGTTCTGACTCCTAATTTTACTTCACTACTTGTAGCATTTTATGAAGATCAAAGTGTGGTTCTGATAAGAGACAACCACTTACTCAGACATATGCTGGGTGACTATAGCATGTCTGGCACTAGGTCGGACCATGAGGACACAGTTGAGGGAAAGTGGTTTTCCTATCCCATTCCAGTTGGTTGTAAGTGACGTGAGCATGGTGACCATTCTGTCTCTAGCTCCTAATGGCTCATTCTAGGCACCCTTCATCAATATGTGTTGAATGAGTAAGTTGTCCCTGCTCGCAAGCAGTTAGTTGACAGTCTAAGGAAGACCTACTGATGGGTGGGATCTATATTCCTTTTTATTATATCTTATATAATGATAATCACATATTATGTATGTTACAGAATGTTGGGAGCTACAGTGTGGTCTGGACATGGAATGGATGAGCGTGAATGTGGGAGTTTTTCCGGCACTGGCAGTAGCTCAGCACACCTGAAACAGGTATTATAGGTGGAGTACCATCAGATAAGGCTGGACAGGTAAGCAGTGATGTGTGCTGAAGAGTTGGACATTGTCTTATGGGACAGAGATCAGCAAACTTTTTCTTTCTTTCTTTCTTTCTTTCTTTCTTTCTTTCTTTCTTTCTTTCTTTTTAAAATTTATTTATTAAGAGAGAGAGAGATAGCGAGACACAGAACACAAGCAGGGGAAGTGGGAGAGGGAGAAGCAAGATCCCCACTGTGCTAGGAGCCCAATGTGGGGCTCAATCCCTGGAACCCGGGATCATGACCTGAGCCAGAGACGGCCGCTAAATAGACTGAGCCACCCAGGTGAGTACAGATTTTGGTCTTTGTGGGACACATGGTCTCTAGCACAACTATTATCTTCTGGTGTGGAAATGAATGGGCATAGCACTATTCCAGTAAGGTTTTATTTACAAAAATTGATGGTAGGCTGGATTTGGCCTGTGGGCTATAGTTTGCCAATCCCTGTTGTTAGGTGTTGGGTGACATTAATGCAGTTCAATCAGATTAGATCTCCCTCCTTCCTTCCTAAGTACTTATTGAGCACCTACTGTGTGCCATGTACAGTGACAGTTTCTTCACTCTTGTTGCTTAAGAATCCATTATAGCAGTGGGACCAGTGCTGTGATAGATGGAAACAAATGGGATAATGAGATTGCAGAGACTCAAATTTGGGAAGGCTAGCCACATACCACACTATTCCAAGGAAGTGATATGGGAACTCTGGCATAAAAGTTGAGTAAGAGTAGATTAAGTGAAAAAACTGCTCTAGATGAATAAAGGCTGGAGAGTGACAGACACTTTTAAGGTTAGAAGGACTAAAAGGAATTCGGTGTACCTGGAACCTTGACTATGGTAGGAAGGGTGACAGGAATTGAGGCTGAACTTCTGGTAGAAATACAGTGTGAGTCACATGTGATTTTTTTTTTTTTATTATGTTCAGTTAGCACTATATAGTACATAATTAGTTTTCGATGCAGTGTTCAGTGATTCATTAGTTAAGTATAACACCCAGTGCTCACCACAGCACGTACCCTCCTCGATACCCATCACCCAGTTACCCCCTCCCCCGACCCTCCTCCTCTCTGAAACCTTCAGATTGTTTCTCAGGGTCCATAGTCTCTCATGGTTCATCTCCCTCTCTGATTTCACCCCCTTCAGATTTCCCTCCCTTTTCCTATGGTCCTCCATGCTATTGCTTTATGTTGCACATATGAGTGAAACCATATGATGATTGTCTTTTTCTGCTTCACTTACTTCACTTAACATTATCCCCTCCAGTTCCATCCATGTTAGTGCATATGGTGGGTATTCATCCTTTCTGATGGCTGAGGAATATTCCATTGTATATATGGACCACATCTTCTTTATCCATTCATCTGTTGAAGGGCATCTCAGCTCCTTCCACAGTTTGGCTATTGTGGACATTGCTGCTATGAACACTGGAGTTCATGTGCCCCTTCTTTTTACTATGTCTGTATCTTTGGGGTAAATACTAGTAGTGCAATTGCTGGGTCATAATGTAGCTCTAGTCTTAACATCTTGAGGAATATCTGTACTGCTTTCCAGAGTGGTTGTACCAGCTTGTGTTCCCACCAACAGTGTAAGAGTGTTCCCCTTTCTCCTCATCCTCATCACATGTAATTTTAAATTTTCTGGTAGCCACATTTAAAAATTGAAACAAGTGAATATAAATTTAATAATATATTTTATTTAACTCAAGATATCCAAAATACTACTGTCTCAACATGTGATCAATATGAACAACACTTAATGAAATTTTAGATCATCATCATCATCAATATTTGGTACAAAGTCTTTGACAGCCGGTGTGGAGTTTGCACTTAACAGCATATCTCAATTCCGACTGCCCATGTGTCAAGTGGGATCAAAGCTACAGTGGTCTAGTAGCTACTGAGCTGGCTGGCACCAGGCTAGGTCATTCAGAGCCATGTGTACCATCCATGGAGTCTGGGCTTTAGCATTAGTGTAATGGGATTTTTATGTATCATTCTGGGAGCAGGATAGTAATCTTTAAGCTTTTGGTTTCCTTCTGGCCAATTGCATTGAGATAGGGAACTCAAAGGAGAAAAGCAAAAAGCAGAAGAAAGGAAGAAGGGAGAATGGCCAGATTTGCATGGGAAATAGAAAGTATGTTGCTTTACCAGAAAAGCTGTGAAAATGGAAAATAAAGGAACCTGATTTTTTAAAGTTTTAATTCCAGTTAGTTACACACAATGACATATTAGTGTTATATGTACAATATAGCAATTCAGCACTTCCATACATCACCTGGTGCTCATTGCAACAGATGCTCTCCTTAATCCCCATCACTTGTTTAACTCACCCCCCACCCACCCACCTTCCTTTTGGTAGCCATCAGTTTTCTATGTAGTGAAGAGTCTGTTTTTTGGTTGTATCTTCTTTTTTTTCCCCACCTTTGCTCCTTTGTTTTGTTTCTTAAGTTCCACATATGAGTGAAATCATATGGTTTGTCTTTCTCTGATTTATTGCACTTAGCAAAATACTATATGGCTCCATCCATGCAAATGTCAAGATTTCACTCTTTATGGTTGGGTAATACTCCATTGTGTGTGTGTGTGCGTGCATGCACACACACACACACACACGCACACACACACACATATATGCTACATTTTCTTTATCCATTCACCAATCAATGGACACTTTCCATAATTTGACCATTATAGATAATGCTGCTATAGACATAAACATCAGGGTGCATATATCCCTTTGAATTAGTATTTTTGTATTCCTTTGGTAAATAACTAGTAGTGCAATTGTTGGATCATAGGGTAGTTTTATTTTAACTTTTTGAGGAACCTCCATACTCTTTTTCAGAATGACTGTAGCAGTTTGCTTTCCCACTAATAGTACAGGAGGATTCCCTTTTCTCCACATCCTTGCCAACACCTCTTGTGTTTTTTTTGTGTGTTAATTTCAGTGATTCTGACAGGTGTGAGGTGATATCTCATTGTAGTCATGATTTGCATTTCCCTGAGGATAAGTGATGTTGAACATCTTTTCATATCTCTGTGGTACCATACTGTTTTTATTACTACAGCTTTGTGATATAGCTTGAAGTCTGGAATTGTGATGCCTCCAGGTTTCTTTTTCTTTCTTTTTTAAAAATATCTTTAAGATATGTTTTTTAAAGATTTTATTTATTTGAGTGAGAGAGAAAGAGACTATGAGTAGGAGGAGGTCCTAGGACCCTGGGATCATGACCTGAGCTGAAGGCAGATGCTTAACCATCTGAACACCCAGGATTCTTATTTTTTTTTTTCAGGCTTGCTTTAGCTATCCTGTGTCTTTTGTGGTGGAACCAGATTTTTAACTGATCTAGATTGAGTGTGGTAAGGAGGTCTGGTGTCTGGGGAAAGCTGGTCACACAGTGAAGTCTAAGCCTAGGAATCTGGGAAATCATCAGCTCTCTGAACCAAGTGGTAACCAGCAGCCCCCTCCTTCAGAACCCATGGGTGTCAAGCAAGGAAGGGCAGGTGAATCCAGGATACCACCTCATTTTTGTTGCTGCCAGTTGGATGTTCAGGCTGTAAAACCCGCCCTATTGGAGGCAGAGGACTTTGGCAATCCCTTGCATCTGAACCTAGGGAGGCTGAGACCCATCTTCATATAAAACTCACTAGAGCTCTTAGGTTGGTGGGCTGTAGTCTTGGTTTTACCAACCCCTTTCCCTGGTCTCAGATGTCCTTATGTTTGCCCAATTTCCCACCTGTCATCAAACTTTTAACATAGTTTCCTATTCAGTCATTCAAACTCCTACCCAGATCTGACTCTATTTTTAAACATAAGCAATTGAGATGTACTAAGTATTGGAATTACTGATTGTTATTTTTTAAATTAAGCTTTCTTATCTCTAAGCACCTGCCCATAATAGGAAGCCTTAACAATAGGAATTCTTTGGGACACCTCCTTTCATGAATAAATGAAAAAGATTGGTAATTGATGTATTATTTTTATGTTAGCAGGCATTGTCAAAAGTGCTGAAAATTTTTGTTCTAAATTTTAATTGGTTTAGTTACAACCTGGGGTTTGTATGATTAATTGGATTAGCATATGTTTTCTTATGGATGGAAGTTGACTCAGGTTCTGTCTTGTTCAAATGTATTCCTAACTTTCTTAAACAATCACAGACCTTACTGTAAGCCAGGAGATACATGTTGAATGGAAAACAGCTTCTATGTGATTTTGAGGAATGGAAGAAATTAATGGACAATTAGTGTATATTTAGGACAGTTTTGCAAGTAATAGGGTCTGGTGGGGACCCACAGGAGTGGTCACACAGTGAAGTCTAGTGAAAGGCTTAGCTGGACTTGGAGAATGCTTTAAGGAACATAGACAGTTATTTTCAGGGTATTCAGATTGCCTAGGTTCAGATTCATATTCTATCCCTGACTAGTCATTATGGCCTTGGGGAAGTTATTTACAATCTCTTACCTTGATTTCCTCATTTATGAAATGATAATACTGATGATTACATCTACTTCTATGGGTTATTTTATATATATATCAAATAAGTGATTACATGTAAAGTACTTATTTTTGTGTCAGGCACATAGTGAGCCTGCCATCTATCTAAGCTATAATAATAATTATTAATATGCTGATCATCTAAGCTGAGACGTAGAGAATGAGTAAGAGTAAGCAATGAATAGTTAAGGGAAGGTGTTCTAAGTAAAGAGTAGAGCCTAAGTCCATAGCTGAGACCTAAGAGAACATGGCACGCTCAAGTAACAAAAGGAAGTCCGGATTGGCAAGAGCATAAAGGGAGGGGTGGGTAGGTGATGGGAAGGATGCTAACAAAAGACAAGTCTGGCAAGGCAGACAGAATCTGCAGTATAGGGTTTAGGCAAGCTAAACTTTGACCAGCTGTATTCCTAAGAATTGAGCCTGTTGACAAATTTCAGGCTTTGAAGACAACATAAATTAACAGGTGAATGGAGTCCTAACCACTGATGTAACCACAACATGAATTAGAGGAAAGCTACACATGTTTGAGATGAAAACATTTGGCAGGTAGCTTTATGGAAATATTTTTTTAAAAGATCAACACAGAGAAAAATGTGTAATAACCAAAAGCCATTCTTCTAGCAGAGGAAAAATATCAGGGTTTGGATTTAGGTCTCAGATGGTACACTAAAATTCTGGAGACTAAGTTCTTCTTTGGCTCCTTGGAAAGAGGTTTTGAGGTTGGAAATTGTACCTCCCTAACCTGTGGTGGTAGAGAATGTGTGTGTGTGTGTGTGTGTGTGTGTGTGTGTGTGTGTATGCATGTGAGTGTACACACAGATGAGTGGATGGATAGATGAATTATATCTATTTCCACAAAGATTGGAGAAAATAGGGTGTCTGGTCACTTCCCTTTCTACATGTGGTGTGTGTTACCTTAATGTGCTTTTAGTCCTGGAAATGAACGTGTTCCCTATGGCACAGGGTATCAAGAATGAGCTGTTCCTTTTCCATGCAAAGCCCAGACAGGCTCCTGGCAGGAGCCATAGGGGAGGGCACCAAATCTTAGACAAACTTTTGTGAAAGGATGCTACTTGTCTGCTTCTTCATATATTTGAAGGAGAAAGAAGAAATGAGGGAGACAACATAAGAGTCCTAAAGTCAGGTGGACATGAGGTTTTCTCTCTCCTTCCTTCTTTTTTCTAAAGTCCTGCTGGTTCTTCAAGGCTCATCTCAAGTGCTACCTCCGCTAAGAAGTCCCGTAGGTTCTTCTCCAGCTCTATCTCTAGTGATTGCCTCCCACCCCACCATATCATATGGAAAATGTTTAGAAATGCAAATTCTTGGGTCCTACTCCAGACTACTGAATCAGAAAATCTGCGGTGGGGCCCAGTAAAAAGCCTTTCAGGGGATCCTAATGCATGATGAAGTTTGAGAACCATTGATCAGAAGAGGGGCGTGGACAATGGTGGTAAGAGTGGCGTATTTCCTAAGAGGTTCCACTGACCCTAGCTTTAGTAGAACTCAAGGGACAAAAAGTTTTTTACTCTCCTTGGAGGTTAATCCTGAGAACTCTGGACAGTTTTCTATGGATTTAAACTGTTAAAAGGATTCCTGTAAAATCCATGTCTGTCATATTCCCTGCACTAAATTCCCTGTTTCTATAAAAAATGAATTGCTATGTATTTGACTCCTCATGGTCCTTATATCTCTTCTGGCTATTTTTTTTTTTTTTTTTTAGCTTTTAAACACCCTGGAATATATAGTTGTCCACACCAAATGTGTGTATTCTGAGTAAATCATGCTCTTTTTCCCCCAGTCCTTGGTATCAGATTAATCAACAATTTTTTTCTACTATTTCCTACAACCCTATTGATCCTAACTGCATTTTCCATCATTGCCCCACTACCACCAGATCATTTCTCACCTGGACCACTGCTTCAGCCTCCCTCTTGGTCCAAGTTTTCTCCTGTAACTCTTGTTCCACACCAAGAACTCTACCTCAGAATTAAAAAATTTGTTCCTGACCTCCTTTTCCCTGAAAATATCCATGTCTTTCCATTACCATCAGAATGACGTCCAAACATGTTAGTGCTGTCGTGGATGTGTTGGAGGATTAATGCTCTAGGGGAATCCCTCAGCCAGTGAGTGATGGGAGTGAGTGGATAGATACCTCACTCCCCATGGCACCTCAAGGATGGTAACTCTGAGGGGTGGTGCTCTCCTGGCTCGGAGTTCCCAGGGGGCTTGAGCTTCAGTTGCTCACAGTAGTAACATGTTTGTTACCCCCTTCAGTTGGCTTCCCATTGTTGTTTCACATCCCCTCTTCTCTGCTGGGTTCCCGGGATCATGATACAGATGAACTACTTGTACTGGAATCCTTGATTCACGATTTGCTTCTAAAGGAACCAAATGAAGACACACATTGACTGAGGTTTTGACAATTTGTTATCTGTGTAACTCCCTGGTATCAGCTGGCACCTTTCTTCATGAATGTGACTTCTCGGTTAACCCTTAGTCCCAGTTCAGATCCCAGTACTGAACACTTGCATTCCCCAAACAAGCCATGCGCCATTTTACCCCCACAGTATTTACACACTCTGTTGCTTGTGCCTGCAACAATTGTCATTTGCCTTCTGGAATGATTTCCCCCATTTATAGTGCTGCACTCCAAAGAGCTGATTGCTTGCCTCTGGCTATAGTTGGATGATAAACTCAGGGCTGTGACAGTGGCTGTCTGGTTTGACCGACTTATCAGTGCTCAGTCTAATGCAGTGTACATAGTAATTCTTAATAAAACAATTATTCAACATTTAATTGGATAAATGATGATATTTAAAAGTTAGTAAATGTATTTTGTAAAGTATTAAGTAGTGCATATGTAGAAGGAGATATTTGTACAATGACTTTAGCAACATGGCATTCAGACTTTGTCCAGGGGACTTGGTCACCATTGCTGTATCCTCTGGGAGGAGTTCTGCTGGGCTTAGGGAGCCACAGGTTAAAGAAGGAAATGAAAGCATTCAGCCAGGCAGGTAGCCGAGGATGGGTTATGCATGGTGCAGCCTCAAAGCGATATGGGAATAAGAAATCCCTCATTCCCAGGAGTGGACAATGGCCAGGTTGCATGCATGTCAAGGAGAGGAAAAACAAAGCATCTCAAGACCCCTCTTCATTTTGTCTCTGGGCATGGAACCCAGGCTTTCAAGAGCCCACCAATGACTGCCTCCCTTCAAGATCCAAGTAGCAGCAGGGCAAGTTAGACAACAATGCTACTTTGTCCTCTACTAGGGCTCTGGGGAAGTGACAAGTCCAAGTTCTGATGGAGCCTCTGACAATTTCCCTGTCTGCAAAATAGACTAGATTAGATTAGTTCTATTTACATCGGGTTCTTTGGAACCCCAAAGCTTTAGGAAGTTAAAGCTAGTTAAAGAAGATAGGCATGGGCCAACTAGGGGAATCACTCGTCCTCTCTTTGATTAAAGAAGCTCTTTTGACTTGTCGGTATTTCGTGTGATATTGCACTTGGCCAAAATGTTTGAGAATCTTTTACCTGCTTTCTTCTTAGACAGTCTCCCAAGTATATGAGACAAGGGAAGGAAAGGCAGATCCAAACAGAATAGATGGTGGCATAGGTTCATTACTGTTATATGGAGATCTCCTTGGGTAAAGCAGATTACAAACCCCTCTAGCTCTGTTTGGGATAGGATGTGTTTCCCAAGGGAATAAGCTCCATTCTTTTGGCTCCTTTGCACCCACTTCTCCATGATATTTCTTGCATCAGTTCTATCACATTATTCAGTTTGAGAGCAATAGACTCAGACCAGCTCATTTCATCTTCTTCTTGGTCATTATTATGCCCAGTGCCCAAATGAGGAAGGAAGCCTGAGATTCAGCCCTGAAGTGGCTTCTTGGTGGTCAGATAGTGCTAGAAAGCAGAACAGCTTTGAGCTTTGGAGCTCGGGGCTCATGACTACCCACTCTCCCACAATACCAGCGCACTGCTTCCCCTCCCTACCCATTGTATAGTCTGTTGTTCTTTAAAGAGTTGTTGCTAATTTGGGGGGAAATATGGATGTCAGTGCATGCTGCTGAACCGAAGTGGGGCCTTCCTCCATTTCAGAAAAATATTCTAGAAAAATATCTTCTTTCTAAGGGAGCATTTTTGCCAGTGAATCTTCTTAAAAACTTTGGTATTGACATAATACACATATAGAAAACTATGTACACTTAGTATAAGTACTTGATGAATTTCATAAACTTAGAAATGTGTAACCAGCACTCAAATCAAGATACAGGACATTACTAGCCTGCCAGAAAGCCCCCTTTTTGCCTCTCTGAGGGATCCCACTATCCTGACTTCTAAGGGCACTGAAGTTTTTCTCCTTCTCCTACTTTTCCTCTTCCTTTTCCTCCTCCTCTTCCTTCACCTTTTTCTCCTTCTCCTGATCTAGGATCATGACCTGAGATGAAAGCAGATGCTTAACTGAGCCACACAAGTGCCCCAAATTAACAACTTTAAAAATCTACAGTTTGGTATCATTTAACATATTCACAAGATTGGGAGACCACCACCTTTATCTAGTTCCAAAATTTCCATCACACCAAAGTAAAACCCTTTACCCAGTAATCAGCTTCTCCTCATTTGACCCTCCTTAAGCCCCTGGCAACCAACAATCTTTGTCTTTCTATATGAACTTATCTATTCTGATAATTCATATAAATGGAATCATATAATATGTAACCTTTTGGTTAGTGGCTTTGAACACAATATTTTGGAGGCTGATCAACTTTGCAGCACACATCAATATTTCTTTTTTTTAATGACTGAATAATGCCTTTTTGTTTGTGTCTGCCACAGTTTGCTTGTCCTTTCATTTGTTGATGGATATTTGGGGTGTTTCACCTTTTGTCTATTGTGAATAGTGCAGCTACAAACTTGTGTACAGGTACTTCTTGAGTATCTGCTTTTAATTATTTGGACAGAGGGGAATTTTGAGATCATACAGCAGTTCTACATTTAACTTTTTGAAGAACCAACAAAGAGTTTTCCACAGTGGCTGCACCATTTTATGTGCCCACCAGTAGTGTACAAGGGTTTTAATTTCTTCACATCATCACCCACCCTTGTTATTTTCCATTGTTTCATTATATCCATCCTTTGTCTTTAATCTTTGGAGAAATGTCTACTCAAGTTATTTTTTTTCCATCTTCAATTGGGTTCTTTGTCTTTTTGTAGTAGTTCTTTGTATATTCTTTATAAATGATTTAGAAATATTTTCTCCAGTTCCTTGATAGTGTCCTTTGAGGCACAAAAGTTTTTAATTTTGATGAAGTCTAATTTATTTTTTCATTGGTTGTTTGTACTTTGGTGTCATATCTAAAAATCTATCACTAAATCCAAAGTCATTGGGTTCTTCTAAGAATTTTATACTTTTAGCTTTCATATTTGGGCCGTTGATCCATTTTGAGTCAGTTTCATGTATATGGTATGAGGTAGGGGTCCAGTTTCATTCTTTGGCAGTTGCCCTAGCACCATTAATTGTGCTCTGCTTCTTTTTGTACTTCATAAAATGGAAATCCCATAGTATGTATTTTTCATGTCATACTTCTTTTGCTTGACAACATTTTTGTGGGATTTATTTCTATTGCATAAAGTTGTAGATCATTTGTTCTTATTGCTGTATAGAATTTCATTGCATTAATATGTACTGCTTATTTGCCCACCATACTGTTGATGGGCATTTGGTGAGTTTCCAAGTTTGGGCTGTGTTCAGTAGTGCTACTCTAAACATTCTAGAAGTTGTTTTTGGTGAATATAGGCATGCATTTCTTTTGGGTGTACTCTTAGAAGTGGAATTGCTAGGTCTTAGGGCATTTTCTTTGGCATTAGATACGGTCATAACATCTTCTTGATTAGGAAAATACTAATTATGAATAGGCACCCTACCTACTTTTACTGAATATGGGAAGTAAGACAGTGGAAAAGGAAGATATATGGAAATTGAGGGAGCTAGAAATAAACTTAACATTTCCCCACTAAGTGCTTTAACTGCTAGCCCAGATTCCCCTGAACTGCCGACTGTGCTTCTTCATTCTACAAACTAACACTGATCCTTTCCAAAGATGGCATAAATTATGCTCTCAAAAGCAGCAGCTCTACAAATGAACTGGAATGGCTTAAATACTCCCTTCCTCTTACCTCAGATAAACTGTACTTTTATGTCCAGAACTTTCCAGACTATCCATCACAGAATCACTAACTGTAAGAAGTAGAAAGGCCCTTAGTTCACACTATCATTTTGGAAATGGGAAGTCTAAGCACCAGAGAAAAGAAATTTTCTCTAGCTAGAATAAATACTGGAACAAATCTTTTCCCATTTGTATTATGATAGGAAGAAAGGATAACATAAGAAATAAAATTGTGGGTTTAAAACTTTGACATGTGTGGGCCAAGATCCTGGCTCTACTACTTGCTTACTGTGTATTTGGGCAAAGTGTCTCATTTCTATGGATCTTGAGATTCTCATCCATAAAATGGATTTAAAGATATGTGTTTACAGCATTGGTGTTAGGAGTAAATTAAAGAATGGATAAAGGTTATTTCTCTGTAAATGGAACCTTATTTAAAAATTGTTATATAGGACGTCTTCCCCACCCTAACTGCTCAGTAGACAATAGGGTAGCTAGAGAAGTACACATAACCTGTTCTTCTCATAGGTTTGAGGCAAGCTCAGTGTCATTCCAAGAAACAAGACTCTACAAGACATGGATGGAAACTTCTGGGAAAAAAATGCTCACTTAGCACCAATCATGATACAAATTGGTAACTTGTTCAGGGGGATCCAGATAGTACAAAGATGATGATGTCTCTCATCAAATTAGACAAGAGGATCCTGGTCAAGGAGAGACTATTGACCAGGGAGGCAGAAGAGGGGGCTCTATGTCTACCATGAGCTGTAGCCCTGGAGAGTATTGTCCCCCACCCAATCTTCAGTTTACATTGGACAAATAAAGAAACTGGACTAAACACAGAAAAGCAACTAGAACATTTATACTGCCACTTACCCTTTCATTTCCATGATAGGATATCTGTGATTCATCAGTCTTATACAATTCACAGCACTCACCACAGCACATTCCCTCCCCAATGTCCATCAACCAGCCACCCTATCCCTCCCTCCACTCCAGCAACCCAAGTTGGTTTCCTGAGATCAAGAGTCTCTTACATTTTGTCTCTGGTTTCATCTTGTTTGATGAAACTGGTTTCATCTTGTTTCATTTTTCCCTCCCTTCCCCTATGATCTTCTGTCTTGTTTTTCAAATTCCTCATATCAGTGAGATCATATGATAATTGTCTTTCTTTGATTGACTTATTTTGCTTAGCATAATACCCTCTAGTTCCATCTGTGTTGTTGCAAATGGCAGGATTTCATTTTTTTCATGTCTGCATAGTATCCCATTATATACATATACACCACATCTTCTTTATCCATTCATTTGTTGATGGACATCTAGATTCTTTCCATAGTTTGGCTATTGTGGACATGGCCACTGTAAGCATTCAGGTGTACGTGCCCCTTTGGATCACTACATTTATATCTTTGGGGTTAATACCCAGTGGTACTGCTGGGTCTTATGGTAGCTCTATTTTCAAGTTTTTGAGGAACCTCCATACTGTTTTCCAGAGTGGTTGCACCAGCTTGCCTTCCCACCAGCAGTGTGGGAGAGTTCCCTGCCAACACCTGTCATTTCCTATCTAATTTTAGCCATTCTGACTGATGTGAGGTGGTGTCTCACTGTGGTTTTGATTTGTATTTCCCTGATGCCAAGTGATGTTGAGCACTTTTACATATGTCTATTGGCCATTTGGATTTCTTCCTTGCAGAAATGTCAGTTCATGTCTTCTGCCTATTTCTTGATTGGGTTAATATAAAAGGATGTAAATGCTGAATGTCCCTGTCTGTTTTGAAGTGAGAAAGGAGTCATTTTCCCATTTGACAGATGAAGCAACTAAAACCCAGTGAACTATCTCCATTACTGTGTGTGTGTGTGTGTGTGTGTGTGTGTGTGTGTGTGTGTTTGTGTTAGGGTTAGAGGAGGAGAGAGGACACTAGAATTCCTATCTTCTGTCTACCAAGAGAAATCTCTGCCCCATGACTTCATCTCTGCAGACAAATCTAAGGAGTCCAAAAAGCTATATGAAGACTTTCTCTCTCTTCTCTCTTTGGAAAATATTTGCCTCTTTTCATGAAACTATTCTTTAAATCTTATTTCAGTCTTCATAGTGAATTGAAAAGAACTGAGGAAAATGTTCTCTTTAATCATTAGTTCTCTTTGGAAATAACCATTTGCCTGGCAGCATTTAGCAATGACTTTGATTTTACTCTTTAATGCCTTCCCTCCTGTCTCTCAATGGACTGTGTGCAGAGAGTCCAGAAAACCTACTAGGGGTAGTTCTTGACCTTTCTACTCGTATCCTTTCATATATTCACCTTGATGTCCCCAAACTGCCCTTTTGTGAAGACTCAAAATTTTGAAGTACCAGCAGATCAATACATATTTTGACTGGCCAATAGCTCAGTGTTTGGGAAGCTCTTTACTCCGTGGCCATGCATGCATGAGTGCCTGACTGCTTTAATGCAACTTGGTTTTATTTTCTTAAAAAAATAAAGAGATCTAAAAAAAAAAAAAATTTGTATTACAAATAGTTGTCATGAGCAACCCCCATCTCATCATCATCATAACAGGAGTTAATATACTCTGTCTGCTCTAGTTCTAAAAACATTACATATTTATTTAATTCTATCATCAACAACAGCATGAGATGGGTCCTTTTATTATTTCCATTTTACACACGGGAAAACTAGATCTTAATTGAATAAGTTTCCAAAGATCACATGGCTACTAAGTAGTGATAAGATGAAAAACGAGATCCAGTAGGCAGATCAAAAACAACAAAACTTCTACTTGAGCTGCAGGTTCATTGGATGGACTGGATGACTAAGAGTTCAATGATCAAGAAAAAAAAAAATGAAAGTAAAGAATATGTTGGAAGTACACTGTTGAAGACATCCAAAAGGATGGATAAAGCTGGTAGTGGTATTTATTTCAGTTCCCTGAAGACAGAACTTTTTTTTTTTAACATGTGAGAATATTTTGCAGTTTTTGCATATGCAAAGATAGATGTTTTCCAGGAATTATTTGTGTAGAAGATTGGATGTATATTGAATTCAACCTCATGCTACCATTGATCTCATTTGAGGCCTGGGGATTCCCTCTGTATGAGTGTGTCCATAGGAGAGTCAATTTCCCCAACAGACAGAAACCACAGTGCTACATATTGAAGCATACAAGCTATTATATATTTTCATAATATAGAATTTTAAGGTATAGTAATCAACAGTGGCAAAATATTTGTCTTTGACATCATTTTTTTTTTTTTTTTTTGTGAGATCCAACCTGTAATTGAGACCAGAGAAAACAGTATGGAAAAACAAATCCACAAGAACAGGATAAAAATATCACAAACAGCAAAATATGTCTGAGTATTTAAAACCGTATAGAAAAAATAAATTAGATGAACAATTGTGTAAATATAAATTAAAAAAGATGACATTCTTAATAAATAAAGTTTACTATTTACAATTTTATATATTGCTGAAAGACTTAACTTAGATCCATAAAAACACATAAACAGGAAAAAAAAAATAAAACCCAAAATAGGAGCAGCAAATTTATGCGCGTGAGGTACAGAAAAAGGATTGGAATCGTGTTTTGTTTTTGGTGTTTAGATTTTTTTTCTTTTTTTTTTTTTATAGTAGTAAGCCAGTAGAATTCTCATGAGAACAGATTTTAAGCACTTCAATAGAGAGTCATTTTTTTTGGTTGTTTCCAGAAGGTGCCAAACAGATTTCAACATCATAATAATTAGAAATACCCATAATAATTATAACAATGATAAAAAGGCATAATATGATACATAAATATGGAAGAGCAGTTTGTAATATGAATACATTTTCTCTAGACGAGATCACAGTTTTATTTTGTAAATATTACATTTAAGTATATATATACACACATATATGTACAACTATATATACATGTGCATATATATGTAAATTTATATTTATATATAATATCTTTATATAGATAGATATCTGCGAACAGGTTATTGATTATAGAGACCCAAGAAAGCAACTCAAGAATTGTTCAAAATTCTCCTCACTGACTGCTGGTGTATTAGTTTAAGAAGCCCCGAGTTGTTTGCACTCAGAATGCCATATCTTCTTTTAATCGAACACTTGATGTGGAATTTTAAGTCTGAGAAGGAGGAGGGATTTTAGTGACTCCCTTCCTCTGTGAGGTTGGAAATGGCCCATAAGTCTTGAATAGACCACACAGTAAACTGACTTTTACACTGGAAGATGTAATTGGCTTTTAATCAAATTCTGGAACTGGTAAAGGCCAGAATAGGGGGGAGAAAATCCAATTTGCCTATGAGTGAAATATTCCCAAACACAAGCCTCTCTCTTAAGGTGGATTATAAAATCCAGGAATTCCAGCTTTATTCCTTGAAATAGCAAATGAGCACTCCGTGTCTTTCGTAAATGGCCACTGGGCCCGTGCATTCTTGAAAAGTAACCCACGGACTTTGTGTCTCTCACAGATTGCCACAGCCCCTTTAGAACTTCAGGGCCTCACCATCCCCTGTCATCCCACTGTGAGGTAGGTAAGTAATATCATCCCCATTTTGCAGCTGGAGAAACTGAGGCAAATGGAGACGCTCTTTGTTGACTTGTTCAAGATCACTAGCCAACTGCAGCCTGGCATCAAGAATTCCAGGTTCTTTCCCTGGAGACCTAACTCCTCTCTTGGCTATCTTTACAGTTCTTTGAAAGATCAAACAATCGGTAGGAATTTGGCAAAACTTGAATAAGTTAAAAGAATAGGCTTTTATTCCTTGGTTCTTTAGTTTTTATGGTTGCTGTTTTGCTTGGTTTGTTTTTGTGTCGTTTCTCAAAAACCAGGGGGATTACCTGTCTGGTCATGTAGCAGCTTTTTAGGAAAGTGGACCGTGCAGTGTGATTCTAAGTGCAGTCTTTAGAAAGCCCAGTGCTCTACTGGTAAATACAAACATTTTATAACGTGAAAAGCACAACACACTATGTCCCCTTAATATCAGGTAAAACTGATTTCAAGCCCTCCCCATGCCCTACTACTACCGATTGCCACCAAACATATAGACAAAATGCTCCCCAAACCACAACTACGTATCAAGGGAGAGGATGCCTTATTTCCTGGACTCTACCACAATGCACAGAAAATACCAGCATTATAAAATCCTGCTTTATCTCTCCTGCTAGGGAAATTTTGGTGCTTGTGTCTACCTACTCAGCCTGTAGAATAAAGAGTACCCTTTAGGAAGCACAAAAATATTTTTTTTAATTCTTATTTTAAATCATGCATTTTTATTTCCTTTTCATCTCTTTGTCTTCTATCAATCTCTATCTGTACAGCTTTGTTACCATTAATTTCTCCTTTTTATGTTCCCACTTGAAGTAGTTCCAGAAAACAAACAAACAACAAACAACACACACACAAAACACAAAACCTAAAACGGTTAACTTGGATTTATGGTTTTCTTTCTTCCTTTCCTCCTTCCTGTCTTTTTCTTTCTTTCTTTCTTTTTCTTTTTAAAACACAGGTAAGACCTATCACAAATTGACAGTTACAACCAAGTTAAACTGAACCTGGAAGGGAGGTAGCTGAAATCTGTCTCAAAGAATTATTTTCAACAAATAGCACTTAAGCATGGGCCAAGGTGGGAAAAAGACCAAGAGAACTGTCTAGGCAGTAACTCAACATGCTGAAGGCAGGAGTAGCAGCTGATACCCTCCATCTTCACAGCCCTGCTCTTTATGACCATCGATCACTCCCTTTCTTAACACCCTAATTCAGCCATCAAAATGGACTTCCCAGGGACTGCCTTCCCTTAAGAGGTGGTTGGCACAGAATATGGGGGTAGTACAAGTCCTCTGGGCATGCAGTTAGGGTTGTGGCTTGGAAAGGCTCCCCAAGACAGGGTTTGGAAAACCGTCTACCTCCTCTTTTCTTTCTTGCTGCCAACAGGCTAATACTTCTGCAGACCCAGAACCCCCATCTGCTTTAGGGCCCCTGAGCTGCTGATAGACAACAGGTCAACCTGTCTCCTTGTGAGTACTCCATGATCCTAAACAGGAGATAATTGAAGGGATAAAACAATGAGTTTATTCCCAGAATGAAAAGGAAGCCAGAAATCAGTGCACTGCCTGAATAGAATGAAGTCTCTTTCACTAAGTTTTGAGAAGGGCCTTCCCTGTGGGCATGAGGCTGGCCATTCATCAAGTAGCCTGTCTTGACTAATATCCTTGGCAAATATGAATTTATGAGTAACAGATTTGAATGATGGTCAGGAGGAGACTGGGTGGCTCCTTACTTGACTCAGTCCTTGAGTCGGAAGATAGAAGTCAGCCTCTAGGAAGCTTTGCTCAGCTGGAGAGTGTGGGCACAGACCGGGTGAGAGAAAAGGATGAGGGTCGGGTCAACTGAAGGGAAGATGGTGAGGTTTTTCTGTGATTCCTGCAACCCTATTATCAGCGATGGCATCTTTGGGTCTCCAAGGGCTTTTGCACTACTTATTCTTGTGATAGAGCAACTGGGAGGGCCCCCACAGTTACCTTTCTCAGTTCGTGTCTTGTCAGCTACCCACACACGTTGGTAACTCAGCTAGGGCAAGAGAGGGGCATTACTAGTTGGCAAGATTTCTAAGGTACTGGAAGGAGTACAAAATGGAATCAGTTCTTCCATTTTTTATGATTATTTTGCTAGGATTGACCCTCTAACTACAAGAAAATGCTCTGGATATACATGAGATATGAGTGTGTAAAAGAAACATAAAGGATTTGAGCCTGTCCTTAACCATGGTGGCAGCCTCTCCATTCTGGAACCTGATCTCAGGGTTTTCGAATAGGGTATGAACCATGCAAATCTAAGCCCTACATCCTAATCTGTGGGCACCTGTGCAAAAAGCACCTTGGTATGTTGGCTTCTCAAGTGTTCTTGGTCAGCAGCTGTTGGGAGTATTTTAAGAAGGGTCCTGAAATTATTTTTGGTCCCCATAGGGAAAAGGACTATGACTGACAAACAGCACCTGCCTCATGTGCCAGGAATGAGGAGGGTCAGCATGTATGCCTGGGGTTCCCCAGTCCTATGCTAGACTTTGTTTTGGTTGATTGTTTTCATGAGATTTGAGATGACTTGATTTACAGCAGTCTTTGTGTGATACCCTCCCATTGCCTCACTGTCTCAGTTCCAGGTCTCAGAGATTATGTCCAGCTTGACCATTCTTGCTACCTCATTCTGTATTAATTTCTTCCCATATTAATTTGAAAGGAGTGGACAGACAACTGGTGGAACAGGCAAAGAGGACCCCAGTGAGGGAGGGGCTTCCTTGTGCACTGGACTACCTTCCTCTCAACTTTCAGAGGCTAAACATGGGAAAGAGGGACGGATTCACCAACCATAGGTCTGGCTGGGTGTCCTGGTAGCTAGAAGATGAAGACCATGTTGGGTTGGTGGGGACTGAGTCTGTGAACTCTTGGGCTTCCCTCTCACGGCCCTTGAGAATACAGTTTAGATGGATCCTACTCAAGATGATTCTCTGTTCGAGAATTATAGCTTCTCAGGGCCACAGTGACGTCCTCAGCACCAAAGCCTGATCTAACCCGGAGGGCCAGGGAAGCTTGGATAAAAATAATAACTCCAGAGTCTGCACTATCCCAGCAGTCTCTGGGTGGCCCCAGCATCACAGACATTTAACACTGGTCCATCTAACACTGGCTCAGACATTCTGGACTCTCAGTGAGGGTTTCAGCATCTCCAGTCCCTCTACTCCCTTTCAGGATGAGAAGCCCACCCATGGGGGATTTAACTTCTCACCATTGGGCCAATGAGGATTTATTTCTTGCAGAAGGGCTAAGAAGTGAGGAGCTGTGGGAAACCGTGGGTCACTTTTAAGGCAGACTGTTTGGTTGTGTGGGGTTTTTCCTAACCTGGTCCTACCATCTTGGGGGTACTCAATGTATAGGATAGAGCAGCAGGAAAAGTAGCAGCGAATGTGGTCCCAAGGCAAGACTGGGGGAATGGGTAGGTTCTGGAGGGGTATTATGGCCTCAAGCAGGGGGCTGTTATAATACCTTGACACTGCAACCCTATGCCATTTCCAGCTTGGCCTCAAACCCTGGAGTTGGGGTAAAATCCCCCATGGCAGCAGAAGAATTAGGGGGCTTTGCCTACCTTGGATTCTTTACCTCGTCCTGGGTTCTACTTCCCTAGAAGGTAGGTGGTCAGAGACCATTTCACTTCTGATCCCAAAGGACTGCACGGTTGTGCATGCCCTACATGTTCCAAGCCTCCGAGTGCAAGCTATCTTGACATCTCAACACTTGGCCTTGGCAGTTTCTGCAACTCTCCTTCTCCCAAGGACAGTATTGGCTAGGAGCTTGGGAAAGGAAAGACTGAGTATGTTCCAGTCTCTCTCTGCTCAGTCTCCCAAACTTCCCTCAACGCAGATGTTTGTTTGGGTGCGTATGCATGCGTGTGTACTAACCACATATGTGCACACTCCTAAATATAGAACATGTTTCTTGCTGTGGTTGTGTGACAAATGATGAGAATTGTAGGCTCTGGGACTGCACACTTGTATATGCAATCCTTCTAAGACTTTGGGATAGGATTCCATTTCATCATCCAACATGGCGAGACTTGGTTCATGCGCCCCTACTATGAGTCCTTCCTGGGTGAAATTAAAGGCAGACCGGTTGGGTGCTAAGGATCCCTGGTGTGGGGAGGCCATTCCGTTGAGCAGCTGACTGTGAAATCAATACCAAAGGGATGCGGGTCCTGGCGCTGGGAATTCTTTGTCAACTCCTTGTCCTTCCTTAGCCATGGCTGTACCCCCGGAGGTCTTTCCGGCTGTGTTCTTGGGCCTGGGGGTCCCGACAAGCACAGTCACCTTGTAGGTCACAGGACATAGGGAAAGGGGTGACCTGCAGAGACAAAGAAAAAAGAGGTGAGCCAGAGGGTGGGGTCTGATACAGTAATTTTCAGAGAAGCAGGGCAGAGCAGGACAGTGACTGGACTAGGGGGTGGGGGTGGGCAGCAGATTGAAGTTCAAGTCCTACCTCTGCTTCTGGCTAGCCCCGTCATAACTTTTATAAAAATCATTAGAACAGCAACTTTCATTTTCAAGGGCATTTATGATGGGTCACTCAACTCTGTAAGATAGGTACTAAAACAATCACCTTTTACAGACAGGGAAACTGAGGCTCTCTGAAAGGAGCAGGCAGTTGCCCAAAATAACAGGTGACAGACATGGTATTTAGTATAGGCAAGCTACTCCTGAGCCCCAGGTTCCCAGCTGTAGAATGGGTATCTATCAGCCCTACCTAGCCCTGGGAACTCTAAGGGCTGAAGGAACTCATGGGTGAAAAATTACAACACGCTGTGCCAGAGTTGGTTGGTGAGATCAGCACAATGGAATATTTAACTTCCAGGGCCGTTGGGGTGGTCAAGTGAAAGAAGGTATATGAAAGTGTCTTTTAAGAAAGACAGACGTGGGGGCACCTGGGTGGCTCAGTGGGTTAAGCTGCTGCCTTCGGCTCAGGTCATGATCTCAGGGTCCTGGGATCGAGCCTCGCATCGGGCTCTCTGCTCAGCGGGGAGCCTGCTTCCCCCTCTTTCTCTGCCTGCCTCTCTGCCTACTTGTGATCTCTGTCTGTCAAATAAATAAATAAAATCTTTAAAAAAAAAAAAAGAAAGAAAGAAAGACAGACGTGTGCTGGGATTTTTGATTTGGGGAGGCAAGGGTGAAAGCAAGAAGAACATGTCCCAGCAAGCTCAGACTGCTTTCCAGGAGCCTGAGCTCTGGGTGGGGGATGTTTCACGTAGAGATTTTGCATAAGGTTTGGTTTGAAGGCTCTCAGGAGCAGATTTTGAGTAAGAAAGGGTTAGAAGTGTACAATGTGGTTTGGTATCCACTAATGTTATGAAAGCTGGGGAAAAATTAAACAGACACACACACACACACACACACACACACACACACACAACTTTTTTTAAGTGGGGAGGGGCACCTGGGTGGCTCAGTCAGTTGAGCATCTGAATCTTGATTCAGGGTCTTGGGATCCAGCCCCAGGTAGGGCTCTGTGCTGGGCGTGGAGTCTGTTTGAGCTTCTCCCTCGGCCCCTCCCCCTCCTCAAGCGCACACTCTCATTCTCGCTCTCAAAGGGGGGAAAAAAAAAAAACAGTGGGGGAAGAAGCCTGAATTTTGGTCCCCGTCCATCCCTTCACATGCTCTGTGACCTTGAGCTGGCTTTCCTTTCTAGAAACTGAAAGAATAAATGTCTTCTCCACACAGCCGATGACCTTTCCAAAGAGCACACTGCAGTCCCTGCTTGAGCCCCAGCCTGAGCTAACGCAAGCGGATTTCAGATTTCACCTCATTGCATCATGATATTTGCATATAACTTTTCCCAGAGGGTCCCCCATCTGCGCAGATGGGTTTAATGACCTCATTCGCCTCCTGCCTAGGCAGGGTCTCCAAGTGCTCACACCATCCCTGAGAACATCTTTGTTCTCCAAGCTTGTGGACTCATTCTCTGTATCGAACTCTTCTCTCTGCTTCTTGGCCGGTCTGCCTTCCCTCCCTCCCTCCCTCCCTGTCCTGCAATTTTGCAATAATTGAAAAGGGGAAGATTAAAGTATAAGCCCCAGTTCTCTCACCTACTCCTGTGACCTTGAGCCTGCAAGGATTTCCCCAAGCCTCAGTTAGTTCATTTGTTAAATGGGAATAATGAATGCAAAGACCTCTTGAGGTTGTGATCCAGGGTAAGGGAACAGACGAAAACCATGTAGCTCCCAGTTCTTGGCATAGGCTCCTCACTTAGATCAATCAAACGACAGATATCGCCTCCTTTCTCCCTCAGTGAGGCAGGAACCACATCAGTCTTGTTCTTTCTTGTTTTCTCAGGGCCTGAGCCATCGGATGAATGAATGTCTGTTCATTTCTCCATCTCTTACTGACCCTTTCACTATACACATGACGAGCACAACTGTGTTCCCTCACATTAAAGTACAGCATTCACAAGAACAGGGAGCATTCTTACAGATGCTCCTTCTATGCCACGCCTGTCCTTCTGCTTAGGACTACTTGCTGTCCCCTGCTCAGGACATTTATTTCCCAGTCATCATGTCTTGGCGGAGGCTATGCCTACCAATCTAAAGTATGTTCCACAACCTCAGTATCTCTAGGAGAAGCAGAGAATGTTAGAATTGGAAGAGACGGAGAAGGAAATCCCCTGGTTCAAGTGGGGACACCGATGGCAGAGCCAAGTCTAAATCCAGTAACTCAGTTCAAGTGGGGAGGGTACCATCATGGCAGCCAGGAGGCCTGGATGGGGATCCTTGCTTGACTTGTAGTCACTGAACAATTTTGGGAAAATCCCTCCACTGTCCTGATCCTTCGCATCTACATCTATAAAAGGGCGATTTTTAAAAAAACACTATTTCATATGGTTGCGAAGATCAAACAAGAATACACATCCAGAAGCCCTAGGAGATGCCTGACACGGAGTACATATGTGCTGAATCAGCTCTCATTTCCATCTGGGGACAGCCATCTGGGGACACCTCTGCTGCCTGCTGTCCTTCTCTTCCACGTCCCTGACTTTAGCAGCTTCTTTGTCCTCAACTCAACCCATCACTGTATCTGTTCTCGTCCCCTGCCCTTGCCCACATTCTAGCATTAGAATGATCCAGTCACCTCCTACGTCCTGTGCACAATTCTCTCCATCTCCGTGACCCCTCAGAGATGGTTTCACTCTGATTTGGTGCACATGCTGTCTGCTCTGCCGCACACAGGCAAAAACTGAACAGATCTCTTAGAATAAGACCCAAAGTCCTTACCATGAAATCAAGGCCCACTTCTCAGACCTCTCCTGGTCCCTTCTCCCTCTCACTCTCTGTGGCTTATTTACTTCTTGGTTCCTCAAATACTCCAAGTGTTTTCCTACCTTTTGGGCGGGGGCATAATCAAAACTTTATTGAAAAACTGACACCAAAGTAAGAGATCACTCCTGTATACCTTACAAAAGCATAATTACATTATGTTGGGATTTTAACTGGAATTACTGAACTGACAAAGCTTTCTGGGATAGAACCCACATTCAGGAGGTTGTGTAGATCATTAATGTTGCTTCGTCTTCTGTGAGTCTGGCCTTTCCTCTGTCGGCTGGCCAGACACTGTTGACCAGCCCACACAAAGAACCACCCTCTGGCAAGTGTCCAGCCATTTCCATGCCTCTACCCTCAGTGCTCGTGCCTGGGCAGCTCGTCTTCCACGCTTCACATCTCATCTCAGATGTCACCTCCCCCCACACTGGTCTGACCAAAGATGGCACCGTCACCTACGTGCCACTTCAGAGCATCCCATGGAAACCCTTCTTGTCCTAGAATGCTCTGTACTTGGATGCCAGCTCCCCTGGGGGCAGGGAGCCTATGTCTTACTGACCCAGGACTTTATATGTCACATAACAGGCACTCGGTGGACCCATGAACGGAGGAACAAATGAACGCAAGCACACATACCCAGAACACAAGGTAGGGAGCCTCCGCTCTTGCCCTTGCTTACTGTGTGACTACATATAGGTCACTTCCTTTCTCTGGGCTTCAGTTTCCCTACCTGTACACTAAGATTTAATTTTAATGGTCTTGATCTTCCCCCCGTCCAAAAATCCTTCTCAGCCTGAGCAAAAAAAAAAAGCAGAAGACCAAAGGTCTGGCCAGAAAGGATACAGGACTTGAGCCTTTCTCTCACAAACCCTGTCTTGCGCGTTCCCCTTTCTGCCATCCCCAGTTCCTTCAGCTTCTCCAAAGTCATCAGCAGGGAAGGCCACACCACCAGTGAGCTTCTCTGGCCGGTCTGGCCATCCTGGCCAAGTGTGCGTGCTATGACCGTTCTCTTCCCTCCCTCGGTTAACCCAGGCAGTCTCAACATTCTCCCAAAGAAACATGTCTGGAAACTGAGGGAAGGAACCCCAAATCAGAATAGAACAGAGTCTGGAAGGTCCGGTCTCGGGAGGTGGATCTGCAGCCTCTCTATCCTCCCCGCCTGCTTGTACACGCAGCCGCCTCTCCTGAGTTCTTGCTAGGAGTTTACTGGGGAGACAAGCCTGGGTTCTGGTGGGGGCTCCATACAGGCACTGCTTGGCTTTTGGCAAGTCCTTGGCCCGCTGGGGACTCGGTCTCCCCACCTGGAAGGCAAGAGTCCTTGGAAAAACCTCGCTGCATTCTGGTGAGGAGCCAATGCAGTAATGTCTCCAAACAGCTCACAGAGGTCCTCATGCAGAGGAGATGGACAGCGTCTTGTTCCGGCCGCCTGCCGGCCTCTTGAGTCTTAGCAAACTGTGCCTGTTCAGAGCCTGCCCCAGGGCCTCCTCTTGTCACAAGCTTCCTCCCTGATCAAGGGCCTGTGAGTGGGAGCAGAAGGATAGAGACTAAAGCAGCTCTAGCCACTTCCCAGGTGTTCCTTAGTCTGGCCTGGAAGAAGCAGGTGCACACCTGTGAACACCACTTTAAAACACACACACACACACTCTCTCTCTCTCTCTCTCTCTCTCTAGCACTTCCAAGGGCCTTCCACGTGCCGGGTAATTCCTACCTGCTAGCTATTCCGCTGTGCACAACCCCATGAGGCTACTGTTGTTAGCGACCCATCTTGCAGATGAGAAAATTGAGGATTCAGAATGTTTAGAACAAACGAACTTGCCCCAGGCCTCATTACCCATCAGTAACTAGCTGATGTAGGATTCTAAAGTCCACTCCAAACACTGAGAGCTTTTCAGCCAGCGAGAGTAAGAAGGCTCCTCCTTCACAACCTGGCTGGGCTGACTGCGGCTTTGTCTTTTTACAGCCAATAGCCTTTTATCCCTTTATTATGTGCCTGGCTGAGTTAACCCAGTGTACATTATCTCACTCACTCTTCTCGGCAGCCCAAATAAGGTAGCTATTCTACTAGCTACTAGCTGCTAGCCCCGTTTTTTCCATTCTCGGAGGAAGGTAAGAGGCATGGAGGTAAGTCACTCGGCTGGCAGGTGGCCTGTGATCTGAATCCTTGTTTGTAACCACTTCTTGGTGCTGATCCCCCGGGAGCCAGGGTCCCCTTTGGACAGAGGAAGAAACTGAGGCACAGAAAAAAGGGCCACATCCTGGTAAAGTCAGCTCTGAGCCCAATTCCCAGATTCCCTGATTCCCCAAGCAGCTTCCCACTATCTCCCCCAGATGGCCTCCCAAAGAAACCTACCACCCACAGCACAAACGCTGTGGTGGCCGGTTTACATCTGGGATTCCCAGCACCATGCGGCTAGGCTATCCCATAAATGGCTTGGCCACCCACTCTAGGATTCTGTCAATAAGCCCAGGTCAATGACTAAAGGCCGGGATTCTCTCCTTTTTTTCCCTCTGTGCTGGAGATGGTGCTCAGGCACAGGGGTTTCTCCTCTGGGTGAGTTGCCCAGGATAACACCTCCATCTGTGGGTGTGTGTGTGTGTGTGTGTGTGTGTGAGCAGCTCAGGAATGCAGCCCAGGCAAATCCACCTTAGGACCTGGCTGCAGGTCCTCTGATGCTGGGAGGCAGGCAGGGGCGGGACTCTGACTCAGACTCAACAGGGAGGTCACAAGCAGAGTATGTGCCCTGTGGGGAGCAAGATGTATCCTATGCCAAATGTCAGAAAGCCTGACTGTCCGTCCGCCCACTGTGGGAGCTTGGGCAAGACATTCCACCACTCTGAGTCCCAGGGACTTCATCACATTAATGGAAAGGTTTAATGAGATCAAGTAGATCAAGGTGTGATGTCAAGTACAAGGACTCCTTGTGAGCTCCTTGGAGGTAGGATCGATACCAGCCTGGCACAGGGCATGGAGGAGTCCGTAAATGCAGAAGCTTGTTTCAATGTGGATCGGGGAGGGCAAGGTGGAGAAAAAGGAACGAGATTTGGGTTTGATTCCTTTCCCTGTTGGTGACTTAGTGTGTGCTCTTAGACAAGTTCCTTTCCTTTGGGGGACTTCAGTCTCTCTATTTGTAAAATGAAGGTAGTAATAGTCCTGCCCATTGGAAATATTTGAGATAAAGCATAAAATTGAAAGACAGCACTTAGCATGGTTCATGGTATATAATGTATGCTCAGGAAATGGTGGTGACGGTGGTCATGATGATGTTGACGATGGTTATGAGGAAGGTAACTCTGGGTCAGATGAAAACGAGTGTCTAATTCAGCCACATGGAAAAGTCAAAGCTACACCTCAAATAGGGAAAATCACAACACTCCAGAAGTCAGTGATTTTTTGGGACAAGGAAGAGTTAGTGCAGTCTGTTTAGTCATCTTCCTGTTGTCTTTTACTAATCTTCCAAGGTAAATATGTCCAGCCCCTCTTCCACGAAGCCTTCTAGGATCCTCTAGACTAGTTCAGTGCTTAGAATCATTGAACACTCCTGCGCTCTGTGGATAAGGCTCAGATTCCCCGGCTTGGTTTAAAAAGCCTGCTCAAGGCTCATTTTCTTACCTCTTACTACTTACATCCCTTCTCATTCTGTGCTCTAGCCACAGGCAGGGAATTGTGGTCTCTTGAATATGCTTCCTTATGACAGGGCCTTTGCACAACCTGTGCCCTCTGCCAGAAACACTCTTTTCTCTCGCATCCTAATCTCTGGTCCTCCACCCCCCTACCCCTTTTACCTAGCTAAGACCTACTATGCTTTTCATGTCTCACCTTGGGTGTTTCCTTCTGCAGAAAGCTTTGTTGACTCTCCTCACTGGCTCTATCTCTGTTCGCACTTAATATACTGTAAACATGTGGCCACTAGTTCACAAGACATGAACACAGCATGGCTGAGACCAGGTCCATCTTGCTTATGGCCTAGAACAGTGTCTGTCACATAGCAAGTGCTCAACAGTGGGATACTTCGGAACAAGGGATACATTATGTGCATCTGTTTGTTCAATACATTATTGAACAAACAGATGCACATTCTTGACCTCACACAATTTCCATTTGGTCAGCAAGGGGGTAGGGATTATGAGATAATAAATACATTTTTCTAGTATAAGCCAAGGTGATCAGGGCTATAAAAGAAAGAAAAGTGGAATCCAAAACAAATGGGTACATGAGTGCCAGGGAAAATGTAAGGTGGGTGGTCAGGATGCAGTTCATTGAGAACTTGACACTGGGGCAAAGACTTGGAAGAGGTGAGGGAATGAGTCATGTGGATGAATGAAGAAGAATGTTCTCGGCTAAGGGAGGAGCCAGTGACAAAGTCTGTAAGATAGGAGGACACCTGACCAGACCACTGGAGTTAAGTGAGGGAAGGTACTGATCGGAGGGGGTAAGGTCAGAGAAGTGTTGGGGGAAGGCAGAACACACACGGCCTTATAGACCATGGGGAGGCCTGGTTTTCAGTCTGAGTGCGATGGGGAGACACTTGAAGGGCTTTCCGCAGAGGTGTGAGACCACCTTGCTTTAGGAGGTAGACTTGCTTTAGGAGGACCATTCTGGTTGCTAATTTAAGGTCTAAGAGGCAATGATGGACATCACCAGCTCTGCAGCCTAAAACACAACCCTTTAGTTTGGACCAGCCAGCAGTGTGGAAGGCTGCCGTTAACCTAACGATTGTTAGAATGATCAGACTCCTTAGACCAGTGGGCTATGTTGCGGTCTAATGTCCTTTCCTATAAACCCCGTTTTCACTTAGATTTAGCAAATAAATATTACAACCCTACACTTAATGTCATCAGTTAGGCATGCCGTCTTGTGCTGAGACATTTCTGGGATTCATTTCTCCCTAATCTTTACTGGTCCCTGACCCCAAATAACCTTCAGGTTCTCCCCAATGCCACACGGAGAATCCTTAGACATCAGTATCATCCAAATGTCAACAGATAAAAACCACAGGTGAGCCGGGCCTGCCCAGGGTCACAGAACTAAGTCACAGAGCTGGGACTACACCCCAATTTCCCAGACATCATCCAGAATCAGTCTCTTAGCAGCTGTCTAAAACACGACCAAAAGTAGTGTTCCAGGCCACCCCGCCTTACAAAATCTTGCTATGTTGAATGGATTAAGGCTGTTTCCCCTTCTTCCCTTAAAGCTCCAACACATGCTTCCTTAGGATGATTCCAGTTGTGAATGAATTTTTTCATTGTTGCTATGAGGGTAAATCATTGAAGCAACCATTCTGGAAATCTGCTCTGTATTCGAGACTCCTCAAGGCTCCAACAGGAAAATAATAAACTGACATGCTGAGAAGCTGGGTCCTGCCCCTTCCTGTCTGCCTCGCGCTGCAGACAGGTGTCTGGATGGGAAAACGGTCACCCCTGTCAGACGGAGTTTCCTGCACTGTCTTGCTCTTGTCTGCCAGCCGGGCCCAGGTCACCCCACGGGGCAGATGTGGGGAACAGCTGGTGTCTGGACAAACAAGGAAGGAAGGATGAAGGGAGCAGACAGACATCATTCTGGGCCAAGTGACCAGGAGGCCCGAGCCCCGGAGACTGGGAGAGTTGGCTAGAAGGACGTCTGGGAGAAGATGCTGTGTGCTTGCCCCTTAGCCTTGAGTTCACACCCGCGACTCCTGTTCAGGCGAACAAGGAAGGGAGAAGTCCACCCACCAGGGGAAGGGCAAAATGCCTGGGCAAGATGCAAGTTCGAGGTTTATGTCGAGCTGTAAACAGCTCGATGTTTACAATGGGGGTTAGAGGTGACTGCCTCGTGGCTTAGGCTCACAAGGTTCCCCTCTCAGCTCTACTACTTGCTGGCCGTGGGACCTCAGCCCTTCTCAGCCTCAGCGGCCTTGGCTATAAAATGAGGACAATAAGACACCACCTACAAGAGGGCGACTGTAATATGAAGAGAGATGACACATGCAAAGGCAGTTACCATGATGCTTGGCGTATCGCGAGCCCTCCATGAACGGGAGTGATCGTCGTTCAGAGCCCGGAAATCCTAAATCCTACACTCAGCTCTGCCCCCCCGTACAAGTGAGTTCACTTCTCTGAGCCTCCACTGAGTCTATCTTGTCGGGTTTTCCTGGGGTCTCAGAGTGAGACAACAGGCACAGAGACTCCCAACCATGGCCAGGCACATAGTATGTGCTCCGCTAGTGACATGACCGTCACTGAAGAAGGTGCATGAAGCCAATCTGCCCTCTCAGTGAGCTTCTGAGTGCCAGGCTGTGTTCCCCACGGGCAGGGAACTCCCCACGACGGGTACCCCGGGGCCAAGAGTTCAGGCAGGAACTGACCAGGCCCGGCAGTACAGACCAGGGAATGAGAGGACGGAAGCCAGCCTCTGGCCCCTCTCCTGCCGCTAAGAGGCTTCCTGCTGGGGAAGCTGGAGACAGAAACCAGGACTTTTTTTCCACTCAGAGGAAACTGCTGTCTGGGGCGTCAGGGATGGCTGGCAAGGCTGGGCGCCTCAACGACTCCCCACCCTGTCTTTGCTGCTGGGAAAAGCTGCTTCCACCTTTGCCAAGGGGAGGGGTCCCCTATCCAAGGTTCCCTGGCAGTCGGGGCTTGCGGTGAATGGTCTCCAACCAGAACTGGGAGGGTTAGGCCCAGGCACACGGAGGACTCAGCCCCCTGCACAAGAGCGAGCTGGGCTCTCGCCTCAGGCAGGCCTGGGGTTCACGTTTGGACCTCGGCACTGGCGGCCAAGTGAACTCAAGCCCATCCTGCAAGAGCTCTGAGCCCACACTGGCTCACCGGGGCACGGGGCCTGACAGTGACCTGTCGGAGAGGCCACAGGGATTCAAGAAGCTGACGGAGGACACCTGTCTGGCAGGATGTCTGAGAGCCACGGCAACTCACGGAGGGCTGACTCTTTCCTTCTCTGTTTCTCCACCTGCTGTCTCTGTCTCAGTAAACCAGCTACGGTGGGAAGTGGAGCTGGGCGGGTGTTAAGAGAGTGTGTTGAAGCATTCGAGAAGCGGGAGCCTATTTAGAAGTTAAACTGGGGAATTTAAACGGTAGGAAGTATGAGCTTAATCTGAGATCCCTTTCTCCTCCGGAAGTCAGACTCCCAGGAACCTCAAATCCGAAGAAAGCCTCCAACGCTGTGAGTAACGAACAACTCTGGCAAAGCCATAGGTACCAGAAGAGAAGCGGGAGGCCCGGTCACCCCCACTTCCCACGCAGTGCCACAGGCCTCCCTGGCCTGTCTTCAACCACCACTCACCCTCTCCAGGAAAGCTACTCACTCTTCAGGGCTCAGTGTAAACATCGCTTCCTTAGGGAAGCCTTTCCTGACCTTCACACGGGTCTCCGTAACCTCCCGCACCTTTCCTTTACTGCCCTTGGACAAAGGCACTACAGTGCCTGGCTGGACACCTCATCACCTAACGCCTGGCTCCCCTAACAGCCCGTGAACTTCACAGGGGCAGGTGCCAAGTCTGTCTGGACTGGGCCCCGGGTACGCAGCTCGGTACAGTGCTGAGCCCTCATAGACGCTCAAGGATCACCCATCTTACTGCGGGAAGGAAGCTTGGCTCTCTGCACTCCGCAGCCAGGGCCGACAAGGAGGATCACCAATGTAAAGTGGAAGAAGGGGATCTTTTCACTCCCAAAGCCAAAATTACATACATAATGTGGATAGAAAAGGAAAGAAAGGAAAAAAAAAAAAAAAGACTAGGAAGCATATTCAGAACTGGCAAAGAACGAACAACTCTGGGTCCCTTCCTAAAGAGGCAGCACCTAAGGGCTGGGACACGTCTGAAATTGTTGCAACGGAACCCAGAAGGAGCAGAGGGTCAAAATGGCCATTTGGTGTACATAGATGTTTTTTCAAGTGACTGTAATCATTTGGAATCTGCACCTGAAGCTCAGTCTCATGACTTCATGTTCCTACCACGCGCTCTGTAGAAACAGCAATCCATTTAAGGAAGTCTCCCAATAAAAATAAATTAGTTTTTTTTTTAATGTTTTTGTATATAAAGTTATAGTTCATAGGAAAATTCTTTTAATCGGAGCTGCTCTTGCTCCAACGGATGGTGTCACATGACTACTTCGTCATAATTCTACCCAAACTTCTATTTAAAACACACACTTCATTGTCCATTCACTTTCGAAAACAGACGCCGACAAATGAAACTGACGCTATTGTACTCTGTATTCATCTGGCACCAGGCGTCAAGAGCCTTATAAATGCTCACACCTTTTATCCTAGTCATTTCAGTTCTAAATAGCAATTGTGAAGGAACAGAGCCGGAGAAATATTTACCTGCAAAGATACTCACCAGCCTGATTATTTATCATGGTGAGAAACTGAAATAACCCACAAGTTAGAAAGAACGGCCCAAGGTGAGTTGTTCCACAGATCATGATCCATCACAACCCTCTAATAAATAACAACAGAGCAAAAACGATCACCAGAAAGTTTATAATAATATCAGATCATTCTTCTGTATACGATTTCCTGTGCTAAGGCAAAACAGAACAACACAGGATCCTGCACTAGAAATGCTGCGAGGTACACACAGGCACAAATACCCACACGCTTACACACACAGTAAGATACGGCAGAAGGAAAAACAATGGCTGCTTCTGGGATGTGAGAAAAGCAACGATTCTGTTGTTCTCTCTGCTTTCTGGATTTTCCAAAAAGTAGAGTCTGTGTGGTTTTATAATTGGGAGAAAGATAAAATTCATTAATAGGAAATGAATTTTATTATACTGTATTTGAGCAGAAAGTATTGACTTTCGGTGTTTAATACATAAATCAAGGGAGGGGGCAAGTGGGCTGAAGGGTTGCCCATACAAGACCAGCTGACCCCAGGGAGCCCCAGCAGCTCTGGTCATCAAAGATGCAGTCTGACTGTGCTCCTTAGGTCTTGCCCTGTCCATCCCCGTATTCTAAGGCCAGAACCTCTTTCCTAAGGAACTAACTCTTTTAAGGATGGTGCGACATAAAGGTACTTTGAACAAGCCAGAAACCTTGCTCTGTTTCTATCACTCTGCCACCATGGACAAATCAGTTTTCCTATAGGGGCCTCAGTTACCCCATTAGGAAGTGAGAAGTTTGGACCCGATAATCACTGACAGCAATCCCGTCAAGACAGACTATGACCGGCCTTGGGAACACCGTTCCCCTTTCTTTAAGGAGAGAGATATTAGCTCAAAAGACTTTTTGGCTCAGATTGTAGATGACTACAAAACCAGAAATAGCTTCCCATTAACTCATTCATCACCAGAGCACTCCTCAACCCAGGCAGCCAGTCTGAACACCTCTCCCCGGCTCTCGGCTGGGGTCCCAGCTCTCATCAGGAAGAAAGTGGGGGTGGTCACTCTTCCATGAGTAGTGGGTATGCGCCCTAGTCCAATGTTTTACTCGAGACACCTGATTCACTCCTGCTAAACTCTAATATGCAAAGGAAGAAAATCACAACTGAGACCACACCCCCTAATTTTACAGAGAGATTATAAAATAATCAAAGGCTACGTCTTACCTTGGTAGCAATGTCCCATCTTCTCTCTGCCCCTATATTTTAGCCATACATCCCAAAGATGCAAGTTCTCTCTAGGATTTTACAAGCAAGTCTCTTGCCCCCAAAGCTTTTCCTGGCCACCTTCCTGCTCCTTCTCCTCCCTTAAGTTTCAGTTTCAATGCTGATCCTCTGGTAGAGCCTTTCTCCAGCCCCTGGCCTGGGCCCTCCCAGTGCTCTATCCTCTCCTTCTAAAAGTATTGATTATACTTATATTTGTCTGCTTCCATGTCTGGCCCCAAGCTCTGAGGGTAAGGAAACATCTGCAAAGATCAGTCCATGATATTAGCTCAACTACTGCCTCAAAGAATTAAAAAAAAACGTAATGCCTCACAGCTTGGGGGCACATGCTGACGCTGCCAGGACAATGGGTTGTGCAGGGGGCTCCAGGCTGGGAAGTGGGAGAGGCCAGCTGGTGGTGCTGCCAGCGGGGGTTAGGGGGGTGGTGGTGGTGTGTTACCTTCTTGGTCTTCACCGTAGAGGCACAGCAATCCCCACCATCGTAGTTGCAGAAGGCTCGGTTGTTGATGGCATCACAGTAATTGTCTCCCATGAAGGGCTGCAAGGGGGGAGACAGGCAGAAGGAAGGTGGCCCGTTAGCATCCTATATTAGGTGGGGGGATAGCCCGGTTATTGTTCAGCTATCTCTCATCCTTTTGAAAACCCCTGTAGACCGCCTACCTGGCTTCAAATGCCAACACCCCCTTGGCCAAGTTATCACTTCTGCCATTTGTAAAGACTTACCTAGCCAACTTTTCCCTAACTCAGCTGGGGCTGCACCGGTGGACACTTCTAGGCTGGGGTACGCAAAGCCACGGGAGAGATCACTTACATCTCTCTAAGGTCGGGCTCAGTTTTACTTGAAGAAATGAGGAGAAAATCTGAGCAGACTTCCCCTACTTTTCCCAGTAGTAGGTAATGAAAAACATAATTTATGGTACAATATAAACAACGTAATCTGCCCAAGAATTGTCAAGATTAAATGTAAGAACTCATCAGAATTTGACACAATGGTCTTTGGGCTCCCTCTTCTCTAGCACTGGAGTGGAGGTGCTTGAGGTCACATGCTTTACATGTTTGTCATCTTCTTTGTTCTCCAAATAACATGTGAGGTAAGCACTGATATTCCCACTTTTCAGATGAAGATTCTGAGGCTCAGAGCGAGACAGGGACTGAGCCCAGATCAGCCTGGCAGGGCCAGAGCAGTGATTTAAATCTAAGTTGACGTCCTATCTTTTCTTTGCCATTCTGGTCCACAGCTAGCACATACAGATGTGTTGCTTTTCTTCCCCATGCCCCTCCAACTCTATGGTACCCCAAAGATGAGGAAAAGATGACAGAGTTAAGTCATTACCGATCTGAACCCAGAGTAATCATATGGGAAAGTCAGGAGTGTCTGCAAACCCCCTGATACTTTTTGTCCCTATAAGCACTAAGCACACTGTTTATTCTAATGTTTGTTTATGAACCTCCAGCTGGTAGAAGACTGTGAGCTCGCTGAACACAAGGGCAATATCCAGTTCCTCTTGGTCTCCCTATTACCTAATTTAATGCTGGGTACAACCTAATTTAATGCTGGGTACAATTCTTAGTGATGTTTTTGAAATGGCATAGGGGCATATTGTATTGACACAGTGGAAAGGTAGTTGTGAGGGGGTTTAGAAAATCTGGGGTCTAGTCTAACAAACCTCAACCAATTGGAGGGGTTCCTTGGTGATTTTGGTTAAGTAGCTTATCTTTTCTGGGCCTTGAGCATCCCAGTTGTGAAATAAAGAGACAGGATTAGTCCATTGGTTGCTCAAAGCAATAAGCATACCCCTTCACCCACCAAAAGCAATACAGTGTGACCCTTTAATATAAAAAGGCAGGGAAGGTAAGACGTCTCTGATCAAAGTTCACGTTGGGCTTTCTAATACTTGCTGACTCACTGATGGGAAAGATGTCATCACTTGGCTAAGACCACTGCATCTCAGCACAACTCCTGCGACCCAATGGTCTTTCCTTCCCATCCGGACTATCACAGAGAGAACCAAGCTCACAAGGAGTCCCTCCCATGTGGCATCCCTGGCTTTTTCATCTCTGCGTCAGATTCACCCGGGCTTTGTGCTCCCAACTCACAATGCCGGATTCCATTTCATCACTATCCTATTAGGGTCTTAAAAAAAAAAAAACTTAGCAAGGCAGAACCAAGAACAGGCAACAGCTGTGCCCAAGTGTCTATGTGCATACGTGCATGGCTGTGAACACAAGTGTGACTCTGATGGGTATTTGCCATAATGGAATTATTACATCCATATCTGAGCAGAGAGGCACAAACAACTAAGGATAAGCTCTTGGTTTTGCTCTGTGCCCAAGGAGATTGTGGGACCTGTTCTTCATGATCTTTCTTCTATCCTATAAAACAGAGTAAGGAAGGAAACCAAATGTCCCTCAGAATGAAAGGAACTGGCTTGGTAAAAGGAGTAGCTGGGAAAGGTGAGGAAGAAGAGAAAAAAAAAAATGAAACTTTTTTTCCCCCCTGAAAAAAACCCTCCAGTCCCCTCACCAGCTACCCTTCACCCCTCTCCTGCAGCCACACCCTTGCCTCCATCCGCCCCTCAACCCATCCGTCCTGTACTTAACCACATTCACTGAACGCTTAGTACAGGTCACATGTTGCACCGCAGACAAAGATAGGACAGTGAGACGGAGCTCATACTCCTTCAGACCTCACACTTCAGTGAGGAGACTTTAATCAAATAGTCACACATCTAATTGGCCAATTTCATCTCTGATAAGAGCAACAGAGGACAGGCACCACGAGGCTGTTAAAGAGTAAGAGGACTAGACCTCATCAGAGAGCTCCGTGAAGGTGTCCCTTGGGAAATGACCTTTCAGCAGAGATCAGGAAGATGGGCAGGGGTTAATTAGAGGAAGGTGGAGAGCGGAGGATTTCGAGAGGGAGCGAGTGACATGTGAAAAGCTCCGCCACTGAAGGGATTTTTCCCATCCCTGGTACTTCTCATGGCTACTGCTCCTACTACTGTGTTTGGGCGAGCAGCTCACCCTTCGGGATCTAGTTCCAATCTCAGACCCCTGAAATGCCTTCTTTGAGCCCCCCAGGATGCTCTGTGCTTCTTGTACTTGGTCTGGTTACAGCTCTTGGTCCATAGTTTAGAATTCTTTAATTGTCTACCTCCTCCATTAGACTGGGAGTTCCCGAGGGACAGGACTGCGTGTTGTCCATATCTGTAGCCTGGACTCCCTAGCAAAACGTGGGGTGATTTGAGCAAAACTTCACCATTTATGTTCATTCAGTCAAACAATTCAGTTCTTCATGGACAGATATGTGGACACGTGGATGCACAAGGGGCAAGAAGACACCGTACGTCTGGACTCAGGAAGAAGGAGGGGCACAGTGACTGTTCTCACTTGACTAAGATCACTGTGTTTCCAGAACCTTGAGTAGTGTCAGGCCCCTAAGAGGCATCAGTGAGGCTCTGATGTATGAAAGAGTGAAGGGACCCCTTTGGACACAGCTTGGGGTAGAGCGCTCGAGAGTCCCAAAACCCTTCCTCAGTCCTGGCTAACTCCAGACATTCCAGGTTGAGGGCTCCTGCCTCCACCCAGCATTGGTATCTCTCCCAGGCATTCCTTTCCGCCCCAGACATGAGGCAAACTCTGAGCTTTAAGTTAAGGAGGAGAGGAGATCACCTGCAAGGGCAAAGGCGATAAGCATCGTTGGCAGGACTCAGAGCCTGACAGGTGAGGGGCTCCTAGGCCCCGGTGCTGAGTCAAAGGAGGGATCGAATTCTGCTGTCACACTGGCTGCCCAGACTGCCGACTCAGCAGAACGAGGGCCCCGGTAATCCAAGCTTCCTTTCCTCCAAGCGTTGGACTGATCCAGAGAGATGGAAGGAAGCAATAGCCACAGCGCCCTGGCCTTGGTTTTGGCCATTCCCAGCTGAATCTTGGGAGAAGGCGGGGGGAGGGGGGAGCTCTTAAAGACTACAGTGTCGAGTGCCCTTAGAAGATGCCACGTGGAGCCCCTAGTCCATACACAGAATGAAAAGTTTGATCCAGGGCCTGTCTTGACGGGGGTGATTCATGGGTGGGAGGTGGCCTCATGGAGGAGAAAAAGCACCAGCCTAGAGTCAGGAGACCCAGGTTCATAATTTGGCTCTGTGGCTTTAATGCTGTGCAATCCTGGGCCAGTCCATCGCCTCTCTGATCCTGCTTTCCCACTCCGTATAACCATTGATTAGGATTCGATCACGCTAAGAATCCTTCCCGTTTGAGTATTCCATCAAATTTCAGATCTGGCTACAGCTTTAAAAACTCAGGTTTAGATCATCTTGAAGAGCATTTCTGACTCTGACATTCCAAGAATTTCATCAAATACAAAGTTTTCTAGAGTGCAAACTAGTCCCTTTCACCTGCATTTTCCTGAGCGGGCTCTGGAGCGGGGAGCAGACCACAAATATTTGTGCCTCCACCTGGATGTGATTTAGGGCCTCCTTTTCATTGTCAGATGAGAAGACCCACGGGGTGCATGGGGTGCACAGAATATCTCCTAGTTCCAGAGGCAGTGTGACCCCTTGAGAATACAGATGACTTTCTAAGTACTCTGCCCCTGTGCCTTCCCAGGCTGCTCACTGAGACAGAGAGACAGATCTCCATGAAGCCAAGCGCCAGGGAAAGGTTCAACTGTGAAGTCAGAGAGGATCTTCCCATTCAGCTCTGTGGTAGGGTCTAAAGTAGCCATACTGCTTCCCGGGTTGAAGAATGAGTGAATGACAAATGTGTGGCAAAAGGAAGTGACCTGCAAGTAATGGTCAGCAGTAAAGTAGGAACTGGAAAGGGAAAAAAAAAAAAAAAAAAAAAGCCTCCTATGGTTCTTTAAACATTAAATCTGATCATTTGGGTCAAATGCGTGGTATGTTATAGATGCAAAATCAGGATGATCTCCGTCCCTCCCACAGGCAGCATCATGTTGAACATAAGCTGAGGGAGCAGGAATGCCTTGGAATCCTACTTTTGTTATCCATGAAATGTATTTCTGAGTATGTTTGTTGATATCTCCGTGCCTCAACTCCCCCATCTATAAAATGGGATTGCTCAATCAGCCTATTAAAGGGCTGTTCACAGCACTTTGTAGGCAAAGTGAGTGGAAGCCATGATCAATGTAAGACCAGTGATCAGGATGTTAACAACAAGAGGATCACTTCTAGGGACTCACCTCACAGCCTTTGACACAGTGAATCAGGGCGGGATGAGGGTACCACTTGAGACCAGCCGTGCAGACAACTCTCTGCAGAGAGAGGGAGAGAGCAGTCAGATGGGTTTGGGGCTGGGAGGAAGCCATCTCGTTGTTGGCACCCCACGCAACCACCCCACATCTTCTTGGATCTTCCAAGTCCTGTCTTCACCCTGGCATTTACATGGATAATTTGCCCATGGATAATTGTACTTGCAGTAACAGGAGCCATAAGATTACAAAAGTATTTGTGTTTGCTGTAGGTATGATCCTGTATCTCCCTGGCAGGAATAAGGGCTGAAGAAAAGCAGAACTGGGGGATGAAGACGCGGTCAGAAAGGCCCTTCAGGAGATTCTTGGCTGATGTTTGATCCATGGGTGGAGTTAGGAACAAGGTGGGAAGAAAGAGGAAGGGCAGATACATACGGCTGCGGCAGGGAGAAGGGAGAATAGTGTGGAGCGGGGTTTTCCTACACATGGGCTGAGGACCACGTTCATCGGGGTCCCTGTGGGAGCTCATGAGGAAGGCACATACTTCAGAGTCACCTTGGATCTAATGCATCCAAATCTCTGAGGCCAGGGCCTAGGACTCCGCAGTACAAGCCTGCCAGATGACTCTGATACGCACTACAGTGTGAGAGCAGTGGCCTGTTTCCGAACCCTTGGAGACACAGAGAACCTTTCTTGCCTCCACCTGCCACCATGCCCTATGGGCCACTCCAAGTTCCCTGACACTGTCCACACTGCCACACCTCTGTGACCTTGTCCTTGCTGTTCTTCTTCACTGAAATGCCCTTCCCCATCTTGTCTCCTGGAGAACATTTAGTTCTCTTTTGCTCGGCTGCTCATGACTTCCTTCCCCTGTGGTGCCTTCCCCAACCCCCCTCGGAGCATCTAGGTTTGCATGTGTGTATTTATTTATAACCTCCTTTAATAATAATAATTGTTAATATGATAATGACAACCAAAATATATGGAGTTCATTTGTGGTGCTAATTACTTTATGCATTATCTTATTTATTCCTCGTTACCATGCAGTGAGTTGGGCACGAATCTTGGGTGATATGGAGAATGAATACCCCAGGCTCCGTAGCTGTTTTGGGAAGAAACCAGGACTCAAGACTGAGCACTCGTTTTAGAAATTATTTAAGGAAGCTCATAACATAAAATCCAATAGGAGGACAATTTTTAAAGGAGGTGAAAAGAGAAAGATGAAACTGGGAAGGTCCGTAGCATCAGGACTGGGGCTAATGTGATGTTCCCAGAAGCTCCTTTCTCTATGTCTTACATGTCATGCCAAAATTATAATGATTTCTTTAAAAAATAAAATGAAAACAACCTGGAGGCAAATGCTTAGATCTGCAATGAAAGTTAGTGTCAGGGACCAGCCGTAGAGGGCTATGTGATCAGGTCTTGCTCTCCTGGATGACTGCCAGCTGATTAATTTTCATTAAGAAATGAAACAGTCATATGGGTCAGAATACGGAAAATCACATGACCAACCCAGTTTCTCCCCGAAGGCAGACCTGTATGGGAGCCCCACCATAATTAAGTTTCTTGGCGAGCTTGGAACAAAGGGAATCACGTGACTCCAAGAGCGGGCTAAGATGGGTTGGTGCCTTTCTTTCCTGCCACACAGCATCTGGGGTTCACCCTTGGGTCATCCATGCCTAGAATGGCGTCTGGCACGTGGAGGATGCCTCATAAATGTTTTTGTTATAAATGAATAAAGACATATCAAAATAGAGATGATTTTTATCAATGGGCAGGGTTTTCTTTACTTGACTTCCTCTGTTCTAGAACATCAGAAGAGCCCTTACCATGCCTAGCACAATGTCTAGAAGACCGGTTTAGCATAGGCAGAATTAGAGTCTTAAACAACCAACCTAAGCTGAAGATCTGCCAACCAGTCTTGCCATGGGAAGTCTATTACGTAGACTACATCACTACTACACCCTGCCCCTTTCTACCTTTTCCCAATACACCTAGACAAGGTGACATGCGGGAAAGACCTTGGGCATGGGCTGTGTCAGGTGTGGATGCAATTCGACTTGAAATTGCTTTGTGGATTTCCACTGTGAGGCTGGGTTCTCCTGTCTGTGAAATGGGTCCCGAAAATCACCTCATGGGCTTGTCGTGATGATCCACGGAGATAAATGGTACGGGACTGATTAACTGAGGACCTGGGTTTGACACATTTCTGTGTCTCCCCAGGATCCAGCCTGGAGCAGAGCAAACAAGTATATGTTGACCAGATGAGGGAGTGTGAGTGGCTTCCGGTGCTCCTTTCTTCCAGCTTAGCTACTCTGGTGCCCTCTGCTTCCCAGCCACAGGGCCAGAGGTGGAGAGAATCACCTGCTTTCATCCTCTGTGAGACCTGACCCAGGGTTTCATCTTTGGTTCTGAGAGTCTGTCCCCAGCCAAAAACCAGGGGTGCTGGAGGGGCCCTTGGTAATGGCTCAAGTAATCGAACACAGCAGGGTCAGGATCCACAAGGGAGTTGATGCCCATCCCTCCCCCTGTTTATCCGAGAGAGCTAATTTAATCCGCCTGTAGGAGTGTTGTGGTATGGCTGTACAAGGCTCTGTCAGCTGAGGTTTACCTGGACGTGAGTTCAGAGAAAGGACTTTTATACTATCTGCATGAGCCTGTTGATCTTTCCAAGGCTTTTGGATTTTCCACTATTCCTTAGGGCTGCATGCCCTACCTGTCCTACGACAGGGCCCCTCTGTATGTGAGCAGAACTGGCAGAGGGCAAGCAGCGAGAGCTGCTAGGCTGTTTACACCGCAGATTGGGAGATCCCCGGTGGGGGCCCTCCAATGTCAGCCTTGTTCCTTCGGGTGCCAGGGAGACCTCTAGCCCAGTGAGAGTGCTTTCAGGCCAGGTTTTGTAAGGCGGCTTTCGTTTCCTGCCGTGGTGCCTAAGAAGAATACATTGTCCTTTCTTCCCAGCTGCAGTGACCTTCAGCATCGCCATGGCCAGCACCACCATCATCTTCATCACCATCACAGCACCGTCACCAACCCTGTCATCATTACCCTCATCCTCATCTGCACACGCCCTGTCCTCAGATCTTTATTTAATTCTTACCCTAACTACAGGAGAGGTACTATTTTTGAGTCTGGGCTACACGGGAGGAAACGGACCGCAGAGCATTGACCAACCTGCTCTAAGCCATGCACGTAGGCAAGGACCATCGGGAAGTAGGCCTGCAGCTCCCTGATTACCAGATCTGTATTTAAACCCTACGCTCTCCTTCACATTCCCCTAGCCCCCAAAACTAGAAATATAAAATAGTTTACTCTCTGGCCTGACGGAAAGACCAAAGTTCAGGAAGGTGGAAGGGCTTTCAGAGGAAAGTAGGCAGGGGCCTGGGAGTGGGCAGAGTGTCTCCAGATTCCAGGATGAATCCCAGGAAAGATGCGGTCCCAGGCAGAGTTTAAGACCTGTGAGAAAGCATCATAAGAGAGCCTCCCCATCCTAAGACTCAGATTGAACACCCCTTCAGATGCCATGTACGATGAGCCCTCTTTTCTCCTTAATCCTCCCTTTGATGTGTAGGGCTTTCGGTGAATGAATGATATCGTTTAACTTATGTTTGCCATTCATTATCACGTACAGAGCTTCGGGGTTTTCTTTATAAGCCCAGGCACTCGGGGCACCTGGGTGGCTCAGTGGGTTAAAGCCTCTGCATCCGGCTCAGATCATGGTCCCAGGGTCCTGGGATCAAGCCCCGCATCGGGCTCTCTGCTCAGCGGGGAGCCTGCTTTCCCCTCTCTCTCTGCCTGCCTCTCTGCCTACTTGTGATCTCTGTCAAATAAATAAATAAAATCTTTGAAAAGCCCAGGCACTCTTCAGCTTGAATGCCTTGTGCTTAAAGAACGCCTGCCGTTTAGAAGGACCTCATCAGTGTTTCTGAGTGAGTGAATGAACCAGTGACCAAATGAGTGAATGAGAGATCTCACTGGCTTCTGGACCCATCTCTCCGGCATGGGCTTCACCTGCAGGGCACACGCTGTCTCGCCTCTATACCTCGGATAGACTGGACTCCATGCTCACTCAGAACCCTTCTACCTCTGACTCCAGACCCTTGACAGGGCATTCCACAGAGTGGCCTTCCTTTCAAGTAATGAATTCTGCACCCTTTGTCTGCAAGTGTCGCATTATGATTTATAATATAGAAGGTGGTTACCTTGCAAGACGAAATGCAGGAGAATTAGCCCTGGGTTCAAATTCTGATTCAGATGTATTAGCTACATGAACTGGGCAGTGAACACCCAGTGAGAACTTCAGCTTCGTGTATAAAATGGTGATACTGTTGATCTCATTGGAGTATGGTAGAGATAAAGTGAGGTAGCATTTGGACCTGCCTATCGGTGCCCACATATCATAGGTACTCAGTAAATGGGGACTTCCTCCCCCCCCCCCCTTAAATACCTCCCTCCCTTTCTTTTTCTTCTCCTCTCTTTCCTCCCTGCTTTCAACCTCTTCCCAGAAGCCATTATAAAATCCAAGATCCCAGATGCCTAGAGGAATCATATAAGACTCTGAGGCCGCGAGCTGCTTTTGCCACGCACAAGTTGAGATATAGGGGAGACTGGGGTGCTCCCTTGGAGCTGGGGATGGAGAAGCTGCTACCCTGAATTCCAGATGCCGGGGCTAGGAGTCTGCCTCATTCAAAGGTTACAAGCCAGGCTTCCAGGCTACACAACCCACAGAAATGTTCAGTCTAGCACACAGTGTGCTTGACAGGCCTCAAAATTATTTGCCAATATTTAAAAAAAAAATTAGAGATTTTATATTTTAAAGACTCCAGATTTCTCATATTCAAGACAAAGCGGGGACTCTAACCATACTAAGCACACATTTCCACACTGCCACACGGGGCTCAAGCTGCCCTCTTGGGAAGCAGGATGTGCTTCCCAGAGTTCACCGCTGTCTCCACCTCTCCCTGCAATCTCTCCAGCTCAGAGCCCGAGATATATTGCCATCTGTCACTGAGTTTGTATCATATCCTTTATGAGATGTGAGGAAGATTCCTCCATGTCCCTATTGCTCCCAACAGTGCATGTGGGGCGACGGGGGTGGAGGGAGTGGGCGCTTTCAAAGGGGGAGAACTTTGAAAAAAATAAAGGGACAGAGTGTTTTTCTTTATGAAATTAAGCCTAAAAATTTTAGTACACCTGAAACCAATATAATTTTATATGTCAATTATACCTCAATTAAAAAAAAAAAAGCCAACCCAATAGACATGATCTTGGGGGCACAACCATTGCCTGGCATGGGGAGGGAATGACCTCTGGGGAGCCAGAGATCCCGACCTGGGGAGTGGTTTCAGGAGTGGCCACAAACAAACACCGATCCAACCTTACACGGAAGATCAGCATGTGCATTAAGTCTCAGTAAGAAGAAAATTTAGAGACTCATTTCTTAAGTTGGGTGTTTGTATTATAACACACATGGGTGTTTGTATTGCATTTTAAGTGTCTGAAATATGTCTAGTAAATCCTGCTACTATTATCAATAATATCCGAGGTGTGTGATATACAGAATGACACCCAGGCCTGCTTCACGCACTGGTCCCACCAGCCCGGTTCCCGTGGGGATCCGACTTCGGGGCTCTTGATCCAGGACTATCTCTCCTTCCACAGACAGGCAAACTGCAGCTTATAGCCCTGATAGGATTTGCCCAAGGACAGACAGCAAGAACATGCCTGAGCCTGAATGAGGACCTTGGTCACTTGACCCCGCAGCCCTAAGTATTTGGCGAGCACCCACCGCGGGCTAGGCACGAAAGGGAGCACCGTGGCCTGCCTGCACAAAGGTCACCATCGTGCTGCGCTCATCATGGCATGTGATCTCCGTGTCCATCTCCCACTCATCTAAGTAGGCGTTGTTCTCGTCACACAGGCCTATGCGTGCAAAGTACTTAAAACAGAGGCTGTCGTGTGACATGTGCCACTGTGGGCTTTGGCCGGCTTGCGTGGGCCCAGGAGAGGCAGCGGTGCCTGCCCTGTCCCAGCTGTGTGTGCAGTGAGGGCAACTTGGGAAGCTGGACATCTGCCATGGGGGGAATATTGACACCATGGTAATTGGCAAATGCTACAAGTTAGAGTTCTAGATGGTGGCTGTTTTCTGGGGGTGGGGTCGGGAGGGGGTGCGGGGGGAGCGCAGAGAGCCAGCGGTGAACTATCCCACAGCATGCTCCCTGGTAGGCGGTCAGTGAACAGTTGGTTTTTATTATTATCGTCCTACATCCCGCAGAAACTGCATTTTATATGTCAATTATACCTCAATTAAAAAAAAAAAAAAGGAACAGCTGCCCATGAGACTGCCCAGGGGCTCTCTTCCCTTCCTCTCAGGCAAGGGGCTCCCCTCGCTGAGGTTCCACTTCCTCCCCTGTAAACCGGGGAGAGACTGAAACCCACTCACGGGGTGTGGGCTGTGTGTGTGCAGGAAGCATGACCCAGTGCCAGATTCACAGAATCCAGGAAATGTCAGCTCGGACTCCGCACTTCCTTCCCTGGGGACAAAGGTAAGGGGAGCTAGAGCCCAGCCGGCCCCCACCCCTGCACCTCCCCACCCCTGTGCCTGGCCCCGATGGGAGGCAGGCCTAAGAACATAGGACTCCCCTGCCCCCGCCCAACCCCAGGCCTCTGCTCTGGCCTGGCCGGGCTGTGCCTGCTCTAGCCGCTCTGGCCGCTCGGTTTCGGCCTAGCTCTCACCACCCAAGGGGGCAAGGGTGCAGCAGAGGCCAGCTTTTCTGCCTTATTCCTGGAAATCATCAATCTCTGCCCTTCACCCTCCTCCCTGTTTCTACCACATTTTTTTCCTCCTGGATAATGAGGCCTCCGGAGACCGGTGGAGGTCTGAACCTCGTTATGGCTCTCTCCGTAGGCCGGCATCAATAAAGGGTCGGCAGACCAGGGAACTGGGTGGGGGCTGGGACGGGCCGGCGGCGGGTGGGCAATTGGGGAAGGGGGGCTCGCGGGCTTTCCAATCCCTGGATTTATTTCACAGTGAATTATAACTGAACTCTATAGTGCCCAGGGCTCGCAGAGGGAAGGGCAGGAATGCATCCAGGGCGCAGAGAAAAGGCCTGAGTGGGAGCTGGGCCAGGGGAAACTGGTCTGAGTCCCAGGCGGAGAAGACCTCCGCTACTGGGGTATGAGGGAGGTCTCCTGTGTCTGCTCTGTGTAGGAGTGTGATGCCCCTGCCTTCGGGTATATGGAAGCAGGGCAGGGGAGAGGGAGGGGAATGGAGCTGAGGCGTGGCACTGTTCTGGCTCTGCTTCCTGGGCGACCCTGGCCTAACCCCCTCCCTCGCCGCTCCTCCATTTCTCTGCCTGTACAATAAGGGGCTTATACTTGATCTCCAACTTCCTTGAGCTTCTGACATGGGGTTCTGTGCGTGCCCCTGGGTGTGGACAGCACAACTGCATTCGCCGGGGTTATTCCGTGAGAGTCTGTGTGGGTCTCTGGGTTAGCAGTGGAGTAAGGCGCGCCGAAGGCAGAAAACAGACGAGCAGCACGAGGTCGGGGAAACAGCGCTGTCTAGGGAATGCACAGAAGAATCAGGGGCAGACAGAGGGGAAAGCGTATGGGTGGGCGGGATGCGGGACAAGGTGATCAGGGTCTTAGGAGAGGGGACAGAGAAACAGCGGAGACAGAAGCAGGCAACTGGGGCTCCAGTGGTAGATGGGGCAGAGAACCGTCGGGGAGAAGGAGGAAGGGGAGCGGAGGGAAGAAGAAGAATGCTGGGGTGCACAGGGGAGCGGAGTGGGTGTCCAAGGCCAGCGCCAGCGCCATGGGCCAGTGCTGAGTAAGCCCTCGCGATCATGCCCTCAGCTCATTTGAGACATAGTACACCTCGTATCAGGTTCTGCCTGGCTATCCGGAGCGCGATCCGCAGCAGGAGGGCATACAGCGAGCCCCACCCCCGCACCCCAGGCAGAAAGGCTGGCCGACAGGGACATCGCTGAACAGTGCCCTGCGTGCCCTGCTTCCCTGTTTCACTTTCTCCAGGTTGAGCCAGTGCCCAGAATGGGTACATGAGGCCCAGGGTCCACACTGCCCTTGAGGGCAAGAGTGGGGTCCTGCTTCACCACAGGGTCATGGATGGACCAGGTTACCAGGAGAGTGGCCAGCCTCCAGCTGGACCTGGGCAAGGACAGCAGATGTTGAGAGGCAGAGCCTATAAGGTCTCTGGCCAGGGCCACGCCAGCTTGACTCTGCGGAAGAAGCACTCCCTTTGGACTCAGGCTTGGGCCCGAGCCTTCGCGCTGGGGCCCGTCGCTCACTCCTAAGATCTCCGTGTCCCCAAGCAGGGACTGCAGGAGATGTCCCTTGCTCCGTACAATAATTCTGGGGCTTAAATACTATCTCGTGTGTTGAGTGCTGGGCACGGGAACACCGTGGGTGCTTCCTAAGCAGTGGGTGTTACGTGTTCCCCAGATCACTATTAGCTGCTTTCCAACCAACAAGTAAAGCAGGGAGGATACCAGAAATCTAGGCCATAGGACACGGAGGGCCTTCTAAGAGCTGGTCTGGAGAAGCCAGATCGCACTATACTCACAGATACAGGCCCAGTCAGACAGACAGGGGTTTGTGACCCGGTCAGACAGACAGGTTTTTCTGTGTGTTCTCAGTGCCTCGGTGCCCTCGCCTCTAAACTGGGGACAACAGTCCTCTTATTCCTGGCCTGCCATCAGGATTCAGTGGAACAGTGAATAAAAGGTCCTTCGCACAGTCCTGGTCAAGGGGAAGTGTGACATGCTGGAGGCCTGGAGAAATGATGGTGAACAGAGCCCCCTCTCTCCGCCCCCCCCCCCCCCCCGAACAGATGTGATGAGTCAGTGACCCGTAACGCGCGCGCATCATGTGTGAGAGAACGAATTCAGGACCAGGGCATAGTAAGTGTCCAAGGGGGTCATTTCCCTCCCCGATCCACCAGGGTCGGCCCCGTCACTCACCTCTACCCGTGTGGGGTTCAGCCAGTGCGGGATGTCCCGTACGGACACGTTCACTGGCAGGATGATGGACTCGCTGTTGTGGTCCAGGCACGAGGTGACACACTCCGACCCTGAGGGCAAGCACAGTGTGAGGCCACAGCTCAGCCCACAATCCCCCGATGCCCATGGGCTGCTCTCGCACAGCGAGGGCCCTCCTGCTCCTGGTCCCCTGTGGGCCAGGCCACCCTGGCCTTGAAGACAGTGGAAAGAAGAAAACTCCCAAAGGGGCAGCCTTTGTTCTCTCCGACTCTGTTCCGGTCTCTAGTCCAGGCCGCACCCATCACCGTGTTCGTCCGCCGTGAGCCCCTTTTGGTCACGCCCCTCCTCTGCTTGAGAACATTTTCAAGGTTCCCCAAAAGCAGGACAAAACGTAATCCCCTTCGCCCAGCATGCATGGGCTGCCATGGTCTAGTCAGTTTCATCTCCCATTAACCATCTTCACGCTTTGGGTGGTCCAGCCAGATTGCCGTAGGTTTGCCACCCGAGTCCCACAACCCCTTTCCTCTATGTTTCTGCTCCCATTCACCCCTTCTCCAGAATCACCCCCATCTGCCTTCTCAAGGTCAAATCCTATCAGTTCTTCATGGCCCACTTCACATCTTCCAAGAAGCCTGCCCTGATCTTTGCGCCTGAGTGAGAGCAGTATTCAGCAACGAGGAGTCTCTCAGGGCTGGCCTTACGCCCTCCCTGTGCCTGCCTTCCCACGGTTACAGTGATGCCCCAGATGGACAGGGATGAGGGGGACTCATTTGTGAGCCTGGCCTGGTGCCTGATATGCAGGGACGGTGCAGGAAGCATCAGCCCCCCTAGCCCCTCACTTCCTGCTTGCGTGATGCTTCCCCACATGCCTCCCCGGTGCTTTTAGGCCCTTCCTACTCTTCTTCAACTAACGCACTATTAATGATCCCTCAGACCTCCACCCAAGTGCTGCCAAGTGCCTGCTCCGAGGAGCCCTCCCTGCTTTCCTGATAGACCAGGCCCTGTCACAGGGCACTAGCCCCTTCCCACGGGCTTGGGAATGGTTCTCTCGATGGCTCACTTCCCAGCCAGACTGTAAACTCCTGAAGCCAGCCCTCTCTGTGCTCCCCGTTCTCCACCCAGAGCCTGGCACCATGCAGGGCAGCAAGCATTTGTGAAACGAGTGAGAGAGACAGGGAGCGAGCGAATGCATCCGTGGACAAGGGACTGAGGGGTGAGGGAATGCGCAGGAGGACATGCGTACCGCGATGGGGGAGTGAATGAATACAAGACTGCATCTTGGATAAAGAAATGGAAGAATGAAGGCATTGATGATAAGCGGGGACAGGCAGGTACACAGCAGCCCTTGATGAGGCACAGCAACTTTAAGCTGCGGGCTGGCAAGTTGACTGTAATTTGGTGCATTCACTCTCCACCCTGCCCTCACACACTGCGAAGTCTCCTGAGAATCAAGCCTATCCCATGAGGTGTCCCCAGGACTCTCAAGCCATGCTCATTCCTGTGGGCAAAGGACAGATGTGACAGAATCTGACCAAGGCCCTAAGGAGGCCGTTCCCTTGCCTGAATGCCAGGACCACCCCTGAACATGAAGTGAGTCCCAAGAGACAGCCAACTTGATTCCAGTAGCCATTCAAAGGTTCCCTTCCAGGTGCACGCATGTGTGCATGTGTGTGTGTGATGTCTATGTGTATATCCACCCCCCCCCACACACACACACACACATACACTGTCTATCTACGAGGGCCCTGCTTGTTGCCATCTTGGCCTCTGAGAGACTCACCAGGACTGAAGAGGGACAGGGGTGGAGTGGCAGGCCTAGGACAGTGTTTAAAACCTCTTCACTTTAAACACAGGGCCCCCGAGCCCAAAAGGTGGGGGCCAGACCCTGGCCCTGCAGGTGGTTGTCACTCATTCTCTTGAATACCCTGTGCTGTGTGATGGATTGCCATCACACCCATGTCTCAGGTTAGAGATGTGCACGGAGCTCAGGCTACAAAGCAGACGACTTGGGCCCCATCAATTAAAACCCACGTCCCTCTGCCTTCTGAGCCCAGCAGTGGATACAGGGGAGCCCAACAGAGGAAAGAGAAAGGAAGATAGAGGAAGGAAAAGAAATGAGGTGGCGGGGGTGGGGAGCACTGCAAAAGCACCAAAAAGATGAGTGAGGGGAATAAGGCGGGGGGAGTCACGAAGCAGCTGGAGAAAGTCAGCGCTGCGTGCTTATCATGAAATCAGTTCTAAAGGAGTATTTAGGGAGCGAGGTAGAAACAAGGCTGTGATGATAAAATCCTCTTTTGCAAAAGCAGGAGGTAGCCTGTGAGGCCATCCCTGGTCTGCTCAGCAGCAGTCCTGTCCCCCCTTCCCCGCAGCTCCCTCCCCTGCACTCTCCCCCGACCCCCCGCCACACACACAGGGCTGGGGCTTTAGGCCCAGGCTGCCCTGTTGTGATATATGAGCAGGAACTGGCATCATTACAGAGGGTGATCTCACCGGGCCTCTGCCTCTCCTTCCCTGGGAGAAGGAGGGAGGGTGGCAGCCCCGGGGGTGCAGAGGGGACAGTAGCAACTTTCTGAGTGCTCTTGGTTGCCACAGAAGCTGGCCTGTGCTGCCCGGCGGAGGAGCCCAGAGGGGACTGCTCTGGGCGGCTCCAGAATGTGTCCTCCAGCCTCTGAGCCCACAGGAAGGGACTTCACCCCGATTATAAGGCCTTGAGTCAAATCCCCTCCTTGGTGAGGGGGGCTGTGCACAGGGAAGGGCCCAGCCTGGGCTTCTGATCTGGGGGTCTCTGGAGGTGACGAAGGGGAGGGACCTGGAGGTCAGGAGGGAAACCTGTTTTCCCGCCTTCCCTCCCAGGGTCCCACAGTGCCTTTTCCCTCTTAGCAACCACCTCTGCCACCTTCCCCAGAGGCCCACCACCATGCACGGATCACCATATCCATAAGAGGGACATCTGTCTGGCAACGGGACATGGGCACAGGGAAGAGAAGGACATTGAGGCTCCTGTGTCGTACTGACTTCTTTCCCTTCCTGCTTGACTTTGAGAAAGCTCAGTGGGCAAAGGGATGCTACGGTACGGCCATACGTGTGCCTCTGTCTTGCTGGGCGAGTGAAGAGCAGGGCCGTGTGCTGCAAGATTGTGAGGGCGGTGTACGCACCCGGGGGCCCCACAGCGTATCTGGGCACCTTCCTGCCTATGTAACATGTTTCAGGGCCTCAGATGCATCTGTGCTTGTGACGTGTGTGACTCTATGTCACACGTGTGTATGTGTGTGTGCGTGTTAAGTGATGTGTTTGTGCAGTATTTGGCTGAGGTGTACGTGCTAGGCATGAGTTTATGCTGCATGTATTTGGGTCTGTTCGGTTATTAAACATTTGTGCTTGTGTTTATTTTTGCATGTGTGAATATATTTGAGTAGATCCGTGGAGGTAGACAGGCAGGAAGTCTGTTTCTAAAAGTTTCTTTTTTTTCTTTTAAATAGAAGTCACTTCATCAAAGTTTTCCCTCCCAGGAACACTTAATACCAGTCATGAGTGTAACTGAATATTCACTTGTGTATCCTGGCTGAGTTGGGGGCAGGGACCCTATCACAGACCTAAGTGTCTAGAACCACCTGTCAGGAATGATGGCAGAAGAAAGCATTGGCTTTGGGATAGAGCATCCAATGTTACTGACCATTGCGACACCTGCTGCCCTAAACTTCTAGAATGCCTATATTGGCAGATCACGCAAGATAACCCCTCTCTGCAAACGTCGGGCCAGGGTCCTTCAGATGGCGGCTCTGTAGGAACCTGAAGTCCCTTCTGAATCATCAGAGAGAGCTTTTCTCACCCACACAGGAGCTGGTGCTCTGGGCTCAATGCAGGAGCACCGATTCCTGGTCTGCTTTTAGGTGAAGAACGCATGTGTGCTCTCAGGCTCTACATTTCCGTCTTTGAAAGGAGGTGGTCAGGGGCCCCCTACACCTCCCCTCCCCAAGCACAGGCCCCGTTTTGACAGCTCCCGTTTTGCTGGATGCAGAACTTGTTGGCTCTGTGTGACTGGGAGTGAGTGTGTGCGTGATAACCTCCCGCTCCAGACATCCCTGGTGATTATCTCATAAATCACGCTGGCCATGAGAAAGAACATCCAATTCCCTGGGCTTTTCATCATGGTCAATTAGGGAATCAGCCCAAGAGGTCAGCACCACTGCCCTCCACTGAGGTCAGACTCAATGCACGCCCAGTTCCCCCAGAAAGCCTCGGAGCCTGTGATTAATGCCTCCGTCCAGATGCCTGGTTTCGACCAGGCAATTCCCTGGCATCAAACTCCAGGTTGTCTCCCCTCACTGTGGGCACTCTGTGAGCTAGCCTGTCACCACACAAAGAGCCGTTTGAACATATTCTTTATCCTCCCAGTGGGAGGCCACTGAGACGCCAGAGGAAGAACTGGGGCTCCAGAGGAGGAACGCTGTCTGGCTTCAGGGAGACTCTGTTATCCCTTCACGTGCCCATCTCCTCATCTGTCATGGGTCGTTGAGCAGATACGAGAAGGTGCCTCTCAAGTGCTGGCTGCAGGACCTAACCCGCTGTAGGTACTCATGAAGGATTAGTAGGACGCACAATTTAAGATGAACCGGGGACCACCACTGCTTTCTGACACAGGGTGTGTGTGCCTTTGCAGCTCTTCCCCTCCACGCCACAGGGTTCCTTGTCCGGAAGCCCATCTCCTGCCCAACAAGCTCTTTCGAATCCCTATAGAAGTGTCCCTTCCCCTGGGAACCTTCTAGGTCCCCTGACACAGCGGTCAGCTCTTCTGTGCTCCCGTGGGACTCTCCAAACTCCCCGAAATTTCTTCTCCAACACGTGTACCCTCAACTCTCTCTCTGGGAGCACAGGACCTAGTCTCCTTCATCTCTGTCTCCCTCCTACAGGGCATCGGGAGTGGTGCCCCGTCACCCAGCGAAGCACTGGCCCCAGGCTTGAGAAGGACCTGTGCCACCCCGCCGCCCTCACGCGCCCACCGTACCTATGGCATAGCCTTCCGGGCACTGCAGTTTGAGGTTGCCGTTGAGCTGGTCCGGGGCCGAGCACTGGCCTTGCATCTCCTGGCAGATGTGGAAGGAGCCACTCCAGGTGCCATCTTTCCGGCAGTGGATGATGTTGCTCCCACGTCCCTGAGCAGCACAGACCACAGAAGAATAGTCAGCGTGAACTGGAGGGACTGCCACCCTCACCGTAATCAGCCCCTCAGAGTAACAGAGGAAACCGTTCCTCATCTCCCCAGAGCACTGGAAGTGTTAGCTAGAAACCCAATCATCCAAAAATAGAGGCACTGTTAACATTTCTGCTTGACAGATGGGGAAACTGAGGACTCAAGTCAGGAAACGTGTCCAGAGCGCTCCAGGGAGCCTAACTCCCATGTTTTCTGAACCCTAGCTTCGAGCTCTTTCAGAGATTTCAGTCAGAGAGATTTCTGTGTTGATTATTTATTTATTTTTTTTAACTGAGATAGAAGGTGACCAAACACTCCCAAACGCACCCCAGCTCATACAGTAGGTAAGAACATGGGTCTTGGAGCTGTCTCAGTGCCCCTCCCCCAGTTCTTTAGAACAGGCGTTACACAGTTTCTCCATCTTCCGCAAGGCAGTAGGCACACGCAACGCGTAGGTTCAGTCCTTGCTCTGAGCCTACTTCCAGAGTCTGGGTTTCTAATGGGAGGTCTCGCTCTGCGGACCAGCCCCTGAATCCAAGGACCATTTCTTGGTGCCCAGTCTGTGCCCGGCTCTGTGGGGTTCAAAAGTCAAGTGAGCCGTATCGGAGTCAAGTATGGGTCTGCGTGAGAAAGACAGTCACGTGAGCAGCCAGCCAGCCACGTCAATACGATGGTCATCAGTGCTGGGCTGGGAGGTCACGGGGAGAGTAATGGGTTGTCAGGCGCAAGCAGAGAGGCCCCGTAGAGGAGGTGCTAAATGGAAAAAGGGTTTTCAAGGATGCACAGAATCACAGACAGAACAGGGATAGGAAGACCTTTCTGGAAGGCCAAAGGGCATGGGCAAATGAAAGGAAGTACAGTGAGCAGCAGAGAGCTTCCCAGGGGCTCTTGGCTGGCGAACCAAGGGAGGACGAGCTGGTAGGGCAGACGCAGGGTGGGGCCTTCACTGTCGGTGTATGGAGTTTGGACTCAACCCCCTGAGAATGGAGAACGCTGGGCGGTATCCGGACGGGGGACCCTCCACTGCAGAACAAGCTGTCTATTCTCTCCCTCTTTCAAGCTTTTTAGATAAGCAGAGAAACTCTATAGGAGTCGCTGACTGGGCTCCACCAGGACGAATATCTATGCCTTGGCTCCCATGCCCCGCAGCTTCCATCCAAAGTCCCGTGGCTGGCCTCCAGAGCCCGCAGGGCCTGAACTCTGGCTCCCTCTCCATGGCTTTGCTCCCTACAGCACCACCACCAACCTTGAACGTCGGCTTAAACCACCTACACTCTCAAGTGCACCCTAGGTGCTCCCCAGCCGCCATGCTTCCGCACACCAGCTCCTCCTGGCTGCTGGGTTCCCTCCCCGCCCAGACCCCCTGCCTAGCCCAGAGGACCCCGTCCTAGTCCTGCTAGGATGCACCGCAGGGTGCACCCATCAGGTCTCTACACGCTCTGCCTCTCTGTTTCCCATCCATTCCCACCTAGAGGACCAACTGCTCAAGGCCCCAGACAGTGCCCCCTTCGCCCCGCCTCCTCAGGGCCACAGCACATGACAGGTCCCGACCCCCCGGTCCACTCACTCATCACTCCTCATCACTCCGTAGGTGTTTGTGTTCCCTCAAGAACCGCTTGACAGAAGACGGGGTGAGCAGGCAGGGAGTCATGGACGGAGACTGCTCCGTAAGCAAGAGCAGAAATGAACGTGTGGGTGACGGGACACACGCGTGAGCGAGCAGAGGGTGAGACGGGGGGACGAGGGACTAGGAGAACCAGTGCACGCAGGAGGAAGTGAATCAGCCCGCCGACAGGGCTGATGAGGCGGAGGCTGCCCTGTCTGAGAAAACAGCTGCAAGGAGACAGGGTTCCGAAGGGAAAGGGGGGCCCTCTTTGGGCCTCTCGCGCGCCTGTCCGTCTGCGGCGGGGGCCTCGGTGGCCGCGGGACAAGGGTGCTCCATCCCGCGCGGGAAGCTGTGGGACATCTTACATGGTCCTCCCCACCCCGAGGTTCTGTGAGAGCTCACGGAGAGTTCAGGCCACTTCATGCGGCTTCAGAGAAGCGACTCTCCCTCCTGGAGCCCCAGGCCCCAGGCCCCATGATTCTGCTGGGCCCTCGGGGGAATAGGAAATTGACCCCAATTTCCTGGAGCCTTGGCCTGGGCCTATGATGCATTTGGCCTCCAGCCCCTGAAGGGTTGCAGACCTCAGCACTACGTGGGCCAGAGTTGGCTGGGGACCTCGGTTTGCAGCAGAGAACGTATTAGAACTAGCTGGAATCTGCTCAGGGAATTTCGCCATAGACAAATCCACTGTAGAAGGCTCCACCGGAGAAGAGGGGAGTAAAGGGCCCGGTCTTGCTGCCTCCAGCCTCTCTCCTTCCTGCCCAGTTCATCAGGCACTCTCGGCTGCTGATTAAATCTGCTTTAAACAAGTACATCACCCTTCTGCTAAGACACTGCCACCTTCCAAACAAGTCACATCTGTGGCCTGGCCCTCCAAGGCCTCCACAGTGGAGCCCAGATGACAAGTCTAGCCCCATCTCTTGCCACGCACCTGTCCTTCCTCCTAGTCTCTCAGTTAGCTCGTCTCTCCTGCACATTTCTCTTGCTTCCCAGCTCTGCACCTTTGCCCTCGCTGTGCCCTCCGCACAGCAGACTTTCCAGACCCTGTCTGGATTTCTGAATTCCCCTTTAAGACTAGATCTTGGTGCACTCGGGGCTTACCTACCAGCTAGTACAGAGCCTCAGAATTAACCCTTGGTGTTAATCTAGGGTGACCACGAAGACCTGATGTTGAGGATGCCATCCGAGAGAAGCCAAGAGCACTGGGCAAGGAGCCCACCGGGTACACGTGGCTCTGAATGCACGGTTCTGCATGCTAAGGCGAAATCTCACCCCAGAGGGCTAAGCATCCCTCACCAAAATATTCTGCCTCTCTGTGCCTGGGAGTCCGTCTGTAAAAAAGCATGTGCACTCTCTCAAACTCTCTTTAGTCACAAAGATCCACAGAGCGCTAACGGCATATAATAATCCCATTATCAAATACCCATTAGGTGCCAACTGTTTTACAGGCATTTAAAACCCCTTTGATTAACACAATAGAGTAGAAATCATACCCTTGTTGCAGATTAAGAAACTGAGGCTCGGCTGGGAAGTGAACAAGTGAGTTTTTTAAATGATGCCAGTGTAGGGGCGCCTGGGTGGCTCAATGGGTTAAGCCTCTGCCTTCGGCTCAGGTCATGATCCCAGGGTCCTGGGATCGAGCCCCACATCGGGCTCTCTGCTCAGCGGGGAGCCTGCTTCCCCCCTCTCTCTCTGCCTGCCTCTCTGCCTACTTGTGATCTCTCTCCCTGTGTCAAATAAATAAATAAAATCTTTAAAAAAAAAAAAAAATGCCACTATAATAGAAGCATAGACCCGAGCCAAACTACACAGGTTCAAATCCTGGTCTTGCAACTTCCTAGCTGCGAGTACCTGGGGAGGCTTCCCAAACTCTCTGTGTTCCTTAATTTCCTCCCCAGTTAAATGGGCATGGGGTGCACTGCCTGCAGAGTCAGCACGAGGACCGAATAAGTAAGTAAGTAAGAGCTCAACACACATGAGGGCTCTCCCAGTATCAGTGGAGGCGCTAGGCCACTCCGCGGCTGTGATCTCTAGAATCCACTCAAGGAACACCCACATTTTAGAAACGGCAGCAGCTGGTGTGGGAAGGCAGCACGGCCGTGACAGGGGGAGGGCCAATGCTAGAGGCGGGTCTTCTGACCGTAAGCCTCCGTGCCTCTACTACACTGGAGGGGAGAGGCGGGGAGAGGGAGAATTAGATTTCTTCCTCTTCCTTAGCAGAAATGGAAATAGACAAAATAATGGCAGAGAGACCGTGGCAGCCTCAGAGCGGGACATGAAGGGCTAAGCTTTGGACGCGGGCTAACGGAGGAACAGGAATCTCAGGGCCCCCACCCCTGGCTACATAGCGTGGGGCGAACCACCTTAACTCAGGGAACCTCAGCTTCCACCTCTACGGAATGGGGCAGTAATGCCAGACGGATGCCGCAGGGCTGAAATAAAGTGGTCTGTGCAGAGCACTCAGCCCAGGCACTGGCAAGTAGAAAACGCTCAGTAAGTCGCTGCTGCTATTAATTACGTAATTCCCAGGCAGTGCCCTTTATGCACTTTGCATCTTCCAAGTAAGATACGAAGTGACATGTAGCCTTCGTGTATGGGGAAGGAATGGCTGAAAATCGGGAGTGGGCAATGACTTGGTTAGGAGATTAGAGGTGTGGAGATCGGACTCTGCTGGTGCCTTGCTGTGTGACTTGGGGCGAGTCTCTTCCCCTCTCTGGGCTCCAGAGGTCCCATCTATAAAACAAGTGGGTGGCAGGGGGGGATCTCCTCGGTCAAGCCCACCTCCTGTCAAGTTTCTAACTGGCTCTCGCCCTTGACAATGCTGCAACCGGAAGTCACCCCTGCCTGGAGAGGCGTCGTGTGAATGAGGACTCCCCATATCCACAGCAGAGCCCCTAAAGGCATGAGCCAGACACATGCCACGGGCAGAAAGTCTTTCTCATTTCAGAAGGGCTTTTATGGCCACCTGTGCAACCCGTGCACTCACCTGGGTGTATTACTGACTCTGCGCCCACCCTTTCTGTCTTGCTCTGGCTGAGCAGCTGGAATCCCCATTAAGAGCATTACTTCATCTACAAGCACCTTTAGTCTCTTCCTCTGCTGCAGTCCCCATGTGTGCATGCCCCACAGACTCCATCCCAATCACAAGATGGCTGTTCCCATATCACCTACAAATACCACCTGCCCCCGTGCTTCTCGCATAGAACTGAGCCTGAGTTACTGCCTCAGACAGCTCAGAAGCATCTGAGCTGGATTAACTGTTGGGGCAACTGGCACTTCTCCCTGGCTATCTGGGGCTAGAGCTCCTGCTCTTTGCCACTAGCCTGCCCTGGAAGTGTTCAGGGGCTAGGAAAAGCGGAGCTGTGGGGCCCGTCAGCGCCACCCGCTCATTCATAACCGTGTGCAAGACCTGAGCCTCCAAGACTTCTTCCCTCATTCGGAAAAGGGGATGTTGGTTTCTTTTTCAAATGTCTGCTGGGAATTGTCAAAATGAGAGAAAGTCTGGCTCACCAGCCTGGAGTCCCGGAAACACTTGAAGTAAAGAAGCTATTATTACCCAGGTTCTCTATCTTGGTTTACAGAAATACTAACACTCTAAATTCGAGAGCTGAACTGGCCAGTATGGTAGCTACCATATCAGTGTGGCTGTTTGCATTTAAATTTGAACTGTTTAAAATTAAATAAAGGGTTAAAACCTCATTGCTCAGTTGCTCCAGCCACGGTTCAAGTATTCCCTAAGCCAGATGTGGCCAGAGGCCGCCATACTGTAAAGCACAGATCAGGACAATTTTCATCCCAACAGAAAGTTCTTCTGTGCATTGCTAGTCTAGAGAGTTCCTGTATTGTACAGGTTTCCTTGAGCAATAAATCAGGTTTCCTTATGGTTCACATTGGGTCTCTCCATCCCACACTGTGGCTTCATACATGACAGATGCCTTCTTTTCGAACTTTCTGGGGCTACCCACCAACAGAGGGATAACCTTCAGGCCATTGCCTTTATTTCTATAGGAGCCTATGTGGAGGATCAGGGATTCTCTCCACTAGAAGTGACCTTAAAGGAAAGCTAGTTCACCTATGTCTTTCTTCCCCAGGGCTGCCATGCATGGTGGCACAGGTTGTATACTGTACAATTTCAGGGGTTACTCATAGGCATACTCCTATCTATACTTTCATTACCTTATTTAATCCTGACAAACCATGAGGCAGGAAGTAGTATATCCCCTACCATGAGAAAACTGAAAGCTGAAGGGTTAAACAACTTGCCCAAGTCCTCCCACTGGTAAGTGGTGAAGTCAGTACTTGAACTCAGAGTCCAGATCCAGCATCCTTCTGGCTCCCAAGGAACAAATGAACTGGAGGTTTCATTCGTCAATTTGCTTTTAGAGGCAGTGGGAGGGAGTACATGAACTTCCCCTAGACTAGTCCCTGTCCTCTTCTGCCAGGATCTGGAACTTGTTTGGAAAGCAAAGAATTCCGGCTCCATACAAGCTGTTTAATTCAAGATGCTCTGGGCCGTACATTTCTGCTGTGTTTACAGGCAGCAAGAGGGGATCTGAGGTGAATACTAGATTTGGCTCTCAGGCCCCTGGTCTGAGGGTAGAAGAAATTCATTTTCGGTACAAACTAGAAACGTCAATTGTATTAGGAGCCCATTTGGCACACGTCCCCTCATTCTTTGAGCCGACAAGCAATACCCCGCTCCTTTGCGTCTAGCCTCTCTGCCAGTTGCCAAACAGAACTGCTTGAGTCGTCTGATAAATTTACATTTTCCTCTCCTTTAAATACAAACTGGCCATGAAAGGTACTTGGCAGGCCCCAGGCAGACTGGGTTTCGTTTGATAACATGACCGCGGCCAGAATAGTATTTGGCTCAGCAGTTTGGGTAACTGTTAGCAACAGTTTTATGTAAGGGAGGAAGAGGGAAGCCGAGCAGCCTGCGTGAGGCCATGGTAACCTCCGGCCTCTGCTTGTCCCGACACCGGCTTCTGCTTCCCTGGCGGGCAAGGATGGCAGTGACCTGGGGGATGCAGACATCTACGAGTGTGCGTGGCGAAGGGTTTTCAGGGGGTGTCTGTTAGATTCAGTCCATCCACAGCTGGGAGCATCCGGATTCTGACTCAGGAGACACCAGCTGTGTCACCTCGGGTGGTTGAGTGACTTCTCTGAGTGTGAGTTTTTCTCATTTAGAAAATGAGGTTGTTTTGGACACTCCCCATGGCTCTCGTGGCTTGATGTTCCCTGAGCACCTACTGGGTGTCTGGCACTGTCCCAAGTGCTGAAAACTCAGGGCCGATGAAAGAGGTGGTCAAGCACTTCACAGCCTGGGGAAGGGAGCACCTGAAATGTGTTACAGGGCAGTGTGGCCCATGCTAGGGTGTGGGGGACTTCAGGAAAATGGCACTGAGCCCAACCATAGAAGGGACCTCAGGAAAGAGTTCATGAAAATGATGGCGCCAGAGGGGAGGGAGGATGGGCAACACAGGTGCAGGGGAGTGGGAGGTACAGGCTCCCAGTTATGGAGTGAACAAGCCACAAGAATGAGAGGTGCAGCATGGGGACGATAGTCTACAGTAGTGTGACAGCACTGCATGGTGATAGATGGTAGCAACACGGGTGGTGGGCACAGGACGACATATAAACAGACTTGTCTGATCACTGTGTTGTACACCTGCAACGAATCGTGTGTTGACCATCTTTCAATAAAAAAGGGGGTTCCTGGAGGAATGGGTGCCCAGGCTGGTCTGGGAAAGAAGACGAGGACCGAGGCAGCTACCAAAGGGGGAGGGGCTCTTTCATTGACAATGCAGAGGTGAGATGGTGTGCAATTGCACGGGAGGCCTGGGATCCACCCCAAGGAGTTGGGAGTTTGTCCCCCGGGAGACAGGGGTCACTGGTTCATGAGGAGCTTTAAGCAGGAGAATTGTGATAAGATGTGTGCTCTGAACACATGGCTCGGGCTGAAATGCAGAGAGTCCACTGGACGCTTAGCCGATTGAGCCACCCAAGCAAGAGCAGGGAGGTGATCGGAAGACTGCACGTAGCTCAGTAAGGAGATGACGGTGGCCTGAGTTACTGTGGCAATACCAGGGACAGGTGAGAACAGCTCTGGGAGACATCCTGGAGGCACAATGAGTAGAACTTGGCCATTGTCTGCATGTGAGGAGCAGGTGAAGGGGGCTTAAAGGTGGCTGTTTGGCAAGGCCTGGCCTTGGCAGGGTTAATAAAGACGGTTGAGGCCCGGCTGCAGGTGAAGCCAGCCCTGAGTCCCACACAGCTGCACCCCAGCCCCACCTGGATGAAGGTCCTCGCATACCCCTGAAATATAGGGCTCAGCCTATCAACCCCAAATGGCTGGTTTATCACTGTGGAACCACTGGTGGATTTATCATTTCCCTTTTCCGTTCTAGATTCCCTACCTGTCTTAGAAGAAGTAAGAGAACTTTAGTCATGGATTCCTTCAGCAGGAATGGGTGGGAGTGCCAGACTTCCTCTCAGATGCCAGGGGATGGAGCTAAGATCCAAACCCTGCTATCTCCTTCTGGTCTCCCATACTTTCCTACTGTTCTCCAGACTCTATCCTTCTAATCACAATGTGGTTCCCCTTTGCTTCATGCTGGCAGAGTCAACTGATGTCTGGAGGACATGGTGACCTTGCATTTTTAAACACTCCAGGAACAACCGCAGCTGATGGTGGTGGGAAGTTGGCTAAACCACCCTGGTCACTCCTATCACAGTAACTCAACTGGGGTCATTTTCCTGCCATGGGACTCCATATACGCTTCCCTTCGTAAGGGTTTTAACACTAACCGTTTCGCAAAGCTAAGAATCTCTGAATCAAAATAGGATATTTAGGGAGGAAAACAAAGCTCAGGAAGATTCCCAAAGAAGATGATCAGAACCCAGTTTCTTAGCTTCCGCACTGGTGCGACTGGCTGTCATATCTGCAGAGTCTCCTGAAGGATATTATTCTTCAATAAGCAGACAGGAGAGGGCCCAAGCACCAACCTCAAGTTCAAGGAGTCTTACCTGGGCAGCATCGCTGTCTTCGCACTTGATTCGACACTCGCTGTTGAACTGGAAGCCATTGGTGCACTGGTAGAGCCCATGGAATTTTGGCGGAGGTGGGTCACAGGTCACAGGAACGCAAGCTCCCTCCTGCCAGCTGCCATCTTGGGTACACTGAATCTTGAAGGCCCGTCTTCAAAGAAGAGATCAAAGAAAAATGTCTTAAGGATTAGATGGCTAGACTCATGCCCTATGCAAACACCCAAGGTTTTCTTGAGCCAGCTGGCCTCTCATTTCTCTTTCGCACTCCTGATCCCCTAACCGCCCTATCTGTTGGTAAGCGCCATGCGTAGAGATTAAAGAAAATTCATCAACTTGGGGCAAGCAAGAGTTTCAGACATTCTCTCAGTTCCATGTGGGCTGAAATAAACTCAACTCCGGCAAACTCTTGTCTTTTCCCTTCCTTCTAGAGTGTTCTGATGGTAGCTGCTCGGCTAATGATGATAATCATACCTACCATTTATTGAACAATTACTATGTGCCAGGCACTTTGCAAACACTTTGCAAACACACCGTCATTTGTTCTTTACAATAATACTATCCAGTAACTGGTATCATCATCCCCACCTTATCCTTGAAAAGTAGAGGCCCAGAGAAGTGAAGTCGCTTGCCTGAGGTCACACAGCCAGTAGGCAGTTACTAACAATGTCCCTATAAACTCTTACAGGGCTGCATACGATGAACAGTAGGTATTGCCTCCAGCAAAAAAAAAAAAAAAAGAAAGAAAGAAAGAAAGAAAGAAAGAAAGAAAGAAAAGAAAAGAAAAGAAAAGAAAAGAAAAAAGAAAGAGTGTTTCCTTATAATCAGACATCCAGACCTGGCTCTCCTGGCTGGCAGAACCTGTGAGAGTGTATTTCCAGCCCAACTTACTTCTTTGACTTCCGAGAGGAGCCAGGCACATGATATCCAGGTTTGCACTTGTACTTGCAGAAAGAGCCCACCTTGTGCTTGTTCTCACGGCACCGGGCCGTCTGGAGGTCGGCGTTGGGCACCGGGGGCGGAGCTAGGCACATGAGCTCACACAGGGCCTCCGGGAAGGACCACAGGCCGTCCTCCATACAGGTCAGGAGGCTGTTGTTGCCTAGAGGACACAGGCAGGCAGGGTTAGCAGATGGGGCAGGGGGGACAGCCAAGCTAATTTACGAGCTACCTGGGCTTCACTAAACTGGAAAAAGCCATAGGGTCTTGCTCTTGGAATTCCAGCCCCTTCAGATTACAACTGAGGGCCTCCAGGAGATGGAGGGCATTGTGACATAGAGAAGATCCAGCTTGGGGAGGAACTCACCCCCCACAGGCAGTAAACTAAAATTCCAGGATCCCAACTCCCGATCTAGAATCTCTTCTACTGCATAGGAAAGAGACCTTCATGCTCCTTCCATCCATCCTCCTGGCTCTGCCAGGTGGGGGCCCGAGCCTGGAGGGGAAAGTACATACTCCGTCTAGTGACTGACGAAGCAGGCGCCCATCAGAATCAACTCTGAGTTCTGACATCAGGATGCCGTGTGCCGTGGAGCTGCCAGCTGCTCCTCCCCGTGCCCCACGCCCCTGTATTGCTCCCAGCCCCCCTTGTGCCTGGAAGCGATGGCACCGTGGTAATCTGGAGGCTTGATACTTTTTTGCAGGCCCGGTGCTCAGCGAAGTTGTGCCGGAGCAGCTGAGAGCGGGCGCTCCCCTGCAGCCTGTGCCAGCTGCAGCAGACATGCTGATTGCCTCCCGGGAAGCTAGCTTGATGGGGGATGGTGCAAAGGAAAGAAAACCAGGAGGCATGGGGCTTTTCATTGCCAGGTCATATATTATCGATGTGCAGCCTACCCCAAAACCCTGCCCCAAGATAATCAGAGATGGACCCAAAGCCTGCCTTTCTCAACCCAACGCTCCTCTCCGCGGTTATGACTGAACGGTGTTGACAAGTGGGGCTGTATTCACGTGGGAGGCTGTGGGACGGGAAGGAGGGAGGAGTGGAAGGGTGCAGGGGTAGGGGTGAAGCTGACATGAGCTGTGTCCTGAGTGCCGTGGGGATGTCATCTGAATTAGTCTCACAGCGGGCTCATAGCTGGATGACGCATATTTGGGAGCAGAGACCCGGAAAGCCAAGTGACCTGACCAAGTCCTCGTAGTTAGTAAAATGATGAACTATCATCCAAAAAGCATCTAGGCATGCCGGCTATGTGCCAGCGGCTCTTTTGTGTGCTGGGACATAGCGATGAACAAAACAGAAAACCCCCAGACCTTGCCCTCTTGCAGCTTCGATTCTAGCATGCTAGGGAGACACCCAAGAAACTGCACAAAGAAATACACTGTTGGGTGTGCTAGAAGGCAGTAGGGTCTCTGGAGACAGAGACAGCAGGACGAAGACGAAGCAGGGAGTGCTGCGCCCTTCCCTGTAGGCTCCTTGCTTCCCTGACCCCATTCACGGTCTTCTTTCTCCTTCTGTGTCAGTGTGACCCATCTGGTGGGCACGAGCCAACCTAGTGTCTGTGAACCCCACAGAGGATTCCGTGCTGATAAACAGTGATGCTGCAAACTACAGAGATTTCTACGTCAAACGGAGGATGATTCATTTGGGCTCCATAGAAGCAGAGAGGCTTCTAGAACACCAGAGACTTCAAATGGATTTTTGAATTGCTTTTGTGATTGGGGTAGTGTTTTGGGGTGTGTAGGCATAGCCAAAGCTATGGGAGAAACTAAGGGAGAGAGAGGGGGAAAGAAGTTATGAAACATACAGGGTGCATACCCTCTCTGAGTTCCCCAAGAAGGATAAAATATCGGTGGAAAATGTGTTAGGACTCTTGAAAGCATACCCCATCAGCTACGCAAATTATACATTGTGGAGTGGAAGTCATGGTCCTCCGGTGGCAGGAGAACAGAAAAATTGTGAAATGGTCATCGAGAGAGGAAACGCAAGCCAAGAATGTCAATTCTGGGAGAGGGTACGTGGGAGCTGGCTGTGTACCACAGTCCACAGAAGAATCACGCTAATGGAGCCTCTGGTGGTTCAGGACCATGGACATGCCCTCACCCCACCGATGAACAAAATCCCGGAGATGCAGACGCCTCGCTGCACAGAATCGGTATTTCCATGATCCAGCTACAGTCACTACTCTATACTCACCATGTGGCTTTGAAGAAAGCCGGGTATGCCACACGCTATCCATGTCCTGCCCTCATCCCCTTGGCACTGACCTCTCTACCCCAAAGGATGGTCCCCGTACCTGTAACCCTGTGCCAGAGGCCTTTTGCTGTAGTCCCAAAAGGACAGCTCCCGGTGCTGGGGCTTCAGTGCTGCAGGAGTGGCATTAGTTCTGAGTAAGATTCTACCCTGTCTTCCATAGTTCCTCAAAGGGACTGAGCTCTGCTTGCCTACAGCAGGACCTGGCTCTCAAAGAGACTCTGGATGCTTCTGTCACGTCCAAACTTCCCTACCTCATTCCCTACCTGCATTTCCTGGGGGAACATGACTCCGGGCAACAGGGGCAGACATTTCTGAGCCCGGGGTTTCTGGTTGGGGCTAACAGTGCTGATGTCACAGACGGGGTTCCAAAAGGTTATGTGACCCTGAACCTTCATCTGTTCATCTTCTAAAGTCAGGAAAATAAATTGTGCTCAGCCTGTCTATGAATGTGCCTCAAGAAATTCTGGTCTCTAACAAGCATTAACATAATTGTAAATGTGCTGTCAAAGAGATGTGGCTATTTTTATTATTTTATTCAAAAGATTACCCAGAAGACCAAATCTCTTTGGAGTGCCTTGAAGATAGAAATTAACCAAGGGCAGATAAGAAGGAGAGAAACACCAGGAGACCTAACGTCTGGTTCTGTTAATACCTCGTACACGGTGTGCCTGCATCCTAAGGCCAGGGAATGGACTAAGTTCATTCTTTTAGTGCCAGCACCTAGCCTAGTGCCAAGCACACTATAGGTCCTTAATACCCATTTGTAAAATGCATGAACTATTATGGATCTACATGTGACCTTGAACAAGTCACCTAATCTCTCTGGCGTGAAGCCAAAGTGGTCTTTGAGTTCTTGCAGCTCTAACATCTTAGGATGGGAATGAACATTGGCCACTGTATTGTTTTGCGAAAACACAGATGCAGCCAGAGGGACTGGAAGTGGACATGCAAGCCCTCGGGAGGCTACATCAGCCAAAGGCTAGTACTGCAAGAACTGGGAGTAGATTCAGTTTCATTGCTCTTGATGGGAAATAGACCTGAACAGAAGTTACAGAAGAGGAAGAGGAAGAAAGACAGGACATGTAAAGAAGTCCTTGTGTACAAGGTCCTGGGCTAAGTGAGGCAGGAAATGAGGCCATAGAGGATTTTAGGATGGTTGTTTTCCCAACAATAGCCAACTGGACCTTCACCCAGCACTCAGAGGGGAAAGCCGAAGCAGAAGAGATGGAGTCATCAGGAGAAGCAAGCAAAGCCTCTGCCGATTTTAGTTCTGAAAGCACACTGCTAGGATCCCGGGACGCCAAAGAGTCAAAGAGAAAATCCGAGCTGGGCTTGGCAGTCCAGGAAAGCATGTCGTTTGCTCAGCTGAACTGGATTCTTCCAGCTCTAGCTGAGGTGAATCGGGTTATATTTTGATTATTTAATCGTCCAGTTCTCCCCTAAGTGTCTGAAAGGAAGGCTACCAATAGCTGCTTATAATTCAGCCCAGGAGGCAGGGCCACCTTGACCCTCCTAATAACCTAATTTGTCATTAACCCCATTTTGTAGGTGAGAAAACTGAGTCCGTAGGAGGGAACATGAGTCGCTTGATCTAGAGTCAGGGCTCCCTCCAGGTCTGCCTGACTCCTAAGTGCTCTCTTGGAACTTTTTCCCATGAGCACAGCCAGAGAATGTCTCTTGGAATCAGGAGAATTTGGATGAGTGGAGAATCTCGAAACCAAGAACTGGTCATACAATAAGATTTCAGAACCTCCACCCCCTCCCCACTGTCCAGAATGGTGCCTCTCACTTCTAAATTTCTTTACCAAGGGGCCCAATTTGTCATTCCTCTTTAGGCTCAAGAGAAAGTGGCTGTTGTCAGATACAGTCACAGACAGGGATAAGTGACGGAAACCTTCCCAAGCAGAGAGAGAAAGGTGCCTGGAACGCTGGACACCTGTCACGAAGAAGAGGCTTGGGAATGCACATGGGAGACACAAATACATGATTGTGTATTCACCATATTGGCGGGAATGGCAGGCCTAGCTACGGGGTACCGTTTCTAGAGTAAGCACCCTTGCCCCAGTGCTAATGGTAATTCCTATGTATCCTTGTGTAAATGTCTTCCTCTCTCAGGCCTCAGTTTCCCCATCCCGAAATTAAATGATTCATCTTGATGACCCTGGGCTCCTCCCAACTCTGATGTTCCAGACTTTGATGGAGCTCTGGGTTCAGGGACAGGCTTTAGGAAAGGTTAAAGGGCTTCTGAGATAGCAGGTAAGAACAGATTCCACTCTCGAAACCTGAGCAATCGCTCAAGATTGGAGTGAGAGAGACAGGAAGAATTACTTAAGAGATGACATCTCAGCACTGCTTACATCAAAAAGCGGCCTCACAATGGACAAGCCCCTTCTCTACTGTGACCCTCAGGTCCCCTGGCATAATCTGAGAAGTGGTCTCTCATCAGTACTTGGCAGTGTTGTGGTCCCAGTGACATCCTAGACCATCCTGGACCCTCACCATCCCAAAGACTAGAGTGACAGATGGAGAAAGCAGCGGTTTCTTAGGAGTCGTACGAGAGTTTCTGTTGGGGTCAAGGGATGACCCTGTTTTTGTGGGGAAGATGCCTCAGGGACCTTCAGGGCCTGGCTATCTGCTTTTGAGAAAGAACAGAAGAGAAAATGTGCAGCGAGGAAAGTCATAACAGGTTTCTGCAGGGGGAAGTGCTGGGTGAGGAAAGGAGCTGAGAGCAGGCACAAAGGTTCCCCACAGGGCACTGTGGGATGTGGCCACTCTCTGCGTTCCCCCAGCTCACATTCCTGTCTTCGGTAAAGTCTGAGAAACCAAGAAATGCCCACTGCTGTTGGGTATCCTCTGGAAACAAGTGGAGAGGCTGAGTTTTCAATCTGAGGTTGGAAAGGCAAAGCAGACAGAAAAGGCAACAAGAACCAGAAGCACACAGTGGGCCTTTTAAAAAGATCTTTGAAGGAGGAAGATGTGCTTACTTTACATTTTTTTTAAAGATTACTTATTTATTTGAGTGATCTCTGCACCCACCACAGGGCTCAAACTCACAACCTCAAGACCGAGAGCTCCTTGCTCTTCCAAATGAGCCAGCCCAGAGCTCCAAGGTATGCTTGCTTTTAGCCCTACTCCACACTCAAGTGCACCCAACACAGTTGAGTTGAAGTTGACGAGTGATGTAAGTAATGTGGTATATTCAGCCTTTTAATTAAACATTTATGATTTTGAAGTTTTGTTGTTGCTGTTGAACTTGAGAACATATTTTCCCTCTGTTTTTGTAGCTTCTGTCTATACGGGTAGTGCTCCCTAGGTAAAGGGTCCTGGCAGAAGGGACCCTGAGGCTTTGAGTTAGCAGGATATTTTACATACATCTTGAAGAGGGCTCAGAATTTAAGTGAAAGTAGGGATATTCAAGAAAAATTCACTGGAAATAGAAGGGGGGAGTCATTTTGGGGGGTTACCCACAGTCTACCAGTTCCCTGGGGGCTACACGTCACTGCCTGTCCTGGGTGCTGGCTACCTGGCTGCCAACATTTAGCCTCTGGGTCCTGGGCAGAGTGCCGAGGAGGGAATGTGTTTCCACAGCCCCCAGGACTAAGGGCTCCATGAGACGGAGGTGAGAGCTGGGAGAGAGGCCGCGGCACAGCTCACAAGGGCGCCCCTTGGGGTAGGTCAGTATTTATTAAGCACTTTCTCTGGTTCTGGAATCTTACACATACCTTCTCTTTCAGGCCTCAATCTTGACCCTTCAAAGTGGGCCCTTCTCCACCCATTTTACAGATGAGAGCACTGAAGCTCAGAGCCATGAACTAGCTCTTTGAATCTCAACAGCAAGGGCAGAGCCAGGAGTGGAATCCCAGTCTGTCGGATTCTAAGACAGTGCTCTTTGGCTTCAATCATGTTGCTAGGAAAAGCAAATTGAAGGGAGGAAAGGAAATCAAACAATAAATGGAGGAAAAGAGTTGTACTGTTCACCTCTTTACCCCTGGGTTGAGAAGGGGCGTTAACAAGCTCAAGAGAGCACTGGCAGGGCCTTCACCCAGCCCTCACTGCCTGCAGACCCGAGGAGAAGCATCCGAGCACTGGATGATGCTGACAGCCAAGGTGCACAAAATGCCAGTTGGGGGCGCCTGCGTGGCTCAGTTGGTTGAGCGACTGCCTTCAGCTCAGGTCATGATCCCGGGGGGCCTAAGATGGAGTCCCGACATCGGGCTCCCTGCTCGGTGGGTAGTCTGCTTCTCCCTCTGCCTCTGTGATCTCTCTTGCTTTTGTTCTCTCTCAGATAAATAATAAAATTAAAAAATTAATTAAAAATTAAAAAAAAAATGCCAGTGGGTCCCAGTGGGTCAGCGTGGCCACTGGAATGAGGCTTCTCTGCATTCTCAAGGGAAGAACAAAGTTGAGATCAACAGCTATCAAAATGATGATCCCCCTGGGGCCTCGTCTCCACAGCGGGGTCACCCCCCCTTCCACCATAGTCAGCAGAGAAGCAACAGCAGAAGGGTCTCAATCACTTTGATAAAGAATCATTAATAACAGGGCACTTGGGTGGCTCAGTCAGTTAAGTGTCCAACCCTTGATTTCAGCTCTGGTCATGGTCTCAGGGTTGTGAGTTCAAGCCCTGTGTTTGGCTCTGCACTCAGTGTGGAGTCTACTTGAGATTTTCTCTCTCTCTTTCCCTATGCCCCTTCTCTCAGCTTATGAGCACATGCATGTGCTCTCTCTCTCTCCAAAATAAATAATAATTATTATTTTTTTAAAGATTTTATTTATTTATTTATTTGTCAGAGAGAGAGAGAGAGCGCAAGCACAGGCAGACAGAGTGGCAGGCAGAGTCAGAGGGAGAAGCAGGCTCCCTGCAGAGCAAGGAGCCCGATGTGGGACTCGATCCCAGGACGCTGGGATCATGACCTGAGCCGAAGGCAGCTGCTTAACCAACTGAGCCACCCAGGCATCCCAATAATTATTTTTTTTAAAGAATCACCTTTAGCGACAATGGGGTCTATGATAATCAATGCTAATTTACACACTGTTCCTTCCAAGAGGTCTCTTCCTGAGAAGAGAAGTGTGATTACTTGGTCTGGAGTCATGAACACACCCCACCTCTGGGCCAACAGAAGGACTCGGAAAGCCTGAAAGGTGGAAAACAGTTCCCACTGTCTTCACCTCTCCAGAGCCTGCATCTTTACGGTACCTCACCTGAAACATCTATAGCTCCTGTACTCAAGTCATACTGGGTTAAAAATGAGGGGACCTAAAGGCTGCATCCCATGAGTGCTTCCTGTTTTTCTTTTGGGGTTGTTTAAGAAAATAACTTGGTCTTTCATTCACCTCTCAAAAGAAACATTTCCTGTGGTATGACTTTTATCAATGTATCCAGCCATCCAGTCAAAACACTTTATTGAGTCTTATTAAGTGAAGATTCCGGGCTTGCTGACAGCAATGGGAAAATGGATTAGATGTAGCCACTGCCTTCTAGGAACTCATGTCCAGTAATCATTGGGAGTTCTGTCTCCCCCTGAAAATCTGGGGAAACAACTGACTCTCTCTAATCATCAAAATGCCTGAAACTCATGAATACATAGTATTATATCTAAGTTCAAGAGAATTCATAGACCTCCCCTTTGTCCCCCAACCCCATGGGAGTCCACTATTCCCACACAGTAGAGTGACGGCGGGACCTTTGCTTGGTGGCTGGACCCATCTGAAGGACCCCTGCTTGAGGGAGATATCATCTGGGGTGTCTGATAAAGGGATGACAGTCCCTCTGATAAAACAAGGAAAGGAGAGCACACCTCTGAGAAAAGAGGATATATATCTTTCTCGACATATAATGGGGTGGCCTCCCAATAAACCCATCCTAAGTTGAAAATATTGCAAGTCAAAAATGCATTTGTATGCCTCACCTACTAAACATGCTCAGAAGACTTACATTAGCCTACAAAGTGGGGCAAAATTGTCTCATGCAAAGCATATGTTATAATCAAGAGAGGAATATGTCATGTGATTTATGGACTACTCTACTGTAAGTGGCAGACAGAATGGCTGTGTGGGTATCTGCTATGAAGGGTCACCGCCCAGCACCCCGAGGCTGTGCTGGACCACATATCGGCAGCTCAGAATTCAGAGTCGGGTGTCGACTGAAGACACACCGCTTTCTACACCACCAAAAACTTGTTAAGTTGAACCATTGTAACTTGGAGATCATGTCACGTCATGTCAAACCCTAGTGTTTGGACTGGAAGCCAAGAGCATTCTTTCTGGAAATAGCACTAACTTGCTCTGTGATTCTCTCCATGTTCCTTCCTTCCTCTCTCGCTGGACCTTGGTTTCCCCATGTTTCCAAATAATCAGTTATTCAACACGAGCTCTGAAAACCCTTCTGGTCCTGACGTCCTCGGTCAGCCAGGCTGGCCTCTTCTCCCGTATGTCTGACTCTGCCTCACTCACTCCAACACCTTGGGGCCTTGCCCAGGAGCTCTCCAGCAAGGGCTTCCTGCCCATTTCCTCTTTCCTCCTAAAGAGGAGCAATGGCTTTGGTGACAGACACACCTGGGCCCCCACGTGGATGCCACTGTGGAGAGAGTGGCCTTGGGCAAGTTCTTTAACCTCTCTGAGGCTTCGTGTCCTCCCCTGGGAACAGGGCTGTAATAATAAGACGCATCTCTTAGGCTTACTGGGCCCTAATCCTATGTAGTGAGCCAGTCGTGTCTGTTCCAAATCTTCTTCTAATCTTTTTATTCCTCCCTCCCTCCCCCGCTTCATTCCTTCCCTTCTCTCTTCTGTAAGACTTGCAAGGACCCTGGAGGAGAATTCACTGCCGTCTTAGCCACACACTGCTTTCTCCTTGGCTGCACAGCAAAACAGTGCACATGCGTTCCCTCCATTGGTAGAGGGAAACCAGAAGGGCAGATAAAAGCCCGCCCAACCCCGGGTGTCGGAGACCTGGGGGAGTGCCTGGGAGCAGCCTCCGGGTGTCCCACAGAGGAAGCAGGGCCCACCGAGCCGAAGGCTCCTCTTCCATACCTTTCAGCTGCGCAGGGTGACGGCACTGGAAGGAGCATTTGCTGCCAAAGGTGGTGCCTTGAAGGCAGGAGAAGGACGCAGCGTGGACGTGATGCTGGTCCGGGACGCCGCAGTCCACTGGCTCGCAAGCCACCTGTTTGTTCCACTTGCCCTCGCTGCAGGTCACCGTCACGCTGGGTCCCACCTGGAAGGCAGAGGTGGGGATAATAAGCAGACTGCCGCCAGATGTGGGGGACACCTCTTCTACCCCACGCAACAACTTGGGAGTCTCCTCCTGGAAACCCATGCTGAACTGTAACTGGCTTTTAATGAATTAGGTGTCTCGGTTCCCATTCTTCAGATGCAGACACTGAGGCGCAGAGACACTGGTTAGCTCCAAGTGACATGGCTGTAAAGAGGGTACGTGGGAACCGAACCTAACAGCCGCACTCCGAACCGCTCCCTGCCGAGTCTCCCAGATCAGCGTTCCCATCGTGCTGATGAGAATCTCGGGACTCAGACTCCTGGGGCCTGATGACTTCTTTCATGAACTGTCCCATGAAAAATGGCACAACATTTGATTCACTGGCTCTTGATCATCATACCTTTTCCTGGCTCTGCAGGAGGCAACAGGGAGCTGCTTCAGTGTTTGGCATCGAGTGGGCAGTGCCCTGGGATATGGGATATGTTTGTCCCCTGTGCTGGACACCACAGAAAAGTCCCTTTCCTTCCTTGAGCTCTTGCATTGGCACTGAACCCCGGGTTGCTCTAGGAGCCACTCCCTGCTCTGAGATCGTTGAGAGAGGTAGACGTGAGCTTGGGACAAGCCTGGGAAAAGCAATGAGGGTCGACAGGGATTGGATCCAAAGGAGAAGATGGCAGTGGTGCATGGGTGGAAGGGTGAGGCCGGGCTTCCGAGCCAAGGGAGGGACCGCCACGGGCAGCCCACAGCCTGCTGTTCAAGGAGGAAGCCGCCAGATCCCAGGGGACGGGGGATGCCAAATGTTGATCCGGGGTTTTAAAAGCAAAGGACATTTTTCCCCTCTTAAGCACACATCAAAGGCAGCAGAGGTCCCTCCGTGCCAAAACAGCCTAATTGTTTCCACAGGAGTTCAGACCTGCCATGTCCGACACAAGGAAGTGGGTGTCTAAGACAAGCAATTGGGGACCCTGGGGCTGCCTCGACAGGGGACTCTGTTTCAGTGCAGAAGCTCCATGCCACAGGAGTGTCCCTGTGTGTCCGCAGCAGGAAGGGGAAGCCTGCTGGCAGGGCCCCAGGAAAGGCTGCCTCTAGTGGCAAAGCTCTGGAACCCTCAGATCTCTGGGATTCATTGCCCCAGTGCCCACTCTGAGACCCCAGGGCAGCGTCTGGCTGCAGCAGTACTCCACCATGCCCCTTGTGCCTGACACTGCCCTGGTCCATGAGCAACTCCTATGGCTTGTGACGGCTCTTCCCGTGGCTGGTCTCACCGCCGGACGCCATGCCATACCCAAGCGGACAGCCAGAAGGACCTTGATCCACCACGATCCGACCACGTCACTGTCTTCAAAAGCTCCCCGTGGCCCTAAAGATCGACCCCAAACCTCCTGGGCAAGCGAACCAGGCCTTGACCGGAAGACCCTGCCTGCCCCGCCAGCCTCACTGCTTGGGTGAGTTCAGGGGAGGGGAAAAGATCTGTCTGGGGCATACTCTTGCTTAGCCACAGGCCTTCCCATACCATTTCCCATACCACTTCCCATACCTTCCCATACCTGTGCCCCCAGAACCCATTTCTTGCCCCTCCTCAGGGCATACCCCTGTGCCCATCCATCCGTCTGGTTCTCTGTTTCCCAGTCACTTCCAGGGTGAGTCCCCCCGGGCTTCCACCACACCCGGCACCTGCCTCGACCGGCGTTCATCACACGGTGCCATCATGACTCACTCCCTGCCCGTTCCCGGCAACGGTCCTCCTCCTTGGGAGGAGGACGCGGGTTTATCTCAATGACATTTGTTTTTTGCTCTAGCACCTACCACGGCATCTGGTTCCTGGCGAACAGATGCTTTGCAATCTGTTTTATGATGACAGTGAATGAGTGAGCACCTCATTGACAGAGGGCTCCCCTCTTTCTAACGCGGCTCCTTCCCCTGCAGCGGAGCTCGGCCTGTGAGGGTTTCCTTCCCGAGGGCTCCGCATGGGCCTTTCCACATTTGCAACCCCCAACAAAGACTGACACGTGCTGTGTGGGACACTATTCCACACGGGAACTGTGGTCTTGGAAATTCCAGGTTCACGGGTGGATGCATTCTGTCAACACGTATTTATTGCGTCTTTGCTGGGTGGCGGCACTCTTCGAGAAGCTCCACTCCAGGCCAGCCACCCCCCACCCTGGGGGCTGGAGAGGGGCTCCGAGCCCAGCACCTGCACACACCTGGCTCTTAATGAGCTCGTCGTCCCGCTGTATCTGGAGCACGTAGCCCGTCCGGCAGCTCACGGTGCAGCGGGCGCCGTGGTAGCGGTCACTGCTGGAGCAGTTGAGAGACGCGTTCTCCACGGCCAGCTCCGGGCAGTCGGAGGCCTCACATGCGAAGTGCACACAGCTGGTGGGGGGGAAGCAGCAAGAGGGTAAGTGGGGGCTTTCATACCCACCGCACGCCGGCGGGAAGGTCAAAGCTGATGCGTCTGGCACCAAGCTGAACGCCAGCCTCTGTATTTGGTGACAGTACTCATTTCGGAGGGGTGCAGTGAGCATGAAAACAGAGAGAGCATAGGACAAGCACAGAGCACAATTCCCGGCCCACAGAAACACTCAACAGGCGGTCGCTCATAGTGTAAACAAGTCTGTGCTCTAGTACCTAGCACCTGGGTGGCGTTGGGCAAGGTACTCCCCTCTCTGAGCTTCAGAGAGTGCTCATATGGGGCCAAACCAAAGGGTTGTGAGACTCAACGGACGTGCTGAAGGTAGAACTCTTTTATAAACTGTAAAGCAAGGCATGAACTGTTAGTAAGGTCGTACAGAGATCACGCCTTACTTCTTGCTGTGGCTGCCGTTCTAACCTTCCTGCCAGTTTGAATGCTACCCACTCTTCAGTCCCAGCCCCATGTAAATGTCTACAGGAAGCTTCCCCGTGTCCCCGGGGAGGGGGGGGCTCCCTGGCAGGCCTCCTGCCCTCCTTTCTCTAAATGGCCTCACACTTCATGCACTGAAAGCACAGGGCCTGGGTGCCCACCATGTGCCAGAATGTGTGCTAATCCTTAAGGAAATGGAAATCTAAAATCCCTGAGCTAGATGATCTTTCCCCTCCTGTTCCTGTTACACAGACACGCAGTAACTTTAGTGACTGTTCACCGATCGCTTAGGTACATGAGCTCACTCAGTCCTTACAACACCCCTATGAGCTAAGTGTTACTCATTTTATAGTTGGAAAAATCGGGGACCAGGGAGATCAAGTTACCTGTTTAAGCTCCCACCCAGATGTGTGACTCCAAAGTCCTTGTTGTTAACCTTGCCCCACACCTGGACTAGAACTTCCCTGAGGGTAGAGAGATAATGTCTGTTTCATCTCCCTGTCCTCTGATTGCAATAAAGCAGCTAGGCCTCCTGTAGGGATTTCCTAAATGGTGGCAGTGTGCGGCAGCAGCGCTTTGCACTTAAAGCACTTTGAGGAGGTTGAGACATTGACTGGTAAGAGTGAGAGTGTGCTGGGGGCAGTTTTCGCTAACCTTTGCCTCTCTGACTCTGTCTACCCCAACGCCTGGCACACCGTGTGCACACAGAGCTCGGGGACAGCGAGCCATTGCTGGGCAAACCAGCTTCAGAATAAAGTCCCCATTTGTTTTCATGGTGCCCATTTCAGGAGACCCTGCTGGGGGCTTTAGCTCAGGAGCCTGCTGAGAGTCACAGTTGGAGTGGCATGGAGCTAAAAGCCTCCAAACATCACAGATGGCCTTTAAAAACAAACAAACAAAAAACAAAAAACTCAGGAGAGGGGAGCATCTGATTAAGGTCTTGGTCCCACACCAACGTGGGCTTTGCCTCTCCACATACCCCCTTTCGGAAGTGGAGAGGGATAAAAGTGACACCTGCGGAGATGTTGGGTTCTCTGTCCTCCTTCCTGGCCCTGATGGCCTCGCCCGAACTGCGTCCGGTGCCCTGGGGAAGCCTCCAGGAGCATTTCTGTGGACTCAGAGCAAGGGCTCTGACACCACACAATGCATCTGTTCATGATGTGTAAGGCCTGGGGGCAAGAGCCACATGGTTCCAATTTAAACAGATTTACTCCGCAAGTTACCAGCTCCCAAGCCAGTCTTCTGACCTATGCCTTCCAGTGTGGCCATGCTTGCTCTACACTCCTGAGATGAAGACTGGGAGGCTCCGGGCTGTCCTGGGCTGTGGGGGCCATGAAGAGAAAAGCAGCATGTGCCTGCTCCCCACCCCCATTTCTCTGCACGTTAATGTTCTTCCTAAGAAAAAGAATAGACTGGAAACAAAACTGGATTTGTTGACGTGGAAAGGGCACAGGCCTTAGCAACGGGGCAAATCAGAGTCCTATCCCAGCAATGCCATTTATGGGTTGTTTGACCTCGGCAAGTTACATCATATGCTGAGACTCCGTCTTCCCATCTGCAAAATGGAAGCAATAAGCCAATTCATCTCTCAGGAGTGTCAACGGGATAGCATGTCAGCCACTCATTCACCAATTCAACAGACCTTGAAGAGGAACCTTGCTATACTGTTCTAGACAATGGGACTATATAGAAGATGCCTGCCACCTGCAAATTTGAGGAGAAAGGACATGCGCTCCAGAAAAGCCATAAAGAAGCCTGTTTCAGATAGTTGTGTGCACAGAGAGGGCACTAAAGGTGAAATCATGGAGGATGACTGTTGGAAGATGACTTCCGTGACCCAAGTGCAGATGGGTCATGGAAGGAAGCCTCCACAAGGAAGGGACATCTGAACTAAAACCTGTATGAAATGAAGGGATATGCCATGCAGGGATCCCCAGCAGGGTAAAGAGCACGCACGAAAGTCCTGGACAGAATGGAACTCAGCATATTTGTATAATCAAAGGGCCCATGGGTGAGAAATACTTTAGAAACCATGATGCTGTAAGAGAATGTAGTTTCTTTACTCTGACTCTCTGGGCTGTAGAAGGAAAGTATCTCCTGGTCACATGAATTATCTGACCAAAAGTTTTCACAGTCAAAAGAATTGGTAGTACTGGATTAATAAATCAGCTTCCCCTACCCTACACACACAATTGCAGGACTTCTCAGAACCTTCAATATTCTGATACCCATATTGGATTTCTAAAAGGGGCTATGATTTTCCAAACTCTGATAACCTTTTCCAATAGGAGATTTCTGGGCTAGTGTCTTCCAGAACACACTGTGGGGACCGGGACATCCCTGTTTGCTCAGCACATCTGTGTGTGCCTGGCTTATAGGCTTGAAAATAGGGAGGATAGGAGGAAGGAAGGTCATGGGTACCAGCTATCAGCCACTGCATTTTATCCGCATCACCTGGCTTGCATCCTCACCATAACTCCTTGAGGTAGTACAATTACTCCCATTTTCGAGAAGAGGAATGTGAGACTCCGTGAGCTTAGCTGCCTGTCCAAAGGCCCTGTGTGTGGACAGAAACCAGTAAGGTCTGCCTGCCTGTCCTCCAAGCCCCTGCTCTTCTCTTTGCTTTCCAATGAAGTTGGAAGGGTGGTGGGAACACACTGTCCAAAAATGATAAACATTACCCCCACGTGCCCCTCCCAAATACCTCCCTGACACAGCCCTGTCATTGCTGAAACACAAAAACAAGGAACAAAAGAAAAGCCTCTGGCTTCGTTAAAAAAAAAAGGGGGGGGGGATTTAATACCAGTGATGAGCAATAAAAAATAACAAAAGAAGGGGAAAAAAAGAAGACTCTTCTCAGAGGGAGGAAGCTGGCTGATCTGAGGGATGGGGGAGGGGACATAGATGCTTTTGTCAATGAAATTCTCACACCTGGGCAAAGATGGGGACACCCTCCCCCCACACAAAGATAATCAGATATTTAGAAATTGTCTTTTTTCCGTATATGTGTATGTATATATATGTACGTATATACACACACATACATAGACACACAAATATATTTATATGTGCACCTGTATGTAAATAAATATATTTATTTCTTTATAGACTCAAGTTCCACATAGAGGCATATCCTTAAGTGATTGAATAGCCAATCCCCCCACTGCTGTTCCCACAGCCCAGTGCTGCTGCCCCTCAGAACAATTTGTTACTTAAACTGTAACCCCTGGAGGATTTTGCTAGTTACCAAGCACATTTAGATATGGCCTTAGGAAATACATATACTGGCAACAGGTCTTTGGGGAGAAGGACGATGCCCCGTGAAGGGCAGCTGGGGATGCCCGGCTTGCTCAGGGCGGAAGGTTGCCCCTTCACAGAAGCCGGGCAGCCGGGAATGCCCGGTCAGCTCAGGGTAGAACGAAAACCGCCTGCTCCCCTTATCCGTTAGCGCTCCTTTCTCTTCCCAGAAGTGCCCGTTGTTAGTTATGAGTCCTGTGAATGTGTTTAACTATAAACTTTATCCTCCTTCTTGGTTGTCTGCAAGACGGGATTAACGTTTGACCTTCATCAATCCTCCTATTCGCTATTGTTTTCTATCTAATAAAAGTGAGACTGTGGAGTTGCTCGTGGCAGCAGTCCTTTTCGACTGTTGTCCCCTGCTCCCAGTCTCTTGCAGCTGACTTGGTTGTGCCTAATTCTTTCCCATCACCGGCTGGAAGTGGCAGCCCAAGGCACTGGTCTCCAGACACAGACAGCAGAATGGGTGGGTATTGCTCAGGCGGAATACAGAAGACCAGCGGTAAAGGGCTGGTGAGGGTCCCACTCCTGGCTGTGTCCCTTGAGTCTTGGCTTAGCTCCCATATTCTGCTGCTTTGCTGCAACTACATTATGGGGCAGGGTGGGGGACAGTAAGTAACAGAAGGGGTTTGGTTTTTTTTTTTTTTTAAAGATTTTATTTATTTATTTGACAGAGAGAAATCACAAGTAGGACAAGTAGGCAGAGATGCAGGCAGAGAGAGAGGGAGGGAAGAAGGCTCCCCACTGAGCAGAGAGCCCGACGTGGGACTCGATCCTAGGACCCTGAGATCATGACCCGAGCTGAAGGCAGCGGCTTAACCCACTGAGCCACTCAGGTGCCCCCGAAGGGGGTTTATAAGTCACTTTGGGCTGCTCAGATGGAGACAGCGAATAAGACAGCATGTCCATGCTGGGAAGGGAGGGAAGATGCTCCTGGCAGGAGGGCCGCAGGGTCCCTGGGAAGTGAGACAGAGAAAGAATGATCAAGATAGGACTCCTGGTTCTCTGCCCAGGAATGCAGCGGCTGCTGACCCTGAAAGGGTCTCACACCCTGGAATCCTTGGAGCCAGGGAGGCGCTGGCCCAATGGTGATGAGGCAAAGTCAAGGTCTGCAGGGTCAGGATGGCAGCGAGCAGCTCTTGGGGTGCCCAAGGGAGGGAGGGGGGCCGGCAGAGCAGCAGCAGGTCACTCCTGGCCCAGGTGGCCCACAGCACCGACCCTGTCGTGTCTCCAGACCTACCCATGTCTTTACTACGAACACTCCTGGTAGCTAAATGTTGGCAACTTATTAAAGAAGAGAGGGCCAGACACAAGTTATGTGTGGTCCTTTCTGGCCTATTCGACAGCGGTCTTGAAACTTCTGATGAAGAGGAATGTGCTTTGCCCCAGGAGGCCTGAGAAGTGAATTCCAATGCCGTTTCTGCTGCTGAGCGGCTGGGTGGCTCGGGGGAGCTCACGTCCCTTGCTTGGACCTCAGATGAGAATGCAGAACCAGAGAACCTGGTGGAGGCCTCCCAGCTTTCAGCCACCACAGTTTTATGAAGACAAAACAACAGAGACATACAATCTCTGAGCTCTTGGGGAGAGCGAGAATAAATTTTGATAATCCTGATTATTGACAAGGATGTGGAAGCAGAGGAACTCCAGGGGACCTCTGATGGGAGCAGAAGTTGAACAACATCTTGGAGAAGAATCAGGAGCAACTGGTCCCGTTGAAGAGACACAGGCTCGGGCAGCTCAGTTCCATCCATGAGGCGTATCCCCCAGACCAGCAACTCCCAACAGGTGTTCTGAGAGGGGCTGATCCTCGCGTGGGCTGCATAACTTAGGGAAGCCTGTGGTCTCTGGCCACAAGAAGCTTCTTCCTGGGCTCCGAATCTCACACGTGATTTTCCTATATGGTTATCTGATGGATATTCCTTGGGTGGGCTCCTGTAGGCACCTATCCTCACCCCCACCCCGCCCAATCCAAGTCCTTGCGGGCTGAAATGACTCAAGAATGTATGTCCTCCTAGAGCTGCCTTTCTCACAGTTAGCTCCCTGGCCGAACTGTCCTCCTCCGGGTGGGCTGGCATGGGAAGTGGGACGAGTTTGCGGTAGAGGGAGAAAGAATGCAAACAAACAATAAAGGGGGTTGGAGGAAGGAAGGAAGGTAGGAAGGAAGGAGGGACGGACGGGAGTTTACTGATTGTGTAAGCACATGGCCCACTGGATTTTATAATAAGCTGCTTAGTCTCTGTTTAGAACCATAGGATAGTGTGTGTGTGTGTGTGTGTGTATGTGTGTCTGTGTCTGTGTGTCTGTGTGTGTGTGTGTCAGACACACTGGAGCCTCAGTCCGTGAGTGCTGCTTCCCTCACGGAGTTAGCCTCTTAACTTCCCACCGCCATGGCTAGGCCCCCCGCCGTTCCCTCTTCCCCTTAGGTGTGGTGCTGCGATTTGGCTAGAATTCCAGGACTGGACCTCTCCCTGGAAACCCGATCCTGTTTTCGTGGGCCTCTGGATTCAGTGCAAGTGCTGCCCCGGGGACTGGAGAGCCTTGACTCTAGGTCAGAACCCACGGCCCGGATTGATTTTGCTCTAGGGATGCTCCTCTCCAGGCAGCCCGCGAGGCACCGCGCTGCTCTCCGGAGAAGAGAATGAGCACGGGAAGGGGAAAGGGTGGGAGAGGAGGCCGAGTGGGTGGGGACGTTGGGGAAGGGCCAGCAGCGGCAAGAAAGAGGATCCGTGGGGACGCGAGGGCCGGAGGGCTGGCGGCGGGGGAGGCGAGGCGGGCCCCTCTCAGGACCCGGGAACCAGCTGAGAGTCAAGTGGGCTATTTCTACCAGAGCCAGCTGAAGCGCGGGCTATAAAAAGTGATGCTATTTACCTTGGTGTTTTGAGAATGAAGAAAAACATCCCGTGGCTTTTTACAGTTGTTGCTTATTTTTCTTTTCTCGCCTCCTGGTTTGTTTGTTTTAATGCACTTGCACATTTGTGCGGTCCCGACGGTTTGGGTGAGTGCCTCTCCAGCTCTACAGGAGCCGCTGCCTCCTTCCCCAGCCCCTGGCCTCTGGAGCATCCCCCCCTCCCCCCCCCCCCGCCCCCGCAGCGGTGGCCCTGGGGGCTCGGCCCATCTCAGCCAGGTCCACGCTCAGGGCGGAGCCACGGAGGCCCTCAGGGCCACGGGCCCCTCACCTCGAGCTGTTCCCCTCACTAAATGCTCACCCGTGAGCAGTCGTGACGAGTCCCCTTCTCTCCTGGACGTGCTTGACTCTGATGAGTACCTCGTGGCTTTCAGGGGCAGACGAAGCAAGATTTTGCCTCCTACTGCCCGGATGGCCTTGACTCACTGTCTCTTGTCCACACCTCACAGGACAGGTGTGATAATGAAATAAAATAATGGATTCAGGTAATGAAGTGCCTGTCGGTGTCCTCCCCCTCCTTCTTCTCCCTCCCGGCTCGTGGAAAGCACGGAATGTCAGAACTGGAATACCCCATCCTCCGCCATCATCCCATGGGTGGGGAAGCTGAAGCCCAGAGAGGCGGACTGACGGGCTCCTAGTCCTATAACCAGTGAGACCCTTTGTCCCTTCCCGGTGCTCTCCTGCCACCAGTCAGAGAACCCAACAGCTGCTAAACAGTTGATTTGTTTCTGAGCTGAGACACTTTGAACTGTTTACTTCGGGCACAGGAACTGTTAATTAAGAATTCAAAGAAGCCAGTGCTGGCCTCCGTCAGCTTGCCCGTCCGTGGTCCCGGTGGCTGGTTAAGGACGGGGAAAGAAAGCGCTGCAGAAAAGGTCTAATGGGTTGACGCTGCCCATCAACACTGTTTCCCTGGGTTCTGAGAATTGACTTATTTTTATAGTCTGGAGAGCCAGAGATGAAAAAGCCCCTTTAGTGTGAAATAGAACAGTGAGGGATACTTAAGGAGCTCTTTTGCCTCCCCACGATTGCAACAGACTTTGCACAACAGAAGCTAGAGACAGTGGGTGCAAAACAATGCGGGTTTTGCAACCACCTTTTGTGTCCCCTGTGGTGGCAGGGGCGTGGGAAAGCCGGTGTTGTTCTCTGCCCCCACCGCCCCGCCCCCAATCCTCTCCCTTCCTTGCTCCCAGGTACACAGGGCAGGGGGCGATTGCCTTTCAGAGGGCCTCACTCTGGGGGGAACCCACCAAGACCACGGCCCCCACCCCCCATGCCTCAATCTCTCTTTCTCCTTCTGGATCTCATTAAACAAACGTGAGAGTTGCTGTGGGAGCAGGGACCAGCTCTTCTTTCTCCCTTGGGGGCCCTGGAATTCTAGAGGGCAGTGCAGGAGTGTGGACACTCTGGATGTCCTAGATGATCTCTAGAGCTTCTTCCGGCTTTAAGTGCTTCATGGGGCCTTCTCGGCAGAGAAGCACCCCTGTCAGATCAGCAAGTGGCCATAAATACCCCGTATTAATAGAGCAGCTTGGCATAGTGCCTCATGGTCCACGAGAGGGCCTTGCTCTCTGGCGCACCATTGAACCCCCATGACCCACCGGTGGGGTAGAGATGGTCGTCTGTTTATCCAAAAATGGGAAAGCAAGACTCAGAAAAGTTGTCATGGACACACACGCAAGAAGGGACACATTCAGACCCACATAAGAGTATCCCCCAAACTCTTACTCTTTCCAGGAAATTCCACCCTCTCTCAGCTCAGACAAGGGGCATTAGCAGACACCAGATCAGAGGCACGGGTGGGGGTAATGCTGGAATACGGTGAACGGAGACACAGAAAATACAGGCTCCCTCCATCCCCTAAATAAATAGTCCAGTATTTCCGAGCTGCAGGACAGCTAACCCACCTCTCTTCTCTTTGTCCAAATATGGATGCTGAGACCCAGAGAGGGGAAGCAATGTCTACCTCGCAAGCGAGCCATCGTCAGCACTGGGACTGCAAGCCAGGTGAGGGAATGTTTCCACCAGCGCACATTCCTGCTTCCCTCCCTCACCCCTGGAATCCAGAGACACGTGTGGGCCTCCCAGGCCCAAAGGCAGAGCCGGCCAGAGGCCAGAGGATGGAGCAGGGAGAAACACACAGACTTTTCACAGCCACACGCATGTCTACGCGGTTCCGGAATTCCTCCATCTGCTTCTGGCTAGCAAACGGCCCAGGGTATTCCGACACAGGGTCCCTTACCTCTGCTCAGCAGAGCTGTAGGTCTCCCCTCTCTGGCAGCTGCTCAGGGTGACGGGGTCAAAGTTGTCGAAGGAGCGGAGGGCCACCCCCGAGATGGCGACCAGGGGTGAACTGAAGCTCACACGAACCGCCCGGCTATGGTAGAAGGGCCGGCTGAGGTCATGTACCACAGGGATAATCAGGGGATTGTTCCTGCAGCTCAGGACATGGAGGCCTGTCAGGAGAGACAGAGGGCCGAGGGGCCAGGCTCATTACTCAAGGCCAGTCACGCCCTCCCCAACGGGCCCTTCCCGAAGCCCCCAGACTCTTTCATGTCACTGCACAAAAGCACCATTGGGTGGCCAGTGGGGATTTTGAGTTTGATTGAAAGTTTCTTTGTCTGCCTTTTTCTCTTGGTTCCAAATCTTTCCAATCCCTTTGCCTCCCTGCCCCCTAAGCTTTCCCTTCACCTAGCGCCCACAGCCTCTCTCCCTCCCCCAGGGGCCACCCCTCACAGAAGCATGGCGGGCCGCACCACCCTCCCACGCTGCAGTTTGTGCTGGATGGTCCGAGCTGCTAGTTTCCAGGCTGCCTTCCCAGTCAGCCGCAGAGATGGTGCACACCAGCCCCAGCAGCCCCAGTCAGCCGCAGAGATGGTGCACACCAGCCCCAGCAGCCCCAGTCAGCCACAGAGATGGTGCACACCAGCCCCAGCAGCCCCAGTCAGCCGCAGAGAAGGTGCACACCAGCCCCAGCAACCCCAGTCAGCCGCAGAGATGGTGCACACCAGCCCCAGCAGCCCCAGTCAGCCGCAGAGAAGGTGCACACCAGCCCCAGCAGCCCCAGTCAGCCGCAGAGATGGTGCACACCAGCCCCAGCAGCAGGCTGCCCTCATTTTTAGTCCAGGAACCCAAGAGCAGTCCCGCAAGGTCCGGACCGCAGTAGCTGGGCTGCAGAGGTACCCTGGGAACCAGGGACAGGAAGTGGCTCCCCAGAGGTGCCCCCAACAGCCAGCCATGTACAGTCCGTGCTGAGCCTGGGCTTGCCCCCATCCCAAAGCCCTCAGTTCTTTCTAGAATGGGGAACAGGTCCCCAGGCTTCGAGGAGCAAGGGAGGAGGCAGAGAGGAAGGGCATGCCCAGAGGAGGGAAGGGAATGCTGGCGTGTGGGATACAGTCGGAGAAACAGACACCGGCTCTGGGGTCGGATGGACCTCGGTTCACATCACGGCTGAGCCTACCTAATGATGGGAGTCCGGCAAGCTCCCAAAACTCACTTCCTGCAACCAAACTCAGGGCTGAATCCGTGTGCATCCCGGCAGGCCTGCACTGTTGGGGACGTCCAGTTCCCCCTCCAGAAGGCGCCCTTCTCTGGTCCCTCAGAACAGCAAAGGCTCCCCAAGGGGTGCCAGGATCGGAGGACAGAGGCCGGGGGACACTGCGGGGAGGGACGGGGACACGTGGAAGCCTCAGACACTGGGTCATGGGATCCCAGCCGCTTCTGTGGAACCAGACCTTTCCCCACGCCTCAGAGCCCGCCGCAATGGCACGACAGCTAGGAAAATATTTGCTTCTCACTTAGGGAATTTTCTCTGGAATCCAGATAAGTCCAGAGGGGTTTTCTTTCTCTTCCTTATTCATATGACACCCCCCCCCCCGACCCCACCCCAACCCCATCACTTCCCTTGCCTCTAAAACTAACTAAATAAGTAAACATAAAAACAAAATAAAATCCTCTCCCTGCTCCCTGGGCTTCTGCTTGACCCTGAGATGACCCCGTGCCTGCTGGCTTCATACGGGTCTTTGAACCGAGCTCCCTGTGGAATGGCGCAGCCATAGCTGGGGAGGCCGGCCTCCGGGGCTGGCCTGGGATTCCAGACACTGGCAATGGCTACCCGGAGTTCGAGTGGAAATGTGGGAGGGACAACAGGGCTTTCCCAGTGCGGGCGCTCATGCGGGGCACTGTCACCACAGCCCTGAGGAATCCTTCTCGCTCTGACGATGACGTGGCACCGTTGGCCCCATTGTGTCTATGAGGAGAGCAAGATGCCACATGAGGGGCTCTGAGGTCAAGAAAAGCGTGTACCTTCTTGAGCCGAGGGTGTGGCAGGGACAGGACGGAAGCCCAGGCCGTCGGCCCTGGAGCTGGCGCTCTTTCTTCTGCCCCATGCACACATGGGTGCACAGACGGGTGTGCAAGTGACTGCCTGACGACTCTGGCCTTGTCCCTTACCCCAGCCCGGTGCGGAGGCAGCCTCTCAGCACGCAGGACCTGGCTGTTGACCTGCCTTCCCATTCCTGGTCTTTCCTTACTCCTCCTCCTGTGGGGGAGTTCCTCAGGTGGTGCCGGCAGGAATGGCATGGCTGCCGCGGTGGGGCGCTACGGGACACCTCCCTGTACGGGGTTGGGGGCTGGGGTGGGGAAGGAGCCATGGCTAGGATTCCAGAGACCTGGCCATGTGACCCGGGGTCTTTCAGTGCCTCTCTTGGGGCCTCAGGTGCTGATATCTGCAGAAAGGGCCTTTGCTTAGTCTCCATCCTGGGGCCTTTTGAGGATCAGAGGGGTGCCCAAGATTAAGGATGCCTGGTAGAAAGGAGCTCTTGAAGGGAGGACTGAGACTGTGGCCCCCAAACCCCCTATCTGCCACATCCAGGCTTCTCGGGATACACGAAAGCCTCCTGATTTGAAGGTAAGCAGAACTTCAAACAGAGAAGCAAGAAAGAGGAAAGACGAAGGAAGAACTAGCTCTTGGTGGCTCCTTGAACCACCCTAGGCAGATACGGTCCCGAGAGCCACCTGCATGATAGAGTGCTCACCGAGATCGTGGCTCTGATCTTTGGTATCAAACAGCTGGACGCTGATGGTCTCTTGCTTCTGGTCCCCATAATAGGTGCCATCCGTCACCAGGTGGACGATGACAGCTGCGGCAACCATTGGCTGAGAAAAGTATGCCTGAAATGCAGAAGGCACAGGAGGGTCACTCATGCACTCAGGCCACCGGGCGGGGATTGCAAGAAGCATCTTCCATGCAGGGCCTGGGCCTTTCGGCATGGGTCCGTAATGGGAACAAGGAGGCCGTGAGGAACACAGGCTCTGAAGTCAGAAACTGCTCTAACATTGCTCTGCACCTGCTGAACTATGTGATGGGGAAAGGCAGCTCTGCCTCTCTGGGCCTAAGTTCCCTCACTCCGAAGTGATATATTAAGTAAAAGAACTGGATCACAGGGTGGCTGTGAGTCTCCAGTAAGATAATGGGAACAAAGGGTCTGGCACACCCTAAGACCACATAAAAAGGCATTATTATTATTATTTGTTCCTTCTCTATCCTAGCCTCTGTGCAAAGCATCAAGGAGACAAAGGTAAGGAAGACGTGGCCCTTGCCTTTCTGCAGACCATGGAGTTCAAAGTGGGTCAGTGATATGTAGATCAAAAGTCAGTACAATCCCTAATCCTTAGTCAGGAAGATGGACCCAATGACAGCGATACAATAACACGTGACAAGCGTCATCTGACAGACGACCGGACATGTACAGGACTAGAAGAGAGAGAACAGTCACTTCTCTGTGGGGATCAGTTAAGACTTCAAGGAGGAGAAGACAATCTTAAAAGGCCTTGAATGATGAACAGAAGGTTCCAGGCAGACAAAAGATATCCAAAGTCTTTGCCAAAACAAGAAGGATGAGGGGCATTCCATGCGCATCAAAGGGATTCTATTTCAGGGAGCCTCCTACTGCTAAGTGTTTTGTTCTCTGTCCTTACAATTAACACGGTGGGGAGACAAACCATCTTGCGAAAGGGTCACAGGAGCTGGTGCTTCCTGGGGCCCACTCCTGGAGATCCTGAGGCTTTGGCTTACCCGGAGCCAGAAAGTGGTCTGAGCCATCTGGGAGTATGGGTAGCTGAAGGTACAAGGGTACCAGGCATGCTGGGAAATGCCTTCACTGAGATCTATCACCTTGGTTCGACACACCTGGGGAGAGAGAAAGAAAAAAACAAATGTTTTAGAGGATCTCCACAGCTAAACTAAATTCAATCAGATGCACCTTCCCTACCTACCTATTTTGTTCTGAGCACCACAGGAGAACACAGGGGTGCACAGACGGGAGTCTGCCCCAGGAGCCCACATTCTGCTGTAGCACAGGGAGCCCTCAACACCATGAAGGGCAGAACAGACAACATGTTTTGGGGGCAGAGGTGACAGAGAAATGCTCGTGGGGACAGATGCTGGAGGAGGTAACCTCTGAGCTGGATCCTGAAGAACAGAGCGGACACAGGGGAAGGGGAGTACAGGTGCAGGGAGCAGGAGCAAAGGCTCAGGGGAACGGAGAAGTCTAGAATGTGCTAAGCTGCCTGGTACTATTAGAGCTTGGGGAAGGTGGCAGAAAAGGCAGGATAAGGGGTGGGATCTCACCGAGTGTTGAACTGCAAGCAGACCATTTTAGCACACATCTGTGCATTGTGCTCAGAGCTGTACTAAGGACAGAGAAAAGACTCAGACAGGATGACCATATCCTCCAGAGACAGAATGTGTGTGTGTGCGTGTGTGTGTGTGTGTGTGTGCACATGCACGCACACTGAGTCTATGCGTGCCTACTGTGTATCCAAATGTTATTCCGTCCTTCAGTTCATTCACTTATTCGAGTCCTATTGTTGGGAGACAGCGTTTTGCAGAGCACTGTGGGACAAGATGGATGCCGAGGAGCTTGCAGGGAACACTGAGCATAGATACCCATGGAGGCACGACACCAGCACGTACTACTGTAAATTGTACAGCAGAAAACAGAAAAGTTCTACAATGGAAAAGGTCAGAAGCAACTGGCTTGTTCTTGAGATTGGTCAGACCTTCCGCAGAAGGCCATTCGGCATTCGTGTTTTTCCTCTGACGTTGAATGTGGCCCCTCTCGTAACCCTCCCCTGTGGATCTGGGTCTCCCTATATCCTATACCTGGGCAGGTCTCCCTACACTCATCGGAGAAAGGCTGACCTAGCGACTCTAAGACTCTTGAAAGCTATTAAAAAAAAAAAAAAACCAAAACCCGAAAGATAATCTAATATCAATCCTAATAAACACATGTACATGTAAAACAAATTTAAAAAGAGGGGAAAAAAAATATATATATACAAGAATCAAGGCTACCTATTCCAGCCATATTTGTAGTAGCAAAAAATTGGGACTCGCTTACACGTTCATCTGCTGGGGAAGGGATGCATCAGGTAAGAAATATTCACGTGACAGATTTTCTATATAGCAAAAGACTCTTACGAGGCCTGAATTAGATTCATATATAGGAAGGACACTAGAAATATTTAATGTCAGGTCCAGTGTGGGACCCGGCCACTGAAAACAGAAGCCCTACTCCTGAGTTCAAGACCTCAATGGAGAGATTGTAAAAACTTAACACCAAGTAAAAACAAGACAGAGAAAGGAACTAGGTATAAATGGACAGGTACAATATGATGTCATTTATAAAAATCACACAAAGCAAGACCATATATCACCCAGAGATTCCTATAGAGGAGTGCAGAGTGCAGATGAAACACAGAGTAGAAAAGTCATATATCAATTTCATTAGTCAAACTCAAGACAAAATACGTGATGCCTATGTTGTAATCTACAACTGCAATCTCAGTGCTTTTTTTTTTTTTTTTTTTTAATGAGCTCTTTTTTGTACTGGGGTGATTTTATATTTACAGGAAAGTTGCAAAAGTAACATGGAGTCCTGTACGTATGCTTCACCTGTGTCCCTTACTGTTAATATCTTCATCAATTCATTCTCGAAACCCCAGAGGAAGATGATTTGCTTAGTCAGCTTTGGAGAATCACAGATCAGTCATCCCAAAAGTTCTGTGGTGGCATGCTGGCCTCATTGAAGGAGAGCCTGGTTTACCTCTGACATCTGAATGTCAGATTAGGTCATAGGTTTTGAGGGATTCACAGCATTCCCTGGAGGTGTCCGTTGTGGGTCAGGCTGTGAGATCTGCTTTGTTCTCTCTCTACTGCTTTACCTGTAGCATCTCCACTCACCTGTCTTAGATACCCAGCTGCCATGTAATGTTTCCCTTAAGAAAAGAGCTTTACTGCATGAAGAACACTGAAAAGTATTGAAACCTATTTATTGCCAAAATTCCTCACCCTCCCCCGAGAAACCAATGGGTTCTGAGCACACGGTATGAGTTTCCCGAATATCACAGGTAACCTCTTTAAGCACAAGAAGGGGCCAAGATTCAACCATCTCATTGGCCAGAAGCAGGTGAAGGCTTCTGCTATTCAAATCTCTAGAAGCCTAATACCAAGGAGAGTATGGGCAAAGCAGCCACTTTATTAGGCTGGAAGATGTCTTCCAGTTTATTTATTTTTCTACAAAACAACTGGGACAGAGCTCAGGCAGATCTGCCAGTGGATTGTGTTACATCTGACAACAGTGCGAGACTTTGCATAAACTCTCCATGGCATTTGAAACCCAGGCCAGCAACTGGACCTGTATCGTTCTGGAATTCTCTCCCCTGTATTCTGAGCTGCCTGATCCCAGCAGAGTGGGGTGGAGTGCATCTCTGGAGTGCTGGGGGCTGGGGAGGAGAGGGGAAGGGCAAGGGCTTATCTCTGCATCTAAAACATTCACGGTCAGAGAAGTCTAAGACATGAACAAAGCCCTCTTATTGCTTAAATACAATTTTCTCTTATCTCGTCGGCTCTATCAGCACTAGACAGGGTTTTAGAGGTACACACTGCTGTTATTTTATTCTCCTGTTTTCCTATTTAGATTGCGCTTGTTCCAAGCGGGCTGCGATCCTGACCAGGGACAGTCAGAGCAGATCAGAGAGGAACAAACAAAACCAGCTGAACCTTTGCCCAAAGCCCCAGTTGATCTTAAAACCATCTATGTTCCTGGGGGGAGGCTGGGGGTGGGGAGGGCGGGTTGCAGGGGAGAGCTGAAGGAAACGCTCACAAGCCTCTTGCTTTTATAGACCTTGCAGATTCTGCTCATTCAGCAGTCACTGACTGGGGGTATGTGGTGTGGTACGCCGGACTCCGCATCCCTGAGAGAAAGAGCTTTGCCCTTGGCCGCAAGATTGGTCACTAGGGATACAAGTGTGATCCCAAGGTGACTGATTCGATGGGCATGCTCTGTTTTCATCCACTCACTTCTTTGCACCTTCCAAGAAAAGCAAGTGTGATCGCATGAAGGATTACAGAGCAATTTAGATTTCCCTGAATACTGGTGGGGGAACAAGCAGGAAACTCACATCCCACACTCCTTGGGGCCTCAAGCTCCCCCAGCAGCCCCAGGAAGCAAGCTCCGTCTCACGCATCATCTCCATTCCTCCCGTCTTTCCAGTGTCGTTGGCTCCAGTGAGCTCCGTGTCTCTCCCAACCTCCCCCTCTTCCCAGTCAGCGCCTCTCAGACCCCACGTGAGTCATTCTTCTCTCCCCCACGATGATGCGTTAGGCACAGGTCCTTCTGATGATGCCGACAAACCCTTGCTGGACGCAGCAACCGTTTACCTTCTCTGCCATTCTGTGATCTGTCCCTTTGACTCATTCCACTTTGTACAACACATCTGGGGGCTCTAAAAACACGGACAGCCTCTAGACTTCAGCCTCCTCTAGACAGATGAAGACGGGGTTCCCCAGCAAGCACCTGCGTTGCGCACACGCATGCCCAGTGCAGCTTTACTGACAACAGCCGAGATGTGGAAACAAACTCAAGGTCCGTCGAGAGGCCAGGGGGTGAGCAAAACGGGATCTATCGACACAGTGGGATATCACTCAGCCTTCAAAACGAAAACCCTGTCATATGTGACGGTAAGGATGAACCCTGAGGACAGCAAGCCAAGGGAAATAAGACAGCCACAAAAGGACCAATATTATATTACTCCACTTCCATGGGGAATCTAAAGTAGTCAAATTTGCAGAATCAGTGAGTGGAATAGTGGTTGCCAAGGGCCGGGGGAGGGTGGGAAAGGTAGCTACTGTTCAGCAGACATCAAGTTTCCAGTAAGCCAGAAGATGACGTTCCTGAAGTCTGCTGTAGCTGTAGTCAACACCAGCTTATTGTACACCCAGACGTGTGTTAAGGTAGGTCTCAGGGCACCTGGGTGGCTCAGTGAGTTAAGTCTGAGTCTCGATTTTGGGTCAGGTTAGGTTGTCATCTCAGGGTCCTGAGATCAAGACCCACATCAGGGTTCCCGCTCTGCAGGGAGTCTGCTTGGGATTCTCTCTTCCTCTCCCTCTCCCCCACTCCTGTTCTCTCTCTCTCCAAAATAAATGAAATCTTTAAAAAAACGGTAGATCTTTCAGCAGCTTCTTTTGTCACAGTAAAGCATGATACAGTAGTGTTTTGAAAGAGTAAAATCCTGATATTCATTGAACGAATGTGTACATTAGTAAAAGAAGTGATCCAGTTCAGGTGGGGGGAGAGAAAGTCACATAATGATGCTAGGCAAAGAGCAGATGCGGCTGGGCTGGCGAGCATCCTCCCTTAGGTATTCTCAGGGCTGGAGGAAGGATTACCCAGTATCTTCTTGATTACTTCAGAACCAGAGAACTTATTCCCCTTTATAGGCAATTCAATGGACTCTAGACAGCTCTTCCCAACAGCTAGGAGAAGATGTCTGGCTCTAATTCCTCCTACTTTTTCCTCTAAGCAACAATGTCTATAAGCTTTCTGATTTAGAGTTCCAGACTTAGAGGGACTGAAGAGTAATTTACTGAAACCATTACTTTTGCTGGGCTCAAGGAAGAGTGGGCTGTCTTGTATAACATAACACAGCAAGTAGGTAGCAAAACTGTTATTTAAATGCAGACTTTTCTTGGCTCCGAGAACTGATGCTTTTTCCTTACCTGTGCTCGGCACCCCCTCGATCCTACTTTTTTCATAAAAAGATTATTTATTTTAGTAAGCTCTATACCCAGTGTGGGTCTCAAACTCATGGGCCTGAGCTCAAGAGTTCCATGCTCTTCTGACTGAGCCAGCTGGGAGCCCCTCAATCCTACTTTTTTGTGTGTAGGACCACCTCCAGTGAGATGTCTCCCTCTTCCCCAAGCATGCATGGCAGAAAGAGCAGACAGGAATTGGGGTGCCCATGTCCCTCCTTTCTCCCAGAGAAGCCCAGCTCTAGGTCTTTGAGGAAGCTGAGCAGCCACTGTCCTCCAGTCCCATCTTAACACCTGCAGGACCTGGGGGTGGGGGGGAGGGCGGCGGTTAGAGACTGTGTTCCTGCTTGGTCTTTAACATGAATGCCTTAGACATCCTGTCATGTTCAGGGATGGGCTTACACTAAACACCCCCACAGGAAACAGGGGAGCTGGGTCAGTTCTGGCTATGTCACTTACTAGCTGGACCACTCCCCCACCCTCGATTTCCCCATCTGTGAAATGCAGCGGTCGTATGGAATGGCCCTCAAGTAGCTTGAGGACGCCCACAGCCAGAGCATCCACAAGGTCACAATATCATTTATCCCACAGTCAGCCTCTGAGAGCTTGGAATCATTGTCCCATTTTTCTGATGAGGAAACAAGGCACAGAGGCTTTAAATAACTCCTTTAAGGTCATCTACCCAGCCGTGCAGGACAGTCAGCAGCCAGACTCTGATCCCTCCGCCACCATGTTCTGTGCGTTCTGTCACAATGGACCAGGGCTGGTGCTGGTCTCATTCAAACCTCCCCTTTGGCTGACGGAGAAGGCACCAGCTACCACTGTCTTTGCCTCCTCTTGCTCTCCCTGCTCTACGGTCCTCAGACTTCACCTGCCAAAGCACAGAACTAAGCCCATGGCCCTGCTACTTACCATCCCCTCCATGCCGCCACGGACCATGGGATGGGGAGTCTCCTGGACACAGCTTGCAAAGGCCTCTGGGAGCCGGTTTCCACCCTGTCACTACTTTCACTACCAGCCACCGCCCCGCCTCACCCCTCCCCACACAGCTGGTGGGTACCCCCACATGTGCACAGCGGGGCTCCCTTCTCCCCGGGAGACACTTTCTCTTGCAGGTCCTGGACTCCACCACCACGATGTCTGTGCCCGGACTTCCCCCCTGCCCCCCCCCCCCCGCCACCTCCCTCCAAGGCACTGGCTGCCCGTTTTGTGAAATGTGACACACCCTTAGAAGCCGGTCTCAAATATCACCCCTCCTCTGAGAGACTCTGCTCACCCCCCAGGCGGAATTAACTGCTCTCTGTTGTGTCCACACAGTCTTTATGTACCTCAGTTACAGCGCCCGTCAGGTTGGACAATGGTTGTTTAGAACCTAGTCTTTCCCTTGGAATTCTGAAGACTTCCGAGGTGAGAAGCGTGCGTTATTCAAGCTCCCATCAATTCTAGCTCCTGTCACCCGGCGGCAGAACACAGCAGGTGCCCCAAGACCAGGAGTCACAGCCAGAGCGGTGGCACCTAGAGGGTCCCTGTCCTAGGCTGGGTGCTTCGTTGAGGTCTCCGTGTGCACTAAATCATGCGGGCCTCAGGACAGCTCTGTCAGGGAGGTACTAGGATTATACCCATTTTATAGATAAGGACTTGAGGCTCCTGTCCTTTGCCTAAGGTCACACAGCTCATTAGTGGAACCAGGATTCAATTCTCAGGCTCAAACTCAGCCCACACTCTTAATGGTAGATGAAGGCCGCCTTGGAAAGGGCTGTCCACCTGTCTCTCAGGGCTGTCAGGGAGGATGGAGGTGGGATTTTGCCTGAACAGAAGCTGCTTCAGCAGCCCAGAGCAGGCCCCCTCAGGGCTGCCCCCAGGGCGGGTGATGGGTGGAAAGAGTCCTGGGTTGCCAAGCGAGAGTCTTGCCTGCTAGAACCGACCCCCCTGCTGACTTCCTCTGATACTCCTCCTTCCCGTGTGCAGAAGGACAGAGGAAGATGAAGCCTTGAAAGGCTCTTCAGTTCTGACCATCTGCCAGCGTTTCACTCCCAGCCTTTTCCTGGTGAACGAGGCAGGAGAGAGTGTCGACTCTATCAAGAAGTGGGATTGTTCTGGAAGCCCCCAAGTCCACTCCTGGACCCCAGGCCTCTGGTCTCTGGAAGGCTAATTCCATAGCCACCTTTTCACAAACACCAGAGGGGTAACATAAACATTTACTGTAGCCATTCCAGCAATGTGTTTTCTGTTTTCTTTTCTTTTCACGCATGTGACAAAGAGCAGCTCTTCCCCTCAAAGCCTTGAGATCGGATATTTGCGCTGGGGGCATCCTCAGCGATCTGCTTCTGGCCATCACATCTGATAGATGAGGAACTGGGCCCACTGGGGATAGTAGAGACAGGCCGTAAGCCCCTGTGGGATGGGCCAGGATGTCTGGAGGTGACTGGGGTGGCATGGGCTGACAGACACAGTGGCCTCGGTGGCCCCAGGACTCGGGGGCTCCCATCCACTCCATGCACCACCTGCCACCCCATCTAGCACCCGCCTCCAAACCCCTCCTTTGCCGAAGACTGCTTTCAATTAGAGGAGTTAACGATGTCTTGCTTTCAAAGGGTTTTTTAAATCCAGTTTATCTTCCACCCACACACGTCGTACACAAAGGCGGGGAGACAGAGGGAGGGGGGGGGCGGGAGTTCTGGTATTTTCCCACACAGGGGAGATGCCATGAGGTTTCTATTGAATTTCGTTTTCACAGATCTCCCTGCCCTCTTGTCAGTCACAGGAGGGAGGGAGCGCTCTTCAAGTCTCTGGCCCTTCCTCTCCAATTTCCTCTTTCAACCCAAAGGGACCTGGGAATGGGTCTCACAGAAAAAAAGAGGAAAAGGAATGGGGAGGGGGAGTGTGGGGGAGCACGCTGATACTAATGATACCCATAAACGTGCAGGGCACGCACACGCCTGCGCACACACACATGCACACACACACACACCCCAGGGAGAGTTTCCAAGCTTGCAGATCCAATGCAGATCCAATGCCAAAGTATTTCCCCAAGAGCTGCAAGGTTGTAAGAGGGACAGGCAGGACTCCTTGAGACGAAGACACTGGGAGGGCAAGCCAGCTGGGAGACCACGGGTCAAGCCTCGGAGACCACAAGCGAGGGGCCAGATGCAATAAAGTCACCCCTGTGAAGCTGGCGTGGCTCTCCCTTCCAGAACAGGGTGCTCCCTCCTCAGTGCTCCGCTAGGGAAGGGAAAGGGCACCCACTCTCACAGACAGCCCACAGTACTGGTGCTGACCAGGTATCATCTCACCATAATTAGGAGGAATAAGCAGTTTTTGTCCCCATTTTAGAGATAAGAAGTCTAAGGTTTAGAAGGCACTGGGACTTCCTCACAGCTTAAGAGTCAAAGCCAAGTGGTCCTTCTTACCCCATGGGTGGAGACTCTCCAGTAGCTTCTCGTCACCCCTCTTGTGGTTTCCTGTCTGTCCATCTGTCTCCATGCTTACGCATCAAGGGCAGTGCCCGCATCCGATTTCTCTCTCCCCTTCACCAGTGTCTAGTGCAGGTCGCCAGCTGTGGCTCAGCAATGCTGCCACATTGAACTAAGGGTGGCTTATCCAAGGCCAGACTTGTGGTTCAGGGTTGACATATTTGATCCAAAAGACCAGGGTGTGGACATGAGAATGCCACGTGGTAGAGAGAAGGCCCCAGGAGACCTTGGATTCATTTGTAAGCACCGAAAGTTTGGACCCGTCCATCACCAGGCTCCCATGCGCTTGATGGACAACAAAATAAGTGATGGGAGTAGTCACTGGTATTCGCAGTGGTTCTTCCCATTACTTTCATGCCCACCAGCATCTGTCCAAGTCCATTATTTCGCTTAGGTCTTACAACCACCCTCTGAGGAAGGTATTAACATTACCTCTACTTCCTCGATGAGAAACAGGCTGGTCGCTCATGGGGAGGACGTGGGTCCTCAAGATCACTGGAACAGTTGAGGCACACATCAGTGTTGCCTCCCAAACCCTTGCTCAGGACAGACATCATTAATTAAGCGGTGCACACTGCTCCTCTGAGTATAGACCTCAGAATCCATCTTAATAAAACACTGTGACAAGCCACTCACTATCGGTCAGGAATGGCCCAGGAGAGGAACCTATTTGCAATCCTTGAACTTGGCTGTTAGCTCACTGAGGGCAAGCATGGGGACTTGCTTCTGATCTCTTCAGTATCAAGAGCGATGAAAAGCCAAAAGTCAGCACTCAAGCCAAGACTAGTTGAATACAAGAATGAATTACCAACAATAACAATGTTACTGGTCTTCTACTACATACAGGCATCCCCTGCTTTTCCAAAGTTCATCTTGCACCCCTTTGCATGAACGAAAGGCCTAAATTAGTACCCATTTTTGCTAATTGAAAGAAATCGAAGGATTTCTGCTTTAATGAAAGAAGGCAAAAAGCAAAAACAGCATTCAATGTTTGTTTGTGGCAAGTCCTGCAGAGGCAGCGTGTACCCCAAGCAGCAAGAGGCACCCCGCTCACGGCTTCCCCAGAACTACACTCAGCATCTCCGTATCAGGCCACCAGCGCTCCCTGATCCGTGCCTGTGAGCATCTGTGCTTGATCTCAACTTATTTAGTGCCTTCATTAGGTATCAGAAAAGCCAAAGAGAGATTATTTTTTGGGTCTGGGAACACTCAAAAATTCTGTCCTATAAATTAACAGCATTTGCTCCTTTGCTTGATGCCATATAGCTTAAGAAAGATGTCATGAGAGAACCCTGTCGGAGGTTCTCACATTCTAACAAGTGTTTCACGTGCCTGGTCTTAGTCGATGCATATACAGACACTGGAAACCCAGATGTGGAGATTTGCCTGGCTGTGGAGTCCTGGAGTACCCCCGCCCCACCCCGGGATTCTCCTCACTCCTATGTCTGTCTTCATCTTCTCCCTGTGCCTCTCATTCCTAACTGACGCCCTGAACACACAGCACTTTAAGGACAACTGAGGTTTGAAAGACAGACAGACAGATACACACACACCACCAACCTCCACGCCGACCTCTTTTTTACACACTTAATAGCACTGAGAAAAGACAGAGATAGAAACAGAGAGACGCAGAAAGAGACACAGAGAGGAAGAAAAGCCGAGCTTTCTCATAGTGACCATTAGAAACAATTATCACTTTTCCCAGGCCTCCAAAACAGCCTTCCCCTTTGATGCCTGCCTTCTAGAGATAGAGAGGAGGGGGAGAAATGGACTGCCTTTCTTTCAATTTTGAGACTTATTATTTGGCATGGACAGACAATCAAGCAAAGACGTATTTCCTGTGTACAAGGGCAGGTGTGCAGAGCGGAGAGATGCCTACTTCCTTGTACCCAGCTGCGGACCTCAGGGCCCCCACCCAGGAGACACTTCTAGATAAGATCACTTGGCATTTGATGCCCTCCAGCCATGGGGCTCTGTCTTGGGGTGATGAGCCTCTCAATGCCCCCGAGGTCTGTCCCTAACACATTAAGTATTCCACACTCTACCAGGGTCTAAGATCTTCAGGCCTACACCTCCCCACATGTCCAAAATCCTGAGGTTTGGGGTCCTAACCCTTGGCCCAATCCAAATGACCACCGAGAAGCAGCCAGGCTTTGGAGCGGAACAGATGAAGGAGCTCACTGAAGATGTCGGTGTCCTGAAGCACATTAACACTTTTGCAGTGAAACTACATGTCTTGGAGGAGAAATGGTTCACGATCAATTCTATGGTTCTAGGGGACACCGACTGGATGCCCTAACCTTCTTTTAAAGGTGAAGTGTACTCAAGAGACCTGAGAAAGCATCTGGGAGAGGTGGCAGGGCCAAGCTGAAACCAGCAACCACATGCGTGCAGACCTAAGGATGCGTGCATCCTTGGGAGGCTGGCATCTCCGCCCTCGCTCACTCTACAGATACGGAGCCTGCCAAAGCCACACCTGTCGAGGCCGGTGAGGTCCAGGCTGGACACCCGCCGGCCCCAGTTACTCCACATCTATCTCCGGTGGGACAGGGGAGGACACGGAGGGCTCCAGAGCACAGACGTCGATCAGGAGGCACTGAGGGCGATGGCCCAGCTGCGTTCACCTCTGTTAAACTCAGCCTGTGTCACCGGGCAGGGGAAAATCCCGTTCACCCGCTTCCAGGTGCAGCCAAGGGAGACATCATCAGCACAACAGCAATGATCATTCTGAATGCTGACACTGGTCACCGGTTCGTACAGAGTGAGGGGCCGGTTCACACCATCCCACTCGGAGGGGTGGGTGGCATCTCCCCACCTCGCGCACAGGGGAGCCAGGCGTTAGGCCGTGCCCCTCGCTGGAGCCCAGACAGCCGTTCTGAGGAGGCACTGGGCAGGGGCTCGAGCTTCTCCAGCCAGTAAATCCTCTAACAAGGGAGAGTGATTAGTGTCGGATGTGGCGGTCGGCTTTTGTGCTGCTGACAGCTCCTCCCTTGAAAGGCCTGGCTGGGCTCATTTCACATGGGCCCTCCGTAGGCCTGCCCCCGGCTCCCTAATTATGCCATTCGCCAGTCACCCAGGCCCGCCTCTGAACTCCTGACCCAGCAGTGAAAGACTTGGGATCTCATTACTAATCTCTTAAGCCACCTAGTCTTCCAAAATACATCCATTTAACTTGGAGGCCAAGGCTTTGGGGGTGGGAGCCCGGGAGAGGGAAAGCCCAGCACCGGGACTTCTCATGACATGGCCCACGTCCCCCTTCCTGACGCCCGCGGCCCAAGCCCCGGGGCGGCTGTCCTGACTGTCCTGTCCAGCTCGGCCCAGGGCAGGCCTCGCTGAGGGTCAGCGGCTGGGCTTTAGGGACCGGGAAGCCTTTGGAAGGGGGAAGGGCATCAGGCCCACCTGTTTGTAATTTCAGGGGTGTGGGTAGGGGATGAGGCCTCTGTTTGTTTTAATTATTATTATTGTTGTTGAGAAGGGAGGGGGGAAAAATGAGCAGAAACTGCTAACATCTGGAGGCTGCTGTCCAGCTTACGTGATCTCCCCGCACAGAGGAGGGACACGGGATCCCCAACCAGATGGTCCGTGGGTGACTTCACGGCCCAGTAAGATGCTGACGGGGTTGGGAGAGGGCGTGCTGGGACCTTCTGGAAATTCTTAAGGGTGAGAGGCAGGGGTTTAAGGGCTCCCAGAAATCTCTTTCCTTTAGGGAGACTCAGATTTTTTTTCCAGCCAAACCTCGAATTTTTCTATTTCTCTCTCCATTCGTCCGTTGATTCATTCATTCATTCACTTATTCCATTTATATTTATATGTATGTTCCTTATTCACCTTGGTCTACAGGGTGGAAATGGATCCCAGATGTAAAAGACCATAAAGGTAAAGCTCCTTCTCACAAGGAGCCCCCTGTGGGGGGAGCGGGGAGGTAAAAGGCTCTAGAAGCACCAGAGAGCAGCGTGGTTGGATCTGTGTTCAAGGTATGTTCAGGCTGAGGGAGGGGCACAGAGAAAAAGGATGCCAGGGCAATCTGCCTGAGGGCCAGGTCTGAGCCGCCAACTCTTAACATCACCTGGGCTCTGGAGAGCGGAGGCCGGAGAAGAGAAGAGAGAAGGGAGAGAACGGGCCAGAGCTGAGCCACGACAACCCTGGCTTCCCAGATAATGTCAACAGCAGAGGCATGAAGGACAAAGCTTGAGATGCAGATCTCTTGCTGCAAGCACAGTTCTGAGCACATGGCTTTTTAAAAACATGCTGTTATCTTTTTGAGTTGCTAAACCTCCTTCTCTCTCTCTCTCTCTCTCTCTTTTCAGCATTTGTACTGAAAGCCATTCATGCAATTTCATGAATTCTAGATCAGGATCTATAAAAGCAGGGTAGACTCCGGATCAGATCAAAGGGCACTGTGAACTTCAACCGAAGCATTCCTTCAACCCGAGATCAGAACACAGAGATGCTGCCGGCGAAAAGATGAAAATCTTGAGACACTGCTGACTCTAGACAGGAATCCAGAAACACCACGATTTCTATTTCAGAGCCCAGTGGTAGCACCAGTTCTGGAGAAGCACACTGAGCACTGAAACCCTTCCAGCGCTAGCCCAGAATACTGAGCTGCTGTGACTCTAGAGTGCGCCCAGGCAATGCTGTCTGCTCTAAATCAGGCATCTGGAAACCACTTGCGGAGAATCAGACATTAAAGCCGAAGAACACAACTCCAGTTAGAGTCCCTCCAGTCTTTTACACTGGCTCTAGAGTGGAGAACACAGCCAGCTCTGGAGCTAACCCCCGGGACACGGAAGGCTCCATCATTCAGCTCCGAGTCGCACGGACCCAAGCTGTGCGTCTTAGGTGTCCCGTACACCTCTTCTTGCTCTGTTTCTGGGAGTCCTGAGACATTCACGGGTTAACCAGAAAAGTGCTGACTACATCCAAGCTAGCTGAACAGTGGTTATAATGGCCGTTTTAACCACACAGGCCAATTCACGAAAGGTCAGAGGAGTGATTTTTCACTTAAAAACATCTGTGGTTGAAAGAACCAGACTTTCTCGAGTTCATAAAACTAGGGGTTTCCAGGTTGTCCCTTTTTGTTTTTCCTCACGTTCCCCATTCCTTTCTCCTCTTCTCCAGCTTTCCCAAAGAAGATCTGTGTGTTCCAAGTTGCATCTACCAAGATGTCCGAGTCACGTGCCCTGCAGGGAACCCTCCCACCTGGTGCCAAGATGGCCACGCCAAGTGCACTGTCCTTGGGGTCTCACTGCCATGCTCAGGATTCCCTCATCCCTTCCTAGAACCCTGGAGAGCCAGGGCTGGAAACTGGGGAGGGATTGGCTCCCATGTCTTTGCTTTGGAAGAGCAGGAAGTGCTCTTTACCCAGGCAGCCTCAAACTTGATTTCTCCTAGAAAGAGGCCCCAAAGGATGTGGGGCATTGACTTATGCAAGGAACAAGAGGACAAGGATTGCTTTAGCCTTTTAACAGTGGCCTGCTGAGCCTGAAGTGCAAAGAAGGGCTTTCATTCTCAAGGACAAGGGCAGCATTGCTCTCCAGCCTGTCCCTCCAGATTTCAGAGACAGGGCTAGTGACTGTGACATGTAATCTGGGGCCTTTGCCCACCAAATGCCCCATGGGCATGGCTGACTTACATGTCCAGCACATCACGGGCAGATTCTGCTGAGGGACACAGACCTTACAGAGTGATGCTTCCGCCCCCGGGGGTGCCCTTGGCCGAGGCAACACACATCTGCAGGAAAGCAGGGTGTCGAAGCAGCAGCACGATCTGGGACCCACAATGTGAACTCTTTGATCATCCCTCCACCTGCCACGTCGCCGAACCTTCCACTGAGCAGCGGAAGTCACACACATTTTAAGGTCAAAGGGATGTGGGCTGGGACCTCAGCTGCTGGCCCATGCTGACAGGATGACCTTGAATCCTTTGGGAAGGTCACACTTCTCCACTGCAAAATGAGATGCCGGAACCTCCTCTGGAGAGAGGTCAGGCTGGGGCCCAGGATGTGCTTTCAGGACCCCTTTTCCCCGACTCACACGATGGCATGCACCTTGTCTGCCATGGAGGGGACAAAGAAGGGGACTTAAGAAGGCCCTGCTTACTCTGGTCATCCACCGCATGTATCAGGGGGACTCTGCCCTGCTCCACAAGGGAATCACTTACAGACACTGATTTGTACATTCAAGCCAATCAGACATCGCTCAGCAGACATTGTTTCCAATGGCCTCATTCAATGAAGTCAGAAGCACCCTCTGAGTTCTCCCCAGGCAGGAAACCCTATGGTCAGCACAGAAAATCCCTAAATGTTAAAAGATAGAGCCCAAATCCTTAGCCACTCACAGGGCATTTGGTATGAAAAGGTGTGGACGCAGGAAACGCAAAGTAGAAGGCAGCTTGCGCTGTAGGTCACTGGATGGTTCCAAAAGGGCTATGTGTTATCAGGAGGGTTAAGACTGCACATGGGTGGGTGGTCAGAGGGGGCCATATGGCCAGGTGCCATTTGAGCTGGACCTTGAAGGACAGTTCAGCCTCCAAGTGGTGGACAGTTGCATGACGGTTCCTTTGGGCAGGAGAAATGGAAACCCCAAGACCCGCCCGGGGGCTGCCAGTCACTCGTTCTACCTGGGGTGCACCCGTCCAGCAGTGAGTGGTGCAGAGGGTCTGACAAGGACCATGTATGGCCCTGCCTGCTCAGGCCTTTGGATGTTAAGGAAGTAGGAAGACACACAGGTGAGAAAGCTTGGCAGGTGAGAGACCACAGGGATCCATGTTTATGGTGAATGATGTACACTAAGGGCCAAATTTCTCCATTGAAGATATATGCACACTTAAAAGAATTTAAGACACTTTCACAAAAAAGATTAACGTGTCCTAGGTCATTCTGGAAAAGAGAAATACTATCTTTAAACAATTGATTGGAAAGGTGGTGTGGACCCTGAAGGAACTGGATTGGCCCCTGTCCCACCACGTGTGAACCTCTGCTTCGGCTTCTGTGGAATGGGAATGTGGTTCCTACTACCCAGGTTGGCTAAAAAGAGGTAAATGCAATGACTGAACTGAACAGATTTAGGTGGCAGTTACTGTAGGTCAAGCATTGCTCCAACTGTATTATCTGTGCTGTTTTCTGGAATTACAATTACTGCTTACTGTCCCCAATGCACAGATGAGAAGGCTGAGTAACCCCCCTGAGACCTTCCTGTAAATGTCAGCTCTGGGAAGGGACAGACTCTAGATCAGCTCTGTCCAACAGGTAGCCTACTACCCCCATAGGGCTACTTCAGTGGAAATTAAATGAAACGAACAGGTGCTCGGTTTTGCAAGCCACGTTTCAGCAGGCGGCTAGAGGTTAGGCTGTTGGACAGTGCATTTACAGAACACTTCTACTCACTGGAAGTTCCTCTGGACAGCTGCTCTAAAGCCTGGACTCCTAACAGTTCTGCCTTCTCTGGGACGTCAAGGCCCTGCCCCGAGCTCCCTGACACCTGCCAGTTTCTCTGCTTGCTCGCACTGCACGGGACTGGTATTCTTTCCCCAGACTCCTTGCTCCCAGGCAGCACCACAGACCTGGAGGGACATCACTTAGGCAGCACTCACATTCCTGAAAGCTGTATCCTGCCAGCAGACCAGCTCTCTCACCACACTGCTGTATCCCAGGCCCAGGCTGGAGAGAAATGCAGATACAAGCCAAGCGTGCCCGTTCACCAACAGCATAGATGAGTCCAGTGTGGGCAAGGGCCCCGGGGAGGGCAGGACCCCAGGAAATCTCTGCGGGACTGGCCTGGCACGAAAGCATGCCTCTCGGCAGGGGCACCTCTCCCAAGCCCAAAGGAGCCCGTCCCTCCCTTGAAAGGATTGTGTGTAAGTGCACTTAGGACCTCTTGGGACTTGGATTTGGTGGAAACATCAGGGGAGTTTGAAGAGAACCAGGGCTGGGGAGGAAGAGAGGGTGGAAGGGCCTTTTCTGGGTCTAGGTCTATAGATAACCCGCCCAGGCGACTTTACGAAGTAAGGCTGGTGGGTTGGGGTGGGAGCAGGGGGCTTGCAACACAAACACAAACAAAAACAAATCCCAGTGCGGAGCCAAACCTCAGCTTTCCTCGGAACCCCATCCTTTGGGCCTGGCTTGAGAAAGTTTACTTTCAGACATAGGCAAATGAGCATGTGGTTTTGGGGACAGAATTCAATACCGCCAAAGCAGCGGGCTCAGCAAGCCGGACTGGCTCTCGCTTCCTAAGTGCACTGCAACCCCGGAGAGTGAACGCTGTTTACATTTTTTACGTGTTTCTTGGGTACAGAACATGAAACTAAATTACACAGCAAAGGCCATGCTGGCTACACGCCGGTGCCCCCACTTAAAACAGAAACAATTAAAAAAAAAAAAAAAGGGAAGAGAAGAAAGAAAAGAAAATGAACAGCAGGAATGGAGAAGGTCCTCAGGGGTCCTGAGTGAATGCCAGGGACGGAAGGAAGGAGTCTGGGCCTGATTCTGAGTGGGGAAAGAAGATGTGGAGACCCAATGAGGCGCGAGCAGGGCAAGCTTGGGGGAAGACAAAAAGAATCTTCCTAGAGGGGCAGTGGGCTAGATTGGCAGGGCCAGAGCGGCTCTCCCCGGAGAACCGGTGCAAGCAGCCCTAAACCACAGAGTTGTGCTTGTTCTTGGGCTCCGAGTCAGGAGGCCACTAGCAGGCAAGAAATAAGGACTCATTCCCCAAACCGGGCCCCCTATGTTCCACGTGGCACCGTCCCGGCTGGTGAGGACGTGGCTAGTGTGTGCCTGCAAGGGCTGGGCACGGACCCCTGCTCTGTGCACGGCTCTCCGTGGCCAGCTGCCTTTGTCCGTGGGCCACAGCACCCTGCTGACCTCTGTTCTGCCCGATTTCAGATTTCAGGATTCCTGTCCTTTCTTCCACGTAGGCTGCTCAAGGGCGGGGCTGAAGTTCACGGGTTTGTCTCCACCTCCACCCACGGCTGAACACAATGCTTCGGACGTTGTAGGTGGGCAACACACCCCTCCCGATTTTCAGTCCGAAGAGCAGAATCGTTTCATAGCACACAGGGGCTTGAGAGGTTTAGGGGAAGTTGCTTAAGCAAAGTCAAATCTTTGTTAAGTGGAGTAAGACCGAGAGACTCAAAGTCTCTCTCTCCTTGTGCCCCAAAGAGTGTGCTTAAAAAAGATAATAATAATAAAGACCAAACTCGGTTGTTCCTAATTGGATGCATCAACCACTGAAACTTCATTGACAGAAAGAAGCATTTCATTAGGAAATCTTTCAGCTGATCTTGGAAGGAAACACCACAGTTCGGGATCCACGGTCACTCTTGACAGGCACCTGTCGTGTCTGTATTATTACTTCTCGTTCATGGGGAGGAAGCTGGGGAGAAGCCAAGAGAACCGGCTTGCCCAAAGTGAGGGGACCGGTAGGCGGTGGGCCCCGGAGCTGGAAATCCCATGAAACTGACCCGAAATTTCACCTTGTTTTCCTTGAAGACTCTCCTCATCCAAAGTTTTTCAGGGTCAGTCATGATGCCTGGCATTTCTTAAGTTCGAATAAATACCAACAGAGAGAAGGAGTGAGGAGGGAGGGGAAGAGAGTCTGGTGGTGGACCCGTCTGCCGGGATCGTGAGTAATTCTGCTGCCTTCAAGTCCCTGCCAGGCCGAGGCTGCCATGAGAAACTCGGGGCGGTCACAGCGACCAGCCCAGGGGCTCCGTTCTGATGCAGGCACTGTTTCTTATTCTCCTGGAGGGGATTCTGGTGCCCCACATCAATGGGCCAGGCTGTAACGAGCCACGGGACTTTCTGTTCTGTCTCCTTAGATGACTTGCACATGTGCTCTTGAAAAATTATTCATAAACCACCGGGAGAAAGCACATCCCATCGGTATTTGGGGAAACTGCTTGGAATCTTCTCTGAAATGTCAGTGTGTTCCTTCCGCTGGTCCTCCTCCTGCCACCACGGGCAGAGGCCATCGCATTTCACCAGCGAGAAGACAGGCACGCTTTGGTGAAGGTACGTGCTAGGAAAGGAGAACTCTTGGAAGTGACCTCCCCGCTGGGGGTGAGTGCCAGAATTTCCCTCTGTGCTTTGCAAATCAGATCATCTGAGGAGCTCTGGAAACTGCTGGTCCTGGTTGGGGGCGGGGAGGGGGTGCGGGGAGGGCTGTTTCAGTGGAGGGCCCATAGGGTGGTATATGGAAAGGTAGAGGGAAGGGGGAGGAGGGCCATGGGTGAGCTGCTTCAGCTCCCCAAGCCTCAGTTTCTTCATTGCGAAAGGGAGGGGAAACCTCTCAGTTTGACCATGTGCTTTAAAGCCCCAGGACAGGGTCTCGCACACGGGAGGTGTCCGGCAGAGGTCTCTCCTCTTCCTCAAACAGACATCTGATTCTGTTAGCTCCATGCTTCTCACCTCTGAAAACCTCCCCCCTGCACTTAAGATAACATCTAAAATCCAAGCATCGGAAGGATGTCCCTGCACACCATTATAAGCACATTTCTCAGCGTTCCTTCTATTTCTTATTGGTTTGCTGGGTGTCTGTCTGTCTCCACCTCCTTCCAGTGTCAATCTCCTGACCCCCCCCACCACCCTCCCTATACTGCATCATAAGTGCTCGTGCAGATCCGTTACTCTTGTGTTCAGAGAACCCAATGGTTATCTGCTCTCTGCTCTGAACGTGAGGATAGCGAATGCACAGAGAAATGCCCCCTGCTTCCTGGCTTGGACTTGGTGGCCACTGAGGAGAGCTCTTACTCTGTGATTCTCTTATTGAGCTGCTGGGTTTCCTGCATAGAGCGCAGGGCTTGCAACACGCCTGGGAACAACCCTGGAAACTGAGCAAAATTACCTCTTCCATCCACAGCTGTCCTCTTTGTGCCTTTCTTCTTGCTTGCACCTACAACCTAGAAATAACTAGGCATAGACCTGAGAAATCTTTTTTACACTTTGGGGTCAGCAACTTAGGACATGTCCTAGAGCCACCCCCCATAGTTTCGTAAACACATTTTAAATGACCTTCTGGAGAGAGCAATGCTTCACCTAAGAGGATGAGTGTCTACATGCGGAGTCGACACCACATGGCAGAAACAGTGGGTGGTCTGCACAGCAGGCTAGAAATGGTGGCTAGCAATACGGGTATTGGTGCAGCAAATTCCATATTCTGGGTGTTCCTTGAATGCACACTATGTATGAAAAGATGCAGAAGACATCGGTTCTCCCGGCTGCTTCTCCAGGGTCGCTCGTGGCAGCAGGCAGGAGTGGCTCCGTCCTGCACCTGAGCTCGTACGACAAACACAGGGGCCAGCACCCCAGTTCTGGCCCCTTCGGGAGTGAATCCCGAAGCTGCTCATCCGACCCTCTGAGGTTCGCTGTCGGAACCAGGAAAGTGAGACCAGTGATTCATTCCTATGTCTGTAGCAGTTTCAGTAGGATTCAAGGAATTGGATGCAGAAGCTGGATGAACTTGATAAATGTTATTTTTATAATTTGTGCAAGGTCTTCAGAAAGTGGGCGAAGGACTTTTCCTTCCCCACTTGCTGGCTCTCATCCCTGCTGGCTGAGTAAGCTGATAGCACTGTGGTTTCTTCCTCAGGGAAACTCCCTCTGATTCCCACTCCTGGGTCTTTGGCTGCTGTCTGTAGTCGGACACACCCCTCCAATGAAATGGTGAGCCCTCTGAGGGCAGCAAAAGGACCAGCGCCTCTCTGGAGTTTCTTAACATGCCTGGTATGGTCCTGAGGTTGCAGGAGACACGTGCTAACACAGCAATGTCTAACTTAAGGGAATGTTGACTGAGCTTCTGCAGAAGGGTGGGTCCCTGTGGCCTCTGGGGGAGGGGGAAGGGGAGAAGCCTTACATGAGTGGGACAGAGAATTAACATTTGAACTACCCAGAAAGTGGAGGGGGTGTGGAGGTGCTAGGTGTCTTCTCTACATCTATTCTCTCAATGTCCACCAGGTCGACGCTGTCATTCCCACTTTCCAAAAGAGGAAACTAAAGTTCCCAAAGAGTCATCTGCTCAAGGTTCCTAAGTCAGAGGAGAGGTGAAGAGGGCAAAGCCACAGTCCCATGTTTTCCATGAACTCCCTCCCTCTTACTTACTCGTGCTCCACAGTGTAAGAGTCAAATAGATTCCTGCTCAGGCCAATGAATAAGAGAATACATACATAATTCAAGACAAATTATGATTTGTTATTTTAATGGAGGCCTGAAGCATTATGAACGTGCCTGGAAGCTGGTCACAGCAACTCAAGGTAAAGTGGCAAAGGACCGATGTGGCCAATGACCCAATGATTAACAGAAAGTCAGAGAATCGATCTCAAAAGAAGGAGAGATGTCTAGACTCTCACAGGCCTTCTAAGGCCAGGATCTCCCATTCGACCACCAGCACAGCCTTCACCTTACTGTGGTGAAGCTTAGTAGAATGCTTCTCGTTCTTAGAAAGGTTTTCTTTATTTTGGCCTTGAAACTACTGCCCTGGAAATGCTTGGTCTAAGCTTTACCCTCAAAGGATTAACCAAATAAATTGGTTGGATGGCTGATCGTCTGTAATCCCTGGAGAGCCCTGTGCATTCCAGATAGTCAGGATTTCCATTTCCTCCTTGGGCCACTGCAGGAGGGGGGGTGCCTGTCCAGATAGGAGGAAACGGGCTGGGGTAGAAATGCTGGGGGTGGGGGCAGGAGGAAGCAATATCTACATCTCGTTTTGGCAGCCTATGGTGCAAAGCACTAGAGAAATGCAAAACATGGACACAAAATTAGGACAAGATGAAATTTTTGCAAGCACTTAACCCAAACTGTTTCTGAGGTTCCCTGAAGAGAGATAACTTGATTCCTCCGGTTCATTTCCATTTTTGTTCTGTCTCAGGGACTTCTTGAATTCCAGCTGGGCCGGGAAGGTGCATGGCCAAAATATCCAAAGAATGTCTCTTATGAGAGGGTGTTCAGCCCAATTTGCACACTGGAAGTTCTGATGGCTCTGATAACGTCTGGATACACGACTCAGGGCTTGGGGTGGAGTAGCGTAGCCCTAACCAAATTTGGGGATCTTGGAGGAGAATGGACATGCGAGAGACTGGAAATTATTAGAAGCTAAGAGCTTTTACAGAATTGAAACTCAAGTTTTTAGCAGTTCTGAAGACTCACGAAGCATGATGAGTGTGGCTCTGAGGCCATTCCAGGGAGAATCTGCCAGCTTGTTCTGATGGGGCCACTCCTCTTGATAGAATTCTCATACCTCACAAGCCCAGGGGCTGGTTCTTCCACTCTCTGGTTTCTCCTGAAGGCTGTGGCACAGAGGTAGGCACCTATCCTACAAACACCTGCCTTTACCATGTTTATAGCATCAGGGGGAGTGACAGAGAGTAGGACAAAAAAAGCTTCTAAAGAGGAACAAAGAACAATTGTGGTCACTTCATCCCTCCCCCCAAGTTAAAGGAGTGTCCTAGTGAATGCCCACCAGGGGACCTCAGAACAGTCTGCCTGGAAGGGAGTGGAACAGCCTGAACTCAGAGATATGGGCAGTGCTCAGGCATCTGCTAGAGGAGAATCCAAGTGCCTCAGGGCATTTGCAGTGACACCAATAATAGGATCTACCCAGCTGCATTTTTCCCTGCTTGTTTCCCAGTGCAGTTTCCCAGGTGTCCACTGACTTCTGATTTACAGAGATGACTGCATATTCCCAATCTCACTGGCATCTTCTACAAGATCCTAATCTTAGAGTCTTCCTTTCTGGGCTGTGTGGCTCTGGGGAAGGCGCTCTGTCTCTCAGTGTCTCCAAGAGAGGGGCTTGGCTGTGGAGCATGGAAGGATCCAATGTAATGGCCAGTACACCCCCATGAACTTGCACCGCCTTCCACTCTCCCTGGGACCCAGGGCCCTACATCGGAATTTCATGTGTGTGTGCAAGCACATTCATGTGTGTGTAAGAGAGACAGAAAAAGAAAGGAGGAAGAGGAAAAGGAGATGGTTAATTCCATCGGGGGAAGGCAAGAGGCACGTGGTGCCTCTAAGAACCTTGCAGCTCCTTCTTTCAAGCCATCAACCTCTTCACTGGACGCCCTGACTGGGTGAAAATTAACCAGCAGCCCCCTCTAATCAGTGCCCAGGGTAATAATGAAGGCCACGGTCATATGTCCTCCTCTTCCATGCGGTCAGAAGGGAGCCGCCTTTACATTCCAGGGAGAACCTCACCCAGAATCACACAGGCTGTTTGTCTGTGCACCGGTGCACGGGCATGACTATGCATGGCGGGGTTGTGGGGGGGGACAGTGCGTGAGTGACTTCTAGGCATTTGCTTTCAGTCGGGGGAATTCAGGAGACTTTTGTTCTGCCGCCCTCCAGGCTGCCTGCCGGGCCCTGCACCCAGCCAGCAACATACCCCCTCCCCTGACCCTGTATTCTCCAGCGAGCTGATCTCATTATGGCAAATTTAGTTACAGCTGAAGTCTCCTTGTAACAAAGATTATGTCCAAGCCCAGAGTAATGGAACCTAGTCGATTTCATTAAAATAAAATTGGTTACAATGAATAATTCAATAGGATGATTTTGTTTCCTCATCTCCTCTTTGTAGATCGAAGAGCTAGTATTTATAATGATTTTTTGAAATTGGATTTTTGTTTAGGAAGAGATAATCACCCATAATTCCTGACAGCCCCTCCTTACAGGACTGGAATAATTGCCCGGTGAAGTCTGCTTTCGAATGCTAAGGCTGGACAGTTCCTTCTCTCCTTTCTCTTACTTCAGCGGCCATAATAACACTTTGGGTGGTTTTGAAACACAGCTGCTACCTCAGCTCTTGCTCATGTGAGATTCCCAGCGTGTTAATTCCCTTGTTTGAATGACGTTTTTTAAACATTTCTAGAACCGGCTGCTAGTGCTGAATTGGGAATTCCTGGCGCTATTGCTGGCAGGCCCTGCTGTTCTTGAGCAGGACCTTCTGTGCCACAGAGAGGTGATGCTCTAGCATCTTCGCTTGGTGGTGCTCATTTGCCTGTGTGTGTGCGTGTGTGTGTGTGTACACGCGCACGTGCGCGCACACACATGTGCATGCATGCATGCATCAACAGTCAATCAATAGTCAATTAAACACATGTTTCTGGAGCATCTAGTCTTGTCAGGCTCGCGCTTGAAGATGAGACAAAAATGAATGTAACCCAAAGCTGTTCTCCAAGAACAAGCAGCCTAAGGGGAGTGAGACGTGCACACAGGTAATTCAGGTTCAAGGTGACAGGTGCAACCAAAGAAGAATTCAGCAAGTACAGAGGTGGCACGGGGAGGATGAACCCTAGACACCCTCTTCTTCATTCGTTCCTTGATTCATTCATTCACCGGGCTGGCACTAAGCCAAACTCCCTTCCACCTGACTTAGGGCAATCAGAAACGAATGCAAACACGTAAATAATCTAATGTGTGTAAACACAAGCAAACAGACAAATGAGAAAATGGCCAAAGAAACACTGTGACTTATAAACGAGGTGCACCTATCCTGTACCTTGTCCAGGGGTTTTTCACTGGGCTCCAGAGGAAGGTCGCATCTCTCTTTCATCTAAAGAACCACCACCACCCCTCCTCGCCCATCCAGCCCGAGTCAGGGAAACAACACAAGAGAGGAATGGCTGGGAATCATGACTCATCTGCGAGGCCAAGAGCAGGTTCGCCTCTGAGATGGCCACTGGGCCAGGCAGTTGGAAGCACTGGGTCGTGTCTCTGGGAAATGGGAGTCTCGGAAGAAGGCAGGTGCTTGCTCACCAGGATAATTGGAAAGGGGGCTCTGGGGACACCACGGCCATCCCTAGAATCACACAAGCGCTGGTGGCCCCAATCTCTTGTTCCCTCAACTAAACCTGGCAGACCCCTGGGGCAAAAATCCTGGAACATAAATAGTGCATTAGGGCACTGAGGAGTGAGTCACAGCTTTTTAGAGTGGGGAGGTCCCTGGAGATCATTAAGCTCAACTACCCTCTAACTTAAAAATGGGGGGAAATGAGGGGGCGCCTGGGTGGCTCAGTGGGTTAAAGCCTCTGCTTTCAGCTCGGGTCATGATCCCAGGGTCCTGGGATCGAGCCCTGCATCAGGCTCCCTGCTCAGGGGGGAGCCTGCTTTCTTTCCTCTCTTTCTGCCTGCCTCTCTGCCTATTTGTGATCTCTGTCTGTCAAATAAATTAAAAAAAAAAAAATTAAAAATGGGGCCCAGAGAAGTGGGGAGATTAACCCAAGGCCACACAGCATATTCATGATAGAGTTAATTAACAGGTGAGTGCTCAAAGAGCACGCAACTCAGCAGCCTCCTCCAAGGGAGGAAAAAAAAAAAAAAAGGCAGGACCCTCCCCCAAAAGAATTTGGTCTTACCCCATTGAATTCCAGTGTATCCAAAATGGAATTCCTTCACCAAATATGAATTATAACAGGTAGAGAAACAGGAGGACAGGCTTTACCATACTGTGCTCACGGTCCCTGCATTTAACCATCCATGTTTCATCCCTGACAAATGGTACTCGTGAGGTCCGGGGATTACATTTGGTTCGAGATACAGTCAGGGGGCCACATCCAATGACATTACATTTGAGGATGGCAGCCCAGCAGGACAGAGCAGAGACACAGAACATCTGTAGGAAATGTCCTACCTGGCTGGGAGCTTACCTGGGAGGCTGCCGGCTGACCGATGATGACCCAGCCTGGACACTGCTGGTCCTGATGCGAAACTGAAGCATTGGATGCCCACTGATCCAGGAACCCCTGGGGCGTGTAGACCCCACAGTCCTTGATGCTAGTTTTTTGTTCAAACTCCTCACACACACCATCACCGTCATGGAAATAGCAGCGGCTGGGTTCATCTGCAGGAGGTGGACAGAGAAGAAAGAGAACAGATAGATATTTGTTCTTTGGTCTCAGCTGAAATCCACAGTAGTGGGATGAAACCAGCACAATTATCAGCACTGTAAAGCCTGTCCTCAGTGGTCACGAGGGATTATTATTCACCCTTAAAAAAGGGGATCCCACCATTTGTGACGAGATGATGAACCTGCAGGACATGATTCTAAGTGAAGTAAGCCAGACACAAAAAGTCCACTAGTGGATGATTCCACTTGAATGAGGACTAGAAAGTAGTGAAACTCACAGGAGGAGAGACTACAGAGGTGGTTGCCAGGGGCTGGGAGGAAAGGGAAGTCATTGAGAATTACTGTTCAGTGGGTATGAGGTTGCCGTTGTACAAGATGATGTAAAACACCACTAAACTGCTGGCGAACCTGTGCTTAGGGTTATACCAAGTATATGCATATATATTGAGTATATGCATATATACCAATATATGGTTATATTGAGTATATACATACTTGCGAATTTAGAGCCTCTATCTTGTACTACATATATTCGAGCACACACATTCACAAACACAAACCCCGAGTGACAAAGGCATTACTGTTCTAATTTTTTCAGTCCTCCAGATTAAGACTATTGCCCAAAGTTGGGGCTCCCACGTTGCTCTGTGGGTTAAACATCTGCCTTTGGCTCAGGTCATGATCTCAGGGTGCTGGGATGGCCTCCCTTGGGTTCCCTGTTCAGTAGGGGGTCTGTTTTTCCCCCTCCCTTTGCCTTTCCCCCCAATTCATGGGCACTCACTCTCTCTCTCTCAAATAAATAAATAAAATCTTAAAAAAAATAATAATAACGTGCCCATGGTATTTTCATGCCAGATCGTAGTTTCAAATTCAGGCTTTCACCTTCCAAGTCCTGGGTACATTATCTGACACCACAGAACTTCACAGTGGCAAACTGAGGTTTACTGACCTCCAAAGAGAGTTCTGTGTAACCTAACTGGCTTCATTCCCAGCTCTGTAAACTCAACTGCTCTGGTACTTAAGACAAATCTAAGGGCGGCTGGGTGGCTCAGTCGTTAAGTGTCTGCCTTCAGCTCAGGTCATGATCCCAGGGTCCTGGGTTTGAGCTCCCATCCAGCTCTCTGCTCAGTGGGAAGCCTGCTTCTCCCTCTCCCACTCCCCCTACTTGTGTTCCCTCTCTTGCAGCAGGGACAACTTAGAGCTGCAGCTGGCTACTGTGACTCTTGGTGGCCAGGACACAGATCCTGGAAGCCTGCAGCTGACAGGTGCCTTCCAAGGAGGCAGGAGCCATGCACATGGCTCGCTGTTTTAGCACTGATCAATACCAGGAGAAATCAGAATGCAGCTGTCTGAAAGAGAGCCCTCTGCTCATCCGTTAATAACTCAAATGTCAGGTCGTCTGTGCTCTTTTCCCAATACTTTTGGGAAAAATTAAATACCCCTTTCTGTGTGGGCTCCTCTATTTTGTGAAGATCCCTAGTCCAACACTTAACTGTGCCAACCTAGCTACATTCTACAGCTGTTCTGAAAGATGGATCTTCGTACGCGGTGTCTTCGGGTGAACCTAAAGTCATCATCTCAACTAGTGATGGAGACGCTATGAGAAACTATGTCCAGGTAAAAGGTACGTTTCCAGGGAAAATCTGAACATACCAGGCATATCAGAACATAGAGTCAACCTAAGGATACTGCTTGGCCTAGGACATCCTTCCCCTATATACTCAAAAACCATAGAGTGGAGCCCCGTTTCTGATCAGGAACTGACTTCTGTCCCTCTTACTGGCTATCTAACCTTGCACAATTAGCTTCACCTTTCAGCCTCTGGCTTTCCATCTGTAATACAGAAAGGATGGTCCTAAACACTGTAGTAATGTTGTATGGTGACGGATGGTGACTACACTTATCATGGTGAGCACTGACTCACGTACAGAATTGTTGACTCAGTATGTTGTACACCTGAAACTAAAATAACATTGTATGTTAATTATACTTCAACAAAACAAAAAGAAAGGAATGATTGCCCCAGCCAGGAAAAACCTCTCAGGATACCCACAAAACTCTCATAGGACGTGGACATAAACATGCTTTGTACATTCTAGAATAACAGTCAAGAGAAAAAAAAATATTCTTATTTTAAGGGGTCAATTTCTTTCTAGCTGGCTGGATGAACTCACCTTGTGAAATCAGTATTCACCTAAAACGCTCTGTGTGGCAACCCGCTCCCCCCCCCAACCCGAGAAAGAGCTAGGGTCAAGTAGAATTAAAACTTGGAATTCTAGGATGCTGACTATCTGAAAAAGGAGTCTGTGAATTCAGGGGCAGCAGAATGTTGAGCCCCTTCCAAGCTCCAAAATCCCTTGTTTATTTCAGCAAACAGTTTATATAGTGAAACACTATCAAAAGAGCCAGAATAAATCAATTCATTATAATTCAATTATTTAAGGATACATCTGAGCCAGCTGAGGACTCCAGTGGCCAGTAGCATGCCCGGCAGCTCAAGGATGAAGAGAAGACAGACTCAGCACTTCTCAGTAGCTCCAACCTCTTGGTGAACGGGGCCAACTTAATATATGATAAAATGTAGACTGGATCCCAGAGTGACCAGCCATTCACCCAGATGTTACTCTTTTGAAATTCAATCAAGGGAACTGCAAAAAGCACAGGTTCAGATCCTAGCTCGGTCATATATAAGCTGTACAGGACTTAAATAACCTAACCCCTCTGAACTTTATTTTCTCATCCAAGCAAAGAAAGGGAGGTAATAACATATCTACCCAGTGTTATTGCAACGATTTCACGAGATGATGTGTACAATGCCAGCAACTTCACCCATTTTAGCTAAGGGGATGCTGAGAGCCAGAGGCAGTAAGGAGCCTGCTTCCAGATCAGAGGGAGAGGGGGGCAGAGCTAGAAGTAGGAGCCTGGCCTTTTTAGACCTCAGAGGGAAATGCCCCCTTTGCCCCGTGTTCAAGCTACAGAATAATGAAACCACGTCCTTTGCAGGATAAGGTCGTGGGGTTGCTTCCCTGCTGGAACTACATTCTTCCCTTCCAACACCAAGACAGGGAACGTAAGATTATAATAAGATCATGGAAGATCTATTCTCTGAGATGACTTAATTCACATTCTCAGCAAACAGACCTCAAGAGTGGCAGGAATTAGGGCTAAGTTAGGAATTAGGGCTGAGTTCTCATGAAGGCCAACTTCTCCCTGATTATGTTTAAGACCTCCATATTTCTGTCTTCTGGGACTTAGATGAACCAGGGAATGAAGGAGAGGTAGGGGTAGACACAGTAGGTAAATAAGTGGGAAGGTATTCCAGTAGATGATAGATAGATAGGCAAGCAGAGACAGAGTTAAGAGAGAGATAGGAGGTGGTGGAGAAAGAGAGAGACAGAGAGAGACAGAATAAATATGCCTGGTTTCTCCCTCAAGATTCTGCTTGAGGGAGAAAAAGTGGCTACCATGAGCCACTTTTTGAAATAACAGCCTGTACTCTGCTATTCGTTTTCTCTTGCTACTGGAGTCCCGGGGGCCCTTCAGCTACATCTGCCAGTCTTCATCTGGGGAATTTTCTCTTCCTCTCTACTCCCATGCCCCAAGCACTGTAGAGAACAGAGGGAGGAACGGAATAAAAATGCGTGGCCAGGAAAAACAAAGACAGCAACAACAACACAATAAAACAAAACTGTCCCTCCCGTTTTCATTACATCCATTGACTTGGTGCTCCTTGAATACTTTATGCTGGTAGCTGAGCAGGTTATAGTGAAAAGAGTTTAAAGTCAATACCAAGGTCAAATGATCACCCTGCCACCAGCCTTCCCTGTAGTAGCTAGGTGGCACTAATCATCATACAGTTCCCTGGAGCGCTCAGCAAATAACTGTTGAATGAATGAATGACTAAAATCTAGCACTCCCAATGCACATGTTCCTGTCCAGGCATGGTTCACACTCTACACCCTTGGAGAAGTTTCTTTAGATAGGGTCTTAGGGTGTAGGGAAAGGGGCTGAGATGCCGGTGGCAACTGGCTTACAATGGGCTTGCGCTGGGCAGTATGATTTCCCCACCTCACCCCTTCTTCCCCTGACATAAGAGAACTTGTCTCAGACTCAGTCCCTCTTGGGCAGTCACACATTTAGAAACTGCTCTATCCAGCTAGAGGACCTGACGTGGGGCGCAGGCATTGCCAAATCTGTCATCCCCAGCTGAACTTTCCTGTGCTACTTTCTTTTCCTTCTGGAAGAAGCGCACTCAGCTCCAGGAGCCTGAGGCAGATGGGCTCTCTCTAAGTGGACAGACACAGATGATGCTGCTTCTTATTGACTTAATTTTCAATTTCCATCTGTCTGGAGCATCAGGATGAAGCTATGCCCCTGCATTCCTGAGGCTTGTCTGAAGGACACTATTTGAGATGGTCAGAGATTAGTACCCCTACTTGAGAGCTTGGAAGCCAAGTCTTAGGAAAATGAGATGAGTTTACCTTGGCATGTAAGCACAGCCTGGGGTTTAGGCTTTTGTCAAGAGTTCTTGTCCTTAAAGTCAGAAACCCTGGATTCAATCTGTCCATGATTACCAGGTAATCTTGAATCGATTTACTTATAGTGGAATGACTTCAACCCAACTGGGGGACACTAATGAACTTCAGCTTGATTAGAAAATTGTGAATTTGCAACACCACTAGAATCCTTGAGGTGAATGAATAAAAGAAAAAGCTTGAGAGTTCATTGCTGAAAAAGGAAGCAGGTACTTAAATTGCTCTTGTCAGCTTAGTACAAGATCTTAAGAGGATTTCCACAAGCCCTCATCTCAAGAATCTTGAAGACCAGATAATCATAAGCTATTAACTACCACAAAAAGGAACTCAAGCCAATGTGTTCTTCAAACAAGACCTGAGATAGTGGATATTCCTCAGGATGGTGGGATAATTTAGTAGAACTGAAGGGTAACTATTCTAACCCCAAATACATATCTGCCCATGCTGTGCTTCACATGTAATGCTGTGACAGATTCCCCTGCTTAGGGAGATCATCTTCCCGAGCTTGGCATGCAATCCTCCACAACAAACCCCTCCCATTTTCCAAAGCAGCCATTCCCCATCATTCCGTCATGTCCTCACATGGGAAGAATCCTCTGCCTAGGATCTATTTCTCATTTTTCATTTTGCTAACTCCTGCTGGGTCTTCATTATACAGCTAAGAGCGTCTCCGCCGGCAGGCTGTCTCCAACCTCCCTTCTCTCTCACTGGCTCCTATCCTAGCCCAATCAGATGATTTTCCTCTGTGCCCCTTTTCACAATTCCCAGACTCACCTCATCTAGCTTTGGCCAACCTGTCTGTGAACAAGACCCTCTTTCAGCCATCCCAGCAGACAAGAGGTATCTTTGGGTACAAAATTGCTGACCCTAATGCCTGTAGTTCCAACTCACAGCACAGGATCTAGAACAAAGGAGGTGCCTGACAAATGGGCGAGGAATAGAGGAGTGGATGAATGACAAATGAAAGCGATGGATGCTTTATATTTACTATCGATTATTACCAGTTTAGGCATGTCTTCAACTAACCAGGTGTTGGCATACTTTTCTGTGATGTGATTGCTGGCGATGTCATGAGAGTACTACATACCAGATTTCATCAAATCAGAGGTATCTTCTTCCAGGGGAATGACATATCTTGTCAAAAAGATTGACTAGGGGTGCCTGGGTGGCTCAGTGGGTAAAGCCTCTGCCTTCAGCTCAGGTCATGATCCCAGCGTACTGGGATTGAGCCCTGCATCAGGCTCTCTGCTCAGCAGGGAGCCTGCTTCCTCCTCTCTCTCTGCCTGCTTCTCTGCCTACTTGTGATCTCTGTCTTTCAAATAAAGATATAAAATCTTTAAAAAAAAAAAAAAAGATTAACTAGCTTCACTCTTAAAGTTTGAAATTAAATCTTCAAACTTGGGGACTAACTGCAGTTTTTCTAAAACAAACCCCAAGGGGTGGTCTCACAAATGTATCCATAATATCCAGTGGGACTACGAATGGAGTAATCCTCTTACAGTCATTTCAGCAGACAACAAGCAAGACGCACTAAGGCTTTCTGAAGATTCAGAAGGGAGGGTCATTATTATTCCCAGCTAAGATAGCTTTTCACTGCCTGATGAGAAATGGAGAAGAGAGTCAATCCTCGTTATCAGTATTTATCTACTCAGTATTTGCTCTGTGTCCGTGCTGGTACTGGGGATACACTGACAAATTAGACTGGGCTCCTCCCTTCTGGGTGGAATCAATACTGCTTGGGAAAACAGGTAAAGGCTTCCTGAGAAGACGGTTTGGGGCAGCGTCTTGGAGGAAGAAAAGAATTGGGGGATGTGAAGGGCGGAGTATGAGCAACAGATGAGCCTGGATCATTGTGTGTATATGAGGAAGCTGTCAAGGTTAGAGTTACATTAGAAGGATGAGTCCTGGGACTGATGATCTGAAAAGCTGACCTGAGGCAATGCCACATTGAGGCATTTGAATTTTACTGTTTAGAACTGGAGAGACTTGAAGGTTTCTCTGACAGGAATACCTGTGATTTTCACACTCTTAGAGGCAGTGAGGTAAAAGACCTGATTTGGTTTACTAGATGTGCCATTTACTACTTATATGACTTTGGGGGAAATTATTTAGAATTTCTAGATCTTGCTTTCTCCGTTTGAATAACGGTTGAAGGAAGGAATGTTTACTGTGATGCTCAGATCACCTAATAATACATATGATTATATAACAATCAAAAATATTTGCTTAGTTTCTTCTGTGTGCTGGGTACTGTGATAAACTGTAGGTCCAGAGCAGTAAATAAATCAACCATGACCTTCACCTCATGGAACTTATAGTCTAGTGTAAATGTAGGTGAAGCACTCAGGACCTAATAGGTGATCAGTAAATGGTCTAGGACAATGATGACGATCTTGGAGTTGAAAGCAATGTCATTTCCTGTATCGGAAAGCTGAGGTTCATAGAATTGAAGTGATTTGCTGAAGCCTTTAGAGAATGTCTCTAGTACAGACAAGACTAGATCATTGGTTCTTGAACTCATAATGCACAATGGCCTTTCAACTACACTATGTCTATTTACCAGACCGTGTTTTCAGTATATAATTCTGGTAACAAAATAATTTGTTACCCTTAACCAAGTTTCAGTATTCCTTTTGGGAATCTCCATTTTCACTTTTCACAACATCCCTGGTGTGGTCCAAATATTAGTAGTCCAAGAAGCTTTGGGGGTTACCAAGTCTCCAGCCCATCAAGGAAAAAAAATAAACAAGCAAACAAAAAACAAAACAAAGCTCTCCACAGATGAGAGCTTTAAGAAATAGGAAATGTAATATAAGACCCAGGGAGTAAGCAAAGAATTTGAATGCATGCTCTCGTGATATGGGCTACCTTCCAAAGGATGGTAGGATTTAACTGTCTTTCTAAACTTCTTGTCTGTGCAGATGGGTCAGCTTTTGAGAAATTAGTACATATCTCTATTTCCAGCTGAGGGAACAGTGATTGGGATTAGGATATTCGGTTAGTCCAAATGATTACTATTTTCTGTATTTTTTTTAAACACCAGAAAAAATTGTATTTTTAAATTCAGCTGTTTGTTTAGGGATGGGTCCAACCACAACAAGCTTCATGCCACATAACAGTTCATCCAAACAACAACAACAAACGACCAAAAAATGCACAATCTTTGTATCCAAATAATAGTTTCTTGGAACATAGGAAACTGGAGTGCTTAACTCCCAAAGGTTTACAAAGGCGAAGCTTGGCAGGGAGATGGGGGTGGCATATTGGCATATGTTGCCTCCGGAATAGAAATATCTGGACTTTATATCGCCTATGTTTCAAAGGCTTCATGGCAAACCCAGACTGCTGACCTCATTTAATTCTATTCAACCCAGGGTTTGTTCTTAACCTCCTCAACCGGATCAGTCCATCCAGACTACAGAAGGCAGGGTGGTGAAGGCTTCTAAAGAACCATGAATCCGCTAACAAGTTTCAGATGCTGGTTAGGTCTACTGAATCGGAGGAGCTTAAGTTGGTTTCTGGTTCCTCCAAGGGTTGGCCATATACCAAAGTGGGCCAGAAATGCCTTCCCGTGTTTCACTGTGACAACCAGGCATCATCGAGTGAACAGAAAGAACTAGGAAAACAAGAATGGATGTGCATATAGTCTCACATTAACACTCCCATCCCACACCCAGGCCTATCATGGAGAGCACCCTCTGGGGTACAGCCTGGTCCTCTGTCCACTTGGCCCTTACGATACTCTCTTAACTGGTTTGGGTCTCCTCCATTTCCCAAGAGTTATGACCTAAAGTGATTAAACAATGAGGAGTGTAACTATGAGGGTGTCTGGAATACTTAGTTGACTTCTGCAAAATGTGAACCTCCCACCTAGCACTCAAATCCTTCCGTACGCTAGCTCCACTGTCTTGTCTATCCTCATTCCCAACCATATCTCTGTCCTCAAATGCAGAGTTTCTTCCCAGAATTCACAGCTCAGAGCTTCTGTCCTTTTTTCTTTAACCGAGAAGGCTACTCTCTGTCTGAATCTCCCATCTGGATTTGACTCAGACATTTTTAACTCTATGAAGCCTCACCTGTCACTCTTTCATACTGCTACCTGTCCAGTACAACCTGACCCGCTTTCCTTCCTGCATCACTCTTCTCTCCTTCCAAACCAGCAAAACAGGATATGGCCTATATAAAGATGTTAGTTAAAGAAATATGAAAATTGAAAAAAATAATAATAACCTCCTTTCATTCCACATCTCCTTACCACCATGTCTCCTCCTTCATTCTTCTCTTTCCACAATTCATGGAGCTTATTCAGAGTTACCTTTACTTACACTGCCAACCTTCTCACCTACAAGTCACTCTTGAGTTCTCTCCAATCTGACTTCTGTACTCGCCACTCTACCAAAATCAGTCTTGTCCAGATCACCACTGACCTCAAGGTGGCTAAAACCATAACATCAAAATCCTTGTCTTGCTAGACTGCCTTGAAGCATATAAAGAAGCAGCCCCTTCCTTCCTTCCTGAAGCATTCTCTCATGGATTCCATGGCACATGCTATCCCATTTCTTTCTGGCTCCCAGCTTATCCCACATACACTTATTTGCTGCTTTCTGCTTCCCTAGACCTCTGCTAAATGTTGCCAGGCTTCAGGGACAGGCCTTAGGTCCCCTTTCCTATCTACCTACATTCGGTCCTTCAGTCCTCATTTATAATAAAAATGTTAAAATATCTATGTGTCAATGTGTCTCTTTAGAAATGACGTCTTCTCTGAGTCCTAACAGCCTACAGTGACATCCCTACTTCAATATCTACTTAAAAGCATCCCGAAATCATCATCTCTAAAGCAGAAGTAATGTTTTCTCCCACATTCCTTTCTTGCCCATCTCAGTAAATGACAACATTGCCCAACAATGGCCAGACCAAAACTGTCTGAGTCACGTCTCCCATTTTTCCAGCCAGCCCTCCAACCCCACATAAAGCCCATGAGCACGTTCTGTGTACCCGTTCATCTCAGGGTATTCCAAAAGATCCACTTCTGTTCCATCGCTGCCACCATAACCCAGGCTACAGTCACTCTTCCACCGCTCATCGAATAAGGCTTTTTGCTTCTTCAGTCTGTTTCCTGATCCACCCCCCTTCCTCCAGAGCACAGCCAGAGTGCTCTTTTTCAAAATGTAAACTTTCAGGCCATCCTCCTGCCTAAAACTCCTCAGTGGTTTCCCATAACATGTGAGATGAGATTCAGTCTCTATCTCAGCCAACAAGTCCTCACCCTAGCTACTCTCTTACTACTGCCCCCTTGCTCACTACCAACCAACCAAACATCCATCCATCCACCCATCCCCCTGTTTAACATGCCTCTATTTTTTTTTTTTAAAGATTTTATTTATTTATCAGAGGGAGAGGGGGGTAGAGAGCGACAGAATGGCAGGCAGAGGCAGAGGGAGAAGCAGGCTCCCTGCTGAGCAAGGAGCCCGATGTGGGACTCGATCCCAGGACGCTGGGATCATGACCTGAGCCGAAGGCAGCTGCTTAACCAACTGAGCCACCCAGGCGTCCCACATGCCTCTATTTCTTAAATGAGCAAAATTTGCTATTTCTCCAGGAACTTGAACTTGCTGTTCACTTACCTACAATATTTCTTCTTTGTCTTTTCTCACAATCTCTTCCTTTTTATCATTTATGGCCCAGTTAAAATATAAATTCCTCAAATACCAACCTCGTCTACTTACACTAAGCTCACATCTCATTCCACCGTCCCCATCAGAGCATCCATACCATCTTGTAGTATTTCCTTCATATCATTATTCATGATATAAAATTAAATCCTATGTATTATTGTTTCTCCTCCCCACTGTCCTCCCACCCCATGTCACCCAGGTTTCAAAGGAGCACGTTTCCAAGTGGACACCTGTCGTTAGGATCAAGAAAATTGTCTCACCATCTTATGGAATTGACATTTGAGGATGAATGAATGAGTGGACTATGCACAGTTCTTGGATTGTGTGAGACATTTCTGGGCTGTCTCCAGTGTTACTTCTATTCACATCTCTGATTCTTAGGACAAAGCCATTCTCGTAGCAGGTGCTGAGTAGATGATGAATTAACAAGGATCTTTTGCAGTTTCAGAATGTCTGTTATTGATTGTACTGAAGAGACCGCAAACCTGACTTGAATCTGTTTCATCAGATTGTACGATAGAAAGGTTTTTATGAAAATATTAATTAGAATGAGATCCTATTATAAATCCAAGCACATATTAGAGGGAAAAATCCAATTCTATCTAAACCATCCCATAATATTTTCCTCCCATGAGACATGAGGCCTCACCATCTGTCCTAAATATTGTTTTATTTTCTTCCTTAACTGAATTTGCAAAGCAGTGAAACATCTGGATAGAAAAGGTAGTGCTTACTGGACTGAAATTTAATAAAGAAATTTGATGGTCTTATGACTTAGAACTTGGAGATACATTTGCATCACCTTGAATTTAGTACTGTTATTTGAATGGCCTAAGAAGATGATATACAAAGATAGTGATCCTAATAAGTGACAAGGCATTCAATAGAGCAGAATGCTCAAAGCCCTGAATGATTTTCAGGTGGCTCTCTTTTGGATTCCAGTGCTATCTCATGATATGGGAGAGGAGGTAAAATTCAGTCCCACAATGAATTACGTAGCAGCCACGAAACAGGCAGGCGTTCTAAGCACAGACAGGAGGGAGAGTGATGCCTAGGACCCGAAGGCCTTTAAAAGTAGGAGCAGGAAATAACAGAATGAGATTTGTCTGGGATAATATAAGCTAATAATAAATGGAGAAAAGGGATCTGAAGGAGTCATAAGCAGAGAATGTACAAAAGTGGCATAAAAGGGTGATGAAGGGAGACAACCGCAAATCAGGTGTCCATGGATGTAATGTCGCCCCATACCAAAAATAAATAAGTAAATAAAGGGGTAAAAAAAGAAAGGACAGAGAATGAGACTCTTTCTCAAAATCAGCAGCTTGGTCAAGAGACCAGGAGTCGAGGGTACCTGGGTGGCTCAGTTGGTTAAGCAACTGCCTTCAGCTCAGGTCATGATCCTGGAAACCCAGAATCAAGTCCCTCATTGGTCTCCCAGCTCCATGGGGAATCTGCTTCTCCCTCTGACCTTCTCTTCGCTCATGCTCTCTCTCACTGTCTGTCTCTCAAATAAATAAAATCTTTAATGAGAGAGAGAGAGAGAGAGAGAGAGAGCGCGCACAGGAGTCGAGAAGAGATGCTCTCTCATTCCCCTCTCTGGGCTGCGATCTCCCTTCTCCAGATGGAGTTACACCAAGTAGCACTAGGATCCCCTTCCAAGGAGTCATTCTACAATGTATTTTTTTTCTTAAGATTTTATTTATTTACCTGACACAGAGAGAAACTGAGAGAGAGGAACACAAGCAGGAGGAATGGGAGAGGGAGAAGTAGGCTTCCCACCGAGCAGGGAACCTGATGTTGGGCTCAATCCCCACACCCTGGGATCATGCCTGGGCCGAAGGCAGATGCTTAATGACTGAGCCACCCATGCACCTCACATATTTGGATCTTAAGGTTCCACTCTTTAATCATGAAACCAGGTTTTCAGTCTGAAGATGGGGAAACATCAGCAAAATGAAACCTGAGAATGGCACAGTTGAACCTCTTCCTAGAAACACAGGAGAGGACTCTGGCCAACAGCAGGTGGAATAAAGGACAGGAAATCCAAATCTGAACCTCAGGTCTCCAAGACCAGGTAACACACATCGCCATTCTGGGCTCCGTTCTTTGTGTCTGTCAAAAGGAAATGACAAGACTGCTTCTCCCACCCGTTTCAGAAAGTGGCTGCAATGATCAGATAAAATATCATGGCGAATACTCAGACAAGTGATTGTTTGCACGTTTCTTTGGTGCAGATGCAATCCAGAACGCCTCTCCCGAACCATCACATGGCTTGCTCAGCTCACTGTTTGGCCTTAGCCTCACGTCAAGGGCTCAGTGGGGCCTCTTCCCAAACACGCCTCCACTCCCATCTCTGCGGACTGCATCGCACTCACCAATTTCACTGGAGCATTCCATTGCTTCTCTATCAGTGGCCTTGATGACTGCATTCTCTCTAACACAGAGGGGCAGTTTCTTGAGAACAGAAACATGGGCTGTTCTGCCCACTTACTCCACGCCTAACTTCAGGACACCGAGGGCAGTCAGTACGGAGCACCAAATGAATGAACAAATGAAGGGTCAGCCTTGCAAGGGTCTCTAGAAATTATCTAGTCCACGTGCTTCCTTTTTGCAGATGTGGGAACAGAGATTCAGAAAGGTTAGGTAAGTTGCGGAAAGCTGTATGGTTCATTGCTTCAGGCCAAGGGTTTGGGCTGGCTCATTCTATAAATATCGGGGATATACAATTTCAAATAGAAATCAGTCTGTGAGGAATGTGTATACGTAAGCATAAGGAAAACACCATGCCTCCAAACAAAGGCAGTTTGGGCACATACGCATGTCTGTTCTTCAGTGCAGTAAAACAAGCCACCTAGCAATCCGTTAGGGTGTCCTCAAGTTTCCAGAGAAGAGAGACTTCTGGGCAAGTGGATGCTATGTCGCCAAGGAACCGAGGATGAATCAGGGCACCACATGAAAACCAAGCCAGTCACCCCAGTCTGGCACAGCTGGTCATGACTAAGGTGACCGCAGTGTGCTTGGGTTCTTGGTGGGGTTCCCATGCAAGCAACTAGAGTGTCCAAATGGAGCCCTCCCCCCCGAGCCCTGATTGGCTTGGCCCGCTTCAAAGACCATCCTCCTGCCATATGGTTCAGATAAGTTCAGAAAGATGAGGCATTCACGCCACAGTGTCCTCCATCTCCAAGTTGGTGAGGTGGGCAACACAGCGCTCACGGGCGGAAGCCAAGTCAGCGGGCTGAGCTGTACGCGGGTAAGTTTTCTTTACCTTACATGGTGGCAGGGCTCCTCTTGTGCCCTTGCAAGAGGATTTTCTGTTAATTAGAATATATGCTCTTTGATCTGTATTGCTGAACGATATTTTGTTCTTACAGAAATGCATATATGTGTATGTGTCTCTCTCCTCCCAATAAGGAAAAAGATAGGGAAGGACAGAAGGGAGAGAGGAAGGAAGGAAGGGTAGGGGGAGGAATGAGGGAAGGAGGGGAAAACTGGTCCTAAATTTGAAGAGTTAACCTGGAACATTTAAAAACATCAATCAGAACCCCTCTAGCCAACAGAATCTGGGCTGAAAGTGAAATTGGCCGCCTCAGAAGATACTGGTATCCATTCAACATTTGCCAGCAGAGGCTCGATGACCATGGACAAGGCATAATCGTGTCCCTGCTGCTTCTGTAGTCTTCTCTTTTCTTCTCTAGCGTACTCAAGTCTCAGCTGACAGCCTCCAAGTATGGCTGCTTCCCAAAGGGACCATATTGCCCCAAATTCCCAACACTGCTTTTCCTCTAACTAGTCTCCAATCATCTTTACCCATAGTTTGACCAACCACTCCTCTGCAAAAAACCTCTCTCTGCCCCACCCTGGGAGCCTGCTTGCCCCCCCTCCTATGCCTTCCCATAGCATCCGCTAGGTCTCCAATAACAGTATTAGCTACCAGGTATAAACGTATTGACTGAATGGATAAAGGGATGACTTGGTACGTGATGGGTACTTTGTTAAATGTTAAATATTTTTCAGTATACAATGTCCATCCGAGAAGAGCCCTGTGTGTTTGGTGCTATCGCTATCTCCACTTGATAGACAAGGAAATTGTGTATAAAGAGGTTAAGTCATTAGATTCACATGAGGTTTCACAAGTTGAAGCTGGAATCCAATCCCGGCTAGCTGGATTCCATAGTCCATGCCCACCCACGCTGCCTAATTTATGTGTTTTGTGGGGCTGTGGACACTGAGGGGGATCTAAAGAGACAAGCTCTTCAGAGGCTGCCCTAGACTGTGATGCTGTGGTCCATGCGGGGTCTGGGGGAGGGAGCTGCTGGGCTGCCACCACATCCCTGCCCTGCTGAGGAGCTGGGTGTTCCCCAGCAGCACACAACACAGGTCCCCTCTGAGTCCCGGTTCCCTCCTGGGCAAATTCATGAGATAACGACCTGCCTTTCAGACATGCAGGGGATGAAGTGAGAAGCTGTATAAAAAAAACACCTGGCGTGGAGTCCAGCAGGGAAACAGATTCCGTGAAGGATCAGGAGTCCCTCTTTCCCTCAAGGAAGCGATCTGTTTCTGCTACTCTGTGCCAGTTACATGGCATGGGCTCAATCACTTCTGTTTTGGTTAAACCTTTTTAATTTTTTTTTTTTTTAAATGGAATCTGAGTTTTTGTTGGCAGGTGACTGGACACACCGGGGCCCAGCCTCCGGGCCCACAGTCCATTAGGGAATTTAGGAGGACAGATGGGGAGCCTTCAACTCAAGCACTCCCTTCAGAGGCAGTGCTTACAAAGCCATCAATTTCCTTAACAAAGAGCGCCGGCTTAAATGCCGGGGTAAAGCAGTGCGATTTACACAGCTATCCACTTTCCTTTGAATTCTCTGCCTGGGGGGTGGCCTACCTGCAATCCTTTCCAGCTACTGGTGAATTAGGCTCCCTCCCAAAAAGGAAGCTAGCTGGCATTGGCCCTGGCTTTTGAAAAGCAGCTCAGTTTGGGGTTATCAGACAGTTCTGGGGGGGGGGGGGGAATCGAAGTAACCACCAAAGGCCCCCAGATCAGCACATCCCTTCTGCTAAGGTTCTAAAACCCCTGGACCTTGTCAAAGAGTTAGGGCCACGGTCAGTACTGAGATGGGGAAGGAGGGCTGCCGCCACGGAGCCCTCCTCTCCTTTATACCAAAGGAAAAAGAGGCTCGAAAGAACAGTATTGGCGAACACTTGTAATAGTGCTTTGTGGCTCCGTGGCCTGTCAGTCCCGTGACGTGTCAATCCCGTGACGTGGTCCCATTATAGATGAAGAAACTGTAGCAGCCTCCGTCCCACTTCTGAGGCAGAAATAGGATTGGAACGCTAGCAACTCTGCTCCGGGGCCATCACAGTGAGACATCCTGCCGGCCCGGAGAGGATCCCCAGAAGCCAGAAGGGCCTGTGATTTAAACAGGGGTTTGTCTGCCTCTAAAGACCAACAAAGCTCTACTCCGCTTTGTTGCGTGAATAATAAAACTGTCTGCTGAGAAACATGTCCTTCCTTCACTCGTTTATTCTGTATTTACTGAGCCCCAAACTCTTTGCCAGGCCCAGGACTGAATCGTGGGGAGTCGGATGAATTACACAGGCTCTCAACACCCCAAGAGCCCAGAGTCTGGACTCGGGGTTGGGGGGGGGGCAGCAAGTCCATGCCTGCGGCAGGAGACACTGCAGGAGCACAGAGGAAGGCGTCCCATCCACACACACAGAGCCTCAGTGCTGCCCAGATTTCAGATTCGAGAAAGCTTCCCTTGGGAGGGAACGCTGGGGCTGAAACTCTGCAGGGTCCTAGGACAGGGAGTGGGGATGCTTGCCAGTCTCTGGGAGCCAAGGGACAGAAGCTGGAAACAGCCTAGTCTGTAAAGCACAGAAGACGCTGGGGCGTGAAGTACAAATGCCTGCTTCCGACCTTGAATGATGGAGGACCAAGTAAGGCATTTAGGAAGTCTGCTCTCACTACAGGGGAGTCTAGGTGAAGGCAAGCCAGAGATGGGGAACCTGGGACCATTTTCTCTTGCAAAAGTCCAGGCAGGAGCTGGATGTGGGGGTGCGGTGGCGGGGGGGGGGGGTGGTGTGGGCTGGGGCAGAGCAAGGAAGGTGGGGAGAGGGAGGAGGGACTGATTTGGGGAGGGGGCTAGGTTTCAAGGTAAAATGGGCACCATGGTAATTGGCTGGATGTGGGGAATGACTAAGAGGGAAGAGAGAAGGATGTTTCCCAAGCTTCTAGGGGAAATGTCTGGTTGGCGAGTGGCGCCACCAGTTGAGAAGGAGAGAAACAGGAGTTGCAGCAGGTCTGGGGAGAAAAATTAGTATGCTTGCTATCAGATGCGATGAGTTTGAGTACCGTGGGGGTATCCAGTTAGAGCAACTAGGTCTACAAGTCCAGACATAGGTCCATAGAAAAGCCCAGACTGAAGACAGAGACTCTGGGGTCTTTGGTTTTGTAAGGATGAGCTCAAGGAGACAGTGTAGCATGAGAACTAGCTCCTTTTGGGACTCTGGACTGCTCTAATATTTTAAAGCATGGACAGAAGGACTGTGTAGATGTGGCCAGAGGGGTGAAGGAAAACTAGAAAGGGATACACTTCAGAGGAAATGTCAACACTTCAAGAAAGAGCCAGATAAGTTAGGGGAGAAACAGACTGAAATCGTTTTATTAAATCATGCTATTTAATAGAATCCCCTTCATGGCTTCCCTGCGTAAAGATTCTTAACTTTCTGCTTGATCTCTTTCAGGGGCAGGGCGTTCAATACCTATAAGAACTAGATTATTCATAGTCATTGTAATCGATATTTACTGAACACTTTCTGAAGGACAAAAACCAACCTGGCGTCCTCAGTGCCTAGCGTGAACCTGACACATAAAAGGCACTCAACAAATCTGGGATGAACTCATTCATCAGGGATGGAAAGGATACATCCCAGCTCCCGGAGACCTGAGGAACGGCACTCCCATTTCACAGATGGAAAAAGATGTTTGGTGGACAGAGCATGGCGCAGAGACGCAGTCCCCTGTGCTCTTGGGTCAGGTCATTCAGTCTCTTCAGTCTCTCTCTCTCTCTCTCTCCATTTAGGAGTTCTCGTGGCCAAGGGCACACCGACAAATGGGAAGGTAGAGGGGTTTAGGATGCTTGTGCAGCCCTCTCACGGGTAATGAGGCTGAGCTCAAGTTATAGGCGTGGTTTTGGACTGAGGGATCGGCCCCAGCTGGGACCTTCTGCAGCCCTGCCCACAGTGGCCTGCAACTGTAGTTCAATCTAATGGGTAACTTGGGCTGGGTTTCTGACTGGTGTTGAAAGCCAAACTCACTCTTCAGATCAGTTTGCCAAGAGTACTTGGTTGGCCCTTGAAGAGTATCCCACTGCAGGGAGGTTGGTCTAACAAAACTGCTCAAGGCACATTAGGCTTCTGCCCAGAAACCACGCCTTGCTGCAGAATCGCACCCAGACACCCACCTATCTAGTGACTTCCTCTGAGTAGCTTTTTTTGGAACCACTTTACTCACTGCACCCTCCAAAAGAAGCCTCATTCTGGACCTTTATAGCAGCAGAGCTGTGCACCTGGTCTTAAGGAGCCCAGGTGCCCAGGAAGGTTCACAGACTCCCCCCAAGCCAGGGAGCTTTCACATTCCTCCTGTGATCCTGTTCCGGAGTCTCTGCCCGTCCTTAACAACACCGCTCTTATGAAGTCCTCCAGTGAAGGACTTCTGCTGCCACTTGTCACTCCCATCTGCATGCTACCTAGCACAGAGCTTTGCATGCCGCAGGCGCTTAATACAGAACGCCCCCCCCAAAACAACAACAAAAACCAGTGTGAGATTGGTCACATTGGCTTCCAGCTGTCTTTGGGAGACCCCTGTGGCTGCTGCCTGGGGCGGGGGAGAAGGGAACCTTAGCTCCGGTAAGCAGAACTAGACCCTGGGTGTGGAGTGTTTTATCTTTCCGTCTGGCAAATGAACACTGAAAACCCAATCCCTTAAAAATTATTATAATTTCAGATTTGCTTTATCTTAATTTCTTCTCGGTACTGAATCGGTAGCAGCCAAAAGAAAGTCGCTTCTAGTTTCTCCCTCTGTTAAGTATTTAATGATCTGTAAACAAACACTTCAGATAGTGTTTCTTAAAGAGACCCTGGGATCCTTTTGTTATGTGAAGATTCCTTTGCAGCACACTCATTGTTTCTCCTTCTCATTATGTGTTTGCGGGCAGGCTGTTCAACACTTGATCAAGAGGACACATTTTATTAGATAACCTTAATGATCAAGAGGTAGTGTAAATTAATAGTTCAGCCCGAGGGCTTGAGAATCAGGCTTCCCTTTACTGGAAGCCTTGAGTAAATTACTTAACATCTCTGTGCTTTTTTCTTATCCCGCCACCTCTAGCTGGCATACTATTAAAACTACCACAGAGGGTCAATGCAATTAATCAAGGGAGTTAATAGAGAAAAAGCATTAAATTAATGAAAACGAATGAAATTAATCATGAGCTACTTCTACTACAACGTCTACTGTCAGGGACGGTGAGATGGAAGAAGAGTGGAAATATACAGACAGGTCTCACCACTCCTACTTGTTCTGAGAGTCTGGTATTTTGGAGGACAGCCCCAGCTCCTCTGCTTGCAGAGCTAGACAGATCTGGGTTCTAATCAGGGCTCTGCTGTTTAAGGATCACCAGCTTAGGACAAGTGACTTCCTCTCCCCAGGCTTCAGCTCCTCCTTGGGTAGAATGGGAGCAAATACCCACTCCACCTCACTCCACCCCACCCCCGCCCTCCCGCTGCCTCCTGGAGAGCCAAAGTCAAGGTCAAGTAGGCTGTGAGGCCACCAGCAGCCATGGGATGCATCGCTCCTGAAGGTTTGTTTCCCCGTGTGGTGGTTTTCCAGCTCGATAAATATTTACTGAACAAAGGCCACTTTCTCAAAAGTCACTTAAACATTTGGGGGCTCTGTTGTGTCATTTGGAAAGTGGTGATAATATTGCCTGGTTGCCGGGGGTGTTGTTGGTTTGAAATGAGACCATGCACAAGGTTCTCTGTCAATATCCACAGGCTCCCTTCTGCAGCCCCTCAAGGGATGCCTTGAGGTGGTGAGCAGTTCGGGCTCATCTGGGCACTCTTTTCTGTCACAGAGTGTCACTCAGTTCAGTGCATCAGTTAATGACCGGCTGGAGCTGAATGCTGGGTACACAAGAATGGACAGGCTAACTTCTTCCACGAAGGGTAAAGGGAGACCCATGTGTAATGGGAAAATGTGCGGTCAGTACAATTACAGCTAAGCTTCTCCAGGCCCACGAGCAAGATGAAATGAGGTGATACCCTTACCTCTTCATTTCCCCCCTGCCTTGATTTCCCCAAGTGGCTATCCTTTTACCTGCCTAGATGCTCATCTGTCTATGCCAGCGGTAAGTTGTACTTTTTCTGGACAGGGCCAGACAGTAAATATTTTGGCTCTGTGGGCCCTCCAAGGTCTCTGTTGGAACTACTCAACTCTGTCTTTGTATTGGCAAATACCAAAACCAAGAAGTATACGTGGGTTTCAATGAAACTGTATGTACCCAGATGGGCTGCAGGTCAGGCTTGGTCAAGGGCAGCAGCTGGCTAACCCTTGAGTGATGCAAGCAGGCACTTGCCTCAGATGCCTGGTTCAGGGCTTGACACAGAACGTCAGACCAGGAGCAACGGCCTCACCGAGGGCTTCGAGGGCCCAAAGGATGAGAACTTGCAAGGTTCCAGGCTCAACTCCCTCCTTCACTCCCATCTGGCCATGGTGCCTTTCTCTGACCCCCTCGCATGCCCTTTTCTGCCTTGAGGATTTAACAGTCTGAAATTCTTGCAATCCTTACCCCATCACCCTGCTCCACATCTCCCTAATTTGTCCATTTCCTGTTTGACCTTCAAGTCTAGCATAAATGTAGGTGTTCTCAAGGAGGCTCTTCCTGACTATTAGCCCATGTAAAGGACGCCCTTCATGGACACACTTTCAAGCACATCCACTTACAGGCACTTGCAACAACCACATTCAGATGACTGTTAGTGCCATCCCCCTGGCCTTCCTTGACCACTGCTTCCTTGTCCACTTGCACCTAGCACCGGGCTAGGCACACAGCAGGCATCAAGTCACGTGTGAATGAATGACGTGGTGGGATCCTGCAGCCAGTTCGCACGGTCTCCTGCCTGGTTCTGACTGTGGCTGTTAGAGCGGATTTATTCTGCCGGCTATAGCACTGGGCTTTTCACACAATCCTGACTGCTCATCCATCATTTTATTTTAAGCATATTACTTCTCTGCCCAAAAAGCAAAGGAGGATACAATTAGGTCTATATCCCTCACTTGCTTAATATTTCAATTTCCCCCGGGGCACTCCCTTCAAGTGGAGATCACAGCTCATGAATATTAAGTGTATCTTCCAACACAACATGGTCCCCAAGAAAGAGCAGAAAGCCAGCAGCTAGAAAAATGCCCCAACACCTGGCCTTCCAGGCCTCTGTCTCTCTCTGGCTCTCCCCAGCGACCTCGGCCACGATGGTGGCACAGAAGCACAGTGAGGCACAGGGAGGTGAGGCAGGTCTCTGGTCACACTTTAAAGGCCATAAAGAAGCCCTTGTTCTTGGCTCCCCGGATTCACCTGCCTGGAAGTCAGGCTGCCTTTCAAAGGGGCACATCAAAGTGTGGTGTTGATTCCTCAAACTCAAGCTCCAAGCCCTTCTGAGCCTGACCCCTCCCCGCGAGTCAGGAAGCCGACCTGGGCTGAGGGCTAGAATTCCTCCCTTCTGGCGTCAGAGCGGTCCTGTTTCTTTTCATGCCAGCCTGGCCTCTCTGTGGGGTAGGCCTCCCGGGTTTCCGAAGGAGGTGGCGAGCCGAGCGAGGTCTGAGGCTGGATGGTCAGCTTGATCCTAACCGGTGCTGACTCCACTTGGGCTGTTTGAATGCATCCATCAGACCTCCCAGTTGAGGACTTCAGATCTTCAGTCCTGCCCCTCTCAGCAGCCTTCCACCCCATCGCCTCCCTTTCCTGCTCCTTTGTCCCCTTAGTGACCCTCTTTGACCCTGCAGGTTAAAGGAATTCCTTTCTCCTCCCCAAGCCTCCATTTCTTTTAAAATGCACAGTTTAAAACAATAATGATCCCGGATTTAAATTCTGGAAGTCAGAGTTGAAAGGGCCCTGGGAGCTCATCTGGCTCATCCCATCACCTGATAGCTGGGGGAGCTGAGATCAAGGGGGCGGTCCCTTGGCACAAGGGACCACCACATTTTTATGGCAGGCTCAGGACCATTCCCCGCCCCCAACCCCATGGATCAGAGGCCTTTGTATCAGTCACTACTGACATGGGAGTGAGGAAGGGGAAGAGGACCTGGCAGTGACTGACATTGTCAAGGGTCTACTTACTGCCATGCGTTGTGCTAAACACCCTATGGTCATGTCCATCTTCCTCTAAGCACAAGCGGGGGGTTATAATCATGCCCGTTTTCCAGAGAGGGCACCGAGACCCACAGAGAGCATGCGAGATGCCCAGGATGACCTAGGGAGTAATTACAGACACGGGATGTTTGAACTCAGGCTCCTGTGCTGCTGCCACTTGGCCATGACAACAGGATTAAGTGTCAAAGTCCTCCTAAGCTAAAAAACAATGTAGCTTCTGTCCATGGAGGGTGAGCTCTTAAAAATGAAAATATAGCCCGAAACAGAGGAGGGCCTTTTGTCGGGGGCAGGGGGTTTATGCCATGGAATGTTTATAGGGTGATAATAACCGAAAGTTGTAGTTTTCATGACTCATGAAAAAGGCACAGAAGACCTACGCATTCCCTTTCACGTCCTGCCGTGTGCCAATGGCACCAAAGCAGAAAGAGTGGAAAAGAGAAAGCTGTCTGCTGTTTCTTGGGAGTTCATCTGGATACTGGACACGGTCTTTAGAGGCAGGCAGATGGGGTCTGAGGTCTTTTCTGATCCACTCCACTGGGGTAGTTAGGACAAGCCACTGACACTCTCAGGACCTCTCTTTTCTCATCGGTGAAGTGGGCATTATGAGTCCAAATGTGCAGAACTGATGGGAAAATGAATGAAACCATGGACGAAAAGGGTTTTTAGCCCAGAAGCCAGGACATTTAGGTGCCTACATATGACATGACTTCATGGTTCAGTGTGCAGACCCTGTCCCGGAGCACTGTGAACCCCTCCTCAGCTATTTCTTTCTTTCTTTCTTTCTTTCTTTCTTTTTCTTCTTCTTCTTTTTTTTTTTTTTTTAAAGATTTTATTTATTTATTTATTTATTTGGCAGAGATCACAAGTAGGCAGAGATGCAGGCAGAGAGAGAAAGAGGGAAGCAGACTCCCCGCTGAGCAGAGAGCCCGATGTGGGACTCGATCCCAGGTCCCTGAGATCACGACCCAAGCCAAAGGCAGCGGCCCAATCCACTGAGCCACCCAGGTGCACCCTCCTCTGCTATTTCTGACTGTGGGACTTTGGACAAGTTACTTAACCTTTCTGAAACTCAGAGGATCTCTTGTAGGCAACTGGGATAATAACATCATTTATCTCATAGGATTCCGGGGTGGATTGATACAACTTCTGAATCAATGGCATTAACAAAGGCAGGAAAAATACAGTAGTAGCAAACACATAGGTAACACTTACCATGTGCTACTGTTTTAAAGATCTTTACAAATATAACCTCATACCATCCTCACAAGAGCCCTAAGAGGTAGGATCTATTATAGCCCATTTTACTGATGAGAAAACTGAAACTCAGATTACAAAGTGGCTGAGCCAGGCTTGTCACCCAGAATCCATGTTCTGTTTTTGTTTTAAGATTTATTTATTTGAGAGAGAGAGAGAAAGCGAGCGACAACAAGAGAACAAACACAGGAGAGGGAGAGGGAGAGAAAATCTCAAGCAGACTGTGCTGAACACAGAGCCATCACCCCAAGAACACGACCTGGGCTGAAACCAAGAGTCAGAGGTTCAATCGACTACGCCACCCAGGTGCGCCTAGAATCCACGTCACCACGCCACCCAGCCTGACAGTGATTGTCTTCATGCCTTGATCACCACCACCACCACCACCACCACTGTGACTACCACTCATATTTCTCTTCTCTTCTTTTCAAGGCACGGCTTCAAGTCAAAGGAAGCTTTATTTCAGGAGGGTCTCTTGGTGAAACTAACGCTTCCCACAGAGGGAAGTCTGAAGAAATACCCGCATCCAGGAGAAGGTTTAATTTTGTTTTTTTTCATTTTAATTTTTTTGTAAGGTGAGAGGTGGATCGTCTTATTATGATTTCACTTCGTTAGAAAGAAAAATAATAATAAATGCAACTCCCAGCAGAGCCCATTCTCTGCCCCCCCTTTCCACTTCCCCTCCCCCCAACCAGATGCTGTTTTTCTTTTCAGTCACTGTTGTTCTAAAGTATCATTAGAACATCCACCGAAAAGACATGTCGATTCATCTTCTTGTTTTTCTTTCTCGCCTTGGCTCAGAGCGGGCCAGGGCAGCCTGACACAGGGGCCACAAGGCTCTGTGACCCCCCGCCCCTCCCAGGGACTGGGGAGTGGGGAGGAGGGCTGATTTCCCCTCCTCCGCCTCAGCTGCCTCCTAGATAATTGAGTTACTGGCCCTGGCTCCGGGACAGGGCTGGAGATGCTATGTCAGGGACCAGAGACGACGTCATGCTCACGGCAGCCCCCGGCATGGTGGGAAGGAGAGGAATCAGGAAGGAGCGAGAAAAAGAGACATACAGGAATAACAACGTGGGGTTGTTTTCCTAACTGTGTATCAGCATCAAGTAGGATTTGAAACCCCAAAGTCTTTAAACAAAGGACACACAGAGGATGCCAATGTAAGACAGGAAAAGAAGCCTTTTCCTAGGAGAAGACTCTAGTCTTCAGTCCGATCACTCTCCTGTCACAGAGGGGGAAACTGAGGCTGCTAGATGCTGAGCTGCAGCCCAGGCCCCCGCATCTAAATTCCTCCCTGGGACCAGCCATCCTGAAGGACACAGGGGCAGTAATGAAAACGGAGCATGAGGAATCCTCCACAAGTACATCTCTCGCAGGGGACTGCGTGTCATCTCAGAAGGTAGCTCACTCCCAGGGCTGGCTTGAGATGTAACCTTGGGTAGAGCCCCTTTTGCGGATGCTTCCCATTTTGTCCAATTTGAACACTGCCTTCCCGCCTTCAGCTTTTATCAGCAGCCTGGCTGTAGTTTATGACTCAGTGCTGTAGGAACAGAATTCCCAGCGCTGCCGAACACTGCCTCCAGCCAGCGTCTGTTGGGGTGGGGGTGAGGGGGTGCGGGGGGGAGTTATCATTTGACTGATACCGCATTTTTTAACTGAAACCTAAGGCCTGGTGTATGTTATGTTTTTTAAAAAGGGGGAAAAGGACAAGATAATTTCCACATCGCTGGGGATGCAGCCTACATTGCCTAAGAGGTCTTGTGGGTGGTTCCTTTTAACAAGCAAGCCATTATGTGCTGGGGGATGAGGGCGCCGCCGGGGTGGGAAAGTGGGAAAGGGAAGTCCCGGGGTGTTGCCTAATCACACATCGGCACCTTGGGAATACTTCCGGATGTGTGGGCTTCTGAAAAGTGAATGGGAATGCCACCATAAATCTGTCACCCACCCTCACACTAGTGTCACCAAACCCAGGGAAAACACTGGCCCAACTAAACAGTCGGGGACAAAAAATAATGAAGGGGAAGAAGAGCAAGGAAGGAAGAAGGGAGGGAGGAGAGAAGGAAGTCATCCATTTAGACGGTGGGCAGAGGAGCAGAGTAGAAAAAGCAGGGGGTCTCCACGCAGTCTGAGATGGGATCCCACCTCTATGAGGCCTGTTACCTTGGTCCGGTTAAGACTCGATAATAGGTCTTAGATCCCTCATCTGGGTATAAGAGTCCCTTCACAGGCTCACACTAAAGAAAGGGGGCCTGACACAGGACATACACCCCACCTAATGGGTGACTGTCAATGGTGGTCATTGCTGCTACTCAGCCCCTACCCCCACCCCCACACTTCCACAGGCACGGCGTAAGTAACAGTTTGTGTACATCAAGCACATCCAACTTGCTAAGAATGGGGCTAAACCTTATAGCATCTTATGACAATTTGAGTTTTCGGTCAGGATTCTAAGTGACAGTCAACAGAAACCAACTTTGGCCAACTGAAGCAAAACAAGCAAACAAAAGCTATTCAGAGAATATTGACAGGCTACAGAACACTCTCGGGGGTGGGGTTGGGGGGCAGAGAGCCAGGCTTGCACACTCTGAAGCCCAATTCTAAGCTCAAGATCAGGTCCCAAGACTGGTCTTGTGAAGATATTAGAACGTGGTCACTTTCACACTCCAGCCACATGCTGTCACTGGTACTTTGGGAACACACGGATGACAGCCATCCTTATCAGAATGACTGGGGGAAAGTGTGGCTCTTTACACTCAAGCTGTAAAGGGGAGTCCGGGAAGGAGACTTCTGGATTTTCAACTTTGGTAGAGGGCTTGGGCTCTGCCCCATTATTATTCCATCAAGGAGCATTATTTCCTAAATCTAGGAAGGAGAATCAGATAGTAAGTTTCCAAAATTATTGATCAATATCTTCCACAGTTGAGTCCCAGGACTTCCACCATTGTTTTTGGATGAGAACACCGACATTCAGCTAAGGTCGCACGTCTAAGCCACAGCGTGAGCCCAAGACAGCCTCACTCGAGCCGGTTCCCTCAGCTGCTTGTCTTGACAAACATAATGATGAAACCAGTCCACCTCAGCAAAGCCTCCCACACGCCAGTGCCATTTCTCTGACTCACTGAAGCTGCCTGCGGTGGGAGCCAAAAGACTCTGTCTATTCTTCAGCTGTTCTTAAGGGACGATGGTTTTCTAGACTCAAAGGCATGGAGTTTGTCCTTGGAATGTAGTTCCCGGGAGTTGGGATCTCCGGGTAGACTCCTTAATTCTTGGAATGTCCTGTGTCTCACTGAGTCTCTATAATGGAATTCTCACTGGTGAGGGCGGGGGTGTAGCTGAGGTTGCTTCTCTAACACAAACCATATTCCACATACCAGGTAATACGGAGTCTTCCCTGGACGCCATCCACCATCCACACCACTGGCCACTCTGTATCCCGGTCCATTCATTCACTAGACAGACTGTTCTAAGGCACAGTCTTCCTTGCTCGCCTCAAAGCCCTACAAGACCAGGAGTCACTTTTTTTTTTTTTTTTTTTTTTTTTTTGCAGGTAGCTCACCACCGTCTGAAGTCAGACTCTGGGTTTGCATCCTGGTTCTACCATTTAACTGCGTATCCTTGGTTCACCCCTCAGGCTTCAGCTGCCTCTTGCATAAAAACAGGACCATAAAAGACTGTTATGAAAATTGGAATTTATAAATGTGCTGGGTGCATCATGGGGGTTTGATAAATATTGTCATTGCCAGTAGAACACTTAGCATCTAGTACCGAACAATAGTGTCTGAAGGAGACCTAGGAGGGCCCAGATCTCACCTTTGTGACACCTCCCTTACCTTCGCCTCTTTCTGTTTAAGCATCTCGGTTAACACAGTTAACAAATCACTGATCTAGTCCCGAACAGTCATTCTGGCCAAAGTTGAGGCGGAAAGTTAGACCCACTAAGACTGGACTCGCTGCCCAGTGCTCTATCTAAGAGTCTCCCAGGCCCCACCGCTGTCTGCTTAAAAGTCAGTTCTTTCTCTTAGAAATGGCGAGTCATGTCGTAACTGTCACCTCCTCTCTGCACCAGCCTCAGAAAACCAAGAGTATGAAAGACTTCCAATCCATGAGCCAGGAGGCCAGCAAAGATCTGCCAGCATAGTAAATATTTTAGGCTCTTTGGGTCATAGTGCCTCTGCTGTACCCGCTCAGTAACTTGTAGCAGGAAAGCAACCACAGACAATAGGTAGAGTAACGAGCATGCTCTGTTCCAGTAGGACTTTACTTTCCAGTAGAGACAGTGGGCCAGTCTGGCCCATGGACTGTAGTTTGCAGACCCCTACCGTGCATGATGAACTTCCCCCTGGAGGAGGGACCCTTTTTTTTGTGAATTGCTGCACGGCTCCAAAGCACCCCAGAATGTAGGCATCAGGCCACCCGAGCATCTCTTGGAAGGTCCCCTATCCTACCTTCACCGCCACACCCTCCCTTCCTTCCAGAAGCACCTCCGTTGCATGCCACCTTAGCGCAAGCAAAATAGGTAGATATTTTCCAGCACGATCTGGGAGTGCTGCTGGGTATCACGAGCACGGAGACAAAGGCAAGTAGCTCGTGGGAATGGCAAACAGCTACACACCTTGGAAAGAACACCAGCCGAGTACAGCTAAGGCTGTTAGAGACCACCTAACCCAATTCTTTGACCTTTCCACCAGGTAAACTGAGGCCCAGACTAGGCAAGCAGCTTGGGCAGGGTTACACGGCAACTTCTCAGCACAGTGAGGACCAACGCCTGGTTTTTCTAACTTTCTGCCCAGACTCCTTCTGCCCTACCACTAGGCGAACGTCAAGTTTTTTTTTTTACCATGGACCGTGCTCAAATCAGCAGAGCCAAGAAAATAGCCTTCTATCGTTTAAAAACCCGAGGTCCTGCCTGGAAATTCTTATCTCTCCTTCCTCCACATCTTCCTTTCTTCCATTCACAGTTAGCTGTGGGACACCTCTTATTGTGTTGTTGAGCCCACACTTAGTGCCAAGGAGACAGGAGATGCTCGACCCGTGTGTGCTGAGGACGGACTAAGGGTGCAGGCTGAAGAGCTCACAGTGTTCACAGTCCCCCAGGAGAAGGAAGGTCTAAATGCATTCCCTGTAATGCACTGTGAATGTGAGGACCCGATGACATTTCCTTCCCTTTAGTCTTCCTAGAAAATTGCCTTTCAGGGTGAAATCTTCCCGCCAGTGTTTTCATGCCCTCAGTAGCTGCCCCTTCCCTCCTCGGATAGAGCACCTCTGTCTTTTGTACTTGCAAATGATTGTGATTATTTTTCACCTCTAGCCCAGGGGATTAGCCAGAGGACCTTTGATCTTCAGGTATCGATTTGCATCTTAAAGGAAGTATGATCTCATCTGAGCCAGCTCAAAATTCCATCCCTGCCCCCCAACCCCTGTCTGTTTACCAGCCCCGGGCTGGTCAGGGCCTCCCAAGTGGGACTAAAACAACAAGACCAGTGAGAAGCCAGAGGAAAACAAATTTCCCATCTGACTCTGGGAAAAGGACGTCTGCTTTCTCAACACAGGCTCGTCTGCTCTTCCTCCACTCTCCCGTTGGAGACGCGGCCAGAGGTTCTGAGTGTGCGAAGGGGACCACGGGGGTTCTGGGACCTTGGCTGGAGGTCATACAGCAGAAAGAGCTGGGCGCGTGCTTAAGAATCAGACAGAATCAGGTTCAAGCCCTGGTTCTGTCTCCAATCACTCCTAACCCAAGAGTTTCTGATTACTGTCATCATCTCTCTGGCTTGGGATGTTTTCTTATCTCTAATGCGAGAATACTAGCCTTTAAAATTCTATACTAATCACCCTCCTGGAAAGCTGGCCTGAAAAAGAGCGTTGGTGTAAGCAATGCGAAGCTAGCTTAAAAGTTACCAGCAGCCATTGCTGTCACCCACGGGAGGGACTCTAAGCTCAGGGAGGGCAGGGGCATTTGCTGGTTTTCCTTTGGTTCCCATTGCTCTATGCCCCGGTGCTCCCCACAGGGTCTGGCCCACAGGAGGCGATCTGTCAGTGTTTTTAAGACTAAGGAGTAAACCATCATCAGTCCTCAGGACTGCTGTTGTTGACTTGACCATGCCGCACGGTCCCCTTCTCCAGCTGAGCCCCAAGAAATGACACAGACTTACCAATGCAATTGAAGGAGTCTTCCCTTCGGCAGAAGAGGGAGCAGCCGTCACCGCTGAGCTTGTTCATGTCATCACATTCCTCCCCTTGGCTTCTGCAGAAGAGATCGGAGAGAGATGTGTCAGGCAGACAGAGAGAGAGAGAGAGGGAGCAACTGCAGAACCACAGCAGACCATGGGAGAGTCCCTCCCTAGGCCAGGAACTTTCCAAGAGGCCTCAGGCAAGTCTCTCACGCCCCAGTGTCCATTTCTTCTTCTTCTATGAGACCTATAAAGATAGACATGTGTAAGATCCTACAACCCCTGCCTTATCCTGTGCTTGCCACGACGAAGCAGAGTTCACGCCTCAAACCTGCTGTCCGAGATATTGCCGGTTAAGGCAGACGGGAGAAAGGCACGGAGGATGGGATGAAGGAAACAACCTTGCCTCCCCCTCTGGCCCCCCACCCCAGGCGTGTCTGGGAGATCTCAGCCGTTTTAAATGGGTGGACTTGAAGGAAATTTCTGAGCTTCTGAAACATAAATCCTGTTCTTTACCTTAAGCCTCCTCCCTGCTCCCAATCGTGAATTTAAGAATAAAGATTTCTTTTTTTTTTTTCCCCCAGACACATGCCTGGGTCTGGTCTTCCTTTCACGAGAAAGTATTGCTTTCTCCATCCGGGGTGTCATTTCATGGTGTGAGGAACTCCAAAGCCCTTGGGAAGTACACTATTAGGAAATTAAAGTGTCTCCTCTTGTTTGTTTGTTTTGTTTAGATAGGAATTATTCCTATCAGCTCAGGGCGGTTCAGCAGAGGTTGGGATGGACAGAAACTGAGCAATGCTGGACCGAGGAGCCGAGGAGGAGGAGAAAGTGCTGAAAAGACCGAATAGATGATCACGACCTGGAAAACACCCAACCTTTGAGAAACAGAAAACTTGGGTGCAGATCCCCTTATTTCAAACCCGCCGCATGATCTCAGACACGTCTCCTAATCTCAACTGGACCATTTAAATCAATAAAGACTAAAAATAACGTAAACTTCCATTCTTCAGTCGCAGTCGCCACAACATAAGCCCTTGATCCTTGTATGCGATCAGGAGCAAGTGGCTACTGAACAGAAGAGCACAGAATAGGTTTCCATCCCGGCAGAAGAATCCCCCAGACCACGCTATTCCAGACGCCAAGTGTCCGCGTTCCCACAGGTTCAAATGGCGATAACTCTACCCGCTCCTTAGAGCCGGCGCAAGAACGGAATGGAAATTGACGTGGCGGGCACGGTGCATGACAGATAGAAGATGCTCAGGGAGTCAGGGTTCCCGTTCCCACTCAGTCCTAGGAGGTCTCTGCAGAGTGTGTGGCAGCTGTCCCTCCCTCCCCAGGGACCAGCTGGGACCCGTGGAAGCAGGGAAGAGGCCTAAGACTTTTCTTTTCACTCGGGCAATTAACACTGGGCAATGTTTGTTGCTTTAAGGAGATGTCAGAGTAGCAGGAGGGGGCCTCGCCATCAATCCTGCCGGTGCAGGGGTTTTTGAACTCTCCTGTCTGCGAATGCATGAACTGAGGAGAAGAGAAGTCCATATTCCAAGCTGAGCCCATATTTCCAATCTCTGCCAGTGAACCTCGAGTGTTGGAAACTGGTGATAGCCTTGTGTTACTTAGCTAGCTCATGGGTTATCTAGGGAGATTTTTTTTTTTTTTTTTTTTAAACCTGAGCTGGTTTCCCAAAGCCACAAAGAACACATCTAACCCGCCAAACAGTATGTTGTATTGGTTCAAGCAAAACGTTAGTGTCACCACAAATATCTTCTAGGTATGGCAGATCTATCATTACACAGAGAGCTCCCGAGAAACCTTCTCTGACCTCCCAAGCTGGAGTGGGTGGCCATTTTCTCTGCGATCAAAGACACTAGGCTCCATCCACCCCAGCACCTGTCAAACGGACCACCTTCACGTGTTTGCCTGACAGCTCCCTATACCAGGTTTCCAGATGCCAAAGGAAATGACAGTCTTTGTCATCCTAGCAGCGCAATGCCGGGCACAGTGCCTGGAATACGGCAGAAAGCATGGAGCTGCTCCTTCACTTGTCAGTCTTGCAGGGCTACTGGTGACCCAGTGAGGCAATGGGGTATCCAAATGAGAACAGGGACCCCGGATTCGCATCTTGGTTCTGCTTTGTTGGGTGTGTGAGCTCAAGAAAGCCATATCAGCCTTTGTACATCAGTTGTCTCTTTTGGTTCTGCTTTGTTGGGTGTGTGAGCTCAAGAAAGCCATATCAGCCTTTGTACATCAGTTGTCTCTTCTGTAAAGTGCAGTAATAGAACCGATTTCATATAATTGTCGGAAGGACCCAAGGAGATAATAGTGTAGCCCAATGCTAACACACAGTGAAGGCTCAACAAACATTTATGAATATTATCATCATATGTATCCAAAGCTTTTCTCCACTGGGGACTCATTAAGTTTTGATCCTGAGTATTTGTATACTCCCTTAAATACATAGAGCGAATCAGCACATGTCATCCCGTGAAGAATCCAGTTAGCTAAGATGACATTCATCCTTTGCCTCAAAGTTTTTGTTTGTTTGTTTTTGCCGAGGGAACCACCCATAAGCTGCATTTGGTTTTCTATAAAGCATGTCAACAACTATTTGGAAACCTAAGTGATTTCTGTGTAGGATACCAACTCTAGGTAAAATACTAAAAAAGCCTTATAGAGGGGTGCCTGGCTGGCTCAGTGGGTTAAGCCTCTGCCTTCATCTCAGGTCATGGTCTCAGGGTCCTGGGATCAAGCTCTGCACGGGGCTCTCTGCTCAGCGGGGAGCCTGTCCCCACCACCCACCCCCTGCCGCCTGCCTCTCTGCTTACTTGTGATCTCTATCTGTCAAATAAACAAATAAAATCTTTAAAAATTTTTTAAAAACCTTGTTGAAAACACTACTTATATTAATAATAAAATAAAAAATAATAAGAATAGTTCTAGATCAGCAAGAATGATATTGTTTGCAGCGTTCTACCAATACGTCGATATCTGGCTCCAAAATGGACAGACTGAGTTGTAGGTCAGGTTCCACATCTGGTGCGTTTCTTTCTTTCTTTCTTTCTTTCTTTTTTTTTTTTTTTTTTTTGTATTCTTTGTGCTAAATTAGAAAATCCCAAATCACAATTATGGGTTGTCAGCAATGACCGCAAATGTTTCCTGGATATTCTGGACATGCAGCTCAGTCTTGGGCCCACAAATGATGGGGCACGCTCCCTGGAGACTGCCTTGCTCTGCTGCTCAGTATTCCATCAGACAACAGCTGTGTCCAGAGCCAGAGGGTGATGTCTTCATGTGGGAGAGAATGGTGAGTGGTTCCCCTTTCCCCAGTCGTGTTATCTTAAGCACCAGAAACTGTATCGTCCTGTTTGGTTGCTGCATCTGGACATGATTTTAACTGCACACAACAGCACACCATGAGTTTCCTTATCTGACAAAGGAAGAGCTTTATCTTCTATGCTTGGCGAGTCAGATTCTTGGCCATCATGTGGTTCGCTCCATAATTCCACACTCAGCAGGAACTTGTACATACCACCTTTCTGCACAGCCAGGTTCAAAAGCTGTACCATGCTGGGCATCTCCTGGGCATATATGCAACATTCGATCTCTCCTTCCATGTGAAGTCAGGACCAGAAAGCAAAGGGCTTCTGGACGTCTGCGTGGACGGGTATTCACGTGCCAACGCTTTACTTGCACAACCGGCGTTATCCTTGCTGTACTCCTGGCCGGTCCTTTCATGCCAAAGCAGGTTTCCAGTTTATATCACATGCCACAAAATCAATGTTACCAAATGAAATTGCTCTTCCCATCCAGCACCAGAAAGAGTCATCGACCACTTCTCTTTCATGTACGTACCACTTGTAGGATTCACGGTCTACACATCAGCAGTTCCATCCAACTGTGAAACAGATTCTCTTTACAGCACCCCTCCCCCTCCTGAAACAGTCCCTGCAATTCCACGTGGCCCAGATATTATACGACACCCAACAGCGCCATTTAATGAAGGGATTTCGCCAATAGCTGGTTTGCCCTCTCCACGTGTGATGTTCGTCATTAAATCGGCCCATAGTTTTAAAAGTCTCTTAGCAATAGTGTAACTTGCAACCACGTGAGCAATAAGGAACGCAATTTTAGCAATAAGAAACTTAACTGCAAACAGTTTCTGGTCTTGTTTTCACCTCCAGGGACAAAACTATTCTGTTTTGTGCCAGACAACATTTTTGTGCTAATTTGGGAGGAAAGAACCCAAAGGTTTACTTTAAAAAAAAAATTTTTTTTTAAAAACAATGCAAGACTCTGGATGGCTTCTTGCCCCCATTTCATAGTTGCGCAATATCTTGCCCTGTGGACAAGGGGATAAATGGACTGATGTCCTAGTAACATCCACGGTGCAAACACACAGCTTCCTATTCTCCACTCACACTTTCCCTCTTCGGCTGCTCGTGTGGAGTCTTTCACTTTCTGGTTCATTTGCCTCCCTGTACTTATTTATGTTCACAGTCAGTATTCACTCTGGGGTACTGTTTGCTATTTATGGCTTCAACATTACCGTGAGTTAGAGTATTTTGTTATCTTTATGAGCTTTTAACCCATGTTGTAAATTGTTCATATAAGACGATACAACAGAAATAACAAAGAAATACGCAGTTTTAACAACTCGAAATGGTTAACCAGCAAAGAACGTAGAAGTGTTTTGACCCAGATGCCCTGGGTCCCATTAACGGATCGTCGGCTGGAGTGGAAAAGCCAAACAGAATCCTTGCAGTACCCACAAAACGATGAAGAGAAAGAGCCTACCCGTCGTAAGTGCACAATGGTCGTTCTGTCAGAATCACGTATTGTATTACATACTTGAGAAATATACATGTTTGAAAAAGAACCACTGCGTTTCCTCTGAGGCCAGCAACTACCTGCAGACAAATCGACAGATTGCTAGCGATTGCTGGTAGCTCACAGCTCCCACACTGAAGACCTCCTGTAAGCTCTCCTGGCCATCTCTTGACCTCACAAGCATCACTCCCTCCCCCTTCCTTAATCACACCTACTTACTTCTGGATAATGCCATCGCCACAGTATCCACTTCCATGGATGTAGATGGCAGCTGGCGATGGCTCACTCTCTTCACTTCCGGAAATAGTGATGACCCAGTACTGGTACACACTGCCAAGACTGAGATCCCTGGAAAACAAAGAAGGGTATTCACAAAGACGATTAGCTATACAGACACAATGCCCGAGGGTCGACAAAACTGATCCCCTGAAGTACATTCTATCAGTCTTGCTTGCGTTTGAAATCACATGCACATTAAGTTATCCAATAATATGAATTGTCTCCTGTGGTTAAGGCACTCTCCTATGCATGACGGACCACACCAAAATGTACAGCAATAATGACTAGCATCAAATGACAGACAGCCGTGAATATTACCAGGTACTTTTATCTTTAATTTAACCTTTATAATAACCCTGGTGGATAAGAACCAGATGATATGCAGCCCATAATGAAGGTGTTTGGGAGAATGTCAACCAGGAAAACAAAATGCGATAAGCAGACAGAGCTGGGAAAGTACCATGCCAGATTCTGTGGGCATCAGTCTGATCTTTTCCCTGCTTTGCACGCAATGAACAGAAACCCCATGCTTCCTTATGCTGCACATCCAGAACTGTCCCCCACCCCTGCTCTTCTCTGTCTCTCACTCTTGACTAAAATAGTAACAATTGCAGCAGCTATTAACTGAATGTCAGGCTTGGGGTGACACACGTCCCATGTATTTTCTCATTCGAGAATCAAAGCAACCCTACATGTGCCCTAATGTTTTCCTGTTTATTTTACAGATGATAAATCTGAGACATAGAAAGGTTAATCAACTTACAATCATACACTACTGAATAAGAGCCCGCATTCTGCCTCCCTAATCCCTAGTTTAGGCCTGTTTTAATAATCTCATCCCTTGCAAAGAGGGATTCTGAAATTACAATTCCAGGCGCTGGTGGCTGCCAGACCCTCAGTTTGCCGAGTCTGCATCTCCCCTCTGCTCACAAGACCCCCCAGTGCAATGCCTGCTCCCACTTCCTCATGCTCCGCCTTCCTCCTGTTTTCCTCCCTCCCCTTCCTCAGCGCCTCTCAGCTCCCTGCTTGAAACCCTCCTGCCATCAACCCTGGCTGCTGTCAATCATCCTCCAAGGTAGAGATATATTTATGTCAGTTCCACATCACGAAATCACAATGCCCGTTTCCTTTTTGACCGTTTTCAAAGGGTGATGTTATTCCCCTTTTTATCTCCCTCTGCATTAATGATTTACTTTTTAATAATAAAAAAGTACCATGGGGGGCAAAAAAACCCCACAAAATGATAATGAAGAGAATTCCTACTCGATTCCAGAGTTGGGGGGAGGGTGGGATTTCATACACAAAAGGATGATGTCAAAAAATCTCAAGTTCACCTACCCATCTGTGGTTTCAGCTGCTGTTAGGGCTGGGGCTGTTTGGATAAGGCCAAGAAGGTAACAGGTGCAGAGGCAATGGGCAGCCAATGTCTCCTGACTCTCAACACAGCGATGAGTACGAGTTTATGAACGCTGAAGGACACCAGGGAGGAATATAACCTGCCGGAGAATGCCGGACCTGTTACCCCCAAGAGAGTTTGTTTTGGCAGTGCTGGAGCAGAAAGCAATTTTGGGGGGTAGACCAGAAGTCCCTGTGGATTCCATCAGTCTTCTGTCAATGACAGTTCAGTACGTAAAATGCACACAAATCTCGAGATATTATATGTATGAATGTATGAATAACTGTGGGCTTGTAAACTTCTGGGGTGTTAATTTGTGGATACAGGCTTGCTTTCTTCTGTTTAAAAACGTTTATTAGATATTTTAATCCACCTCTCAACTAGCACACGGATACTTTTTCTGGTGGTTCTTCTAAAACTGAAATACCCTGACAGTGGGAAGAGTGGTTTTCCCGGCGGATACACAGAGGCCCAAGATAAAGACGATGTGGATTCTACTGTCTATTCATTTTCCTCTAAAATATGGAGGCATGTTTTGTATTAAACAAATATGGCCGTGTTATGAAATAAAATAAGACGTTTTCTTCAGGCTATGTCGCAGGCCACCGGGGGCATATGGCCCCCGTCTGAAGCAGATGGAGCACTTCTGTGGGTCGCAGGAGGGTGTGAAAAGTACTTCTCTACATTGTGTTTTTCATTTGTACTGCGTGTCACAGATGATTTATGGCTGATACTATTTAGGTGCTCTGCTAAGATCTGTGAATGTTTCCCTCCTCCCCGCATCCGCCCTCCCTCCTTCCTTGATCCTCCTCCTGTGTCTCGATAAACACAAGTCTGAGGCAAGCCAACATGTGTTTCTACCTGGCTTCTTCGCTGCCAAGCTGAGAAGTCACAGGCAGGTGTTTCACAGCCCTGAGCCCATTTCAAATTCGTCATCAACCTGACCTCACAGCAGTTTCCTCCAGGCTGAATGTGAGAACACAGAGAAAGCCCATACGTGCCCAGCCTAGGATGGTCAATAAATATTAACCCATTACAACGAATGCTTCAATGAATATTCTCATTCACTGGACTTAAGCTACGCTCTCTTTAGTAGAAGGGATGGAGTGACAGATAGCTACATGTAACCTCGGTGAGCCAAGCCCACACCACCTATGGTGTGCGCCACAGCTGAGTGGAAAGTCTCCATCCTGCCACGTCATTTGTCTAGAAGACCCTCTGTGCCTGCAGCTTGCTCTCGCTCCACGCTCCACGTGGCTATTCCAATTTCTGAAAATTCTGGATCCCAGAAGGTTTGACTTACCCTGGGGCAAAATCTGTCTCCCCATAACTTCCACCCACACCTCTTTCTCACCCACTAGCATCACACAGAACACTCTGATTGGTAGGAAGACCCTGATAAGCTTCCTTCTTCCAACTGTGTGCACATGGCTTATGCATCCTTAACTCAAGGAAGCCTGGCAGCAGCTCTCTGAAGTAGGGGTTTTTACCCCAAATTTTCAGATAGGACAATAGAAGCCCAAGTCACTCCCTTGGTAAAAAGGCAGAGAACGGGGCACAGTACGACTGCTATTAAAAATATTATGTTTTTCCATTGAAGAAACCTTGTGCTAAAACTACATTTTCTTCAAGTTGAAGTTAAAATTAATGCCAAATGAGGATCTCTTTGCTCAGTCATCTCAGGAGAATACAATTCTTTCAGAAGGACACACTAGGGGCCTCCGAAGGCTTTGCTGGAGGTTAGGACCTGTTTTGTGGATGGTCTAGAAGTGGGACATTGATGTCAAATTGTGCCTTTTAGCTGCTCCTAAAACCATCTGGACAGTCTTACGCTGTCACTTGAATTCCTGCCTCTCCTGCACCTCCTGCCTCCATGCAGACCCTAAACCCTGTCACTTTTCCCTACCCCCAAATCTCCCATGTCATTTCCTCTACACCCCTGCTGCTGCCAATATCTCGGCCTTGACGTCTGAACCTGCCCCTGGTATCTCCCCTTTCCAGGCTTGCCAACGCCATCAGAATATTCTGAGGTCCAAACCCACTCCCCAGCTCAAAATCTTCTCATCTAGAGCAGTGATGGGGGGCACACTACCAAGCCCATACTCCCTATTTATTCTTTTTGGGGGGGAACTAAAATGTTACCACTTCATCTGAAACATGATAAATTGTACCACTTCCGGTTACCTTTAAAGAATTTTGAGCATTATTCATTATTATTTTTTTTAAGCAAACCTCCATTGGGACTTATTGGTCAACTCCTCAAACTACCTCTCAGATTAATTTCATACGTCCAGCTAATAAACTTAAATTGCAGTATTGAAATGGGGTGAGATTGCTTGGCTACTTTTGAGTGGTTGTTTTATGTATCTTTTGCATGACTTAAAAAAAAATTGTTAACAACTATTCTTCCACAAATGTCTCAAGTGATGTATCAGCCTTAGTTCTCCATTTCTGACAATTACAAACATATAACATTTTTAGGTGCTATGATTTTTCAGTACTTATCCCCAGAAATGTCACCTTAATGGTAACAGATGCGATCTAGAGCCCAAACGTTTATATTATTTATTTATTTTTTAAAGGTTTTATGTTTAAGTGATGTCTACGTCCAATGTGGGGCTCAAACCTACATCAAGATCAAGAGTCACACACTGAACCAACTGAGCCAGCCAGTGGTGCCTAGAGCCCAATCTTTCAGTAAAATTTACTTACAGATTATAAAATCGTTATCTTAAAAAATATTATTTTGCACATAAATATCCATAAGGAGGATAAGGACCACCTGACCTTGCTTTTGGCAAAAATGCATATTTCTTAAAGAGTTGGTGTGTAGTTGGTATTGTAATTGGTCCATTAAAGCCCCTCCGAAATCTACGGGCAAGTCACTTCACTTCTCTGGGTCTGTTTTTCTACCTTCTAGTTATGATATATGATTCCTGTCCCATATAAGAAAAGAGGGATGGAGAACCTCACTGCAATATGGAAATATCTCATTTTGTAACTTCTAGGAAACACTCTCCAAAGCCTCTTCATCACTCATTATTGATCCCCTACTGTTTCCATATCATACCATTCACTGATCACACACTATCTCCCCACATAGTCTGTGTAACTGTGTCATGCTTTTTTGAAGCTCCTTCTTCTGCAATAATGAGAGCAACTGTCATTTCCATTTGTTACCTACTTGTCATATGCCAGGCACTAAGCTCAGTACTACCTGTGAATCATCTCATTTAATCAAAACAACATTTTCTGGAATAATGATGATGATCGCCCCTTTCAAATGAAGAAAGTCCTATTTGGGAAGGTTACTCTATGGCCTACAGTGACACTGCTTTGGGGAGAGGGACCTGAGCCAGGTCTATCAAACTCCATTGCAAGACAGCACTTCTAGAGTTTATGAATGAGAAAATACTACAGAACAGAAGTTAAAAGACCTAGTTTTGAACCAAGTCGAGTCCACATACAAAGACCATTTGGAAAGCTCTAAAAGTTAGGAGAAAGATAAACACTGCTTTAAACACTACCACTACCACAAGCCACTTCCTTTCTCTGTCAATCCACTTCTTCTGTGAAATGGAAGTCTGGGAAGATGACCAGCTCTGCAGTGCACAGTTCTAATTTCATGAGAAATGCAGTGCAGCATCATTTCTACCAGCTAGAAGCTGCCTCAGCAGTTAGACTTGTGCACTGAGAATGGGTGTAGTTCAGGATTTACCACCCAGACTGTCTGAGCTGGAAGACATGGTGGGGGGACCACCTAGGATGCCTCTGGCTCAGGAAGAGCCCAAATCTTCCAGTTCTGCCTTAGGCTGTGAATCAGAGGGTAATACCCAGGCACTTTGTATGCCAACTTCCAGCCAAGAATGGGACGAGATGGAAAACAGTAATTTTCTGGGCCTGAGATGATGTGCCAAATGACTTTACACATACCATTATTATTGTCTTAATTAGCAAATATATCAGTTATATAGTCAAGCAGAGCAAACACTATAAAAAATGTCCTTGGAAGGCTTACTATCCAGATTTGTCAAATTATAACACTGCCTTATTTTCTTCATCTTGTTTCTGTTGTAAAAAGAAATAAAATACACCGTTCTATATAATTGTTTTCAATCCACCTGTGTGTTCTTCCCTTTTTATCATGAATGTTTTTGTACTTTTTATACATAGGCACCATTTTACTTATTTTAAATTTCATAAATGTTTTAATACCATATTTATCAGTATGCAGCTGGCATATCTTTTGCCCAGCATTACTTTTGAGATCCCACATATTGATATATACAAATCTAGCTCATTATTTTCACTGATGTCTTTATTGTATGGATATACCATATTTTATTTGACCATTCTTTTCTAGATGGATACCTAGGTTGTCCCTATTATTACTATTAATTTTTAAATTAGTTTCAGAGGTAGAATATAGTGGTTCATCAGTTGCATATAACACCCAGTGCTCATTCCATCAAGTGCCCTCCTTAATGCCCATCACCCGATTATCTCTTCCCCCTACCTACCAACCCCTCCCCGCAACCTTTGTTTTCTAGAGTTCAGAGTCTCTTATGGTTTGTCTCCCTCTCAATTTTCATCTTATTTTATTTTCCTTCCCTTCCTCTATGTTCATGTGTTTTGTTTCTTAAATTCCACATATGAGTAAAGTCATACGGTATTTGTCTTTCCCTGACTGACTTCTTTTGCCTAGCGTAATGTAATACCCTCTTGTTCCAACCACGTCATTGCAAATGGCAAGATTTCATTCTTTGTGATGGCTGAGTAATATTCCCCAAACCACAAGATACCTAGGAATAAACCTAACCAAAGAGGTCAAGTATCTACATTTTGAAAACTATAGAACAATTATGAATGAAATTGAGGAAGACACAAAGAAATGGAGAAACATCCCATGCTCATGGATTGAAAGAACAAATTCTGTTAAAATGTCTATGCTACCCAAAGCAATCTACACATTCATTGCAATCCTTACCAAAATGCCATTAGCATTTTTCATACAGTTGGAACAAACAATCCTAAATTTTATTTATTTGACACAGAAAGAGAGAGATCACAAGTAGGCACAGAGGCAGGCAGAGAGAGAGAGGGAAGCAGGCTCCCCGCTGGGCAGAGAGCCCAACATGGGGCTTGATCCCAGGACCCTGAGATCACGACCTGAACCAAAGGCAGAGGCTTAACCCACTGAGCCACGCAGGTGCCCCCAATCCTAAAATTTGTATGGAACCAGAAAAGACCCCAAATAGCCAAAGAAATGTTGAAAAAGAAAGCCAAAGCTGGGGGCATCTGAATTCTAGACTTAAAGCTGTAATCATGAATATAGTATGGTACTGGCACAAAAAACAGAGATCAATGGAACAGAACAGAGAACCGAGAATTGGACCCTCAACTCTATGGTCAAGTAGTCTTCAACAAAGCAGGAAGAACATCCAGTGGAAAAAAGACAGTCTCTTCAATAAACGGTGTTGAGAAAATTGGACAGCCACATGCAGAGTAATGAATCTGGACCATTTCCTTATACCACACGCAAAAAATAAACTCAAAACGGGTGAAAGACATAAATATGAGACAGGAATCCATCAAAATCCTACAGGAGAACACAGGCAGCAACGTCTTTGACTTTGACCACAGGAAGTTCTTGCTTCTGCACAACAAGGGATATAGTGAACAAAACAAACAGGCAACCCTACGGAATGGGAGAAGATATCTCCAAATGGCATATCAGATAAAGGGCCAGAATCCAAGATCTATAAAGAATACTCCAAAAATAAACAATTAATACTCCAAATACAATTAATACTCCTTAATACTCCAAAAATAAACAATCCAGTAAAAAAACGGGCAGAAGACATGAACAGACATTTCTCCAAAGAAGACATACAAATATTATTATTATTAAGCTTGTTTATTTCCAATAATGTTACTTTTAAACATTGTGTTCATTTTCCTTTGTGTAGAGAGCAAGAATTTTCGAAAGAAATCTAAAGTGGTGTCGTTCGGTTGAAGGCAACTGCATCTGCGACTTTATAGTTATTGCCAAATTATTCTCCCAAAAGGTTGTAGCAATTAACACACTGTCAACAGACTTCCCAATGCTCCAGGTCCTGGTCAGCACTTGAGTCTGCCTAATATTAATTTTTTTGCCAATCCAGTGGATATTAAATGACATTTAATTACTGCGACCTTTTCCCTTTCCCTGATTACTAACAGGCCTGAGTATCATTTCATGTGTTTGTTGACCATGTAGATTCCTAGCTTACCTGCTTGTTCATCACTTTTGCCTTTATAAAATTGGGTTCTTTTTCTTTTAACTGCTAGATATAATGGATACTAATCCTCTGTAATTAAAGTTATTGAAAATATCATTTCCAAGTCTAGGACTCCTCTTTTGTTCATTCTGTTTATGCTGCTTTGTTGAATAGAAATTTTAAATCATGTCATTCACGATTTGCACTTTTCATGTGTTCTTGAATAAATGTTCCTTTTCTCCAAAGTCATAAAATAATCACCTCTATTTCATTTGGATAGTTTTATGGGTTTTATTTTCACATATATGGCTTTGATCATAAACAATACAGTTTAAAAAGTGATGTGTGGTAATGATTGTTTTCCCTTCAAATACGGATGGGCCATTTGTCCAGCATTTTTTTATATAATAGCTAATCCTTTCATTACTAAACTGTAATACCACCTTTCCCATACAGCATTCTGTACTTAGGTAAGTTTGCTTTTGGGTTATCTTGTTTAATTGGTCTACTTTTTTTTTCTAATCATCTTATCAACAGCACTTTGTCTTAATTTCCATACTTTTATAAAAGTCTTGATTTATGCTACAACTCCATTCTATACTTTGGTTTACTCCTTCAAAAGAAGCCGATGCTCTTCCCACGTGAATTTAAAGTTTCATTTTTTAAATGCCTGTTGGGATTTCGTTTCTAATTTCATTGAATTTATAGATGTATTTGAGGAGGAAAGACATCTTTATTTTATTGCGTCCTCCCTTTTTTATATAGAGTTTATCTTTTCATTTATTTAGGTCTCCTTTTATGGTTTCCGTAAAGTTTTAAATCCTTCCTCATAAAAATGGGGATGATATTTTATTAGGAATATATTCCTAACTTTAAGCATTTATAGATGTCAGAGCTATAATAAATGGTAGCTTTACTCTGTCTATCTACTCATACACATACATACACACCTGTACACGCATTTCTATAATTGTACTGTCCTATTTGGGGGCTGATAAAAATAATTAAGTTTTGTAAATAGGTGTTCTATTTAGATGTCCTCATGATTATTTTGTTAATGCTGATACTTTGCTGATCCTTATTAATTTCTCCATGTATTCTCTTATAGGTAAGGATAGTAATAGTCTGTTTCTTCATTTACGGTGCTCAGAATTTTTATTTATATTTCTTGTCCACCGATGCCAGGTAGGACCAATGGTTTACTAGGCATTCTTGGTTTGACCCTGGGATCAAAAGGAATATCTCTCACATTTTATCATTAAGCATGGTACCTAACCGTATTTCAGTACAGACCCTTGAACAGGTTAAGGATGCTCCTTTCTGTTCCTAGATAATTTTGTTTTGTTTGCTTTGTTTTGTTTTGATGATAAGGGAGACTGATTTTTAACAAGAGACTTAAATTTGGCATCTTACTAAGACAACCTTGTTTAAAAAATCATTTAATATGCTAGTATTGTGAATTAATGGAATCCAGAAACCCTCTAACATTAGAATCTCTTCTCATTCTGGGATAATCTAGACTACGTACAATGTTTGTGTCTGCATTAGTGTGGGGGTTTTAATACACTCCTGAATTCTGTCTGCTAATATCTCACACAAGACTTTGCTTCTTGGTTATATATTTAATTTACCAAAAAGTTTTCTCTTATTAACTTATTTATGTATGTATGTGTTGCAGCATAGAAATAATGTTCTTAAAAAAAGAAATAATGTTCTATGTGATACTGATTCTTTTAATATTTGATGTCTTCTGGCCTATGACATGGAAAATTTTTTAAAAATATATTCTACATATCTCAGAAATAAATATGTATATAATTTAATTCACTGGCAAAGTTCTATATACGTTTATCAGATGAAACATACTTTTGTATTATTCAAAATCTTCCAGATCATTATTTTAGTTTGCTCAATCTATTAATTATTGAGAAAGGTGTGTTAAAATATCCTAATATCATTATGGATTTATCACTACTTTAGGTAAGAAGCATAGCAGATTTATACATTTTTCAGGTCATGTTATTTGGAATATTTAAACTCAAAATTATTATATAATTTCCTTTCATCATTTAAATGGTGACCTCTTTATCTTAGTAATATTTTTGCTTCGATATTTCCTTTGTCTGATGAATATTAATTTATTTTTCTGAGTATTTGCCTGGAAAATATTTTCCACTCCATTACCTTTTACCTTTCAGTGAACTTATCTTTAGTTAATTCCAACCTGAAAACCTTCATCGGTACTTTAATCCGATTAGTGGAATGACTATTGTATTAGATTTATTTCTCACATCTTCTTTGTGCTTTCCAATTATCATTCCTTTTCTTTTTTTGCATATTTATTTTCTCCCTTTCTTGCCTTCTTCTGGATTCGTTGGATTTCTTGATTTCTGCTCTTTCCTTCCCCTTCTCAGTCCTTCTAATCTTTGGAGACCAATATTTCCTAATTTTATTTGTTTTTTTCATTTACCCTAAAGTACTAATTAACATTCATACTTGTTACCAAGATCTAACTTTAATAAGAATCTTGGTATTCACTGCTGACCCTTCTCTAGATGTCTCGTTTACTTTTTTTGTGTTTTCAATTTTAAAATGTGACCTCATGCCTTTTAGGTTTTAATCAGGGGGAATGCCATGCCCCCTGGGTCAAATCTATATCCTCCTCCAGAGTGATTTCATATTCACTTCTAGGTACCTCTGGAATGTCACTAATTTAGAACTTTCTCTCTTCTCTCTCTCTTTTCCTTGCTCTCTCTGTCTCTTTTTCTTCTCAGTAGTTGCCCAACTCAGGCATTTCCAGACCATACTGCACAGTATAAACTCAAACCTCAATCTTCATGAGGTTTAGAACATACACATGTATATTTCTCCTCTAGTAAACCTTTTCACTAAACATGTAGACTAAACATGCAGGCTTTGATATAATTGTCTGATTTTGAAAGCCGTAGTTACCATTCCTCACCTTGAAAACTCACAGGGCCAAATCTCTTCTCAAGGGATGAGCAAGAATATTCAATCCACTTGGTTGCCAAAGCTGATGGTTCTCCCTTATCCCAACTACAACAGTAAAACATCAGCTTCAGAATTACCTGTCTAGTTCTGTTTCATTTTATGTCTTGTCTTTGGCCACATATTCTTCTGCTTTTCTGATCTCAGTCACCCATTTTAAAGGATGATAGTAATATCAGTTATGTTTTCATCTAGAATATCTGGATAGATGTTCTGTACTGGATATATCTTTAGATTAGCTATCTCGCCAAATTTCTGCATGCGATTTCTAATATAAACTTGAAAAGTAGAAACTATTCACATTGTTCAGTTGAGGTCCAGCATAATGCAGTGATCTGTCCAAGGTCACAGATTATAAAGCAGAATTTAAACCATGCTGTTTGACTCTGGAACCTTTGACCTTTCCATGACACTGAGCTGACTCCTTGGATATGCACACATTAGTACACAAGACGTTAATATCCAATTAATACCCAATCCAAAAGCAGAAGGCTAAGACTACATGAAGGTAAGTCAAGCTCCTCCTCATACTCCTAAAGTCTTTCACGAAGCTGCAACTCAGACTAAATTATATTTTATTTCTTCTGTGGAGCTGTAGAGGAAAGTCACTTCAGTTCTAACATATTTTTAGGGTGAGAGCTGACCTTTCTTCTTAATTGAGAAATGACAGCATATTATCATAATTGCTTTATTTTTTCCTAACCATAAAGATCACTCATGTTTATTTTAACAAGTTAGAGCTCTATAAAAAAAGAAGTGAAAATCAAGTCAAATCATATCAAATTCTATTACCTTGAGGCAGCTACAAAGAACTTGCTGGTTGGCAACCCTCCCTGTATCTTTGTATGTATAAACGGTAATGCATACTATGTTCCATGAATATAAGACCACAAATCTGTGTATATCACTCCATCTTTAGTGTCCATGAAAAAGGGATATAGGAGAAACACATTCAGCTAGCTAGTTTTATGCTAATTATATTTTTCAAATTCTGGCTAAATGTGTTTATATCATTTCATTCATTCATCCATTGATTTGTGCAGACAGCACTGAGCCCTCCCAGGTTCTTGCAGGTCTGGGACACAAAGACCAACAAACTATGGTCCTGCTTTGTGGATGCAAATAAGACTATGGTCCTGCCTTGTGGATGCAAATAAGCCACTGGGGGAAAAGAGAGACATCCAAATAGATGTCTTCAACACAGCCTAGAAAGTGTAGGGGCTATGGGAGCATCGAGGAGTGATATTGACCCAGGCTGAGAAGGAGAGCATCTGAGAAGACTTCCCAAAGAAGGCTTTCTGGCTTGACTGGAGAAGTGAAGGACAAACCAATTCAGGAACAGGAGGAGAACACCGGCTTTCTAGACAAATGATGTAATCATATTTATTCTGTGGAAGACCGTTTTGGTAGCCGTATAGATAATTGGTTTAAGGGGAAAGGCAGAAATGGAGTACATGGTGGTAGGGAGAGCAAATGCCGCTCCTGAGGTGCATGAGGCAGGAACAAGATGAGTCCCTGCCAAGTTCTGGCCCATGTGAGACACCATATTGTTTTCTTTAAAGAGAACCAAACCTACAACAAAACATCCTTCCTCACTAAATGCCTCTGGAGCCGAGTGCTAGAGTTCATTCCTTAACAGTCATACATAACAATATATTCCTTAATCCCAGTGTTGTCTGGGTATCCCTCTGAATTCTTTTTTTTTTTTTTAAAATCACCTTAAATTCTTTTTTTTTTTTTTAAAGATTTTATTTATTTATGAAAGAGAGCGAGAGAGCGAGCGAGCACGAGCAGGGCAAGTGCAGAGGGGGAAGCAGGCCCCCTCTTGAGCAAAAAGCCCCATTCAGGGCTCAATCCCAGGACCCTGATACCATAACCTGAGCCCCCCCACCCCGGGCACTCCTCACCTTGAATTCTTAAGAGAACACTTAACTTTTGTTCTAGGCTGAGAGGCACTTTGGTTTTACTTTTTATGGGCAAAAGTGGTTGTTAAGGTTTTGGGATGGACAGCATCCCATGCCCTTGGGAACAAAACAGCCTGCAAGACAGAGTCTGGGAGCACTGTGGAGGCCACCTGGACTACATGTCAGAGGAAATGACTGCAGTTCTTCCCCTGAGTTTGGTAGTGATTTTGGATGAATCCATTCTCCTCTTTGGACCAAACTATTTTTCTTCTATTCAGAAAGAAAAAAAAGGGAGGGAGGCAGGCAGGGAAGGAAGGAAGGAAAAAAGGGAAGAAAGAAAAGGAAAGAAAGAGAAGGAGGAAAGGATAGAAAAAAGGAAGGAAGGGATGAAGGAAGAAGAAAAGATAGAGAATGAGAAAAAGAGAAAGAAAAAGGAAGAAAAAAAAAAAGCATGTATGGAGTTTCTGGTAGGAGTCATTCCCAAAGAGGAAGACAACATCATTGGTCTCAAAGAGTTCAAAGGGCAAAAGGAAGGATAAATCAAGTACTGAATGGTGCTTGTACCTGAGGTAGGGTTCTCAGAGCCCCAACACAGAGCAGGGACCAAGTAGTGTCTGGAAGGATGCCAAAGGCTTGGGGGAGACTTGGGACTTTGGTCTTGCTATTGGGGGACAACATCCATCATTTACTAGCTCCAACCCACAGCCTTGACGAAACAAATGGGAGTATGTTGGCAGGGCTCTGAAGTCCACTGGGCATTCGGATCCCTCCCAGTGGGGCCGGACTCTGCCCCTCACACCCAGGTAACACAAAATTCATTCTCTCCCTGCTTGCAACGCTGCCTCTACTCTGTCCACAGCTCAGGAAGGAGCAAATGCATACACGCAACCGATTAATTCCAGTAGCCTTTGATATAATTGTCTAAAGAGCTGCCCTGGTACCAATTTAAAACACAGTAGCAAATTTAATAAAACTAACAGTTTTCAGCCAAGGCCTTTGTTATTTTGTTTTAATCATCTTTTACCACCAATTGAAATGATTTTCTACTTTCTTGGTGCAATGAAATAAAATACAAGGGAAAGAATAGAGGGACAATGTGGAAATTATAAAAGATCCAGAGCCTCAAATCCTGGGCTAAGGTAACAGAGGTGCTGAGATTTAACGGGCTGTTTGTGTCAGGCATAGACTGGAAGGGAAGACATTTGCCAGTTTGGGGAAAATGCCACACCTGGATAACATTAAAGAGAGGGGAGAGGAAAGATCTACAAGGGACTCTTGTTTTTCCTGAATGCAACCAAAGGCGATGTGTGACAGCTTCCCCAAACACCCTTGCTGGTGATGGACAGGTCTCTTGATTACAGAGCTGGGGGTCTGTGACAAGCTGATGGGGCGCCAAGGCCTCTGGGAGCTGAAACACCAGCTATGGCTGGAGGTAAACAAGGCATGCGGCATGGTGTGAAAATCGAGGCCAAGCAGGGGCCAGTGAGTCGAGAGAGTAGGGACCCAGTGACAGCTGGTGATTGAGGGGCACTAACAGAACACAGTTGTTGAGGACCAGGGGCCAGTGGGGAAAGCAATCTCCTTTCTCCTCCCTGTGGCCTCTCTGGGTGGCCAGCAATTTTATTACTGACAGAGGGCAAGCCCAACAGCATTTTTGAATTTGGCACCACATCTAAAACCATTTGGGGGCTGGGCTTTCTCTTTTTTCTCTCCGCCCCCCCGCCCCCCCGCCCGCCCCATGAATGCTTTGGGTTCGGTGAAAGCCGGCGTGCAGTTAGCAAACTACATTTCCCCTCAAATTTTGAAACCCATGTGCACTTGGGGAAAATGTAATCCTTATGTTTCTGATTCATTTACACTTAACTCATCAAAACGCTATTTTGTAAGAGCTATTTGATGTCCACGAAGCCTCCTAAGCTCTTTTGTAAGCCTGGCTTCTTAGAAGCAGGAAGTCACGTTTCTGACGAGAGGGAGAACTTGAACCTAAAAGGTTGAGTTTGTTTTGAAATGAGGGCTCTCGGACGGTCACATGGACCCTGAGCTTGGCCAAATGTGTTCTCTCATTTCCTATATCACCCCCCGCACCAGCACCAGCTGCCATGACGTTACTGATGTTAGCTTTCTACGATTTCACTCCGAGCTTCATCGGAGACTTCTCCGTGATCACAGAGAGCCGGACTCAAAGTGGAGTCCCCAGGTTTGGTTGGCCAAACTCCAGCACTCTGCTACGTGCGGGAAGGAGCTCCTGGACTGGGAATCAGAGCCCGAGTTTCAATTCCCTGAATTGCCGTCAAATGACGGTGTCCTCTAAGAAACTGTCCTTCCCTCTCTGGGCTCGATTCTCTCTCTGGTAGAATGTCAGTGTCCGCTCCTTCCAGGTCTGAGAGATTCTGAGTCCACCTCCTAGATGGTAGTGGGGCTGAGCACTTCAGAATGTTCTCGGCTTCAGATTTTCGGAGACTGGGTTTGTATACAAGGAGCTTAGCTCAAGAATGAAACACAAAAATGCAGGAACAGAGCTGGATGGCTTCGGGTATCACTTATTCCAAGTTTCTAATCGTGGGATGGCCATTAGAGCCCAGAGAAGGGGAATGAGTTGCCCCAAGTCATACAGATAATTAATGGCAGAGTTCAGCTTTCCTGGTATTTTGGACTAACATCCTTGGATGGAAGTTTCCAAACTTTTCAGTTCACAGTATATTGAAGCCGGGTCCAAACAAAAACAAAAACAAAAACACCCAAAAACCCAAAAAACCAGCAACAACAACAACAAATCCACTACCCACTCCGACAACAAGAATGCAAAAGCCAGCTGTAGCATGGGGGGTGGGGTGGGGACTGGCACTGCTTTGCGTGAGGCACAGTGAGGTGGCGTCTGGCTTGTATTAAAGCCCATGAGTGAATGATTAATCTCGGGTAGAAAACAAAGCCCATGCCTTGTAATGTTATAGGTATTAGTGCTACAGAAGATTAACCCCACGGCCCCCCCAGGGGACCTTTTCAGAACACCGGACTACACTTTGAGAATCAGTGGATGATGAAAACAGGTGGACTCACAGGTCCTATCTGGCCCCTGCACCACACACACACACACACACACACACACACACACCTCTCTCTCTCAAGCATTCACACATGTGCACTCACACATGCATGTTCACACACAAGCTCACCTCAGTTGCTCCTGCCTCTCTCCACAGGGAAGAAATTTTACGGTTCAGAGTGAACTCTAGCTCTTTTCCTGTCACTGATTCAAAGCTGGCAACGGGAAGGTCCTTTGAAACGCGTCCTCCTCTCATCCCAACTCAACAATGCCTCTCCGCTGCTTTCCGGGTTTCTGAGATGTGAGTACCAGCGTTATCTGCTGTGACCCGCCCTCCCCCCTCCTCCCGCTGCCAGTCACCAGGTACATCCTTGCCCTTGCAGTACTCAGCGTGTCCGGTTCTCTCCGCGCCCAGCTTGCCGGTCTCCTGTTCCAGTTCCGACAAGTGTCTTACTTCTCTGACCATTTCCAACCTGTGCCTCTAGCCCTACATTTCCCGTGAGAGCCACACAACCCCAAAGACCTGTCCTATAACCAAATCTGGTCAGGATCCTCTTGCCCCTCCCCAGCACCCTCAGGATGAAGCCCACACCCCTTTGGCAGGGCACTCTAGAGCCATCATTACTGGCTTCTCCCCACCTCCCTTTCTCAAATTCCATTCCCCTGCCCCCAACCTGCCAGGAGCAAGCAGTTTCAACTCCTACCCCTTGCTAAACACCCCGGCCTTGGCTCAGGTGCTACCCTTCTCCCAGAGGTGCTCACTGAGCCCTTTAAGACAGTCAGGAGCTCCTACCCATCTCCTTCTTTCACCACAACCACCTTTCTCACTAGTTTGTGTCCACTTGTTGATTTGTTCACGTCTTATACTAATTCGATGAAGTTTCTAGAGGGCTAGGACTCCTTCATTGACTGGCTTATTAATCTCCGCTGCCTAGCCCATGGCCTGTGATAAAGACAGTGCCCAATCAACACCTGCTGGATGAATGGAAGGCTGGCGTACATCATCTGGGCCAAGACCTTCACTTTAAGGATAGGGGACCTGAGGACCCAAGAGAAAAAAGGACACTGCTAGAAGATTCTCTTTTGTCCTTCTGATTCTCTGGTAACTAATCCACCTCAGAAGTTAAAAGACAGGCCTCCGTTAGACCGTCCATCATCTGTATTATCACCAACTTCTGATTTATCGATCTGTCACAGAGTTGACTCACACGTACATGCATCGAATTTACCTACATTTATTGACCATCTACTCAATGCCTTGGCCTCATACACAGAAGCTGAGGATCATGTAACAAGTACGACCTAGTCCCCACCTCTGGGGTCTCACAGTCAAGTCAAAATGCCACCAAACAGGAAAAACACATGGATACATTCTGAAATTGTCGCAGAGGGAGCTTGGCAGGCTCTGAGACACAGGATGTCTGTGAGGAGTTCTGAGAGGCCCCGTGTGTCTAGAAGGCTTTCTCTAGAGATGCCCAGTCTGTGAGCTCACAGTGCAGACCCATTCGCTCATGTGACATGTGACCTGCTCCCTTCACCCTCATTGAATTAGATGCATTCAAGGCAGATGAGCTCAAGAAGGGTCTGAACAGAATGCCGGAGCCAAAAATGTACTGCGGAGTCATCTACCTGTGCCTTCATTTCACAGAAGGGCAGCTTGGGTCCACAGAGGGGGAGTCGCAGGCCAGGGTCTCAGCAAAAATTTTAAGAGATCAGTGCTGGAATCCAGGTCTGATTCCATGGCCAGCACTTCAGGGAGATGTTTTTTCCCCTTCTTCTTCTTCTTCTTCTTTTTCTTTTTTTCCTTTAGCTGAGTTACAGAGATTATAGTGCAATTTGTCTTTCGTTTCCTCTAATCCAACATTGACCCTTAGCAACTCTGGTTAGAGTTTCATGGGAAACTGTTTCATGTGTGTGTCTGTGCACGCCTGTGCTTTTGCCTTTCACACATACTCTCCAGACCGGCCCTGGCCAAGAACAAGCCTAATGAAAACCAAACAATAGGAAGAATCAGGAACATTTAAAGCTTTACGGTTCCCTGGGTTGCATCGTGTTCTGGCATGCCCATTATCTCATTGGTTTTCTCAGGATACCCCTTGCGAGACTGCACGGACAGGAAATGTCACCCTTTTTTTTTTTTTCCAGGGGAAGAAGCGGAGGCTCAAACCACTGGAAGGACCCAGTCAGGGTTACACAGCAAAGCAGCTGTGTTCTGGCCTGGGAATCAGGTCTCTTAATTTTGAATTCAGCCTCTCTAAAGTAATGTCTGAGGTTCCCCTTAGAACAGACACAACAGAAACCCACTAAGACCTGCCCTAAGGGTTCTCATCATCTCTGAGCACAGACTGGATGGATTTTGTCCACTTTTCTTGCCAATGTCCAGTGCGCGATAAATTCCTCCATTCCTTCCACATCTGTAATTACTCTGATGGCTCTTATTTTCCTTCTCCTTCCTATTCATTTATTTGTTTTCTGAAAAATCAGGAATTAGAGCAGTACAACTAAGTCCACTCCAACCTACCAACCCTCAGGGCGAACAGCGAAAGAACAAAGGAGTAGGTGCTATCAAGACACCCACTGCAAAATCCCCTTACACTAACTCGTTGTTTTCCAAAGGGACTCATACCTTACCCCGCCCTCTAATAACATACTAAATGAAAATCTGTTCTTTGATTTCCAGAAATAATATTTCCCTCGTTCCGAATACTCAAACCTGAAACTTGAAAGTCATTGGACAGCTCCTTCTTGAAACCTTGCATCTGATACATCATCAAATTTTGTTGATTCTACCTTTAAAACAAAACCTCCAATCCATCCACTTCACTATGCAAATAAACATAATCTCTGATTTAGACTTTAGCAATAACTTCTAGATGGACTTTCTCATTCTCCCTCAGTCCTTTCTTCACACAGCACCCAGAGCAATTTTATTTAAAAAAACACAGGTCTGATTGGCTTGTTCCTTTATTTCCCAACAAATAAACCTAAACTCTGTAGCGTTGACCACACCTTCTTCATAATCTGGCCTCTGATTACCTCTCCCGTCTTGACTTCTATATACCCCCCCTTAATTTAAGGAGGGATTATACCATATTATGACCTCACAATAATAATCTTTAACTTATAATTCTCTTTTAATTTGAGCTATTATTCAGTCCAGACCTCCTATCCAGCTGTAAGATTCAGAATCCCGGCACCAGCATGGAGACTCGAATGCAATAGGGCACTTTTCTCGAAGGAGCGAATGAATAAATTTATCATTGGAGACCTGTGTCTATCATTTAACCTCTGTGGGTCTTTTTTAACATCTGTTGAAGAGACACTGTAACAACTCACTTTAAAGTCCAGTGGTGCATCAGACTGAACCATAGAAATCCATATAAGTCATTTCAGTGCTGTTAGCACCAAACAGGAACCCTTCACACTTTCAAAATCATGAAGGTATGGAGACAGCACCTCCATGGACACTACTGCTGACCGTGGAGATCTGTTGATTTTACTAAACCTTTTGCTTACTCTAATATTCCCGGAACCCATATTTCATTCTGAGAGGTACCTGGCCTAAGACTGACAAGAGGGAGTCATAGGAAGATGATGCCCAGCTTCTAGAAATAGAGTAAAATTGTGCTGACCAAACAGCCTGCTAGCCTGGGCTAGGAACAGAGGTATTTGCTCTGGGTTTGGAGAGATAGCTCTTACTCCTGTTGCTGTTCATCAAAACTGGTGGGCAGGACATCAGAATGCAGATGAGACCATTTGGGTTGGCATGGGAGAAGGACCTACTCAGGAAGAGGTCTGACCTGAAGCGTGCATTTCAGCAGAACATGACTGGAAACCACACTGGTCTGACACTCTCCACACTCAACAAGTCTCCCCCTCCTCATCTATTTAAATGTTCAAAACACAAAGGAATGTGTTTGTTCTCTTTTGTGTACTTATTCTAATGCACCTTAGAAACAAGAAAAGCTAATTGAAATATCGACTTTCTCCATCCATCAAGATGCCACCTTATGCTCTGCCTGTCACAGCAATAACTGTGCTCAGTAATTTGCAAGGAACAGCCTTTGGGGGTCAGCAAGGAGATGTAAAACTTGACTCTACCATCTATTAATGGTGAGATCTTACTTAAATAAATGGCTTTACCTCTTGGAGTCTCAGCTTCCCCATCTAAAAATAAGGCCTATTGATACCTATACCTCATTGGTAGGTTTATAATACTAAGCATATCTGAAGTATTCACTACATGTTAGTTAGTAGCAGGGATGTTAGTGCTACTAGTACTAGGTGCTATCTGCATATGCGACGGTGGTTAACACAGGGACTAAATTTCGGCCCCACAGAGGAGAGAAACTGGTTTGGTGTTCCTTATTTCCTTATCCATTGTATTTTCAGAAAGCGACATGGTTCCCAGGCAGGGAACATACTAAGTCAGCATTTGAAAAATATATCAAGGTATACATGATTACACAAAGAGTAACTTCTTCATAAATGCTGGTTCTCTCTTGACTACCTATTTTACCCTAGATCCCAATACCATTGTGGGTAAGCAGGAGGGCTGACATCAAATTCCCAGTTTAACAGATGGGAAAACAGACAATTAAAGGCATTCATAGACAAGTTACAGAAGAGAAGTGTAGATATCCAATAAATTTGAAAAGATGCTCACTCAAGACGTTCAGTCACCAGACCATGGATCAGAATCCATGTTTTCAATCATGAAATGGACAAGACAAAGCACTTCTGTTTTGTCAGGTCATGGGGGACATTGAGGAATGGTAGGTCCTGCTGCACACTGCTGGCGGGCTGTGAGTTAGTTCACCCTCTCAGAATACCAGAGGTTGTACCCCTTAAAATGACAAAGGCCCAGTATTACAGCCCAGTAATACCATTTCTCCGTATCAACTCTAGAGAAATGTTCACATGTGCCCACAAAGAGGTTCCTCTAAGAATACTGACTACAGCACTGGCTTATAATAGAATGAGATATGAAATAATGCAAATGCCCAGCATTAGGGGTACAGCTAAACAACCTGTAGCACATTCCCACTATGGAGTACTCTACGGTATTTAAAAGGGATGAAACAGATTTAAGAACCAAAGTGGATAATAGCCCAGATTACTATGTTCCTCCCTCAAAACTCCGTTTGGTCTCTGACCGAACATGTACTGCTCCCATAAAGTGTAGTATGTTGGTCTGTTCATTCATTCATTCATTCCTTTATCAATGTATGCTGAGAATCTACCTAGTTTCAATCACCTGTACTAGGGCAAACCTCTTCAAAGATCAACCCTTAATCACATTTAAGGTCTCAGCTTAGACACTGCTTCTCCTAAGAAGCTTCATTAACCACCTCAAGCTGGGAGAGATACCTCTCCTATGTCTTCCCACAACCCCCTGTGCTCCTTGCCCTAGAACTTTCCACGCTGCAGAATAGTTACCTGATTCTTTGCCTGTTCATTCCCTTTAGACTCGGTGCTCCTAAAGCCAGGAATCAGGACTCTGTTCCTAATTCCAGCATAGTCTATGGCACACAACAGACACTTGTAAATACTTGTTAAACCAAACAACAAGCATTACTGAATACAATTATATTTGATTTGCACTCTTTGGTGGATGAATGAATTAACAAATGGACACATATAAGAACAAAGAATGGGTGCCTGGGTGACATACAGAAAGCCAGGAAAAGAAGCAGGACTAAGAAAAACAATGAAGTGGTGACTCAGCTTGAGAGCCATAGAAACAGCATGAGAGAGCCACATGTGCTTTCAGCTGACCCTGATTTAGTCTGAACTTTCCCAGTCCTCTGAGGCTTAATATGGGATCCCATGTCAATGTTATGGCTAAGATCTGGAAGCATGAGACCCATATTCCGAGAGGTTCCACTTTGTGTTACTGCTGACTCGTTCTTTACTCATTCATCCAATAATGGAACCCTGATTCTGTCGTATATGAGTGTGTTAAAGTTTGTACTTAAGAATCTGAACCAAGTGAGAGAAAAGGAACAAATACAGAAGCACAGTCAATTATAAAACAAGCCAAACAATGATCAAGGACCAAGGATCCTTTATAAAACCCCCATGTTCCAAACAGGCTCGAATCTCAGTGATGGCAGCTCAGTTAGTCTTTATTATGAAGCACTAAGAGACACTTCTGGTCTCTGTTCAAATATCACCTCATCAGAGGCCCTCCCTTACCACTTCTCTGAAGTCACTAAATCCTACCCAACTTGGTTACGATGAAATCATTTCTGGTTTGTGTCTCCTAGCTACGTTACAGGAATCAAGGAGAACAAGGACCTTTCCTGCTCTGTTCACTACTGCATCTCTAATGCCTAGGAAGTAGTTGGGCTCCTGATGGGAATGAACAAACATTTGCTGAGTAAATGGATTGCTCAATGAAGCTTCTGAGCTGATTGGTGGGGTTCTCAGCACGTAGAGCCCAGAGTCCGATCTGAGATCTGATTTGTAAAATCTGGACTCATATTCCTAAGAAATTCCACTCAGGTCTTATAAATGAATCCTTTCCTTTTGCTTATTCATTTCCCCTAAGAGTTATATTAAGAATGCCAAGAAGCTGAGGCAAAACAGACAGAGACTATGGTTGCAGGTTACCAAGTCTGTGTGTGACAGAAAAATCGGTAGAATAATTAATTGAGATACACATACAACCAATTGGGAGAAGTGACTTCTAAGAATATTCCTAGTTCTGCATCAAAAATTCTGAGAGAGAGGCACAGACACATATCTGTTCAACCAGAGAATGAAGGACTAAGAGCACTAGCTTTGGATTTGATGGATTTACACACAACCCCAGGCAGGCAGGTTGACAGCTGTTGAAAGTCTGAGAGCCAGATCCTCATCTATAATCTGGGAAGAAGACCACCTACTTTGTGGAGCTGCTATGCAGATCAAATCAAATGAGATTACTTGAGTAACACCCTTAGTAAGTTCTTGACATATAGTAGGTGCTCAGTAAGTCCTAGCTTCTCCATTTCTCTTCAACCACTAAACTCCTTCCCCTTCTTCATTTAACAGCCACTCAAAAATACTCACTGTCTACTTGGTGCCTATAATTGTTCTAGGCACTTGGAAAGCACTAGCAGACCCAACAGGAAAAAAAAAAAATCCACTCATTCTTTATTCCTTAATTGTACCTTGGTTCTTCCAAGTTTGAGTTAGAAGCCACTTTTTGTCTCTGTCTCTGCCTTCAGGGCACTACTGTCCTGTGGTGACACTGCTTCCCTATCTCTTCTCCCCCAGTGTGAGCACCCAGAGCTCAGCCTCCATGCCTGTCCTGGCACCACAATATCATCATTTCCTAACACAGTGTATGCTATCTGATAGACACTGCTAAATACCTGCTGAATGAATTAAGGATGGAGAGATGGAGAGATGCACAACGGAAGACAGTGAACTGCTATTTGTTGTTTCTGGTTTGCTTTATACCTCACTTTCTAAGAACAAACAAACAAACAAACAAACAAAAAAGTCTTAGTTTTACCCATAGTTTTTCCTTCTCTGAGTAATTTAAAGATTCCATATAGACCCAAGTTGCACAGTGGCCAGTACATAAGCACTTGGCAGTCAAGTTGAGAAACAGAAGCTTCTCTGCTCTTTTTTCCCAGCCAGAGGCATAAGGAACTGGCTATGTAACTTGCATTGCTGCACTCCCAGAGTGGGTCACAGTAGCTGATGGAGTGGCTCGTGAGTCATACCCTCTCTTCCACTTGCTGTATCTCAGACTTGAGCCAGCTTGCATGAGTGTCAGAGCTCCAGAATTCTGCCTTTGCATTATTAAAGTAGAAGGCAGTATGGTGCTATGGTTGAGAGGGTATTATTTGGAATTAGATATGAGTTTTAAACCTGCCTCTGTCATTACCAGCTGTATTAGGTCGAGTAAATCACTTTTCTGAGCTTCAGCTTTTCTTCTGAGCTTTGCTGCCTCATAGATATTTGGCAAGGCACATAAAGCAGAGAGAATATTCAGCAAGTGTTTGGTGGTATTGTTATTTTTATTATTATTGTCCACACACTACACACTGCACTAGGCCATCACAGTCAATCAGTGAGGTGCCCTCTGGGTACTGATTCTTATAGACAGTCTCTGCTAAGTCTTTTTTACTACCAAAAAGTGAATGAATCACCTGTCACCCAAAAACAATGTCTACCCACAGAGAAAAGTTTAGTGTGTTGCCCCCTCATTTTACAAAGAGGGAAACTAAAGCCCAAAGCCATGATACAATGTGTCTGCACAACATATAGTGAGTTTGTAGCAGAGTCAATGCTGGTCCCCTTTTCCTCCACCAGTGTCCCTTCTCATTCAATGGATGGGTTTCCATAGAACAGAGAAGTTCCACATTTCCTCCTCTTCCTGGCCAAAAGTAATCACTCTTCTAGAAGTGTCCATTGGGTAAGCACAGAAGCCTCTCCCTTCATCAATGTCATACCTTGGGAAACTATCTCCAGCACAGATAAAGGAAAGAATAAATATTTTTGTTGAGGGAAAAAAATGAAGACAAAGGTCAAAGGGAACCATGTAATGGGTTGAGTCAGGGAAGAAAAAGAAAGCATTTTTTCCCTCTCTCCTCTTTTTCTCCAAAACAGTCTTTATATAGAACTTGTATAAGAGCCAATTTATTTGATATGGAAAAAATGTGAAAGCAGCAAAATGCACCACACACACCATACCGCACCACACACACACACACACACACACACACACACACAGATGTATTTGTGTTGGAGTTCAGAACTCAAATTACCAAGAGATAAAGGAGTTGAAATGGTAGGTTGACTTGGAATGATGTTTTACTCTTTTTAGAGTCTCAGAGAACATTCAGGTCAGGAAATGTAGTCCAGTCTAGGTCTCTAGTAAATTCCTTGGGACTCGAGAAAGACATAGAGGAAGTCCATGAAGGCTTCAGTCTACTCTGTGTGTCTGAAATGCCGTAGCGGGGCCTAAGAAAGACTTGTTGAGTGAATGAAAGACTGAATGGGATATGATAGTGTGGGTCTGAAGAGTGGTGGTTCTGGATGCAAAGTGGCACAGGACTGGGTGTTTTTAACCACGTGGTTAAAGTCCTCAGTACCAAAGTGAATGTCTACAGGAAAGAGGTCAGGTCATCCCTGAAATGCCTAGCTCCCAGGGAACACTGTGGCACACAGAACGTTCTCAAAACACATTTGTAGACTGAGTAAGTACTGGGAAAAAGACCCTAGAAATCCCTGAGCCTTCCAGATCACTTACAGCAGTGGCTATTAAACTGGAGCCTGCATTAGAGTGGTTTGGGAAGACCCCACAGTTGAGTTCCTGATTCAGTTGTCTGGGCTGGGATCTAAGGACTTGCGCTAAGTTCTTGGGTCCTGCTGCTGCTGGTCTGGGGCTCTACTTTAAGAACCTGCCTTAGTGCAGTGGCTCTTTAACGTGTTTGCACATTGTAATAATCCAGTGAGATTTTAAAAGTTCTGATGGCCCGGCTTTATCCCCCTTACCAGGTAATTCAATACCTGGGGGAGGGATGGGGGTTGGGATGGGGGTTGGGGAGGGGTCAGAGAGGGGATGCTGGGTAACACAAGGGATTTAAAAATGCTCCAAGTTCCCATGACATGCAACTGACTTGGAGAACCCCTAGTCTAGTATGACTTCTTTATATATTAAGGCCCCTGTAAGCTGGAAAGGGTAAGTAAGCAACTAGCCTAAGATTGTAGAGCAAGTTCATGACGATCTGGGAATGGAACTCAGGAGGCCCCCATGTCTTCAGTTGAATTTCTGCCCTTCCACACGTGCCAGCCCATGTCGGGTCTTACAGGCGCACAACTCCAGGCAGAAAACTAAAGCTGTGTTTCAACTGAGAGTTTAAGGCTTCTTCTCTCCATTGTTTTATAAAGAAATTTTAAGTGGATGCATATTTATAGAGCTTCACCACTCTAGACGAGCAAGAAGATGAAAGAGACAGAGTTATGGAATATTTTCAAGGCAAGATGATCCTTTAAATTTTAAGTACATTCTCAAACACAAACCAAGTGCTCCCTCTGAGTTGTTGACCAGATGTTCTTCATCTCTGAGTCAATGAATGGGCACGGGTCTGCTTGTGATGTGCACGTTAATTGCTGGCATGTAAAAGGGAGTGCTGGTAAAGTGTTTGAAAGTGGTTCTGTCTCTTAAAAAGATTAAAAGTTTCCTCCAAAATTTGGTTTCTATTAATGATTGGCTCAGTGAGTATATTCAAGTAGACAGAGCAGAGATTGGGCCTTATATCGTCTTAGGACCAAAGAAAGTGCCACAAAAGGTGCAGAGAAGCCACTGACTTGAGCATTTTCATCACACAGAAGAGGGAAGCAAGGCTCAAAGAGATTGACGGATTTACCTAAAATTAGTAGGTGGACTGGCTGGAGCTGAACACAAGGTATCTGACTTCTGAGCTATTGTCCTTGCCAGTATTCAAGTGTTCAAGTGTTCCCTGCCCATATGCCTTGTGCACAGTAGATGTTCAACCAAAGTCTGGTGATTAACTTCACAGATTCTTGGGACCCAAGTTAGGTCGGTTAGATTAAAGCTGAAGTTGAAATCACATCTTTAATTGAATACTGGTTGAAGACACTGGGTTAGGAGTCAGGATAGAACCTTGATCTCACCACTCCCTAACTATGTGATCTTAGACAAATGACTTCACATCTCTAAGCTGTCATTCCCTTCTTTGTAAAACAAGAAGGATAATTGGGCTGTGGTTATGGAGAGGACGAAATGAGTAAAAGATGTGAAGATCTCAGCCCACTGTCTGGCATATAAGCAAAGCATTAATGAGGTCATCGTAAGGTGGTCTCTTTCCTAAAACAAATCCCAGGAAGTCTGAGAAAGAGGTGGTTTGAGAAATGAATATTAGGGACAAGCACTATCTCACAGAGAAGTTGTGTGTATCCCCGAAGGCTCCTGGAGACCTAGAGCTTTATGGACTCTTTAGGATCAAATGAGTCTGAACCTCTCTCCCACTTCAGAAAAGGGAACCAAACAAAGACTGTGACTGGTTATATTCACCTTCCAGGAACATTCTCATGCAAATACATGGAAACATGCTCAATTTCTAGGTATCCTGGTATAACTTCACTCCCTTCTCACTCACTGGAAAAGCAATCACAATGCACAAATCTTCTTCAATTAAATATAAAAAGGAAGTATTTTTCAAACTTCAGCTCTTCCAATTTCATGAGTAATACATGGCTTTCTTGTGGCTAATCTTACTCATCCTCTTTCATTTTATTGTTGAGACAACTAAGAGAGGTCTGGGAGTCTTAGCGTTACATTAGAGCTCTCACCAAAAACCCAGGCAGGCTTTCTGGTTCCTTGTGTATTATGATTCCCACCGTATCGCCCCTGCCATGTTAGGACAGTACTACAGTCAATGCCAGGTTATGAATCCCTAGAAGTCATGGACCTCCTTCTAGGGTAGGCCTCTCTGAGCCTCCTTACATTCTCTGTAGCCCACCCACCTGACCATCTCCCTAGCCAGAGAGCACACTTACGTGTCCGTGAATCTTCTATTGAGGTATAGGAGGGAGGCCACGTCCACGTGGAGAGGAGGGTCCCGGACCACCTTGTACTGCAGAGGCTTACACTCTAGACAGAGAGGGCTGTCTGCAATGGAGGTCAACATGGCCGCATCAATCTCTAGGTGCTCATCCAATGTGTAGATCTGGATGCCGTACACCTCCTCACCCACATCCCGGAGTTTGATGGTCAGTGGGACATCGCAGAAGACGTTCTGAGGGCCCAGAGAGATGTTCTTCCCACTGACAGTTAACAGTTTGATGTCATTGACAGCCCCACTAGAGTCCCAATCAGTGGAGACAAAGGTCACCCAGACGGTTAAAGACTCAGGGACCAAGGGGTAGCGGAATTCCAGTTCAAGGTAGCAGCCTTGTGGCTCAGGGCAGGCTGGAGGGACTGTGTGTGGGTTGACAGCTGAATTTGGACTCCAGGTGCGGACACTGGACTTACAGGGCTGTTCAACATCTGGATGACCTATGGAGAAGAGATGAGGGTATGAGTTCCTGAAAGCCCTGTAGACGCTAGGAGAGACTGGCCTAACCTGAGCTCAGAGAAAGGGGAAGGAGAAGGAAGACTCTCAGCGTTCTAGTGTATCAGCTATAGGGACAACAGAGAGTTCGTCTCCACCCCTGCGATACATTCTTGGATGAATCACCAAACATTTGGTCAAAACTACATTCAAGTGAGTACCTTACTCTTGAGTCAATGCCCCAACTTTCTTTCTTCATATCCTACTTGTAGGCTTTGCTGCCTCAGATGGAAAGAAGGGAGGGACACACATTTGCCAAATACCCATACATCCCCTGAACTTGCTTACTTCTTGCAAAGACTCATCTCAGAGGTAAGGCAACTAAGGCTCAGAAATGTGGAGTGAACTGATCAAAGTCTCACAGCTTGATGTGAAGGTCAGCATTAGAACCCAGTGTTGTCTCATCTTGAAGTTCATACTCTTTATTCTCCCTACTGCATGCAGAGGCCACTAAAATAAACTAGGATCCCTGCAGTACTGCTTTCAGTACAACCTGCTTGAAATGACAGAAGAACCAGAAACCTTCAGCAAAAAAGAGGTGAGCACAGACCATTTCTCCCCTTGGACTGAGGATTCTGGGAGGAAACTGTCTAGAACCATGAATGACAGAGCTGGAAGGCGGTCCTGGAGCCATCTTATCTCTCCTCCTCTTCACCACATGAGGTCATTCCATACCACTGAGCTCCTCAGAGCTCTGTCCAGTCTGACTCAGGAAGAGGAGTATTGGGTGAGGTGGGGGGGAGAAGGAAGGAGGGATTCTTCTACTCCTTCCCTGGGGAGACAATGCCTCATCCCCACTGATCTCAGCCTGCAGCAACTTCTGAATTTTTCTCTGCTGAGATCATTAGCCCTAGACCCTCAGAGAGCTCTCCTTTGCACTGCTGAGGAAAGTAATCAGGACTCAGTGCAGCCATTGGCTCTAATTTGTTTAGGGGAGTCTAGCAAGAGATACAGATCAGCTGGTGATGGTAGCATGGAAGATCTCAAATTGTCCTATTAGCCACATTTTTTTCTTCTTCTTTTGCATCACTGGTTGGTGGGAGGTAGGGCACTGGGCATTTGTAAAGCAAAAAGGAAAAGGCAATCTCTGTCTAAAATGGCTTTGTGGTAGTGTTACAGCATCACAGGATTCAAAATATGAAAACCAGAAAACGATTTTGGGTGGGGCAGGTATTACAGTGAAGGCTATGACAATGCCTGTAATCTCTGTGCCTCTGCCCAGCCAAGGGAGAAGGGAGAAGACACCAAGTGGAGATGGAGAAGAGAAGAGAAAGGAAAGAAAGGGAGGGGAACAGTGTGAGGAAAATTCAAAAGGCTTTTTAGATAGAACACATCAGAGCAGGACGAGATGGACAGAACTACAGGATTCTTCTAGTACTCCTTGGCAAAGCTCATCCATTATTTGCAGCAAAGGCTGATTAGAAGTGACCACTGGTTTAAGTCAAAGGCACGAATAAGACTCCTTAGGGAGGCTGAAGCTTTTCTTCCTAGAGACTCTCCAACTCAGTGGAGTTCCTGATTCTCTTAGCTTTGTGGGTTGTTGGCACATACATCTTTCCTACTCACTGGGCTCTAGTGAGGGTAGCGTTTTAATGCATGGGAAGCACATTCCCTGGCCATTAACTTATTCCCCTGATTGTCACCCAGATCCCATAAGATGGTTACTGTTTTTGCCCCTTAGACCTCTATTTCACTCAATACCAGGCACCATTATTTAATACAGCGCCTGAGCCGTAGATAGTAACCAAAGTGGACATTCACTAACTATTTGTGAAATGAAGAATCTTCTATCTTGTTAATATGGAGTTAAAACGGTGAGAGCTTCATGGAACGCTGATGCCTGCTGGTAGGGAGTGCCCGGCGAGCATTCCTCCCCCTCCGCATTCTTTATCCGGGACTGTCAAGGGATGGAGGAACCCTTCTCCCTTCCTTGAAGAAAATGACTACCAGTGGTGGCAGCCGCAAGAGAGTAAAAGCGACAAACGTGTTTGGCTCCTGCCTTCTCCCTGGTTTCTTGTTAAGCAACAGAGGGACCAAAAGCTTTCCAAAAGACAGGAACAAGAGCCTGGACATTACACTCAAGTACATAATCAGGAATGGAGATCTTAGCAAAGTGTGTGCTTGTCTGCCTATCAGAGATAAATGCTTGCATGTGAAAAAGAGCCTTGGGGGTGTGCTGAGTCCAACCATCACCAAGGCCACAACCCCTCTGACCATACCAGGCTCCACGAACCGACCATCCCCTCATGCGCGGCGCCGCGCCCAGCACGTTACCTGCCTCTGCTCTCTTGGTCCTGGCAGTGAGTCTAGGGCACAGGTCTTAACAAAAATCATTTCACAAAAGGGGGAACTGAGAGTCCGGTGCCTAAGTCCACCCCGGATGGGGAGCAGCGGTCCAGGCAGCGTGCCAAACTTTGAAGCAATGGAGGCTGGGCTAGAGGATCAGCTCTACAGCTTCTCATGGCACCACCTACTCTGAAGATACTGACGTCACAGGGGTGCTGTAGAACTTGAATGGGGGGGTATTAGCACATGCTCATGAATACTGAGCTTTGTTATGAAACATCGGGAGGAATTAATAGGGAAAAGCTTGGGAGGAAGAGGTAGTCCAAGACAGAGAAGAGCTGAGAAAGAACGGGGGAAGAAGACGACTGTGGTTCTGAGCACAACGAGGCAGCGGCAGGAGACGAGGCCCGCAAGCTAAACAGAGCTCAGGTCACAAAGGGCTCCAGGGTCATTTTAAGGAATCAGCATTTTATACCAAGGGGGACTGGCTAGTGAAAAACTGTAAGCAAACAAGTGAGAACTGTCTTTTAGAAAAACCACTGTTGAAAGTCATAGACATTATCTATCCATCTATGTATGCATCCATCTATTTGTCCATCTGTCTGTCCAACCATCCATCCATCCATCCATCTATCCATCCATCCATCCATCCATCCATCTATCCATCCATCCATCCATCCATCCATCCAAAAAATAATTATTGACTGCCTGGTCTGTGTCCAATGTTAGGCACGTCCCTGGGGCAACAGGTTTCTACACACATGGTCTCTGGCCCTATGGAGCTTCTAGTCTACTGAGACCAGGGGAGAAATGGCTTGTCACACCTGTGGCTTAGACAAGGGAACGTCAGAGGAGATGAGGACTAACCAAAGTGACTAAGGAGGAAAAGAGAACAAGGATGGTGTGGTTGTGAGGCAGGGAGCAGGGCAACGGAAAAGGGCAACGGAGGGGTAGGGGAGACATGGAAGGGGGGGGGGCTGGGAAGGGGAGCATAGAGGGAGGGAGGGAACAAGTAAGAAGGAAGCGGGAAGGAGGAAAGGCGCTAAGGTACTGTTACCTCATTGTTAACACATACCCTTCTGTATATATGGCGACTAAATGAAAAGTTACGTGTTTATAGAAGCTGTCCCCTGGAAGTGAGGCCATCTACGTGTGTGAAATGTATTTAGACATACTTACACTGATTCAGACTTACGTTTATGAAAATCCATACAGACAGCCCTCACATATCTTTGTGTACAGACGTTGCAGCTGTTGACACAAATGTAGTTGTAAAACCTTGGTGCCAAGTTTCTTCCAGATGAATACTTTGAGCACCCCTGAAATATTCTGGGCACCAAAAGGGGGAAAGGCCTCACACAAATAATAAAAATGAAAATAGCTAGTGCCACGTGTTCCTCTCTCATGGAAAACCCAGCCCTTGCAATGCTTTATATATGTTTGTGCATGTGATTATTTTTTTAATTTGACTTTTTTTCTTTAAAGATTTTATTTATTTATTTGACAGACGGAGATCACAAGTCGGCAGAGGCAGGCAGAGAGACAGGAAGGGAAGCAGGTTCCCCACAGAGCAGAGAGCCCGATGCGGGACTTGATCCCAGGACCCTGGGATCATGACCTGAGCCGAAGGCAGAGGCTTTAACCCACTGAGCCACCCAGGCGCCCCTGTGCACGTGATCTTAATTGAGATCTGAGTTGATGAGGTCTGGCTATCCACCCCCTAGGTAACGAGTGTCTGTGGTATCAAACACCTCAGGAAATACTCATCTGTGAAATAAGAGTTTTTGCTCAAGAGATAGGAAAACAGGGTCTATTTTGCATCCAACCACTTTCTGTGGCCAAAGGCAAGAATTTCTGTGGCTGTATTTACCTGAACTTCATGGAATGGGCTTAATGGAGTAAATAGTGGGTGTGCGGCAAGTATTTGTTAAATGAGAAAAAAAAAAAACAACCTTCTATCTTATTAATATGAAGTTAAAGAATTCACAGCTCCACAGAATATTAGAGCTACAGAGGATATTTATTCTGTACACGAGATGTTATCTTCAGAGAAGCTAAGTGACTCATTCAAGGGCACAGAGCATGTTGATGGCAGGGCTCGAACCAAGGTCCGGTCCTCTTCAACCCCACCCCCCATCCCATACTCTCTCCCCAACCCCAAAGATATGTCTGGCATCGCTCATGGATTTGGGAGTTTTATGTTAGTTTGGGAAGTCCAAAAACTTAAACACGCAAAGATAAATAGGATGAAAATGAGTTGAGAAATAAATTGCAGAGTTTGGCTCATGGAAAAGTTTATTTCTTCAAGGATATTAAAAGGGCCTGAGCCAAAAGGATCACAGAGCCTGTAATAGGATGCTCTAAAAAAAGAACAGTGTCTTTTCCTGGCCTGCATTGCACTAAATTTACATATCCTGAAGGAAAACCCATGGCTCCTGGGTTTCCTTGCATGCCTGAGTCAGCTCAGGGAGCCGGGGGGCTCAGCACTTCCCGATGAACTCGACTCTGCATCTCGTGCTTTAAGAGGGTCAGGAGCAAACCAAGAACTGACTTAGCCAATTGACAGCTGGGTTGGATGGAGGTGTGGGGAGACGTCTGAAAATTATTTCATTCATGCAGCGAGTAGAACAAACCAGGATGGTTTTAGCCAGAGAAGTCTTGGCGGAAAGTCTTGTTGATCCTACCTCCCAAATATCTCTCGATTCCATTGACTTCGCTCCCTCTCTCACTGCCATGGGCCACACCAGGGCCATCACCATCCCTTTCCTGGATTCCTGCAACAGCCACCCAGTGGCTCCCTTTCCTCCAGCACAGCCGTCCCGAGGCTCTTCACCATACATCAGCCCGTGCAATCTTCATAACACACCCATTGTGCCATGTGTGTGTCACGTGTGCCCAGGCCCCCACCAAGACATGTGGTGGCTCCTTGCTGCCCTCTGCATAAACCCATCTTCATCCAGTCATTAGGGAACACCCAGTCCAACCTCCCCCTACTCCACACCTCACGTTTCATGCTCCAAACCCACTTAAGCTCTCAGCATTACTGAACAGCTTTCATTTACGTGGGTTACGTCTACTGGTAGTTATCATGGTACAAATGAACACTGAGAAACTTCAAACATGAGAACACATAAGCATGTGCTCCATTAGCCATCAGAGCAGTAATAACATCACATTCCACGCAGCCACTGGAAAGCAACACTGCTCTCCCGGGAGAGAAAGAGAGTGACAATGGTAAGCAATTACCATAGCATTATTATGAAAATAGTTTTCGGTTTTGAGGATACCCTAAAAAGTCTCCAGGAACTCCATAAGCCCTCAGATCACACTGGAAAACACACACACACAGACACACACACACACACACACACCCCAAAACACTGCTCTAAACCTACCAAACTTCTTTCATGTTCTCAAATGTGCCTTAATCACTGGGGCAGTGATAAATTCTCAGGTCTGGACGAGGTCAGCTTCTTCCTGATTCCCCTGGCACTCTGTGTTTCAGTTTCATGGGCCTCACCGCACGCGATGGTAGATGGTAACCACCCTTTTGCTCATCCGACTCCCCTGTTAGATGCTCAGCTCTCTCTTGGCCACACACCCAGCATAGTGTCTGGCACACAGCTCCTACGGTGGCTGCAGATGGGCCTGGGTCACCCTGCACGGACACAGTTTGTCTGCTGGCAGGGACATGCCCTTTCTTCTGTGAGAACCCAACGTGGGTTCCTCTGGGATGGATAAATCACGACTGTAGATGTCGGAAAGAACTTTCTAACAAATGGAGTTAGAACAGAAGGCCCAGGAATGTACGCGCGGGTGCTAGGAGAGCCTGGGTGACGGAGGGCACCAGGGGGATTCCTGCCCTGGGTGGGAACTGGGGCTAGATGAGCCAGGCCCCCCTTCCAAGTCCGACAGCCTGTGATCCGGGGGTGGGGGGGGATGACCTGAGGGCTTCTCCCAGACATCCCTCTCGCTTTACATTCCAGATGGATTTGTTTAGAGTTCCTGAGTTCAGCTCTCTCATTTTTATTTTAAGCTACTTTAGAAGATAACAAAGCACAGTGCTGTCATTTTTCTCCTTCACTCTCCTCTGATCCCTCTCCCTTGCTTTATTCTCTGGCTTTTTCTTCTCAACCTTCTTTCTAAAAATATAAAAGAAAACGGGGGGGAGTTCTTGCTGAACCTCAGGGAGGAATCCAATTCAGCCCTCTCTGATGGGCTGGTGTCCCCACCCAGGAACCGTGGACGAGAGCTGCCCTGCACAGGGGCAAGAGAGCCCAATGGGTGGAGTACGTCTCTGGGGGCAAGGGAAGGCACAGAACACAGGGTTTCTGCTGGCCGGGCTTTGGGCACTAGGACTGAGCCCTAAAGAAGGATAGGGATCGTGGAAGGAAACTGAGAAGGCAACTTTCCACGAGACTCTCTAGGTTCCATGTGGCGGCTGTCAGGGCCAAGTGCCAGTGGAACAAAGCATTGGGCGAAATGCACGCTCTTAAATTCTACAGGAAACCCAGTAGGTCTGGCAGCAAACCGGGCCATAAGAAAGCACAGAGACTGCTGGTCCCTTGGAGGGTGTGGGAGACCCCCGGGGCAGAGGAGGGTTCCCTCATGGGGAGAGCCCACCAAGAGTAGCAATGGTGAGGTGCTTCCCTCCAGTGTCTTGCTGACAGATAGATCTCAACAAGGAGGGTACATGACGAAAAGACTTTGAGAGGGACTGTCGTGCCGTGTGTGTAGGTGTCCTGGATATTCTCCACAACAAATGAAGAGGACACAGATTACTGAAACCTCGACGCCTCCCCAAGTACCTGTGATTTTCTGTAAGGGGATTTTCTGTGCATCAGTAGGCCGCCAGGGTCCGGAGGCACACATAAACACACAGACACACACGCCATGTCTTTATCGGGCGTGTGGCTTCAAGCACTCATTCCGTATCTCAGCATCTTTGTTTCCTCGTATGTAAAGTGGGGTGACATACTTATGACAGTGCAGGAGTTCAGAGGACATGTGCTGAACTGATGCATGGATACTGGCCTTGATCTTGGGCTGAGGGCAGAAACTCCCAGTTGTATGATGAATAAACTCTGGGGTTCTCACCTACACCACGGTGACTGTAGTTAACAATCACATACCTGAAAATCGCCCAGAGAGTAGATTGTACGTGAGCTCACAGATAATCAAAAAATATGAGATGACAGTTGTGTTAATTAACCTTATTGTGCTATAATCACTTGCCATGACACCTGTATCAAATCAGCACTTTGTACACCTTAAACCTATACAATGTTATATGTTAATTAGGTCTCAGTAAAGCTTAAGGAAAAAGACAAAAATAAAATAAACCGGCCTTGCAAGGCTATTGTAAGATCAAATGAGACAGTATATAGAGAAGACGGTTACCATCCTAAGGCTCTGGCCACATTAAAGGAGCTGTTCTTTGCACCCCCAACTTGTAAATGAACTTCCAGGCTAGCTTACCTTCTGCTTCTCGAGGACTCCAGTGTCCTGATGGGCCACAGGGCATCGGGGAGGAGGCGTTGATGGCATACTGCACCAGGATTCTCCCTTCCAGGCAAAGGTCACATGCTGATCCCAATTCTCTAGGAGGCCAAGGAAAGAAGGGAGATGCACCGACTTAGGAACAGTTGAAGGAGCTCCTGATCTGGCTTGGCCAAAGGCACCAGGGCAGAAGACACAACAATTCCATGCTACCCCTATCCTCCTTATCCTTGCTGAAGTTTCCAGATTATGACCATAAGTGAAATTCTACCCCACGGCCCAGAAAAAGATCTTATTTAGGCTTATGAGGCTTCTGTCCTACTGGTAGACACATCTTTAATTTCAAGCAGTACAGAATCAACAGTCCAAAGGCTTACACACCCATATTAATCTTATTTTCATCAGACATCCAAAGCCCTACCAAGGATTTGAGGTGTGGTTGTGAAAAAAATCTTTATTTCCATTTGACCTCAAATTGTATCCTTTGAACAGTGTTTATCAGGTACCTCCCATGTGCCAGGCACCATCCTGTGTCCTAGGTATTAAATAAAAAGAAGGCACGATTCAGTTCCTTCATCTGAAAATGAGCTGGCTGAACCCCCAGATGACGCCCATAGAACCTTCCAGGCCTGACATTCTGGGGATGGATGAATCACCTCTGACTTAACAGTCAAAAGCAGCTTCCTTACCATGGCATCTAATTCATTTTAGCAGCTTTCCAAAGGGCAAGCCAATCCCTTGAAAGGCAGAGCCCCAGAAGTGGAATATTACGGTGGCCTCCTCTATTCTCAAGTGTCTTATGTATCTGGATTCAATCTCCCTTTAGCCACAATGGCCTCTGGGATCTTGCTTGTTCTCCAGACTTGGCATCTGTTTAGGAGGCAGCTGCCAGGAGGGGAGAGGGATCAGCCCATTATTTCTCAAAATGCAATGGTCCTGCCAATACCTCTTTCATCATTCCTAGAAGGATCACTATCCTTTAGCTACCTGAAAGATGCAATGGGGGAGCTTGACAGCCTTCCCTTCAAAGGGAAGCTCTGTAGCTCTTGGGTTCACCTGGTAAGAAGGACTATGCTGGCGAACCCCAGTCTGCTGGTGTTCCCCATTCCTCTTCCACACAGCTGCCAGGAAGCTCATCCCCAAACCTATAACTGAACAGATCACTCTCCTGATTATCTACTTATATGGTGGCCAATGTATGTAGAGGGATGGATGATGGATAGATGAGTGGATGGGTGGACAGGTGAGTGGGTGGTGGGTTGGGGGGTAGATAGATGGATGAAGACCAGTCACTCAGACATGTTGCTATGACTCTTAACTAACCTAGTCTAGATTCTCAAACTGTGGATTTTCATCCTGCTTTATCGCTGTTAATGTGAAATCATACATAGGTAGAAATTCTGCAAGCACACTGATATCCAGTGAAAGGAGAATGATGAAATAGCCCAAGATTAATATGTTCAATGAAATGGTAAGCAGTCGTTGCAAAAATATTCCATGAAATCTCATGAAAAATGCATAAGCTACAATGTTCAGTGAAAAAAATCCTATTCAAAACTGACTTTACAGCAGCTTCTCAATGCTGTTCAAATAACATTGACATCACAAAATATCAACACGAATTTCTGGGTGGTGGAATGAATATAGGATGATTACCCCTCCCTTTTTATTCCTTCTGGTTTTCTGAACTTTCTATATATTTTGAATATCTATGAATTACTCTTGGACTAGCAATAGTAAGAATTACAGAAATACACTTGAAGGCAGGGAATGAGGAGTGCAGAGAGAGACTTCCTCACTCTGGAGGGCAGAGTTCCATTACAATGACCACAACCCATGCACGACAGCTCAGGGTCACATGACTGGCTCTATGATGACAATGAGATTACAAAAGTTCTGGGATGGAGTCAGGAACCACATGGACCTTAATAGCCACCAAGACTTTCTTTCTGTTTCTTTAGACACTTTGTTTTAGAGGATAGTCCTATAGACCCCTATATATCAGTTCTTCACACATCCTGGGTTTCTAATAGATACTTTGATGAGTGACTAAACCATCATCCACCTGACAGTAAACATGCCTTGTTTGCACAGAGCTCCACAAAGAACTTTCCCTCATATTCAGCCACTGATTCACATATTCATTCACTGTTTCATCTGTTCATTTTGCTGGTAGTCATTGAATCGCCTCTAGTTGCCAGGACTGTACAAGTTCCAGACTTCAGCTATCCAAGGGGAAGGAAATCAGGTATGCCACCTACACCTCATAGAGCTTGCAGCCAGATGGATAGTGCCTAAACAGATAAGTAAACAGATATAAAATTATGGGTTCATTAAGTTCCAGAAAGAAAGTAAATGGATGATGTAAGCAAGAATACTGGTGGGGGAGGTGCACTGGGATAATTAAAATGGAAACAGTCATGAAAGACCTTAGTGAGGGGAAGCCATCTATGGTGAGAGCTGAAGGATGACATGAAGAGTGGATATAAAGCATTCCAGGGGTAATCTCAGGTATGTAAAGGGCCTGCACAGGAAAAGTCTTGGTCTATAGGGATCCCAGAGCAAGTTTGAGTGACAGGAGTCATGAATGAAGGAAGGAGTGTTAAAAGAGGCAGCTGGACAAGAAGGCAAGGACCAGATCATGGGAGGTCCAGTAGACCACCCGCAAATTGCACATAAAAGAGGTGGGAAGCCACTGGAGTCACTCTAAGTCAGGGAGTGACATGATCTAATTTACATTTTAAAAAGACTGGTCTTCATGCTGAATGAAACATGGATTCAGAAAAGAAGGATAAAAGTAAAGCCAAAGTAAATGCAATGGTGTGATTCTGGGCAGTGGGTGATGTTCCCACTTCACAGATTCAGAAATAGAAGATCATGAGAACAAAGTAATCATACCGAGATCATAGCTCGTAAAGTCATAGAGTAGATACGGGCTTTACCAAAATCAGGCAGTATACTACACATCCAGGGAATATATGTTTTCTTAGGTTTGGCGTTTATTTGATTTTTATTTGTGCCTGTATCTACACAGACACACAATCACACACACACACACACACACACATTGAAACCACAGTAGTACAAGATGCTAACGCTGGTCAAGATCATCTTTCTTACGTACCTTCTATCAGAATCAAAGCCTAAAGTCTGTGCTAATAATATAGCACCCAGCAGCCACATGTGGGTCTTTGAATTTCAATTAATGAAAATTGAATAAATTTAGAAATTCAATTTCACACTTTTCACATTTCAAATGTTCCGTAGCCAGTTGGCTAATGGCTACCATATTGGACAGCAGAAATACAGAACATTTCCATTACTGCAGAAGTCCTACTGAACAGTGCTTCTTCAGATTACCGTGTGTGATGAGTTAACTTCTCTCCCATGCATCTAGCATGGTACTCGTCATGCACCATTCTTGGGAAAACTAAGAAAATGGTTAATCAAGTCATTTTCTGGGTTCTGAGATTTGGAATAGGGAGAAAGGCCAGATGGCCTTCAGTTTACAGATCAGAAAACTGAGGCTGAAGAGGAGCAGGAAACGAATGAGGTTGCAAAGACTTCCGACCCAGGTCTTTTGGGTCTGAGTCCAGAATTCTTTCTAATACACCACCGCCAATTGTTCAGATAACTGAAACCATTCAGTCAACACATGTTTGCAAGACAGATAAAAATAAAGGAGTTAGAAAAGCCAGGGGTGGCCTTGAATTATTTATTCAGTTGCCCATGTGTGAGGACACAGGCTGTGGGAGGATCTGAATATGTTTTCTTAAGGAAAACCCTTGTATTCTCTTAGACCACAGATGTGAGGAACAGCAGGAGGACGTAAGGATGGCCAGGGGCGAGAGGTTGGCATTGATGGATGTAGTGGAAAACACCAGAGATTTTGCAGGGAAAGAGAATTTTCAAGTAGCTAAACAGCTCAGGGAAACTTTGTACAAGAGGGGAGCTAGTATTTCTTGAACAAGAGTGCGTGTGCGAGCACATCACGGATGTCACATTTCTTGAATTCCCCACAAATTCCACGTGAAGTGGGCACAATTATGGAAGAAGATTCAGAAGGTCAGAGAGAACCAGGGAGGTGAGACGGCTTGTGCAAGGTCCGGAAGACCAGGGGTGGTGGAGCTGAGGACAGAGTGCAGACAACTTGCCAGCAAACTTGTGCCCTTTGTACCAAGCCAGTCTGTAGGAGTACAAACTCTGAGGGTATGGAGACTGATCGTTCCATTTCTTTACGGCAATTTATAGAACTTGTGGATCGACTTCCTTTAGCCATAGACTATCGTCTACGTAGCTGTTAACCCTAATTAGACATGTTTCTAAAATGTCAGTTTTAATTTAACATATGATAACTCCGTTATGAAATCTCAGACCGAACAGAATAGCTATTGTATGAGCCTCAAGTACCAACTGACTATAGGTTATTAAAAACATATTGATTGAAGCTGAGGGTACTATGTAATAGAGACATATCTCATTACACAACAATTAACCCTCCAATAGGTTTCCAACAATCAGATGGTATTTATTTAATGGACAATAACTGCTTTATGAAATACAAATTAAATACATACACGGGAAGCTTCATTTACAAAACTTCCATTTTTAAGTGGAACTGAGGCCAAGGCTTGACCAAAAGTCTGATACTTCTCATCGCCACAGAAAAAATAAATAAATCTACAGGCTGCTGGAAAGTCTGTTCTGAAGTGTCACATGACGTTTCCCAAACCCAGCTCTGAGCTCCCAGTGAGGGAGGCTGGGGCAGGGGAAGGCGGGGCGGGGGTGTGTGTGTGGTGGTTTATAGAAGGCCGGGGAATGCATTTCCTTCCACCATGAACACATTCACCCAGCTACCAAATAAAGGTTCTAGATTCAGGGACTGTTGGTAGTGGAGAAAATTGGAGCCTAAATTTAATGTGGTACCATGATCTAATATGTATTTATGCATACACATACACAAATGAGAGCTCCTTACCACCTTTCTTGGTTCTTTTGAACTTAAATTAAGTTTTGTAAAGACTTAATGAAAGAACATGGGGGCCCGAGACAAGACATTGCAAAGTGTGAGTCAGAGCTGGGCTCCCAGCACCATCTGTGGGGCTCTTGGTCAAATTTCTTAGTGTCTTCCACTCTAATTCATGCCTCATCTGGAAAATGAGGAAGATGATTCCCCTAATTTTTTTTTTAAAGGTTTTATTTATTTATTTGAGCGAGAGAGAAGGCACACATGCAAATGCAGGGAGCAGAAGAGGAGGGAGAGGGAGAGAATTCCAAGCAGACTCCGCGCTGATTGCAGAGCCCAATGTGGGGCTCAGTCTTGCAACCCTGAGATCATGACCTGAGCTGAATGAAACCAGGAGTCCGATGTCCAGCCGACTGAGCCACCCAGATGTTCCTTGATGATTTCCCTTTCATAGTTATCTCTGTTCTCCATATAAAGCCTTAATACGGAATATGGCTTAGAGGAAGGACTTGATCAATGGTAACAACCACAACCGCAGAGAATGATTAGTTAATCATTAGCTGGTTATTCCTTTCACCATCACCAATGGTATACCATCAGTGTTGGACAAAATGCCAAGAAGGGTTGGGATGGGGGGGTAATACACTAATAAGCCCTAAATTATAGGCAAGTGTAGATGTCATCATCTTAATCTTGACTTGTCATCATCTTTCCTGACTCTTCAGAATCTGTTTCCCTTAAAGCTTGAGCTCCTCAGGGGGTGTCAATGATGAAAGGCACCAGGAGAGACCAACGGATTCATGCCCCCGTCTTCAGGCCACTGAGGCATTATTAGACCCACTTTCCTGCCAGAGAGGACCAGTTAAGGAGTGAAAATGACTTGCCCAAGGTAATACAGTTAGTAAGTGAAAGACCGGGGAGCAGAACTCCCATGCCTCAGTTTATCATCCCTGATCTTCTAAAAATCCTATCCTTCATTCTACAACAAAGTACTAGGCACAAAGATTCTAATGATATGTATTTATATATTCAAGTGTATTCAAGTACGTATATTTGCATATGACGTATGAATATGTACATACACACATAGGCACCTTCATATATAATATAGATTATACATCTATCACAATTGTGCATTGACCAGAGGCAATTTCAGTTCGCGAGCACATGGAGATGAGGCCAGTACCTCTCTCCCAGAAGACAGAGGCAGTAAGTTTCCAGGTGTTTCATAAGAAAATAAAGCTAAATATCCATTCATGGAAAGCATGCATCTTTACTTACTAATTCCAATGAGCATTCCTTCAGTTACCCCCTGACTCCCAAATCTGCCCTGTGTCTCTACAGACTAGTCATGGCTAGGTGTTAGGGGCTCCAGATGAACAAGAACAGGGACAGAAAAACCAGCTTCCCTTTGGGATTTCCCCTCTTCTCGGCAGGAGAGAGAGAGGGATCGACACTGCACAGGCCACACTCACCTTTCAAAGAAGTGGCCATCGATGGGCGGAAACCACTCCAGTGTCACGGAGTCGCTCGTGTGGCCCACGATCTGGGGGGCCAGGGCGACGGGCGCCGGCTTCCTGGAGGGCTGCCAGCTCTGGTAGACCAGGTCCAGGTAACAGTGCATTCTGGCGACTTGATTGGGCGTGAAGGAGTCTGTGCAGTCGTCATCTGCAAGTGGGCAGAGGGAGAGATAAGAACCCACTGCTGCATGACGTCTCCCGGGGGCCAGCCAGCCAGCACCCCAGCCCTTGCCAATGCAAAGCTGGCCTCTTCCAGTGCTCAAGAGCTAATGGTCTGTGAAGAAATGAGTGCAGTCGTCACTTCTGGAGACAGGTAAGAGGGAACAGGAGGAAGGGGAGGGTGGATGGGATGGAGCAGGCCAGAGGTCACAGTTAAGGACAAGGGCCAGACAAATGCCTTTCCACAGGCACCCCAATCCCTGGTGAGTAAGCCATGCATTCCCTTATTCTGTCCCTCCCTCAACAGTCACCCCAAATCTCCCATTCATTCATTCCTTGACATTCATTCATTCATTCCTTGACATTCATTCATTCATTCCTTGACATTCATTCATTCATTCATTCATTCATTCCTTTGTTCGGTCACTCCCTCACTCCATCCCATTCACTCATCTGCTCGTTCATTCCACTGTCCACGGAGGCAGTGATACTGTCCTTCAAACTAACCCCTGAGCATCTATCCCATGTTGTTTGCTCTGGGCCAAAGGCCACAGGAAGATTAGAATTTAAAAAGGGTCCTGCCCTCGAGGAGCGACCAGTCTAGTTAGAGAGTGAGGGCGAGCCTCTTATATGAGCCAAGGTTACCAGAAGACAGTGAAAGTCTGTGATGCTGACCACTGATGACCAAGACACAGCACAGTGGGCAAAGAGAGGGACCCAGGGAGGCCCCTGAAGAAGGAGGTACTTGAGGTCAACCGGACCGCATGGCTAAGATGGGGAGAAGAAGGTCAGGCACTGCAGGAGAGGGAGCTGCAGTCCCACAGGGACGTGGTGTCCTTCGCAGGGAGCACAGCTAGAGAGGCAGGAGGCTCAGGAACAATCCAGGCTCAGTGTCCATCCTGGGAACGAGGACGGTACTGTCACTTGGTTACTCACTGAGTGCTTAGTATCAGCCAGGCGTGGTGCTCTGTGCTTTGGACCTATTTAACATTCCCACTGTTTGGGGAGGAAATACGACCGTTTGCTCCATTTTGCAGAGAAGGGAAGGGAGACTGAGAGAGGCCAAGCAACTTTTCTGTGATCACAATGCCAGGGATACACGTGAGCTCTGAAAGGCACCAAGACTGGACTCCAAGAGCATATTTCTAATCAACGTGAGAACTTCTTTCTGTGCCTAAGTGAGACCATGCATGGAAAAAGGATCCTGCAGGTGCTTTATAAATAGAATGTGAGCCCAAGTCTGAGTGGGCTGGAATACAAGCTCTTAAATGTCTTCAGATCGAATGACCTTCAACCCTACTCTCTTTTCTACCATGTGGACTGAAGACTGTCTGAGACTCACCTCCCAAGGAAGGAGGCTGCCTCCTGTCTACCCCTCCAACCGCTTCATTCGGCTGCCCTGGAGGCAGAACAAGGCACTGTTTTGGATAGGTTTCCAAAAATATCACTTCCCAGAGGTGTCTGCCCGGTTGGGGTTTCCGCAGCTGGGCCCCAGACGGAGGAGCACGGGGCTCACCAGATCTTAAAATAAACCCGCCCCTGGGAATCCTGCAGCATAAACTCACTTCGCCTTATCAAACAAACAGAAAATAAGTTTGAGCAGGTGCTGGCTAGCTGGATGGGACCTTGAGAATCCAGTCTGGGGAAGGGACAGGAGTGAAAGAAAGTTATACACAGACGCTCCTTCTGATCCCCTTAGTAATTTTTGTAGGCTGGTCCCTTGTCTAGCACCTAGGCACATCTTTCATAGGTCTGGACAAAGTGGAAGAGCCCACTTCCCTTAACAAGTTCTCTTAGTCACATACATCTCTCTCAAGCTCACATGCAGTCATCTAACTTCTTGGATAACAAACTTTCTATGGCTCTCCGCTGCCTGGAGAATAGAGTCCAAACGTCTAGCCTAAGAAGGGCCAGCCCATCGGGTAAATTCTTCTTTGTTCCTAGGAACTTTGCATTCTTAGTGCAAAAATCACCCCTGGGAAAGCCATTGAATAGGCCAGAGGCAGGGGAAGAGACAATGGCTAATAAGTATGGCTAAAGAGTTAGACCAACATGTGAGGGCTGCAGAGTCGAGTGGGCAAGTGAATTCATGCCCTCAGGGTCTCTGTCTTCCCACTGTAGATGGAGATGATGAGGACATCGAGAATGTTCCTCTCAGAACTCAGCTGAAGGTTAAGGGCAGTAGTGCACAAGGAACCGTAATGCTCAGTCAAGACTCACTGCCTCAGGACCAGGACAGTGCCTGCGTGTGTGTGTGTGAGTGTGTGTGTGTGTGTGTGTGTGTGTGTGAGAGAGAGAGAGAGAGAGAGAGAGAACCAGAAGCAGGAAAAAAAAATAATAACCGGAATGTAAAATATTCATTCTCTTTGATTTGGCAATAGACAGATATTCATGAACAAATATGGGGAAAATAGAGGTATGAGGATATTTTTTGGAGTATCATTTATAATGGTAAAAATATCAGAAATAGGGGCGCTTGGGTGGCTCAGTGGGATAAGCCTCTGCCTTTGGCTCAAGTCATGATCCCAGGGTCCTGGGATCGAGCCCCGCATCGGGCTCTCTGCTCAGTGGGGTGTCTGCTTCCTCCCTCTCTCTCTGTCTGCCTCTCTGCCTGCTTGTGATCTTTGCCTGTCAAATAAATAAATAAAATCTTTTTTAAAAATATCTGAAATAACACATCCTTCTATTAGGAGGGGAATGGCTATGTACGTTAAGGCACAGCACCGAAGAGAATACTAATCAGTCATTTCAAAAGAAGGAAGTAACTCAAACTCAGGTCCCGCAGGTACAATTGGGAACATTTAATCAACCCCACTCCATGGAGCTGCTGTGGGGACTCAGTGAGCTAGAGCACACAGAGCATTTATCAAGACGAATGGAGGAGGAAATCAGCATTTTCCCCCTTCATCCACTCTGGTTTGTTTGTTTCTTTCTTTTCCCCAAGAAGTGCATTTCTCCTTTGGCGACTTAAAAATTAGCCATTTCTACATTTGTCAATAAAAAGGAGTATGAAAAACAGATAGGTGACAAAACTTGGTATGGGAACAGAAATGTATCTAAACTTGAGCACGGAAGTCCGTGAACGTCTGTCCCACGGTGCGTCGCTTAAAGACTCAGCTGCTCTCAGAGTCCTGGGGGGAGGGGCAAAAGGGTTTCCGTTTATCACAAATGCTCTGTCTCAATTAGCTCATGTCTAGAGTCAGCCCCTCTTGGCTTCCTGCCTCCACATGTTTCCCCTCCTGACATCTGAGCTCCAGGACCAACCAGCCCTTCTTGTTCTGCGGTTCTCATCCTAGCCCTCAGCAGGGAGGACTTTGGGGATCTCATCACTGGGGAAGCCTGCACCAGCTCCATGCTTTTGGGGCCCTGCCCTGAGTTTGCTAACTGAACTTGGTTCTCTAGAACACATTCCCCTCTGGAGCATGGTGACCACAGAGCACAGAGGGTCAGGCCAGGGGGTCAGGCCAGGGCCAGTGCTGCCGTGTACTGTGGAACTGGGAGCATGATGCTGTCTCCCCGGCCAGCCTCGTTTTCACCCACGGAAACACAGGGAACAATGATATAACCACCTCCTAAAGCTAATAAGGGCATTTAACAAGCAAACCTGTTTCTAGTGTAGGGATGACGGAGCTGCCCTTTGTAAGAGCTCCTGCCTTTTTGGTTTTTATTAAATAATGATAGTGATACTAATAGTAATAGCAATAAATGATTATTCACTGTAAAACATGCATGATATGTCCAAAAATGTTACAGAGAAATAAATACCCCCTAAACTCATTCCCTAGAGATAATACAATGAGTATTTAGCATATAGATCTATGTGTATATATGTATTTTGCATGTGAATATTTATAATTCTCATTATCAGAAATACATTTACACCATATATATACATACATTTATATATATACATATACACACACGTATATATGCCAGGTCTTACACCGTACAAGGCTCTGTGACCATTTTCACATTAAAGAGTTAACAAATACTCCTAGGAATTATCACTTATGGAGCACTAGTTATGGTACCAAGGACAGTTCTAAGTCCTTTATCTGCGTGAGTACACCTGCTATCACACAAGGTCAATGGGAAGACTCTCCACAGGATGCAGGAAACCAGGGAGGCCTGGAGAGGCATCTCACCTACCATCAAAGGCTAATGCATGGAGGATTCGCATTCGGTGCCGCACTCCCAAACTTCGTGCTCTGTGCCCCTGTGCCCCTCAGCTTCTGTTTATTCCTCTCTTTCATCTTCTGCATTATCGTTAGTGGCCACACAACATTCTATCCTATGGGTGCCTTGTGATTTATTTCAACAATCCATGCTCATTGGACTTGCAAGCAGTTTCTAATTTTTCACACATATAAGCGTTTTTTCTTCATCCCTGGCAGAGAGTAAATACCTCCTTGATATTTCAACAATGAACATTGCTAAGAACACCCTTAGGACTGAGTCCTGAAACAAGTGCATGGATTTCCTTCCCTCGGATACATTCCTAAGAGCTGGGATTGCACGGTCGAAGCAGATGTGTATTTGGAAAGACCCCAACGTGCAGAACAATGGTAACCAGACACTTGCTCCTGCGGCCCGGACAAGGCCTGGTTTTCGTACTCTTGAGGAAGCCCTGACTAGAGGGTGGCCTATCATCTTCAGGAAGGAGAGTCTGGGCTTCTGCTTTTCATCTGCCCGGGGCTTATCCAGTGGCTCAAGGTGACCCTATGCATGTGGGGTTGAACGCCGTCACCTGTCCAGTGTTTGCTGGAGCTGAGCACTGGGGGCCCTCCCCACCTGCCTTAGCATCAGAGAGAGAGGGAGAGAGCCAGATTGTTCACCGATCAATAGCACAGGCTCTGCAGTGAAAAAGGCTTACCTTTTTCTTGTGTGACCCTAGACAAGTGGCCTAAGCTACATGAAACCGCACTTTCTGCATCTGTAAAATGGGTTCAGTAAGAATAGTCCTTACCTCAGAGGGTCACTTTGAGGATTCTACAAGAGAATCCTATGAAGTGTTCCCTGCAGTGTGTGCTGTATCCCAGGCAATTGATAAAAAAATGTGGACCTGTGCTGACCGCCATGGCAGCACCGACCAGGTGGGGTTATTTCAGTTTGAACTAATTAAAGTTACTAATGATGAACAATTCAACTCCTCAGTCTTACTAGCCATACTCGAAGCACTCACAGGCCACACCAGACCAGTGGTGATCACACTGGGCACCACGGACATGGGACATGCCCATCTTTGCAGAAAGTTCTACTGGATGGCACTGCTCTAGACTCTTCACTCCGTGAGTGGCCAGGCCCGAGAAAGAAGCACCCAGGAAGGAAGGATGGAAGGAACTCCGAGCAGCTGACCCAGCAGGGTCTCTACCCTCTGGCCTTGACCGCGCAGCCCCTGTGCATAGCTCTTCCCGGTCCTGAGAACCCCATCCTCTTCTGCATTTTGAATTTCATCCAGCTGCTTTTGTCACCTCATCTATCAGAGATCCTAAGGAAAACAAACATTTCAAAGCTCGTGGTCGCCTTGAATATGCTTTTGCGGGTGTAAGTTTGTTATCGTAGCTCAGTGAATTAGTTCTGCTGTTAATGGGTCACTGAGCTGAGGGGTTCCTTTAAAAAAACAACAGTAAATCAATCACCCTTTAGATCTGTACAAAAGGGAACAAAAAAAAAAAAAAAAGATTTAGTTTATGGGGGTCTGGTAGCCAGTGGCAGCTCCGAGGCTCCTAAGCGTCCGGCAACCTTCCAAATTCATGTTATTGTTTATTTTCCATGTGCATTGAGCTGGCCAAGGAAAGGTGCTACAGAAATGGAACGTAAGCAGGGCTGTGTGAGGGGACAGGGCACCGGATGTGGGATGTCGGCTTGGCTAGAAATGGGAATCCAGTGGGAAATCTGCTTTTGAGGAAATACCCAGCACTGTGGTCTTTTTAAAAGACCTAAACCTGATGACCCCTTTCTGGTGCCAAGGATGGGCTGTTGACCCTTTCAAAGACCTCAGGTTTGAACAGTAGGAACCTTAAACTGTCGAAACCCCCAGAGGTCATCAGCCTACGTGGGAAAGCAGGAAGACCTAATGGGGATTATCAGATTCACTCGGTTTCAGCGGTAAAATCTTCTTTTCAAAAGTGATCTGAGATGGCTAAAATGAACAAGTCAGTAAATGACAGATGCTGGCAAGGATGTGGAGAAAGGGGAACCCCCTACGCTGTTGGTGGGAATGCAAGCTGGTGCAGCCACTCTGGAAAACAGCATGGAGGTTCCTCAAAAAGTTGAGAATAGAGCTACCCTATGACCCAGCAATCATACTACTGGGTATTTACCCTAAAGATACAAATGTAGTGATCTGAAGGGGCATGTGCACCTGAATGTTTATAGCGGCAATGTCCACAATAGCCAAACTATGGAAAGAACCTAGATGTCCATCAACAGATAAATGGATAAAGAAGACATGTTTTATACACACACACACACAATGGAATACTATGCAGTCATCAAAAGAAAAGAAATCTTGCCATTTGTAATGACATGGATGGAACTAGGGGGTATTATGCTGAGTGAAATAAGTCAATCAGAGAAAGACAATTATTATATCATCTCTCTGATATAAGGAATTTGAGAGGCAGGGCGGGGGGCCGTGGGGGGTGGAAATGAAACAAGATGGGATCGGGAGGAAAACAAACCATTAGAGACTCTTATCTCACAAAACAACTTGAGGGTTGTTGGAGGGTAGGGGGATCGGCACAGGGTGTCTGGGTGATGGACTTTGGGGAGGGTATGTGCTATGGTGAGTGCTGTGAAATGTGTAAGTTTGACAATTCACAAACATGTACCCCTGAAACAAATAATATATGTTAATTAAAAAACTGTGGTCTGAGGCCAAAGTCAAAGAAGAAATGGAAAACTGTGGGAAGAGGGCTTTCCGAGTTCAAGCAGAGATGGAGACATAGAGCCCCACACAGGAGTAGAAGAAAAAAAGTGCGTGGAGTCAGATGTGTGATCTGGGGCAAATGACTTTAGTGAGTCACGGTACTGCCATCTGTAAAATGGGGACACTTTCTACCCTACAGATCTGTTGCGAGTTGAATGAGATAGTGTGCATTAATGTCCTTTAGGAACCATAAACTTTTATACAAGGAGAAATATTACTATTGATAAGAATCACCTTTTTCTATCTTTATGAGAATTTATTTTCTTCCCTCCTGCCTCCATCCCTTTCCTTCTTCTCAACAAATAAACTTACTAAGCTCTGTGCTAGGAGCTAGGCACTAGGAATATAGTGATTCATTAGAGACAGTCTCTGCTTTCACAGAACGCGCTTACTTTTATAGGGGCAAGAGACTCCTATAGAGAATATTATAATAGAATTCGATGTTGGGCTAACATGTGCAGTTTGTGGATTGGGTCCTACACTGGGGTTCTTGGTCTGAATGGCCAGTGGTGAGGGCTGAGACTGCCTTAGAAAAGGACGCCTTGTTTTAACTTTCCAAATATGCTCTAAGTTAGAAGTGGACTTGATATATTCTAAAAGAAGTACACGACATCCTTGAACCCAAAGCACGAGTCCTTAAAGTTATTACCGATGGTATAAAAAAGGGCTTTGACAGGATATATGCAGTTAGGAAAAGAATGCACCCCTCTCACATAATTTCATATTTGCAAAACCAAAAGCATTCTATTTTTTTATAATAAAAGAGTAAAGGAGAGTATAATAGCTTTATATTTAAGAAAAAGGTGCAGTTAAAAATAAAAAAAGAAAAGATAAAGAAAAAGTTGCAGTAACCACTAGCTTAGAAAAATACAACTGCAAAATTAGAGGAAACTTCTCTAAGATTCCTCGGATCCAAAGATTCCATTTTCTTGAGTGAAGGGAGACCCAGAGATAGGGTTTAACTGACCCAAAGGCACTGGGTAACCCAGTGGTAGATCTAGAACTTCTATGTAGGTTTCCTGACCTTGGGCCCCAGCCAGCCCCTTCAAGTGTGTCTTTCTGAGGAGACGTCAGATACAAAGCTCCCATGAAGCCCTGATATCTTACACAAGGACTGTCACATCCTGATTATCAGGGATGAGGGACAATTGGGATGAAGAAGTCTTAGATAAAGAAAGCAGCCTTCCCAAGGCTCCTCTGAGCCAGGACCGGAGCCCATGTGGGACACCCAGCCGTGTTCATCCTGCCAGGCGGGGGAACCCTACCTGCGTAGCTCATGAAGTTGTTGTAAGGGGTGTTGAAGAAGCTATGGAAGCCACAGGTGTCATTCCCTGGTCCCGGATCACCGCAGAACTTGTGTTTTGGGGCTGGATTGGTATCGCTGCAGAGGTCTCCTGTCTCAAAGGAGGGTTCCGTCTCCATGCAGGGATCACTACAAGACTGGATCTCTGAGATGCCTCGAAAGATGTGGTAGAGGCCCAGGCTGTGCCCGATCTCATGGATCATGGTGTGGGTGTGCCCAGGAATGCCGTAGAAAGACGGATTCAAGACAATGCCACCTGCAGGGGAAAACCAGAGCCGTAAGCAAGTGGGGACACTCTGCTTCCTGCTGCAGAAATCCCCCAATCACAGGCAAATGGGGTGCTGCCCCAGGGAACCACAGGCTTCTCCACGCTGGGGCTCCACTGCTCTGAGAACTCTTAGGACTTGTGATACGCAGCACTGACTGGGTAGGAAGGAGTCTCAAGAGTCATTCTGGGCAATCCCTTCCTTTTTCAGATGAAAACCCTACTGTCTGAAGAACCAAGGCAACCTGACTGAGCTGATCTCAAACTATATTACAAACAGGCATGATTTCTGGGCTGGGGGACATTTTTGCTGCCACCTTGTCCTTCAATAGTAAGGCACACCCTGGTTTACAAACACTCCGCACTGTCTAGTCCAACCAAAGCCCTCGTGATCAGATACCTTGGTGCCAGTCCTCACTCTGACCTCCCCAACACTAGGACGCTGAGTAAGCTGACTGCCCTCCCTGAATCCCACTTCTTCATCTAGCTCTCATGGAGGCCATCATCCTGTTGAGCTCCTCATGATGACGGTGTCATCACAGCCAACGTCTTGTGGGTGCTTAGCATGTGTCCTCGGGCCACGTGCTTGGCGCTTCCTGTGTATAATCACACTTCCTCAACTCACAACCCAAGAGCAGAGACAATGAATCCCAGACAGGTAAAGTGACAGGCTCATGACTGGGAGTTCAGAAAGTGACAAGCTGGGATTTGAACCCAAGGTTCTTAATTTCCGGAGCCAGGCCTCTTAATGACTTCTACTACGAGTGCCAATCGCAGGGCCTGGAAGGTGGCATCTCATTACAAGTGTGTTGAATCTTTGCTGAACGTTAACCCAATGAAAGCCATTTTCTGAGGTCCACCTGAGCACACGTAAGCAGCCTTGCCTAGCTTCACAGTTAGCAGGTGCCCTATTCATGACTCCAAGTGGGTCAGAGGGTATCTAACTGCTTAGGAGTCGAAGAGGTCCTGAGAATAAGCAGCATGACCATCACCTGGAAAAGATTAAAGATGCACTCCCGGGCCCTACAGACCTACAGAATCAGCATCTGTGCTCTAACAAGGGTCCCAGATGGCTCTTCTGTACATTCTAAGTTGCAGAAGCCATGGTCTACCCCACAGGTCTTCAGTGACTGTGTATGGCTTAGCCTAGGGAGATGGATGGAACAGATTTCCACAGAATCACTGGATGGCATTTTTCACGTTCATTTGAGGCACTGGAGAAACGATATAGGCTGGTGGGGAGACATTTATACTTACAAATCCAAATGTGTTTAAGAGAAGGTTAACATTCAGGTCCGAACACTCTGCAAGTTGTGATTTTAAGTGCGGAGCAGGGTCTTCTAAAGAATAGTGATAAGGCAGGGCCTTGTTGATTTGAACTGGCGGGCGTGGAGGGGGAGTTTTATCTTGGGTTGAACTGCTGGGAGGTGAGCTTGCTCAGTCATGAGGCTCACGGAGTCTATTAATTCTGAACTGCTCAGAGCCTTCTAGCACAGAGATAAAGATGTATGAGAGAGGGTGTGGGCGTGTGTGTGCGCACACGCACGTGTGTGAGAAGGGGCAGGCAGAAAGGCAGGGAGGAAGAGAAATTGAGACAGGAAATCTCTCTCAATTATTTTCTGTCAGTCATAATATGAAACATAATCCCCTTCCCACCCAAGGCTTTTTCTAGAGATCATGGCATCACGGCAGGAAAAGACGGTAAAAATATATGTATGGTTCTAATAAGTTAGGTTTGATTGGGGTTAGTGGGGAGAAATTGCTTCTGGCCAACATGTCTCGGGATGGGGAGATGGCAGGCTGGGGGCTAGGGGCCCGGGACAGTGAGCCTGACATCAGATGCAACCCTCACTCCGCTTGACCCCGGCTGCGTGATCTTGGAACAGTGACTCTGCGTCTCTGGTGAGCTCTAAAATAAACAGCTACGACAGCGCCAGTGATTCTGTTTCTCCAGGAGGCTTCAACATGGAGGTGCCGGGCAGGGGGATGGGAAGGTGGGGACCCCCACAGGTATTTCCAGGGATAATGATGGGATTGTAGACTTAATGTCCGGGCCAGCTTGGTTCGTTTTACCTCATCCCCTCCCGACTCACCCCTCTGCACGGAGCCACAGCACAGAGCCCGAGTCTTGTTTCACTGCTTCTCTTAAAAGGTGAAATAGCTGGGGCCTGACATCATTCTGAAACACTATAACATGCTGCGGATTTATGGCCTTCTGTATTCCTGGCCCTGAGCCAGCGTCGGAAATTCACGGAATCATCAGGAGTATTTTTCTCTAACGTTAGACTCCTTCTAAGAGTCTCATCAAGAGCCTTTCTGTTGCTTTTCCAACAGGACAGCATTTCAGTGTGGAGAACCTTCTTTGGAGACCATCTAGTCTAACCTGTTCATTTAAAATCTGAGCAAACAGGGGGAAGGAGACTTGCCTAAGGCCATATGGCCAAGCAGAATCACAGCTGAGAACAAACATAGGTATCGCTCTGGGCCAGCAGGACTCACATACGTCATACCAGGCACGTGACAGAAACAAATTGTCTACGTTCAAGTGTGTCTAAGTTGCATGCTCTTTTCTGCCCAACCTCTGTCTGTCTGTTTATGCGTCCATCAACTATCTCAGGGTTTCTCTACCTCAGTATAACTGACATTTTGGACTGGATAATTCTTGCTAGACCCATAGACTGAGCAGCATCGCTGTCCTCTACCCACTAGATGCCAGTGGCATTCCCCCATTTGTAACAGCCAGAACCATCTCCAGACATGGCCAGATGTCTCCTAGGGGATAAAATTATCCCAGTTGGGAACTACTAAAGATTCCTCTTTCTCTCCAGCTCTGTTTACACCACAACCACACACCTGCACATGTTCACTCCTGCGTGCACACACGCATGCACCATATTTTGGTCTCCTTGTCTTAAAACCAAGTGGAAAAGGAAAGCAGTCTAGCGGGAACTAACTCTTAGAGTTTGAGGTCTCCGTCCTGTGAAGCTGCAGAGTCCTTTCCAAAATACCACCATTTGAAACGGTGACTGGACCCGGGCTGTACCACTGGGGGAGCAGGGGGCCTCAGGAAACACTGAAAACTGTCTCTCTCCTGAGCCCAAACCTCCTCAGATGAAGATGCTCGACAAGCAAGGCATTGCTCTCCACGGGTATAAACACTGAGAACATTCTGTCAAAGGAAAAAAGGTTGAGTACATTGTAGTGCCCTCACTCAATGGAATATTGTGTGGAAATTAAAAACATCACCTATAGAGGGATAGAAATGACTCAGAAGGATGCTTTTTTTCTTGTGATATTAAGTGAAAGAGTTGGATGGGAAGTGATTAGGAAGACTGTTACCAGTCTTCCTAACGTAGGTAGCATAATATGAAGTAAACAAATACAAAAACAAAAACAAAAACACCCCAAAAAAAAAAACCAAACAAAAAAAACCCCCCCAAAAATGTAAAATTTTTATCTATGCTGTGATTTGAAATATGCACAAGTTACAGAAACACACGTGCATATACAGACATGTGCTGGAAGAGAGCACGGAAAAATGAAAATTAAAGAGCTACGCTGTTTACTTCAGGGTCTGGTTCAGAAACCATTGTCTTTTCTGACTCTTGGTGATGGGTTCCTATAAACATATGTCTGGTTTATGGATATGAATACTTTGGATGTAAGAAGAGTTCCTGGTGGTGTTGGTGGACCACGGAGGAACAAGGAGTTCTCAGCAAGCTCACTCCCTCTCTCTGTCTCTTCGGTATCCCTCAAGCCAAGCTCTGACAGGCTGTGTCAGCTCCCTGTGGCTGAAAGGCTGGGAAGACAACAGCATGCACTAAGAGGCAAGGGGTAAAAGAAGAAAGCTATCAAGGGACACAGCTGGAGACTTGAACTCCAAATGGGGCCCAGCCACGGACTTGTTTGTGACCTTGGATAAGCCCTGTTCCTTCTGCGGATCTCAGTTTCCCCACTGGCAAAACAGGGTTAATGATACCATGTTCTTTTCTTCAGAGAAATGCCTGGTGGTTGAGATGAGATAAGAAATGCTAAGGGGTTTTATACTCAAAAAAGCAATGAAGAGATCGTTCACCATCACCATTGTCAAGGTCATGATCACCACCATCATTACCATCATCACTAAAGTTAATCCTGTGCTAATCCAAATTCCTCCTGAAGAAGTTTCTAATTCTCACCTAAGTGCATTAGGGCCTCCTTGTCCCATGGCCAAGTTGCTACTCCTGCCAATTCCTCCTCCGAGGAGTTTGCAAAGAAGATATTAAGGTGTGTTGATCCATCCAGTCTAAGAATGTTCTTCAGTTCATTAACATCCAAGTATGCTCTGTAACAGAAAAAGAACCTTGGCTGTCATCACCATCCAGAAACGGTACTATTCAAATAACAGCTATTCCCCCAAGTGATTAAGAGCTACTGTGTGCCACGCACTTTGCTAAACACTTTATACACATCACCTCAATGACTTCCCCCAACAGTATATAAGGTAAGTGGAGATGATCCCATTTTACAGCTAAGAAAATCAAGTCCTTGTAAGTTGAAGAGACATAACAAGATTCCTCGGCTTATAACAGTTCACAACCTACATTTACTTAAAGTCAACATCTTTGCCCTTAAGGACTCTGCTATCTTGCCTAGTGATGAGGCTACATAATGAGGGTGCAAATCAAGAACGCCGACCATGGAAAAGACAACATGTATTCTAGTCCTGGCTCCTTCTCTATTTCACTCATTCACTATGGGAGGCAAATACAGAGCTGCACTAGGGGCCTGCGCTGTGTCTCTGTACCAACCATGCAGAGACACATTATTGCTGTTTTCAAGATAGGGAACCTGTGGCCCACATGTGATTAAACAGGTTGCCCAAAGTTGTAGAACAGGGTTTCAAGGCCAATTCTGTCTACCTGGAAACCTACGCTCTTGTCACTGGGCATCATGCTGTCCCTACACCCAGGTGATTCAGTATTCAGTAAGCCTCTATTTATTTGCCTGTAAAATGAACCTAAAATCCCTTAGAGTGGGATGTTGTATTTGGAGTGGCTGCCACTTTAGACGGACAGATCAGAAAAGTGAACCGACTCCCCATTATCATCAGCAGCTCCTTAACAGATAGAATGAACGCATGTTGGTGAGAGGCTGGGCACATCCTAGGCACTCAGTAAGTAAGAACTCCTCCTCCACAGAGTATGGTTCCCCTATCAACACTGAAATGCTAAAGCTTTCCATCAGTCACAGGCATATTACTCAACGGATCATTTTCTAAATAACGGAGGCATTTGGCTCCCCTCTCTTGAGTGTCTCAGCCTCCGTTTTCTGTCTGCTGTCATGTACCCTTGTGAGCAGCTGAAGATCATTTCTTGAGTAAGGTTGGAAATGAATCAATGAATAAAGGCATGAAAACATATATAAATACACAAGTAGGCAGCTTGATGTAGCAGGTAAGATGACATCTCTGACTAATGATATTTATGTTTGATGGGCCCTTCTATGTGGTCCAACTTTATGCAGATGATCTCCTTTAATCTCCCCAACAAAACTGAGGTAGGCCGTATTATGAGGCTTATATTCCAGAGGAGGGAAAGGAGACTTAAGCTTCAGACCTTGCTTAGGTCACACAGCGAGTTGGAAGTGGTTTCCTTTTTCATAATGCTATCTGTCCATCTGTCCGTAAGGGATTGACACAGTCCTGGCTGGTAGAACACTTGTGATAGCTCCCTTCTCTTTCCTTCCTGGGGTCTTAGAAGGGCTCCTGTATGTGAAACATAAGTCCAAGGTCCCCAGCATGGCTTCCAATATGCTGCCTCCCTCTCCAGCCCCATTTCTCCTAGCTCCCTCTCCTGAATTTCCCACTGTGGGCTGGGGGCGCCCACCATGATGCGCCATCCATGGTGCCTTCACTTGCGAGGTTCCCTCTGTTAGGGACTCTGATTAGCATTTTGTCCTCTGATGAAGAAATCCAAAGCCCACACTGGTACCGCTCCTTAAGGAAGGCTTCCCTGACTCTCATTTCTCGTCTACCTCCATTGCCATCTCTACACTCACCCACCTCCCATAAGTAAACGTCCTCACACTGTTCCAAATCATCATGACACCTGTCTATGTCCACCACCATCCATGGCTCCCTGGGGCAGGGAACATGCCTTATCCATTTCTGTTTACCCAGTTCTCAGCATAGGGCTTGCCCCCGGAGCCAGCACTCAGCAGACATCGAAGGGGTTAAATTTATCCTGGGAAAGAACAAAGCTAAAATATTGGGGTCCCAGTCTCCTTTGTATGCGGCCTCAGCTTCCTTGCTAATTCACTGGGATCGGCAGCAGCTACCTGGTGCTCCAAAGAGCATTCCTACGGGTCACGGGCCCACACCTCTGCTCCTACGGGAATAGATACATAGGAGACCCAGAGAGCCCTCCTCATCCCCTACAGCATCAAGAGCCTATAATTGATCATGTGACCATAATTCTTTCCTGGCTATTCAAAAAAAAGGTGAACTTGAGTGAGAGATACAGACAAGGCCAAGAGAGGTCATAGCTATATCTGGGTTGAACTGAACAGTTTCAAGGATGACCACATGCTCAGATATTGACCCGCAATCTTGCTGCCTTGCTTTCTCTCCCTGGAAATCCTGACCTTCACCTTCTTAGCCTGGAAGCTGCACAAGGAGTTTTGGCCAGTCTACTCTGTGATCAGAGAAGGAAAGAGGAAAGAGAAAATCAACATTTATGAAGCGCTTGCTGTATGCCCGTCCCCATGCTAGCAAACACCTCTCGTCCCATCTCTGCAGTATCTGAAGTCATGCAACATAGTGGGTAGGATGACTTGTTCTCAAGCCAGAGTCCTGGGTACGAATCCAGCTCCTCCACCAGATGTGTGGGTCGTCCTGGGCAATTTACCTCACTGCCTGGGCCCCGGTGTGTCTGTACACACAAAACGATCTATCTCATCGGGTTGCCCGGAGGATTGGGGACGTAATAAAGGAAGTATAAAGGACCTAGAACAACACCTGGCACGTAGAAAGGCTCAGTTCGCGTTTAGCTATTCCCATCATTCATCCCCATCTCGCAGATGACGGAACAGGGTTCAGAGATCACATAAATAGTGACAAAGCCAAGCGCAAATCTCAATGTGTCCAATTCTTCCCACAGCCTCTCCCTCATTTCCAGGCTCACGCAGGGCCACGGTGCAAAGGGAAACAACGCGGAGGCGAAGGAAAACAAAGAGAAGCCGAGATTTTCTTGGATCAGCCCTTTCCACATTATTTATTTTTTTCTAATTGATTTGTCCATTTCCATCAAGCATTCTCTCAGGCAGAGGACACAGATGTTATTAGACAAAGTCACCTCTCTGCCCTGCTGCTCTAGGCTGAGAAAAGCTTCGTGAGAGGAAGAGGTGGGGTGAAGTGGGGCGGGGGAGACATTTTAATTGGTTGTTTATTCACTTGTAATTGCAGAAGCCAATCTTTTCAAGGGGTGGTACTCATCCTGGCCCAAGGCAGACATGTGGGATGTTGGAGCCTCTCCCTTGCTTGTATGTGGGTTTCTTTTTCACACTTTGAGAAGCCTCCATTTCCCCCAAGAGGAAGAATCCAGGGCAGCCATCCAGGTTTTTGGCCCCCTGGGCCTCTCTTCTCTCCCTCCCTTTTTTGGGGGGTGGTGGTGGGGGGGAACCCACCCAAAGGAAAACAGCTCTGTGGCTAAGAACTTTCCTTCTGTGGGCGGAGGTCTTCCCACCAATTCAGAGCCAAGCTGGGTGTCTCCTGCATGCATCAAGGGAAAGTCTCCTCAGGGGCAGGACTCCATGTGGGTATTTTCTTCTCTTCGCCTGCCTCGAGAATGTTTAATCCCTCCTGTCAACGAATGGTGGTGAAAGCACATAAGGTCAAAAAGAAAAGGGTCATTAGAGTCTAAGGAGACTGGTAAGGACGGAAGGAAAAAGACGTGCTCAGGGCCCCTCGGCTTTCCGTTTTGCCTCTAGGGAAGATTAGCCTCATGTGTATACTGCAGACTAGTCGAATCTATTAAAAAAAAAAAAAAAATCATTACCCATGCTCTATGAAAATCAATACAAATCAAAATCTCAGTGTGTTATTAATTTAAGTCCCAGTACTACTCAGAGTTGGATGGAGAAACCACGTCCATGGGCAAGTTGTTTTACCTCTCTTGACAGAAAGACCAGCAGACCAGCAGGATTCAATGGGACACCTCAGTACAGCCTGCGCACACCATCCCCTCCAGGTCCTGGCCTCCTTTGTTCTCCTACTGGGAAAAAACCTAAACTGTCTGCCTCTGGGTGGTTCTCGGGGACTCAGCTTCCCACGTATCATCCCCACCACCCAACCTTCTTCTCCCTCCAGCAAACTGCACCTCAAGTTCTGATGGTGTCCTCATTCCTGGAGCCTCTGGGTTCCCCAGATTATGCCCACCCCTTACACATGCCCATCAGTCTCTCTCCTCCGCCTCATGACTTTCCTTCCTGCATCTCTGCCTCTTAAAATGTTATCATCCCTGCAAAGTCCAGTTCGCCTCTGCTCCTGACCACTCTCACCTGTAAAATGGGAGGATGACAGTCACCTCTCAGGGGGTCTAGAGGCCACCCAGAGACAGTGCCTCACGCAGTGCCTGATGGGTAGAAGGCACCCATTGATTAGCACAGGCTATTGTTGTCACATGATCGTTATTACACTGCTAGTTATTAGCAGGGCCAAGATCATCATCGCCTCTAGCTGACAACGACTTCTCTGTCCTCAGAGCCTCTCCCTTCTGACTCTACTAATCACCCTGCTTTGTGTTATCTTCTCCATGAGCCCCTGTCTTCTCCATCAGACTATGAGCGTCAAGTAGGTGGGGACCAAGACTTCACATCTCCGTGCTCCCTAAAACTTGAGTGAGAGAGCGAGCGAGCGATCCAGAGATAGACCACGGGTTAGCAGTCATGGAGTACGACCCACTTAAACTGTGTAACTTCAAAACAAGATGAAGAAGTCCAGGCTCAGGGAAATGAAGTGACTTGCCCAAGGCATTAAAGGAGGGACACAGAAAGGCCTGACAGCAAACCTCCATTTACCAGCCTGTATGTAGCAGCGCTTTTGCACAAATCAGTAAAGTCGCCCCTTCATTCAGGTGGACACAGTTCCTGTGAAGGTATATGGCTCGAGAGTCAAGCCCGGGAGGGACCCTCCTCGGCTAAGCATCCCTGTGCAGAGCCTGTATTGCCTGAGTGTCTGGCCTCTCCCCCTACACTCTGCTGCCCAGTCGGCTGCTCAGAATCCCTAGCTGTTTAGTGAGTATGTGAATTAGACCCATGTTTTCCAGTATACGTGCTGCCGAAGTGAGCACAGATCTGTGTTTTCCAAATCACAGTCTACAGAGGGCTAAATCCACAAGAAGCAGATGCATGTTTAAAGGAAAAGATTTTTTTGGATTCAAATGGGTTTAGGATACGCTCTGTTAAACAATGTTCAATACATATGGTTTTTTAATTGCAAGCGTTATCAGAGCCTTTAACATGCAAAATGGGAGTAGAGCAGATAGGGTATGAGTGTTCCCAAACACACATGACCATAATCCTCCCCACTCCTCCCGACCCTAATCTCTGGCTCTGCCAAAAATCAAATAACAGCACAACTAATAGATTTTGGGAAATGTTGGGCTAAACTGTCAAACCCCTCCTAACTTAGACCCCCTCCCCAAGCTGCCTTTCAAGAGAGGTGTCTCAGAGTCTCTTTGCTTCCTCCACAGCCCATGCCCCTGGGTCCTACCATGAAGGTTGTGGGTCCCCTGGAATGTCAGTTGCAGGGAGGCTCAGCCCCAGAGTGCCAAGGCGCCCAGACTTTCCCCCTCTGCCAGAACAGCATTTCAAAGCCATGAGAGCAGCTCTGGAGGGAGATCAAAGCTCTCTCAACTCAACTGTCATTAGAATATTTTCTTTATGCATCTCACTCGCTGCTGAGTGCCAATAACATATTTCCTAAATGCACTGGCCTGAGATGGTACAACTCTGTAATAATCTCAATGAGGGGGCTGTCGGGGCCTGTTTTATTGAAAGGGAAGCAAAAGGGAACTACATTCAAAACTGAGAGCAACAACAGATCCCTTAAGTGAGATTATGGAAGGCTCAAGTTTTTTTCCAGCTCTAGAAACAGAATACACGGGCTCTCCTGTTTTACAGACGGTTGGTCAGAGGTATGTCTCACAGCACGTGCAGATCAAGACTGCCCAGTGTTTGTCTCTACTCCCACTTAAAGCCAAATGACATGCCCACTGTTGAAGTGAGAGCCAAGGAGATTTTTGAGAAGTATCCTGCCCAAGTTCCATCCCCTGGGCTCTTGACAGGTGCAGGCATGGCGATGGTGCTGACCAGGTGCTGATGCCCTCCACCTGAGGAAGATTTGTTTGAGCTGAACCTGGCTGTGAGTGGGCCATCTCCAAGCCAGAGGCTGGTGAGGGTTCTTTCAGATTAAAGGAAAAGGCAGCAGAGTGCCATAGAAACATGAATGTCTTTTTTTTAATGGGAAAGTACACACACACACACACACACACACACGTATATATATGTGTATATATATACATACACATATACATACATACATACACACATACATACATATGACAGCATAACACTTAAAGAGAGTGACCTAGAACCGTATTCTACTTGTAATTCGTATAGAAGACCGTCTTACATGGTGAGACTCTTTGCTACTTACTTTCATAATTAAATATCCTTGGGGACAGTTCTAGAAAGAATTGTTCTGGACTACAGTCTGCTCTTCATTCAATTGATATAAAAGTGCGGGGCACAAGTACGTCAATGTTTATGGTACATGTTTTTGTATTTACCATTTTATTCTAACATTACCACACCAAGAAATACTTCGTTGTTGTAATCACTGTCTATTTTTTGCAAAAACCTCATCTTGAGAGAGACAGTCTAGGGTTTAAGTCCTATTTCTTCTGCCAAGAAGTGTCTCTGTGACCTTAGGGAAGGGACTCAACCTCTCTGAACCTGTCTTCACCTGTAAAATGCAGATTATAAAATTCAACCCAGGCAGAAGAATATAAAAACTTAAGGAGGTAACATGTGAGAAAGCAACAAGTGAGCCCAACTCACAGAAAGGGCCCAAGAAGCATGATTCTCTTTTTAGCTTGCTCATGAAACTGGCCCTCGCTCCCTTAGCTCCCAATGCCTGCTGTCTCTCTCCCATCAGGGGACCCTGCTCCCACCATTGGACCAGGGTGCTTCTCTCCTCCACAGGTGGTTGACCTGTTCCTATGACTCACATGGCAAGTCCTGTAGCACTGCCCATTTCCAAATTCTGATTGCAGCCTGTCATTCCCCAGGAGGGTCTTGAGTCCCTGAACCACTACTCCAATTTCAGCACACACCAGACCATTTGAAAGTGATTATCAAATATAAAGATCAAAGCCACTCAAGGCAAGTCATTAAAGCAAGATAAACCTCAGAATGTTTATTGCATCCATATCCTTGTTGCAATTAACAAGCATTCCCCAAGCTGTGGCCAGTTCTGAACCCTGGATTCTGTGTCTTTATCCCAAGGGTCCTAATGATCTGGAGTTTATTCTCTTGCTTAGTTTCACTGTCAGAAATGTCTAAACCTGCCTCTCTTGTAAGAGGAGGCACGGAAAAAAAAAAAAAAATAGAGTGCTTTGGAGAGTTTATTAAATTCTCAGAATCCTGAATGATTGGTTTCCAAAATAACAGCTCTTGCACAGAAGTCTGACACACAGTCTAAGAAAAATGTAACAGCACCAATGAAAGAGCAATTGAAAAATCGATCATTCTTTCATTCATTTATTGAATAAGTCACTCGTTCGATCCCTCCCCTCCTCCTCCCTCCCTCCCTGCTCGCCTTGGTTTTCCTTTCTTCTCTCCCCTCTGCAAATCATTCATTCAGTCGGCTCTTCTTTTGTTCGCCAATCCTTACAGAGATTCTATTATAACCATGCCCTAAGCTAGCAACTGGGCACACAAATATGAAAGCGAAACAATTTTCACTCTCAAAGGGTTAGCAGTTTGATGAAGGAAATGAGACAAATAAGCAGACAATCACAACATAATATGATAATACGAATAAAGCCCACCATTTGGGGGAGTTCATGACACACTGGCACCGTTGAAGTACTTTTCAAAATGATCTCTTTGAAGCTTTACAAAAAACCCTATGTGTCCAGGAGGAGTATCCCCAGTTGACAGGGGAAGAAACCCAGACCCAGTGAGGTGACGCCATTTTTCCAAGGTCCCTCTACCTGGTTACGAGTGTGGGAGGTGAGATATGGCTGCTCATCTGTTGGTTACCGCAGACCACATCCCTATCATTAATGTCTTACCTTCTCTTATGATGTGTGTTATCACAGAGGAGGAGCTGAATGGAAGAGAAGAGAAGAACAATGACACTTACCCAGCTGAAGGTGGCGAAGACATCGCTGGGCTTTTTAGATGAAGAAAAAACCTTGGCTGGGTGTCAGACCAAGTGTAGGAGACAGGGTCAAGGGCAGAGGCTCCAGAAAGCCAGGAAGCCTGAAAGAGCAGGGAAAGGTTGGAACCTTGCAAGGTGGCTGGTGCTCTTGCAAAGCTGGGAACATGGGAGCAACTCCACAGGGCAGGTCTGGAGGGCTCAGCAATGACCACATCAGACAGGTCTTATATACCAGGTTACAGAGGATGGATAGTGTCCTGACGGCTCCGAGCAGACCCTTTCTTTCCTTTCTGGAGGAATGTGGAAGATGGACCAAGGGAGGGATGGCAATAGAGGCCCTGGTGGTGGCTTACAAAAAAGCAGATGGGTCTGAGACTATCGAAGAAAGACAGGTACGCATACGTGCTTGCTGGGTGGGGGCAGAGGAAGAGGAGGTGAAATGATGGGTATGGATGGATTCTCATTTGGGCCACTGGAGCATTTCTCATTTATCAGGTTCAGATTCTATACATCAAAGTCCCTCATATTGCTGCCTGAATCTCTAGGCCCCGCACAACCCGCTGGGGTTGTGCCCTCTGCTGAGTCACGTGCAAGGTCAGCTCTCAGGAAAGTCACTGGTCTGCAGCATTCTGCGGAATAGGATCAGGATGAGACCTGGAGAGGAGTGGGATGGAGAATCCTGGGAGTTCGAATACAGGAGAAGGTGCTGACTCAGAAGTAAGTAGGCCAATGGAGAGGTTCTCAGAGCTCCGGATCATTTAAAAAAAATGGGGAGGAAGTAGCAAGTAAAAGAGGGTGTGAAGATGAGCCCTCCCACCCCCCGAAAAAAAAAACCCACACCATTTAAGATGGCCTTCACATAATAAAATAAGTTGTCCTGGAGTGGAGTGGTCCTCCCAAGGAAAGAACAAGATAATGTCAGAAGAGAGGATGCCAGTGATCAATGAATACCTTTTCACTAGGATCCACTCAGCTCCTATTTTTCTCATTTTGCCTTTTTGAAAATGGCTTTCAGAGACTGCTGGGGCAGAAGGCAAAGAGTCAGAACACCTGGTTCCTGGCAAGCACCGCTCTACTCCGTTGGTTAGCATGACTCAGCCTAGAAGTGACTCTGACCCCTGATGAGTCAAGTGCCCATCCTCTGCGTCCCTCAGACCTTGGACTTCTCTATAAAGCATTTATCCAGCTAGCTACTTATCTACCTGCAGGAGATTCTGCAAGTGCAAGATCATACCTTTCTTGTGAAATATTCATTGCTGGAACTCCAGCACCTAGCACTGCACCCGCCCATGTGTGTGCACACGTGCGTGCACGGACACACACACACACACACAAACACTCTGGAAGGAACAGTCACCTCCCTAAGATCTTTTCTGGGGGTTCTCTAACCTCTGCTTTGATAGCCCCATATTCTCAGAGTTAACTTCTTTTCAGAAAGCCAAGAAACATGAAGAACACCGTGATAAGCAAGGAAAATAAGAAAATACGACGGTATGTTCAGAAGTATCAGAACAGTAACGTGACCATCCCACGTCAAACGACTGTTTTCACAACACAAAGTGTGCCATTCCCGAGCCCACAAGTGAGCTCTTCTCGCCACCTCCCTTTCTTCTTAGAGGATCGAAACCACAATTGATAAATAATAGAACTGACCACATTCGGCAGAATACACAGCTCACCAGCGGCCCTACGGCTTGTCATCCAGTTGAAGTACAACAAAACAGAGCCAAGTCACCCCTTTTCCTAAGTTGCAACAGCTACCACGTCCTGGGTACAGGAGACACTTCAGCAGGCTGTGTAGTTTGGCTCTAATTCTGAGCCACGTAAACCATAGAACTTATGTGACGACTGACTGACTAATATTGTGTTTGGGAAGGACTGAGCAAGAATTTCAACATCGTCACTGATGTGTGTCCGTAGGACAATTTCTAGATTTTAGCCTGAACTGTGGCCTCATACAAATTGCCTGATTGTAGGCAAATAGCAGAATCATGTACAGACACAACTATATGGTCACTACAGTAGGTGGAGATCTCTCTGGATGACCTGAACAAGTCTAATAACGTCCCCAAATTTGGGTCCAGACCGGGGTTAAAAACTGAGAGCTCTCGAAGGGTCGTGTGACGATGGAGGAGTTTAAGCATGCGGAAATAACGCTGAAGAGTGATGAGGTCGTCTGACAGGCTATGGGAAGTAGAATGAAATTCAAATGGATTTTTGGAAAGAGGATGCCACTCTCGAGGTTTAAGGGAAAATGAAATGGCAGACACACAGACTACCCAAGACAAGTTGCCACCATCAGGGGGTCACAGAGATCTGAGAGTCAGGAGTCAGAATCTTTCCAGTTGTCAGAGTAGAATTGTTCCTTCACGGCTACACTGAACACATCGGACTCAATTGGTCAGAGGGGCTGGCAAATACTTTGAAGGCAGGGGGATGGTCTCTTATGTCCCTGGATGTCCCCAGTGTCAACACACAGCCTTGCTCATGCCTTCCCGGGATCAATCTCCCTGCACCTGTATTCCAGCTGCAGTCCCCATAGGCCTGGAAACTGCGTTACAACATCTGATCTGAAAATGTATGAATAGTAACAGCTCTTAGAAATATCCTATGCAAATCCTCCCATTTTATGGATGAAGAATTTAAAATAAAAGAAGTGACTTGAACCATGCTGGCTACAAAGTTACTGGAAATAGCTAGTCACTTTCTTCCTCATGTTTTGCCAAGCCACGGGGCAAACTATGTTTTTCTACCATGAATCCTCCTGGGAAAGAGCTGTCTCCCTCTCAAGTCTCTCTACCACCCTCCGGAAGAGCCTGAGATTGTCCATGCTTGTGTGGAGCTCTGGTCACCCACCGTTGCCCTCTGTGGCCAAACATAGTTTGGGAGTTGGGATTCAAGCTCACGGCTGGGGGCTGTGCTGTTTGTCTGAACTCGAAAAAGGCTGGCATCACAAATGTTGGACCCCTGAAGTGGAGACCCTAATCTCCTCGCCCTCTGCCCTATACCACCAGATCACCCACTAACTGAGAACACGGAAAAGAGAAAGAAAGAAAGGCACAGAGAGAGGGAGACAAGAAGTCACAGCTCCAAAAACAAAACAAAACAAAGAAACCAGGGAGATGGAAGCCTGTTGGACTTGGGCAAAACGCACTGTCGTTCACACATGGGTTTTGTGCTTCCAGAAAGTGAAAGCAGGGGTGCTGAAGTCCCCTCACAGGAGACGGAGAATTGGGTAGCTGGGAGTCCGCAGGTACAAGCTGAGCCACAAACAATTTAGGGGAATGTGTTTCCCTAAAGCAAAACATGCCTGCGTCTGCCCATTCCACCCTCCCAAGCCCCCACTGCTTTGTTTCCCACCCTGGATGGGCGTCTGGCCCAGCTGAGGCTGTCATGAGTAGTCAGCATCACCAGTGGACGGTGGAAGGAACCGGAGGGTGCTGATGAGGTCAGACCGGGGTGGAAAAACCCCAACTGCCTCCCTCTGGGGCCGAGAGGGCACCAAGCGCTCCCATCCATCCGTCCATCCGGAAAGCTGGAGATGGAAATGCACCTCCAGGAAAAAGGGTGAGACAGGGAGCACCTGCAAATTTCACCTACAAACTCTGAGACAGAGATCCTGCTGTGGTCAGAGTCACAGGCATGAGCAGGCGTCTTGTGCTGCCTCTTACATGGCCCGGTAGGGTTCCGAGAGCCCCTGGGGTGCCCACTTGGCTTCCAGCTCCTTCCCTAGGATGTGTGAGAGCGACACAGCCAGCCCCATCCTGGGATCCCGGACACGCCTTGGCTTTATGCTGGGGATGCCTAAACTCACAGCAACGTGCTGCTTGGGACAATGAGTATGGTATCATTTAGCATGCGCAGGGCTTTCGGAGTCAGGACAATCTTTTTAAAATGGAACCTGCAGGAGCCAAAATGAAAGGGCCTTTGGTAGAAGAGCAGGACTAGCTTGTCTACAACCCCCGCTGCAGCCCGAAGGTTCCAGGGAGGGGGCTCAGGATCCAGAGGGGGCTGGGAATTAGGGAATATGTGTGTAAGAGGTCAGAAGATTTCCCAGCGATGGAAAATCCCCAACCACCACTGTTATTTTGAGTGCTCACTCAATGGCCGGCGCTGGGGTAAAGGGCTGACCCCTGCAACATTTCACCGAATCCTCTGAGCCCCTCAAGGCAGAAGCCTGCAATACCTTCATCCCTGACTTTAGGAAGAGGCACCTGAGCCTCTGATAAAGTTAGAGACTTGCTCAAGGTCATGGACATGTTTATATGGCTTGATTTCAAGTACACTTGGTGTCCAAAACTCACATTCTTATGTTTTTTTGCGAGACTATCACCATCCTCCACAGCTTCTCACGGGTCCCTGTTTTGAGCTCCTGAACCTGGCATGGAGAAACCACCAACCGCTCTCTTTGCTCCATTCCCCCCTCTATCTTGATCTCAAAGACCACAGTCACCTGCGCAGAGTCACAGAGGGGACCTCTGAGGGGAGGTGGACTTTGTTGAGATGAATAACATGAAGGTAATCCAGACGGAAGCAGAGAATGGGACCCCGCCACGCGTGGCCTGGAGAGAGGTATTTCTGCGTCCACACGCAAGCGGGCGCATAGGCTGGGGACGGTCAAAAAATCTAAGACCCTCCATCAAATTGGCTCACCACCCCTGGTGACCAATGCCAACACCGCCTGGGATCGTTCCAGGCGGAAATATGTCCTCGAACACAGTTCGGCATTTGGGTCATTTCAAAAATAAACTAGTGTGCGAGCTCAATGGGTTGGATATGTTATATGGTCTTTATTTAAAAATACCAATTCTGTGGCCAGTCCTAAAAAAACAAAAAAGTCAGTATTTTAAGAATGAAAGTAATCTGTGTAAATGCCCTCAGTGTGTGTCCTGCTGTTCCATCCAGGCCCTTTTTTTTTTTTTTTTTTTTTTAAATGAGCCTGCAGAAAGTCAGTCTCCAGAAAACAATGCTGATTTAGAGGGGTCCCTGTGTGTACCCAAGAAGGGAGGGGACTCTAGACCTACTATGTGCCACACACTATGACCAGCGGCTTGATACAGATGACTTCGGCTAAATTGCACAACGCATGGTCGTAGAGCTGTCCTCGCCCAATTCTTACAGAAGAGAAACCAGCAACTCTTATTGAGAAATGAGCCAAGGTCAGACAGCTAACGAAGAGTGGAACCAGGATACGGACCCTGGTCAGTCTCCAACACATATCACTTTTCCACTATACCAGGCCTGACTCCGGTTATTGCTTTAATGAATATTAGTCACATTAAATAAACTCTGATATTCTGATTATAAAATTCCAAGCAATTTCTCTTACACGATTACTGGAAAAGAATGAACAAAGTTACTGAACAAATAACAAAGCCCTCTTTCATCTGTGTGCTCCTTAACTCTTCCCAGAACTCTTGCTGGGATAGTATTTTATGTGACCCTCAAGGCAATCACGTGATTCAGCCGGTCACATACTATTAGGATTCCCTTTCCACAGATGTGGAAATGGGGGTTCCAGGAGATTACGAGACTGGTCCGCGACTGCACAGCTAAGATGTGGCCGATCGATCCCCCCTGAATCCTCCCTCCATTCTGTGTTAGTCTGATTCTCAGAGCTCCACAGCCGGAAAAAACAAACCGTGGCATTCAACCCCGCTTAGGCCCAAGTAGACTTACCTTTTTCTGGAACCCTCCCCTCCCGTTCCCACCTCAATCTCTTTGTTCCTTTCTGTCATTACAGAGCCTGTGAATCCTGGTGGTCCATTTGTGTGCCTCCTTCTCCCAGAAAACCTTTTCTGACTTTCTCACGCCACAGGGATCCTGCCTTTTTCTCAGAGCTCACGTAAGCCTGATCGTCCGTGTGGTTCCCTGGGAAATTAATCATCTGCCTTCTCACCACCTCTTGAATGACTGTAACAAAATGTCACTGAACTACAGAATATAAGCACCTTCAGGACAGAGATCACATGTTGGATCCCCAGGACATTGACCACAGTCTCCTGGGCACGAAAGTGTCTTAGCAAAATATGGACAATGGGGAAGAACATGACCATCCTTGACAGAATGTTTCCAAGTTGCAAATCCTAAGCTTCTAAGGGTAGAAAGGCCTTGAAATTAAGAAATGAGATCCTGGGTCTTGCCCTCGGCTTGGCCTCACTCTCGCTGGGAGGCCTGGGTCAGTGCTGGCCCCTCTTGGGAGCTCGGCCTCCTGATCTATAGCAAGAAAAGGCCAGACACGGCCACTACCCCTTTCAGCTCAGAAAGTCCCTGACTCCCGATTTGGGGAGAACTCGGGAGAAGGAAGTGTATGTTTCATGAGATCATCCCAAAAAAGAAGAGACCCCAACATGCAAAGGCAAACCATTTAATGGTCTCTGACAAGGAGTCAGGGAGGCCACTGAGGACAGCTGTAGTGCCAGCAGAGGGGTCGAGGAGCCTGCCTAAGGCTTACTGCAGTTCTTTCCAAAGACTTCCAGCAATGTCAGCTTGGGTCCAAAAAAAATAACATGGCCCCCGGGGAATGCCCTTGTTCCATTAAAAATAATAATAATAAAGGGAAGACAAAGAAAATGTTTTCCTATGAGCCAACAGTGTACAAGGGAAGTCTTTTTCTATCTTCCAATTGCATATAAGAACATATTCACAGATAAAGGTCAAGTTCACCCAACCTTGCCCTAGCTTGCGTTTGGAGGATCCAAACAGAAGCTTGGTGGGTTTGTTGCAATGTATTCTTGCAATGGGGTGCATGCAGCCCAGTGTCAAATGCCCCCTGAGCTCCTGATGCCAGGGGTTTCCCTTAATATCCAGGTTTTCCCTTTTATCTATAGAAAGGCATGTGAAGTGCATTCTAACTTGTTAGTAGACATCTCTAATGGCTGCAGATGAAATTCTGCCTACCTGGCTCATCTCCACCACTTGTAAAGAACAGCCAAGTTCATTGGAATGTTTTTTTTGTTTTTTGTTTTTTTTCCTAAATGGCCAGTCTGATAGAAAAACGTTCACTGCTCACACAGACGGGTCCTCCTGGCTGACACTGGGGAGCCTTCCTTCACTCCCGTGATCACAATGGCATGCTTTCTTGTCTGTCTTTTCCTCTAGATGGTGAGCTCCAAAAGGCAGGGGCTGGGCCGGCACAGAGGGAGCATTCAACAAACATTTACTGGGAGAGGAAAAGAAGAAAGAAAGGGACGGAAATCAAGGAGGGGAAAGCAAACGAGGGGAGGAAAAGGCAGAAGGAAATAAAGAAAGGGAGAGGAGGAGGAAGGAAGGATTTAGCTTGATATTCGTTTGCCAGGAGATCAAGTAGACCCTCCCCTGCTTACGTCTGGGTCCCGGCCATACTGAAGACTCGTTCTCCAAGCGCTTCCTCCCCTCCTGTGCCCTTGCTTCTCTCGTACTCTCTGCATGGGTTGTCTATCTCCGTGCTCTGCCCATCCACATCCACCATCCATCCCCCTCCACCCTGCTCCGTGCCCCTCGGAGGCTGGCCTCATTGGGGTGCGTCTGTGGGTTCCTTTGTCCTGTGGCTTCTAGAAGAAGACAGGGAAGCAGAAGGGAGTGACAATGTAGTATTTACTCTCCAGGCTCCCTTCTGGCCTGGGGGCTACAGGAGGTTGGTCACCCCTCTTTAGAGAGAGTCGCCGCTACTGCCCAGGGGTCCTCTGCGCACAGTCACTCTCGAGGTTCCCGAACCACTCTCTCTTCTTGTCCCTCTAGACCAAGAATACAAATGGCTCTCCACTGTTGCTGACTTTGGCCTTGGCGATTGTCAAGGTCTGCCTACCTTGTTGTAGATAGCTTCTCCTTCCCTTGTATCCCTCCTTCAACTCTCCTTAACTGTACCGTTTGAATGTATCACCTGTTTTCTGCCAGGCCCTGGCGTCTGCAGCCTGCATCTCTACCTCTGAAAGTGTTGCCCATCTCCAGCTGCCCTCAAAGCATGCCTCTGCCAGCCAACACACCTTGTCCTCCTTGTCCAAGCAGATCTCTGCCTTCCAGAGCTCTGTCCCACTGTGTGTCATGGGATCAGACTTTCTTTTGGGTGAATATGGTTCCCTCACCAAAATGAAAGCTCCCTAATGGTGAGGAGTGCCTCCCACCCCTTCCGGTATCCCCAGTGAAGAGCAGAGGGCCAGGCAGGGATGCACAGACCCAAGAAATGTCTGTTTGCAAATGTTACTGTGTGGTTCCGTTAACATGACTGGAGGAAGATAGCAGCAAAAAGTCAGGCTGTGCTGGGCTCAGCCCCAAGCCCATTAAGGCTACTCTCTACAGCATTGCCATGGTCCTCGCTGTGCCTCCTTCAGGTGACGGGGTGCTCACTCATCCGCAGAGAGGTGCTCCCCTGGGAGCAGCACTCTGAAGGGTGATGACATCATCTGTTACTCTGCTCTGAGCGGCCGCCTATAATTACAACACTCTGGTTCCAAGCAGGACTTAGAAATCATGTAGAGGAATCCTGCTCCCTTTCCTATAGGACAGGCCTTTGGAGATTTGAAGTGTGTATACCGCTGCCCTATAGTCTTGGCTCCAGGAGAATTTGCTCATCATGCCAAACATCTTCATGTGGTTATGATATAAGCTCCTGCCTCTCACTGTCCAGTTACCCTCCCCCCCCCCCCCACTTTTTTTGTGCCTCCTCCACTGGTTGCTGTTATTCTAGACCCTTAAGAAGGAAAACTGGCTGCCAAGATAGCTCTGATGGTTCTACAGGGGTTCATGGAAGCCTAAGGCCATCATCAGCTTCTTACCCAAACTCACTCATTCAGGCACTCCATAATCCCAAGCTCTTAGGGATAATTAGGAAGAGAACATGAAGGGGCAGGGATGTGTGACTGTCCAGAATGTCAGGGCAGTCCTGCACAGCTGTGTCACCGCAGATGACCAGGAGTCAGAAATCCAGAGCAACCTTATCTCCAGTGTGACTACTAATGGACAGTGTGAGCTCTGGTCTCGGTTTCCCTCTATAGAGGAGAAGGGGCTTGGACCAATGATCTCTGAGGATGTTTCTAGGTCCAACATTTGACGTAGGATGAGGTGCTCTCCTGGAGTCCAAACATGTTAAAAGATACACTTCTCTGACAGAATTCACCAATCTGTCCAGCTCCATTACTAGGAATCTTATTATACTCAAGGGACTCGCTACGTAAATTGTCAGAACAGTGAATTTTAATCAGTGCCGCTCAAGGCGGGCAGGGCACGGGCTGCTATGGCACAGTGCATGCAGGAATGGAGAAACTTTTCAAGAACTCTGACACCGACACTCTGGTGGTATTTCATTTTATATGGATTCATTTTGTGCTGTATATTTCAAAGGTATTGGTTTGCAATATACAGGGGGGGAAAAAAAAACCCAAAACTGGTGCCTTACCATAGACTGAGAAGTATTCAATAGTTTTATTATCTTTACCCATTAAGAGAGAAAAAGAGAGAGGAGGGGAGAGAAAGAGGGAGGAGGGGAGGGGGAGAGAGAGAGAGGACCCTGATGAGAATGAAGTTCAGCTCTTTATTAAAAATCACCTAGATAACGTCAATCAAATTTTCACTGCTTCCACTAAAGGTGCCTGCCTCCCTCCCTCCTTTCTGTCTGTCTTCCTCCCTCCTCCCCTCCCTCCCTTTTCTTAAAGTCACAAAGCCAATATTTCTCTGCAAACGTCCCCAGGTTCCTCTCTGCACACTGGAAAGCCAAAACAGCCTGGACACCGTCATCCCCGGCTCCATCAGGAGATGACACGTTGCCTGATGGGGCTCACCCGGGGCTCATGACCTTCGCAGCTGGCCAACAAGTGCCCCGGCGTGAGTGGTCACAGAGCTGGCACACAGCTGCTCCCGGACATTCTGGGCAGGCAGTCCCGTGACTTAGAAAAGGGGAGGCCGTTGGAGGCTGCCAACTCTGTCTGCTGATGGTGAGGTATCTGGGATGGGGCCCCACGGCCCCTCCATACCAGGACAGTGCCCGCTGCCCTCGGTCCTGACCCAATCAGCTCAGCAGTTTTCCCCCAAGGCCTTGTGAAACCGCCCTGCCTACCAACCCTGCCCTTCAACTCTGCCTCTTACTGCTTCTCAGACTTAAAAATCCTTCTCTTCCGTGGGAGCTTTAGAGTCAACAGACCTGGATGTGAGTCCGAGCTCTCTATTTATTAGTTGAGTGACCTTGACTAAATCCCTAGGTCAGTCTGGATCCTGAATTTCTTGTGGCCCAATAGGGCTAAGGGTACCCACCCTCCTGGTGCTGAAGAAGCAATTGTTGTAGGAATGGATGAATGAATGAACTAATGAATGAAAGCAGGAACGAAGGAACAAATGAACATGGAAATAGGTGAAGAACTTGAGGCTATCCGCGGCACTTTGCCCTCCTCTGTGCCCACTCTGCCTGAGCACGCGGGTACGTCCCGGGAGTCCAGCTCTGTAGAGCACATGCTGCCTTAATCTCAGAGACTTGCATTTGTGACTTAGCTGAATGGCTCTCCTGACCCATGACCTTGGCGGAGTCATTGCCTCCCCTCAGCTACTCGAGCTCCCTGTCGGTCAAATGCAAATACTAACCCCGGTCTTGCCTGCCTTACCAAAGTCTGTCAAAGCCCAAAGGAGAGCAGAGATGAAAGTGCACTGTGACCTGGAAGGAACCAGCCACACAGCAAGGCTTCTTCCCACTTGGGCCGCTCGTGTCTCTGAACAAGGTGGGAGTCCAGAGCCCGCCTGGTGCCAGCAGGCTGAGCTGACGTGCTTTCTGGCTTGCTGCCAGGCACGACATTCTCCTGCCAGCATCGCCATTCCTTTGCACATAGGTATTTTGTCTGTGCATGGGAGGCCCTTGCTTTTTTGAGAGAAACATAAAGAGAAGAGTCAGCAGAAAACCTGCAGAGGTCGGCAAATGTGCTCGAGCTATCAGCAAGTCCAGGGTCCTGTGCGCTGGACAGAATGGAAAAGTCCAGCGTGAATCTGGGAGATCAGGAAAGTGGATGCTGCCTGTCTCTCTGGCTTGGAACTAGTTCCTCTGAGTCCCATATTGAATATAGATCACCCTCAGGTTCACCTCTGGGCTTTTCCTGGAGGGTGCTGTTTAGAGTTGACAGTGCAAGCAGAGGCTAAGGGAAGCCTTGGACAGAAGCGTCCCCTTTCTGCCCTCTTCTCCGCAGTGGATGACACGTCCCTCTGCCCGGAGTGCCCTCCTCTCTCCCCCAACCCAATCTTGGATGTCCAAACCAGATCAGAGCTTTTCTGGAGATAGTTGAGTGCCAAGTCAGCTTTTTTTCTCTTTGATCTCCCTTGGCACTCCCTAAACACAGCGTACAGCACACAGCACCTTCCTGACACAAGTAAGGACAACTATGCTTACTGACACCTCATGGCCCGCCAGCCATGAGCAGGAAGACCATGCATTATATACCCCCTCTCCAACTCCAGAGCAGCTTCACAAAGCAGGTGCTGTTATCACTCCCATTTTACAGAGGAAGGCATGGCTTCTAAGAGGTTACAGAGCGAGGAAACAGTACGGCTGAGACCCGAACCCAGGCTGTGCGACCCAGCTGATCCTGGATTTATCAGCACAGTGCAACAGAACGAACACTCGGCTGGGAAGCGTGTTCCATAATGCTCTGTCCAGCACGGTAGCCACTACAGCCCATGAGGCTGCTGAGTCCGTGAAATGTTGTTCATGGGACTCAGGCCAGATTTTAAATTTATTTAATCTCAACTAATTTAAACAGTCACAGTGGACTAGGGAACGCGTTGTACCCCACTCTACCACGTGTGTTATGACAGTTACCCATTATGTGGTTCACATTACCCAGTTTTGACTCTGAGCTCTTTAAGAAGACGGGGTTGTCCTCTCTCACAGCCCACAGCGGGGGCTCAGCGAATACTGTTTTGGTGGACTATCTTCGTGTATCGTCCCCATAAGAGATGCGTAAGAGGTTGGCCTCAGTCACCAAGCTACGGTGCAAGCCAGAAAATCTGCAAAGTTCTGGAACCCCTAGGGCTCTCAGGCACCTCGCCTATGCAATGCTGAGGGGACCGAGTCAGCTCACAGCTGGGCATCGCCTGCCCGGCAGGTCTTACCTGTGCGGAGAGTCGGGGTCGAAGCAAGTCTTGGTGACATCCGTGATTTCGGGGTCACAGCACTCTCCGCCATCAAAGTTGAACCGTTCATAATTACAGTCCATGTCACACACCCCGTTGTGCTGTTTCTTCACGAAGGCAGGGTGGCGTAGGTGGCGGCAGTCCCCGCCGTCGTGGCCGGTCAGCGTGTGGTTGCACTCGAGGTCGCAGCTCTCGTCCCCGATCTTGCTGATGTCGCAGTTGGCCAGGACGAGGCGGTGGCGCAGGGAGGAGTTGCTCACCTCGAGCACCTCCAGATCCCAGGAGATGTTATAGTGTCTGAAGGCCTCGGCCAGCTGCCGGTGCTGGAAGTCGATCTGCTGACGGCTCACCGTGGGGTTCTCATGGTTGTCATCATGGAGGTTGACCACGCGGTAGCGCACCACCTTGGGCCGGCGGAACCGCGGGAGCTGGTTGTAGCTGGCAATGACCTCCGTGTTGTCACACAACGTCTGCCCACACAAGGGAGGCTCCAGACTCGTGTCCAGCAGGAAGCCGTGGGCACCGCTGAGTTCCACTTGGGGGATGTTGCCGTCCTTCATGGGGGACCAGGTGTGCTTCACGTTGTCCCAGTTCTCCTGGAGGAGGAGCTGAGGTAGAGGCGCATGGAGGCCATGGGTTTCCATGTCGAGCAGTATCTCCCGCTGAGTCCGGGCCACCTTCCACAGACTGAAGCGCTCGATGTAGCCCCGGTAGTTGTGATTCAGAGCACTGCCCCCCAACATGAGCACTTTACACTTCTGGGTCAACGGGCTGAAGATGCCGCCCACCTGCTCCCCCGAGGTGGCCACCTGGGCACCGTTCATGTAGAGTTTCATCAGCCGCCCGTCATAGGTGGCGGCTAGGTGCACCCACTGGCCTGGGAGGTAGCTGCGGTGGGCATTGATGGTGGTCACTTGCCGGGCTCGGTCTGTCTTCAGGGAGAAAAAGTAGCGTGGGTCTCTGTTGCCTTGGTCACTGACGGTGTGAATTCCCACGACCCATCCTCGGTCACGTGAGGTATAAGAACATTTGTCATACAGCCCTATGTGGCCCAGAGAGAGAGAGAGGCGTCAGTAAAGGATGGAAGAGGGCACTCAGTTACTTCTCTCTGTTAAAATTAGTATGAGGATGTCCTAGACCAGCGGTTCTCAAACTGTGCCCCGCAGGGTCCTCTAGTTCTTAATGGAGCCTCTGGGACCAGACTTAGGACAAGGTAAGGGCAAGAGGAACAGGAGGAGCTGGTTTTGGTGGGGGGTTCTCCCCACTATGTTAGCCCAACTGGTTTCACTTCCATTGGTTCTGAACATGGAACATACGAGAAAGATTTCGGTTTGTAGAATGGGTACTTGGGCTAAAGAAAATACCAACAGTAACAACAATGGAAATCTCAACACCTTTGATTTTGCAAAATTGTTGAATGCGGAAGAGGATATTCTAATAAAGAGGGTATTTTAGGGGCGCCTGGATGCCTCGGGGGGGTTAAGCTGCTGCCTTCAGCTCAGGTCCTGGGATGGAGCCCCGCATCGGGCTCTCTGCTCGGTGGGGAGTCTGCTTCCCTTCTCTCTGCCTGCCTCTCTGCCTACTTGTGATCTCTCCCTCTGTCAAATAAATAGATTTTTTAAATGTTTTTTAAAAAAAGAAGGTATTTTAGGGGTGCTTGGGTGGCTCAGTTGGTTAAGCATCGAACTGGTGGTTTCGGCTCAGATCATGATCTTATGGGTGGTACAACTGAGCCCCATGTCAGGCTCTGTGCTCAGCAGGAAGTCTGCTTGGGATCCTGTCTCTGTTCTTCTCCCAACTTGTGCACATGCTCGTTCACTCTCAAATACATAAATAAATCACCCCCAACATTGAAAAACAACCAAGAGGGCATTTTAAGTGTGGGATGATATACGAGGCAAGAGGAGAATGGGGTTAGTAATGAGTAAAGATGTTCATTGAGAAGGAGCACCCCTATTGCGGCCACCAAAACCTTGGGCACACATCACCGCTGGCCGTCATCAGATGGCCAGTGGTGGTGAACTGTTAGCAAAGTTGGCCCAGAGAAGCGAGAGTCAGGGGCCACAAAGCTAATGCTTCTACCTTCTAACAGGAGGCCTTCCTGGCTAGCCCTGAAATCTAGCCCCAGAGAAACGCAGACATGCTTACTGTCTGAGCTGGAAAGATTTTTAAAGATCACTGCTTCCAGCTTCTTCACTTGACAGGTGAGGGATCTCAGACCCAGAAAATGAAAGGCATTTGTCAGGTTACACAGAGTCGATGACAAGTTTCTGAGACCCAACTCAGCTTGCTTTTCTCCAACACTAATGTTAGTATTTTCAAAAGAATGAAATGAAAAGCATCCTCTTAATATAAAAGATGTGGGGGACTCCTTCATTACTTAAAATCGTCCAAGCCTCTGTATTGTACTAAGGTCTGTGTATGAATTCATTTTATCCACGTAACACCCTTACGGCGATGATGTTAACAGACACGAGATTCTCAAGAAAGCAAAGAGGTGGATGGGTTAAAGGTCAACGGACTGGTCAGTGGCTCCTCCATCCATCAGACCCTGGCATTCACCACCCTGTGCACCAACTCTGTGGGTGCTTCCTTCTCCCCTACCAAAGCCACCAGGGATCTAGAACATTCCAACTGGTGAGGGGTGGGGGACAAGTTGGGTGTTCAGGAAGGTCCCATGGCTGATGTCTCTAGACTTACTCTGGGAACCCCAGGAAATCACTTAGCAGATTCTCTCTGGATTGAATTATCTTTATAATCACCAACCCCCATTCCTCAGCTTTTCTGGAATACACCCAGTGTCCTTGGCACAGACAGGCTGTTGGATGGGGAAGAGGACTTTCTAATTAACAGTGTGTTTTAAGTGTGGGATGATGTACGAGGCCAGGTGGGAGGAGAAAGAGAAGGAGATAAGAATGAATACAAGATGCTCATTTAGGAGGACAGTCCCTACTCTGAGCTGAAGACCTGTTGCGGTCACCATAACTTTGAGCGTGCATCTGCAATTAGCGTTCATCAATGAGCATGGACAGCTTCCAGCAAAATCAATGGAGGAGGCCCATAGGATATCTGCTCCTTTATACCGGGGCCTCAGAACTTGTGTAAATCTTTGTTAGCATCTGATGCAGAGGGCAGTTTTGGCCTGGCATCTGAGTTCGCCTATACCCCTCCTCCCACTCCCTGCCCAACAGTCCCTCAGGCAATGGCTGGGGTCGCCTCACAAAGTCAACCTGCTCTCACTGGCTGGGCAACCTTGGTGAAGCACTAAGTACCTCTTTGGGGTCTTGGTTCTCTATCTGGTGAAGGAGGGGACTGAATGAGGTTCCCCTTGCATGCCTGGTAGAAGTCTGCTTCTCTGCATTTCCAGGTTTTCTCCACCCCTAAAACAGAAACCACCTCTTCCAAGAAGCTCTCCATGATAGCCCTGTAAAGAATGTTCATCTTTCCTCTCAACTCATTTTACTTGAAGGCAATTAGACATTTGCTCTCTGGTTTTGGAGTCCCCCTAGATGGAAGGGTTCTTGAAAGGGAGAACTCTGGCTAGACCATCTGTCCCCTGCCTAGGACCTTGTACCATGCCTTGCCTACAGCAGGCGCTCAACAAGTGTCTCACGAAGAAGTACAGGAAGGATTCCAAATAGAGCCAGAGAAGGAAAAAGGACAAACAGAATCAAAGGCCTTAACTTAGGTCTTTATGAGTCAGAAGAGAGGGTGTGTTCTCGGTACCACAGAAAGAGCAGGATCTTTGGACTAGGAGTCGTTCTGATGAAAGTGTTACTAAGTCGAACATTGGGGCAACCTCCCTTCACTTCTGCAGGTCTTCTCTTGCCTAGATCTCCCTTCCAGCACGCTGTCATACTCAGGAGACACAGAGGGTACACCATCCTTGGCATACAGTAGCCGTCCAAGTGGGAGCTCATTTTTAAGACGCTGGTGAGTCTGGGAGTGATGTCAATGATACCAAGTAGGAAATGACAAGAAACAAAATACAGAAAGGCCAGAGAGAGCAGGCATCCTGAAGGCATCTTGACTAACACAGCAAGAGTTGGTAGGATGAAGGCTCAAAGAAAGCATGAGTCCTCCCCAGAGCCACTGGCAAAGCCTCCTTAGAAATCACGAACCCCATCTGCTTAGCTGCTGTCAGGACACTGCGTGTGAAAAGCTACCTCCCCATGGACCCTTCCAAAGCGGAACCTGTGACTCCAGATTTGGAACGAGCTACCCCAGCTCTATGTGTTGCTCCTTGCCAGGCGGATCAGTGAGAGCAAAGTTCCTGGAGCCACCACGCTTGCTCTCCCCCTCCCACCTCTGAGCTCCCCTTCTCTCGCTCCCCTGGTGAAGCCTCCCCCTTAAAGAGAAAATTCTTCTAATGAGAAAATTAACATCTGAAACAGGATCCTCTTTTCCTCTCTCTCTTTTACTCTCTCTCCCTGCAGGTTTTTTATTTTGCCAGGGGCTCTCCCGTCCCTGGTTTTCCTGTTGCCTTTGGAAGGCGGCTAGCTGGGTGAGCAAGGTAAAATGTTTACACATCTGTAGGGTGCCCTCAGTTCAGAACCTTCCTGGGGCTTGGGACCCGGCTCAAGCCCCCTCTGTTTGCAGTTGAGAGCGAAGAGAGACACAGTGAGAAAGGCCAGACACTGCCACACAGAGCCAAGGACTAAGAGCTGGCTTCGCCCCCAGAGGCAGAGGGGAAAGGCAAAGAGAGGCTTTTCAGTGGAACCAAGAGGAAACGCGTTAAGGGAAATGAGAACCTTGAAGCAGTGGCTTCAGAAGTTCAGAAGGAAATATTTATCTGGAGTGTAAGCGGCAAAAGGAAATCAGTGAACTTCAGCAGGGGTGGGGTGGGGGCGGGGATAATGGTCACAGGGACTTATTTCTGTATGGAAATGACCTACTTGACAGTAGTCATACGCGGGGGGCTTTGCCACCAGCCCAGAATCAGGGATCTGGAACCAGAGATCTGGATGACCTTGCCTGGAACAAGTCACACCACCCCTTCTTGCTGCCAGGCCGCCGCCTTTCCCTTCTTGGAAAAAGGAGAGGTTGGGATTAAATGATCCCCCTACCCCTACAATTGAAGAGCTCCTTTGTTCACTGCTAGAAGGGTTCCTTGTAAGCAGAAGGAGCTCAGCACAAGTGTTGATTTGAATGTTGGATGCCCTGTGTCATTACTGATGCTCGCGTGCTCAGGTCCCCTCTGCGCTGTGTATCTCCATAGAGGACAAAGAACGGTGTTCCCTAGAGGACATGGGAGAACCCCCACGCCCAGCCTGTCCCTCCCCATCGTTGTCCAGGAAGACAGAGATGTAGTGAAGGAAAGAGAGAAGCCTTCTGCAGTCTGCACCATCTGCGTGGTGCTGGAAGTTGATCCCAGGGGACACATCCCCATGTGACAGGATGAAAGCTACAGGGCAATCCTGCACACAATCTACATCTAATTAGCATAAGCCCGCCTCAAGGCCATGAGCTTGTGGAAACAGACACCAAAAGTGTGCAGAGCCTGTGAGGTGTGCTGGGCACACACAGATGGACAGGTCTGGCCCCAGACCTGGAAAGGGCTTGCTCTGGGCCTCATGGTAATCACTGGTCCCCTCGAACCCTGGTCCTGCAGCTCTTCTAATGGGCCGTCATCCTCCCGCAGCTAGGCTTGCTTTGAAAAGGGCTTCAGATGCCCCCAAGAAGCTTGCTGCCTGCTTTTTACGCTCTTTCTTCTCATCTACCCACTGAACCTTACCCTGGAGACACAGAGCATACGTAAAAGAGGCTAGCGCAAAGGCAGAAGGCTTGTACAGAGTGTCCACAAACCCTGGCCAGGGCTGTTACCAGGTGTCCACTGGGCTCTGGGCTCACCCTCTTGGGATCACTTGCATGGCACTCTCCCAGGGCAGCTCCATCCGACCACACTCTATTCCACTCCAGGAACAGACCAATCTTCCATCCAACCATCACATCCCTTCCTATCTGAGAACTCTCCCCTTCTGCAATGACTCATCCAGTGTCTGTGTTTCCCACCTGTGTGTCTGTCTGGTTCATTTCAAAGTGCCCAGCATGCAGGGCAGACCCTGGTACCTTGCAGGTGCTCTGGAGACTTTGTCATGGCAAATTAAAAATCAAGGAAGGAAAAGAAGGGAGGGGAGTTTTCCCTAGTGGTGTGTTCTTTACAAGAGCATAGTACCCTTTACTTAGAGCTCGCTAAGTCCCGTGTGTTCGAGAGTAATTCTTCCACTTAACCTTCACGACGGAACTCTCAGCTTTGCCCATTCTTCAGAGGAAGGAATTCAGAGGAATTCCAAGGCAACAAAGCTCAGAATCCCAGTCTATAGGATCCCCCCCCCCCCCTCCAGCCAGATGCCTCATCACCCCAGAGCCAAGTGGGCTGTTTGAAGGCACAGCACCCACCAAAAATACTTCCGTAAGTCCCACAGCGCCAACACAAGGATGTTGAATTGAACTGCAAGCCAGGAGGCTGCTTTTCATGTCCTTCTGCCTGGTCTAAAAAATTGACTAAGAATCCATGATTCTTTATACAGGGGTTAATCTGTTCCACTTGGCTCACCCAACTTCCCCAGGACCCAAGACGTGCCAGGGACTTGCTGTCTTTCCAGAGTCCAGAGAACCTTCTGGAGCTTGTCTCTAGCACTTGGACCTCCATGCCCAGCTTTCCCACCTGTTTGTTTCTGACCCAGGTTTGTTCCAACCTGCAGGGTCTATACAGAAATGTTGTCCCCCCCCCCCCCAAGGCTGCAGTCACATTCTTAGCTGGCTACCAGCTTCCTTTCTATTTGTTATGGGCTGAATCGTGTCCCCTCAAAATTTGTATGTTGAAGTCCTAACTCTTAGTACCTTAGGAGGTGACCTTCTTTGGAGGTAGGGTCTATACAGAGGTGATCAAGCTCAAATGATGCCCTTCGGGTGGGCCCTAATCCAGCAGAGCCAGTGTCCTTGTTAGAAGAGGGAACTGAGACACAGACACGCACAGAGGCAACAATGGTCGTCTACAAGCTAAGAAGAGAGGACTCAAAAGAAATCCACAAGGTGGCCACTTGGTTCTCAGATGTCAAGCTTCCGAACCGTGAGAAAATCAATTTCTGTTTAAGTCATCTGTTCGACGGCACTCTGTTAGGGCAGCCCTTTCAGTCTAGAACACCACCCTTCCATACATCTTCTAAGCAATCCCATCGAAATTCTCTAAAATCACACTGTCCCCTGCCTCGTGCCCAGTTCAGAGTCCTCTTCTGGTTAGGACATACGCCTCAATTTACTCAGTTCTCAGAGGGAGCAAAGCGAGGTGCATCAGGAGGACACAAAGACGGTGTTGCGGTCACTACGTGCAGGAAACGTGCCTCACGGGGGAGGGATGCTTCTGTGTCTCAGCCTGAATGTGCAAATCCATAGGCCCTGTGGGTGGGGGGCTGAGCAGATGGGTTGCGGCTTCTGCGCCAAGATGTCTTATGCTCGTGACCACCTTCTATACAGATGCTCTTTATAGCTGAGGAAGCTGAGACTCAGAGAGGTGAGGTCCCCTGCCTCAGGTCACACAGCACTAAGTGGTTGGAGGGATTGAAATTAAGGACTCCTGATTTCAAGTTCAGTTCCCCCACAGAGGAGTGGGACCTCAGCTATGTCTCCGTGCTGTGCATGTGTTTTGTTTCATTTTATGTGCCCCCCCCCGCCCCCCACCCACGATGTTCTCAGGGCATGGTTTAAGCCAACACAAACTGAGGTGTGGTAACACTTTACTTTCAGCACTGTCAGGGAGGACTATTAGCACCGCATGGGCAAGTATATCAAGTCTATACTATTTGGTTTTCTCTCATTGGGTGAGTGGACAAGGGAAGAGATGGATACTCTACCTGGGTCCTTCTGGCTGGAAAAAACCCCAGCATTTTCAGCTAAATAATAAGAAGAATAAGGCATGTTTGCTGAAAGCCTCTATGTAGCAGTTCCTGTACCAGGCACAGAGATCCCATTCGGTGCTCATAATGACCCCATGAAGTGGGCTTTCCTGACAGTCCTTTGACAGAGAAGCACCTTGAAGGGTAGAGAGGCTATGTGATCTCCCCACAAGGATCACAGCGAGACGGTAGCAGAATCACAGCCAGATTAACTCTAAAGCCAGAGCTCTTCTCCAGGATGCTTTCCTTTGGTGGGAACAACTCTTAGCTTGGGGTCAAGATTCTCACGGTCCCATCTGCCACTGCTCTGCTGTGGGTTGTTGGGAATGCAGCCCCGCTCTCTGGGCATCCTCAATCCCTGCCTTATGAAGTAGGAGGGCTACATCAGATGACCACAGGGACCCCTCTCTCTTAGACTCCCTGTGACTCTGAGATCCTAGGTCCTTCAGAGAGTCCAGCCTTGGATCCTGTGGAGAGAGGTATGGTCATCGAGGAGGAGGTAAAGGGAAGGAAGGCAGCCTCAGGACCTCCCAACTTAAGGATGTCTACTCGCTGTGGGACAACTGCCAGAGGAAGACAAGCGGAGGTAAGAGGTAAGGGGTACAAAAGGGGGAGAATCAGGTCAGCAATCTGGTGTTTTTTGTTTTCTTGGTTTTTTGTTTTGTTTTGTTTTTTGTTTTTTTCAGGAGGCTAAAAAAGTTAAAAGCCAATGGTTGGAGATGGCCCCATTCTATTTTGTTTTGTTTTCCCTTCCATGATTTAATGGCTGGTATCAAAGCCACAGAGAAATGCTTGACAGAGCAATCCTATGGAAAGCTTTTATCTGTCCAGAGGACAGTGATTAAAACAGACAGATTTGGGTTAAGTATACCCATGGTCCCTGCACTTGGTTCGGTCGGGGGGAGGACCCCCAAAATGACCCCAGAGGACTCCACGGTCCCAGGCATTCAGAGGAGAGCCGGGACATCACCGAGGTGGGGGCCCCAGGGAACGTTCCTCAGCATCCTCCTGCCTCTGGGCCCACCTCAGTTCAAAGGATTGATTTTAGGCTCAAAAGGAGGATGTCTGAAATATATCGTATCTGGCTGGAGGCTTATCCCAAACTATACTGAGTTCTAGACATCCCATCTCCTACTATAAGAGACAAGAGAACCCAGAGTAGCCCTCTGGAGGGATTCACAAGATCAGGATTCTCTCAGGGGTCCCCCATGTGTCGGCCATGCACATGGGCCTGTTGGACCAGATCTGCCTTTGCAGGGTGGCACGGGACAGTGGGAAGAGTGCCCGCCGTGGCAGGTAGGTCTGCTTTCTACCTGCACTCGTTTTTCTTTCTAGAAACCATTACCGGAAAGCCCTCTGACTCCGTGGGTCCGCTGGCCTTCTTTACTAGCTGGGTGACCTTGGGGGAGTTTAATTCTCTGAGCCTCGGCTTCCCACAGGTACTTCGGGGATTAAAAAGCCTTATCCTATATCCCACACAGAACTCATTGGAGAACGAAAGGAGTTCAATGAACGCATATTTCCTTGTAAACTATCCAGGGGGAAGGCAAGGTTGAGAAGAGTATGCTTACAGGTTCCTGAAACCCATAAGCTTTATGAACACACAGACTTCATGGTGAGTTTGGGTTGGCAGCCTGCTCTTGGGGGCTCCAGGTGTGCCTGTGTCTGCCTCGGGCTCTTGACTCTCCCGCCGGCCTCTTTTGTTCCTACGTAAGCAGGCTCTGTGGACATGGGAAAAGGGGAGGGCTTTCACAGAGCAGTAAACCAGCATCACTGCGGGCTCTACCATTCAGTAACTATGTGCCTTGGGAAAGTCAGGGCACCTCTTCTAGTATTAGTCTTCCCATTATTAAGTGGGGTGACAGTCACACTGTCTTCCTCTGCCACTTGTAGGGGGAACTGATAAGATAATGAACATACCAGGACTTGGCCCATGAGCACAGGCGTCATAACAGGCCTTAAGCACGTGTGTGCTGTGAAGTCTTATCTGTGGGAATCCCAGCTGTGCTGCTTGCTGGCCAGTAGCCTTGGGCAAAATCCCTTTGCCTACCTGATAGTTTTCTCAACTGTAAACTGATAATAACAGTACTTAACACACAGTACCATTTTGAAGATCTAGGGAGAGAATGCAAACACTCATTTGCATAGCATGTGACGCAGGAGCTACACTTTTTATTGATAAGAATGTCTGTTCCTTTTCCTCAGAACTGGGACCAGGTTTTTTGTTTTTGTTTTGTTTTTTTTCCCACCTCTTCTTCTGTGCTATTAAACTTTATCCTTTCTGACACTCTTCTCTGAAATAGAAAGGCACGTGCCTGGCTCTCTTTTTCACACGTTCTCAATGATATTGGAGCATACAAAGTTTTTAAAAAAGAAAGTGGGAGAGGAAAAAGACAAAGAGATAAAAGGAGGAGGAAGAGGAGGAGGAGGGAGAGAGAGGGGTCTCTGCACTGTCCGTTTGCTGGCTCTGAAACGTTCCCCTAGCACAAACCAGGCCCTAGAACACTTAGGTGGTGATGCTGGAGCCATCCTGGAGAAGAGAGCCCACTTTGGGTCATTTTAAGGACTTGAGGACCTACAGGCTGTTTCCTGCTTACTCACCAAACCTCAGGGACCATGAGGTCTCAAGGACCTTTCCATCCTGCCCGCCATATTCTTCACAGCACTCCCAGGCCCTTTACCCTTCACCATTCGTGGAATCGGACATCGTCAGGGCTGGAGGTTCCCTCAAAGGTCATTATATCATCCATTCAAACCCAGTTTGAATCATCTGTACAACGTCTTGACAAGAGAGCATTCATATTTCAAAACTAGAGAACTCTGTGTCACGTGAAGAAGGCCTCTGTACCTTTGAGCATTTCTCAACGCTCTCCTTTGGTGAAGCCAAATCAACTCCCTCTCCTTGCCACCCACTGCTCCAGGATCTGGTCTCCAGGGACCCACAGAGTTATTCTGTGCCCTCTAGGACAGCTGGGAAGAGGTCTGAGGATTTGACTGCGTTATCCCTGGCTCTTCTATGCCCCGTGTTAATGTCCCCTGGTCCTGGCTGGTTCATCCACTTGGCCATTCACTGATTCATTCAACACATCTTCACAGGGCATCTACTGTAGCAAGTTCAACCCAGGCATTCAGGGTATGGAGCATGACCAGACACAGGATATACCCTCTTGCGAGAGACCGCTAATCCCTGATGCTAGTAGTACCTGTCCTCCTATTGATGCAATGTGGCTATGGTAAGAATAATATGCAGTCAGGAACATCTATTATCATCATACCTGCCTCCTTATGTTATCCCTAGGATCACTATTCTGATTTGTTCTAATGCCACTTGGAGCCACGTGAACCTACCGATAAATAGAAAGCCAACATTTATGATGTGTCATGTTCAAGGACAAGGACTTTATGGGCATCATCTCACTGAATTAGTATGACTATAAGTTCTCTTGGTCCCATTTTATGGATGAGGAAAATGAGACTCAGCTTCCTTGACTTGGCAAAGGTCTTTTGACTTGTAATCACATAAATAAGGTTATTTGACCCTAGCTCCAACTCCAAAGTCAACTGCTTAACCAATGCCTTATGTTTTTGATGAATAAATATAAGAAAACATTCTTTTAAAATCAGTTGACTATTTCTTCATACAGTCATTTTTCCCTGAAGTTCCAAAGAGTACAGAGTTTTAATTATTTCATTTGCTTTTCTCAGAACTCGCTAAAAGAAGAAAGATAGAAACTATGATTCTATTCATACAGATGGAGAGAGTGAGCCTCTGAGAGAGTGGAGAGTCCGTGTTTGTTCCCCAACTCTGCCTCTAGAGCCTTCTGTAGAATACCCAAAACATAAGCACTCAGTATACATTTGTGGAATGTATGAGTGTAGATATGAATAAATGAATGAATGAATGAAAGAAAAATATGCCCCAGGCTTGTAAGGATACCCCATTTGAGTAGATTTTGAAGTTTCAGACCATCATTAGAGCCCTGAAACGAGAGCTGTGGCTGGGGGCAGGAGCGGCATCTTTGTGATACTGGGCAGAAGCTCCTTCTACTTCTTGGACCTCAACTTCTCCACCTGTATGATGGGAGGTTGCGTTCGTAGTCACTAGGTTTGGCTGTGTGAAATACTAAAAGTAACCATGTGGGGTCAAGAGAGCATAACTTAGCTGTGTGACCTGTGGCAAGTTGTGCCCCCTCTCTGGTCCACTTTCTCATCGGGGAAAAGAGAAGACTATGGTGAACTCATTTCTAGGGAGTTTGTTAACAATGCAGGGATAAGATTTCTAAGTTGGGAGTGATTAAGCCATGAACTTTTGCCCCGGTTTGCCACTAACATATGAGTAATCTTGGGCAAATGCTTTTCCATCCAGGGTCACATCATGACTTTTCTGGCCCTGGGCACTTTTCCCTCCCTCCGTAAATATATAGAATTATATTTTACAATTATAGTGGCAGAAAGATGTATACAATCAAGAGGCTGGATTCATCATTATTCACATTATTGACTATTTTCTTGTGAAAATATTGGCCCCTAAAAGTCCCTTGCTTTTCAGGCACCCTGCCAGCTGCACCTAGTAGAAGAGTCAGCTGTGGGTCCACATCTGGACCTTAGATCTTCATCTACAAGACAGCACCGGGAGGGTCTCTGCGTACCTGTAGCCAAACCTAAGGAGCTGAGAGGGATGGAGAAGGTTCCCACATGGACGAGCCAAGTGATAGACATTTCGCAACTGACGCAGACCCACAGCAAGTTATGTAAAAATGCATCCCAGACAGTGTGGGCTGAACTCTGGAAACAAAGCTCCTCTCTCAGGTGAGCCTGCCATCATCTCATTCTGGCCCACACAGCCAGGGGTGAGCCTTTCAGGCAGGGCGCACGATGGCAAAATGAGACGCGGCCAGACGGGCAGACTTTCACTCCGCTCTGCATGGCCGGTGCCATCCGGGATTAACACTCGCTCTGTCCCAGGCACTGTGGTCAACTGCGTGGATTAGCTCAGGCAGCCTTCACAATAGTCCAAGCAGGGAGGCAGAATTATTATTCCCATTTTACAGATGAACAAACAGAGGCTCAGAGAAGCACAGATATCTTGCCTAAGCCTGAGTAACTCGGTGGCAAGTAACACAGGTGGCACTGGAACCTAGGTAATCGGACATGAGAGTTTGTGTTCATAACTTTTAAATTAGCTTCCCAGCTCGAGGAAAACGGACTGTGTGAGGACAAGGGGCAGTTCTTAATTTTCCATAAATGAAGTATAACAGAGTAAGTTTTCATAGAAGTATGAGCGAACAGAGCTCAACGGAAGGAACACTAGAGACTAGAAGGCCACTCCTAGATGAGTAGCACAGAAATGGCCTTGCAGGAGGAAAAGGAACTGGGTGGGAGAGGCCGGGCGAAGACCTTCCAGGAGAAGGCGGAACATGAGAAAAGACTGGGAGTTGCGCTGTCACCGGAAGCGGGCTCTGAAAAAGGGGAAAGGCCTCCGTTCTTGATGGAGCTGAAGGTGCTCAGAGTAGCAGGGGGAAATGAAATTGCAAGGTCTGCCTGAGGTTACAGCGCCACGGACTGTGAAGGGCATGCCAAGAGACCTGAAGTTCATCCCAAGGACAACAGGGCATCTTTGGTGGTTTTGAAAAAGAGTCCATGCGTGGGGCTGGGTTGGGGGGCATTCATTAGCTTGGGGATATGGTGCTCCTTTCAGTAGGGTCATATTGAGGAAAGAGCCAGGATTCATGCCTCATGCTTCCCTGCCCAGTGCTCATGGGGCAATCTGGAGTTATTCAGACTTAAGACCTATATTGGAAAGCACGGAGTGTAAGCAACCTTTTGAAGAGAGAAGGCTGACAAATTTTTTAGATACTAATTTTCTATTGTGTGTGGTTTTTTTTCCCCCTACTGCTTTAATATCCACCAGAAAATTGTGCCTCATGATTGAACCCAAGGGACCTCTTTAAGGCTCTAGAAGGATAAATGGTAGTTAGATCTCCCTGGGACTTCCAAATTTTAATTTTGTTCCACTAGGTGCAGGAAGATCTAGTTCAGCCTTGAGCTTGGTCTCTGGTTGGTGTTGATCAAATACCATCAACCTTCTGGGGTTTTGTTTCCCCAGCTTCTTCCCTGGGTGAAGGCACAGAGTTATCTTGAATTTTCCCTTCTGCTCAGATTCTCTCACCACATAAGTTCCCCACATACAGGTAGTCTATGTCTTTGACTTCATACTCTGAGTGCTTAGCCTGGGACCTGACACATGGCTGACCCAACAAACATCACTGAACGCATGAAATGAATTGAGTTTTTAAGTCAAGACTGCTGTGCATGTGTTAGGAGATTTTAAATGGAAAGTTTGGAGGTGGTGATCATTTTTTTTAAACAAAAAAGTATAAAAACAAAACAGATCCGTCACCCAGAAAGGCTAGCATTTCCACTCTGGCTATAAAAGATGCTGAGGTACCGAAAGACTCTGGAACAAAGAAGACTGATGGTGAGGAGGCCAAGGACACTGAAAGGTCAAGGGGAAAACCAAATGTGAAAAATGGAGGTGGTGCTATGTGTTCTAGGAACACATTCTCTTTAATCAAAAAAAACCCATGTAAGCCAGTGGTTCTCACCAGCAGAGATCTTGCCCCACAGAGGACATTTGGTAATACTTATGCAGACATTTCTGATCATCACAACTGGGGGGGGGGGCGGTGGAAGCCACTACCGCATCTAGTGGGTCAAGGCTAAGTGTCCTACAGTACCAAACATCCTGCAACAAAGAATTATCTGTTCCAAGACATCAATAGTGCCGAGTTTGAGAAACGGAGATATTAGAAACAAGCAGAAGTTACAGTAAGCAACAATGTTTAGGGAAGAAGCTGAATGTGGGGCTAAGAAATTCAGACCTGATCTGAATTGTATGTGGGGGAGTAGCTAGAACATGCAATCTAAGAACTGATTCTGCAATTTTTACTTGCTCTGTGACCTTGGGCAGGTCACTTAACCTCCCTGTACCTCAGTTCCCTCAGCTGGAACCCTAGCACTGGAATAGTATCTATTTCAGAGGGTCACTGCAAAGACTAAAGACAAAACACAGAAGGTATTCAGAATAGTAGCTGGCACATATTACACGCTCACTGTATTAGCTATTCTCTTTACTATGTATAGGTGATGGGGAGCTATGGTAGACTCAAGTTCAAGAGAGAGGCAAAATAGTTCCTTCAGCCACTGATAATCCTGATACTCCCTGAAAAAGGACCTAGAACTGCATGATCATGTGACTGTTACATCCACCCAGTTGAGAATCCTTCTTCAATCAGCTTCTGCTTCCGATGATACTACAGGCTAGAGGTGTCCGAGCTCATCTCACTGTCTGCGAGCATTCCCTGTCTGGGCTCTGTTTTCCAGATATCCACAAAGCCCGGGCCAGCATCCGACTGCCTCTCCAGTCCAGGCTCCTCATGGTTTTAATGAATAAGTGGAAGGAGACAGAGAAAGCCAGACATGAAGACAGTTGGAAAGATGGAAAGGCAGAAAAGCCTTCCATGAAAGCGGCTGCCAGTGATACACACTGTTCACAGGGACGCCAAGGGCAGAGTTGGAGACATATTTTAGAGGTTCGTTTGAGCTCCTGATACTGTGCTCTTGGAGTCCTTGTTTGTAAACAGATATTTCTGCTGACACTGGGCTTTGTAAGGGCAGACAGAATGGGGAGGGGGGTGGTGCTGGAGAGAAAGGCAGGTTGTGTCCGAGAGCCTTAGAGCATGTGTTTGTTGTTCAGAATACAAAGACCTCACTGTATTAAATGAGAATGCTTGTTTTACAAGGCGAGTGGGAATATGATAGGTACATGTCGAAAATGCTTCGGAAACTGAAACAACCCCATGCCACGAGGGCTTCCTGCTCCCTCATGCGTCCAGGGGCACACGCGGAGGCTGAAGGCTCAGAATCACTATCCAAGGGCTTTGGGGGTTGTGGGCAAGTAGAGTCCCAGGCGCGAAGTGACTGGCAGCTCCCTTCTCTGTCCCCCTTATGAAGCCTGCCCTTTTCCAAAGATCCCTGCCACTACTGCACATTCTCTATTGGTTTTCTACCACCTGCTGACCTATGGGTGGAAGCTGTTATTGATCTAAAATATTAGTGTTGATAAAGGAGCCTCCAGTAGTCTAGAAGCAGATCCGGAGCACGACTGGGAATACTTATAATTATGTAACTATGCAAGCAGAGCAGCTGAATTTTTTCAAAGTCGTTTTCAACTGCTAAAGTGGAGTTTTCAAATTGTAGTCCAATAGAAGCAAAGGACTCCCTGGAGGTATCTCTGGGGATTTTTTTTTTTTTTTCTTTTTACCCCCTCAAGGACTCAGAGTGGCCTAAGAGCAAGAACTGGAGTCTTCTAACTCTTGCCCCGGCCCTAGCACACAGCCTGGTACATGGAATATTATATGGGAAGAAGGGTAGATGGAGGAGAGGGTGTGGACAGATGGAAGGTTAGAGGGATGAAAGGAAGGGGGGATGGATGGATGGACAGACAGACGGACGGGAAGAAGGGAGGTGGGTGGATGGTTGGGTGAGTGGTTGAATACATGGTTGCACAGATGGGAGGAAAAGAAGGAGGGAGGAAGGGGGGGTGGGTGGATGGATGGATGGATTCATGGATGGATTCATGGATGGATGCAGGGACAGAAGGTGGGTGGCTATCTGGATCTGCAGACTCATGGGTGAAGTCCACAGTGAATAATTATGGTTAGGACCACCTCAGGCTACATTTGGAAGTGTACTTGCCTATTTTAGAACTCAGAGAAACTCAGACCAGAGTTTGAATAAACACAGTTGGAGATTATATTTCGAAGGAATAGACTGACTTCTTCTCCAAGGGAAAAAAAAAAAGCCCTAAATTCTATTTACACCAACAAGGATACAGATGAAGGAAAGTGCAATTCCTCAGTCTGATATGACAACTCAACATCAACATTCTCATGTTCACAGATATCCTGGAGTGTTCAGATTTTAGAGCTGGGTACAGGTTTCAGGAAATGACCTCATGTGTCCCCTGCTATTAGTCATTTAAGTCATCATTTGGGCACCGTAGACCCCTTTATGAAACTGATGACAACCTCTCCCCAGAAAAATGCACGCCTTCAAATTTTTACAGAAAATGTCTCAGGGTTCACAAATCTGTTCAAGTTCTCCCAGACGGTTCAAGAAAACCCTGCTTCTCTGTTGATCTAAGATATCAGTGCTATTCAGATATTTTAGTTGGGAATGGTATTAGCAAGGAAATGCATGGCAATGATATTAACCAAAATACTAAGTCATTACTAAAATAATACAACCAATAATAAATGTACACCTTGATAGTGATATAACTGGGATTCTACTCTTGGCCTCATGCCATTTATTCTCCACCTCAAGGTTAGAGTGATCACCATATCCTGTAACTTCCTAGTTCAACTGGATTATAATCCAGATTCCATGACCTGCACTGCCTCAAACCACAGACACCTATCTCCCAGTGGCTTACACACCTGTTCCCTCGGCATCTTTGACTCTCGCTGCCTCATGGTCTCCCTGCTAGCTGTGTTCTCCCCCTCTCTCTGGAACTGTCTTAATGTATCTTTTCATATGGCTTACTTCTTTCTCATCTGTTATTCAAACATCTGCCTGACCACCTAAACCAAAGTCCCTCTACTCCAGTCTTCTCTAATGACTCACTTTTATCACTCAACATTGTTAGTATACAAGACATTACAATTTTATAAAGTCTATGAGGGCAAGGACCTGCTCTATTTTACTCATTACTGTATCTTTAACAGCGTCAAGCACATACTCTATATTGATTGACTATGTGGCAATACACAGAGGTTTTCTGGAAGCTTTGGTGTTATCACTACCACAGCTGTGGGACCCTAGGCAAATCTCTCCCCCTCTTTGGGCTTCAGACTTCTCAGGCATAAAAGGATAGTTTGGGTCCTATCCAACTGCAGGATTTGGTGGTCTGAAACTTGTGTGACCAAGTTCCAGAGGGCCAAGCTCAAATCCCAGCACAATATGACAGGATGAAAGGAAGGGTCAGGAAAATTGGGCTCGACTGCTCCTCTGCTCTAATTTGGGACAGAACTTGGGATAATTTTCTTGCCCCATCTGGACACATGATTCTTCCTCTCAGACTTGAGGGAACTGGCCCAGATGTGTTCTCAATTCACATCATTTACACATCCAGAAATGTCCCCACAAATCCTTATTGAACTGCTGCCATGTGCCAGGCCCTGGGAAGGTGCCCTGAGCACAGCAGATATGATTCCTCCCATCGCAGAGCTCTCCAAAGCACAGGTGACGGTCGCAGGAGGAGCACAGGCACATCCCACACAGTTCGTCCCTCTCCAGGGATGGAGAAGCTGACAGAAAACCATGGGGAAAAGTCCTTCAAGCTAACAGAATGGTACGCTGGCTTAGCACACAGAAAGGGAGACAGAGTGGTAGGGAAGGGTGGGAAGAACACACACAGGTAACTGGTCAGCCCAGAGAGATGAGGAAATACCTAATGGCTGGTGCCATTCAAACATGTTTGCCTTCACTGCTTGGCCCTTACAAGGATGCGTGAGGTCATTTCTCAAAGCTCCTTTCCTTCACAGCACCCACTTCCAGTCACCTCATCTTCTCCCATATTGGGAGCCATTTCCAGTTTACTCAACAAAGTTCTGAGCATGGGTGGGAGGGGCTGGTGCTGTGCTAAAGCAAAGAATAAACAGAGACGAAGACAGAAATGGTCTCTGCTCCTAAGGAGCTTGGGGAGAGAAGGGGAGAGGCAGACATATAGGAAGGCAAACACAACAGAGTGATAAATGCGATGAGGGGCAGATGTAAGGGGCTGTTAGACTTGATTCGGATGGTGATGGATGGAATTGTCTAATCATTCCCTAGTGTCCTGCTCCTCAAAGCTGCTCGGGGCCAATGACTTCAGCTGAGACATGAATCAAAAAGTGCTTATTGTTCTAATTTGATTTAAGGTTTTACATCTAAAATGGCATCCACGACAGACCCACATGCAAGGCAAAGCACACACTCCACATACACAGACATGCCATCTACTTCACGAGAAAGTCTCTGCCCCTTCCCAATGGAAGGAACCTCGTAGGCCTCTGAAGCACAGAGCACTTTCTAGCCCTGTAATAAACATAGGTGTATAAGAACACAGTGTTTCTGCCTCTCTGCTTCCCCAGGACGCTATTAATTGCTTCATTATAGCAGTTACCATGATGTTATGTATCTGTTTACCTGTCTGCTTCCTCTGCTACGACTGGGAGCTCCTCAAGGGATGGAACTGTGCCCTCCCTGTACTTCGTTTTCGTCCCTCCCTCCTGGTTCAATGTATAATATACAGCAACCATCCATTGATGATTGGATGGATGGTTGGATAGATGGATGGATGGATATTTGGTTGGATGGATGGATGGATGTTTGGTTGGATGAATGGATGGATGGATGGATGGATGGTTGGATGGATGGGTGGATGGATGGTTGGATGGATGGACGGATGGTTGGATGGATGGTTGGATAGATGGGTGGATGGATGGTTGGATGGATGGACGGATGGTTGGATGGATGGTTGGATGGATGGTTGGATGGATGGTTGGATGGATGGTTGGATGGATAGGTGCACAGAAGGCAGGCAGGCAGGAAGGTTGGTTGGTTTACTTCTAATAAAATGCCATTTCCTACTGAACCTCTTAAAATGCTGAGAACAGAGCCTGGCACCTAAGAAGTGCTTAAGTAACCAAACAGCTGTATGATGTTTTCTAATACGTCACTAATGTGAACCCACAGATGTAACTGTCATCCTTCCCACCCCCACCATTCCTGCAAAGGAAATTAAAGTGATTCAGTGCAAGGAGCACTGATCTGAACGTCAAGAGATCTGAATTATAGTTAAGATTTTGCCGCCAATTGCTGCCTCGCATTAATCATATCAGCTTAATTTGACAAGTTACCGTGCCTGGACCTCAGTATCTCCATCTATATATTGAGCACATTTGATAAAGCAGAATGTAATCATCACTGGGAAAGGGATGAACCAAAGGTGGTGTTTGTTTTTACTGGATCAGATCTTATCGGTGCAGTGGGACTGTTCTATAAAGGCATCATCCTGAGAGCCTTAATCGGCGCCAGTGAGAACATACCACAAAATCAGCCATGACAATCTAGGGTCATTCTCCTACTCAGAACCCCATAGTTCATGTATCATGATCACCTGCATACAGCCCAGATTCAGCTCAGGGTGTACCAGGTCGCTCCTCGGAGGGTGACGGTGGGCCTCTGTCGAGCAGAGCTTGGAGAAAGGACCTAAGCTATGATTCCCAAACAAGGGGTTCAGAAAAGTTTTTGGCAGGCAGCAGCCTTGAAGTCACTGTCTATTTCCCAGAAGACTACTAATAGGTGAGAAATGCTCTCATGGATGCCAATGGCCTTTTGTTCAAAAGTCACCTGCAAATAAAATATATTTTGCATCCCAAAGAGATTTCTTAGCCACTGTCTTTGAAACCTTACAATGTTCATTCAGATTCTCCTACTATCTGCCACCCTTCATTCCTGCCCTATTCATTCTACAGCCAATCTCGAAATGTTTTCGTTAGTCACTAGGGGTACCCCTTTGGCTCCTTCCTTCCTTCCTTCCTTCATGCATGTATCCATGCACATATCTACCCTCTCATGGAACATTTACTGGACAACGACTGTGTTCCACGCCATGCTCTAAGCCTGTGGATAAAGATAAAATTAAACTGGCCTGAGTTTGAACCCCAGTCCCACCACCCTTTAACTGTGGGGTTTTGAGCAAGTCCTGTAACTCTCTCAACCGAATTCAGAGGGTTCTGAGTGTAGCACTCAGCACAGGCCAGCATATAGTAAGTGCTCATTATAAGCTTGCTGCTTTTATTACTGTTCTTACCGCTGAGAATGTGTACTTTCTCCCAAGGGTATACAAACAGCAGATAGAGGATTCCAGATCCTGAGGTCACCACAAGGTCTCACAAGATCAAGGGAAGCAGATGGAAAGGTCCCCCCCATCAGGAAGGAGGGAAATGGATGAAAACCCAAGCAACAGATATGACTTCCAGGGTACTCAAGGCCCAGTAAGAACCTGATAAGGGGGAGAGGGGGAAATCTGAGAGGAGAGCAAAGCTCGGGATTATGGGCTGCGGTGCACACACAAAACAAATCCTTTGCAAACAGGCGAGGGGCTGAGAGAGGGAAGACCAAGGCTAAAATGTGGCTTGGATTAGAGAAGACGAAATGTGAGTTGAGGAGGCATTGAAATGCACTGCCCCCTCCCCCCTCTGTTTTGAAAGGCCAGATTTCTTTTCCCTTCTGACTGCTTCGCTCAAGGGGAAATGGAATTAACCACTGTGTAATGTTTTTGAGTATGACGCACGGGTTAGGTCATGTGCTTCGGTTACGTAATGCAACATGCCTGAGGTTCCCGAGTTCTCTCTCTCGGAATCTTTAGACATGTAGCTGGTTTTCCAATCCAGTTGTGCATTCATTAAACAGAAATGAACATAGTACCTTTATAAGCCAGAGGCTGTTATAGACAGTGGAGACGTCGAGATATCCCCAAAAAGGCACACAATTCAATATAATAAAGAACTGTAGGTGTTTTAGTATATGTGTGCAGAGGGTACAGCGGGGACGGATGGATTAGAGGTGGGGAAGAGTCAGGGAGGGTTTCGCAGAAGAAGAAAACCTTGAGCAGGACCCCGTAGAGGCAGAAGAAGTCTGCAAAACGGCTCAGGGGAATATAGGAAACACACCAACTAAAGAAAATGATGTTGTGGGGAAAGCCTAGGGTATCTGGGGTGAATTGCAGATAACGCCAGTGTTATCAAAGGGCCTCTAGCTAGAGATTCACATTTTCGAAACATTGTTGGATGATGGGGGACAGACTGAAGGGGCACAGAGCGGAAGTTGAGGCTCAGAGAGGCAGGCATTACAATACTAGGGAAAGAGTCAAGGCAAAAGGTGCAGGGAGACCTAAGCCAGGAAGACAGAAGGTTGGCTATAAAAACGTTAAGGAGGTAGGAAAGACTGAAATGGATGACCGAGTATGGTGAGTGATCTATCTAGAGTGGGTGACACCAGATGAGAACACAAGGAATTTTGGAGAAATGATAATTCAGCTTTGGACACGTTGAGTTGGAAGAGCATGTTAACATGTCTAGTGAATCTAGGAGTCTGGACTCCAGAAGAGCTGGCAGATAAATGATGCTCATCGGCAGAGAGATGGTGATTACTTGATGGGAAAGGATGCAAAGCCAGGGGACAAGCTGACAGAGACCTGGCCTAAGACTCAGAGGACAGAGGACCTTACCCAGCTTGCCCACTGCTTTGGACCAGTCTTTCCCCTACCTACCCTCAGCTTCTCATCTATGGAAAGAATGGCTTTGATGTATCCTTCTGACTCACCAACCTTGGTTTTTGGGACTACCTCAACTGTTAGTTCACAAAACAGTATAGTCTGGATTCATTTCTTGGGTTCTCTTCTCAAGAACTTTGCATCTCTTAGAACAAGGCCATCTTGTACCTGACTGACCTGTTATCGTATCATTTTCCATTTTTTTAAATCAGCCTTTGTAGCTGAAATATCTACAATGTCACATGTGTTCTTACGAACATATATGGTCATATTCTACCCAGCCACATTTCATGTTGACAGAGCAACAGGAATTAAGATGGAATGCGACAGATACGGAAGTAACTTCTTGATGACCAAGGAGACAGGTCCACATTAGACCATGAATTTCCTGAAGGCAAAAGACCTTACATACTCCCCATAATTATATCCATGGATGCCAAGCTATGACCTCCCACCTTCTAGACTCTCTGTCTCTGTTTCCTCCAAATGAATTGAAACCTGAGACCTTTTCTGGTTCTCTAAAACTGAAAGAGGGTCACTTCTACTCTTCTAGGTCCCATGAACCTTGGGTCTATAGCAGATAATATTGAAGAACAAATGCTATTTTTCTTGTTTAAGAAAAATCTAAGTGGACAAAGAAACTGCATTAGGTGTGTGGAAGAGAAAGAGAGAGAGGAAGCAGGGGAACAAGAAGGAATAAGAGGTACTTCATCAATGACAGCTGGGGACTCGCAGAAGGAAAGCAGGCTAACAGACGGTCACGGAGCACAGAGTTTTAGTATTTCACTTCATGGAATAATCTGATTAACATGATAAGCAAGACTAACAGGTCAGTAGCCACCATGATGCCCAGGAACTTATCTGAAATGGCTTTTGCATAGGAAGAAATTATGGAATGTGAATAATTTAACCATGAGCCAAGTAAGTGACCACTGGAAAGGTGACTCAGTGAGTTTTTGGGTATTTGTGGCACTGATTATTAGCAAAATGACTGAGACGCCTTCCAGCTATTCAGAAGTACCAATATTAGATCAGTAATGTCTTTAGTCAGTCTTTGACTAAAATTCTACTCATCAGTACCTTGCTTTTTGATATAAAGCTTTCTGGGGACACATCAAAGTGCATATATGTCCATGGAAGAGCAACCTTCTAAGTTGTTGTCAGTCAATGAAACAATGAAACCTTAGCAAGAAGGAATACCGGGTCATTATTCAAGAATGAGTATTGCCAGGGGCGAGGAAGCAGAAAGTGTGTGGGCACCCGGGCCTTGAGGGGGATAGGCACCACCTAGTGGAGGAAAACGCACCAAAACCAGGAAGAAAACTGAAATTATTGCCAAGTTCACAGTTTTGTCTTAGGTCAGTCCTGATTAGGATTATAGAAGCCTATGAGATCTCTGCTAGGAGGGTCTCTATGGCAAAGATAAATTCATCCCTACTCCAACTGTACAGATGAGGAAAATTGGCCCCCCAGAGGGAAAGTGACTGGTCCAAAGTCACACAGTGAGCTCATGACTGGGCAGGTCTAGAACTGACACCTTCTAGCTCCTAGCCCATGGCTCTTCCTTCTCCATTACACCATGGTCTTCTCTAGATAGCCTTGGGTCTACTCAAGACTTCCCCAATGCCACTTCTCATTACCGTCTCCCCTGACCACCCAACTAAATCTCACTCCTCCTGTAATCCCACTCCTACAATGTGCCCCAGGCTTCCTTCTGTTTTCCTTCATGAGCAGGTCGATGTGTGATATAGTCACTCACTCATTTACACTGTGTCCACCTCCTTCCCCCATCCCTGAACACAAACTTCTTGAGATATCCCTATATCTTCCTCATATGCTCAGTGCTCTGGATGCAGGGCCCCACACGGAACCTGGCATATAACAAGAACTCAATAACGACTTGCTGACTGATGCCTGGGCAGGGGATGGACACATTCTTACTGTGTTCCTTGCTTTGATCTGTATCCCTTAGACTCTCTATAAGGAGGACACATGCTTTCGTAATACAAAACAATAGAGTGTTTACAGTTTTGCCTTTCACTTAACTTTATGTTTGATGTTAAGACTGAAAGTAACATATCTTTCCGCTTGGTAAGGAAGGGAAAGGCAATCCTAGGCTCTGTCAAAGGAGATAAGCCTCCAACTCAGAGTTATTGAGAGAATTAGAACTAACGTGTGGCAAGGTGGCAAGGGTCGGTCACACATAACACCAACATGAGTTAACGTTTACTGGGCTTACCCACAGTCTAGATTCCATTACTAAGCATTTTCCACATGGAGGCTCAGTTAATCTTCAAAACAACCCCATGAAGTAGGAGCCAGTGTTATTCGCATTTCACAGGTGGGAAAAGTTTGGCGATGTTAAGTAACTTGCCCAAAGTCATGCATCTAGCAGGTGGGAGAGTTGGGAAATCAAACTCAGGCCATCTTCCTCTGGCATCCTACGATCAAGCACTACAAAATACTGCCTTGGTAAATTTAGGCTCCTTTCCCCTATTTCGTGATAGTGTCAACTTCTCCTGAGATTTGATAGAGATAGGTCCTTCCCCCAGATATCGAGGAGTTTCTAGAAGGCTCCCAGGGCAGTTGGAGATGGAGAGAAATGAGGAGCCAGAAAAGTGAGAAATAGGAATATGTGGAAATGTACGTTTGTGTGTATGCATGTGTATTGCCACAATATGCTTTGGACTGTCACAGTGACTTAAAGATCCTGGGGGATTCTTGGGCATGGTATCAAGACGCTAAATGCTTCCCAGTGTGTGAGATGGTTCTATACAACCAAGAATGTCCTCACTCAGAAGCTTCTTACTGCCTAGCAGGGCTCCAGTGGCCCCACCTAGAGGCACCTGGGAAGCGCCCCCTTGAGCTCTCCAGAATGGCCAGCCACCTGAGCTCAGGAGAGTGCAGAGAGGAGGGCAGAGGGAGCTCCTAGTATCCAAAGCCTGGACTGCATCCAGACTTTCATTTGACTTCTGTGTGACCTTGGGAGTGTCCCTGACCATCCCCAAGCTGGCACCTCAGAACTGGGACACCTATCAGCTCACAGAACACGCAGGGATCTACAACTTTCAACACCTCCTATAGCAGTCAAACTCTTAATTTATTTTTAACTTTTTATTATGAAAATCCTTAACCATACCTGGAGGGACACACGAAAAATGTACTGAAGCCCATTGTTTGTTTCTATCACCTATTCTCAACAATTGTTATCAGTCTGCTGACCTCCTCTCATCCAGCACAACCACCATACCTTTTTTTTTGGCGGGGGAGAGGTTGGGTCATTCTGGAACATTTTAAACAAAACAGATATAATGTAGTTTAACCCATAAATACTTTGGGATGCATTTCTAACTGAATAGGGGCCTTAAGTATACATAATAACGTTACCATTATCACACATGAACAGAACTAACAATAATTCTTCCATGTCATTCCCCGTCCGTTCAGCTCTGTTCCAGTCCTTCAAATGGAATCTTGTAGAAGTGCGCAGTTTACACAGAATAATCTAAAGGGAAAGTGGGAGGGCATGGGCAGAAACCTGCCCTTCAGCATCTCTGCAGGGGATCCCTAAGATTGTGCGGCACAGTTTGAAAGCTCCTGTTCTATCCCAGCCCTGCCTTGTGCACCCTGAGAATACGGAGGCCCAATGAGCAGTTGTCAAGGTCAGGCAGCGAGTAAGCAGTAGGATTCCATGGACCTGTGAAGGCCCAACGTCAAAGGGCTCCCGTAAGATCACAGGTATGAAAAGATCTGCTAACTCGATCACTATTTATCATGTGCAGTGTGAATGAGGATAATGAAGGAATGACCTGGAAGGCACAAATTCCTCACTTCTCTCACCTTCTAGCCCCTCCTCCTCCTGCAGACATGTGGACCAGGTTCGGATCTTGGCCAAGAGCTTCTGCCACCACTGTCACACCGGGTTTCTGTGACAACCCGCGGCAGGGGGATGTTGAATGTAACCACACTGGAAATTCTGTCCCCTGAGCCCTGGGTCCCACAGTTCAGGAGGCCAAACCGGTACTTGAACTCAGAGCTCCCGAGGCCCCATTTCAGGTCTTCAAAGGAGCCAAGGGGCCAAGATCCACAGGTCAGTTCTCAGTTAAGTATTTCCAGTAAGTGCATCAAGGCATGAAGCAGAGCCTTTGTGCAGCAAGAAGAGACAGGCTCAGTGAGAGAAGGGAAGGGGACCAGCTGAGTGGGGAGACAGGCACTTGCTGGATTCCTGAACCCTTGGCCTTAGGTTCACAAGGCACAAGCCAGCTGTCAATGGGGTCCTCCTACCCAGCGCACTTAGGGATCCTCCCTCCTCTTCCTCGAGACAGCTACAGACAGTACAGGTTTCAGAGTAGTCTCAAAGGGGAGGCTCTGAAACAAAAGGAACATACTCCTTCCTATGGAACTAGCCCAGCGCAAAGTGGAGAATGCCTCGGAAATGAGCTTCCGTTCCTTCTCAGCCAGGCTCCCCTTCCAACCACCTGAGGAGTTTCATTTAAACTCAAATGCACAGAACTCCATATTACCTCCCTACAGGTGTGTTAGCACTTCAGAGGTGACCCCTGATGGAGAGAGTGTAGTTTCACACACAAGAATGTCATGGCCATGGCACCCAGGGGTTTGGGGAGGGGAACTGTGAATGAAGGGTCGCTTCTCACGTTTGGCAACTCAGAATGGAGACAGGTAAAATTCTCTGAAGTCTTAGCCACTAACCATCTCAGTAATTAGGAAATGCTGCTTCCCCTTTGGGCCTCAGTTTCCCCTCCTGCA